>NC_071516.1:14971575-17449075 GCF_027887155.1 Malaclemys terrapin pileata | reverse complement strand
TTTCTTGGTAGTGCCAGAGAGACTGGAAATCATGTACGATTCTCAGATAAAATATCCTCTGACTCTGCTGCCGTTTATATACAAACTTCCCATGAGGGAATATTTACTTTACTGTCTTTTTACTGCTCTAATCTTGTCTCTGATCCAAACAGCCTGCCAGAATCTGCCCTCACGGCTCAGTGCGACAATATAATTTGCCTTAATGACAGGAGGAGTCACCCACTGGTTTTATAGTTTATAGGAATTGAGTAGTAGCCCTTTAAATAATTTCTTAGTCCTTTAGTGGTGCTCACTGTGTTCTGTTTTCGATGCAGCAGTATGTTAATAACTAGGGCTTCAATGTTTGTTTGTTAGGTTATTTGGGACACAGCTGTGCATGTGTGCATTCTTCATTCTTTATTTTTGTTGTGTAAAGAGCAAAAGACAACAGATTTCATTGGGCCAAGTAAGGCCATTAGGATAGAGCTCCTGGTGATAAATCATGCAACCAAAGCAAACAGACTGCATCAGGCACGGGAGAGTGGACAGCAGGCCAGAGGCCTGTTTTGATGGGGAGACACCAAACTGTTCTCTACAATAAAACATGCTCAGAAGAACTGAAGTGTCAAAAGAAAAAAGTTACATACAAAATTCATGGAAAATCTGCTTTTTTAGGCCCAAATCATGAAGAACCCCAGTCTGAGAAGCTGAGCTATGCACAGGGGAGTTCCTTGGAGGTTGAGAGGAAGGAATCCTTCCCTGTAGGCCTCGGAGCAGCTGTAGAACCACTCCATAGATATTATTGTAGCCTCAAGGTATGTGCATTTACTTGCCGATTAATCGGTGTAGTCCTGGATCCACTGGCCTGAGCTCCATGCCTGCCCTGCTGACAAGTTCATGCTACACTGGAGGAGGTGGGTTCCACTAAGCACAAGAAGTGTGGATGCCCTGAATATATTCTGCAACATTGCACCCTCTCTTCCACCCACTTTGCTGAGGGCAGGACCTTTCTCAGATATGGAGAATGGCGTGTGATTTGTCCTGTAATCATCAAGTCACTATACAGCTAGACAGACTGCTATCACTAGAAGGAACGGGATCCTGGACAGCATACTGAAGAACATTCAATAGTGAACAATCCTGAATGGGCTTGGACAAACGAACCTCATAGGTTGTTTCAATTGCTAATTTCTCTGATACCTCAGGAAAGTATTAAGAAAGAGCCCTTCCTTTGTGGTGGCAGTCTGCTAAAGTCAGGTGAGATACCAGATTAGTTAGCAGGTATTTTTTTTTCTCCTGGTAACTTTATACTCCTGATATAACATTCCCTTTCAAAACCCAGATTAGCTCACTAAATCACTGTTACTATTTACTTGTCTTAGAGTAGTGTCTAAAAGGTCCAACTGAGGTGCTGTACAAACACACGATAAAAGACAATCTGTCCTGGAGAGCTTACAGTCTAACTTGACAAAAAGAAAAAATAAAATAAAAAAAAGAAGGAAGACTGAGGCACAGAGAGAGGGGAGGCGATTTGCCCAAGGTCACCCAGCAAGTCAGTGGCACAGCCAGGAATCGAAGCCAAGTCACCTACGTCTAGTGACCCATCCACTGAACTACACCATCAGCCCCCTTGCAAGTTACCGCAAGCAAGGCAATTGCTGTATAATAAAATACCTGCCTAATACACATAGCCTCAATAACTGGGCCTCCTCCTGTGATCAGAATCAATGGCTCCACATGCACAGTTGACCCATTATATATTATATTATATTATATTAGCTTTCAACTTTTTAACATGCATTATTTCAATCCATTTCCTCCCTTATCCCCACTCAAATATGGCAGCTAGAGACATTTCTTGCTTCCATAAGCAGAACCTCATATTCTTATAGCAAAGCTCAAAAGTGCATCAAAAATGCATCAAAATAGCTCGCTCACACTGACGGACAGCATAAAGTTTGTAATTAACATTTCAAAGCTAGGATCGGGCATGCAGGGAAAAAGCAAATGAGGAGACAGGCATAAACTGTCAATTACACTTTATTATTTCAAAGGGGTTGGTGAGAGCCCCTTTGAAATTAGCACGTTGGGCCAAGCTCATTCCTGGTGTAACATTATTGAAGTCTTGCCTGTTTTCTTTTCTGCATTCTACTTTCCTTATCTATTTATGTAAAAAGGTTTAGTAATCCAGTATCCTGCATTGGCCAGCATTTTCATGCATTAGCTTAACATGACTGCCTGGCTAAGAACATATCTGTCCAGTTAATCATTTCGAAAATAAATAGATTCCACTGCAAGGAACAAAGAGTTGTCTGCAGATCCAGAGAATGTATGTAGACAGCTTACGTGACATGCAAAATACATAAACAAACAAACAAACATCACTCAAAGTAGACAGTATTATAGGACATTAAACGGGAAAGTATGTGAATGAGGATAGCACGACATAAATAGGGCTGGGAGCTATGGATTTGTCCTGCATTTGACCCTCTCTTTTGAAGGGCAATCTTTTCAGTTCCTTTTTCTGTGGATTTTTTTCCTAATGTCAAGTCAACTGTGGTTATCTATGTGCTTTTTTGACTGATTCATCATTTTATTTGTATCAAGTCAAGCCACTGTCTTCATTAGGCCAGGGATTCCTAGTGATTTTTTGCATAAATAATGAGTACCAGATCCCACTTTGTAGTAATTAATCTTAGAGATACTGCATAAATCCTCCAATAAGTTATTAGAGAAAAGTTTTATTCTACATCAGGAGAAAAGGAGAATGAGATGTATTCATATCATGCTAATCTGCTCTGTCTTTAACATCCTTCTGGAGAACTATGGTACACATTGTTTGCAGCAGGCTGTGCACACAATATAAATCCATCTCTATAAAAAGGCATAAAGTGGGTGCTCATTTCATTTGGAGATAAATTGATTTAAATAGCTATGATCTGAATTATTTAGCCTTATTTTTTGAGGATTTTTTTCCTCCCCAAATCAGAATCTCCTCCCGCCCCCCCTCAAATGAATGTTGTTTAGAGCTAATGATTCGTGATTGACAGCCACATTAAATCCTCTCTTTGTCCCAGAAGAAACTTGGCAGGAACAGAGGTGGTGCAAGTTTCCCCAACATTGCCCTGTCAGTGTGTGCTTCACCTCTGACCTGGAAGGAACAACTTTAGGGTAAAGCAGGGAGCTCAGCCTCCATTGTTGTGACAGAATATACGGCTGTGTTCATACCCTACACACTGTTGTAATAATTTGTGTACAAGGCATTCTTGTAAGATATCATTTGAAAATTCATACTTTGCTGGTCAGTGTCATCCTGATAAAATACATGTGGCAACACTGTATGGTAAGATTTTCCTGTATGATGTTAACAACACATGCGCCACACCTCACAGCCCTGCCCCAACAGAAGTCAGCGAACAGGTCTGTCTTAGACAAAGGAATGTGTACTTGCCTTAATTTGCATGTAAGCAATAAACAGAGTCATCAAGAAGGGAGGGAAACAAACAGGTGAGAAAAAGCCAGCAGGGAACATCCTTCCACATAGGCTCTTTGTTTCCTAGTGCCCAGCTGGAAATGATTTTCAAGAGGGGGACTGAAACTATAAAAAGGAAGGACAAACACCCCAAGGCATCCCTCTTTCTCCCTGTAGTAGAGTTGGCCGAGGTTCGGCCCTCAGTGGGGCTGTGGGGTATCCCACCGCCTCGCTACAGTCTGCCGTCCGTCCGGGTCCAGCGGCAGTCTGGGACAACAGACACACAGTTAGGGCTCAGGCCCGTAAGCAGGGGCTGAGCCAAGAGGTCGGAACCCAGGCCCTTATGCAAGGGCTGAGGCAAAGTCTATAGCAGGCCA
This sequence comes from Malaclemys terrapin pileata, assembly GCF_027887155.1. NCBI lineage: Eukaryota > Metazoa > Chordata > Testudines > Emydidae > Malaclemys > Malaclemys terrapin. The sequence continues at coordinate 17,445,247 of NC_071516.1, read as the reverse complement.
GGCCCTAGGTCAGGGCGGGGCAGCAATTAAATAGGTAATAAGAAACCCAGGCCCTTGGGCAGGGGCTGAGTCAGTCTGTGCAGCCCAGGCCCTAGGTCACGACGGGGCAGCAAACCAATAGTCAAGCAGGCACCCAGGCCTTTAAGCAGGGTCTGGGTCAGTCTGTGGCAGCCCAGGCCCTAGGTCAGGGCGGGGCAGCAAACCAATAGTCAAGCAGGTACCCAGCCTCTCTAGGCCAGGGGAAAAAGGGGGAGTCTGCCAAGGAGTGGGTGGCAGGGGGGACGCAGGCCCTCCCACTCCATTGCGTCCCAGCCCGGGGCCCTAGCAGCGGCGGCAACGCACTGCTGTCAGTGGGGATCCTGGCCGCAACACACTGACATCGGCTCTGGCAGTGCAGCAGCCAGACTGGGTTCGGCTGCCCCCGGGCTACTTCCACACGCCCCCTCGTATGGTACCTGGGCCATCTTAGTGTCATCGGTGCTCTCCACCAGCATTGGCTCCTCGGGGTACCTGGCATGGGGCAGGCTTGGCCAGTCCTCCTGGGGGTACCTGGCACGGGGCAGGCTTGGCCAGTCCCCCTCGGAGTACCGGGCAAGAGGTAGGCTCGACCGGCCCGGTGAGTCAGCAGGCTGGTCGCGGCCTGCGGCTGTTTCCCAAGCAGGAGCTCGGCCGCGGACATCTGCTCTTTCCGCTGGCCTGAGCTCCACTGAGCTCTGCAGGCGGGCTTTTATACTTCCGGGTCGGGGCTGTGACCTCGGAGGGGTGGGCGCCGGACCCGGTGGCTCCGCCCATGTTGGTATTAGGGGAGGTTCGGCCCTCAGCGGGGCTGTGGGGTATTCCACGGCCTTGCTACACTCCCCCTGTCTATTGCATTCACTGCACCGGAAGAGAAAAGGAAGTAGGCATTGGACTCTGGGCGAGGGGTCCTGATCCACAGAGTTTGGTCAGTAAAACTTCAGGAAGCATGTGGTGAGAAACTTTGCTTCAATCCGATATATTTTGTTAAGTTAGGCATTAGTAAATGTCTTACCTTTATTTTTCTTATAACCATTTCTGACTTTTATGCCTCATTCCTTGTATTCACTTAAAATATCTTTGTAGTTAATAAAATTGTTTTACTATTTTATCTAATCCAGTGTTGAAACTGAATTGATAATAAAATGGCATATTATTCCCTTTAAGGAATAATAGACTTAAAATATTTGTATTGTCTAGGAAAGGGCCGGGCAGTACAGGACATACATTTCTGTGGGGAAATCTAAGACTGGGGGTGTCTTGGGGTCACCATGCAGCAGAGGTGAAAGTAAGCCGATATGGTCCAGTACAGCATACCAGCAAAAGCTAGTATGCCCTGCCGGACCGGACCGGCTTCCCCAGGCTGGCGATTTAAAGGGCCCAGGGCTCCCTGCAGTGGCTGGAGCCCCACGCCCTCTAAAGTGCCGCCTGAGCCCCACTGCCGGAGCCCCGGGGTAGTGGCGGCAGGGCTCTGGCACTGGTTTAAAGGGCCCGGGGCTCCGCTGCAGTAGCGGCGGCTGGAGCCCAGGCCCTTTAAATTGCCCCTGAGCCCCAGGGCTCCCAGCCACCTCTGCAGCTGGTAGCTCTGGGGGGTGATTTAAAGGCCCCGGGGCTCCCAGCCACAGCCAGAGCTCCTGGGCCTTTAAATCTTGATTTAAAGGGCCCGGGTATTTAAAGCCCCGGCCTCTTCTGGTTGAGACCATGCCTCTTCTGGTTGAGGCTACGCCCCCTGCTCAGGACTCCGGTGTACCGGTAACTCCTTTAAGTTACTTTCACCCCTGCCATGCATAACCAAGGCTGGTGAGAACCAGAGTGTAACCCAAGTGAGACTGGTAGACTGCAGTTACACACAGACACTCAGGGTGTGGCTTGCATGCAAGATGGCTGTTTGTAAGCAGCCCAGGTGGGAGCTACTACAGCAAGGCTATTGTAAGGCACCCAAGGTCGCAGGGAAGGGGTGACACAGTCCCCTACTGGTCTGGACTGTACCCTGGTATGTCACAATTGTCCATTCATCCATTAGCCTCTCTGCTGAGAATGCAGGTTCCAGGAGCTAATTAGTGCCAACTGAAGTGACAAGTTTTGTGTTGAACATCTGTATGCTAGAAACTAGCCTAAAACCCACCAACTCTTGTTCTGTTACCAAACCACCACAGATGATAATGGTTTTCAGGCACATAGATCCTTGATGGTCCCTGGAGACTTCCAGTCCTCTTGGAAGGTATGTTATAATGTATAACTCTTCTTTACAGTGATGCCTACAAAAACCTTGGCAAGAGGCAGCTGGTGTCCTGAGATCACTGCCTATCATGCTGACTAGTACTGTCTCCTTGTTTTGTTGTGTTTTCCCTGTCTGCCTGTATCCACCTGTTATCTCTTTCCTTGCACTTACAGTGTAAACTCTTTGGGGTAGGGACCATCTTTTTGTTTTGTGTTTGTACAGTACCTACTGCTACGGGATCCTGGTCAATCACTGGGGCGCCTAGGTACCACCACAATACAAATAATAAATAATAATATTGAGTTTGGCAATTAATGCCGCAAACATTTGTGTGTGTGATTTAGACATCTGAGTCATCCCCTGAGACTATTCAGTGAGTACACCACCGCATGAGCGTAAGGAACTGGATTATACATAATTAAATTAGTTGCCGTGGGAAGAATAATTTCAATTGCTACAAAGAGCAAATGTAGGAACTGTTGATTGAGTCTAAGTGCTGGCAGAAAATTATTTTTATCCACAACCTTGAACCATTTGCCTTTGTCATGGAAAATAAGACCAAATAAGTTATTTCCAGCTCCTCAGCTGGTATCAATCGGCATAGTGCCACTGAACACAATAGAGCTAGGTCCATTTAGACTAGCTGGATCTCTGGACACTACATAACTAAAATAATCTTTGAGTCCACAGCATTTCCCAGGCCAGTCCTCTTATTAATATTAAAGTCACTTTTGCCACATTTGCTTTTTCCCCATTAAAATAGCTTAACTTTTTACTATCAAAATGACTGATACTGTAGTAGTGTTGAGTCTATACAAAAAACAAAGACAGTGGACCAGATTCTTATCTGGTGTCAATCAGCATAACTCCATTGACTCCAATGCAATTAGACCAATTTATACCAGCGGAGGCTCTGAGCCAATGAGGAGATGACTCAGTGAACTAGTTTCTTGTAGGCACCCCAGAAGTTCTTCAGGGAGATTTGAATGAGGAGAGGTAATAGCCTTCTGACCAGCTCAGGAAGGGCATCCCATGCAAAGGGGAAGAACGCATGTAGGCAGTTGTGAGAAAAGTGAACAACTCATCACTAAAGCCCTTCCACACAAAGGCTTAAAAAGAAAATCAGAAGGGAACTTTGGGCCAACACTAAGATAATTATGGTTTGAAGGCGTGAGCTTGGCCATCAGCGGAATCCAAGTCGATACGTGTATCAAAAGGGGACTCTGCTCCTGTTTTCCTTGCCCCTTATCTGTGCTGTAGTAATGTGGTTACACTACACACAGAGTATATGGTAGCTCAGCACAGCCTTTTTGATTATACAACTGCTTGCTTAATGAGCCATTGCAGCACGGTCTACAATTTTTCTAAGGGTGTCCCTTAGCAATGGAATCATTAATTGTAACAGTATCACACCAATGGTTGTGGATTCGTAAGCAAGGTCTATTAATGGGACTATTAAAAACTATTTAAAAAAAAAGAGAGAGAGAAGAGAGATCCTGATTTTACATAAAACTGTCCAGCCCATCTCATGTAAGGGACGAGCACATGCTGGTTGTGGGATGGCAGAGACGTGAAGTTCAGGAGTGGTAACTGAATTGTGTTTGCCACGTGGCAGTACAGAGCACCCAGCACTGTGCCACAGAACCTTCCTTCTCCTACATCTCAGATCTCATTCTTCTCCATCCAAGCTTTTCTTCTTATTGTAGAGCGGACCAAACTAAAATCCATCAGCCACTCCTGCCTGGGTACCCTCACATAGATTGGTAGAGTCTGCCCAATCAATATCTGCCATATTTCCTCCTGCTTCTCTAAAAACCCACCTGTCTCCCGCCTCCCTGTTTCATAGGCCTTCAACTCCATGTTGAGCTTGTGGGATGCTCCATTGCATGTTTCAACCACGGGTGAGCTGGAAGTTGGCCAGACACTATACAATCTAGCAGCCAACAGTGTTGTAGGATTAATGAACAATCACCAGTGACTGCTGGGAATTGTAGTCCATTGCTGTATTTCTGCCATTGCAATCAGAAGCACTACTACTGAGTTTGCATCACATCATGAGCTGGTGGAAATGGTTAACAACTCCTGTTCCATTTTACAGACATGTTCCCAGCCTGTTAATATCCCAAAAATACCAGGCATCCCCCAGTTTTTTTGAGGGGCGAAGGAGAATAAAATGTAGAGGCTATTCCACCTTTGAGCTCAGATAAGTAGGAAGCTACCTATCATTTTAACTAAAGACAGACCCATATTGCAAAGCTCCCTATCATTTTAACTACAGGCCAGAGTATCCAAGCTTCCCCTCCATTTGGGTGTTTACATGCATGCAGCTCTTTGATTTGGGCCCATCACTAATTTTAATTGCAGAATGTCGCTTTTGTTTTTTTGGGGGGAGGGAGGGAGAGGGTTTAGTGGCAGTATCACTTTGCTTTCCGCCCAGATCATATCTCCATCTGTAACATCATCCCCATAGACTTCCACTGATATTGTTTTGTCTTTCTTCACCTCGTAACATCATCTCCACGGACATTGTTTTGACATCATTTCCACGAGCTGCCAACGAGTATTGCATTTCACTTCGTTCTGTTTTTCAACATTCTTTGGAGGAAGAGGTCGTCTCTGCTGTTATGGCCTCAAGAATTATGGCGTGGTCCATTAGAAAGGGAAAATAAAATCAATCACAAAAATACCCTGAGAAAAAGCATCCACTGGGCATTTGTTCACGGAACACATTTTTGAGACTTAACTATCCTGCCCACTTCACTAACTTTTTATTGTATTATAATTTTATTTTAAACAGAATATATTTGAATTGGGGGAAAGACTCTCCCTCTGGCAAGCTATTCCATAATTGCCACTTTCACCAACTGGGCCTTCCTCTGAAGCATCTGCCTCGGGCCTTTGTAGGATATTGGATTAGATGAACCACTGGTCTGATCCAGTCTGACAATTCCTGTTATTTAAGCAATAATTCCTTGTTTTTAAAAGTGAAAACTACCAAACTCATTTTTTTACGAGTGTTTGCTTCCCTAAAATTAGAGAGACAGCATTGTTCATGATAGTCATTTTTAACATGAGAAACTATGCATGGCCAGCCCATTAGTTTAGAGACAGCATTGTGTCCTCCCCCCATCCCCGTATCAGGGATCCAAATTCATGTCTCATTACCAGCCTCATGCCAATGAGGGGGCAGGGCCTGGGACCACAGCAAAAGGAAGGGAACACACATTTGTAGTAAAGAGGGAGCGCCTGGATATCTGGTGTGAAAGGCTCAAATATCCCCCTGCAGGAGGGAAGGTCTGTGAAATACAGGGACTTCTAGTGGGGGTGTGGTAAAAATGGAGGGAAATTGAGATTTTAGGGGCTTGAAGCCCTCAAACACATACACACACCCCTGCTGATCTTGTTACTTGAATTACACATTATATTTAGTTTAATGGAACTTCAAACACCTCTCTCCCCGCATTAGCCCAATTCAACTTTAAACGCCATAGAACTGTGCACCTAGGGTGACCAGCTATCCCGATTTTATAGGGACAGTCCTCGTATTTGGGGCTCTGTCTTATATAAGTGCCTATTGCCCCCACCCCGTCCCGATTTTTCACACTTGCTGTCTGGTCACCCTAGGTGCACCTGTCTTTAAAGGATGCTTAGAACTATACTGAAACACCCTCCCGGCTATGTGACCCCCCCCCCCCCCCCCCGTCAGGAAGAAGTTAAATTGCTCCTCTGGGCACAATCAGCCTCAGCCCGGCACCTGTAAAGCTTGTCATGCCTGCAGATGGGCAGGTCCTTATAAAGGAGCCTCCCTGCTCAGTGCAGGGTGGCACTCTGTAGGAGCAGGACTGCAACTCAGTGCTCCCCAGCCCCTGGAAGCAGGGTTGGTGACCAGGGAAATGGCTTGACAGTCTTGGCTGCCCAGGCCCTCCAGAAAGGAGAAGGATGGGTATTTTTCCCCTTTCCGCTTCCTAAAGGCCTAGGACTCTGCTTTTTGTGGGCTGTGGAAGTCTACTGACTCTGTCTGGACTACTTTAACTCCTGCTGCAAGGGGGAAGACACCCTAAGCAGTTAGCCAAAGGGCTGTTGCCCTGATTCTGCAGCCCTCTCCCTAAGGGGGCACTAGAGAGATGTTGTGTGAACAAGTCTGTAACAGGCTACAAGGCAGTGGGCAAAACTTCCCTTGTTTCAAGGGAGCAGAGACATAACTGAGTGAGAAAAACAAACCACATGCAAACAAATCTATGTTGTTTGTAAGAGATGGGAACCCACTGGAGGGACTCGAAGAGGAAAATGACCTGGTAGGAACACTGGGAGAGGAACACGACTTTAACAGCAGCATTTTGAAAAGACTGAGGGCGGGGCAATGGGGGACAGTGCGGCCAGACAGGAGAAGGCTAGTGAAATCAAGGTAAGAAATAACCAGCAGATGGACAAGAATTTTTGCAGTGGTGACAGTAGGAAAGAGCAAATCTTGGTGCTAATAAAGAGAACAAAGCAACTGAATTTAGGTAGCTCAGGCAGGATGTGGGGCTGGTGGATGGGGAGTACAGAAAGAGGAGTCAAAGATAACATTGCGATTACACGCCTGTGAGACAAGAAAGATAGTGGAGTTGTCAATGGAGATTGTGAGCTAATCTCCCTTCACTATCATCACACACTATATGGTAATTTAATACATCAAAGCCACATGGATTCCAGGTAACCAGCACCCAAATACTTCTAATCAGATCAGGCAAAATGATTCAATGCAGAAAGCAGAGAGTATTTCTCTCTATAAGGGCCTATTATCTCTCTGCAGTATCATCAACAACTACAAAGTCAATGAGACGGGGGGGGGGGGGGGGGGGGGGGGGGGGGGGAAAGCATTGGGCTGGAATTGATTTCATTGAATTGGTGTAGGCTTTGGATGGCATTGTAACAATTCAAAATGCACCATACTTCATTTAGAGTAGTTCCAAGCCGATTGCTGACTGCACACATGCAGACACACTTGCTCTCATTATACTGGATATTTCAGCTGTCGCGTCAGAACTTTTTGCTGGGAAAACCTAAATACATTTGTTCTCCGAGAGACAAAATCAAACACAGGAAGACAAGCTGTTGTGTTTTTCTCTCTAATAAGGTTCTTATAGTGACAAGTGAACCAAGGAGAATTAATGAAACAAATAAAGTGGTGTAAATTTAACAGAAAAATGATATGCTTCTGGGTATGTGTTATATTTTGGGGATTAATTTAGGAATGATGTATTCCTCAATTCCATCCAGCTCCAATATTCCTTGGGAAAAATCTGTCCTTGTCACTCCTGTGTTAATCCCTTCTGTGAACGTTCAGAGTAAGATCTAGCCAGCCATAGCCATGTCTCCTTTGGAAGCTTTTGCAAGTCCAATTTGCTTGTGGAATTTTTTTAATTTATTTTTTCCGTACAAAGATCCACAATGGGATAGATGAAATGTCAACAGTGCCTCAGGAAACCGGTAGTTGAAGCAAGGGCTTGCTCTCCAGCGATTCACTCCATGATCAAGTGACCAAACCTCTTCAACTTCATTTGTAAAGTCACTGTATTTACTAACTGGCCTTCTTTCATGAGATACTAGATTGTTCCAAACCCTAATGCATACAAGAAGGGTGTAAGGAGTTCTCTTGGGTCTTCCCAGGTGGCCATGCCATGGCTGCCCTGATTGTTGCCGTGGGCATGGGGAAGTGAGGGAGGAGAGCATGGTTTGTTCCCAATACCGTCTCCCCCATGAGAAGCAAGAAGTAGGTGGAGCCATGGCACGTGTGAGGGGAGCAGTTTGCTGCACCATATAAAAGGAAGCAGTACAAGATACAGAGTGATCAAAGGATTAGAAAACATGCCTTATAGAGTCAGACTCAAGGAGCTCAATCTATTTAGCTTAACAAAGAGAAGGTTAAGGGTGACTTAGTTACAGTCTATAAGTACCTATATGGAGAACAAATATTTAATAATGGGCTCTCAATCCAGCAGAGAAAGGTAAAACCAATGACTGGATGTTGAAGCTAGACAAATTCAGACTGGAAATACAGGTTAATTTTTTAACAGTGAGAGTAATTAACCATTGGATCAACTTACCAAGGGTCGTGGTGGATTCTTCATCATTGAACTTTAAAATCAAGATTGGATGGACTTTTTTTTAAAAGAGCTGCTCAGGGAATTATTTGGGGGAATTCTATGGGCCTATGTTATTCTCCCATCTCTCTAGTGCAAGAGGGGAGCATTCAGAAGACAAGGGTATCTCTGAAGCACAATGCCTTCTGCGGTGACTTTTGAGGTGGCACCTTTTATGCTTGCTCAGGCCACAGTCTAGTCCTTAAGTCTGATGAATACCAAAGTGCAGAACACAGGTGCCAAGGGAGAGGGGTACTGCACCACCTTGGGCAAAATACAATGCTTGAAAGGACACTGTTGAACAAGGATACTGTCCTGTACGCAACTGTATGTGAGCCTAGGAAATACCTTCAGGGAAGGGAAAGCTGCTAAAAAAAGGCATTTTCACAATTCAAAAATGAGCCTGTTTTACCAAAACATAGACCTCAGCCATCTGTTTCTATTATTTACAAAGTTCCCCCTCCCCAGTTCCCAACGCAAATTAACAGTGGGTCCAAGCTGTGAACTTCAGATGTGTATCCAGAACAAGAACATCCTCCTGGTTCACAAGGTGGGGACTGGGGCTGGGTTTACACCCAGGCTCAGCTCTGGTGAACACAAGCCCATTTCCAGTGGAAACTGTCACCTTCTGAGCAAATGGCAGCTTTTGAAACTCCAAATACTCCATGACTGAGACTGAACTGGACATATTTCCAGTGCAAAATCAGGAGAGCAAAAATGTGGAGCAAAATTTCATGAAGAAATTTCCCACCGGTTTCACAGAGCTCTAACCTCACTGGACAATGGGTATGTATGAGTGCAGAGGTGGGTGCACGCATGCGTGTGGTTTAAATGACAGGCTTCCCTTCCACTGAGGGGAAAATATAAGCACAGTCATATTTGTTTCAGCGTGGTGAGAGCTTTACAGGAAACTGACTTTGAGCCCTGATGGCACATTTTGTTTCTTAGTTAATATTTATACGGCTGTGTATTTGAACAGTGTTTTACAACAGGAAGAATATTGAGCACATAAAACAGTAGTAACCCCATATCCCTTACCCATGGAAGCAGTTCTTACACCTGTATGTTTGAAGTCAATAAGATTATTCACATACAGTCTATTTGTATGGATAAGGGGTTTGTAGGATGGGTCCATAAAGACAGTAATCAGTACAAACAAAGAATGTGATGAGGGCCACATTTTTTAGAACTCTGCCTGATCAAATGGGTCCCCAATTTGCACGTGCAGCTGCACACTTAAAGGATCAACTCTTCATCTGGCGTAAATCTGTATGGCTCCATTGACTTCAGTGGAGCTACGCAGATTTACACCAGCTGAAAACCTGCTTCAAACACTTTTAAAAATCTGTCTCGAGATTAATTTGTTTGGAACCAAGTAAAGAAAAATAACTTTGTGCAGAGATTTTTAAGATAAAAACAACAACCCACCGTACGTAATACACACTGACTTTTAGAAAACTGTGACTAGCTTTGCAAGTGTCGAAATGGTCTATTTTAAATAAAATAAGAGAACACGCTTTCCCTTTAGAAGACTTTTCCAAGATGTGCCTGGAGCAGTATTAGCTAAATCTAAATGAAGTAGCCATCTCATGACTCACACTTTCCAATCTCCATAATCTCTGTCCGTAGGTTTCAGACTCAAGAGTTTTTCTCTCTCTACAGTTTTGCCATAATTTATGCACCTACCTTTCAAAGAGTCCCTGAAAGTTTGACAGCAAAGAAACAAGCCATTTTTAGATATATGACAGAGGGTGTAAATAATTCCCTGCTGAATTCTAGATTACCAGGAAAATTGCTTATCTTCTGTGTGACTAACTTTCTATCAGGCTCGTAGTAAGCTTAGTAATCAAAAATAAACTACTGTACTAGTAATCCTGTCAGAACAAGTGCAGAGTTTAAATTAAAGAATAAGCAGTTCAATTCAGTCAGAGGTGTGTGGCTGACATACTAAACGGAGCAAACTGCTTGTTTTCAATATACATTTATGAATTACTTGCTAGCTTGTACACAAGGGCCTGATTCAGCACACCCTGAAACTATCCATTGATTTTAGTCGGTGTTGGCTGGGGTCCTATAAGACTCCCAAATATAATATGGATATCATTTTAGAAAATGTGTATTTACTTATCCCAATTGTACTGTGTCTTATAACAGTTAATCCATTTTCTTTAAGCCATTATAAGACTTGCAAGTTAATACTTCGAGTTTGCAGATCATGACCCTTTTCTCCTGAAAAACTAGGGTGACATCTTGGTCCCATTAAAAAATTAATCAGTGTTTTGGCATTGACTTGGGGCCAGGATTTCACCCCAGTCCCTGTGTTGGAGTTCTCAACTTAATCACTGTATTTGTTCTTCATACATCTCTCTCCAGTCTGTCTCCAAAACAACAACTGAAGTCACCTTCTTCTACCTCTCCAGTCATGGTAGTTCCCCTTAAAGCCATTGTCTGGCTTCTCCAAATGCCAGAACTTGAGGAATGGAGATGTCTACACAGACTCAAAGATGTCTAAGCTGCTCAACCTCTACTTTTGTATCAGCTCTTGTCTCCTGCTGTACCTCTGTGTATTATCACATCAGAGAAAATGTAGGTTAGGTAGTCTCATTGACTACAGTAGGGGCTGCTGGCATATCTGAGGGAAGATTTTAACCCTTGTAAGCTCTGGCTCCCATCCTGCAAAAAGAATGGCATGGGCAGACCCATACATTGGCCTGGGCTCTCACTGAAGTGAGTGGAGGTGTGGGCAGGAGCAGAGGTCTTTCTTTGCAAGACCGGGACCTAGAAAATTGCTCAATAAAACAAGCTGCCAAGGAAGTTTGTGGCACTACAATGACTGGAGATACTCAAGCCTAGACTTTATTTGTTAAAACTCAATGACTGGACACCAATCCATGGGTTAGGAATAATGCAATAAATACTGGAGGGTAATATCTGATGAACCACTGAAGGTCCCTCTCACATATATGATTCCATGATTCCAGATCTATAACATCAGGGGGAAATTTATCAGCAATATTAATGATATTCTCTGGTTCACTAGTCACAACAGCATGACACATAAATAAATGAACAAACACATCATATTTTTATCCACAATGCATAAAAGAGCTTCCTGATTATACAACTGTGGTTTGAGATGATCATCATGCCCCTGTAATGTAATATCTTTATTCTATGAAGCCTTTTATGATTTGAGCCATGGGTATCTGAGATACCACCTGTCTCTTATGTTTTAAGGTGAAAATTGGCATCCACTGGGATCCTCAATGCAACAGCCCTAAATGTGAATGGTTGGAGACGAAGTGAGCCCACTGGAAATCCTTTAACTCCAGAATTAGTTTCCTGTTTTAGAGACTGATCCAAAACCTATAAAAAACAATGGAAATACTCCAACAAAATGTGCTGTTGTTGTTTTGGATAAACTTCCAGGCCTGTTTACTCAGCTTTTTTTTCCCTAAGGGTTGAGTTGAGTGGACAATGTAGTATGATGAGTGAAACTGGAGGAAGAGGGTCAGGTTTTAGGAGGGAACCAGTTTGGTATGATACCATGCGTTAGGCGTGCAAGTTGGCAGTCAGTATGTCACCGGACACACACAGGCCTCTTAGCATGTAAACACTGGCCTCTCTGCCTTCTCAGAAAAATCTTTCCTATAAATCTGCCTGGTTCCCCCATCACTTATTGCTAACGAAACAAGGAGACTTCCCCTGGGTTGGTGAAATTCATTTAGTGTCAGTTTTGATAGTCTGTTGTCCTAGATCATTGTTGTATATTTTTAAAATTTCTTTGATTGTTCCATCTGCTAAGAGAGGGGCTGATAGGTGCATGGTATAAATTGGAAAAATAAACAGTTCTAGCTCTACCACCAAATTTCTGAAGGCTTTTAGTAAATAATTGTACCTGTTTCTAAGTTCACCCAATTCTAAAACGTCTATAATACCTACCTACCCCATGGGGCAGTTGTGAGACTTTGCTAATTAAAGTGTTTAGAGTTTTAGTGATGTTTGCAACGTATTTTTTTGTGCATCAGATGAAAGGTGCTATATGTGAAAATTATTATTTCTGATGTTTGGTAGAACTAAGGAATATGTGAACAACAGATGCAGGCCTGCTGTAAGTAGATCCGTTTATCTGCTCTATTTCTAAAAAGTCACATTACCAAGTATACAGCATATAAATGATGTCAAATAGCCAGGGTGACGAGCTATGGCAGGATATTAGAAACCCCCGTGATGATATCATAGAACTCCCGGGATTGATTCATTTGTTGGTAATCCCCTATATTATTCTATAGCAAATGAATGACTCTCCTTGAAATGCTTAATATCCTTTATTGTCCATAAACTCAATGGCTGTACATATTTCTTTAGGAGTGAGAGCTTTGGGAATTATTTGGCCCTCGGAAAAGTGCAAGAGAATTTAAAAGCACGTCATTCGTTGGAACTCCCTTCCCTGGCATTTGACTTTCAGACCTTTTACGCTTTAAGACTAAAAATATGAATAATGTAAAGGGCACGTTGGTGCCAGCAGGGACAGACTCCCAAGACGGTGGCTGTTCTACATTAGCCCAGTCTCAGACATCACCATGTTGTGTGTGACCTTGACAATTATTGCTGGTGTGAATAAATTGCTTTGTGTAAAGCTTCTTGTCTCATAAAACAAATAGAAAAGGAACAAAACTGGTCAATTTGCCGCTTCTTCCCCCTTCCCCCCGCAGTGGTTCAGTATTAGCTTGGAAACCTCAATTATAGCACAGATGTCAGTTCTATAATTAGATCAATTAGGTCATTTTAATGTAATGTGTGTTATTCACTTCAAATAACAAATACCCTGCAGTAACACCTACGCTTTGTGCACCTCCCCAAAGGCTCGGAAACACACACATTCAGTTCTTGATGTGCTGCTCAGTATTGTAGTGTGCAGCTCTGATGCCTGCTACATCATCATGTAGCTTGTAGCATACCTGGCCTGCAGCTCAGCCCAGATTTAATTAGCTATCCCACAGGTGAAAGAAAAAGATTGATTTTGTCACTTTTTTCTCAGCATGGAGCCCTGTATTAAAGGATTTAATCAAATCTTGTTGAAATTCAAGACAGGCAGCCTGGGCACTGGGTAACAGCAGCCCTGTGGGTGACTGCACAAAAAACCTGTGATCAGTGCAGTGTTTTCATCTTCTGTCATCGAGTGCTTTTGCAATCACACAAATGACAGTCAGCATCAAATCACTGTGTCCCCTCCTGTTGGATTCTCTCCTTTAATCATCTAACATCAATCTTGCAAATCACCTCAGATCACTGCAAAGTTACAGGGGAAACAAACAACACCAAAACATATGGTTTTAATCCTTAACTCTTGGTACCTCAATTTATAACAAGAGCTGAGGAAAATTGTTCATGGAAATAGTCGATTTGTCAAAAAATGCAGTTTTGGTTAACTCAAAACTATTTGTGAATTTGCCAGAAGTTCGCTAAATAGTTTCGGATAGGAACTCCCCCACCACACACACATTCACAAAACAGCTGAAGGGAGAGGTTTAGGCATCCCACTGGCATGTAGGAGACCCAGGTTCGAATTAGAACTCTGGAGCAGTAATTTGAATCCAGATCTTCTCGATTCACTGAAATAGTCTGAAATTATTGGACTCACATCAAACTGAATTTTTTAATTTTTTTTTTCCAGAACTGACAGCGATCGGGAAAATTAGTGATTTGCCTGGTTCTACTTATGACCCTATCCGAGGAATACTTTAGCTGGTGACATAAGGTATTCAATGGCAACCATCTTTTAGATTCTGACATCCATTTGTTCAATTCATCTTCTGTACCTTACTCTGAAAACCAGAAGGAATGACATGCTATTGTACCTGAATTTCACTGTTTGGCCTAATGGGGTCCAAAATGTATAACTAGTGATAGGGAAATCTAAAAGAAGCTTAGAGTTGAGATTTGTTTTGGATAAAATGTGGATATTTTCCTAAACCTTAATTGAACCAACCAAATCTTGAATCTGCAAAAATTTGCTACAAATCGTATAGCAACAGGCTTTTGCTTGAGATTTATGGCATTTCCTGCTTTCTATCAAAGTAGAAGCACCAGGAAAAACACTTCTCTTGCAGTATTTCTGCATTTCTGGTTCTGACACTAGACAGAAAAATAAACGGAAAAGGTACCTCAATATCTGAGAACCTTCAAAACATTTGAGAACCTTCAAAAATTAAAGATGGGCATTGGGTCGAAACCAACAACTGACATCAGAACACCTTCCAACTCTGAGGAGAGGTGGTGTTTGAAGTCTAAATTCAGAGACAAATTGTGCTAATGGCACCTATTTTTATAAGGTGTGGAACCAGAATCTCTAGATGCAAACACACCCAAACTTTGACAGGTTTTCTTTTTTAAACAAGATCTGAATTTTGGGTTCATATCCATCCCGCTCAAATCTCTATTGCAGGATATCCACTCTAAGTAAAAATATCCATACCCAGGAAAAGGTGCACAGACACACAACTATAGGACAGCAATTGCACTGATATTAGGAATGTGTGGTCGTATCAACAGGAGCTGACTTTTTTTTTTTTAACTCTACGTTCCTTTTATCCAGTTCCTATGTAATTTTTGTCTTTTATGTTACCCTGCCAGTAAATTAAGTGCTTGTGAACGGCACTGGATTGGCAGCTGTGAGGAGGGAGGAGCTGTATGTCATTTTCAACATAGCTACACTGACAAGTTAACAGCTAACCAGTCCTTTGCTAACATGCTGCGTGCCTGATCTAATATGAACACTTGCTGTTTAGAAAAAGACATAATTGAACCAAAGCACTTAAATCTAATCAAACTGTATTGATTTCGTTGTTAAGTCCTATGATCACAGGACTACAGAAATATGTTTTCCAAACTGTACAGGAACAGAGGTATCGGGTTACCAACATAGCAAATAATTCATCGAAACAGCAGCATTCATTTCACATTGAAAAAATATTGAAGTTGACATACTGGATTTGTATGTACACTGTACATTTCCTCCCACTTGACAATCATTCATTGCAAAATGTTTCCTGTCATTATATAATCAGATACATTTTAATACTACAGAAGGATGCATATTTTTCCTTAAGGGCGAATGCAAAGTGCCAAGTTCACCGGTAGAAACGTAGATGAATGTTGTAGCTGAATATATTGGGAGGAATGAGGAGGATGGTCTTGGAAAGAGATGATAATATTACCCATGTGACAGGGAAGAGAAAGGCTTTGGTTTTGGAAGTAGTTTCTGGGAGAGGGGTTGTTGGGTGAGAAGTGGATTCTCAGTGAGGGCATTGCCAGGGCCAGATAAAGGCATAGGCACTACAGATCAGTGGTTAAGGACCCAGCTAATGGAGTGACATAACGAAGGGCATAATCTCCGCTTTCTTTAAAAACCAAAAAAAAAAAAAAAAAGTTTCTAGGCCAAGTAGTTGCACAGAAAAGCTTAAAATATGACCTGAATGTAACTGATGCACCAAGGTCTGCCTGAGTCTGTAGACAGATTGAAACAGTAGCTGTAAGAGGTGTGACCTGCCCCATTCATCTTGATTGGGTGTGAATGTCAAAACCTACTGCTCTGGGGGGTTGCCAATACCATTCCAACAAAGGACATGGTGTGTAGCAGGGGGAGAGGGGTAAAATGGGCTAGGCCCAACCACTCAAGCCCATACACCACATTTGCTGAGGTAAGTTCTGAGGCATCCATTGTTGTCATGGCTGCCTCTCTGGGATGCTACCAAGTCAAGGGGAGCCTGTTACATGGGGATAAGGAGATCCTATGTCATTCCTGCATCTCTGGGAGAGAAAGAGAGCCCCTGACACTGACACTCCAGCTGGGTGGTGGTGGCGGTGGGGAATAGGACAATGGTATTGGGGTGGGGCCATGGCAACAGAGTGACGTGGGCACATGATGACATGTGTCATAATGTTCCTATAGCCCCAGATTGCATTAATCCAACCTTGCGTATTGATAACTTGGATTTGATTCAGGAAAGTACTTAAGCACATGCCTAAGTACTGTTGCTTTCAATTAAGGTTAATCAGGTACTTAAAGCGAAGCAAGTGCTTAAGTGCTCTGCTGAACTGGGGTTTGGAAGAGGTTAGTGGAGGAGGAATTGGTTGACTTTGTTTTTAAATAGAAATAATTATATATTTAGGCCTAGAAACTATAGCCGTGACTCTTTAAAAATTCCACAGCTCAGACAGACAGAGAGAGGTCCCCATTAAATGTCAACGGATCTCACACAGTCACAGTAGTAGTCCCCTACTCAAAGGCTTTGTCCACACTAGTAAGCGTTTGCCAGTATAGTTCTACTGCTAGAGTTTTGATGGCAAAACCTCTGCCCGGAGATGCAACCTACACCTGACAGAGAGTTCTTTTGCCAGTGGAGTTTATACCTGAATGGAATAAGTTATACTGACTAAAGGACTTTTTTTTGCTGGTATAAGTGTGACTACACTAGGGCTTTCATTGGTGTTTGTTGGTCAGGGACATGGATTTTTCACACTCCTAGCCAACTAGGCCAAAGGGGAAAGTATACCAGAGTACTGTAATGTCTGGCAAATACTGAATTTTTTAAAATAACCACTGTGCGTAGATTAATTGGAGATTTTGGCCATTTTGTATCTCCCAACTTTTTGCAATCTGTTGGGCAACAGCTTGCCGGTGTAATCCTCAGTACAGTATCTGGGGGTCTATAACACAATAGTCTATTTCTGTAAAGCCAGCAGATCTTCACCTTACAGTATAATGGGAAAGCACACGAGTGTACATTATCCAGAGAAAACAGAGCAGGAGTTGCATATTAATCTCTTGTGGCATACAGCCCAGACCAGGTTGCTACTCCATAATCAAGTAATAAATCTGTCCAAATAGGATTCTGAGCAGGTCTCCCTTGTTTATATTGCAGAACTTTATAACCATGTGATTCTTCACCTGCAGAGGAATAGTGTCACTGTGTAGCCAGTTAATGATCGAGATGGATCACTTGATATAAAATGGCCTCAGAGGCTGCCTGCGTCCATGACCCAGAGAGGGTCTGTACTTACTCCCTGTTGGCTGGCTGTGGCGCAGAATATTCTGACTGGCTGACACAGATGTTACAAAATTTCCCCAAAAGTAAAAAGTGAAAATAAAAGGAATGGTTGACTCATCTCTTACGGACGTGGAGGACCCGCTACTAGGGATGGTTTAAAAATAGAAACGTTTTTTCTGCAGAAGTTTTATCCTTTTTTCATTGAAAAGTTTCAAAATTAATTTTTTTTGACCAGCTCTATTTGTTATAAAAACATATACTGTCCAGGATCATTGCTCTAATTGTCCCTCTTGCCCGTGTCAAAAATCTGCACTGCGTATGTATGCACTTGGGATATTATTCTGTCTTTGGACAGCTGTTAGCACACAGAATTCTGACAGTTTCCAGACCATCTATCCTAAAATGGGACAATACTAATTTCCTTTGTAAAGAACTTTGAGATCTATGGATGAAGAGTGTTGTATAAGAGCTAGGAATTATTATTATCCTATAACTGTTTAGGAAGGCATGGATATATATATATCGACAAGAACCAAAAGGTAAAAGTTGTGGTGAGATCTTCATTTTGTAATCTCAGAAAACAGAGTTGAACATGAGCACTGCTAAAGCAGGGTGTGTGTGTCTCCCAGTTCTAGTCTGCACACTGTAGGCTTTATTTTGTGATTTTTCCCAAGAAAACTGAGAAGGCTCCAATAGGTATAAAACACTTCTGTAGATCCACTCCTAGGCACTATGGTAATACGAATAGTAATAATAATAAATAATAATAATAATAATTAAGAGGATCTGCAATGGCTTCTTGATAATTATGTAACAAATTGATTTTTAAACACCTTTAGTGATGTATACAATGGCAGCAGTGGGCCATACCCTGAGGGCCTCAGCTAATGTAAATTGGCATGGCTTCACTGAAATCAATGTACGTATACTGATTTACACTACCTGAGGCTCTGGCTTCCTGTGTCTAAATGCCTCACCAAGCTATTCAAAACTTAATTAAGTCGTGCTCTTTTACACCAGTGGGGAAATTGGCCCCTAAAAAGCAGCTATGTGGTTTTCCGTTTTTCTGCAGTCAAGATTGGGAGCACACTTCTGAATGAGATCCAAAAGGCATTTGGATCTTTTCACTTCAGATTGAAAGACCCACTCTCTATTTTGCAGTACTCTACCATAGCTGAACTGGTTCTTCAGTATTAATAGGAGTAACCAAAATACTTCTTAATCAAGAAAGTGAAAGGATATGACTTGAATGCTCATTAGAAAGCAGATCGGCTGAGTAAAGAGGTGCCTTTTTTTTTTAATCCTAACCACACTTCAAAGTTCTAGGATTCAGTCCTGTCCCCAGTGAGTTAGTGGAGGCTTTCCCATTGACTTCAGTGGGAGCTGGAAGGAAGAATAGAAAACTCTTTGGAAGACAAGTTTCAGAGTAGCAGCCATGTTAGTCTGTATCCGCAAAAAGAACAGGAGCACTTGTGGCACCTTAGAGACTAACAAATTTATTTGAGCATAAGCTTTCGTGGGCTACAGCCCACTTCATCAGATGCATAGAAACTAGTATCTTATAGGAGGTGATTGGGTAAGACTATTGTTCCTTTTCTTTTACTTCATCACCTCTAGCTTAATTACAGTTATTAGTATGAGGTGGGAGAAAGGAAGTATTATCCCCATTTTACAGCTGGGGAACAGAGACAGAAAGAGATTAAGTGACTTGACCAAGATCACACAGGAAGCCAGTGGCAGAGCTGGGGCCTGAACCCTTATCTGTTGAATACTTTAACCATAAGGCCATCCTTCCTCTCAATACTTCCTTGACCTGAATGGGATTGTATGGGGACATACCATAAATCAGGGCAGAATTTGGTCAAATGGTTCGGACCCTGAGAATTGACAGTTTAATTCAGATGTAAATGATACACAGTTGAAGTGTTTCTGGTGAAGGGAAGCAGCAAGGAGATCAGCACTGAAAGGCTCTTATTAAAAGGGAGGTCACTTTACGCATAGGAAGAAGGGGGCAGTACCAGGTTTAGGGTGTGTGTGGGGGGGGGAAACTGTGTAGCCAATGGAAAGAAAAAGCAAGTAGGTAGGTGCGGGGCTCAGTAGGAGACAGTAGAGAGACCAAAGGAAATGAGCAGAGATCTAGGCAGGGTGGATTTGGGTAACACCTTGATGGGAAAGAAAAGAAGATTGAATAAAACTAAGAAAGGAGATTTATTTAATTTTTCTTAGGATATAACATGATTGGGACACCTTTTCTGACCATTCAGATACACAACTTCACAATTATACATCTAATTTGCACACAGAGTTATCCTGTTTTTCCACAAGCAGATTTTGTAATACAGTACTTATGTAAAGTGTCAAGTATATTTGCATATTTCAATTACCTGATTTGCATGCTAAATCCCAGTAATTGTGTACACAAATTAGGTACTCATTTCTTTTTGCAAAAAAATGCGTAAGTAACTCATCCTAAATGACAGGCCTAGGTTTTGTCTACACAAAAAGTAGCAGTTACACACCGAATTAGTTAAAGCTGTGCAAAATCCCTGTGTAGATGCTCTTAAATTGATTTAAACCTGGATTACATCAATTTAGTTTAAACCGATTCCTTACTGAATGAAGCTAAATTAATATGCAATAAATGAGTATCCACACAGGGGTTTGCACCATTATAACTAAATGGTTTTAAAACACCCACCTTTACCTGTAGACCAGGCCTTCCAGCTCTCTAGTCTTTTCACAATTATCATGTTACAGAACCTGCTGATACAAGTTCTCCATTCAAAACCATAAAACTATTGTGGTGGATGAAAGAACAGGTAGGATTTGTTGGTATCTACTAGATAACTGAAACTTCAGAGAAAGAGACCAACTTTAAATTAGGTTATGCTTAAACGAATCAAATTATCTTTTCAACAGAAGATTTTTTAAAAACATCTATTATTTATTATTTGTATTGCCCTAGCGCCTAGTAGCCCTGAATTAGGACTCCATTGTGTTATGTGCTGTACAAACACAGAACAAAAAAGACGATTCCTGCCACGAAGATCTTGCAATCCAAATAAACTGTTACATGACTTCTGCAAGAGGTGCTGTCCATGGCCAAGTTATCTATAACTGTGTAACAAGTTTCCCACGCCAAAGAACAGTGTTGACTAATAGGCATTTGAAACCAATGTAGAACTCTACAAACAGCATCTTTAAAGACAATAATTCAATAAATCAAGGGGGATGCATTCGTGCACTACCCAGAAGTCAAAAATCCCTTATTCATTCTGCAGTTTAATGGGCACACAGAAATATGGAATTATATATGTCCCAGTGATCAGCTAAGACTGAATTGGAGTCAGTTGTCACTCAAGTGAGAGACCAGAGGTGTTTAACTGGCATGATAAAAAAGTCTTATATTTCACTAGGTGAATTGAATATCCTAAAGTGGCTATTGGCCAGTGCTAGAAACATTTAACGAGATCACATTTCACTTAGCTTCACTGACATTGGTGTGAGTCTTAAATTACTCCTATAAAACAACCTTCTATGTGTAAACATAGGTAAGGAATACACTGTACATGTCAATCAACAAAATGAGCTCCATTCCTTCAATTGATTTGAAATGCAGCACAGTTATCATAGTGGGGAAATATCTTTGTACCTTGACGGCAAGGTGAGGATACAGGCCCCCGAACCATACAGAAGGGCTTGGAAGCACTGGTGGTTCAAAAACAGCATAGCAATTACTGGAGCTGTCGACACCTAGGGAGAGATCCTGCAGCCCTTGCTTTTGCCAGTCTCCCATTGAAATTAACAGGAGCTCTGCTTCGACAAGGTCCCCAGTGTTAGACCCCAAATCAGTGGGAGTTTTACCACAGGACTGACTATAAATTAAGTATGGACTTCAGGATCGGGCCCTATAGGAGTAACCCACCTGATTCAAATTTAGCTTTGAAAACCAAAGTAAAAAATATAAAATCCAATTTCATTTTAGTCAGTTATCGATCTTAAGAGTTCATTGTCAAAATAAAAAGTTAATTGTCAGACATGCCATTCAGCAGCCAAGGACCTGATCTCAGAATTTCAGTCCTCTCCTACGGCATCAGTATAATCTGCCTTGATACATTGCAAAAGCAGACAGACATGCACTTGGTATAGTATACAAAAGCAGCAATTGTGTCTGCATTCCTTCAAAACGGTAACAGGTACCATAGTCTATGGACAGGGCTCTTGGCAGTTAAATGCTGCAGCACCTGCAGAGATCAATCAGAAGTTTATGTGAGAAAGATTAGAGGTTAAAAATAGCCATATGCGGAATGACCTAAATTTAATTCTGCTTGCTGGCAGCGTGTGTGAGGGGGGAGGTATTTGAGGACATTTGCTGACAGAATCGTATTTGGTATTTGTTTCTTTAATTCTGTTGTTTTCTGATTTAAAAAACAGCATGAAAATCTAAACTATACAGGAGGAAATGCCTATTCAAGAACCAGCCCACCCCGAAACGAGACGTGGTGAAGATAATAACAACCCTACACCCACCCGTCCAACCCACATACACACACGAGCTTTGCAGTGCGCCCTAAGGGATAACAAATCTTTTGGAGCAAGGATCGTAAATTCCAGAGTTGAGCATCCTTAACAAAAAAAAACACCACCACCACCCTGCTGCCAGCCTCCTTCCTTTTAAATCAAGGAGCTGCTAGATTCAGTTCTGCTGCCAACTGCAATGTTCCTCATGCTGGCAATGATAATCTTCCCTAGGTCTAGAAACATATATAACACAGAGTCCATCTTGGGCCTGGGTCTGAATTTAGTCATACTCCAGCATGTTGGCCCGTAGAGAGTACAGTGAAAGGCAGATTAGACAGACAAATTTTAAATGAAATATAACTGCAAAATTATAGGAGAAAATATTCTGTACCAGCTAGATTTTTTAGGCCAGGTTTGCTATTGTTTGTCTGAATTCTGAAGAGGATTTTTCTAGTTACTATTTCCTCTGAATTGCCATTTTTAAATGTAGACAGATAACAACAGATACCTAAAATCAGCAGGCAGTTGTGAGGCTTACTTAATTAATATATTTAAAGCACTTTAAGATCCTTTGATGAAAGAAGCTAAGAAGTGCACAGTATAATTAGTATGTATTATTAATAAACCTCTGGCACACTGAAAGGAGAAGAGAGACTTTTGTCCCCCAAAAGTTCTTACTTTTGATATGAAAGACAGAATTAAGACAAAATTTAAAAAGCAAGCAAACAAAAATGTGGAGCTCTTTATTCCAGAGTAGGTTGCAGGCTCTTCTGATAATAGAATCTAGAACCATCACCATATAAAGCAATTTATCATGCTACTTTTCTCTCAGGTTTTTGAGAAATACTAAGAATGGAATATGATAAGATACAAGGGGAGTTATTTTGCTCTCTGTCATGGGGGTGAGTGAATATAACTACTCTGAGAAGTTGTAAACAGAGATTATTAAATGCATGATCATCAGTAAGGTTAAAAACCATACAGAGTCAGAGAAAAAGTGCTCAAAGCAATGGCTGGATGCTTTGATACAAACGGGCACGTTAAAAAGAAAGTATGAGTCACTGTGTTTAAACCCCGTGCATGTCCAGTAGGGTCTAGATATTTTGAGAGGTCTGAAGATACTCGGTCTGAGGTGGATTCTCATGCAATTTTATAGAAATGCTGAGCTCTCTTTTCTGGCAAACCTACCTCCTGAGTGCTGATGGGTAGGATCCTGCATCACTGGAGAGGAAGGATGTTCCAGTGATTAGGGTGCAAGCCAGGGATTTAGGAGATTATATGGTGATGGGGGCCATATAATAGATTACCATTGACTTCAAATGTCATCAAATCAGGACATATACGGCCATATTTAAATGGCTGTTTTAAACCCAAATATACCCACTTCTCTATGTGTCTATTACTGATTTAAAAAAATGTGAGTGAATCAGTTACTTCAAAGGAGCTATGCTGATTTACACCAACTGAGGATCTAGCCTACTGTATTTACAAGAAACAAACAATCCCCCAGGAACGTGGAAGATTTGTAAGTTCTTGCTTAGATTTTTGCTTATCGTTATTGCTCTCTTGATGTTAGGATGATGAGAAGTCTTAAAAAAATATAATGTCAGAGAAATGAGAGAACATGTCCGGAATCCAGATTGGCAATCACAGAAACCTAGACTCTACCGTGCTCAGGGCAGAGCCATGATAAAGTTTGGAAGTTTTGTAATCAGTCGCCGATAAAGTCAAGCATGTATACGAGACTTCATATGTCATGAAATTTCCAATGGAAGTTATAAAGCTAGTCCTATAATCTGATGCCTGTACTTCAAAAGCCTTTGTAGAAAGGCTTAGACAGGTAAACCTTTGATAAATTATTCAACTTACTCTTTTAGCAGAATGATTAGTTTAAAAAATGTAGCCACAAGGTATCTTAATTAGAGACACCAATATTTATTTTAGTGTTGTGCCTTTGAAACAGTTTCACTAATCATTGCCAATCAGAAAGTATTTTTGGCATATATTCTATTTACATAACACAAATGACACTTAGAAATCCAACTTGTTAGAAGATGAGGGATGACAGAAATTAGTGACAGTTTGTGAATGGGAAAAAAGAGTTAATTTACAACAAATATTATTCACAATGAATCAACCAACCAGCTCTTACATCTCCAATGGTAATATTAATTTTCCTACACTCTCCGTATCAGTTCTGGCTGGGATGAGGAATCAAAGTCAACCTTTGCGTGACTGGACGCAACTTCACAGACTGCTGAATGAACTAGGATGCATACAGGATGACCAGATTATCAAGCAGATACACTGCAACTGTTGAGCAGCCTTCTAATTCATATGAAGGATGTTTTATCAAAATAAATGCTCTCATTTATATAGGGTGACGTTATTCCCACTTAGAACAGACCAACTCAGTGGAAAGGTCTTTTCATAACAACAGTATCATAGGTAGGCTTTATCTGTGGAATCTGAATGTCAAATAATATGAAAATATATTGATTGTATTATAAAACAAAGCTGAGGCCTTGCATTTTTTACTGTATTTTGAGAAAGGGAGGGGGAGGGGAAGGGGAAGGAAAGCAGCTTGCTACTGTTATAAAAAATGTTCTTAGATAAGTGTAATTACCTTAACTGTGTAACACCTTCCTTGAACAGGTTAATGATTTCAGTGTTTGATAAGAGCTACAGGAAAAAAATCCTGTAGAAATTAATGGAACATAAGAATATTTCCACCAAAGTTTTGAACTATTCTACAGGATTTAATCAAGAATTGTATCCCTATCATAGAATTCCATAGGATGGTTCTGAAAATCTATCAGTATAGAAAGGATTTGGTTCTATATTAAATGTCATAGGCTTTTAGAGTAACTTCTGTACAACCCTATTCAATTTCTATACAACCTTTCATTCCCTATTAAGTTCTACAAGACTTCTCCATAAGGGCTGGAATCCTTAAACTAGGTATAGCTACATGAAGACAAAGATGGGCTTAAACTGCCTCCCCAGAGTAAGGACATTCAGAGGGCAGCAAACTATAATTTCATCTTTGGTACATCAGCTAATGTCTTAGTACTTCAGAACACAGATTAGGTAAAATTTGGTACCTGGAAAACGTGTCTATACTAACAACAAAATCACATTGTGGGCAATGTGGTCTAGTAGTTACAACAAGGCACTGCGTGGCAGAATTCTTGGCTGCTTGTCCTGGCTCTGCCACTGATTTACCATATGACCTTTGGAAAGCCACCTAATCTTTTGCTTCACTTTACAAATGTATAAAATGAGATAATTGCATGCCACAGCTATGTTACAATGCATAAGCATTCAATCTTTTCAAAGCACTTTCAGAGCTTTGCTTGATAAATGCAGACATTATTATAGTAAAAAGGAACTGTTCCAGTGAAACTCAATGGGAGTTTTACCATTTGGACCCTTGGCTGATACTATGAGAGATAAATAGGGTTACCATATTTCAACAAGCAAAAAAGAGGACGGGAGGAGCCCCGCCCTAGCCCCGCCCCTGCCCCTCCCACTTCCCGCCCCCCCAGAACCCCCAACCCTCCCCCCGTTCCTTGTCCCCTGACTGCCCCCTCCTGGGACCCCTGCCCCTAACTGCCCCCCGGGACTCCACTCCCTATCTAAGCCTCCTTGCCTCTTGTCCCCTGACTGCCCCAACCCTTATCCACACCCCCACCCCCAGACAGACCCCTGGGACTCCCACGCCCCATCCAACCACTCCCCACCCCCTGACAGCCCCCCCCAGAACTCCCAACCCATCTAAACCCCTCTGCTCCCTGTCCCCTGACTGCTCCGATCCCTCTCCACACTCCTGCCCCCTGACAGCCCCCCCAGAACTCCCAACCCATCTAAACCCCTCTGCTCCCTGTCCCCTGACTGCTCCGATCCCTCTCCCCACTCCTGCCCCCTGACAGCTCCCCCCCAGAACTCCCAGCCCCCTACCCCCCACTCCTTGTCCCCTGACTGCCCCCTCCTGGGACCCCTGCTCCTAACTGCCCTCCAGAACCCCACCCCCTACCTAAGACTCCCTGTTCCTTGTCCCCTAACTGCCCCCTCCTAAGACCCCCCCCCAACTGCCCCCCAGGACCCTACCCCCTACCTGTACCCTGACTGCCCAAAACTTTCTCCACTCCCCTCCAAAAGCCCCCACCCATTTCTTGACTGCCCCCTCCAGAACCTCCCTGTCCCTTCTCCTGCCCCCCCTTACCCTGCTGCTCAGAACAGGGTGTTGGGCTCTGTGCCAGCCGGACACATGGCTGAGCTCCCCAGCACAACACAAAACCCGGTCCCTGGCCCTGCACAGGGCTGCCGGAGCGGGCTGCAGGAGGAGGAGCTGCCGGCTGGCTCAGAATGCAGGGAGGGGGGGGTGGGAGGAGGAAGCTGCTCCGGAGTCCAGCCCGGGACTTTCCTGCAGCCCTCCCAGCCGCTCGCTCTGCTCTGCCAGGGGAGGGGGAAATCCCGGACATTGTGAGTGCTTTACAAATTCCCCCCGGACGCTATTTTTAGCACACAAAAGGAGGACATGTCCGGGTAAATCCGGACGAATGGTAACCCTAAGATAAACAACTACCATGCTTTGACTATTTCTATATTAGCATTTACTATGGCTATGTCTACACTACTGTGGTAAGTCAGCCTAAGTTACGCTACTCCAGCTATGTGAAGTGTGTGTGTGTGTGTGTGTGTGTGTGTGTGTGTGTGTGAGAGAGAGAGAGAGAGAGAGAGAGAAGAAAATTCAAAGGCCCTGAATAGGAATGTCTGTCTCTCATGTGGGGTTTCTCTAGGCTCCAGAGCTAAATCCCTGCATCAAGATTCAGGGTGAGTACTGCTGAGTCATGCTGGTAGATATATCCAAGTAAGCTCCAGCAGGTTTCAAAGGGGACAGAGAAAACTAGGACACAAGAGAACCTGGGGGGAAACCACGGGAACAGCCAAGCTTGGGAAAGAAGATTAGGCTGAGGTTTGTGTTGTTGTATTGAGTTACCAATAAAGGGAAATCCCAGGGAAGGAGGGAGTTTGGACACTACCTCAGAGCTGCGTGCAGGGTACAAAAGTTAAGAGATACCAGAACCCTAGACATTTGAAATAGAAATGACCTATTAAATCATGTAGTCTGCCTGTGCTAAAAGAGGTATGTTTCCTGTCTCCTTTGGTCAGAATACAATTTTTATCTATTGCATTTAGTGGGAGCAAGGGATACCAGCTTCTTTAGACAGGACTAATATTAACATGTTAACCATACTGATTGGCCACATTTGCCTCTTCTGCTACTGCCAGGTACCTCCATAGAGTAAATCATATTGACTGTGTTTATTATAAGAACTAAATGATCAGCTGTGAACTTTCACTGACATAAATATTTTGCCATTAGTAATAACAAATAGCATACTCTTGTAATTGTGAAAGTAGCATTGGATTATTCTGCTTTACAAGTTAGGAGAAACCTAAAGGCAACACTGAACCAAAGGAATGGACAATAGAAGGAGCTGATAATTAGATGCCAAGTTTATTCCTAAAAACCAATGGTGGGGACATTTATCCCAGCAAATAAAATGAATTAAATTAAAGTTGTTGTTTTTAATGGAAAGGAACTGATTTCCACACAATTTAAGGGTGCAATTGCACACCCCATTTAGCATGCAGCTACAAATACGAGCATGCACAAATCAAGTAATCGCATGGGCTGCTGACCAGAACTGGCAATCACTGCATGCAATTATCTGGTTTGCACTTGTATTTGCTCTAATTGCATGCACATAACTATGTATATAACTGCACGTTTAAATTCTTCGAAAATCTAGCCCAGAATTCTTCTCATGAACAACAATCAGTAATAAACACCTGCAGTTAGAGCTGAGCAAAATTTGGAATTTCTATGCCCTAGGAAATTTTGACATTTACAGATTTTTATCCCAAATTGGGATTAAAAATTGAAATTTTTCAGAGAATGGAAATTCTGAGTTGCAAATGTCAAAAGTTTTCATGTTGCCATTTTTGATGAAAATATTTTGACATTCTCAAAATCAAAATGTTTTCATTTGTTGAACTAACCCCAAATGCTTCATTTCGAGTCAGTTCAATGTTAAACTGCATTTTTCCATGGCAGTGCATTGTCTTGTGGGAGCTGTAGCTCGGGAACTGGAGACCTCCATTCTCCCCTGCTGGAGTGTCATGTCTCCGTGATGCACAACACAGAACCTGGTCAGCAGGAAATCTGCATTACATCATGGGAATGCAGGGAGCTCAGCCTCCTCCAGGATCTATGGGCTGAGCCCTGGACAGAATGCAACTCCCATAAGGCAATGCGCTGATAAATAAAACATTAAACGACATTTCTCTAACTTATCCTATATGGAACATTTCAAATCTGTTCAACAAAACAAAACGTTCTAATTCAAATCAAATTGACCCAAAACAAAATATTTAACTTTCATTTTCCTCATGGAAAATATATATAAAAAAAATCTGCAAAACTGAGGCTCTCTCACAGAAAATGTTTATTTAACAGAAACTGCATTTTCTGCCGGAAAATAATTCTAATGGAAAATTCCTGATTGGCTCTATGTGCAGATGGAAGGGGAATAACCCCCCTGTAATCACCGAAGTTGCACTAGGGTTGAATTTGGCTCACTGAGCGTAAGACAGGCTTGCCACAGGAGACTGTAAACTCCTCACAGCAGGAAACAGACCTTTGGTGCATGTGTGTCTTGCACAGCACTGAGTACGTTACTGGCTTATAACAATAAGTACATTTAAATAAAGACCCCATTTTTAAAAACATGGCTACTTGGCTCTGGCACGAAGGTCAGGCAGGAGATTTCCAGGAAGATCAATGAATTAGAGAGGTTCCCCACTGCTGAAGGAATGAAACCATAGTCTGAGAGTCAGCTGAGTGAGTTTCTAAATGGGGCTGTTGAAAACACAGGAGACAGTAAAATATAGCAAACAGTGACTCGGCAAATGAGAAGACGGATAAGGGAGAAAGCCTAGTGCAGTGGAGAATGAAACAACATTTATGGGAGAGATTTTCAAAGGCAAAAATGGGAGTTGGTGCCTAACAGCCCTTCATGATTTGAAATTTTCACCCCTGAATATTTTGCACTTCTATAGCACCTGTTATCTAAGACTCAATATTAGCAAATAAGCTTCACAATCCCAGATGTGAACCCAGAGAAGTTAAGTGACTTGCTCAGCAAGCAGTAGAACCAAGGAGTCTTGCTTTCCATTCCCCTGCTCTAACAGCGAACCACGCTCCCTGGGAACAAGGTGAGTGTTGGCTGCAAACATGTAGGATTCAGATTGCACTGATGAACACTAGTGAGGAAGCTATGGAGCAAAAGCAGAAGAGAAGTGCAGCTAGCAGCACATCTCATTTGCTGGTACAGTTACATATGCACATCAGGTAGTTTCACATACAAATAAGTAATTAGATGTATTTGCTTGTGCAATTGCAGTCATTTCACAACCAAATTAGACAGGCAATTGCACACTTATCCTGAGAAAAAACCATGGCTTATCATGTGAAAAGAGACTGAGTTAATAGCATGCATGACCAGATAGAGGGCTCCAGTGAGGTGATAGAGAATATTTTTGGTGCGCATCAACTGAAACATTTCATTTGGATTTCAACATTTCTTTTTTTTCCCCCTTCATCTAATTAGCTTAGATTTCAAACCAAAAACCTGTTTCAAATGGAAAACCCAGAATGTTTGGTTACAAACAATGTCAAAACAAAACATTTTGACAACTCCAAACCTTTTTTCCAACTTTTTATTTTTGAGTTGGGAGATTCACTGACCTTGTTTCATGTTTTGTTTTTCAAAAATCAGCAGTTTTCAACCCAAAAAGTTTAATGGAAAAATACCCAACCAGCTCAATTCTGGGGATTGTAGTTCAGAGGAACTCTGGGAACTGTAGGCACAGTAAGGCATTCTGGGAAGGTTCCCGCGGCTGGGGGGGAAATATAAGCAGCAGAGAACACTGAAGGGAACAGGGCATATTGTTGGATCTCCCCAGGAAAAGCGTCTAAGTGGGGTTTAGTAAGAGCCTGGGAAGAGACCTAGAGATACAACTGAAGGACTGGGAAATGTACCCGAGGAAGGAGTGATGTTTGGGGCTAGAATAACCAGCAACTGGGAGGAGACACAGAGGGCGGCAGCTGCTTGTGCGTCTCCACCAAATTGCAGTGGAAGAAGCCCAGTGGGCAAGACTGTCAATGGCCCAAAAAGGAGGTGAATCCATGCACCAAGAGGTGGAGGCTTTGGACTGATGTTAGATTTCTGTTTACCTTGGAAGAGGAGGAGTTTACTTTGGTTTGATGAAGAGCTAAATTAACCTACACAGAGGAAGGGAACCAAGGCAGTAACCATGTTGGACAAACGAAGAAGGTAAACCACGGCTACAAGCCTTCAGCTGAGCAAAACGTAGACAGCCCTGCTTTAATGGAATGAGCAAGCATATCACCTGGCAACCTGGCTAAGAGATAGGAGATAAATGATGGGAATGGGAAGGGGAGAGTCTGATATACTGCTAGCTGCTGGTAGAAGTGGTGAATTCATACATAAGATGTTAGAGATGAATGAGAAATGGATGTCGTATGGGAATTTGAAGACATTTATAACCAGTTGTGTGTAAAAGCAGAATGTAACAGAAGTAGCATCTCAGATGGATTTTTTTATTTTATTTTTGTTATATTATAATAGTCATAAGGAAAGAAGAGAATTTATGGAGGAACCTCATTAATCCCAATTTAAGGCATCTTGAGATTAACAGCATAGAGCAATGAGCAACTGAGAGAAAAAAGTTGCTGTACAAATTCTAGAGGCCGGCATAATATGATTACTGAATTGGAGCTGCAATTTTTCAAGGATAAATCTGATATTATTGCAACAGCAGAAACCTGGTTGAAACAGGGAAATACATGGAAATTTAGCACGCCAGAATGGAGAGATTTATACTCCTAATAAAGCAAAAGGAAAGGACAGCATAAGAGAAGGATTAATATGACAATATGCAGAGAAGCTTTTTACAGACAGGGGGATGTGGGTGATTTTGACATGGTGCTCTAGGCCTGCAGGGCAGTTAAGAAAAATAAAATAAAATCAGATCATGCAGGAAAGTCTATAAGAAGATCAGAGGTTTATATTTTTTCCAGTGGAACACTAATTGTTCTGATATTGATCACGGGATGAATTTATGAAAACTAAAAGAAGAAAGGACTTTTTTCTTAAGAGGCAGGAAGACTGTTTCTTATGGAGCTGTTTGAAAGGTCTGGATGGTCAGAGGATTTTCAGGTCGTAATCTCTAGTAAAACGAGCCACATATGCTATTTCAACTTTAGCTGGTTTGTTTTGTAATTTATTTATATAGTCAAGCTTGGACCAAATGCAGTCTCTGGTTTCCAGGGAAGTCCTAGTATCTAGACGGTTTTATGGCTTGGCAGACTGAGACCCCAAGAGAATGAATATTGGGCAGAGGTCACTGAGTGAGTGAATGGATCAGCTGAGATTTAATCCCAGGGACCTCAACACCAGGGAACTGCCAGACTCGAAGGATGCCAATATCTCACATACTCGTGAGGTTCAAGTCCTGGAAAAGCAATATTCCCATCTGACTACTGGAAGGCTCCTTTTGGGGAATTGCAAGTGAAACCAACCTTTAGCCACGTTAGAAAAAGAAAGAGCTATTTAAGAAAGAATCTGCAACTCATCCAGGTTAAATCCAAACAGAAGCAAGGGCAACAGAGGCCAATGTGGTTAAGTAGGGATGTAGTGGGCGGTCCACTGTATAAGTAGAAGGCTTTTAAAAAATATAGACAAACTGGTAAGGAGGATTGGGAGATCCATAAAAATAAGCTGATGTAAGCTACAAGGATAATCAGAGGAGCAGAAGGAAACCTCGACTAAAATTACAGTGAATATTTCAGCTAAGAGTAAAGGATTCTGCAAAGTATAGTCACAACAGCCAGAAGAAACTGATCTATTAAAGGAATCAGTAGGAATTAGAGGCAAGAGATAAAGAAAAAATAGAAGACTTTGTTATACAGGTTTGTTTGAGGAATGGAGAGTAGTCTAAGGCTCTGACCCTGCAAACACTTATGAACAGGCTTACCTTTATGCATGTGAATAGTCCCTTTGAACACAACTGGACTAAACTGAGCTCAGTGAAACTACTCATGCATATAAAGTTAAATACCTGCATAGTTCTTTGTAGGACTGGGGCCCAAAGCTGCAATTGTATTACAGTATTGTGGGGAGGAGTGTAATGTGCACAGAAGAGTGGAAATGGATAGTATTTATAATATACATCTCTATAGAACCCATCATTATTGGACCTGGGTGCTTGGGGGTGGGAGTGCAGGTGGGGTGGAACAAACAAAGTGTTAAGAAAAGGTAGTACACATTTCTCAAGTCTTAAAGAAAATGACATCAACAATTAGTGAGACATAAACTGCTGTTTTGAGAAGTTCTCTGATACCAGCTCCGATATTTGGAGGCTCTCAAGGGACAGGATATTAGTAAATCTAACATTATTATTCCTATTTTATTTAGGCACTAATATGCTCAGCATTGTACAAGAGAAATACGACATTCCTTGCCCTGAGGAGGTTACAGCTTAAAAGCCAATCAAAGATTCAACAAGATGTATGGAGAAACCCAGAGGAGATGTTAATTTAATATGTTTATTTTTAGCTCATTCATGGAGTCTCTCTCGCTCTCTCTTTTCTTTTTATTTATTAAAGATCCCACTTCCACCCTGATATACCTATCTCTTCCTTTAATGGTGTTGAGACCAGGGCAAAACTGGGCCCAACATGTCTATCAGATATACTGCAGAAAGTTATTCTGGATTTGTTAGGTTATGAGTTGTAGAGAAAATATTAGAATAGAAACAATGAGGAGAGATTTAGTTAGGGAGCCCACCTTGAAAAACTTAATCCGATTAGAACTTGTTCCTTATCATCTAACTGAGAGATGGGGCAGAGCTGACAAAGGCAAAGCATGCAGAGGCAGGGAGGAGGGTTAATGCTTTGCTGAAGTCCAGCATTGGCTTATACAAAGGCTCGTGGTGCAGAAAGTTCAATAGTTTGTTGAATTATTTTAAAAATTGCTTAAGCAGGAAACTGCAACCAGCTTATATATGTGACATATTTAACTGGAAAGAATCTTCTACTGGGGAGCAACAAATCCAGAGACAGGAAAGAGTAAATAGCACAGATGAGAATTCTACTGACTCAAGAGATTTGGGGTTGAGAGGAGAGAACTAGAAAGAGGTTGTCTAAGTATTTCAGTCTAACCCAACTGTAAACTGTGGGAAAGAGGGATGAGACAGGAAATGCTGGTTTGCACCAGTTGAAGGACACTTTGGTGATAACTACTGGAATAGATTACTATGGTCCCCTTTCCATGGGAAAGCTTTGAATGCCCTGGAGAAGGCACTATGCTGGCAAAAGCAGAAATAGTCTCATTTTAAGAGGAAATGCGAAAGAGGGTGAAGCTAGCAGAAGAATTATTTGGAGATCGCCTACTCTATTAGAAGGACTTACATGTATGCAATAGCTGGATGAGGTGAGGCAGAGAGTCCAGATTCAGAGAATTCAGTCTTAAAGTCATGATAACTGGGCACAACTGTTTGATTCTGAGAATAATGGGTCAGACCCCAAAATCCTTACTCAGTCCTTTCCATGGCCAGCTCCCCAGTGACTTCAGTCAGACCTTGGCCAGTGTCAGGATTGGGCCCAATACATACAATAGGTGGATGAGCTCTCACAAAAGGTTATCAAAGCAAAGAGTACACGGGTGTGCAAACCCAAGAGCAGCGAGTGGGAGTGAGTGGAAAAGTATCCACAAGCAAGGAGGCAAAGGTTTCACTAGGCCTAGTAGCCTTTTTCTGCCTAATCCTAATAATTAATCATACCTCATTTCCTTGCTACAGTTAAAATGACTAGAATCTGTATTTGTCTTCAAATATTCCAGCAGTTCCCAGACAAATTACAGCACCACGTCAATTATAAGAAACATCAGAGGGACAGCTTAACATGGGAAGGGAAATAACGCATTTGCAATTCACTCTAGATTAGTCCAAAGCCTGCAGTGCTGAATGCACTTACTCCGAGAATTTTCTCAGAAGATAAACCTAGAGTGTATTTCACTTATAAATCACAAAAGACACTTATTTGGCAAGAGTGACCCCTGCTCATATACAATAAACCGTGAACTTCAACAGTCCCTAATGGATTTTGAGTCAGCGCCACAGACAGCTAAGCCCAGGGCCTGTGTTTCAGGATTCCATAGCTGTGTTTCAGGATTCCATAGCTGTGCCAAAATATGCCTATAAATTATTAACATCTTCAGCACAGTGTCCTCTGTGCCGTTTGAAATAAAAAAGACATTCTGTGTCTCCGCCTGTCATTAAAAAAGCGATAACCAATTCATCAAAGCAACACACCTTTCCTTTTCCCTGCCAGAATAAATCACTTATCCCACACACACTCTCTTCAAACTATCTTCCCAGAACTTTAAAGACACTTTGGTTCATACCTGCAATGCTGCAATAGAAACAAACCCATTTTTCAAAATCAGAAACAAAACAAAACAAAACATAATCCACACGCTACAGGGACAAAGATCCAATTTGCATGTAGAAATGTAAATCAAGCAGATAACAGTGAGAAAAATAGCTCTGCTTTCATTTTGCTATGCAGCAGTATTGCAGGAGCACTGGGCGCAGACATTTCAATCCTTTAATGTTCAGTCTCTTGTACTTTCCAATCCTTAATACGGCATTTCCACCCCTGTTAACCTTTATTTCTATCTCCACAGTTACAGAATAGTCATGTTTGTTTGCAGATGCTTCATCACTAATGAAAATGTGCAGCTGCCAGGACATTCTCTAATGCGGAGCAGCTAATTAGCTGTCAACTATGACACTAATTTCTCAGAACTATGCTGTTCTTTTAAAATTATATTAAAATAGAACTGCTGGATCCAAGTGTAACAACTTCAAACCAACCTGCACGTCAATCATTTATTATCAGCCAAGGAATTTCAATAGCATTGTATAGAGGGGAAAATTAAAATCTGCTAGAAGCAGGTAAGAAACAGATTTAAAACATTGTCCTCAGTAAAACTGAAGGCTAAAAGTGCATGGTACTTCCTTGGGGTGTTTGCATTTTACCCTGGAAAGTTAAGATAAGCCTTGAAAGGCAGCATTTATTAGCATAGCCATCGTTGCTTACCACTAGCTTGTTAGAAATGATTCTGAATAGCCCTATACTGAGTGATACACACTATCATATTTTTACTAGTTAAATTCAAGCTCATAGGAAACTTTATATAGATCATTACAGTTTTGGACCAAGATTGGACATCTACTGTGACAGTGCATCAAAACAAGACATAGGACAAGCACTAAATAAACCCTAACTGCTTCTCAGAGAAGGTGCCAAACCTACAGTAAAGCAGCCCATGCTTTAGATAAACTAATGAGGTTACACTTCTCACTGTAATTGTGCAGCTGTTCCAACTGGCCTCTGAGGACTGGATGGCTTCTGATGTTTATTTCCCTTTCCTCAACTCTTTCATCTACCCACAGATAATAATTAATAGAAAATCTTGCCCTGTTTTGCATGAGAAGGGTAGAACTGTGTGGGAGGCCCTCCCACTCTCCCAGCCTCCCTCCCCTCAAAAAACCAACCAACCAAACAAACAAAAACACCTTATCCAGAAAAGCAGAAGAGCCAGAGATTCCATGAAGTCCACTAGGGACTTGGCTATTGTTAATCAATGTTACATGGAAGGCACTCAAACCCTGGTGTGATGGGCACCAGTACAAATCTTTAAAGGCACATACATTTAAGCAGCATCCCCTCTGTTTGCTTATGATAGTTGGCTGCCAGGACCCGTTTCAGCCCCCACAAGCAATACTTATGGATGGCAAACAGTGAGCAGTGATTTGAGACGTTACCTTGGCGGCTACTGAAGAGTTGGGTTTCTCTAGAAGATCCCAGAGTTTTTTCCTCTTGTCGGCGCAGCAGGTGTTATCAAATTCCTCCCCTTCCCTTTCCCTCAGCGTCTCGGCTTCTCTCTTCAGCTCCTCGTTCATCTGCTCTTTCTTCTGGTGGTACCTGGCCTGGCAGCAGGACTCCAGGTAGATCTCGTCGATCCCCCAGTAGTCCAGTTCTTGGCTGAAGGACAAGGCGCACATCTCCTCCATCATGTGCAGCTTGCCCGTGCGGTAGAAGTTCAAGATGGAAGTGAATGCCCCCGGGTGCCGGTCAAAGAAATACTCGTTCTCCTCCAGGTTATAGTCGTCACAGATCTCCATGAGGGACTCGTGCGTGTTGAAGTCTCTCAGTTTGCCCAGCCTGGTCCGGGGCAGCCTGTCCAGGGTTCGCCAGAGAACTTCATGCGCCAAGCCCCCCACGTTGAGTTTGACCCTCCGGGAGCAGGCCTTGCTCCGAACGATCTCCATGGGGTCCGGAGGCAAAGAGGTAGAGGACCGAGATCCATGCTTGTTCATGCCCGCGGGCATCGCTGCCTCTGGAAGGCTCCGCGGGGCCGGGCAGTCACGCTTCAGAGCCGGCGGGCTTCACCTGTTCTCCTTCCCCTCCATGCCGAAGAGCTGCAAGAGAGAAGCCAAAGCCGCACGGGTCATTCCCCCTGCCCGCCGGCCGGCGCCGGGCGTTAATCAGAGCGGCCAAGAGCTCCGGCAATCGGCTCCAGGGGACCGCGCTGGCCGCTGTTCGGCCTCGTGGTGCTGAAACCGGCCCGCTCGGGGGAGGGGAAAAGCCGCTGTGCACGCGGGGGAGGCGGCCCCAGGGGCAGGGGGCACCAGGCGCTGGGGCACGCCCCGGGGCGAAACTCGTGGGGTAACACTCGCCTTTCCCAGGGCTACAGCCGGCCTGGCAGAGGGGCTCCAGGCGAAGGGAAGGCGCTGAGCGCGGCTCTGCCTTGGTTTGTGGAGGGCTGCGAGGAATAAGAAACACAGATCGGGGCAACCCCCCCCCCCCTAGCCCCCATGGGCTTTAGCCGGACTTGCGGGAGCCAGGACCATTATTCTAGGAGGCCACGGGAGAGGTCTGACCACACAGACACTAACTCGGCTGGGGGGACACGCACAGTTCCCCCCGCACACACTTCTGTGGTGACATGCCCCCGGGATAGCCACGCCGGAAGCGAGGGATAGTTACTCAGCTCTAAAGTCATGACAGGATCTGTGTTTTCTCTTTGCTTTCCGATTGCTTCTCCCCCTCCCCACAGATCCTCCAGGTTTCTTTTGTTAAACCCAGGTTAAGGAACCGTGAACTTAATATATATATATATATATATATATATATCTCCACAACCTTGTGTGGTGTTCAGGCCAAATCCTCCCGGGCTGTTCGCAGAAACCTGCAAGCCTCCAGTCCGGTCCTTTATTCCTCATCTGTTACCTGGTTATAAATTTAACCCAAAGACGTCAGGGATATAGGCTGCCGCTAAGGATTTACGTGATGACACGTAATTACGCCTCCTGCCTGAAATGCACAGTCCTCGGCAGGAAGAAAGTCTGGGGACGGGAGCAGCTACCGTAGATCGGAGCATGCATTGTATAGCGGGTGCTGAGAGCTCGTCCAAACGAGGGGAGCGGCTCTGTAGGAGACAGGGCTTCTTGCCATAAAGGGGGGGCGCCCTCCTCCCACGCCCCCCAAGATGTAGGGAATAGATTATGCACGTAGGGTCAAGGGGAACTCTGTTCCCAGCTACAGGCTAGTTCTCTCGCTCAAATGCAGATGCTTTTTATAACTCTCCGCTTGTGAATCTCCCGGAGGAGATTGGATTGGGGGGAGGGGAGAGGAGGGGGATGGATTGATTGCCAGTCACTTTAAACAACGCATTTCACTTTTGGGAGACTCTCCCAAGGACTCTCCCCCCCCTTCCCTCCCTCATAAATCAACGGAGGGTCAGTAAATAATAATAAACCCAGCACACATTTATTACGAAAGCAGCTGTCTTGCAACGTCCCCTGGCACTGTTGCTTACACAAGACAGCATTAAAATAAACCCAGTACAGATGGGAAGCAGTTCACACTGTCCTCCATGCCCAGCCTTCCAGCCCTATAAGGATTTCAAGGGTTCACAGGCGCGCTCTTTCGCCTCTCCTAGACAGTGCAGGGATCCTGGCAATCCATCAATCAAAGACCGACCGTGTCTTTAAACAGCAGCCGGGTCTGCTCTTTGACCGTGACCCTGGCTAGAGCCATAAACTCCGGCAAACGCTCCTAAACCTGCTTCCCCCTTTTCCCAGGCGAGCTGGGCTACCTACCTTCTTCGCCAAGGATCAAAGCCGGGCAGAAGGCGGAGAACAGGGAAACCAACGTGTGGCTACATCCTGCATCAGCCAGCAAGCGATCAACAGCTGAGGCCGTTTGCACTGGCTCCCCGGAAGCCTTAGGCAGAAAGATCACAGTAATATTCCAGTATGTCCAAGAACCCGAGGGCTGGGGAAGGGAAGCAAGGCAAATGGGTCCACAGACGCCTGAAAGCTGCAGATTATTCCCAGGATCCTTTTGCAAGCAGCTTCCCAAGGCCTGCACTTGGATGAGACTCTCTCCCTCCGCCCCCGTCTACATTCCAAGATGGAGCCACATTTTCTCGTTTTAAAGATACAAAGGAAAGCGCCTCTCTTTCCTTGTGCTGTCTCTTAATGGAGATCAACAAGTCTGGTCTGAACCTCCAGCTTTTCCCTGCAATTCTGGCCCAGCGTTGTTTAGAGTGAATGGGAAGGTGGAGGTTGATGAGAGGAGGGCAGCGCCACCATGAGCTGGGATGCAGCATTGCAGGGGAAGTTAACACTTGCCTGGCCTGGCTGCACCAGTCTGGGCATGATTTACAAGGAAGGTAGAGCCTGGAAGAACTTTTATTACCGGAATTTAGGAAGAGTGTGAGTAAGAGAGAGATTCCTGAGCATTTCTCCTTAAAAGAAGCTGCATCTCAGGTCTTTTATTCACATACACACCCAATCACACACACACACACAAAATCCCTCTGTTCCTAGACAAAATGAGACCACAAAAAGCCAACAAGGATTTGTGTCAGAATAGTAACTATTAGGAGCTGAAAGCAAAGCTATATTGATAAACATATCATGGCCTTTCCTGTTGCCCTGGCTTGTTGAGCTAGGACCTACTGGGAGTTGAGCTGTTAGATATACATCAGGTGGGGTTTTCTCCTTGTCTGTCATCTAGCCCTTTGCAACAGTGTAATATGACGTTACTCTGACTTCAGCAGGAGTTTGGTCTGAGTGAAGACTGCCTGATTTCCTCCATGGTCCCTATATCCCAGAATATATCTATATTCTACTAGATCTTAATTGTTGCATGCGTAAATTGATACTGAAGCATGGGGAGGAAGCAGATCTCAGATGTTGGTCTGGTTTATGAACTCCACTAAATAAAGCAAGAAGGAAATTTTCTTGGCCAGGGGGGGTAATACTGAAGAAACAACTCTGAAGCATGTGGCACTATCAAGCATCCCCACAACCTAAAAATTACTTAGAAAAGTTAGATGCCTGCAAGTCACCAGGGCCTAATGAAATGCATCATAGAATACTCAAGGAGCTAATAGAGGAGGTATCTGAGCCTCTAGCTATTATCTTTGGAAAATCATGGGAGACAGGAGAGATTCCAGAAGACTGGAAAAGGGCAAATATAATACCCATCTATAAAAAGGGAAATAAAAACAACCCAGGAAACTACAGACCAGTTAGTTTAACTTCTGTGCCAGGGAAGATAATGGAGCAAGTAATTAAGGAAATCATCGGCAAACACTTGGAAGGTGGTAAGGTGATAGGGAACAGCCAGCATGGATTTGTAAAGAACAAATCGTGTCAAACCAATCTGATAGCTTTCTTTGATAGGATAACGAGTCTTGTGGATAAGGGATGGATGTGGTATACCTAGACTTTATTAAGGCATTTGATACGGTCTTGCATGATATTCTTATTGATAAACTAGGCAAATACAACTTAGATGGGGCTACTATAAGGGGGGGTGCATAACTGGCTGGATAACCATACTCAGAGAGTAGTTATTAATGGTTCCCAATCCTGCTGGAAAGGTATAACAAGTGGGGTTCCGCAGGGGTCTGTTTTGGGACCGGCTCTGTTCAATATCTTCATCAACGACTTAGATATTGGCATAGAAAGTACGCTTATTTAGTTTGCAGATGATACCAAACTGGGAGGGATTGCAACTGCTTTGGAGGACAGGGTCATAATTCAAAATGATCTGGACAAATTGGAGAAATGGTCTGAGGTAAACAGGATGAAGTTTAACAAAGACAAATGCAAAGTGCTCCACTTAGGAAGGAACAATCAGTTTCACACATACAGAATGGGAAGAGACTGTCCAGGAAGGAGTATGGCAGAAAGGGATCTAGGGGTTATAGTGGACCACAAGCTAAATATGAGTCAACAGTGTGATGCTGTTGCAAAAAAAGCAAACATGATTCTGGGATGCATTAACAGGTGTGTTGTGAGCAAGACACGAGAAGTCATTCTTCCACTCTTCTCTGAGCTGATTAAGCCTCAACTGGAGTATTGTGTCCAGTTCTGGGCACCACTTTTCAAGAAAGATGTGGAGAAATTGGAGAGGGTCCAGAGAAGAGCAACAAGAATGATTAAAGGTCTTGAGAACATGACCTGTGAAGGAAGGCTGAAAGAATTGGGTTTGTTTAGTTTGGAAAAGAGAAGATTGAGAGGGGACATGATAGCAGTTTTCAGGTATCTAAAAGGGTGTCATACGGAGGAGGGAGAAAACTTGTTCACCTTAGCCTCTAAGGATAGAACAAGAAGCAATGGGTTTAAACTGCAGCAAGGGAGGTTTAGGTTGGACATTAGGAAAAAGTTCCTAACTGTCAAGGTGGTTAAACACTGGAATAAACTGCCTACAGAGGTTGTGGAATCTCCATCTCTGGAGATATTTAAGAGTAGGTTAGATAAATGTCTATTCGGGATGGTCTAGACAGTATTTGGTCCTGCCATGAGGGCAGGGGACTGGACTCAATGACCTCTTGAATCTATTCTCTGTATTCTTCCCCTTCGCCTGTTATTTGCTTCCTTCCTCACTCTCGGTCTGTATGTCAATTTAGACTGTGAACTACTCAGTCTGTAAAGCACTTGCATTGGGTGCTACATACATGAATAATAATTAAGAGATTAATCCTCCTGCTAATAGTGTTCTCCACTTATTACTATGCTTCTCTCACCATCCAGTCTCTCACCCTGGTACTATCAACTAATTAATACCTATATGTTAACCTATTATCCTTATGACTGAGAACTTCAAATCTTCTTCACATGTAAATGCCACTGAAAATCAAGACCGTGCCATACGCACAGGGCTTGTAGGGTCAGGACTTATTATCTCTAAAAGAATAATACCTAACTCTTACACAGCACTTTTCATTAGTACAGCTCAAAGCATGTTACAAAGGAAGTAAGCATCATTATCTACATTTTACAGACGGGGAAACTGAGGAATAGAAAAGTGAAGTGACTTGCCCAGGATCACCCTGGAGCCACTGGCAGAGCTGCAGATAAAACCCCTCCTGAGTTCCAGTCCAGTGCTCTATTCACTAGGCCACACTGCCTCAAAGAAAGGCTATCACTGTCATTAAAGCACATGATCTTCAGTCAGAAGATCTGGGTTCTGTTCTTGCTTCTACCACAGGCTGTATGTGAGACCTGGGGAAAGTCATATCAACTTTAGGGCTCAGTTTACCCATCTGTAAAATGGGGATAATAATAATATGCTGTCATGCATGGGATGGTCAGGCTAAATTATTAAAGTTTGAAAAGTGCTTTGAAATCTTCAGTTAGAAGGTACTATGAGAAGAGGTTATTTGCTTGTGGTACCATATATGATGTCCGAGGCACATAATCTTACATTATAATAAAGTCAGGCCTCTGTTTGCGTAAGATGAAGCATCTCTGAAGGATCGTAAGCATTAAACGGTACAAATTCAAATCAAATGGAGATATCCTTTTTCTAACTAAACAGGCCCCACTCTTTCAAATGGTAGCCCAATGCTAAAGTGGCACGGTCATCTGTTCCAAATGCCTAACAATTTCCCTGTAAGAATCATTTTCAACTTTGACCCAATGAAAGTAGGATGGAAAAGCCCTCCCTTGGGAGACATAAACCATGATGGCTGGACAGCATCAACAGATACTGGTCTTTCACAGGCATCCTATCCTGAAATGCATCAAATTTGGCTTAGAACAGATCATGGAGGTGCATAACACATTTGGTGACCTCTAGCTGTCCAACCAACAGCATGAGAACTAACCTCTGCCTGTTTAAGGGTGGGAGTAGGAAAGTGACAAATAATATATAAGACAACAAATCAGATTCAATGCAGATAAATCTTTAGGAGAGAGTCAACCCTTACTTTTATCACCAGAGCATTTATAACCTTCTACACCACTCTTACGACAGT
This sequence comes from Malaclemys terrapin pileata, assembly GCF_027887155.1. NCBI lineage: Eukaryota > Metazoa > Chordata > Testudines > Emydidae > Malaclemys > Malaclemys terrapin. Next base: position 17,402,814 of record NC_071516.1, on the reverse strand, counting down.
GCTAATATCATTCACATGTTACTGTAGAAACTATGGAGTACTAGCTGAACAGATCATTGCAAGAAGGGGTAAAAGGATCCACAACAAAATAGCCTGAGACCAAGTTGGCAACACCATTGTTGATGGTTCACATTAGACTCCTTCCTGCCCCTTACTACTCAAATGAATAGTCTCACACTGGAGTCAAGGTGACTTCTCATATAAAAGATGTAGGATCCGGCCCTAAATAAGGAAGAAGGATTGCCAAACTGATTACACCTGAAAGAGTCTATTCAGACAGAATTTCTATTTCTGTAGATTTGCGTCCTCCCAGAAACTGCTCACTGGGTCGGCTCAGGCAGTTTGCCAGCAAGGGGCAGCATAGGGATGAAATAATATAATACACGCCACATCTTCTGGCAAAGTTCGCTAACCCGAGAGCACATAGTCTATCTGGATAACCTCTCTCAGTTGATATTTTTTATACCCAAAACATCACAAATCTTAATTTGTGGTTTATTCTTTCAAGGCCTATGGAGCCAGCCAAACACTTGAACAGCAATCATTGGCAAATCCCGTTCATTGCCAGGCATTTCTAGTTATTAACCAGGAGATTCCTTAAACCTCAAATACTTCAGAGAGCATGTCCAGTATATGGTTCAAATGCATTCCCCTGGGTTTACTATTAACTGAAATTACCTATCTACATATCCAGATTTTACCTGGTAAGTGCCAAGAAGGGTAAACCAGCCTCCATGGCTTTCAGCACCTTAATGGAATATTCTGAGGCTACCTGTGGAAATATCCTGCCGCTGGTCAGCCCCCCAAATGCCATTGACTCCCATAGGGGTTCCACAGCTGGCAGTGTGAAAGGGTTGCCCAGCTTAAAATCATTTCCAGCATCTCCCAGCCCATTCCTGTGGGGTTGAGGAAAAGGTTGATTTACACGGCTTTGCTGGACTTAACAAACAATACAGCTGTGAGAAAACAAAGGACTCCTTAATATAAGGCAACTCCAAGGTCTCTCATGTCAATGAATGATGGTTCTCAGACTGTGGTCTGTAGAACATCTCTGGGCAGACCATGAGGTACTGTCTGCTCACATGATACTAACATTCAAATGTATTAAAAGACGTCACACACCAAACACTTCTCTGGCATTGCTGTAGTTGTCCCAGAGATGTCATGCACTTGTGAATGGGAGAGGAAGTCACCCACAGGGCACTGTCCCTCTGTTAAAATGTGTTTCTCATTATGTAAATATAGGGAACTCTTGCCCTCTTAGTCATTCCTTTTGTTTCAAGGCCTTTTCAGTCAGGCCAATGAAATATCAAGGTATAACAGAGATTTCCAAACTTCTTGTTTGGAAGACCAGTGCACCTGCTCTTAAATGGGGAAAGAGTTAAAAAAAAAATCAGATTTCTCCCCAAGAGTCCCCAACGTATGTTCTAAATGAAAGACTTGAGATACACAGACTTTGAGAATCAAACAATGGCTTGTGCTAGTCACAGCCCAACTACTCCAAGATACTAAAATACCAGGGGAAAGTGCTGGTGACAGAGGGCCCAGACCTCTAGAATTCTTTCCCTGCTGAGATACAATTAAAAACAAACCTGTACACTCCTGGGCCCACCTCCAGAAAAAACATCAATGCCAACTTGATCCTCCTTTGCTCCCCACCCAGTTGACCTTTCCATCCTTACAGTTGCTTTCAATGAAAGTCTAACTACACGGATATGGGTTTCAGTTGCAGCTGCAGCCTTGTACTGACACCCAGTCTGGAAGACAACTGATCCCAAGCCATCAGATTTGCCTTTGAGGCTCCTCGGGGAAGTAATGAAGAACATGGGAGAGCTGAGCTGCTGCGCTTGGCATTTTCATTAAAGACAAAGAGCAATGGAGGGTCTCTGCTCTGGGAAGGAAACAAAGGGCAAGGGATGGGAGAAGGATCGAGTCATGAGGTAATTTTACTTGTAAGTGGAGTAGCAAGGCTAGCTGGATGTGAGAAGAGTGCAAAGTGAGTACAAGTTGCTTTGGGGAATGGAATCATGAGTAGTGCAGCTGTGAGAGAGAACACTTGTCCTATAAGGATTGGACATACCATTCAGGGTGCAGAGCGACAGAAAAATCCCTGAAAAGATTCAGAATCCAGGGAGTCTGGATACGGATTTGAAGTTTTAGGCTAACCTGAACTTTTCAGAAACTTTGTGAGGTTTCCCCCTCCTAAGCTACCAGCATCGTCGCTGCCTGTAAGGGTCCTTTCAGGCTTTAATTTTACACTGTAACTCTCAGTCCCAGGCAATATACTAAAATATGCTTCCAAAGAGTCCATAGCAGGCAAGATGGGAAGGCTGATAGGGTCAGAAGCCAGCCAGCCTAGTGTCTGCATTCGCTCTATAAAACTCTTTATCAGACTTAGTGGTTCTTAATCAGGGTCATGTTCCTTTGGGCTGTGAGGCTAGGCCATAAAGAAATTCCATTCTGATTTGGTTCTTAAAGAAGCTCTATTTTAAGTCACCAGAAAGTACATTAAAAGCCACCCCACTGGACTCCAGCCTTAAACATTTCTGTGGAGGAGGCCTCCCTTGCATACATTAAATAGTATTTCAGCACTTACTGACAATGGGCACACATACATTGCTGCCTCACTTCCTAAGAGTGATTCAGTAAGACCTAATGTTCTCAGGGTTGTTAATGAAGCTGTATCTGAAGAACTAATAGCTCTTAAGTGTTGCAGAAACACTGGTGTGTTCCCTAAGGTGGTTGTACATGTAAATCTACATTGCCCACAGCCACATTTGTCTTGGTCACATCCTGAACACACTGAATTTGAGACCGCACATAAACGCACGAAAGGAAGGAAAAAAAACCTTTAATGTTTCTTCTGTGTGAGTTTAACCCCCCCCACACACACACAATGGACCAAATGCACTCCTGGTGTAGCTGCAATGATTTCAATGACATTACCCAGGATATTTATTTAGCCCTATTTATAAACCTTATAGTCCTGATCCTTCTCCCTATCCATCCTGAAGGATGCACAAGGCTGGAATTGCAGCAGCAACTGCATGGTTTCCTCGTGACAGGCTCCACATCCGACATCCTTCACATGTTGTGGAGCAGCTTTGCAAGGCAGGATGCCCTGGTGACCCACAGAGAGAGGTGTTGGGGTAGCATAGGGCAAATGATGGGCATGTGGCCAGTGGGGCCAGAGGGTGTATCTGTCCCATTGCTTGACTCTACATCGGCAGGGGGCAGCTCTATGTATTTTGCTGCCCCAAGCCCGGCAGTCAGGCAGCTTTCGGCGGCATGCCTGCAGGAGGTCTGCTGGCCACGCGGATTCAGCGGCATGCCTGCGGGAAGTCCGCCAGTCCCACGCCTTCGGCATCCCCACCGCCAAATTGCCGCCAAAGCCACGGGACCGGCGGACCTCCCGCAGGCATGCCGCTGAAGGCAGCCTGACTGCCGCCCTCACGGCAACCGGCAGGCCGCCCCCCGCAGCTTGCCGCCCCAGGCACGCACTTGATGCGCTGGTGCCTGGAGCCGCCCCTGTACATCGGACAGGAAAATTTGATTCTCCCTACCTCCACTGTTAGCTCAGGCTTTGCACTGGGGAAGAACTTTCATCCTATGAGATTTGCCATCTAACATTTATCTTGAAGCTCTGAATTCTCCAAAGGTATTTTATTTTTATATTATGTAGTGACTGCAGATGCCTCGGTGAGGGTTTTTTAGGCCTATAGGGTTAAATTCTACTATTAGTCACAGGGTGTAAATCAGGAATAAAGCTATTGGAATCAAAGAAGTTACTCCATACTTGCATCAGTGTAAATGAATGCAGTAATTGCCAGGCAGCATTCACTATATTGGATCAAAGCATTGGTCAGTATCTTTCCTTCAACTGAGACCTGCAAGTGCTGATCGACCATTTTATACTGTTTGGGGTGTCTGTATCTCTTGGAGCTAGAACCCTCTGTGACCATTCTGTGTGCCACTCTGGTTCTGTGATTGTATAGGCAGTCATGAGCCAGGCAGGGAATCTCTCTCCTCTCTTGAGGTATATCTAACTAAACCAGGCTGTTGTTACCTAACTGCGGATCTGCAGTGCCTCTCTTCCCTTGCTGACACAAAGCCAGCACCTGGTGTTTCAAAGGAAGACAAAATCCATCATGCCTACTCCCAGCAAAGCACCCTGCCAAATACGCATAGCTGTGTCCTTGGGAAAAAACGTATTTCCTGACCAACTTATGCCCTGAAATATGAAACTGATTCCCTCTTATTTTAGCAAGCAAGTTTACAAGTATTAAACCTTACCTTGAGGAACCACAACTCCCATTAGCATCAAGACATTCAGTTGCTCCTCATCATCCATCACAATCAGGCCCATTAAAGCTTTCCATTGTCCAGTCCTCTTTATAACCCAGCTGATGCATTTCACTCTAGGGCTCTCTGTGGAAGTGAATTCCAGCCTTTCTTTCAATCCCACCAGAACCCTTTCTTCTCTGTAGCTTTTCAGTAAGGCCCTGCTAGCGCAAGGAGTTCCGTGCAGGCTATTGTGCGGGACTGGGATCCAAATTTGTGCCCAACTAGGGCAGGTGTTATGAGAAGAAGAAGGAACTGATTCCTTTCCCCCAAGGACCAACTGTGTCATCTCCATAACTGCCTGGTCTCTACTGGCTTGGGGAACAGATATTCTGAGAGTGCATCCAAACCCATGGCTTGTTCTGCATGGCAGCAGCTAATCAGTAGGGCTGGACCAGGCTTTTGGTCTTTGCCTTAGTCATGGGAGGCAGGGGGAAGCCAGCTAGGCTTAGTGGGAAATCAAATCTTAATAAGGTGCATTCAATAACGGGTCAAACTCAGAAAAAGAAGGCCCAGTGGATAGAGCACTGGACTCAGGAGACCTGGGTTCTATTCCCAGCTCTGTTACTGGCCTCCTGGGTGACCTTGGGCCAGTCACTGCCCTCTCTGTGCCTTACTTTCCCCATCTGTAAAATGGGGATAATGATATTCACCTCCTTTGTAAAGTGCTTTGAGATTTATCTCAAATGAAAAATGCTAAGTGAGAGCAAGGTATTTATTATTATGGTGATTATGATTTGGTATTATAATTATTATTAATCTTAATGGTGATATTATTCAGCGGGATCAGAGTTAGACCATAGCTGAACATTTCTGAAAATCTGAGCTTTAATGTAAAAATCACAGCAGCTTTGCTCCTAGCTGACTGAGGGGCTTTTGAAAATGCTACCTTTTATTTGCCTTTAATGTGATGAGAACATGGCTAGCTACCTAAAGAGAGATTTCTCTCCCTGCAAAGTGGAATCGTTCTATTTTCAAATGCATCATCAATAAAATCATTATATTTAAAATTTATAGCATGTACATTAAAAATACTGAGCCCATTAACCTGTGATCTGTCAGCCTCAGGCATTTTGAACGCACCCATCATTGTAGTATCTATTTCTAGACCTTACATGGAAAAACATAATACTAACATTCTTGTAGGATTTTCCATTGGACTAACCTGGCAGGATCCTGTTTCTTTCCTGCTAGGCTTGAATAACTGATACTTCTTCCTGGGGCTGCACAACCTTTTTTCCTCCCCTTAAAAAATAAATAAATAAGACATTGAGCTCTGATGCTTCCTACAATGTTACCTTCAGAATGACTGGAATATGCCCATGATTAGGTTAATAGCAGCTGTTTGTAAGAAAACATCTCCAGCTGATAGTGGAAATTCACACCTAAAATAATGGGTAGCTGCTGATTTTGGGCAGGCCTAGCAACCTTCAGTTGAGTGCAACAGGATATAAATAGAGATGTCGTTAGAACAAGATAAATATTATTGACCCTATTACATTTGTAGTAAGCACTGAGTATTATGTGTAATTGTATCTGATTCACAGGCTGTGAGTGATCTCTCTATCTGGGTGGGAGAAAGCCCTACTAGCATTTGGAAAGCCAGCCCCTGTTCTAGCCCTATAACAGGTGTTGTAAAAACCACTGCTGGTTACTGATTAGGGTATTGCGAGTAAAAGCAACGAGCAGTGGGGAATAAACTCTCCAGGGACAGAGATTATGGCTCAGTTGAAAGTTCTAGGACAGGATCTTTTTTGGAAAAGTTTAGGCAGCAAAGCCCGCCAAAGGGATAGCTAGTAGTCAAGTTGGTAAAGAGCTGATTTACCTGCACATACTCCATATTATGTTGCAAAATAGCTGTTGATTTAAAGGATCTTTAAAGGATGTCCTGTAAACATAGATACTCAGAGCTTCTTTGTGACAGCAGGAAATAAAACTTAAATTCTCCCGTCACAGAAGGACAGGATCTTACCCTTGAACTAAAGAAGAAACTCTATTAGTGGCTAACATTATAGGATCTATGACACACAGAAGCATGGTTCTGGTTCCATCCAGCAGAGGGCAGGCATGCATAGGCACACCAGCCAGTTCATTACAATAGATAGAATACAGTATAATACAGAGAACCCTCAGGTCCCACTGACATCAAGCAGAGTTGAGGCCACTCACGTCCAGAGCTTTGCCATTCAGTTGCTGATTTCAATGGGAGTTAGGTGCTTAAATACCTTTGACGAGTTGGGCCTCAGATTCTACCAAGATTAGGTCTGAGGTGCCAGGTCTACTGCCATTCACCTGTCTTTTTTCCCCTTGAAACAAATACACAGTTGTACTTACGCATCACTATACATAACTCCAAACAGAGGGAGGAAAATGAATTAGAGGTTTCAATATAAAGGTAGTATACAGATTAAATTAGGGGAAAAGCTTACGATTGCCCTCAGCCACCAAGGAGCTGGTTCAGGCTAAAATTAAAATTGTGCTATTAGGACTGATACAATCAAAACAGCTCAAAAGTAAAAAGACAAGAACCGAGTGACCAACATCTGTGTATTGAAGTTCACACAGTGAAGAAAAGCTGCGTTAACCAGGGCAGCTCCAATAATATTTGGCAGTTTTCATGGCCCCAGTCACTGCTAGGCAAGAGTTTCATTAGCTAGATTCCGCAGGGAGCTCAGGTTTAAAAAACGAATCCCCTCTGTTTTGCATTGTAATTCTTTATTATCCTGAAGTCCAGCAGCCCTGTGTGTCCTCTGCTTGTGACGTTGTGCAGTCTATATGGTTTTATAAAAACTTGATAATAAGTCAATATAATGTAACTGAGATAGTTTTAGAGAAAATACGGTAATAAGTGAATGTAAGTAACTGGGGTATGCCTCATGCAAAAGGTCTCTTGTAAGGTATCATTACAAAGCTTATAATCTACTGAGCATGATCATCTGATTTGTATAAATGTACCACTCTTGTATCTAAAACCAGAAATATAAAATGTAACTCTGAGGGCCTATTGTAATTGTGTAAAGTGTGGACCATTAATGATGGTTTGGAATCTTGATGACTCCCATTGTCTGCAGATGGCTGTATTTACCTGTGAGTCTTCCTGTATATGTGTGTGCTGGCAAGTGAGTAATGAAGTCTTGCAGTGACATGTGATCATGTCACCTGAACTGGAATCCATCTTTAACCTGGTGCTTTTCCAGTGAGGGGGCGTGGAAACCCAGAGAGACAAAGAGTTCCCGCCTTATGCAAAAGATATATAAAGGGGGGAAGAGAAGAGAGAGAGGGAGGAGCCATCATGAAGAATCCCCTAGCTACCACCTGAGCTGCAACAAGAGCTGTACCAGGGGAAAGGATTGTGCCCAGGCCTGGAAGATGTCCAGTCTGAGAAAAACTTACTGAAGCATCTCTGAGGGTGAGATTATCTGTATTTAGTTTGATTAGGCATAGATTTGCGCATTTTATTTTATTTTGCTTGGTGACTTACTTTGTTCTGTCTGTTACTACTTTGAACCACTTAAATCCTACTGTCTGTATTTAATAAAATCACTTTTTATTTAGTAATTTACTCAGAGTATGTATTAATACCTGGGGGAGCAAACAACTGTGCATATCTCTCTATCAGTGTTATAGAGGGCGAACAATTTATGAGTTTGCCCTGCATAAGCTTTATGCAGGGTAAAACGGATTTATCTGGGTTTAGACCCCATTGGGAGTTGGGCATCTGAGTGCTAAAGACAAGCATGCTACTGCGAGCTGTTTTCAGGTAAACTTGCAGCTTTGGGACAAGTGATTCAGGGTCTGTGTCTGGAGCCAGACGGGAGTGTCTGGCTCAGCAAGACAGGGTGCTGGAGTCCTGAGCTGGCAGGGCAAACAGAAGCAGGGGTAGTCTTTGCACATTGGGTAGCAGCTCTCAAGGGGGTTTCTGTGATCCAACCCGTCACAGTAATTCTTTATTATCCTGAAGTCCAGCAGCCCTGTGTGTCCTCTGCTAGACCCAGATAGGCACTGACCAGCTCCCTACCTGATTCTTAATCTTGTCAGACAGGCAGAGATAAAAGAGGACTCATTTGTCACCGTTCCAGCCTTGTACATAGCATTAGCAGGAGTGAGTTTGGGCAGACTGGGGTGCAGTCAGCATATACCCCCGTACCCCTGCACAGTCTAGTCACATGCCCCTGCCTTGATAGACCTTATCTCCCAGCTGGGACCCTTCTTTCCCTCCCACTCTCCCCACTTCTTGACTTCCATTTGCTCCTCCCCAGATCTGAAGCTTCCCAGCCCTACCCCCTCCCATCCCTTTTAATTGAGGTGATGAGAGAACGCATCCTAAAAGACAAATTTAAAATTTTTATTAAAGCTAATGTTACAATTATATAATACACAGGTTGAGAAAAGCATGTGTGTACATCTGGGACTAGTGCTTAGATTAGCAACAAATACAAATTTGTTTTTAAAGTCATAAGATACATATAGTGCATAATCAGCAATAACTAGCCCAACTGGTAAACTGACCAGATAAATCCTAGAGCAGGAGGCAATCCTGGAAAACTGCATTATACCAACCAACTAGGTAGGCCTTAGATGTTTCTTCCAGGCTATTGATGGAAATAATACTATGCATTTTCCCCAGAGGATCTCCAAGGGCTTGGCAAACACTACTTCATTTTCAAAGCATCCTTGGGAGGGAGATACTGTTTTGTCCCTTTTACAAATGGGAAAACTGAGGCAAAGAAAGGTGAAATGACCTACCCAAGATTGCACAGGAAATAAATAACCAAGCTTGTTACAGAATCAGGAGACAAAATGGGTAGGCTCTGCCCATGCAATGAGCTCTATATGGATGAACCACGGCAGCCATGCAGAGCTAAGTTAACATGCAAGGGGATCTCCCACTTGCACAGAGGGTGTAGAATGCCAACACGTTGCTCATGGTGCAATCAGAACCTTAACCCTTAACATTATTCTCTAACCTTGTCATAGCTTCTTCCAGCTAACTGGAAACTGCATTTTTCAGGTGTCAACAGTATAAGTGAGGGAAGCCTTTAGGGGATCGGTTACTTATGCACATACTTTAGTAAGAATAAATCTGAGATTATTTTCATGCATTTGCTTAGGTATAAGAGTATTTTGCAGTTAAATAGCAGGACAGTCTAGTGTACAAATTCTGCCTTTACCTACCCCTCCATGTTACCCCCATAGAGTGGCAATTGAGGGCAGAACTTTGCCCTCCGATTTTAATAAATGTCACTATTAATTTTCCTGTCCTGTAATATAATTCAACAATAATAAAAGTCACAGCTGCTTTGCAGTTTTGAATGTTTCATGCCAACAACTGTGAAGTAATAAAAGTAACAAGGTAATTTCAAGTGAACTTTTAATGATATGAGCTGTCAGTTACGGAAGAAATGCTATTCAGAGCCATGTCCATATGTGAGCAGAGTAACTGGTGCAGGAAAAGGGCAGCAGCAGCCTTGCAAAAGGGGCTTGCCAGTCACTGGATACACTCATGGCAAACTATGCTCCCCAAAATGCTAAAAACACTTGCTCTCCCCTTGTACAACAGGATACTTGTATAGCAAGGAGCTCCAAAGTCCATTCCCCAACTATATTCATCCAGGAGCTGGGTCTATTGCAACCACCTTTGTACAGCTTTCCAACATGTGGCTGAGCTAAAGAAGAAACTCCAGGATCCTCATTCTACAGCCAAAGTCCATTCTGAAAGGCTGTCCAAAGGCCAGGAGTGGATTAAGGCAGGATCTTTGGGGCATGCAGCTCCAGGGCCCAACTATGGTGAAAGCCTCCAAACTAGAGCTCAGGAACATGGGGCTCACTGCCTCTGTGGAGCATGGATTGATCAGTGGTTGATTTCCTTCATAGCACAAGGTCCTAAGGAAAAAGAATACAGCACAAAGATCTGGTGGTGAACCATAGCTGGCCAGGTTCTCCTGCATGTGTGGGATAACACAGAAGCGAGGCCTTTGGGTTTTAATCCTCACCCTGAGAATTGCAGTTGCAGGAGTGGTTCATTTCTCTGGACTGATTTGGGCTGCAATGGATTTTCTAGCTATTGGCTGTGATTACATCTCCTTCTTTTCCACTGATGTGCTGTACTGGGCATCCTTTGCCATGGTTATTATTTACTCTTATTATTATTTGTTTGTATTGTGATAACACCTCAGAGCCCCAGACATGGGCCTGGCCCCATTATTCTAGGTGCTGTATAAACACAGAAACAAAAGACAGACCCCGTGGGGACTGTGCCTTCTAAATCCCAAAATCCAGTAATTTAGTTTCGGTGTATTCTGCTTGATTTTTCCATTGTTATGATGAAGCAGATTAAGGGCTTAGAAAGTTTAGTAAGAAACAACAATCCATGGAAGCCCCTGGCCTTTCAATTACCACATTTTTCTTGGCACTTTCCGCCACTCACTGAACACAGCAGAATAGAAACGAGTCTTATCAAGTGCTCACCTGTGCATTCATGGCACTGAAACAGAAGATGCTAACAATGGGCCAAGCTTTCACCCTATGCTGATTTAATTGGCTGTGCAAATCCAGCATTTTGTGTGTGCAAAGAGGCATGCTAAATGTTCGACACCCCTCCCCCCCAATAATAACAGAGCTTTTTAAACATGTACCGAATTAATTCAGGGAGCTAGAAGGTGAAATGCATTTCTGTACAGCGAGACACAGCCTGGGACCATCCTTCCTGAACTTGGAAAGGCTGGGCATGCTGGGGAGACATAGAGCGGACCTCCGCTAGCCACGGAAGGAGCAACTTTGATTGTCTCTGGGTGGAGCCAGTTATAACCTTTCTTGACCAAAGGGATGAGGCTGCTGAGTAAGGCCCATAAGAAGTGAAAAGAACAAATTGTGGATGCTCCAGAATCCAACAGGGACTCAGAGCTTTCCCTTGGGGAGAAAAACGTCCTGTTGCCAACGTGCCAAATTGGCATGGCACTTTAATGTTAAAAGAAGCAAACCTGAGAAAAAGTGGGAGGAAACTGACCTTCTGAGTGTGGTTCTGCTCTGAAAAGTGACAGTAACAGTGGCAGCGTAGGCACCAGCTTGATTTCATTGCAGTCATTTCACATCAAGTTTGCTCAGTTGACGAGTACTAAAGACATTTTTTTTCATAACTGCTAATGTTGCAGTCTCATCCTGTGACCCAAGAGTCAAGCTGGTTTCTCTCTGGATCCTGTATCGTCATCAGTAATAATTCAATAAATAAATCTTCAATTCAAATGTATTTAATAATTCTGTTGATGAGGCATGAGCCGAAATAGAATCCACCTCTCTCTTGCCCTGGCAGTACAGGGCAAGAAAGAATAAAAATCAGTAAACATTTGTTTTTGTCAGAAAAGTCAGAAGAAATTATCCTGGATGTACAGAGGGAGTGGATCTCCTGGGTACAATGGTGTCCTCCTTTCTCTCTCACACATACATACACCTATTACCATTGTATTCTGCTGTTTGCTTTGCTAAACAGAAAATATAGTATGTTACCTTAAAATTTAAATCAATTGTTGTACCAATCCCTAAAAGTTGCAATTACCAACTAGCTTCTCTTCTTTTCAGTTTCCATCTAGAAGCTGAAACGGACCGACACCATCAGATTGTTTGCTGGACGCCGCCAGCCATCCATCAGATGGTAATGACTTTCAGTCACTAACTAGGGCTGGATTTGAATTTGTGATTTGGTGGTCAAGTCCTCCGCATTATATCCGATTAAAAAAGCTCTGTGGTCATCCAATGCAAGGATAATTTATATCATTCTTTAACCTTATTTTTGGTGACTGTTATCCCTGTTCTGTCCCACTATACCCAGGGCTGGCTCCAGCTTTTTTGCCGCCCCAAGCGGCGAAGAAAAGAAAAAAAAAGAAAAACCCGATGGCACTGTGCCGAAGAGTGAAGGACCTGCTGCTGAATTGCCACCGAAGACTGAAGCGGATCGATTGAGCTGCCACCGAAGTGCTGCCACCGCCAACCCAGACGTACCGCCCCAACACCGGACGGACGTGCCGCCCCTTTCTATTGGCCGCCCCAGGCACCTGCTTCCTTCGCTTGTGCCTGGAACTGGCCCTGACTATACCCCAGTTTCCTCTCCACATGCTCTTTATTCTTTCACCTGCTTCTCTTGGAGCCAGTCACCACTATTCTTTAATCAGACAGAGAGGTCACTGTTGAGCAGTATAAAGAAATTCAATTCTCCCAGGACTGAGTGCACTATTTCTGGGTAGAATTTGCATTGTTTTCCATTCCTAATGTGTGTATTTTATTAATCACATTTTAATTAATTGGAGCAAGAAGATCATTTTTAAAACAACTCATCTAACACTGTTTCCCCCCACACCCAAAGTACCCCCTTCATTGTGTGATGTAGAAGACTAAAATAAACTATCTCTGAAGGTTGACTGGGATTACTTTGCATGGGACACCACCATTCCCCATGAATTCTAATGATCCCTTTTAAATGTGCCCATTTTTGTCACATGCACAAGGTAGCTGATGATGGTGTTCCCATTCTTGGCTCGAACAATATATATCATTAAACAATTCAAGATGTCATTAAACAATTTTTTAAAAATGAGGCCAGGGTTAAATAATATCAATTAAGCATCTGATTCTGAGCTCCTTACTCAAGCTATCGCGTGCCTACTCACACAAGTAGCTCCATTAATTACTATTGGGAATAACTGCTTATCAGTGTGAGTAAGAGGTGTGCAAACTGGCTCACAATAAAGTGAAATGGGATAAAAGGCAAAAGGAAAAACACCAAGAAAAGCAACATCACAGGCCAGATTCTGAAAGCCTTACGTGTGTAGTGTATCACTGCACTTCACTGATGTCAACAGGACCACTTGAGGAGTAAGGTGCTATCTATCAGGAGTAAGGGTATCAGGCTTTAGGCCAGGGCTAACAACACCAGGCCAAACAACACAAATCAAGTCAGTGGTGACTAGCTATAGACTTTAGTAACAAAAAGTGAGGACTGAAAAAGCAGGTCACATTTTATTAATTGGGACTAACAAAACATATGCCAGTCACCACACAGCTAAGGTGGGTTCGGTGTAGCTTGAAAGCTTGTCTCTCTCACCAACAGAAGTTGGTCCAGTAAAAGATATTACCTCACCTACCTCGGCTCTCTATTATCCTGGGACCAATACGGCTACAACAACACTGCAAACAGGCATCACACAGATCACTCTTGTGTTGTGTTCTAGCTTTCCCCCATGCTTCATCTTCTTAAGGCTGCAAACTCTTCTGGGCAGAGATGATCTCTTCCTATTATTTGTACAGTGCCTACCACAAGGGGGCTCCCATCCTACCTGAGGCACTGCAGCAAGCAAAATAAAAATAGTAATGCACGTTTCTTAAGAAAAGCCATAAGGAGAAATTGTTATGGATTATTTTTTAAAAACTGGCATCTTTCTGCTTTTGTCTTTCACTGTGCATTAAATATTGACAATTGAGCAGATTGATGCAAAGGAAGAGTCTAATGTAGGAGGCCCTAAATTGAAATATTACAGTAGAATGGATAGATTGTCTCTAACAAACCCAGAAGCTCCTGATAGTGCATTTTGAATGCCTAATTAGGAGGCAATTTGAACAATCTATAATTGTCCTCTAAATGAAGTACTGTAGACTTTTGCTCATATTTTAGCGACTCTCTCTCTAATGGAATCTGCACTATAGCAGGCTGTTTCAATACATACTTTAGCCACAAACCACATGAGCCATCTGGCTCTTGATATTTGCATGACTTTTTATGGTAAATAAGAAGTCAAGCTTTCATACTTTCTCCTAGTAAAGGATCACTGCAACTGAAGCCCTTGACATAATCTTTCATGGCACAGAAAGAAACTTAGCATCATTATTCTTTCCTTGGGTTCTGGAGCTGCTACCAATCCATACTAGTAGCATATTCTCCTTCCATACCAGCTCAGCTATACTGATTAGTTTATTTGTAGGGGCAGGAAGAACCCCCAGGCTCCATCCCTTCCCCCCACCCTCTAGCTATGTAGGAATGAAGGGGGTAGTGGCTTTGTTAAATCCGTTCTCCTCCATTTACCCCCACCCCGCCCTGTCCTGCCCTCATACACACATGCCCATGCACACTGGAGAAGCTTCCCAGAAGAGTAAGAGGTCTCCTTACATTCCACTATGTCCCAGCACAGCCACAAAGTTATTGGCCCTTAATAACTAGCAATGAGTGAACCTCATACATTTCAGTCTGAGGTTTGATTCTAATTTGATACACACCAGCTTGCCCATTCTACAAATTACGGCCATTTAGATCATATCTATAGCTTATCTATCTATCTATCTATAAACAAAGGTGGCTTCTGAGTGTCAGAATCAATGGCTAATGTTCATCGTCGGACCACGTCAGCTAAGAGGAATTCGGCATGTCTCAGCCCCATGCTAAGTACACGTAAAGTCTATCTTGATCAGTTCACTCAAAATTCAAACAACACCTGCTGAGATGCAGGGTAAGGCCAGTTCAATGTAATTTGTTCATAGAAAGATTTAGAGCAGCCTAACAGCTGTAATCCTTTTTAGAACCTGTAACAGAAGTATCCTTTCAATGTAATATTTTAAGCTTCATAATACAGCTATCATTTATTTATAATCTACCTGATTAACGGACTTGTATGCTTTTTTGCCAGAAATGTGCATTGTACAATGCTCATTCATTTTGGAGTATCACATACAGATGCAGGTTTATTCCTAATGCCAGTTCCTTGCCATATCACACCTATAACATTATGAAAAATTACTGGGTTATCTTTTCATCCAAATACAAATGAAAAGCCTTCAGAAATTCAGAGGATTGTGTCACTGTGCAATCTCAGAGGGTCCTGTGGCACCTTTAAGACTAACAGAAGTATTGGGAGCATAAGCTTTCGTGGGTAAGAACCTCACTTCTTCAGATGCAAGTAATGGAAATCCATGGCTACCCCTCTGATACTTGTGCAATCTCAGTTACCTTTTCTCATCTCTTGATTATTTTAGAATGTGAGCTTTTATCGGGGGGTGGGGGGGGGAAGAAGCAAACAGAATCTTAACTTTCTAGCTAAAGTGGCAAAAAAACTATACTGAAGCCACTTGCTTGACCCTGTGAGATGCTGAGCACTGCAGTTCCGTTACTTCACTGCATTGTTCCAGAGTTTTGAGCACCGAACACCTTGCAGAAATCACTCCGTGCCTTTCAGTATTGAGAATTTAATCTGCAAGGTTCTAACCAATAGTTTTCCTTGAAAAAAATGCCTCGTTTTCTTCCAATGCTCATGATTCATTTGCTTTTCACACCCTGAGCTTTTTCAACAGGATCATTCCATTAACTTAAAATAGCACTGGTCATACTAACGAAAGTTAAACACCTTTCTCCTTTTGCTACAGCGTCAGGCTCATCTCTGTTTTTGCAACGGTCAGATACATTTATATACAAGTTAGTTTTATCATTCATTTTTTAGAAGGATTACAGTAAGATGCTATGTACCGTAGTTAATGTCCTGTAGGGAACATTCCTGAATGGACAGGGCACTGCCTAGATCAGCTAATAGTACTTTTCCATTTCTAACCACTCATATTGTAGGCAGTGCTGTGCTATACCATGGATACAGAATGTAGAGCAATTAGGCCAACCCAAAAGGGTGATTTCAAGCATCCTTGACTAAAGGAAGGCCTTACAGTTAAGGCAATGGACTGGGACTCGAGATCTATATAGCTCCTGATGCTGACACAGACTCCCTGTGGTCACCTAATCTTTCTGTGCCTCAGCTCCCTGTCTGTAAAATGGGGATAATGACACTTCTTTACTCAGTAGGGGGCGGTATGAGGATAAATCCATTAACACCCATGCTTAGATATTACGGTGATGAGGGCCATCTAAGGTCCTAGATAGAGTTGCAGCCTGATCTGGATCAGAAATTTGTGTCAGCTCAGCAGCTTACGTGACTCTCACCCTCTTGGTTCACCGTCCATTATGGAATGGAATAATTTTCTCTTCTTTTCAGTCCCCTTGTTCTCACCCTGTTTTAAGTCATGATGTATTTTACTTTATTACATTAAACTATATGGCAGGAGTGAGGGCTTGGCTACACTTGTGAATTACAGCACAATAAAGGAGCCCTGGGCGCCCTAGCTCACTCCCCGTCCACACTGGCAAGGCACGTAGAGCGCTCTGACTCCGCGGCTACAGCGCTGCTGGTACTCCACCTCGGCGAGAGGAATAACGTTTGATGCACCCCCGCTGGAGCGCCCCAGTGTCAGTGTGAACAAGGTGTTGCATTACTGCGCTCTGATCGGCCTCCAGAAATGTCCCATAATCCCCTTAAGTCAAGTGGCCACTCTTGTCTTTGTTTTGAATCATAGCAGGAATGCGGATATGCCCTTTGAAAACTCCGTGGCTGACAGCCGGCTGCTTATCTGCCCCAAGACAAAGCAACCATTAGTGTGGAATGCTGTGAGTGAGAGAGAGTGAGGCGGGGGGGAGAGGGGGGTTGCTGCTGTCTGAACTTACAAGACAGCATGCTGACATGCTCTCAGCCCCCCAAAACCCACTCTCTCTGCCCCCACATACACACAACACACTCCCTGTCACACTCCACCCCACCCCATTTGAAAAGCACGTTGCAGTCACTTGCATGCTTGGATAGCTGCCCATAATGCACTGCTCCCAATGTCGCTGCAAATGTGGCCACGCCAGTGTGCATGAAGCTGTCAGTGTGGACAGACTGCAGCGCTTTCCCTACTGCACTCTCTGAAGGCTGGTTTAACTCACAGCGCTCTACATCTGCAAATGTAGCCATGTCCTAAGTCCCAGGGCCAGATCACGGTCTGTGTTGAGCGGCTACATTGGAGTGGAGCCTCCCCTCAGTACACCAGGAAGATACAGCAATAGAGTAGCAGGCAGACCTAGCAGCTTCCTGACAGCTAGGGAGGAGATCCAGACAGCTTGCTCAGTGACACACCCTGGCACCCATGGAACAGGCTAATTGTTTGGGTGCATGTCCTGTTCCTATGCACCATTCTTTATGGAGCAGTAATAAAGTACATCCAATCCCCCTTCCTCTTTCCAGCCAGCACAGCCAGCCACCCTTAGCCATCCTGCCTGTGTGACCACAATGGCTAATGGCTCTCCAGTGTGCCCAGAAAGCGCTACAATCCCCATCTGTGCCCTTGCACCAATGAGACAGGACATTGCCTTAAAGAAGGGGAGCCATTGTTTAAGGTCCTCTTGATCTCACTGCAGAAGCTACAGAGCTGACTATCGCTGCTGTGGTATCACGGTGGGCAAAGATAACCTGTTAGGTATTAGGCCCTAAACTACTTAGGAGCTTATAGGTCAAACATGGTCCTTTCTGGATCTGTGGTACCAGATGTGACAGAGCTCCTCCTTACCAGACTCTGGTGACTAAGAGCTGCTAGTTCTGGGATTCATGTGGTCAGCATAAACCTTATTCTTCTAAAGAAATTTGGATGTACTAACAACTTAAGAGAGAGATTATTAGCTCCATTAAAGTGCTTTTCCCAGCTGTAATTTAGACTCATTTCTCCAGCCAGCAGCTGCTATGTTTAAAATGTAGATCTTTAAAGAGATTGCTTTAGGAAGGCAAAGGGCAGCAGGTAATAGGGCTATTACCAGGTTGAATATAATGAGTATTGTAATGTATATAATGCTAAAGGAAATATCCAAGCTACAATAATGTGTTATCTTAGTTAAGGTGGGTTGATATCCCCAGCCACACTGCAGAAGAGAGGTTTAAATAAACCTCTATTGTAATAGCAAGATTTTTAGGCTGTATATTGCTTTCAGGGCCATAAAGACAAGTGCTGTCTTCTGTAATGAAAAAGTTTTGTTAAAACGTCACTCACAAAGTTTTGAGGTAAAACGGTTGGTTCTTACAGTGCCACAGTGTCAAATGTTATCAGCTCTTTTGTGGATATGACTGACTTGTGACTAGGGCCATCCAGAGGATTCAGGGGGCCTGGGGCAAAGCAATTTTGGAGGCCCCTTCCATTAAAAAAAAGTTGCAATACTATATACTATAGAATACTATATTCTCATGGGGGCCCCTGCGGCCCCGGGGCAAATTGCCCCACTTTCCCCCCTCCATGCCCCCTCCCCCTCCCCCCGGGCAGCCCTGGGAAAAATAAACATTTAAAAACCTTCCGCATCTCGGCACAAACCCAGTTTTGAGAAAACTTCTTTTCAAGTCACCTTTACAAGGTATCACTGGTTCTCAGCATCAGCTAGTTCTAAAAGGCACTAAAGCTCATTAAAAGGGTTGGACAAATATTTTCCGTCAAAACTTTTTTTGGATCAAAAACTAGGGGTTTTTTAAAAGCAGAATAAACCACGGACAATGTCTGCTTTCCTTCAAAATTTGTTGTGGTTTTTTTAATTGAAAAGCTGAAATTAGTCTGCCAAAACCTGAACATGGTTTGGGGTTTCAGAAGTGTGTGGCCAAATATTTGCTGCTTGCTGTGTTTGATTGCTTAAAGAATTCTGGCTAATAGCCATTAATGGACTTAACCTCCATGAATGTATCTGTTTCCTAGAGACTGTCTCCATGGGGTCCCTCACAAACTGGACGGTTACTGTAGGTTTGTCTTTAGTATAGCTTATGTACATACTCCACGAACTTAGCATTTGAGCTTGTTCCAGAATCTGGGATGAGCCTATGTTGTGAAAACTGAAATGCTCAAAATAGCACATGCATGTGAATGGACACAGGGTGCTAAAATCAAATTAACCCAGGGGTTCTCAAACTGGGGGTTGGGACCCCTCAGGGGGTCACAAGGTTATTACTGGGGGTCGCGAGCTGTCAGCCTCCACCTCAAACCCCGCTTTGCCTCCAGCATTTATAATAGGTTACATATATATATATAAAGTGTTTTTAATTTATAAGGGGGGGTCGCACTCAGAGGTTTGCTATGTGAAAGGGGTCACCAGTACAAACGTTTGAAAACCACTGAATTAACCCCTCTGGAGCCTCGGGGAATGCAGGGGAGGGGGGGTCTCTCTTGGTAGGGTTGGGAAGGAGGCAGGTGGTGTATGATATTGCTCTTCTCATGTGATCCCTCCCCCATGGCTCTCTTGGCTCTATCACTGTTAATCAAAAGTGGCTAATTTTAAATGAAGCTACCCTCCCCTGACATGAATCTCCCTATGGCACTGAAATTAAATGTAGACTATAGTTTGGCATTTGAGACGTGAAAGGGATGGTAGCCCTAAGGGAAAAGATAACAGCTTGGCTCTTTGTGTTAAATAGCTGTCTTCAAGCCTCAAACTGCTGAATGAGCTTTAGGGTAGGGAAGGCTGTGCCTCCCCAAACAGCCTGGCCCTGCTCCCTATCTGACTCCCACCCACTTCCTCCCCCCCTGACTGTCCCCCTCAGAATCCCCGACCCATCCTGCTCCTTGCCCCCTGATCGCCCCCCACAACCACCACCCCGGGACCCCCCTCCACCAACCCCCCCGTACCCTGCCTGCCCCAACTCCTATCCACCCCCCCCCCCGCCGAGTCCTGACAGACCCCCGGAATGCCCACGATTCAACCACCCGTTCCCCATCCCCTGACTGCCCCCAGCAGCACTGTCCAGGGCTGCTCCTGGGTTACCGCCTCCTCTCCCCTCTCTCAGATCCTCAGCGCACCTCATCCAGGAGCTGCCCTGGCCCCTGGACAGCGCTGCAATGGCGTGGTTCCGGCGGGACGGGAGCTCGCAGCCCCTCCCCCTTAACACGCGGCTCTGACTCAGTGGGAGGAGCTCAGGTCCCGCCGCTGCAGCGCTGTCCAGGGCCGCTCCTGACACGGCGCTCTGAGGCACCGGAAGATGGGGGAAGGCGGAGGCGGGGCCAGGGGCCCCTGTGGGGCCCAGGGCAAATTGCCCCATTTGCCCCCCCCCCCCCCGGGGCAGCCCTGCTTGTGACTGTCAGGATGGTATTGCCCATGAAAACTGAATATAAAAGTGTCTGATCATGTCAGTACGTATTGTATTTTAATGCATATGCACAAGGGGGCAAAATTAAAGTTGCACAGATAACTTTCATTCTAGCATTTCCAAACTTTGTGTCTGATTTTGCAACCTTACCATTCTCTTAATGTAGCTTTTTGTCTAACTAAAAGAATAACTTTATTTATATGCATATGTGTTTGTGTGTGGGGGGAGATTCTTGGGTCGATGTGTATGCATATATCTTCTTTCTGCTAAAATAAACAAAACAGCATAACATTTCTCAATTCATAGACCTTAAATGGCATAGACCTGCTTATGTCTTTCTCAAAGCACCCAAGAGTAGATGAAAGATTTCCAGATATTTGTAGTCATTAAACAAAAAGATTAATGATTTTCCATTAGAAATTGAATTAAAAAATAAAGGATTCCAAGTTATTTTCCTTACAAAAATAAATTGAGAGGAGAACATGTGCAAATTAAGCAGCTCTTGTTCAGAAATGATCCCAGGAACAGATGCAATGGCTTTGCACTGCACTGTCAGGGGATTCTGGACACAAACGAAGCATAAACAGACTCAGAAGGGTCAGCCTCATACAATGGGAATCCTTCAGTGGCATAGAGTCAGTGCAGAGGCTTCAATGTCAACTCTCCTTCTTGTTGCCTCTCCCTGCTACCAATGCAGTTGGTGTGGCTAGAGGAAAGGGGGCACAGGGCAGCAGCTCTTTGGAGCCATCAACATCTTCCATAAATTAGAACAGCCTGAAGGGACCAGCCTGCATTCAAGAGCTCCAAGATTAGGAGAGTGCAAATGGCAAACATTATGTCACTTTCCAACATTCTCTTCTGCATCACACACCCCTCCTACCTACCTGTGCTGTGTGCAATTTGTCCAGGCAGCCCATAATCTGGGCCGTAAACCTATGATCTGGAATGGCCCCTTATCTGATCATTTTGACTGCTGAAGGTAATTCCACTAAGACACCATATGCTTAATGATGCTGACTCACTCAAGTGTATCTTCCTTTCCAAAGTGCTCTCTCATGCTGGGGTGCAGGAAGACCAATCCTCTGTATGGACGCCAAGGCCCAGCTACTCAGAAATAAAAACTCAGCTGTGTCATGACTCTGCTAGATATATTTAGTCGTACCCAAGGATTTGCCAGAAATTCCATGAATGTGCAAAATTGGTTGAGAGTTACACACAATAGCTTATGACAGCGATATTCTCCCTTGAAATGTGCTTCCATGACGTAAAGTTCACTTTGACTATGTCTAGTGATTAGTTACTAAAAATGACTGTATGGTATGTTGAAGCACCCCTATTAACTAGAGTCATTTAGCATTAAAGCTGTAGTCTAGCAGGTACAAAGCCAACATAATGGTGACTTTTTTTCTTCTAATGTTCTTTCTAACTGCTACCATTACCCCAGCCCAATGGATTAATTAATAAAGCCAAAATATACTACTTGGATCTAGAACCAGTTCGATGACAGTTCTCAGAAAAACCAGAGGAACACAGAGGAGACCAGTTGGATGATGGAAGGGAAGCCATTGCTATTTTACTAATCTTTCAATTTATATTGAATCATGATGTCATTCTCCGGCTGTAACATTCCGAAGCCATATCTTCCCTTGTCAAACCCTGGGATTCTTGCTTCAGGATCTTTCAGTTCCAAGTCAAAATTGGTTAACAAGATGAAAACAAACCTAAAATGATAAAATGACCAGGTCAGTAAAGTATATGATATCGACAACCTACTAGTTGTTCTATGCTTAGAAGGCAAATATAGAGGGAACTGGTAATTCTGCCTATAGTTAAGGTTGCCTGATACTTCCTATTATTAACACCCAGTTTTCAGTTGCTTACGACTTTGCCAAACTTTAACCATTTGGATGGAACTTTTCCATGCCAGGTGCCTGCCACAGGCTGAATTATTCTGGAAAATTTCAGAAAAGATGGTTTAGCCATTTCCAAGAATGACATTAGGGAAAAATACATTGTACAAAGTGAAGAAGTGCTATTGACAAATAGTATGTGATCATATCATTAAAGATTGTATCATAATGCATGCAATGGGGCCCAATGCAGGTTGCACGGGAAAACTTGATTCTGGACTTTCCTAAGTTTTGCATCCTTAATATAACTTTGACTTTACAACCTTCATGTAGTTTTGTGTGTGCAGTGTATGTATGAAGCTACAGTAGAATGGAAGGCCTGGGAGCATTTCCTCTCTACCACCACAATATACTATGCGGCATAACTAACTAATTCACAAGTCATTTGGAGATTTTGTTATCTATGGTGTTAAAAAAATACTTATTTAAAAAATAAATAAAATGTTTTTCCCAAAGAGTTTATATGGGTTATTGAGGAGTAGATACAGAGTTTACAAATGGTCTCACCCTGTATTTATACAAAGTAGATGCCAGAGGCATTAGATAAATATTATGTTTTGCTATTTTTTTTTAAATAGAGGTCCAAATTTTATAGAACAAGACGGTTCTTATCCTGGATATTAAAATTACAAGTGGCCAGAATAACTAAGTTTCATAGACTCTCTGCATTTACTTACTGTTTGATGCTATTGACTGCATGGAACTTTCCAATACATGTGTTAATTCCTGCTCCCCATGGCATGTTGTAATATTTGAGCCTTTCCCCTCCTTTATAGAAATCCCTTTTCTCTGTGTTGTCTGCATTGAGGAATCTGTCGTATTTAAATTTCTGAAAAATAAGAACACATTTTTCTCACAGTTATTCTCTGTCCCATGGGAGCAGATGGCTATCTCTGAACACAGAGGCGATCACTTTGCTGTATATTTGTATTCTGATATCGCCTAAAATGCTGTTGTAGGGAGATAATTAAAGGCTTTCTAATCACTGATTGGAAGACACTCTGAGAAGTAGGGGAGCCTATGATGAAACACCTGTCAGAGATGGTCTAGATAATACTTAATCCTGACATGAGTGCAGGGGATTGGACTAGATGACCTTTTGAGGTCACTTCCAGTCCTATGATTCCATGCTTTCCAAACGAAGATTGGAGAATATAGGTCAAAAGAGCAGTGTGCTGTGGAAAACACAGATATGGACTTCCCTATCTAGGGAGACCTAACTAGGTTTTAGAGACATGAGAAGACTTTTCAAGGAACCCTGGTATGGACTGGGAGAGAGACAGCAGAGTAAAGCACACCAGCATGGGTTCTGAGATAGGAGATTACCCCAACCTCTGACCTTCCAAATGTGTGTTCCCTACCCTGCAGTCGTGCAGCATGCAGCCATTGGGTATGTATGAGCGTAGGAAGAAATGGTTTTCTTCATTTTTTAATCTATTTTCTCTCTTAAATAAGTTATACATTCTTTATGTTCAACTGTAACTTGGACGTGATTGTTAATGTGAAAGAGAACCATTGTTGACTGTCCTAAGGAGCTGGGGGAGCCTCTACCTTCTGAGTGTGAGTCCACCAACCCTGCAGTGCCAAGCTCCACTGGGGATGGCACAAACTGAGGCTTGGAAAGGGCCCGAGTTTCTCTCCCTAAAGAGAAAGGTACAAAGGCTTATGCTGGCATATGTGGAGACCCTGAGCCATAGGTGTATGATGATCCACCATAACAGACACAATCAAGAGTTTCTTCCACACTGGCAAACAGCTTTGAAATGGGGAGTCTTCAATGATCTCATCCAGCTGGAAACAAACCCAATCATTCCCAGATGCTCACCTTTGAAATCATGCAAACATCTGTCCTGCTCTAAACCTTGCCTGCCTGCAGAACAAACACAAGCATGAAGACTGCGTATTTTCAGCTTGGTGACTCATATGCTGAATCCTTTAGTCATGCAAAGTAATGCAAACACATAGTTCACTGGTCTATCATTCCTGCTCGGAATTCTGCTTTTTTGCCTATTTTAATGTAATGGTTAAAGGGCCTATAATCAACGAACATGAAAATCCACTATTGGGGCTGATCTTTCTCACCTATTAGGGCACCAGCTGATTGTCCTAGCATTGCTCATGTGGACCAAAACCTATTTCCTTAAAAGGGAGTTTCCCCTGAATAAAGACTGTGGGAATTAGCCCTGACTAACAAATACACTGAAGGATAGAGGAGTACAGAATAGCCTGAGTATGTTAAATTTGTGCACTTGTGTTGACAAATTCTGAAAAATCATTAGGAGAGGCAGCTTGGTCCAGTGTCGTGGGCACCAAACCAGGAATCAGGAGATGTGGGTTCTACTTCTCGCTCTACCAGTGACTGACTGTGTGGCCTCAAGCAAGTCACTTGACCTCTCTCTGTCTCCTTTCCCCATTTGTAACATGGCGATAGTGACACTTGCCTACACTGATGTGCCTACTAATACATATCTATCTCTGCAGAATGAAGGGCTTGAGGCAGCCCTGCTGGGAATCAAACCTGGAATTCCAGAGAGCCTGTTTCAAATATAGGTTCCTAAGTGATTCATTTAGTTGCACATGGGAAGTTTAATTAGTGCTAACTATCCACAGAGCAAGCAAACAAACTGTACTGGACATAACACCTCTCTGGTGTACGTACTTGGCTGCTGAACTACTCTGTGAGATTCCTAAGGACACTCAAAGCTCTGCAGTGTGCATTGGCAACATGAATGGTGTTTTTCACTATGGCTCCATGGCAGGGCTGTGTGCTGGATTGTGACATCAGCTCATATCTTTCACTTGGGCAGCCAGCAGGGTTCAGGCTTATCTTGGGGGGTAAGTGCATTTCAGCCAGAAAATAGTTGCAGGTGACAGCTGTTTACTTCCCTAGCAAGGCCAGTCTTTGGAGTAGCTCTAGTCTTGGCCTCCTTGTATCTGCAGAGGCAGCACCAATATTCTGAGGCCATGTTCTGGGAGCTCAAATGGGAAAATATTGGTCCACAAGAAGAAGCAATAGGGAGCTGACAGGACCCAGCCTAGATGAGTTATCCAGCTGACAGGACCCAGCCTAGATGAGTTATCCAGCTGGAGCCAGGAATTGTCCTGTAGAATCAATGCACTGACACCTGAAGTGGGGGACACCATTACAGAAAGTGCTAAACATGCTATGATCCTTTCCCATGTTTGGTCTCTAGGCTTTCACAGTGTGCAGCAAAGCCTCTGGAATCAGACCTTTCTCTCACTTCATTTTCCAGCAATTACACGAGCTGTCTCTGCAACGGAAGTGTTTGCAGAACTAAGTAAGCTAGGTTGCTCTCGGCTTTTTCACTCCTCCAAGCTTTGTTGCCCCCTCTCCCTATGATAGTCAATGGTAGAGTCAGTAACGGCTCTTTTTGGTTCAGTTTTCCCTTGCAGTACTCTTGGCTAGCATCTCAACCCGCTGAATGTTTTCTCTGGCACGTTCTTTGGCAGGACTATTACATAATCCCAGCAAACACTGATTCCTAGATTTCAAGGCCAGAGGGGACCTTTATGATAATCTATGAAGATGTCCTGCATAACACAGGCCATAGGAGACTTTCCCCCCGCCCAGTAATTCTTGCATAGGGCCCATGAGGCAGACCCTCAGTTGTAAGTTGTCAAAGCTGCAGTAAAGCTAATGGAGCTATGTTAATTTACACTAGCAGAAGATCTGTGCCCATAGCTTGTGGGTGAGCTATAGCATATCTTTCAGCAAAATGTCCAGTGTGGATTTTTAAATAAAATAATCAAATAATAATACATATGGAGATATACCTATCTCATAGAACTGGAAGGGACCCTGAAAGGTCATTGAGTCTTCACTACCCGCCTTCACTAGCAGGACCAATCACTGATTTTTTGCCCCAGATCCCTAAGTGGCTCCCTCAAGGATTGAACTCACAACCCTGGATTTAGCAGGCCAATGCTCAAACCACTGAGCTATCCCTGCCCCCCCATTTAAAGACTTTGAATGATAGAGGATCCACCACACCCCTAGGTCTTCAGCATGATCTTGTTATGCTTCATCTAATTATGCCTTTTTCTGCTCGATTAAAGAGCTGTTTGCGGTCAGAAATCTCTTTCCCGTGTAGGTACTTCTAGACTGTGATCAAATATTGTCAGGGAGCCAGCTGCAGCAGGGCCAGTCTCCTAGCAACACACTGGACACAGGGATCCTAATGGGGGCTGCCTGATTGACTTCACTTCCTGATTGATGGAGGGGCGGAGCTAGCTACTATTTAATCCAGCAACAGCCGGTGCTCGCTGGCTGCTCAACATGTTCCCTACCCACAGCTGGCTTAGTCCTGCTTCCTGCACTTACTACTTCTCTGCCTGCCCCTGTTCCCTCGTCAACTCATGCCCTTCTCCGTCGTTGACACCGCAGCTCTGCTTTCTGACCAAATCTCTGGCTCACCCATTGGTTCTGGCATTCAGCTTCTGATCCTTGGCCCTGACGCTCAGCTTTGTTCTTAATTATAGCTCCAGGTATTTTGTGGCCCCGAACCTTGACTCCAGTTCAGCTCCATTCTAACCTCCAGGCCTGGCTAACCCTATGGCTCTGTCTATTAGGCCCAACTGCCCATGTCCTGGTCTTGTCCTTGACAAGTATAAAGGAACAAAAAGATTTTTGTAGCCTGGGAAGCATCTCAGCAACTCAACGTCATAAATGGAGAAACACATTTCATGCTAGGAGAAGCTATAAATTCCCCCAGATTAATGGGCATAGACAGAAATCCACTAACAGCTTGAATTTAGTGCTGGTGGAAAGCGATGAATTGACAACCCTGGAGACTGAAGTCCTGAGTTTATCCACAAAACAGGAGCTGCATGTGCAACGATGGTGCAAGTTTTCCTCACCCTGTCCTATTGATGCACCTCAACTCTAAGCTATAGGACCTGTCTCTAGGGAGACAGACTTAGTTCACTGGAGCCCTTATGTGTGATTCAGCTGCAGGATTTGGAAGCAGGCAGGGCCGGCTCCAGGCACCAGCGAAGGAAGCAGGTGCCTGGGGCGGCCAATAGAAAGGGGCATCAGTGCGTCCATTGTCAGGGCGGCACGTCCGGATCGGCAGTGGCGACATTTCAGCAGCAGCTCAATCGGCCCGCTCCGGGTCGGCAGTAATTTGGCGGCGGGTCCTTCACTCGCTGTCTTCCTCTTCAACGGCACTTCGGCAGCAGCTCGATCGGGTTCTTTTATTTATTTATTTTCACCGCTTGGGGCGGCAAAAAAGCTGGAGCCGGCACTGGGAGCAGGTCACTTTACCACACCAACAAACCAGTTCACTTGGTTTTTTTTTTCCAATGAACCCTTCAGTGGAAAAATGGCATCAGGTCCCTGTATACATTTGCATGGAATAAGCTCAACTTCAAATGACAACCGAGCTGCCAAGATTTGCTCCCTGCGCACCACAACTTTGACTCTCTTCCAGCAGTATCGCGAGAGCATTAAAAACGACACAACGCGTCAAAGAGCCAGATATGACATACGGCGCTGAGCTGCTATTGCTATTGAGAAAGGAGTGGTGACTCGAGGGGGAAAATGAGTCCAATTTTCTCCAGTCTTGCCTGATGAGCTTTCATCTTAAATCAACCTGTCATAGGGCTTTGTTGTGTTAAACTAATATTTGGAATCCGAACACTCTGTCTCTGAATGGAGCACAGTAACCTAACCAGTTATAAAAGGTCTTTTGACCTTGCAAACTGTATCTAATAGCATTTACATTGCTGTGATGCTGACATCATTTCTGACATTTTGGCCCACGGCAGACTACGTAGAGAAAGCAAAAACAGCTTGTTTCTTTGTTACCAAATACCCCTTAAGCCCCCTGCTAATTGCTAACACATGTTTCTATATTTAAAGATTGCATCAAGTTGTTATGGCAACTGGATAGTGGAATTCCAGTTGTCATAACAAGTCAGCCTTGTCCTCATGTACCATTGTTTCCACAATTTCATTTTTAGAGCTCAAGTTTACATAACTTACCAGCCTTTCCCATAACACTGAATCCGAAGGAGAAAAGTAAAGTAACTCATTTGATCTTTTTTCAAGGCAAGCTTTTTCCCTTAAAATGAGAAGCAGATTAAAGGAACATGATAGAAGGTGCTCTTAAACCTAAACAGCATTTATTAAAACAAAAGCCAATTGCAGAAATCCTTGGAACCCTCCAAGATGCTGGAGCACCAGGATCTAGATCCAGTTGGTAGCAACCAAATGTTGTTAGCCTCAGCTGGTCATTCTTGAATGGGCCATTTCAACTTGGTTCCAGCTGCAAACAGGACCACTATGGTAGTTGGTACCCATTGGCAGGAACAGCAGAGAAGGTACTGCCTGAACCGCCCATGTGGAATGAACTCTTTCATGCCCACTGGTCTCTCCCATCAGGTCAAGCCCGAGGCTCTCTTACAGCATGGTAAGAGAAATCAGCACTGCTGTGGCCCATGCTGTACCTGCTCTGTTTGGCCAAAGGAGAGAAGACTTTGGTCTCTATACCTAGCTGTGTACTTTTATGATCTTCATGTCCATAGTATCCGAATCTCTAGGGGTGTCAGGCCAAATCTCACCTGAGCATTGAATATTCACACTGTTCTTAAAAAGAATACCTATAAAGCACAACAAGACACGTTAAAGAAACATCATGGTTGTGCTGCCCTCTATCAGATGCTGGCTACTATCCCTGCTGAAAGAAACCTCATTCCAGTTTGGCTTCTAACTACATTTTGTGCTGTAGAAACTGCATCATATGTCCAGGTCTCCGATTTACAGTTGTAAGTTAATGGGACTCTTCACCTAATCAACCAGAGTCTTGCCGTTAATTCCTGCTGAATTCTTGGTTTCAGCTCTCAAAAGTGCCTGAAACGCTGGGCGTGCTCCACATAGTACTACCCCTTCTTCCAACACCAGCGTCCCTGTTCTGCTGAGTTGCAGCAGACGTCCAGGACCTTCTAGGTCAGCTTCCCAGTAGAGAAGTCTAGTCACACAGAGTCTGGAATGCTCTAAGTGTAATGTGCTTTATTTACACCCACACACACCCACACCCACACACAAGTCCTGAAATGAGATTACCCAAACAGCATGCAGGGCAATCCCCTCCTCCAGGACTCTCGGTCCTGGTTTACAGGGAGCGACTCTGCTTCAAGACTTAACTCCAGTCAGAGCCCAAGGCTGAAAGCAATCACTCCTGCTGCTCGCAAAGCATCCTCTCCCCAGGCTGACTTTACAAAAAACCTCACATAACCCTAAGCTAACAATACAACAACCTATCTTCCCAATTGCTCACAGTCTTCCAAAGTGTGTTTTTGAGCTTATATGTTACAGCACCACCTGGTGATGCCTGCCAAAACAAGAAATAAATAAATAAATAAATAATAACAGGTAGGGCTGGCTCTAGGCACCAGCTAAGGAAGCAGGTGCGTGGGGAGGCAAATCTGAAGGGGCGGCACTCCGTCCATTCTTGGTGTGGCACTCCGCCTTTTTGTTTTGTTTTGTTTTCTTTCCCCACTTTGGCGGCAGCTTTTTCTTTTTTCCTTCCTCGGCAGCAGTTCGGTGGCAACTTATTCATTTTTTCTTCTTCGGTGGCACTGCTGCGGCTGTGTTTTTTTGGTTTTTTTTTTTTTGCTTCACCACTTGGGGCAGCAAAAAAGGTAAAGCCGGCCCTGATAAGAGGTGTTATAGTATTAATATTGGAATAGTGATTCTGATATTAAACTTCTCTGCCACTGAACCCAGAGTACCTGAGTGATAGATTTTCAAGATGAAAGTGACAGTCAGAGAGTGAAGCAATACAGTTGGAACAGCAGCCATCGGATCCTTTGCAACCTGTCACTAAAGCAGCAGGTGGTTGTTATGGGAGGGGGAAGTCATTTGCCCACACTGGAAAGCACTAAACAGGATTCCCCCAAATCGGAGAGAAGATAGCCAGCAGTAATTACAGTGCTAGCAGTTTCTGAAGAAGTTAGAAGCCCATCTGGGGCATCGCCCAAAACGTGAATGTCTGGATTGTGCTAATATTCCTTTGTGATGTATCCAATCTCTACACATTCTGCAGGGAAGGTGTGGGGTTAGCGTTATAGGGACAGGAGGATGGGAATGGGAAATGGTCCATATAGCCTGTAGTAATTACTGAGATTGAACTGTAGAAGAGCCCTTTCCCTCTCCTATGCAGTGCTAACCACTATAAGGACCCCTTTGCATCCTACAGATGACAGGGAAAGAGATCCCTCTGTGCATTCCTATGTAATGGGATTATATTAAAACTGTTCTCTAGATCTGGTTACATATAACAGAGTTACAAATAACTCAGCCCTTTCTGCTCACAGTAGTTCCAATGTTCAGTACTGTACATTCAATGTTAAAGGAACTCAAGTACTTCACAAGAATTTGACCACCCAAACTATAGATGAGGAGGATAAGCAGTCCAGCTTTTCAGAAAGGGGAGAGGACAGCTTCCACTAGACGAGTATGCAACCAGTACACAAACAACCATAGGAACTGCACTGAGATCCAGCTCTCAAATACTGGATTGTGGCAACATTAAATGAATCAGATGGAGCTTTTCTGAAATTTAATTTCAATCAGGGCAAAATAAAGTCCAGGCTATTTAAATACTAGCCATTTCAGGCCACATTTGCAGAGTTCAGGTGCAGAATTGCATGCACAGCTCAGGTAACTGCATGCACAAATGACCAGAATTGGTCCCTCTCACATGCTGTTGCCTCATTTGCCTGTGTTCTAGTTGGCCGCAGTCAATGTGAGGATCAAACCCGAGACACCAAATGCACAAGACCCCACTACTTCAGCTAAAAGAGCAACCTTGCTAGCTGTCAAAAGGTAGCAGGCTCTTTGCTTGGTCAAGCCACTAGAGGGAAGCTTGAGCAAGTTCACTAAACCAGCATATCACCGTAGGCATGCATGCAAATTAGGCACACAAATGTCCACTTAAAACTCTTTGAAAATCTAGTCCTTATTTTTAGAATTTAGTTAACCTAAAAGGGCATCTATTCAAACTGGCATGTTAAAGATGCCAAGTTCAGGTTCAATAATGCAGCCTCCTGCATTATATGCTCAGCTCAATCGTTTTAGATAAACCACTAAAGCTGGGACACTGAGAAGGAGCAGCACAGAATATTGTCACAAGAATTAAGATTCAGAATGACACAAAGTTACCTCTGGCTCCTCATAGATTTCGGAGTCCATCTGTGGGCTTAAATATGGAAAAAGACAGAGTCTGTCTTCTTTTCTCAGGCTGAACTTCCTGCCATCTGCCAGTCTCAGTTGCATGTCTGCAAGTACTTCTCTGCTGATAAAAGGGGCTGCTGTCAAACGCAGCGTTTCATTCAATACACTGTCTGCACAAGAGGAAAAGCAAAGAGAGAATTACTGCATGCAATAAACAAGAGTGAGCTAACTGCAGGCTGCTTGCTTTACATTTATGCATAATGAATGGAATTGCGTAATGAAGTTCTAATGAAGTGGATGGCAGAATTTACTGGGTCAAGGATCCAAGTATTCAAATGGCAGATATACGTTAGACTTAGAGGGTTTATATCTCCTGCCTTCCCTGGGAAACTGAACTAGACATAAAGGAGAGACCACAGAAATACTAGCCATGTCTTCAAGGGCTTTCTCTGCAATTCTCCTGCAAAAAATGTGAATCCAACTATTTCCTGCATCTCAGTCACTCAGGAGCTAACTGCTTTGTTACTGAATAATGTGTGCAGCTTTCTGATTACAGAGTGGCCTGTGCAGTTAACATATATATGGTCAAAACCAAGGAGAAATCCCTCTCTTCATTTAAAATCCATGTTTGACTATGTAGGTTGCTCAGCCTATACAAATTCAAGGTAGAACCACCCGTTAACATTACTCTGCTAGACACCAAAAATCATGGACAGAACAGAGATATTGTTGAAATAAACCATAAATCCAATCTGTAATCCACTAACCTCCCTCTTTTTGTCCTATGACTGCAGAGGTGTTAACGGGACACTCTACCTTGAATGGTCCCTTACAATATATGCTAACTAGTTATGCTAAACAATCTGTTCCACCTTGCATTTTGCTGTGATGCTGGGAGTTCCTTTCTCAAGCTCTGTGTGTGGTGCGAAAGCTTGTCCCTCTCACCAACAGAAATTGGTTCAATAAAAGATATTGCCTCACCCGCCTTGTGTCTTTGTTATTAATACTAAGAATTAGAACTGTCAGACATTTTTCACAAAATAATTTATTTATTGGAAAATCCTGATTTTGTTGAAATGGAACAAATTTCTTGTTTTGAAAGGTTTTGGGGAAAAAAAGGTTTTGAAGTTGTCAAACTGTCTTGTTTCACCATTTTTAAAATGAAAAGGCTTGTTTCTTCAGTACAAAAGGATTTATTGTTTAGAAATTTAAGTTAATTTATAGTAAAAATATGTAAAAATAAATTTTAAAAAAGGTCAAAAAGTGTTTAAAAATTTTAAAAATGCAACATTTCAATTGGTCCAATTAAAAAACTAGTTGGATTTTGTGTTTGTGGAAATTTTCAAGATTTCAACTTTTTGCCCCAGTTCAGGATAGGAAAATGTTTCAAAATCTTGAAAATCCAGGAAAATAGTTTCCTTCTCACCTCTACTAAGAATGTTCACTTTCATCAAAACCACAATTGAGTATTAAAATAGATTCAGATTTCTTCTCACTGCAGCCATTATATCCAGTCATTAACCCAATGTAAAAGATTATGCTTCATATACTAACACAGTGACTCCTACCTCTCTAACAACACTTCTTGAAAGAAGTTATCACTAAATCTGTTCAGTGTGGCTATTAAAACTGGGATGACTGCTCACAACAGCATTACTTACTCTCACTATGCAGAGAGCAGGTTAAAGATCAGAATGTATCATGTAGATGCATTTTATTTAATAGAAAAGAGGTGAGCAATGCACATGCTAGATAATAGAAAACATAACCAAGGCGAAGAGGTGTTCCCCAAAGTATGCAGAAAATAAGATTTACATTTCCCAAACGCTGTTTAAAAACCAGCTTCTATGGCTTAAATATTATATCTAGCTTTGTCACTGAAGAACGGTGTATAATGAAACCGTTTTACTTTGCAGTTAGCATCAGTCTAGTTAATTTAACACTTGTAAAACCTTGAATAGTACCTAGCAGGCTGTAGGCCAGGTTTTTAAATCTTTAAGGGGCACAATTGTGAGAGCAAAGTGAGAATGCCAGTTGCATGCCTACATTTTGACATTCATTTACTTGGGATTTCTTCTACAACAGCTAGACACAGCTGTATGCAGATTTTCTCTGATTTACATGAGCAAGCACGTTAACTGCATGTGCAAATTAGGGCCATGATTGCATACACATTTTGCGCCTGCAATTTTGGCCTAAACTCCTTGAAAATGTCCTAAACTACCAAAGAGAATTTGAGTCAAATGGTACACAGATGTCCCCAAAAGAGATGTACTAACCAAAAACAGGAGTGCTGTCCAGCATCTCTTGGCTAATGCCTTGCATCTGTTTCATTGTTCGTCCTCTGATTCTAATTACTTTTTCTAATTCACCTTGAACTGCTGCCATGGCTGCAGGGTGCTTTAGAAGAAACAGGAGAAGCCAAAACACTGCAGGACCTGCATTACCCTAAAAACAAAAACGGCCAGAAGGAATCAGAGTTATCACAATTGTGAGCAGATGTATTGGAACAAACAGAATTTCCATTACATCACAAAAGGAAAACATAAGTCAATGTCAATTCAATTTTCATTACAAGCAAAATCTTTTCAGTCAATAAGTGAAAGGAATGTGTTGGCAACGCTGAAAATTAACATAAAACAGTTCTTGAAGGACTGATTTTAAAGGATAAGTATCCTTCAAGCTCTTGTACATTATTAATGAGAGTATCCCAGAACAAAATGGCTGCCTCAGAAACGTGAAAGATCTCACCATTCTGCCGTTAAAAAAGTGCATGGCAGAATTTACTGGGTCAAGTATCCTACAGTCAGCAAGGCAACCTAGTGTATGGCAGTAGCAGACAGCGAAAGCATAAAATGTAAGCCACTGTAGAAAACCTGTACTCATTTTAATAAGATTCTCTGAAGCAACAGGAGAAGTTTACAAAGACAATAATAGGCAAGGATTTACCTATCAATGTTTCAGCTACTGTATAGAAAAGTACTTATATGCCCATGAGATAAATACTCTCACTCCCCTTTGCATCCAGTGAGGGGAAATCTATCATAGGAATCATGTCCCACCTATTGTATTGTGGTGAGTGGGATGTAATATAAACAGAGAATGATTTCAGAGAGCCTGCACAAAGCTTATGCACCAATTAAGTCCCACATAACCCTATTTTAGTGAGTTTGGTTCCATTTCATCTGCAGTCAGCAGCTCTCACTAAGTTATATTGTGTCTAAATCTATCCCAGGACCTGAAGAAGAACTCTGTGTAAGCTTAAAAACTTGTCTCTCTCACCAACAGAAGTTTGTCCAATAAAATATATTACCTCACCCACCTTGTCTCTATAATTTTAATTCATAAGTGTTGAACACTTGGGTTTGGTGATACTGTCTTTTGGCCTCCTAAAGTGTAGATTGTAAGATCCTCAGGGCAGGGGCTGTCTTTTTGTTCTGTGTTTATACAGCACCTAGTACACTGGAGTTCTGGTCCTTGACCGGAGTCCCTACGTGTTACCACAATACAAATAATAATCATCATAATAAAAGCCACTATTAAGTGAGAGCTCAGCTAGAGTGACATAGCTGTTCCAGAGTGCAAGAGGAAATATGCCCCC
Organism: Malaclemys terrapin pileata; assembly: GCF_027887155.1. Classification (NCBI taxonomy): domain Eukaryota; kingdom Metazoa; phylum Chordata; order Testudines; family Emydidae; genus Malaclemys; species Malaclemys terrapin. The sequence goes on along the minus strand of NC_071516.1, from coordinate 17,367,819 downwards.
ATGTCAAACCAGCAAAGAGAAGTACTTGATGGGCCAGCACTGTATATATTCATTCTTGTTTTTAAAACTATTGTGGTAATTAAGTGAAAAGCACAGTAGCATCGGTGTCAATATGGAGTGCAGATACAGTACATTAAATCTAAGTAATTTAAAGAGAAGAGTATACAATTTAATAATTCATTCTGTTTTGGTAAGTGCAATGACATTTTATCCTGCCTAATTTTCAAGCAGGGCAGTTTACTTTTTAATTAAAATAGAGGCATTTATAAATACATATGACCATTTAATTATTCGTGTTGCAAGGGAACAGACATAGTCATGCATTAGAAAGAATAAAGTCTCTCTCCTCTTTCTGGAGATTATATTCCAGAAACCTACATGAGCTGAGTAAATTCTCCTTGTGATTAAAGAGAGTTTTGGCCCACTGCACAGTGCAATGTCATTGGAGGAAGAGTTGTTTGCTGAGATCAAACCAAAAAAAGAACAAAGCACTGAAAAGTCAAGTCAATGCTGAATTTATTTCAGTGACTGTTTTAAAGCAAATGCCTTCCCGGCAATTATGTATATTACTGAGGCAGATAACAGGAGCTCAAATTTTTCAAAGAGATTGGAGAAGTAACACTTCTCTTCCTAGTTCGCAGTGTTGTTGTAGCCGTGTTGGTCCCAGGATATTAGAGAAACAAGGTGGGTTAGGTAATATTTTTACTGGACCAACTTCTGTGGCTGAGAGAGACAAGGTACCGAGCTTACACAGAGCTCTTCTTCAGGTCAGTCCCAGATCTGTGTAAACTCGAAAGTTTGTCTCTCTCACCAACAGAAGTTGGTCCAATAAAAGATATTACCTCACCCACCTAGTCTCTCTAGTTCTCTTCTGTATTACTGCAGGCAAAATGCCCACTGGTGGGCCTGATCAGAAGCCCACTGAAGTCAATGAGAATCTTTCCATTGGCTTCCATGGCGTTTGGATGAAGTCTTAAATGAGTGTAAAATTATCACTGTAACAAACAACAGAACTGAATTTTACAAAGCAAAGAAACGATTATTACACAAAAGAGAGGCTACCGATGGGATATTATAAGTTGATTAAGGCCCACAACTGCCATTTGTGCCTTTGAATCTCTCTCCCCATCATTTTTTTTTATTATTAAAAACTGAGCCCTACTTTTTCATTCAAATACACCACGCAGTTTGTGGAGCAAGGCTAACTTTTTTCTAGAGCAAAAACACAGACGTAACACTGCAGAAAACTGAATTAAGGAAAATCAGTATTACAGTGGGATTTTGAAGCTATATCCCTCTAAGATACAGACAGAAGGCCTGATCCAAGGGGACTTTCCATTAACTTCAATGGATTTTCAATCAGGCCCGTAAATAATAAACCATTTTGATAAACTGAGATCATTATAAGGAATGTATACACCATATCATAATATTAATACCTAACTCTTATCACTTTTGCCCAGTAGATCTGAAAGTGCTTTACCAAGGAGGTCAATACTATTGCCCCCATTTTACAGATGGGGGAAACTGAGGCACAGAGAGCTTAAAGTGACTTGTCCAAGGTCACTCGGCAGGCCGGTGGCAGAGCTGGGAACACAATCTAGGTCTCCTAAGTCCCAGTCCGGTGCACTACCCACTAAGCCACACTGTCTGTAGACAATTGTCAGGCTGATCCTCCATTCTTATACACCAGTGTTGTCAACATTTTCAAAAGTGGCCTCTGATTTTGGGTGTCCAATTTAAATAAATATTTGGTCCAGGGCCTGAATACAAATTTAGATGACTAGCCTCAAGTATCCATTTTTGAAAATTCTGATCTAAATCTCTATTAAAAGTTTGCTCTATAACTCTCCCTTGTGTCATGAATAAGGCTATGAGTATGTCACAGAGGCACAGAAGTCAAGGCCGTGGCAGTGGGGGACTCCCTCCCAGCTCCCAGACTCCCCCCTCAGCTCCTGGTCCTGCAGGGCAGCGGGGGAATCCCCGGAGCTCCCCAGTCCCCTGCAGATAGCAGGGGATCCCTGAAGCTACCCAGCCCCTGCCGCGGGAGCCACCATGGGAGGCAGTGGGATTCCCCGCCAGCTCCCCAGCTGCCTCCAAGCCTGCAGTGGGTGGGATACCCCCCCCAACTTCCCAGCCAGTGGGAAGGGGGGAGGGGCCACAGCTCCCTGCCACTGCATGCAGTGGGGCAGGATGTTGGACCCTCCTCCCTCCCCATTTTGTCAGGGATGCTTTTAGTAAAAGTCAGGGACAGGTCATGGCTTCCGTGAATTTTTGGTCATTGCCCGTGACCTGTCCATGACCTTTACTAAAAATATCCATGACAAAATCATAGCCTTAGTCATGAAGAAACAAGACCCCCTACATATGGGTATTTTTTTTTCCTATCCTGGTTAGGATTCTATAGAAGTTATGCGGTGGTTTTCACTAGCTGCACAGTGATCTGAAGTGTTGCCTGTTTGAGCGTCTCCAGTAAAATATCTGGATCTGGGATGTGAAAATGCTCCCTCAAACTGTTAGGTCACACACAGGAAAAAGTGTTCTTTTAAAAAGGTCTGAAACTACAGCTGCTTAGAAAAGGTCCTTGCTCAGGAAGTCAGATGTGATCAGATGTAAACTGGAAATGCCTGGGGATAGACTGTCATCCGTGCCAGACAGTATAGATTACTTCTCCTGGGAAAGCAGCACCTTGGCCAAGGACACTAACACGTCTTAAAATAAGGCATACACCACCCCCTAGTGGTGATTTACATTATGTACCTGTCCAGCAGGTGCGTGAGGAAATGTGCACATAGAGGGACAATTTGTGAACTCCTACTTGTGTGTGTAATGAGTTAACACACACAGTCTTTGCACGCTAGCACTTACACACATAGAGGCAGTTCCTCAGCTGGTATAAATGATCACAACTCCACAGATATCAATGGCATTATGACAATTTACAGCAGTTGAGGATTTGCCCTATAGAATTTACATGCGCAGAACCGATTTAGGCTTAATTCGCATGACTTGTCTCAGTGCACACAAGTGATAATATTCAAACACCTCAGGCATAATTCTGTAAAAATCATGGTTAAAGTTTCATGGCAACTATCATTCACTATATCGGACTTGGGTATTGAAGCTCATATGGCCCTCAGTAAAAGGGCCTCAGAACAATGAATGATCACACACACAGAGTGAATGAAAGATGGCATGTCAGCTTTGCAGCTGATACGGTGCTGGATTCATGATCACTCACTGTCCTGAAACACTCTGCTGAAGGACCATACAATCTGCAGGTGAAATTTGCCACGCTGGGTACATTAAGGACAGAGCCAAGTCCTTGCACTGCAGGAGTGGGACCTGCATCTTTGTGTTTGTGTTTCTAAGAAACTAAATGTTGTAATGAACAGACTCGACCTAGTGCATATGTTCACCACTGCCCTCAACTGGAGGGAATCAGAAGGGCTCCACTATGTGTCGCAGATCCTACACTGCTAACAATCCTACGATTCTCCTTTCTCTCAAGTGGTGTAGACCTGTGTTTTGGAGAAGGAAGCTCAATATTCTATTCCCACTGTTGTCTTCCAGTTCAGAACAACCATGAGGAAGTTCCCAGCTTGGCCCTCGCTTTGCCACAATATTACTTTAAATCAAGGTGGGTGTTTTATTTCCTTTGACGTTTTCCCCATGTGGTTAGAATTTCTTTGTTATTTTCCAGGGGCATCACAACCTCTCTAGTGGAATCAGTATCATTATTGTTATTCCTAAGGCAATTTCTAGCTTTCTCTCCATCTTGTTATCTCCCTGAAAGAGCTAAGATGGTTTTACCTGTGTGGCCCAGAGCTGCATCAGCATGGCTCTGGGTTGCATATCCTCATCCACTCCCAGTTCCTCTAGGTGCTGCTTGTAGCTCTCTAGCCAAAGGCTTTTGTTGGCTTTGGAATTCAGTCTTTTTACAGACAGTAGCTTCCAGAGATGTCCCTTGAGGCTGGCAGCTTCCTTCTTTTCCGCTGCACATAAACAAAGGCAGAGATTTTGTTATTAATATAAATATTAAGAGACACTGCAGCTCACCAGTTCTAGTGACTCCTGGTCTAAAGTGTCAGTGACACGGATAGAAGGAAATTAAAACGTTCACAATGGTGCCATCAACTGCCCATACTTGCTCTTCTAGAATAGCGCCTATGTAAAAGTAGGGCCCTGCTCAGAAATCGCTTCCAACCTAAATGGCTTAATTTCCAGGTGGTTTCCAGAGCAATGGTCCTTTCAGCAATCCCTGACAGTGAGACTCTACTCACGTGTGCTGGACCTTGGAAGGAGAGGTCAAAAGCAAATCCAGAAGAAGGCTGGGGATGAGGAACAGTTAGACCTCTCCATGGTGAGGTGTTCAACGTCTCCCTGCCAGAAATGCTCCTCCCATATCTTGTCTACACTGGGAACTGAGTTGTATTAGAAAATGTGTTGATTAGCATGCTGTTGAACCCCAGTTAGCCCTGGGTGTAGACAGTCATGTTTAAAAACACTTTAGCTACTTAGAAGCTTGGGATTGAGCACGCACAGCTAACACATTGCTAGACAAACCCTTATCCTCCAGACTACTCCATGTGGACGTGCTGATATTCCAATGAGGCCGACATTCTCTTTTCCAGCAGAAAGCCTAGGTAACTGGGTTCCACGTGAGCTGGGGAAGTTTAACCCAAGCCCTATTGCAGGGGCAGAGCTGCGGTACAGCCCCATCTGGCCACTACTCCTGCCACACCATGGAGTGTTATGTGGATCTGGAGGCCCTTTTGCTGTCCTGCACCATCACCACCTTCCACACCAGACTATGCAGGGCCAATGCAGACTTCTCCAAGTGTCACACAAAGGAAACACAATGGCCAATTTATCTGGTCCCATTCTTGCAATGCAAGGAAGGCCTCAGACGACCTCAGGCGCCTTCGTATCTCCTGGGAAAGAGGGGCAGGTTCCTGGGGTACTAAGGGTCTTAACCATTCAGGACTTTATTGGTTAAAGCCAGCATTTTAAATTGCACCTGGAAATGAACTGGAAGCAGATCAGGGAGTACAGGCCAGCTGCATTTGGAACTGGCCAAAGTGTCTGTGGTGCATGCAAATGTCATATTATATGATTTGATTACATGTGCAATTGCATGAACTGTATCTACAAATTAGGTGTATAATTGCATGCCTAACATGCTTGAATATGTGGCCTATGTCTATGTGGATGGTAGGGGGACCAGATATCCTGATTTTATAGGGACAGTCCCGATTTTTGAGTCTTTTATTTATATAGGCTCCAATTACCTCTCACCCCCTGTCCCGATTTTTCACATTTGCTGTCTGGTCACCCTAGTGCAGGGGTTCTCAAACTGGGGGTCGGGACCCCTCAGGGGGTCACGAGGTTATTTCCTGGGAGGTCATGAGCTGTCAGCCTCCACCCAAACCCCGCTTTGCTGCCAGCATTTATAATGGTGTTAAATTAAAAACACTTTTTTATATATTTATAAGGGGGGTGGCACTCAGAGGCATGCTATGTGAAAGGGGTCTCCATTACAAACGTTTGAGAACCACTGCCCTAGTGGATGGTTCTTTCTGGCCCACAGGCACTCACCTGCAGTTAGCATGGAGCGGGCAGCTCTCATTAACAGCTGGTCCAATTTATAAAATGCATTGTAGATCTCAGCAGAATGGGCCCGGTCTTTATCTTGGCAAGAAGGATTGTTGTAGTTTTCTTCTTCATTACCATACAGGGTCAGGTATCCAGCTCTGTTTGGAACAAAGAGGGCAAATACAGTTGTATTTAAAATGCAATGAGTGAAACCCTGGCTCCACTGAAGTCAAAGGCAAAACTCCCGTTGAGCTGAACAGGGGCCAGGATTTCGCCCAATGTTTTTAGTATTTTAATCTTAATATAACATAGAATTAAAAGGCTCTGTGCAATGTATAGTGAAACCTTTTTAGATGACATATGCAACAACAGTTACTTCTTAAGACACGGGATAATGGCATAAATAGAGTTTTGATGTTTTATTTTGCATCTGTTTCCCTTTGCTTTCCATGGAAAGATTTGTCCTTAGAAAGTCCAACATTATATAGGATTTGTTGCATCTGATTATGCCTGTTTGCATATTTTTACTAGAGTCTAATCCAGCCCACACTAAAGTCCCCTGGTTTTTATATATTACATCCACACACAAGGTTGTAAAGTCACACACTCAGAAGTTAGGAAACATCAGAATTAAGGTTGCCTCTGCAACCTTAATTTGCACACACACTCTCTTGTGAGTATGCCTTATTATACTGCGTTTAATTACATGATCACATTTATTTTTTCCACAGGCTCCCTGCCTCAGTCAGTGCACAAGACAAGATGGGTGGCTCTCACTTAATGAGCAGCTATTCAACATTTTGTTTTTTCCTCATTGTTCAGTGTGTGGTCCCAGGCCTTATTTGCTGCATACTATTCAACCTCCTGCTCTGGAGGTAGAATTATTAATCTCCTCCTGGGCTTTTCTATGATGCGCATCACTATAGTATCTGAGTCCTCACAAACCTTAATTAACTTATCTTCACCATTGCCCAGTGAGGAGATTATCCCCATTTTATAGACTGGGAGCTGAGGCACAGAGATTATGGTCAAAAGTTTCTACTAATTTTGGGTTCCCAATCTGTGATGACTAGGACCTGATTTTTCAGAGTACTTAGCATCACATAGCACTTTATGTGTTCAAAGCACAGATCAACTGTATGTGCTCAGCTCTTCTGCAAATATAACCCCAGGTATCAAGATGGATCCTCAGAAAGAGAAGAACATATCACTAGTGACCACCTATGAACATCTGGGTTGAAGTGACTTGCCTAGGATTGCACAGGAACTCTTTGGCAGAGGCAGGGATAGAATCCAGTTCTCCAGGACAGCATTCAACTGTCTTAACCATGAGACTGTCCTTTCTCTTCCTGAAATCCCATCTCATTAATTATACACCTTCCAACTTCTGCAGCAAGTGAGGCAGGGGTCCTAGACAACAGCCTGTTCAATGTACAACCCTAATTCATCCCCACACCAGGTCCAACCTATGTACTGAATGAGGGAGGGATCCCATGATAAAAATAGTATGTGATCAAGTAACTAAAGGCAGTATAATAATTCATACGCACAAGGGGGGCGAATTAACATTGCACAGGAAACCTTCATTCTGGTATTTCCTAACTTTTGAATGCTTGACTTTGCAACCTTAATAATATTCTCTTAATGTAGTTATTTTGTGTGTAATCTCCTAGGTTTTTTAAAAAGCAAACAGAAATTCTATCAGGTGGCATTGTGTGTGTGTGTATTCTATTGGAGATAATTATTTGAAACAAATAAATATTTCCCTCCACAGTTTACAATGCGAACATTGCCGTGCTGTAAACTTGTAAGTGCCACTGAAATGTTTAATGCAGCACCAATGCCTTAGCTATGCTTTCTGACAGTGTAGGATGACCAGTACAACGAATGTCCCTACTGCAGGTCAGTTCCATAGATCATTGGATGGATTTTGCATATCCTATGGCACACACAGGGGGTTAATTTAATGTTAGGTTTGCAAAATCAACCCTAATTGAACTGCTTTAAAAAAAAAAAAGTCATGAGCCAAATATGCCTTTTCTATAATGTCTCTTTTCTTGGGGTTTCAGTAAAAAGAAAACGTCACTGTTTCATTTCTCCGTTTGGAGCCCTCTCGGTGTTAATGTTACTGACACTAACTCCTGGAGTAAGATGCTATTAGGAGTAAGGCTGGCAGAAGCAGACCCTGGTTTTGCATTTCTATAGAATTTCCCATGTAAGCCCTGCCATTTGTTTTATATAGGTCAATGAACATCACTTCTGTCAGGCAGGTAAGTGTTCTTATCCCCAATCGACAGATGGGCAAAGTGAAACACAGTTAAGACCAAGATTTCCAAACCTAGCTACCCAAAGGCAGGTAGAGCTGTGGGTACTCAGCACCTCTGAAAATCAAGCCCCATATTTAGGCTCCTAATTCTGGGCCTACAGTGACCTGTCCCAGGTCATGCTGCAAGTCAGAGGCAGAGCTGGAAAAGCAAACTCAAGTTTTCTTGACTTCTAGGCCAGAGTTTTAACTACTAGATGCTTCTTCCCCATCCCTTCATGGGTAAAAAAACCTCTCTCCATTTGCCCCTAAAACAGACTGTTGGAAAGAAGGCGGCGCAAAACCAGGCAGCAGTGACTAAAGTTTTAAAGTATTAGATATGCTCAAAAAAAATCAGTGTTCATAGTGATAAAATAACGATACCTGCACTTTTATAGCACGTTCCAGACCTGATTCTGTTCTTGCTGTACACCAGTGCCTCCTCACTGGTTCCAGTGCCATTGCTCCTTATTGACACCAGTGTGAGACAGGGCCGCCCCGGGGGGGTCGGGGGGGGAGGGAGGCAAGTGGGGCAATTTGCCCCAGGCCCCTGGCCCCGAAGGGGCCCCCACGAGAATATAGTATTCTATAATATTGCAACTTTTTTTTATGGAAGGGGCCCCCAAAATTGCTTTGCCCCCAGGCTCCCGAATCCTCTGGGCAGCCCTGGTGTGAGAGCCACAGCAGGCCCTGCATCTTTAAAACCTGGTGCAAACATCCATTCTTTTTTAAACAAGTCACAATTGTTAAAAAATGGAGTAGAGCTGACTGTGATGTCATTCCCCTTCCAATCCCAAGGGACGAAAGCTTTATAGTGCAGCACTTACCTAAGCATCATACTGTAAGAGAGATGAAACAAGCCTTCGTCTGTCCACTGCCGGCTCAAATTGCTTGGGTCAGAAAGCAGAAGGGTCTGAAGGTTGAAGAACATCGCTTTGGTGAGGGATGGAAGGTTCTTGTTTTGCAGAGCCCTACAGAAGCAGAAGTTACTTTGTGAAACACCTTCATATATAAGTCTTACTGTTCTATAATCAGTGTTTAGCTAGGGACAAGTCTCACCTATTTATAATCACACACATCCCTGGGTATCTGAACCTAGTCACTTGCACAGCCCAAGCACCTGTGTTCTGTGCAAAGGGGAAAGTGCTGGACAGAATTCTCCATGCTGCACTAGGGCACCGTAAAGTGGCCTGATCTGGATTCTGTTGTTGCCCATTATGGAGAGTGAAACCAGCTGCACAGTTCTAAGATACATTGGATGTTCCCCAACATTTGGGGGTGAGGCTGAAGGTTGGACTTGGATTTTTGCTTTGGGCCCATGTTCTGGGATAGAAGCCACTGAAAGGGAATAAGTGATGAACATGGAGATGCCATCTACACAGATTTATTTTAAGTGCCTTAACTGTTTTGTACTCCTGTGTGGAAAAGTGGCTGTTATAGACATAACAAAAGAAAGGCAAGTTTGCTATGACATCTAGCAGGGATTTGCCTCTACTGGTAGCCACTGGTCAGATGAGAGGTTTGATTGCAACAGTACAACGTTTTTCCATGGAGGCTACTGGATTTCTTATGCTGTACTTCCAATGAACTGGAACTTGGGCATTGCATGATGCTAGTACACGTCGCGTGGTTCTTAAAATGAGCAGCTATTCTGTGACGTCATTAACCACAATGGAGCCACTGCTCTTTTCCTGCTACTCAAATGGTTTCCAAGGGACCAATTATGGGCCATTCTCCTTAGCTTACTGTCAGCCTGGGACTTCCCACGTAGGACTCTCAGGGGGGCTTGCACAGCACTGCAGCAGCAATCCTTTCCGGGGAAGAAGCTGTGCTCGTTCACACTGGCTGATTCAGAACACTACGCTGCTCAGACCAATTTACCTGAGGCGCACTGACAAATGAACCTGCCAACCTTCCAATCTCGGGGTGACCACCAGAGCGCTAACCTAGTGTAACATAATGTTAATATTCCCACAAGAGCACAATAAAGAAAGTCCATACCATAAAAGATCAGTGCCCTCAGCCAATGTGCAAATGCAATATTGCAGAATATATCATCTGAAACCAGCCTGGTTTTATCCAAACCCCATTTCCTTGTAAATTGCATTAGCACAATAAGGTCAAGCCACTCCCTCCTAGCAATTGAGACTCCAGCAATTTTTGAACCTATAGACTGGAGGGCGATGTCTGACTGAGGGTCACACATCTGAACGATTCACATCAACATCTCCCAGGCCTTAAAACTTCCATTGGCAAATAAATAATCTGAAGGGAGGAGTGCACCTAAAGCTATTTTCAGCCATTCATGTCTCGGTGTGATGTATTTATTGGTGAAGCACAGATGTTCCCAGAAGGTCAGACCACAGACTGTCTTATTTTTATGCCATTCGAGTATAAACAGGATGGTTCATTGCTTTCAGTCACGCTGCCAGTGCTCCATCAGATGTACACTCTCCCGCGGGCTTTGTTTACCACTGTAAACTATGTGGTCGGCGTATTTATCTCCAGCCAGGTTGCTTCCCCCGCTTTTATTTAAAGGGTTTAAACATGTCTCGCTGATATCACACAGCAAGAAGTCATTAAATCTCTCTAATATCTTAAAATATTGGATGTAAATATTGATCCCAGGGAGAGTAAAATAATGACAGCCCCAGGGCTCTGCTGCTTATTATCGTCTCCTGCCGAGTAACTGTAATTGCTTCAGGATGATTTTTACTGGTTTCAGAGCTGGGAACGCATTTGCTGGTGTACAAGTGTTGTGACGTCCAGACAATGTGAGACAGGCATGGCTAATTCGTAAGGTCTAAATCCTGCCCTAACTGGCAGGAGAGACCAGAAACTTTTCCTGATGTTGGCTCTACCACGTGAAGCTTGATATCCAGGGCAGAACACCATGGGGAGGGTTGGGGGCACTGCATTGTGGAGCCCACTTTGCTGCTACTCTGAGCAGCATTAAAGTGCAGCCCATCTGCTGCTGGCTAGCGCTTCCAGCTGACCGATGCACTCCCACTAGTCCCCATCAGCGCACGCATATCTGCTGGCCATTGTGCCGAGAGCTCTCTTTAGTGCTATGAAGAGAAAGACCCTGTGCTGTTGCTTGTGCAAGAGACATGCTGGAACTCCCTATGTCCTCTCCTTCCACACACACATCGTGCATCGCCGTGCCCTGTGCAGCCGGAGTCAGCACTGAGGGTCAACATGACATTTGCTGCCTGGCTGAAAAGCAAGACTGATATACAAGCGAGGTTTGTTCCCAGACATAATCTGCATGATCTTAGCCAAGTTATCTATATTCCCCGCCATGGTGTTAATTCTTCCTTATAAACTAATCCCTCTAGCCAGGCCCCTTATAACCTTTCTTGCTTTTCTTGAGCTCCCCTTCAGTTAATCCACATGATTCACATACTGATGTTAGCCAATACATATTTGTTGGTGTAGTACATACCACATTCATAGGTATTATGTGCAAGGTATTAATATAATATATGTTTTATATACACACACACATATATATATGATTGTTGGGAAGTTATGGTAACTGAATGTACTACGCTCTTCCCACAATTCTGTTCACCCATGTCAAGCATCTCGCAGCACTTTGCAAAGCTGACATTAGCTTTGGCATTAGAAAATAGCAAACTTTTCACAGCAAAGATGCACGAATACTTTGTACCAAGTACAGCTAGGGAGTACTTGCATGGTTCATCAACGCTTGGAATGTAGTATTCAAAATGAGATATGAGAAAGTATAGCCAGGTATATTAGAATTGGAAAAGGTTCAGAAAAGGGCAACAAAAATGATTCGGGGTATAGAACAGCTGCCATATGAGGAGAGATTAATAAGACTGGTACTTTTCAGCTTGGAAAAGAGACGACTAAGGGGGGATATGATAGAGGTCTATAAAATCATGACTGGTGTGGTGAAAGTAAATAAGGAAGTATTATTTACTCCTTCTCATAACTCAAGGACTAGGGGTCACCAAATGAAATTAATAGGCAGTATGTTTAAAACAAACAAAAGGAAGTATTTTTTCACATAACACACAGTCAACCTGTGGAACTCCTTGCCAGAGGATGTTGTGAAGGCCAAAACTATAACAGGGTTCAAAAAAGAACTAGATAAGTTCATGGGGGATAGGTCCATCAATGGCTATTAGCCAGGATGGACAGGGATGATGTCCCTAGCCTCTGTTTGCCAGAAGCTGGGAATGGGCGACGGGGGGTGGATCACTTGATTACCTGTTCTGTTGATTCCCTCTGAAGCAGCTGGCAGTGGCTACTGTCAAAAGACAGGATACTGGGCTACATGGACCATTGGTCTGACCCAGTATGGCTGTTCTTATGTTCAGGTACCAAGGACAAAGCTGGCACAAACTAATGGGTTAAACTTAAAATTGACATATAGGAGGCTTTTAGCTTGGAAACAACCATAATATAAACACAATCAAGTTTGAAGATGTATCTGTGAAGCACACCTTTTGTGCAAGGTGAACACACTGAAAGAATTTGCTTCCCAGAAGGAGGGGAATTTATATCTCCTTTTTGCATTGTACTGCTGTGTCTTTAGACAGCGAATTTGGCTACGTTTGGTAATTTGGTCTCCTGAACATTGTTAAGAATGGACAGGGCCAGTGCAAGGAAGTTTTGCGCCCTAGGCGAAACTTCCACCTTGCCCCAAGCCCTCACCCAGCTAACCCCGCCCCCCCGCGACAGCCACCCCCCCCCCACCCAGGGAGCCTACCGTCCCCCCCCCCCCCCTGCAGCAGCTACCCCACCCCTGCAGCTAACCCCACCTGGGGAGCCCTCCTCCACGGCAGCTAACCCCACCCACCGCCAATCCCACCTGGGGAGCCTCCCCATCCCCCCCCCCGCAGCAGCTAACCCCGCTCGGGGAGCCCGCCCCAGCTCACCTCCACTCCACCTCCTCCGCTGAGCACGCCGGCTCCGCTCTAATTCTCTTCCCCTCCCAGGCTTGCGGCACTGATTGGAGAGATTTAGAGCGGGGGCTGTGTGCTCAGCGGAGGAGGCAGAGTGGAGGTAATCTGGGGCGGGGAGCGGTTCCCCTGTGTGCTCCCCCCTCGTTACTGCGGGTGGCCCTCCCCGCCCCAGCTCATCTCCACTCCATCTCCTCACCTGAGCAGGCTTTTAGGCGCCCTCAACCACTAGGCGCCCTAGGTGGTCACCTAGTTTACCTAGTGGTTGCACCGGCCCTGAGAATGGACCACAAGTGTAGTCAAACAATTGGCTCTACCTTTTAGTCAATCCTGAGGTGCCCTGCCCTGAACCCAGTACATCAGGCATTGCTTCTCTAGAGCCGTACATAGAGGGATTATCATCCCCTGCTCTGCATGTGCAACCCCAAGCCACATTAGCCTTTTTTTGCTGCCACACCATGTTACATTTTAAACCCACCAGGTCTATTATTGGCTATTTCTTTTTAAAGTTAACAACGATAGATTAAGATCTATCCATTTTCCTAGTGCACCCATCTCTAGTATTTAGAAGCCAGGCATCTAGGACAGTTAGCCCATTGTCATTTCATCCTTACTGAGTGACTCGCTGGGAAAATCTAGATAGACCTCAGGTCTTATCCCCTTCCATTTTGCTTTGTATTTATGCTGTAGTTAATATCCCTGTCCTGGATACCAGGAACGTCACCTCCTGGATACCAGGAACTGCCTGGCTCTCTCACTGGAAAATAATATCCCAAAACAAACTGGAGACATTGACACAAATTTTCTTTTGTATCATACTCACGATCTCAGCATGACCTTTTCCTCATTGGGGTCATAGTCAGGCAGTTTGACATCAAACATTCGATCCATTAAAAGGCGTGCATATTTGCTGAAATCTAGTTGACTACTTGACTCCCAAAGCACCGAATCATACGAGTGAGGGTCCAACAAGATGGTGATAAATTTCCCAGCAACCTGGATCTAAAGAAGGAAAACAATCCACAATACAAAATGAATGGGTCTATTAACTTAATGAACACAATAATACATTAAAAATGTGAAATATTACCAAACAGTGGGACGAACTCTGCAGTAATAAGTCCTATAACTCAGACACAGTTCTTTTCCTTCGTTATTCCCAGCTGAGCACCTATCCTCAGCTGGTACAAAGTAGTGCAGGGCCTTTGACCTCAATGGAGGCTGAGGTGCAATAATCTGCAAATCATTCCAAAATGTTATTTTGGCTGCATATTTGATGGTCTGAAAAACTCCCATGCTCCCACGGAAACACAGAAACTCACTGGTCAAGATGGTAACATACCTGGGCACTGTTACACATCTGGGCTCAGGATTCTTAGGACCTAAAATGTTATGACTCTGAACATCACCTGTAGTTATACAAGTTAAGGGACCCAACTTGCACTCCTCACTCAGGCAAAACTCCCACTGACTTTAACGGTGCTAAGGTCATTTCCCCTCACCCCTCAACACCGTACAACATTATAAGGGCACCCGCCTCCCTCTGAAGCATCAAGTTTTGGTCCCTACAGGTGGCAAAATGGACTGAAGACACCAATATGTAGTCTAATCCAGGTATGGGAAAAAATCTGTCGTTATGAAAAACAAAGCTGCTCTGTGGCACGTCTGAAAGGTGATGTTAACACCTTCTAAAATAAAGCCACTCGTGCACTGGTTAGTTTAAAAGCAGCTCTGGGCTGACTTACTGTCAGTGGGGGAAGGAAGAGGCAGAGTGGCCAGGAGAGAAGAGGAAAGGTTTGTTGATATCTATGCTTAGCTGTGGCATACAATCAAAGCTGTTTCCACAAAGCTTTCTGGGCTACTTGTGGTTGAACAGCTGAACTGTGCACTCCGCAGGAGTTCAACCCAGGCAATTCACAACTGGCACCTACTGTGAAAATATCGCCATGTTTTTGCTTCATTTTAGACAGGAAGCTGGCTGCATCTTTTCCAAATTCCACAGCATGTCCCAGCCAAGGAACAAAACCTCTGTCAAGTGGAGGTTCACTCGGTAGCCTGGAAAAAATATTAGTAAAAGCTCTTAAAGTCTGTGGAAGGATTGCCCTACAGTTGCTTAATAACCATTGGCACTTAAACGCCTGCATTCCAGCATGCTATGGGTGTGTCAGTGTGAAACGACATTACCATCTGCACCTTGCTTTGTTTCATAGATCAACCATGCTTTATAACATCACATGAACAGAATTATATGGCCAAACTGCATTTGGGTTACCCCAGTCTGAATCTTTTACAGTCTCCAGGATTCCACAGGCATAGCCCAAAAAAGGATTTGTAATTACTATCCTGAGTCATAAAGGAGCAAAGACTAATTAGCAGTTCAAAGGAAGTGTTTGTGGGTTGTTGGGTTGTTTTTTTTATTCAGTGAAAGTGTCTCAGATTTATGCTGGCTAAACAGTATAATAGTGTACATAAGCATTAGTGACAAAAAGATATTAATTTGGGGGTTTATTCTCTTTCTAATACAGCTAATATAAAGGCAGAAATTAAATGGAAATACCTAAATGCATTAAAATAATCCTATGGGTCTTGCAAACTGACAAAAGACTGACATTTTAGGATTAAAAGCTGTCATGCTATTGCATCTGTAACTCACCATATTAAGGCTAGGTATGTCAATAACATATATACGAAAAAGGATATGTCTACACAGCAAAGAAAAACCCACGGCAGGCCCATGCCAACCAACTTGAGCTCACAGGGCTTGGGCTACAGGGCTATTTCATTGCAGTGTAGACTTCTGGGCCTGGGTTCTAAGACCTCAGCCTGAATCAGCTGCCATGGGCGAGCTGCAGGTTTTTGTCTACACAGCAAAGGGTAAGCATGTTAAGGACAAGACAGAGATATACCGGGGCAAATGTTACATCCTTTCCCCTTACTTCTGCAGTTTTTGTTTTTAGATAGTAAGTGCTTTAAACCAGGAATCTGCCATACGCTGTTCTAAGAGAGACAAGATGGGCGAGGTAATATTTTGTACTGGACCAACTTCTGTTGGTGGAAGTGGAAGCATTCAAGCTACACAGAGCTCTTCTTCAGGTCTACAGCACTGCTACAACAACACTGCAAACATGCTCTGTTCTGTAGACTCGAGCACATTTTTGGGTGTTGTAAAAATAATAAATCGTAATTCTACAGCAACACGTATAGAGTACATTCTCAATCCTATGCAATACCAAGGCACAATGGGATGCAATAAACTGAGCACTGTCAACCTTGAAAGATCCCTACAATAGTGGAAAAACAATCCACAATTCCAAAGTGAGGACTGCAATGCTGTTAAAATATCTGGGCATTCAGATTGCTCCATTGTCACAAACTCACTTGAGGTGTCATTGCTCTGAGTAAATGAAAATTGGCAGGTTTCAGAGTAGCAGCCGTGTTAGTCTGTATCCGCAAAAAGAACAGGAGTATTTGTGGCATCTTAGAGACTAACAAATTGATTTGAGCGTAAGCTTTCATGGGCTACAGCCCACTTCATCAGATGCATAGAATGGAACATATAGTAAGAATATATATATATACACATACAGAACATGAAAAGGTGGGAGTAGCCATACCAATTCTAAGAGGCTAATTAATTAAGATGAGTTATAATCAGCAGGAGAAAAAAAAAACTTTTGTAGTGATAATCAAGATGGCCCATTTCAGACAGTTGACGAGAGGTGTGAGCTTTTGGGAAGAAAATAGGAATCTTGTCCTTTTCATTCCCCTGCCAGCTCAAAGGGAACAGTGACGGCACAAATTGCCCATCTGTTCCCTGAGCAAGGCAAATCCAATACTGTACCCTCACTTGTTGTTGGGTCACCCACTCGAGGAGCTGGGATTTGAACACTGTTACAGCCTTCATTTTGAAGGGTCGGGATCACGTTCCGATTTCATTATCACTGGTGTAAAAAAGTGAAGTCAATGGAATTACTCCAGATTCACACCACCAGTATCACCAAGAGCACAGGCTGGCCCAATGACAGTGAAATAACTATCCAGGAACATTTTCAAAATGCCCAGTATTCGTTACGAGGCAAAGTGGTGTAAAGAAGGGGCTGTGTGGAGCCAAACGAACTTGAGATTGGGGTCTTTAGGAATTCAAACCACGCTCTGGGATCTTGCAGAGTGAGAGGATTTTACACAAACCCCATTAAACAGGGAATCTGCGCTGATTTCGACCGATTACTGCGGTGTCCATCCTAATCAGCGGATTCAAATTGCCAATCGGTGGTGCCCTGGCTCAATAACTGGCAGTGGGTGAATCTCACAGAGCTCAAGGTTTTGCAAACTTGAATTAATTCATAGCTCTGTCGAATGAGTTTGAGTTTGCAAACGTTTTTTTCCGGTCATTTAAACCCATGGGTCATACTCCTCCCCCGAGAATAATTCAGACTTGTTTTTAAAATGTGTTTTTCCTATCTAGAGGGAATCCTGTGCAACCTATTAAGGACTAAATAACATTCCATAAAAGGGAGGCTCGCCCACGCTCATGCCCTATACATAGGGTGACCAGATGTCCTGATTTTATAGGGACAGTTCCAATTTGGGGGGCTTTTTCTTATCTAGGCACCTATTACCCCCCCACCCCCTGTCCTGATTTTTTATACTTGCTATCTGGTCACCCTACCTATACATGTTATATGGACTGCCTTTAAGTTGTCAGTCGCTATTTTCCTTTCTCCCCTTCCCCTATGTTCACAGTTTCTCTGTATTCACATTTCCCTTCATCCATATTTTTTTCCACAAGATTCATTCCCGCTCCTCTTTTCACAGTGACCCTAAGCAGAACCCGCTGGTTCCAGGCTAGAGATTTACATAAGTAGGGATTGCAGCGCCAGGGCCTGAATTTATCGAGCGAGGAGGTGGCAGCATTTGGTATATAAGAGAAATAATTCCCCCCACCCCCATGCTGTATCCTGCAACTCCTCAGTGACTGGGGTTCTGGCCTATGATGGTTCAGTGGGGTTTGGAGAAGAGACCTGAGAACACCGTTCCCTCTTGTTAACCATCCCAGCTAAAGGAGGGCAGGGCAGCAGCCCGATGGAGGAAGGGGCTCCCCCCCGACACCCATGCACGTGCAGCCACCCCACTCCCGGGACCACCTGCAGCTGCGGATGCTCAGCGATGGGCAGGATCAGAGGCGGCAAGGCAGGATCTCTGTTTACCTAGGTCCACACTGAGCCCGCCACCGTGGTCTCGGAGCCTGAGGTTGCTCCGCCGGGACGCCGATCACTGGAGCCGGGCGCTGGTTGGGGGACCCTCCCCCCGCACCCGCAGGCTCCCCGGGCTGCCCTGTCTCCGGGCACAGGTGCAGGCGGGTCACTCACCGCGTCCGCCGGGAGCGCAGCGCCAGCAGCAGCAGCAGCGTCGTCCCCAGCAAGGCGGCGGCCAGAGCCCAGCACATGGCGCGGCTGATCGCCGGGACCCCGCCGGAGGAGCCGAGTGGAGCTGCTGCTTCGGTCCCCGCCACCCTGATCTGTCCGGCCGGCCGAGCCCCTCACTCTGGGCTGCCTTGGTCTCCTCCCCTTCCGTCCCTCCTGGCCGGGACGGACCAGCCCCGCTGGACCCGTGGGAGGCTGCCCCCCTGCCGGCTACGTGCTGGCTCCAGCCCGGAGTGCGGGGGCAGAGCCCCCCGTCCCCACCGCTGGGGGAAGCTCTCCAGCCCGGTTCTCCCCGCTGCCATGGGGTTTCAGGTTGCTGAAACCAGACATCTAGACTCTGGTCCCCGGATCTCCATGCCTCACTGGGAGCCCTAGAGAAACGGAAGGGCAAACTCAGCACCTTCTAGCCCTTCCCCTCCACCCCCCACGCCAGTTTCAGTTGGCACCCCCCGCCCCAACCGCCAAACTAGACTGTGCAAAACCAGGACGAGCGCCCCCAAAATAGCGCCCCAGACACGGATCCCTGTGTAGAGGGAAAGCCCAGCAAATCCCTGTTGGAAAGAGCGCCCCCAAACCCCGATTTCCACTGTATTTTCTGTGCTCATCTCCTTCCCCACACGCTTCCCGATAGCGCCAAAACACTAACTAGCCTCTTGTTCGGAGAGCATCCTACAGCCCAATAGCACTAGATAAATAACAGGCAACGACGGTCTCTGTTTATTCAGAAGCCTTTCCGTGATACTCATCACTGTAGACTCAAGCGGTTTTCCTTGCCCCTCCGAAGGGAAATTCCAAGCAAGCAAACAGTGCGGCAGAGAAGAAGTGTGCCCATTGCTTCATCATTTACCTTGGTGGGATTCTGGGCACTTTATCCAACTGTTTTTGCAAAACTCTTTTAAATTAGAGCCTAGTTATGCCGATTTTATTAATCATTTGAAGTATTTTATTACTTTTTTATAGCACCCACAAGTGTATGATGCACTTTACAAAAGACACTGAAAAGATTGACGGGGCTTCACATCTAATGAATGGCTATGACTGAGACATCATATAACCACGGCCCTGTGACTGCCACAGCAAGATGGAGCTTGCTTAAAAGACCTGTGGTTACTCTGGCACACTGGCTATTCTAGAGCAACTTCAGGATTATGCATATCAGTTCTGGATATGCATATGTCTTGATGGTTCAAAACAATTTATATTATGTACAATACCATGAACACACCCATTTTTATAAGCAATTCTGCAAATGTGTCCATTATTATTTCTTATTAGTGTTTGGAGGCACCTCGGAGCCCATTCATAGATCAGAGCCCCTTTACGCAAATACATAACAAAGAGACAGGCCCTGCCCCAAAGAACTTGTCTCGGTAATCTGCAGGCAGTGTCCTTTTAAACAGCTCTCTAAGGTGCCATTATGTAAATAATTATTATTACTAATACATACACAAGAACGTGCCCTTAGGACCCAATACAACGACCATTCATCTCATGCCAAGGTACTGACCCTGCAGTAGTTACTGAAGCAAAATTTTCATGGCAATCAGGAAGGGCGTAAGGACAGCAGGCTGGGTCCCCAAATGCCTGGTAGCTTGAATCAAGGACAAACTGGAAGTTACTGCAGCAGACTCTCAGTTGCTTGCTGAACTGTTAATGACCTCGTGAACACTGTTTGGGTTGGAGAACAGACCATTGATAACAAGACAGAAACTTTCTCTAAAACTAGGTTGTTGGGTTTTTTTAAAGTCTTGTGACAAAGTTCCTCCTCTGCCTTGGTGGGTCCTGCACTTATTGCCGGATTTGCTCGCCTCAGAGATTCATGGCAGCCCACAGTTTGGCCACTTTTGCTAGTGGCCCAAACTTGCCATTCACTCAGCTAACCCCATCACTGGCCAGCATGGGAAAAGGGAGGAGAACAATTCCCACAGTCTCTGCTGACCCACCTTGTGGGTCAGGGGACAGGCAAGAGACCTTCCACTCTGGTGGGACCCACAGTCCAGGTCAACTCCTTTTGTATCAAATAGGGAGTTGGGGGGATGGGAGAAACCTGGGCCTGCCCACTACTCCAGGTTCCAGCCCAGGGCCCTGCGGATCGCAGCTGTCTATAGTGTCTCCTGTAACAGCTGCGTGACAGCTATAACTCCCTGGGCTACTTCCCCATGGCCTCCTCCCAACACCTGCTTTATCCTCACTGCACGACCCACCTTCTGATGCCTGATAATGCTTGTACTCCTCAGTCCGCCAGCAGTACGCCTTTTCACTCTCAGCTCCTTGCGTGCCTCTTGCTCCCAGCTCCTCGCACGCCCCTCACTAACTGAAGTGAGGTCCTTTTTAAACCAGGTGCCCTGATTAGCCTACCTGTCTTAATTGATTCTAGTAGCTTCTTGATTGTTCTGGAACAGCCTAGTATCTAACTCAGGGGAAAGGGACCTACTTAATCTGGGGCTAATGTATCTACTTTCTCTCACCCTTCTGTAGCCATCTGGCCTGACCCTGTCACAGTCTATAGAAATAGGTGGTTTGTCATTGTCTGAAATATTCTTTGCTGAGCTGTTAAAATAGAAAGATGGTTTCCCAACCAGTACCTGTCTAGCAGAGACAAGTTCTTTTTAGTGTAATTTATACCCTGATGAGTTATTTTATAATCTGAGAGAACTGGAGTCCAATTCTGACCCCATACAGTGTGACCGCTGACATCAGTTGTCTTGCTTTGCATTTACACACATGGAAAAAAGGAAGAATCTTGTCCATGTTCTTTTTCTTTGGAATTAATACTTCTGTGTGTGTCTGGTGTGAAAGGTTCTTTCTTCTGTAAGAAACAGGTCCCAAGACATGGGAAACCATTAAAAATTATATATATATATAATTATTATTTATTATTTAAATGACTATGAGCCTATTGCTTGGGGTGGAGAGAAAAATCTATTTCTCCCCATCATTCCACCCCTACCTAGCTGCAGATAATCAACTTTGTTCCTAACCAGAACTATATAAATGCATATATGTATGTTGTTATTATAGAGGTATACTAAAAAGGCAAAGGAAGAACAACAATTCCTACAGTAACCATAGCAGAAGCAATTATGACCCACAGGAAGGCATACAACTATTTTAAAACACATTTTTTTCAACAGGGAGAAAAGCTAATCAAAGAACTGGGTTTATATATATTATTGTGTTTTCTTCATCTGTTGTGAAAGATAGCCAGTATTTTTATCTGCAGATTGATATCATAATCAAAAATGTTCTATTTCAAAATGGTCAATATAGAATAAATGTATGTTGACAACAGCACTAGAGACTTGTTTCTAACAAATAAATGAAAGGAATACATTACAGTTAATTTTGGTAGTTACTAAGGCCTGGTCTACACTACGACTTTAATTCGGATTTATCAGCTTTAATTCGAATTAACCCTGCAACCGTCCACACAACGACGCTATTTATTTCGATGTAAAGGGCCCTTTAAATCGATTTCTGTACTCCACCCCGACGAGCGGAGTAGTGCCAAAATCGATTTTAGCAATTCGAATTAGGGTTAGTGTGGCCGCAATTCGATGGTATTGGCCTCCGGGAGCTATCCCACAGTGCATCATTGTGACCGCTCTGGACAGCAATCTAAACTCGAATGCACTGGCCAGGTAGACAGGAAAAGCCCCGCGAACATTTGAATTTCATTTCCTGTTTGCCCAGCGTGGAGAGCACAGGTGACCACAGATAGCTCATCAGCACAGGTAACCATGCAGGCTGATAATCGAAAAAGAGCACCAGCATGGACCGTGAGGGAGGTACTGGATCTGATCGCTGTATGGGGAGAGGATTCAGTGCTTGCAGAACTTCGTTCTAAAAGACGAAATGCAAAAACTTTTGAAAAAATCTCCAAGGGCATGATGGAGAGAGGCCACAATAGGGACTCAGATCAGTGCCGCGTGAAAGTCAAGGAGCTCAGACAAGCCTATCAAAAAACAAAGGAGGCAAACGGTCGCTCCGGGTCAGAGCCGCGGACATGCCGCTTCTACGCCGAGCTGCATGCAATTCTAGGGCGGGCTGCCACCACTACCCCACCTGTGTTCGTGGATTCTGGGTCGGGGATAGTCTCATCAGCGACGCCTGAGGATTCTGCCGATGGGGGAGAGGAGGAGGAGGAGGAGGAGGAGGAGCTTGCAGAGAGCACACAGCACTCCGTTCTCCCCAACGGGCAGGATCTTTTTATCACCCTGACTGAAGTACCCTCCCAAGCCTCCCAAGCCAGTACCCAAGACTCTGACCCCATGGAAGGGACCTCAGGTGAGTTTACCTTTTAAAATATAAAACTTGTTTTAAAAGCAAACGGTTTTTAATGATTACTTTGCCTGACTTTGCATTCGCGGTCAGTTCAGCTACTGGAAAAGTCTGTAGCTACTGGAAAAGTCTGTTAACGTGTATGGGGATGGAGCGGAAATCCTCCAGGGACATCTCCATGAAGCTCTCCTGGAGGTACTCCGAAAGCCTTGCCAGAAGGTTTCTGGGCAGTGCATCTTTATTCCCTCCTCCATGGTAGGACACTTGACCACGCCATGCTTGCAGCAAGTAATCTGGTATCATTGCCTGACAAAGCCTGGCAGCGTATGGTCCCGGTGTTTGCTGGCATTCAAGCAACATCCGTTCTTTATCTTGTTGTGTAATCCTCAGGAGAGTGATATCACTCCTGGTAACCTGGTTGAAATACGGGAACTTAATTAAGGGGACAGAGGTGGCCGTTCCTACTGGGCTGTTTGCCTGTGGCGGAAAATAAATCCTTCCCTGCAGTTAGCCAAGCGCAGATGGGAAATTGGCCCTGAGTTTTTCGCGTTTGGCTAGCAGGGATCTTCCCTGTTACCAGCCACGCGGTGGGGGGAGGGGTACCGTGATCATCCCAGAGAATTCATGGCGGGAGGGGGGCGGCGGCGGGGGGGGGGGGGGGGGTTAGTTTGGTGCCTGCAGGGATCTTCCCTGATACCAGCCACGCGGTGGGGGGGAGGGGTACAGCGATCATCCCAGAGAATTCATGGCGAGAGGGGGGGGGGTTAGTTTGTTTTCTGGTGCTGCTGAATGTTAACAGAAAAACCGCAGCACTCTACTTGCCTGAAGGGGCCCAGACAAGCCCCCCCACACTGCCCCCCCCCCCCCAACTGGCTGAGATTGGACACAGCTCGTGTGGAGTGCTGCCACTTCATTTCCCAATTCTGCAGCACTCTACAAGCTATGCTTGGTATGTGGGAAAGGAGGGCGTAGAAGCTTACCATGGCCGCATGCAAGCCGAATTCTGTTGCCCAGACCTGTGATCTCTAGCAGCAAAGCCACAGGCACTCAGCATTAAGAGGCAAAATGCGACCTTGCACAGAAATCACATGTGCTATGTAATGTGAACAGTGTTGGTCACCGTGAAAGAGTATAAGCATTGTTCTGCAAAATGTAGCTTTTAAAACAATTCTCTCTTTTTTCCCCTCCCTACAGCAGCTGCAAATTCCTCAAGCCTCCCTCCTCCATCCCGAAGGTTATCACAGATAAGGCGTCGTAAGAAGAGAACGCGGGAGGACATGTTTTCTGAAATTATGGAATCCAGCCGCAGTGACAGAGCTCATGTGAATGAGTGGAAGGAAACAGTTTCAAAGTATAGGAAAGAAGTCAGTGAACGTGAGGAGAGGAGGGACCAACATGAGGAGAGGAGGGACCAACGTGAGGAGAGGAGGGACGCTCGAGATGAGAGGTGGCGGCAGGAAGACCAGAGGATGAAGGATGCAACGCTGGGGCTGCTCCGGCGTCTGGTGGAGGTTCAGGAACGGCTGCTGGATAACAGACTGCCGCTTCAGCCCCTGTTCCACCCTCCCCCCTCCCCATGTTCCGTATCCTCCTCACCCAGACGTGTAAGAACGCGGGGGGGGAGGCTCCGTACACCTTCCCATTCCACCCCAGTAGACAGCCCAAGCAAAAGGCTGTCATTTTTTTAACCTTTTCTTTGTGGCTTTTTCCTTCCCAGCAATCCTCCTCCCAAATACCACCCGGGTTCCCTCCCTCTTTTTCTAATCTATTAATAAAGAATAAATGATTTTTAAATGATAGTGACTTTATTTGGTTTGAAAGAAAGCTGGGGGAAGGGGCAGGGTGGGTTCCTTACAGAAAATCAGTCAGTAAAGGGGGAGGGTTTTCATGAAGGAGAAACAAACAGATATTTCACACGGTAGCCTGGCCAGCCATGAAACTGGTTTTCAAAGCTTCTCTGATGCACAGCGCTTCATGGTGTGATCTTCTAATCGCCCTGGTGTCTGGCTGCGCGTAATCAGCAGCCAGGCGATTTGCCTCAGCCTCCCACCCCGCCATAAAGGTCTCCCCCTTACTTTCACAGAGATTGTGGAGCACACAGCAAGCAGAAATAACAATGGGGAGATTTCTTTGGCTGAGGTCAGAGCGAGTCAATAATGAACGCCAGCGACCTTTTAAACGGCCAAATGCACATTCTACCACCATTCTGCACTTGCTTAGCCTGTAGTTAAACAGCTCCTGACTCCTGTCCAGGCTGCCTGTGTACGGCTTCATAAGCCATGGCATTAAGGGGTAGGCTGGGTCCCCAAGAATAACTATGGGCATTTCAACATCCCCAACGGTTATTTTCTGGTCCGGAAAGTAAGTCCCTTGCTGCAGCCCTTTAAACAGAGTAGTGTTCCTGAAGACGCGAGCGTCATGAACCCTTCCCGCCCAGCCCGCGTTGATGTTGGTGAAACGTCCCTTGTGATCCACAAGTGCTTGCAGCACCATTGAAAAGTACCCCTTGCGGTTTATGTACTCGGTGGCTTGGTGCTCCGGTGCCAAGATAGGGATATGGGTTCCGTCTATTGCCCCACCACAGTTAGGGAATCCCATTGCAGCAAAACCATCCACTATAGCCTGCACATTTCCCAGAGTCACAAACTTTCGTAGCAGCACCTGAGTGATTGCTTTGGCTACTTGCATCACAGCAGCCCCCACAGTAGATTTGCCCACTCCAAATTGATTCCCGACTGACCGGTAACTGTCTGGCGTTGCAAGCTTCCACAGGGCTATCGCCACGCGCTTCTCAACTGTGAGGGCTGCTCTCATCTTGGTATTCTGGCGTTTCAGGGCAGGGGACAGCAAGTCACAAAGTTCCATGAAAGTGCCCTTACGCATGCGAAAGTTCCGCAGCCACTGGGAATCGTCCCAGACCTGCAACACTATGCGGTCCCACCAGTCTGTGCTTGTTTCCCTTGCCCAGAATCGGAGTTCCATGGATAGAATCTGCCCCATTAACAACATGATCTCCAAAGCACCGGGGCCTGTGGTTTCACTGAATTCTGTTTCCGTGTCTGTGTCCATGTCCTCATCATGCTTGTTGCTGCGCTGCCGCCGCCGCTGCCTCCTCGCCTCGTTTCTCTGGTCCTGGCTGAGCATAAACTCCACGAGAACGCGCGGGGTGTTTACAATATTCATGACTGCTGTCTTGAGCTCAGCGGGCTCCATGCTTGCCATGGTATGGAATCTGCAGTGTTCACCCACCCAGGAAAAAAGGCGCGAAAATGGTTGCCTGCCGTCCGTTGCTTTCATGCAGGGAGGGAGGGAGGGAGGAGGTGAGGCTGTACCCAGAACCACCTGCGACGATGTTTTCTGTCCCATCAGGCACTGGGATCTTAACCCACAATCCCAATGGGCGCGGGAGACTGCGGGAACTATGGGATAGCTATGGAATTGCTACCCACAGTGCAACGGTGCAGAAATCGACGCTAGCCCCGGTACTTGGACGCACACCACCGAAGTAATGTGCTTAGTGTGGCCGCATCCATTTCGACTTTATACAACCTGTTTTTCAAATCCGAATTATCTAAATTCGGATTAATCCCGTAGTGTAGACATACCCTAAATGGTTTTTGGAAAGCATTTGGAGACAGTAAAAGAGCTCCAGTTGAACTGAGCTTCAATGTGGATTGGATTCACATAGGGATCTTCCCAAGTTGTTAAAGAAAGACTTTTAGAATAAAACCTTCTAAATATCAGAATATGGTGCTTTTTAGGAGGGGGAGAATGGCAACAACGTTACCTATTGCTTGTAAAAGGTGTGGTTCAATTAATTAACTGGGAAGCAAAACACGAAAAGAACCAGTGATTTGCAGAATCTGCCCAAACTGAGTGAATATTAATAAAAAATGTACTACAGAAAGAGCATATTCAACTAAATTATTTCCCAACACATTTCCAGCATGGCTGTGCATTATGTCCTATGATGTCAAGTATCAGGATATAGCTGTGTTAGTCTGTATCCACAAAAACAACAAAGAATCCGGTGGCACCTTAAAGACTAACTGATTTATTTGAGCTTATGCCCAAATAAATCTGTTAGTCTTTAAGGTGCCACCGGACTCCTTGTTGTTTTTATGTCCTATGATGATGACTGAGTTTAACCTTAAGGCTAAATAGAACCCCCCCAAAACTGAGTTTTACATGCAAATAGGCTGTAATCAGGTGAGCAGTCACCTGGCTCTTTGGGTTCAGGGACTGTCTTTTTGTTCTGTGCTTGTACAGCATCTAGGATAATAGGGATCTTGTCCATGACTGGACTCCTAGGCACTACTACACAGAATACCCACCCATGCAAACAAGGAGTCAGGTTTGTGTATATGGATGCACTTGTAAATATTTTGGGTACATTTTGGGAGACCCCTGAAAGTTGGGTCCCCAGCCCCTAAGATTCTATGCAAACACTGAAGAAGTTAATGTTTTCCTTCTGTGCTGAATGCTGCACTAAAACATAGTGAACACTATGTCCCAAACTCATCCCAGGTTTAACTCCACTGACGGTTGGAGAAAGTCTAAAAAATGCTTTGGAAAATAAAAGAAAGGCAGGATACCGGTTTGATGCTTTATATCAGGAGGGGATCCTGTTTTGCTGGCAGCAACCCACATACACTTATTTTCTACAAAGAAAACTGAACCACAGCAAAGATAGAAGCTGAATCTGAAATAAAGTCAACTTTACTGGCATCTTTGAAAAGAAACAATGATACAAAATATGGAACAAATTCGTCCTGGGCCTAACTCCACTGAACTCTATTATCTCTTTACTTTTGTCTGACTTTCACTGCATTTTTAGCCAAAGAACCAACATATTTACCTGTATAAAGATTGTTATGGAGTAAATTGGGGAAGTGCCATTGACTTCAGTGGAGCAACGTCATTTTACACCAGCTGAGGATCCAGCCCTCTGTTAGCCACTGCTCGTAATTACTGTAAGCTGTTCCATGCAACAGATGTGTTTTCTCAACTGGTTGCTGGACAAAGCATTTGATGTGAGTACACAGTAGAGAAATGGAATGGGTGGATTAAACTGTCTGTATGAACAATGCTGAATGTATTTTGTTAGCATGCTTGCAAACAGCACCATGTGTGTTTACATTTATTCCAACTCTTTCCATATGTACCTAGTAGGGGAGAGAACAGTACCGAGACACAAACTCTAGAGCTGGAAGATTTCTTAACTTGGGATTTTAATAATGGGACAGATATCAGCTTGTGTGCTTTAGCATGGTTATACTTACTTCCCCAGAGATACTCTGATTTACACCAGCTGAGCTGGCCCAATAAGTTAATACAGATCTTTTGCCCACGTTTCCCAAATGTATCAGCTGATGGTCAGTCATTTTAAGTGCTATACTAGGGATAACAAAGAACAACACAGTAGAAAACGGACAAAAAAAAATCACTAACAGTGTCAATAATAATTTGAAACTTAACAGGTGAGGTACAGGATGGTTCCCTGGTACTCTTCCCACGGTATCATTTCATGCTTTGGAAGTGATGTTCACTGCCATGTTATGGTCTTCCAGAATGGCCTATACACGTATGGCTTTTGGAAAATTAAATTTAGCTTTGAAAGTGTAACATGAACGATTTTACAAAGGCAGATAAGCAGCATCAAAACAGGTTATCTCAAAAATATCAGCCTCAGGAAAGTAGCTCCAGGATAAGTAGAAACAGAATGATTAATCTTGCAAAATATTTTGGCACATGTGCCAGTGTCTGTGTACAAATAAGTGTCATTCTGGACCTTTTCAGCTTTGAATTGTAGGCTTTCATCTGTTTGAATGGGCAACAGGATTCCCTTGCTATCAGGAGATCGTAACACGATACAGGCTTTGGTATCACATCAGTATGTTGATGATACTCAGGTTTGCAATTCCTTTTCATTAGTTCCAGTCATAACCAGTGCCAGTCTCCCCAAAAGATTTGGCAAGAACAAAGACCTGGATGAAAGCCAGTTGGCTAAAGTTCCACCTGGATAATAACAGAGGTGGTGTTGCTCTGCAGCGGAAAAGCTTTCAGAAGAGATGACAAAACGTACGACTGCTCCAGCAATTGAAGGCATCTGCCGATCCACTGTCGAAGTGAAGAGCTGTGCTGGGGCCTTACTAGAGGCATCCCTGCCCGTCAGTTCCCAGATTACATCAGTGGCTGTCACAAACACCTTCTGAAGCTTATGGCAATGAGCTCCATCTGGATCTAACCCCAAATGAACCTCAGAAGCTATGGTTAGCGCAAAGTATTGTTTCCCTCCAGAGTGAGGTAGGAGGGTAAGATCATCTCATGCTGGTGCTCCATTCACTGCCAGGAGAATTCTAGATGACAGTCACGGTGCTCTCCTGAGCTGCACAAATAATTTCAAATATATTTAATAGGCAAAATTATTCCCAATTTTTAATTCTCAGAGTGCAAATATTGCAATTTGTGCAACTAACTTAGGTGCCTTTTATAAATTACTTATGAAGTTATGGCATGGAATATGATTTTTATATTGGAACAGTCATTGTTTGGGCTGCACTGGTTAGTTACATCAGTAATCTAATCAGGGTACAGAAACAATACAATGGTACTTATGTAACTAACCAAGACAGTGTGGGCAGGAATAGGGTATTTTTATGCCAGAGTTTAGTTTATTGAGCACTCATAATGATATCTAAACATTGCTAAAAGTCTAGGAAGTCAATACAACTAAACTGCTTCACACTAGCTGAAGGTCTGGCACACACTCTGGAAAAACATAGTTATTGTAGTTATTATTTCTTGTGAATTGAGTCCACATGTGTGAGCTCAATATTTGTTACACAACTTTTCTTATAAAACTTGCAGGCGTGCTATAATTTAAATGAGCAAAAGAACTTCAGAATTATTAATCATTGGTTATCTAGTTTACATCAAACATAATAAGGTATAAGCAATGAAACAGTGTCAATTGGATTCGAATACAATATCTGTCTTCTCACAGGTGGATAGTGGCCAAAAGAAATGACATGTTCTGGAAGAACATGTGTGTCATGGAGTAGGGCCCTTTTCACTTGAGCAAGTGGAAACACTGTTGGTGACCCAAAATTCAACATGGATCCTGCCTGCCTGGGATACGGAATCCAGAATCTGTAGATGGTCAATGAAAGTTTTGTTCCAAACATTATCATAGTCCTATGCTTAGATAACTTCTGGATCCCTTTCAAGAGTTTTAATTCAGTTATCTGAGGAAGCTGCTCAAAGAGTATCCACTTGAGAATTCAGTATGTCTGTAGCTATCAACCAGGGTCTGATTGAAAGCCTATTCAACAGTATTTGGATGAGGCCCTTAAAGAGTAGTTTAGAATCTCCAATGGAAATCAATATTATACATTTCAAGTTAAAATCACCACAATCTCTCATGGTTTTACCTAACTCCTCTTCAGCAGGGCCGGCTCCAGGCACCAGCCCACCAAGCATGTGCTTGGGGCGGCGCCTGGAGGGGGGCGGCCCGGCAGGCAGGGGGGGAGGGCAGCCGGAGCTCCGGGGGGAGGGCAGCCAGAGCCCTGGGAGGAGGGCGGCGAGCCCCAGCCGTGGCCCCGCTCTCCCCGGGGGCCGGAGCGCCGCGCCGCCCCCCTCCAGGTGCCGCCCCAAGCACAAGCTTGGTGGGCTGGTGCCTGGAGCCGGCCCTGCCGGCGGGGCACTCCGGCCCGAGAGCGGGGCCGTGTCTGGGCTCGCCGCCCTCCCCGTGGCGCTCCTGCCGCTGGGGAGAGCGGAGCTGCAGCAGGCTCGCCGCCCTCCCCCCAGCACTCTAGCCGCCGGGGGGCTCTCTGCCCTCCCCCCGGCACTCTGGCCGCCGCAGGGAGAGCGGAGAGCCCCGGCCGGGCTCGCCGCCCTCCCGCCGGTGCTCCGGCCGGTCGGGGAAAGCGGAGAGCCGTGGCGGGCTCGCCGCCCTCCCCCCGGCACTCTGGCCACTGGAGGCTCTCCGCCCTCCTCCCAGCGCTCTGGCTGCCAGGGGCTCACCGCCAGGGAGAGCGGAGAGCCCTGGCCAGGCTCTCCGCCCTCCCCCCTGCGCTCTGGCCGCCGGGAGCTCTCCGCCCTCCCCCCTGCGCTCTGGCCGCCGGGGAGAGCGGAGAGCCCCGGCCGGGCTCTCCGCCCTGCTCCTGGTGCTCTGGTCGCCGGGGAGAGTGAAGAGCCCCGGCCGGGCTCTCTGCCCTGCTCCCGGCGCTCTGGTTGCTGGGGGCTCGCCGCTGGGGAGAGCAGAGAGCCCCGGCTGGGCTCTCCACCCTGCTCCCGGCGCTCTGGTCACCTGGGAGAGCGGAGAGCCCCGGTCAGGCTCTCTGCCCTGCTCCTGGCACTCTGGTCGCCGGGGAGAGCGGAGAGCCCCGGCCGGGCTCTCTGCCCTGCTCCCGGCACTCTGGCCGGGCCCGTGGCCGGGCTCGGCGCCCTCCCCTGCCACGCTAGGGCGGCAAAAAATCCAGAGCCAGCCCTGCTCTTCAGATACAAAACATCCAACAATTCAGGGCTTAACAGGAGAAACTGCTAATAACTCTTAAATCCTAGTAATATTTCAATATTCTAAGTTAAAGCCAGTTTTAGTAATAAAGCCAGACTCACTGCTAGATCTGTGGACATGGATATATTTTTGCAGGACTAGAATAGCTTGCCAAAACCACTTTTTTTTTGGTTGAGAGGTTCTTCCTATGACCAGAAACAAACAAACAAACAAGTACCACAAATATTTACCACCACCCTTTAAAAACTTCAGGCTGTTTGCACACTATCAGCTCCGTGAACTCTTTCTGGCATAACAAGAAGGGCTTCCTGGACGAGAAAATGTTTAGGATACTTGGAATGGAAAAAATGACACTGGAAACTTAGTCATGTTCATATATACTCCCCTGACCAACTATTATGGCCACTCCTGGATGCACACTATGAAACTCTAGTAAAGTTTTATTGCTGTGGATTGTGTCGAAAGGGGAAAGTTATTTCTTCTTCTGTTTACGTATCTTTTTTTATTTCCTATGTGACGTACCCATGTAAAAAATTACACCGGAATAATCTATGCTCTAAACAGATATCTGGATAGTCAAAACACCTAATTGGAAACCAGTCCCATAAAATCTAGAGATCGTATAACCTAGTTAATCAGAAATGTTTTTAAAACTTAACATAAAAGAAGTAAATGGCAAACAGGTGTACCAGAGCAAGGCTTTGACTGCAATGTTGTTTTTATAGATGTCAAACAAGAGAGAAATCCTTGAAAAATAAAATAATCTTGGACTTCAGAGAAAGGGATTTAGCTACTTAAGAAAGAATTCTAGTCGCTATATGCAGAAATCGTCTGTATTAGTTTTGCTAATCTCTTAAAATTGAGAGATTGATCTGAATATTAAACCCGAGGCTGCCTCAGGGCCACTCATGCAGCAGAAATTCTGTAAACTTCCAAACAATATGCTGACAAATGTACATACAGAATTTTGTTCAAAGGAAATTGGTATTTTTCAGCTGTTTGGCTGGATTTATTCAACTGCATCCCACATAAAGCAGCCCACGTTACAGGCCGTTACAGTGTATATATAGTGAATTAAGGCATGTTAGGGTTCAGTATCAAGCCGTGTAAATATTTATCAACACATTTGTTATTTTTAGCCGAACGAAATTTTAAAAGTTCACCTGGAAAAACTGCCCCCAATAAATAGTGTGTCATTTGGGTTCCCCTGATTCAAGTAAGAGATGCCTCAGTAGGCAAAGATGGTATAGCTGACAAGACGTCTTGCTGCCATTCTTCATCAGCCTTATTGGTGCACACAGCCCCATAAACAGAGTACAGGCATTGTACAGAAAATACCACAAAACAGCTCCTTTCCTGAAATAATGTGACACTGACCTTCATCCTCCTGGTTACCTTCTCTCCATATAACTAGCCAGATGCCGACAGTTGCCTCTCCTGCTTCTGCTTTTAAGCCCTTTAGTCACAAGGGGATGAAGTTTAGCTTTGCCTGTGTTGCCCAGGTCCTGCCAGTGCTGTGATTTGGATTCAGGTGATTGTGTCAATTTCAATTCCTAACATCCTACGGATGCCCTGTGCAGCAAATCTGTTGTTACCCACCTCTGCATGGGAGCAATAAGTCTTCCAGCCACTCTCACTGCAGGCTCCTAACAGAGCTAAACATTTACATTCAGCGGCCTCCACTGTTTACCTCCCCAATCACACTTTCTTCCTGTTTGTGTCATTGGTCCTGCTTCTTTCACTTTATGATCAGCTGAGTTTTGCAACAAGATTATTGACTCTCTAGTCTTCTACCATAGAAAGCTGCAATATACTGGTTCCCCTCCTCTCCCCCTCCAAATCTATTCTTGCTAAATTCTGGTGAAATTTGGAGATTAAAAGAAAACAAAAATTGGCCCCAGCTGGTATTCCAGAGAGAACTACATACTTATGGGGAACCCGCTCTCTTGGTCTGCACTAAGTGGAAAGGGTGGACAACCAACCATTAGGCTTTGGAGAATCTTGTGCTTGCAGTGCTTGTAAATACCATGCATATTTATACAATAGATATCCAAGGCAGTTTGGATGCAATGCCTGGGCTGAGATCTCAGCTGAAACAGTGAAGGTTTCCCTATAATGGGTCAAACCCAAACACTAAAACCTGAACATCCTGACATTTGAAAAAGTAGAGATTTGATTCTGGTGTTTGAATCCCGGATTATTGAGTGTTTGAATGCAGGTCTTGGTGAAGACCATTATAAAGATATAAAATGTGGCCGGGAATTCAGGGTTCAGATCCAGAGTTTTGGTGTGGGTCCATCATTATTAGTAACATGCTGAATCCCAGGAGGATGGTCATACTTGATCGCAGCAGCTGACTTCTTTGGGATTCCACAAATCTGCATCAGCTTGAGATTTGTGGATTCGGTAGGAAAACCAAAGTAGCATTGTCTTTGCCCCCGGTTCAAAGTTAGCAGAACCTGTGTGGGAATCACACACAGACAATAAACTGGTTGGGTCAATTATTTTAAGTGTACAAGCATCTAGGATAACTCCAGACTGTAATTTTACAGTGCAAAGAGAACTTGTACATACAGGTCTGTCGCATCTTACGCGCATTTAACGTGCGCTATTTCAGCTTTACGTGGTCGGCAAAACAAAACAAAAAAACAAAACAAAAAAGAGAAAAATAACAATTTTAATACTGTACCTGTAGTGCGGGCGATTCCGCCCGCCATTACACTCAATGTAATTTTGACTATACGCGATTTTCACTTTACGCGCTGACTGCGGAACGTAACCCCAGCGTAAGATGCGACAGACCCGTATTCATTCGGATCATTTGGGGATACATCATCATCTAAAAGAAACAGACACAGCCTTCTAGCCATGCAAAGGAGAACAAAGGCTTTCTTTACACTGTGGCAATTTGCATGTCTAGGGGTAATAATGAGTCCATCCTGGCCTTATTACTTTGTGCCATCTTAACTGTGATCTGCTGTCCTCAGCTGCTGGTAAGTTTAGAGAATTAGCAAAGTCATCAACATTAAATTTCACCCTTGTCTTTCCGTGGAAGGAATTTGAGCCAGCTTCTCTTCACCCACCTTTTCAATGCAAACTGAACTCTTTTAGAATACAAGGGATGAGTGTGAATTTCAGTTTGCTGCTTTAATAAAACATTTAATGTTGCATTTCTTTGCTATGGGCTATTAAGTCCAGTCCACTCCACTAATGGGAATTCTGTATGGAATGCTCACTGAGTTGTTCTGAAAATCAACCCCAAGCCCATACCAGGAAGCGTGCATGTATGATGCAAGGACTCAAAGATTATTAATGGAATATGTAACCAGGAATCACCATGCATTAAACCCTGAATCTGAAGAAGTGAGGTTCTTACCCACGAAAGCTTATGCTCCCAATACTTCTGTTAGTCTCAAAGGTGCCACAGGACCCTCTGTTGCTTTTTACAGATTCAGACTAACATGGCTACCCCTCTGATACTAAACCCTGAATAATTTAACTCTATATGCCTTTGATGACCTATGCATAATTCATCCCTTTGACCAGTCTAGGAAAAGTCCCTGCTAGAACTAAATCTGGCAGATGGAAACTAATGTGTTACCCATTATTTCACCAGTGATCTCCCCAGTCATACCTGTGGGGGGGAAGTCCTGGCCAAGAGCATCACAAAAAATTCTTTAACCAGCAAACAGTTAGATAAAATCGATTTGTCCTACCTTTCTTTGGGAATAATTGATGTTTCCTTACTCTTTCATTTCCACTACTAGACAGAAATCAACTGCTTTGCAGGAGGCAGTGTGGCCTAGTATCTAGAACACTGGACTGGCACTCAGGAACCCTCGGTTCTACTCCCAGATCTGCTACTGGCCTGCTGGGTGACCTTGGACAAGTCACTGCCCTGCTGTATGCCTCAGTTTCCCCAATTGTAAAGCAAGGATAATGGTACTCACCTCCTTTGTTAAGTGCTTGGAGATCTACTGATGAAGAGTGATGGGGATTATTGTATTTGAAATGGTTTGCACCTGCTTCTTATATCAATGCAGTTGTACCTGAAAGTTTACAGGGCAGAAAATAGTTAGATTACATATCTAGGACCCTACCAAATTCACAGCCATGAAAAATGTGTCACGGACCGTGAAATCTGGTTTCCCCCCCATGAAATCTTGTGTGTGCTTTTACCCTATACTATACATATTTCACGGGGAGATCAGTGTTTCTCAAATTGGGGGTCCTGACTCAAAAGGGAGTCGCAGGGGGGTCACAAGGTTATTTTAGGAGGGTTGCGATATTGCCATCCTTACTTCTGCACTGCCTTCAGAGCCGGGAGATCAGAGAGTGGTGGCTGTTGGCCAGGAGCGCAGCGCTGAAGGCAGTGCCCAGACAGCAACAGCACATAAGTAAGGGTGGCAATACCATACCATGCCACTCTTACTTCTGCACTACTGCCTTCAGAGCTGGGTGGGAGGAGAGTGGTGGCTGCTGACTGAGGGCCCTGCTCTGCAGGCAGCAGCGCAGAAATAAGGGTGGTAATACCATACCATGCCATCCTTCCTTCTGCACTGTGCTGGTGGCGGCTGTGCCTTCAGAGCTGGGATCCCGAGTAGCAGCTGCCACTTTCCAGCTGCCGCTTTCCAGCTGCCCAACTCTGAAGGCAGCGGCACTGCCAGCAGCAGCGCAGAAGTAAGGGTAGCAGTACTGCACCCCCCCACAATAACCTTGCGACCCCCCCACAACTCCTTTTTGGGTCAGAATCCCTACAATTACACCACCATGAAATTTCAGATTTAAATAGCTGAAATCATGAAATCTGCTATTTTTAAAATCCTATGACTGTGAAATTGACCAAAATGGGCCGTGAATTTGGTAGGGCCCTACTCATATCCCAGGGGAAATATGCTTATTATTAAATATTTGTGCTACTGTAGAAACTTAAGGCATCAACCAAGATTGAGGCCCCATTTTGATCAGCACGTACACACCCCGTAAGGGTCCCAAAGAGTTTACACTCTAAATAGACAAGGGGTGACATTGGAAACAAAAGTGCAGAGAAGTAACTTGCCAAAGGTGACAGAAGCAAGAATAGAACCAATGTCTCTTCAGTCCCCATTCCAGGGCCGGCTCCAGGTTTTTTTGCCGCCCCAACAAAAACAGAGTACCACCCCCGAAGCAAAGTGCCGCCCCCAAAGGGCTGGAAGGCCGCCCCTTGAATAGTGCTACCCTAAGCACATGCTTGGAATGCTGGTGCCTAGAGCTGGCCCTGCCCCATTCTGTGCCCCATCCTTTACCTGCAAGGAGGGAAAGGTGCCTCAAAGGAGGTGCTCCAGCAACCAAGCTGTGTGTTAATTTGGACAGGCAAACACTGGTTGGGAAATCTTAATGGACACAGGGCAAATCCCAGCCCTAAATCACCAGCAAGACTCTCACTAAAGTCAGCGGGGCCACAATTTGGAGAGGAGGATACTGTAAGAGGGGAAATGCTTTGCTCTTTATGTGGAAACAAGCACCAACCTATTCTGGGGATAGAAAACACTACGCTAGTTAGATGGTGTTTATTTGACTAAGATGTGTTGACGCTGATGTTCACAGCATCTTCCCTACAGCAAAGCAGCATCGTTAAACAGCCAGGAAAGATCACCTTGTCACGCTGCTATTGCATTCACTGCATGTGGGAGGCTTCTGTTCACACTGTGACAAGCTTGTAACAGCCAGCTGCTGAACTGTGCAGCCGTCATGAATCACAGCATGGTTTTCAAAATTCTTAAAACACGAAAAAACAGCTGTAGCTGGGAAGAAATTTAACATGGCCAAAAGCCTTCCCCAGTTACAGCTTTCATCCCTCCAGCAGCTCCTTTAATGCTACTTCCTTTCTTTTGTTACAGTCTGGGTTTAGAACAGTACGCTACAAAGAGTAAGAAAAAAATTGGTTCTGTCGTTTCCTACTGACAAATCTCTTTGTAGGCGACTCTTCCAGTGTGCACTGGATAAGGCAAAGTCTACCAAAAGTTCAATCTCATTCATGCAACACTCCTGGGGTTGTTTGACACACTGTTTTTTTTTAAACTATAACTTCCAGTTGCTTTGGCATACTATAAATAAACCTGGGAAGTCTGTAAGCTTGCTAAACCTTAACTAAATAATTAAACATTTTTAAAAATCCCTCACACACAATCCAGACTGTCTTAGGGGAAGAGAGAAAGAAAATTAGACGAGTATCTCATGCTATTTTTTCTTTCCTCTCTCTTTCCCAGGCTAACAGAAGAAAGCTGCCATCTGCTCTATCTAGTTAGCCCACAAGAGGTTTGAGACGTTAACTCTTAAAAAAGCTGCACCAGAAGTGATTTAAAATCTTTTCCACTCCAAGCTATAGGCATAGAGCTAGGATAGTAAAAACCACAATGCAGAAAGTACAAGAATCTTCCTTCCGGTGCAGAAACAGTACTGCCTAGAATTCAGATAGAGGAGGGAAGAGCAAATCATCAGACACAGAGGCTGCATTTAGTTAGGATGCATCTCCTATACCATGGACACTTCAGATCCCAGTGGACATTGCTAGCTGGCATAGAGAACCAAGTGTATCCAACTTGGAAGTGATGTGTGCATCAAACACAAGGGTAAAGGCAGAGCTTCCAAATCACAACGTTTAAGAGTTCAGAGTCTAGGCCCAGTTTTCAAACACAGACACCTTAACAGAAGATCCAGCTCTCCCATTCATATTAGCACTTAGGTGTTCAAACACTAGATCTGGTCACAGAGCAGGAAAACATTCTTCATAAATAAAATGAATCCCCAATCAACAGCCAAAAAGTGAATAATATGATGAATATCGTTGAGCCATCTCTAGAAATTGTCAAATAACAGAAAACAGTCATACAATTTATCAGACACTGAACTATCTGCAAATACTATTCATCCAGCACTTGCTCTACCATGTAGCTATTTTATGCCACTTTGAGAAGCAGAAAATGGATTTTATGAACCACAATACTTAGATCAGCACTTTTCTGAAATTTGAAACAGTTTTGATCCAGATCTGATCTATAGTATCAGATTCAAACCCCCTCAAATTTAAAAAGAGTTTGGATCCATATTCAAATTCTTTAGCCCAAGCTTGAAAAATCCTATAGAAACAATACAGCTTGGGCTCTCTAATGAGCTTGCCTAGGTTTGGAACCTGAGTTCTCATTTCCTGGAGGACATTTACTCCAAACTATGTGAAGGACATTGTTCTTTTAGAAAAACCCTCGGACACATTTCTGTGAGCGAGCTACAAGTTAGATGGGGAAGGAATTCCGTACTTCACTCTATGAGACAATCAATCCATCCCGCAGCCACTTAGTGTTTGAAAGGTGTTTAACCATCGTACTTCTCCATGGACAAATTAAAAGCATTCAGGCCACCGGGCCTGCCACTTGACATTTGTGCTGATGTGTTTTTCTAACAGTGCATTAGAAAACATTTGACCTATTACTGGAGTCTGAGTCAGTCATTTCTGCAACTAAACCAATATACAATGCCCTACTTCCTGTCAGGAGACCTTTTGGCTCTCATGAAACAATTAGGCAATGGCCGTATTTCACTGACCTTTGTGGTCTCACCATCTGAGATGGCAAGGGAGTTTAAATATGAGAAAGAGGAGCACAGCCAGCTACTCAGCTTGCAAGGAAAACTGCTTTCTCTCAACAGAATGCCAGTGAGTGGGGGCTTGATTCTGCCCCCAATGAATTCAAACCACCATTGACTAGAATGGGGTAGGATCAAGCTCTAGGGGAAGAATGTGTGCATGACAGGGCAGAGTCAGAGCATGACCAAGGCATAGGGCAGGGGTCGGCAACCTTTCAGAAGTGGTGCTGAGTCTTCATTTATTCACTCTCATTTAAGGTTTCGCATGCCAGTCATACATTTTAATGTTTCTAGAAGGTCTCTTTCTATAATATAGAAAGTCTATAATATAGAACTAAACTGTTGTTGTATGTAAAGTAAATAAGGTTTTTAAAATGTTCAAGAAGCTTCATTAAAAATTAAATTAAAATGCAGAGCCCCCCGAACCGGGCAGTGTGAATGCCACTGAAAATCAGCTCGCGTGCTGCCTTCGGCACCCATGCCATAGGTTGACTACCTCTGGCATAGGGGCTGAGATGCAGTTGCGGATGATTCATTCAACAGACATTTTTAGGTTGTTCAGTTACTCCTCCTGCAATCCAGGAGCAGTTGTTACTTCAAACTCATTACAAACTGCTGTTAGAGGAAAGTGGCCATGGGGGGCAGATACTGACACAAACATGTGTCTGGGATCGTCTACAAAAACAACATCCCTCACATCCACGGTATATGCTGGGCACAATGTCCTTGCTGGCCTACAGCATCTGCTCCCTGCCTCTCACCAGCCCGTGATGGAAATAGATTGAGCCAAAACACTAGAGACAATTTCCCAGATGAGAATTAGAACAAAGCAGCCAACAAAACAAACCGTGGGCTCGATCCTGAGTCAGGTGATGTAAATCAGAACAGCTCTATTGAAGGCAGTGGGTCAATGCCAATTTATACCACCTGACGATCTGACACTATATAGAACACATGAGCAGTAGCCTCTCAACATGACAGCTGCCCAGTGGGTGAATGTCCCAGCACTGATTTGATAAAGGGCTCACTGAATCCCAAACTGCACCTAGCCAGAGAGAAAATAATTTTGGAAGAGGAAAGGGGATTTTTGTAAAGGGTGTGCTCTGTTTTCTCTGTGTCCAGGCGGCTTTGAAAACTCCCCAGGAATGTGTGGGTTACACTTGCACTCGCAACGCTCAGTTTACGAAAGAGAACTTCATTTATTCTTGGAATCTACCTTTCTTGGAAGCTGCTTACAGGGAAAGAGCCAGGTTTCTAAAGGGATTTAGACATCTTAAGTTGCAAATAGACGCCCAGTGGGATTTTCAAAAGCACTTACACACCAAACAATGGACGTTAGATGCCTAGGTCATTTTGAAAATCCCACTATATGCCTATCTGCAGCTATGGATGCCCACACAACTTTAAAAATCTGGCTCCAAGTCTTCCCCAGTGCTCAGCTACATGCCAATTTCCTCGCAGAGTAGTACACACATACTGCTCGCAGGCCTCTGCAAAGAACCACTCCAAGTTCTGCCTATTTTTAAAGGGGCAGGTTCCAGAGCTCTCATCAATATTGTTTATTCAGATCAAATTACTACCTTTAACAAGAAGAACCCTTCTCTAAAATTGTCTGTCCCAGGGTGCTTGCACATTACAGTTGGGCTCCCCTGGGCTAGGGCACAACGACCGCAGCCCAGAGGCAATGGCTTGACTTCACTGTGCACCCACTAGAGCCCAGCCCTCTTTTACCACAGAAACCCCACAACAGAGCCCTGATCCTCCTTTCTTAATATCCCCCCCTAGTTAATTAGCCTAGTTAAGCCCCTGCACTCCTTTGTTAGGCAATGGATTTCATAATGCACATTCCGTCAGGTCCATAGGCATTGAGATCGGTGATCTCTCGCTCACAGACTGTGACTATGCTGATGACCTTGTTCTTTTAGTACACAGCCCCGACAGGTTTTGTGAGGTACTCCAGTGTATGGAGGAGGAGTCAGCTAAAATTGGTCTCCATGTTTCATGGTCAAAGACAAAACTGCAAAATTTAGAACCAGGTCCCTCTGCGACTCCAATCTCTTCGTACAAAGAAACCGTTGAATCGGTTTCCAGCTTTTGCTACCTGAGTTCTATACTTACCAGCTTCTACAATTCTCACACAAGGTGCTCCATCGGATTGGCATTGCAGCATCTGCCATGGGCTGTTTACAATGGATATGGAATCAACGTCATCTTAGTATGACAACCAAGTTCAGGATTTATTCAAGCTGCATCCTTCCCATACTGTTGTACAGCTGCGAAACATGGACACTACCCCGCACAGACTGGACAAAGCTGGAGGCTTTCCACACAAAATGTCAACGTCGTATATTGGCCATGAAGTGGAGTGACTGCATCTGTAATGCAGATGTTTATGGTCACTCAGGTCTACGGACTACTGGGGCCATTGTCCGCAGGCGGCGCCTTACGCTTTTCGGACATGTCGCAAGGATGCCACAAGACGTTCCAGCGAACGCCATTCTCCGGGTGGCTTGTAACATCCGGGATAAAATTCCACTGACCGAGGGGTAGAGGCAGCCCAGAGGCAGAACCCCTATTACATGGGGTTATCAAGTCTGTTTCGATGTTGGACTCGGGCTGTCAAGCCTTTGCGGCTACGCAGGAACGGACCAAATGGCAAACGATCGCTACAGTCGACTGTCTGGCTAAGCGTTGACGAAGAAGAAGACTAGTTAAGTAACACCTGGTTAAAGTGCTTCAATGTAGGGACATTAGCCTCAGATCCCTTGGGCAAGAACCTCAAATGGTATAATTTGAGCGATGCCAATTTATACCATCTGAGAATCTGACACGTTGACTCGCGCTGTTAATCCTTTCTTGCCCCTGAATTAGTCATTTAGGATTTTTGTTTGTTTTTATTTCTGCAGATGTGACATGAAGGGGTTGGCCTGTGAGCACACAGGAAACTCATGCCTCTTTCATGTGGCTCCAGCCTTATTATTGTTAATCGGGTCCCAAACAGTCACAAAGCAATTCTGGAATTTCAAAATGCGCTTCATTATGAGGCAGTAGTGACATGAGACCAAGAATAGCAACAGATGAGACATCCAGTATCCATCAGAACAACAAGAACAGCTGTTGGAATGGTGAATACAGGGGTTTTACTTAGTACAAAGCACTGCACGAGAAGGCATAAACACTCATTTAGATTAGGAAAGGAAACCCAAGC
This sequence comes from Malaclemys terrapin pileata, assembly GCF_027887155.1. Taxonomy (NCBI): domain Eukaryota; kingdom Metazoa; phylum Chordata; order Testudines; family Emydidae; genus Malaclemys; species Malaclemys terrapin. Next base: position 17,325,938 of record NC_071516.1, on the reverse strand, counting down.
ATATAGCAAGTGTATTCATATTAGCAACTCTCCGCTCAGTTATTAAAGCAGGCTGATCAAATGTTATTAAAGGGCCTGAGTCTGATCCTGTGTCAAAGTCAAGGGGAGTTGCAGGTGCTGAGCAGTTCCTCTACATTTCAGATCTTAATCTAGGTAAATTGGTATCCACAACACCACCACCAACCCTCAAAAAAACCACGCAGCCTTATGTTCTCCTGACTGATCTCTCTCACATAACATATCAAACACAGGATGTCCAGGGCTTTACCTTCAGTATTAGAGCTGAATGGAAAATAGAGGGGGGGAAATCGTGAAAATGTTCATGACATTTTGGTCATGTTTTTCATACCTACTTTGCCATCAAAATTGAATTTTCACCAACGTTTTCTCGACAATTATAATCAGCACTATGCCCTCTGCCAATCAAACTTACAGTGACAACTGGAAGAGAACTCAGGCCAAATCTAATGAGGTTATCGTGAATTTTGTGATATTTGGTGATTTTCTTAAAGCCCCAGCTCCTGGAGCCATGAGAAAATTTCAGTTTCATTAAAAAATTATTTTTCTAGGCCTTATGGTTGCAGAGAAAAGAATGAAAATGTGGGCCCTGTGTACCCTAAAAGATCAAAAAACAGAAGATAAATACAAAGAAATGTATATTTACTTATTAAAAATCTCATGCTTTTTAAGCCAATCTCATGATTTTTGAACCTTTGAGATTGAGGCCCCTACCACTTGAGCTATATAAGAAAATCTCCATGAGCATTATAGGGCCTAAGACATGAGGTAGAACCGTTCTGATTCCATCCAGCAAAGGGCAATGATACATATACACATAAGCCAGTGCATTACAGTGCTTTGCCCTATACATAGTTTTTGCACTCTATCTACGGTTATTCATTGAGCTACCACTCCCTGTTTTTCCACAGCTTCACATTCTCCAGTCCTGATCACTCTTTAGATCCTATTGTTTGATTTGTTCCCTGGCTTGTTTTAACTCGACTTTCCCTGTTGTTATTCTCATCTCTCTAACCCTTGAATCTGACTAGTCCCATTCCCAGACCTAACAATAGCATATTTTGTTATTTTCCTCCTTTCCACATTGTTTTTTATTCAGTGTCTGATTTCTTAACATCAGAGCCTGGGGAGGGGATTCCCCCCCCCGCCAAAAAAATCATGTCCACGGTTGCTGAAAAGAAAATGAAAAGGTTAATTAGCACCCCAATATTTTGCAAAATTCTAAGGCAAATTTGGCAGGCAAACATTTCTGATTTCTCCCATCTGCATGAACAGCTTGCTAGATGAAATGTGCATTCATATTATACATGAGAGACACTACTTTTCTTCAATTTTCAAATACTTTGCTGCTCCTGTTCTTATGGAACAAAACATCAACTATTGATAAAATATTAACCAAATGCCATGTAAATTCCAGCTGATGTAATTAATCCTTCTGCAAACAAAATAAGCAGGTATTTCCACAGACCCAGATTTGCTTTCTGTAGACCTCTGTGGTCTCTTTTTTTCTTCGGAGTCAAAGTCCTTATTTTTGCCTCTGAAAAGCATCTGGATTCAGTTTAAATAGTCATCCCGTAACCACACTGAAGGAATTGCTTTGGAATGCTGCACACTGTGATGTCAGTGTGCCAGGTACACTCAAAACAGCAGAAAAAGGAATGGGTTTTGCTTTGCAGCCTTCATCATGATGCTGTGGAACTGAGAGGAAAAAACAATTCCTGCTGTATTTTGTTGATCTAGGCAGGCCCCTATCCTGCAAACATTTATGCACAGGAATAACTTTATTCATCCCAGTAGTGCCAAGAAGACTACTCACGTGCAAAAAGTTCAGTTCTACTAGTTGAGGTTGTAGCAGACTCATCAAGATCTACCTATGTCCCAGCCTCTGCTGGAAGGGCAATAGCATGCTATGGTGAGTGGGTGTGGGCTACACAGGGGATGATACAAAATAGGGCTCTGCGATTTACACTCCAGTATATTTTATGTGCCAGATCCTGAGAGTTCAATGGGAGCTGCAAATGCTCAGCCCCTCGGACTATGATGCTAGTCTATTCGTTCCTATTTTGCTGTACCGGTGTGATTTGTCCCAGGATTTCTCCTGCACCGAGCTATTCTATCTTAGGGGTGACGGTTTTTTCAGTGCGGTTTAGTGGAGCGTGAGGCCTTAGCTCCCATTGCCCTGGGAGGTGTAATTGTGTGGATGTGGTTTGGGTATAAATAGGGCCAGTTTTAAATAGGGCCACTTGTTTCTCATTCGTCGGGTTGTGGGAAGCCAAATGTCAACTTTTTTTTCTTCGGCCAAGTCTACTCTGGAAACTTTGCTGATATAGTGACGTCAGTGGGGGAGGATTTTTTATAACGTCTTTATACTGGCAAAAGCCCTAGTGTTAGGGTGATCATACGTCCCGTTTTGGCCGGGACAGTCCCTTTTTTAAGCCCTAACCCGGCCGTCCTGACTTTTTTGGCAAAAGTGGGCGTTCGTCCCCTTTGCTCTTGCCAGCTTGATCAGTTGGCAAGAGCAAATGGGACAAAGACTCACTTTTGTCAAAAAAGTGGGGTGCAGGGGAATGTGTGTGGGGGGGGGTGGCATGCAGCAATGCCAGCCCCGTGCAGGGGGGAAGGCGGGCAGGGCTCGGACAAGCAGCAATGTCAACCCCGCGGGGTGGGGGGCTTGGATGAGCATCTCGGTGGGAGAGAGGGGGCTTGAGCTAGCCCCACACAGTGTCCCATTTTCCCTTTGGGAAATATGGTCACCCTACCTAGTGTAGACACAGCTTCTAGCTTGCAGCTAATCTCGTTCAGGGACTGGATATAAGGCGTACCGGGGAAAAGCAGTGGAAGCTGTGTCTGCACTAGGAGCGTTTGCCAGTATAGCTATACAGGCAAACCTTTTCTACCATAGAGCCAGCCTCAGCCTCAGCCTCTGCCAAGTATTTCTCCTGCCCTATTGCCGGCATCTCACCATCACGGGCACAGCCTGAGGCCTCATTTTTGTTTTAAAATCAAATGTACAATGATGTTCTGACTAGACAGGATGTGGATTTAATTGACCAGCCAGACCCCATTGAAGTTACACTACATTGTACAGATGTCCAGGCAAAGATGACCGAAGTCAATGGGAAAGAATCCCGTTGGCTGAGATTCTGTGTTGAACATCCAGGAGGCACAAGAAAGAAGGTGCAGGCCAGGGGCAGGGAGGAAACTAAGGTGGCTTTCTGGTACCTTTTCACCCTCCCAATTTTGGGCTGCTCAGGAGCCAAAATGGCCTCAAGGTTACTTAAGCAGCCATAGGGGTTGCTCTAAATTACAGCAGACTCCCTGGTGGCCCCTCTGCAGCTTGCATAATGGCCCTGACCCCTCCCACTCCTGACATGACTTCTTCCACTTCTGGCCCTGTCATAACTATAAAGGGAAGGGTAACAGCTGTCCTGTGTACAGTCCTATAAAATCCCTCCTGGCCAGAGACTCCAAAATCCTTTTCCCTGTAAAGGGTTAAGAAGCTCAGGTAACCTGGCTGGCATCTGACCCAAAGGACCAATAAGGGGACAAGATACTTTCAAATCTTGGGGGGGAAGGCTTTTGTTTGTGTTCTTTGTTTGGGTGTGCGTTCGCTCTTGGGACTGAGAGGGACCAGACATCAATCCAGGTTCTCCACATCTTTCTAAACAAGTCTCTCCTATTTCAAACTTGTAAGTAAATAGCCAGGCAAGGCGTCTTAGTTTTACTTTGTTTTCTCAACTTGTAAATGTACCTTTTACTAGAGTGTTTATTTTTGTTTGCTATACTTTGAACCTAAGACTAGAGGGGAGTCCTCTGAGCTCTTTAAGTTTGATTACCCTGTAAAGTTATTTTCCATACTGATTTTACAGAGATGATTTTTACCTTTTTCTTTAATTAAAAGCCTTCTTTTTAAGAACCTGATTGATTTTTCCTTGTTTTAGATCCAAGGGGGTTGGATCTGTATTCACCAGGAGTTGGTGGGAGAAAGAAGGGGGGATGGTTAATTTCTCCTTGTTTTAAGATCCAAGGGGTTTGGATCTGTATTCACCAGGGAATTGGTGAAGGTCTCTCAAGGCTACCCAGGGAAGGAAATTAGCCTTGGGATGGTGGCAGCGGACCAGAGCTAAGCTGGTAGTTAAGCTTAGAAGTTTTCATGCAGGCCCCTACATTTGTACCCTAAAGTTCAAAGTGGGGATACAGCCTTGACAGGCCCCAACCCCAGTTTTCCCCTTGAATCTACAACAGCCCAACAGTGTCCCAGCACCAGAGGAGTTCTCCCAGATTCACTTGTCACCTGTCTACAGCCCCTATATACTACAGGAGGGAGAGGGAGAGGCAGTGTTTTCCCCAGGAATTGAAATTTGGGGGGGGAGGGTGTTCGAATTTACGTGGGTAGGGGAGCAGGGGAGTCATGGCTGATGAGGGGTGAGACCTTGAGGGTGAAGGTGGGCTGTATGGCACCATAGTAAAAACTGAAAAATGTTTCATGACCATTTTATTAGATTTAACTCATGTTTTAAAATCATCACATAAGTTAAAGTTGGCTACTCAAGCCTTCTATGAAGCGCTACATCTACATCCTTCTTGGTTCCTTGTTATAATTTTGCACAATTCTGTTAATGAACTTCTTGAATGCAATGTGTTCATCTTTGGTGGCTTCTCGTGTGTCCGGTACTTCCATTCCTTCAATTGAGATGCTCATTAGTTCATTCACATGATCAGGCAGAAGGCGGCTTCTTTCAGAACATAAAATTCTATTCAATGATGAAAAAGAACAGTCAACTGTAGCTGTAGTGACTGGGAGTAGCAAGAGATGAATTCCTATTTCTTTCATCCCAGGAAACATAGCATAAAGATCGGGTCGAGCCACTAATGATGATAAAAAAGAAGTTGAAGTCAAATCTTCATTCATTCGTCGTATGATATTCCACTCTGTGTTCAAATTCTCTATTCTGTCCTGAACACATGGCAGCCCCATTGCTGGTAGTGCCTCACTTCACCCAACTGTCAGTGTTTTATAGGACAAGGATCTGTAAAAGCTACGTAGAAGTTGAGCAGAATCTAGAAGTCGCTGTTGTAGATTTTTAAGAATCAAGTCTGTGTACTTTTTCAGTTGTCTTAACAAACACTTCTTGTCCTCGTCACTTAAGGATTCAATATAAATGCCTTCATTAGTCAACTTCTGGACGGAAGTCTTTGCTTCTTCTAGTACTTTTTCAATGGATAGCTCTCTGATTGATCCAAATGTAGCTTCTATTGCTGGACAAAGATCTACTACTGTTGTAGCAGATGCCTGGATGGCATTGTTTAATGACTCAAGTGGTTTCAACGGTAGACTTACAAGAGAGAGAATGGCAATAGTCTTCTCTGAACATAGTAGCAAAAGTAATCCACCAGCCTCACTACTTAGATCCATCCCATCTTGGTAGATACTTTCCAAAGCCAGTAATAACGCTGGAGTAATTTTAAGACAACAGCCAAGGATTGCTCCTGAGAAAGCCAGAGGGTTTTCCCAGGTTGGACTAATTTGAACTTCAGTCCCAGTGTATCTTCTATATTTTCCAAGGTATTCAGTCTTTTTTTACTCTTGCTGAAAAAAGAATATAACAAAAAGACATTAAATTTATAGCTTTTTAAATGTCTTTTGAAGAGTCTGCAGCTTGTACTAGTGCTAATTGGAGTAGATGGCCTCTGCAGTGTGTATAGGAGAGATTAGGGTTACACTTTTCTCTGAGCAAAGCTTGTACTCCACCATGTCTTCCAGAGAAGTTTACAGCTCCATCAAATGCACAAGCAGACATCTGTTTGGGGTCCAATTGAAAAGCATTTAACACTTCATGGGTTGTCACAGATGCAGCCGATGTGTCTTCTATAACTTGAATATCTAGAAATGCATCTACTGGCCTACCACTGACATCAAGATAACGTACACAATGACTTAATACTTGATGCCCATTTGCATTGGAATGAGGAGTACTTGTGGCACCTTAGAGATGAAATGGGTTTTAGCCCACGAAAGCTTATGCCCAAATAAATTTGTTAGTCTCTAAGGTGCCACAAGTACTCCTAGTTCTTTTTGCTGATACAGACTAACACGGCTACCACTCTGAAACCTGTCATTTGCATTGGTGCATTCATCAGCCATGTATGCAAATTTTTTGAATGTGGTGAGAGAGTTCCTCACTTTTACAACTGTTGAGACTTTCACTGTTGCACCACATGCTTCTAGCCAGTCAGTTGAGTTTCTTGCAGAAAGATAGTGAGCATTTGCTGGTCTTGTTCAGAACCAGTGTTCAACTTCAGGATGAACAAGTGACAATGCACTTAACATTGGCCTCCAGTTTGTAGTGTGTGGTATCTCTTACTTAAATAGAAAGTATGATGCCACAGCCATGTTTGTTCGCATGAACTGTTTTTTGTCTCCAGCATTCTTAACAGCCTCATTAACACTCACCGGTGTTGTGCTTGGTCAGTGGAGACTCAGAATTTAGAGGTGCTTTCACATGAGTTCACCTCCCAGGTGGGGGGCAAGAAGGCACCTTACTCATTCCTCCAGCAGCTCACGGTTTGCTCTGGCCACTGTTGTTCGTTGTGCCACCGTTCACTCCATCGCTCTATTGCCACTGGCCCTGCGCTGTCACCTTCTGCTGCCACCTGCCACTGTGACCTCTGCGAGTTGGTCTCTTGAGGTTCCACCCAGCGCTCAGTGATTTCAGCTGAGTTCTCAGTGGGGGAACCTCGTTGCTAGTGCAGACTGGGCCGTCTCTTCCACAGAAACACTGTCCCACAGCAGGTCTAAGCACTCAGACGGGATTATCAGTGATTTCAGCTGCAGTGATCACTTAACAAAACAAAAGACTGTCTATGGAGCCTAATCAGCTCTGTCTTTAAACAGTGGAGAGGGGCAGGTCAAATAATACTTGTGACTCAGGCAGACCATCAAGCAAAACACCTGTCCCCACCCTCTCTCTTGATGCCCTCAATCAGCACAGGCTAAGTACAGTTCTACTGCCCTTTACTCATACAATAAGAATAACAACATTTAATTACCCCCCACATTCAAGTGATTTGTAACCCAACCCCAGCCAAAACCTACTGCCCTTTACTCATACAATAAGAATAACAACATTTAATTACCCCCCACATTCAAGTGATTTGTAACCTAACCCCAGCCAAAACCTATCACTTGGGCAACACAGCTCTGGTTGCTGGATACCTAGTAGATTAGGTGTGAATGTAAATACAATCTGGTCCTGAAGTCTTTCCCCCTAGCTCCCAGCTCATCACTAGCTGTCAGGGAGAGCACAGTTAAGACTGCGTACAAATCATAATCTGAAATTATTAGGTTGGCCAACATCACCGAAATGAATGCACTGACATTGTCATAAAAACAACAGCTGTATCAGGAAGCTAGTCTATGTTCATACTTTTCAAATCTATTATACTTTTTCAGATACACGTATTTTATCAGACACTTTATATGCATTTAAAGTGTGTATTAATGTTTCAATTTCAATTCAAATTTCCGATCACTAAATTGGCAACACTGCATATAACTAGTTCACAAAATTGTGGGGGGAGGGTGTTGGGGAAATTTGGGGGGGTGTAGGGAAATCCCTGGAGAGAGGGGCCTAACCATTCCCCCGCCCCCAGGACAAATTCTGTACCCCTTACGGAGTTATCTGCCAGGCTAAAGGCCTTTTGGAACTAATGGACAATTTCTCTCAGTAAAGACGACAAGATTCGGCCCATAAACACTCCCATGTGATTAAGACCCATATACTTTGTAATATAGTAGTTATGGTAATGGAATCTATAGTAAAATAGAAAGTCCTTCAGGATTAGGTAGAAACATTAACACAGGCAATGGACCTAATCCTGCTCCTATTCCAATCAATGGGAGCTTTGCCGTTGTCATCAGTGGGTGCAAGCTTTGACCCTAAATCTTTAAAGTTATGTATTATTTTTAGTCATTATTTTGACTCTTCCCCCCCCCAAGATCTCAAGTCCAAATTCAGGGGAAGGAGGACAAATGATCCCCTGGGGTTCTCTTTAAGGATCTGTTCAATACAACACATTGTTTTTTCCCCAATTTCCTCCTCTAATGGCTATTTAAACCAAAAGGGAAGGAAAAGGCGTGATGCTTTCTAATATTAACACAGTTCGCCTCCTGAACACCCATGTTGTTTTGCAGATTACAGTTCTGGGCCTTCCCGTACCTAGGGTTGCCAACATTGTATTTCAAAAACAAGGGACCGTTTTCTTAGCACCCCACCCCACCCTCCTCCTGATATTATTAAATAAATAATAATAATTAATAATCGGTAATCACCTAAATTTGCCAGGGATATTTCTTGCTGCTTGTTGCAGCACTCAGCAATTCTCGATCTCGTTGGACAGAGATGAAACAATAACCTTGTAACCCTACTGATATTGCCTAATCTTTATTTGTTCAAGGACATTCTAAAGAGTCTTTTAGGAATCATGGGAAAACATCTTCTGGGTTTGTTTTAGCAGCTGCTCTCCACAAGGGCTGCCTCAGCCTTTTGCTGTACTTGCCAGAATTGTAAAATTAGTTTCATAACAAAACTTTCCCCATCACATGCACTGCTATACAAAGACAAAAATCAAAACCAGATCTTTTAAAGAGATACACTCAGATTATAAATCCTGGCCCCAAGTCTGATCTCATTTGCACCAGTTTTGTACCACGGTATTTCCATTGGCTTCCGGGAAGTTAATTCTGATTTGCACTAGTGTAAATGAGAGGAGAATCAGGCCATGCGGACTGGATCCTCAACTGTACCTTTCCACATTTGTGATTTTAGAGCTACAGGGTGTTTTAAATGATGCTGGCCGGAGCAGTCCACTAGGCACCACGCAACTGGCCAAGGACAAGCAGGAACAATATCAGCACAGCCCCCCCACGTGGTCAAAAGTCACGAGTTAGGCCTCCAAAAGTCACAAGATTAAAAACATCTCATGATTTGAAGCCAAAAATAATGATTTTGGGGTTCTTTTTATTTGCCTTCTGCTTTTTGAACACTTGGGGTTCACTTAGCTTATGTTTTCAAGTTTTTTCTGCAACTATTAGAGCTAGAACCTTTTTGTTGTTATATAAATGAAAACTGAGATTCTTCTGTAAATCACATGACTCCTGGAGCTGGGGCTTTAAAACCCCCCACCAAATATCACGGGGCACATCAGAAAACTGGGAGAGGTTGCCACACTGCACTGTGCACTGCATCCACTCCTCAATGTGACTCTCCTGCCTCCTGGAATGAGTCCTATGCCAAGGGGATTCTCAGCAGCCCCTTTAGTGTTCTGGGGGTACTAAGGGACCGTAACAGGAGCTGAGGATCTCACCCCATGTTTTACTGACCAAACAAAATTCCTTTGGCTAAACCTTCACTCCTTGCCTGAATCACTTTGTCGCAGTTGGATTCATCCAGCCACTCCAGAAAAGATCCCATGGGCAAAATGACTGGTGAATGAATGTGTCAGATCTGAAAGGGCCCTATGACCTTCCACAGCCGATACATTCATCTGCCATAACCTATGTCTTTGAAAAAAAATATTTCCCTACTATTGTTCAGATCATTATTTCATCTAGACACACCTGATATTCATCTTTTCAAAGCTGTAGGTATGCAGACCAGACAGTTAGCCCTTTGGCCTTCCCCTTTTTTAATACTCTTTGACAGCAGTGGTGTGCTGGAAATCAATGTAAGTTACAAAGCTTCTTAAAAGTCTGCTAAATTCATCTGAGTAAATGTCAAGAGTTCATCATTATTTCGAAGTGGACGGAGCAGGAATATTCCAGTGATCTATGTGAATCACGAGTAGCTAAAGGAAAATTAAGTATAGTACCAGGAAGTACGAACAAGAAATTTAGAGACAATCTGGACACTAAATAAGCAAAACCCACTTGGAGAAAACTAGTGTTTTGTGGCTTGGTAATAGTTCTTTGCCCTGCCAAATTACCTTCCATTCATGGACGTCAAAGTCCTTTACAAATATTAATTAACCCCCCACAACACCATGCTGCCAGATAAATATTATCATCTTTTTTACAGACAAAGATACCGAGGCACAGAGCATTTTAGGGCTGTGTATGTACGAGACCACACAAATCTGCCCACTTGATTTGCCTTCGTGGTTACTACAGCCAGGGCTGCAGTCACACTAAACACATCTGTGAATAACCAGTCAGAGGTCTACTAGAAAGACATGAACTGTTACATTCCAACAGGCTCACCTCCTCCTCCACCACCTCTTTTTAGAGGAGGATGGAGAAGTCAGGTTGCCACCACCACCTTGACCAGCTGCTCCTACCAGAGAGAGTGAAGAAGAGCCAGGTTAATCAGTTGACAGCTGTTCCCCACTGGGAGTCAAGCTATGACCTTCCTTAGACCCTTCACTGCTGACAATGCTGCTTGCAAGTGCAAGAGAAGCCCTGCACCATTCTGTAGAAGGAGGAGGAACTTTCTCCAGGAAGACATTCTCCTGTTGTAGCTACAGAAAAACAAACAAACTTGCTTCACTACCATATTATCTCCATCCAGATCAAGTGCCTGTTACCAGGACCGTCCCTAGACATTTTGGTGCCTATGCAGCCCTCCCCCCCCCCGTGGGGGGCTGTGGGGGGCCCCAGGCCTCTGCGGGCGGGGGGGGGGGGTAGGGAGGAACCGCCCCCCGGCCTCAGCCTGCTCTGCTCCCCTGGCTCCCAGCCTTGGGGGGCAGTGGGGAACTGCCCCCCAATACTCGCCAGGGAAGCGGAGCAGGCTGGGGCCAGGTCGCTCCACTTACCATGCGGTGAGAGCAGGCCCGTCCCCTGCAGCAGTCCTCAGGGGAGTGGGGGTGGGACTGGGGCAGAGCAGGGGCGGGAAGAAACGGGGCTAGGGCGGAGCAGGGGTGGGGGCCATGGGAAAGAGGCGGAGCAGAGGCTGGAGCATTACACAGCTGTGCAGGGCACCAGGAAATGTGGTGCCCCAAATTCCCTGGTGCCCTACACAGCTGCATACTTTGCGTATGGTTAAGGATGGCCCTGCCTGTTACTAGGTAGATCACCTCCCTTTAGCAACCAGTCTGGGAAAGTTCTGCTGACAGCAGATTAGGCCTTTGTCTTCTAATCTGAGTCTGATGGCAATTTATCCAGCAAGGTGTAGAACAACAGATCCAAGGACAGAACTTGAGTTTTGATCCTCCTAATTGCCAAGCCTCACCCATGACCATAAGCAAAGGAGAATGGGGTAATGAAGAGAGCTGGTCAAAACATTTTCAGTAGAACCATTTTCCATCAGAAGATGCTGTTTTGCTGAGATTGAAATGTTTCGCAGGAACATGTCGCTGTCAATGAATTTTTTAACGGAAAAGTTCTGAAATGTTTCCTTTTGACTTTCCCATTTCAATTTAGAATATAAAAGTTGAAGTGAGAAAGTCGAAATGAAACGTTTCAATAAGGTCATTCCAATTGTTCCAACAGGAAATATTTTGGAATATTCTGTGAAAATTTTGAGATTTCCATGTTTCGTCTTGATTTGGGACAAAAACAATTTGCAAACTATCAGAATTTCCCACGTTATAGAAATTCCATTTTCGAGGCAGTTCTAATAATGAATGCTTGTTCTATGTATGCATGACTACGAGGAGGATGGCTGAACTGAGCTGTGTGCTGTGGGGTTCATGGAGGCCAAATATCTTGGCTACGTGGTAGAAAAAGGTCTGGTAAAACCTCAACTGAATAAGTTAGAGGCCATCCAAAATTGGCCACGACCAAGTTGTAAGAAGCAGGTCTGAGCATTCCTAGGGGTGGTGGGGTATTACCGGCGTTTCATCCCCCATTTTGCCACAAGGGCAAGTCCCCTAATGGACTTAGTGAAGGTCTGTGGTCCGGATCCAGTCAGATGGTCCGATGCAGCAGAGAGGGCATTTGCGGACCTACCTATTGATAGCCCCGGATTTCACCAAGGAATTCATCCTTCAGACAGATGCATCTGAGGTGGGGTTAGGGGCTGTCCTGTCACAGATGGTTGGGGAAGAAGAACACCCAATTCTCTACCTCAGCAGGAAACTCTTTCCAAGGGAACAAAAATACCCAGTGGTAGAGAGAGTGCCTCGCCGTAAAATGGGCCATGGAAACGTTGCATTACTACCTGCTGGGGCGCAGATTTGTCCTTGTGACTGACCATGCCCCTCTTCAATGGATGCAACGGAACAAGGAAAAGAACACAAGGGTAACCAGGTGGTTCTTATCCCTCCAACCTTTCCAGTTCCGGATACAGCACAGAGTGGGCAGTCGCCATGGCAACGCCGATGGCTTATCACGTGTACACTGTCTGGCATCCCAAGCTGCCCAACCCCTTGGTGTTAAGCAGGGGGGAGGGATATGTGATAGACCCAGAGCAGTTGGGAACAGCAGAGTAGTAGAAAGCTGATATACTGGTCAATGGATAAGCAGTTTTCTGTTCCCTGATTGACCAGAGCAGGGGCTGCTCCAGGCTAATGAGAACACCTGACTCCAATTAACCTGCTAAGAGTCAGGTGAGGCTGTTAAGCACCTGACTCTAATTAAGGCCCCTCTGATGCTATAAAAGGGCTCACTCCAGTCAGGCCAAAGAGAGCCAGGGGAGAGGAAGTGCAGCTGAAGGGCTGGTTAATGAAGACACCCTCAAGTCATTGGTAAGGGAGCCCTAAGGTAAGGGTGAAGAAGGGAGAAGCAGGAGAGCTGTAGGGAAGTGGCTCAGGGAAATGTAGAAACTCTGGCAACGAAAGGTTGGCTGCCAACAGATGCTACCATTAGGGTTCCTGGGCCGGAACCTGGAGTAGAGGGTGGGCCCGGGTTCCCCCCAATCCACCACTAGAGGAACACCTCCTGGGAGGGGAAGACAGGCCCCTGTCAGGACAGAAGGCTAAACTGTTTTGGTATGAGGCCGTAGGAGCAACAGAGACTGTGGGAGTTCTCTCATTAACCTCCTTGCTGGCTTATGATGAAAAGGGCTCAGTAAACTGTATCCCTGGCCCTAGAGAGAGAAGGGCTACATGGAGGGTTGCAGTGAGCCTCTGAAGCTAGCATAAACCGCCTGGAAGCGCGGGACCCACGGGGACAAGGTCGGAGCTCTGCCACACCATGTACTGGGGATTGTTTTGAAAAAGCCTTTTGTGACTGACACAAACCGGGAGTGAGGTCTTTGCTAAAGGAAAAGCAGCAGCCAAAATAAACTCTTGGAAATGGATGAAGCCTGCAGTCTTTGGAAGACCACCAGGAACAAAGCTCCTTCATTATAAACAGCCCCACAATGAAGTTACACACACTCGGCTTTCCTAAAGGACAAGGTCTTGACCTTAGCCAGAGTCGGTTTTCATTTCAGAGCCTTTGTTTTAAACTAACTCGTTGGCCCACAGCAACCCCAAAAATATATGTACAGTTCGGTTTTATCAAACGCCTCCTACATCCTGCTTTGGTTGGGAGCTTTAAATTTGTTTAAAAGCATTTGCAAAGATTGAGGTTTTAATCTATTTCAGAGAATTTATTTTGGCTGCTTTTCCTCCTTTACCTAAAAAAACAGTTCTGGTTTCCTTCATAAACACAATTGTTCTATCACAGCAGGATTCTGTGTGGACAATCTGCTAATCTTTAGTTGAAACAAAGAAAATGCGTCTTTCTTTCAAGAAAGCGGTGGGATCCTCTGGCTCTGCATGGAGTCCAAATTTGATATTACCCAGACCAGTATTACTCCCTCCCCAGTTCCAAAGAGAATGAGCTGTTGGAGCAGATACTTGTTTTGGAAATCTTCACCATGTATTCTCACTGAATAAACATCCACTTGTGGGCCTTTCATACTGGGTCCTTCTGAACGGACATAGAGCAGAACTGAAACAATGACAGCATTTGTAATGATCTAGGGAATGATTTGTGCTAGTTCATCATCTTTTAATAACCAGATCCTGAGAGGGGCTGAGCACCTGCTATTCTCATTGATCCCAGAATGGGTCAGGAGGATGTTCATAAGAACAATATAAATATAAGAACGGCCATATTGGGTCAGACCAAAGGTCTATCTAACCCAGTGTCCTGTCTTCTGACTGTGACCAATGCCAAGTGCTTCAGAGGGAATGAACAGAACAGGAAATCATCAAGTGATCCATCCCCTGTCACCCATTCCCAGCTTCTGGCAGACGGAGGCTAGGGACACCATCCTTGTCCATCCTGGCTAATAGCCATTGAGGGATCTATCTTCCATGAACTTATCTAGTTCTTTTTTGAACCCTGTTATAGTCTTGGCCTTCACAACATCCTCTGGCAAAGAGTTCCACAGATTGACTGTGCATTGTGTTGTGATGCTGTACCCCATAATGCTTTTTATAGAAATATGCTTATGAATATAAATGACATAACTGCATATGTTTTATGCTACATATGCCATGTAACATATCTTTGCAAAGGTTATGTTCTACTGAATGTATTCATCCTATTTGTAGGCATGTATCATTTTTATATCTGAAGTTATGAGTGTTGGCTCTATGCTTGTATTTAAAGTGTTTGCTGTAGGAAGCACATAAGACAGATTTGGTCAACATAGTGTGAAGGGGTTATTCAAGTAATTGGGAGTACTTAACTAACAATGAACATTGAAAGATACCGATCCATATCTGAGCTTTCCTGGGAACGTTCAAACTAACATGTAAACAATGGCGTTGGCCTGTAAAGAACTGAGTCATGCATAGACATGTGATTTGCCCATGTGACTCCAAAACTCCATATTGTAGCTGGGATTCTGCATAGGAGAACACAAGGGGTTTACACCCACAAGAAAGTCTATATAAGGCCCTGGGAAACCCCTCCATTTTGTCTTCAGCTTGCTCAAGAGATGCCTGAAAGAAACTGGAACAAAGGACAATAACTACAGGGGTGTGAGTGATTGCTGGACCCAGACTAAGAGGAAGTCTAGTCTGTAAAAGAAGTTTATTGGAACATCTCTAAGGGTGAGAGTTATCTGTATTTAGTTTCTTACTGTATTAGGCTTACACTTGCGTATTTTATTTTGCTTGGTAACTTACTTTGTTCTGTCTGTTATTACTTGGAACCACTTACATCCTACTTTTTATATTTAATAAAATAACCTTTACTTATTAATTACCCAGAGCAAGTAATTAATTCCTGGGGGAGCAAACAGCTGTGCATATCTCTCTCTCAGTCTCTATCAGTGTTAGATAGGGTGAACAATTTATGAATTTACCCTGTATAAACTTTATACAGAGTAAATCGGATTTATTTGAGGTTTGGACCCCACTGGTAGCTGGGTATCTGAGTGTTGGAGACAGGAGGACGTCTTAAGTTGTTTTCAGTTAAGCCTACAGCTTTTGGAAGACGTGGTTCAGATCTGGGCCTGTGTTTGTAGCAGGCTAGTGTGTCTGGCTCAACAAGGCAAGGTACTGAAGTCCCAAGCTGCCAAGGAAAACAGGCTCAGAGGTAGTCCCAGCACATCAGGTGGCAGTCCCAGTGGGGTTTCTGTGACTCGACCTGTCTCAGTATTGTGTGAAAAAATACTTCCTTTTGTTTGTTTTAAACCTGCTGCCTATTAATTTCATTTGTTGTACTCTAGTTCTTATGTTATGAGAAGGAGTAAATAACACTTCCTTATTTACTTTCTCCTCCACACCAGTCATGATTCTATAGACCTCAATCATATCCCCCCTTAGTCATCTCTTTTCCAAGTGGAAAAGTCCCAGTCTTATTAATTCAGTAGTTAGGGCACTAGCCTGCAACTCAGGAAACCTGGGTTCATTTCCCTGCTCTGCCACAGACTACCTGTGTGACCTTGGGCAAGTCACTTGGGTGCCTAAGTGGTCCTTTGTGGCTCTGGGCCTAAGTGCCAGATATAGATGCTACTGTGATCCACAAAACCCCTGCTTGGCTGCTGTCTAACTCACTGGAAGTTCAGGTGCCTAAATGCCTTTGAGGAACTGGGCCTAACTGACTTTCAATGAGACTTAGACTCCTAAGTGCTTAAGTCACTTTTGAAAATGGGACTTGCATGCTATTGAAAGGTCTCATTACCATTCTCTCTCTTATTTATGTCTAGGGGATTTTCAATGTTGATCCACAGATATATTCATAGAGAAGATACGCTTATTAACTAATGTCAAATTCTAATGTATAGTTGCACTGGCAGTCTTGGATCTGGGGTTTGTTTGCAATGGGCTCTTGAAAGAGGTTATATCTCCCTTCCAGATCCCAACAAGAATTAAAGGGCCAGATTTTTAAAGAGTTAAATTACACAAACATGTGCACACAGTTACTGCAGGTACACATGCAAATTAAGAAATTGCACAGGCAAATAGCCAGCTCTTCACGTGCACACACCTGATTTGTGAGCACAACCATAGTAATGGCAAGTGCAAATGAGACAGGCTTTGCACACTCAAACTCTTTGGGTGAAATCCTGATCCCCTTACTCACATTAAGGAGCACCTCAGTCCATAAGAACCTGTACTGAAATCAGTGGTATTGTTTGTGGCTTAAGGTACTACTCCACACAAGTGAGGATAGCAGAAGCTGTCCCTTTAAAAACATGACCCACAATATTAGGAAGGAATCCTCAATGAACCAGAATTGCTACCAAATGGGTCTATTCCAACTGAAGGGGTAGGTGCAAGATATGTAAATTCATTTCCCTCCCATTCCCATCTTAACTCCGCTTTCTTTCCTCTCCCACCTTCCCCCTCCATCAGTCTTGGCAGGACAAGTCACTTTGTAGCATGGTTATTTGACAGCTCTGGTGTCACATCTAGATGCTCTTAAAACCTTGAGCTGTTTATTTGGTTCATTAAATCCCTCAGGATATTCCAGGGAGCTCTCGTAATGCTGTTTTATATGTAGGGCCCTACCAAATTCACGGTCCATTTTGGTCAATTCCCTAGTCACAGGGTTTTAAAAATAATAAATGTTGTTATTTCAGCTATTTAAATCCTGAAATTTCACTATTTTAATTGTAGGGGTCCTGACCCAAAAAGGAGTTGTGGGGTGGGGGGTTGCAAGGTTATTGTAGAGGGGTTGCAGTGCTGCTACTTCTGCAGTGCTGCTGGCGGCGGTGCTGCCTTCAGAGCTGGGCAGCTGGAGAGCGGCAGCTGCTGGCCGGGAGCCCAGCTCTGAAGGCAGAACCACCGCCAATAGCAGCGCAGAAGTAAGGATGACATGGTATGGTATTGCAACCTTTACTTCTGCGATGCTGCCTGCAGAGCTGGGCCCTCAATAAGCAGCCGCCACTGTCCAGCCGCCCAGCTCTGAAGGCAGCAGCGCAGGAGTAAAGATGGCATGGTGTGGTATTGTCACCCTTATTTCACACTGCTGCTAGCAGGGCGCTGCGTTCAGAGCTGGGCGCACAGCCAACAGCCGCTGCTCTCTGGCTGCCCAGCTCTGATGGCAGTGCAGAAGTAAGGGTGGCAATACCACAACCCCCCTAAAATAACCTTGCAACCCCCCTGCACCTGTCTTTTGGGTCAGGACCCCCAGTTTGAGAAACACTGCTCTCCCCCATGAAATCTGTATAGTATAGGGTAAAAGCACACAAAAGACCAGATTTCACAGTCTGTGCCACATTTTTCATGGGCGTGACTTTGGTAGGGCCCTATTTATATGGTTTATCTGGAGATGCCAACTGGAGGGCCCAATCCTGCCTCTCACTCCAGTTTGAGAACTTTGGCAGTGACTTCAGGGAGATCAGGATCGGGCCCCTTAAAGGACGAAAATGTATCAAAAAAGCAGCAGCCTGTTAGCTTCCTATGCAACACGAGGGAAGGAAAGAGCTGGCTCCCACTCTGTGAGTGGGGTTAGAACTCAGCTAGGATGAATTAGAACAACTTTCCCATCCAGTCTTGAAGGCCAATGGGGATCCTTTCTGATTTACCGCAGGCGCTTTCATTTCCTCTGACTCTATGGCACAAAAGAGGGTCAGCAGAGAATGTGAATGCAAAAGCTGAAGCCCTCAGTGGTGGTGAAGCATGGTGGGGCTGTGTGACCCCGTGTCTTCATTGAAGAGGAAAGATTTGATCCTGGGTGTCACCACATCCCTACGGAAGAGCTCCACAGAATCCTAGTCTATTAGTCACCCTGAGTGCAGGTGAGCCCTGCTGGAAGAGGTCAGTAGGGACACATACCAGGGAAGGACCTGGCCCCATGTCTGGTGTAATATGATAATCAAAAAATAGCAAAACTTGGATTTCTTTTTCCTGCGTTGGAGGGGGTCAAGTTAACAGGAAATAGAAGAGAATCCATGGAAAATGCATCGTTCATGAGTCAGCGTTTACCAAATCCAAACAATGGTAAAGAGGGAGAAGTTTTGCTAAGTGCACACATCTTAAGAACTACTGCCATGGTGATCATTTATAGCAGTGGGGCAGATTAGACTACAGAAAACAAACCAGAGTCATTTTTCTCCTCCGTGTGACACAATGGACGTGTCTGATATTTTGCTTTTCAAGTCTTGATCTTGCTTCTAATGAAGTCACAGAGAGTTTTGCCAGTGACTTTAATGAGAGCAGGATCAGGTCCTATGAAAAGGAGATCTATTATTGCTATTAATGTCCAAATACGTTTGTCTATCCCCACATGCCAAGGAAATGACTGTTTCTTACTCAAACTTGAATTTAGATCTTGTCTGAACGAAAGCATCTCATGGACTCAATTCAATAAAAAGATGGTCACTGTTTGTCCTGCAAAGGCAGCTACCAGGACACAGAAATCCAGAAATGTTGCAGCTTCCAAAGCATAAAAGTTCTGACAGTTTTCTCCAAATCATGCTGTTATTATACATGAAAAGAACCACTCTAGGAGACGGACCTAGAGTTTCTGTGGGACCTTGAGCAAGTCACTTAACATCTCTGGGCCTCAGTTTGCCCTCCTCTCCTATGAGGTGTAGTTTTCCTGAGCTGAAAGGTGCTGTGATTCTAGTGTAGCATTATACTCCAAATAGGGTTTGGGTTGAGATCAGTACAGTAGTGTAATAATGTTGTCATCCTCACTTCCAACACAAGTGTACCATTCTGACACAAGTGTCAACTTGCTAACAAGTGGTGTCTTGCAGATCATCTTCCCAGTGGAAGAGAAATCAGTGACCTGGAGTCTTGGTATATTTAAATGTAACTTGTTTTATTTATACAAATACACCAGTCCTTGAACAGAGGTGGTCACAAACAGAATGCAGGCAATCCCCACTTTCTGGGATCTCAATGCAACATCAATGTCCAGGCCCCAAGAACTAATTCCAGTCAGAGACCAATCTCTCCTGCTGATCCCACAGCTCCCTCCACCACAACTTTTCAAAACAAAACACACAGCATGTCATCCCAAGACTTAACAATTGCTTGTACACTAATAAAAAAGAACTAGGAAGGCTGTGTAATAGCATCACCTGCCATACTTATATAAAGAGGGGAAAATCATGAGGTCCCTATTCAGGCAATAGGTTTATTGAGTAACTTTAGAGACACACACACACACACACACACACACACACACACACACAACCATGTATATAATATGTTTGAGTATGTGTAGACAACTCAATAAAGATAAACATCTTCTCCCACTAGTGGCAATATAATTTGAAAGATGAATTATGACAAAAATAAGTTTCTTTTTCCTTCCATATAGTAATATATTTTAAATTGTGATTCTATATTTATCATATTCATATTGCAGTAACATCTACAGGCCCCCATCAGGGATCAGGACCTCATTGTGCTGGGTGCTGTACAAACACAGAACAAAGAGGTGAGCCCTGACTCACAGAGCTTACAGTCTATATAAATATTACAAATTATTTTAATTTGGGCAGCAAACTCTACTTTATTTCACACATCAATGAAGAAGAGACTACACACTACCCCATCTAAGTCTTTTTTGGAGTTATATTTTCTTTTTCAATATTTATAAACACAGAAATGGCCGTTTCACATTTTTTCCTGCATTTAAAAAAAAACAAAACATTTTCTATTGTATTGCACTATTAATCTTTTGGCAGCACCAGAAACATTAATGACCAATAATGACCTAATATAAACAACATTAGGGAATAATGTTATCACCAGATTATAAATATTTGGGTATGTGACATGAAAACAATCCACCACTTAATATAAAAGAGCACAGAATATGACACTGACTCACAGGCACTCCCTAACTCCCCGAAGAAAGCAGTTTATTAAAGAACTTCTCCAGATCAGGGTGTTCTTTCTGTTCCTGAACTTCTGATCTTTTTTCTGACCCATTTGTCATTATAACCACCATTACATCATGTCTCCCACTCTGCAGTTACCTAAAGAATTGTTTATGGCATTGCTTCAACTGCTTAAGTGTACTATTCAACGTGATTCTGTATGACGGCAAGTTATGGCCAGCTTGATATGGGTCAGAGTACATCTGCTTCCACTTCACCCTGTGAAAGTCTCCATCAGAAAGCTAAGGAAGGGATGGGCTGTTTAACCGAAGTGCATGTACATTCATAGATATAACATGGCAATGTGCTTGCTGATTGTATCACTACTGAGTCCAATCGTTTATTATCTTTGAAGGGGTTGCAATGAACATCAAAGATACCATTAACAATTAACTTGCTACTATATAGATATATAAAGCCACTAGCAATTGCAGGGAAGTTTAAAGAAAAAGCCTTTTGATTCACTTGATGAGGCCTAATTTAGCCCAGGCCCTATCATCCCTTATCAAATTCAAACTGGCTGGTACAATTTACTTGCATACAGAAAGTAAGAATGCCCCAAACTGAACCCACTACAGGAACTTTCTGGACAAGCCAGTTTATTTAAGGGCAAAACTGTCCCATCACAGTGGTAGGCAGATTAAGAAAGCTCACAAAATGACAAGGAACAGTAGAGAAATGTGATTTATGCAGATGCTTTGAATGTCCAAATAAGGTTTTCTGCAGCCTATGTACAACATCAGATTGCCTCCAAGGAATCTATAAAGGGGGCTTGCTCCAGCTAAACAGGGGTGCTTTTAACACCACAAATATGAGAACTACTCTATATTACTACAAAAATCCCATCCAGCATAAGAGGCACTGCATGCTTTAGGTGGAGTAAGTATGATACACAGCAGCCAGATGTAATGCAATGACACTGCACAGATGGATAGACATATGTATGCCCATACATGCACAGAAGCCAATATAAACATCACAAAGCCAGCATTAGCCAATCCAGATGGTTATGGGCAATCTTTTGAGCATCCTAGAGTGGACACTGAAACCTACAATGATTTTAATAAAATAAAAAGAAAAGGCACCAGTCCTAAGAAGTTCCCTACTCATTAAATCTATTAGTCTATTTCACGTTGACTCTTTTAGGGCAACACTTCAGTAGATGTAATTCAATTTGAATTGCACAGACTTCAGTTGTCAGTTAGACAATGCAAATGCATCTTGCAGATCACAGCAGGCTACGAAATCCAAAGAAAGGTTTCAGTCTTTTACGTGGGCATCAGTAACAAACAACACTGTGTGTGTATTCTGTGCAGCAGGTAGGCTCTATTCCTCCCACTCTGAGTATTTTTCCTTTGTGTCGCATTAGACTTAAGTGGAGGAAGGGAAAAAAGCCACTGTAGCTTGCTGAATGATAAATACAGTGCACTCCTTGCTAGACCCGTGCTCACACTACGCTTTGGGTTTGTTTGCTCATTTATTTCAGTTGCACAGACAATGCCATCAGCCAAAGGTTCTGTTCAGTGGAGACACTGTTGTTCACTGCCACAGGTCTGGCTTGAACTAGCTATGCAGAAGGAATCAGTACATAGAGGGAGGGATTGTGCCTAGACTAGGACCTAGGAGTCAGGACTTCTAGGGTATGTCTACATTGCAATAAAAAACCCACGGCACCGAGTCTGGGTCAGCTGACTCAGGCTAGCAGGGCTCAGGTTGTAGGGCTACAAATCGCAATTTGGGACAGGGGTCTCAGAGCCCAGGCTGCAACCTGAGCCCAGACACCTCTATGGCAATTTTATAGCCTTGCAGCCTGAGCCCAAGTCAGCTGATTCAGGCCCACTGTGGGTCTTTTACTGCAGTGTAGACATAGCCCTAGGTTCTAATCCCAGCTCTAACAGGTGGGAAAGGAACTTCACTGCTCTGTGCCTCAGGTTATCCAGCTGTAAAACGTGGACATCACAATACCTACCTTAGTGAAGTATTGAGAGAGCTGATTTAACGTTTCCAAAGAGTCTGGAAATCCTCAGATGAAAAGTGCCAAGTGCCATTATTAAAAACTATACAGCGCTGGAGGGAATGGGCTACCTCTTTGCCAAAAGAGAGCAGAAAAGGCTCCGTGCTCTTAAATAACTACTTCTGCTATGGATTAGCAACAAAGTTTCAGATTACAAAGTACCGTGCTTTAGATATTTGAAGTGAATTACTTTTTAAGACCGTAAAATATCGTTTTAAGCCAATAAAACACCATATTAAAGCCTCTTGAAATGCTTATTGCTCAAGTTTATCAAACTAGAATTTCTGAAACTCCATCTCTTGAAAAACTAGCATTTTACCAAACTTCAGTTGAGGTGACAGACCCAGCACAGGAAGTATGGGATGAAATCAGATGCAGGATGTTACTCTGCAGGGAATTTGTAATGAATCATTTGGCACCATCTTGAAGAAGGAATGACAGAATCAGATCCTTAACTGGAGTAAGCTGACACGGAAGTCAATGGACCCATTTAAACCTGCTGGGAATGTGGCCCTGAATTTCCATAATATGGCCATTCCAATGGTGTGCTCTCTGATATGCACAAGATTATCTAGTCAGGAAGTTTTAAAAAAGCATATGTAGCACTGAGAGCTCACGGGTATTTAGGGGCATGGGATACCACAAAAACAGCACTGACAGTGCTCATGTGAATTCCTAATGCCGGATCATTTCCATTGTGTCATCTCATGCCCCTTCACGAACAGGTTTCTGTTCTATAAACAGTCCTGCAGTCTGCACAGGAATACACCAGAGATCGAGGATAGGGGCTTGAGTAGGACTCTCCTCTTGAGAGATGTGGGAGCTCATTGTATTCTTGGGAATCATAGGCGTTCAGCACCTTTCACGGTCATGTCAGAATGGAAGAGGAATTCTGCCCAAATGGAGCTTTCCATTACAGAACACCATCCATAGGAAAACAAATACATTATTTTTTTAAAGCAAACAAACCAACCAACCCTCACTGTTCCTTCTTGGTATCAAGCAATGTCCTCAAGAGCAGAAACAAGCCGGCCAACAAAACGTTCAAGAAAGCAAAGTAGTTCAGGAAATGGCTCAAGAGCAAGACCACATCACCGTGCAAGTAAACAAAGATCATTAGCTACCAACTCATTAGGATCAGTCTCCTGCTTCCTTACCGCAGCTTTTGATGCTTTTCAGAACTCAGGCCGCGAGTTTCATAGTACCATCTGAATGCAGCCTATGTGCTTTCCTGCCTCGAGTCCATGGGCTTCTAAAACCGCAATGAAAATAACGTACAAGGAAAGATGTTGGGACCATCATCTGCAGCATGTGCTCTCCTGCCCAAGCCCATGTCTGACATAATGGTGCAGTGGTTCAAATACAGAGACCTATCTTTTCAAAAGTAACTAGTGGTTTTGGATGCATCACATTTTAGGTGCCATCTTAAACACCATAGAGGGACCTGGATTTTGTGAGGGAGGGGGCTCAGATTTTTCCAAAAAACAGGCCTCAGAGTGTCTCAAGTTGGGCACTCAGAAATCGAGGAAACCAAAAATCACTAATTATTTTGGAAGCTCAGGCCAGA
Organism: Malaclemys terrapin pileata; assembly: GCF_027887155.1. Taxonomy (NCBI): domain Eukaryota; kingdom Metazoa; phylum Chordata; order Testudines; family Emydidae; genus Malaclemys; species Malaclemys terrapin. Next base: position 17,302,120 of record NC_071516.1, on the reverse strand, counting down.
GTAACTCGGATGAAGACAATGAGTCATACGCCCATTTCACTGAGAGCAGAATTATTCCTCTTCTGTTTGGACAGAAAAGAAACTGCAAATGTGGCACCTCCCCGTTAGCAGACCTTCTCCCTGTGCACTTAGGGTCAGATCATCTTACTTTCCTGACAAAGACACTTTTATCGTTGTCCTCTCCTGCTAGCTTTACAGAACCATCATCGCTCTGGAGAGGCAGCTGGATTCTGTTCTGAATTTGTAACTAAATTCTAAACATAGACTAGTCCCTGAGAGGATTGCACCTGAGCCCAGCTTGGCAGTCAGGTCCTGGGCAGGGCTGGCTCCAGCATTTCTGCCGCCCCAAGCAAAAAACAAAAAAAAAAGCCGCACTCGGCAGCAGCAGTTCGGCGGCAGGTCCTTTGCTCCTAGAGGGAGTGAGGGAATTGCCGCACATGCCGCCCCTTTCCCTTGGCCGCCCCAAGCACCTGCTTGTTAAGCTGGTGCCTGGAGCCGGCCCTGGTCCTGGGGCAGTATGCAGGACCGGTAGGTAGAAACTAGCCAGATTTGCCCAACTCTTCTCCTAAATGGCCTTGTCTGTTTTGGGGACCCGGCCCCGTTTTGCGGTACAAGAACACGTTACTGTTGTAACCTTTCTGCAAGGGGGTTCATGGCAGCTACAAGGGGCAGGTTCAAGTAGCTAGGGGTCTCTCTGAAAACTAAAACGCCAACTGCTCAAGCCCCCCGCCTCCAAATTTCTGAGATCATGACATGGGCACCCTTACTAGGCAATACTTTCCCTTTCAGGAGCACCAAGGAACAAGAAAAGAATTGTTAGTGGGAAAGAGGACAGCATCGTCTAGGGAAAACATAGCAACAATGTCTTTCTTTCTCCTACCTCTTCCTCCTAGGCTGGCAAGTCTGACTGGGGTCCTTGGGCCAGATTTTTAAAGATTTTTAGGCACCTAAAGATGCAGATGGGCCCCCAATTTTTATTGATTTCAATGGGAGTTCAGTGCTTAGGCTGTTTTGAAAATCCCACTAGGCACCTATATATCTTTGAAACTCTGGACCTTTCTCTCTGTCTCTGGGCACTTGCCACAGTTAATCCCAAACAAGCCTCTGCTGAACTCCTTATTCATGCTTCAATCACTTCCTATCTCCTCCTTTCACCATCTCCTCATCTGTGACTGCCAGGGAGTTCAAAATCCCCTGGCCAGCCTCAGCTTTCACTGTTCAAAGCTGAAAATGAAGCATATCACTCACTTCCCCAGGCACCGTCACTGGCTTCCTCTCCACCCCCATTGTGGCCTGGTTTTCAAATTTACTTTCCACAGGACCGCCTCTCCGCCCACTCATGGTATTCTTCTAGTCTTGGCCCTTCTCCACTTCCCAGCACCTCACACCTCTGCATTTGTGTCTGGAACACCCTCCCTCTTCTTCCCTGGGAGTCACTTCCTCCCTTTGGGACAGATTTTCCATGGCTCATCTTCCTTCCTGCTGGCACAAGCTGTGGCAATTAGAAGTCTGGTTTTCAGAGCTGCTGAGTGCTCCCGGTTCCCACTGCCCTTGCTAATAATTATGGGTCTCAGCCCAGGTGTCAGTCAGGCCCTTGGTATCTAACTGTCTGATTATGGGCTCAGTTCAGGTCATTAGATATGCAGATATTAAAATTAGCACCTACATTTCATTAGCAGGTGCATTTTTTGTGCTAGGATCAGGGTCAGCCTGGCTGCACCTTTTTTCCCCCTTTACATTTTGCCTTTAAGCTAGTGATGGGGCCCAGCTGCTGAATTCAGATCCAGTTTTCAAGCCCCACTTTGGAGGTATCTGGATCCAGATAACGGTTTGGCCCATTCTAGAGCTAGGAACCAGCTTCAAGCTGAGGTCTGGATCCAGGGTCAGATTCTGAATTCCCCAAAGCCCGGGAGGATGAAGTTTGGTTCAAGCCCATTTCTATATGGGGACCACCAGTTGCAGCAGTCAGGCTCGGACCTGCGGGCTTGACACGAGGAATGTTTTAAAATCCTTCCACAGCCTCTCGCTAGATAAGTGATTGATGGTGTTTACCAGCTCATGGAATGTGCCTGCCTGCGCCCAGAATTGGGCATGCTATCCTGGCACACGGTGCAGGGATCATGGAGGTTTGCATGCTGAACGATCTCTCCCAGGCATGTGCTTTTGGCACTGGGGAAGCGACTTAGAGCGGAAAAAAGAACCCACAAAAAGCTGTTTTCTGTTGCTTGCTCAGCTCAGCTTCCTATTTCCTATACAGTTATGAAAGGGAGCACTCCCGAATCACGCTCTGGTCCAAACTCTCATGGCTCAGCCTGTACCAGACACTGCAGTGACTAGGAGGAAGCTGGATAGAGTTCTAGCCTTCTACTCTTTTACGCCCATGCAGAGGAATGTGGCTGGTTGCTATTAACGCACTCTCTTCAGATTTCATTGCTCTGTTGCCATTTCCAGTCCCGGTCATGCTGTAAAGCCCTAGAATTCTCCTGCCACTGGAGACTTTTGGTATCGGTGGCTAATCATACCCAGGATACAAACCTCACGGAGATGAAGCTTGCAGACTGGATAGGAATTCCAGATGATCAGCCTCATTACTCTGTTCAGTACCTCTGTGCTGCGCATTGTTACTTGAGTTCACATTATTTTTCTGCTGTAAATCTTCTGGTACGTCTACGCTGCAATGGCAGCATGTGACTGCCACACTCCAGCTCGCTGCAAACTGCCTGGCTTGGGCAACAAGAGCAGTGAAGCCGCAACCACATGGGCCTCAGCACAGGCTGCGTATGCCTTGTGCTGATACTGCCGCAGCGTCACTGCTATCCACTCGCTTGAGTGAGTCTACACACGCTGCAGCAACCTCACAGGACTGCAGTGTAGACACACCCAAGGACTCACTTTGGAGACATGGAATCAGAGACTGGGCCAAGCCCCAAGTTGCAAACAGTCTTGAACTTCCAAATGGGTTTTGGTTCAACATGGATAATGGCCAGCTTCAAACCTTGGAGAGAGGCAAACTTCTTCAAAGCTCCGGTGTGTCCACACAGTCTCTAGCACTGAGCAATCGCCAGCCCTGTCTTCCCATTCCAAATCCCGTAAAGCAATCCATGCACTGTTCCACCTTCGTATTACAGCATCAGCTCTAACCCCACCTCAGCAGAGAAAGGAGACTGCAACATTTGGGCGCCCTCTTCCTTAGGAGGGTCTTGGACCCAACTCACTATTTCTGGAGACTTCCTCATTGTGTGGAGAGAAAAGGGATTCCCTATTCACAAACAGAGCCTGTGTTGGGGAAAAAAAAAAGTGGCCAGACTTAGAAACATACGTGAAATTCTCAGCCCATTAAAAACGTGATCCATGGTACACGAGGACAAATCCCTGTTGCTCATTCACAAACCGATTATTGTCAGTACTCAAAAACTGAGCCATTTTGATTGGACACAAGTCAATGGTTTTGTTTCTACTCCCTGATTGGATGAGCCGTAACTCTTAGAATTAGGTTCCCAGAGTGAATCCTCATGATTACAAATTCATCCGTCACTTTCTCCACAGATTCTGCCAGGGTCACTTTAAATTCACTGTTTCTGCAAAACATTCCTGCCAGCAATTGCACTCACCTCTGGGACCCATCGATCTCAAGATGTTTGTCAAGGCCCCAAAGGGCCCTGAACTCAAGAGAAGGGAATTCATTTACAAATTCAAACAAATATTCCTCAATATTTTGTATTATTTCCTCCAGGCTCCCCTGAAATCCCTCCCCCAGGGAATGATCAGAGTTTTCCTTTGCTACTACACAGGCAGTTTGGTTGACATCATACGGCAGCGGCAGCATTTTCACAGAATGCACTAACTTCTGTGTACTGTAACTCCTCACTTAAAGTCGTCCCGGTTAACGTTGTTTTGTTGCTGATCAATTAGAGAACATGCTTTTTTAAAGTTGCGCAATGCTCCCTTATAACGTTGTTTGGCAGCCGTCTGCTTTGGCCACTACTTGCAGAAAGAGCAGCTCGTTGGAGCTAGCTGGTGGGGGCTTGGAACCAGGGTGGACTGGCAGCCCCCCTATCAGCTGCCCGCTCCCCTAAGTTCCCTGTGCGGCAGCCACCCAGCAGGCTATCAATTGTCTGGCAGTTCAGCTGTGCCTCCCCCCACTGCCATGTGCTGCTCCTGCCCTCTGCCTTGGAGCTGCTCCCGAGAGCCTCCTGCTTGCTGTGCAAAGGAGGGAAGTGAGGGGCTGTCAGGTTGTCCCCTCTCCCCCTGCCCCATCTCCATAGAGCAGGGCGAGGGGACACGACAGGGCTCAGGACGGAGGGAGCTTGCTGGCAGAAGCTGCTGTCTCAACTTGCTGATCTACTTAAAAAGGCAATGTACTTAGACTGGGGTCAGCATACTGAAAAGGGCAATGCACATCTCTCTCTCTCTGCCATGCTGTCTCCCCTCCCTCCATTCGTGCTGCCTTGTAGAGTGTGAGGCTACATTAACAACCATGTGTTAACGCTTGAGGGCTCAGCTGTTCTAGTTCATCATTTAGCAGCAAGGCATTCCCTGGGAAATATCCCACCCTCTGACTCCTCCACCTCAACCAAGCTTCACAATCATCATTGCTGTGTACAGTATTACATTGTTTGTTTAAAACTTATACTGTGTATATATAGATATATAGTTTTTTGTCTGGTGAAAAAAATTTCCCTGGAACCTAACCCCCCCATTGACATTAATTCTTATGGGGAAATTGGATTCGCTTAACATCATTTTGCTTAAAGTCGCATTTTTCAGGAACATAACAACAACGTTAAGCGCGGAGTTACTGTATAGCAAATCAATCTAGGCCAACAGGACAAACCAATTAGAGCGGCATAGTCTAACCTGCACAGTACTTAGTATGGTGGGAGATATCCCTATGTGCAAGTCATTGACAAGGTGTGAGGAAGACCCAGCTATTCAGAGGTATTTAAGCACCTAACTCCCATTGATTTCTAGCTTCTTATTCTTCCCCCTTTTTAAAAGACGGGCAGGATTTTGTCAGAGAAACTGGATGGAGAAACAGAACCAACACGCTGGCCTTTACAGCTGCTAATTATTTCTCCTAGCTCCAGGGCTATCTAATGTCTCCATCTTCTGTTGGGTTTATTCAGTAACAGCTTGGAATTTATAAGCGCCAAATGCTTTTCAGGAGTGCTTTTTAACCCCCCATTAAAGGCTGAGCGGCAGTGTTGATTATCTCAGCATTCTTATGGCATAAATGTAGAATGTTTTGGTCATCTTTGATAAATATCGTTTTTATTATGACCTAAATGTGGGTGCAATTGATCACTTACCAATTCCAGGATTACATTTGCAAACTGGTAACTGTGCATGCAATTGACCAGTTAGTCAGAATGGCCAGCACTGATGTACAATGTGTATGTGGAGTTCTGGTAACTGTGGGTATGCTTCTCTGAAAACTCAGGCATTGTGTACTACAAACAGCATAATTATGGGCCAGATTTCAAACTAGCATCAATTATGGTAAAATGGATAGCTAGCCATTGCACATACAGTTACTGCAATTACCTCTACCAAAGTAGCTGTGCTTACAAATTCAGTGTGAACCTTTTTGACTGCGCAATTCTGAAAATCCAGGGGCCAAAATATAAGGGATAGGAGCTACGTTTTCAGAAAAAAAAACCCACATAATTAGATGTACAGTTAACATGAAATTACTGTCTGAAACTCAGAATAATGCACTACTTAAATCAATGTTTGTGAAAGTTGTCCCCCAGATATGGTAGCATACATACAGGTCTTTGCTCCTGGGGAGCAGATAGAAGATGCTACATGGTTGACCCTGACCTTGTAGTCCCTGCATATGCTCACTCCACTGTCTGATTTCAACAATAGAACAGGAGCAGCCCAGTCTGAGAACTTGGCAGGCCCAATAACACCAGCTGCTTGTAATTGGACCATTTCTTGGTCTGCCCTATGGCACATGGCATCATTTCGAATTGTTTCCTCCACAGTCAGGAGGGCTAGAAACTTACTTTTTTAAAAAAATGAAAGTGTCCTGTCATCGCAAGACTCCAGGAGCTGGGGCTTGAAGAAAAACACCACGGGTAACATTTTCAAAACCACCTCGGTGACTTCAGAGTCTAAGACCATAGTCAAAAGTGATTTAGGACCTTAAATTGTAGTGATTTAGAACCATTGACTTTTGGAGACTTGGAGAATAAGTGACTTAGGCACTTTTCATCCCAGCTATTGTAAGACTTTCAGTAAAATCATGAGTGTTGGCAATGATGGGCATCACAATGGGGGTCCCAAATACTGCAGGGCTACACCATGCAAGCATTTGGATTCTTTCTGTAAAGTTTCTGGCCCAGAGTCTTAGCTACGTCCAGTATGCACTGGTTCCTGGAATACCTTTAGAATAGCCTTTGGGCTGCACTAAACTATGCTGGCTGGCTATCGCCCCTATGCAACCAGTGAAGATCACTAAAGTGTACTGGTGCTCTGGCCACATTTCTCCTGGACCCACTCCTCACACCAAGGGCAAGGAAGGCGGGTGTAGCTCTACCTGCAGTTCTGGTTGCCCCATCTCAAAAAAAGATATTAGAATGGGAAAAGAGAGAGAGAAAGGCAATGAAAATGCTGAGGGGGCTGGAACAGCTTCCATACAAACAGAGATTAAAAAGACGGGCCGTGTTCAGCTTAAACAAAGAGACAACTAAGGAGGGATATGCTAGACGTGTATAAAATCATGAATGGTGTGGAAAGGGTGACTAGGGAAGTGGTATTTATCCCTTCACATAATAGGTCAAAAGTGTAAATGGGTTAAAAAAAGAATCAGATAAGTTCATGGAGGATAGGTCCATCAGTGGCTGCTAGCCAAGATGCTCAGGGACACCCATGCTCTGGGTATCCCTGAACCTCTGAATGCCAGAAAATGGGAGTGGACAACAGGAGATGGATCACGTGATGATTGCCCTGTTCTGTTCATTCCCTCTGAGGCATCTGGCACCAACCATTGTCAGAAGACAGGGTACTGGGCAAGACAGCGTACTAGCAGGGACGGCTCTAGGCACCAGCGTCCCAAGCCTGTGCTTGGGGTGGCACTTTTCAAGGGGAGGCATTCCAGCCCCCCCCCCCTTTTTCTTTTTTTTTGCTTGGGGTGGCAAAAAACCTGGAGCCGGCCCTGCGAACTAGGCAAGACAGGGTACTGGGCATTGTTCTGACTCAGTATGGCCATTCTTCTGATCTTAAGAAAAGCAGAAGCAAGTCATTCTAGCTCTACACTCCCCAGGGATTCCCACATGCTGGGGGAATCCCCAGGTAGCTAGGAAAACAAGCCTTCTGGAGCCAGGGCCAAGGATCTGTCCCACTCTATGCTTTGTACAAGGGGTAATATTGGCAGGTTTTTGTTCCTTCTCCAATGCAGTTTTTGCTAGGCTGCCATAGCACTGTTTTGCCAGCAGGTGGTGCTTTCGGACTGTTTTAACGAAGCTTGTGTTGCATGATGAAAAATAAAGATTCCAGCTTTGCTCGCTCTCCTGTGTGGGGCTTGTTTAGCTATGAACACAGGTCCTGGCCACACAGCCCACAGTTAGGAACCAGTGAAAACGAGCCATGCACTGCCCTTGGCATAGGCCTGGGTTGCCCATATGGATCGTTTCCCATAAGCAATTAGGCAGCTCATTTGCTATGTGGATGGGCACTCGAACCAGCCCATTGTATGTGGTAAATCCAGTCCTCCCATAGCTGTGCTGGGTAGACACTTCCCCGCACGTGGTGAGTGACCCGAGGGGGCTGGATCCCACATGAAGGAGGAGAATCAGGCCCCCTAACTTGTGGTTGTTTGTCTGACTGCAACTGTCCGATTTGCCTCTTGCTACTCTCCACATGCTCAGAATGGCAGGGAACCTGCTGCCAATCCACTACTCCTTATCCTCTGCCAACACCGCTCTGCTCAGCCTTCCACCTCCCCTGCTGCTGCTTGCTTGCTTTATAGCAGCCTGACAAGTGTGAACTTCCCAGCTCTCTGAATTCAAACCCACCGGCAGGCTGATGTTCATAGAGATTGAGGCCAGAAGGGAACACCAGATCATCTAGTCTGACTTGCTGTATAGCAAGGGCCACCAACACGGCACAGTATCCCCCTACTAAACCCAGCAACCCAAAGGAGACCAAACATTACAGCCCAAAGGAGACTAGACTGTTATGTGCCACCCAGGTGCCCCAGGAATGGCTGGGAAATGATTAGATGTGATACACCCAGCTAATCCTGGCAAGTGTCCCACACCCACACGCTGCAGGGGATCACAGAATCATAGAAGATTAAGGTTGGAAGAGACTTCAGGAGGTCATCTAGTCCAACCCCCTGCTCAAAGCAGGACCAACCCAACTAAATCATCCCAGCCAGGGTTTTGTCAAGCCGGGCCTTAAAAACCTCTAAGGATGGAAATTCTACCACCTCCCTAGGTAACCTATTCCAGTGCTTCACCATCCTCCTAGTGAACTAGTGTTTCCTAATATCCAACCTAGATCTCCCCCACTGCAACTTAAGACCATTGCTTCTTGTTCTGTCATCTGCCACCACTGAGAACAGGCGAGCTCCATCCCCTTTGGAGCCCCCCTTCAGGTAGTTGAAGGCTGCTATCAAATCCCCCCTCACTCTTCTCTTCTGCAGACTAAATAACCCCAGTTCCCTCAGCCTCTCCTCGTAAGTTATGTGCCCCAGACCCTGTAATCATTTTCGTTGCCCTCCGCTGCACTCTCTCCAATTTGTCCACATCCCTTCTGTAGTGGGGGGACCAAAACTGAACACAATACTCCAGGTGTGGCTTCACCAGTGCCAAAGAGAGGGGAATAATCACTTCCCTCGATCTGCTGGCAATGCTCCTACTAATACAGCCCAATATGCCATTGGCCTTCTTGGCAACAAGGGCACAGTGCTGACTCATAACCAGCTTCTCGTCCACTATAATCCCTAGGTCCTTTTCTGCAGAATTGCTGCTTAGCCAGTCAGTCCCCAGCCTGTAGCAGCACATGGGATTTTTCCTTCCTAAGTGCAGGACTCTGAACTTGTCCTTGTTGAACCTCATCAAATTTCTTTTGGCCCAATCCTCCAATTTGTCTAGGTCACTCTGGACCCTATCCCTACTGTCCAGCGTATCTACCTCTCCCCCCAGCTTAGTGTCATCTGCGAACTTGCTGAGGGTGCAATTCATCCCATCATCCAGACCATTAATAAAGATGTTGAACAAAATTGGACCCAGGACCAACCCTTGGGCACTCCACTTGATACCAGCTGCCAACTAGACATCGAGCCATTGATCACTACCTGTTGAGACCAACAATCTAGCCAGCTTTCTATCCACCTTATAGTCCATTCATCCAATCCATACTTCTTTAACTTGCTGGCAAGAATACTGTGGGAGACAGTATCAGAGGGGTAGCCGTGTTAGTCTGAATCTGTAAAAAGCAACAGCGGGTCCTGTGGCACCTTTAAGACTAACAGAAGTATTGGGAGCATAAGCTTTTGTGGGTAAGAACCTCACTTCTTCAGATGCAAGAGACAGTATCAAAAGCTTTGCTAAGTCAAGATATCTCACATCCACCGCTTTCCCCATATCCACAGAGCCAGTTATCTCATCATAGAAGGCAATCAGGATGGTGAAAAAAACCAACAACCCAGGTCATGGTTATCAGTGAGCAAGCCAGCCAGCCATTTCAGTGATGTTGAATCATCCATTACTCACCGAGGAAGCCCTCTGGGAGGCATACTCCACATTCTTCTGGAGGGCATGGATCACGCTGACAGGTTGCCAGTGTTGTAAAGCTATTCAGAGCCACATCCCCAGCTGGCACACGTCAGCATAACTTCGTGGATGCATGCAGCACAGAGCGTCGTCCCTGGTCTTCTGCCCTGTTTAACTGCCTCACGCCACCCCCACCGCTCTCCTAGAAACTATCCCTGGCTCGTTCATCGTGGGAGGTGAGGCAGGCAATTCCGCTGTTCTCAAAGGCCTACTCAGTCCCATTAATCTGGCAAAAGTGAAAATCTCCAGCTACTTCCCTTCTTTGTGCCAGACTCTGTGCTGGTTGTTTCTATTCCCCTCGTGGTGCGAACGAGGAAACTGAGCCCTTCCTGCCAACTGTCCCCTTCATCGCCTCAAGGCTCCGAAAAGGAAACAGCTGAGCACTATGGGCTTCGCTGCGGTGCCTTTAGCCACTCTGACAGCATACAGTACAGCAGCCATATTGCTAGAGAAACCAGCCTCCAGGGAATAATCTCAGCCTAAGAGGGTTCCCAGGGCAGCACAGAGCTCTGGGAATGGCTCTCTAGCCCCTGCCCCCTTCGTTCCTAGCATAAGGGGCATGCTGAGGAAGAGGGCATGGGCAAAGCATGCTGCCCTCCAGCTATTCTCAGCCTACATGAGAGCCCCCTGGGGAGGCTGTGCGTAGCTGGCTCAGCAAAGAGCAGCCTGGACGCTGCTCTAAGAAGCACCAGTGGCCAAAGCGGCTCCCAGATGGCCTCAAAGTATGAGCGGAGGCACAGAGGTGGCTTAGGCGCCTTTGCCCAGCCCTTCTCCATTCCTGTGCTGAACAGAGCATCTGGCCTTTGCATAGCGCCTTTATGCACTATGGGGACATCTAATCAATAGTCCTTCCCTGTCCTGACAGCGCAGGCTCCCACCTGATCCAGCTCCTGACCAGATTTCATGTAACTCCAATACCACCTGGCACCCGCACCTGAGCAAAGCAGCATGGTCATCTCATCCTCACCTGCAAACACGTCTCCCTCCCTGCTCACTTGGGGATCCACTTCCAAATGACTCTGTTTTCAAGGCCTTCCACGGGCTCATTCTGCAGAGACCTCATGTCCTCTGCACCTGTCCCCACTCCCTGGGCTTCCTTAGCAGCAGGCTCCCCTCCGTCTGTGTGCAGCACTGCCCCCTGCACTTTAATGGCTGCAATGATTGTTCTAATACAGTGGTTCCCAAAGTGGGGTTCACAAACCCCTGGGGGTTTACAGGGGGTTCGCCAGAACAATTTCACTAATGGCGGCCAGAGGACTCCAGGCATTGGAGGCAGCAGGTGGGACCTGGTTGCAGGGCAAACAGTCTTCCGAGCCCCAGGGATAGCGGGGCAGAGCAGTTTGGGCTGGCAGCCCGAGCCCTGCCCCCGTCAGCGGGGGAGCCGACAGCCCGAACCCCAGGGAGAGCGGTGCCGGATGCTGAACCAGACCTGAGATTTTATCTTTCTCCAGTGGTTCTGGACTTCCAAGAGCTATGCAGAGCAAAGCAAGCGCATCCATCACACTGAGGAAATTTAAACTTAAATCCCTGGAAATATTCATTTTTAGGAGGGGGTTCATGAGATTTCACAATTTAGTGAAAGGGGTTCGCGGGCTGTTAAAGTTTGGGAACCACTGTTCTAATAGATGCTGAATTGCCCATTTTTGAAATGGGGGTTTGGATGGACAGGAACTGGTCAGTCCCCTTTGAAGACCGATATCAGAGGTCGTGAATGGCATTCCAATTCATTTACTGCTCTTAGAATCTCAGTGTCTCTTCAGCTGAAAAGACACAATCAGCCAGCCAGCAGCACCGACCTATGGGGGCCTCTTAGTGCTACGGGCTCTGCAGCCATAGAACTCCCTTGCCCCAATGAGCTTACAGTCTAAGAGATATTGGTAAGAGGCAACATTTTACATTCTGATGCATCACTGAATGGGAATACCTGTTATTTGGACTCAGTGTGTTGTTGATTATGAAGGAGACAGTCTCGTCTCGTACTTGCTACCTCTCTGTGCAGTAAGATTAGGGTGACCAGATAGCAACTGTAAAAAAGCAGGATGGGGGTGGGGGGTAATAGGAGACTATATAAGAAAAAGCCCCCAAAATCGGGACTGTCCCTATAAAATCGGGACATCTGGTCACCCTAAGTAAGATTGGGAATATGCCCCCATGTGTGGGTTTCTGGCCTCCGGGTTATCAGGATCCTCTCTCTTTTTAACATGGGAATCTATATAGCTATCTACATTAGGCATACTTCAAATCTCTGCTCCCCACCAAAATCTCTTCCTTTCTCACTGCCTAGTTTTACTACAGACTTTGGACCAGATTTTCAAAACAGTTAAATTCACATATGTATATTGTGTGTTTGAGAGTGCAAGGCAGATAGTTGTGTAAATCTGCCCAATGAACCCCTCACATACTCAGTTGCCTGAATTGGTTGTGCACTCATCATGATAACAATGAGCATTAATTAGACACAAATTTGGCTCACACAGCTGCACACCTAACTCGTTTGAAAAACAGCACCCTTTGAATTAATGGTTCCTGTTCCCAGCTGTGGGGATGATTTCAGAACAGGACAGCTCAGTGTGGTTACATACCTGTAGATTTCTCAGTGAAATACTAGATGCTTTTCAGTACCTGAGAACATGAGTCACTTGTGCTTAGCGAATTCCAGCAGAATTTGTTTTCTGTTCCCAATAGACTCACATTGTCAGAAGGCACATCCCTCTGCAGGCTTAGCTGTCAGGGTGATTTGTGGTTATGGAGCCTGGCTGCTGTGGAGGACAGTTTCTTGGTGCACAGACTGCACCGTACATTGGTCAACCTCACAGCAGTTCTGGAAATTTCCTGGGCTACACCTATACTTAGTGACGAGACCATTTCACGAACACTGATTGCATGAAATAATGAACTCCCGTTTAGTGCATCCACCGAGCAACACAGTTTGCAATAGCACCAGTGTGTTGCATCCACACACCAGGTGCCTTACAATCATTGGACCAGTGCATTCTGGAACACCAGAAGCCCCACCCCAGGTACCTCCAGCATTTTCACTGGGAGCAGTGGGTTTGGGATTATTTCCACAGACACAGCCCTGCATGCTGGGATGGATTTAGAGCGACTGGCTGAAATGGTTGCATCTGCAGTGCTTTCTGCTTCCTGTTCATAATGAGAGAAGCCTTTACTACAGTCTGCATCAGAGCCAGAGACCTTGACCCAGGCATTGCAACTAATTGGCACAAGCAGTGCTTGTAAAATGCCTTGGATGGTTGTTGCTTACACTTGGCACAGCTAGAAGAGAGGTGGCTTTAAACTATATTTCTGCTGCTCTAATCCTGGGACTCGGGGGGGGGGAGCTGTCATAAAAAGCCCCTGCATAATTTAAAGCAGTCTAAAGGCTGCTCTAAATTATGTTGGCGAGAGTGGTCCCATAGGAAACACACTATCACCTGAGGATTGACTGGAATATATAGTTCACCCCTTCCTAGCTTGCTCTACAACCTGCAATATACCTACCCTGCTACTTCCTGCACACTACATGCCCCCTATGCCAGGTGGGGAAGTAGGTGACAAAAACAGCTTTCTGCAAGATAGAGATTCTGCCAAACAACAGGAAGCCTCTGTGGCCTCTTAGAGCTGGTTTCAGGTCCTGTTGTGCCACTCCAATAGGTCAAACCGTAGCAGGGCTGCCCCAAAAGACATCATAGCCTTGGCCATTCTCAATCCCCCCTAACTCCAATGGCAGTTGGGGACACTTGTATCCCACAGGAGCAGGCCATCTATGTACCCCGACAGTGCTCAATGGCACCTGATAACAGCATAAGGTACCTCAAGAACAGGAAACCCCCACTGATCCTTTTCTGTAGGTCTAATACTTCCATTTGATGGTTTAAAAGGCCTTGCCAGCAATGAATAATTAATTACACCTGACAACACCCTCCACAATAGGGATGCATCATTAACCCCCTTTAACCACTAGGGAAACTGACACATGGCCAGGTGATGTGAATTGTGCAAGGTCAGAGAGTGTGTTGGTGCTGGAGGCAGGAATAGAACCCAGAAGTCCTGCTTGCCAATCTCCAGCTCTAAATACTAGCCAGTACCTCCTCCTTACTGTAGGGATATAGAATCATAGAATATCAGGGATGGAAGGGACCTCAAGAGGTCATCTAGTCCAACCTCCTTCTCAAAGCAGGACCAATTCCCAACTAAATCATCCCAGCCAGGGCTTTGTCAAGCCGGGCCTTAAAAACCTCCAAGGAAGGAGACTCCACCACCTCCCTAGGTAACTGATTCCAGTGCTTCACCACCCTCCTAGTGAAATAGTGTTTCCTAATATCCAACCTGGACCTCCCCCACTGCAACTTGAGACCATTGCTCCTTGTTCTGTCATCTGCCACCACTGAGAACAGCCGAGCTCCATCCTCTTTGGAACCCCCCTTCAGGTAGTTGAAGGCTGCTATCAAATCCCCCCTCATTCTTCTCTTCTGGAGACTAAACAATCCTAGTTCCCTCAGCCTCTCCTCATAAGTCATGTGCTCCAGACCCCTAATCATTTTTGTTGCCCTCCGCTGGACTCTTTCCAATTTTTCCATATGATGTGGGTTGTAAAGCACTGTATTAGAGCTAGGTATTCTTATGTTTGATTGCCTAATTTCTCTCTTGTGCCATAGCCGGGGAGGGAGGGAGAGGGGAGGGAGGAAATAGCCTTTTCAAGAAAGAGGCTCTGGTGAGATTTTATTGTAGCAGGCACTCCCCAGAGCGTAACTTCTATTATCTCTAATTTCCACTTTTATTTAGACAGGGGACCACACCTAGTTGCACAGGAGGAATGTGTGTGTAGGTGTTCAAAAGATTTACTCCTGTGTGGGTGAGAAACTCTTGTAACACAATTAAAAGCTGATAAAAACCCTACAACTCCTTATTGTGGAGGGTTCTAGCCATTTCTTCGGCTGAGAGGCTCAAACAACATGTAGGTCCCAGTGGCCATTTGACAGGCCTTGGATGGTGCCCACTTGCAGCTGGCTATTGGAAGGGCTCGCTGTCCATGGTCTGGCCTGAAGAGCTTTGTAATCCAGTGATTAGCACCAGCAGTGAGTTCCCACTTCACACACAGGCAGGTAGAAAGGCTTAGGAGATGTCAATACTGCAACTGAGAGTGGGCCTCCCAGCCTGGAGACAGACACTCGCTAGCTCAGCTTGAACTAATGTGCTAAAAATAGCAAGGGAGGCTGTGGCTGCGGAGGCTAGGCACCTGAACGGGGACCGGGCCAGCCAGGCAGCCGTGGACTTGTCCTGAGCCACCCCCATGTTGCAATATCTACACTTCTGGAGCATGCTAGCTCCCGTAGCAGAGCTCATGAGTCTGCTTACGTGGGCTGGGAGGCCTGCTCCCAGCTACAGTGTACACGTCCCCATAGGCTGTGGCTGTGATACTGGGCAGGGGTCCTCACTAGCTAAGGCAGGAGCTAAAAGCAGTGACGGGTAGGAGATCAGAGATTAGCAGGGATCTGGCTAATAGGATCCTGGGAGAAGGTAGCCGGGGAGACTAGTTTGGTTTAAGCCCAGGCAGGCCTATTTTTCTGTCAGTGCTAAAGGTAGCTCTCCGTTCCAGGGAAGGTGTTTGCGCATGTTTTGCTGGCATGCCTGGAGACTTTGCTACACCAGAAGCGTCGTCCCCAACAGTCAGGCTTTATGAGGAACAGGTCCACATTAGACACCATTTTGGCCCTTCGCTTGTTGTCAGAGATACATCGCGAGTTCAGGAAGCCCCTGCACGTAACGTTTGTTGATCTTAAGGCTGCATTTGATTCAGTAGGCCGTGTCGCGTTCTGGAAGGCCTTAAAGGGCGTAGGTGCAGGGCCGGCTTTAGGAAGTGTGGGGCCCAATTCGAACATTTTCGGCGGGGCCCCAGCAGGGATGACTAAAAAAAAAAGCCTTTCATTTCTTCCATGTATTATTTACTTTCCATAACTAGATAAATAATAAAATTAGATATTATGCACATTGCGTCATATATGCTGTTGATCAGTTATTAATGAGCTCCATTTCACATGTGTGGGTCCCCGCCACTCCTTGGGGGTGTGTGCACATGTGTGGGTCCCAGCTGCTCCCTGCCCTGCCCCGCCCCTCCGCCCCCCCATTGAAGCAGGTGTGCAGGGTTACTTCCCGGGGAACTGCAGGGCACCAGTGGACATGGGGTAGGCTGGAGGCAGGGCAGGGGCTGACTGGAGGTAGGGTCTGGCTGCAGGCAGGGCAAGGGGTGCTGGGCTGGCTGGAGACAGGGGTGTGTGGGACAGGCTGGCTGGCTTCAGGCAGGGCCACAGGGGGGTGCGGCAGGGGACAGGGCAGGGGGTGCAGGGCTGGTGCGGGAAGGGGGTGCAGCAGAGGCAGCTGGAGCCCCAGCCCTTTAAATAGCCCCCAACCCCCCCGCTATCCCAGGGCTCTGGGGGCTATTTAAAGGGCTCAGGGCTCCCCTGCTTCTACCGCCCCGGCCCTTTAAATAGCCGAGGGAGCCCTGGGGAAGCGGCGGGGCTCCGGTGGCTATTTAAAGGACCGGGGCAGTAGAAGCAACAGGAGCCCTGGACTTTTTAAATAGCCCCCAGAGCCCTACCCCAGGGCTCCAGCAGTGGAGCTCTGGTGGCAATTTAAAGGGCCTGGGGCTCCAGCCCCTGCTGGGCCCCAGGCCCTTTAAATTGGCCCCTGGGGCCAGGGCGAGCGCTTCCACTAGGTGACCCTAGGTGGTCACCTAGGGCAGCAGGATTTGGGGGGCGGCTTTTTGCCGCCCTCGGCGCAAATTCGGCGGTGGGTCCTTCACTCGCTCTGGGACCCGCCGCCAAAGTGTTCTGAAGACGCGGAGTGGAAGGACCCCTGCTGCCGAATGCTCAGAGGAGGAGGGCTGCTACCTAGGGCTGCAAAAACCCCGGCGCCACTTCTGCCTGGGGAAGCCAGGCCACCCCGGTACAGCGCACTGGCTCTTGCCGGTACGCCATACTGGGGCTTGGGCGTGGGGCCTGATTCAGGGGAATCGGTTGAATCGGCCTAAAGCCGGCCCTGCCGCCACCCCTCATTTGGTGGAATTTTTTCCTGGATGTTACAAGCCACCCGGAGAATGGCGTTCACTGGAACGTCTTGTGGCATCCTTGCGACATGTCCGAAAAGCGTAAGGCGCCGCCTGCGGACAATGGCCCTGTAGACCTGAGTGACCATAAACATCTGCATTACAGATGCAGTCACTCCACTTCATGGCCAATATACGACGTTGACATTTTGTGTGGAAAGCCTCCAGCTTTGTCCAGTCTCTGTGGCGTAGTGTCCATGTTTTGTAGCTGTACAACAGTATGGGAAGGATGCAGCTCGAATAAATCCTGAACTTGGTTGTCATACTAAGATGATGTTGATTCCATATCCATTGTAAACAGCCCATGGCAGATGCTGCAATGCCAATCCGATGGAGCACCTTGTGTGAGAATTGAAGGAGCTGGTAAGTATAGAACTCAGGTAGCAAAAGCTGGAAACTGATTCGACGGTTTCGTTGTACAAAGAGATTGGAGATTGGTCCTAGATTTTGGAATTTTTGTCTTTGACCATGAAATATGGAGACCAATCTTAGCTGACTCCTCTTCATACACTGGAGTGCCTCACAAAACCTTTCGGGGCTCTGTCCTAAAAGAACAACAACATCATCAGCGTAGTCAAGGTCTGTGAGCGAGAAATCACCGATCTCAAGGCCTATGGACCTGACGGAATGTGCATTATGAAATCCATTGCCCGACAAAGGAGTGCAGAGACCAGAGCCCAGCCCTGCCTAACACCAGATATTGATTTAAAAGGCGCTGACATCCGGTTCCCCAGCCGAACACGGGCAGTTGTTCCATTATGAAGCTCTCTAATCAAGTCCAGCAGAGTGGTAGGCACACCTAGGCGGCCCAGAGGCAGAACCCCTATTACATGGGTTCATCGAGTCTGTTCCGACGTTGGACTCTCAGGCTGTCAAGCCTTTGCAGTTGTGCAGGAACGGACCAAATGGCGAACGGTCGCTACGCCCAACTGTCTAGCTAAGCCTTGAAGAAGAAGCCAGGAAAGCATCAAACTTTTAATCTGAGGGTCCAGGGTTCAAGTCCCGCATCAGGCACTAAGCCTTTCCCCCTGTTGCATGCCCCAGGAGCTTCAAAAGGCATCTCTTCAGAGCCCTCCTTGAGTGTTAAAGCTCTTGCTGTTTAACTAAAGCTTCCTGACAATACGCAGAAGCTCCCTGTAAGTGATGCTGCCACTGGGCCATGGGGAAGGGGGAGAATGACCCAGGTGGTTTATTTGGAGGGAACGCATTTCTCAGCTGTTCTTTCCCTAACACATGGTACTGCTGTGAATGAGCTCTCGCCTGTCTCCAAAACAGCACGGAGCAGACTGTAATAAACACTGGGAACAGTGTTTGATTTCCAATGTAATGTGACGGGGGGAGTTGCAAAGGGGACTGAGACACTGACTCGCTGTGTGGTCCTGCCCCCTAAAGTCTTCCTGCCTTAGCTCCCCAGAGTGTAAAATGGAGAGAACAAGCTGGCCTCCCTTTGTAAATCCGCCTCCCATGGCAGGTGCTGCTGTATAAGAGCACAGTATTGGTATGGATTTGCACAAAGAGTTGGGGGCCACCTGTTTAAAGGTAGGTGCTCTGGGGAGTCACATGGTTGTGGGGGCACAGCCCTCTTGCACCTGAAAAAACTGTACATTTGCTGGTGAACTGAGCTGACCTGGCAAGAACAATTTCCAGGGTTCTGCATCTCTCCAGCATTGGCTTGAGCCTGAGCCTGCAAGCACTATATGTGCTGGTCCCTCACTGGCATAATAGTTAAAGGCCCAGTCCTGCATCCACTGAAGTCAGTGGGAGGAGTGGGGACGTTGTTACTGATTTCATTGGGAACAACATGCTCAGGCTGTAAAGCAGAGGGAGGGCTTTAGGAGGGGGAATCAGTTTTTGCAAAAGCAAAGCTGGTTTGGATTTAGCTCCCGCTTATCTGAACACTCCTTCCAAATTGCAGCCGAAGAGAGACAGGCTCTTGCACTCCAGTCATGGCAAGTGAACAAAGGAGTTACTGATGGTTCAGCGCTTCTTTTGGATTAGCGGGACTTCCATGAATTCAATCACCGGCTAGTCTGCCCATCCTTTAAATCTGATCAAAACCTTCGGAACAGAAATGCTTTCTATTAAACATAGCCTCCATCACCTGCCTTTCTTTGCACGGATTGCTTTGGACACAGGTATTATTGGATCCTTCAATCACTGGCTATAGAAAGTGGCCATCTAACTAATGAGGAAGTTCCAAGTTGTGAATGGCAGAGAGAAAAGAAGGATGCAATGAATCTCAACTAATAGCAGAGGATTAGGACTCAGTTGGAACTGAGACACTTATTGACAACAGAGCCCTCCCATGTGCATGCCTTCTGGGACTGGTTCCCTGGTGATCACACAGCTAACAAGATTAGCTGCTTAATTCAATCAGAGTGAGAGAAGAGCACTCGATTACAATAAAGGCAAAGTATGTATAATGTGACAGACCCCGGTCGTCAGCAGGCAGGATTGAACCGGGGACCTCTAGAGTTTAGTGCGTGAGCCTCTGCCACATGCTAAGGCTGTAAAGCAGACTCATTTTTCTAAGTGGTCTTGGTGCCACTAGATGGGACAGAACACCACACCCAGAAGGTGTGTGGGTTACACATGCATCCGGCACACTCAGCGTCAGCAGTGACGGAAGCTGGCCACATGTTAGGGTTATTTTCATGCTTCCCTTGCGGCGTGTCATCTGCAGGTCAGGGCTGCTACTGGAAAGAGTAGCTGCAAATTACTTGATGTGGTTATGGCCAATCAATCAGTTCAGCAAACATTAATTCACACCACACGTGGCCTTTTCCCCCTGATGATTCAAGTGCACTTTCTTCTCTGTACTTTCACATGAAACCATTTAAAAATACGTAATAGAGGCAAAGAGCCAGTGCCTACTCAGGGCTGCTCAGATGTCAGGGACAATCTGAAGACATCTGGTTTGAGGGCCCAATGCTTGGGGGAGCTGAGCTCGGCTCAGCACAAGTATACATGGCTTTATTTCTCCTTTAGGCACACACCCCGTACTGCGACCAGCTTCAAGGCTGTTCTAATTTGCATTGGCTGGTAACCAGCCCCCAAGGGGCTGTTACATCAGCTGAGAATCATCAGAGCACAGGGACAGCTGGCTATGCCCCCACTCCTACCCCCCAAGCACATTCCCTATACTGAGAACTACCAGTTTGTACCAGTTTGACTTTAGCCAACTATTTAGGCCAGTATTCCAGCACACACCATAATGGGAGCCAGGATGTGGCCTTTATGTTATTACTAAAACCATTTGGGAACAGACTGTGCCTAAGATTCAGAGAGCAACAGGGCATAAAACACCACAAGTCTATCTTCCAGTGGTTTTATATTGCTACGTATCACTTTACCGTCTGAGGAGGTGTGCAATCACACATGGAACTGGCATGGCTGTGCAGTTACCACAATGAGATTTGCCTTTCCATGCACAGAGGAGCAGTTTTGCATTGTCATTTTTACAAGCAACTAGTCACTTTTGGGCATGCAGCCACACTAACTGGGCATGCATCTTGGGGGGTGCAGTTAATGTCCGACCTTTTGAAATTCATCTCCTTTGAAGCTACACCGATATTCCTTTAATAACTTGGGAGGGATTTGCAGGGCTGCCCAGAGGATTCAGGGGGCCTGGGGCAAAGCAATATCAGGGGCCCCTTCCATAAAAAAAAAAGTTGCAATACTATAGAATACTATATTCTTGTGGGAGCCCCTGTGGGACTCGGGGCCTGGGGCAAATTACCCCACTTGTCCCTGTGGGCAGCCCGGGGGATTTGAAAGGGTTTATTTCCCAACCATATTTCAATGCGTCCTTCAGTAATCAGAGGCAGGCCGGATGTGTGTGTTTGCCAGAGCTACCTCTGCACACACAATCCACCCACACATCAAGGATGCATTGTTTTCCTAAATTTCAAGTATAGTGAAATTGATGTGGCATTGCAGATCTGAGGAAATCGCACTAGGAATGTCAATACTGGTAAATGAATAGCTCTGTTCTCCAGGAGCTGCTGAGTAGCATTTGTTCTCACTTCACCAAGCTGAGCTGCGGAGGGTTATTGGTTTTGCTCTCTCTCTTTTTTTTTTTTTTTTTTTTTTTTTCCCCTAAGCCAAAAGCAATTAAGCATGAGTGCAAACCTTCTGCTATTGTCTGAAAACTTGGGAACAAGGATGCCTACAGTTTGTGAGCCCAGTTATTGCTTCTTAAATAGTACAGCTTTAAAACCCAGATACGTTTTTATCAATCTCTGAGTCAGAGTCGCAGGTGCACCTAAGCTGTGCTGGGGAGGAGGGCCACCTGGAGAAAGCTTGAATAGAAGGAGACTTTCCATTACTTCCCTATTCCTTCCCCATCCTGGGGGCAGTTTGTCTTCAGCTCAAATTAGAATAGCCTCAAGGCTGCTCTGACTGACACCATCTTGAACAGTTCCAACAACCACACAACAAAAATATTAACCCAGGAACCTATCCTTGCCACAAAGCCCGATTCACCAGCAACCACACAACAAAAACACTAACCCAGGAACCTATCCTTGCAACAAAGCCCGATTCACCAGCAACCACACAACAAAAACACTAACCCAGGAACCTATCTTTGCAACAAAGCCCGATGCCAACTCTGTCCACATATCTATTCAAGTGACACCATCATAGGACCTAATCACATCAGCCATGCCATCAGGGGCTCTTTCACCTGCACATCTACCAATGTGATCTATGCCATCATGTGCCAGCAATGCCCCTCTGCCATGTACATTGGCCAAACCGGACAGTCTCTACGCAAAAGAATAAACGGACACAAATCTGACATCAGGAATCATAACAATCAAAAACCAGTAGGAGAACACTTCAACCTCTCCGGCCACTCAGTAACAGACCTGAAGGTGGCAATTTTGCAACAGAAAGACTTCAAAAACAGACTCCAACGAGAAACTGCTGAGCTTGAATTGATTTGCAAATTAGACACCATTAACTCCGGCTTGAATAGAGACTGGGAATGGTGGAGTCATTACACTACTTGAATCTATTTCCTTATGATAACACCTCTTGTCAACTGTCTGTAATTGACCATCTTGATCATCACTACAAAAGTTTTTTTCCTGCTGATAATAGGTCATCTTAATTAACTAGCCTCTTAGAGTTGGTATGGCATCTGTTCCGTATGTGTGTGTGTGTGTGTACACACACGGAGAAGATGTACACACACACACACACACTTGTTATATGTTCCATTCTATGCATCCCATGAAGTGGGCTGTAGCCCACGAAAGCTTATGCTCAAATAAATTTGTTAGTCACTAAGGTGTCACAAGTACTTCAGTTCCTTAAGGACTCTCCTAAAAGGCCAGAATTGTTAGAGCACAACGCACTCCAGCCCCATCTTGGCACACTCACAGCTATATTGGAGGGCCAGGAGCAGGTGGTACAGAGCCATCTGTACAAGCTTTATATCACCCAGGGTTCTCCCAATGCAACAGGAAACCCCACCTGTTACATGTGGGCTGCTCCCTATCCCCTTTGAGCTGCTGCCAAGGATCTAGTCCCGTGTCCTCAGCTTTGTGTCCTAAACTATTTCCTAGCACTGTGGTGAAATAGTTGCTTCAATTCACCCCCAACTTGGCTGCATTTCAGTGGTGGAGGGAAGAATGGATTCTTTCATATTCAGATAGTCATAGATTGTAGGCTTTACATTTTTTGGCATGCAGAGTTACAGAGCTTGCACCTACAAATCCGGTAATTGTGTGCCAGTGATGAGAACTGACCCCTGGCACATCCAGTCATGGTAGCAGCACACCTGAAGTCTTTGAAAATCTGGCCCATACAGCTCGTGAAGTGCTTTTGGGAGCTTTGGACTGAAAGGCACTAGAGGCATTTGTTGCATGAGTTTGTATGGTGACAGTACTCAGATTCCCTTCCACCAGAGCTCCCAGCACCATTGTGTTAGGCGCTGCTCACCTCCTTCCCCCTCCAGGAAAAGACAGCCCTGTCTTGCAGAGCTCACAGTCAAGACAGACAACTTTCCATTGAGCCTGCCAAGATGGACACCACTTGCAGTGGTGTTTTTTGTAATGTGGCCACTGTGTAGAGATCAAGATATAGGAAACTGTATTGGAACCTGCAGACAATTAGTAAACAGCACCAGATCTGGCTTCCTTAAAAGTGAGTATGGCCTAGAGGTTAGAGCACAAGACTCTCCTACAGTTGTCGGCCTTTTCCCCTTTCTACCATGTGCCCCATATGGCCCCTGAGAATTCAGCTACACATTATTTTTAAAGGGCATCTGGGAAAGCAATGAATAGCTGAGATAAGCAAAGGGCCAGGGCCGTTCAAACGTCAGGGACAAGCTGAAGGGGGGAGAGGCTCGGGGAGGGTTTCAAACCCAGGGCAAGGTCTCCTGCCAGAAGCTGAGAGAGACCATAAAAGTGTCCTGCCCCCACTCCACAGGACTGAGACGAGGCTTTGCCACTTTGCTTCCGTCAGAGCACAGGCAGGTGCCAGCTCAGCTCCAAACCCTGGAGCTGGGCTGTTTGCTGAGCAAGGAGGAAGGAGCAAAGACTAGAGAACACAAGCCGGGGCAGGCTGAGTGTTTGTTTAAACTGTAAAAGCAACAAGAGAAAGGATTTCTTTGGACACCTCCCCAGGACAGGAGTTGCAAGGAGATGTCGCAGAGAACCAGACCTCTCCTTTCCCGTTGCCGTGGATGCCTCGTGTTGCCTCTTGACTCACAAGTGCCTTCCCTTAAATAACAGTCGATGCCAATGAGCAGTGCCAGCCCAGGAGGAGGAATAAATACATGGGAACAAAACCACCCTCCACTCCCCAAGCAATCCCAGTTTCCAGTAGCAGTAAGCACCCAGAAAAGGCTCTTCACTCTCTCAGTGCACACAATGAACATAGCACTGCTTAGCTAGGCTGTTGTCCCCTACCTTTGGTCTGGTTAAGGTCAGTCCAGTCTGCAACACATTGCAGCCAGGCAGGTAACCAGGCTAGGAGACATCAGGTTCCCTGAACGGGTTGTGGGATAGCCAGGCCTTAACTCTGTAGCTCGATTGCCAACACTGGACTCTAACAAGGACCAGTATTGTTTGCAGCATCTCTAGAAGGTGAGCCAAAAAGACCAGCCCCTGCCATTAGCTGTACTAAATTCCTCTCAACTGGATGTTGCTAATTACCTTTCATCCTTTTTGCTCTGTTGTCCTTTCAGTAATCCATCTCACATAGGATGCTGAATGGAGGGCTCAAGCTAAGTAGTATGCTACTGGGGTTGAAAGGAAAGCCAAGCCACATCTTTCTAACACAGCATCTCATTATGACCACCACCCTGGCTGGATCAAGCCCCAGCTACCCTGAAGATTGAATTTCGATCTATGAACCACTGCCACAGCTCCAGCTCCTCTGGAACAATACAGATAAAACCCAGGACTCAGTGTGAGAGCTGGTGACAAAGCATGATTGGTAAAGGGGATCTGGCTATGGAACAAACATATAGAGGAGTTCAGACAAATCCAGAGTCTGAGCATCTTTAGGAAATGCTGCAAAATCTTCCCCTGCATAAAGCCCTTGCCACCGTAAGAATGACACTCTCAGCACAGACATCCGCTTCAGCCCAGGAAATTGCACCCCCTCCAAAATAGAGGAAATTAACAATAATAATAAAAAAAAAAAAACCAAACAAGCCCTGGCCCCAGGCAGAGATTTTATCTCAAAGAGGGTGAAGTGCCAGAGAATTCAAGAAGTCCACTAGGGACTTCACAGTTGCTATTGATTGGATGTCAGAGGAGCTGATACTATCACATGGGCAGCAGTATAAAACCCTCAGATAAATAGCCAGATCCTACAAAGGAAAGCATGTGGCTCCAACTGGGTTGTGTGCAGCTGGAACACAGCAAGCAACTGGATTGCGCTAAGGTTCCTTAGCACTTTGATTTGTGACATCAGCCTTCCATCACTCTGCCCAGCGTGAGCCCAGGCAAATCACTTAATTCCTCCATACCCAAATGTCCTAGTCTGAACAATGAGGATGCTACTCCCCTTCTTCTGGGGGAACGGGGTGGGGATGAGGACTAGTAGGTGCAAAGCCCTTGTCTCACTCCAATGATTTGGGATGGCATCTCCTTTGGGAAGCATCACTTCTATACTGTTGAAGGTGCCACTGTAGGCAGCAATACAAGAAACACCATCAGCTGTAGGATGTGATAGAGAGGGGAGAATTCACATGCCATCTCTCTCCGCAGGGCCGGCTCTAGGCACCAGAAAACAAGCTGGTGCTTGGGGCGGCACATTTTTAGGGGCAGCATGGCCGGCGCCAGAATGCCGCCCCTAAAAATGTGCCCCGGCCGCCCTAGCTCACCTCCGCTGCTGCTGCCACGGCGCGCGAAACAGCTGATTCGCGCGCCGCTACTCGCCCTCCCTCCCAGGCTTGGGAGCAGCGGCGCGCGAATCAGCTGCTCTGCGCGCCGCGGCGGCTCGGGGTCTCCCCCTCCCTCCCAGGCTCTCAAACCTGGGAGGGAGAGGGAGATCCCGAGCAGCCATTTCGCGCACCGCTGCTCCCCCTCCCTCCCAGACTTGAGAGCCTGGGAGGGAGGGGGAGCAGCGGCGCCCGTGCCACGGCCACTCGGAGTCTCCCCCTCCCTCCCAGGTTCTCAAACCTGGGAGGGAGGGGGAGACTCCGAGTGGCCGCGGCGCGGCGCCACTGCTCCCCCTCCCTCGCTCCCAGGCTTGAGAGCCTGGGGGGAGGAGGCAGGGCTGGGGATTTGGGGAAGGGGCGGAGTTGAGGCAGAGCTGGGGGTGGGGTAATTAAAGAACCAGGGGCGGCCAAAATGGTTTTTGCTTTGGGCGGCAAAAATCCTAGAGCCGGCCCTGTCTCTCCGCCTTCTGGATTACAGAGCCTGGGGTATTTCTAATCTCTTCTCCTTTACTGGTAGGAGCTGCATGTTTCTTTTCAGTTTCCCGATGCTCTTTAAGGCACAGAAATGTCCCAATTTTTCCCAGGTTACAAAGGGAGCATCCACCAGCTGAATCAGAAATCCATGGTGAGCCACCCGTGGCAGGAAGCAGTTATGCTCCAGCTGTCTTGGAGGAGAAAGTCATTACAATTTAGTGTGATACCAGTTGTTAGGGGAGTCTAATTTCTAGCCCACACATTGCAAAGGGCAGGAGCCCGAGATTATTCACTAAGCATTACTGTCACTTGATTATTACAGCTGCTCTGACGGTACGGCCAGACGTCGTCCTACCCTGGACCGTTCTTGTGTCTGTGTTTGTGGTAAAACCCAGCCTAACAATTCTTTGCTAAGACTTCAAAAACCAGCAGTGATTTCTCCCTCCTGCAAAAGCAGATACACCATGAAAATATGGGTAAAGAACCAGAAAAACAATTTCTGCATTTTCTTTACAATATTTTCATTACCAGTCCCCCATTTGCGAATATTTTCAAAGTATCTCTATGCAGTTAATCAAGGCTCATCTCAGAAAACTGCTCCCAGGGCTAGTCTGCACCGGTAATGAATCAGGCATAGCAAGACAAGGCCATTCTAGTATGATTTATTGTGCCTAGAAAAAGCAAGGTACCCCAAACTTGATGAAATACGACTAACTCAGACGCTGCAGGCTTCAAGGACATTTTATTTAGGGCCATTCAGGGGAAAGTTGGACAATGTTAGACATTTTGTAGAAGGAAAAATAACCCAACATTTATGGAAGATGTGTCAGGATGCAAAAAAACTCACCCAAACGAGCCTGTTGTCACTAACAGGAAGTTGACTTGAGAGATTCTGCATCTCTCTTGTTTCAGAGATAGACATAAGACAGCCTCAGAGATTTAGGGGGGAGGGATAGCTCAGTGGTTTGAGCATTGGCCTGCTAAACTCAGGGTTTTGAGTTCAATCCTTGAGGGGGCCACTTAGGGATCTGGGGCAAAATCAGTACTTGGTCCTGCTAGTGAAGGCAGGGGGCTGGACTCATATGACCTTTCAAGGTCTCTTCCAGTTCTAGGAGATAGGATATCTCCATTAGAATTTAATTAAACTTTACCCCCTCCACTCCCAAAGCACAGGGAAATCAGGACTGAAATTCACTGCGTGGTCCCTCTGTCCAGAAGAGAGCTATTCATATGCTTGTCCTACTCTAAGGTTAATCAGCACCAAGATACCTTTTCCCCCCCTTCCATGCAAAACCCTTTGAAGATGTAAATGGAAGAATCACAGGCAATAACCCTGTCCCTAACAGAAAGGCAGTTGTTATTTAGTCCAGATTATCTGGCTGATCTGTCAGCAGCATCTGAATGGAATGCTTCCTGGCCTTTGTGACTGGCAGACAGAGAAGCACATATGCAGAGCACACTGCTCCATGACTTCCCATGTGATCTGATAAATAAAGATATAATCAGCCAGAAGGCAACATCTCTTGTGGAACTTTGCCACCTGAGATGGGCAGGCACCGAATCACATTTCAATCTACCTCACACCTTCTTGGATTTCGTCATGTCCAATCCTGATGACAAGGAGGAGAAAGATACTGCCAGATACAAATGCCGCACTGAGTGGCAGAACCAGCCGCAGGTACCTGGGCACCGTACCTTTCTTCTGATACTCTGGCTATTGACTCCAAGGGGATAGGGCAGGATGTGGGCCCAAGGCTTCACTACTAAACTGGTCTGTCTTCTGTAGGATCAATGAAACCTCTTGAGTTTCCCCAGGAGATCATGTTTCCTTTGGTGGAGCAGTTTGCTAGGCCAGTGAACAAATAGTTATTCATGATTCAGTGATGAATCAATAGGACAGCCCCTAC
Source organism: Malaclemys terrapin pileata (assembly GCF_027887155.1). Taxonomy (NCBI): domain Eukaryota; kingdom Metazoa; phylum Chordata; order Testudines; family Emydidae; genus Malaclemys; species Malaclemys terrapin. Next base: position 17,274,448 of record NC_071516.1, on the reverse strand, counting down.
TCTGAGAAAGGCCGGAATGGTTTCTCTATTGTGTATCCTCCCATAGGTTTGAAGTTTTATTTTGTGCACATGAAAGGTGCTGGATAGCCAAGCCTGGATCCTCTTTAGCGACAGAGCATATAGACCCCGGGCAGCAGCAGCTTCCTTATATATGCTCTTCTTCCACCCTGCCTTTTATCTCCATGGCCCAGTCCAAGCCTTGGTTTCCCTGAGACTGCCAACCAAGCGGCTGATGAGTGACACCTGTTGGTCTAGTTCATGGGATATGGACACTTGTCTACTGAGAACTGGACTGAGACCCGCACGCTCAGCCAGCTCGCAGTAACTGTCACCTTCCTAACTTCAGCCCTGGCTGGAAGAGGTGATGGAGGGTGACAGACTGCATCCTCGCATCACTATTCTGTCTCTTGCAACTAACTTTCTCCCTTCTCTGATGTTATGCCAGTAAAAAGCTTTCACCACAACCAGACTAGTCAGTGCCTAGGAATGATCAATTACCCCACCTGCTCAATTCCACTTGAAATATGTAGAAACTGATACCGAGAGATTAAGGCACAAAGGGAGAACATTTCCATTACTACACCAGTCCCACCGGATCATGGTCAGAAGCTCAGTGGAGAACAGAGAATGTAGTTTCAAAACTACCTTTAATCTGAACAAAACCCTTGAGAGACTGGTTCCCCGGAGCAGGCCAGCAACAACATGATAACAAAACATACTTCTAATCTGACTCAGTAACTTTAAAAGCATCACTTTCGATAACAGGATTAAAGTTATTGTAAGCTTGAAGAAGCACATTACCCCATAGCCAAGAGTTACATGCGCAATGAGTGGGAGGAAACTGCAGTGAAGGAAAGGGAATGAAAGAAAAAAAAAGTTAATTATCTGTACAGTAACTGTTTTCCAGGAGATGTTGTGCACACATACCTTCCCCTCTAGGTGCATGTGCCCAGTACACTTGAGTTGGAGACTTTTGCCAGCAGTACCTCTAGGTGGCGCACGAGTCCCTGATCCTTTTGCTCTCAGGTGAGGGGTAAGTGGGATATGTTTGCTTCCTCCCTCTCTAACTTCTCATCACTGTAACCAGAGGCAGATTAAGATTTACTGGGGCCCTGGGTGCAAAACATTTGGGCCCCCCACATCATTCCCAACCATGGAGCCCTGTCCCCTGCTCCTTCCCTTCCCCCAAGGCCCCTCCCCCAAAGCTGGGGCTATCATAAGAACTGCCCAGGGAACCTGGGCCACTATGGGGAATCCTGGACCTCCCCCACCCCATCTGCCCTGGGCAGCAGCATCCTAGGGCAGGGACACAGGCACGGGCTGCTCTCGGGCACGCCGGTCCGCCACCCAGGGAGGGGTCTTGGACCAGCTCTGAGCAGGGGGCAGAAGGGAAAGGGAGGCTTGAGCCAGCTCCATGTGTGGGGCAGGAGGATAAAGGGAGAGGGAGCTTGGCCAGCTCTGTGCGTGGGAGAGTGCGGGGGAAATATACTCAAGCTAGACAGGTTTGGTCTTCTGACCTGGCCGGGGCCTCAGGGGGAAAAGGAGAAGCAGAGCCGAGGAGCAGGGCTGATTGGGGGCGGGGGTGTGTGTGTGAAAAGCGAGTGAAGGACCTGCTGCCCAACTGCCGAAGACCTGGAGTGCTGCCCCGTCAGTAAAAGTGCCACCGGGTGAGTAAAAGTGCCGCAGCAGGTGGCGCCTTTTTTTTTGTGATCGCTCTCTGTTTGCTACACCTGGCTACGTCACTGACACCTGGTTGAGAACCACTGGCCTAGAGGGAAATCTGGTCTTCTTGGAAGACCATGAAAGGAGGGTCCATCCAGGAGAGCCTGAAGTTCTGAAACCCTCCTTGTAACCAGAAATGCCATCTTCATTAGACAATAAAGGTAATGATGATGTAGCCATAGGTTCAAAGAGGGGTCTTATGAGTTTGGAGATGACTAGATTTGAGATCCCATACAGGTACAGACACAGAAGGGTAAATGTTTTAGGGTTCTTGTAAGGGCTACTCAACAAAAGAGGGTGAGAGAAAATGGAAAAACCCATCTACTTGTGGATATAATGCAAAAAACTGGAAGCCAGGTGGACTCTCACTGAACTAATCAAAAGGCCTGGGGATGTCAGGTGCAACAGATAGACTAGCACATCTGTAACCTCGGTCTGATGGGGTGATAAATATTCTGCTTAAACTGAAAATCTCTTCCACTTTGCTGTGTATGTGGCTCTAGGGGATTTCATTTCTCAACTTCTTGGGAGCACAAGAGACCATCCATACTGTGAGGTGGAGATACTGGCAGCCGGGATGTTGAGACTTCCCTTGGTTTTGACACAGGAGATCCTTGACTAGTGGTAAAGTTATCGGCGACCAGATGGGAGAATTGATGCATGTGTGTGAACTAATACTGTTTAGGCCACACCAGTGCAGTAAGGATTAATGTTGTTTTATCTCTTTTCCATTTCCTGAGTACACTTGGAATGCAAGGAACTGAAGGGGATGCATATAAGATGACTGGATCAAGGGAGAATGTGATGGAACCCAAGCGGCAGCCAACCCTGAAGCAAAGTCTCATGCACTTGTTCAGGTTGGTTGTGAACAAGTCTATTGCTGGAAACCCCTAGCAGTGGAAAAACTGAAGGAAAATGTCCTTTCTGATTGACAACTTGTGTTGGTCTAAGAAAACCCTGCTGAGAGAATCCACAACTGTGCTCCTCACTCCTGGAAAGTGGAAGGCCTCCGAGGAAACGTTGTCACATATGCATAGATTCCATAAGAGGGTAGCTTTCTGGCATAGTTGAGATTATCGAGTGCATTGGACACATACCTGTAGCAGAATGTGCCTTCACAAAATCTCGCAAAGGAGAAGGCAGGATTCTGTCTTGAAACTAGAATGTCAGCTGTTTATTCCAGTGTGTTGGCACTTTAGGCCTGAAAGAAAGAAGGGTTAAAGCTGCAGTAGATAAATTTGTCCTGGTTTGCTAATTGAAACTGATCTCTCCCTTCCCTCTGAAAAACAGATGACTAAAGCCAGTTTAGAGAACGATGAGAGCTCTGGTGTGGCTAAAACACAACAATACTTTTATTTTAATCTCAAACTGCACTAAAAATCCAACAGCAAAATGGCAAGAACCAATCCAGAGCAAAGCTGTTCTCGTCCAAAGCAGTCAGAGGTCAACTTCAGTTACAGCCCAAGAGCATCAGACTCACGTGTGCATGTCAAAGGATAATGTTTAATAAACTCTGCTAATGTTGAAGGCCACCTCCCCCTGAGCAGATGCCGACAACGGCAGCTTGTGCGAAGGGCAAACACTCACATACAGTTCCAATCTTCATAACACCCACAATCTTTATAACACCTCTTATCACTAGATAATCTGATTAGGCAAACTCCTTATGTATTACACACCCAAGGACCTGCCCAGACCATCTGAACACACACTGCATCAGAGCTAGAGCATAAAGCAAGCACAGGACAGCGCTAGGAACTGCAAGTATGACCCCCAGCTCTAGGACACTCCACCTGTAGCTTTTGCTGTGTCACTTCAACTCTGCCTTCAAAGTTCCCTCCACGAGTGCATGAGACGCATAATTAGCGTTTAATATAAGCTTTTTGGGAAGATACATTACAAAGGTGCCATCTGTCAAACATACTCTGCTCTTTCCCCAGAGATTACAGACAGCTGACCACTATGGGAGTGAGTAAACAAAAAGGTTCAGATGGGCAGTCTCTGGGACATTTTGCTGCAGTAGAAAAAGCTGGTGAATCCAGCTCTAACGTGGGGTGGGCAAAATCCATCTTGAGGAGCTTCCTCTTTAATTTTAGAGAAAACTGGAGGCTCATGAGGCTTTGAAGGATCTCTTCCATACACAGATGACAACATGAGAAGCTGCCCCATAGTGTCCCCCACCAATTCAGTCCTATTCTAATCACAGCTACCTCTCTTAAGGAGGCAGGGTGTTCAGTCAGTTGCCTTGGATCTGTGCCAATTTGGGTGGTGGTAGGCAGTAGACCAGGGGTCTCAAACTCAAATGACGACGAGGGCCACATGAGAACTAGTACATTGGCCCAAGGGCCACATTACTGACACCTCCCCCCATGCCACCCTCAGCCCCACCCCCACTCTACCCTTTCCATGAGGGCCCCGCCCATTCCCTTCCCCCATTCCAACCTCTTCACCAAAATCCCCACCCCAGGGGGTACAAGAGGGGTGTGGCAGGGGCTCAGGGCAGGGAGTTGGTCTGGGATGCAGGAGGGGTGAGGGGTGCAGCAGGGGGTCAGGGTGCAGGAGGGGTGCAGCAGGGGGCTCAGGGCAGTGGGGGGAGCTGTGCGGGGTGGAGTAGGGGGTTCAGGGCATGGGGTTCAGGACAGACAGGGAGCCTGCCCTGCCCCCGCTGCACGTCAGGCCCGAGCTGCTCTAGGTAAACGTGGGGGGGGGGGCATGAGGAGCTCGCGGGCCACAGAAAATAACCCTGCAGGCCGCGTGTTTGAGACCCCTGCAGTAGACGTAGGTACCTGCCCACAAATCACTAAATACTCAACTCATTTCACCAGGTCATCAGCCAATCGTAAGTTGGTGGTGGCAACATCAACCAAATCTAATCCAGACGGCTAACCTTCTGACTGGCAACCTGGCATGCACAAGTCTTTCCCACGTGCAATTGCTGCATTTGAATCACAAAAAGGCAAAGAATCTTCTATTCTTTTTCTTTGGGGCCTGAGCAGTGTGGTTTTCCCTTCCCTTTGCACAGGTGCTCAAGAGAAGGGCTACAGCTGCTTAGGAAAGGAGAGAATGCCTGTGGGGATGCTAAGCAGCTGAGGTGCAGGACTACTAGTTGTTTCACTGCTACATGTGCTTCCCCCATGTTTGTTGCATCCACCTGCTGTCTTATCTGTCACTTATATTCAAGCTCTCCAGGGCAATGACCATCTTGATTATGTTTGCACAGTGCCTAGCACAATCAGGCCCTGATCTCAGAATGCCCCTGCTACATGCTGCTGCAATAAAAATAAACCATACCCAAGAGCAGAAGATTGGGTGGACCCTCACTCTTCTTTTCTGTTTGTTGACATTTTGCTCTGTTCTGAAGACTTACCATTCAAGGTACAGAGACCTCCTCTTTCCATCCTCAACAGATACAAGCCACAAGCCTCCCCTTCCTCCCCAAAAGAGGGCACAACATAAGAGACTCCACTGCAATTTCTTGGTTCTTGAATATGTATTTTTTTACTGAAAAATCATTCATAAATTAAATACAAAAATGTACAAACACATGGGTAAATAAATGTAATGATACAAAGGATTGCTCTGCTGAAAAAAGTGTGTGTGTATGTGTGTGTGTGTGTGTGTGTGTGTGTCTTAAAACACTACATTTCAGTGCAAACATGTACCCTGGCACCTCTTAAAATCATAAGAGTATGTTCAAAAGCCATGATGGTGAACGGATACTACCTGTGGTTTAACTCCACCTCAGACGGTGGGTGACTAGAAGTATGTGACTCTTGCTCAGTTGGTAAATTCGTTATAGAAGAAGAGGATCTTTAAAAAAATAATGAACTTTAAATAAATATTTTAGCAAATAAAACCCCACATGGCTTGTAAAAAAAAAAAAAAAAAAAAAAAAATCAGCATTGAACATGCCCTGACTCCCAGCAAGGTTAGTAGACCATGTTGACATACACGGGGTGCACAAGGGGCCTTGTTGAATTTCAGCTGCCAGAATACGTACAGTTCTTTTTACTATGAGAATTTTTACACCATAACAGCACATGCGCTTGACAAAGTGTTTTAACAATTACATTTCTACACAATATTTGACTTAGCTGATAAGATTAACAGTGCACATTTTAAGATATTCCACATTTTAGAGAGAGGGAAAAACTCAACCTGATTGACAAAAAAAATGCAAAGAGTGACATTGATTAGCTGTGAAATGGGCACTTTCAGGCCAACCTTAAATGAGTACATTTCTGAGTAGAGGTAATGCCTTTTTTGTTCAAAACATAGGGTGTAAGAGATGGTAAATATACATTAAAGACTGAGGATTCAAACTAAAATACAGTAACATCTACTCACACATGCATTCACAATTCCTGTGGTGGTGAATTTAGACCATTTGAAATACATTCCTTGTTTGAAGCACCATTAAAGACATCAGTTGCTAGCAACATTTCAAGATTAAAGAAATGAGGGGGAGAGTAAAGGTTCAGCATTTGAAAAGGATCCACAAGAATTACAGAGATCAAGAATCAGAAGCAAGAGAGTCTTTATTGCTATATGTGCCATAAAAAAAAAAAAACTATAAATAACCTTCAAGAAACAGTTTTAAAGCACATGTATTCCAAGACTTTAAACCTAAATTACAAACTTACCAGCACTTTCAAGGGCAGATGAACTGTCCTTTCATGCAGGCTGATAAGATCTACACAACAAGAACTCCATGTTTTCTAAACCAAAGTTATTCCAGAGACAAAAAAAGAGTCCTGGTCAATCACACCCACAGCAGATGTGTATGGGGATCATATGTCCATGGAACCAAGAAAATAATGTAAACCATAAGAGTTAAGGAAACAGAAGGCAAACAATTCAATAAAAGAAAGTTAAGTACTTCTGAGCTTAAATACTCACAATCTCTTTATATAGATATATAAAAAAGCAACCCAAAGCACTTTTACCATATAGAAGTCGAGTAAAAGTGAGTTTGTACATACTGTATAAGTGATGGATTGGTTTTAAACCAGAAAAAAACAACCCTAAAACAGGCACAACCCAAGGAGAACAGTTCAGAAAAAAACCTAAATCTGCAAAACTGGATGGGGACAACCACCAAGCACTTCAGTTTTGTATACTCATGTTTTCCTGAACTAATTAGAATGCCCTTCATTTTTTCTCATTATGATTTTACATCTGTGGATAAATCTAGCTCACTATTTGTACTTGTGGAATGCATTCCCTGGCTAAGGATTATAACCAAGGGTTCTACCTACAGTTAGAATGTACATTAGTTCAGTGTTCTGTTCAATTTACACAATAAATATATCAAAATATTATTTCATGAAACAAAAATGTTACATTAGAGGAATCACTGTAGAACGTTGTTAATTCAAGGGCAGATTTAATAAACTGCAGCTGACTGCCCAAAACTAAAGACAGTGACTGAGGAGGGAAGGTAAGATTTTTTGCATGGAAACCACACAGGCCTACTGGTGAAATTTGAGGGGAGAGGGGGAGAGAGAAGAGGAGGAGGGATGTGTTTGAGTAAGTCTAGAATCTAAGCTTGCACTTGCCACCACTGTGGTATAGAGGGTAATGGGCAATGAAAACCCAACAGGAATAAAATGGGAAAACTCCATATGAACTATAATTTACACATTATCTACCACACAATGATATGAACTGGATATTTGTTCTTTCATGAAGTTTCCCTTATCCCTCCCTTCTCCCAAAAAGCCCCCGCCATTTCCATAGTATGCAATGATGTGGCTCCATATTTCTGAACCCCGACATCCTACCAACTAAGGCCCCTATCCTGTAAACACCTACGCTTAACTTTACATCACTGGGACTACTCACATGAGTAGAGGGACTTGCTCAGGAGTAAAGTTACCTACGTGTTTGCAGGATTGGGGCCTAAATGAGTGACCTTAATATGTAAACCTTTAGCTTGAGTTTTAATTGTAAAAGAAAATAAAAAGGCATTTTACACAGCTTATTTACACTTACACTTCTTTAAGAAGCGATTCTGTGGTATATACTTCAAGCAGGTCATTAAAAAAAACCACACAAATGTAGAAGAATGGTATCATCTTAAGTTTCATTTGATCTCCTATTAGGGCAGTTGCCTACTGGGTTGCTTCTGGCATCCAAACTCAAGAAGCCAACAGAGTCATTCAGCCAAACTGGTTCTGTGAGACAAAAGCACGTCAGATCACTGTTGTGATATTGAGATTGTTGGAGGAGACGGAATGCAGAGACGAGAGCAGCAGGTCACACCATCGTTCATAAAACCAGAAAGCGAGCGAAGTCCCCGAGCTTGTTGCACAAACAATCGGACTGGGCCAGACGATTTGGGCGTGCACTTTCAATTTTATTCTTCGAAATACTGTGATCCTTCATTAGACAATGTGTTTCTTGTCCTTGGTAACTCTATAAAAGAATGTCTAATGTGTTGCTTTCTTGGTGAAGGGCAAAGCAAACTTATTAACTCCTCTCAGTATTCGTTTACCAGAGCCAGCTCTGGTGTCAGGTTAACAGTTATGTTTTTATACAAGGCGTCATATGTAATGTTTGGAAAGTAGTTCAAGTTACTGAGACCGTCCAGGACTTGCCTCTCTTTTGACTTCCTCAGCAACGCATACCTGTTTAAAGAGAACAAAAGATGGATGTATCCACTCCCACACTGCTCAAGGCTGCAGAAATTTAGGCTAAGAGCTATTACACGCAGTCCCAACAACAAGAACAAGAAAAAACGAACATGAGAAAATCCTCCTGAGCACAGACCCCTTAAGATAGATGTATAAGAGACAACTCCAGCATTTAGACACGTAAATATTTAATACACTTTGCAGAAATAAAATTTTGATCCACTGTCTGGAGTGATGCATAGCACAGACCAGAATCAGATCAGTATTATTTTTCTAGGCTAGTATGTTTTCTGTGTGTCCAGCCGGCACAGTTTTGTCAAACTGACAATATGCACAGAAATAAGAATTGGTAACTTCCTTCCCAAAAACGGTAGATCATGAGGACACAAAGCAGCTGAATGACTCCAGGTGTTTTCTGCATGCCCCTATACAAAAATAAGACATGGCCTTCATCCCACAGAACTTATCATCTAAGTGAGACAGAGCAAACGGGGGGCGGGGGGGAGGAGGGAAGAGAGGGGGAAGGGAAGATGACAAAATAAAGCCACTCACAAGAGCAGGAGCAAACAGCATTGGACTAGTGGCAGGCAGAAGCCAGAAGAACTGAATTTGAGGAGGGGGAAAGCAAAGGTTCTTGGCACCTCATTTCAGGGTTGGGGGCAGCATGGAAGAGAGTTACAAAGGTACAAGAGACAGCATAGGGTGTGAGAAGAAACAGATGGAAACATACAGGCAGGGTAGGTTCTTTGGTACTTGCACAGCCCTCATAACTGTCGTATCTACATGTTTCACAATCTTTTAATGCTTTTCCAAAGGGGCGGTTAAAGTAGAGCACGAAGACTTTGAACTCGGCTCAGTGAAATATTAAATCAGTACAGGAACATGGAGGTGAAGTAGTTAATGTTACAGGAGCAGCAGGAAGAGCTTTATCTGGAGCACACTGGATAGATTGAAGAGGGGGAAGGAGTGAGTCCAGAATGGAGAAGATTACAGTAGCCCAAGCAGGAGAAAAACAGTGGCATAAGATAGAGTTTTAGCAGTGGGGATGGAAAGGACACAGCAGAGGGAGAAGTAGCAGTGAAGATCTGGCAAGAGATTGGGTGTGGGGAAATTGATAATCAGCTCAAGGTTTGAGTGAACAGACTGAGTGCGTCAGTAAGGACAATGTACGGGGAAGTGAAGTTCCATTTGATCAATTAAAGTCTGAGAAATAGTGGGATCCAGGAGGAAATGTGAGGAGGCTGGAGGTTCATCAGCACAGGGCTCTGACACTACAGGAGCAGTCAGGCAAAGCTGTTTACACCAGTGACATCAATGTAAAGCAAGGCTAAGTTGCACCGGGGCAAATACCAGCTTTGGCCCATCTACACTAGGGAGCACCCTCGAGTAAATACACTGGTGGCTCTAACCAGACCCCATACTGGACAAAGGCCTAGTCTACAGAAAAAAGGGAATAAAGGAGTTAGTTCAAAGGCTTTGAACGGAGTCAGGTAGGCCTGTCACTGTAAGCTTTACAGTCAGCAGTGGGCTACGATGTTATGCTCGGATGTGTAATACCTCCAACTAGCAAGGTGAATGGCTTAAAAAAATAATCAGACTGCTTCAAAACCCTCTGAAACATACTATCTCCTCAACGCTCCTCAAGTGACTGTTGCCAAATAAGTGACAGCAGTTCACTGGATGCACGCTGACCATCAGCCTACAAAATTCCAGATCTGATGAAACAAAGGAGGCAAATCTAAAGCTCTCATTTCCACTGCACTGTAAAGCCCTTTGATGCTTTAGAGAAACTGAACAATTGTGACATTTTCCCCTGAAACTGACGTCCTTGGTTCAGCTACAGAGAATTGAAATGGTAGAAACTTATTTCCCTCACCATAATCTGTTTGGTAGCAAAATGAAAGCTAGATATAGAGAGGAAAAAGATTTTTCTCTCTATCAAATGGAAGCTCGGAGAACAGGAAAGTTGATGCTGGAAAGAGGCCCGGAGCTTAATGAACTGCTGGTTCATTCCCTGCTTGAATTTGCAGTTAATTCAAAAAGTATTAGCAGGGTGAGCTTTGTGAGTTTCTCTTCTAGAGCTCTCCTAGCAGTTCCTGTTCTGGTATTCGTAGTGATAACACAATTTATAGCTAATTGCCATTCTAAACAAACAGTTGTAGCTTGTGAGGTGTTGAGTCATGTAATTGTTCACAAATAAAACATTCCCACTGGTTCGGTTAAACAAGCTCTTTCGTACCACTGCATACTGCTCGCTCATACGCCTCCTGGGGCTCCTCTGGAAAACAGGGACAGCACCTGTGCATTTATGCTTCCAGAAACAGCTCTCTGGGCCCTGCTGGAATGCCAATCCTGATACACAATTTAACTCTTCACAGCCTCTTGAACAGGAACAAAACCTAATGATGTGGAGCTTTTCCCGGTGACTCAGCACACTATCACCTAGACTATAAGCTTTGTGGAGCAAGGCACTCTTTTGTTACTTCTCTTTACAGTCCTAGCATAATGGAGCCCCGATTGGCATTCCTAGCCACTACTGTAAAATAAAAATAAAAATAAAAATCAGTTAGCTGGATGCAAAATCTTGCTCACTTTAAAATTATGGCAAAATCTATTTTCTCCTATTGCAGCTGGGTTTTACTCTAGAAAAATGAAAAAGGAAGCCGACTGAGGTGTTCTTTCACCTCAAACAAAAATGGAGCAAAACGGTTATGAAGCACATGACACAGACATATTGCTTTTGCAATGGAAGCTACCTGCATGATGCAAATATAAGAGAGTTTGAAATCCCTCATAAACAGGGTCTAATAGAAACAGGGACAGAGGTTGTTATAGTAACTATAACACAAGGCTGTAGATCCTGCTACCATCCCTCTTGCAGGCTAAGCAGGGCTGGCCTGGTTCTAGGTTTGGAAGAGAACCTTTAAGGAAAACGCACATTGCTTCAGTACGTGGTGCTGACTATTCCACGTGAGGCTCACTTTCTACAGAGTACAGAACCAGGGCCGCAGCTTGTTACCAAAAGGTTCTATGCTGCTGAAACTCTTTTGGAAAAGCAACAACCACTAAAGAGGACCTTAGAATAAAGAGTCCAGGGTATTTACCAGGCCAGTTTGGGTTATTACATCCTGCCTCCCTGCAGTTCTGATTATTCCCTTCCTGTCCTAAGACTGTTGTGAACAAATTCTGTGCATTGCTTGACAGCTGCCACATATCACCCTGGAGGTAAATGAAGTGAGTCTCTTATACAGTATGAATGATAATTTGTGAAGTGCTTTAGTATACAACATTAGAACATCCGAGCTGCCATATGGGGTCAGACCATGGTCCATTTTGCCCAGCATCCTGTCTCTGACAGTGGCCTATACCAAAGCTTCACAGGGAGTGTACCAAACAGGGCAATCTTGGAGCGATGCAGTCCTGTCTACCAAACCCAGCTTCTGGTAGTCAGAGGCTTAGGGTCACCCCAAGCATAGGGTTGTCCCCCTGACCATTTTGGCTAACAGTTATTGATGGATCTATCCTCCATAAACTTACTACCCAGTTCTTTTTTGAACCCAGTTAAACTTTTGGCCCTCAGAACATCCCGTGGCAATGAGTTCTACAGGTTAGCGGTGCATTGTGTGAAAAAGTACTGCCTCTTGTTTGTATTAAACCTGCAACCTATTAATTTAATCAGGTGACCCCTGGTTTTTCTATTGTGTGAAAAGGTAAATAACACTTCTCAGTTCACTTTCTCCACACCAGTTAAGATTTTATAGCTCTGTCATATCCCCCCTTAGTCATCTCTTTTCTAAGCTGAACAGACCCAGTCATCTTACTCTCATCTCGTATGGAAGCTGTTCCATACCCTTGATCATTTTTGCCACATTTCTTAATTTTTTCCAGTTTCACTATACTCTTTTTGAGATGTGGTAACCAGAACTGGACTCAGTATTCAAGGTATGGGCATGTCATGGATTTATATAGTGGCATGATGATTTGGGGATCCTTCCGAATTAAACATAAATCTTCAATAATAGAAATCTCACTTGCCTTCCCAGGAACTGGACTTCGCCTCGATGATGGTGTGGAATTGACTTGTATTTCCCTGTGACTCCTCTTGGTCGAGTCACTGAGTAGCCTGCATACCGCACCCTGTATTATAAAGATAAGACTGACTGTTGCATTTGCTCCAAATTCAATACTCGCCAAGGCTGAACAATCATGAGCCACAACAGACTCGTCGTCTGTAGTAAGTACAGGTTTCCATTAGCTAGCTAAATAAAGGGAGAAGATTTCAACCAGTTCAGGCTTTGGACAAACTAAGCTACTTTCAGTACATTAAATTTTAATTGAGTAGTCAAATTGATCCTCAGATAAACATCAACATGAGAAATAATGCCCAAGGCCAACAATTTCACAGTTACTTATGGCAAGAACTAGACTTCCTCATTTTCTGTTAGTTACGAGCTTCCAATCCAATTTGCTTTAGTAGAATGGAATCAAACCTCAATCTATCCATTTATCAGGATACCCTAGAGGGCGTGATCATCTCTCCCCCTTCCCTCATGTGAAGAGGGCATGGAATAGTTCCACAGCCAATCCATACTGCCTGGGGTGGGGAGGGGCAGCTTCCCTTCACATGTTGTGTAAAACCCGTCTCCAGGCGATTGCAAAGCTGCTCAACCAAATTAAGGCTTTCAGGGGGCAGGCTTAGAACCAAGTCACAGCAGCAGATAAAATACCCATGCTTTATTTCACTCAGAACACGGCAGGCAGAGCCCTGAGGAGTGTCCACTGCCAAGAAGCTGGATGCATGCACTGTATGCCTGAAGAAATATATCCCCAACCTGTGTGGCAGCACATTCCTGTACCAGGCCAGCCACTACTGTATTATCAACGATGGCAGTTTGTACAACATGCATCAGGTGTTATGAGTTAGATGCTATTACAAGAACTCAATGAATAGAAGAGTCACACCATAGGAAAGTCTGCATGGAAGTTTGTCCATCCCCCTAGCCTTTGGGAAGTGGACTCAAGCCAAGACACCACATCAGTACCTGTTCCAAAGATCGTCATCCTCTCCGCCCCAGCCCCAGAACGCATTAGGAAAGCCATTGATTTTCCGAAACTGTTCCACTGTTAAGCCACTCACTCCACCAAAGAACTCATTATAAGGGAGCCTAAATAAAAGAAAGTGCATTAGTCACAACAGGTGTGAACAGTGTCTCAGGTCAGGGCTGATACAATTGCCTGCTCACAGACTGTCAGAGCAGCCATTCTCCTGGATGCAGCTGAATTAAGCCTTGAGCTATTGGGAAGTTTGCCTCTATTTCTGCTATGTTTACTTGCACAAAACCTGGAAACCAAACTGAAAATAATCTTTTAAAAATCTAGCTATTGGCTTTTTATCCATTATTGCATAAAGGGGGAATATAGTTCCTTACAGATACATATATTTATCCAGCTTGGCTGCAAAGTGTCTTGGCATCTGTCCACATCCATAATAGTTACGGTCATTTTCTGGTATATGGTCCACATCATGAAAGATCAGACAATCCCAGTCCAAGTCCTTCATTGCTTCCCGAAAGCCAATATTGAAGAGCATGGCACGGTTAAATGGTTGGTTACCAGCCTAGGAAATAGAGTTATTTCTCAGAAGAAGCTCAATATACACATTATATATATATATATATACACATATATATATATACACACACACACACACACACACACACACACAATGTACACTGTAAGTACATGTTTGGAAGTCAGTCATTCTTTTCATGGCCTCCTACACAAACTCAAGAGGGGGAAAAAAACCCTTAAATTCTTGCTTTTGTAACCCTCTTGCCCTGGTTTAACAATAGATATATGTGCTAAACAAACCTCATTTATTCTAATACACTTTAATTTCCCAGAAGCTTTCAGAAAGTGCCTGTGTCCAACATAGCATTCAGGTGAATGGCATATTATGAGAAGCTAGGTATTGTACACACATCAACATTAGGCAGTAACCTTTGAAAGCTTATGATATGTACTCTGCCTGATAAACAAAAACACACAGGACACACTTTGGAGAGTGGAATTTACTGTGCAATAACTGGGGGCAGAAGGCAGTAAATAGCCTTTTATATATGGGATGCATTGGGCAGCAAATCAGTCACGCAATAGCAAGTTTCATGTTCCAGTGGTTATTCCCACAGGTGAAGGCTTAGCCTGGAAAAATACATTGCATATACATGGGAAGTGACTCACTTGCTCAATGACATAAAACGCGAACTGTAAACGTTGGCGCTGTAGCATTGGAATAAGGTGCCTAAAGAGAACTGGAAGATGCTCATAACGATTGCGGAATGGTATCAGGATTGCCACCTAAGAGATAGAAGACATCAGGTAGTTGTTATATCTGGAAACCAGCTTTCACTTTGGCAGCCCACAAACCTACAGCTCAGGGCACTGGGTGTGCCTGAAGCCATGTGTATGGGTGTTTATAATCACAGGACCATAGACAGTGTTGATGGAAAAGGACTAACAAATCTAACCCATTTCCTGGGGCTGCCATGAAGGATTATTTTATAGTACACCATACAACATGGAGGAAACAATTGTGTGTTGGCCATTCACTCTCATGCCTCCTTTACTTTGTGCATTTCAGTACTCTAGCTTTTTAAAATAGATACTACTTTGAGAGATTAAGTTTCTTTCAAATATTAACTAAATTTCATGCTGGGTCAGGGGAGAGAGACTGACTGCACTGGAGACTTAAATCCTCTACCAACTGAACAGGTAGAGCACGATTCTCTTACACCATGCTGTTAATGTATCTCCACCCTCACAAGCAGGGAACCCTTCTAGCAAAGAAATCCATGGTCTCCAAGGTCCATGTTACCCTTGGTCTTTCTGGGCTAATTCTTGCACAAAACCAGAGGTAATTTTGGTGATCTGGATACCTATCAGTTAGAAACTAATTCATTACACAAACCACTAAACAGCCATCTGCACACAACACATTTCAGACCTATCAGCTGATCTGGATTTGAACAGTTACAGAGCTGACACGCGCCACATCCCATTAGCAACATACACCCCTCTCCAAAACTTTCTTATAAAAGAAATGAAGTGCTGACCCATCTGTCACTAGGTAACAGGCTCCTGAAGCTACGGGTTTATAGAGGACTGCTGTAGTCAGACAAGAAATACCTATGTTACAGGCAGCCCTACATTATCTGTGATGCAACTAAAGATATTTTTCTTTAGAATGGCAAAATGTAACCATAGCCCAGTTCTTGCCAATACCATTGTTTGTACTCCTTTGTACTGAACAAAGGCATCCCATTTTAATGTAGCTTGTGGCTGTTTTGAGGCTACAGTTTACCTTCCAGCGAGGCAGGCAGTCATCAGGTTTCCAATGGCCTCCTAGCTTGATGTCCGGGTCTTTAGAGAATAATTGATGGATATCCTCCATTCTGATTTCACTCATATTTACATCAATTGGGCCCTCTGTGTACACAATGGAAAGAAGAGGTCAATATTCCAGTCCCAGCAAGAGAAGGTGCATCTCAGGCTTCTCACATATTTCGGTCTCATGGTCCTACATCAGTGTGCATGCTTCTGCCGACTTCACTTTTCATACACTTATTACTAGGGCTGATTGCAAAATGGGTCTTTTCCTGTCAAGTATCAAAAAACTGCCACAGTACCTCATGATCTCATTCTCCTTTATAGGTTGGGCTCCCTAGTCAGACTACATCTCCCATGATGCATCAGGGTCTTCCCTCTTGTAGAGAGGCAGTGCATCATGGGAGACTTTGGTTGTGATGCACAATAGGAGTTGTCGTCTGGCCAGGGAGCCCAGCCTTTAGAAGAGAATGGGAGGATAAGGCACTGCGGCATTTCCAAATCAAAATAACGAGATTCAATGGAAAAAAAAATTGATCTTCAGCAGAAAGTCTTCTCACGGGAAAGTTTCGTTTAATCAAAAGCCAATTTTCAATTTAAAACAGTTGACAAAATTTTTCTAGTTTCTTCTTTCCTCACTAGCATTTGGATTCCCAACACTCCACCTTAGTCACTATTTTCTGACCATAGCTCAAGGAAGAGACACTTTCCCAATTAAATTCAAACTAGGATTTTTAGAGGATAGTTTGGTGGTCCAAATCATTGTATTCCATTGCTCGGTTTCTGGGACAAGTCCAGATTGGCAAATATTGCAGTAACCCCTGTGAAGAGGTAAGGAGCAAGCACTTCTATCATTCCCTTATTAAAAAAAAAAAAAAAAAAAAAAAGTGTCTCAGAGATTGATTCGCTTTGGGAGTCTGGTAAAAGTGATCTACAGCATTTGTGCTTGCAGAACAACATTTCTGCTCATTCCCCACCCTCCTAACATAGCTAAATGAAAGAAGATGCAGTGCATAAGTCAGGAGGTAGAAAAACGGTACTAGAACACACCATCCAAAAACATGCAGGAACAGACAAGGACTCTGGAGCAGTTAGGTAAAGCAGTGAAGATCTCCCAGAAACCCACATGTGGAGATATGAGGATATTCTAGTTATCAGCATAGCTGCCGAATTCCCAAAGACTGCAACGTACACCACACTGGGATGGTGCAGTACCTGTAATAAAACAGTACACTTTTCCTACCTCCTCCCACTCCCACAGGAAACAGGTTTTATAGGTTGTAACCTGGAAGGAGGGGGCAGTATGGAGATGGAGGATAGGGAGGGGAGGAAGATAACGAGTCACAGCACTACTCACTCATAGAAGGGAGTCTCTCGGGACAGGTATGGTTTGGAAAGTAGGTAAAATCTTCAGGAAGAAAAGTTGTGGTTTGCAGAAAGGTTTCACTGTGGTTCAAATCAAGAGGATAATCTAGGGAGGGGAAAAGAAAAAGCTACTTGAGCTATAGGTTTTTCCATTCTCTAATATTCTATTACTAACAAAGCCATTTAGTATCAGAGGGGTAGTAGCCATTTTGGTGCTTTTTACAGATCCAGACTGAGTCCTGTGGCACCTTTAAGACTAACAGATGTATTGGAGCATAAGCTTTCGTGGGTGAATGCCATGCATCCGACAAAGTGAGCATTCACCCACGAAAGCTTATGCTCTAATACATCTGTTAGTCTTAAAGGTGCCACAGGACTCTGTTGCTTTTTTACAAAGCCATTTAGCTGACAATTTCACAACTACAGTGTATTGATGGAACTTCAGCTACAATGAACTGCAGGCATTTCCACACAGCTTTATTCCTTGATAGGTCATGATCAGACTACAGTTTCTCGGCCTGGCCATTTCAACAGACAGCGTGCACATGGCAACAGGTGGACATTTAGGAACTGTCCCAACATTTCTGCTAGGCAGAACAGCTGAGGCTGAAAGGACCACAAGAGAGGCATATGGGCCAAGTTATGCAGAAGGTTAGATTAGACTATCATAATGATCCCTTCCGGTTTTGCAACCTACGAATTATTTGAGTTGCATCTTTTCTCATTAGAAAAGATCAGACTGAAGTAGAAGGTTGGGTGAAGGAGAAGAAAGCACTGCTTGGATCACTTTCCTAAGGGCACACATGCCAACTCCATCTCCAGATCTATCCTCCAAGCCTGGCAACTTCTTTCATGAATGAAAGGTTGCATATCTTGCATAATTCTACTTCTCGTTCTCTTAATATACCGCTTTAATAAAAAAATCCAATGTTAGGTGCAGCCTTTTATTCAGTTAACTAAAAATAAAGAGCAAGTGAGGCTGACACTTCAGCAGGCCATGACTGTATCTGAAGAGCATGTTTCTCCAAAGCAGCTCTCTTATTTCTCAGTTAAGCGTAAAGACATTTATCACTTTGTGAGTTTCATTTATTTTAAAAAGGTTCTGGGCCTCCAGGAAGTGTATTTCTGTTTTCTACAGACAATGCATGCTCCATTCTTTTACAAAGTGTTTCACAAATAGCCACTTTAGGCAACTGCTGAGATCAAAGGGGAAGTTATAATTGCTTTCAAACATTAGGAGAAACTTTTAAATTAGCTGTACCAAACAAGACCCCTAAATCACAATACTGTACCTCTCATAAATTAAGGGTTTGAGGATCAAGACATTCTCTGCAGAATCTGCCTTTTGAGTCAAATGTCATCGCACTTTACAAAAGGGGAAAAAGCCAGGGGACTGGGTTTTATGCCTGCCTCCTTGGAGCTGGCTGGGGACGAGGAGTGAGTGCAGACGTGGGTGACTGGCTCGCTGCCCCCCAAAATGGACCCGATTGAGGGGTCCTGTTCTCTGTACCTACAAGCTCTGTTTTAGACAGTGTTCATGTCATCTAATAAACCTCTGTTTTACTGGCTGGCTAAGAGTCACGTCTGACTGCGAAGTTGGGGTGCAGGACCCTCTGGCTTCCCCAGGACCCTGCCTGGGCAGACTCGCTGTGGGAAGCGCATGGAGGGGCAGAGGATGCTGAATGCTCCAAGGTCAGATCCAGGAAGGTGGAAGCCGTGTGAGCTTCTTGCCCTGAAGAGAGTTCCCCACTTAGAGTTATGGACAAGTCATTTAACACCTCTTTGCTTAACTCGGAGGAAACAGTTCCCAAATTGTGTTAAGTACCGTGCAAAGAGAACAAAAGGACAGTTCCTGTCCCAAAGAGTTTACAGTTTAAACCGAGGCCATACAATACATTGCACATATCATTACATTGTATGATCTGTGAACATCACATGGCCAGAACTGATATTCTTGCTGGACACAATCAGTCTGGATAACTATTTTATAACTCAGGGTTTTTTTAATTTAATTTGTTTTTTAAAATAAACCCCAATTGAAATTAACCTGTGTTAATACCTAAATGATAATCTATTAAAATTAAATAAATGATTATCATGCTGAGTCAATGAACCCTCAAATTTTTATGAATTAAAGGGAGCTGCTTTTTTTAAAAAATTATACACAAAAATCGAGGGGAAAACATTTTTTTATGTCAACTCAAGCCTTAAATAACATCTTCGTGCTAAGCCCCACATTAAGTACCTATATTCTTTTCAGTCATTATAATGGAGCAAACACTGGTATTTACATTTTTCCAAAGCAAGTGCTTTGTGGAAAAAGCTGTTGCCTTAATTACTTTTGGTTCAGTCAAGCTAGCAAGTGTAGCAAGACTATTTTCTTCATTTGGACTATTTCATCTAAAGTTGAAAAACCAACTGGGAATTGAAAAAGCAGGAAAGCTTATTTTCTTCTCCCAATCCATGAATAAAAACCAGGTGGGCAAGGATGAAATCTACCATTTTTTAGAATTAGGAGGTGATGGGGGCCAGATTTATGAAGATATTTAAGCACGTAAAAATGCAGATAGATGCAAACTTGAATTTTCAAAAGAAAATAAGGAAGTTAGGTGCTTAACTTCCATTGGTTTCAACTTTATTGATTTAAATGCGAGTTAGGTACCTCATCTGCTTAAGTGCTTTTGAAAATCCCACGAGGCCTCTATCTGTATCTTTAGGCACCTAAATACTTTGAAAATCTGGCCCATGGTGACCAGAAACATTTATTAAATCTGCTTTAAATACAAAATGTGCTTTGATGCACTTTTTCCCCTTTCTGTATACTGTATATTTAAGGTAGTTTATTTAACTAAAAACCAGTTTTAAAATTCTCTTTTTGTACATTTACTTGAATTTCAATTTCTACCCAAATGCAACTTGACACAAATCCAGAGGGGAAAAAATGTAGTAAAGAATAAATTTGTTAGTAAAAATTATTTTTACATACCTTGTTCACTAAGAACCTGAATAAGTGTTTAAGCTATATAATTGCTTAAATACCTATAGATGTAGTCTAACCACCTTCTAGCAAAACAAAAGTACCTACTTAATTGTAAAAGATATATTTGGTTTCAAAACAACATGTTTTAATGGTTACACCAAACAAAGAAAACAAACTTTTCTTTAGAAAAGTAAAGTACAAATGCAAAACAAGATTAAAAATCAATTATTTAAATCAAAGTTTCCTGCTTGCTGATTTAGATCATGCTTAAAATGGGTGATTAAAATAACTTTGAATAAAATCAATCCATCCTGCACTAAATTAAACTACAATTCACCGTTTCAATATTTCAGGTTCCTTCCTCTCACTACTATATGGCATTCCCGTGCAATTAGCTCAGTTTATCAGAGCGAGTAGTAATTGCACAGTCTTATTCAAAACTAGAAAGTGAAAGAGGCCAAGATGGAATTGCAAATAAACACTGACAGCCCAGGGCATATTATTAGAGTCTAAATGAGCCAATTTATCTTGGACACTTGTTATTGCTATGACAAAACAAATTCCCATTAAAATTACACTGGTAGTACACCCTCCATATCAGGGGTGGCCAAACTGTGGCTCGTGAGCCACATGCAGCTCTTTTACTGTTAAAGTGCAGCTCGCTGAGCCCCCCACAGCCCTCCCATTCTGCACCTATCAGATTAGAGGTGGGGAAGAAGCTTGGGACCTCTACCTTGCAGTGGGGTGGTGGAGTAAGGGCTTCTGCCCAGTGGGAAGGGGGGGGGTCCTTGGACAAAGGCACCGACTTTCCAAACTGCTGGGGGTGCTCAACCCCCAGCTCTGCCCCAGGCTGTGCCCCCACTCCACCCCTTCCCCCAAGGCCCAACCTGATCCCTTCCTGCCCAGTTCTCCCCCTCCCCCGAGTGTGCCATGTCCTCACTCCTCCCTCGCAGAGCCTACTGAACATTGAAACAGCTGATTGTGGCAGGCGCGGGGGGGAGGGGACGCTGATCTGTGGGACCTGCTGGCGAGTGGGAGGCACTGAGGGGATGGGGGAGCTGCCGGTGGGTGCTCAGCATCCATCCTTTTTTCTCCACACCTGGAGCACCCACAGAGTCGGCACCGATGGTCTTGGGGCTTCTGCCCAGCGGGGTGCACCTGCCGGGGCTCGGGGCTTCACAGGGGCAGGGCTGAAGCCCCAAGCCCTGGCCCCCCAGCAGGTGTGTCCCGACTCTCAAACTTCTGAAGATTATCATATGCGGCTCAGAGGGTCACTAAGTTTGGCCACTCCTGCTCTATATCTTGCACCACTTTTCTCAGGTCTCTATCGACAGTATCTTGTACTGATGCATGAAGAGAGTCAACTCCTTTTCTTTATGCCTGGAATGTGTAGCTATTGCCTTTGGTGTCTGACAAAATGCAAGAGGGAAGATAGTTGCTCTCCATCCACCCAACCCCTGTGCATCCAGATTCCCTCATATCCAGAATCTCCAACTGAGCCTCATCCCCCTCGCACTCTGAACCTCCCCTCCCCCCAATGAGCCCCACTCCCTCGAATCTGGACCACCCCGACGAGCCACTCGGATCCCTACCTCACTGAGCTCCAACTAGTTGCACCTGGATCCCCACCCCACTGAACCCCACTCTCTCAGCATCTGAACCCCTCCCACTGAGCTCCTTGCACCCAGACCCCCCTGCCAAGCTCTATTCCTCCCCCTCCCCCCACACATGCACAGACCTCCCCTGCTGAGCCTCAACCATTTTCACCTGGACCCCTTGCAGAGTCCCATTACCGTTGCACCCAGAACCCCCCCAACAAGCTCTTGTGCAACCAGAACCCCTCACTGAGCTGCCTGCACCCAGATTGCCCCACACAGAACCCTCTCTATCCACACCCAGATCCTCCCACACTACCCCCTCCACACTTGGATCCTGCCTTGTTGAGCCAGCCTGCCTGCACGGAGGGGCAGAGCCCTGGGGTGTTCTGGGGCAGGCCCTGTCCTTGCACTGTGTCAGGGTTGGGTGCAGTTTCATAGCTGAGTCCATGTCCCATGGAGGGAGCTGCACAGTGATCTTCCCACCTCTGTGCAGCCAGTGGCCTGTGCTCCCCAATGCCATGCTGGAGTCTCCACATTTATTTGACAAATAAAATTTGCAGAATTTTAAAATATTATGCACAGATTTTTTATGGTTTTTTTTGGGATGCAGAATGCCCTCAAGAGTAATGATATACCATATATGCCAGTAGTTGAATCTTTTTTAATCTGCGGACTCCTAAAAATTTTTGAATCTTAGAAATTCAACCTGTGGTCTGTGGACCCCTATTATGCTTAAATTGCTTAGACTGAAATACGACTGAATAGAATTCAACTATAAATGCTGCACATGCTTGGCATGGCATTTGGCAAATTTTGAGAAAAAAGGCACTAAACGGTGGGCTTCTATGGTGACAACAGTTCTGGGTTTTGATCTGTAGGTGGGGGTATTTACATGTTTTTCTGATTAATCAGAAAAACCAATTCCTTTTCTGAAATCTGAAATTTTATTTTCATAGACACCTTTCGCAGACCCCTTAGATATGGTCTGCAGACCTCCAGGGGTCTGCAGACCACAGGCTGAAAATCACTGGTATACGCCACTGAACACAAAACCAACCAGGTCTCCTGTTTAATAGCCAGCGCTGCGCCATGACCACACAAGGTACGTTAAAGCGCGGCAGCGCTTTAGTGTTGCCAGTGTAGACTAGCCCTGACACGTGAACAATCCCATTCATTTCAGTGGGTGGCAAACCAGACTTTCACAAATTGCAGGGCTCACAAACCAGGAGGGGCCCAAAGAACTAGCTGGGGAGGGGCACAACGGATGTATAAAAGAGATGTGCATGACTTTACCACCACATGGAGCAGTAGAGGAAGGAAGGGATTCAATTGGTTTCTTTTTCTTTAATGTGTGGGCTTAGCTTTCAGAAGTTAGATTAAAACAGATTTTTCCAATTTTCACATATTAAAATAGACTGAACTGAGTTGCCATATCCAGTGGAAATTCTAGTCTTTTAATCAGGTAGTGAAGACTTAAGTATGTGGTGAGCTACCTGTTGCTTGGGTAATTTGTGAATGCATTAACAATTAACTTTACGGTAGAAAAGCTTAAGAAAGGATGTGACCTATCAAACACCACAGCAACTCTCACTCCCTATTTACAAAGGGGAGGCAGAGTGAGGATCCTGGATTTTAGTCATAAAAGTAACATTTCTCCTGTAACACTCTTGACCCACTTGTTCTCCTAGTGAAACCCAGTGACCCTCATGAGGTGTGGTGCTTATCTGAAACTCACTGTTATTCCAGCCTGATACTGCATAAAGGTAGGTCAAAACTTTTGCACAGTGACTCACTTGTTCTGTGTTAACACTGAAAGGAGCAGTTTCAGTTGGACATCAGTTTGCCTAACTCTTAGTTTTAGAAAGAAATGCCTTCAGCGCTTCATTCTAAATGTAAATGGTTACTTATAAAGGGTTTGCTAGTATAGTTTATACCATTTCCTCCGAACAAAATAAGCTATAGAAACAAAGAGGTTTTTTGCCGGTATAACTATGTCTATTTATAGTAGGCACAGCTAGGTTGGTCAGGCGTGGGGGGTGTGCATGTGACCAAATTAGCTACGCTGGTAAAAGTCCTAAATTTGAATTCTTTATGTAGCTAGAAGAGCGAGACACACTATATATTACCTAGACCAGTGGCCCCAAGTTTCTCCTCACTTACAAACTACTTGTTTACAAAATCAGACAAAAATACAAAAGTGTCACAGCACACTATTACTGACAAATTGCTGACTTTTATTTTATAATTATATGGTAAAAATGAGAATCAATTGGAATATAAATATGGTACTTACATTTCAGTGCATGTATATAGAGCAGTATAAACAAGTCATTGGCTGTATGAAATTTTAGTTTGTACTGACTTCGCTAGTGCTTTTTATGTAGCCTGTTGTAAAACTAGGCAAAAATCTATTTGAGTTGATGTACCCCCTGGAAGACCTCTGTGTACCCCTGGTTGAGAACCACTGACCTAGACCATTGGTTCTCAAACTTATTTGATCACAACCCCCTAATTTGTGTCTATAGTTGCTATGGTAAGGTAAGCACACTTTCTAAAAGGAAAATGGAACACCATGTGGGGCTCACCCGAACCCTCCTTTCCCTCCCACCACGCAGAGCTGGCCCGAGCCCTTCCTACCTGCCATAGCCCCATCGCTCATCCCCCCAAACCCTTTTTTGGCAAAACTTGGTATTTGTTCCATTTGCTCTTGCCAACTGATCATCAAAAAAAGTTGGGACAGGGCTTAAAAAGGGGACGGTCCCAGCCAAAACGGGCCATATGATCACCCTCAGCTGTGGTAAGAGCTGCCCAGAGAGCCCAGGCTGCTATGGGAAGCCCCAGATCCTCCACCTGCCCTGTGCAGTGTGCCAGGTGCCTGAGAGCAGCCCCCAACCTGGGTCCCTGCCCCCTGGGGCACGCCGCCTAGAGCAAGTGGAGGGTTTGGGGTTCCTCACAATGGCCCAGGATCCCTAGGCAGCTCTTACCACCACTTGTATCTGGCTTCTGGCCTGGCCAGAGGGGAGCTTGGGGAGAAGGGGAGGAGCAGGGGGCCCCATGGTGAGGGGGACTTGGGGGAACCCAAATGTTCTTTGTGCCCAGGGCCCCCATAAATCTTAATCCACTTCTGCACAGCCGACACTGCTACAGCAATTTTACGTGACACTGCCATCGGTTTGGCTTGGGCTACCTAAATTAAAATACAATTGGGATGGTGTAAGAGGTGACTGGCACCTAAATTCCCTCTCTTCTAGGCTGTTTTTTGTGTGTGTGTGTCCTAGGAACATAACAAAATTGCACTACTTGTCTAAAGAAAAAAAGATAAAAGGATGAAGACCAGATTAAGAGAACTGGCAGGGAAATTCCTTGGGGGAGATTTAAATTTAGGCCACTTTTGGAGGCGGAAGATGGGCATGTATGAAGAGCAATTTGGTTCAAATGGATCACTAAAATACAAAGGTGGTATATCCAAAGCTGTCAAACCAGCATTACATTACAGGGAACACAGTGCAAGCAGTTAAAAATAAAAAAAATAAAAAAGTCGGGGGCTTGTAGTCGGAACCCCTGTATCTACTCCCAATTCTGAAACAAAAACAATTTAGGGCAACTTCAAGTCCTTTCTTGCATGTGAACAGTGAGGCTCATAAGCATATGCATTTCTGTGTTACCCCTTCAAGAAAACAAAATGTGATTTCACAGATGTCACACTGCATCTCTAGAAAGCAGATGAAAGAAAAAGGATGCAACCCATTCTTATCTTGTTTTGTAAATACCTCAGTTACTAGAGGCATCTGAGGAAAGGGCCATATAGACTATTATATTTAGATCACCCTCCATATTATATTATATTATAGAGGGTGACCTAAAAGCAAACTCTCCTCTCGTGTCTACCCATGCATTCATTCCCCTAAGAAAAACTGTTTAGACTGAGTCACTTTCCAATGGTAATGGGAATTCTAATCAAATTGACTTAATTACTAAAAATATACCTGAGTCATTCATGCTGCTGTTCCTCTTGGCATAGGCACTGCGGACCACCTGCTCATAAACCTGAGCTCCTATTGTTCTCATATTCTCACGAATCATGATGCCTTGGGCTTGCATCATGAAGAGGTAGGTGTTCACTGAAAGAAATAACCAGAGAGATTAAATTAGCAGCAAATTTTATAGGTAAGAGAAACTCAAATACTTAACCCTTTTTGGAACTATTCTGCTTCACCTCAGTTTCCTTGAGTCAAGAAGCTCTTTGTGCGGGTGGGGGGGGGGGGGGAGGAGGAGGAGACACATGCCCAAGTTGCCCAATGTGGGATGGGAAAGATCATACAATTTCACAAGGCTACATCTAAGGCATATTTCAAAATATATCTGGAACAATAAAAGGAATTTAAACTATTTAGTCCTAAAATCCAGGACTATATTTTATAGTTAGAGGCTACATTCCTACTAAACCCTGATACCACTGGGTGACGTTTTTAATAAACCAGGAAATACAGGACTTTGTAAGTGGGGGACTTCACTAAGAGTGAATTAAGGGTTTTGGTGCGGATGGTGCACTACAGCCTGATTAGTAACAGAAATCAGCACATAAACATGGAATTTATTCCATTTTCATTAGCCTTGAAGCTCACCTTTAGTCAGTATGTTAGCAAAGCCTGTTAGGATGCTTAGAACTAGACTAGTAAGTAGTAATAACTCTACCTTTACTCATCATGTATCTTTTTACATGTGGCTAAGTCCTCTGCTGCCTTTTGTCTGGTTCCCTTTTGCCTTTTCCAAGGCCCCTATGTATCATGTTTGGACATATGCATTTTTGTGCCACCAGCCATTTTGGACAAAAAGGATTTTTTTAAAAATAGATTTACCCTTACTGGCAGCATTACTAATAAATACAGATGACATATGCCTTTCCTGGCTTTCTGAGGAACATACAGAGAACTTACAGCAGAGCTGTAAGATCTCCTGCTTAGCTGCTCTATCCCAACGAGAGCGCTCTCCCATCGACATCATTAAACCATCCCCAACAAGCAGCAGCAGGTACGTTGGCAGGGAGGCTCATGCCGACATAGCGCTGTCCACATTTACACCAACGGAAGTGCCACTTATGTCTCTCAGTGGGGTGTTTTTTCACACACTGGAGCAACATAAGTTATACCAACAAAAGTGCTAGTTTATACACAGCCACAGTCAATTTCTAAATAAAGTCTATTTGAACAACTGCACCAAGGCCACAGATTATTAATGACAAAGAAGATGTATCCTAGAAGCGAGTTACATTGTAGAGCACAGAAAAGAGCAGAGCATCTCACCCCATAGGCTGCCACTAGCCTGATAGCAGAAACCCCTACCACAAGGAGGGGGTGAGCCATGTGGAATGGAATAAGGGAAACTGGAATAAAGGGCAGGCATGTAATAGTCTGTGAGGGGATTTCTATCTATTTTTAAAGAAAATTGCTAAAAGAATTGTGTAGAAAGAGGAAATTTTATACATGGTCCAAAATTAAAAGACAAATAAGGCTCACTGACAAATTTACGTAGGTTTTGTAAAAAGTGTGGTAAAGAAGTCTACATACATTCTCCTTCTGGTTTTATCTTTCATTTACATTTTTAATATGCTACAATGAATAATTCCACAAAAGGCCGTGGGGTGGCTCAGGAAAATGTGATATAACTTAATATTCTGACCTTCTGATGACTCAGCTGATGAGGCATGGTTTTTGGCAAGTTCCTAGGAGAAGCAGGAGTTTCTGCCATTTGGATAGTGACAGTTTATGGAGTGAGATGCCTTTTTTCCCTTTCTGTGCTTTGTAAAAACTTTTGGACAACTCAGAGAAGAGGGTACAATGACCCAGGTGTCAGCCTTGGCACATAAAAGCTCTCCTCAGTATACATGCCATGGCAGCATTTTAACGTGGCTTGTGTAGTCATGCAGAGCTTGTGCACTGTTCACTGGCACTTTACAGAGCTGAAACTTGCTGTACTCAAGGGGTGTTTTTCCACACCCCTGAGCGAGAAAGTTGCAGTGCTGTAAATTGCCAGTGTAGACAAGCCCTGAGTATCACTGCTCTAAACCATGCGGTCCCATCTTTGCTTTGAGCAAAATTCTATCTAATCAGCATTGTCTCTAATCTGTTTCTCAGCACTTCCGAGGATGGTCACCCCCTTATTTCAAGAGACTGTTTTCCTTATAGCCTAGCAGCCCTCAGTGATAAGTGTCTTCCTCTGTGACTAGAATGTTCCCAATGTCTAAGATCATTACTCTATTTTATCTCTACCCCAGAGGACAATCACCCCTTTTAACCTCAGATAAGATGTACAGCACTTTGAGGGTGAAGCATTATGCAAATACTATGTATTTGTTATAGTATTCCCCAACCCTTTAATCACGTTTCTTGCTAGCTACAAGAAGAATTCATTTTCACTAGTCTTTTCATTGTCAGATCTTCAGTTCCCTTTTGCCACTTTGCATCACAATTCTAATGAGATTTAAAATGTTTGTATTCATTTTTGGGGCTTGAATAGAGGAAAAAACAGACTGTTTGAAAGTAGAGGAAAAATGCAGGTTAAATTAACCTAACACAGGTAAATGATTTAAACAGGCGTATTTAAAAGTGACCCAAGGCCCCCTGAAGCAATGAGATGGAAAAGCTAGAAGGAAAGATGAAAATACTAACAAGTTAAGCAAAGATGACATCATTCATTAAAAAGGAGGCCCTCAGCACAAGGGTGAGCAGTAAACCAACAAAATACCTCTGAACCCAAGGACAAGGACCATACATTTTTGTAACAAGCAACTGGCTTTCTGTAGCAACATACAGCACAAAGGCTTAACTTGGAAAAACAAAGGTTGGCTCATACCAGGAAGCTCCAAAGCTTATTATGCACCCACTCAGTCACTGACAGCACAGGTTAGAAAGGTTACTCTAGGGCAGTGGTTCTATTGGGCCCCTTTCTGAGTCTGATTTGTCTTGCGTACCCCCAAGTTTCACCTCACAAACTACTAGCTTACAAAATCAGACAAAAATACAAAAGTCACAGCACATTATTACTGAAAAAATGCTTACTTTCTCAATGTTACCATACAATTATAAAATAAATTGATTGAAATTTGTACATACATTTCAGAGCAGTATAAACAAGTCATTGTATAACATTTTAGTTTGTATGGACTTCACTAGTGCTTTTTATATAGCCCGCCATAAAAATAGGCAAACGTCTAGATGAGTTGATACACCCCCAGAAGACCTGTGTGTACTCCCAGGCACTAGGGCACTGCACCCACATTCCCCAGTACAAAGTTCTAAAGTGAGGGCATGTCTACACTACAAGCACTACAATGGCCCAGCTGCAGCACTGCAACTACAGCACTGTACCCCTCAAAAGTGGGTAGTTATGTTGATAGCAGAAATCTTCCATTGAGCTAGCTGCGTCTACAGTGGGGGTTAGGTCGACCTAACGATGTCGCATAGGTAAGGCTAAGAATTTTTCAGAGGTCACGGATTCCATGACTTTTCGTGACTTCTGCAGCGGCCGGTACCCCTGGCCCAGGGGTCGCCTGAGCAGCTCAGGCAGCTCTTGAGACAGTCACACTGGCCACTGCTGGGGCAGTCGCAGGCCACCGCCTCCCACCTCCCGCAGAAGCAGGATTTTGGGTGTGGGAGGAGACTCTGGGTAGCGCTTACCGTGGGGGGGTCCCCAGAAGCAGTGACACCCCACTCCCTCAGCTCCTAGGCGGAGGCGTGGCCAGGCAGCTATACACGCTGCCTCCACCTGCAAGCACCACCCCCGCAGCTCCCATTGGCCGTGGTTCCTGGCCAATGGGAGTTGCGGAGCCAACGCTTGTAGTGGAGGCAGTGTGCAGAGATGCCTGGCCACACCTCCGCCTAGGAACTGAGAGACAGGAATGTCGCCGCTACCAGGGATGCGACTCCCTTTCCCCCAAGCACTCACAGTGCCCTCCGGGCCAGCCCCCCAGAGATTTAGTCAGGGGTATATAGTGTAAGTCATGGACGGATCACAAGCCGTGAATTTTTGTTTACTGCCCGTGACCGGTCCATGACTTTTACTAAAAATACCCATGACTAAAATCATGGGCAGCGAGTATAATAGGCCAGGGGAGAATCTGCCTCCCCCAGCGCTGCTGAAGCAGCCAGACCCCTGGTTGCGGGGTTTGGTGACACAGTTTTTGCCTCATTATGCCCCATGCAGATTCCAGGTTTGCCTCCTCAGCCGCCCTGCTGGGGCCAGGGGAGTGGCGCCTATCCTGCAGCCCCAGAACTCTCGTTGTATAAAAAATGCTGCCATTATTAGGAACCTTAAAATTATCCATAACTGGGACATGCGATTTGTTCAGATTACAGGAAGCCATATTAAGCACTGCAGTCTTTATCCATATAAAGCACTTAAACAACTTCAACGGGAGTCATGGTTGTTCAGCAGGTCATGATCAAGCCCAGAGATAGCCATGCTTAAGTCTTCAATAAGGAATTTCTGAACTGCACTCAAACCTCCCCAATAGAAGTTATTAGCTTCCAAGTGGAGTTTC
The DNA here is from genome assembly GCF_027887155.1 of Malaclemys terrapin pileata. NCBI lineage: Eukaryota > Metazoa > Chordata > Testudines > Emydidae > Malaclemys > Malaclemys terrapin. The sequence goes on along the minus strand of NC_071516.1, from coordinate 17,244,226 downwards.
AAAGTTACTGATTTTGACCTATAAAACGGTGAGTAATTTGGGACTTTTCTACTTACAGACTGCTTCTCTCCATGCAAAACTGGCACAGCTATGATCAGCAGAAGAACTCAAGCTACCAAATATCCTGTTGCTGTTTTGTCTACAAAAGAATGTGCATATGTACATATGCAGTTGCAGTGCTTGTTCAGGTTGAACTATGCTTCAGCTATGCAGTAATTCTTCTTGGAATGAGATCTTGTTGATCTAATGCAGGGGTAGTCTAAAACAGGCAGATCACAGGCCAAATCAAGATCACTAGATGCTTCTGAATAGACTCTGAAATCTTATTTATTTATTATCATTATTGTTATTTTATTATTTTCTTGAGTCTGGACCTTGACTATACCCTTGACTTAGAAATCTGGGCCTTCACAAAAAATAAACTATCCCTGATCTAATGGTTCATACAGGATTATTACTATTAATTATGTTTGCATAGTGCTTTTCATCTCATAGCAACACCAAGTAATTTACAAGCTATATTTATACCAAAGGTGGCAGACAACTAATATACATCACGTTGCATGACAATGGAGGGAGAGAGATGCTGGCTAAGGCCAACTTGGCTGGGATTTATAAATATGGATCCAGATTTATCAAACTTTAGTCTTAATGTCATTTAAGGCATCCAACTGCAGCTAGAAATCCCCACTCTTGAGATGTGACAGTATGGTAGATCTCAGAAAGAGAGAGAGAGAGAGAGAGAGCGCGAGCGCCTTATAAGCTTATAACAAAGGAAAGAATGGCCATGGCCCAAGAACTACAGACACTAGTTTTTGCTACGAAACTAAAGATAGATGGGAATAGCTTTAACTGTGAGACAAAGCCCAATTACATAGTCAATGCTGCAGGCTGCCTGTAATAACTTTTCAGTTGGTCTTTTAGTAGCCCTTCTAACAAAGAAATAGAATAACCTCTTCTCATGGGAAATGAATTTAACTTCACTATAAAGATACGCCAACAGTGGGAAACTTTCCAGTTCAGAGGCTTATTAGGAAGAGGTCCTGCTAACCAGTCTATGCAAGAAGGGATAAGAGTCCAGTGACAGTCACTGTCTGTTAGCACGTTTCTGAAATAGGAAGAGGAAAGAAATGCTTTCTTTAGTGTTTCATTGTTGGGAGGAAACAGTAAGAACATCTAGTTTGTTTTATTAATGAAATAATGCACTCAGCAGCAGATGGTATGAAGATAAAAATACAGCAGGAACTGCTAGACAACAGCCAGGAAGGGTGCAGGGGGGGAATTCAGTTAACAGACAGCAACCTGAGAGAATCAAAGGGGTGGGTTCACACACTACAGAAACAGTTATCAGCTTGGAGTACTGGAGCCCGATGTTTCCTGATGAGACAATCTTCCCAGATTACTCTTAAAAAAAAAAAAAACTAAAACCATGACCAACACAAAAGCATGCAGTATGGTTTAGGGGCGCTCGTATCAACCTCTGTTTCTACAGTATCTGACATTCTTCCTGATTTGTAAGTAGGCCTGAAAGCCTTGTTTAATGCATATGGACCACTTCTGAATTAACAAAAAATATTCTAATCAAGCTATGTTAACTTTTTCAGGAAAACTAGGGTTTATGGAATGCTATTCACCTGCGTTCCAGAACGTAACTGGTGACCAATCCCAACGGTCATCTAGGAACAAGTCTGACAGTAAGCTCCAGAAATTACTGACCCTAAGAGGATAAGCTCTTCAGGGCAAGGGCCATCTTTTTCTTACATGTTTGTCAAGCGTCTAGCACAACATGACCCTGACCCATCATTGCGGCTCCTTGGCACTACCGCAGTACAAAGATTGAACTCCACTTTTGGAAATAATTCAAAGCTGACAATATTACACAAAATATTGCACTCAGCAGTACACATGCAATATGCTAAAGAATCTGAAAAACAGATCTCTTAATTCATTTTATTAATACTAATGTGTATTACAGTAGCATAGAAGCTCCAATCATGATCAGGACACCATTGTTTTTGTCCACTGACTAGTACAGATAGACATTTTCCCTGATGCAAAGACCTTGTAATGTGGCTTAAAAGAGACAAACGGATGTAATAACCTACAGAGCCTTCTCTACAGCGAATCTTTTGTTAAACTCTTCCAGCAGCATTCTACCCCCACTGCAGCTCCATTGGTGGTAGCAGCGGTGAGAGCTTTTACCGAAGCTCAGCACAGACAAGGCCTTAAATAACTGTGCAATTCCTATGACTGTTAGACTACCAAGAGCACAGAGTGGGCACTGAGCGATTAGGAGGCTGGATTTTTTTTTTTAAATTTTCCCTCCCCATATTGTACATGCAAAGATACACCAACAATTCTACTGGCCCTCTATCTAATGTAGATAAGAAGAAAAGTATTCTCCAACTATGCAGCTGCAAAAACATGCAGTTTTATAGGTCTTGAATTTATATTAATTTTAGAGAACAAATGCTTATTCTTAAATGTGGTAACATTGGTATCACCCCTTTATCTACCATTTATTAATAAGTTATTCCTTGCTGAACAATTTATAGCACTAGCTAGGCTAAAAATTAACAGCGCAGAAGCACCACACGCAAGTAATTACAAAACATTTACCCAGAACTGGCAAGTTTTCAAACTGCACATGTATGGATTGACTGAAGAAACAGATTAGACATCATAAAGTATTGCTTAACCAGAAATTGAGTATTGAGTATTTCTCTATATATACTATCTCAGAAATGTGAAAGTATATTGAGGCTGCAAAAGAGGATTTGTAGATTTTTTTTAAGACTAGAAGGGACCTACGATCATGTAGGCTGACCTCCCGCAAAACACAAGCCATAGACTGTCACACAGGAATTCCTGCATCCAGCCCATACCTTCTGGTTGAGTTACAGCATTTTGTTTTTAAACCAAAGACCTCCAGTCTTGGTTTACAATCTTCAAGTGATGAAGAATGTACAACAACTCACAGTAAGTTGTTCCAGTGGTTAATTGGGATGATTTAACTTCAAGAGAACTAGCTTCTAAAATACATACTGTTCATTTGAGTGTGCCTTTCATCCATGGACCTCAAAGTTGCATATATTAAATCTCAATCTCTGAGGTAGCTGAGTTGTTATATGATTAACCATATAAACTGGGAGCCAGAATTCTAATCCTAGCTCTGATACATACTTGATGTGTGGTCCCAGGTAAGTAATCCCCCAAGGGTAAACAATGTCCTGGATCTTCCATCTATAAGATATGGGAATAACTACTCCTTGCCATAAATCAGTATGCTCAGACAGTGCTATAAGGTGTAGCTGTTTTTAACATCTTATTAGCTAAGTGTATACTGTCATTTTCTGAATGGCAAACAGGCACATAATTTAAACTACTTGTCTACTGTCAGTACCAAGCCAGTCAGAAATAAAACCCAGTCTGATTCCCAGTCTCCTGCTGTAATTACTAAACCTTTTCTCACGAAAAGTGATACACCTGGGAGGAAAAAAATATGGAGCACATCAACCAACATTTGCCTAAATTAATGATTACCCTTCCTAGCAAAAAGAATGAGGAGTACTTGTGGCACCTTCGAGACTAGCAAATTTATGTGGGCATAAGCTTTCATGGGCTAAAACCCACTTCATCAGATGCATGCCTTCCTAGCAAGAATTGGATTCTCTTATTTTAAGGTAATTAGAGCTCATGAAGAGACGCAATTCCACATTAGCTTGTCTCTTCTTTACATTCCTTCCCTCCCCCTTCACAACTATCCAGATGTCGTTGTCTCTCCATTTACTGTAATCAATCAAGGAGAGAGTTAAGAGACCAGACTAACTTCTTGCTAGGGTCTCTCTTTCCCCAGGCCGGTAACCCTCTCTCTAAGAGGAAGGAGTACTTGTGGCACCTTAGAGACTAACAAATTTATTAGAGCATAAGCTTTCGTGGACTACAGCCCACTTCTTCGGATGCATCCGAAGAAGTGGGCTGTAGTCCACGAAAGCTTATGCTCTAATAAATTTGTTAGTCTCTAAGGTGCCACAAGTACTCCTGTTCTTCTTTTTGCGGATACAGACTAACACGGCTGTTACTCTGAAACTTCTAAGAGGAAGGGAGGCATCAACTGCGGATCCGATTTTCCACTAAGCCAAGAAAAGTAATGCTACTGTGTCCAATTAGGACTTATGGGCATTACACAGTTAAGTCTATAATGCCACAGACTCTCTCTTCAATGAGCTTAGTACCAATATCAGTAACCAACACCTTATCTCTTCTTAACGTGGCACCACCTACTTACTGAGAACCTGAACCCTGGCAAATGCTTACAGTTCAGCCTGTAGGAAACAACAGCAAGAGCCGCATCAGAGTCCCAACCACCACCTCAGAACTGCTTTTATTTTAAGACCGTCATAAATCCGTCATTCACTGAGCACTGATTCCTCACTATCCTTAGGCAGAGTGGGATCTTTACTTAATTTACAGAGCCATATGCTTTCAACAAACAAGTTTCTGGGGAGAAAGAGAGGGACTCATGCCCTCCCTTAAATGCAAGAGATCCAACTAGTTAGTTCCTACTCCCACCCCCATTCCTTGGGCCAGAAAGTGGCAAGAATGCCAGAGGCAAAAACCTTTTAAGAGAGCAGCAAATGCCACTAAAGGAATGCTCAGATCAATCCACAGTCAGCCTCAACTAGATCTAAGAAGGGGTCTCCTGGACTCCTGGACCAGGGGAGCGTGTATGTATAACGTCATTCATTCCCCTCCCCAAAACAAGAATGCCTAAAAACATGGTGCTGTCTTTCAGTTTCACCTTCAAGTTCCAGATACCAAGAAAATCATACTTGGAGGAGGCTAAATTTGAGCTATTTCCTGCACTTCTTCAAAATAAAACCACTACATTTATTTACATGGTGTTTCTAGCTGTGCTGACCTTTGCAGGCCCAAAATTCAGACACTCTAGAGCAGGCTGCTACATCCAGGGAAGAATAGACAATAAAAATCATTTTCTTAAAAATTTAAAGCCACTATCTATATCACATTCAATTTAAAGAAAAATAGCATTTGGACTGGTTAGTTCTTTAAATTAGAAAAAGATTACCTATGCTCAGGAGAGATTACAAATTATTTTTAGCCTGGAAGATTTTAAACAGAATAATGGGTTTATCTGGTTTGGTGGATTAAATAAAGCCTTGCCATCTAATCCAATCCTAGCTTCCTAACCAAGTTTTAGAACCCCAGCCATAAGAATTAAAGAGTTTATGGCATGCAGTCATTTGGGACATTCCACATTTCTCAGACAGGAGTAAGATACTTGATATACTTCTCAGCAGTGCAGTTTCAATTCACTACTGGTGAAGACAAAATGAATCTAAGCTATTAACACAACAAACTAGGAGCTGTGGCTGCAACTCCATTCTTATGGAGGCCAAATGTGTGTGTTTCTGGTCAGTCATCAGATAATAGGTGTCTCACCCCTACTGGGGTCTAGGTTTAATTCAAATTCTGATTAAGATCTTTTACCTAATGAGAAAACTATAGACTTGACTGATTAACATTCAAGTCTCATGCAAGAATGTTAAAGTTAATAATGCAAAAGGAAAGCACACCCCTAAATTCTCCAGTGCAAGTGCAAGGCTTGCAATTAATTTTTTTTTTTTAAAAACATGGAAATGGAACATATCTGCTCTACAGTCACTGAAACACACATGGGATCACACAATGACATTTTAACGAGTAGAACCAGGCCCTAAAAATATTTGAATATTCTTTCCATCTCCAAAACTTGGGTTTACAGATCCAGAGATTCTAGGACTGGAAGGGACCTCGAGAGGTCATCGAGTCCAGTCCCCTGCCCTCATGGCAGGACCAAATACTGTCTAGACCATCCCTGATAGACATTTATCTAACCTACTCTTAAATATCTCCCGAGATGGAGATTCCACAACCTCCATAGGCAGTTTATTCCAGTGTTTAACCACCCTGACAGTTAGGAACTTTTTCCTAATGTCCAACCTAAACCTCCCTTGCTGCAGTTTAAGCCCATTGCTTCTTGTTCTATCCTTAGAGGCTAAGGTGAACAAGTTTTCTCCCTCCTCCTTGTGAAAAATTCTGTGCCAAAGCCAAAAGGGATTGTGAGGCAATGTGCACAGCTTGGAGTGTTGCACTGTTTGCCTCCAGTGTGGCAAAACTGAAGAAAATTTGAGATTCAGCCTCTAACTTCAACATCAACTCAGTGTGCAGCAGCAGTCAAAAAAGTGAACAGAATGTTAGGAATCATTAAGAAAGGGATAGATAATAAAACAGAAAATAGCATATTACTTATATATAAATCCATGGTACGCCCACATCTGGAATACTGTGTGCAGATGTGGTTGCCCCATCTCAAAAAAGATATACTGAATTGGAAAAGGTTCAGAAACGGGCAACAAAAATGGTTAGGGGTATGGAACAGCTGCTGTATGAGGAGAGATAAATAAGACTGGAACTTTTCAGCTTGGAAAACAGATAACTAAGGGGGGATATGATAGAGGTCTATAAAATCATGACTGGTGTGGAGAAAGCAAATAAGGAAGTGTTATTTACTCCTCCTCATAACTCAAGAACTAGGGGTCACCAACTGAAATCAATAGGCAGCTGGTTTAAAACAAACAAAAGGAAGTATTTCTTCACACAACGCACAGTCAACCTGTAGAACTCTTTGTCAGAGGATGTAGTGAAGGCCAAGACTATAACAGGGTTCAAAAAAGAATTAGATAAATTCATAGAGGATAGGTTCATCAATGGCTATTAGCCAGAAGGGGCAGGGATGGTGTCCCTAGCCTCTGTTTGCCAGAACCTGGGAATGGGCGGCAGGGGATGGGTCACTTGATTACCCATTCTGTTCATTCCCTCTGGGGCACCTGGCACTGGCCACTGTCAGAAGACAGGATACTGGGCTAGATGGACCTTTGGTCTGACCCAGTATGGCCATTCTTATGTTGTGGTTCATATGTAGTGTCAACACTATTCCTATTTCACAGAAACAGGTTTATTCCCTAAAAGCAATATAAAAATCTAAAACAAAAAAAAAATCTCCTGCCAAGGTTTTAAACCCTCATACTGGGGCTAAAGAGTCAAGACACAACTGCGACATGGAGCTCAATATTTCAGATAAGATTCTGATTTCAAGGCAGATGCAATTAACCTAGTAAAACTTAGTATAGCTTCAAGGCTGCTTTATGGTAATGGGACTTTTTTTATCTTAACTGCACCTAATGACTCATCTTCCCCTTATTATTTACTTTAGTCATTGTTCAACATGGTGGAAAATAAAAGTGACATTTCAATATGCATTTTTTCTAAACCTTTTCAGTCCTCCGGCTTGAAATTTGTTAAGTTTCACTGTTGGATTCACACCACTTCCAATTTTTTGAGGGATTTGTTTGGTTTTTTTTTTAAATCACATGGATGACTGTGCCAACAGCTTGGTGCCCCTCGTCAAAAAAATGGGTCACTTATTTTTCACAATACAGTAGAAGTTTCCTGTTGGGAAGACATTCTCCACAGAATGTCAGAACTAAAACTGCAGAGTGAACCTATGGCCCAAAACAATTTCAGACTTCTGGTCTACTTCACTACAGCAGTTTCCTGTAAGCAAGGTCCATTATACTTATGGAAAGTTTAAAAAAAAGTTTGGCTTCAAAACAAAAGAACGCATTTAACAATGTATTGAGGTCAACAGACTAAGTTACTTCTAGATTTAAAATCAAACAATTGTGTCCCAATGCAGCTACAAAAATCATACAAAGTACCCAGACACTGCATAAGATTTCAGAGGGATTCTTATTGTCTGACATTAAAAACTGCAACACTGTAACAAAACTGCTGCAACTGCTATAACAGGAGAAAGATGCAACCTTGATGCTCTGGTATCAAGGCTGCCATTTCACATGATTCATATAAAAACATGTGGTTATGTGATAGGTGTTTATATTAGGCTTTATCAGGAATTATTTATGTAGACTTTGGATAACTTTAAAATATTTCTTCCACCGGGTGGCAAACAGCTGATAGAGATGGCATTATTCAGAAGGTCCAACTTACTGCTAAAGGACAGAGTTGCTATTTGGTCAAGAAGAAGTTATTCTTCTACCCATGGTGAATTTCTTTATCCCTTCTGGTTAACAAATGCACCAGACATTCATTTGCAGGAAAGCAGAGATCAGGACCAGCCAGACCCAAGTTTAAGCTGCTTAATTTCAGGTGAACGAGGACTGCGCTCTAGACCAGAACTAATATGATAGCTGGGTCCTTATTTCTGAACTGCCTATTTTGTGAGAACATTCAGAAAAAGGGAAATTTTATGGGGATACAAAGTTGTCTGTGTACGAAGCCCATGTTCTCAGGAATTTTGTAAGCGCAAAAGGTAGTATAAGCACAAGCTGTTATTGTTATACAGGAAGGCAATGTTTATTTAAAAAACTTCCAGTTCAACTTTTAGTATTGAGAAAGTGATCTTTCCATTTTAGGTTCAATGATTCCAATTCCATTAGCAGGTTTTCAATGTCAAAATAAGATCCATGTGAATGTAATTTACAAAGCTTACTCAACAGATATCCTTACTTTCATGGCTGAAACAATGTTTTTTGTTTGTTTGTTTCCAACCCCTTTGGGGAAGGTGGAGAGGAGGAATGGAAAAGAGATGAGGTTCTCTCTCTCCTCCCCCAACGATAGACAGACAGTCTTTTAAAGGCCAAACATACATTCAATGTAAGCAACTGGAATTCTAAATGGACAACTGGTATCTGAAGGCAAGCAGAGACGTATTTACATATCTTTATTTCATAAATCCCTATTTTTGAAGTGGCCACTGCATAAGCTCTCTAAGGTGCCACAAGTACTCCTGTTCTTCTTTTTGCATAAGCTCAGTTACTTTGTTTACAGAAGGTGGCTTCTAGAAGCCACCATAATTTCCCCCCTATAGTTCCCACATCCTTTTGGCCATGGAAAGCTATGTTTACCAAAACTACTGCCTGAATTGACCAGACATGGTCCTGTAAGACTGGTATGCCCCCTCCTTCACAGCAGGAACAAAATGCATAGCAGGTGAGGCAAAAGCACTACTAGACTTTACCACCACCACCATACTTAAAACATTGTCCAACCTGTTACAATCGAATTAAAAAAAAGTAAAATTTACAGTCTGATATTAAGTGTTAACAAGGCTACCCTGGGAGATTGAAACAATGAAGAGTCCTTGGGGCACCGTAGAGATTTATTTATTTGCCCAAATAAATTTGTTAGTCTTTAAGGTGCCACAAGGACTCTTCGTTGTTTTTGCTGATACAGACTAACACGGCTACCACTCTGAAACCTGGGAGACTAAGTTTATCAAGGGGAATAAGTACCTCATCAGCATTGTCTTATAATCAGACTTCAGAATGCACCCTGAGGGCAATTAAGTAGTCCCCACCACAGCCTGTTGCTTTCTCTACAGCATAAAGACTTGTGTGCTACAAAATTCAGTTACCAGAATCCACTATTCTAAATTAGCTCTAACCAGTGGATCTGCTAGTGGTACTGTATGTTTTGTAGTTTGTCTAATCAGAAAAAAATAACCAATAAAATGCTATACCATTGCTAGGAGGTCAAAAAAAACAAACAAACAATCTTGTGGTGCATTTTATCCATATTGTGGAATTTTAGAAACTAAACTTGTTAAGAGCCAAGGCACTATCCTTGGCATTCTTGACAAATTCCAATACATTCTGCCTCCCTAAATTCCTCCTACAGCTTCAAGGATAGGGTATTCCACCCTTCCTATTCTCAAGTATTTCATAGTGTTGATGTGCATTATTATTAAACTGTTGCCATGTTCCACTCCAAAGGCCACTTACACTTTTGGGGGGGGGGGGGGGGGGACACGGGACAATAGCCTCTTAACTACCTCTTCATTATATAATGAAGCTGCTTAGCTAATGGATCTTAGAGCACTTTGAGATCTCAAATGAAAGGTGCTGGACAAGTGCAAAGAATTAGCACTTTTGCAAATTATCAAAACTACAGGCTCCTCAAATCTATAATATTACTGTGATTCTGTTCAATCCACATTTTTGCATCTGAGCTATTAAAACTTAAGACCTTACTGCATGACACTGATAGGGGTGGAGGAGTCAAAATTTTAAAAGATTTCTCTTCCTATTTCATGAATGATTCAAATTTTCATTGACTGATATGAGAATAGGACAAAAATCGATAGAACATAAGCTGCAATTAGGTTTGACAAGCCCATTGATTGGGCAAATAATGTCAACTGACTATCAAATACTGTCCAGTATTCCAGCAACGTAGATTGTGGCCTACCTTTCTGATTGCATCATAGTGCCACCTGTTAGCAAGCCTACTTAAATGTCCCAATCACTCACTTGACTAAATGCTAACACCGCCTGTTGGGAAAAGGCGGAACTAACCTCATCCTGACTGACTGGAATCGAAGGGTACATCTACACTACCCGCCGGATCAGCGGGTAGTGATCCATCTACCGGGGATCGATTTATCATGTCTAGCGTAGACGCGATAAATCGATCCCCAATCGCTCAGCCGTTGACTCTGGAACTCCACCACAGCGAGAGGCGGGAGTGGCAGCCATCGATCCCATGCCGCGAGGACGTGAAGTAAGCGATTCTAAGTCAATCTACGATATGTCGACTTCAGCTACGCTTTTCTTGTAGCTGAAGTTGCATATCTTAGATTGAGCCGCCCTCAGTGTAGACCAGGCCTTACTGAACAAACACTATATTTATGTGTGTATATCTTTATTTTACACTAGGTCATCAATGTACATGGTGGTTTACAAAACACATTCAACAAGGTAAAAAACAATCCCTGCCCTGAAGAGTTTACCTGCTAAACTGACTACAAACATACAGAAATTCACAAAGAAGGGAGTGGTGGGAGGTAGATAACAATTCAGTCATTAAACCTCCTCCCTAACTAGAGAGAAGATGTACAGCCGTCAGCCAATTTTTCATGCAGCTTTTCTGCCCACCTAGTGTAAATGCATTTAAAAATTACTTTTCTTTTATAGTTACTATCCATTTATTTCATTTTCTTTTCTTTTTTAATAACGGTTCTGTCTTAAGTAAATTTCAAATGTAAATGCTAACCCAACATTAATAAAAATGTTAATTACTATTATTCTTTAGAGCTTCACTTCATTATGGTGGGTTTTTTTAGTTAAAATAACTCAGGTAAGTAACTTGGGTTTTTTTATAATTAGGCATAAGTATCTAAGGCTAAACCCAGTGGAGACCATAAAGTCTTGTTCTTTTTTTGTTATTGTTAGTAACAATAGTGAGGCAGACAACGAAGCACAACCTTTGGAAAGTGGGGAGGGCCTTCGATGGATGCCAAAGGTGAGCTCCTATTCCTCCTACAAGGTACAATCAGAGTAGTTATAAGTACCAGCAGAAAACTGCAGTGTATCACACCTAATGCACGTAAGGGTATGTGCTGCTTCTGTGGAGTCGCACAATAAATAAAGGTACCAGCTGCAAAATTGAGTCCTTCACACCATGTCACTCAGTGATCCACTGAAAGTGTGATGTGGGATTCAGAGTGATACCAAAATACTTGACTTCTGGTTTCTAAAGAAAAACACAAAAACCCTTCACTCACAAAGGCTATGTCTACACTAAAGACCTGACAATGGCACTGCCGTACCGATGCAGCTGGCATCGCTGTAAGATCTCTCATGTAGCTGCTCTATGCCGACAGGAGAGAGCTCTCCCATCGACATAATTAAACCATCCCCAACAAGCAGCAGTAGCGATGTTGGTGGGAGACACTTTCCTGCTGACATAGCGCCGTGCGCACTACCACTTCTGCCGGCAAAACATATGTTGCTCAGGGAGGGGTGTTTTTTCACACTCCTGAGTGTCGTCAATTTTTCTGACGTAAGTGGTAGTGTAGACATGGGCTAAGAGTGATCTCCTCACAGTAACAGCCTCTTACACACGCAGTAGTGAAGTCTGGTCTCCTAAAGAGTAATTTCTGATGAAATAAATGGAATAGTGAGTCCTTAGTTCCAGTAGTCAGGGCTTAAAACATTTATCTAACATTTACTGACTCATGGACTAAGCCTCACATCCAGGGTGGAGAGTACCCCCAAAGCCATGCTCCCTGCAATTAAAGAGTGCTGCATTGTGCACCATATGCAGCAAATTTCTATTTAATTGATTTTATTGAAATGATACTATATATTTTGCTTCCAAGTCTCAGTCTCTTGGGTTTCCATTCCCACCTCTGACACTGATTGTCTTAACTACAAGGCACTTCTCCTCCAGCATCCATAAAATGAGGACTAGAACTACTTATCTACGATAGTAGTGTTTAGGAAGCTAAACCCATTAGACTAATGCACTATGAGCTCCTTGAATGGAGGACAGGATGGAAAAGTTTTCACCTCATGGTCACCATTATCTTTTTGTTTTGTCCTCCCTTTAGTATTCAAACATTTTAGAGATATAGAAGGGTGTTGCTGCCATTGTACATTCCTGTCTGAATTTCAAGTATTATGTTGTTGGATAAACTACTATACTTAAAAATAAAGGAAGGCTGTCCCCAGTTACCCCCTTTGCTGAAATGCAGTCAAATATTTTAGCTTGATAGCTAGTCTCAGAGCTGGCATTTTCAAGGATTTGATCCATTTAAAATAAGGCAATGAGCTTATCCCTTGATTAAATACATAGCATAATCCACCTAAATCTTGTTAGCTGAGAAGCAAGTCAATCGTCTTGCTAGTCGTAGGTGGTGTTTTATTTTGCTGCCAGGAAAGCACTGAAGCCGTCTTACTAACTGAAACTACACCTGAGAAAGTCACCTGCATATTACAGCAAAGGAGGAAGTGCTGAGCAAACAATTCTGAGCAGAGGTTTCAACGTTTGCTGAAACAACCCAATTCAGTGCATCTGCTGCAGGGAGGTTTAGATTGAGTCAAGGCACTGGAGATTGTGGGTTTCTTTTATAATCCTACAAAATGTGATCTATATCTGCAATAGACAGCAATCAGTGAAAAGATGCAGATTCATCTCAGCACAGGCAACATAATAGATTGCCTACAGACTACCTTCTTCAGTGACTGGGGTCTCAATGGCTCTTTGCTGTATCTTAGCTTGGTCAGCATTAGGGATTCCACTGTTTACCTCTCAGTTAGGATTTTCAATAGCATCACTGAATACAATGTGGGTGGGACGGGGACCACAATTTTATTGCTAAAGAATGGAATTTTTATGGGCATGTCACATTTGCAGCTTGATACTGCTCTCTTCCCAAGGAGAAACTAATCAATACTGCAAGTAGCTGGTATTTAATGGAGGGGAAAACTGAAAGCAAAAATGATGCATTTTTAAGATCATCATCAGGAAGGCCTGGTCTCCACTTAAAAGTTGTGCTGGTATAACTACGTTGGTTAGGGGTGTGATTTTTTTTTTTTAAATCAAAATTGTCCCCTCGTATGGACATAGTTGAACCAATATAAAGGTACTTTATACCAGTGCAACATTCCCCTCCCTGTACATAAATGTGTGATGTGTAAAACACCTTCATCCCAAGGACTGTGTCCACAGTAGGAGAACTGTACTGCTATCCTGATACACTTAAAGCAGTTCAATTTTCTAGTGCACAACACCTAAGTCTCCCTCTTCTACCACATCTCCCAGAAACCCCAGGGATGCTGCTATGCAAGCAGAGCTAGCTGACTCTTAGCTCCTCTTCCATGTTGTGAGGGACATACAAACTGGGGAGCAGGGAGACAGTCCACTCTGGGAATTCCAATGTTAGCCACGGACATTAATAGATAAAACAAACTCACAAAAGTCCATTTTAAGCACTGACTAAAAAATCCGTTTCCATCTCAGTTGCTTACCTTTCATTCCTTTGGCTCTTGTGAGGTTATCCTTTCAACAGTGCACCAGTTAGGGTCTTCCAAACTGGACAAGATGAGTTTCTACCGGTAAAAATAATCAGGAATTCTCTCTCTTTTTAAGCTTCTAAAGAAATAAGAGGCACAAACCCTCTTTTTCCCCCCTTGTGTTCACTTTTAACATTTTTTTCCATCTCGATGCTTACAGTACAATTCTACTCTGAAGAAAGCTCCATGTTCCAGTGATTTCTGCAGCAATGAACTCAATGAGCTCAGTTTGCCTTCAAGAATCAAGCTAGGTTCTTTTCTCACTCTTCACCAGAAAAGGTTTCACAGGCCAAATTATGTCCTCTCTATCTGTGGTGTAAAGTTAATATCTTCATTGGGGCTGCACAGGTGTAACTGAGTGGAAATTAACAAAGAACTCTACTGATCATGCATAAGAAGGGGCAGAATCCAGTTCACACACAGTGGTGTTGGCTCAGCAGAACTAGCAGGAATAATAAAAAGCTAGTGCAACATTGTTGTGAATCATTAAGTCTGCAGATCTGTATTGATGCATGCATCAATACATTAACAGATCTGTTGACAAAGGTACAAATTTGTACATAAATTAAAGTCTGAAAGTAGCTAAACAGGCACATAGAGAATGAAATACTTTCAGAATAAGCACAGTATACTTTTTGAGGCCTCAGATAAATGAAGTGTAAATTTCCCATTCAAAAGAAGGATCTATTCTTAGATTAGGCTTATTTAAAACAAAATTGCTTTATATGCAACATTTTGGTGCAAAGGCATCTGGTCTCAGCCCTGGTCTACACTACAGAGTTTGTAAGCTACCTTATTGTCAATCTAACTCTAAGGTGTCTACACTAAAAATGCAGCTCTCATTGATGTAACTTGCCCACTACACCAACTTAACTCCACTTTCATGAAAGGCGTAGTGCTTAAGTCAACATAGTTAAGGTCAATGCAGTGTCAGTGTAGATACTGCATTGCTTACATCCGGGTCGGCAACCTTTCGGAAGTGGTGTGCCGAGTCTTCATTTATTCACTCTAATTTAAGGTTTCGCGTGCCAGTAATACATTAACGTTTTTAGAAGGTCTCTTTCTATACGTCTAGAATACATATTGTATGTGTTGTATGTAAAGTAAATAAGGTTTTAAAAATATTTAAGAAGCTTCATTTAAAATTAAATTAAAACGCAGAGCCCTCCGGACAGGTGGCCAGGACCCAGGCAGTGTGAGTGCCACTGAAAATCAGCTCGCATGCCGCCTTCGGCACGCGTGCCATAGGTTGCCTACCCCTGGCTTACATTGACTGTTGCTGCCTTTCAAAAGCCATCCCACAACTTCCCAAACTGATAGTTAAATTGGTGCAAGCACTCCTGGTGAGGACGTGAACGGTTGACACAAGGAGCATAGTGTGGATATGCAAAGCAAGTTTAATTACTGTGTGGTAGCTGTAAGTCAAAGTAACTTAGGCCTTGGCTACACTTGCGAGTTACAGTGCTGTAAAGGCTCCCCCAGCGCTGTAACTCACTCCCCGTCCACACTGGCAAGGCATTTGCAGCGCTGTATCTCCGTGGTTGCAGCGCTGCATGTACTCCACCTCTCCGAGAGGAACAGCAAGTATTGCGCTGCTCCTGCAGTGCCAGTGTGGCCACCGAATGCGCTGTGAATGGCCTCCAGAATTATTTGGCAGTATCCCACAATGCCTGTTCTAGCCACTCTGGTCACTAGTTCAAACTCTACTGCCCTGGCCTCAGGTAACCAACCATGTGACCGACCCTTCACATTCCTCAGGAATTTTAAAAATCCCCTTCCTGTTTGCTCAGCCTGGCGTGGTGTGGAGTGCTATCAGCGAATCTTTCCAGGTGACCATGCCTCCACGCGCCAAGCGAGCCCCAGCATGGAGCAATGGCGAGTTGCTGGACCTCATCAATGTTTGGGGGGAGGAAGTTGTACAGTCCCAGCTGTGCTCCAGCCGTAGGAATTACGATACCTTCGGGAAGGTATCAAAGGACATGATGGAGAGGGGCCATGACCAGGACACCCTGCAGTGCAGGATTAAAGTGAAGGAGCTGAGGAGTGCCTACCGCAAAGCCCGCGACGCAAACGGCCACTCGGGTGCTCCCCCCGCAACCTGCCGATTCTACGAAGAGCTGGATGCGATACTTGGGGTTAACCCCACCTCCACTCCGAGCACCATCATGGACACTAAGAGCCGGTGGGGGGTGGGGGGAGGAAGAGGAGGAAAACGGGAGTGATGGTGGTGGGCCGGATGGACACCCCCCGGAATCCCTGGAGCCATGCAGCCAGGAGCTCTTCTCGAGCTAGGAGGAAGGTAGCCAGTCGCAGCAGCCGGTACTTGGTGGAGGACAAACAGAAGAGCAGGTTCCCAGTAAGCATTTTTTTTTCCCCCCAGGAAGGAATTTTTTCAGTGCGGGCTCTTTGGGAGAGGAGGGTTAGGCATGCATGCCTAGATGCGGAATAGTGCATTGATGTGGTTTATCACATCGCGGTAATCGGCCTCGGTAATCTCCTCGAATGTCTCATCCAGAACGTGTGCAATGCGCTTGGGCAGGTTTATCTGGAGAGCCACCGTGGTCCTTGTCCCAACCAGGCTAACGTGTCCACGCCACTGTGCTGCGAGGGGCGGGGGGACCATTGCTGCACACAGGCAAGCTGCATATGGGCCAGGGCCGCATTGCAGTAGAAGACCCTCCCTTGCTTCCCAGGTCACCCTCAGCAGCGAGTCCAGGACAAACTCCTGTGGAAAATGTTGCAACAGTGTTCAGTGTAGGTGCCCCCTGAAGCTGTTGCCTCTCCCCAAGGCACAGAAACCCAGAGGACAGTGCAGCCCTGAAACAATCAGTCCCCCTTACTCACCATTTTGAGGATCCTGTGGTATGTGTGTGCTCTGTTTCAGACAGGAAAATTATGCTATTGTGTAGACCCTGTGTGTTTTCTACTCCTTAAGTGCGGGGGGAATCATTACTCTGTCTGGTATAAACAATGCTGCCTCTGTTAAATGTTGCATTTTGCCTATACAGCTGCATCAACCTTGAGACCTCAGCCGTCCCTCTTATCGCCTGCTCAGAGACTGCAAAGATTCAGGAAGAGACCGCGAAAAAGCAAAGAAGACATGCTGCAAGAAGTGATGCGGCAATCTATTAAAGAGAATGAGAAAGCACAGGACTGGAGGGAGAGAGAAAGCAGGATCCGCCAGGAAAACACAGCACACCGGCAGCAAAGCACTGATAGGCTCGTAAGCATCCTGGAGCACCAAGCAGACGCTATCCAGGAGCTGGTAGCCATGCAGAAAGAGGAGCAGTACCGCAAATGCAAACGCCACCCCACCCTACAGCCCTTGTCCCAAAACTCTTTCCGTTGTGCCCCACTGTCACCTCCAACCCACTTTCCCCAACTTCCATGTTCTTCACGCCACCCGCTGCCTCCAACACCAGTATCTTCACCACCCAGCCCTGAAAACCACGACCTTTACCCTCTGCATTCAACTCCCATCACCATGCAGTATAGCTGTCCTGAAGTGCAGCACTCACTGCACAGCACACCAGACAGGACATAAGCGAATCTGTGATTGTACTGTTCCCCACGCCACCCCCTTGTTTCTTTTCAATAAATATTTTTTTTTCCTTTTCAATAAATAGATTCTTTGGCTTTGAAAACATTTTTTATTATTGCATAAAGTAAAAGACTCCTTAGCCCAGGAAATAAACAGGCACTGCAAGTCTGCTTGTCTGCTAAGCAGACACTGATTCCTAAAGATTGGAACTACTGCACTTCACTCCTGTGGAGGGCACCAGATATCACTGCTTGTTTTCAGTCTCAAATTGCTCCCTCAAGGCATCCCTAATCCTTGCAGCCCCGCGCTGGCCCCATGTAATAGCCCTGCTTTCTGGCTGTGCAAATTCAACCTCCAGGTGTTGAACCTCAGAGGTCCATGCCTGAGTGAAGCTTTCACCCTTCCCTTCACAAATATTATGTAGGGCACAGCACACAGATATAACCGCAGGGATGCTGTTTTCGACCAAGTCCAGCTTCCCATACAGAGATCGCCAGTGGCCCTTTAAACGGCCAAAGGCACACTCCACAGTCATTCGGCACCGGCTCAGCCTGTAGTTGAATTGTTCCTTGCTGCTGTCAAGGCTCCCTGTGTAGGATTTCATGAGCCACGGCATTAACGGGTAAGCGGGATCTCCAAGGATCACAATGGGCATTTCAACTTCCCCTACCGTGATCTTCCGCTCTGGGAAAAAAGTCCCGGCCTGCATCTTCCTGAACAGCCAAGTGTTCCGAAAGATGCATGCGTCATCCACCTTTCTGGGCCAGCCTGTGTTAATGTCAATGAAACGCCCATGGTGATCCACAAGCACCTGGAGAACCATAGAGAAATACCCCTACCGATTAATGTGCTCTGATACTAGGTGGGGTGGTGCCAGAATAGGAATGTGCATCCCATCAATCGCCCCTTCACAGTTAGGGAACCCCATTTGTGCAAAACCATCCACTATTTCCTGCACGTTACCCAGAGTCACGGTTCTTCTGAGTAGGATGCAATTAATGGCCTTGCAAACTTGCATCAACACGATTCCAACCGTCGACTTTCCCACTCCAAACTGGTTTGCGACCGACCGGTAGCTGTCTGGAGTTGTGAGCTTCCAGATTGCAATAGCCACCCGCTTCTACACTGACAGGGCAGCTCTCAATCTCGTGTCCTTGTGCCGCAGGGTGGGGGCGAGCTCCTCACACAGTCCCATGAAAGTGGCTTTTCTCATCCGAAAGTTCTGCAGCCACTGCTCGTCATCCCAGACTTCCATGACGATGTGATCCCACCACTCGGTGCTCATTTCCCGAGCCCAAAAGTGGCGTTCCCTGGTGCTGAGCATGTCCGTGAATGCCACAAGCAATTTTGTGTCGTACACGTTATGCGGCTCGATAGCATCATCGGACTCCTCACCCTCACTTTGGATCTTAAGGAATAGTTCAACAGCCAAATGTGACGTGCTGGCGAGACTCAATAGCATTCGCCTCAGCAGTTCGGACTCCATTTCCCACAGACAGATCGCGCTGCACAGAAACCGTTGAAAGATGGCGCCAAAGGTGGACGGAAACAAAGGGATTTCTGGGATGCGAAGCGATGCATCACGGGGCATTGGGACAGGACCCAGAATCCCCCGCACCCATGCCCCCTTCCCACAACCCACAACGCCAGAATGGGAAGAGGTGCTCTGTGGGATAGCTGCCCATAATGCACCGCTCCCAACAGCGCTGCAATTGCCGCAAATGTGGCCACGACAGTGTGCTGGGCAGCTGTTAGTGTGGACAGACTGCAGCGCTTTCCCTGCTCAGCTGCACAAAGTCAGGTTTAACTCACAGCGCTGTAAATCTGCAAGTGTAGCCAAGCCCTTAGGTAGACTTAATTTTGTAGTGTAGACTTGCCCTCGGGAATATAACTGCATGCTAGGTACTTTTTCAATGAAGTGTAAATATTGCAGCTACGTAAATATTGCTCCCACTTTGCAGTAACCACACCCAGTTAGCCTGAGTCTAATCATGTGAGCTCAGAAATGGAAATAAATCCAAGCTTCTACGCAGCATTTGCAGCACTGATGCTGGTTACTGCTGTCAGCCAGACACATTCTGACAGCTATTGAAAGGATTCAAATTTATTTTACAAAATTTAGCATATTATGTGGGTTCTGTAATCTCAATGACCTTGAAGAGCCCATAAACACAGGTGGGGGAGGGAGATCATCAAACTGATGAACAATCCTACAGACAGGCATAAAGAAAAACTTCAAAGGACAATTTTAAAACAAAGAAGGAGATTACTTTGTGTATCTGATTAAAAGATACAAGTTGTTCTTCTTGGAGAAACTCTCCTACATAGTATGCAGGGTTCTCTAACCATCCGCTGGTGTAACAGCAATGTTCCTTTGGCATTTGTATCTCCAACTGGAGTATCTAAGGGGAAGGGCTTCCTGGAAACTAACCCTGCATGATAAATTACAGCACTTCAGCACTGCAGAGGGATTTCACTGCTTTGGAGACTGCTGCTGTAACAGACTTCTCTGACTCAGCAGCTGAAAGGGATGCTGGGAAGGAAGCACACACACACACACACACACACACACACACGTCATGCATTATTAATATAGACTCTGGCAGCAGGGTGTGAGTTGGAAAAACACTGAAGAAACATGACTGCAGAACAAGACAAAGCTACATCCATTTAAGCATTTCACATTCGGAATCTGGCTATATTAGATACTTCAGTCTGGAGTCACACCCAGGGGCGATGGGACACACATACTGATATCACCCAGCTTTTAGAGATCCTGTCACAGTGCCTCTGATCAGCAGGTGACTGCACCTCTGCTGTGAGGGCCCACAGGACTTTATTTCCCCTGCATCAGCCTCAATACTGAAAACAGGAGTTGGCCCTGGGTGTGGCCCACTCCTTACATGTCAAGTCATGCTGCTTTGATTTGGGCTTTTTCCATTTTGATTTAGGTCTGTTTTGACTATTTTTAGCTGCATTATATATGTCAGCACGAGGCACCATACAGTTATTTTCCTTTATTTGTCTTCAATTCTACTACTAAATCCCCTTCCAGGCTCATGATCCCCAGCTCTCCCCTCCCAGTCATGCCCAAAAAGCCCGTTAGGTCATGAGCTTGAGGCACTGCATTAGCCACACTGTAGACAGCACTGTCTTGAGCACAGACTAGTTTTATGTAGGGAGAAGCGGTCTATAGAAGAAAAATCACATTTCCTTCTTCAAGGTCACACATGAAACACTGAATGCATCAGCAATAGGCTCCCTTTTGGGAATGACAAACTACCACTCTAGAGGCCAAGTCCTGGATTCTGCAACACATGCAAGACTGCCACTGAAGACTACAGGAACTTGTGGAAGAAATAATGCAGGTCAGCCCCAAATTTACCACTGGCAATAAAATATTAGACAAAAATACAAGAAAGTTGGTTTGTTATTGGCCAATTCAATACCTTCAGCTGGGGAAGAAAAAAAAACAAAAAACAAAAAAAATACCAATCTTGATTTTGCTTTCAATTCTCTCCCAATCCCAAAAATCCACAGGCATTTGTCACAATAGATGGCAGATTATCAACATTACCAAAGAGATGAGCAAAATACATCATTTGTACATTATTCATATGCAACAAGATGATAATCTCAGCCAAAAGGCCCTAATGAAATAGCAGGTGCTCCCCTCACACACAGGGTGCATAAGCAGGACACAATCACCACCTGACTACCCAGTGACTACATTTAGGCTTTTTATCGTTCTTGTTCTTCTATAGGTCTTGTACCTTTTTCCTAAGTGCTTTGGGCATGTTAACACACACACTTTTCTTGCTTCGCCCTGCACCTAGACATTTAGCATGACAGGTGTTGACACACAGCAACACTACAGCAGGTTAGCACAAGAAGCAACGAAGACAACTAATTCCATGCTGACACAAAGTTGTCATTGCAATGTCTATGTAAGCCACTGAGTCTTCCCAATTTTCATAGGGGCCTATAGATCTCTTCTTGTAAGAAAAGAAATTCAACTGCCTATTGACAGATTTAAACATATCCACAGTATGTTCTTGGTCCTTCTGTTGAATGCCTACACTATAGTTAGACACTTGCGGGTGGCCTGTGCCAGCTGACTCGTGCTCAAGGGATTTAGAGTAAAGGGAGGTTTAATCGCGGTGTTGACGTTTGGGCTCAGGATGCAGCCTGAGCTCGCTTCACCCTCCTTCCTCGCACAGTCCCCAAACCCAAAAGTCTACACCTGAGTCAGCTGGCATGGGCCAGCCACTTGTAGTGTAGACATATCCTAAGCTACAAAGCCATGACACTGTCAACAGCAAACAGATGGGGGTGTAATGCAACACCAGTATCCGTTTCGGTAGCACATGATAAATGATAAATTATCGTTGTATACTAGGGGCTCTGTAATCCAAATCAGAATTGCTCAACTACTTGCCAGGAAATTCCCCACCCACGTCAAGGAAGAGCCACACTTCAAGGCCTTCGTACATACACAATATGTACCAGAAGAAGAAAGAATAGTCCTCCTAGAAGAGACATTTATTCTATAGTTTGGAACCACAATCTCCAGAGAGGTATTCAGTATTAAATTTTCAGTCATCCTAAAGTTGTCCCATACTATCATTCCATTGTATTGTTTGGTAATTTAGGCCTTTGTTTTTAGAGGATGTTTACAAATTCCTATAATTTGTAATTTTTAAAATTTAAATAAAAAAAGATCAATTTAATGATTCCCCAGCACTATTTACAGCTCAGAAATTAACACAGCAGCTAACAAAAATCCAGAGAAAACCACTCTGCACAAGCAAGTAGGACACAAAAGTGACCTCCACAAACTTCAATAAACAAGTCAAAAAAGGGGGTGAAAAGTGAGAACAGCTTAGCACAACATACAAAATAAAAAACACAAAATATCTCAAACTCCCCATCACCACAACTGGAACACACTGATTTCATAGAGCTGGGAACGTTGGGGAACTTGTAACCCAGACACAGATTGCGATGGGCAAAATGTAGATTTGGTTTTGAAATAGTGTTTTGAAAGTTACACAGATGCCCTGCTGGCCTCCAACCTGTTCCCTTCCAGAAGGCTAGCTGGGGAAGCTGACATTCCTCCGACTCAATGAGCTTTAACATGAGCTTGGAGTTGTAGGCCTACCAAGGAGATGCAAGCAGCTAGCTATTTAAACGTGATTCTCTTGGAGATTTCTTGACCTACTGCACTACTATAGTATCAAATGACTCAAGAGCTGGATGGATGTTCTCAGGTCTTTAATCCTCTCCAGATGAAAAAGTTAAGGATTTTTTTTAGAAGCAGTGTTTGTGGATGGGCATGCAGGTGCAGCAAAAGCTTAGCAAGATGATTTATTAGGTGGAATTTGACACCACCTTTGGAAGGTCTGCTTGAGGAGTCCATAGCTACACCTTAGGCTTATGATGTGTACCGCAGCACCACCCAATCCCTGAAACCTCAAGTACGTGCACCATGCATACTGAAACTGCTGCCATGAGGTAAAAATCTAGAGAACACCGTTTCAGAGTGATTCTAAAGGTGGTTCTCTCAGTTTTGAAAGGATCATGTTAAACTTCCCGAACTGTAGGCTGCCTAATGGAAGGTTTTAAAGTGCAGCATGACCTTCATGAACCTGATTGCCACTTCCACAATGCTGAAAGATCCAACACTACCTAAATTAACTCAAGGAAATAACGTAATCCTGACAGGCTGTAGCTAAGGACAGATCTTTAACATCCACACAGCCTCAGCTTAAAGTGCCATTGGAAAAACGTCATATCAGTTCCAGTCAGCTTATCTACCTCAGAAAGATGAAAACTAAGATAATCATGCCAAGATTTGACTCATTTCACACAGACTGTAGGTGTTTTTAGACAGAGACTAAGACCTTTAAGACACATCCCAACAGAGGATGAGAACATGTTTTCAGATTAAATGTAAATGATCACAAAAAGAAAAAACTGGAAATTCTTCATTATAACTGAAGTTGGGCCACAGTCTCTCTGCCTTTTGAATGTTATGCAGTAACTACACACTCCAGAGGCATTTTTTATGGGGACTGATTACATGTACAGTCCTTTCATTGCTTCTGGGACTATTCCAGTAACAGATTAGGATTCATTTGTGTATCTCCAGGGATACCCGGCTTGGGAAGTTACATCACACTTCAATTATTATTTGCATTATCATAGTGCCTAAGAGCCCTGGTAAAAAACCAGAAGCCCATTGTGCTAGGCACTAGAAAACAGACCAAAAAGCCAGACCCAAAAGCTAGCAGAGGCAGACTGTGTTTGCCTACAAAATAAAATAGTTCCAGAAAGTTCCAAGAAATTATAGGATTCCTGGATCTGTAGCTTTAATGTAAAGTGTGCTAGTTCAACAGGTCCAAAAAGAGCCATATAGACAACATCACCATCTTGACCCCAGTCAGAACTTCTGGAGTTTATTCTCCACTCCACCATGTGTGTCTTGGGAACAATTTATCTTTTTGTGTTTCAATAGCCTACTGTACAAATAAAGATAAGTTTCATGATGTCTCTAAGGAAGGAATTACTTTACCATTCATAAAATACTTTGAGCTCTTTATATGGAAGATGTTCAAGTATTATCATCACCACACAAATGCTTCACTGTTCAAAGTATAGCTAGCCAGATGGAAAACCTGGTATGGAAACATCTCTCTTTCTAAGGAGCTCCGTCTAATCAGTAAATTATACACACAGGAGCCTTTTATGAGTAAAATTGTTCAGTGACAATTATTTTTATCCTGCCCTTAGACAACCCTATTGCATTTTCTCTATCTGAATACCTGTGTAAGCACTGCGCTTGCCGGAATAATCCATAAGAGATTCCATAAAACATCAGCTAGATCAAAATGCATGTCATAGTAACACATTTATAGGTAGGCACGGGTGGCCTTTCCACCTCAAAAATCCCACTGTTACTACCCACCCACTTCTGCTCAGCAACTGAGACCCTCAGAAATTTCAGACTGCTTAGCTCTTAAAGATTCATGCTCTGTTTGGAAGTTAAACTTTGCCTACATTACGGCACTGATACGGGAAAAGTTGCCACACACATAGATCCCTATAGTTTCATCTCCCTTTCCCTTCCGACCTAGTCTCTAGGGTTTGCTTCAGACGCTGTCTGAGTTAATATAATTAGTCCACCTGGAAAAGACAGACAATGGGCTCAGAAAACAAGTCAGCAGCTGCCAGACCCTTTGTCTCCACAACTGTAGCCACCTGAGTTGTCCAGGACCCTGGTTGACACTGCAGCTTTCCGTGCTGTCAGCTCTAGTTTTTCAACCTCCAAGACAGCTTATTATTCAGGCATTGATGGCCACAGCTGTGATTCCTCTCCTTCCCTCAGAAATAGGAGGCTGGAGTTCTCCCATAGGGATCCACTGACGCCATAAAAACACAGCTACACCACTCAATCTATTGAGGAAAAACCCTGAGTGAATCCAGCTAGGAAAAAGCACTCTGGCAGGTAGAGATAGGCACTGAGTTTTTCTTCCCCCCTCCCTCTCCCACCGAGAGTGCTCCACTCCACCTCTTCCCACCCCAGTTCCCCGAGGCCCTCGTGGCTCTCAGCCTTACCCCAAGCCCCTCCCCAAGTCGCCAAACAGTTGTTCAGTGGTACCTCCGATCAGGTGTGGCTGGTGGGTGCTGAGCAACCACTATTTTTTCCCCATGGGTGCTCAAACCCCATAGCACCCACGGAGTCAGTGCCTATGATCAATCTCCAGAGTTGAACTACTTGTGGTAGACTGTTCATTGAAGATACAGAAAGTTGATTCCTCAGGCCACACAAGACAAAATCTGGCAGCATCCAGGAAAAAAAGTAATCCATGTTTGTTTAGTTTGGTTGGAGAGCGATTTGGTTTGTTGTTAATTGTGAGCAACATTTGATTTCGGCATGCATCTCTGGAAGTAATTATGATGGATTCAACCAATGTTTTGAATCCATAACATTTCTACAGGTTATTCATTCATTTTGCAAATAGCAGAGAGTCAAGCACAACACTACAACTGGCTGGACAGCAGCAATGCCATATAAGACTTTGCCACTACATATTGTTGTGATAAAGCTTTGATCCATATCACTGTTTTACAAGAAAACCCACCAAACAGGAAGCTACTATGGCTTATTCTGTTAGCCTGCATGAATTCCACCTCATGGAGAGAATACAGCAAAAAACAAAAGAATGGTCATACCTGGTCAGACCAACGGTCCATCTAGCCCATATTCTGTCTTCCTATAGTGGCCAGTGCCAGATGCTTCAGAGGGAATGAACAGAACAGGACAATTTATCAAATTATCCATCCTCTGTCCTCCAATCCCAGCTTCTTCCAGTCAAGAGGTTTAGGAACACTGGGAGTATGTGGTTGCACCTCTGACCATCTAGGTTAATAGCCAATGATGGATCTATCCTCCATTAACTTATCTAACTCTGTTTTGAACCCAGTTATACTTTTGGCCTTCACAACAACCCCTGGCAATGAGTTCCACAGAGTGACTGTGCATTGTGTGAAGAAGTACTTCCTTATGATTGTTTTAATCTTACAGTCATCATTGGGGGACCTCTGGCTCTTGTGTTTTTTTATAGGGGGTAAATAACACTTCCTTACTCATTTTCTCTCCATCATTCATGATTGTACAGACCTTTATCATATCGCCCTTTAGTCATCCCTTTTCCAAACTGAACAGTCCCTGCATTTCTAATCTCTCCTCATATGGAGGCAGTTCCATACCCCTAATCATTATTGTTGCCCTTCTGTGTACCTTTTCTAATTCTAATACCCCATCTCAAAAAATAAAATAAAATAAAAAAAGTAAACAGAACCGCACACAGTATTCAAGATGTGGGGGTGTACCATGGAAATATATAGTGGCATTATGATATTTTCTGCTTTATCATCTATCCCTTTCCTAATGTTTCCTAACATTGTTAGCTTTTTTGGCTGCCACTGCATGTTGAACAAATGTTTTCTGAGAACTAGCCACAATGACTCCAAGATCTCTTTCTTGAGTGATAACAGCTAGTTTAGACCCCATTATTAGAGGGTTTCTGTTTTTGTAGCCCCTCTAATCTCCCTGAGCATTTCACAGTCAGTCACCATCCTGATCAGGTGGTCAGTAGTATATTCTTACTGCTGTACACTTATTCAAGAATATGATTTCTATCCATAGAGATTCTATGGTACAGTTTGATTCATTTAGATTTTTATTATATTTTACTTCTTTCCTTCACATATTGTGCCACTCCCACACCAGCATGACCTACTCTGTCATCCCCATATATTCTGTATGCTGGTATCAGTGTCACATTGATTATCATTGTTCCACCAAGTTTCTGTGATGCCTATTATATCAATATCTTCATTTAATACCAGGCACTCAAGTTCGCCCACCTTAGTATTTAGACTTCTAACATTTGTACATAAGCACTTATAAAATTTGTCAATATTTAGTCGTCTACAATGAATATCTATTTTTAAAATGTTTAACCCTACAATACTGAGCACCCAACAGAAATAACTAAAACCAGCAATCCAAGTCAGATAACACTGTTCAACATAACTGATACCTAACAGGCATATAAAAAAAACAGTAACTTACATTTTTATTGAGACTGGTATCCAAACATGCAAGTCTTTAGCCTTGCCAAAAAGAATGCTTCCAACTAACGCATGTTAAGAAAGAGAGAGAGAGCTGTAGCCCTGACATCCTCTGTCACTTGGGTATTAGACACAATGGCTGCAGAAGCAATGCTTGTAATAACTGTGTTTAAACATGGCCGTAGTGTAGACAATTCTCGTACCCCATAGTAAGAGATGGCTGAAGCAGGTCTCCTTAGTTGCATGTTCCTTTAAGAGAAGAGCATCTTTAGTCCTAAAATTAATCTCCAAGACATAAAGCTGTGATTATTCATCATGTTTACTGTCAGTCTCATGCCATGCTTAACATAGTAGATCTGTTAACTCTTAATTCTACCACTGAGCAGCATGCTTAGGTAAACCAAGCATTTAAAACTACTCAAGCATTCTGTCTATGAGTTTTGTACTGTTGCCCATTACAGTGATATCTGGCAAAAGTAAGATCCCCAGTGGATTTCATGGAAATCTAGTTCTGTTCCTTTATCAGGGTATAAAAACTGTTTGGGGTACAGCGCTTTTTCTTTGATTTGCTTGGGGTCTTATTTATTTTAACTCTTTTCAGAGGGGCAGGTAGTGATCAATTATACCTCCTGGGAGTCAACTAATCTGGATCTACATTTGTGACCATGGTGAATCAGAAGAATAAACTAACACAAAATTACTGACTGAGCGGCAGATGCCCATGGGGCAAAGGATGCTCAAGCATTGCTTGTGTCCTCATTACTTATTTTGTCTTGTGTACATTTCCTGGAGATTTCCCTCCCCTCCCCAGTAAGAAACGATCACTGACGTCTCTGACGCCCATCCCTCTTTCTCTGCTGCAGTAATTCTGGTATTCTTCTTTCACATCTCCACCCATCTCTGAAGGGGGCTGAACCTGACCACCTCTTTATAGTACTCTGCTCACCTTATTGTCTCCCATTGTAAAACAGAGCTCAATTTACAATCCACCTTTTCCACACTGCCCACTGCTAATAGCTCTTGAGCTGTTTCCAATGTCAATGCTTACCATCACAACGCTCCAAGTCTTGTCAGCTATGCCCAGCTTCCCTCACCACCTTATTGTAACATTTCCACCACTAACTGCTGAGCATTTGAGATTTGTCAAAATGATACATTATACAATTAAACTGTATCCATCACATTTGACAACAATTAAGTGAGACATTTTACAGGGAAGGACAACAGGTTAAGAGCAATATGTAGAATGACACATTAGTAGCAGTTGTGTAATTTTAGATTCCCTTTTATTGCACTACTGTTTATTGAGAGAAAATGTCTAAGCACTGGAGAGAAAAAAAGATGCACTCAAGAATTTTGCTACCATGCTAAAACCAAGTTCTTTGTTATTTTACCATAACCAGCATCCCCCACTGATGAGTTTGGAACAGGCATCTGTTATCCACTAAGTTTGGAGAAGTAAAACCAAAGTGAATTACAACTCTACTAGACAGAAAGGGCTTTTTTTAACCCAATGATCTAGCTTCTCTTCATTTTCCAGGTTCAGCCAAATGAGACTCCCAATGCAAGCCCAGGTATAAAGAAAAAACCTCTTGTCAAAGGTAAAAGCTGAAGGAAAACACTTCTGGAATACAGAAGGCAGTATACAATTACAGTGTGAAGGCCTCCGTTTTCCTAAGTATTCAGGGCTATGTAGCAACAATCCCGAAAGAGAACCAAAAACAAGTTGCTGGAGATTCCTAACTTAAGGTGAAAATGCTCAAGATAAGCAGTAACTGACTCTACAATTGATTTGTGAAAGCACTGCTATTACTTTGAACCGAGATAGGGAATAACATTCCAACTTTCTAATTCCTGTTAAGTTTCAAAACTGCATTGGCAAGAGAGGACTACATTTTTAGGAGAGCTAAACTAACCACACTTTGACTATAGCATAAAAAAAACCACACAGATTTCTACAGCAATGGCTCAACAAGCAACCAAAAAATGTGATAGTTAAGGAACACACAGCGCAATATAGATTAAAACTTAAAATGAAACTGTTTAGCTCAAACTAAATCTGTGCTTTTGAGTTGTTTCTGTATAGATTTACAACTCCCTGCTTCAGTGTTGGGTTCTGTGTATGTATGCAGTTTACACAAATTTACTTCTGGGCATGTGTCCTAGTGAAACTGGGCACTATTCTTAATTGGAGGACGCATAGACTTGGAAACAAAGCTGGAAAACCCTATCTTCAGAACTTTGGGAACAGACTGAAGTATATGGATGTGTGGTTCTTTTGTTTATAGCACAGTTAAAGCCAGTGCAGTTGCATTTTGTGATTTAAACCACATTTGCTTTATAGCCCTTACTGAAGTTATCAGCCAGACACTGAAAGAAGACATGTTCTAAGAAAGTAAACAAAAACGTGTCCTATGATTCTCAATAGCATCCCTTTAACCTATTTGTTGCCCTGAATAGTTTTACCATAAGTCAATAAAAACAGACTGCTGTTTCAGTAAGGAGCCCAGATATGAAATGACAGCTCTTTGGGCCTTTGAAACTGTCTTTAACAACCAATCCATGTTAATAGTGGCGCTCAGTTTATCATGAGGCATAATGCACAATGGCAATTAATGGTTATGTGGTATTCTCTCTAATAACCCTTTCCAAACCAGAAACAAGACAATGAAACTGAAGAGCTGAACAACATTAAAATTCACAGGTTTCTTGGGGTTGGGGGAAATCCACTGCATTTATGCAATCAGCAGAAGTAAATAGTTCTGGGCCGGGAAGGCAGATTTTATTTAAACACGTGTGCGCACACATAGAGGAGTATTTTGTTCAAGTACCAAGGAGAATTAGAGGTTGGGTGTGTTTACATTCATTCTTTCACTCTGTGCAGGCTCTAGCTTGCAGGATGCTAAGGAGGGTAGACAGTTTCAGGAGCAAGGATGTTTTGTCAAGAACAGGAAAGGGTGGCGTTACCCATGGTTCAGAGGAAAAAAACAGGGTCAAACCCAAATCCCAAGAAAGTCAGGTTCCCCATGGATACGTGACAAGTTTGTCTGTTTCCTACAGAATTTGACCTTTCATTTCCCTAGGCTTTGCCTACAATATAGGCTTGAAGTTCTTTTAAGGATTTCCCACTATTGCAGCAAAAATGTAAGTGCTAGCCAAGCTGTCAGCATTTAAACCATATTCAGATTCCAAGGCGAGAAAGGACCATTGTGATAATTTAGTCTGACCTCCTTTATAACACAGGCCATAGAAATTCCCCAAAATAATTCCTGCATCCCTTGTAGAAAAACATCCAACGTTGATTTAAAATTCACTGATCGAGAAATCCACCATGACCCTTCATCAATTGTTACAATGGTCAATTACCCTTGCTGTTACAAATTTACACCTTATTTCCAGTCTGAATTTGTCTGGCTTCAACTTCTTGCCACTGGATCACATTATTTATCTGCTAGACTGAAGAGCCCAGTATCAAATATTTGTTCCCCCATGTCATCAGGCTGTAATCAATCGCCCTTTAACCTTCTCTTTATTAAGCTAAATAGATTGAGTTCCTGGAGTCTATCACTATAGACAACCATGGTTGTGCAGATCTGTTCACAGCAGGGTTAGACACTGCCTAAAATGGTGGCAGCCACTTAAAGTTCACTCCCACAATTACTCTCATTGGTTGAGCTGTACCAGTGAGATATTTCCAAAATAGCTTAAGGAAAGGACAATGCTAAAAAGACAGCTCTTCTAGTTGTGATGGACTGTCAACATGCAAACACACCAACAAGCTTAAATAGCACCAAGGAAATGTGAATTGTCCTATTAATTCAGGAGAATGTCAATGAACATGCCAACTGAAGCCTTGTCTACTCTAGGCCCAGGGAAATTTTACAAGCAATTAATCACAGTTAACTCAAGCAATTAATGCAAAACAAATTAACTAGATTTTAAAAATTGCAGTTTTAATTGCACTGTTAATAATAGAATACCAATTTAAATTTATTATAAATATTTTTGGACTTTTTTCTACATTTTCAAATATTTTGATTTCAATTACAACACAGAATACAAAGTGTATAGTGCTCACTTAATTTTTATTACAAATATTTACACTGTAAAAAAAAATAGACTTTTAAAATTCACCTCATACAAGTACTATAGTGCAATCTCTTTATCGTGAAAGTGCAACTTACAAATGTAGAATTTTTGTGTTACATAACTGCACTCAAACAAAACAATGTAAAACTTTACAGCCTACAAGTCCACTCAGTCCTACTTCTTGTTCAGCTAATCGCTAAGACAAACAAATTTGTTTACATTTACAGGGGATAATCCTGCCCCATCTTATTTACAATATCACTGGAAAGGGGGAACAGATGTTCACATGGCACACTTGCAAGGTATTTACATGCCAGATATGTTAAAAATTCATATGCCCCTTCATGCTTTGACTTGTAGATTACATATATTTGCACTGTAAAAAAGAGTGCAATCAAAAATATGAAGTGAGCACTGTACACTTTGTATTGTGTTGTAATTGAAATCAATATTTGAAAATGTAGAGAATATTCAAAAAGATTTATAATAAATTAACATTGGTATTGTATTGTTTAACTGTGTGATTAAAACTGATTAATCGCGACTATTTAATCCCATGATTAATTGTGATTATCTTTTTTAATAGTTCGACAGCCCAAGTTTTTTCATCATTGTCCCAATTAAATCTAATCGGAGCAAATCTAAATGACATTGTACTAGCAGCCCATCTACACAAAGTCCCCCAGTATGGCTCACACCAGTGCAGCTGAACCAGTGACAATGGTGGAAAATTTTAATTAGAATTCTTTAGAGCAGTCAAGGCTAAATGGTGAAATTTTCAAGAACTTTATTGCATTAACATATGCACAGCTGTGCACCTAATTTGCATGTGCACTGGTGCCAGCTGGAGGATTTACAGTTGAATCCGGCACTCCTGCTAGCCATAGCATAAACAGGCATCACCCAACATTCTGTTTAATGGAAGGGAGCTAGAACACTGAGATCTTAAGATTCTCTGGCAATTGGAAAAGGGGAGGCCTAAGGAATGGACACTGAGGACAGCAGCATCCAGAGAGATCCCAGGGAACAACCAGGAGAGAGAGTTATAGGAAGCCAGGTAACATGTGAGAAAAGAACATGGTTCGGGGTGGAAGAGACGAAGGGTTGGAGAAAGGAGAGAAATGCATCTCCTGGATAGTGTCTCCTTGCGCTGAGGGTGAGAAGACATCAAATCCTACCAAATTCTCTCAAGTAATTCTTGCATCTCAGATAATGACTCGTTAGTTGCAGGGGAAAGGGGGTAGGTTTCCCTTTATTTCTAAAGCACCCATTCACCTAGTATCCCAAGACGCATGAGGGTTATCCCATAAACACTAAGATGTTTCGAAGGGAGGAGGTCGCACATTGTCAGAAGTGGGGTCCTCAGCTCATGCTACACAAAAGAGCAAGAGACTACATTAACAGTTTTATCTTGCTGCCAGGTAGGACTCCCCACCCAGACTAACTTGGGAAGAAAGTCTCAAAACTCTTTCCTGCACACATATGGAGTTGATGATGACAGGTAGGTGGACTCCCCCATGGTCACTCCAAAAGGGGGGAAAGGAGGAAGAGAAGATACCTCAGAAACTTCACTATTTCTGTTGATGTTACCTTGAATGTTCTCAGATACTATGGTGATGGATGACAGAATAACATCTTAAGATATGGGTGGGCACTCAGCTTCTCTGCTGCCAAGATGGGCAAAACAACCTCTCCTACCCAAAAGACAGGACTTTCAAGACTGTTTTCCGGTTTTTGATCCTGGAATTGGCAATACTACCCCCCCCTCACCCCTCAAACATGGGCTTACATCTCCTTTAGAATTAGGAGTATCCTTACCAGTGGTTTTAAAATGTGATCAACCATTAAGTGTTGCTTTAATGTAGGCAACTTGCAGAATTTTGTTGTTTTCTACAAAATCTGGTCCAGTACCTGAGGATGCTAGCCATTTATTAGCCTCATTAGTGCCAATGAATTATTCTTTTTGTCTCAAGAATTTGGAATTAATCTAGAACAGTGTTTTTCACCCTTTCTAGAATTGGCAGCCCTTTATTCAAAGTCCAATATTTTTGTGGACTCCCCACATTTACTGTACAAGTCAAAGATGTACAAATAATGATAAGCCTGTACAATTAATCTGTGTGCATGTTTCAAAAGGTTGACAGAAAGTACTTGATCTTGAAGGGTCAGTGCATGAGGGGAGAGGGGAAACAAAATTTTGTTTGCTTTAAATAATACAATTTTCAATGCCTCATGACCCCCTCAATTGCCTTTTGTGACCCCCTTTGGGGTCATGATCCATCAGTTGAGAAACACTAATCTAGAAGTATAGGACCAAGTAGAATTAACCAACTTCATTGCTCCTTATTTTTGAGACAAAGCAATTAAGACCAAAAAAACAACAAAGGGATAATGATATCTCTAACACTGCAGTTAATACTTGTTAATTCTTGATTTTAAAATTTAACTCTCAGGTTCAAGGAGTGTAAGAGGTTTGCAGTTTTGATCAGTTGAGGCCAGCAGGTCCAGTCAACAATGATGATGCAGGATCAGATCAGAGTTTACATAGTTTTTGTACGGGTGTCAAGTATTGGGGGGGTAGCCGTGTTAGTCTGTAGCCACAAAAACAACAAGGAGTCCAGTGGCACCTTAAAGACTAACAAATTTATTTGGGCATAAGCTTTCGTGGGTAAAAAACCTCACTTCTTCAGATGCATGGAGTGAAAGTTACAGATGCAGGCATTATGTGTCATTATATAATGCCTGCATCTGTAACTTTCACTCCATGCATCTGAAGAAGTGAGGTTTTTTACCCACGAAAGCTTATGCCCAAATAAATTTGTTAGTCTTTAAGGTGCCACTGGACTCGTTGTTGTTTTTGTACTGTTTACCTATATTGGCTTCAAACCAGCGTAAACACACACACACATACACCCTCCCCCTCCCAGGAGAGATGCAATTATACCAGTATAAGTACCCTTACACTGATATAGCTTATTCCTGTAAATTTAGGGAAATAAGCTAAAGTAGCATAAGACACATTTATACCTGTACAGTTATCCACACATGGAGTTGTACAGATTTAATCAATTTCAGTTACAAAACAAATCACACCCTGCCCAACTGAACTAGTTAGATCAGTACTAGACCCATCAACCTTTTACCCCCAATCGGGGATATTGCAGATTATGTATTCCTCATGCCACCTTATCTTAAACCAAACTTTGCACCCTCGATAATCTGTATGTTATTCCCTGATAACCAGAAACTTCTATGCTCAAACTCTGTTCACTATTTTTTAAACATCATCTTAATAAAATTTTTAAACCTGAACAGACATGAAGACTTAGTTTGTGAGGAGTTAAGAACCCATGACTCTCCTTGAGGTCAAGAGGAATTATTGGTTCTCAACACCCCAGAGAAGTGAGCAGTTTGGACCCAATCCTGTAAGGCCTTGTACACCTCTGAATTTTCAAAAAATTTCCTCTGGTGTTTAACAGTGAAAGCACCAGTGTAGACTGGATGCTGGTATTTTTTAACTACTGTGTCACCCAGACCTACTCTGAGCAGGTAAAGAAGCTCAAGTTCTGTCTACAGTCACTGGCATAGTTTGTGTTGTTGAATTACAAATTGTCAGTGGGGAGACAGCTATACAGGATGTTAGAGCTGAACATTTTTTCTTGCAGTGTTTAGAGTGGAACCACTGAACATGCTTCCCTCCACAAATCAAAGCAACTCTAAGGACAGGGTGGGCTGGAGGTTTGGGGGTTTTAGTCTATGTTGCAATAATAGGTCTCACTAGGAGAAATAACTATAGTCTAATGTAAACAGATGGCTGGCACTTCAAACAAAGGCATTTAGAAAGCACAAGTATTGTATGTGCAACACCGTACACTTAAAATCCTGTTTATGGATGCAGTCTAATTTGTAGTGCATGTACACACTAAGCAGAACCCAGAAATCACCCCCTAGAAGTCAGGAGTTCCTCCACTTCCTCTGAAGAAAAGATAAAAATGAACCTAGAGCAACCCTGCTCTTTGGACTGAACTCCCCTTTTCCCTAGTTGAAAACTGGGAATCCAAGTCTAAACACTCATAATAAGCAACCTGGAAACATCTACACAAAAAGTTTATTCGTTTCAGAAAAGACAGCAAGAACAAGAGGAAAAGAACCCAAACCCTTCCCTAAAAGAATCTGAATTCACCAACCATCTAGAATTTGTGGTCAAGACTGCAGGTTACTCTACTCCTATATTTTTATTCAAATACAGACTACAACAATACAAAACAATACAAAGGTGTATTTAATTAAACATTCAGCAGATCAGCCCCACCTTTTATATTCTTTAGCTGACTGACTGCATCCAACAGGGGCTAGAACTAGGACAGAGACTCATTCCTTTGCTTAAGAAAGCCTCAGATAGTTCAAATATTGTTAGAGTTACAGAATAAAAATGTTTACAACAGTTCTGCTTCACTCCCCATGCAGAAGAGCTATTAAGAACTACAGCACAGTTACTTAAGAACTAGAGACACAGCAATATTAACCTTCCTCAAGCCCTTCGTCATCACTTCAGACTCTCCTCAAATAAGAGCTAGATAGTACTTCTGTATTGCTTCCACATTGTCATTTTGGGATGTTATAATTTATCAAGGATTGCAGAACTCCCCTCCCTTAGAGCATTAGATCTAGTTGCCAAGTCAAGAAAGTCATGCTGGTAAACATGCATACCAAACTCCCAGGTAGCTGTGCAGATTTCTACAGTGGATACAATACAGAGACAGGTTTCAGGCCATCAGTGCTACCCAAGCCCCAGGTAAGAATAAGGTTTAAAAAAAGACAGGCGATTAAAGGATTCTGATGGAACTCAGACAACACTGTTGGTGTACTTTACTAGCGATAGCATTTTGGTGTGTGGTTGCCCATTTCACCATGCATGGTTGACCAGCAAGAGGGAAGTTTTAGCTCCTTAAAAGACAGTACACACTTCACACTGAGACATTTTAAGACTGAGGAAAAGGTTTCTGTTGGAAGGAGTTTAAATCATTAACACTTTTTTGATAATGCTTAACTCATTTACAGTGAACACTCCAAAAAGCAGGAAATCATCAGTGGCCTCGGAATTTAACCCATAGCAGGCCATAAATGAGAGCCCAAACTCAACTAGAGTTCAGAAACTGGAACAGAAGTAATGCAGCCTTGGAAAATTGTGTAATTACCAGCCCATCTTTTAGTAAGGTGGATTGATAAGTGAATAATATATTCTGAATTATCAAAAAAATATTTGTCCTAGATCAGAGGAAAAGTAGAATTTTGCAAGGTTGAAATAATGCAGGACACATACTTTGCATTACAGGTTTTTATATACATGGGCTTCTTTTGATTTCCATATTCTGTTATCAAAAAGTTCATGATCTACTTATAAGCCAATAGAAGAAATATTTTTAATCACTGAAACCAAACTGCATGTTAACCAAAAAGAAGAAAATAATGGATTAATACAAAATTATGTTCATGTTCATCTATGCTCTATTAGACACCGAAGTCTCCAAGGATTAATTTACAGCTACTAAATTTAATACACAGAGGGAACATATCTCCCTCCTTCCGGTTTTCATATTATACCAACAGGACCTAAACCCCTAAATGGATCAGTTGTGCATGTTAGAAACAGCGGGTGTTCTAAAGTATGCTGAAGGTGATGAAAATACTAACTTTATATAACTGATCTCTATAGAAAGCTTAATCATCAACCCAGGACACTCTCAGAACTGCTAGGTAAGCACACTAGTTGCATTTCATTTCTAACATGATTTTAAATCTGTTCACATTAGAAGGTGCAAACCATACCATGAATTTTCAGATCAATAGTTTGTACTAGACAGTGGAACCAGCTTATGTACAACCGAAAGAAAATTCCCTGATTCCTTTTCTCAGAAAAGGGCTTATCAGGATGTGATGCAGCCTCTGAAGTAGTAAATTAACTCTTTCACAAGATATACCTCGTATACCATGTACTGGATTAGAAACTAAACTTGTCAAACTGATCAACCTGAGAACATTTGGTAATACAGCATTCTTGATTTTTTAAAAACAAACAGTTACCATTTTCATAACTCAGTAGTTAGCAGTAAGACCCCTAGTCACCCGACTGAATTTAGTATAATGGTCTAATTGCACAGCCTAGGTGCCTCTGAAGCGAATAGCTGTTTGGTTGACTGCCGTTTGAAAGGGAAAATGGTGTCATTGCTCATTGGCTTTACAAACTTGCTTCCTCTTCCAATGCTCTCCCCTGCCCCCTGGCACGAGGGAATACACCGGACATAGAGGTTGTGTCATTTTTCTATTTTGAAAAAAACCACCCCACGTTCTAGGGTGGATTGCGGAGCATTTCCCGCTCTCCTTCTTGCATTGTTACCCCATTAGCTAACCCTGACTGAAACTGTACGAGCAGAGACCACCCCCTTCTGCGGTCTTTCCCTAAGACGTCTAGAAGCTCCGGGGGGAACCCCCCTCCTCCCCTCCTGGCGCTGTTGTCCCCCTACACAGCCGGCTCTCTGCTCACACCACACGCCCCCGCAGATGCCAGGTGCCGGCCAGCCCAGCCCAGCCCCGGGCGGTGTCAGAACCTGGCCAAAGGAGGCGGATTCAGGGACTCGGATCGCCGGGCCGGGCTCTCTGGAAGTTTCTGGCTGGCGCGGATCACGCGGGGCTGGCACCGGTTCCGCCCGCCGCTGCCCCGGCCCGCTCGGGGGGCCCGCTCCCGCCCCGCTCGGGGGGCGGGCAGGGCCATAGGCGAACCTCCAGCCCAGCGCGCCGAGGGGCCCCCTCCGCCCAGCCCCGGGATCCGGCGCGGAGCTGCCGCATCCCCCGGAGCCCCCCGCGGCCTCTCACCGATGCCGGGCGCCACATAGACGAAGTAGAGGAAGGAGGAGGAGAGCGAGAAGAGGAAGAGCACGGCCACCAGCGAGCGTCGGGGCAGCAGCCGCCAGGCCCCGCGGGGCCCCCGGATCAACCGCATGGCCCCCGGTCCGATCCGCCTGCCCGAGCCCGGGGCCGCTCACAGGCGGGGAGGGGGCGGCTCGCGCTCTACGGCCGATCCGCCGCCGCCAGCTCCCAGCCCCGCCGCATGAATGAGGAGCTGGCTGCGCTCCCCCCGCCGAACGGCACCGGCGCGCGGGGCGGGCGGGGCCCGAGGGGAGGCGGCGGAGCGCAGGGACCGTCTGCAAACTCCGCTCCGGCGACACTGCAGAATAGGGACCCGCCACAACTTCCCCTCCGCCCACACTGCAGAACTGAGACACGCCTCAAGCTCCTCTCAGCCTAGACTGCAGAATGAATAGGGATCATCTGCGAAGTCCTTTCTACCGACACTGCAGTACTGGGAACCATTTGCAAACACCCCTTGTTTCATATTGAAACACCCAGCGGGTGTCCACAAACTAATCAGTTTACACTGCAGAACTCAGGGACTCCCTGAAAACACCCTTCTACTCACAACAAGGGGAGTATCTCTTTGCAGCACTTATCACTAAACTACAGGGGCATCTGCTAAGTGCCCTGCACTCTCACTCCAGCATCCAGAGAGCCTCTATAAAGTTCCCCCCACTCTTGCTTCAGCTCCTAGAAAGAGTCTACACATTACCCTATGCTCACACTACAGCATTCAGGAATTATCTGCAATTTACCCACCCCTCCCAGTCCTACTGCAGTACCCAGGTACCATCTGTCAATTCTCTTCTGTCCCCAATCACACTACAATACCCAGAGAGCCTCTGAACAGTATCCTCCTCTTCTCCCCCTCACATTTCAGCATGCACATGTGTCTGCTCCTCTTGGGTTTACGCCCATGGGATGTCTACAAACATCTACAAACTACCCTTCTCTCCCACTCTACACTGGCTGAAAATTATCCTCTCGCACTGCAGCATCTTCAAATTACCCTTCAATTCTACTCACACTACAGAAGTGTGCTCTTTGCCTTCCTATTACATTGGTTAGTGTATGCATGAAAATTAATCCAGAATAAAGCAGGATGTGAATTTAAAGCAAATTAACTATTAGCTATTCCTGATTACCTCCTTTCACTGTCCGGTCAGGATCCAGGGGTGCAATCCAGAGCAGTGAGGGGTTGTGTCACCACTTGTCCGGCAATGCTGAGTGCCTTTACAGTGCTTTGCTGCTGGAGCTCCCAGCCTGGGACACTCACAATGAGTCTACAAGAATGCAGATCACACCCTGAGTTTCTGTGTGCTAGACAGCCCTCGTCCAGTAATTCTGACCCCAGCAGCCTGTCTACAGCCTTACTTTGGCTTCTACCCAGTCTTGTTGGTAAAAACTAGCAAGATGGCCCCAACACACTCTCAGTCGTGAATTTCCCCAAAACCATGTGTTCTGAAGTGCCCAGCCCTCTCCTGAACAGCTCAAAGAAATAATAAGATTCATTACTCCAGTAAAGAGACAAAACCATATCACAGTTTATTAACTTAACTGGGGTAAATACACCCTTCCCTTTAAACACAGCACTGAGTTGGTTTATAGTAAAATAAAACAAACTTATTAACAATAAGACATAGCTGGAGACAGTGTTGCTACATAAAAGTTAGAAAGGGTTACAAGCAAATAAAAATGAAAACACACATCTAAAACTCTAAAACTTAATCTAGCAAGATAAAGGCTTTGTTCAAGATGGTTTCTCTCACCAGTCATTCTTCTTCCCAGCAATGGCTGACTTTCCCTCAGTCAGGACCTTCCACAAAGCAAAGGGGGTTGGTTTCCCTTGTCTTTGCAGCTGAAAGATCTTTGCCTAAGCAAATTTCTCACCTATATTCAGTTCCAGAGAGTTCAGCTTCTCCCCTCCCCCTTTCTTTGAAGGATCCATATTTCTCAGCTTGTAAGAGCTCTGACCTCTTCTGTCTGTCTAGTGATGGATGCCCAAGATGGCTTTTCTCCTTGCTTATAGCTCAGTGACTTTCTTTCAAGAGGCAAGATGAACTCATGCTGTTCTTCCCTTACTGTGAGCTTCCCATCCTGTGTAAATGGGGCTTCCATTGTTTCTCATTCCACCATGCTTAATTTACATAGGAGACAGATAGATAGATTTGACATTCCCACCTGTCCAGGCAGATTGTACAGCCTAATATCACTGCTCTACAGCCAAAATGCTTCTGAAATAAATGTAGTCAAACTTCACTAATTCTGGGTCACCGAGAACGAAAAAGATGCTTAAAATTGTTGATTGGCTCTAGTTTTCAAGATATGCTATTGGGTCAGTATATACGACCCTTGACTTGGGAATGGCAGAGGATAAGTGAGTTATAAAGGGAAGGGATCTCAATTTAAACCAGAAATAACTAAAATACATCTTTGACTGGATCTATGAATAAATCTATGACTGGGTTTGGACAGTACTTGCTTTTTAGGCAAAACAATGAATGATGCAATCTGAAGCTGGTATTGCGTCATACATGATATGAATTGCATCATGTTATTCCTAGAAGTCAAGATGATGCAATCATAACGAAGCTTACATCACTCTGCTGAACAAATTGCCCTATATCAGCTCTAGAAATCATACAGTGTCGTGCTCTCTTATTTGTCAGTGTTTGATTTTGCAAAGGGACACATTTCTGTTTAGCCAAAGTGAGCAGAGATGCCTCGTACTTGTGTGAACAGTGCAGATAACTTCTGCTATATTTGTGGTGAAGTGACTTTTGCATCACAAAAGCGCAATATAACCACTATGGTTAAGAAAGCCTATCACCTTTATTTTGGCTGCAAAATTGGAGATCAGGACAAGAGGTGGGCCCCACACATATGCTGCAACACTTGTGCAACAAATCTTCGCCAGTGGTTGAACAGGAAAAGGAAATCTATGCCTTTTGCCGTGCCAATGATTTGGAGAGAGCCAACAGATCATACCAGCAATTGTTACTTCTGCATGGTGCCTCCAGTTGGGAAAGGTGTGTCAAAGAAGAAAAAGTGGACTGGGCATTATCCAAACATTCCATCAGCTATACGCCCAGTACCCCACGGAGAAGGACTGCTGGTTCCTGATGCACCAGAATCATTTTCACTTGAGTCAGACGAGGAAGAGGAAGAGGATGAAACTTCTGGTCCTGAACCATCAATGTCACAGGACCCACATTTTCTCCCATCCTCC
The DNA here is from genome assembly GCF_027887155.1 of Malaclemys terrapin pileata. NCBI lineage: Eukaryota > Metazoa > Chordata > Testudines > Emydidae > Malaclemys > Malaclemys terrapin. The sequence continues at coordinate 17,202,876 of NC_071516.1, read as the reverse complement.
TCCTCTGAACCACACCTCATAACACAAGGTGAACTGAATGACCTTGTCAGGGATTTGGAACTACCCAAGAGTAAGGCAGAGCTGTTGGGCTCCAGACTACAGCAGTGGAATCTCCTGGCAGGTGATGTTAGGGTTTCCATGTTCCGTGACCATCAAAAGGATCTTGTCCCATTCTTCTTCATGGAAGGTGATCTTGTAGCCTGCAACAACATCGATGGTGTGATGGCAGCCCTCAACATCGTTCACGATCCAGATGAGTGGAGATTGTTCATTGATTCATCGAAGACGAGTCTTAAAGCTGTTTTACTGCACAATGGCAATGTTTTGCCATCAATTCCACTTGGTCATGCAGTCCGTATGAAGGAAACCTATGACAACATGAAACAACTTTTGAGGTGCATAAACTATGACCAACATCAGTGGCAGCTTTGTGGCGATTTGAAGGTTGTTGCTCTCTTGCTTGGTCTGCAGACTGGATACACAAAGTACTGCTGTTTTCTCTGCGAATGGGATAGTCGTGCAAGAGATTCCCACTACATCAAGAAAGATTGGCCACTCCAACAGTCATTGGAGCCTGGGAGGAAAAGTGTTCAGCATCCACCACTTGTTGAATCAAGGAAGATTTTGTTACCACCCTTACACATCAAGCTGGGTCTGATGAAGAACTTTGTCAAGGTCATTGACAAAACACAAGCAGCTTTCAAGTACCTCCATGGAAAATTTCCAGGGTTAAGTGAAGCTAAGATAAAGGAAGGTGTCTTTGTTGGTCCTCAGATTCGTGAACTTCTTCGAGATGATGTGTTTGACCATGCACTGCATGGCAAGGAAAAGATGGCATGGAAAGCCTTCCAGTTAGTGGCAATAAATTTTCTCGGAAACAAGGCAGACAACTACAGGTTGTTGGTGGAAAACCTCCTCAAGGCATACAAAAGCCTTGGTTGCAACATGTCACTAAAGATACATTTTTTGCACTCTCATCTAGATTTTTTTCCACCGAACTGCGGAGCAGAGAGCGACGAGCATGGTGAGCGATTTCACCAGGACATTGCAACAATGGAGAAACGCTATCAGGGCAAATGGAGCCCATCAATGCTTGCAGACTATTGCTGGACAGTGACAAGAGATGCTCCATTTAATGAATACAAGAGACAAGCCAAGAAGCGCCGAGTAGACACTGAATAGGACTAAACTATGTATATAATAGTTTTTTGCCTTTTGTTTCATAATACATTTTATTTATATAACCCTTTTGCTGATTTTTACAGTGTTACATAAACAGGACAGGTGAAATATTATCATGTAAAGCAACCATAAACACATGAAAAGACCTAGGTTTACAATTTATGATTAAAAATCTACTATCTACACAATATACATAGACATAAAATGTAAAAACTTAAATATCTGAGAAACAGTAGCCAATCAGTTGTTTTAATTGTCATATTTGAATTCAGCACATCGAAATACATAATAAATAGCACATTTTATCTCTGAAGCAGACGACTTCTCAAAAATTGTAGACCAGTGTATCCATTGCTATACATAGTTCCTTACATAGTGTTATTACATACATTTCACAATTATATTGATCACCAGTGTGTCATTAGCTTTCAGAAAAGACGTCACTCCATACACCCTTATAATACAGTAACATTGTTTACAGTCAGTTGATTCAGTTGCTTATCACTTGAGATTCAGATCCCCTATCTTTATAGACCAGTGAACCTTTGAAATGGATTCTTCTGAGAGTTACCCCTCAAAGTAAAGTTTATTCAAGCAGTGAGGAAGACAACATGGAGTCTGACGGTGAAGGAAGTTCCAGGCTCTTTTTTCCCTTATTTGTGTTTGCTGAAATGCAAATGTCATCTCCTCCCCCTGCTGTCTTGATGGTCTGTCTACTGCTTATGTGTTAACATGGACCTTCATTGTCTTTGTCTGAATATCGGGCTTGTCAGAAAATCAAATACACATTCCTTTGATAGACCTGTTTAACAACTCTCCTGACATAAACGAGGAGTCCAGTGGCACCTTAAAGACTAACAGATGTATTTGGGCATAAGCTTTCGTGGGTAAAAACCACTTCTTCAGATGCATGAAGTGAAAATTACAGATACGAGCATAAATATACTAGCACATGAAGAGAAGGGAGTTACCTTACAAGTGGAGAACCAGTGATGACAAGGCCAATTCAATCAGGGGGGATGTGGTCCACTCCCAATAATTGATGAGGAGGTGTCATCACTTTCATACCAGGTCCAGAAGAGCCTGGGAAAGGTCAAAAGTGATACACTGTTGCCACCAATTTTTTAGCCTGCGTATATGTTTAATTGGGAGAGAAACAGCAGGAGCAGAAACAACAGCTGTAGTAGGGCCGGTCAGACACTGATGTTGTCACCAAAGCCCAGTTGCTTATTACAGATTTCACTCTGGACATTCTTTCCTTTCTGCTGATTGGCTATTGGCTTGAGCTCCCTCTTGCCCTAGCCTTCCCAGTCTATTCACTTCCCAGTCTATTCAGTCAACCCTGCCCTCCATGTTCCTCTTCTGCTCCCCTATTCCTTTAGCCCTTCTTCAATGTCCCCTCTCCTGCCCTTTGTCTGTGTGGTTAGCTAATCCCACCTCTCCCCCCAACAAAACTCCATCCAAATAAGTAGAAAAAGAATGAAGCCAACCAACAAGAGCATGAGGACACAAACCTGATGTTTGCAAACCATCACACTGGCTTGTATGTTACACACTGTCTAGTTCAGGGGTGGGCAAACTTTTTCGCCTGAGGACCGCATCGGGTTTTGGAAATTGTATGGAGGGCTGGTTAGGGGAGGCTGTGCCTCCCCCAACAGCCAAGCGTGGCCCGACCACTGCCCCCTATCCCCCCCCACTTCTCGCCCCCTGATGGCCCCCCCGGAACTCCTGCCCCATCCAACCCCCCTGTTTCCTGATGGCCCCCCCAAGACCCCTGAACCATCCATCCCCCCCACTCTCTGTCCCCTGACCACACCCAGAACACTCACCCCTGACTGCTCCCTGCTGCCCCATCCAACCCCCCTCCTTCCTAACTGCCCCCCAGGACCCCTGCACCCATTCAACCCCCCATTCCCAACCCTCTGACTATCCCGTCCCCATCCACACCCCCGCCCCCTGACCACCACCCCAAACTCCCCTGCCCTCTATCCAACACCCCCTTGCTCCCTGTCCCCTGACTGCCCCCAGAACCCCTGCCCCGACTGCCCCCTCACCCCATCCAAACCCCCTCCTTCCTGACTGCCCCTCGGGACCTCTGCCCCCATTCAACCCCCCGTTCCCTGCCCTCTGACTGCCCCGACCCCTATCCACACCCCAAACTCCCCTGCCCTCTATCCAACCCCCCCTGCTCCCTGCCCCCTTACCATGCTGCCTGGAGCACCGGTGGCTGGCGGTGCTACAGCCGCACTGCCCAGCCCGGCCGCCCAGAGCATTGTGCCGGCGGTGCGGCGCGCTGAGGTTGCGGGGAAGGGGAAACAGCAGGGGTGGGGCTGGGGGCTAGTCTCCCGGTTCAGGAGCTCAGGGGCCGGGCAGGAGGGTCTTGCGGGCCGGATGTGGCCCGCGGGCTGTAGTTTGCGCACCTCTGGTCTAGTAGCTCTTTGGGGCAATGGCAGTCTCTCAGGGCTTGTCTACACTTAAAAAGTTTTACCAGAACAACTACGTTCGGTGGGGTGAGATTTTTTGCTAGCATAGCTATGCTGGTAAAAGCCCTAGTGCAGATATATTTTTATACAAGTATAAAAGTGCCTTATACTGGTATAACTTTTCTCATTTAGGCTATGCCTACACTACAGACTTCTGCTGGCATAGCTGTGTTGATCCGGGGTGTGAAGAGGTGTGATCTCTGACTGACATTGCTGTGCTGGCAGAAGCCCCTGATGTAGATGTAGCTACATCAGCAAAGCTGTGCTTTTATGCCTGGTATAGCTTGTTTTGCTTAGGAGGGGTAGTTTTACTACATGCAGTTTTACAGTTTTAGGCAGGAATGCTTTGTCAGTATAGTATCCTGGTATTCCTATACCGGTCATTTGTTTCTAATGCAGAGATGGCCTTCGTGAACCACAATAAACCATACTAGTATAAGCACTTTTATACCATATAATTGCATCCACACTAGGGGGTGGAATCTGGCACTTTAACTATATTGGTATTGTAGGAATAGCAAAACATTTAAGTGTAGGCAAGCCTTTATTCAGTCTCGATCTAAGGTGGAGTTCCTAGGGGTGACAGGAATACAAATAAGTAATAAATAAATAAAAATAATTATATTTAGTCTGGAGACTTCCACACTAAGAATAACCCCATGAGTCACAAACTAATCGGTAAATTGACAATAATAATCCTTACCTTTCCTTTGAGAAACTTGTTTGGAAAGTATAACATAAATTCAAAGTATTTACTGATTGTAATTATGTCTCTTGTCCCTCTCAATGTGTATGACTCAGTGCTGCTAAGACCCCATCAGTGATATACGCCTACCCTGCAGTGATGCTGTTCCTCCACTTTCCTCTGTCTTTCTCTGCTCTTACACTGCACATAAGAGGAGGAGCAGTGCTGCAAGGCTGTTCAGAGAGTGCCTATGAAGGACAGCCACCAGCAGCACACTCAAAATACTCTAAGGAGAGGGGGCAGCACTCCATGGAGAGGGGGAGAAGCACATTACAAGGTACATAGTGTCCTTAATTTGTTCCTTTGATTTTGTTGTTTGATGGATGGAAAGGGGAAGGCAGAAAGCAGAAGTGTTCTGGTGACACAGAAATGAGAAGGAAATGTGAAGAGCAAGTGCAGGGAGGAAGGACAGAAAAGGGGTAGTGGAGGAAAGGAGAAGGAGGAAGGCAGAGAGATGAGGGAGTTTCACATAGGTGAAGCAGAGAGGATACAAATTTTAATATCCAGTAAGCCAGACATCCTCCCAGCAGCCTAGGGTGACCAGATGTCCCGATTTTATAGGGACAGTCCTGATATTTGGGGCTTTTTCTTATATAGGTGCCTATTACCCCCCACCTCCTGTCCCGATTTTTCACACTTGCTATCTGGTCACTCTACAGCAGCCCTGCCTCCCTCTCCTATGCTCTGCTGCTCCCACTCAATTACTCTTGCACTGTGATTTCCACTTCTTCAGCTCTGCATCATTTGGGGCATCAGTAGGACATTTCCTGCTATCTAGCAGAGCTGGGAGAATTGTCAGCTAGAAAGAGCTGACATCTCAGAGGTGGTGAATACTGGAGGAAATGGGAAAAGGCTAGGACTTCAGGGTCCAAGGAGAAGGGCCCTTTGCTTCTTTGCTCTTCCTCAGATACTTGGACAGCAGCGGTTTTCAAACTGTGGGTCAGGACTGCAAAGTGGGTTGTGACCCCATTAAAAGGGGGTCGCCAAGGCTGGCTTAGGGATCCGGACCTGAAGCCCGAACCCCATCGCCTGGGGCTGAATCTGAAGCATGAGGGCTTCAGCTTTGCCCTCCCCTCCTCCCCCCCGCCCAGGGCTGTGGGGCTCAGGTGGGCTCAAGCTTCGGTTCCCTTCTGGGGTCATATAGTAATTTTTGTTGTCAGAAGGGGGTCGTGGTGCAATTAAGTTTGAGAAACCCTGCTCTACAGGGAGCTGCTGTGCTTGTCTCTCATATTGCACCTGGGTCTGTTCCAGGCCATATTAGCAATCTTATGTCTGCCAGGTAGGTGCAGATTCTGCTGGTAGCCCAGGCTAGCCGCAGCTTCTGCAGGAAGTCCTGATGGCTTTTTTCAACTGGATCACTGCCTGCCAAACCAGACGCTGTAATAGCATCCCTGCTTAATAGCCTTGTTTGATTGTGTGCACCTAGCCCACAGTGGATGGGGTACCAGCTAGTTTGGTGGTAATAGCCCTGAACAAATAGTTAATATATTCTGTTGTGTCAGTAAACACACAGGTTTAATGAAAAGTATAAACTGGTGAAAGCAGAATGCAAATCCAGAACAGATTGACATTTTGGAGCAGGAGGAAGCAGCTAGAGGCATAGAACTATAAAGAGATGAACTGGGCACAATATTTCCGCATGCTGCCTCCTGTAAATGTGTAAGAAAGTGCAATCATTTATGAATAAAAGACAATGCAATGAAAGGGATAACATATTTGTCTTTTGACTTCGTCAGTCAGTGCCACAAGCTACATACATATATATCGACTTGTTACAGTCCAGATTTGAAGGGTGTATAACCAAGGCTGAAGACTGCACGTACAGGGATAGAAAAGATAAGGAAGAACAAAAATAAAGTTTGTAGACAACATAGACAAGAGTTAGGGTCCCCATTTTCAGAACTGCACCTACACAATTGCTCATGCAAAAGTGTGAGCGTAACCAAACATTCAACTTCTGCAGTTGTTTACTCTGTTGTGCTAAATGCAGGCAAATGACAGTTTAGATTTCTCACTGGCTGTTTACCTGCACAGTAACCATAACTATAAGCACACAACTGCAACAACTGCCAATGCAGATTAGTCATGCAATTGTGCAAGCATATTTTTTCATGGGTAATTCTTAGAATTTGGGACTAAAAGTTTGAAAGCCAAATTGTGATACAGTAACTCATCACTTGACCTGCTAACTCATGTGAAAACTACAAACTGCCTTAGCTTCACTAGAATTTGACCTCAAGTTAGCAACATCAAGTTAAGAACACACCTTTTTTTTCCTAATAAAGACAAGGCCATTGAGAAGAATTTGACCCCATGTGAAGTTCTATAAGAGTCAATTGGGACTACTTGCAACGTAAGATGTTACCAAACATGAGTAAGGGTAGCATAATGTGGCCATAAAGGAGTAGAAGAAAATAGGTAGAATTCTCAGAGCACTCCTTCACCCCTGTAAAAAAATTAACAGCACTTTTTGGAAGTTCTCATTAAATGACAGTCCAGTCTCTGATCAGCTGGAAATTTATCAAAGTCTGCCTCTGACAGTTTCTACACACCCCTAGCATGGAACTGGTACCCAGTTTAGGGGGATGATATTTGTTCTGCCAGCTTCAACAAATTACAGAATGGTGCCAAGACATTAAAAGTCCAGCTGGCATTTTATGAGTTTTACCAATATCTTTGTAGAGCCTGGCACTTTCAATTCAGGTGTCAAAGAGGAGACGATCTAGTGGTCCAATCCTGTGCGTGTAGAACACTTCCCCTGTAAGGCTGGTGATGGTCAGCATCTCTCAGCATCTGACCCTTTGTTATTCAGTACTAGTTAGTTTGCAATTTCATTTTCCCTGCAGCTCTTCCTATGATCACTATCATATATTTTATTTAAGAGAGATGGTAGGTGATGGTAGCTGTGCCATGCAGGGAGTGACTGGGAGTTACAGTTGATTACTTTATTTTGCAACCCCAGTCAAAAAAATTAATGATTTTCCCCCCCATTTTTCAAATACCCAGTTTTGCAACATTTAGGTCTGATCATGCGCCCTTTAAAGTCAGTGGAAGTATTATAATTGGACCATAAGGATATGTGTGTGGTAGCAATGTATACATTTTAAACCAACACACCCGCATATACACACAGTGCACAGCATAAATACATAGCATATGGCTCTTCATGCAGGACCATTGAAAAATAATTATTGATGCAGCCATGAATCTAACTTTACAAGTTTTATAAAAAACACAACAGGGTGTGTGCTTAATTTCATAATAAGATCACACCTAGGTGGCACTGGTAGCATGAGACTAAAGGCTGGGTCTGGACTAGCACTTAGGTGTACTGTCAATTTATTTAATGTTGTGTCTGGAGTAATAGTTAAGAGACTGGAGGCACATAAGTATTTATTAAGATGTTTTAATACTTAATTGCAAGAACATCAGAGTTGAAATATTCTCTTTGCAGGAGGGACTGGTTCAGACCTGTTTTCTGACTGCTCCACCTGCTAAGCTTTCTACCAAGACTATTAAGGCCCTAATCCTGATAGAATTTATGCACGTGCTTAACTTCAAGAATGTGAGTCATCCCACTGAAGTCAATGGGACTAGTCACATGTGTAAAGTTAAGGTGCCTATGAAAGATCAGGACTGACATCAACAGAAGAGACACAAGGTGGATGAGGTAATATCTTTTACTGGACCAACTTCTGTTGGTGAAAGAGACAAGCTTTCAAGTTACGCAGGACTCTTCTTCAGGTCTGGCAGAAATGGGCATTGGTTTATTGATGACTCTTACACCATGCATTTCCCAAGGTGTGTCTGAGAGCTGGCTTTTTCGGAGTTTCACATCCCTCCCCTTCCCCCCCCCCCCCACCCTGCAAGAAGACACTACCAATCAATCAAAATGTTTTGAAAGAGACACGTTTTCACCTTGAAGTTATTAGCTGTGGATTGATAGCTTAAAATATTAAGAGTTTGTCACTGACCTTTTCAAAAGGTTGAGGTGCTTTCTCTGAGTGTGTCTACACAGCAAAAAACAAAACAAAAACACAAAAACAAAAAGCCTCTGGCAGTGAGTCTACAGACAGGCTCACACTATGGCACTAAAATAGCTGTGTAGACATTCAGGCTTGGGCTGGAGCTTGGGCTCTGAAATCCACCTACCTCCTCGGGCTTCAGAGCCTGAGCTCAAACGTCTACACATCTATTTTTGGCATCTGCAGACCTAGGCTCTGAGACTCACTGAGGCAGGGTTCTTTTCCCGTGAAGACATATCAATACTGTCTGTCTCTGATGGTGTTAGCCCATCTCTGGATACTTCTAATTTATCCCTACAAGAGATGACTTACGCTGGGGCACATAAAAATGCCTCGGAGGAGCAAAATCTCTTTTCTGTGGAATGCACCAGATTGCACCAGATGGCAGGTACTTTCAAACATTTTCCAAGGGAAAACATTCCAGGCTCTCCTAGATAGTGAATAAATGAAATCCAGTGGTTATAGTTTATTTGGATTTTCAAAAAGCATTTGACAAAGTCCCTCACAAGAAGCTATTAAATAACGAATTGGTCATGGCATGAGAAGTAATGTACTGTCAGAGATTTGAAATTGGCTAATAGGGGAAAAAAAGATTAGGAAAAACGGTCAATTTTCAACATGGCAAAAGCTTAACAGTGGAGTGCCAGATGTTCTGTACTAGGAGTAGTGTTGTTTAATATATTTATTAATGATCTCTGAAAGGGGGTGAACAGTAAGGTGGCAAAAACTGCAAGTGACACAAAATTCCCTAGGTTAGTGAAGCCTATGAAAGATTGTGAGGAACTTCAGAGGGAACTCACAGAGCTAGGTGAATGGGCAACACAGTGGTTGATGACACTCAGTATTGAATCATGCAAGTCAATGTACACTGGAAGGAAAAAATTTGGATAACTCAGATGCACTGCTGGATTTTAAATTAACAACTTAGAATAAAACCAGAGGTGAAATTCTGGCTCCATTGAACTCAGTGGCAAATCTCCCATTTACTAATAGTTTCAGGATTTCACCAAACACTGCAAGTATGACAAGCTTAATGGAAACCTCTGCTTGGTAAGCAGTGGAAGTCAAAACAAGCGAAGTGTTGGACTGTATAAAAAATGTGATTGAAAATAAATCATATCAATATTAAAATGCCATTATATAAATCAATGATATGTCCTCATTTAGAATGCTCAGTTCCTGTCAACCTAACTAAACATATATGCATATATACAGCAAAAATAGAAATGGTCCAAAGATAGGCAATGAAAACTATTAGAGACGTGGAAAAAGTTCCATATGAAGAGAGATGAAAAGATTGGAACTGTTTAGTTTAAAGAGGAGATGAATAAGAGGGGACATGATAGAGGGAAACAATATAATGAATTAAATAGTATAATAAATCAGGTACTCCTATTTACCTTCTCATAATATATGACAAAGAGGCTATTCCAGGGGATACTGCAAACAAAATTTTTTTTTAACAAAATGCATAATTAACCAGTAGAACTCACTGCCACAAGTCATCATTGAGACTCAGAGCTTCATAGGATTTAAAAAAAAGATTAGACATGTGTATGGATAATGAGAATATTCACTGTTACATTAGATCAGATTTTTTTTAGATATGGGATATAAATCCTTCATAGCACAGATTACACACTAACTTCTATAGCTGTCTATGAAGAGGATCTTAACATCTTCCTCTGAAGTGCCCGGTTTTGGCTAGTGACAGAGAGAGGTTATTAAACTAAATGTACCACTGGTCTGATCTGATACGTTAATTCCTATATTTCAATAAGTCTTTCACTCCTGTCCACGAGTTCCACTGAGCAAGGAGTTAAATACAGGCTAGTGGGGGAAATGTTTGTGGGAGGGAGTCTTCTGTTTAACTATTGGCAGCATATCACTTCCCATATCAGAACAGTCTCAAACTATGTGGGAATTGGAATCCAGTTCTGAATTTCACACCTCAGGCCTGTCTTTAGATGTAACCAAGCTCCTGCACCACTTGCGTTGAAGTGAATTAATTTTCATCTTGTCTCCTTGACTCTGTCCTCATAGTCTTTATTCATGTAATTGAACTCCCCATTTGCCACACAGAAGGTATAGTGTAAAGCTGTGGTTCCCAAACTTGTTCCGCCGCTTGTGCAGGGAAAGCCGCTCGCGGGCCAGGCTAGTTTGTTTACCTGCCGCGTCCGCAGGTTCGGCCGATTGCGGCTCCCAGTGGCCGTGGTTTGCTGATCCAGGCCAATGCGAGCTGCTGGAAGCGGCGGCCAGTATGTCCCTCGGCCCACGCCGCTTCCAGCAGCCCCCATTGGCCTGGAGCGGTGAACCGCAGCCACTGGGAGCCGCGATCGGCCAAATCTGTGGACGTGGCAGGTAAACAAACCAGCCCGGCCCGCCACGGGCTTTCCTTGCACAAGCGGCGGAACGAGTTTGGGAACCACTGGTGTAAAGAATAGGGGCTGGGAATAAAGATGGTCTGAAACTTAGGAAGTGGCCGACAGCAAAGAAAAGTTTGAGAATCATGTCATTTAGCGTTTCAAATGGAAATAATTTTTAAAATGCTATTTCCTCTTATCTTGGCCTGCAGGCTGTTTTCACTGAGCTGGGATGGTTAAATTAGATTCCTCAGTTAGTTTTATTTCTAATCACTTTCACTTTGCGGTTCTCAAGCCCTTAGTGCAACATGACAGAAGCTGGACTGAGAAAACACAGCAGGGAAATGTCTACATTTAAATATTTTTATTTGAATTTAAAAACCAAAACATTTCTGGTAATACTAGGTTTGGTTTTTTTAATAACCCTGATCCTGGGCTGAGCTGTGGCCACTTTGCACTGGCACAAAGTGGCTCTAACGCCATTTTAGACAGCCTTAGGGAGATCACTCCAGCACAGATGGATCCTCCACAGGTTTATACAGCAGTTTCTATTATTATTGTTATTTTTATTAGCAGTAGTATTGCATTGATGCCTAAGAGCCCCAGTCACAGACCAGGGCCCTATTGTGGTAGGTGCTGTACAAACTCAGAACACACCACTCTCCCCCTTTACATACAATATAGAGGATGTGGCCAAGGGCAAAGGTGTATGGCTGGGCCTCCTTTACTCCCACCTGACCACTATCTTTGGTCACCTGGCACAAATTAGAGCAGCCTTTAGGTGCACAACTGACCCAGGACTGGAGGAGTATAAAAGTGACATAAAGCCACTATTACACATCTCCTCCTGAGTTGCATTGTATATTCTTTGGGCATAGCCCAAGGTATGGACTCCTGACATTATGATCCAAACTTGTTAGCAGTGCCCTTCCAAGAATTTCTCCCTGCTATTCATTTCTTTATTTTTACCCTTTCATGATCTATTGACATGATCAAGTTGAGCAAGAAACTATTTTTATGCAACTAAATAGTAACTGATTATAAATGCCCACAGAAAAAGTTCACTCCTGGCTTCCTGATATACAAGGCCAGTAAAGCCTAGTGTTGAACTGTTCTAGGGTCTTCCTTAGCTAAGGAAACCATGGAATGTCATTGGAGAAAATAAATACATTCAGGAAGCCAAGATGCATCCATGTGTCTCACAGAATAAGCATGATAATGCCAGGATCTGAGTAGTAAAGCTCCTCAGAACTTGAAGTAAGACTCAAAGCAAAAACACCAGACTCAAAAGGAAGTAACATTAACTTGTAACCAAGGAACAAAGTTTGACTGAATAAAGTTCATTCTAAATATAAAATAACCTGTGTTAATTCATGATCTGGAATCAAGTGTAATTATAGCATTGGCTCAGTGTCTGCAGTAGCAAAGGGGAATGGAAGATGTGGGAAGATACATTCACTGCTATGTCATAACCCCACCAAGTGCTTCTTAGAATGGCCCTCAAATAATGTACACCTCAAGTGCTAATATAGTTGCTGTGTCACAGGCACTGAGGGCTTGACCTTGTACCCACTGAAGTAAATTGAAGCATTGCCACTCACTTCAATGGGCACAGCATGAGAACTTGAAGGCTAAAATTTCAAAGGGGGCTCAGTTCTGCCTCTTATTGTGCATAAGTTGTGTGCAAATGATAGATTTCAGACCTCAGTGATTCTTAATCAGGGGTACGTGTATTCCTCGGTGTACACAGAGGTCTTCCGGGGGTACATCAACTCATCTAGATATTTGCCTTGTTTTACAACAGGCTACATAAAAAACACTGGCAAAGTCAGTAAAAACTAAAATTTCATACAATGACTTGTTCATACTGTTCTATATACGAGGGGTGGAAAAATGTACTCACTCTCCGAGCTGCATACAATAATCTTCAAAAGTTCAAGAGCTGGGTGAGCCTGCCGGGGCTTGGGACTCCAGCCCCACAAGAGGCGCCAGCCAGGGCTCATGGCTCCAGCCCTGCGGGAAAGGGAGTTTCAGGGCTCGGAGCTCCAGCCCTGTGGGGAGGAACCGGACGGGGCTTCTGCCCCACAGGGAGGGGGGAATCAGGGCTCTAGCACTGCAGGGAGGGGCCTGCCAGGCCTTGGGACAGCCTTAGGGAGATCACTCCAGCATAAATGGATCCTCCACATGTTTACACAGCAGTTGCTATTATTATTGTTATTTTTATTAACACTGCATTGATGCCTAAGAGCCCCAGTCACAGGGCCCTATTGTGCTAGGTGCTGTACAAACTCAGAACATACCACTCTCCCCCTTTACATACAGTATAGAGGATGTGACCAAGGGGTATGGCTGAGCCTCCCTTACACTCACCTGACCACTATCTTTGGTCACCTGGCACAAATTAGAGCAGCCTTCAGGTACACAGCTGGCCCAGGACTGGAGGAGTACAAAGATGACATAAAGCCACTATTGCACATCTCCTCCTCAGTTGCATTGTAAATTCTTTGGGCATAGCCCAAGGTTTGGACTCCTAACATTGTGATCCAAACTTGCTAGCAGTGCCCTTCCGAGGGTGGGGTTGCTGAATGCTCTGGGGTCAGATCCAGGAAGGTCGAAGCTGGGTCAGCTTCTTGCCCTGGTGACAATATGCTCAGAGAGAGGATGCATGCTACACCAGAGTCCTGACTGGCTTCGTATGGAGTAGTTCCAGAGCATTGGCCCGGTGATTCTGTGACACTAGGTAGGTAGGCACTAGGCACTGATTCTGTGACACTAGATAGGCCTTCGTGGGACTGGGAGGCCAGTTGCAAGCATTAATTAGGAGGCTATTCCAGGCATACAGGCCTGCATGAAAGAAGGCATGGAGTTGGGTGTGGAAGGAGGGAACAGTCAAGAGAAAGCACTGGATGGAGCTAGGCAGTGGAAAGGGGTGTGGGAAGAGATACTTAGCATGTGTGTCGTGCTCCTCGCCATCAAAGGGCTTTACAAATATAAACAAATGAATCCTCACTACACCCTACAATATAGCTATTATTATTATTCCATTATACAGATGAGCAACATGAGGCACAGAGATGTTAAGTGACTTGCCCATAGCGACAGAGGGAGTCACTGTCAGGAGTGGGATTTGAGATCAGGTGTTTCGTGTTCCCAGTGCTGTGCTCATGCCAACAGGCTAGTACTGCATTTGATATGAATTATAGTACACAATCACAGCACAACCCTAGTGGTTTCAAATAGAGCAGGATTAGGCCCAACAGCACACATTTATTTATGCAAATAAGTCAAGCAGGATTTGGGCCAGGTAATGACCCACACTTCTAGACAAAATAAACTTGGTCACTTTCCCCTCCCCCTAAAATAGCCCCAGGTACTCACGTGCATTATAAACAACAGGACTCCGCAACATCAGCTTAAATGACAAAATCATTTTTGAGTATAGTGGCATAAAAGAAACAACTGAACTCAGCAACTCATTGCTTTTGCTCTCCTGTGACTTGAAAACAAAGACATGGATTTTTTTTTTCACGTCAGGTTTTAAATCTTGTCTATTTTTTATGGCCTAGCAACAAATGCTGAAATATAAGGTTTCTGTCACAGAAATGGTAACAAACCTTAAAGTACAGCCGTGCTAGTGGGCACTGTTATAATAAAAGAAAGCTCCTGTTTGGATACACATGAAATAGAAAAATCGAGTCCAAACTCATCCTGTTAATTAACTCCCCAAATGGGCCAGAGTATTAAAAAGATTAAATTAATTTGTCATAAGAAATCTGAAGTCTTCCAAATATATGGGTGTCAGTTATACAGCAACCACCTTGTCAGGCTTTAAGCAGAAGAATGTGCATAATAGATGCACCAAGTACAAGAAATAAAGAGCATGACTACATCTGCATTGTTTACAGCATTAACCACATTAGCACAGAGGACTGTTCTACACAGAACCAGAGTTTGAGAACAATAGGCAGAAATATATGTGAGTATGCTCACTAAATCCAGAGCTCAGTTTGATCCAGTCACAATCAGATCATTTTTGTCTGCTTTTCTACAAACATTGCCTAGCTGTGTTGTGTCTGCATAAACACTTGCGGGGGAGCGAGGGGGGGTATTTGTGTGAATACAGGTAGTAGGGTTACCATATTTTGAGTGTCCAAAAAGAGGACACTCCACCGCTCCAGCCCCGCCCCCGGCCCCGCCCCAACTCCACCCCTTCCCCAAAGTCCCCGCCCCAACTCCGCCCCCTCCCCTGCTTCCCGCGAACATTTGATTCGTGGGAAGCCTGAAGCAGGCAGCAGGTAAGCTGGGGGTGGGTGGGTGGGGGGAGGAGGCGCAGCCCAGTCTGGCCCCCCCAAACCGAGCAGCTCCCTCCGGCGGCCGGCCCCGGCCCCAGCGTCTCCAGCCTGGCTCGGCTCCTGGGGTGCCGGCCCCGGGCCAGCCCCCGGCCTGGGCCCCGGCCCAGCACCCCCGGCCCCGCACCGCCGGGCCCGGTCCGGCCCCGCACCCCTGGGCCAGCCCCCGGCCGAGCACCCCCGGCCCCAGCCCAGCACCCCCAGCCCGGCACCCCCAGCCCAGCACCGCCGGCCCCCGGCCCGGCACCCCCGGCCCCGCACCCCCGGGCCAGTCCCCGGCCCCGCACCCCCGGGCCAGCACCGCCAGCCCCGGCCCAACCCCCGGCCCAGCACCCAGCGGCGCCGGCCCCTCCCTATTTTCCCGGACATGTTCGGCTTTTTGGGATTTCCCCCTGGACGGGGATTTGAGGCCCAAAAAGCCGGACATGTCCGGGAAAATCCGGACGTATGGTAACCCTAACAGTTAGCTGTTTATGATCAAGAGTATTCTCTGTTCATCTGAGGTCAGAAGGTAGAAACCATATCCTGTGACTTTGCAGGCCAGTCACACAGCTCGAACAGTAAACTCTGAATACTTAGTATGAATAGTTAGCAAAAATCCAGCAGGCTGAAACATGGTTCCTAAACTCTATTAATCAAATAACAAACAAAACAATTAAAAAGGTCTAAATCTGCCAAATTAATTATTTCTAATGAACAGTTCATGCAGTTTTACTCAGAAGCTCAGAACCAGGATTTTCAGATTGATGCATGTACAGATATGCACACAAAAGTAGGTATGGATTTACATGTCGAAATTGCAAGTACTAGCAATACTGCTAGTTGGTCATTTGTGTGTACAAGTTAGATATACAAATGAATTTGCATATTTGAGTGTAACACTGTCCTGGGATATTTTCTTAATATGTCTTGTACAAGGAGCACAATATCAGCTCTTAGCACATCACAATTAATTTAAATGTAGTTCAATTAAGTAACTGTAAGACTTTCAAGAGCACATTGGGCAGAGAAGATTTCAAATTATTCAGATGAACTCCCCCTTTTTTACACATAGGGGCTAATAAATATGCATTAGCAGGGCCAGATATTTTCTTTTCCGGGTGTTGTGATGCTGACCTACAGAGATGGATTTAGCTGCAAAACTCTAACCTGGTGGGTTTGGATTCGGGATGTTCAGTTAGCCCTGAAGTCAATGTAGTTACCCCTGTGTAAAACTGGTGTAATGTAGTGCAGGCTTAGGCTCAGGGAACCATTAAGTTTTGGAGTATGATCTGGAGTTTGGTTTGAGCCTGAGCCCACCTCTGCTGGTAAGTCTCCCACATTTGGCAGCTGCCTTTTTCCCACACTGGGTTGTAGGTGAGTTCCTACATCTTTGAGCATGGGGAAGGAGACAGCTAACATGCAAGCTGAAGCTAACATGCAAAAGAAAGGAAAGATAGTCTATATCTGACAGGGGCCTGGTCCACACTAACCCCCCACTTCGAACTAAGGTACGCAAATTCAGCTACGTTAATAATGTAGCTGAATTCGAAGTACCTTAGTTCGAACTTACCGCAGGTCCAGATGCGGCAGGCAGGCTCCCCCGTCGATGCTGCGTACTCCTCTCGCCGAACTGGAGTACCGGCATCAACGGCGAGCACTTCTGGGATCGATCGGGATCGATTTATCGCGTCTAGACAAGACGCAATAAATCGATCCCAGAAGATCGATTGCTTACCGCCGGACCCGGAGGTAAGTGTAGACCTACCCATATGTGGCCCATTGACTTTAGTGGGATTTAAATGTGTGCTTAAATGCTTTGATGAATCAGTGATTAAGAGTGCTGATTATCCCCCATGTGGACTACTGCAAACCTAAAGTCTGGTCTACACTAAAATCTAGGTGAAAAATCCATACCCCTGAGTGACATACTTAAGCCAACTTAACTCCTGGTGTAGACAGCCCTAGGTCAATGGAAGAATTCTGTTGACCTAGCTACTGCATCTCAGGAAGGTGTATTACCTATGCTGATGGGAGAACTCCTCCCATCAATGTAGGTAGTATCTACACTGAAGCACCACTGGGGTGTAGCTGCAGTGCTTCAGCTGTGCCCCTACAGCATTTCAAGCGTAGAAAAGCCCTAAGGGTCATTTTTGGTTCTCTCTCGTCTACCTTTAATTCCTATCTATTCCCAGCATTTAGTACCATTTGCATTTTTAATTTTTTTCCCCAAATGGGAGATTTTACCTCCTCTTTCTATATTTAGTTTATTCCAAGTAAATCCTGCTTATTTTCCTCCTTTGCTCAGTATTATTCATATTAGCGGAGTCGGGCGCGGGGGGGGGGGTTCTTGCTGTTCTATAAATATCCAATTCCAAAGTCTTTGCAAGAGAAAGCATGACAGAGTGGAAAAGGTGATATCAAGCAAGAGAGGCCTTTGCCCTGCTCTGAATACAGCCGCTACAGTGGCTTCTATTCAAAATGATTTTTACCTCATCTGGAGAACAACGGTTCAAAGACCAGAGTTATTGCCACTAATGATTTACTTGGCTGCACTCAGGTTTTGCTGACATACTGTGTAATATTTTTTGCATGGAAGTGTCACTATGAGGGAAGTTAATTGCTTTTAATGTGGATGGTGATGAGAATGTTTTCAAAAAGCTATTTGCATACATTTTCTAGAACATAAAATGTGTAACTCCATCCAAGGCTGCGTGCTCAGGCAGACTAAGAGTGTTCCAATGGATTAGTGAGCTTCACAGTATCCATCAGAAAAATTAACCACCAGAAATTTCCCAGCATCAAACATAACTAAAACCAGACCCACTCAGTTTGGATGTAGGGTTACATGTAACAAATAAAATAATAATACTTACTCAGACTACCAAGCCATAAACAATATATATGACATTGTAACAAACCATTAGCTACTTGGGGCTTCATAACCACCACTATGCTGTTCAGTAAGATCATTCTGAATTTTATAGCAATGGGAATAGAACCCAGGTCCTCTTATTTCAAAAACATAGGCTTCACCCACTTGAGTCCAAGCAACTTTATTAGTTAGTATATTAATATAGGGCCTGTGACACACAGCTAATCAGTTCTGATTCTTTCCAGCAGAGAGAGAGAGAGAAAGAGAGCGAGCGCGCATATACACTCACACACTCCAGTTCATTGCAATACTTTACAAACAAGTTACTATATAGATCCCATCTTTCTTGATGTTCATTGTTGAATATACTCCGCATGTTTATTTGTATGCAGATTTTACTACAAGGAGATTTTAATTCTGTGTTGTGTCTGATCCACGCAAACAGCTCCCTTTTCCTTTAATGGAACTTTTATACGTGGCCCAAGGCTAGCGTATCTCTCCAGGTGTCCTGGATATTTCTATAGCACCAGCCATTGTATTCTGGCCTAATACTTTTTACTGAAACACTAAGACTCTCCCTGCCAAATTGCTATGTTTTACAAAAACAGAAAACCAGGTGCTTAGAAGCACCAGGTATTGACAAAGACAGGAGTCTGGACCATATGAACCTACTGTGTGGTCTAATCTGGTATGATAATTATCTTACATTTATATAACATCTTTCTGTGCAAGGAGCTCAAGGCACCTTAAAACTGATTTGTTACTGAAATGCAGTCAGCTCTTCGGGAACTTGCAAGATGCAAAGCACTTCCTGTGAGAGGCTAAGTAACCTCAATTCCAAATGAAGTCAATAGGGGGTTGTGGATGTTCAGCCTGTCTATCCACCTACCCATCTTATCCATTATGTTGCTCTTGCCACCACTGTATTTGACACCCTGTACACACAGCAATAGTACAAAAAGATGGGACAGGATATGTGGAATATCATTTGGCAATAAAAACTCATTGGGAGTTTTAGGGAGGCAGAGTGTGATCATCCATATTGGAATTCAGTCAAGACACCATCGCTAACATTCTGACAGTTATCACAAGTGCCATGTGATCTTGAATTGACACAAGGCATAGCAAGAACCAACACCTGGAAGCTGAAGCCAGACAAATTCAAATTAAATTTATGCACATATTATTAACAGTGATGATGATTAACCATTGGCACAAACTACCATGGGAAGTGGTGGACTCTCCATCTCTTGATATCGTCAGATCAAGACAGGATGCTTTTTGGAAGAGATGCTTTAACCAATCACAAATTATATTTTAGTCAGATCCAAGCAGAGGTGAAAGTAAGCCAGTCCAGTCCAGTCCAGCATACCAGTAAGAGCCGGTACACAGCCGACCGTACCGGCAGGGCCACTGATGAGGGGAGCCAAAAGGGGCAGCTTCCCCGGGGCCCAGCAATTTAAAAGGGTCTGGGGCTCCCGGCAGGGGCCAGAGCCCCAAGGCTCCCAGCTGCCGCTACCGCTACCATGGGGCTCCAGTGATGATTTAAAGGGCCCGGGGCTCCGGCCCTTTAAATCACTGCTGGAGCCCCAGGGTAGCACTGGCAGCGACGGCTGGAAGCCCCTGGCCCTTTAAATCTCCACCAGGCCACGCAAATGGCTGGCAGGGAGAGTCTGGCCCCAGCCCTGCTCCTTCTGCCCAACCCCCCCCCCCATTCTGATTGAGCCCCCCAACACACACACATCCTCTCCAACACAGAGCACTGGCACCACAGCTTGCATATCAAGGTGCATGGATTTTTATATTCTTAAGTATCGTTGATTCGTTCTTCACAGCTGCTGAATGTTGCTAAAGGCTATAGTTCAGTGAAGACAGTGCCTTATAACAATGCAAACTAGATTTTGCTTTTCAATGTGCAATTACAGGAATAAACTCTGAATGTTACGTAATCTGTGCTTAAACGATCAAGTTGAAAAGGAATGAAACTTCTAACACCAGGCCAAATCTGGAGACTCTGACTCAGATTTTATTCAGTCCTTTCTCTGGCAAACTCCCATTGAAGTCAATGGAAGGCTGCTTCAGTAAAGACCCAGGTTCTGATTCTGCAGTCACTTATACTAGCTTCACATAGGCAGAATTCCATTGACTCCTAGCTAGTTACTTCAGAGATGAGGGGGTGAGATCAGAATCAGGCCCTGAGCAGGGCCGGCTCTGGCTTTTTTGCCGCCCCATGCAAAAAAGCCTCCCGCCACCCCCCGCTCCCTGGCGGGGAGCGCAGCAGGGGAGGGCGCTGAGCCTGGCCAGGACCCCGTTCTCCCCGACCAGCCGGAGCGCCAGGAGCAGGGCGGCGAGCCCGGCCAGGGCCCCGCTCTCCCTGACCGGCCGGAACGCCGGGAGGAGGTGGCAAGCCCGGCCGGGGCTCCGCTCTCCCCGACCAGCTGGAGCACCAGGAGGAGGGCGGAGAGCCCGGACGGGGCCCCGCTCTCCCCGACTGGCCGGAGCACTGGAGGAAGGGAGGTGAGCCCAGCCGGGGCTCCGCTCTCCCTGACCGGCCTGAGCGCCGGGGGAGGGTGGTGAGCCCAGCGGCCCCGCTCTCCCTGGGTGAGCGCCGCCCTCCTCCAGGTGCCGCCCCAAGCACATGCTTGGAGGGCTGGTTCCTGGAGCGGCCCTGGGCCCTGAGGCAGGACCTCAGGTTCTGGCATAGAGAAAAGGAGTGGTTGCTGGAAGATCCCTACCTGAGGGCTCATTTTTTACACTATAGAGGTGAAAACAAATGAGGCTAGCTGACATCACTTCTCCGTCAGAAGAGAGGATTCCAAGGAGAATCCTCTCATCTGGCCAAGGAAATAGTCCTATTAACTGGATAACGTCAACCCTTCCTCTTTCTTAAAAGTCCCCCATGAATGTCTCACCTCAGCTTTGGAATGCCTAGCTACATAGTTTCTATTCCATGTTAATTCATCATGTTTATTTGTTTCATTAAATCAACTTTGACCTGTGATCAGGGCTGCACTAGCTATAGGCAAACTAGGCAGCTGCCTAAGGTGGCAGATTCTGCATAGGGTGGCTGGGGCAGCTGGGCCAAACCTGAGTGGTGCTGCAACCCCATATGCCAGGTCAGAATGCCCCCCACTCAAATTTTGCCTGGCTGCTCCATCATGACAGAAGGGGAGCTGGGCCAACCCTGAGTAAATGGTGCTACAATCTGCAACTTGACACAAACCCCCGTCACCTCCCTCACCCTGCACCCCTACCACAAGCACTGAAACATCAGAAGGCTCACTGCATCCCTTCTCCCCTCTCTGTTCTAGAGAGCTGGAGTGGGTAGCATACTGAAGTTTGCCTAGGATGGCAGATTGTCACGAGTGGCCTGTGCCCATTGCTAGTGCTAAGCCTTTATCACTCTGGATTTCTCTTTGTATGTCTCTTAAATCTGCACGTCTCCCTCTATCTCAGCTCCAGAGACCAAGGACCCAATTCCAGTCCTTTGTTTAGGGCAAGAAAGGCCATACAGTGTTGGGAACTGATGTCTCTAGATGTAAAATATAGGTCCTGTGTGTAGCGTACTAGAAGTGATTTGTATGCTGTGTGTTCATGAGAGCTATGCTTTAAGAAACATAGCCACTGTTATCCTGAGGAGGAATTACAGAGATAGCCTAAGAAACAGGACATTCTACTGATGAAAGCTTCAGAGATGTGCCCTTGAAAAAAAAATTCCTCTAATAAAAAAGGAACTGTGAGAGAGCGTGTGGTTTGGTAGTTACAGTAAGAGTCGACACACTGAGTTTCTTATTCCTAGCTCTGCCACTGACTTGCTGTGTCACCTTGGATAAGTGACCTGACCCCATTTTATCCATTAGGAACAATGCTCAAATAGCAGAGGCAGCGTGGTCCAGTGGATGGGGCATTGGCCTGGGAGGCAGAAAACCTGGGTTCTATACATTGGCTGCAGAGTATCTGGCACAATGAAGCTTTCATCATTGAGTGGGGCTCCTAGGTTCTACTGCATTATAAGTAAATACATTACTATTTATTTATTATTGTTAATAGTTAGTATTTACAAAAGAGACAGAGGAATGAGCCTGTGAAATCCCTCAGTGGTCAAGGAGATCTGCACGCCAACTGAAGATGGGAAAAGGCTGGTGAAGACATGGATTATGCAGCATTCCATCAGCCAACCAATAAACTCTTCCCTATACTGTCCCCCTTTTAATTAACGTGCCTCAACCCTGACCATGGTCAGAGAGGAGTTCACGCTCCATGGCCCACTGTCCTTGGCCATTCTGCTGAGCCTGCCAGCAAGGGTGTGATATGACAGTATCCCTGAACAATGTCCCCTCCCTGTGCCCTTTGGATTACTGTTGGGCTGGGTCTGTGTCAGTTTCATTCTTTATTATTTTATGACTGATAACAGTCATAAAGTGTTGACTCTGCTGGTACATCATGCCCAGCACTGCCCACAGCCCATAAGGTGTGATTTATTTACATCTCCAACTGTCCTGAATAAACTCAGGATTTATCACTTTAAAATATAGAATTATTAAATGAAAAGCAAACAAACCATTGGACTCCAAAGTACCTACCGATTTCCAAGTAACTAATACAAAGGGGGCAGGAGAGGTGCTATCTGCTGATGGCTCATGCTCAGATCTTTCCAAATATATTTTATTAAGATTAAGATAAGATAAGAAGATATAAAAACAGCTCTGTTATGTGAAGGGTTTGAAACAATTTTCAGTATTTTATCAGTCAGCCTGAGAGAATCCTCCCCATCTGCCCAAAAGCAATAAAGCAAGTACATTACATGACTGTCTCTTCCTCTCCCTTCTTTCAGTGGCATGCTTAGCCTTCCTCTCAAAAATTAATACATATCCTGAGTTTGATAGCAAAAGTCATTCATCATCAGTTCACTCAGCGTACAATGAGTTCTCTTTCCTCAACCCCATTCTGAAGTGTAGGGGGGGAAATAAAATAAGGGACTGCAAGCAGATGATCTTCTGACAAATAGGTAATTTCACAACAGTTCATTAGCATCCACTGTGTCTGGCATGGGTCTGACAGCATTTGAGGAGTCGCTGTGAGCCTGATCCTGAGGAATGCTGAACACTGAGCACCTCTGAGGTGAGGGCGTTCTATCAACAGGATGGATGCTAGAGCACTGCTGGTATAATCCTTCTATAAACTCACAAACATGCAAGCAAGGGACGTGGACCATCTTAGGCCCATTTAGGTTTTGATGTTACATATCATCTTTAGAACACACAACTGATTTTGCCTGCAAAGTGGGCCTGCATCCCATTTTCCACATGCAGCTCCAACAGCCAGCCATTGTCCTGCATGTGCAAAAGTGGGCACCCAAAATCAGAAGCTGACTTGAGGTCAGCTGAAAATTTGATCCCTGTCTTATCTTCACTCAAAGAAAGTAATTCCTTTCACTTATTTTTTCCCATTGCAGAGCCAAGATGCCATGATAAAGAACATCTTATAAACATCTGAGATAAAAAGGCCCAACTTCAGCTATTAGTTTCACTGATGTAAGTCAAGTATCAGGGGGTAGCCGTGTTAGTCTGTATCTACAAAAACAACAAAGAGTCTGGTGGCACCTTAAAGACTAACAGATTTATTTGGGCATAAGCTTTCGTGAGTAAAAACCTCACTTCTTCGGATGCATCCGAAGAAGTGAGGTTTTTACTGATGTAAGTATATCTCAGGTTCTTCTATAGCTCCCAATTATCACAATCTTTAATGTATTTATCTACATAACACCCTGTGAGGTAGAGAAGTACTATTTTCTCCATTTTACAGATGGAGAATTGAGCCATGGAAAGACCAAGTGACTTGGCCAAGGTCACATAGGAAGTTTGTGGCACAGCAGTAACTTGACCCCTGGCTTTCTAAGCCCAAGGCTACCACCCTAATCACTGGACCATTCCTTCTTTCTTCAAGAATAAATCTAAAGTAACTCTGCTGACTGCAGCTAGTTACCTACACATTTACACTGGTATAACTGAGAAGAGAATTTGCCCTAGACCTGAAGATTAATTATTTCTCCCAAGCTTCCAGTGCACGGGTTACATATAGTTAGGTGCTCACGTGTGTCTGCTCTTAATTATAATCATAATTATTTATTTAGGCTACTCTGTATTATTCAAGAAATAAGATTAAATACAATGATACCTACAGCCACATCATTTTGGATGAATTTTAAACAATTATGAAATTCCTGGGATCTTTTAAAAGAAACATTTCAACACACACATTTGCCAGCAGATGCTCATTAGACACACATCAAAAAACCACAAATGAAAAGTCTGCAGAAAGTCCCCCTGCAAAAAATGATCAGTTTGTGTTGTGCTGGTGCTCTCAGAGCATGAAGAGCCCATCTGTGCAATTATGCCACCCTAGTATTTGGTTCAGTTACTATCAGTGTCACTGACAGTTTGTTTTTTGTTTCCTTCAGTGATGTCTCTAGGTCAAAATGTCAAACACTGTGGTAAGTTCCACCTCTGAATCAAGTACAGGAAATGGGGATTGTTCCCATCATCGTCATGGAGTATTATATAGTTTGTAACCTTATATGGTCTGGGTCCTGGCTGTCTGAGAGATGTACCAATGAGATCGCCTGAGATAACTCTGCTAGCAGTCTATAGATTTGAAGGCTGAGACTGGATTTCAATGGAGCTATAATAATTTACACCCCTCAAGTTCTGCCCTGGAAACTATAAACTCTCTGTATTTCCCAATCTTCATGTATGTCTCCCCAGTTCCCATACACAAACACCTTATATGCCTCCCCTGGTTCTTTGTACCCCCTTCCAGGTCCATCTCCCTTGCCCATATTCCTTGCCCTCCTTTCCTATGCTCCTGGGCTCCCCTGCCCATATTGCAACCCTCCTTCCATTCCACATCAGCACCCTGCTCTCCTCCAATGCATCGCCTCCTTTGGCTTCCTTCAGAGCCCACCCATACTAAGGTTGGGAGCATGGCTCCGTGCCACCCTTCTATGTCTCTCTGATTCTCTATTCTCAGTCCAGGTCCCCCAAATCCCCTCCCCTTTATTCCCCTTCCCAAATTCTTGTCCCAATACATTTTCTCTGGTCCCCTGCCCCCCAATCCGTTCCCCACTTCTGCCCCAGCTGAGTCAAGCAGCTGGAGTTAAACTGACCTCCTTCTATATTATAAACAGTTCTATTACTGGCCTTGCACTTTAGACACATTACAATCCCTTTATATTAAAGGCTCACCTCTTCAGCAAAGCCAACAAACAAATATGGAGCTTCTAGATCAGTGGTTCTCAACCAGGGGTACATGTATCTTCTGGGAGTATGCAGAGGTCTTACGAGGGGCGGGGTACATCAACTCATCTAGATACTTGCCTAGTTTTACAACAGGCCACCTAAAAAGCACTATCGAAGTCAGTACAAACTAATATTTCATACTGACAATGACTTGTTTATATTGCTCTATATACATAGACTGAAATGTAAGTACAATATTTATATTCCAATTAATGTATTTTATAATGATATGGTAAAAATGAGAAAGTAAGCAATTTGTAGGTAATAGCGGCTGTGACACGTTTGCATTTTTATGTCTGATATTGTAAGCAAGTACTTTTTAAGTAAGGTAAAACTTTGGGGTATGCAAGACAAATCAGACTCCTGAAAGGGGTACAGTAGTCTGGGAAGGTTCAGAGCTACTGGACTAGATCACACCAGTCAGGAAATATAATAACCCTAAAAAAAGCACAATAAAAAAGTAAACTCCAGCTAAATTTTCAGACTACCATGGCTAGTCCAAGAGTCTGTCCTTTTGTGCCAGGCACAGCTCAGGTGTCAGGGAAGGGGAAGGGGCACAAGTGGCTAGAAAATACCTTTGTTCCACACCAATCCTAGGACCATTGATGAATGAAAGATGCTTGCTGGGCCAGCTGCCCATGGCTCCCAAGGACCATTCCAGAAGCTGAGGCACATCACCAGGGCACACAACAGCCTTAGCCATGTCCCCGTTTCTCTGGGTATGCTTACTGCACAAGGTTCTGGGGTGGGTAGCATATGAACCCTTATGGTGACTCTAACACTTTCACTGATCGTATCCATTAGATAGCTCAGTGGTTTGAGCATTGGCCTGCTAAACCCAGGGTTGTGAGTTCAATCCTTGAGGGGGCCACTTGGGGATCTGGGGCAAAATCAGTACTTGGTCCTGCTAGTGAAGGCAGGGGGCTGGACTCGATGACCTTCCAAGGTCCCTTCCAGTTCTAAGAGATAGGATAGCCACCCAAAGTTGATTATACAGGGAGAGTTGTGGGGGTATATCTGTCCAGAAAAAGACAGGAAGCCTGAGTCATAAACCCTTCTATAAATTGCAAGCATGGTCCTAAAATGGGGGAAGGAGGAATAGCACCTCCTCCAGTTTTAACATTTTTTTTAAACACACCTACATTTTATTCCATTTTGATGCATATTAGAATAACATTCACAAACACATATACAAAGTGAGTATGTAAGTGTCTGCAAAAACCCTAACACATTACTGGATTGTGTATGCATAATGAATAATAATCCCAGTTATTAAACTTGGATTACAACTTCAAAAGGGCCTCCAAAAATGCACCCAAAATGTGCAGGCACATATGCCTGTGTGCACAAACCAGTCATTTTCTTGAGGCACTCTTACTGGAAAGTGAAGTGACAGATCCTTAGATTCCTTGCAGGGGCTGAAAAAGAGCCTTATAAAGGAATAACATGGCACAGATATCTATTTTAGTACTTACACTGTAATATCTCACCTCTTTACCATCTTTAATGTATTTTATCCTCACAACACCAAAGCGCTATCATCTCTATTTTACAGATGTAGAACTGTGGCACAGAGAAGTTAAATGATACAGGCCACACAGGAAGTGCGTGGGAAAACAGAGAATTGAAACTGCATGTCCCTAGTCTCAGGCTTATGCCCTTACCATTCAGTTGTCCTTTCCCTTTCTTGTGGCACAATTTGGTGATATTTTTATCAGTTAGACATTTTCATCCAAGTATGTTTTGACACGGATTTTGAGACACAGTATTCTGATTCAGCTTGAGGGTAGTTTGATACAATGCTATTTAGAGACAATTGCATTTTGGTTTAGCATCAGGATGAAAGAACCATTCTGACACAACATGAAGATATTTTGAAATGATGGATTATCACACTTCAGTGATTGAATCATAGAAGATTAGAGTTGGAAGAGACCTCAGGAGGTCATCTAGTCCACCCTCCTGCTCAAAGCAGGACCAACCCCAACTAAATCATCCCACCCAGGGCCTTGTCAAGCCAGGATAACATCGAGATAATTTCAATGGTGCTTCTGAACCAATCACTACATCAAAACATCACCATGATCAGACAAAAGGCCACGCTTCCAGGCACACAGAGTTTCAGTATCATTGAGTCGGATCACAGCATAAGGCGACCTGCCGGTGCAGAGATGTTTCTTTAGGCAGCACTACACGTAGACGCGGTGTGAGGACCCAGCACGGCTGCACAATCACACCATCAGCTGACGCAGCGTCGCTTGCCAGCACTTGCAAGTGTAGCGTGAGGCTGAAGATATTGAGTGTTTTCTTACAGCCCCAGCTCCTGCAGCCATGTGATTACAGCACGAGCTCGACTTCCATGTAGAAGAGTTAAGTCCGTCCCCTTCCCCCCACCGTTGGCGGCTGTGGTCAGCGCCTCGCTTGAAACCGTGGCGTGGCTGTACTAACGCGTCACTCACTGGAACCGCAGGGGCTGTTGTGCAAGCTCGGGATTCCCGGGGCTGGGGGCAATTTCAGATTTGCGGGCTGGTGACAGCAGCGACGCGATGACACAGCACGATGCCATGGCAACCGCGTGAGGACACAGCACACTGGCATGACGCGGTGGCTGCTCTCGACAGTCCTCCCCGCAAGGCGCTCCCGGGGGGAGGGCGGTGGCTCGCCTCTTGCGGGACCGACAGTTCCCACTCGTCACGTGACACCACCGCCGGGTCACGTGAGCTGTTCCTGTCCCTTTTCCGTCACGGTTAAATCTCACCTTCCTCGTCCCCGCCCCTTCGCTCACCATAGAGTTGCCTAGAGCGCCGCCGCCGGCAGAACCCGGAAGCAGGAGGCGCACTGCGCAGCCGCTCCCGACCCTGAGCGCTGTGGAGGACTCAGGAAGAAGGGGCGGGGCCGGGGCGGAGCGCGCGGCACGATGGCGGAAGTGGAGTGAGTTGATTCTCTGTAGGGCGCTGCGGGACGAGGGGAGAGTTTGCAGGGCGGGGGGACCAGGCCCTCTCCCCAGCGGGGCGGGAATACGGGGGCGGGAGGCCGAGCCCCTCATTTCAGGCCCAGCCCCAGGCCGGGGCTCTCGCTGTGGGGGAGGGGCAGTGGTAGCCACCCCCCTAGCTCCATTGCCTTGGCTTATCCAGTGAGCGTATAGCTGCTGTGTGCCCCTCCCCCCGCCCAAGGGGCCCTGACATCGCTACTGGGCCCCTTGTGAAACGGGGCCACCGGCCCTGCCACCTGGTGCAGGAATCGCAAGGCCCTCTCCCCCGTGAAATGGGTCTGCCCAGTGCAGCCACTGCGAGCCCCTCGGGGGGGGGAGCGATAGCTCAGTGGTTTGAGCATTGGCCTGCTAAACCCAGGCTTTTGAGCTCAATTCTTGAGGGATCTGGGGCAAAAATCATTTAGGGATCTGGGGCAAAAATCTGTCTGGGGATGGGCCCTGCTTTGAGCAGGGGGTTGGACTAGATGACCTCCTGAGGTCCCTTCCAACCCTGATATTCTATGAAACAGGGCTGTCTGGTCCCGCTGCCACATTTGTACAGGCAAAACAAGCCCCTCCCCAGCACACATGCACTGCTGTGCAAATTAACCAAGAGGCAGCTCTGTGAGGCTCATCTGAGTGGGATGGGGCCTGCCCCTTCCCTTGGGTTGTGAGTGAGCCAGCCTGCTCTGGCAGGTATGTTTGTCTTACAGTTGAGGTTTGTCATGATGCAAACCCCGTGGATAGGACATGCACAGTCAAATGATGGCCAGGCAGTACTGGTGCACTGGGGTGTAGCAGAGTGGTTTATCTTTAAAGGTGGGAAGGCTTAAGTACCATTAAGTGAATCATAGGCACATCTCAGTTTTAACATGGTAACAAGGCAAAGAATGGTCATCAAATGTCCTGATGCAGTATTTAATGTATAGGGGGAGGGACCCTCAAAATATTGCCACTTTGCCTGGTACAGTAGTGTGCAAATGCAATACCGTGGCACCTCCATGGAGATTACAGTAGATTTGTTCCACTGGACACACTAAGCCAAATAAGTCCCTGTCCACACTGCACACCTTCCATTCATCTGTGTGCTAAATCCCAGCTCCAATACAAAGTATTCTTTGCACACAGTGAGTGAAAGAATTCAGCAATAAATTGTTCCACGTGCCTGAAATCCTAGTACTTGCACGTGGGCCCATTATTAGGGACCACTTCTTTAAGGCAGCTGCACATGATTATCATTAATTCTGTTGCCAAGATAACTTGCTGATGAGTTTTGTTTTTAATCTTTCAGTAGTTTTGTGCTTCCCCCTGACCGACCTCCCCCACAATGTCCAGCTTTTGCTAAGTCTAATCATGTTCTGTGTTGCCCTGACAGGTTCTCAAATGCTACCCATGAAGTCCTCAATGTCACCCTCCACACCACGCTGTCCGTTACGACCAAACTGGTGGTTCCTACACCTGCCAAACCTATCCTTCCAGTGCAGACTGGAGTCCAAGCTCAGCAAGAGGAGCAATCTAGTGGCATGACTATATTCTTTAGTCTCCTTGTATTAGGTGAATGCTGAACTGAAAAATCTCTTATTGTTCACTGTTGAGTTTGTATTATGTCTGAAACATTTGTAAGATGCATGAGTCCTGGGGATACTTTTTTAGTATGGTGCTGTATTTCTCCTACAAACCCCCAGCCATGAAAGTTTGTCATATAGACCCAGATTTTTAGAAAAGTTGGATATGCAATTACGTGTTCAAAAAGGTGAGCTTGCGGAACTGAGTGACTGTGGAATAAACTCCTAAGGGAACTAAGGACCCTCACAGACCTCACCACCTTCTGCTCCAAGTGCAAGGCATGTTTCTTTGCGCTTGTCTTTACTATAAACACATAGCAATGTGTGTGTCCTACCAAAACAAAATACTGCACTATGCACAGTTTTTCCCCTGAGGAGAGGATGAGCGAACACATGAGAGACATTAGTCACGTCGCTTAAAGCACTGCTGGAAGGCGCTCAGCTATGGTGAAGAGTGCGGTGTAAGAACCTGTATAGAATTTGCATGCACAGTTACCATAATTATACATAAATTAAGTAACTATAGTGAAAATTGCCACCGTTTTTCATAGGCATGTACACTTACCCAGTTTGAACACTAATTTGTGATAATTGCACAGATATTTTGCACATACAAAAAGAAGAACAGGAGTACTTGTGGCATCTTAGAGACTAACAAATTTATTAGAGCATAAGCTTTCGTGGACTACAGCCCACTTCTTCGGATGCATAATACAGTTTGCACATACAGTTGCACACTCAATTTTTCTGAAAATCTGGGCCATCAGTCTGTCTGTTTACATTATACAACTTTTTGATAAACAGTGTTAATTGATATCGATCTAGTGCAGGGCTGGGCCACATCTGGTCCGCAGGACAGTCCTGTTCGGCCCCCGAGCACCTGGCCCGGGAGGCTCACCCCGGCCCCTCCCCTGCTGTCCCCACTCTCCCACAGCCTCGGCTCTCTCACTCCGCTGCCAGCACAATGCTCTGGGGGGCGGGGCTGTGAGCTCCTGGGGCAGCGCAGCTGCAGAGCCCGGCCTGACCTGGTGCTCTGCGCGGCGTTGTGGTGGCGGCGGCAGAGTGGCCCGGCTCCAGCCGGGCAGTGCGGCTGTAGCGCTGCCAGCCACTGGTGCTCCAGGCAGTGCGGTAAGGGGGCAGGAGAGTTTGAGGTGGTGGTCAGGGGGTGTGGGTGGTGGTGGGGAAACGGGGTTGAATGGGGGCAGGGGTTCCGGGGGGCAGTCAGGAAGGAGGGGGTTGGATGGGGCAGTGGGGGGCAGTCAGGGGCTGGGGTTCTGGGGAGAGTCGGGACAGGGAGAAGGGGTGGTTGGATGGGGCAGGGGTTCCAGGGGGGCGGGGGGCTGTCAGGAATGAGAGGAG
This sequence comes from Malaclemys terrapin pileata, assembly GCF_027887155.1. Classification (NCBI taxonomy): domain Eukaryota; kingdom Metazoa; phylum Chordata; order Testudines; family Emydidae; genus Malaclemys; species Malaclemys terrapin. Next base: position 17,171,682 of record NC_071516.1, on the reverse strand, counting down.
GGATTGGATGAGGCAGCGGGGGTCCGTGGGCAGTCGGGATAGGGAGTGGCGGTGTGTGGATGGGGCAGGGGTTCCAGAGGGGCCGTCAGGGAACAGGGCAGGTTGGATGGGACAGGAGTCGCGGGGGGGATGGCAGATAGGAGGTGAGGGCCGGGCCACGACCCCCTACCCTAACCGTCCCTCCATACAATTTATGAAACCTGATGCGGCCCTCAGGCCAAAAAGTTTGCCCGCCCCGATCTAGTGTAAACTATACGGTAATCAAAACTGTAACAACACAGTTTCAGTAGTGTGTTTAAGGGTTTTTCCTACCTCTTGCTGTATGAAATACAAGCAAAGTGGGGGACCTATAAACAAACCGCAATAAGAGATCCTTTCTGAAGAAGTATGTAATATTACTTGCTTGGTTCTTCAATATCTTCTAGAGCAGGGGTCGGCAACCTCTGGCATGCGGCTCGCTAGGGTAAGCACTGCTGACGTGGCAGGTTCGGCCAATCGCGGCCCCCACTGGCCACGGTTCGCTGTCCCAGGCCAATAGGGGTGGTGGGAAGCTGCGGCCAGCACATCCCTCGCCCGCGCCACTTCTCGCAGCCCCTATTGGCCTGGGACGGTGAACTGCGGCCAGTGGGGGCCGCGATTGGCCAAACCTGCCGCGTCAGCAGGTAAATAAACTGGCCCGGCCCGCCAAGGTGCTTACCCTAGCGAGCCGTGTGCCAGAGGTTGCTGACCCCTGTTCTAGATGATCACTGTTTGCAGTGTTGATATGTGGCTTGTGTCACAATCTGGCAAACTCAGTAGGAAAACATGTGTGTATTTGTCATAATAGCAGATTTTATAAGTCCACTTGGATAAAATCCTACCTGTGTCACCCTCTTTGAAGTATATTTTATTAAATGCAACAAAGAGAAAACCCAGTCCTTTAGATATATGCACATCTCCCTCTGATGTTCTCCCTGTGACCAATACCAAAGTGATATTTGAGTAGGTATTACAGAAAAATCAAAACAAAATGCAATAGATCAGAAAAAACATGAAGTTTAAAAGAGAAATTCTGAGTGTGTGTGTGTGTCAATTGGAATTTAAAAGGCTTATTCATGGTAAAGTTTCTGCATTTTTTCCTAGGGCTAAAGAGTAGGGTCACAATTCTTGGCTACATTCCAGCCCCGTTACCCCACTCCAGCAGCATAATGGATCTTGGAAGCAGCTGAATTTCCCTTTCCTCCCTCTTTGCCCCCTCCCCCCAGCAAAGGAGAGTTTCCAGAGCAGTGGATAGCCAGTATAAGAGCTCTGTGCTGCCCCATTCATAGCATCTTGTGCTGCCCCATTCATAGCATCTGACAGAGAATGTGGTGGGGATGAAGGAGGGTGTGGCCAGAGTGCTCTGGGCTTTGACTGTTTTGGATAGTAAAGTGGCCCCTAGACAGCTATGGGAAGCTGCCCTAAATTAGAGTAGCCAAAGGAGCTGCTTTACTTTAGGGCTGGATAGGTCCCCCTCTAAGCCCAAAATTCAGCAGGCCAGAAGTGACACTGCTTAGTCTCTGGCCCCAGGTTTCTGCAGTCTGCTTATCTATTAAGACAAACCCCAGTTTAACTTCAGTACCTTGTTTGGCCAAAAGGGCCTATCTTTGTAACACTTCTTTCCATTTTATACAGCATCCTAGTAGATAAACGTGGCTCGCAAGCTCCCCTGACCTGTGTTACGGGCCCTTAATCTTCTTTGCCTTCTTTGTGTGACACTCAAACCCTCCACGAAACCATTTGAAGCATTTTCTTGTCAATCTCTTGACTGCTTCATGTCATGCCCATAGAAGAGGGTGCGGGCAGAGCAGAGTAAATAGTCAATTACCAACTGGACAAACTATTGCCAAGAGAATAGGTATCAAATAGCTATGGGCAACCAACCTGCCACTCATTGTAATATCTGTACTGGTAGGAGTCCATTATCTGAGCCTACAGTTGCACCACAGTATTTCTTTTTTGTTCAAAGAAATAGAAGTGGGAAGGTGCTGGCATTTGGATCTGCTAAACAGAAATTGTATTATTAATAAGGCAGTAGTAAGAGCTTTACATTCACAAAGTGCTATATAAACATTAATTAATCGTCCAGATTCCCTTGGAAGGTAGATATTATCCCCATTTTATAGATATGAAAACCGAGATGCAGAAGGTAAGTGATTTGCCCAGGGCCAACACTTGTCAGCAGTACAGCTAGTATTACTGTATATATCAGGAGTCTGCTCAGTTCTCTAGTCTACCGGGCCTGTCACTTGTAAATTTACTAAATGCAAAGCACACTGTGTGTGAGGTGCCTACCAATATGAGTATAACAATGTGCAGAATTCTGAACACAGTGGCATGACTTCCATTTCTGAACAGTATAGAGGGAAAGTCCTTTTCCGTGGGACAAAGGACAATAAGTGACAAGTTCACTCATGCTGTAGGTACTTGAAAATCATTATTTTCAGTGAGGCCATATTCCAAAGGAATAGCATATAAAATAAGCGATCTGCTTGAAAGCCACAATCAACTCTAGATCAGAAGCACATCAGATTGCCCCCTTGAACAAAGACAGTTCAGTGGTAGCTAGGGGGAGTTGCTAAAGCTTACCATTAGTCCATTAGTAAGAGCAGTTCAGAGAAGCTTTTTAGTTCTTGAGTCAGAAACAGGTTTTGTTGCAGTCTAGTTGCAGGAGCCTTGTGGAGGCTGGAAACTGAATTAGCAAAAGACCCCCAAATGATTATTTGGCACAGTGAGGTAAGGGAATGAAGATAGCCTTAGTAATTACTTTTCTGCTTTGTCACAATAAGCTTTATCAAATATCAAACAGAGTTTAAAGACACACTCGTGGGATTGACAGGTCCATAATTTGATCCATCCCCTGTTAATTTGTGTGTGTGTTTTTTTTATATATATATATATATATATATATATATATATATATATATATATATATATATATATATATATATATATATAATGTGTGTGTGTGTATACATTCCCCTTCCCCTCTGACTAATTCATCTTTTAATTTAACCCATTTCTAGGAATCATTGAAATATTTGAACAACAGTTTATCATCTGATTACTTTCAGATTTATTTTTTACTAGGAAAGTTTCACAGTTTGTATTCATGGAACATTGTTTAGAAGAATGTCTTTTTCTGTCCTACCAGTTACATATTTTAATACTGTTTTACTTCTTCCCCACAGCTATCTGCATCATATTGGTGCATTTACTGATAAAATACAGACTACATTTCTTGCCAGAGAGTGTGGCTGTTGTTTCTTTAGGTGAGTATTTCTGTGACCACACTTTTAATATTTTTGAAGAAAACTTGATTTATGTTATAATATTTTTGGATAAAAATAGGGTTTACATACTTTGGTGCCCTCTTTAACTGGTGTGACAATGCCTGAACTACTTACTGTGTTCACTTCTGCGCTGACTATTACTAGAAAGATGTAGGCACACTGGACATAGTTCAGAGAAGAGCAACAGGAATTCTAGGGATGGAGGGACTAATTTAGGAAAGAGTTAAAGAGCTAAGCATGTGTTATGACCCTGCAAAGTGATACATGTGAGCAGACCCTTCTGGCTGTGTGGAATCCTATTGAAATCAATTGGACTCCATGAGAGCACATTTCCATGGACCACTTTGCAGGACTGGGGCACTTGCCTGATGTGTTTAGTGGGGAATCATGATAACGCTCTAAATAGCTAAAGGTGCAAGCACTACATTGGGAGACGAAATATCTCGCATGGTAAAGAGGGTATAACTGGCATTAAATTAATAAAAGGAAACTGGAATGCTAAATATCATGAGAATCTTTCTGATAGTGAGATCCACTTCCGTAGGAGGAAGTGGAAGCCCCATCTTCGAAATGATTTGAAAACTAGACTGGACAAAGCAAAATGTGTTACTGCAGGGAACAATCCTACACCAGTTGGGAAGTGGACAGAATGACCTAATAGTGCTTTGCAGTGTTGTAGCTGTGTTGGACCCACCTTGTCATTTGTCATTTTTAACATCTAAGGGCCAGATTTTCAAAAGAACCCTGTTCCTATTTCGGTATCTAAATGAAGTGACTAGATTTGCAAAAGTGCTTGGCACCCAGCAGCTCCCATTGTTCTTCATCAGCTGATGAGTGTGATAAATCAGCGAGTAATCAAAAAGAAAAAGGAATCATCCCCCAGTGCTAGTGCTAACATTATAGAATCTTCAGGTCAGATTTTCAAAAGGGCTGAGCACTGCCCTCAGAGCTCAAACGAAATTGCTGGACACTGAGTGCTTCTGAAAATGTGGCCCTGTGATTCTATAATTTTAACACTAGTGCTGGGTGATGGTTCCATTTTCCTTTTTTATTATTCCTACCTGACTTATCACAGTCAGCTGATTGGAAACATGAAGATTGCTACTCTGCCTTTCAGAAGTTAAAATCGGAAGAGGGCAGGAAATCACAAGACTCAGTGAACAAGCCAAGATCAAAAAGATAAACTGGCCAGTAAGGTCAAATGGCAGGATGTTGCTAGTATGCCATATTTCCTTACAGAGTGCTTTATCTTGCTGTCTAGATTTTGAGACCCTAATTCAGGAGAGCACTTAAGGATGTGCATAAGTCCATCCCTGGACAGGAAAGCACTTCAATATGTGCTTAAGTCCCATTTACTTCAAAGGTGGACCTGAGTGAGGTGTAATTCTCTGCAAAACTGGGATGCATCTAGGAGGAGGGGAATACTTTACCAACTTCCTCTCGCACATGCATCCTCATTAACCTGGGGTAAGATACAATGGTGGCACCTGCTACCATGAATCTTCTCTCCATTTATGAGGTCAGTTTATTTTAATTGCAGAAGAACTTTGTGTGGTACATGTGATTTAACCTACTCTGAGAATATAAATTTCACTAGTAGCCTGAAAACTTGCCTGGATTACTAGATGCTGAACTGTCCCTATTGTACACTTGGGCTCTTTCTATGACTTGAGGCAAGAGAATGCCACCCTTAATTCAGATCTAGCTCTTCGCCCCTTCTTAATAAGTCTGAAAAGTTCACGAACCTGATTCTGCTCTCACAGTGGTTATACATTGGTATAACTACTGATTTCTGTGCAGTTACTCCTGATTTACAAATCTGTAAATGAGAAGAGAATCAGGGATCTCTAGACAATATAATATCTACTTGAGTCCTATCACTGAAATAGAGTATTTTCCTTCGTAAGTCATCTCAGGCAGCAGCTTTTCAACTGTCTCTGTAACTGCTTACCATAATCTTTGTGCAGTGGTGATATTTTTACTTCAGTCACTAGTGGCACTCACACTGTCAGACTAAAAATACACCACAAAGGAAAAGATGCTTAGCTATAATACTAAACTAAGGGTATGTCTTCACTACCAGCCGGATCGGCGGGCAGCAATCGATCCAGCAGGGATCGATTTATCGTGTCTAGTGTAGACGCGATAAATTGACCCCCGAGCGCTCTCCCGTCGACTCCTGTACTCCAGCTCGGCGAGAGGCGCAGGCAGAGTCAACGGGGGAGCAGCAGCAGTCGACTTACCGTGGTGAAGACACCACGGTAAGTCGATCTAAGTATGTCGCCTTCAGCTACGTTAATCATGTGGCTGAAGTTGCGTAACTTAGATCAATCTCCCCCCAGTGAAGACTAGGCCTAGGAGTGTAGTAGTGTCATACCTACTGAGCAAGTAGTTCTCATCTTTCTCCTGGACTTCTGCCTGCTGCATTTTCTGGTAGGTTAATAGTGTTTTCATAAAAATTCTCAGAGTTCTCTCCATCAGATTACTGTGCTGGAGGAAACAAAGCCCTCCGGTGCTTGCAAAACCTTAGGGCTTTCACAGAAATAAGAATGTTGCAACCTTCTGGGTGTTGTGCCAAAAGGATCTGAATTCAGAGTCCTTTCTAAGTAGAAAGGAAATCAGATTCTCTCCTCCCCAAGCATAAGACGTATTGCAGATGCTTTTTAGTTCACAGTACTTGATTCATGGCACGTTACATTGCCCACAGCAAGATCTATATTAGGAAATCCTTTAGCTTAAAGGGACACTCATCTGAAAAAACATATTTGGGCACAGATTAGTCTTAAATTGAGAAGCAAATAGTTCTTAGACTCCAAGGCCAGAAGGGATCACTGTGATCATCAAGTCTGACCTAGATAGATTTCTGGAACAGCGGTTCTCAAAGAGGGATCTGGGGCCCCTTGAGGTTGTGCAAGCAGGTTTCAGGGGGGTCCACCAAAATAAACCCAAGAACAGGGCTGGCATTAGACTCCCTGGGGCCCAGGGCAGAAAGCCAAAGCCCAAATCCTGCCACCCAGGGCTAAAAGCTGAAGCCCGAGCAACTTAGCTTTGCAGGGCCCCCTGTGGTGCTGGACCCTGGGGAATTGCCCTGCTTGCTAACCCTTAATGCTGGCCCTGGCTTTTAATTTACTGGGTATTCAGAAGAACAGTTGTGGCACAGGTGGACCGTGAAATTTTTATATGGGGGGGGTGGGGCTCAGAAAGAAAAAGATTGAGAACCTCTGCCCTAGGGCAGGGTTTCTCAATGACTGGTGCCGGTCTCTGAGATCTCCCTGACATAGTTTAGGAAGGCAGCAAGCCAGTCCCTAGTATCAAAATGATTGAAAGACACTGTTCTAGAAGACCAAGCATTTCCTGCTGTATCTAGATTTATTCCAGCAAGAGGTAGATTGTCTGTGTTTATCTAATTTAGACTGTAAGATCTTTAGGGTAGGGTAGTATCTTTTCATGTTCTATAAAATGCCTTACATATTTCAGAAAATCTGTTTCTTTTTCCATTACTTGGTGAGGTGGTTTAGAGCAATGATGTACACACACTTTAGTGGGAATGTGGTATTTTGCTTCGACTGCAGTAAAACCAAAAGAAAATATGATATATGATGGGGTTAGAAAAGCAGCTGACAGGAAACGAATACGTCAAACATTGACTATGACCCCTTAGGGTAATTTTCCTTTTGCATCAAACATCAACATGAGGCTTAATAATGCTTCATTGTGAAATTATGGACGAGATTAAATTGTTGATATTCAGTGCTTGTTAATAAGTAAATTTGCCTAATAACTATTTCCTGAATGTTTTACATTTTCTGTGCTACTTGAAGAGACACATACATTCTGGGCCAACTTCTGCTTTCAGTTACTTTACTCAAGTCAGTTGGAGTTACGGACAGTAGAATTTGGCCCAGCATGTGCATTGTTCCCTCAGAAACTGAGTGACTTTATCATTAGGGCAAATATATTAATAGAAGTCATTGTTAGAAAGGGAGACTCCCAAAATATCTCCTTTGTGCTTTCCATATCAGGGCTTCAGTGTAGTGTTAGTCTGATAGAGGGACAGAAGAGGATATCACCATCCCTCTTTCCCGCACCGCACACACAACTTCCGATGAAAGGGTAGGCGTTTCTTTTGGCTCCTAATCCAGTTAGCTATCACTGTGATTTAGGTAAACTCAGATGCAATCTCCATCCTGAAATGTAGCTATTCACTGATGGCTCCTTCCGGTTTGGTTTTGGCCTCTGACTCTTGGCTTATTTGAAGATTCCGCCCCAAGGGCTTCACAAACAACAGAATTTTACTGATACGAGAAACTAAGTGTTGCTTTACTACTCCTTCTGGGGAACACTGCGCAGGAACTGCAGAGGCTCTCTCTCTCCCTTCTGCAGAGCATTCACAGCAGCTGTGGAGGACTGTGGCTAGGCCACTGTGGTCTGTACTCCTGCTCATAGCACAACCCCAATAGAGACTGCAGTGAAACTTTCTAAGATCTCTAACTAAGTAAGGCTGCTACTGCAGCTCAGGGTATGTAATAGGTAGTGGTGGTCACAGCAAGGGCATCTAAAGATGTTTCCAAATTGGATGGAGTATAAGATTGGGGGGGGGGGGGGGGGGGATAGCTTAGTGGCTTGAGCATTGGCCTGCTAAACGCCAGGGTTGTGAGTTCAATCCTTGAGGGGGCCATTTAGGGATCTGGGGCAAAAATCTGTCTGGGGATGGGTCCTGCTTTGAGCAGGGGGTTGGACTAGATGACCTCCTGAGGTCCCTTCCAACCCTGATATTCTATGATTGTCATGGGCTCACAGGCCCCATGCTCTCTTGGCTCCCTATAATCCCTGGGAGGAACCCCCATGAGTGTGACAGCCTTTCTTATGGGTCACACTCACTCTTGTGGTTAAGCTCTGGGCTCCACCACCTTCCAGAACTGCACCTCTCTGAGCCTTCAGCATCCCTGTCTCTCACTGTGGGCCTCCTCAGGAAGTCCACTCACTTTCTGGACCCCTGGGGCCTCCACACCCAGAGGGCACAATGCAACCCCGATCTCTAGACTGCAGTGACTCTCAGCCAGCGTAAAACAGAAGGGTTTATTGAATGTCTGAACCCAGCACAGGAAGTTCTCAGGGCCCTCGAGCCTGGTACATCTCAGCATAGTCCAGCTGGTTCTGTCTCAGTTCCAATGGGCTCGGGCTGCTCTATGTCCCCAGTCCTTCAAGCTGATCATCCTATGTTGCCTTCCCCAACAGCCCCTTCTCCATCCTTTGTCTGTGGTTCCAGGCAAACAGGTTACCTGGGCCTCTTCCTTCCATCCTTTGTTCCCCCACTGACTGAAATCAGGTCACTGGCGATCACTCTCCTCAGCCCTTTGTCCTCCCATTGACCAGAACTGGCTGACTTCCAAGATGCGGTGGGCCTCTCAATCAGCAGTTGCTAGGGTGCCCAATCTCCAGGCCGTTGTCTGGGATCCCAACTGCTAGGTGAGGTCACACCTGATCCTCTGCAACAAAAAACACCCCCCCCCCCTCACCTCGATAAACATGCAGCACATAGGAGAAACAGAGACACACACAGTATTTATGCAAACCATTAAGAATAGTTCCCACTTTGTCACAAGGATAATACATTCAATGTTGTTTTGAATGTAAACTATTACATAGCTGCTGTCTTTCCAAATCTAGACCTGGTGTAAGCAGGTTCAGTTGCACTGAAGTAAATAGGGGTTGTGGCCACTTACATCAGGGCTGTGTTTGGCCTTGATCTTTTGAGTCTTACCTGTTTAGTTTACCAACAGAATCACATTTTTGCTCTTGTCAGCTCTGTAGAGGAGATACAGCTTCTGCTTCATTAACAAAATTGCCAGCTAATTGCCATAATAAAGAATCCTTATTGCTGGTGATGATCTATGCAGCTGAAAGAGCACAACTACATTTTTAAGTACCCAGTTCTGCCGGTGTGCCAGAAGTTAGATATAAGCAAATGTGCTGTGACAGTCACTGAGGGAGAATTAATAGCACAGCAGAACAGTTATTTTTATAATCGCTTTTCTGCCAATGATCATCTTCTTAATTGTTTGTTCCTTTCGCTTTTAGCAATTTCTAGCTACACTTCTCTTATGAGGGGCAGGAAATGAGTGCATTCACTGGACCAGATTCTGATCTTCCTTACTCAGATGTAAGTCCCAAGTAGCTCCTTGAAGTTAATGGAGTTCCATTGCTGTTGCACCAATGTGAGATCAGAATCAGGCCCTTTGTTTATCATTGAACAGTAACTCATTTCTCGAGCCAAAGATTATTTTCAACAAGGAGCTGGTTATAAAGTTATCAAAGGAAGGACTTTTGGCCTTTGAGACTATTAACTTTCCAGCTTGCACTTGACGAAAGCGTTGAGTAATAACATAGTAAGAAATCTGCTCTGATAAAAGTGCAGCCATTAAACTAACCTCTAAGGAAGAGCAGTTTTAGTGTCTGCTACAAAATGAGGTGGGTTTCCTCCATTATCCAAAACCAGCACAGGAGGTTTTTTCATTCTGCATCCCTCCAAACTAAGGGCAGGTCTTCACTACAGGCGGCGGGGGTCGATTTAAGATACGCAAATTCAGCTACACGAATAGCGTAGCTGAATTTGACCTATCGGAGCCAACTTACCCCGCTGTGAGGACGGCGGCAAAATCGACCTCCGCGGCTCCCCGTCGACTGCGCTTACTCCCACCTCCACCGGTGGAGTAAGAGCGTCGATTCGGGGATCGATTGTTGCGTCCCAACGAGACGCGATAATTCGATCTCCGAGAGATCAATTTCTACCTGCTGATTCAGGCGGGTAGTGTAGACCTAGCCTAATATACTGATGAATTCTATGTGGACAGCTGTCCTTCCTTTTTTATGGTAATCATAGTGGTGTCTTGCATGTTATGTAGCTAGAACTAGCTTGTACCCATTTAAAAAGTCATAAGCTTGGTATAACTTGTGCTTCCTCCCATGGACGGTGTGTGCACCCCCCCTGTTTGGGAAAGCTCCTTCCATTTTCCCCCTCCCCCTTGCTCTCACCGGGTGACCCACCGATGCCGCCCTGTACCCCGGCCAGACTGCCAGTGCCTGGAGCAGTCCAAAGGAGCCCTGAGCCTGGCCACCCAGAGAAGCTCTGAGCCCTGCCATGGCCCAGCCCTGGGTCTGCAGCGGGAAGCATTAGCCAAGATCTGGGGGAGTCAGCCTACCACAGCCTCCATTACCCCCTGCCAATGCTTCTTCCCTTTACTCCTCTTTTCCACTCACACTCTGCTGCTGCCTTATGAACTTCTTATTGTTCAGTAGGCTTATGGTATTAGGGGAAACTCCCATCTACTGCTGGAGGATATTGGGACATTAGAGGTTGTCACTCCTCCTGTTCATCCTTCTTTCCTCATTGCCTTCTATTAATTTTTGTGTATAAACAGGCTGTAAGTGCTGCATAAGTCCTGTGCTGCTCCTCTGCTTGAAGCGAGTTTCACCAAGATACACTGCACATATTTTGGGTATCTCCTGTATTAGCTGAGGCAAACTGCTGGTTCTGTCCTCTCTCACAGTTCAGGGCAATTGCACCCTGTGTCTCCCCCTTTGTGGTCCAGCAAGGGCACCTACTCTAGGCTCCTCAGCCATCCCTTCTCTTTGTCAGAGACGTGCCTCTCTCTCCCTCCTGACTGGGTTTTTCCAGGCTGCACAGGTCCCTGCCTACACTGTGTTATTTGCAGAAAGCCAGATTGCCTAGATAGACCAGCATCTGCAATCTCCTCAGAGGCTATGAATAACTGTAATTGCCCATACTTACAAGTTACCACACAGCTCTTTATAAGCAAGCACATTTATTCTTAAGGTGAAAGCATTACCGAGAAAACATATAAGAACTAATAAAAAATTCCTATTCACATGCTAAATGCTTACCGGAGGTCACCCATCAGTCTTATGTGGCCTCAGTAAGCCAAAGTCCTTCCAACCCTTCCTAGAAAGGATTGGATCCCTCCTTGGACAGACCGACCTGTATGTTTGCTTGGTCAGAAAGCAGTCCCTGAGTCAGTTTAAACTCAGGCCATTTATCTAAAAGTCCTTTCTCTGCCTATTGGTCTCTGGAAAACCTAGTTTGAGCTAGTATATGTGAGCCTCTCCAGGTGGCAGTACATCTTTGGAGACTTTACAGCCTGAGTGCACTTGCCTTATCACCCTGCACTGTTCTTAAATCTTGGAGTAGGTGTGGTCATGCTCCCCTATGGAATTATATATAGTGATACATAAATTTAATACAGTAAGATCTTCCAATGATATTGCAGGAAATTGCCATGTTTGTCACAACGTCCCCTCGAAGTATTTACATCTTGAAATCCTGATGTCTGTTGTAATTCAAGTCCATTTAATCATATCTGTTACCTGCAATATCTATTTAAAAATAAAACAAATGCAAATGTCAGTGTTATATTTAGAGCAGAGTTGCAAACTTCTGCTTTCCCAGGGCAAGAGATTACTTTTCCCAGGCCAGGTAAAATATACATACATATATATTTATCATCATGGAAAAGATAAATGGGTGAATTTTGATTTATTTAGATTGTAGTTCTCCAAGTAGGGACTATCTGTTACTCTAAGTTTGTGCAGTGCATGGCACAATGGGGCCTCAGTACGTTCCTCTTTAGACATTACTATAGTAAACGTGATTAGTAATAAATAATTTGTGCCTAAACTGGTAAATTTTCATGAAGGTTTTGCAAAACTGATTTAGAGGCACGCACTAACTGTTTTTATCACATTGTCTTAACTACTCGATGAATTCCTTTGTAATAAAGTCATGTAATAAATGAACTTTGCAACACTACAGAAGACTAAAGATTATAGTTTTATATTTATTATGTTGATAAAGAATCCACCATTTTAATGCAGTTGCATATAAAACAAATAAAAGGAAGTATTTCTTCACACAACGCACAGTCAACCTGTGGAACTGTTTGCCAGAGGATGTTGTGAAGGCCAAGACTATAACAGGGTTCAAAAAAGAGCTAGATAAATTCATGGAGGATAGATCCATCAATGGCTGTTAGCCAGGATGGGCAGGGATGGTGTCCCTAGCCTCTGTTTGCCAGAAGCTGGGAATGGGCAACGGGGGGTGGATCACTTGATGATTACCTGTTCTGTTCATTCCCTCTGAAGCACCTGGCATTGGCCACTGTCAGAAGACAGGATCCTGAGCTAGATGGACCTTTGGTCTGACTCAGTATGGCCATCCTTATGTTCTAAAGCTAGAAATGATACATCTATTCTTTGAGAATAAGCCATCAAAGAAATCTACACAAGCATTATAAAAAGGTTATTAGCAAACATACAGATGTTATATCATGACTGCTAGTGTGACTACAGCTTTGAGAGGTAGTTGAAGTGTTAGATTAGAACGTAACAGATTGCATTCTTTGACAAATCGCTACCCAGAGGTGTCAGGAGTAAAAAATAAACAGGGAATGAAGACAGTAATTAAAATAGATAGATTCATAGATTATAGGACTGGAAGGGACCTCGAGAGGTCATCGAGTCCAGTTCCCTGCCCGCATGGCAGGACCAAATACTGTCTAGACCATCCCTGATAGACAGTTATCTAACCTACTCTTAAATATCTCCAGAGACGGAGATTCCACAACCTCCCTAGGCAATTTGATAGATGCAGGAGATATGTTGACTGCAGAGGTTTCAAGTAATAAGCTAAATCGCTACCATTTCCCAGACTCAAACAAAGCTAAAGTGGAAAGTTCTCTGAACAAATTTCAGGAACTGGTACAACAGACAGTGGTTTTTCTGGTGCCTTGATCAGAACAGGGAGCATAATATTTTTTTTAAGAGGGAACAAAAGGCTTGGTGAAAGGCCTTCCAATGCCCATGCAACTACTGTGTGGTGCAGCTTGTGATTCAGCTCTTCCATCTTCCCAGAAAAAGAAGTTCTCCCAGAGGGGGCAAATCTGTTCATGCATCCTGAACACACAACTAGATACCTGTGGATGTAGAAAGCTAAAATCGATAGAGGGCCTCGATTCCTATGAGGGTCTGAATAACATCTGTTGGCTGCTGAGCATCCTCCACCCCTCTTGACATCAGTAAGAGTAAAGGGTGCCCAGCAAGCACCTTGAAGATTTGGACACAGGCCAGGTTGCCTGTGCCCCTTCTTCAGTGCTCCTTTGCTCCGTTACTCATGTGTACCTAACTGTGTAGTGGTGGTGTGGTGGAGAGCAGATTGAATTGACCTAGACTGTTAGCCACCCCTCAGTCAATGACAGATTAGTGTGTAAACCCAGGCTATAGCTCAACTCTCTTGTCTGGAGCAATTTGAAAGTCATATATTTACCCTCAGTGTTTGATGATAAATGTTATATAACATCTTTCATATCCACTTCCCGGTATTAATAATGTTACTTTAAAATTATATGTTGCAATATCTAAAGTAATTAGAGAGCAGCAGAGGGAGAAAGAATCCTTCCCTGGGCCATATCTATACAATCATTTCCTCTTCCAGTTTCCACCGCTTCTTCCTCCTGAATGTTCCATTTGTATCCACCTTCCACTCGTCTCTTCATGCCTTTGTGATTGCTTCTGCTCCACACCTGTAATTCCCTCCCAATAATTATTCACTAAGTCACTTCCTGCTTGTCACTGAAGTACCCCCCTTAAAACGCTTATTCCAGCGGGGGGAGCTTCTCAGTGAAAATCTATCAAACATAGAAAGTTTGTTTGAAAAATACACTTCTTGAAGTCTCAGCTGCTGATTTTTGCTTCATATATGTGGGTTATACTGTTTTTCTCATTTGGAATGTATTTTCCCTGGGGTATATTCTGTCATCAGTACTGTTTCTAACACAGTCAAGCCTACTGTTTGTGCTCAGCAAATAATAATCAATTTCCCAGTCATTGGCTTCCAACGTAGCTCGCATCCCAGAGTGGAAGGGCTACAAATTGGTAATGGGACTTATGAATTACCATGGCAGATTCCATCCTGCATCAAAGAACAGCAGATCTTTGGTGTTCCTGTATTAACATTTTGTTTTTGGTCTCCTTTCAAACCATCTCACTGAGGAATTATTTGTATCCGCTTGGACAAGCCCCTTGAAATATTTTTGTATGAAAGAAGGCTTAGTCCTCATGGAACATCATGTGTATGATGCATCCATCAGGAGTGGTCCATGTGATGCTATTGTGAAATTCTTTTGATAACTACAGTGTGACAGAATAAAAATTACATCAGTTTCCTTGAAAACCTACTTTAAAACTTCTTAGTTACTTAGTCATCTTGTACTTTTCATGCAGTGTGTTTCACCTTTCCCAAGCACTATCATTTGATTATTACACCCACACTCTGTATACAAACAGAGAAACACAAAAACGGAGTCTGAGTAACGAGATGAAGCCTCATCCCTTTCTGTAATCCGTTTGGGGCAGGCTGTGAATTATGCCCCTGACTCACACTAAAAGTTGTCCTCCTAGTTTGAAGTCTTCATTCAGATCTCTCTGGAGATGCATTCAGTGGGAGAGCATCATGAGCTTTAGCAATTCAGCCTTTAACATATTTGGTTAGATTAGTAATTATTCTATAAAATGACCATGTGTGAAATGGGCAATATATTTAATATGCTGGTGACTTTTACAGTATGCCAACCCATTTGACGAGTGGTTCTGTCAGTTTCCCCACTCTGATCAGAAGTGGGTTCCTAGTTTGCTGCTTCTTGCTCACATCCGGGTGAAATCCATCTCTCTGCGGAGGGTCTGTGCACTCTCATTTTCCACTCCTGCCCTATTCTGATGGTTTAAATGGCCTTCAGTGTTGTGCAGATCTAGTGCTGACACAAGGTTGGATTTCACCCATCAGTCCCTATTTGAATAATTGACTCAGTAGGAAGAGAAATTGGGTTTTTCATTTGCTTACAGGTGAAGAACCTTTTTAAGTAAGTAAACCTGCTGTTCACACTTGATGAAAGAAATGAAAAACAAACAAATTGCAAAGTTACAAAAGTGTTCTCCAAAATCTATTTTCCTTATTAGTTGTGAACAAAACCCCCTCAAAACTTGTGTATGGCATTTAAATATCCTATCTGGTAATCTTTGGTGCAGTATGAGCATGTTTTATTTTGAAATGTACTACAGAAACTTTAGTAAGACAGAAACAGTCCTCTAATATGCTGTTCTAGGAATGGGAAAATGTTTTGCTTTATTTATATCTTGCCTTGTCTTTTGCTTTAAATAATGTTGTTTAGTATATGCAGAAAATATGTCTATGGAGTTGCAAATAACAATTTAAGATCCTCTCGACAGAGAGTCAGTGACAGTAACCTGAAGAGTTATGTGTTTCATGATTAGTGAATTAAGAATGTTCTCTCTCTCGCTCTCTCCCTCCAGGTATCCTCATGGGAGCATTTATAAAAATTATAGAGTCTCAAAAACTGGCCAACTGGAAGGTATATTTGAAGCAATTCCTTTTTAATTGTAATCATGTTCTCTGGGATTTTTTAAATGTTGATTATTGTTTGCAATATTAATTATTTTAGGCTTAGTTCCGAAGGGTGGTTTTTTTGGGGTGTTGGTTGGTTTTTTTTGCTGCATACCATGGTTATTTTCGAATAACCACAACCAGATACTTGTGTTTCCCTGCTAAGGGCCTGATCCTGCTGGATAGTAGGTACCTTCTCCAAGGTGTCTTGCCTCTTCTATTCCCATTGAATTAAATGGCAGTAGAGGGTGCTCAGTATCTTGCAGGATTGGAACAATTTTAGTAAGGAACAAAGTTCAATTATTTTTTCTTAACAACTCCCCTTCTGGTTGAATCAACGTACTTGGTACTGTCACTGTAGTCGGTCAGTAGTTTAGAAGCTCTTCTTATAAAATACTGTTCTTATACTCAGACAAATGCAATTTTTTTGCCTGTGACTGTCGAGCCAGCCTTGGCAGAGAAGAGCAGAAACCCTTCATCAAAACTATTTTGCTAAAAATCAAAAGAAGCCGCATTTACTGATTTTTATATTTTTAAAATGGGCTTTATGTTTTGAAAATTTAGCAACTGACTGTGTTTAGCACCAATGAGTAATAAATCAAACCCTTCCTTAAAACACTCGCATTTTGCACTCCATGTTTCTTGGGAACCCCTAGAATTGTTTGCCGATAAATGCTACAGAAGCCAGAGGTGCTTGGAGCAGCAGCATTTTCTATACTCTGGGAGCCACGTTGGAAAAGTCACAGAGCAAAGCAGGGCATGCACATGAGTCCTGTTTCCAGTCAAAGCCTACTCAGGAAAATACAACGGAGCATAAACTCTGGGAAGTCAAGTGCAAAAGTATAATTATACAGGCCAAAAAAGTATTGGAAACGCAAAATTAAAAGACACAAAAACTAACAGCAATTTTTTTTTCAATATATCAGAAGGAGGAAGCCTGCCAAACAATCAATGGGGCCACTGGACAATTGAAGTGCTAAAGGAGCACTCAGGGAAGAGAAGGCCGTTGTGGAGAAGCTAAACAAATTATTTGGATCAGTCTTAACTGCAGAGGATGTGAGGGAAATTCCCACAACTCTGAGCCATTCTTTTAGGTGATAAATCTAAGGAACTGTCCCAGACTGAGGTGTCAGTAGAGGAGGTTTTGGAACAAATTGATAATTAAACAGTAATAAGTCACCAGGACCAGATGGTATTCACCCAAGAGTTCTGAAGGAACTCAAATATGAAATTGCAGAACTACTAACTGTGGTATATAACCTATCACTTAAATCAGCTTCTATACCAAATGACTGGAGGATAGCTAATGTGACTCCAATTTTTCAAAAAGTCTCCAGAGGTGATCGGCAATTACAGGTTGGTAAGCCTTACCTCAGCACTGGGCCAATTGGTTGAAACTGTAGTGAAGAACAGAATTATCAGACACATAGATGAACACAATTTGTTGGGGAAGAGACAAAACTCCTTTTGTAAATGGAAATCATGCCTCACCACTGTATTAGAATTCTTTGAGGGTGTCAACAAACGTGGACAAGGGTGGTCCAGTGGATATAATGTATGTGGGCTTTCAGAAAGCCTTTGACAGGGTGCCTCACCAAAGGCTCTTAAGCAATCATGGGATAAAAAGGAAGGTCCTCTCATGGATCAATAACTGATTAAAAGTCAGGAAACAAAGGATCAGAATAATCGGTCAGTTTTCAGAATGGAGAGAAGTAAATAGTGGTGTCCCCCAGGGATCTGTACTGGGACCTGTGCTGATCCACATATTCATAAATAATCTGGAAAAAAGGGGTAAACTGAGGTGTCAAAGTTTACAGATGATGCAAAATTTCTCAAGATAGTTAAGTCCAAAGCAGACTGCGAAGAGTTACAAAGTCTCACAAAACTGGGTTACTGGGCAACAAAATGGTAGATAAATGTAAAGTAATGCACATTTGCAAACATCATCCCAACTATACATACAAAATGATGGAGTCTAAATTAGCTGTTACCACTCAAGAAAGAGATCTTGGAGTCATTGTGGATAGGTCTCTGAAAACATCTGTTCAGTGTGCGGCTACATCAAAAAAGCTAACAGAATATTAGGAAAGGGATAGATAATAAGACAGAAAATATCATAATGTCAGTATATAGATCGATGGTATGCCCACATCTTGAATACCGCATACAGTTCTGGTTGCCCCACCTCAAAAAAGATATATTAGATATAAATGGAAAAAAGTACAGAGGTCAACAAAAATTATTAGGGGTATGGAACAGTTTCCATATGAGGAGAGATTAAAATACAGGGACTATTCAGCTTGCAAAAGAGATGACTAAGGGGAGATACGATAAAGGTCTATAAAATCATGAATGGTGTGGAGAAAAGTGGATAAGGAAATGTTACCACTTCACATAACACAAGAACCAGAGGTCACCCAATGAAATTAATAGGCACCATGTTTAAAACAAAGGGAAGTACTTCTACACACAAAGCACAGTCAACTTGTGGAACTTATTGCCAGAGGATGTTGTGAAGGCCAAAAATATAATGGGCGCAAAAAAGAATTAGATAAGTTCATGGAGGATAGATCCATTAATGGTTATTAGCCAAGATGGTCAGGTCAAGATGACTCACTCGATGATTGCCCTCTGAAGCATCTGGCATTGGCCACAGTTGGAAGACAGGACACTGCTAGATGGACTTCAGACCCACTAGAGCCATTTTTATGATCTTAATTTGTTTCAAAGGGTGTAACAATCCATTAAAAGTAGTATTTCCGGTGTGGAACAGCAGCATGTTGAGGTGCAGGTCAAGGTGACACTGGCTAGGAAGCAAACATGGTCTTGGACAGCAGTTTTATTATTTATTGAACTTGCACTGTGTTCAGTACAAACATAAGGAAACCCATCCTTGCCCTAAGAATTTTACAACGTAGATTTCTTGCAGCTAAGTCTGAGTTAGAGATCAGCAAAGCTTGTACTTACTTTCATGATTCTTGGTGGCTAAAACAGACACCATAATCACTTGCTTGTCCTGTGCTTAAATTTGTCCTCTTCTTTTCCTATGCTCTCACTTTTACCTAGATTTAAAAAATTGTAATACTAGAGAAAGAATGTGTTTAGTGGGTAGCCTAGCATACAGTTATTGAATCAGAGTGAAAACCTGGTATTATTAGACATATTACTAAACTGAATTTCATATAAAGGAAAAATCTAATATTATATTTCCATGAAATAATCTTCAGTGGAAGAGATGAGTTTCGTATGCTGATGAGTCCACATAAATCCTCTGTGTTAAGAAGGTAAATTCATTACATGTGCAAATGTGAATGAGGTTTTAAATAGATAGGTGTTTCTGTTTTGCAGGGTGATACTAGGAACAAAGTTGCAGTTTTTCCTTGCAAGGATACAGCGTAGGAGTTACAGTGTCAGGACTTAATATTGTTCAACCTGGATTTAAAGAATCCTTGTTGCTGTTTATAAAGGCAGCAGGCTTCTTAGGCAGTGCCCCTGGAATCTTGAGGGAACCGGGGGATGTAAAGAGAACCACACTGGGCCAAAGATTGTGCACGAGTGATTCAGCTTCTTTGCTCAGAGTGCCAGCAAAAAAAAAAAGCCATTTTTGAGGGTGGCTTTTTGTAAGGCAGTGCAGCCCAAGTGCTTAGAATAGAGGAAAAGGAGTCAGGAGACTTAAGAGCCTGATTCTCATTTACATTAAAGCTATGTCAACACAGCAAGCTAGGGATCTGATTGTCTTGCTCGTGTACACATACTCGTGTTAGCTCTCATCAAGCTAGTGTGAGTATAAATAGCTGCGGAGCTGCACTAGCGCTGGTAGCGGCAGTGGAGGCATTGATGAGCTGTGCTGAGTACTTACCTGTGATGAGCATGTACTTGGCATGTCTCAGCCATGCCTGTGCTACTGCTACCAGTGCTACTGTGCATACGCTGCTATTTATAGCCATGCCTAGTGTAATGATAGTATGTGCACATGAGCAGGGGAATCACACCCCTAGCTTGCAGTGTAGAAATAGCCTAAGGCTCATTTACATCACTGTGACAGTGTAAAAGGGCATTAACCTGGACATAAATTACATTTGCAAATGAGACTCAAGCCCTTTAAATTTTTTCATTGGCATCCTGTGAGCCTGATTTAAAGCTCATGGAAATAAATGAGTCTTTTCATTGACTGCAATGGACTTTGGATCAGGGCCTATGTGACCTTGATCTCTTTCTTCATTGTTTTCTCTCTCTCTAAAGAAAGGGATAATAAAGTTTACTCACCTTTTGTAAAGCACTGTGAGATCTTCACTTTAGAAATGCAAAGTATTTAAATGCACATGTGCCCACCAGGAACTGTACTGAGACGATGAACTGATTTCACATGGTCCCCTGATCAGCTATCTAATGGCAACAGTATTTGGCAATTACTGTCCTGGACTAGATTCAGATCAGTGACCTAAAGGTGAAAGGTGTGTCCTTTTAGCATTTTCCACCAATTTCCTTTCAGGCTTTGAAAGCCTGCAATAAAAATGGTAATGCTTCTGTAATATAGAAACATTTTTCTTTTTTGCAAGCAGTCTGTTTTCCATACAGTACATTTGGGAACAGTGGTTCATGATAAATAACATGTCCTGTCTCAAACATCAGGTAAAAAAAGTTATTTAAAAGGCAATCCTACGGTTGTTTACCATCCTGTAATCCTCTTTTATTTAGTGGTGGAAAATGAGACAGGTTAAGTATAATTTGTATTTCCAAGTATTTTTGCTTGTTAAAAATGTTTCCATTTAGGTAGAAACTTGAAGGGACTAGATTTGGTATTATTTCAGTTATTGTGCAGTCCTTGAAATCCCTTTGCATTTTTTATTTTGCAGGAGGAAGAAATGTTTCGTCCAAATATGTTTTTTCTTCTCTTGCTTCCACCTATTATATTTGAATCTGGATATTCATTACACAAGGTGAGATACTGCCAGGTAATCATTTTACAACTTGATCTCTCCTTTGGACCAAATTCTGCCTCAGTTACTGTGATGCAACTCTGGAATAATTGCATTGAATTCCACCATACTTACACTCATGGAATTGAGAGTGGAACTTGGCCTCTTGGACCCAGAATGCAGGGCATGTAGTTTCTGCTCCTATTAACTGAGCATTGGCAATGTACTATAAAAACATAAAGAGTCATGTTCCATTCTCCAAGAAGTTTCTAGTCTGATGAAGGCAAATCAAGGAAGAAGGATCTAAGAAGAAATCTAGGCTATGTCTACACTGCCAATTGAATGACAAAACTTTTGTCTTTCAGAGGTTTTAACCCGCCGCACCCTCCAAAAGACAAAAGTTTTGCTGCGACAAGTGCCGGTGTGAACAGCGTATTGTCGGCAGGCGAGCCGACAAACAGTGGCTACGCTGCGCGACTTTTAGCGACACAGCCATGTCGCTAAAAGCTGTGTAGTGTAGACATAGCCCTAGAGAGTTTTCTCTTCCTTTTTAGAACTTGGCTGTAGTGTCCACACTTTAAGCCTTTGCTTTGGGCTTGGCTGAAGTCAAGAAGGCCCTGTTGTATTTTAGTGACAAGCTGGAAGACACATTCCTTGCCCCAAAGAGTTTAAAATCAAAGCTATTGGCCCTAAATAGGAAGTAAATGTATTAAAATATATTCTTCATGTTATTAAAAAAAGAGATGGGTTTTCTTGTTACAACATATTGGGAGGTACTTTTAGCTGCTCAGCTCTTTAATAACAGCTTAAATCTGAATGAACTTTTAATTCCATGATTAATATCAGCCAGGGCTTCTAGTATCACTGTGTGGAGAATCTTAATAACCATACTGAGCTAAATGAGAATTAGATCCTGCATAAAGAAGACTAGGAAAGAGATTAGTGTAATCTATTTTAATTATTAGGAGTAAAGTAAGTATTTGCAATGAAATAAAATTTCACTTCAATCATACTTGTAAAGTACAAACATCAAAATGTATTCGTTTTAAAAAAGTATTGCACCTAAAGGATTTTCAGATTTATAGAAGGAGAATATGTATTTAATTTGAAGGATGCAGAACAAAATAACAAAACAAGCAAGGAGATTCTGAGTTAAGGGTGAAACTCTGTTTGTAAAGGGTCAAGACTGATAGAAATAAACGAAGGCCTCCCAGCTGTGCTTTGGTACATGTCTATGCACACTGTCAAAGCAAGTCTTGTAAATGTCTTTCCCCTGCCTGCTTCGTATAGATATGAATATGGGTACATTTGAGCTCAGTCCAACCAAGTGCTAAGCACATATAACCCAGCAATTGGAAGACAAATATATAGGAATCTGCTTTTAACTTCTTAGGTTGTTTTGGGGATTTTTAGTTTTACGGTTCATTTTCACTACCTCACTCTGTCTTGCTTTTGTGTTTTCAGGGTAACTTCTTTCAGAACATAGGTTCCATCACTCTGTTTTCTGTGTTTGGCACAGCAATTTCAGCTTTCATTGTAGGTGGAGGAATTTATTTTTTGGGTCAGGTAAGAAAAATGTCTTTGAAACTCCTGCATGTAATAGGATGGTCTTTCGAAAGCCTATTCTTTTAAAGAAGGGTCAATAGCCAATGGAAAAGATTATATAAAACAAGAACTGATGATAAGCTTTACATTACCATGTATCCCACACATTACGTTACAAAAAGCGGGGGAAGGTCTATCAGTGTATGTAATTTCCTAGTTAGCTCCTGAAGTCAGGCAACTGAGGTGCACAAAAGGTGGATCAAGATGGAAAAGTGCATTAAACAGGAGAATCAGAATTAATTGCTTTTTCAGAAATGCAGCATGGGCTAAACTAAAGAAGTGATCATAGGACCGGAGTAAGGCACCTCTATGAGTTCTAATCTTAGCTCTGTCACTGACTCACGGAATAGCTTGGGCAACTTCATTTAATCTTTCTCCTATCTCTTATTTCCTCATCTCGACAATGGGGCTAACAATAATTCCCTACCTCACTGATGTCCCGTGAGTTCTAGTTAGAATTTACAGTCTGTAAAGCACTTCTTGGGTATTAATTATTAATTTATGATGAAATTTTTATCATTTTGCTGTATGATGCACACATGTACATCAGGATTAAAGTGAAGTTTGAAACAAAGCTCTTATGAAATTATACTAAATATATACCTAGTAAAAATAATAAAATGAAATCTTTACACAGCTGATTGTAACTTTTTTTTTTTTTTTTTTGGGCCTGTCCTTTTAGGCTGAGGTAATTTATAAACTGAACATGACAGACAGGTAAGTTCTTGGTAAAATTGCCTAGTATCTTCCAAGAGGCATTCTCCAAAATACTGCAGTAGATGTGATGAACAGTACTCACCCAGGTGTTCTGATTGTGTTCTGGATCGCTTAGATTTAATATCACTTGTAAAATCATTAATCAGAATTAACATTTTTAATTCTTGTAATGCCTTTTTCCTAATGAAGTATATTAAGACTTACTAATCGATAGCATTATCTGATCAAAGTGACTGGAGCAACAGAAACACAATAACGAACAGCTTGGCACAAAAATATTTTTTTCCTTGCAAAATCTTTTTTCCCAGACTTCAAAATTAAAATGTGTAAATTGTGATGTGTGTTTGATAACCTGACATAATTAAAATATATTATAAAGGGATGGCCTCCTTACCCAGAGCTTCTCCTTAAACAAGGAGTGAACTTGTGAGAATTAATACCATAGACTTTTCAAAGCACTTGGCTGGCAAAGGCTCAACATAGTTTTCTAGAAACTCCCCAAACTGCACAAGAGGTCAGATTTCTGCTCTTGGTTACACTAGTATAAATCCAGTGTAACTGGATGGAGAACTTGCATTTACTTTTTTGTTTTTTTGTTTTGGTTTGTCTTTTATCGTGTACACAAGCACAGAAGATTTGTATTAAAGTCCACAAATCTGTTGGCTTATTCAGAACCAGGAAACGTGACAAGAAAAAGTATGCATGAACTGCAAATGTCTTCCTTACTGGCTCCAGCATCTGGCTTTGCACAGCTGACAGCTCTTGATTTTGTGGTCTCTACCTTTTGGTATAAGATCTAAGGAAGCTTTAGCATCTTTTTTTAAATGTTTCCCTTTTGTTCTACATAGGAGGAGTATTGTAAGTAGCAACTGATAGCATGGCTAAACCAGCTCCTTGTTTTGGTCTGACTCAGTCTTTTCTATTAGTCGTCTAGTCTACGAATAAGTATGTAAGAGTCAGTTCCTATGTCAGGGTTTTTTCTGACAAAATAATTAAGTTCCCCACTATGTATGCACAACTAAAACCCAACATAGTGATGTAAGGAAACCTACATTAAAAAAATAAAATAAAAAAGTTTGACAGTCTGACAGTGTATGTGAAATCCGAAATGTAAAATATTCTAACTGTGAAAGAAAACTAGGCATTACCTAGTTGATAAAAGCCTCTTTCAATTTCAATAACTTTAATGGCATGACAGTAAATACAAGTGTGACCACAGTCAATTTTTCAAGTAACTGTCTAGGGCAGGTTTTACATTGTTAATGGGATTCTATGCAGTCTGTTCACTCTGTATCATTGTACATATCTGATTTGGTGGTTTGGATTGTCACATATTGAAAATCTGTTTCCACAGATTTCCCTTTCTTGCTTTTAGTGGGACACTTTTACTTACTTCTGAAAGTCTGGGGAGGCATATTGCTCCTACTTCTTTGCAATTTGGACATCCATAGGTCAGCCTGAGTTATCAGGCTTAGTGGAAAACTCAGAGTACATAAGATCCCCATGAATTCATGGTCTATTAACAAGTTTTGCTGTATTTAACAGATGATCCTTTCTTCCAAAAAGAGAGAAAAAAATTCTCTTACTTTTTGTTTTAAATATTGCTAGTCAAGTGCTCCTTAATGAGAAGATACAACTTTCTGCAAAATATACCTATACTGTTCCCTAGAAAATCCACTGGTATTTTCCATGCTTTTTCATTCGTCAGTATTATCTAATATGCTGTACATTTATATTGGCATGTTTTCTTTTTTGGGTTTTATTTATTCTCGCAGTTTTGCATTTGGCTCCTTAATATCTGCTGTGGACCCGGTGGCTACTATTGCCATCTTCAATGCCCTTAACGTAGATCCTGTGCTTAACATGTTGGTTTTTGGAGAAAGTATTCTCAATGATGCAGTCTCTATTGTCCTGACAAAGTAAGTGCATTTGAATTTGTACTGTACTGTAGCACTCCCTTGTAGATGGCCATAAAGCTCTAATTAATTTTGTTACAGATCCCCTTTTAGACTTACAAAATTCCTGATTCTTAACAAAAACTGTATAGGCAGAAAATACATGTTTTTCATCTCATATCGTTGTGTTGCTTGCCTATGTATCCAAAGTTATAACAGGGGAACTAAGTATTGTCATTCTGCTTCTATTCTAATATTATAATAGCAATCACATTAGCTTGACTATCTCTTATCCTTAAAGTGCAGTTCTACTCTGAAAAATTACCTTATAAAGCGACTTTGTTGAGCTTTATTTCAGTAGTAGTTCATTGATTCCAGATCAGATTTGCTCAGTTTACATGTTAAATTTTTTCCCTCCTCACCCCAGTCCTGGGATCTGAAAAGCAAGCTTTGTTCTTTCTGGCTTATTTAAAAAGATTTTGCTAGCCAAATCCTTCTGTCATTGCTCCTCTTTGACTCCTGGTCATTGGTTTATGGAATCCTGACTGCAAGCCAGTGGGGTTGCACTGGTGGCCCTGCAAAGGGAATTAAGTTAATAATTCTATTGACAGTACATGAGCCAGAAGAGAATCCAGTTCACTCTCTCTTAGCTATGTTGGTTCTGCAGGGCTGACAGGAATAAAATGTTCCCCAATTTTACTGTTTTCATTGAAGTCTGTAGATGTCACTAAGAATACATAGGGACAGCAGATCTCCTGAGTAAAAAGGTGCTATATTTACATAGCCATTTTCAGGGAAGAAATGTACTTTAACCACTATCTATCATAGGTACTTTTCAATAAGGCCAGGGGGTCTGCGAGCTCTAACACAATTGGGCTCTTTCTTTCCATATTGCCTCATGCTGTAGCAGTTTCATATTCCATGGGCTCCAAAGAGCTCTCCCCTTTCCTCCCAGCCTCTCCCCTAAATCACTTATTTTGCCCTTCTTCAGTGACCCTGCAGCCTCTCTCCTCTACATGGGGATGGGGCTTTCTGTTTGTTTGTTTACTGTCCCACATAAGGATCATGTGATTTGTCTTTTTATTCCTTCTCCAACCTTTAGTTTTTACCATTGAAAAATGCATTTTCTTTTCCCTGCTAAAAGTGTGGAACCTGTGTTGCTGTGCTGGGCATCATTGTAGCCTATTGATCCATTGTGAGAAGATTTCACAAGAGCAATGTTAGATTTCCAGATTTTTAATGGAATTAGGTTTCCCTTTAGGGATTATACCAACACTTGATTTAATATCTTCTGACATTGCTCTTGTTATATCACAGTAAAAGCCTTTTAAAAGCAGTAGCAACAGAGAACTGTAGGTTGCTTGAATTTTTTTCTAAAGACATTTGGCTTTTTCAGATCAAGTCTTCATAACTGTTTGTTGCTAATGTTTTTTTTTTTTCTTTTTTAAAATCATTCCCAGCACAGCAGAAGGTTTGACAAGAGAAAATATGTCAGATGTAAGTGGATGGCAAACCTTTCTCCAGGCACTGGGTTACTTTCTTAAGATGTTCTTTGGCTCTGCAGCACTTGGCACTCTTACCGGCCTTATTTCTGCATTAATATCCTTTTTGGGGGTAATGTGATGCACATGCATAAATTGGTGAAGTCTACCGTTCTAACAATGATTTTCATCCAGTCATTCTGTAATGTTCCTTAGAGGGATGATTTTTATATAAGGTCTTTTTGTGGGCATGATATTTTCTCTCGCTTATTTTGTTTGTAATATTAGTGCTAATGGGCCTATTTTTAAACCTTACATAAAAGCTTTGTATGCTTAGATGATTGTAATTAAGGTCTAAATTATTGTATACTATTTTAGATTATATGTAGATAGTGTTATAAATTTGCTAGTTGTTTTCTAAATTCACAATATTCTGTTTTCAACATTGATCCGTTTTAATAGCATACGTCCTAGTTTTCACATGTAAAAACGGTAAATTAATCTTTTAAAAATAAGAAAAATATCTTTCCCCAAGAAATTTTAAAGTCAGACCATGAAATCTGCCAGTCTTACATGTCATATTCAGCGACCTGAATATGGATACCGCTCAGTTTGGGTTTATATGCTGAATTATATCTGTGGCTTTCTACACCAGCTTGAATTGGTTGCTAAACAACCCGAGAGCTTCTCCCCTAAGATAAGGAAGGTTTGTTTAAACCAGACACCTTTGTTGCTTTTGAAAGCTTGCTTCAATGTTTAAAATAGAAACCTGTTTCATATTTTTTGTGCTAGCCTTATGCTACAGTTATTTGTTTAACCTGTCCATATTGTCAAGTACTTTGTTTTGTAAATGAGAGGACCAGAGTGTTTGTTTAAACATGGGCACATTTGCGATCTTTGTTCATTAGAATTGTTCCATGCACTTTTGATTCATTCAAAACATCTCAGCAAAAGAGAGAGACTGATATTTTCCTGATGCAGCTATTTTTCATTCAGTAATATCTAACTGACGAAGGCCAAACAGAAAAGCAGTTTAACTGCTCTGATATTTTATTGTTGTTTGAGCCTGAAAATATTAGCTAGCGCAAAATATTTCTGTGAAGCAAATAAAATTTATAATAGTTGCCGGCAGATAGATATGATTGAAACTTGCCTGCTCATTAGCCTGGAGGAACCTGAACTTCCATGTCACAGATGTCTTCTGAATTTTAACAAAGATGAATGTGGACTATTTTGAAAGTGAGACAAGAGCATGATTCGTCAAGTGCATGAACATGTTGATGTAGATGTTATCGCTGATCAGTCATGTCCATTTGGAACGAACTCAAAATCTAGCTGAATATACAACTGATGACATATAGAGCATGTTTGCCCTACTAAACATATAAGGTGAAATCTTGCTCCCCTCCTCTGCAACCATGTTGTATTTCCACTGCATGATATGGCGAGGGGAAGCTCTCATACAGGTAGTAGAGGTCTGCTACAGTGAATCTGAACGGGTGGATTACACTAATTCGCAGGTAGTGTATGCTGAGCCACTGGTTAAATCTCCTCCTGAGTTGGGAATTCACTTGCTTTGGGTGCTGCTGCAGCCCTGAGGCTGTAACACCAGCTATGGAACAGCTCTGATTCTGCTCTGCTCCCTTCTTCCCGAGAGAAGCCCAGCTCGCAGCCTGGCCAGCTAAGAGGTGGGGGTGGGGGTGGGGTCCAGGTTTGGTTCTAACTTAATTAAACCCTTTGCCCTTTCACAGTAAAGAATCATTTTGCTTTTAATTTTTTCCAATCTTTGATGCTAAGTGGGAAATAACTGTATTACAGCTGCTTCAAAAGCAATCTAGGCCAGGGTGAAATCCTGGCTTCATTGAAGTCAGTCCTCACATCTTCTTGTCAACTGTCTAAAATCTTGATTATCACTCCAAAAGTTTTTTTTTCTCCTGCTGATAATAGCTCATCTTAATTAATTAGCTTCTTACAGTTGGTATGGCTATTTCCACCTTTTCATGTTCTCTGTATGTATATATATCTTCTTACTATATGTTCCATTCTATGCATCGGAAGAAGTGGGCTGTAGCCCACGAAAGCTTATGCTCAAATAAATTTGTTAGTCTCTAAGGTGCCACAAGTACTCCTGTTCTTTTTGCGGATACAGACTAACATGGCTGCTACTCTGAAACCAGTGGAAGCTATGCCATTGATTTGAATGGAGCCAGGATTTCACTCCTAGTAAATCTTTCTAGAACGAATACAGGTGCAGTCAGAGGTTAGCTCACATTTTCATAAACGTCTAAGCAAGGACAAAAGAGGATTTTATTTCTGTCAAAAGTAGAAATCAGAGAAAACGTGTGGGCCATTTCAGTTCTGAGTCCCAGCTTCTAACCCATCCCATATTGATAGAAAGCCATTATTGTTTGAAGACTGTTCTGTGACTTCTCTGCAATAAATTTGGTGGTCTCAGTTCAGTTCTGAAGGAACAGGAATACACATCATGATTGGAAATGTCTGCTAGTCTGAGTGGAGGGGTCAACAAGTGAATGTGCATACAAAAGTGGTGCTTCTAGATCCAGGTTTAAACACGTTGGCATGCTGCTGTCCATATTTTATGTACTCGGTAAAAAAAAACAGTGGCCTTCAGTCTCTAGGGCTGTCTGTCTAACAGCTTTCACCAACTTTAATTTCACTTCAAACCCTCCATCCCAGAAATGATTAATCAATCCACAGGATGTTTTACAGGCTTAATATTAGCAATTCACGAAACAAATATATGAAATGTGGTGAATGGTGAACCTATATGGAATAGATGAGAATTTTTCTGTGGATTTCTTTTCTTACTTTTTCCTTAATGGTTTGATATGTACGTACTAAAGCACATTGATTTAAGGAAAACACCCTCCCTGGAGTTTGGGATGATGATTATCTTTGCTTATCTTC
Organism: Malaclemys terrapin pileata; assembly: GCF_027887155.1. Classification (NCBI taxonomy): domain Eukaryota; kingdom Metazoa; phylum Chordata; order Testudines; family Emydidae; genus Malaclemys; species Malaclemys terrapin. Next base: position 17,142,354 of record NC_071516.1, on the reverse strand, counting down.
CTTATGGACTTGCAGAAGGAATCTCACTCTCAGGTAGGCAGCAAAATGAATATGTGCAAAATTAGTTATTGAATTGTAAAAAGTTAGCAATCTGGATGTACAGGATTTTCAGTTTCTGGTACTGGGTTCTCTTCCCCCCAGTGTTCCAATGTGTGTGAGATACATATTGACACTAATATTAATACTGTAGTTTCAAATGACTCATTCTGCATATTTGCATGCACAATTACTCTGTGCATACAGTCATGTTACTAAGGCATACAAATGGAAATGTGAACTATTTTGAAACCTGACCTAGTGGTTTAATGTGTTAAAGTATTTGGTGTTGCTGTGAAAACAGGCTTTGCCCTGTAAACAAGCTATGCTAAAATACTGACCATATTACATAAACATTTCAAAACATGAAACCTTTTTATTCCTGGTACGTATTGCATAGTAATATAAAAATCATTGTAAAATACTGTAAATTAGTCATTAATTATTGTGTATGGCAGAGAATGTTTACAAATATGACTTCTTAATTGCTGACATTAGAAAGTACTTCACTTCTTTTTTAAGTACGTAACACGTTGTAATGACAAAGTCCCTTATTTGTTCAAACTACTTCCAAAAATGATTAATCAGAAGAGTAGAAACTCTGAATAACCTTGGTCATGTTCTGTAACTACAAAGGTCATCTCTGCATTCCAAACAAAGGATTCTTTTGAGTACACTTCAGATACGTGTTCTTTTCCTTCCATTCCAGTTCATCAGGGCCATCCTGTTTGGGCATGTAGCTGTAGTCAAATACCGTTAGCTTTTCAAACTTTCTTTGTTTTTGACTAAACAGGGCATTGTGTTATAACCCTCAGTTAAGTTTATCATTATTCCCAAATGTCATTTAGTCCTTTCCGTAATCTTCACCGCAGTTGATTTCCTCTTGAGGAACATGTTGTGGCCTTGTGCTTACTTATTCCACAAATTCCTTACAGGTGACAGTATAGTAACTTCACCAGTAAGTAATGTAATGTGTTTCCACAGAACTGCAAAAATCACGGCCACCATCTTGGATTCACTCTTTCACAGGAACAAGACCCTGGGGTTGCTTTTGAAACTTTTAAAGCCTTTTTTAAAATGTTCAGCTCTCCATGAACAACTGAAAACTGCACATAATGCTTTCTTATTGCTTCTTGAGTGCTCAGAGAAAGTAAAACATATAGCCCAAGAACTGGATGGAAAATGGAGTAAAGTAATCCTCCCCCAACTTAAAGCAAGGGTGCAGGACTGCACCATACTACCTCACTTTCTAAGGCTGCTGCTCCAGCCCATGGGGTGGAATATCAACTGCTGGCTCAACCTGCCACTTGCATATGGTGTTAGGGCCACAGATCTTTATAATTGTAAACCTAATGTCCCCTCCCTTAGCTCTCTCCACTGCTACTTTCCATGCTAACCTAAAATGGCTGGGTTAGAGGCCCCCTCTGCATCATTCTGGGCGTGCATAGGCCCACCTTGCACAGCAGCTTTACCCTGGCTCCATCATGGGCCATAAGGATTGTGCCATCTCTCCCTACCAATGATAAAATTCCCCCTCCATCTCAGATTGATAGTGAGCAGTGTGTAGAGCGGGGAGACTAACTTTGCTTGGAGAATTAAATGATGCAATTTCCTAGCCCCATAGATTTGAGTTTTTCCCTTTTGATCTTGCCTATCTTTGCTGTGTGTCAGGGAAATTAAAAGCAGGAAAACATGGTTTGGGTTCAGCGTATTACACACCTCATGGACATCCTGATAGGAAAACCTGAAAGAACAAGGGTTTATTCTTTAAACTAGACATGGAGTTCCAGATCCTGCCCTTGAATACACCTGTGCAAGCTTGATGAGGTGAATTACATTCCAACAGCAGCCAGCAATCCATCTACACTAGAGCTCCCAATGTTCCTATGACTATGGCGCTGAACCAGTGTTAGCAATGATGGGAAAATTTCCCCTACAGTAGACACCCCCTTAACCTCTTCCTCAGCTTTCCCAACTGTAAAATGGGATAATCCTACCTTGTGATGGTGTTGTGAGGATTAAGTAGGCAGTGTTTGTAAAGTTCCATATAAATGCTAAGTATTATTCTGCTGTTTGACAGTTGCACTGTATCCACAGGTATCATGGCAATCCTGTTCTCTGGCATTGTGATGTCTCACTACACACACCATAACCTTTCCCCCGTTACACAGATCCTAATGCAACAGACACTGAGAGCCGTTGCTTTCATGTGTGGTAGGTACTACCTTTAGCTTGAGCCTAATATCCATTAGATTAATATTTGTTTTGTATGAAAGGAAGATTCTGTTAGGGTCAGGAGGGAAGGCTGAGTGATCCTCTAGCCAGTCGTATATCAGTACTACATGTCTCTACCAACACACTTACTACTATGAAGGCTGCCAGGTAGTCTAAAGTCACCTTTACTGACATATTGGGTAAGCTATACAGTAAATCTTCTCCCTCCCACATCCTTCAGTCCAAGCTCTAGCAAAGACTTGACACACAATTGAGAACCAAATAGATCTTCTTGCCTCCTTTTCCCCTCTGGCCTAGTTTCAGTTGAAGGAGACTTGAACATGTCCCTATTTTTAAAATGGTTTTGGATATAAAGAAGCTATTTGAAAAAATAATAGTGTTTCAGACATTGGCAAAGATTAATAGGTATCTCCAGTCAAACCGCTCGGAGCAATGCAATTGGTAGCCTTTCCTTTTTTTCCTGTTGGCCAAACTTGTGAGGAAGAAAGGGAGAAGATTCTGCATCACAATATAAACTTACGTTTAAGGGCACCTGCATGATACCATACCTTTGTGCAAGAGGAATAGCAGAGTATGTCTACACTACCTGCCGGATCGGCGGGTAGCGATCGATCTATCGGGGATCGATTTATCGTGTGTAGTGTAGATGCGATAAATCGATCCCCGATCGCTCTCCCGTCGACTGCTGAACTCCAGCAGTGCGAGAGGCAAAAGCAAAGTTGACTGGGGAGCCGCGGCCGTCAATCCCGTGCCGCAAGGCCGCGAAGTAAGTAATTTTAATTCCATCTAAGATACGTCAACTTCAGCTACGCTATTCTCGTAGCTGAAGTTGCGTATCTTAGATTGATTTCTCTCCCCCCTTCCCCCCCGCGCCAGTGTAGACCAGGTCTCAGTGTCTCTGTCTCTCTTCCTAACAAAGAGCCCGCTTTGCTAGAACTAGATCAGCTGAAAATGCAGTAATCATATACATGCAAAGTCTAATCATTTTAAAACACATTGAATGTTCTAAATAGCATATTGACTTTGTGCTTCAGAAATAAAGTGACATTATGAAAATGCCTTAGTAATTGTTAATGGCATTATCGGAGACATTTGTAAAAATAACTTCCATGTGTTGTTAGAACAATATATTTGCTTGTATAATGCAGTATTTTAATTTATCATGCAAAGCATTAAGAAGTGCAGTAATTTAGTAAGATTTAAATAATTATGCATGTAACTTTATAATCAAATGTTTGACTCAGAATGTTTGAAAGTTCTGTGAGATATTCATTTTTATATAGGGCCTGATCTAAAAAAATCCACTAGGGTCAATGGGCGTCTTTTCATTAACTTCAATGGGCTTTGAAACAGGCCCAAATTCTTCAAGCAGGCAAGCATACCAGTGAAGACATTTTTCAGTAATTTAGGGTAAAATTCTGCTAGCCTTCTTCACGCTGATTAATATTTACTCCTGAAATCAGACTACTCATGGAGTAAGGTGCTGCTCAGTGAGAATAAGGGTGGCAGAATCTGGCCCCTGCATTATGGTAGATATGTCTATTTTGAATCTGGCCTGAGTCGAAGAAGCAGGGAGTGTGTGCGTGCATATATATAATGTATGTAATAGCCTAGTACAGGAGTAGGAAAGGTTGTAGATACCAGCTTTTATTGACCAGCATAGTTTTATTTGAATAACTAAGTTTGATCTCTTTTTCAGAAACCTGTGTTTTTGCATTTCTTGGTCTGTCCATTTTTAGTTTTCCTCACAAGTTTGAAATGTCCTTTGTCATCTGGTGCATAGTAAGTATTTACTTTCCTCTGAAAGCTTTTAAAACCTTTTACAGTAGTTGTAAAAAAAAAAAATTACAGTATTTTTCATGGTCTATAGGGCTCAAGAGTTATGTTTTTACAAAACCTCCTATGTTTATTTTCATAAAATATTCTCAGGCTATTTATATATTGTACATCATGCACCCAGAATCCCCAGCAGTGAAATGAAATTAACTATTTCTTCTGATTGTCCACACGACTTTGGCATGGATTTCTAAGAGCATATTTTAAGGAATTCTAATGTAGCTAGTGCAGCTTGTGTGTATGAGATTATTTGAAAAGACCTCAGGAATCCCTGCTTGAGTCTGACTTTCAGTCAGATTTATTAAAATAGCACCTTTTCAGAAGTCCCAAAGGGTGGAAAGATTATGAGGGGAGCACTTCTTCTCTACGTAACATTTTAAGTTCCTGAATTTTTTACATATTTTAATTATAAAGTAAAAGAAATAAATGATACTTTAGATTATGCCTCACACGAGGATAACGTGCCTGTTACTATTATCATAATATCAGTTTACAAATGCATAACATGCTCCCCTTTCACAGAGGGAAAAGAACAAAATATTAATCCACAGTGGGGCTGGCCTAGAGGGTAGCACCAGATGCTACCACATTTGCGTGTATACTTCAGAAGCGCCCTTGTTCTGCCATGAGAGACGTTGAGGTGTTGGTCTCATCTGTGGGAGCTGAGAGGCTGCTCTCAATACATTACATTTAACTTCCTCTTCTCACAAGCAGAGTGGCATTTCATTCTCGTTGGAGACTGCCTTCACAGCCCAAAGGCAAAGGCAGTAATTATGGCTGGTTGCCAGCCCTAGGAACTCCCACACGTTCTAGCTCTAGGATATTTATCTTGTCAAGGCATGTTTGTTGCGGTGTTCTTTCATGAGCAGCATTACCGGAACTCCACCTTATTAAGCAGAATTTTCCTTTACATTTGTTGACATTCATTGTGTAGAAGAAAATTATCCTCAGTTCTCATAATTCTATTTGCATATATTGGGTATGTTCTTTTATAATGATTTCTGGGAAGTGCTGAGGGACTGAATTATAACCAGCTGTTTGGCTTTCCGCCCGTTTCTCTGAGGCACTGGCCTATGGGGAGGCAGCAGAAATTTCTGCTTGCCTTTCAGCTGCTCCACAAATGATTAAAGGAGCTGGACTGCTTTTGGGGGGCTATCAGAGGCACTCAACCTGCACTCAAATGAATCCCTGGGTTTTTTGGAATGCCCTCTTGGCTTTCAATTCACTTGTCATTTGTAAAACAGCATCTGGTAACTTTTTCAATTATTTCTATAGTCTCTCTGTAATGAGTTTTAGTTCCAGTGACTTGGTGTTTGAAAATGTAAGCTCCACATTGACCTATGCTGAGCAATTGCTTTAAGTTGGATTACCAGTATAGCTAGTTATGAGGCATGTATGTTGAGAGTAATACATTACCTTAACTATTCACAAACTGGTTACAATTTATACTGCTCTGTAGAGAATGGATCTAATGCATTAAATAGCCTTTAACTCGTTATCTAATTTGTTGCTGTTAACAGGTACTTGTCCTGTTTGGCAGAGCAGTGAATATTTTTCCTCTCTCTTACCTGCTCAACTTCTTTCGTGATCATAAAATCACCCCCAAAATGATGTTCATCATGTGGTTTAGTGGTAAGTCTAAGCTTGGAGTTTATAGCATAGTGTATCAATAGTAGGTGCTGCTCTGCATAATATTGTGCCTCTGTCTATGGTGCAAACGCTAAATAGGCATTTGTGTCCTTCTCAAATCTACATGCAGCCGCAATGCTATGTTTTCCCTATGCAGGTGAGCCAGGCAGTAAAGAGCCCAGTCCGGGAAAGTGTACAAAGACTGCCTTTAAAATAGCCTGATTTTAGGGACCTAATAGCTTGACAGATTTGCATTCAAAAGCTGTAGAGATCTGATTTGTTTAGAAATTCAGATAGGCAATCAAATGCTAGGGTGATGGGCACAGCATACGAACCTAGATAGCCTTAAAACATGAAATAGGTTTAGAAGAAGAGACTTCTAATAGGTTGAACATCATGTTCATTTATAAGGATACAGAGGCCAAATCTTGCTGTTGATGTAGTTTTTATTCTTGGTTTATAATCCTCTCTGATCAGGTTTACGTGGGGCAATTCCATATGCCCTGAGCCTCCATTTGGGCTTGGAGCCAATAGAAAAGCGGCAGCTCATTGGGACCACAACTATCATTATTGTGCTATTCACAATTTTATTGTTGGGTGGAGGAACCATGCCCCTTATCAGACTGATTGATATTGAGGATTCTAAAGCGCGAAGAAGGAACAAGAAGGATATTAACCTCAGCAAGACTGAAAAGATGGTTTGTTCCTTTTATTCTTAATTTTTTTAAATGAATGATCATTGATACTTTTCTTTAATTTTCAAAAAAGATCAATGCATAATAAATATAAAGTGGTACTTTCTGTTGGAAAAAGAGATGAAAGCAAAGAAAGGAGTTTTTAAATTAAGGGCTAAGACAGTGTGGAGGGGCACACAGTTCAGACAGAGACATCCTTTAGGGGAGGATTTGTTTAAGGCAGGGGTTCCCAAACTTAGTTTGCGGCTTGTTCAGGGTAAGTCCCTGGCAGGCCACGAGACACTTTGTTTACCTGAGCGTCTGCAGGTACGGCCGCTCGCAGCTCCCAGTGGCCGCGGTTCGCCATTCCCGACCAATGGGAACTGTGGGAAGTGGTGGCCTAGCCCACGCCGCTTCCTGCAGCTCCCATTGGTTGGGAACGGCGAACCGCAGCCACTGGGAGCTGCGAGCGGCCGTACCTGTGGACGCTCAGGTAAACAAAGCGTCTCGTTGCCCGGCAGGGGCTTACCCTGAACAAGCTGCGAGCCAAGTTTAGGGGATTCTCTTTATTGTTGGTTTTCAACTTGTGGTCAAGATAGTTAAGTCCAAAGCTGACTGTGAAAAGTTACAAAGGGTTCTAGTAATTCTACCCCTGTCAGTCCCAGGATATTAGAGAGACAAGGTGGGTGAGGTAATATCTTTTATTGAACCAACTTCTGTTGGTGAGAGAGACAAGCTTTCGAGCCACAGAGAGCTCTTTAGGTCACTATTATAGTGACCATAATGCCACTATATATATAAAAAAACCTGAGGGAAAGCTTGTCTCTCTCACCAACAGAAGTTGGTCCAGATGAAATTCCATGTTGATAAGTGCAAAACAGTGCACATCGGAAAACATAATCCCAACTGTACACACCAAATGATGATCTCTACATTAGCTGTTACTACTCAAGAAAGAGATCTTGGAGTCATTGTGGATAGGTCTCTGAAAACATCTGCTCAATGTGTAGTGGCAGTCAAAAAGGCTAACAGAACGTTAGGAACCATTAGGAAAGGGATAGATAAGATAGAAAATACCATAATGTCACTATATAAATCCATGGTATGCCCACACCTTGAATACTAGATGCAGTTCTGGTCAGCCATCTCAAAAAAGATATATTAGAATTGGAAAAGGTACACAGAGGGGCAGCAAAAATGCTTAGGGATATGAAACTTCTTCTATCTGAGGATAGATTAAAAAGTCTGGGACTGTTTAACTTGGAAAAGAGACGACTAAAGGGAGATACAATAGAGGTCTGTAAGATCATGAGTGGTGTGAAGAAAGTGAATAAGGAAGTGTTATTTACCCCTTCACATAACACGGGAGCCAGGGATCACCCAATTACATTAATAGGCAGCTGGTTTAAAAACAAAAAAACTTAAGGATGAATCTCTTCACACAATGCAGAGTCAACCTGTGGAACTTGTTACCAAGTTATGTTGTGAAGGCCAAAATATAATTGGGTTAAAAAAAGAACTAGATAAGTTCATGGAGGATTGGTCCATCAATGGCTATTAGCCAAGATAGCAAGGGATGCAGCCCCATACTCTGTGTCACTAAACCTCTGACTGCCAGAAGCTGGGACTGGACAACAGGGGATGAATCACTCGACAATTGCCCTGTTCTGGCCATTCCCTGTGAAGTATCTAGCATTTGCCACTGTCAGAAGACAGGATATTGAGCTAGATGGACCATTGGTCTGACCCAGTGTGGCTGTTCTTATGAAAATACACTAAGGGATAAAACCTTTTTCATCAGGGCCGGCTCTGGCTTTTTGGCCGCCCCAAGCAAAAAAAAAAAAACAAAAAAAACAAAAACCTGCGGTGCGGCCGGAGCACAGGTGCAGGGGGACCGGCTTGGGGGGGGGGGGGGGGGGGGGGGGAGAAGGAGCGGGCGGGAGAGAAAGAGAAGGGGGTGGCCAGGGCTACAGCATGGGCGCTGCCACGCGGCCCCTCCCGATGTGCTTCCGCCTGCCGCGAGGGCTCTGCTCCGGTCGGCGGGGAGGGAAGGAAGAGGACTGCCTCTGGTTCTCGGCGCCGCTGCCCCCTACAGGGCGGCCGGAGCGGAACAAAAAAAAAAAAGCGGCCGTGCCGCCCTAGCATTGGGCAGAAGGCCGCCTCGAACAATCTGCCGCCCCAAGCACCAGCTGAGCAAGCCCTGCTTGTCATTTTAAAATATTGTAAAAGCATGACTAAACCAACATTTATGTGAGTAACTCTATTGAAAATGTAGGGATCTAAAGTAATGACTATAACCCAATCTAATTACAAATAGATCAACACAAAATAAAGTAACCCCCATGGAAACACAAGCAAGATTCAGGATGGACTAAGTCATATACAAATCAATAATAGCTAGTCCCGTGTTGCTGAGGGAGGCCACTGGCACCTCAATCATGAGAGGCAGGTGAAAGTTGTTTAAAGGAACAAGTTCAAAACAAAAGCAAAAGGTGGAGTGGTCAGATTTATAAGGGTATTCCAATATGTCTGATCTTTTTAGGGTAATACCATTGAATCTGAACATTTATCAGAACTCACAGAGGAAGAGTATGAAGCCCACTACATAAAGCGCCAGGATCTCAAAGGCTTTATGTGGCTTGATGCCAGGTATTTGAATCCGTTCTTCACAAGGCGGCTCACACAGGAGGTGGGTTCTGCTTGTTTTGTTGTTCTGTGGTAAGTGTTGGCATAGTATTTTGTGGAATTCCATTCAAAGGCTTGCAACTTTTGAGTTGGGCATAGTGAGGTGACCAGTCTTACTTGTTTATTGAGAGTTGACTGCCTTGTAAAATGCTAATTTGATTTAAGTTATCACTTTTCATGGCTTCCAAAGTTTGTAATAAATGTACAGAAGTGTGAGCTTTTATTAAACTCTTCTTTAATGTTACAGACTAAGATACCTATGTCAACAGTTTGGTTACTAAACTTAGGCTTAGTAGACATTTGTGCCTAAAAATGGAAGCATCAGACCTGGCAAAGCTAAAATGTTAGTGTAAAATGTTGCCCACACACATGCATGCTTTTTAAAAACCCTATGGCACAAGCAGGTGCAGTACTGGTTATACCCAGGGCCCCGTGTATATTGCAGCTGTGGGATTTGCTGTAGAATTCACCCCTTGTCACAGAGTTGTGCACTGGAATTGCAGCTCTCACTTAAAAAGTTTCTGCTCCTTCTCCTTGTGAAGAGAACTTTGAAACTGTGACTCGAAAGCAACCTGATGCCTCTGCTTCAGGCTCTCTACAAATTATGACAGAGGTGTGAACTGCTCTACTCTTCTCACTCCGAGCCCCGTAGACTCTGGGATTCTGCGGCCACAGATTGGGCATTTTTCCCCACATGCTGTGGAATTCAGCATTTTTTGTTGCAGAATTCACCGTTTTGCTGCACCGGGCATGTTTTATTTTGTCTCTGGGCCCTGGTAAACCTGCTTTCAGGCTACATCTTGCTCTGCGCCTTTCCCTGCAAGAGAAAATTAATTAGATTCCAGGGCATGCTCCCTGCACTGTTCCATAGAACCAGGCAGTGCGGGGGTTGGGAAACCAGAGCTAGAGTCCATCTTGTGCCAGGGAGCCAGAATATAGGCTGCCGGGAGAACAGAGCAGCATCCAAGGCCTGGGAAGATAGAATGAGCCACTGAAGCTGACTACAAGCTTCCTGCTTCAACCTGACGTACATGCAAAGAAAGGCGATTCGGAGCCAGGCCACCCAGAAGACATTACTGCTGACAGCTCAGCTCTGTGGGCCTCTGGAGAACACGGGGGGGAAAAGTCTGCCATCAGAAATAATCGTTGCTGAAAATAACCACTGACGGATTGTACGTTGATGTTTATTTTCCACTGTGAGCATAACTGTGTCTACGCTTAGGGACAGGAGCGATAGGAATGAAGGGTATTTAATGAAGATATAGTAAATCGTCACTCTCACTCACACAGTGCTGTATCTAAACAGCAATTTTGATTTCCTTTTGCCTTAGGACCTACATCATGGACGCATACAGATGAAAAGTCTCACCAACAAATGGTATGAAGAGGTGCGACAAGGACCCTCAGGGTCTGAAGATGATGAACAGGAGCTGCTATAGCAGGCTAGAGGAGGAGGATTGTAACGAGTTTATGATAGAGCACCAAAAACTAGATTTAAGTAACAAAAGATTCTGACTGTACAAAAGCCCAGGGTATTAAGAATGAAGACTTCCCACTGCAGGTCCCACCATGTGCTGGTGTACTTAGGTTTCACAGAACCATATACACTGTACTTCATAAGACCGGTCGCTGCAGGACCCCCCCTACAGTAACACAAAAGCAGAATGTGGGCGGAGGATAGAGCTGTACCTTTTAATTCTGAATATCACAGCATTTGTAAGTTTCACTTAGCCCATTCAAAACTGCATTGAAATAACCTTGAAGAAGAGTGTCGTCCATTCTGATGTAAGCTGTAAATGCATGTTACAATACAGGTTCCATAATATGGCTCCACAAAACAGAATGAGTTGCACTTTATTGTATACTTTAATACTCATTCATATCTTGGGGAGTCATGATGGTTTATACTGTGAATTTGTGCCAATAAGAATAATTGAATCTTTGTCTGGACCAAAACTGTAATTTGCATATTATGGATCCAGAATGCATAGTGAGCCCCCAGACAAGAAGCAGATGTTGTGCATGGACAAAAGCACCAGAACCTTTTAAATACTCTGTGTGTCTGCCATTGTTGTTTTTTTAATGTTGAAATGACTTAATCCACAGTACTTGACATTGCCTAAAGTGTGTTTTTAAATGAGAAAGCGTAGAACTGGATTTGAAATCCATAAATTTTTTTACTTATCCCCCCACCACACACACACACACACACTCCTGTAACTTATAAATAGTTACACTTTTTTAACAAAAATTATAATAAAAAAGGTTGCTTCTAGCTACAGGCTTTGAATCTCAGGAAGCAGCCGTTTTTGCTTTGCCTAAATTCCTAAAATATCCCTAACACGCCTGAGGGTTCATGAGGAATGTAGGGAGGTTTTTAAATTCTAGAGGCATCAGTAGCAGGCTTTTCCATATAGTTTTTTTGGAAACACAGAAAAAGCCCCCAGAAAACCTAACCTAGCGGTGAAAGACTTTATTATGCATTGCTGCAGCATCCTCTGTTGGGAAATGCCAGACACTTAGCAGTCCATTAAGTTGTCCTGCTACTTTAATTTTTTTATGGTCATAGTAGTGTGTAAAAATGATCAGCACTGTTTTGCTTTTCCCACATGCAATGGACCATTTGTTCAGAACTGCACACACACAAGTGTGCACCTTTTCATGGTGCACACTTACTGTGTTTCAGCTACAGTAAATACAAATTTTTATTGCCTCGTTGGTCATTTGCACATGCTTTAAAAAAAAAAAACTTTACCGAGCATTTTCAATCATGGATCTATTGTATTTTTTCTGGACAAATAAAGGACACTTCAGGAATGTGTTCAAAAAGCATAAATGCTCAAAATCCTAAATATGGATTGACTTACTAGTTTTTCATATGTGTGTGTGTTTGAAAGCTAGTCCTGATGTTTAAGAAAAAAAAGTACAGCTGTTTCTGGCTAATCTCTCTGGTGAGCATTCTGTACTTTCGAGCCACCATTAGTGGTATCTGCATCCCCTAAATCAATACAGATTAAGGTGAATAGGGAAGTGAATTAAAGTTTTGGTTCCCTTTTCTACATACCCACTTTGAAACAAGTCTAGTGGCCGCACTCGAAGCTGGCAGCTTTCCAACAGCTGTAAATTAGACATGCTAAAGTTCGGCATTGATATCTGATTAATTTAGCTTTGAAGCAGAGCATTACTAAATATGTGGGCCTCCTAAAGCTATGCCCCATGCAGAAGCAGAACTGTTAGAGAATGTGCTCTCACCAATGAGGGAGACAATGTGTGATTTGCATGATGCTGCCATTAAAAGGTTGATTGTATAGTCCAGCCCTCCTCACTTTAATTTCAGACTCAATTCTGCATTTTCACTTGAAAAATAATTAATCTTACTAGGAAAGAACACTTTTTTGGGGGTAACAAATCAAGAAACCTCTCTCTGCTAATCAACCATGACATGCACTTTATTTCCTACCCTTGTACGTGAACAGAATTTGGCTTCATGCTTTATAGAACTGGAACATGCTGCGTAATGTGAGCATGAAGGGGAATGAACTCAGATTATTTCCAGTGTTGAGTACTGAAGAATCACATCTTGCTTGTTGTCTGGGAGGAGAACAGATCTGTAAAGAATCCTACTAACCAGGCTGAAGGAAACTCTAATATTAGATCTTTGTTCCTAGTTCAGAGTTAAGGGTATATGCTTGAAAACATTTTTTAGGATGTGCAAATGCTAGCTGCAGTACTATAAGGTAGGGGTGTGTGAGAGAGAGCGAGGAAAATGTAAATTCCACTTTATAATACAGCTATTTCCTCAGGTGCCCATCCAGACTACGCGCCCGTTTGTATGGTTTTTTATGGGATGTCACACTTGCTCACGAAGAATAGTTTAAGCTGTGGGGGCTAGGAACCTTTTGCGGTTGCTGAGTATATGAGGATCGCTTTGCCAGATACATATGCTCTTGGCTTACAGGAGAACGGTAGAAATTGTGGTGGTGTTGTTTTTTTTTAAAGACAGGTGAGACCCAGCTTTCCCCGTTCAAACAATGGGCTGCATGTTAGACAGCAGTTTCTGTTGTTTTGATGCACTATGGTAACTAAATAATTGAGGTAAATTGTCAGTTCTTGGAGGTATTTTTTCATCCTTGAGATGTCAATCATTTCAGCTTTCTAGTAATAAATAGCAGCTATTGTCCTGATTTACCTGTTCCTAAGAATTGTGTGGTGTAGAACACAATGGTACCAATTCTTGGCTACGCCTGCATAGTGCACTGTGCACCTCCAGATGGAGCAGGAGAGCTGCAAAGACAGTTTTAAGTCACTCTGTGCTCCCTTTGTGCCAGACATAACTTAGGGCACCCTGAAGGCAGCTTTAAGATACGCTGGCTGCCAAGAGCCCCAAGGGACTGTTATGGCACCCAGGGACTGCCAAGGTTTAGGGAAGTCTTGGCCATACCTCTTGTTCTGTAGACATTCCACAGGTTAGCTGTGGAGAGAAGGAGTGGCACGTGAGCTGCTATGTTGCCTCTTGCATCACTGAAGTCCCCTGATTGCCCTGTGGCCATTAGGATGGGTTTAGAGCCACTTTGTAATGGTGATGCAACATAAAACAGCCGAAGATCAGAGCCACTGTTCTCAGTTAGCTAGTTATTTCACTGAAAGACGAGGCAATCTATAAAATGAATAAAGGTTCTATGCTAATATATTGGACTTTTGTGGAAGTTAGAGATCATGATAAATTGATCATTTCCTGCCCTCTGCTGGTAATTTTTGAAAATACAGTTGGATCTAAATTAGGAAACATTTGCTGCGAATAATTTAATACACATTAAATGGATGCAATGAACTGATATTTTCTGAATTAACGAAAGCAGCCTGAAACTCCTAATTTCAAGGCATATTTACTTTATTTAAATGTAAAAAGCAACGGTGCAAAAACTTTAACAATGAGATCCTATTTAGTGGATTTATCAAAGACTTGCATCTGAGAGGAAAGGATGGGTTTGTGGTTAAGGCACATCACTGGGGAGTCAGGACTCCTGGGTTCTAGTCTAGCTTTGCTGCAGACTCACTGTGTGACTCTCAGGCAAGCCAGTTAGCCTTTGTGTGCCTCAGTTTCGTTAGCTTATTCTGATTTTTCTTTATTTGTGCCTTTAGGATTGTAATCATTTCAGAGATCTGTTTGTCAGCCATGACCCACCACTGCCCAGCTCTTTGTCCATTTGCAGGACTATAGAACTGAGGTGCCACTTCGGGTAATATTTGAGAGCTTCAGAGACACTGAGGCAGGCTTTGTGTGAACCATTCTGAACATCATGTTTTAGTCTTGCTTCTTGCAGTAACTGGGTTTTTCTCTGACCACAAGACAAGACAGGGAAGAACCCAGTTCTGACATTTTATGGTGATGACTGATTTGTAGGTACATTTATAAATGTGTTGGCTTTTCTGTGGCATTGATCACTCTATTGTGGGCAGCTCAAACATGAACAGATTTATCTTTACAACACTTCTGTGAGGAAGGCCTGTATTATTACTCCCTTTTCACAGAGGGAACCGAATTACAGAGAGATCAGTGGCTTGCACAGGGTGCCACACAGAGTAGTGTGGCAGAGTAGTGAATTGAATCCAATTCCCAGTCCGATACCACAACTGCAACCCCATCCTTCTGCTGGGATCTCAACTTTGAGTAGCTTTCATTTGAAAAGGGAGCAGAAATCATGTTTAAATGGAGACTGTCAAGGTGCAATGATGAAGAGAATGTCCTCTCACCTTTTGAGAGCACTGTTAAGATCTGCCTCAAATCCAGTGTTTGCTCGCTTTCTCCAATCATCCTCGTGTGCGTTTGTCTAGTTAGTTCTTGTGCCACTTGCTGACCTTACTTCTGACTACTTCTATCGCTCAATCCAATTTAGTCTGAGTCCTCCTATCACAAATATGAGCAATAGGTCTTGGAATAAGATCAGGGTTATAAACGTGTTTGCTAAAAGGGTGGTACATGAGGGCAGGTGTCTGAATGTAGGGAGTATCATTCTTGCCAAGTTGACACAAGCAGGCTAACAATTCTCAGCTAACAGCTTTTCTTTACAATTGGGCATGTCTCTCTGAACAGCCTGTTTCATGGTCCATAGATAAAGGATTCTGTAGCATCAGCAGAAAAGTTTGAGCCAAAAGCTAGGATTTGCTTCTCCTCCATGTACCACCAGAAATTACGTTCTAGCAACATGAAGACATTGAGACTGCCATTGCTGTAAAAAGCCCCCTCTCCACCATACCGAAGACACAAAAACGTACAGCTTTTACGAAAAATTCTAAACTGTTGACAGTGATATCCCCTATCCACCTCCCCCCTGCAACATCCCCAGTCAACGTATGGCCAGATTTTCCTGGGAGTTACACTGGCATAACTCCATTGAATTTGACCACTGTAGAAAGCAGATTCCAGAGCAAAACAGCTGTCCGCTGACAGCACCCTGCCACTGGGCCCTAGACATTCTGATCCAGGCAGCATTAGCAAAAGACCTTTTATACTATCTCTCAGCAATTCTACAGCTCCTGTCATCATAGTAGGTCGGTGTCTGAAGTAGACAGGACCAATCGGACTGGGAAGATCAATAGCAAGATCTTGAGTTATAGTTGGAAGGGACTAGGGTGGTTGTGCAATATTGGGAAAATCAATGCAAAAGCTTGTAAATTAATATAACATTTCTGGATAGATTTGGTGTCTCCGTTGCCTTGGAGATGAACTGATTGTCACAGTTCCAGCTCGAATGAACAACAATTTACCTTATCACTGCCATGCATTTTATTCAAAGAGGCACGATGAACATTTTGGCTTGGCTGTATTTCAGCGTCAAACATTTCCCATTGCTCAGAGCTTCCACTCGAACTGCTAAAGGAAATGGCTAGCGTGAGTTGCACTATTTTAGCCGTAGAGTTTCTTTGAAGGTGAGCAAAGCACACTGCTAGTCAGCTTTCTTGGAGGTGAAGCTGCCCTTGTTGCTTCTATTTAACAGTTTTTAGTAGAAGTTAAGCTCAGTGATCAGTTTTCAAGGGTTAATATTTTTCACAGAGATCACTGATGGACAGGGTGGACAACTGAGAAAACAGTTGGTTAGTCTTGAAACTCAAATGGAGTGGGGAGGGAGATGGCAAAGGAAGGTTATTTGCACGACTCTGAGATTTTGTAGTCAGAGCTTTGCTGTAAAGCATAAGCACAGAAGGAAACCTGGTCATACAAATACTTTCGCAGCCCCTGCCAACCCTAGCCTCTGTAGTGCTTGGTAAAGCAATATACTAGAGTGAGCTGAATGAAGCCTACAGATAAATAACTTTTTACTGGGTTGGAATCACAGGCTTCCTGTTTTATCTATGCTCAGCAGCTAGTGTATATGAAAAATGTACAGTTATATGCTCACCAAGAGATGCTCAAAACTGAAGCATGATCCTACACTCTCTTCACCCATTTTGTAATGTATCACCAATAAATCCAAGGGGGCATTTGGTTCCGTTCTGTTCTGTATCATTTGAAACTGTTTCTAGAGACGTCCTGTACAAATTCTAGGGGTTCCACTACACCACGTTTCCATGCACTTGTGCACACCTGGGTATTAAATAGCCCACAAAATGTATCCAGACTGTTTTTAAAAAAATGGATCTTGAAAGGCTGCAGTGATTTAAGATAGTCCATGTGAATAGCACTGCTGTATCAGGGTTCATGCTGCAGTGTGTAATCACGTGAATGAGGCTATAATGATATACAGCCCTGGCTTTGAAATGAGTAGCTTATCGCAATTAAGAATTTACTTTCTAGTTTAATGGAAATTGAGAGAGACATTCTTCTATTGGAGTACACATAGAATCATAGGACTAGAAGGGACCTCAAGAGGTCTTCTAGTCCGGTCCCCTGTACTCAAGGCAGGACCAGTTATTATCTAGACCATCCCTGACAAGTGTTTGTCTAACCTGCTCTTAAAAATCTCGTATGACAGAGATTCCACAACCTCCCGAGGTAATTTATTCCAGTGCTTAACTACCCTGACAGGAAGTTTTGAAGCCCTTTAGAATAAATGGGAACTCGTGTCTAAAGCCATGTTCATCTGGTTGAGGATCTACACAAATCTAAATACACAGATTGTAATTATTTGGCTCTATAACGCTCTGGAGAGATCCAGAGGAGTTGGGATGGGGCGAGGTTCACACCATAATTATTGTATTTAAACTTTGACACTAATGGAACAGGGGAAATAACTACCCCTTCCCCTCATGTCATTTTATTGCATGACCCAGAAGTTTTGCTTTTGATTGTATTTTTGCAACAATAGCCAGTTCTGCTGTGCAACATGTAAAAATTGATCTTTCAGCTTTTGAGCAACACTCTATACAACTTTGCAGGTTTTTCTGCCAACTTTCCTTCCCCCCCCGCCCCACTTTGCAGTGAAAAATGAACACCTCCAATGTTGTATATACTTTGAAGGACAAATGGAATCTGGGCTGTGCAAACAAGTTTCTCCAGCACTTTTTAATACAGCTTTAAGTAATTGGTGTTGCATCCAAACAGAAGTTATATTGATGGTCATTTTCTCCAAATCCTGAATTTCAATGAATGTCACAGTAAATACATTCCATATCTAAAACACAGTTTAAAATCCAGCTGTGACAACTGTATTCCCAGCAAATTATTCAGGCCTTTTACTCAAATGACATGTATGAAAACATACATTTCAATTTCTGCTCAAGTTGATAGTGGAGAAATGCAGGACTGGTGAAGGAAGCTGATAGTCAGGCACTTGTTAACACTGTATAGATGTTTGTACCAAAGTGATTTTAAATTACTTTATTTGCATGCATAATCATGGTCTACTTATGTGCAAATTAAACCCACAATTCTGAGAATCTGGGCACAGATAGCTTTTGAAAATTGCCTTATGATTGTAACTGGGGTCTCTGTTTCAGTCTTTATCAGATTCCTGCCTTTGAGAAATGGTTCTTATTGCAATGAATTTTTTAGTAAATTTGTGTTATTTATAAGGGGTGTACAGAATCCAAACAGACATATTTGTCTGAGCAATATAAACTTCATGGAGTTGTAAACTGAATAGGACATTTATTTATTTTGAAATAAAAGTTATAACCAGAAAACTGCAGTAATGTGTCTTATTCCAATACTACAGGATGTGTAATGTGATGTAATTCTGCTTCATACTATTCATGATTTATTGCTGTTTCTGTGGGGTTCACTCTTCTAGTGTCCGAGTGCTAAATACAACTGAAGTAGTGTGGTGTAGCTGCAGTTTGTGTCATGCTGGTAGAAATCCGAGATAGAAAAGACCAAATAGTCTACTTCGCTACCAGGCTGGATTGTTCTGTCAATACTTTCCAGATGTGCATGGTGGCCCTCACCCCACATGCTGCCCATCTCCCCCTTGCAGACATGAAATATGTGGTGTATTGGATTGGGGCTGCTATGTTGTTATGACCCTGCTAGCTCTGAGCTCAAAAGTTAAATCTAGTTTTACCTGGGGTTGATGGGGGTGGGTGGTCAGTATCATGTATTCTACAGTTCTCCCTTCCTTCCTTGTTTACTTTAAAATGTCTTGAAATCCAGTCTTGTTGTATTAGTTAAGTCCTGGAACTGTACATCAAGTTTAAAATAAGTGTTGTTGGGAAAAGCTATAGAAAAACTGAGGTGGCTCAGGTGAGGGCTTAGTTAGAAATAAAGCCTTTTGTCTTGAAGTCAAGGTTCAAATCCTTTTAGACTCCTTATCTCACAGAGGTTTGATATTGAATGTGACATGAGCTGGTGAGCTCCAGACAATTCTTAGTGGGCTGATGCACACCCTTTCCAGCAGTAGACCATGACTGAATTAGCCCTGCTCTAGAGGGTAGATTATCATTTTTTGTCAAGATCCAAATTTCTTGGTCAAGATAGAGTCAAGGTCCAGACACAGGAGAAAATAATTAAAAATAAATAAAAATATTTCATTTAATAAAATAATAAAAATAAAAAGATTTTGGGGTCCATTCAAAAGCATCTGGCAGTCCAGATTTGGGCCATTGACTACCTATTGCCAGCCCCTGCTCTAGCGCCTAGAGGTCACTGGGTGAGGAAACGTGCATTACTGCTCTCTGTTCCAAAGCTAAATAGGACTTATTGTTCCAGAATTTGCATTTGGCCCTCTTAGAGACCCAGCCACTAAGGCCTATCGACACACAAGTTGCATCAGTCTAACTCAAAATTGGTTTAGTTTAAAACAAAAACCCCACACACAATGCGGTCCCATTGTGTGGACACAAACTGATTTAGTATGCATCCGAAGAAGTGGGCTGTAGTCCACGAAAGCTTATGCTCTAATAAATTTGTTAGTCTCTAAGGTGCCACAAGTACTCCTGTTCTTTAAACCGATTTAAGAGTAGCTTATATTAATTGAACTTAAGTTGGTAAGGAACTGGCTTAAGTCCCATTGATATAAGGCACGCTGGCTGATTTAAACTTCTGACAACAACTTGAGCATCCAGGAGAAAAGTCATCGGCAACGTTTCCTATAACAAGGAGGGGGCTCTCCCTATTTTCTGTACTGGTTTGTGGCCATGTTCCTTTTGACCGAGCCCATTCACAGGAGAAGGTAGCTGGTGACGTGGCCTTTTAAGCCAGCCAGGATATAGTGCAATTGTTTGTTTATTCTGCAGTGGCATCTAGGAGCCTCAGGCATGGCGTGGCCCAGGACCCCACTGCACTAGGTGCTGCATAAACAAAAAGACAGTCCCTGCCCAAAGCAACAACACTAATCCGCGTTGCACCTAAACTGAACCATTCTGCTGCTTTGAGGCGATCGCTGGGGCCATAGCACTTGTTGCCAAGCATGCTGAATTAGTGAGTGCAGGCAGGGCCTGTTGCCCTGCTGCTACTTCAATAAAACGTTAAGAAAAACACTGGGGAAGGCAGGGGTTTTCCACGGATCAGTTTTGTAACACGTTTAGAAAAAGCCAGCTTTTGAAATGCAGTTCTTCTGCCAAGGTGAGATCATAGCCCCATTAACCTTCTTCTGTGTTGGCTTGACCTAAAATTCAGCCATCTAGGTGTTCTGCCTCCCTGTCTACCAAGCCTCTTTCAAAACCAAGGCTGCACCAGAGGCAGGTCATTGAGGAAACTTGCATTACTGCTCTGCATTATCTAAACCCTTTATAGTTTAAACACGGGTTTAGAAGACAAACCATCACCACTAGAGGACAGCAGTTATTCATATTTACATTCCATTGGTGGCCTATGGATCTAGATGCTTGCTAGGAAAGGCATCAGGCAGTAACACAATGAGCCTACAAGCGTCAAGGCTAGCAAGGTAATAAGCGTATCTAATCGAGTCATAAAGCCCAAGAAGCCTTAGCATAAGCAGCTAACCAGGAGTAATCATAGAGCACCAGATATACTTGTCAGCAGTTTATCCAGAATGCTCTAACAAACAAGGACGTGATGCCAGCTTATACCATCTTTAGGTACTTTAAGTTGGGGGGAGAAATCAGCAGACATTCGATGACCAGATGCCAGGGTAACTGATGTATAAGCATGGAGGTAAAAGGCCTCATCACCTACAGGAAAAGGGCACCAACATTATGAGGAGAGGAAATACAAAATATGGGAAAGGGATGGAAGTCCCTACTGAATATGCATTAGGCATAGTGGGAGTCAGCATAACATTACAGAAGCTGTATCCCAGCCTGCATGACTTGGGAGATGCCAGGACGATGACCAGACTGAGGACGATGGTAGTGAGGATGATCAAGATAATAACCAACACTTCAGGTTTTTCTGCAAGTGGTGGGCAAGTATACGGATGCTCAGATGCTCGATGTTTTGACCATTTTGTATTATCGCTGTCTACTTTGCTGGATGGGCGTGTTTGTGCTTTTGTTAACGGGGCTCACAAAAATATTACAAGGGCAGAACCCGTTTCCTAAGCAGAATTGCCTCTCTCCTGCCCAGCAGAGCCCGTGTAATAACTAAAACTTCAGGATCTGGTCACAAGGCTGAACCCTGCAAAGCTAGAGTGTAAGTGGTATTTCTAATCAATCAATCCATAAATATAAGTAATCAAATGAAAGACAAGGTGGATGAGATAATATCTTATTGGACCAACTTCTGTAGGTGAGAGAAGCTTTTGAGCTTCCACAGACCTGTTCTTCAGGTGTAGGAAAGGGGCTCAGTGTCACAGGCCTGGTCTACACTACGGGTTTAGGTCGACTTTAGCAGCGTTAAACCGAATTAAGCCTGGACACGTCCACACAACGAGGCCCTTTCTTTCGACTTAAAGGGCCCTTTAAACCGGTTTCTTTACACCACCTCCGACGAGGGGATTAGCGATAAAACCGGCCTTTGCGGGTTGGAATTAGGGTAGTGTGGACGGAATTCGATGTTATTGGCCTCCGGGAGCTATCCCACAGTGCTTCGTTGTGACCGCTCTGGACAGCGCTCTCAACTCAGATGCACTGACCAGGTAGACAGGAAAAGACCCGCGAAGGTTTGAATTTCATTTCCTGTTTGCCCAGCGTGGAGAGCACAGGTGACCACGCAGAGCTCATCAGCACAGGTAACCGTGATGGAGTCCTCCCAGGATCGCAAAAGAGCTCCAGCATGGACCGAACGGGAGGTACGAGATCTGCTCGCCATATGGGGAGATGAAGCAGTGATAGCTGAACTCCGTAGCAGTAAAAGAAATGGAAAAGTATTAGAAAAGATCTCCAAGGCCATGAAGGACCGAGGCCATAACAGGGACACACAGCAGTGCCGCGTGAAAATTAAGGAGCTACGGCAAGCTTACCACAAAGCCAGAGAAGCAAACGGAAGGTCCGGGGCAGAGCCGCAAACTTGCCGCTACTACGCGGAGCTGCATGCGATCCTAGGGGGTGCAGCCACCACTACCCCAACCGTGTGCTATGACTCTCTCACTGGAGAAACACACAGGGAAGACGGTTCGGGGAACGAGGAAGATGACGATGGAGGTACTGTAGGTAGCTCACAGCAGCAAGGAAGCGGAGAAACCGGTTTCCCCAACAGCCAGGATATGTTTGTGACCCTGGACCTGGAACCAGTAACCCCCGAACTCACCCAAGACCCTCAGGGCACACAGGAGACCTCTGGTGAGTGTAACTTTGTAAATATTTGTAAACATTACAAAAAACAAAGCAAGCAAGTCTGTTAACGTGTATGGGGATGGAGCGGAAATCCTCCAGGGACATCTCCAGAAAGCTCTCCTGGTTGAAATGGGGTGATTTTATTAAGGGGGACATTCAGAGGCGCCCGTTCCTGCTCTTCTGACCAGAAATGTTCCCCGCTGTTAACCACGCGGTGGGGGGAGGGGTGAAGTGATCATCCCAGAGAATCGTGTGTGTGTGTGTGGGGGGGGGGTTATTTGTGTTTGTGCCGCATGTTAACCGGGAAACCGCAGCCCCCTCCTTTTACATTGAAACCCCATTATAAATGGACAACCCAATTCATCCTTGATATGGGAAATGCGCTGCTGTTTGCAACCTTTCCCGCATGTTAAGAAGGTTAAAAAAGCCAAAACACTGTGGCCTACGATGGCTGCCTGCAAGCCGAAATATGCGACCTTGTAATGAAAGAGTGTACCCATTGTTCCCTAAAATGTGTCTTTTTTAACCACCTCTCCCTTCTCCTCCGCCAGCTGCAAATGTTTCTCCTTCGCAGAGGCTCGTGAATATTAGAAAGAGAAAACGTAAGACGAGGGACAAGATGTTCACGGAGCTGCAGATGTCCGCCCAGGCTGATAGAGCACAGCAGAATGCGCGGAGGCAGTCAATGTCGGAGATGAGAAAAGCCCAATATGAACGAGAGGAGAGGTGGCGGGCTGAATCGCGGGAAGAACAGAGCAAGTGGCGGGCTGAAGACGATAGGTGGCGTCAGCTTGCAGACAGACGGCAAGAGGCAATGCTCCGGCTGCTGGAGCATCAAACTGATATGCTCGAGCGTATGGTTGAGTTGCAGGAAAGGCAGCAGGAGCAGAGACCGCCGCTACAGCCCCTGTGTAACCAACAGCCCTCCTCCCCAAGTTCCATAGCCTCCTCACCAAGACGCCCAAGAACACGGTGGGGGGGCCTCCGTCCACCCAGTCACTCCACCCCAGATGATCGCCCAAGCATCAGAAGGCTGGCCTTCAATAAGAGTTAAAGTTTTAAAATGCAGTGTGTCCTTTTCCATCCCTCCTCCCCCACCCATCCCAGGCTACCTTGGCAATTATCCCCCTACCTCTGTAAGGAACTAATAAAGAATGCATGAATGTGAAAAAACAATGACTTTATTGCCTCTGCAAGCGGGAGGGGAGGGTGGGGTGTGGTGGGGTGGTTGGTTTACAGGGAAGTAGAGTGAACCGGGTCGGGGGGGGGGGGGGGGGGTTGGAGGGTTCATCAAGGAGAAACAAACAGAAGTTTCACACAGTAGCCTGGCCAGTCACAAAACTCGTTTTCAAAGCTTCTCTGATGTGCACCGCGCCCTGCTGTGCTCCTCTAACCGCCCTGGTGTCTGGCTGCGCGTAATCAGCAGCCAGGCGAGTTGCCTCAACCTCCCACCCCGCCATAAATGTCTCCCCCTTACTCTCACAGATATTGTGGAGCGCACAGCAAGCAGCAATAACAATGGGGATATTCTTTTTGCTGAGGTCTGAGCGAGTCAGTAAGCTGCGCCAGCGTGCTTTTAAACGTCCAAATGCACATTCCACCACCATTCGGCACTTGCTCAGCCTGTAGTTGAACAGGTCCTGACTCCTGTCCAGGCTGCCTGTGTACGGCTTCATGAGCCATGGCATTAAGGGGTAGGCTGGGTCCCCAAGGATCACGATAGGCATTTCAACATCCCCAATGGTCACTTTCTGGTCCGGGAAGAAAGTCCCTTCCTCCAGCTTTCGAAACAGAGCAGAGTTCCTGAAGACGCGAGCATCATGTACCTTTCCCGGCCATCCCACGTTGATGTTGGTGAAACGTCCCTTGTGATCCACCAGGGCTTGCAGCAGCATTGAAAAGTACCCCTTGCGGTTTACGTAGTCGGTGGCTTGGTGCTCCGGTGACAAGATAGGGATATGGGTTCCGTCTATGGCCCCGCCACAGTTTGGGAATCCCATTTCAGCAAAACCATCCACTATTGACTGCACGTTGCCCAGAGTCACTACCCTTGCTATCACCAGGTCTTTCATTGCCCTGGCAAATTGGATCACAGCAGCCCCCACCGTAGATTTGCCCACTCCAAATTGATTCCCGACTGACCGGTAGCTGTCTGGCGTTGCAAGCTTCCACAGGGCTATCGCCACTCGCTTCTCAACTGTGAGGGCTGCTCTCATCTTGGTATCCTGGCGTTTCAGGGCAGGGGAAAGCAAGTCACAAAGTTCCATGAAAGTGGCCTTATGCATGCGAAAGTTTCGCAGCCACTGGGAATCGTCCCATACCTGCAGCACGATGCGATCCCACCAGTCTGTGCTTGTTTCCCGGGCCCAGAATCGGCGTTCCACGGCATAAACCTGCCCCAGTGACACCATGATTTCCACATTGCTGGGGCCTGTGCCTTGTGAGAGGTCTATGTCCATGTCAATTTCCTCATCACTCTTGTCGCCGCGCTGCAATCGCCTCCTCGCCTGGTCCGGGTTTCGCCTTGGCATGTTCTGGCTCTGCATATACTCCAGGACAATGCGCGTGGTGTTCATAGTGCTCATAATTGCCGCGGTGATCTGAGCGGGCTCCATGATCCCAGTGCTAGCTATGGCGCCTGGTCAGAAAAAAGGCGCGAAAGTAGTATCTGATGGACCAGGAGAAGGAGGGCGGGAGGGAGGGCCGAGTGACGACATGGCGTACAGGTACAGGAACAGGGAGAAACACAAACAACTGACACACAGAATGGTCCCCCCAAAGATTAAACTGGAAACCCTGGGCTTAGCAGGCCATTGATTTCACGGAGGAAGGGGAAGCAAATGAACACAGAACAAATCTATTTTTTACATCTTAAGGTGGCAGCCGACGGTGCAGCATGAGTGACAGCCATACCAGTACGATGACGATGGGTACCAATCATAATATACCATCATCTGCCAAAAGGCAAGGGGCTGCTGCTGTGTAGCAATGCAGCCCCACGTCTGCCAGCCCCACGTCCGCCAGCACCCAGCATCGCCCTCGGCCTCTTCTGGGTGCTTAGCAGACAATATTGGGCAATTGGCAGAAAATAGTATGTTACGACTGGTAACCATCATCATCAAAACAGTAGCATGTCTGCCCAGGTGGCCATGATTGACAGCCATACCAGTATGACGATGACGGGTACCAGTCATAATATACCATAGCCTGCAAGGGGCTGGTGCAATGCAGCCCCACGGCTGCCAGCCCCACGGCTATCACTCATGCTACACCGTCTACCGCCAAAAGGCAGTTAGCAGCTGCTGCTGTGTAGCAATGCAGTCCCACGTCTGCCGGCACCCAGAGGACATATGGTGACGGTGAGCTCAGCTGAGCTGAGCGGGCTCCATGCTTGCCGTGGTATGTTGTCTGCACAGGTAACCCAGGTAAAAAGGCGCGAATCTATTGTCTGCCGTTGCTGTGACGAGGGGGGAGGGGCCTGACGACATGTACCCAGAACCGCCCGCGACACTGTTTTGCATCATCCGGGCATTGGGATCTCAACCCAGAATTCAAAGAAAAGGCGCGAACCGCTTCTCGGCTCTCTGAGCTGTGGCGCAAACGTAGTATCTGACGGACTAGGGGAAGGAGGGAGGGGGGCCGAGTGACGACATGGCGTACAGGCACAGGGAATTAAAATAAAGAACGGTGGCTGTGCATCAGGGAGAGACACAAACAACTGTCACAGACTGGTCCCCCCCAAAGATTAAACTGAAAACCCTGGGTTTAGCAGGCCGTTGATTTGACGGAGGGAGGGGGAAGCAAATGAATACAGAGCAAATCTATTTTTTTACATCTTAAGACAACGGTGCAGCGTGACTGATAGCCCTCGGCATCTTTCTGGGTGCTTGGCAGCAAATACGGGGCGGTGTATGACGATGGTCTTCAGGCCTATTGCAAAATCGGCTGCTCAGGGAAGACTCTGCTAACGTGCGATGACCCGACTTGTAATAGGATGGCTAACAGTCGTAATACACCATTTACTGCCAAAAGGCAAGCCCCACGGCTGCCAGCACCCAGATCGCCGATGAAGGCTACCAGTCTACTGCACCGTCTACCGCCAAAAGGCAGTTAGCAGTTGCTGCTGTGTAGCAATGCAGTCCCACGTCTGCCGGCACCCAGAGGACATATGGTGACGGTGAGCTCAGCTGAGCTGAGCGGGCTCCATGTTGTCTGCACAGGTAACCCAGGTAACCCAGGTAAAAAGGCGCGAATCTATTGTCTGCCGTTGCTGTGACGGGGGAGGGAGGGGCCTGACGACATGTACCCAGAACCGCCCGCGACACTGTTTTGCATCATCCGGGCATTGGGATCTCAACCCAGAATTCCAAGGGGCGGCAGAGACTGCGGGAACTGTGGGATAGCTGTGGGATAGCTACCCATCGTGCAATGCTCCGGAAGTCGACACTAGCCTCGTACTGTGGACGCGGTCCGCCGACTAGAGCACCTAGAGCATTTTATTGTGTGGACACACACAATCGGCTGTATACAACCGATTTCAATAAAACCGGCTTCTATAAATTCGAACTAATTTCGTAGTGTAGACATACCCACAGCTAAATTCCTTTCCTACACCTGAAGAACAGGTCTGTGGCAGCTTGAAAGCTTGTCTGTCTTACCAATAGAAGTTGGTCCAATAAAAGATATTACGTCACCCACCTTGTCTCACTAATATCCTGGGACCAACAGGGCTACACCACTGCTTACACAATCAATATATCAGGCAACACATTGTTTGTAAACAAAACACTTAGCCAAATTTCTAAAGACTCCAGTTCTGCTCCTCCCATCAACAGAATGTAGATGCTTAATGACCTGACTGTTCCTATAGTCAAGTAATATGAGCCACAGTCTAACAATGGCAATGTCAAGAAAAGATGCGACGGGCTAGATCCTCAGCTGCTGCAAGTTGTCCTCAGAGCTCTCTCAATGGATTCCTCTGTCATGATGGTGCTCTAACAAATTGACACCAGCTGAGGCTCTGTTCCCAGGTCTCTGTCCATTTGATCACAGCTGTCTGTAATGGTATCTGAATCTTTTCAAGACAGAAAAAAAAAAACCCCATCAATTGCCTTAGTATCACTAATGAGCTGCTACAGTGGAGATCCTATTACACTTCATTTTAATGTTCTCCTTGACTTGTTTTCAAACTGAAAGCTATTCAAGGTAGATGATGGAACAGTGCCAACCTCTTTCAGATTTCTTCATCCCATACTGTCACAGGGTGACTGGTCCCTTTAAAGGAGAAATGGGGCCAGCTCCACTTGTTCCCATAATTTGCTGCCTCCCAGACTGAGAGGATGGGACGAATGGGGTCAGACATGGGCCTCATAAAAGGCCAGAGAGAAGTTAGGAAGTGAGAAAATACAGGAAGCAGGGCAGGCTCCTGTGGGAGGCCATGAAGCAGGGTCTGCCAGAAGGTGCTGAGTCCCCTGAGAGGAGAGGCAGTGGGAGCCTGCTAGGAAAGAGATTCAGGGCAGGAAGC
This sequence comes from Malaclemys terrapin pileata, assembly GCF_027887155.1. Classification (NCBI taxonomy): domain Eukaryota; kingdom Metazoa; phylum Chordata; order Testudines; family Emydidae; genus Malaclemys; species Malaclemys terrapin. Next base: position 17,114,625 of record NC_071516.1, on the reverse strand, counting down.
TGTGGGAGACAGTGCTCAGTTAAAGGGCAAAGAAGAATGCTGTAGGGCCCAGGAATAGGGGAAAAAAGCAGGGAACTTCAGTGAGAGGTAGATTGCAAGAGGGACTCCAAGGAAGGCAGCCCGGGAGTTAGTATTCTAGAACAGCGAGGACTGAGAACCGAAGATGGGGCTTGTCTACACAGCAGATGCTAAAGCAGTACAACTATGGCATTGCTGTTCCTGTAGCACTGTAGACACTTGCTACAGCAATGGAAGGATTTTGTTTCACCCCCTCCCCTCCCCTCCCTTCCCTTCCCCTCCCCATTGCTGTAGTTAATCCACCTCTCCAAGAGGCAGGAGCTAGATTAAGGGAAGAATTCGTCACAATTCAATTCCTACCTGTGCCACACACCTAATAAATAATAATAATTAATGGAGACATCCTATCTCCTAGAACTGGAAGGGACCTTGAAAGTCCAGCCCCCTGCCTTCACTAGCAAGACCAAGTACTGATTTTGCCCTAGATCCCCAAGTGGCCCCCTCAAGGATTGAACTCACAACCCTGGGTTTAGCAGGCCAATGCTCAAACCACTGAGCTATCCCCCCTGACTCCAGGATCTCTGTCCCCTATCTGATCAGTGGATAGTATACTTCTTTTTGTCAGTTTTGTATATTTAGATTGTCAGCACATTGGGCAGGGCCCATCTCCTACTATGTGTTTGTACAGCTGCATTATGTGTACAGTTTGTACACTCCCCAGTCCAGAGGCCACTACCCACTACAGTAATAACATGGTTGCTGAATACCCAGCTAGAAAATTCAGGATTTATAAAGTGTCTTAGCCATAGCAAAGGTCTGCTGGTTTTCCTGGCAGCTGTGAACTGTGCCACTAAACATATGCCTCAGGTCAGTGACAACACAGCAAGGGAATCCCACGTGCAAAATTCCCCCAGTGGCAAAGCCCATTTGTAGAAAGTTTTATCTTGGGTTTGCAGCGGGATCTAGCAAAACCGCCCAAGCAAAGGAAGCAAGTGGTTCTTCGGTGGAGATGAGAAAACAACCAGCAACATCTTTACATGCATCCCTATTCTTGGCCCTCTTTGCCATTGTTTTCCACACTATTACAACAGATGAAAGGACACCTACATTGAGGCACATTAAGTTGCTGCATCACCCTTCCATGAATTCTCCTGCAGCTGCACAGTGGTTGTCTTTAGACTTTCTTCATGGTTCCAGTTCTGCCAGGCTGTACTGGTGCATGGAAAGAGAACAGATGTTAGAGCAGGGGAATGACCAAGAACCATGTGCATATCTGTAATAGCTCCACATCTAATCAGCACATTTAGACTCCCAATGTGTGAGGGGCTTTGAGAAAGCAGAGCGGTGCACCAGGAAATGACCATTTCATGGGACGATAGCCAGCTGCTTATTCCCTAAACGCTGATGGGCAATGTTGGAAGCCAGGGGACCTAATGTCTTTGAATTAGCAGATCTCCGGCTCTCTGAAAGGCTTGATACCTTTTAGGGTGACTGTTACTTGTCACTCAGAGTGAGCCAGTCTGGCAAGAGCTGGCACACTAAGTTATCAGAAGGCAAGTCTCTGTACCATGGTGATGGGCGCAGCACAAGAACCTGAAATAGAAGGCAGGTTAATCAATATTTGATGTTCAATCTCAGCATGGATGGAAGTTCTCCAGGCGTACAAAGAAATTAACATTCCAGCAGCTCTGCTGAAGTGGCCTATTTCAAGAGGTGGCTTTTTAAACAATTGTAAACAAATTAAAAGCTATGGATAGCGCTCCATGCAATGCTAAACTTTTAAAGTGGGGTGTTCATTGTGCCAGCTAAAAACAGTGCTTGATGGAAACAGTATTACTGGCTTCAAGTATCAGAGGGGTAGCCGTGTTAGTCTGAATCTGTAAAAAGCAACAGAGGGTCCTGTGGCACCTTTAAGACTAACAGAAGTATTGGGAGCATAAGCTTTCGTGGATAAGAACCTCACTTCTTCAGATGCAAGTAATGGAAATCTCCAGAGGCAGGTATATATCAGTGTGGAGATAACGAGGTTAGTTCAATCAGGGAGGGTGAGGTGCTCTGCTAGCAGTTGAGGTCTGAACACCAAGAGAGGAGAAACTGTTTCTGTAGTATTACTGGCTTGTGTTCACAGAATTCCTTCCAGCAGCACAGAGCAGTTTTCACGGAATCCAAGAGGAATAAAACGGACATTCAAAGCTGGGACTTTTATTATGAGCCTCTTGGTCCAGGAGTAGCTGGAAAATGGCTTCTAGGACAGGATGTGACCGCCAAGAGAGAACTGTTCCACTGCATGGGAAACAGCTGGGTCTAAATGGGCTCCTTTCAGAATGCCCCGGTTCATAGTCTGCACAATCTAATAGACCCAGTCATTGGTCCAATAGAGTATCCCACAAGAAGGCAGCCATTGCCACCTTTCCTCAAGCAAAAGTTGAGCTGAAGCTGTTTTATTCTGAGGAATACAAAGCCCCCATTTCTATTTCCTTAAAAACAAGGCAACCCGCATTGTACAGTAAACCCTCTAAAGAGTGAGCAATCTGAGCTTTACATGGTCTCCTACAAGCTGTCTTCAGAGGAAGCATGTGAAGGCTAGAACACGAAAAAAAAATCTGTTGACAGTTTATTAGCTAACAGAACCAGGTAACATTGAGCTCATCTAGGCTCTAGCTTGTAAGTGGACTGAGCTAATTAACCTTTGAGCTCTAGGAAGCAGTGAGCAGAACACAGTGCTTTGACGGTGGAAAGCGTAGTGTACATGCTGAGCCCTGAGCTGTCACTGGTACTGCACAGTCAAGATATGGCATGTAGGCACTGTGCTAATGCAAGCAGGCTAATGGGGTGGGGCCAGATTCCCTCTTCTCTTCTGCCCTGGCCAGCAGAGCTCACCAAGGCTGGGGAGCATGTGCTGCCAACCCTGGGGAATGTTTAAAGCCTGCCTTGTTCACTTCTTTATTGCAGTAAAATCCAGAAGTGATGCTGCTGGAAACAGCTTTGGGGCCTGAGCAATGCCCGCCTCTCCGTTATTGTGCCTGAAGTCCTGGTCAGTGGTTTGGCACAATCAGTGAGCACTTCAGCACAGAGAAGTAAAAATTAATAATAATCATTTTGCTGCAAAACATAAGATTAAGGTTTAAATTAAGATTCAGGGCAGATCAAAGAATTGTGATAAGAAAATAATTAAACTAACTGCAGGGCAGTAACAGGGCCCTAATTGCTTCTGCTGAAAAATCAGAGGAAAGGACTGAAGGGGGATTGAAAAGATCCTATTGTTTCTCCTCTTTCAGTCCCTGCAAGGCCTGAGGCTGTTCCAGCCTGACCCTTGCGGGTTGTTGGGTTGGGCTGGGCTGGGCAGGTCACAGGCAAAATGAGGACCTCTCAGATTCAAAGCACCATCCACTGGCTATTACACCTTGGGGAATTCTGCGCCACTGCGCATGCACGGAATTCATGTCCCACACAGATTTCTTTGCTTCCCCACAGAAAAATGACTTTCTGACAGGGAAGCAAAGGGAAGCCACAAGAGCGGTCATGTGACCATCCCCAACAGTATGTTTTGGGTGTCCAGGGCAGCTGGTAGACAGGAAAATCACTGTGGGGAAGAGGGCGGGGCTGGGGACTCCTACCCTGCATTGGGCTCAGCTGCTAGCCCCAGCTGGGCTGAGGAAGACGGGACTTCTTCGTCCCATGCATGGCAACTGGGGCTGGGTCAGATCCACCCCCAGATTTCTCCCCAGGTTGCAGAAAGCTCTGCAAAGTCTCTTCTCCTCCCGCCCCCCCCCCCACTTCCTGCGCCCATCACTCCCCAGCTGCAGGGGAAGGGATCACTGTACAGGAAGCTGTTCCCCCATCTGCCCAACCCCCGTGCATCCAGACCCCCTCATACCCAGACCCTCCTGCTAAGCCTCACCCGCCCACACCCAAAAGCCCCCCTGCCAAGCCACACTCCCCCTACACCTGGACCACCCTGATGAGCCACCCACATCCAGAGTCTCATTACCACTGCACCTGGGCATCCATACCCCTCCCTGCACCCAGATCCCCCACTGAGCCACCTGCTCCCAGATTGCCCCACACAGAACGCTCTCAACCCATACCTGGATTCCCCCCCCCCACACACACACACAATAAGCCCCTCCATACTTGGATCCTGCCAGGATGAGCCTGCCTGCCCATACCTGGTGCACCTGGCATGGAGGGGCAGGGCCCTGGGGTGTTTCTGGGGCAGGCCCAGTCCTTGCTCTGTGTCAGGGTTGGGTGCAGCCTCACTGCTGAGTCCATGTCCTGCAAGAAAGTTACAGAATGATCTCCCACCTCTGTGCAGCCAGTGGCCTGTGCTCCCCAGTGCCATGCTGGCACCTCCACATTTATTTGACAAATAAAATTTGCAGAATTTTAAAATATTGTGCACAGATGGGTTTTTTTGGCACAGAAATTTTAATTTTTTTGGTGCAGAATTCCCTCAGGAATATGCCTATGTTTAAGAAGTGGGGAGAAGAGGCAGCACCGGGCTAGAGCAGCCTCTGCGGGAGTGAGAGACTCTCCATAGCTCACCCAGAGGAGGAGACTCTCCATAGCTCACTGGAAGAGGCTCTTCTCTGGTACTGCAGCCACCATCACCGTTTCTCCCCAACGGGAAGTACAGCAGCAGCTTGGGAGCAGCATGGCCAAGCAGGATGCTGCCTCCATTGCTCCAGAACTACAAAGCCCATTGTATAGCTGGGTCAGGACAGCAGATCCCCGTTCCTCATTGGTGCTGCTGTCAAGGAGGTGAAGCTGGCTGTTCACTGGCCTTTGGATAGGAGCTTGCCCCCACTGCTGCTACTTTTCCAGATGGGAGTTTCCAGTGAAGGACTCACTCCACCCTCCCCCTGCTATCACTGTTTCTGGGTCCCAAGAGACTGGCGCTGTTTCAATATTAGTTATTCTTCCAGAAGGAAGTGCTGCTCCTGGGGGAAGCTGGGCTCAGGTAGGGCGTTGCCTTTCAAAAGGACAAACTGGAGGGAGCTTGGCAGAGAGCAGCCAAAACGACGCATGAGCTGGAAAGTCAGAGCTCTGGGTAAGAGCTAGGTATGGGCATTGTGGGAAAGAGCTAGGGGAGGCCTGACAGCTGTCTACAGCTCTGGCAAGGGCCAGTAGAAAGCAGAGAGGGATCAATGATTAGTCATGAATCTATGGGGATAGAACAGCGATGGGCTTCACTGCTCCAGGGCAGCCCAGGCAGAGCCTTAGGCATGCGTTCACATTGGGACATGCCGCCAAGGGCACTGGTGGAATCACATGCCCTAGAGAGCCAAGGAGAGACTGGACACCCATCTCTCCCCTGTTCTTCCTCAGGACTTGCAGCAAGGCACCATGGGAAAGGGTGGGGGGATGGTCTCAGAAGAGCTTATACCCAGGCGTGTCCATTCCTACTGCCCCAGGAAATGACATGCAGTAAGTGAGCCAGGCACAGCGAGGATGTTGGCTGTGAAGCCCATGTCAAAGGGAGCCCACTGGGTTGTGATGCTCATCTCTGACAGCCATTTTCCTGTCCCCCTGCTGTTTTGCACATGCAGACAGGTCTTGACATGAAGCTGCAGCGTCTTCTGGTTGGCCAGATTGTCTCACTCTCCCTTGTCTGTGCTACAGCGTTAAAAAGTCTCAGGCTTTCACTCCCCCGCAGCTCCTTCTGGAAATATCCCCCTTGACCTTCACTGTCATTTATTTAAGGCTACAGTTCTTTAAAAATGTATCAATGTGGTAATCATGGCCCAACGTAAGGGGGGAGGGGGAGTTGTCAAGTTCCTTCCTGGCACAATTCCAGTGAAGTAAGTGGGTGAGACTCCATTGCCTGCAGCCCAAGGGCACAGCTTACCCTCCCCTGCCACAGGTCTCGTGCATTAGCACTGTTACTAGAATCCCAGTCAGGAGCTACCACAGTTACTCTCAGAGCATGTAATCCACACTCATGCCTGGCAGCAGGAGGCTTTTTCTTTCTCCCTGAAGCATCTCCTGTGGCTGTGTGTCAAGTCTCATCTCTGATCTCTAAGGACACTCTAAACACCTTTCAAGTCAGATCAGGAATCATTAGCTGCAGTGTTCACCCCCCCATCAGAGAGAGGTGTGAGCTGGACCCAGGGTCACAGGCTGCAGGGCAGATCAGAGAACTATTTAAATAGCGACCAAAGCTGGTGGCTGCAGCTTACTTGTAGTGCAGATAGGAGGACAGCCAGTCTGTCCACCAAAAGGGATTTCTGTTCTCTGCAGCAGATATTTGATAAGCAGATAGTTCACTTGTTCTTGATTTTACAGCTTCTGGGTCTCCATCAGACTTTTCCACAATGCAGATTTTGGGGCAGATGTGCAGAAGCTGGTATTATGCAGCACCACAGCAGTGCTGAGCACTAGGCAGGCAGCTCATGGGCAGTTGTGTTAGTTTACAGTAGCACTTAGAGGCCCCAGCGTGCTAGGTGCTGTACAAACACCATGAGACAGTCCCACTTCCAAGTGCCTACAGTCTAAACAGACAAAGGGCGGGAGAAAGGAAACACGATTTCTTTTATATTGATGGGAAAGGAGGTCCAGAACAAATAAGTGACTAGCCCAAGGTCACACAGGTTGTCTGTGACTGAGATGGGAATTTAGCTCAGATCTCTTAAGTCCCAGTTCAGTACCTTAAGAAAAGCTCTTATCTCCAGAGAGGAAGAAGTTTTCTTATTTATCCCCTTTTGCTAAAAAATAGGTAAACATTGGACATTAGCATGCTTGTACTTGAAGCCATTTAAGCTGTATTATGCTAGCTCTGTGTAGCTCAAAGGCTTGTCTCTCTCACCAATGAAAGTTGGTCCAATAAAAGATATTACCTCATCTTTATAATAGCCTGTAATTCTATAGTACCTATCACCCCAAAGATTAGTACCACCCATCCCTTCAGGGGCATGTCACTGTCCCTCAGTTTCTGCTCTGGGATGGTGCTCATCTGCCTTTGTAAAGTTCTTGGAGATCCTCGGAGAAGTGCTACCCCTGTGCAATGTAAGAGCCCAATCCTGCAAACATATACCCAGATGTGCAATTTTACTCGTGCTAGTGACCCCATTCAATGGGACAACTCATGTGACTAAGGTTACCTATGTGCCCAAACGTTATTACCAAAGACTTTAGAATGGTAAGTGAAATTGACACCATCAGAATTTAAAAAAAAAAAAAGCACCAGGCTAGTAGGACACATAATTAGTTTATAAATATTTGAAGGCTGGAAACAACAAGGAAGAGGAATTACAAGCAGCAGAGGAAGGGGCAATAACTTAGGGATAAGGGGGATGAAGATAAGCAAAGGAAAACCTTCCTGACAGCAACATCTGCCAGCTAAATGAATGGTCTCTTCCAGCAGAAGTGCCATCACATGGGACATTTTAAATGAATAGGACAGAACCCTACAAGACATGCTCCAGGGAACAGAGCTAAACTGACAGGTAGAAGGACTAGTCTCCAGTTTCTGTGACTCATCCCTGCACATGCACACATGGTACCATGGCTTGATCAGCTGCTGACAGATCTAGCATATGCCAGTAAATGCATCACATTGAGTCTTTTCAACCAGACAAGGGAATGTAAATGTCACATTATAACTGACTCACTGAACACTGATCCAGAGTCTAATCCCTCACCCAGAGATTTGGATTAGAGAGGGACAGGAATCCCCAAAGCTGAGAATGCTCCAAGGCTGGATCTGTAGCCTTTCAGGTTACAACACGAATGTAAAATCAGAAACTGCAGTAAAGTCAGTGGATCCCCCTTAACAGGGTCATTCACTGTTGGAGTGTTTCCTTGTGGCTGCACCTGGGGATTAGCACCATTCAGGTCTGATACCCTCCTTCCAATGGCTGCTCACATGGTGTCTCTTCTCACTCTCCAAGACTTGCAATGCTCCCTTTTCGTGACTCAGCCCTCCAAACAAGTCCCTTCTTCTTGGGTATCAGAGTCCCACTGGATCAGCTATCCACATGCCATTCCAAGTCCTGGTCCTGGGCCCCATGCCCAGTAGGGGAACCCAGGCCTACCCCCTACTGTAGATTCCAGACAGGGGCTCTACATCTAACAACTACAGTTTGCTTGCTCCTAGACTCCCTCTTCCTTCCCTTCTGTCTACCCCCTCTCCTTTAGGTTCCCAGCCCAAACTTCCTCCTCCTCCCAGGCAATGACTATTGATTACTTCTCCTCTTTCACATTTCCCTAGGTTCTCAAGCCCTAAACAATCCTCTCTTCTCCTAGGGAATGACAACAAGCTATTTCCCCATCAGCCCACTTCTCTTTGCAGCTTCCTCGCTTTATACAGGCCCAGCCTGCTCCTTCCCAGCTGAACGTCATCTTCCATTAGGCTTTATTGAGTGCTGGCCTCCTCCAGGTGCAGCATATAAAGTTAATTTATCTAAATTAAACTACTCTGCCTGGTTGGGGGCGGGGAGACACCCTGTCACCACCCTCAAATGGCCATGTGATACCAGCCCCTCCTCTTCTGGTGCTCTTCAGTAACTGTGTCCGTGTGCTCAATGAATGTTCTTAGGACATAAAGGTCACTCTTATGCCTTTATGTGAATGTTGATATAAGACAGTAAAGATAAACATGGGCCACTGTTGAAGGGATAGTTTTGTTTCAAGATGAGATTTCTCTCCTGCTGCACGCTGGGATTCTAACCTTCTGAAGTCGCAGTCTGTTTTTAGCACTGAGTGGCAGAAGATAAATGACACAAAGTCCCTTGAGACAGCAGCAGATGGATTAAGATTGTCAATATCATTGAGAAGTTGAACATAGCTGCGTGCGCTAAGTGTTGTTCCTACATTGGGCATGAACAGCAGCTAGGTTAAATGCACTGAGCAAATAACCAAGAGATAATCTCACCTAGAGGAGGAAATGAGGCTCTCGGTGTCTGGCAGATTGGCTTGTCACTGTGTGTGCTTCGGGATCCTTCAGCTAGGGGGCAGGAGTGTTTGTGGAGGGGTGTTGATAGTGGATACAGACCTCCCTCTGCAAAGATACTTTGCCTTGATTTTTGCAACCTTGTCTGGTAGTAGCCATGGCAAGAAAACCTAACAAGCTGCAACGGGCCCCAAGCCCAACGAGCAATGAATGAGTGCAGTTGTAATTCAGAAAGACATGGTGCCTCTAATTCTAGGTTGAGCAGGTTTCATGGGGAGTTTAATAATTTTTATTGAGAAACAACATGTGCTACTATTCTAAGTCTCCAGGTTTGGGAGGGTTGCAGCCTGCTGGATCTGACAACGAGCAAGTGTCTGTCTTGATCTGTTAGTTCAACAGCCTTGTTCTTTGGGGTTATTACAAGCCCCCTGTTGGTCGGTCCTGGACATGCTAAGCTCTGAGAGACATCCCTGCAGGTCAGCGATGGGTAACTAATAGCTATCTGGCGAGACAAAATCCTGTTCACACAACCAGGATTAGCAGTTCTTCAGAAGTAACTCAAGACCACGTCTCTTTTCAAAGGAGAGCTAAACCTAGAACTATAAGCCTGAGATGAGATGAGATGCTAACGGTCCCTCACGTGCTCCTTACCTGAAGGTGCTGCTGCACTGCTTAGGGGTTCTAACTGATTACCTTGTCTGCCACCAAATGAATCTTTTTAGCATTTCAGGTTGTTTATTCCCTTTCTATCCCCAGGCCGGAAAATAGGACTTCCCATCTTCTAGTCTGCATTGGTCCGAGACCGCTGGGATCAATTATTTCCATTGGAGTGCAAAGCTTGCCCAGTAGATGAATGCAATCCAAATGGACAGGGCAGCTGAGGGCCGTCTGGTCAGAGAAGCTTGCACAGGGTGGGAATCAGGCAGCAGGGGGAAAGCATCAGGAGAGAAAACACCCTGGACCTGCGTAGCAATCTTTTAAGGGAATTCCACCACTGTGATGAGCTGGGAGCACACTCTGACCATGCAGACCCCAGCACATGGGGGAACACAGCCCACGTCAGCGCAGACTGTAAACTCCTTGGCCATGTCACAGAGAGAGAAATATTCTTCATCTTGCCACACACTAATCATGTTAAAGGGGACGACTAAGCAAGTGAACTGATGCTTTGCACCTAGCAAGGGGCAGCAGGCCATGATCGCATACGTGCCCCATTTCAGAGCCTTCTCCGTGAGGGGCTTCATTCAGAGCCTTCTGCAGCCATGAGCCTGTCCCAGGGCCTATGCTGAAGCCAGCTCTCACTCACTGTGCTGGGGGTGCTGCAGAAACCTGTAGTGTCTGAAATAGCATTGCTGACGGCTCCAAGGTGGCTTGAGAAGGCTGGTGGAATGAGTTAGTGGCCAGTGCTGGGGGATGGAATTCAGAGAGAGGCCGCAAGGTCTGTTCCTCAACGAATAATGTGAAATAAGGAAGCAGAAAGAAACAAAGGAGCCCAAGAGCAATTTCAGCCCAGTCCTACAACGCTGGACAAAATGCCCACCCCCCTCCAAGGACAGCCTGCCTGGGCAACCATATGGACAATTTTTCTGCACTAAGACAGGGGAAGCTCAGCTGAGGTTAACCCCTCGTTCCCTGGGAACCAGGGCCTATAAAACCTAAGATCACCAGACCAAAAGGCCCGCCCCCGCAGATGAGGGAGGGACTACAGAGCTCTGGGTTCAACTAGCACTGGGAAGAATGACTGAGAAAATAGGGGCAAGGGCAGTGCTTAATTTGCGCCAGGGTTTGCCCATTCATAGCCCCGGCACTGCTGGGCTTGCCGCATCAGTTATGAAAGTAAAAACAGTTGCTTGACCCCTAGCACCTAATTGGTTGAGCCCTGGCATCTCTTTCATTACAAATTAAGCACTGGGCAAGGGTGAAGTTCACGGAGAGCTGGGAGGGACACGGAGCAGAGGACCTCACGCCAGGGCCCAGGCTGTGACCTGGTGCTTGGAAGGGAAAGGGAGTGTGTTCAGGACACACAATTCAAGGTCAATTCCCAGAGCTTGGTCTTCGTAGGCAGCTTTAATCCCCATCCCTTGGGGAAAGAGCAGCAAGCTGAGGCCAGGTCACAGGCACTCTGCAGCTGCTGCACCTTGAGATCAGATGGAGAGTTTAGTTCATTGTCTGCTCAAAGCAAAGAGGTAACAGTAAATCAGAACCTGCCTGTGGGAACTCAAAGTTGTTAAGGTCCAGGCAGGCTCAGGAATCCAGCTCCCCTCTCTGTCCTCAGTGTGGTTTGCCAGAGCGTTTTCTGAGTGGTACCTGGTGAGATCTTCCCTATGGGGCTTCTTTCAGGAGCCTCTGGTTTTCAGATAACCCTGAGTGACCTTTCTGAGAGGGTAAGGTCAGCAGGTGCTTGAGGGGGTATGTGAATGGCATTGCATGACTGGGGCTACTTTTGTGAGTAGGGTTGGCAGGGTTGGGCCCACAGCACAGAGGTGCAGGAGCAGCGGCTGATTCGTGCTCCTCTCTCCCAAAAGTTGGGAACCAGAACGTTCCCTGATTCAGGGCAGCCCATGGGAGTATTCACAAACCACAGCTGAGCAGACACCGCAGCGGTCCTGGGGTTGGCAGGAGCAGCTGATCCCCTATTCTGGTCTGTCAGGCCAGATGGCCTGTTCTGCTCTTTGGTTCTGGAGACAGCAGGAAATGCTTGTGCCTTGCCCAAAAGCAAAAACAAGTTGTCAGCTCAGGAGTTTGTTCCCCTTTCTGAAATCCAAGTGGGTGTTCTCAGCTGACCACGCATCACTGATCAAGGGCAATTGCACTGACAGCTGCAGAAGGTCCTGCCGAGCCAGACTTGTGGCTGCTAGGAGAGCTGATTAAAACAGAGAGAGCCTGGAAAAAGGAGCTCTGTACCTGGCAGTAAGATGTAACCATGCTAAAGCACGTTGGCACAGGGCTGGCACATAGGACGCTGGACTAGGAGGGCAGGATTCTGTTCCCAGCTCTGCACTAATTGGCTCTGTAACCCTAGACTTCATCACTTTGTGCCTCTGTTTCCCCTCCTACCTCTTGTGAGTCTTGCCATTTAGACTGCAATCTCTGGGGGGCAGGGACTGCCTCTCGCTATGTGTATGCACAGCACCTAACACAATGGGGCCCTGAGCTCATAAAAATTATAAACAATAATGTGTGCTGCCCACCTATTGGCTCTTCCCCTCAGATTTTAGAGGCCACCTCTTGCTGATAGTGCTGCAGCCTAAGTGAGGCTGTTTAGCTCAGGCAAGCTAGCCCCTAATGTCCATCCAGAAAGGGGCCCAGACTTGCTCTCCATGTTGCTATTTTAGGCTGAGTCGAAGGAAATATTTCCTTATGGGGAGATCAAGTGGACTGTGGAGTGGTGTCCCAAGGGAAGTGGTGGCCTCCCAGCTTGTTTGAGGAGTTATATACACTGCATTAGACAAAGCTTAGAAGAATAAATTGTAAGGAACAATCCTGAACTGATCTGCCCAATGGTTTGGACCTAATTGCTCCAATCCCATGTCTGGAGTGTATGAGCCTTTGATACTCAATAGTATGTTAGTTGGCTTGATTCTCTCCTGGTGTCACCCCACTGACTCACTGCAGTCATTCCTCATTTACACGGATGTGAGTGAGTCAGAATTGGGCTCAGTGTCTATGGGGAGTAGTGTGGGGTGAGTGGCTAATCAGCTGGCTGAGGAGATGTCCCTTCGAGAAGGGCTGAAATTTTGGAGAATTTCTCTCCCAGCAGTGCTAGTACTACTGACAAATGAGCCATTCCTACCATCTCCTTGATATAGTGCTCTTAATCCATGAGATTTCCGTATTCTCATGCCCAGGGGGACTCGCATTAGCAGTTATATTAGTTCAGCAGAAGGTGGAGAGCTATCTTATACAGGAGAGTGAATACCGGCCTAACTGAACTGACTTCAATACAAGTTTTGCAGGAGTGAATTTATTTTAAAAACATACAATTTTTGCAAGACAATGAATATTAAACAGAGAAAGAGAGTGTTAGGTATTTCCTCATGGGCAGGGGTGTCACCGTGGTGGGGGCATTCCCAGCAGTAGCCCTACATATTTCTGTAGCAACTCCTGAATGATCTTGGCCTGGCTCAGGTGGGATTTGCTGTCTTGACTGGCCAAGGCGGCTGTGACACACAGATAGTTGCAAACATTTGAAACTTGGTTTTCCTTTGGCTGTTGTCTTCGTTTGCTGCCCTGGGTTTTTTTGTTTGTTTCCCACCCCACCCCCCAGATTTTGCAAATATTGTAAGTTTTTTGCAAAGCATGAACAGAAACCAAAGCCCAGATTTTCAGAATTTGACCTGTTCCATTTGTACAAATGGATGTCTAACTGGTCACTTGCACATGTACATGAAATCACAGTACTGGGGAGAGGGGTAAATGTGCACTCAGTTCTGAAAAGCTGAGCCCCATTCTTGTTCACAAACCCACTCACATCATAGGGAATTGTTAGTTAGAAGAGGCTAAGCAGAGACCACTGAAGCACGAAGGCATATGCCACCATTCACATGACTGTCATGCTGTCACATGCTAGTTATAGTTATGCAGCAGAAGCTGATAATGATCATACACGTAGAAAGCACCTTTCATCTAGAAGGTCCCAGAGTACTGTTACAAGCCTTGCTGACTGATTTACTGTCAATGTACAGCAATCACTTTCTCCCCCATTGGGGTACAGCCACTTCTGGGTTAAAGTGCAGCAACCATTCAATGATCCATAGCAACACGACACAATAGTCTAAGGACAGGACATGGAGGATACTATGTGTAATAGAAACTGCTAGAAAAATGTAGGTAGGAAGAATATAATGACCCACCTTGGAATTCGATCAGGACATTGGGGGCTAACACCCTATTTCTTTTTTTTTTTAAACTGCCTGCATATCTGCCATCCTCTTTAAACCCGAACGAGACAAAGCCCCTAGAAAATACACAGTAGGGAGTGAAGCACTGGAGTGAAATCCAACCCCCACTGAAGTAATGGGAGTTTTGCCATTGGTTTCACTGGGGCCTAGGATTTTGCCCTAGGTGGCCAATGGAAGGTGCCTTCTATCTCTAACCCCTATGATCCTATTTCCCCACACTTCCTCTGTTTCTGCCTTGCTCCAGCCCTCAGTCCCTTCTGGGAGTCTTTACAATTTCTACAGCACCTGGGTCGCACAAGCGATGGCCCGGGATAACTCTGGATAAGTCACTTGTGCATTTGCACACTGCCTGATTCTATATCAATTGAAAAGTGGGCGGGAAGGTGTGTCAGTGCAGCCAGGAACTGAAACGAGTACGGAATTCACAGAATTCGGGTTTGGGCCTTGGAGGGCGTCCTTTGACATGTGGAGAATGAAGATTTGCTGGGATGTAATGATGGGCAGCAAACTGCTTTCAGCTCAGTCAGTGGCTGGGTGTAACTGGAACCCTTACTGTCTCCTCGCTGGGCAAGGGGCAGCTGCTCTCACTGCGGTCACTTGGTTTACAGGTGTCTCTTCTGGACACCTGTAAAGCAAAGCTTGTTTCTGATGACATTTTTCATTTCTCTGGACAGTATCGGCCCAGTGGAGAGAGACACTTTCTTGAGGCTTCCTCAGTGAAATGGGACACCCACAAATTTATCTCACATGAAGCCCGAAACCATAGCCAGTATCAAATTACAGGAGAAACTTTTGGACCGTGTGTCATCTTATCAGCTGATGAATGATTTGCCTCCTTCCTGTTTCCTGCATGGAGTGTAACTCCCTCTCCCCAGGAATGTGAGATTTGCTTTCCTCTTCGACCCTGTGGCCATTCTTAGCCCTAGATGTTTTAGGCACTATTGGATAAACTCTGTGAACAGGGGCAGGAGAAGTATGCACAAGAATTATAGTCATGGTGAAGGCACAGTACTTGGAGCACAGGCCTGAATTGTATTCCCTGCTCTGCCACTGATTTATTGGGTGGCCTTGGGCAAGTCTCTTAACCTCCCTATGCCTCAGTTTCCCTATCTGTAAAATGGGGATAACACTTTTCTCTTTTGTAAGATGCTCAAATTAATTAATATTTTGTAAAGTGGTTTGTGCTCTCTAAATAACAGATGCTGCTACATAAGTGTAAAGTATTAGCATTACTGAAAAGTCCACACAGTGCTAAGAAAAGATAGCAATATTCCACTGCTCAGAGAGTGAGTTCTAAGAATAGCAATATCTGTATCTGCAGAGAATAATCCATGAGAAAGAGATAAGAATCAGATTACAGAATAGAGAAGACAAGTAATTTATTGTGTGCTGTGGAAAGAATACAGAGCAACATGTTATCACAGTGGCACTGTATATGTGAGATGGTATTTGCCAATAGCTCACTAGAGAGAAAATAATTTACCATTCCAGTTAAGTGCCTTAATGGTCTAATGCCACTCCCCTGCAGTGTTCCTGAATGGATTGTGGAGCAGGGTAGTTTTGTTAATTAACTAATGATACTGAAAAATTGATGTAGAAAATCACTGTTAGGAGTAGCTCATTAAATGTGACCAAGAAGGCAGCTTGCTCTAATCACTACACGAGGGAGCTTGGGTTTGTTCCCACTTCTGCTATTGATTCTTTGTGACCTTAACTGTGTCTCTTGACATCTCTGCTTCTTGGTTGACCCTTTTGCAGATAGGTATAACAATTCTTACCTACCTCACAGGACCGTGGGAAGGTTAAATTACTTGCTGACTGCAAAGTAATGTGAACTCCTGTGATGAAAGGAGCTATGTGATAAGCATCATGATTTCAGTGGTAAACAAAATGATGTGAGAGCATAGAGGGCTGGATTCTGATCAGCACAGCTCCATGACCTTGGGCTGATTCCATGCTGGCCTCAAAGTATTTCAAAGCAGCTCAAAATTATTCTGGGTTCCAGGAGCTGGCTGTATCTGCTAGCTAGAGATTCTCCCAGCAGAGCGGAGTCCCCAGCTAAGGAGACCTGGTTGCTTTCTAGCCCCATTTGCACTACCCAAGACATGTGAAGAGACCTTAATGCAGCTTAGACCCAGAGAGATCATACCCTTCACTTAAGGGTTTCAAAATAGATAGTGAAAACAACCTCTTTCTGTTTTGGCTTCTGCTCTGTCTATGGGCCAATTGTCATGATGTGGTCTAATGGGTGTTCAGGGTTTTCAAAATGTTTTCCTTGTTCTGCCAGGTGACTCTTCACAGTGTTGCCAACAATTTCACAATATTTAGTGTTTTTCTTAAAGCTCCAGCTCCCAGATTCATGTGATTAGGTGAGAATTTCACTTTTCATTTTATTTATTTATTTCATACTTATGGTTACAGAGAAAAGCTTGAAAACCTCATGGAGGCTCAGCAGTCAGAGGGAAGTATAAATTACCCCAAAATTTATTTAAATCTCAGGATGTTTAAGCCAATCTCCTGGGTTTCTGGGACCTGACTCAGGATTTTTGAACAGTTGGCACTGGCAATTCTGCTCCTGTGTTTCTTATTGGTAGTTAGTGTCCCATCTACCTCCATGTGACACTGATTGGAGCAGCTGTTACCCAGTCACTGGCTCTGAGAGTTACTCTGGTTTATGACAGACCTATATTTCTTAGTATGAAACAGAAGTAAATACTTAGGATTCTTATTTTCCAGGATCTCGATCAACAATGCTTTTGCATTTCAATAGCCCCTTTCATCTCAGGATCTAAAATCACTTTAGAAACCTTAGCTATAATCAGGCTTTCACAGAGGCTAAACTATCTTACAAATGAGGAAACTGAGGCACCGAGAGATGATGTGAGTTACCCAAGGTGATGCAAGAACTGAATGGCAAAGCTGGGAATAGATGTTGTGACTGATGCCTCCCAGCCCTGAGTGCTACATTAAAGTAATAAGAGTCAAACCAGGGGGGAGAATTTTGCAATCTTGTTTTAATTATGTTTGTCAAATTTAGTTAGTCTGGAAGCAGTTTCTGTATTTCGAGCAGTGGCGGGAGTTCTTTAGGCATCTGGCCAGCTGAATATTAGTGCAGATACTGTGAGCCATTTAGTGTCTGAGCTGCTCTGTCTTTCCAGAGGATGGGAGCATCTGTTTATTTAGGGCCAAATTTTGCCACCCATACTCACACTCAGTAGATCCTTACTCTGCACGTAGCCCCATTGAAATCAATATAGCCAATTGTGTTAGTACGGTACAATTCAATGTGAGTGTGGGTTGTGGGGCATCAAAATCTGGCCCTTCGCTGTTAGAAAATATGTATTATCTTCCCCCTCCCCCACCTTCCCTGGTGATGGAGTGTAAATCCCACACTGGTCCTGAGAGGGTTAACAGGAGCCTGTGAACTCAATTAGCCTGCCTGCTGGCACCTGTAGGGGTGGTAAGTAGGTCAATTAGCAGATCCACCTGAAGAAGAGTCAGGTGTTCCTTAAAAGGATTTAGAAAGCTCAGTTAGAGAGGATGCTATGAGCTCCTGTTCTCTGAGATTACTGCCCTTAATAAGGGAGTGGTGATAGGAGGGAGTTAGCACCTATAGTGGATTTCAAAAGAGGGATATGACTTCAGGAAGGCAGCCCTGGGGAGCTGGTCTTCAGCTGAGGAGTAGAGTATCAGGGAGGCGTTCTGAAGTCTAAGTCTAGTGAGGGTAGAGGTGGTTTAAGTTTATATGGTTGGTTTGGGATCCTTCAGAGAACTCCAAGGGGAATCCTGCAAACCGTAGCCCTGAAGGACAGGTGAAGCCTGAATCCTTCAGGTAGGTGTGAGGAATGTTGCTACAGGGTGAGACCAAGAAGGGGCTGTTAGGGAGGCCTGTAGATAGCCGAGGTAGGAAGAAGCAGAGGGCCTGAGTAGACAGACCTTGCCTGCTTGATACAAGGTCCCTGGCTTGGAACCTAGAAGAGAGGGAAAGCCTGGGTTCCCCTACCAACCACTGGCAAAGGTGGTTGAAGACCCCAGATACTGGGGCGGGGGGTGGTAATACTAACAAGTCCAGACTTGCACCAAAGACTCATCTTGAGGCCATGAGACTATTGTTTGTTGGACTTTAAGGGGTGGGATGAAAAGCAGTCTGGCTGGAGGGCTGAGTCACAAGATGAGCCACATCACTGCAAGGCTGGAGCAGCTGTGGGCAGGGGTTGCCAGACAAGGAGGGCCTGCTAGGCCATCCTCAGTCATGGTGGGGGCTCCAGCGATGAGCTTACTCTTCTACACCTCCGTTCTTCTTTTATTATATTTTTGTATTTCCTAGTCTGAGCATATTATCATTCTCCCCACCCCCACTGCTGTATTTTAAGGTGGAAATTTTTCTTAGCCAGTAACTTCTTTCAAAATGCAGAACGTGTATGAGTTACCTGGCTTCTGCTCCATTTCCAGTGTGTATTGTTTTCTCTCACTCCCCATTTGATTAGTGGTCCTGGTAACCGACAGAGTTTCTACAGGATCTTAGAAATGTTTTGCATATTATACAACATGGTAGCTAGTGTTCCATGTGCTGAGGATGTTTTTCCTGAGGGTGTTGTATTCATTTCATTTCCCCAGTTTGTTTTATGGTTCTGGATATGTAATTCCAATAGCCAACTCTATAGTAAAGAGACTGGACATCTCTCTTTGTCTTCCATGTAGTCACTCTTTCTCCAGTCTGGGTCTCTTGGACATGGCATTTCTGGAGTTTGATCCTTTTGTATATATCCAGGACATAGCAGCCTTTTTCCTGTCACAGAAGGATATTCTTGTTTTGGGGATTCCCTTATTTACCCAAATGTTCTAGTAAATTGCATTCCTTGCAGTGCTTATGCAGGAAGAGTTGTGCATATATATAGTATTTGTGCCCACTCTGTCAGTTTTGCCATTAGAAGGTGGAGTTCTGAGAACAGGAAGCAATGCGAGCTGACCAGGTTGTGGATTGGTGCACGGGCTTCTCGCTGCCATCTTTTTCTGCCTCGTAAATTGCCCTGTGGCAGGGTTCAGCCCGTAATCGGGAATTTATTCATCAACTTCAATGGACTTTGGATCATGCTATTTGATAACTGCTCTGCTCTGCTCTACCCCAGTCCCCTCCCCTAGGAATGTGTTGCCTACATGTTGTTTAAATAGCACCTAAAAGCTAAATGGACAATAAAGCCCAGTTTTGCATCAGTGCAAATCTACCTAAACGGATGTCCTGCAGTTTCAGTCTTGCTGTTCACATGGTGGGGAGCAGCACATGGAATCTGTACTAGTTGAACAGGATCATCTTAGACCCAAATCCTTATTTGTAGGACAGGGCTTTATTTTATATTAATGGTGGGGGTTTGGGTAATATGGCATAACACAGAGTGATGTCTCTTGAGATTTAATACAATACTGAGTGCTTATATAAGGCTCTTTGGAGTCAAAGCACTTTGCAAACATTAACTACTTAATCTTCACAGTCCTCCTGTGGGGTAGATGAGTGGGAAAACTGACATGATTAAGTGACTTGGTTGCAAAAGGCTACAGGGATCTGGATCAGACCTGGGGTCAGAACTTTCTAGCTCCCAGCCCTGCATGCTAGACAATGCTTCTCAAGAGAATAAAGTTCATGCGTGGCCATCAAAGCACCAGAATATGGAAAAACAAAGATAAAGGGCCCTGAGGAGTGTATTTCAGTGGAAACATCCATAACTGTAATACATAGTCAGATTTTCAGACACCAGTGTCCCTTTTTACAGGGGCAAATTGTAGGTCCAAAATTGCAACAGCAAAAATGGAAGGCTGGTGTACAGTTTTCTGTATCACATAAAGGGCATTTTTGCAGGTTAGGACCCATCAGGCATATAAACAGATTTTTTTTTTTTAATATATGAAGCTAAAATATTCCCTGTTGTCTAGGATGGGGAGGCCTAGCCCTGCTCAGGAGCTCCTGGCCTCTCTGGATGCTCAGATAAGATCTTTCACAAGGTCTGAAGGCAGAACGTTTCCTGCCACGCTTGTAGTCCCCATTCCCGACTTCTTCCTGGTAACAAGCACCATGACCTGCACAGTCCTTTTCAGAGCCGGCTGGCAAGCAGGCCTGTCTGCCAGGAGATTGGGCCTGGTTGTAGGGTCGGGTTGCTGGGTGAGCTTATAGCACCTGGGATAGTTACTGAAACATTCAAAAGTGTCGTTGCAGTTCCTGCAAGCCCCAGGGGACTCAGGGAAGGCTGTGGAGAGCCTGGCAGAGGTTCTGCCCTCTCTGGTCTGGAAAGACTGGAGTGTGACGACACTTTGGTGGCTGCAGCAGATGACGGCACAGATGGCCTGCAGCAGGGACAGGTCTTTGGAGAGGAACTTCTGGAAGTTGGGTTTGAAAAGCAGATAGACCAGAGGGTTGTAGGTCGTTGAGGACTTGGCAAAAACGGCAGAGAGTGCAAAGGCCAGAACTGGAACCTGGCTGGCATCTCCAAAGGCTGCCCACATGGCAACAATTGCATACGGGGTCCAAGCAGCCAGAAATCCAATGCACACAGCAACGCTTAGCTGGAAGAGAAAAGGAAATGACTATGGTATGAAGCATAGTGTTCCCCCAACACTCATGAAGTGCACACAGGCCTATGCCATAATCCCAAGGCCAAGCAACCCTAAGTTTTGAGAGGATGGGAGGTTACACTTTGAACCTAATCCCAATTCAGCCATGGCCCCTAAGGGCCAGAGCCAGCCCTCTGGCTCAAACATTCCAGATCAAACTTTTCCTCAGCAGCCCCTCTGTAGCATACACATGTGTACAAAGAATAATAATAAAGACAGCTCCTAGCTTTGCAGTGAGCATTTTGGCTGCCATCCCATCTGCAGCAATGTATCTAAGGGGAGAAATGATGCCACAGACCCCTGGCACAATAGTTAGGTGGGTCTCTGTTTTTCAATATTCCCTCCCAGTCACCAACAGACCATCCACACTAGATATGTTTGTGGGGTCAGAAGGCCTCACTGCAGGAAATAGCTCCTGAGAGACACTGGTGCTGAAAAGAAACCAGGTGGTGTGTGATATCCCCTTTCTACCTTCTCCTGCTGTGAGGTCTTAACCCTATCTGTATGTTGGGATGGATGTCCGTTGGGGTGGTATTTTGAACACAGTTTGAGAGCCCTACTCCTCTGTTTATTTACATAGCTATGATCTGAAAAGCTGTGTGATGCTTGGACGTGCAGGAAAGGTTCAGTATGTAAATAGTTAAATTGCCAGCCGGCAATGTAATATAGGCAAAGCAAGTCAGCATGTTACAGCTCAGATACGTTAGTTGCTTCAACCATATCATTCTGTTCTATATCACATAGGACGCTTGTTGGGGAAAGGTTAAGAATTCTGAGGCTTTCCTTATCATGATGAGCTGTGAAGGCAAAAAGCACAAGTAGGCTGAACATAATAAGCTCTTTGGGATAGAGAAGAATGATTGTATTACAGTCACACCCAAAAGCCCTAACTGGAACAGGGCCCTGTTGTGCACAGTGAGAGACAGTCTCTGTCCCAAAGAATGTATAATCTAGAGAGAGACAGCAAACAAATGGGGAGAGGCATTTTTCCTCCCATTTTACAGATGAGGAACAAAGGCACAAACAAAAGAAGTTAGTGGCAGGGCTGGGAGCTGAGTGCTGGTTCAGTGGTTTCACCACAAGCACATCCTTCCTCCTATACCGCACGCACATTTGAGTCTATGTTAGAAAATCACATTTTCTTCCTTTAAAAAAGGCATCAATTCTTTTGACAGACTTCTCCCACACCCCCTGGTAAATTATAGTATTAGCGGTAGACTGGGGAACAATGAGTCATGAAGGCAGCATTTTTTTTATTATTTCCAATGTAATTTAATATGAAAACAAATCCATCAGATGGCTTTAAATAAGGAGGAGGAGAAGGGATGTATTACTAGCAGCACAAATATAAACACCTGGAGAATTAATCTGGCTTGGTAAATACTTCTACTTTTCAGAAGCCTTCAAGGAGTCTCATTATTTTAGGTGCAAATAAATATGGATTTGTGTGGACTCGTTCAAATGCTTGACTCAGAATTCCAAACAAACCAGTGTTTGATTGCGTGAGCAAGACCCTAGCATGTTTGGATATTGCCTCCAGGAAGCTGCCTCCATCTGTCACTGGTGAAGGTGGCTTTGCCACCCTGGCTCCAAACTCCTCCATAATAAAAGGAGAACGTGTTTGCCAACAAATCAAGGCAGCTCTGGGAACAGTTATGCTGCTGTCACTAGATAGTCAGGAAACGCTCAGATTTTGAGATACGGGGGGGGGTGGTCATATTTTCAGCCTGCATTTGCCTTTGTTTTAATGTTTTGTGCCTGCGGAATGTGGGGGAGGGATGGAATAGTTGCAGACAAGATTATTTGTTGCTGATCTGATAAGATTTTTTTCTTCTTTCATGATCCTGTGTGTTTCTTTCATGTGTCACTATGCAGGGAAATGGTAACAGCCATCTTTTCCCTTCCTATTTTCATGTTCTCAATTATTTATTAGCCATGCTTTCCCACCCCTCCATTGTGTGTCTTGATGCCAGAGTGCTTAGGTGGTATTTGGATAGTAGTGTACGTATTTTTCCTTTTGGAGAGGAATAGAAATAGGATAGAGCTTCAAAATTTGGAGCCAGGGTTCAGATCCAAATTTCACCCAAAATTTGAGGGCTTAGCATCTGGCTTTTGGTTTGAGCCTATTTCTAGGGAGGAGCAAGTGGCTTCAGAATTCTTAGTCTTCTGCTGAATTTGTCTAGATATACTTGGGCCGATCTTCCAGTGACTCAGCAACTACAAGCCTAAAATGTGTGTGCATTTACTGCAGCTGTGCAATCAAATGGGCTAACTGTGGACCTTATGTAACTAATTAGCCATGTGCATGCATATTAGGCATATATTTGCATGCCTAGCTTGTTTGAGAATCTGGCCCTCAAATCCTGGGCAGTGTTCAGGGTGTCTCAGCTGACAGAGCAATTAATTGCTCAGGAAAGGGTAATGAACCTTCATACTTCTGGCATCAGCTGATCCCTGCTGGTGCTAGGAAGGAAAGGCCCATGCAATCAATTGACCAGCAGCCTGGAGAAGAGGAGGGCACTTTGCGCTCAAGCAGTGGTGCTCAACCTATTTACCGTTGTGAGTCGCATACACAGCTCTCTCTGTGTCATGTGGGCCGCATCCACACAATATGTATACTACCTCTTTGGCCCTGAGAATGTCACATGGATTGCAGCTGTGTGCTGATTGGGCCACAAGCGGGTTGAGAACCACTGCTCTAACGCATGAGGTATTGGCCATTGCCAGAGGCAGAATGCTGGACTTAAAGTACTAGTGACCTGATGCAGTAAAGCAAATCATGTGTAATGCCATACTGTCCTCTTCAACCAATGAGCTGGGCAGGAGTTCCAGCTGCACTAGAAGACCATAGGAGTGAGAGATCATTGAGTCCATTTCCCTGCAAGATCATCCAGCCCCCACAAGCCATGTATCAGGCCCTACCCTGGTAAGTGATGAACAGAGAATGGAGAAGAGATACAGGCAGTGTCTGATGTTTTACCTTGTCTTAGAAGCTATGCTCAAGCTGCAGAATTCTGCTGCAAACTGGCTCAGAGCTTGAACTTTCCCAATAGTTCAGCAGGCTCAAATCAGATTATTTTTTCCAGTTATTTTTTGTTTTAAATAATTGATAATACTTAGCACTTTGCATGCAAGGATCTCAAGGAGCTCCACAAAGCTGGATGAGTATCATTATCCCCATTTTACAGACAGGTAAACTGAGGCACAGAGAGGGGTGTGGCCTGCCTGAGGTCACAGAGGAAATCTCTGGCTGAGCTGGGAGCAGAGCCCAGGGATCCTACATTCCAGTTTATGCTGTATCCCCTTAGTAACACTTTCCCTATGTGTGGTGAGAGATCTCCCAGCAAAGCCCCTTTGCTTTCATTGCTGCACACAAGTCCCATTGCCCTACCTTGACAATCAAGCTGTGCACGCTGTTGGCTTTGCTCTGCAGTGACATGTGCTGCTTCACGGCTCTTCGGGACACTTTCACAGTCCAAAGGATGAGCGAGTAGGAGATGAGGATCAGAAGGCAAGGGAAGAGGTAACAGAAGATGAAGAGGACCACGATATAGATCATTGCCTCCCTGGTTGAAGCTTTCCACTTAAGGCAGCAGGCTGTCCCATAGGGCTCTGGTCCGTAACTGCCCCAGTTGGCTAGAGGAGCTATGGCAAAGACAAGGGCGTATGCCCAGACACACAGTAACAGGACACCAGCGTGTGTGGGAGAGAACTTATTGCCTGCAAAGAGAGAAATGACAACAGTTGGCAGGTTTCTAAAGAAAAGGGCTGAGGCTCCCTCAGTTCTGAGGGGATGGCGTTCAGAAAAGGGCCATAATCTGGAGCCGTTTATCGGAGCCAACCCCAAATGTAGGGCATTGAGATGAAATAGGACCCACATATGACCCCCACCCCCTAGTTCTGGTTTTGCAGAGCTTAGAAAGGCAGGTTAGCGTTATCATCCCCCATTTTAAAGATAGTGAAACTGAGGCACCACAGACAGGCTAAGTGACTTGCCCAAGGTCACAGACAAGAGGCAGAGCTAAGAACAGAACATGTCTCCTGCTCCCCAGCTCTGGGCTTGTCCCCTGATTCATGCTGCTTTTGCTGCAGGTAACAAATGCTCTTTTGGATTGATGAGGTTTTTTTACAAACCCAACCACCCTTAGCAGAGATCCCTCTCCCCCCCCCCACCCCACTACTCTTCTCAGGTTCAGTCAGTAGCGTTACTTGAATAACTATTGTTCTCAGTTTTTACTTTCAGAGGAATTGTGTGACAAAGTGTTGGTAGCTCCTCCAAGGTTTTCAACAAAGCTTTACATTTTACATTACATGGGTCAGGACTGCGTTTTCAAAGGGCTTCTGGAATTTGATGCACAGTAAATAGTCTGCACCTCTGCGCATGAAACTTTGCGTATTTACACACATGCACGGCTGCACCTGCAAATACTTTCAGAAGCCATTTGAACATGTGTCCCTTAATGTCAGTGCTGATGGACAGCTCCAGTCCCAAGGGGTATAGCCTCCTCTTGGTATGTGCCAGTCACTGCCATTTGTTTTGATAGTAGTCACTGTATGGATGCATCAGCAGCAGTTTATGGCCCCCACCTTCCCAAGTAATACTCTAGCAATGTTGACTGTAACCCAAAAGGCAGCGTTTCCTCATAGCTGCCATGGGCAATGATCAGAATGGAAATCCAATACACATGTGCACTGAAGGCTGATTTTGCGTGTGTGTGTGTCTATATACCTGGAACAGGCTGGATTGGGTATTTTCATACATTACCGTATGCAGGACAGTACTTAATATTTGACTTTAATTTGGGTCTAGTCTCCGGTGACTGGTGTCCTAGCTATCAGAGTAAGTTGTTAAAGACAGACACCAAAAATATGGCGCTTTGGAATTAGTGTTGCTGAGGCCTGCATTTTCAGTAAGATGCATGTGTAATTACACGCCTCAACCGGCACAAAGTTACCATGAACATGTGCACAGTCATGGTCACTGCATGCACAAATGCACCCGTCTGTCTCTCTGGGTTCTGAGTAGAGATCCACGGTCGCTCTGGTCTTCCCCAGGAAGGTGTGCCAGAGCCTTGGCCCTGTTGCTGAGAAAGCCCTGCTCCCACAAGCTCCACTGGAGGTTGGCAGCTTCTTTGTTCCTGAGAAAAGCAGCTGTGAGGGAGGTGTTACTTCAGAGGGCGCCTCTCCCTGTGACATCTCAGGACAATCCCCTGTAAGGCCTTGAAGTTTAGCTCTGAAACCTTGAATTTGATGCAGTGTTTCACAGGGACCCTGGGTAGTAAGCAGAGCATCAGGAGTTGGGGAGAATGAAGTGCTCCTGGTGACTGGTGTTGCTGAGGAGAAGACTGCTGTCTTCTGGAGTTACTGAAGCTTTCCTGATGTTGGAGTGTTCATATCTAGATCCAGCGAGCGGCAGGAGTCCAGCCTGGAGGGTTGGAGGGCCTTGATCTCTACGGCCAAGCTTCTTGGCTAAGCTGAGGTGCAGTTTTCTGGCTAGTCACAAATAAAAGAGAACAATGTGTGTGGTCACAGTGTGGCATATGCTCATCAGCAGTGAGGAGTCCAGGAGGGCTG
This sequence comes from Malaclemys terrapin pileata, assembly GCF_027887155.1. Taxonomy (NCBI): domain Eukaryota; kingdom Metazoa; phylum Chordata; order Testudines; family Emydidae; genus Malaclemys; species Malaclemys terrapin. Next base: position 17,088,639 of record NC_071516.1, on the reverse strand, counting down.
ATGCCACCATCTTCAGCAGAGACCTTTGATGCAGGGCAAGGTGATGATAATTGGTAGGTCTCCAAAGTGTTTCTGTCTTCTCCCAGCATCACCTGTGTCGTGCTTGGTTTCTTCTTCAGCCAGGCAGAAGGAGATGAGGCTATTTGCAATGATATATAGATGACGTCCTCTTTGGTGTTGGCATTTGAGACCATGGTGTTTCATAGTTCCCCATAGGTCTTAAGAGTTGGAGAAGGAGGACTGAGCTTTATGGGACTCCACAGATCTTTGGTCTGAGGGGGGAGGAGGATTTGCCTATCGCCCTTCTCTCTGAACATCCTATAAGGTAGGACAAGAGCTATCCTAGAGCAGTCCTGTCAATTTCTGGTACAAATCAGGTGGCTTTCTGGAAATGTAGCTTGAAGTCCTCACGGTTTGCAGGCACATTGTCCTATATCCAGTGGGTTAAAGTCATCCCTGGTGTAACTCCAAGTAGGATAGAACAGAAAGCTGTCAAGCAGTTGGTTGCTGGGAAGTGAACCTTTTCCACTTCACTGTAGTTACTTTCAGTGAGATGAGATGCTGATTGTTACAGGGAGCTCTGCCCGTGTAGCGAACTCTGGGCAGGAAGCCTGAGCTGCCTGCCATTCACCACTTTGACCTGTGTCCAACCAGGAGGATGTCTCCGTGAACACTGTGCACAGTATGGCACTCCTGAGCTGAAGCAATCAGCCTTGGCTTAGCAGAGAAACACTGGAATGGATAACAACAATCTGCCTGGAGCTGAGGACCTTGGCGAACTTAACAAACACTAACTAATGAAGCCTCACCAAGCCGCTGGGCCGGGCAGTACACCAGGGCTTAATTTGTAATGAAAGAGATGCTGGGGCTCAAGCAATTTTTTTTTACTTTCATAACTGATGCACCAAGTCCCAGAGGTGCTGGGGCTCTAAACTGCCAAGCCCCAGAGGTGCCGGGGCTCAGCCCTGGCACAAATGAAGCACTGCAGTTTACACGTACTCTCATCCCCATCAGACAGCCAGGGAAAACGAAGCCCAGAAGGAGGTTGAATGACTTGCCCCAATTAGTGGTAAAACCCTGACTGATGGTAATAGCTAGAAATCCTGAACTTCCTCTTTCATGTGGGGGCCCATGGAATTCATGGTGAGATGATTCACATAACCAGGGGAAATTGAGGTAAAGCCTGTTTCACCGGAATAACCGGAGAAATACCCAAGAGTGAGATCTACTTCACTGGCAATAGTCTCACATGCAAGATACGGAGAGCATCAGCATTTGGATAGTTAAAACTGGACCAGGCACTTCTACTTCGTAATATTCCCTTTCCCCCACTCCTTGCCTTCTAGGGCTTGTCTACACAGGGGAAGGAGGTGGGGTTTACTATGCACTAATTTGGGGGCTGAGTTCATTGAAATGACCTGTGTACACACAACACAAACCCTTCAAGCATAGTAGCTCTGCAGTTAAAGTGTACTCTATGCTACACTTTGAAAGTTCACTGCATATTGAGTGTGTACATTCTTTAGAGCAGGAACTGTGATTACTTAATCATGTGTATAGTGCCCATTATATACATTTATGGATGACAAGCAACCTACAGTATAAAGGCTAGTAATCAGGGCCAAAGTGCTGAAGAATATGCTGAGGGGCAGTCCTGCAAGTTCTGTCCTGTACTGGTTCCAGGGAAGATGGCTTTGATGGACCTTTTTCAGCTCCAGTTTCTATGAGTCCCTAAAATTCTGGAGGTGAAATGCTAAGTAAGATGCAGATTTCCTAAACCTTGATGAAAATAAGGGTTTGAGGGAGGCGCCTGGGGGGATTTGCATCTGGAAATGGAGAAAGATCAGAGCTTTTATTTTAAGTTTTAAATCAACAGCGTTATCAGAGTTTCCTTCAGAAAAGCCAGTTGATGAAACATGAGTTGGGTTTTTCTCTGAGTTCCCTCCCCCCTCCCTTAAATCCTAAACTCTCTGATCTTCTAAGGGCTTAATTTAAAGAGCTAAATCTTCAGACATATGTCGGAATAACTTTTCTTTGAAACTAAGCAATTAAAAATATGCTGAGATTAGTCATTTCCTAGTGGAAAATGCACAAGTGCATTACAGGAAGATAAGCTTGAGAAGCCACACAACCAAGTGCAGTAATCATCTAGAGAGCAGAAACAGAAATTGCAGAGGGAAAAGATGCTGGTACCTGGCTGTCTTTTAACGGCCAAATTTAATCTTCCTTTTTTCCCCACCTTTTGTGATAATTTCTGCAGTTATACAAAGTGATCCCATAAGCTTTCTGTTGGCTGCTTAACTGAGGTGACTTCCTTCCAATGCTATCTCTATGAATTGGACCGTTAGCCTCTAGGGACAATCTGCTTTGTGGCTGCCGGTTATGCATCTGCAAAAGTTTGCAAGCAAATCAATGTGTCCCTGCAGCTTGGCAGTTGAGTTCAGCTGTGGCAAAGCAGGGGTTTGCATTGTGCAGAATGGAGGCACCACAAGTTTGACAGAAGCATTAACGAGAAATCAGCTGAAAGTTTGGCTCTGACTTTCATCTAGTAATATGCTAAGTAACAGTGGCATTTCTCTCGTGTCCTTCATTTCTTTCAAAGTACTTTACATACAAGCAATTAATTATTGCAAATCCCCAAATGGTAGGTCACTATTTATTATCTCCATTATACAGCTGGCAGAAGCACAAACAATCAAATTACTTCTGCTAATGTAACACAGGGAGTCATTGGCAGAAATGGGACTAGAACCCAGGCGTCCCTGCTCTAGCTACTGGGAGTCCCTTTCCTTACCATTAAGGGCTAGGTTCTCCAAAGAGATCTCAGACTTCAGAAATGTGAAATGTACCTTCCTGCACATGAATGGGCATTTTGCACATGGAAATGGGGTAACTCCTCCTGTCAGTATTTGTGTATGTGCGATCACACCACTGGGGTATGCAAAAGTGTGAATTTGCAGGTGCCTTGTGCCACTCCAGTCAGAGAATGTGGCCACTAGTGGCATTTGCCAAGCAAAGTTCTATAGGATGTTTTGTGTTTTGTTTGTTTTCCTGCAGAATTTAAAATTTGCTTCTCTCCTTTTGGTGCTGCTTCCTCCCACTGTGTGGCTGGGCTGGGAGAGTGTAGAAAAGAAAAAGATTGAGAGGGGAAATGCCAGACATGCCTGCTAGAACAGAAGGCACGTTTCCAACCTGGCTGGAGGTATATGCTCCCAAGCGGGGCACAGGCAGCTGCCACTGGTGGTTTAAGGCTCAAGGGCTGCAGAAGCTCATTACCGCAGTCTGTTCTTCGGGTACTTATTCGTTACCAAGAAGGACACCAATTTACTCACTTAGCTGTGTCTGGATTCCTACAAGGTACATGGCATGTTCTGCTAAGCATGACACAGCTCCTCAAAGGGCTCTATCCTGCTTATTGGAGTCAATGGCAGAACTCCCATTGACTTCAATGGTGCAAGATCAGGCCCTAATTACCCAGCCTCGTGGCCTCCTTTGAGATGCTGCTTTGTAGGCTGGCCTGGGCTTCCCTTCCCAGGCACACCATTTCAGAAATATGCTGCTGTGTGTTAGAGTGTGTATAAATCACCAATCTACCAAATATCAGAGGGGTAGCCGTGTTAGTCTGGATCTGTAAAAAGCAACAGAGAGTCCTGTGGCACCTTTAAGACTAACAGATGTATTGGAGCATAAGCTTTCGTGGGTGTATGCCCACTTCATCGGATGCATGCATGACGAAGTGGGTATTCACCCACGAAAGCTTATGCTCCAATACATCTGTTAGTCTTAAAGGTGCCACAGGACTCTCTGTTGCAATCTACCAAACTCAGCCACAAGATGGATGCCAATGCAATGAGTGACTGAAATCCAGCTACTCAGGTCCTTCCCACACAGTATCCATTCTGGGTTGCTACAGAGGGAATTTATTGGAGAATATATCTTGGAGAATTTGTCTGCAAATCAAGTTAATATTGTTGGTTTCTATTATATTTATATTTGTCTGTAATCCAAAATCTGTGAAGATATATTGGTTGGCAGGTTCAGCTGTCTAAATGAGAAAATGCAAGTAATTCCTGCAGGACAATATAAAAACATATAGGGTACATTTATAGATAGGTGTCTGGACCTCAGCTCTTTTGTAGGTGCAATTTGTACCCCAATTTTTGTACCCAGACAATGAACTGCAGGTGAAAATCTAAGTACATATCTCTTTAACTACCTCATTCATACCCACATTTGGTGTGTTGCAAGCACTCAGATTAGCATCTACAACTAAAGTCCCGGCAACAACAATGCAGGTGAAAATTGTGCTGCAAAAGGGAGTTGCCCCATTGTGAATTTGGCCCCACAATGTTAATTATTTCCCAGTGTTATATATGTCTTGCCAATAGTGGGTCAAAATAAAAGGTCAGCACTGAACATGTCACAGTCAAGCCTGCCCTCCATGTCCTCCTTACAGCCATAGGGAAATACTGCGTTTTCTTGCAATATCATGGTTAGATAAATAGCAACAGTTTAGAGCCAGATTTTCATGCCACACCTCATTTCTCATGCATGAGTCTGGCATACGCTCACTACTGTGTGCCTATGTATAAAGATCTAGGCTCTAGTTTGCACCACTCAGATTATGCTTTGTGATGCAATGTACTTAAAATACAACCCTCCGGGAGTGATGTGCCCACTGGGATGAAGCCTAGGCAGGTTATTGTCCTACTCACCCTTCCCTTCCCAAAGGCTGAATGGAATTCAGCCCAACCTGCAGCCTCTGTGCAGCCACTAACTCGCCTTGGCTGTTCTAGAGCCCACCTCAGACCCTCCTGTTGGGGGTGGGATGTTCCTGTCCCCTGTGTTTGTGCAGTTGTGGATCCAGTGGCTCATCCTCCAGCCTTCCTCAACTGCCCACTGCACTGGCCTGGCTGGAGCAGGCAGGGAGTCTCTCTCCATAGCACACAGAGGATTCAAAGACTCCCATAGACAGCTGGTCTTCCTGAGGCCCCCATACATGACCCCACTGTGGGGTTTAAGTAGTGTGGAGGGTGGATGTTACCCGCAATGACTACATCTGCCATCCAGCCCTAATTTGGGGGTTGGAATTCTCCCAGGCTTCCCACTCATGTGATTGTGAAAACAGCTCTGATTCTCTAGTGTTTTCTGGCCCTGCTATGGAAGCTGTTTCCTTGGCATTAGCTAAAGCACACCACTTTGCCAGAAAAGAGTCAAGTCCTTTTTGCAGCATTCGGCTGTCTTTTTATTGGTGCCCCAGGGCTCTTGCCCTGGCTATATGTAAGAGCAGTTCTGGTTCCTGTAGCACGAGCCTTTTCCTCAGTGGAAAATAGCCTTTCTAACAATCAACTGCAAATGAACAACTAACGATCCCAGCAGCCCTCCAACTCAGTCTTCCCCCAAACTTCTCCCTCCCTCACCAATCTCAGCCCCTAATAAACCCCATCTCCTAACGTGTTTTGGGGCCTGATTCTGCCACCCTTACTCACATGGGCTAGTATCTGACACTGCAAGTGCTTCCATTGATTTCTGAGAGACCACTTGGAGTCAGGTACTACTCCATGTGAATAAGGCACTGGAACTGGGCTCTCGATAAATGCATATGCCCTGTATTGTGCCCTGAAGGTCCAGTGACCTGAGCCGTTTCAGACTGAGGGCCCCTCATGGAGAATGTTCTGTTGCCACCTCCCTCTCTTTTAAGTGGAGGCACTCTCCAAAGTCAGAAAGTCCCAAGAAAGCTATTCGCCAGGTTTCACATCAGAATACATGAGACAAGAGGTCTATGAATTCACTCTATCGGGGCAGGGGAGGGAGATGATGGCCCAGACATTCAGAATTACAAGTGCTCATCTGTGCATGCTGTCTGTGTACCTAATTTGGGTCCACAGCTGCTAATCATCCTCCAAAATGGCAATAAGCATTTACATGTCCAATCACAATAATTGTGTGCACAGATTAGGTGTGCAAATGCGTGCAAACTTATGCATGTACAGTCCTAAAAATCTGGACCTAGAATACATTTTTGTTTTGCTATCTCTGCAGTGTAATCTGTCAGAAATAGGGCCCTACCAAATTCACGGTCCATTTTGGTCAATTTCACGGATGTAGGATTTTTTAAATCCTAAATTTCATGAATTCAGATATTTAAATCTGAAATTTCATGGTGTTGTAATTGTAGGGGTCCTGACCCAAAAAGAAGCTGTGGGGAGGGGGGGTCACAAGGTTATTGTAGGGGGGGGGTTGCGGTACTGCCACCCTTACTTCTGTGATGCTGCTGGCAGTGGTGCTGCCTTCAGAGCTGGGTGGCTGGAGAGCAGCGGCTGCTGGGCCATCATTCTCTGGCCTCCCAGCTCTGAAGGCAGCAGCACAGAAGTAAGAGTGGTGTGATATGGTATCGCCACCGTTACTTCTGTGCTGCTGCTGGCGGGGTGCTGCCTTCAGAGCTGGGTGCCCGGCCAACAGCCTCCGCTCTCCGGCCACCCAGCTCTAAAGGCAGTGCGGAAGTAAGGGTGGTAATACCGTGACCCACCCCAAAAATAACCTTGCAACCCCCCCTGCAACTCCCTTTTGGGTCAGGACCCCCAATTTGAGAAACACTGGTCTCCCCGTGAAATCTGTATAATACAGGGTAAAAGCACATAAAAGACCAGATTTCACAGAGGGAGATCAGATTTCATGGTTCACGATGCATTTTTCATGGCTGTGAATTTGGTAGGGCCCTAGTCATTAGGATCAGTTTGGATAAACCCTGCCTTGATTGTGAACAACTGGGGGGCCGGGCTACGATTTTTTTTGTATTTCTGTCTTGCACAAAACCAGCCATATGGCTAACATTCAACTAAAAGATGGTGATTAGATCTGAATAACCCTTAGACTGAGAGCCATAAACCAGGGAACTTCCTAAATCAGATGTGCAGCATTTCCACTGCACATCCATTGCATTTCCTATGCAAGGACAGAGTCAGTCAAGCAAAATGTATTTAACACTAAGGTAGGAGCTCACACATGCAGCATAACTGTTTTTATCTGCAGCCCAGCACTCAGACTGGTGTGAAATTGCCTGGCCCAAGACAATCCATGAAATCCTTAAAACCAAAAGCCACACAGAGCAGTAGGGCAAAGGGGCAACAACCACACTGGCACCCCTAGGACATAGCTTTTGGAAAGGAACTGCTGATCCATAGATCCCAATGATCTCTGGGAGCAGCGATCACTCAAAGTGATGCCCCGTTGTGTGTACAATTAGTACATGGAAAGGATACTGGAGCTCTAACACATCGCCCTATTTAATTAGGGGTTGTGAAATAATAAATTTAACTTGCTCCCACCCACACTTCTAAGGACCTGCTGCGTTGATTGTATGGCACCAAACAGTAAATGGGATGGTGATGAATTTACATATGCAAATTAAAAGAGGAAAACAAGTAGCTATGGTATTATTGTTTGTGTTAATTAGGGTAATTTAAAATGTTTATGAAAATGTTCCCTAATGGAGAGCTTTTCAGGGGGCTGTTGCCAAAAGATTTGTGACTAACCTAAGTTGTGAAAGAATGGGGAAGATGGAGTGAGGTTACTGGAAGTAATAGCCGGATGGCAGAAGTGGAGAGAGTAACATGGGTTACACATCCCAGCACCTACCACATGCTGGATAACAGACCTTCAGGCAGCAAACCGTGCTTAGCACTGTCAGGCTGGTAAGACTGCAGAGGCCAAAGAACATGCCGGAGAATGCATAGAATGTGCACATCGCATGGTTAAACAGCCATCTGGAAGGGAAAAAGCATCAGGTAAAATCAAAACCTTCACAGTTACACCACATGCTGAGCTCGCCAGGCTTGTGATTCTGTTGAGAAGGAACTTGTCTGAGTTGCTTTGTGCAGTTCATGAAGTCACATGGGTATTTCCCACGCGGCATTTCAAACCAGACACTTGATTACAGAAGTTTGGCACCACTCCAGCTCATGGTTTGACACAGAAAGCAAAACTACCTAAGCGGAAGAGCTGCGCTCTAGGAGGCTGTTCTGGTGGATGCAATGGAATGGGGAAATAAATACCTAGGGCCTGATTGTCTAAGGAGTTGTGCATGTGATTGTGCCCCTACGGTACACACTGTTATCATGGCTGTGAGCACAAACTGAGTCATTGTGAATGCAAATTACAGTGATTAGCTAGTCACACATGCAGTTGTACACACAAGCTGCATGTACTGCTTTTAAAAAAAAAGCCTTCTATATATTTAACTGAAACAGTTTCACTCATTGCACATTACTGTTGGAGTGTCAGTTTCAAGGAAGTAGTAATATTGTTTAGCACTTTTCATCCACAGACCTCAAAGATCTTTACAGAGGATGGTTAATATCATTAGCCCCATTTTACAGATGGAGAAACTGAGGCACAGAGAGACAAAGTGACTTGCCCCAGGTTGCACAGCAGGTCAGTGGCAGAGCTGGGAATAATCTCTGGTCTCTTGACTCCCAGTCCTGTGTCCTAACCACTAGTCCACGCTACCTCCCTCAAAACAGAAAGGTGATAAGTCAGTTTCGGAAGGACGCTGCACGTGGCTGAAAGATTTTGTCCTAGCAAAGCTCAGTTTAAATATGCTGCAGCACCTGCTGGTACATACTGTACAAGTCCCGCCAGCCCCCTGCCATCGGGTGGAGCCAGAGTAGAGGTCTGCTTGGGCCTAATTTTAAAGCCCAACCTGGTCCCAAACCTGACCTGAGCACAGCTGACCCCAACCCAACTGGAGCGTGTCAGGTCAGTTCTGAAAATGATTCCACCCAAATCCAACACTTTGCCCTGAACCTGTGTCGGCACTCCCCCTTAGTCCTTGAGTCCCTGGGCCTGGTGGGGGCTTCCTGCGCTCTACGTCCCATGGCCACGATCTGTCTCTGGCTGCTTCCCTGTGGGGTCGGGCTGGCGGCTGCGTGTGCTGCTGGTGTGACGCTGTGCTGTGTGTCAGCATGCTCACACTGCAACACATGCAGAGAGCAGCAAGGTGGTGCCAGCCAGCAGGAGTGGGGCACACAGCTGCCACGCCTACCCCCCGGCCAGCAGAAGGTGAGCAGAGATGACCCAACCCGAGGCTGGGAGGGTCAGGTTGTTTTCATACCCAAATCAAACCTGACACTTGTCATCAGGTCCTGCAGGGTTGCAAGGCTCTAGAGCAGGGGACCTACAGCTCATGAGCCACATGTGGTTTCTTTGGACCACATTTGCGACTCTCCCTACTGCCCCATGTGGATATATCCCCACAATGCCACATGGATTCAACTAAACTCCTACTTGCAACACCAGGCAGTGGTCAGATTGATGGCTGGGCTCGTACCTCTTGCTGTGGGGAGGGGAGGTGCACCCCACAATAACCCTGTATGGCAAACCAGAGGAGGGTGAACAAGGGAGCAGCGTAAGCCAGTGCAGGGGACTAATTGCAGCCACTGCCTCTGAGAGGCGCGTATGTGGTGGCCACAGAAGGGCCAGCAGCACTAGCTTATGTCTTGGGGGGGAGTTGCCGAGGGGAGGCAGGGGGATGGTTCTTCCTGCTGAGGTGGCTCATATCTGATTATATTTGGCTCAGTCCCTTGGGAATGATCCCTGTTCCCAGTGCAGGATATGAATTCCTATTAGGAGAGATCTGGGGCCAAACTCTGCTCCCACTTACACTGGTGTAAGTCCTTTGCCTTCAATGGGATTATTTCAAATTTACATTGCTGTGATTGAGCTCAGACTTTGGCCCCTAGTCTTCATTCCTTCTCCAGGTCAAGGCAGGATTGGCAAACTGACACCCGCAGAAATGCCCGTTAAATGCAATGCCATGCAAATGAGCTACCTGTGTGCAAAGAAGGATGGCGTGGCCAAAGGGAAGAGGGTCACCGTCATGCCCAGGTCACTGATAGCCAGGTTCACAATGAAGAATTCAGCAGGCTTCAACATGGATCTCTTCCGATAGGCCACCAGCAAGAGCAGGGAATTTCCAAAGAGAGAAACTATGCCTGAGAAAAGGCAGAGAGAGACAGACTCAGTATAGGATACCCAAGCTCGATAGCAGCAGTGCAGTGCATGACATAGGGACAGGGAGGGCATGTGTGCAGGTCTGTCTTGCTGGTCACTTACTATCCTCAAACACTGATGGGTTGTGTTTATTTGGCAGCCGTGTACGGGCAGAGATGCCGCTCACTGCATGTATGAATGTGTAAAGGGAAGAACAGACACAGATCTCACACATGCCGATTTCCCACTTTAGGATCTGTGGGGCCCTATAACACTCTGGGTCACATCCCTTCTTAATTGCTAACCAGGACTTGGAAACATGCAAGGAGAAAACTGCGTCTCAGCTTTTACCCAGCGTCCACTGTGTGCTGGTGCAGGACTTTGGAGTGTAGTGAGTACATGGGGAATACTCAGCCGGGACCGACGTGATCAATAAAGCACTTGGCTTTGTACCTCTGCTGCATCAGCACCTGGTGCAATGGTTAGCGAGCATTTGGCAGGCAGGCAGGCTGGAGACAAGAAGAAGGGTTTTATATGGACTGCTCAAGCACTCTGTCCCATCTGTCTGTTCTGGCTCTTGGAATGATATAGTTCACACTGGGCATGCTCCTTCCACACTACCATTACCTCATCTCCTCTGCATAGCCATGGCCATTCTAAGAACTTGGTAACTGCCCTTTCAGTTTGCATTCAGGAGCTCCAGGTAACCAGATATAGGGCAAGAGCCAGGCAACTCTCCAAGCTCTCCTGGATGCATCATTTTCATGCTATACAAAAGGCGGAAGTGTCTTCAGGCTTTTCAAGGCTGGTCACCCCCTGGTATATGATCTGCTTCCAGGACTTGCTGTACTTGGCAAAAAGAGTGTCTTCAGCTGGCACAGTGAATAACAACCATTAGACACCTAAGGGCATGAGGATGCCTGAGCACTTTTAGAGCAACTTTAAATGGGAATGTAATTGTTAGATGCTTTGGGGATGGGGCAGCAGGCAGAATGTCAGTGAAACGGACTCTGGGAGCAGAGTCCAAGGCAGAACTGAATTCCTCTGACTGAAGACCGGGAGCCTCCAACCCTTTCCAGCCGGATAAAGAGTGTGAGCTTTGTGACAGTGTTGTTATGGTGGTGATGCCAAGAAGCTGAGCATGTTCCGCTTTTAATTCCTTCCTGGCAATCTCTCTAGTGTGAGTCTGTGCTGTACAATATTGCGTTTACAACATAAACAAAAGGACATTATGAAGATTAGGGTAAATCCAGCCTAACCAACAGGAAAAAGCCATTTGTTTCCTTGGAATGTATTTAAAACAACACTGGTAAATAAATGTTCAATGTCTGTTAAGTAACATTAAAAGAATTTTCCTGTGTATGCACAAAGGGGAACCTAGCTACTCAAGGGGCAGGTTATGTGGGACTCGAATTAATTCCCAGTGGATTAGCTTGTAAATGAAATATTATAGTTACAATTACATGCCAAAGCTGTATAATGACTAATATAAATATGTTATCCTCAATAAGTAGGACTCCTGCAGGGGAGACTTGCTCCCAGATACATAGTTTTTGAATGCTTTTTAGGGGTCACTTAAGGGGAACTAGTTTGCAAATGCACATCCTTGTTTCCAGCACTGCTAGAGGACTCCTCCACAAAGCTATTTTGACTCCTTCCCTGGCCTCTTCATTAGCTGTATTCTACTAGCTTTATTATCTTCTAGGATCTTTCTTAGCTGCATGCAAGAGCTGCTGACTTTCTCCCTCTTACTCAGAATGGCATGAAGCAGGCTGGTTTTTTCCATGTATGCCATTTCATTATGTGAGCGGGTGCACTCCTGTGTGCACATGTGTGTTTGTTCCTGTGTCTGTTTCCATATGCGTGTGTGTGTGTTGAGTGCTCTGGTATGCACATGTCTACCTGTGTGTGTGTGTATGGTCATTTGTGTAGTTGTGTGTTTGTGTTTCTGTGTACTCCTGGTGTGGTTGCATGTGTATGTGTGTTGTATGTGCACGCTTGTGTGTGCATTTCTGTGCATTGCTTGCACACCTCTCATCTTACAGAGGTCGACACATGGGACACAGAGTGAGTGTATGAGCTCAGGCTGTTTAAAATGACATGGGATCCATTTCTTCAGCGTAAGTTCAGATAAGATTTCCTGCGATCTTGCTTTGCGATCGGTTCCTGGTTTTTGAAGTGAGTTTTCTCTGATAGTAAAAGTGGAAGATTTGGGTGGGATGGAGGAAAATTAGGATGTGAAATGCAGCATCCCAGGCAGGAGTGTGGGCAGACTGGTCCTTCCCTTCCCTCCCTGGCTTTGACTGGGAATCAGCTATTGCAACGTTGCTAATCTCAAGCATTCAAAAGTCGAGTTGGGCCCTTAAAAATCAGGAGGTTTAAACAACCCAAACAAGCTGGATTGTTTTTCTTTTACCTTATAGCTCTCGAGCCTTCAGGGGGCACTTGGGGCACATTTTCAAGCTTTTCCTCCACCACAAGAGCCAGAAACTTTGTTGAAAGGGGAGATTTACATGTAATCACATGACTGCACGTGCCTGGGATCTGTGAGAAACACCAGATGTCACAAGACTCATGATTAAATCTCAAGAGCTGGCAACGCTGCTGTTGGGAATCTTTTGCCTGTAGAATAAACTGCCACCTACACACACAGCTCACAAGAATGAAAATACGAGGACTTGACCAGCCTGGGCCTAAGCTGTGGGGGAATGCAGAGGAATGGCACAAGGCCGGCTCGTTGGTCAGGGGACAGAATTCTGACCTAGGAAGTGGTCTTTGAGATGTAGGGCCTGGATGATCTGTGTCTAGGTCTGGCGCCCATGCCTGATCGGACGTCCTGGGTGATCACTTTATGTTACAAACTATTTATTTTTTCCAGAGGCATCCAAGCCATTAATTCCTTCCCTCCTTGACAGCAGAGATCCTTTGTTCAGCGCATCATTAAGCATCTCCTAGCCGTAGACAGAAGAGACGCTGATTCATTTACCTTGCTATCTATTGAAACCTGAAATGAACAAGACATTGAGAAGGCAGCTGTGTGGGACAGTGTGTCAAATCCTGTTTTCAGTTAAACTGGTAACTCTACTGGCTGCAATGGAGTTATTCCACTTTGACACCAGTGTAACAGAGACCAGGATCTGGGTCTATGAATGTTTGCAGATTATCCTTCATTTTCTTTCAGGATTTATTCACCTCTCCTCACACCACAGTGTGTGTCACAGGGCTTCACTCACAGCTCACACTCATTCCTAGAGCTGGGCGAAGAGAGCTAATTCCTTTCCCCGAGGATTTTGGTATTTTGACATTTGGTTTTGTTTCAGTGAGGAACTAAACCAAAAATTCCAACATTCTCTTCAAAAGTGAATGGAGCCCCAGCCTCAGGGTGCTTTGCCTGGTGAGCTGCCCTGCAGTCACAAACCCTGCAATCCCTGGGGTTCCCATCCCCAACGCAGTCTGCAGGGGCAGCGTGCCCCAGAGCCACACACCCTGGAAATTCAGGCTCACCAGCTGTGCACCAGGTAGCTGCCCAACAGCCAGAAGGACAAGCTGGCAGGAAACCAGGCATGTTTCTTACAAGAACTCCATTGGCACTTTGGCCAAATCGAACCATCTCCACAGAACATTTTGATTTTGCGGAATTGACAAATTCTGCCAAAAAATTGTTTTATTGGAATTTTTCTGACCAGTTTTTCTCCTTACTTTCCTCATTGTTATTTTTACAGACAAAACGCTGCTAGTCTTACTCATGTGAGCAGGAGCAGCCCCATGGGAATCTATGGCATTGCTCACTTTAGCCAGGATTAGGCCTTGTCAAAGCATGTCTTTACACCTCAGCTTTACTTATTGGCTTTCAGATGTCACCAGTGCCCCCTGCTGATAGTGAAGGGCAGTTCAGAGGTGTACACGCTCCTTGAGGTTAATGCATTTTGCATGCTTGAAGCTAATAATAATGCTAAGTAACTGAGGCCTGATTCTTCTCCCAATGGCTGGCTGTGGTAGGAGTTGTATCAGGGCCTTATATATCACTCTTCAACTTCAAAGCATTTTAAAACATGAATAAATCCTCACAACCTTTTGTGAGGGAGATATGTACTACTAGCCCCATTTTGCATGTGGAGAAACTGAGGCACAGAGCACTGATGTGGCTTGCCCAAGAACCCAGAGAAAATTGGTGTCAGGAGTAGAATCCAGAAAGTCCTGTGCTCATGCCGTACTTGTCTGTGATGGAGGAGAGTGTGGGAGGGGTGAGCTCAGATGAACCCAAAGAACATGGAACACTTTTCTGGAAGTAATAAACTATTAGTGGAAGTGAATGCAAGGTGCCTGAATCTCCCTGTGACAGACCTGTCAGTAGCTTTTGCCATGGAGATGGGTGTGAGATCACCTGTGTAAGAATCAGTCTTTCCTTACCAAAGAGCAAATAGAGTGTGCCAAAAATCAGGTCTTCTCTCTCTGATAAGGTGGACATGAACGCTGAGGAATCAGAGGCATTTCCCATCTGCAAAACAGAATACAAATGTAAGGGGAGGTGATTTTTTATTAATTCAGGAATGTTCAGTTTTCCCTCTTCCTGCGGGAGCATGGCTATTGGAAAGACACATTTTTGGAATGAGGCCTTCCTCAGGCTGTGGATAAACAAAAGTCAGCGGCTAGAACTGCATGTACATTGCATGGGTGCCGTGAATAAAGAGAGTGACACAGTTCATAAAGAGTGTGGCGCTCGGCTAACTGGCTGCACAATGGGCTGATGGTAGGATCAGACTGGACTGCATAGCTGCTGGTCATCTCACTCAGAGCATGGTATAATTAATTACAAATTACACTGACTAGCTGCAAGTTAATACTTTTTAAAAGCATCTGACTTAGATATTTCACATGACAAAAAGGCCACTCGCTGATTCAATTGCCATGTTCCTCTCTATGGGTGAAACCTGGCCCCATTCAAGTTAATGGGAGTTTTGCCCTATTTTAGCGAAGTGGTTTTATATCAAGCATCTTTCTCATCTGCCAGTGGGATTCCTTAGGGTCTGACCTCCATTTTTCACGTGTTAAACTCATGCAGATTGCAATGGGCTATATACGCTCACAAAAGATGACCAGTAGAAACTAAAATTGAAGGGCTAGGTTTTCAGCCAAGCCCAAGGCAGCCTCCAAATATGCATCACCACTTCTTTGCATGTGCAAAACCCTCATTTCCACCTATGTGCCTGGTCTCTGCACACTGATAGCCATTTGCACATGCAAAACACCCCCAGAATTACTTTTGTTAGGCCAATCAGTTGCTCACACAAAAGTCGGGGTGCTGAAAACATGGCCTTGAGTGGCTGGTTATGACTTTCTGCCCACACAGGCAAGAGGTTGGTTATGGTATACATCAAATACAATCAATGTCTTTCTGATGGATAGATTTATCTGTTGTGGTATTTGTGGTGTGGATAACACTAAAGACTGGACTGCAACCACACATGCCAGTGAGCAACATTCAGTTAGCTGTCTGAAAACATAGGCTCACTGTGCAGTGGCAATTAAAACAGCTAACAGAATGTTAGGAACCATTAGGAAAGGGATAGATAATAAGACAGAAAATATAATGCCACTATATAAATCCATGGTACGGCCACACCTTGAATATTGTGTGCAGTTCTGGTTGCACCATCTCAAAAAAGCTATATTAGAATTGGAAAAAGTACACAGAAGGGCAACAAAATGATTAGGGGTATGGAACAGCTTCCATATGAGAAGCGCTTAATAAGACTGGGACTTTTCACTTAGAAAAGAGACGACTAAGGGGGGATATAATAGAGGTCTATAAAACTATGAATGGTGGCGAGAAAGTGAATAAGGAAGTGTTATTTACCCCTTCACATAACACAAGAACCAGGGGTCACACAATGAAATTAATAGGCTGCAGGTTTAAAACAAACAAAAGGATGTACTACTTCACACAACACACAATCAACCTGTGGAACTTGTTGCCAGGAGATGTTGTGAAGGCCAAGAGTATAACAGGGTTCAAAAAAAGCATTAGGTAAGTTCATGGAGGATTGATCCATCAATGGCTAGTAGCCAAGATGGTCAGGGACACAACCCCATGCTCTGGGTGTCCCTGAACCTCTAATTGCCAGAAGCTGGGAGTGGACAACAGGGGATGGATCATGTGATAATTGCCCAGTTCTGTTCATTCTCTCTGAAGCCCCTGGCATTGGCCACTGTTGGAAGAAAAGGATGCTGGGCTAGGTGGATCATTGGTCTAACCCAGTATGGCCGTTCTTACGTTATAATCAGGTAGTAACCACTTTCTGTCACTATTAACCTGAGCTGGATTCAAACTGACTCCTTGGTTTTGAAAGGCTCCCCAACCCATTGCCTAGGCCCAGAATCATCCAGTTCCCTTCTTTTAAACTTTCCTGTTCGTGAGTCTCCTGGTTTCATCCAGGAACCTAGCAGAAATACAGTTTTCATGGTAGACAGCCCAGACAAACCCAGGTGCACTGTGAAACATTCAAGAAACCCTGTTCCTGGGAGATTCCCACTGCAAAGACATTCAGGACTATTGGATGCTCCTCTGATCTGAACCACCAAACCTTTTTCAGATTCCCTTGCAGCTAGTATGTACTAGCCAGTTCTGTCAAAGATGGCAGGCCACCCTTGGAGTTAGCATGAGGGAGGACCTTGTTGAAGGCCAGCTGCTGATCTGAGCTCCCCTGGGTGAATGTTATTTGCTAAGGACTGATAATGTACTCAGCCCTGTGCAGGGCAAAACCAAAGACAGGCCCTGCCCTAAGCAGTTTACATTGTAAGCATAAAAGAAGGGGTAAATCCTGCTCCCTTTAAGTCAAAGGAGTCAAGATTTCACCCAAGATGCTCAGGAAGACCCAGAGGAAGAGGTAGGTTTAAGGCTTGATCCAAACCTCGCTGAAATCTGTAGGAGTCATTCCATTGACTGCACTGGACTTTGGATCAGGCCCTTACCTGTGAGCAGTTGTCTTGGGGTTTGTTTTTATTAAGTTGATGACGCGTTAAAGTTTGTTAGCCTCATGGACTACGTGGGTCTGTAGAAACTTCCCCCAAACGAAAAGGATTACACAATTTTTGTCCTCAGGTTTCACCCACATCCTCCCTCCAACAAAACAATCAACTTTGTATTCAGTTAAAGAGTGCGTCCTGGATTGAAAGGCAAACAGCTAAAGCGCTGAAGGCAATTTAATAATGTGGTCTGTGGTTATGTCTCCATGAGCATTGAATAAAACTTCTTTTGTTGCTGTTGCCTGATTACTCCTTTCAAGCACTCTCGTGATGGGTGTAGTACAAGAATCTGTACAAAGTAGAACAGAATGTTCTACCCCATCAAAGCTGCTGTTTGTTCATTAACTCAGTTTACCTAAAAATCCAAAGCCAGATCCCCATGTGACATGAATCAGTCTAGCTCTACAGCTATCCACAGAGCTAGGCCAGTTTACCCAGATGAGGGTGTGGCCCCAAGTTTTAGAAAAGCAAGATTTTTCCCACAGGAAACAAATTATGATCATTCTTCTCTTGCAACGAATGGACCTTAATTTTTATTTTTCATTAAGGACAATGGGATGCCAATAAAGAACACAATACCTCCACACCTTTATTCGCTTCCTGCCTGTGTCTGCAGCATCTTCCATGACTCCATGTAGCCTGCAACCTCGCTGCCTCCTTCAAGTCCCTCTTAAAGGTTCACTTGGTGAAGGTACCCTCCAGCACTGATCTCCTGTCTTGCTTTCACCCATCTCTATCCCCAGATTACATGCTGCAGTTACAAACTAATGATGCCGTTTTATTTTGAAATGATTCACTCCTCTCTTTACCTTTGAAAAAAGTGACCTACTTGGCCGAGGCCACCCAGAGAGGGAATGACGGAGCTGGGAAAAGAGCATCAGGGCCTGATTTTCACAAGTGTTTCACACCAACAGTTCCAGCAGATTTCAATAGGAGCAGAGATTGCTCATCACCTCTGAAACCCAGACACCAAGAAGCTCTAATCACTGTGGGCCAGATTTTCAGGCACACAATATGTGGAGCATACACTTGCATGCCCCTGATTTACACCTGCAAACGTCAGCACACATGCATGCATCAGTGTAGAAAATGTGAGGCTATATGTCTACTATATACAGGGCTAAATTGTGCCTGTCCCTTCACACAGATGCACAGTGGTGCAGGAGAAGGATACAAGGAGTCTGTCCCACCTTACGGCATGCATCTAAGAACTAGGCACAATTGAAGTTCTGTTGCTGTGAGGAGCTCAGGGACTGCTCCCTCCCTGCTCCCATGGAGGGCACTCTGTGGTGCCTCAAAGGGGCCATGGTCCCATCTTCCTCCATCTTACCAGCCCATAAAGTATGACTGGCATGTTGGGGGGGAGGAGTAATTGAGCATTCCTAATGCTCACCAAGAAATGTTATGGGATGTTGTGCCTTCTAGTGCCCACCCTCTGCTTGTGCGACTCCACCTCACCCCCACTACAGGGATGTGCCTTCAAATCCCGAGATCCTGTCACGATTTGTAAAGAAGTAGTCAGTGAGCATTCAGTAAAAAATGTCCTTGTCAGGGTAATCGCACACACAGCCATGCTGTTTGATTCTAGCTGCTAACGGCACTTTCCATATGGCCTCCTATCTTACAGTCCATCCAGGGTAGGTTCACAGTCTGTGGACACTGCCATGTGCTACCCCTTCCATGAGTTGCAGCACCTCATATGCAAAGAGGCTGGATTCCAATACATGCTTTTTGGAAAGAGATGCTGCTTCATACCATTAAAAAGCCTTCTGCAGCCAAGGATGTATGGCTGCAGCTTGAAGATGCACCAAGTGCCAATACTGGTACATCAGCCTTAGGGTGTTTTTTAATGACGATCCTTTCTTATGCAATTCAACTAACTGCTATGCTGTGAGTAACAGCAAATTCCCAGGCCATGGAAGGCTACAGGATTTGCTCCTGGCAACCCAAATTCTACTGGTGGGGTTTGTTTTAAACCATTTCTGTACTCAAATGATTGCATAAACTGCTTCACGGAGATTCCTGCTCCATAACCGGACTTTGATTTTACCGTCAAAAGGAGTTAAATTAAAGGAATTGTCTATTTTATATCCTTGGAGCCCACACTTTTTAAAAAAAAAAGTCTTGTTGTTTGTTGCACTATACACCAGGGGCCTGATCCTCAGCAGGTGTAAATCAGCATTGCGCCACTGAAGTCAATAGAGTGACACCAATTTTACACCAGCTGAGGACCTGGCTGCAGTTCTTCATTTGGTGATGGGCTGTGAAACTTCCAAAACCATTCCCGTCCCAGCGGGACCGTTTCTAATTTCCATTGCCATGTGATATCTGAAATGGCACTAGAAAGACGATGAGGCAGACACATCTGTTTGTGAGGAGCCGTTGAATCACCTTCTGTCCCCGCATTTCATGGCTGTTTCTGGTTGGTAATTTGTTTATTTGTTTGTTTACTCCCAGTACTTCCTCATTTAAAATCCTGGCAGGATAGACAGTAAGCTTGCTGATATGGGTGTATTTTAAAAAAAAAAGTTAAAAAGTTATGTTCACTTTCTTAGGATGCCTAAGTCATCATGTTTTATTGGTCTAATTAGTTTTCCTGTTATTTCATGCAGCTGAACCAAAGGTTCCAAGGTGCTTAGAAAGTTAATAGGGGGTAGTAAAGTGGAACGTTTGATGCTTTTCAGAATATTCACTCCCTCTGCTGATAACAAATAAATGGAAAAATATTTTACTCATTTAAAAAAAAAACAGGGGAGGGAGGGGAAGAAATAATGAGATAATTACGTTTTAATGGCTCTAGCCTGCTTCTGGGATGTTTAATACCTGCATTATTTCTGTTCTTTTCTCTCTGCCCCCCACTTGTGTACCATATGAGCCCCTTATTAATAGGAGCCATGCCAATGAGTAATAGACTGGCAGGTGTTGTAAAAGGAATTCAGCTGAAGACAATGTGAGGAGAGGGGTCCCCATGTGCCGGGCAGGACAACTGACACTCGCACTAACTGTTGGTGGAGTGAGGAGCTCCCACCCTGCGATGAAGTGCGAAGCCAGAGGTGATATGTGCTGAGGGTGTGTTGGGTGAGTTCTGCTATAAGAACCATCCTAGAACTAGTGCATACTGGAGGTAACTGGACATCCAGCAATGCACACACACACACCCCTGCCCCAGGCAGAGCAGCTCAGAAGAGCAGGTCCTAAACAGTGTGCTGGGGAAGAGTTATGAGATCCATTCGACAGATAGTGCTACTCTAGATGCATGACTAGTCCGTCCCGCAGTGATGTGAGAGAATATTGAATACACAGTAATAGCTATCTCCAAAGAGAGAGAAAGTGAGAATGTGCTGGGGTGAGAGCCTTCCTCCCTGCAGCTCCTTCAACCAGGCAACAGCTTTTCTGTGTCTCTTCATCGCATTGATTAGCTGGGCCCTATTTCCAGAGACGTGGGATGCAATAGAATATCCAAACACTGGGTTTGAATGTTCGGATTGAAAGGACATTTAAATGCTGAACTGAGCTTCCATGTGCAGGATTTAAATGTCTCAGTAAGGTGCCAGCAGGTGTGAAAAAGAAAAATTTGGCTCCCTGTCTCTTTTTGGATTTTGAATTATTTAGGAGACCCCATGGGGGTATAACCTGGACTAATAGGCTGGAACTGAGAAAGGAGAAATGTGAACTGAATATCAGGAAAAACTTCTTGACAGTGAGTTGTGTCAAGCATAGGATTGTCTCGAAGGGGAAGGAGTGGAAACTCCAGTGCTTAGAATTTTAAAGCTGGACTGGACAAAGAAATAGTAAATGTACTGTAGGGAACAATCATGCATTGCTCTCAGGGATATGGGCTGGATCTCTTCCACCTTCAACTTCTGTGATTCTGCAAGCAAGATAAGTAGTATTACCTCCATTTTACAGATGGGGAAACTGAAGCACAAAGCGGTGAAGTGACTTGCCCAAGACTACGGAAGGAGTCAATATCAGACTGGAATTCAAGCTTACAAGTTCCTGGCTGCCAGCCCTGTGCTTAGTCAACTAGACTACACTGCTAATTGCGGGATGCCATGGAATTGCTAACAGGCTTTTATCTGCAGCATTTCATTTAAGACACAAGACTACCTAGAGGATAACTATTGGGCTAATAGCTCTGGGGGGTAGAGTATTTCTTTTCATGGATTACTGATGACATTGGATCTCACAAATGGAGCAACCACAAACTCTTATTTATACATGGGTAAAAAAGCCAGACTCCCATCCAAAACTGCACTCAGACAGATGAACCTAATTACTTCAAGTAGAACTAAATTGGCTTTGAGTGTAAATCTATTTTAAGGCACTAATTGGTGTTAAACTGCCAATAGATCCTGCCAATAGATCTTCATTCCCTGAGTTACAGGTCCCTGTACACCACTTCACTGTGGACTCTAATTAGTTTGGCCTGGTTCATGACTTTCTCAAGACATTGGGTTGGTTTTGCACACAAGTCACAGGGTTTTTATAATTTGGGTAGCTTTCCCCACCAGTAATCACAAAGGGGAGTCAACTGGAAACATTTCAAAGGCTTTTTAGGTTGGACTGGGGATTAGGGTGGAGGCTATGCCTTAGCCAGCCAATAAAAATGCTTTCATGATCAAATTATTCCCATTGGATTAATGTTCAAGTACTATGAAAATGGTGGAGCTGCCTGGAGAAATTAGATAGAATGCTGGCCAAGTTAGTTAGGGTGAGTTATGTTGTGACAAGTGGGCCTACAAATTTACCCAAATTGTGAGCTCAACTGTCAAAATTATGTAAAATTTCATAATGTTACAATAACCTAGAACAGTGATAAGCAGACCTCAGTGGTTCAGGGGCCAAACTAGTGATCAACATTATTCAAAAGAGCCACAGTAGTGTGAATTCATTGTTTCATTTACTATAGTACGATATAGTCATATTTAATCAGTATGACAGGAAATATTTAGTATGTGTGTGAATGTATATATATATATATATACACATTATTCCCACAGGAAAATGACTGACCAAGTTTTATTTTATCAACTACAATTGGTTAACATAGTAAAAGCATCCAGATTGGTTAATAACTTAGATGGTTAATAATTAAATCACACAGAGTGTTTTAATATCCTGTGCTGCAAAGAGCCTCAGGAGACACCTTAAAGAGCCACTTGTGGCTCACGAGTCTCAATCTGAGACGAACAAATGGTGATGGGAAAAGGTATGAAAAGGAGACAGAATAACTGAATTAGTCTAAACAAAAAGGCCAAGCTGATATGATTCAAGGACTATATTGACATTATGCTTTTTTTTTAAAACAGGAGTTGTGGAGCTAGAAGTTAATAAGCCAAAATAGTGTGTCAGATATTAGGCCTAATTGGTGGACAAAATAATGAAGGGATGGCCTATTCCACCCATCACTCCCTTTTTGGTTCCATATAAGAAAGAGGTTTTGTGGGGAAAGGACAAAAAGAACAGATGGAAAGAAGAGATGGAGGCAACTGGAGCAGGCTTCACAACCATGGCTGCCACTCGCACCACTTCCTGGCACCCCGGGTCATCTTCATCCTGATCCTGAGAGGTGTTCTGACCAGAACGGGCCAGAGAGAGCAGGACCCAGATGACATCATCATCCCTACCAGCTCCTGCTGAATCCCAAACACCACGTGGGATGACAGTTATTGCTAGCTCTGATGCCATCTAAGAGACTGTCACACAAGGGGGCTTTTCCTTCTAAGATTGGGCTTTAATGACAACAGCAGCAACATCTCCAGCCCACCTCAACTAACTTCTTCTCTTTTCTGCAAAAGGACAGTTATTACCATCTTGTATCTAAGAGACTATTAAACACAGCCGGTTTTCCCCTCTAAAGACTCTCTCCAGCTGAAGGAAAGAGAACAAGGAACGTTGTTAGAATGAAAGCTTTATTTAATATTTTACATTTCAAATGCTTTGACTGTTTTTCCTTCTTTTCTGTATCTTTAATAAAAGGTTAAAAGGATTTTAATGGTGTGTTTGCCATGGTGCTAAGCAGGCTGAGGTCTCTGTATACCAAACCCCAGACCTTGTTTAACATTGTTTAATGTTGGACAGCGACTGGGTTATGATAATACCTTTAGCCCATTTATCCCACGTAAATTAATATAACACTGCCTTTCTGCACTGGTTGTTTAGGAATCTAAGCCCCATCTACAGAACATCTAGACTCCCTCGGCAAATGGGTTCATATGCTGGAGCCCTTCATTACTCCATGGTAGATTAATTGAGCGTAATGCAAGTTTCTGTATGTGGGCCTTCAACAAGCAGTACTAGTCCTCTGGGGCTAACTGGGTGAACTCCTCTGGGATTAATCTATTCCACACTGACCCTTTCAAAGGAACCCGATTAACTCTGTGCACACCTTAGGGATGTATGCAGGCTTAGCACAAGTTAAGAAATTGGAGGGTTATAACCTGTTCCATCTGTTCAGTGGGGAATCTGGGATGTCCCAGACACATACCAGAGAGCCTGTATGTCGGATGTTTGTGTTTCCTTTGGAAAGCAAGGTGAAATTATTGGGAAGTATTAGTAATAATACAATGGATATAGGGCCACATGGTATTTGAAATGCATTAAAAAGTCATTGGACCAATGAGGAAGTGCCTGGCTCTGGATTATTCTGAGACTAAGATATTGATTTTGCACTGAGAAAGAACCATACCAATATAGGATGGGAAAGGACCTCAAGGGTCCTCTCCTCCTTCCCCCACTCTCAGGTAGCCGATCCAGATGAAGATTTGGATTTGGACACAGATTAAATTTCAGCTCAGGGGAGGTCACCAGCAAATCTGAGTAAAGGGAAGTTTTGCCTCCTTTTCTTTGTTTCTTTTCACTAAATATTCATCAGATTGGTTTGAATGCTGCTAGGGCTGCCACAGGAGACTGGAATCTCTGTCTGGCAAGACACACACAGACACCTAAGGAATGGAGAGGCCCCAGTTCAGTCAGCAGTGGAGAAAGGTGCCTTTGTCCATTATTGGGAAATGCAAATAAAACCTGCATAGGCCGAGTCTGCATGGGAGCTCTCAGCATCCTGGGGAGCCATTTCTACCACTTGGATGATGCAGATGTTTAATCCCTGGATTAAAGCTTTAGCAGACAAAAATCGAGAGAAGAACAGGCAGGTGCAAGGGAGCTCTCAGGAAGGATCTTTGACTCCCAAAGGATGGCTAGGATTTGGCAAAAGGAGATGTGGAAGGGGGAGTGTGCCCATTGGGATGTATCTGGGGAAAGGGTGGTTGCTTGCCTAATATCCCATAACACAGGGAGGTCTGCCCAGTGCCCACTGAAAGCAGGGCTCACATGGCCAGGACAGGGAGAGGCATCTTTCTTTCCACCTGAAAACTGCTCCATTGCAGTGGGTGTTTATCTACTCCTTGCTTCAGATCAAACCCTTTTCTGGTGCCAAGGAAGCAATCATTGACCCCATGCTGCAGGGTAGCAGCTCCTGGGCCCCTGTGGAAGATCACAATACACGGAGCTGACAAATTCTCCAGCCTTCCTCCAGCCAACCTAAAAACTCCCTGCATAATTGGACTCCACAGTGCATAGCCCTATGTGGGCACTCCAAGTTCCATCCTCCTCCCTTTTGTGCAGCAAACCCACACCAGCTCCACTGTGTCTGGGAGAACCTCTGCAGCCATGGAGAGGAAGGGGCAGGATTTGTCCCTTGGAAACACCTTCAACAGTGCCAAGGGGACAAAGAGCACCCCTAACTGGGAAGATGAGGGATGCAGCAGGAATCCCTGGGTGGCATTTATAAAACCAGTGTAGCTGTTTGTATGCCAGTTGTTTCCCCACCCCAAGTTCAGAGGATCTGTGTGACCCAGAGGCACAACAAGGACACAGTTTTAGGTTGCTGTAAGTTAGGCTGCAGCTGGTCCCCTCGCCCAGCCCCATCAGGCTGGAACAGGGGACCTGCCTTTCTACCCACACCAGGTCAGATGCTGAGCAGAGCTCTACTGAATACAGGGATTTGGGTCTCAACTGTAAAGCGCAATAAAAGAAGCAAAAAAAAATGTTAACACATATTTCAGCAAAAGCATTGCCAACCGAAATCCCCTACTGAGCTGCTGCATCTGCACAGAATACTCTTTTAACTTGTAATGACTGTTAATGAACAAAGCAGGGGAGAGAGACCAATACAGCAGCTGAACTATGCAAACTTGGCCACTGCACTCGTGTTTGTCCTGTGGAACAAGGTGTTGTATAACACGGCATCTTCATCACAGGGAACAACAAGCCAGTTATTGGCTCCTTCAGCAACAGCCACAGCCAAATGGTTGTGCTGCTGGCAAACTCTCAAATCCTCAGGACCCCTTTAGTCCTGGTTAATGGTTAGGCAGCACAAGTGTGAATATGATCTTAAATTAAGCACAGCCCCCTGCTAGTCATCCTATTGAGTCTGAAGAGCCTCTTAAAACCTATCACATTCATTCGCCTTCATTCCTCCCCCTTCTCTTTATTTGATAATGAGAAATAAGAACTGAACATCCTATTTAGAAATGCCCCAGCCTGAATGAGGTTGCACAGTATAATGTGTCCAATTAGGGGACATATGTGAACACCAGGATGATGACCTGAGTATATTTGTTCAGGTTTTGCACAAAAAAGCTATCCAATCAAATTGTTCTATTACAGCCAAACTCCAGCTACAACTGATCATCTCAGGCAATGACGTCAACCTTCTGTGAAACAAGGTTTTCATTGTGAAAGAAAAAGAAATATTTACAGGTGAGTAGGGCTGTTTTTATGCAGTAAATGAAATAAAAGGCTAGACCCCAATATAGATACAGGTCTTCTGCTTCCCAGCTCTGTGCTGTATCTGCTGGATTGAGCCACCTCCCTACAGAATAGCAAATCTATTAAGTACAATGATGATGGTTAAATTCAGAGTCAAAGAAATATTGTGGCTAGTGAACACATTCTGGTCACGCATCGGAACAAATTTTCGTCCAGCCTCAAGCTGGGTTCTGATTTCATGCACCCAAAACCTACATCTTTTTGTTCTGTGTTTATCCAGCACCTAGCACAATATGGTTCTGGTCCATGACTGGGGCTCCTAGTACTACAGTACTACTAGTAATAAAAATAATAATTAATTTGTGAATCAGGCAAAACTCTTAGCTGGTTGGCCAGTTTGAAGGCACACATGGCTTCTAGTGTCCACAGAAAAAGTGCATGCTCACTTTTGCAGGTGAAATCAACTCTGTGTACAGAAGAAAGTGTGTAAAATTAAGAGGCCAGGACAGATAATCTGAATTATAGTAAGATCTTCTGCATTTCACGGGGAAAATGTAAGCCCCTGCTACAATCTTCCAATGCAACTTCTACACGATAGTTGTTGATTTTCAAAACCGTACTGTCACAGGCAGACTGATCCTTTAAGGGGAGTCAGGTTCAGCCTTACCTGTGAGATCAACTATTCTCCCAGCTCATCCTGATCAGCTGGGGATCAAGTGGCCTTGGGTAATGATTGGACCCTGCTGAGAAGGCGAGAGGATTTGCACAAAAGATTGAGACAGCTAAGCTGCTGGGAGGATTGTTGCATCCTGGGGTTGGTCCTGATGGGAGAGAGTTGTAGGAGACTCCTGAATAAGACAGCGAGAAGGCCAACCTACAAGCAAATGCTTGGGAGTGCAGACTGGAGTTGATCCAGATTAGGGAAAGAGTCTCCAGGGAACAAGCTCTTATGGCCAGCAGCACAGGAAGTGCCAGGCCTCCAGGGAGACAGCCTAGGGAGGCAACATTCTGAAGAAGTGGGGGAACTGTAGAGCCTGATGATGGTGGAGTTTGCCAAGGATGGGGCGCAGAAAGGGTGGAAGAATTTTTTTGTTCCTTTGAGTTGGGACAGTATTACCCCAGAATGGGGGGATTATAAGTGACCTGCCTGGAGGGCTGAGTTAGGGGGAAAGTTAGATCACTGCAGGGCTGGAATGGCTATCAGAGGGGTGTGCCAAAGGAGAACATGTTACACCATGCCCAGCATCAAGGTGATGTGCTGGCTGGTGAGTGTCTCTTCTACGGTGCGTGCACAGTTATAGATGGAAAAAGACGTGTGCATGTACACTCATGTTAATTTGCTCAGTCATGCACATAATTGCCTATCTGCACATAAAATTTGTGAGGACAATTGCATGTACAAATTAGGTATGCAACCACACCGTTTTTGATGTGCACTTTTGACATTCAGGCTTAAAATTTAATTCTGTGTTAATAAACTGGCAGTAAAAATATGAAAGAAGAAAATCAGTTAAAATTTGCATCCTGGAGGTCTTCCGCTGTGAAGAATATAGAGCTGGTGTCAAAGAGGCAACACCAAATACCATAAATTCTACTTAATAAAAAATACTCCCTCATTAGTATGTGCTTTACCGTTACATGGACTAATAGCTAATATCATCCTGTTTTTCTTGCATTGTCTTGTTTAATGAGTGTTGCTGTTTGTTCTGCAATGATTATTTTGGGAATATAATAGTTCCTACTGATAATCCAGTCCATCTTTGTTTGAGTATACTCATTTGCATGACTGTTGGTTTCTAAAGCATTTGTAATTCACAAGTGTTCGATTTATTCCGTTCCCCTGCCCTGTTCTTCTGGAGCTTTCCTAACTGCTTGTAATGCAGTGGAAAATGTAACTGTCACAGGTGTCTCCTCAATAGCAGAATACACCCATGAGAGGGTTATTATAAGTCTGAGGCCTCCACTCACCCACTTAGGTTTCATAGTTGTTCTGGGCAGAGTGGAAACTCCCTGACTCTCCTTAGGTAATTGTTCACATAGCATAATTACCTATAATACACTGAGTCAAGTATCAGAGGGGTAGCCGTGTTAGTCTGAATCTGTAAAAAGCAACAGAGGGTCCTGTGGCACCTTTAAGACTAACAGAAGTATTGGGAGCATAAGCTTTCGTGGGTGAATACCCACTTCGTCAGACACAAGCATTCACCCACGAAAGCTTATGCTCCCAATACTTCTGTTAGTCTCAAAGGTGCCACAGGACCCTCTGTTGCTATATACACTGAGTACATCCTCAGGAACAGGATGCAAAAAGTCACCATGTGCTGTGTTTGCAGAGTAAAAGTAGAATGAGATCTGCACGGAAAATCAACACAACTAATGTTAACTCCATGAAACTGCCTACTTGTTCTTAGCATGAGCTAAATAACCAAGGGAATCAATCCACTCCCCACTCCTTCCACATTTATATCATGCTAAGTGCCCCTTACCTTTCTCACAGGCTTTTCTGCATTGATTTATAGTGAGAATGACAGCCCCCTCTCTGTGTCCTCTGTAAGACTGATGGAAACTAGAAATCCAGCAAGTTTCCTCTTGCTAATTTCCAGGTCAGATGGGTGTGATCTACAGATTTACAGTCTGAGACTTTTTTCCTCCTATAAATTGTGAGGGACAGTGAGATTTGAATAGATGGGGCTATTTAATCCATGTCCACAGCTTGAGTTCCAGCCAAGGAGCACCCAGCATAGATCAAGAAATTGAGTGCAAAGGTGGCTTTAAATCACATTTATGCTCCCACAATCCTGGGTTGTTCTGTGCTATGCCAGGCTTCCAGCATAACTAAAAGCAACCTGAAAACTGCTGGACAGTTTTTTTTCTGTCTGCTAATTGCCCCAAGGGTCCCACATAAACCTTAGCCACACTCCCTTTCCTGACCACAACCCCTCCTGTGTAGTTGCTGCTCTCCTGGCCAGTTACATCCCAGTGCATTCCAGGATGTGGCTTTCTGTGTCCGTTTTTTTTGTTTGTTTTTGTTTCAGGAGAGTAAACAAAAAACCTTCACAGCTTTCCCTCCACCCCTTTTGCTGGAGCAAATGTGTTAGTAAATGAAGCTTGTTGGATGACAGAGACAAATAATCTGAGTTACACCAATGAAACCCCCAATGAAGTGATTGTGGCTGCACCAGCGTAACAGGAGAGAATCTGGCTCATTGTATTTAACCACGGTTTCTGGGTCTCTCTTAAAAATGAAATTTCATTTTTGACATAGACAAGGTATTGACTTTGAGATGTGAGCTACCTGCAAATGTAGCAATTGTTTTTGCACCAAGTTGTCTTCACTCAGAGATTCAACTCCATCTGAATTTTATCCTTTTATTGAGTGTGTGCCGTTGGCTCATTTATCTGAGTTTCCACTGAAGAAGCCAGACTTGTTGCAATGGAATCGTGATGATGAACACACAAGAATCATTCCAGTGAGGAAGGGAAATGTTTCCCAAGCCTCTTCCATCTGCCCCATGCAGCCCTCATATGCTCCCCTCAAATCCCTTCCCTCCTTTGCTGTGACTGCAAAGAACTGAAAAACAACTTGGGTTTGTGTTTCTTTCATTTCTTTATGATGGAGAAAGAGAGGCTTTTAAAATACTATTTGTTTTCTTACCTTAGAAAAATTAGCAGGTCTGGTCTTCCTTGGTTTTGCTGGAGAACCACTGGGAGGTCTCAGTGGTTTATTGCTCTAGTACCTTAATTGAAGAGGTGAGGATTCTGGATCTTTAACAAAGGCTGCCATTAGCCAAAAATGTTAATTAGCCATAAATAAGTAGTATTAAAAATACAATTTAAAAAAATGCTTTAAGCAGCCTATCCAAAAGACATTTCCCTTCTTAATAGTACAGCTATTACTCTCTTGGAACTTGTGATGTCACCAGTTCACTAGTACTTGAGTCATTATAGTCTGTCAGCCTAGACAGGTGCTTTTTAATGTAAAAAGCAAGCAGAATAAAAAAATCGAAAAACCTCTGGGATTAACCTTCTCTATCACAAAGAAGCAGAGAAGGGCACAAGGCCAAGTCTCCCTCCCTTCCCCCTTCACGTCACCATTAATGAATTTCTGAATTGCAGGAGCTCTCTTACAGCACAATGGCACCCAGCTGGGCTCTCCTCCTGACTTGAATGCACAGAAAGGAGCATGAGAACTGCTTTCTTAAGGTGTTTTCATAATTGTCAGAATGAAAAAGCTGCTTCACGGTATTTAATTTCACAGCTAATGACAGTCCAATCTCACTGTACTTTGTATGATGAATGTCCTTAGGAGCTCACCCCTCACTTCCTTTTGTGTCTAAGCATTTTAATTGATGCTAAGGCTAAACTTATTAGACCCCCAAATTATAAGATCCACAGTGTGACTGTGCTAATGCTGGAAAGGTAAGGTAATGGTTTCTCCCCCTCCCCCCCCCCACTATGTATTATTAATCAACCTCTAAATTCCTCTTTGGAATTTCATGAGAAAGTGACTCGTCTATTTTCTCAAAAGCATGACAGATAGAAAATGCAAGGAACCTCCCAAAGTCATATATTTAGATTATGTATTTGCATACGTGACTTACATGTGTATGCACTGAAGTAAATGCACACACAATGGGAAAGTTAGATGTCTAATTGGCTGCTCATTAAGTTACAGCCCTTGTGTATGCAAATATACATTCAGTTTTGTCTGTGCAATTAAGCATGTACATTTCTGAACATCTAGGCCTATCTGTGGCCTTCAACTGTCACAGCTCAATCTAGTTACCTCCTGCCAAAAGCAGCCTTTGAGGACCTAGCAACTTTATGGACCTTACAGCAGCTAGCAGAGAGGCCAAACTGTTTGAAGACATTCTGGTGGTGAATCCCATTGAAATAATAAGCTCTGGGCTGTGTATTGTTATAGGAAAGCAAATTGGACTGGTATCATGCAATAAGGGGACTAACTGTGAAGTTCCATGAGAAGACCTGGGGTGCTGTTAACGTATTTCCAAGGCACTGCCTTAGGAGACTGAAGAATGGTGCAGTCATGGGTCATGCTGTGGGAACATGGGCCAGGTTCACCCTCAGTGAAATTTGATGTAGGTGAAAGAGAATCCAGTAGGGGAGGAGGTTGCAGAAGTTCCAGATGCCTGCAGTCTCCCTTCTTCTATGATGGAGATGAAGGTGTGCATTGGTGTGGAAAGGGGAGTGGATATTCAGGGAGTGCACTAATTCAAGGGGTCAACAGGCACTGCTCCTATGCAGCTCTCAGTGGAATGTAGAACTCCTTCCCCTAGTGGGAAACATCACATGCCTCCCTTAGAGTAAGATCAAGAAGCTTCACTGGAATAGAGAGTTGTATTTATACTTCCCTGTGCCAGCTCCAGTGAATCTGGCTCACAGAATGCAGCCCTTCTGTAGCTTCGTTAACATAATTGGAAACACCTTTTATTTAGTGCCAAGCAAGTCATTTCATAGAATCATAGGATTGGAAGGGACCTAGAGAGGTCTTCTAGTCCAGTCCCATGCATTAAAGCCAGGCTGCAGGACTTAGTATTATCTAGACCATCCCTGACAGGTATTTGTCTAACCTGCTCTTAAAAATCTCCAATGATGGAGATTCCACAACCTCCCGAGGCAATTTATTCCAGTGCTTAACTATTCTGACAGTTAGGAATTTTTCCCTAATATCCAACCTAAAGCACCCTTGCTGCAATTTAAGCCCATTGCTTCTTGTCCTATCCTCAGATGTTAGAGAACAATTTTTCTCCCTCCTCCTTGTAACAACCTTTTATGTACCTGAAAAATGTGATCATGTGCCCCCTCAGTCTTCTTTTCTCCAGACTAAACAAACCCATTTTTTTCCAATCTTCCCTCATAGGTAATGTTTTCTAGACCTTTAATCATTTTGTTGCTCTTCTCTGGATTTTCTCCAATTTGTCCACATCTTTCCTGAAATGTGGTGCCTAGAAGTGAACACAATATTCCAGTTGAGGCCTAATCAGTGTGGAGTAGAGCAGAAGAATTACTTCTTGTGTCTTGATTACAACCCTCCTGCTAATATGTCCCAGAATGATGTTTGATTTTTTTTGCACCAGTGTTACACTGTTGACTCATATTTAGCTTGTGATCCCAAATCCCCCAAATCCTTTTCCACAGTACTCCTTCCTAGGCAATCATTTCCTGTTTTGTATGTGTGCAACTGATTGTTCCTTCCTAAGTGGAGTACTTTGCATTTGTCCTTATTGAATCCTATTTACTTCACATTTCTCCTGTTTGTCCAGATGATTTTGAATTTAATCCTATCCTCCAAAGCACCTGCAACCCCCTATCAGCTTGGTATCGTCTGCAAACTTTATAAGTGTACTCTCTATGCCATTATCCAAAGCATTAATGAAGATATTGAACAGAACTGGACCCAGAAGGGATCTGTGCAGGACCCCACTTGATATGCCCTTCCAGCTTGACTGTGAACCACTAACTAATCTCTGGGAATGGTTTTCCAACCAGTTATGCATCCACCTTATAGTAGCTCCATCTAGGTTTTATTTCTGAGAGTCTGATTATGCATGGTTCTCTTTTAGGGACATATTTCATTCTTCCTTGGGAGCACTTGACTAATGCTGTGCAGTATACAACACAAAACTGCATGACTGAGATTCTCCTGCTAGGCATGCACAAATTGAGAAAATTCCAATAAAGAGATTATGTAAGTAGGTAACATGGAGCATATTGAAGTGGGAAGGGGGGAAAGGGAACTCTGTCATAGGTCTGAATTGGAGATAAATGTATAGGGTACACTATACAGGTATCCTCCCATGAAATCAAGACTGCAAAAAAAAATCTAAGATATGAAACTTTTATGTATATATGTCCTATTTTTATGGTGGAGCTAGAGCCATTTGACAAACATACTTTTATCAATGCTGCTTACTGAGAGACGTATCTATTACAATGATATTATTGACATGCTGACTACAAATCAGTTGTGGAGAAATAAGGAAATTTGTCAGCTATGTGCTCCAAAGTAGACAATAAACTAGACCCTCGACACTTACCTTGCTACGTATTCTGGTGAGCCTGAGCAAGTTAAACTAGAATCAGTGGAGAAAATGTCAAGAAAAAATATCAAAGTCTGTCATTAGCTGCTTTAGTTCTGGGATCCTCAAGTCTTTCCTTCCTCCTAGCCAATACTTGGGAGTGCAATTCATTTGTTTTATCTAAGTGATTAGATGGGAGGGAATGGGTCTAGGGAGATTGTTCCTGGGTTCTAGGGCCTTCCATCTCTGGTATAGTGTTCCAGACCTGGTTTAGAGATGTAGTCACCAAAAGTCATTACCTTCGGATGACGGTTTGGTGACCAGTGAGAAATGAATTGGTGGATCTCAGTCCAGTTCCTAGTTCATGTCCCAGGAACATCACAGAAACTTCCCTCCCCCATGCTGGAAATCTATGCAAAGGACTAATCTAGCATCTCTCTCCCACTCTCTCTCTCTCTCTCTCTCTATCTCTCTGAGGGTTTGAAGCACTCCGGCAGGGCAGGAAGGGGGAAGCTAACACCCCTTTGCTCAGCGCTGTACCTGTTGTGCCGGCAGTTCTGGAGCCTGAACTCCTCTGTCAACCCCAAACACTAAAGTCACTGTTTTGACAGCGGTGGCTGCCTGAGTTTTATCTCATCCCAGAGGGAACAAATGAAACTATACTTGAGTAACCCTAAATATTCTTTGCCTCCTTTGGGGGGAGGGGGAGGCGGAGAGTAGAGTCCCTCATCGCTTCCTACCTGGCCACAGAACTGCTCCTTTTAGAATAAAACTGCTTAGCCACCTACTCTTTGGACTTGCAAAGCGGCTGTTGAATTTGATTTACGCTCCATTGCTCAGCCCAGTTCCGGGAAGAGAAGGTCTGTGAAAGCTCCTTTCCCTCCAGTTAATCGGATTTCAGAATGAGATGGAGTTTTCCAAGCATCCGTTGCCGCAGGTGCATTAGTAGGAAGCCCAGGCTTTCCGCACTCCAGACCCTTTTTTTTTTCGCTCACAGGAGGAACAAAACGCTGGCCCACCGTCACAGCTCGGGTACAGAGCGAGGGCAGCATCCTGTGCCCAGATCTAGCGTCAGGGTGTCCGGCGGGAAACAGACCGTGGTTGGAATTCACCCCCCTGGGTCTGTTTCGAAAGACCCCGCGTTCCGTTGGCTATTGTAGGGGCTGATCTCTTCCTCTCTAGGCTCAGCCTTTCACAGCTGCTTGTCTCCCCTTCCAATCGGCCACAAGGCCCCAGTCTGTTCTGCAGGGGCCGGGGGACCTGCTGCAGGTGAGACCCCACTGAGCTCCCGTTTATCTTTCAGTAGTAAATAGGAGGGATTGATTTGCGAGGTTCCTAGTAAATGGGGGAAGCCAAGCCACGGCACGGGGCGGTACAGCTAGGACGTCCGTCCACACGCTTAACAAACCACGGAACTGGGGACACATATCCCCCTGGCTGGAAGGTTATTGGACATTTAGAGCAGGGAAGCGGGGTGGTGGAGAGAAGGGATTTTCCCCTAGCTACCCCCCCAATCAATTGTTACATAGCTTAACATCTCCTAAAACGAGGTTACCCCTCTTCCCCACCTAGGGAGAAGTCAAGTCTTGTCTCCATCTGGTGCAGTCAGAGCTCTAAGACCCCTGCAGCCCCTGCCCGGGGGGGGGGGGGGGGGGCACACCCACACATGTCCCTGCCCGGGCACTCGCTCGCGCTGTCACACAACAAAAGATGCTCTGGGGGACTTGGGGCCACATGGGAAGGCCAAGGTTTGGGGTGGGGGGGCGGGTGCTGGCTCTTTCTCTCACACACGCAGACCCAGCTGGGTGTGTGTGTGTGTCTCTGCACACCTAAACACACACAGCCCCAGCTGGGGGAAAGGGGTCTCACGCACAGTCCTAGACGGGGGGTCTATGACACACACACAGAGCTTCTACTTGGGGGGAGGGTCTATGACTGACACACACACACCACACACAGCCCCAGTTTGGGGGTCTCTCTCTCTCTCACCCACAGCCCCAGTTTGGGGGAAAGGAGGTCTCACGCACAGTCCCAGACAGGGGGGGGTCTATGACACACACACGGGGTCTCTGACACACTCACACCACACACAGGCACAGTTGGGGGGGGTCTCTCTCTCTCACACACACACAGCCCCACTTGGGGAAGGGGATCTCATGCGCAGACTCCTGACTTGGGGGTGTCTCAGACGCGCCCCCCGCCCCGCAGCCCCGCTAGGGGGAGGGGGTATCCCACAGCCGCCGCGCCAGCCCTGGGGGGCTCCCCTTACCTTTCCCGCGTGGGCTACTCCGCGCCTCGCCCTGCCCCTCCGCCGGGCAGCCTCGTCCTCCGCAGCGCCAAACTTTTGCCCGCTCCGGCGGCGCCCATGGCAGCGGCTGAATTGGGGCGCAGGGTCCGCGCGGGCTCACGGAGCCCCGCTGAGCCCCTTCCCCGCGGCCAGGGCCATCAGCACCCGCAGCCCGCGGACAGCGCCCGCAGCCGCCGTCGGCTCCGGCGCCGTGTGCGAGCCGAGCCGCTGTCCCCCCGCCGCCCGCCGGGGCTGGGGAAGGGGGCGCAGCGCGGAGGGGCCCCGGAGCTGGGCAGCGCGGGGCTGAGGGGCTGGACTCCGTCCCTCTGCAGGCAGCGGGGCTTTCTGGGGCGGCCCCTCCTCTCTCCAGGAAAGGCAGCTCGCAGCCTGAGCGCCCCAGGCACGGAGCCAGGAAGAAGGGGTGGTGCCTCGGGTAGCACCTTCCAGCCCAGGCTCCCGCAGCACTTTACCTCCCCCCTCCCCGAAAGTGCTATTGGAGAGGGGGAAACTGAGGCACGGAGACCTGACGTGAGCCTTGGCAGGGCTGGAGTCTTGACGCCCAGCCCCCTGCCTCTCCAGCTTATTTGGGATTCTGCATTAGTAAAGGATGCAAACTGCGGATCAGATTCCCCCTCCCTCGGGCTCTCCAAGCCACCACCCTAGGGTGACCAGATGTCCCGATTTTATAGGGACAGTCCCTATATTCCTGGCTTTATCTTATATAGGCACTTATTACCCCCCACCCCCGTCCCGATTTTTCACACTTGCTATCTGGTTACCCTACCACCATTCTGCCTCACACGGGACTCTCAAAGAATCCCAATGGGGAAACTCTTCAACAGGGTGAATGAAGTGTCCCTTGCTGATGTGGGCTGAGATTAGGGCCAATTTCTGTTTTTCGTGCAAAGCAGTTGGCCCATCATCCCTACTTGGCACATCCCTAGTCACGACCATCACTTACCCCTACACTACTGTTCCTCCTCTCCACATGAAGATCTTTTTTTTTGCTTGCCAATTAGATATGGGAGCCATTTCAAAAATCCTGCTGTTCATTTTCAAAGCTCCAAACAATGTAAATGTTGCCAGCTAAGTGAGATTTGGGTTCTTAAACTGCATTTCCGAAGGTACTCAAAATCCAGTTAACTGCACAGCATGCTAGACACAGTTTAGAAACAGTCCTCTTATGAGAAGATATTTTATGCACTAAACAACATGATAAATAGAAACCCAGGCCCTTATAATCGGATAGATTTTATTAGTTGTACTCCAGAAACACATTGCAGTAGAACATCTGCAGCTGGCCAGGGTCAGCAGACTTTGGCTTGTGAGATTGAGACTATAAAGTAGCAGTGTATATGTTCAGCCAGGCTGGAGCCCAGGCTCTGAGATCCCACCATGTGGGAGGGTCCTGGAGCCCGAATGTCTATGCTGCAATTTTATAGCCCTGTAGCCCAGCCTAAGTCATCTGACCCAGGCCAGCCACAGGTATTTTATTGCAGCGGGGAGATACCCTTAGAGGCCCCCGCCAAGTTTGGGACCCTGTTGTGCTAGGCATTTCTTCATACCCATTGTATACCCAAAGAGTCTATGATCTAATGTGACAAGAGGTGTGAGAAGGGAAATATTATCCCTATTTTACAGATGGGGAACTGAGGCACAGAGTGATAAAGTGACTTGCCTGAGATCACTCAGGAAATCTGGGGCAGAGCTGGAAACTGAATACAGATCACCTGAGTCCCAGTCCAATGCCTGCCCCACAAGCCTGTCCTAAGATATGGATTCTGAATTACAGAACTTATCTGTTAACAACCTGCTAAGGTGTCTTTGTGTGTGTGTGTGCACATGGGCAATTGCATGTATATTTTTTTCCTGAAGATTTAGGTCAATAGTTATAGGCGACTTTATCTGAGTATTTCCTAGCTTTTTGTGTTTAAATTGTAGACTATTTTATTAATTTTACATTCTCTTTCCCACCAGATAAAAGCATATAACTGAACCTTTAATTAGGACTTTTTTTTTTAAGGAATTCAGTTAACTGTGTAGTTCCTAAGTAGGCAAACCCTCCCAAATAGACCTGAGCCATTCTTGTTACTACAATACTGTGTATGGCAGAGACACAACTATAGCCTCTCTTGGCTTGTGTACCAAAGGCTTTTTTAAGCTTCTAAGCAAACAAAAGATGAGCTGAGCACTTAACTACAAGCCCCAAGAGGAACAATCCTCCCTTGATGGAAAAGTATCCTGGGATGTTGGAAATGTTACAAAGCTAACACTAGATGAGGCCATATTTATTCTAAGATGCAGCAGCACGTCACACATCCACAGTGCAAACTGTCCGAGTATGAGCATCTTTGTATGCCAACTGGGACAGTGTAAACAAGAAAGCACTCACCAAGCAGGTTGCAGTTTGAGATTGGGAATGTACAATTTGGAGAACTCCACTCCCATATCAAATACAGACAATAACCTTATTGTTACGCCACTTAACCGCAAAGTTGTAAAACTGCTCCCATTTAAGTCAACGGCAAAACTTACATGAACTTCAGTGAGGTGGGATCAGATTTCAGATCTTTTAGAGAAGGTTAGGCTTGGTTCCTCACTGTCTTTCTGTAGCTGAAGTTTTATATCTCCTCATATGCTGCAGACACTAGCGGTCAAAGCCAATGGTTATATACCCTACCTTGGCCAGATGCTCAACTATGGGCTAAGTGGCTTTGCACATCCATTTTGTGCATCCATCTTGTTTTAAAATCAGGCTCTAAATTAGTTGTCCACCAGCTACCTATGTGTGGGTATTTTTCCCCTTGACTAGTTACATGTTTTTTAAAAGTAGTTAAAAGGTTAGAGCAGAGCTTGGAAGTGAGGATTCCTGGAATCCATTCTTGATTCTTCTGCTGAATTTCTCTGTGACATTGACTAGTCTGTGCCTCAGTTTGAAAAAAAAAATATGGGGGGCAATTTTGAACTGGATCCTGAAATGAATGGTGAGGCAACAGAACGGTTTCATGAGGGGGATGTTGTGGTCACATGATGTGCGTGTGCTGGAATCTGCAGAGCTGAAACTTGGGCAAGCCACAGAGAAAGGAGCTGCACAGGTATCAGCCTTGTCAACGTTAATAGCTGTGCATGTCTGTAAAAGGTTGATACTGTGGGTGGCAAATTTTATAATGAAGCTATTATCAAGTAAGTCACACTCACAGAGGCAGCAAGTGGCAACAGTAGACAATACTGGGCCTACCTATATGTTTTCCAAGTCGCCTGTATTTGAAGTATACTAAACTGATTTAGCTTGAATTGATTCAAAAAACTGATTGTAAAAAAGGCACTTGCTGTGAAATAACACAAGCTTTCGCTACAGCTGATTGTCTCTGTCCAGCAAAATCCAGGGTAAGGTGGTGGAGGTTACGGAATGAAAAAGATGAAGCTGACAGGAATTAATCAGCCTCTTGGCACTTATGTAGATGTTGGGAGACATTCCTGGGCAGGACTTTCCATTTCTTTCAATACAACTACCAACCCCAGGAGCTAACACCAACACTACTCATTTGGAAACAAGTTTAACCAGAAAAAGCAAGTCCTGTGGAGCCAGAGCTTATGCATGGGCATGTAGGAAAGATAGTCAGTGGACAGAGCACTGGCCTGGTACTTGGGAGATCAGATATCAATTCCTGGCTCTCATTGCTTCCCTATCACAGCTTGGTTTGCCACACACCTGTGCCTCACTTCCTCATGGGGCTAATACTTCCCTACCTCATGGGTGTTGTGAAGATAAAATCCATTCATGACTGAGGTCATTACATGGTAAAGAGGGCCATGTCAGCATCCCTAGATACAGCAAAGGGTTATGCTGGAAGAGAGTTTACAAGCCTCGTTGGGGAGCCTCAGTGGTTCAGGGCAACTTTAGTTTACTCAAATTGAGCCCATACACAAAATCTTTGCAGACTCACCCATCATTACTGCAGAGTCAGAATTCCTATTGCTCTGGACTCAAATTTCTGTGTATTTGATCCAGAAAAAAATAGTTGGCCCAGAAACCATCTTGTCCACGATAGCAAAGAAAACTGTTTCCCCCAGCACACAGATGTAATTGATGAAGATGACTTCTCCCTGTCACCCTCCTCTCACTTCTGAGAGCCAATGCCACATGGGATAATAATATCTCAGTGCCCCATCTTGGCATTATGGCAAGGGGACACATGGCTGTAGGCCGATATAACACTGACAAAGAGAAGTGTCATGGAGAGAGATTGTCTCACCTTGTCCTTATCTTTACATCTACCAGGTGTTTCTTTCTTTCAAGTGTTCAGTTGGAAAAAGGAGAATTCTGAATGCTGTCACCTTTCACAGCCCCAGAACAACTGTGTATTGGTTTTAATTTTATTCTCACCTTGTAAATCTCCCAGCTGAAATAACAGCCTTTTTTTAACCTTTTAATACAATGGCGGAACAGTGGGGAGGTCATTTCCTGACCAAATGGGCATTGGACATCCCACATAAGAGGACAATACCTTGGATTTATAGGAGACCCTTAAAGGACACCAAGCAAGGGCTGGCCCAATAAACTTGTAGCAAGGCGTCCACATGGGAGAATTAGGTTTGCTTCCTGGGTTCCATTAATTGCATTTTGGTGTGGCAGGCAAAAAAAGTTCTAGAACTATGGGCTTAGTAGCACATGCTTTAATATGGGGAAGGCAGTGTGATCTAGGACCACATCATCCCCTGATATTCATGTGTGGAAGGATCTTCCACATGGAGATCTCAACCCTTCCACGTGACAAAGTGGTTCAGGTGTCCCATAGGCACCATTCACTGCCCTCTCCTCAGACCCCACAGAGGGGTCTCCATGTGGTCCTATTGTCCACATGGGGAAAGGCAAAGGAGCTAGGGTGGGAAGGGGCAGAAGGGAGCTGGCTGAAGGCAGGATTGGGAGAATGCACATAGTCTCCCCGACTCCATCATAGTGGAAGATATCTGAAAAAAATTAATACAGCTCAAGAATGTATTATTTCAACTATCCTTTCCTACCCCCAGGATTCTAGGGGAAGCTATGGCCATCAGGTGACCCTGGCAGCATAGTTCTGATGGAGCGATGCTAGCAGAGAGCTACTGGGGAGGCTGCCAGGGCTGAGTTCTACAGACATCCCAGAATCCTCCAGGTCTTAGTCCTGGTATTGGCCCCACCCTCATGGGCTAGCTTACTTTACTTCTAGATGGGGTGGGAGGGGAGCAAAAGTTCAGGTCAACACAAACAAAGCCCCTCCTAGGGTCAGTAACAAGATAAAAATGTCTGAGGTCCCACCTTACTTCAGGGGTGCCTGGGTAGCAGCTTTGTTGGAGTCCTACAGATGGTTAGCTAAGCAAGGCTTACCCTTGGGTTTGCTGGACACCTTGCAGAGTTGGAAGGTTTCTGGCATGAGGGTTAATGTTCCCGGAGTTTTACTCTAGCCACACCCTTCTCAGGGCTTCCCCCCCCCACATGTGTTCTGCAGCTTACTCCTTTTAGAGCTTCCTCCCTACCATGCATGATAGGCAGAGCCAGAGGGGCATGGATACTTTAGCACACAGAACCTCCCAAGCCCCTTCCCTGGCAGTACGGGATTTGTACACCCAATCCCAGTATCATTATCCCTGTTCTACAAATGGGTAAACTGAGGCACAGAAGAGTGACGTGACTTGCCCAAGGGGGCTCAGTGAGTTAGCAGCAGAGTCATAAATACAACTCAGTTCTCTGTATTCACAGTCCCCTTTTCTAAGCATTAGAAAATCCTGCCAATGTGAAGTGTTATTTATTAGATCACCATGGCTCAGGTTATTATAGGGACGTGGAATGGTCACTGAGATGCTTGGAGTGTCTACAGCTGCCCACTCAGGGGAGTAAGCGTTTTGCCACTCACTGAGAGGTGGGACGCAGGCTGCTGAGGAGTCTCATGGATTCTTAAAGAAGTAACTACAGGCTGACAGTTAAGAAACTGTTGAACGTTGATTAGTTGAAGGATGCCCTCCATCAAACACGGAGAGCTCCCCAATGGCAGGAGCCTACGAGGATTCAGGGGAAAATAACAGAAGCAAATACCTGATTGGTGTGACGGAGAGTTAATTCAGTTTATAGCCCTACTGCGAAGCAGGTGTCTGCGAGACAATTCAACTGCAAAGACTCATTAAAAGAAGACTCCAATGCAGTATACAAGATCTTCTAATCCTTACATCGAATTATGAAGATGAGTAAATTAATATGAAAATAATTGTGTCAAATATAACAAACACATAATTGACAATCATACTGAGAGCTACCATCCACCTTCATAGATTAGTGATGCTGTGTACAACAAAGGAGAGACTATTTGTGTGTGTATATATAAAGAGGGGCTTTCAAAGTTGTTGTACAGTCCTATTAATTTGGTAAACATTAATTTAAAGGGACAGTGCCAATTTAAAGTCAATCCAAAATTAAAATTTGAATCAAAATGATATTTTATGAAGACCAAGAAGAACATTTCCACATTTTTGAAAATTTCCAGTGAAATCAGGGTTTTTTAAGAATCAGCTTGCCCATAGAGAATTGAGACCCAAACACTGCAGCACTGAGACCTGAAGGTGAAATTGATTACAAAAAAGTGAAAGTGACTTCTTTGCTTTTCATTATTCAAGCTGAGGGAGATGTAAAAACAAAACAAAGAGCACAGATTAGCAGCAGGTATCCCGGACTTTTAAACTTCTTGAATGTTTAACAATGTCAAGTATTATTAGTAATATATCAAGAAATGTGTTTGTGTACAACATGTGGGACCAAACCCTGGTATAAATTGGCATCACTCCACTAAGTTAATTGGAGGTATGCTGATTTACACTAGCTGAAGATCTGGACCATGGTTTTTAAATTAACAATGTCCCTTTAAGCAAAAATGTATATGGACTAGTTTGTTTTAAAAATAGAATTAACTTTCCAATAATTTTGAAAATTCCCGGCCTGTCCCAGGTATTTAAATGTCAGCTACATACTTGGAGTCCTATTCTGCATTATCACACTGGATTGCCTTCTGGGAAGTTTCCAGAGGCAGCTTCCACTGAGACAGCAAGAGATCATTTACAGTAATAGAAATACTGAAACAGGAACAGAGGTTCTTTTTTTGATGCAATTGCAAGTTTTGTCATAGAATCATATAATATCAGGGTTGGAAGGGACCTCAGGAGGTCATCTAGTTCAACCCCCTGCTCAAAGCAGGACCAGTTCCCAACTAAATCATCCCAGCCAGGGCTTTGTCAAGCCTGACCTTAAAAACCTCTAAGGATGGAGATTCCACCACCTCCCTAGGTAACCCATTCCAGTGCTTCACCACCCTCCTAGTGAAAAAGTTTTTCCTACTATCCAACCTAAACCTCCACTGCAACTTGAGACTATTACTCCTTGTTCCGTCATCTGGTACCACTGAGAACAGTCTAGATCCATCCTCTTTGGAACCTCCTTTCAGGTAGTTAAAAGCAGCTATCAAATCCCCCCTCATTCTTCTCTTCTGTAGACTAAATAATCCCAATTCCCTCAGCCTCACCTCATAAATCATGTGCTCCAGGCCCCTAATCATTTTTGTTGCCCTCCGCTGGACTCTTTCCAATTTTTCCACATCCTTCTTGTAGTGTGGGACCCAAAACTGGACACAGTACTCCAGATGAGGCCTCACCAAGGCCAAAGAGAGGGGAATGATCACGTCCCTCGATCTGCTGGCAATGCTCCTACTTATACAGCCCAAAATGCCATCAGCCTTCTTGGCAACAAGGGTACTGTTGACTCATATCCAATAACAAAGGTAATAGTGTTGATGTAGCATACTTAGACTTCTGAAAAGCATTTCACTTGTACTTCATGATGTTTTGATTAAAAAAACTAGAACAATATAAAATTAACATGGCACACATTAAGTGGATTACAAACTGGCTAACTGATAGGTCTCAAAATGTAACTGTAACAGGGAATCATCATCTAGCTGGTCTGCTTTAGTTGGGTCCCACAGGGGTCAGATCTTGGCACTACACATTTTAACATTTTTATCAATGAACTGGAAGAAAACAAAATCATCACTGATAAAGTTTTCAGATGACACAAATTGCTGGAGTGGCAAATAATGAAGAGGACAGATTCAGAATGATATAGCGTGCTTGGCAAACTGGGCACAAGCAAACAATATCTGGTTTAATATGGCAAAATGTAAATATATACATCTGGGAACAAAGAATGTCAGCCTCGCTTACAAGTAAGGGAACTGTATCCTGGGGAAAGATTTTGGAATCAGGGTGGGTAATCAGCTAAACGTGAGTTCCCAATGAGATGCTGTGGCCAAAAAAGCTAATGCAATCCTGGCATACATAAACAAGGGAAGTGCCATTAGGTTTAGAAAGGTTATTTTACATCTGTATTTGGCACTGGTGTGACCACTGCTGGAATACTGTGTCCAGTTATGGTGCCCACATTTCAAGAAGGAAGTTGATAAATTGGAGGGCTCATTGAAAAGCCATGAGACTGATTAAAGGATTAGAAAACATGCCTTATAGTGATAGATTCTAGGAGCTCAATCTATTTAACTTAAAAAAGAGAAAGTTAAGGGATGACTTGATTACAGTGTACAAGTACCTACATGGGGGACAAATATTAAATAATGGGCTCTTCAATCTAGCAGAGAAAGGTATACCACAATCCAATGGCTGGAAGTTGAAGCTAGATGAATTCAGACTGGAAATAGGGCATACATTTTTAACAGTACTTAACCATTGGAACAATTGACCAAGGGTCATGGTGAGTCATCACTGACAATTTTAAAATCCAGATTGGATGTCTTTCTAAAAGATCTACTCTAGGAATTATTTGGGGGAAGTTTTCTGGCTTGTGTTATACAGGAAATCAGACTAGATGACCACA
This sequence comes from Malaclemys terrapin pileata, assembly GCF_027887155.1. Classification (NCBI taxonomy): domain Eukaryota; kingdom Metazoa; phylum Chordata; order Testudines; family Emydidae; genus Malaclemys; species Malaclemys terrapin. The sequence continues at coordinate 17,044,616 of NC_071516.1, read as the reverse complement.
ATGGTCCCTTCTGGCCTGGGAATCTATGAATGAATCTTTGTTAGTCTGTATCCGCAAAAAGAACAGGAGTACTTGTGGCACCTTAGAGACTAACAAATTTATTTGAGCATAAGCTTTCGTGGGCTACAGCATTACAAAGTAAAACTATTTCCCCATGCTTATTTCCCCCCCCCCACACACACACACACACAGTTCCTCACATCTCCTTGTCAATTGCTGGAAATGGGCCATTTTCATTACCACTACAAACAGTTCTTTTTCTCTCCTGCTGATAATAGCTCACCTTAACTGATCACTCTCCTTATAGTATGTATGGTAACACCCATTGTTTCATGTTCTCTGTGTATATATATATCTTCCTACCATATTTTCCACTACATGCATCCGATGAAGTGGGCTGTAGCCCATGAAAGCTTATGCTCAAATAAATTTGTTAGTCTCTAAGGTGCCACAGGTACTCCTGCTTTTTTTATGAATGATTCTAAACTTGTTTTGTTAAAAAAAAAAGTAAATAGTTAGAATTCCTTAGTAAGAAATAACATGAAGGACTAAACTCTGCCCTCAGTGACCCCCCGTGCACTCCTATCTGTGCAATGATCACTAAGGGGAGGATATGAACAGTTGTCTTCCTTGCCTCTATAGGTCAGATTCTGATCTTATTTCACAAATTCTCCACTTGAAGTCAGTGGAATTACTGGAGTAGTGTGTGACCCAGCATGAATAAGGGAATCTGAATATGACCCTGTGTGGCTTTCTTTAGGACACAGCTGTAGAACTGGTTTTTGCAGTCAAATTGCTACAGGTGTGAACATCTGTTCTGCTTCTAGATCAACTGTAACTAGAGCTATGGACCATTTCTGCTGAACAGAATGAGAAACAAGAAATTTGCAGTGTCGTGCACTGCACTGCACTGCACACTATATGTGTTGGGGAGAGATGCCCTGCTGGATACTTCAGTGAAGCAATGAGTGAAAGTTCCTGTGTGGGGAGCTTGCGTCCAGCATCAAACAAAGGTTCAAATGCTTTACCCTCCGCATCCAGCAATAACAATGGTAAAGCGGGAGAATGATTCTTACCAGTCACACACTTCTCTTGTCAGAACATGGACACCCTGGGTCAGATCCTCAGCTGGTGTAAATTGGCACCACTCCACTGAATACAATGGAGCTACACTGATTTAAACCTGCTGAGGATCTGGCCTCTCTGTGTTCTGGTTGACATTGGATACTTGATTAATTCATTTCCATACATCATTCTCTACAGTCTTGCAATAAATTCCTAGGGCCAAATTCAGACCTGGGATAAGTGGGTGTATCTTCTTTGATTACACTGCTCTACAGCCAAATTGCTTCTGAAATAAATGTAGTCAAACTTTACTAATTCTGGGTCACCGAGAATGAAAATTATGCTTAAAATTGTTGATTGGCTCTAGTTTTCAAGATATGCTATTGGGTCAGTATATACGACCCTTGACTTGGGAATGGCGGAGGATAAATGAGTTATAAAGGGAAGGGATCTCAATTTAAACCAGAAATGACTAAAATGCATCTTTGACTGGATCTATGAATAAATCTATGACTGGGTTTGGACAGTACTTGCTTTTTAGGCAAAACAATGAATGATGCAATCTGAAGCTGGTATTGCGTCATACATTATATGAATTGCATCATGTTATTCCTAGAAGTCATGGATGCTGCAATCATAACGAAGCTTACATCACTCTGCTGAACAAATTGCCCTATATCAGCTCTAGAAATCATACAGTGTCGTGCTCTTATTTGTCAGTGTTTGATTTTGCAAAGGGACACATTTCTGTTTAGCCAAAGTAAGCAGAGATGCCTCGTACTTGTGTGAACAGTGCAGATAACTTCTGCTATGTTTGTGGTGAAGTGACTTTTGCATCACAAAAGCGCAGTATAACCACTATGGTTAAGAAAGCCTATCACCTTTATTTTGGCAGCAAAATTGGAGATCAGGACAAGAGGTGGGCCCCACACATATGCTGCAACACTTGTGCAACAAATCTTCACCAGTGGTTGAACAGGAAAAGGAAATCTATGCCTTTTGCAGTGCCAATGATTTGGAGAGAGCCAACAGATCACACCAGCAATTGTTATTTCTGCATGGTGCCTCCAGTTGGGAAAGGTGTGTCAAAGAAGAAAAAGTGGACTGTGCATTATCCAAACATTCCATCAGCTATACGCCCAATACCCCACGGAGAAGGACTGCCGGTTCCTGATGCACCAGAATCATTCTCACTTGAGTCAGACGAGGAAGAGGAAGAGGATGAAACTTCTGGTCCTGAACCATCAATGTCCAGGACATTGCAACAACGGAGAAACGCTATCAGGGCAAATGGAGCCCATTAATGCTTGCAGACTATTGCTGGACAGTGACAAGAGATGCTCCATTTAATGAATACAAGAAACAAGCCAAGAACCGCCGAGTAGACACTGAATAGGACTAAACTATGTACATAATATTTATTATGAAACAAAAGGCAAACAACTTTTATTTATATAACCCTTTTGCTGATTTTTAAAGTGTTACATAAACAGGACAGGTGAAATATTATCGTGTAAAGCAACCATAAACACATGAAAAGACCTAGGTTTACAATTTAAGATTAAAACTCTACTATCTACACAATATACATAGACATAAAAATGTAAAAACTTAAATATCTTAGAAACAGTAGCAAATCAGTTGTTTTAATTGTCATATTTGAATTCAGCACATCAAAATACATAATAAATAGCACATTTTATCTCTGAAGCAGACGACTTCTCAAAAATTGTAGACCAGTGTTACAGTGAAGTTGCACATTAAACCTGGTCTGACTTTGGCCCAGGGAATTTAATACTGGGAAAAGGTGCTGGAGATCAAAATTAGACATCTTTGAAAGAAGCTGGTTTGACAGCCCATGATGGGCTGCAAACCCCCCACTGGTACTGAAAGGGTTAACAGGTGCCTGATAATCCCCACCTGAGGGCATCAGGAGTGGAAGTAATTAGGTCTATTAGCAGATCCACCTGGCAAGGTGTCAGGTTTTCCTTAAAGGTATGAGAAAGTTCAGTTAGTGAGAAGATACAAGAGAAAGGAGGTGGGGGAGTAGCTGCTGCTGGCCTCTCTGCCCTAGCTGCTCTGTGTAGTAGAAATTGGGAAAGAGGAGAATTAAGAAAAGCCAGGGAATGGGATGGAAGGGAGTTAGTTCCTGTGGTGGGGTTTTGAAAGAGCATAATTCCAGGGAGGCAGCCCTGGGGAGCTGGTGTTCAGTTGAGGAGAAGGGTGTCAGGAAGGATTAAAGTTCAAATCCAATGAGGGCAGAGATGGTTTAAGTCTATATCTTTGGGTTTGGAGTCTTTGGAGAACTTTGGGGGAATCCTGCAAACCACAGCCCTGAAGGAAGGGTGAAGCTTGAGCCCTTGGGGTGAAAGATGTTGCTATGGGGTGAGCCTAGAAAGGAGCTGTTGGGGAGACCCATAGATGGCTGAGGTAGGAAAAAGCTCCAGAAGGAGGCAGGGACACTGAGTAGACAGACCTTGCCATCTTAATACAGGCTCCCTGGGCTGCAACCTAAAAGAGAGGGAGAAGGGGTTCCCCCCAGCAGTCACTGGAAAAGGTGGTGTGAGGACCCCAGAGAGCAGGGGTAACAGGACTACTGAATCCAGACCTGGGGGAAAGACTTGGCTTGAGTACTGTTTGCTGGACTTTCTATTACTTTTCATCCTAGCCTTTGAGGGTAACCTGGCTGGAGAGCTGAGTGATGAGAAGGTGCAGATGACTGCAGGGCTAGAACAGCTGTTGGGGGAGCTCAGGCTACATTATGCCATTTGCTGCAAGAGGCTGGGGGGGAGGGCGGGGTGTTGGCAGTGAATACAGTGTACTGTGCAGCCCTGGAGTTCAAAGGCCTCTAGTCATTCCCAGAATGGGTACAGCAGAAGTGTGAGGTTCCCTAGGGGGAACTCTCCTAGGGTGAAGGTAGCTAACTGTCCTTAGGCTGAAAACTAAAATTATAGTCTATCTGCTGCAACTGGAAACTGCCCCCTACTATCCCTATGATGGTCTTTGGTGGTGTGGATACAGGTCACCAAACAGTTGCCAGATGGTAACACTGTTGGTGCCATACTGACCTGTGCTACAGGGGGTCCTGGTGGTCTTAAGGTCAGATACTCCACTGGCCATTACCACTTCCTTGGACCCATCCAGTCCCCTAGATTGAAAAAAAAAATCTTAATGGGCAGAGTCCAGTTCTGGATCTGATCCTTTCTCTCAAACTTTGTTTCATTATAAAATAATCATGTTAGCAGCCTTCTGGCAGAGGGTTTTATAATAAACTGCAGTCCTAACTTGTACCTTTATGGGTTTTGTCATTCAGAGAGTGAATTAATCAGTCATTTCAATCCACCTGGGCTGCTTAAATGAGCAAGGCAGAGTTCCCTGCTTCTACCTCTTGAACTGAGAGATCTGTGCATGGATTGTACACATTTGCAAGCCATTTTAGCTGTATAAAAATGCTATTAGGCTTCCATGCGTTACTGACCCCTCTCTGAGGCAGCTAGTGCTGGTTTTATTACATGTACCATGTACCTCCTACCTCCCCAGTTTATTATTGGATTTGTTCTTTTTATTTTATTTTATTTTTAGTGTAAGAAGGGAGGAGGTGAGGATCCCAGAATTGCATTAAGGGGTTTTATAGTGTTATGGCTGAGAGGTAATTTGTGAATTTATTGGATTTCAGTGGTTTGGTTGTACACATGTTTTATTTTTAAATTAGATGAGGTTATCTGGCACTCCTTTGCAAGCACTTTAGTCATTGTTAAAAGCATTGATTCACTACAAGTCAGAAAAGGTTGTATATTGTGGCTGATCAGGTTGGCTGAGATTAGCTTGATATCTATAGATTTCCCATGTCTGTGGGGAATTTACTTAATGGGTTGTTAGTGATGAGTAACAGTATTTGATTAATCACTAATGAACTCTTTGGCCCTCTTTGATTGCTACACGCTTGTTTACCCTAGCTGGCTTTAATGTTGAGTCTAACTGGACTTTCCCAGCATAACACAAATAGCCTGCAGAATTATTGTAGTCTGCACCCAGCCTACTAGGAGGGATACACATTGCAATCACATGTCTCTGTAGTTTTCTGTACTTGTGGCTGGTGGGAATGCATTTGGTTGCAGTGGGAAAATGCAGAGTGCATCTTTGTTCATGAAAAGTCTTGAGTCTTCAGTCTCAGAGACCGATTTTTTTCCTAAATTTTACCAGTTTTAAGGTAGCTACTTTTTTATTAACTTTAGGGAAACAATGTGGAAAAATTGCAGCCTCCTATTACTTTATTCTGTAAATAGGCCTGTGCATTTATTTATCTGAATGGGCTTTTTCATGCAGTGTCTGGACAAATGTGTGCAGGACATAAGGTCTTTTGTTGCCTTTTGTATAGCTGTCTGTGACATTCTCCCCAAAGGGTCATGTGGCATAGTGGCCTTATCACAAGACTCGGAGCCAGAAACTCCTGAATTCTGAATCTGTGACCTTGAGCAAGTTAATCTCCATTTCCTTGTCTACATTCTGAGGATACTACATATGCGAGTGGCTGAAGTATGTTATAGTGGTGCTTGATCTACTTATACCACTAATAACATTTAAAGATGAGTAATACCTAGTGCTTACACAAAGCTGTACAAGCATCTAACTAATTTTCAACTTTCTCAGTAAATTAGTATTCCCATTCTATAGATGGAGAAAGTAATGAACAAAAGGTCAGTGAAGAATAGAGAACAGAACAGGGTCTTGAATCCCAATTTCCTGCCCTAAACATTAGACAATAGCTTTACTTGGCCTGGGTCTGGAATCATGGACATACTTTGCAAAGGGGTGTACATACCTTGTGATCTTTGAATGTCAATTGAAACTCTCAATACCCAAAACAAAAATTAGCCCCAGAATATCAAACCCTGCATCGTTCCAAGACAATTAATGTTATACAGCACTATAGATTTGCACAGTACTCTACGGATGAATGAAAGGCATGTTCCAGGCCCAAAACTTGCAACTTAAGTAAAACCATGTGTGTCTGATATGATTTCCTTGTAACAAAGTGATTTAAAAAACAAACAAACAAACAAAAATAACCTCAGTCTTACATTCTGCAAGTACAGCTGGATTTTTCAGAGACCCAGGGATACTTGTACAACCCTCCACATGAAGAATTAATTTGAGTCTACACAGCTCAGAACTTCACATGACTAGAGACTGATCAGATGTTTGACTTTAAAAAAGGAAACTCATTTATTTCCATTAGAAAACTGCCAAGAGACCAGCACATTTTTTGTGTGGGAGGTCTTGAAATTAACTCTTGCCCTTCCTGGTGCCTTCTAGACTACTGGACAAGTGAAAGATTAGGACACAGTCTTCAAAGGTTTAATCAATAAAATGCTCAAAATGAAACATTAAGGAACACTAGTTCTCCAAGGAAAGCAATGGGGTTTAGTATCTTAAATATTGAGCTGGGAGCTTGGTACAGCTGAGTTCTAATCCTGGCTATACCACTGACTCATGGCCATTGGTAAGACACTTAACCTTTCTGGCTCATTTTACTCCTCTGTATAATGAGTATAACACCTATCTACTTCATTGAGGATGGGGGAGGTTAATTAGTTATTATACAGTGCTTTAAAAATGTAAAGTTCATATCATCAGAATAAAACTCAGGGCTGAAAGTTCTACCCTTAACCTCTAAATGAAGGCTTCATCTTCTAAATACCCTGAATACAAAATCTGGACTTCAGCAACTGCACATGTGCATCATTTGTACCCACAATGACTGATTTCACAAACTAGTACTTTAACAACTCTTATGGATAATTTTTCATAGGAGTCTTTAAAACAAGTGTGCATCTCCAGATTCACATGTGCTTTTGCTGAAGGTCTGTGCACATTTTGTAGATGCAACTTAAATTTCCCACATTTGAAAATATGGCTACCCCTTAAAATCATTGAGCTTAAATAAAATGTGTTGAGGTTTCTTTCCCATCTCACTTCTCAGAGGCCAGAGAGTGGGAAGTGGAAAAGGGGGAAATTTTGCCTATGAAGATAATGATGAAGGGAAGGTATAGTATACTATGAAACCTGAGTAGGAGAAAAAAGGCTACACAATAATTCACTTCAAGTACCAGCCCCATACAGCAGAGAATGCTTCTAGACCAGGAATGCTGATCAAGAATCTTCTCTCCAGTGAAAACAATAGAAAAAAAAATCCTAGTTTGACATCTTGCAAAGACAAGACACATTTTTGGTCTCATTATGAACTTATTCACAAATAAAAGTCTCTTCTGTAGCTACAAGAACCTGGCTTTGCTCCAAAGATTGTAAGAATGATCTCTCATTTAAAATTTATAATTGGGATAAACTTGTAGTAATTTACAACAATACCCTGTTTCAAATACTGAAGGATCAGTAACAAAGTTTTTTTTTTTTTCTCTTCAATCACTCACTTGTCCTTTTATGTACATACATAAAATTGGTTATAAAATATAACAAGGACTAATGTGAGGGGTGATTTTTTTAAGCAAGCAAGCAAGCATGCTGGTAATTTTATGTTTAAAGGAAATGATATAAAATGGTTAGTCTGGGAGCCTGAACTCCTGGGTTCTAGTCCTGTCTTTGCTTTTGATTCTAGTGTGACATTGAGCAAGTTAAGCTGAAAATGCTTATGGGTCTGGAGGAACTAAGTTATGAAGAAAGATTAAAGGGACTAATTGGCTGATGCTGGGTCCTGCTCTAATGGCTTATGGGGGATAACAAATGAGGCACAAGAGATGGGTGAAGAACTTCCCGGGTGGAGGGGTAGCATAGGGCCAATAATGTCTCTTTACACTGCTCCCTCTTGCAAGCCCCACGGTAAGGAGCATTCCTGAGACTGATGCAGAGCCAGGAATGGGAAAGGGAATATTCATAATACTTGATGCAACCGATTCTGGGCCGCAGCGGGGTCCATTCGGAGTCCAGACAGGTTGCGGTAACTTAGAGCAGTCCCCAGCATGGGACAAAAAGGAAATAACTAGGAATGTAAAGAGCTGGCATAGCCACTCAAAACTCAACTGGCCAAAGCATAGCTAAATGTCTTGCAGAAAATAGCCCTCAGCACCAGAGGACCGGCTAGGATTTGCCATCTCTAGTTATGATTATCTCAGAGCCTCGGTTTCCTCATCAGTGAAATGGATTGATGACAACCTGCATCACAGTGGTGTTGGAGGCGTAATGTATTGCTTGTAACGTGTTTTAACACCCATGGATAGAAAGCTATTATCATCATCTGTTTGTTTATCAGAGCACACAACTCATCCAGCGATAGAGGTTTAAAACGGGTCATTAGGGGGACCCTGCAGGAGAAACAAGGTTTAGCTTACACAAAGTGTAATTGACAGCCATGGAGTGGGAACATGTTCCATGACATGAGCATAAAAGCAAATTGCAAGCTGAGGAGGTAGTGAAGCCTGAAAGAACCAAATTTGTTTATATGCAAATGAGAGAATTGTCCGCAGAACCATGAATCAGTGCCAAGCTGTGTGGACGAAGCAGGGGAACCGTACTGCCCAATCCCATGCAAAGGGAACAGGGACGCTTACTCCCCGCTCACGCTGTCTTGTAAACCTAGCTTATTCCTGCCAAATAAAGCATCATGTACTACAAACTGTTCTCATCAATAATCAGGATGAGAGCAGCAAAACAATATGACAAAGCGCAGGGACCCAGGACTCCCCTGGTGAAAGAACTCTGGATTTTGTATTCAAAAGAACATGAGAGCAAAGCTATTCGCTCTAAAGATGGGTCTGAATCATCGATCTGTGTCAGTGGGAGAAGATGGAGACTCTGGGCAGGGGGATAGGTCTTGCCCTTCACAATGTGTGAGATGTGATTTCCCCCCTGCGGCTTCCCGACAGGTGTGGAGGAGGCGAGAGAGGAGAAATTAGAGCTCCCAGTAATGTAGACAAGACCTCTGTCCCCACAGTCACTCACTGTGATGCTAGAAACTCTGGGAAGTGGGGTGAGGTGGGACAAATGCATGTGGGAACACAAGATCCAGAGGGGCCATCGGCAGGAGATGGAAACTCAACTCCTGTTACGCAAATGGGAAGCTTGTGTCATGAATGTGCAAGTGACTAGAAATAGCACTGCATCCCGACAGGCTCAGACAGCCAGGCGTGCAAGGGGGTGGGGTGGGGAGTCATGAGCAATACAAGGCAGCAGCGCTGTGCGCCCAGAGCTACATGACTGAGTCTGTATTGTCTGAGCTGAAAGGAGGGTTGTCCTGCAGGCAAATGAAAAATTAGCCAGCGGTGTATTCTGCATACAAGGAAGCACGGAGACAATCAGGAGGGAACTATTTCCAGGGTAACCAGGATTAATGACTTGGAGTGTGGGCCAAACAGCTGTCTCTGATACTGACGATATCTCTAGGCAGCAAAAGGCTGGGTACCACATGCAACCGACTATCTCCTTCCTGCAGGCGGATGCTGGGGATGGAGAAAGCCTATATTTAGACTACCTGTTGGGATAATATAATGTCATGAGGGGTTCAGGCCCAGTAGTGCTAAAAGATAATCGCACCTACTTACAGGGCCAGTAGTAATGACACTAGCACATATATAGCGTGTCACCACTCCATAAAAGCATTAATGAATGGAATCTCACAACCCCACTGTGACAGGTAGCTAAGGGCTATTTTCAACATTATAAGGACTTTCAGTATTGCCTGTGTGAGTCATCAGCACAGCTTGAATTGCAGCATAAATCTCTATTACATGAGCTAATGGAGAAAAGCCTTTGGGTGGTAATAGTAGTAGTAGCAGTAACCTGTTAACTTACAGTGGACTAGTCATTAGAAAGAGATGCACACACACTTTGCCAATGTTTTACATATGCAAAACTGTCCATACATTTTCATGCACAACTATTGCAAATGCACATGCAAAAAGTCACTTATATATCCAACTGGCTATTTAATGGGCTAGTGTGTACAAAAAATGCCTGTACACATTAAACATGCAGTTGCATGCACATGTACCGAAAATCTGGCTGACAGATGGGTTAATAATTTTTCCAAAGTCATACTGTGAAACGGTGGCAGAGGTGGGTTTAGTTCACAAGAATTCCTGGCTCTCAGTCACCTTCTCTAACCTCCAGACAACACTGCTTCATTAAAACAAGCTACCTCCAAGAACAGCAAACAGCTTCTTAGTTTTCCAAGCACAGAAGTCTGCAGAGGATCGTCCAGGTGGGCAACACTACCCATCAACCAAAGCCAAAATCGAGGTTTCATTTTAGATGCTATATAAATATAAAAAGCATTACCTTGAAATTGGTTTCTCTCTCTCATAGTTTTTCACTTAAAAGTTCTGCTCCATTAGGCTCCTCCTAATGTTTATCACCTCTGTAGAACTATTTGATAAATCCTTTTTCCTTGTGAACCTCCGCCTGTGCTGTTAATTCATTTTCATTTGACACAGTCATTTCTTCCTGCCCTTCGAAAGAGACCTGTGTGGTGCTGCCTATTGTGAAGCACGCTCAGGAGGTCTTTGCATACAGGGTGGTTAGAACAAGGGGGCTGTGAACTGGGACACCTTATTTCTAGCTCAAGCTCTGCCTTTAAACTTCTGTGTGACTTCTGGCAAGTGACAACCTCTCTCTGTCTCAATTTCTCCAACCACTAAACACAGCTCATGCAATTTCTCTACCTCAAAGGGTATGCTGAGGCTTAATTAATGTTTGTGAAGCCTTCAAGCCCCTCAGAGGCAGACTTATTTCAGTGAAAAATCTCACTATCCCTCTTAGTGCTAGAACACACATAATGCTAATATATAGCACTCTTCAACCAGAGAACTGTTACCGCTTTACAAAGGAGGAGATGTGTCCTTATACCCACTTTACAGATAAGGAAACTATGAACTAAAGGCCAGTGAAATGACTTGCTCAAGGTTGGGGACAGAGCTGGGAACAGACAAGCAGTTACCAGATTCCCTAGTTTGGTTGTATGAGTCTTTCTGTTACTATTCTGGAGATTATCCTGGGTATGTCACTCCTGCATAACAGTACAAACTGGAGAAGTTACTGTAGAACTAGCTGTTAGAACCATAATCCAGCCCTCAGAGCAAACCTCCATTAGGTTACATGTTTGGATCAGCTCAGATAAGGATTCCTGTCCTTTCCCTGACTCTGAGCATGCCTGCGGCTCCCTCTTTACCAGCCCTGTGACTTTTCAATAGGATCTGCCACAGGCAAGTGGGAAATATTAAAGAAATACTTGGCAGGCATCCAGCTGAGATTCATTCAAGTTAATCAATGAAAAGAGCTCCAGTAGCCAGCACAGTTCCACAGGGATTAACAGATCAGAGTAAGCAATAGGCTGATAGCTTTTTAAAATATCCAGTATTTTATGGGCAAAGATCTATAAAAAAAATAAGCAGTGGGGTGTTAAAAGGCTAATTAGTGAAGGAGAAAGAGCCCCTGGATGCAACCTGGGGAATACTTCACTAAAAATAAAAAAGATCTGAAAATACATTATCAGTAAATACAATGGAAAATAGAAAATTGATCCATTAAATAAAAATAGTGTGAAATTGACAGCAACAGGTAGGGGAGAGTCAGCTTGTTGACTATTTTATATTTTTACAGATGGGAGATAGGCTAGCAAGCTGGCTACGGCAGTTGGTAGATCCTTTCTAAAGCACTTTCCATCATCAACACACTTCATGAACACAGTATGGTAGATAGGCACACATTGGTTCAGAAGTCACTAAGTAGGCCAATCCAGGATTGGTACATGGACACGTCTAACACCCACTAGACCATTACATTTAGAAAATAAAGCAGAAAAAATACTAGGCCTAGAAGAAGACAGGCCCATAACATTATGAAGGGGGTAAAAGATATTTTCCCAAGGGCTTGCACCTGTCACATTGACTCCAATGGTAGGGTTACCATATTTTGTGCCTCCAAAAGGAGGACACTCCACGGGGCCCTGGCCCCGCCCCCTCCCCCGCCCCAACTCCGCCCCCTCCCCAAAGTCTCCGCCCCCTCCCCTGCTTCCCGCGAACATTTAATTCGCGGGAAGCCTGGGCAGGTAAGGGGCGGTGTGGGGGGAGGAGGTGCGGCCCAGGCTGGCCCCCCGGCGGCTCCAGCCTGGGTCGGCTGCGGCCCTGGGGTGCCGGCCCCGGCCCCCGGCCGACCACCCCCGGCCCGCCCAGCACTGCCAGCCGGCCCCTGGCGGCCCAGCACACCCCCCGGCTCCCGGCCCCGGTGGTCCAGCGCACCCCCCGGCTCCTGGCCCCGGCGGCCCAGCGCACCCCCTGGATCCCGGCCCCGCGGCCCAGCGCACCCCCCCGGCGGCCCGGCTCCCGGCCCGACCCCCCGGCTCCCGGCCCCGCGGCCCAACGCACCCCCCCCCGGCGGCCCAGCTCCCGGCCCGACCCCCCGGCTCCCGGCCCCGCGGCCCAACGCACCCCCCCCCCCGGCGGCCCGGCTCCCGGCCCGACCCCCCGGCTCCCGGCCCCGCAGCCCAACGCACCCTCCCGGCGGCCCGGCTCCCGGCCCGACTCCCCGGCTCCCGGCCCCGCGGCCCAACGCACCCCCCCCCCCGGCGGCCCGGCTCCCGGCCCGACCCCCCGGCTCCCGGCCCCGCAGCCCAACGCACCCTCCCGGCGGCCCGGCTCCCGGCCCGACTCCCCGGCTCCCGGCCCCGCTGCCCCGCGCACCCCCCCGGCGGCCCGGCTCCCGGCCCCGCGCACCCCCCCGGCGGCCCGGCTCCCGGCCCGACCCCCCGGCTCCCGGCCCCGCGGCCCAGCGCACCCCCCCGGCGGCCCGGCTCCCGGCCCGACCCCCCGGCCCCGCGCACCCCCTCGGCGACCCGACACCGCGGCCCCGGCCCGGCACCGCGCGCCCGGCCCCGCGACCCCGGCCCAGCCCTCCCTCCCGATTTTCCCGGACATGCCCGGCTTTTGGGGGATTTCCCCCCGGACGGGGATTTGAGCCCCCAAAAGCCGGACATGTCCGGGAAAATCCGGATGTATGGTAACCCTATCCAATGGGAGAAGAACTGAGCCCCAAGTCCTCTGATAAGTCAGATTCTTAGGACCTAGGAAAACTGCTAAACTTTCCCACAGATGGGCCCAATTCAAAATCTTGAATCTAAACCACCTCTGAGTTTGGGTGTTTGAAATTTACATTTGGATTTGGAGTTGGATTCCCATTTTGAAGCTTGAACCCCTTCCTAAAGAAGGGAATTGCAGAGCAGTTACAGTATCTTAACAATACTGGTGAAAGCAAGTCAGCAGCAATCAAGCACTTAATGTACCCAACTTTTAGGGTATGTCTGCACTGAAAAAAGAGAGAGAGGGATTTCTTAATTAGGGTTAACAAACCCAGAGTAAAGATTGCATTGGATCTGCCCCCAGTGCTCTTTTCCTAGCTCTGGAACAGTGTGGTCTAGTTTTTAAATCAGGGCCATGACTGTACCCTGCATTTTATTCTTGGCTCTATTGATCTCTTTATGTCCCAGTTTCCCCAGCTGTAAAATTATAATATTGTAGCCTCACTGTCAAGCAGTATAAGATATTCAGGACCTTGCAGGTTGACTGAGAAATCAGTGATGAGGAGTGTGGGTATCTTAAATATAACTTTTTTTATTTACACATATTTTCCAGTCCTGGAACAGAGGTGGACAAAAACAGCATGCATGCAAACCAATGCCAGGTTCCCAAGAAGCAAACTCCCATCAGTTACCAAGGCAGAGTGCAAACTCTCCTGCTATTCACACATCTCCCTTTCCCCAGATTCTTGCATGACCAAGAAGTCATACACAGGATGTCTTCCGAAGTCTGAACATATGCTATGAAAGACATCTTGGAAGACTAGGAATAAAAGTGACACCTATCATAACAAACTAGACAATTTTTACTATGTGTTGTGAGATCTTTGGATGGAAGGGTCTAGGCAGTTTTATTCACAGCACCGTTGAGTTGCCTTGGGCAAGTTGCATAAGCTCTCCATGCCTCAGTTTCCCCATCTGTAAACAGAAATAATATTTAATTACCACAGGGAGTGATGAGATTACATTAATTGCCTGGGCAGTGTTTTGAAATCTGCTCATGATCGGTTCTACAGGATAGCAAAGTAATATTTTTTTCTCCATCTCTCAGGCACATTCTGTACCTACTAATCTTATCTATTAGTCTACTGTGCCTCCCTGTGTCAAATGTCTTACTGAAATCTGTGTCCATCGCTTCCCGCTTGCTTCTCTGCTCAGGGCATTATCGCCTTAAAAAAAAATCCCCACCACATTTGTTTGACAAGATTTATCTGTGATGAAGCCCAGCTGGCTGGTTTTTAATCAACTCATATTTCTCTTGATGTTTTGTGATCTCATCCCTTATTAATGTTGCTAGGATCCTACCTATGACTGAGGTCAAACTCGCTGGTCTATAATTTCCTGAGTATACACGTATTGAAGCAGCATCTTTGTGGAGTTAAAGAAGCAGCTGCACTTTGATGAGAGAGAACCTCCTTCCAATTTTCACAGGGAGGGAGTTCTGATTAATTTATTTGGATCCAAACCCCATCCTTTTGAATTTCATTATGGTTATGGGTTAGAACCAAACCTGGAGAGGGGCCTATTTCCAAGTTCCAGTTCAGATGCAGTCAAAAACTTTGGCCAATTTTACCAGTCCTAAGAATTAAAAATCATGAGTTTGGCTTAAGGCTCATACTTTTTTTTCAATTGACTTCTGGCTTCTAAGCCTTTAGTATTCACATGGGTCCCTTTTTCAAGCTTTTCTCCTCAACTATGAGAGCTAGAAACTTTTTGTTTTAATGAAAACAGATTTTCCACAACCCCATGAATCCAGGAGCTGGGGCTTTAAGAAAATCACCAAATATGCTAAGATTTGGAATAAAATTGAGAGTCCTGGAAACACTGGAAGCTCCCTATTTGTATGTCAGCTGAATCTTCAGTTTAAAAAAAAAAAAAGCAATCAGTGTAATTGCTTATTAAGGGCTCTATTCTCCCCTCAATAGGCACACATAACTTCCATTAACATTAGTGGAGGGGAAACACGTACATGGAACTTCCTTTCAAACATGGAGGAGGATGTTGTGTTGCAACCCAATACACCATTACAATATAAAGAGAGCTGGTCAAAACTCAAAATCTCCAGTTTTGTTTAATATCTTTATTAATGATCTGGAGGATGGTGTGGACTGCACTCTCAGCAAGTTTGCAGATGACACTAAACTGGGAGGCATGGTAGATACGCTGGAGGGTAGGGATCAGATACAGAGGGACCTAGACAAATTAGAGGATTGGGCCAAAAAAAAACCATGATGAGCTTCAACAAGGACAAGTGCAGAGTCCTGCACTTAGGACGGAAGAATCCTATGCACTGCTACAGACTAGGGACCAAATGACTAGGTAGCAGTTCTGCAGAAAAGGACCTAGGGGTCACAGTGGACGAGAAGCTGGATATGAGTCAACAGTGTGCTCTTGTTGCCAAGAAGGCTAACGGCATTTTGGGCTGTATAAGTAGGGGCATTGACAGCAGATCGAGGAACGTGATCATTCCCCTTTATTCGACATTGGTGAGGCCTCATCTGGAGTACTGTGTCCAGTTTTGGGCCCCACACTAGAAGAATGATGTGGAAATATTCGAGGGGTAGCCGTGTTAGTCTGAATCTGTAAAAAGCAACAGAGGGTCCTGTGGCACCTTTGAGACTAACAGAAGTATTGGGAGCATAAGCTTTCGTGGGTAAGAACCTCACTTCTTCAGATGCAAGTGGAAATATTGGAAAGAGTCCAGTGGAGGGCAACAAAAATTATTAGGGGTCTGGAGCACATGACTTATGAGGAGAGGCTGAGGGAATTGGGATTGTTTAGTCTCCAGAAGAGAAGAATGAAGGGGGATTTGATAGCTGCTTTCAACTACCTGAAGGGGGGTTCCAAAGAGGATGGAGCTCGGCTGTTCTCAGTGGTGGCAGATGACAGAACAAGGAGCAATGGTCTCAAGTTGCAGTGGGGGAGGTCTAGGTTGGATATTAGGAAACACTATTTCACTAGGAGGGTGGTGAAGCACTGGAATGCGTTACCTAGGGAGGTGGTGGAATCTCCTTCCGTGGAGGTTTTTAAGGCCCGGCTTGACAAAGCCCTGGCTGGGATGATTTAGTTGGGAATTGGTCCTGCTTTGAGCAGGGGGTTGGACTAGATGACCTCCTGAGGTCCCTTCCAACCCTGATATTCTATGATTCTATGATTCCATGGGAAATTTTTACATCTCCAAACTTTTTTGTTCCAAATCAGAGCAAACCCCTAGAAATATTCCAGAACATGACATTTTAAAAAAAAACATTTTGGGTAAATTAAAAACATTCAGACTTTGATTTTTAATTTTTTTAAAATATAATTTAACATAAAATAAACATAAAACAATAATTTCCATATGAAAAATCAAAACCTTCCATTGTAGAAAGGTCAAAATGGAATGTTTCAACATTATTGAAAACACTTGGTTTCTTTTCTAAATGAATTTTTTGTGAAAATCAACATGTTTGCACAGAAAGTTTTGATTTCAACAAATCAGCATTTTTATTTTCTTGTGGGAAAAACATTGTAGGAAATTTTTTGGCCATCTGTATTTATAAAATACACAAATACATGGGTGGAAGGATCTGGGACTAGAACCCCGGACCTTCAACTAAAAGTAGAACTCCTAGAGCTAGAAGCATTAGCAGACCCCTTAGCCAGGCTGTGAGCTAGAGGGTAATATCCATAACACTTCCTTGCACAGACAGTATATTACATCTTGACACTGAGTAGGTATTAGAAGACTGCCATTCAAACCAAAGGATGGTGACAACACAGGCTATAGGCATTTATGGGCTGAGGTTATGTCTACACTACAAAATTAGGTCGATTTTATAGAAGTTGATTTTTATAAATCGATTTTATACAGTCGATTGCATATGTCCACACTAAGTGCATTAAGGTGGCGGAGTGCGTCCTCACTACTGTGGCTAGCATCGACTTACGGAGCGGTGCACTGTGGGTAGCTATCCCACAGTTCCCGCAGTCTCCGCTGCCCATTGGAATTCTGGGTTAAGCTCCCAATGCCTGCTGGGGCAAAAACATTGTCGCGGGTGGTTTTGGGTACATGTCGTCAGTCGCCCCTCCCTCCGTGAAAGCAACGGCAGACAATCGTTTCATGCCTTTTTTCCTGGGTTACCTGTGCAGACGCCATACCACGGCAAGCATGGAGCCCGCTCAGCTCACCGTCACCGCTGCTGTTGTGGGCAAGTCTACTGTGGGGGCTGCTGTGATCCAAGTAGCCAATGCAATCATTGATGTTCTGTTATCAAAGGTAGTGTCTCTGGGAAATGTGCAGGCCTTTTTAGATTTTAGGTGCATAATATTCCTGTCCTTTGTCACTGGTGAAGAAGTCTTGCAGCAGTACATTCCAGTCCGGTCGGCGCTGTAACACCCCACAGCACTTCCGTGGTTGACACATGTAACAGTTCCAGAGCTCTTGCTCTTTTGCCTTGGCTGAGATACCTTGCCCTACCAGGACCTCCAAGCATTCGACACAAACACCTGCAGCAGCTGGCATTGCTGCACAACAGCAGCTCCTTGCCTTCGCAGCAGAAGTTGCAGTAGGACTGCTAACCATCGTCATCCACTGCTTCCGCTGCAACTCTGCTCTCCTGCTCCCCAGCGATGAACTTGGGGGATCCGTACTGGTCCTCCTGGGTGCTGCTGGCAGCAGACAGTGCAGTAGGACTGGTAACCGTCCTCGTCAGACATGTAGCTTGGCTGGGGGTTCTGGGAACATCTTCCCTGCCCGGCTCCTAGCAACCTCCAGGGCATGGTGTACAGCTCCATCACTTCCCCTGCAATTCTGCTCTCCTGCTCCCCAGCAACGAGCTCGGGGGATCTGTTCATGAAGCCAGGACAGTAGTAAGGAGCAGTTCAACTATAGGCTGAGCAAGTGCAGAATGGTGGTAGAATTTTAAAAGCTCGCTAGTGCTGTTGGTCAGGCCTCAGCACAACCAACATTCCCATTGTTATTGCTGCTTGCTGTGTGCTCCATAATATCTGTGAGAATAAGGGGGAGACGTTTTTGGCGGGGTGGGAGGTTGAGGCAAATTGCCTGGCATCCAATTTTGAGCAGCCAGACACCAGGACGATTAGAAGAGCACAGCAAGGCACGCTGCGCATCAGAGAGGCTTTGAAAACCAGTTTCATGACTGGCCAGGCTTCGGTGTGACAGTTGTGTGTGTTTCTCCTTGATGCAAACCTGCCCCTTTGTTGATTTTAATTCCCTGTAAGCCAACCACCCTCCCCCCTTCGAAATAAAGTAACTATTGTTTTGAAACCATGCATTCTTTCTTTATTAATTAAAAAAAATGAAATAACGGATAAGGTAGCCCAGGTGGGGTGGGGGAGGAGGGAAGGACAAGGACACATTGCTTATTGTAGACACACTGAAAACCAAACTGTTTGAACGACAACCTTCTGTTGCTTGGGCCATCCTCTGGAGTGGAGTGGCTGGGTGCCCGGAGCCTCCTCTCCCCCCCCCTGCCCCCCAGTTCCAGGCTATGGAACATGGGGAGGAGAGTAGGCGGTTATACAGTGGATGCAGCGGGGGTCTGTGCTCTTGTTGGCTTTCCTGCAGCTCCAACAGATGCTTCATCATGTCTGCTTGCTCCCCCAACTGACGCTTCATCATGTCCGTTTGCTCTCCCATTAGCTTCAGCATCACGTTCTGCCTCTGCTCTTCACGTTCACTTAATTTTTTTCCTGGCCTCTGCCACTGAATGCCTCTCCTCATACTAAAAAAAAAAAAAAAAAAAAAAAAAACAGGAGTACTTGTGGCACCTTAGAGACTAACAAATTTATTAGAGCATAAGCTTTTGTGGACTATAGCCCACTTCTTCGGATGCATATCTCCTCATACTGAAGTTGTTCTATATCCCTAATCATTTTTGTTGTCCTTTCTGAACCTTTTTCAATTCCAATATATCTTTTTTGAGATGGGGTGACCACATCTGCACACAGTATTCAAGATGGGGGCATACCATGGATTTATATAGAGGCAATATGATATTTATCTATTCCTTTCTTAAAGATTCCCAACATTCTGTTAGCCTTTTTGACTGCAACTGCACATTGAGTGGATGTTTTCAGAGAACAATCCACAATGACTCCAAGATCTCTCTCTTGAGTGGTAAAAGCTAATTTAGACCCCATCATTTTCTATGTATAGTTGGGATTATGTTTTCCAATGTGCATTACTTTGCATTTATCAAAATTGAAATTCATCTGCCATTTTGTTGCCCAGTCACCCAGTTTTGTGAGACTTTGTAACTCTTCACAGTCTGCTTTGGACTTAACTATCTTGAGTAATTTTGCATCGTCTGTAAACTTTGACACCTCAGTTTACCCCTTTTTTCCAGATCTTTTATGAATATATTGAATAGAACTGGTCTCAGTACACACCCCTGGGGGACACCACTATCTACCTCTCTCCATTCTGAAAACTGACCATTTGTTCCTACCCTTTGTTTCCTATTTTTTAACCAGTTACCAATCCATGAGAGAACCTTTCCTCTTATCCCATGACAGCTTACGCTGCTTAAAAGTCTTTGGTGAGGGACCTTGGCAAAGGCTTCTGAAAATCTAAGTACACTATATCCAGTGAATCCCCCTTGTCCACATGCTTGTTGACCCCTTCAAATAATTCTAGTAGGGTGGTGAGGCCTGATTTCCCTTTACAAAAACCATTGGTGATCATGTACATGTTATTACCTACAATTCTCTTCTAGTTCACAGCTATTTCAGAACAGGGTGGTGTCTGAGCTGTGCAGATAGAATGAAAGGTCTGGGTGTTGTTTTCATAGCTTGCTACGTGGTGTTATCTTAAAGGGAACAGATGTGCTGTGATCAAATAGCATTCCCTAGCTCCAATTTCTTATGTTCTTTGTGCATTGTAGTGTCTCCTTGGTAGCCACACCTGCCTGCTTTTCCAGACAGAACTGTGGAAGGGTTTTTCCAGTTTTAGGTTCCAGTCCTTTATTGAAGAAATTGGGAAGTTAAATGCCCAATTATCAGCAGAATACCTGCAAATGTGCTTATTCCTGCACATCCATTTATGTCAGCAAAACCTTGCATTTGTGTGTAGGGGCACGTCTGCTTTCCTAAACTATATGCACAAAAACTTATTTGCACATCAGATGGAGAATTCCATAGGCACTAATGTACCAGTGGCAGGTACATTTTGTTTTGGCCACATGAAGGGAAGAATTTAGGATTTCATAATGTTTCAACTCTGATATTTTATAGTCGTTCTACAAGGCTCCATAGGCCTTTACCAAACCCCAGAGCTATCCAACCTTCCTGCACAACGGTTTTCTCAACACCTCTAACTTTCCCCATAGTTCCTATGCTTAGGATGACCATATTTTCCCAAAGGGAAAATGAGACACCCCAGGGGCCAACATAGGGCCCCCTCCCCGCCCCGCACATGCAGCTGGCCTGAGCCCTCCCTGCCTCCCATCTGCACAGGGCCAGCCTGAGGTCCCCTCCCCCCGCAATGCACAGGGCCAACCCGAGCCCCCCGCCACCTGCCAACATAGTGCAAGCCTGAGTCCTCCCTCTCCTCCCCATGAACAGATAGGCCTGAGCCCCCCTGCTTCCCACCCGCGCGGGGCCAGCCCAGTTTTGAAGAAAAAAAAAAATTGGGATGACTGGGACGGAGCTTAAAAAAGGGACTGTCCTGGCCAAAATGGGACCTATGGTCATCCTCTCTCTCAGGCATTCTCCATTTTTTTAAAGCAACTAATTGGACTCCTCCTCCCCCATAGCACTGCTGTGAGAGGAGTGGGAACCTGAGAGGATGTTAGCTCCTCCTTCACCAAGAACAAGCAGGTTCCCCCACCCCCCGGCACACAGTTCTTGCTACTTCATGTTAATTAATGATAATAAAAAGTCAGGGTCTAGATGCTGGAAGCACCCAGGAAACAATTGACCCCTTCCTGCCAAACCTAGCAGTCTGTTCCTTGCTGCAAAGTAGCTGTAAGCACAAAGCATTTTGGCTACTGACATGCAAATCAGCCCTGCCAGCATCTCTGCAGTTAACTAGAGTAGGGTTGGCTATTTCAGACACAAGTGGAGAGAGGACCTTTGAAAAAAAAAATCTCTTTTTACCTTGAAATCAGCCAGTTTTGGTACCTTATCAAGTTCTTAGCAAATGTGTGACTGCAGCTAATTCCCTTTGGAAATATCCTGGTTTAAATACATCTTTGCATGTACAGTCAATTTGTTTCTAATTAATATTCCCTTTGAAATCTGTCAACTCCCTTCACACCCACTGTGCTTCTCTGACTTGGAACACAGAACGAGAGTATTTCAGGAAAGACTCGCTGAGGCATTAGATACCACTTGGTTATCTTGCTCAGTTTTTAAAATCAATTTCTCCTCCTTCCCTTTGAAGAATTTCCAGGCCAATGACTTCCTCACCTTATCTCCCTATTCATACTACTATTTGGTCTAGGTGTTACTTAATGAACATTCTGCCCTGAAGGTGCAAATTGAATGATATTTCTATCCCACATTTCCTTAACTCTATACTTTGTTTTTAAAATAACCTAAACAGTTGAATTCTTTTTTCTTGTGTTAATATTTTGGGCCTGATTCTTCTCTCTCTCACACTAGTGAGAATCAGTGGGCAACTGCTCTGGAGTCAGTAGTTACATCAGTGTGAAACCCAAATGACTTCTTTGGGAATTGAGGGCGCTTAGCATACTAAGGGATCAGGCGCTTTTGAAGAAACACTGTTAAATTCCTATCATCTTTAAGGACACACTCTGGTTTCTTCTATTACATTTTTTGGTGACTATGATGCTTGTGAAAGAGGTCAGATTACAGCTATGGAGCCTGAAGTCTTATCTACCCCCTGACTGGGCAGTGTCAGTGCAAGCTTCCTCCAACAGCCAGCCTTGGCCGTGTGTGCCGACAATGCCTGAATGAGGGGAATTCAGTCCTCAGCTTCTCCTCAGGCTGCCAACAAGTTGCCAATTGGTGATGGGTTCTGTGATGGTGAATATTTATCCCCAGGTACTGGACTAAGAACTACTACAATAATTACACACCACTCGCCAAACTAAAAGACAGACCCAGTCAGGTGGTAGATAAGACTTCAGATTGCAGTTATGCAGCCTGACCTCTTTCACAGGCCCTATAGTCACCAAAAAAGATAATAGAAGAAACCACAGCGTGGCCTTAAAGATGACAGGAATTTAACAGTGTTTCTTCAAAAGAGCCTTTTGATGAAGATGAACTTTACCTGGACTTTTAGCCACCTTGGAAAAATAAAGAGAAGGGCAAGGGGTATGAAAGAAAAATTAGACTTGCGCTTCACTCATCCTGTCACTTTAAGCAGATATTGCACTTGTGTTTTAAGACTGGTTTTTATGTGGTCATATGTTGTTTGACTGAAAAATATACAATGTCAACACTGACAGGAAAATCTCTGGCTTCAGCCATTTTCTGGTCATGAAAATTATTCTGACTGAGGAAATAATAAAGTTCTTCACTGGAAAGTTTATGAGAGTGATATGCCTTAGGCGGAAAAGCAAAATCAAATTGCTATCAAGCCAACATTGATTCATAATACACGTCGCCTGTCCCACTCGAAAAAGAATGAAAGGCTGGTCACAAGGCTTTGGACTTGCAGTGATAGGACGAAAGGGGGTTTAAATGTAGGCAGTGGAGAGTGCCAATGAACACCCAGATCGTGACACTATTTCTTCTGAGGTCCCAGACTGGTCAGTCCTACCTTTCAGTCTGAAATCACGAGGCAGATGCAGCGGTCACACACATTTTGGCAATAGCCAGACTTTATAACACAGTACACTTGCCCTCAACAGGGATGGCAAAGCTGATAAAGGGCAGGTTTCAGCTCTGCTAAGATTGGGGCAGGGCATTCTAAATGACGAGAGAACAGGAATGGAACTCTCTCCTGGAGATGAGAGTGAGCCTGGCTACAGCCTGACTATTTTTACAGCACAGTGCAAAACACCCTTCTTGGCAAAAGTCATCTTTTGATCATGAAAACAGACAGAGAAGACATTAGGTACTGTGTGAGTATTCTGAGTCACAGAGGCTGAGTTTAGGAGTGGTGAAGAGCAAGGTCACTTTCTGATCAAGCTGAACGCAAGGTTGTAATTTCTGTATTTGGAGTCTGGGCATTAGAAATTTGATGGTAGTTCACAGTAATGATTAGTGTGATACTTCCACCTATAAACAGATGCCAAATCCTGTTCCCTTTTCCAAAGAGCTGGAGAGGCCTGCAGTGGAACCACATGCAGGGGGCAGGAACTCTATAGCAGCTTCCTGCAGAGAACCATGGCATGTGCTAGCAGCTAACGCATAGACCCATGCTAATACATACAGAGAAAGTGAAAGTTATTCCAGGCCTGAGGCTGGAGAAGTCTTTTCCTCTGCAGAGACCCACAGTGCCAGGCCAGCTCTTCAGGTAGAGTACTCAGAACAGGATTTGCCCAGCCCGGATAAACAAAATAAAAAACTACACTGCAGCAAGAAATGTACTTTGTTCACTTACTGTGAATTGTTCAGGATAGTTCCGAGTACAGTAGAACCTCAGAGTTATGATCACCTCGGACATGGAGGTTGTTCACAACTCTGAACAAAACCTTATGGTGGTTCTTTCAAAAGTTTAGAACTGAACATCGACTTCATACAGCTTTGAAACTTTACTAGGCAGAAGAAAAATACCTTTTAACAATCTTAATTAAAACAAACAAGTGCAGAAACAGTTGCCTTATCTTGTCAATTTTTTTTTTTTTTTAATTTTTCCCTTTTTTTTTAGTAGTTTATGTTTAACTTGCCAAAATGTATTTGTTTCTTTTGGGGGCGGGGAGGGGCGTTCACTGCTGCTGCCTGATTGTGTACTTCCGGTTCCAAATGAGGTGTGTGGTTGACTGGTCAGTTCGCAACTCTGGTGTTTGTAATTCTGTGGGTCTACTGTATCCTAGGGCCTTAGGGCCTGAGCCTGCAATTCTAGGGCTGTAAAACTGTCCTTCTGCATCTCTCTTCATTTTTCTTTATTAATTATGGTTCTAGCCCTCAGCTGTCCAGAAAGCCTTAAATTAATGTAAATTTTAAATTAGTCTTTCTGAGCTTGCAGACAACTTGAAACATCTCTAAAATATGTGAACTGTCCTGTTCATCAGTGATAACTCTGAAGTCTAAAGATGACTTGTAAATGTCAGCACTGTTAAGTATTTTACTAACAATGATTTTTTCAGAAACATCCAGGTAACATGACTACCCACAATCCTAAACTGCCTTCCATGCTTCCTTAAGTACCAGAAGCCCCAAATGTGACATACCTCCCGTTTTCCCCTTGACAACTTGAGGCCATTACACATTGTTAATACAAAATCAGCAGCACATCAAAAAGATAGGAACAGCATCAAATAAACTGTATTGAATATCAGTAAGTAACCCAGGGATTACTGTATGCATTATTTAATGTCACATCTAATGAAATGAGAACCTCCATTTTCATATTTAATGAAACAGTAGCTGCACCAGAATGCCACACAATCCAGGGAGCCTAGCTGCAGAATTTAGGTCCAACTTCTTTCTAAGCACACAGGGCCTTGATCTAAGTGCTAGCAGACCTCATCACAGAATCACCTGTTAACCTCTGCCCCTCCAGTAGGGAGAGCCTCCCTGGTCGTGGGTGCAAATGAAAGTCTGAGGACAGTGTCACAGTTCACAGCAAATGCACCTCAATTTGCATGGTCACTCGAGGGCACCCACTCTGGGCTTCCAGTTCTTCAGCCGTCACCTCTCTTGGGTGGAGACCTGTGCCACTCTCCCTCCTGACTTGAGTTTTTCCATACTGAACAGTTCCCTGTCTACACTGCAGGTTTCGCACCAAGCCATACAACCTAAACAGGCCTGTGTCTAAGTTTCTGCTTTCTCCTCAGAGGAGATGAGCAGCTGAAATTGCCCAGAGTTATAAGTTACCACACAGCCCTTCCTAGGCAAGTACGTTTATTCTTAAGGTGAAGGCATTATAGTGAAAACATATTAAAAACAATAAAGGAATGTACATGCGGGCTAATAAGCTTACCAGAGGTACCCCTCAGTCTTATAGTGCATCAATAGGCCAAATCCTTCCAACTCTCCCCAGGAAGGACTAGGGACCTCCTTGGGCAGAAGGGCCTGGGTGTTTGCTGGATCAGAAAGAAGCCTCTGAGTCAGGTTAAACTCAGGCTATTTATCCAGAAGTTCTTTCTCTGCCTGTTGGGCTCTGGAGAATCCAGTTGGAACCAGTTTACACGAGCCTCTTCAGATGGTGGGACTTCTCTGGAGTCCTTACAAGCTGAGTGAAGTTGCCTAATCACCTCCCGCTTCCTCTTCTTAGTTCCTGGAGGGCTGTGATCCTCCTCCCCCATGGAATTAAATACAAACTCTGACCCACACAATGATACATAAATTTAATACAGTAAGATGTCCCAAAGCTACTGCAGGAAATTGCCATGTCTGTCAGAGACAGGTGTGCCAATTATATTTACCTCCTCAGACTATGTCATTTATATAGCACCTTTCATTCAAGGACTTCTGATTGCTGTATAGAAATGAAATTAAAGCTCAGACCTGCTCTAGGTTCATTCATTCTCTCTCATTTTACAGATGGGGAAACTGAAGCACAGAAATAAAATGACATACCCAAGACTGTGCTGACAGTCAATGGCAGAGTGGAGACTCGAATCCATGCCTACTGACCGACAGCCTAGTGTCCTAACTACAGAACCACATGGCCTAAAAAAGGAACCGGGTGGGGGGGGGAGAAGGAGGAAGTGTCACAGGGTCTGATCCATGCCCCAGCCAGTCCTCTGGGAATGACCCCTTTAGTGCACCAGGCCCCAAGGACCCACACAGTTCCACAGAAGTAGGCCCATACCCTCCAACACTCTGAGGCTATGTCTACACTACCACCTATGTCAGCATAAACTTGTGTCACTCTGGGTGTGAATAAGCCACCCCCTGGAGCAACATAAATTACACCAACCTAAGCACTGGTGGTGGGCAACGCTATGTCAGCAGGAGAGTTTCTCCCAATGACCATAGCTACCGCTGCTCATTGGGGGTGGATTAATTAAGTCAAGGGGAGAACTCTCTCCTGTCAGCTTAGAGCAGCTACACTCAAGAGTTTACAGATTGGACCCATTGGCACAAGCATTCCCCCCCCCCTCTCTGTGGCTCCCTACAGTGAATCCAGCCAAGCCAAATTCCTGCGTGAGGCTTGTACTTTGCCCCTTCAGGGTGTAATGCTCTCAGTGAGTATTCACAGTGACACAGGGAGCCTTTTCCAAAACAAGATAACGAATTATTAGTCACCTGGCATACAGAATCTTAGAGGCTAGAGGTTAAGAGAGAGAGGCAGAAGGTAAGCCATGGTCCACCCTGGTCAAACCAATGCCCTGATGGGCCAGACCAGCTGTGATGGGCTCTACCTGTTTCTCTCTGTTCTACCCTTTGTCTGCCCTGTCCAGGCACCTGAGACCTTCAAAAAAAAAAAAACCACGCCAAAGTGCTTCTTCCACTTACCTGCCCACCTTGTTTTTCAGCTTCATTCACAAGTCCCACTTGCTGGGGTTTCCTGCTGTTGGGTGTTGATTTGTGCAGCTGTTGGGGCATTTCTTTCTCTTGCTGGACCCTATGTAGATTTGGGCTGTTTTCAGCCAGCTCATTAATTATCCTATTCATTCCCCTCAAACAGCAAGGTGATACGCACACCTCCTGTCTGCTGTGCCGTTCCAGGAGCAATGTTCACCCTTTTGCACCCCCTAGTTAGCAATGCCACATGCAGAGGGAAACTGAGGCATACCTGGGATTCATAAAAATATTACAGAAAATTCCCACTTCATCACAGGGAGTTTATGGATATGGATATTGTTTTCTATCCCCTGAATAGAACATGGTGTGACTATTTCTGAATGAAACAAAGGTGCTGAATGTGTCCATCACGACATCCTGCTCACACTTTCACTTGGTGGATTCAACACAAGGGGATAGTAATGGTCAGACCCTAGACTGCAGGAGTAGGTAGGATACTGTGACACTTAACATAGTTACACTTTACACAGAAGGCATTGAACAAGAAAAGAAAATTTAATTCCTGGTTGCAGCTAGTGGAGTTATACCAGGGCTGATTTGGGTCCAAAAGCTTTTGGGCTTAGCTACCAGGATCTGGGTACCTACAACCTCCCTTCCTTTATGAAGCAGGGTTTGTGTTTTAAAAATAGGACACCACCACATTTATTAGCAACTCTCAGTGCTCACTGTAGTACATACAGCAATGCATTTGTCATGCTCTATTTTGCACCATTAAAATTAACTAGGCTCCAAACCGGTAAAATCTTCACATCAAACATACTAAAACACCACGGGCTTGGGGACTGCAGATGATTTGTGTGTGTATGCGCAGATCTCTGAAGCATGCCCGTGATTTTTATGTCAAGCAAAAGCGAGTAAGATCAGAGATTTCAGTGTGTTTCAGATATTGGGGGTCAAACAGAGGAATAAGAGTGAAAAGGGAACATTTTAAAACCTTGAGAAGTGTCTACATTTTTGCACTGCCTGGCAATGATCTCTGCTAACCTTGTGGAAGGAGACAGAGATGAATTTCAGCAAAGTCTTGATGCTGGGACCTGTGGAGTTTAAACCGCCAGGGCTAAGGAAGAAGAAAGATGATAGGGATCCTGGAGACTATCTGTGCACACAGGCAAAACAGAGGTGAGGGTGACATTTATCCAAGCCTGCACAAGGTCGTCCACACTACTTAAGACCTTCTCCTCTTTGTGAGAGGAGATATGGGCAGAATAGCTGCACTCGCTTGTGTGTTAACTTCTCACTAATTCTAATGTTTCTTCGGCTTAGTATCTGAAATACACTACTCTATTCCGCACACGCAAGCTCAAAATCCTCAGTGGGGGAAGGGAACAGAGACAGTGACAGCCCCTGCCCAGTACCAGGTAGTTGGCCAATGCCATATGCCAACCTTGCTCGGGAGTTCCACAGGAATTGCTCTGTACTCTTCAGGCTACAGCAAAAGAGGACTTGTGGCAACATCTTGTGGCCCTAAATTATTAATGCAGGTGTCTCAGGCATCACAGAAGAGAGCCTGGAAAGATTAGCATCTGATAATTATAACATACACAAGGATCTAATATGAACAGAGAGAGAGCTTTCTGGAAAATCAGATCTCTTCGATTTCAAAGTATTTTTCCAATAGTTTTTCCCCTAAAGTCTCTATTTTTCACACTGGAAACACTATTTCCTACATTGTAAAGCTTCCACTGTGTTGTCATTAACTGTTATCCTGTTCTCATTCCTTAAACTGAATTTCTCTCCTTCCCACCATTAATTATGGTCCACACTATGCAATTAATTCACTGCAGAAACCAAATAAATGTACCTTTTAGAAACTGGCCAGAACTGATATTACTCCCCTAAATCAGACTGTCACAGTGCTGTATACTTCAACGTGGAAACTGCTGTGCATAACTAGTAACTGATACCGGAGTGCCATCTATAGCTACTTTACAGCAAAGCAGAGGACATGCATACTAGAGTTGCCTCGATGGGATCGGATTTTAAATAAAAAGAAAAAGAAATAGGTGAATTTAGTACTGGTGAGAGGTGCCACACTGGCACCCCTGGAAAAGGGTTCTCAGTTGAGCAAAGTGTAGGTACACAGCAAAGCTGCCCCAACTCCAATCTGCAGCTGCCATCTTTAGAAGGGAGAGGGTAGGTCAGTCTCCATGGCTCATTCAGTCCCTGGCTTTTCTGCAGAAACATCTCAAAACAGAGCTGATTACAGATGCCCATTAAGGCTAGAGGATTCCATCTTATCCTGCCAGATGACATGAAAAAGATGCTCCCACAGTGTCCTTGATTTTAGATGTTGGAATCAAACACAGATGCCCCCAGCATAAGAAGAACTAGAAGTGGCAGTCTCCGCTTCATATAAAATCTCAATGCAGAGAAGATAACTGAGACACACACACACCATGGGCACATGCCCTGGTTGCTAACATGACAGTTTTCCAAGGGGAACTGAGTATTTGGTGAAGTTTTACTGTGTTTACAGCAGCGTTAAGCAGATCTTAGGACCATAAAGGGTTAATCCTGCTCTCATGAATACAGTCTGACTAAATAGGCTTTGGACAGGACGTATAGGGTAGGTAGAATCATTATCCCTCTCAGCTCCTGTCACAGAGTAAAATAGCATCAGTTGTGGCCAGTGAATCCACATAGCCACAGACCTACCGGTCATGCCCTTCCCCCAGGCTGCCATGGACAGAGGCATCAACAAGCTGTGCTCTACACACCCCTACCACAGTCTCTTTGGGGCTGAGACACCCACCGCCACCACCACAAAAAATCCACTATTTCTCTTCTACTACAGGCTTTCTATAGCCCTAAGTATTAGGCCATAAACTGTAACACTACACTATGTGCCTGGCTCTACCTGATAATACATCAATATCTTAAAAAAATTCACTGCCCAGACCCTCAGGGGACACAGACACACCTGGTGTGGGCAAGCGAGCTTTACTGGGGGGAGGGGAGGATAAGGAATGTCTTTTTCTCCTCTCAGTCACAGATTGCCACTGAGAAGTTCTACCAGAATATAGACTGGTAGTCTAATCAGAGTCTCAGGGTTATTTAGTGTCCATGCCCGCTCACTTTTTGCATCTTTGCTAAAAAGAAAATCCATTGTAATGAGAAACTAGGCTGAGACTCACCAAATTCACTTCACAAAGGCATCAGAGGGTAACTTTTCATCACTATTGCCTTCATGCAGATTTGGATCAATGACCTACAGGTGCAAGGTTCTAGATGTTTCTTGCTCATTCTCCATTTGCCATCTCCTCTTCTTGGAGAATCTTAGAGGCACCCTTTCTTCCAACAGAACAATTTACATGCTAAAGAGTAAAGAGACAGATTGTTTAAACACAGAATAAATCACAAAACATTGACTAGTTTTCAGGCCATAAGGGCTCCTGTACTGACTGTGGATACTGAAGGGGAAGCTACTGCAAAGAGGTCTTATGTGAAGGTGCTTCTTTGATAAAGGACAGGGACATGCAACCACTAACCCAACTGCTGTTCTGTAACAGCTGGCATTTTAAATCAGACACAGCCCACTATGAAAATATTACACATATACTGACGTGTAAGGTTATAGTACAGGGGCGGGCAAACTTTTTGGCCTGAGGGCCACTTAGGGTTTCATAAATTGTATGGAGGGCTGGTTAGGGGAGGGGGGTCGTGGCCCGGCCCCCACCTCCTATCTGACCCATCCAACCCCCCCCCTCCGTTCCCAGACAGCCCCTCTGGGACCCCTGCCCCATCCACACACACCCGCTCCCTGTCCCCTGACTGCCCCTGGACCCCCGCTGCCCCATCCAACCCCTCCTCTCATTCCTGACAGGCCCCTCCCAGGACCCCTGCCTCATCCAACCACCCCTTCTCCCTGACGCCCCTGGAACCCCTGCCCACCCCCTGCTGCTCCATCCAACCCCCATTCCTTCCTGACTGCCCCCCAGAACCCCTGCCCCCATTCAACCCCCCATTTCCCCCCCACACCACCAGCCACACTCCCGCCCCCTGACCACTACCCTGAATTTCCCTGCCCTCTAGCCAACCCCCCCTGCTGCCTTACCGCGCTGCCTGGAGCGCCGGTGGCTGGCGGTGCTACAGCTGTGCCACCTGGCAGTGCTACAGCTGCGCCGCCTGGCTGGAACTGAGCCACGCTACTACCGCCACCACCACGCAGCTCAGACCACTGGGTCAGGCCCGGCTCTGCAGCTGCGCTGCCCCAGGAGCTCACAACCCAGCCGCCCAGAGCATTGCGCTGGCAGCGGAGTGAGCGAGCTGAGGCTGCGGGGCAGGTGGGAGAGCCGGGGGGGGGCCAGGGGCTAGCCTCCCGGGCCAGGAGCTCGGGGGCCGGGCAGGACGGTTCCGCATGCCGGATGTGGCCCGTAGTTTGCCCACCCCTGTTCTAGTATTAGAATATTCTCATCTCTTCAAGCAAGCACACAAGCTTATTAATCTAAACAGTTGCTTTCTACACTTCACCCATCATTTCTCTTTGAACTACTCCATTGGATTTTAAGAGTACCTGTTTTAAACAGAAATATTACGTAACGCCTGAGTGAAGGAGTGGTTTTAATGAGATCATCAACTCCTCACTTCAAATCACGTACACATAGAGATTTATGATAGACCGAGCCTGCATTTCCTTTGGGGCCTTTCCCTTCTCCAGCAGCGATATGTTGTATTTATCAACATTGGAGAGTTGAAAACTTTGTGTGTTTTAGCAACTGGAGAGCCTTCAATATTTGCCTCTCTATGGCTGGGTGTTGACTGTTTCCTACAAGGCTGTCAGAAAGGGTGTCAGTGCTGGTGTCTAATAGCGTTCCTAGCATACGCTAAGGACTGGTGTGTTATCCCAATCCTTCTTGTGATTAGTAGTAGATTAGCAGATACTGGACCACGCAAGATACAAATACGGAGTGCTTTCTTTCTACAGTGCACAAGGGATGGGTTGAGATGTGTCAATCACAGACCACGTGGGAGTAGGCCAGGCAGCTTGTGGAGATTCTCTCTCTCCCCCTCCTCTCCTACAAGGAGGTTCAGCTTGACTATAACTAAAGTCCTGTAAACAGACTGTTACTTTTAGACATACTGCTTGGTAGCAGCTGTTTTGATTATCCGGGTTTATAGCTTACATATGCCTCTGGCAACAAACCTCAACTAGGTCACTCCTGGAGCTCACAGTCTAGCCTAATTCGAAAGTAAATAAGAGGGTAGAATTTGTGCATGTGCAATGATGAGATGTGCAATATTGCCTCTGGTCAGAAAGATAACAGCTCAACAATATTGATAACAGCAATTTGGTTTACAATAGTGTAGTGTGAAACTCTTAGACAGGATAGTTAAAACAGAGCCTGTTTCATACAAAGGAATGCAAATAAAATGGGCCCTATCTAGGGGAGGCAAAAGTTTCCTTTCCACCAAAAGGAATATTATTTTTAAGTTGAGCCCGAGCCTTCCCTGTCCCTCCCCCAAGCATGCTTGGCTCCTGTCCCCAGAAGCTGGCTTCGTCCCGCTCCCTGCCCTGCGCGGCTGCCAGGTAGAGTGGCCAAACGTGCCAGGGAGTGCAGGGAGCTGGCACACTGCAAGAAGGACAAAGCCACACCCCCCACACACAGCTAACTTGTAGGGTGGGGAGAGCACACTCCTGCTGGAGTGTCTGGGTTTTAAATATTACAAAGTTGGAAGTTGAAGTCTCCTCTGGGAAGAGTGCTGAACTTGTAAGCCATTTCCAAAGCAGGGAACAGGGTAGGCCCCAATTGGCAACAAGTAGCTGGAATGCTCCATTGTACTAAACATCTCAGGCCTGCTCTTGCCCCACTGAAGCTAAGGGGAGTTTTGATATTGTCTTTGATGAGAACGGGATCAACTGAAAACTCACTGCAAGGAAAATTGCTAAATTTCTGGAAACATAGTTCAGAAAATCTGAATTCTCACCGTAAAGCAGGAATTGCTTTGATAGAAACTAGTCACAGAAAATGTGCACCTTAAACTGAAAATTACAGGAACAGTAGTAGTCTGACCTTGGGCCCCCAGCAGCCAAGAAAGGAGCCTATTAGTAACTAATAGACACTGTTAAGATAATTAACATTTGATCTACCTTGAGTTAACTATAATTTAGGCTTCAGTGGCTTCCAGATTCCTAATGTGTGAAGAAAAAAATCCTTTTTGATTCCAAGCAATTAACAAACAGAAATTAAAGTGAGCCTTGAGGTTTTTATTTTTTTCCTAAATTGGGCCCCATCTTCCCCACCCACATTGCTATCATATACACCCTGAAATAGTCAGGGCCTGTGCCCATGACTCCACAAGAGTTTATTTCACTCTTGTAGCCTCACACGGGCAGCCCAACCTTCCATGTTGCTTCCCTGACTTTGGGTTTGTCTTCACTGCAGAAAGTTGTGTGTTCTTAACTCAGGATAGCAGCTCGATTCAACCCCAGGCTCCCCTACAGGCTTTAACTGGAGCACTAACCCAAGTTGCCTTGTCCTCACTGCTATTTTAACCAGAGTTAGCTAATTGGGGTTAATAACCTGAGTTAAGTACATGCTTCCTCCCTCCCCCTGGTGAAACACACCCTTTGCCACACAAGCTACTAGCAGCTGTTAGCTGCTCCACAGCACCGGTACCTGCAAAGCCATACTAGAGTGTTTGTTGTGTTATTGCCCAAAGGTCCCAACAATCTGAACTGGGTTGCTGGGCACAGTATGAACACAGACTTTACTCCTATCCCAAAGTGCTTACGATGCTGTAAGGAGCAATATTCTCTTCCACACATTACCACGTGCTTGGAAATTTATTAAGTAAGCCTATCAGAGAAAGGAGCTGCTCCCTGGCTCTACCACTCATCTCCCCACAAACCTGTGAAACCTTAACCATATAGCGTACATACAGGTTTTCATGGTTTCAGAACAAAACTACCACTGAAGGATCCTCAGCATCACACCTACACAGAGCAAAGGGTCAGACAGATTACCTGATCCAGTCATTTGTGCCTTTGTACTCTGGAGCACAATGAGGCAATTGCCATGAGGCTAGTGCATACCAGCAGAAAGTTATTTTAATTGAAAATGGACAGGGAAGGGAAATAGCAAATGGAAGAGGCCATTGCCAAAAAATGTTTTCAAGATGGGTACAACTGTAAAAAAAAAAAAAAACTAGTGTAATTATAAGACCAGATAAACAGTGCATTCAAGTTAAAAGCTCTCTCCCAAGAATAAGCACAGATATCTTAAAAAATCTGACCTTAAAGAAATATAACAAAATTATATAATTTTCAGAATTAGGTGTAGAACATCCTTTCCCCCCCAAAAAAAAATTTAAGAGCATTCTTAGCCTGGCTCTCTTGCTATCTATGTACTGCAATAATTGACACACTAAAAGTATGATCCAATGCTCAATTACGTTAAAAGGAAGCTGGATCATAGCCTAAATAGATACATTTGATATGTTACCTTACTGTGTCTAACTCCCGCCTTTGTCTCTCACTCAGAGGCTCAGCATGCTGGCAACATCATAATCACCACAGAGATCAGATCAGGGAGATCTAAAAATCTCTTCAATACTCTTTAAAAAGAGGCAACTATATTATAGCCTTTAGCAGATACTGTTGGATATTTTTCAATAAAACACACTAGGTGCTTAGAACCAAGAGAGATATCCTCCATAAGAATACCTTTAGAGTGCAAATTACACAAACTGTCAAGCTAAACTATTTGACAATGTGTCTTAACTTTTATCAAGGCAATAGGGGAAGCAAAACAAATTGAACCATAACCAGAAGTGTCAGGCAGTAAGAAAGTAACAAATTTTTTGTATATGCTCTAGAAATACATTAGCTCTACATGCACTGAAGTCCAGGATGCTAGCCACTGCAAGAATGCATTAGTTATACTTCTTGGGCCTGATCCTCCCAGACATGCATCTGGAACTCTGATTTCTCAAATGATCTGGAAATAAAGGGCTTACAGGACTGGGCCTCTACTGGTTTAAGACATTCACGCAATAGTTTTAAAATGTATTCAAACCCAAAGTCAGTCTAGTTTGGAATTTGGAAGATAGTTTTACTCCAAAACCAGTAGGATGCAACCAACAAGCTCAACTCAACTGCCAAAAAAAGCATGTGAACAGTTCCACTTATTTTACACAAAAGCTATAGCATATGTATTTACATCAGGAAGCTGATTTTAAAAAAAGCACATATGTCCTCATAATGGTGAAGTCAATCAAGTCTGACTAGTAAACTAAAGGAGGATCTCACACCATACATATCTGCTCTGTATATCCTATATAGTCTTAGAAAGCAGTATGACAATCTTCACATTATGGAATAAGCAAAATCATGCTGCTAGGTTTCCAAAAAAACTTTTTAAAGAGTCTACATTTAATGAGAAGTGTTCTGAATTTCATGAACTTGAGGCTCCTGGTTGACATACAGTTACACACGAGTCAGTACCCAAATTAGAAACTTTTGTGCAGTGTGTATGAGAGACATCTAAATGCACTCAACTTCCCCTCCCACCCTCCATAAAGACACAGGCCTTTAAGCGAAGGCTTCAAAGCATGTTCAGATGTTTTAACAGAAATCAGATTCAAAACACCTGCATTTTAAGTTAGCATATATTTTACTGTCTCAATCACAGCAACCTCATACAGTAAAATACACAAAAAATAGAGCATGGTATCACTTGCAATTCAACACAGTTTTGTACTACAGTATTCAATGACAGATATAAACACAGGACTTTTCCTTTTTAAAGCAAATATAGTAGTCCCTGCTATGTTCACTGTATAAGTTACGTGGCATCACAGTTTTAGTTAATTACTGTAGTGAAAGTAGCAATATGGAAGTTGAACTAGTGAACTAGAAGGTACATTGTATAGCAGCCAAAACAGGCGTGACACTTCAGAAAGATGAACAGAAAAACTACCAAAATGAGAGCCACCCTTACAGACTGTATTTTAGTAGTAAAATTGTTTTAAATTCTGCATTATATACATACTGTATCTACATGTGTTCTATTTTATACATATACATATATATGTATTTATAAAAAGCCATTAAGATTTTGAAAACCTTAACAACATTCACCTAAGCAATACTGAGCCTAGCCCAATGGTTCCCAAACTGTGGGTCACAATGCACCATCAGTACATGGGGTCACAGAGGACAGACACCATTTTGCTCCTGCAGCATGACCTTGCATATACAGTGCTGGCAAGGTCACAATGCATGGATGATGCCATGTTGTTCTACAAAATGACATCCTCCATGCTATCTGGAGTCCTGTCAGGAAAGAATTCATTAAAATGGGGTCAAGCCAATGAAAAGTTTGGGAACCCCTGCCGTAGCCTTCAGTCAGCAAGATAATACCTGCTTATAACATTTTCAGTTGCAGTCACTTGATTTGTCTTCTGATAGCTAACCACATGCCATTTACTTTATTTCTTAATGCAAGTCAGAGTAGTCTTTCTCAGCCTTCCATAAAATCAAGTTTCACCTTTTCCTTTGTATATCTGACACTCTTATGGCTAAAATATTTTAGTAAGTTTACAATATTAACCTATTTAATTCCGCTCAACCCACAACAGTAAGAAAAAATTGGTGATCAATCATTCATGCATGTTTTTCCACACAGTCAATGGACATTTGGGAAGGGGAAAAAAAAACAAAAACAAAAAAACCTAGAATCAAACTGTTCAAAAATGTATTTTAGTGCAAAGTGGATTAGTTTACACTTTAGATAATTTCTTTAGATATTTTAAATGTTTGATTCCAATACTCAGATTGAGTTTCCTAATATTTTGTCTTAACTAGCTTGTCTGAATGTAAAAGAAAAAAATAAGAGGGGGCTCTTGCAGATTTTCTTTTCCCATAAGACTAAAGTCTGTCCATAAAAGATATAGTTTAATTTATTACATGATTTGACGGCCAAATTGTACAGCACCCTGCACAATGGAATCCTGGACTAGGGCTCCTAGGCACGACAGTCATACAAATAAATAATAAGTTTTATTGCCTGATTCACGTCTACAACTGATGGATTTACTCCAATGGGAGTCATACAAGCTCTGTGAATTTTAATCAGAGCACTGCCTTGCCAGCTGAGCTACGCTATAGACTTTGCAGTGGATTTAGATGCAGGGTATCATCTATGCATACAAAGTTCCCATAAGCATAAGGGAAGAAAATGTGCACTTAGGCCCAAAATCCTGCAGTCCTTACTCAGGTAAGACTCCAATTAATTTAGAAGAGGTGTCTCCTGTGAGAGCGCTTTGGGTGCTTTAAAGAAGGAAGCAAAGAAAACAAACAAAAAAAAATTCTGAGCCAATAATATCAGTCTGCCACAGTGACTGTAGTAAACCATGAAATACAGTACAAGTAAAAAAAAAATTTAAAAAAAGGGAAGCCATCTGAACAAATAACCCAGAGAGGCTTCATAGTTACATAATGATTTTACCACTTTTAGAATTCAACATATTGAATCTATTTATTAAAAAATAAACTGTTTCCAAATCACCTATTTACAGTACAAAGAATGGGATTTAATACATGTGCAACAGAAAATGAATAAAATCAGTACTCAACTGGAAAGACAACACTCCAGGCATAATTTAAATGACATGTATACAGATTCACCTTTTTAAAATACCACACAGTAAAAACCAGTAGGATGGTATTGGCAACACTAGAAAATAAAGCAAGAACTCTCTTCAAATTCAGATTGTATAAGCTGGAGATAAACATCTTGGGGGATGGAAGGGAGAAGGAAGAAACATGAAGACATGAAGAGATGTCCTGGTGTTTACATTTTAGAGCTCAGGAAATGCAGCCCCACACTTCAAAAATTCGTCCTTTTTGGCAACCAAGCAATTTGCAAATACTTCAAGTATTTTAAAATTTCCCTATCAAAACAGACAGTGATTTCACAATACACTGAAAACACTGCTCTTAATTTCTTGATTTTATACTCTGATGTAGTTTTATTTGGGTGAGGCAATAACTGCAATGTACAAACAAATGTGTGGTGTCACTTAAAGTGCAACAGCTGCCAAGTTTGAAAGGAAAACGTGCTCTTCTCCCCCATCTAAATTGAAAAGCAGTTATCAGATCAGAATCACCTAAATGGTAGCAGCATGAACTCTAATGTATACACAGCATTTGTGAAGCCACTAAAAATGAATCTGGCACCTAATCATTGAAATGTATTTCCAAAAACTGGACACATCTTTTTTTTAAATATTTATATATAAAGAGGTCAGTACCATATTTGTTACCAGTGAAATCAGAAAATTCCATGTGTTTTTAGCCCTTGTTTCTCCCCTCAAACACAGAATTTCAAAGTCTATCTATAAACAAGATGGGGCAGCTGGGTTGATTTATAGTTTAATTGATTGTTAGGCAGGAATCTGTGTAGCTCACTCTTTCTACAGCAAGGATCATAATAGTAAGCATTGAGGCAAGCATCACATGAGACTTTTGAACAGAACGTGCATGTGTTTGCAGCTCCAGATCGGTTACAGAAGCCACAGCGCAGGGTGCCTGAAGGCTTGGATTTTGAACTGAGCTGAGCAGCTCTTTCTTGACTCTGAGTCTGTAATGCATACTGAGATTTCTCTCTTAAAGCAGAGCCAGGAGACAAGCCATCATTTGGAATTGTTTTGATTGAATAACTGCTCTGTTTCACTGCTGGATATTCCTGCCTATAGATGAGCAGATTGTCACACTTTTGGCAAACAGAAGCGCCGCAAGTTATGCCACAATTCTGGCACTTCAGGGAAGTTGTCTCTTTGGCTAGATGCGTACGTTTGTGGTAAATAGGATTGGCATCATTTCTTATTAGCCATACATCAGGTTTACTAACTTCTTGTCTTTTAAAATTTAACACACTTCTAGAATCAGGATCAGTATATAAGTCTAAGTCTTCTTGAGCAGAAAAATAGGAGTTGTAGGGGACATTTGTTCTTAACATGCCATTGGGATGGGATGAAATTGGCAGAAATTCATCTGAACACCCATGTGGAGAGCTTGACATAGTAAGAAGAGATGGTGATGGACGTATTATTTCATCTTTAATGTCATCTTCTGTATCAACCAAAATTGGTTCTTTTCTGAGACTCAACGAAGTCATCAATGGTGGTTTCTTGTTTTCCCAATAGCTGTCATATGTATCCATGGATTTAGAAGGCTTGCTTACTTTTGGCTTGAAGTAAACTTTAGAGGCTCTTTCACTAGCAGATTTCTGAAGAACCATGCGTGCCATAGAAGTGTTCAAGTTTTCTTTGCATTCTGTGCGCCGTTTCATAGCTTCTGAGCAGCCTCTAACATCTTCATTGCTATTTTTTCGCTCATTTACAACATCAAGCTCCAAATAACCCTTATCCTTCACTTGCAAGTGAATTTCAAGCAGTTGTTCACACTCTATTTTTGCCAAAAAGAGTTCAAATGAAACCATTTTCACTTGGAAGGCATCAACCAGCTCTTTGAGCTTATACATGGTTCCCAGTTCTTGGACATACCCCATGTAGTTCAGAATCTGTCTTACATCCTCCTCAGGTAGTGTGGACTTTACATAATAAACAAAAGGTCCCGTGTAGGTCTGGAAGGGGGAAAATAAAGGAAAGTTAAGTTATAACCTCAGTGACAGACTAGATGCTCAGACACTACAGTGCTGGGTACAATATAGGTACCTTGTTAGTCCTATCTAATCAACCTCTGACAATCAAAGACTACATGTACTCCATGGAAGTTGAACCCAAATTCTGCAGCTCTCCTGTTTGACAGACTAAAAATTCTGCATCAGCTTCAGATAAATCCAAAAAAGGAAGGTTTTGCTTAAATTTGAAAAGACAATATGATCAACATGTAATCCTCTTGTTATTATATTGTTTATTTTACGCTTCCCTTAAATATTCCAGTTTTAAGTACCAGAAATTGAATTTACAACACAACTGCACTGTATAAGCTTTGGTGGGGGAAAGATGGAGGTTTCAGAAGTGGGTAGCGGACAGCTAAATATTTAAGAATCTTGTGGCCATATTGGGAACATGGGATCACAAAATTAACTGGATGTTTCTGCTAAAGCAGTCAGTGAAATAGTTCATGTTGACATTAAAATCTTATCCGATTTCAAACTTAAATGTACTGAAATGAACAGTGTTAGTTCAAATCTCAGCAAATACTTCAGGATGTTTGCAGACTGGACAGCAGAGTGCTGCATTGGTTTATGCTGTTCACATTTCAAAGGTTTTCTTCATACTATAAGTGCTTCAAACATTTTTAAATGACCGTTCATATTTGGAGGAAGGATGGATTTTATAGCAAATTTTGCAGCCATGAAGCATTGACAATAATCTGTGCTTCAGCTGCCCTATCTGTAATGGATGTAACATTGATTACGTGCATTTACAAGTTGCTTCAGATGAAAGGTGCTTCACATGCTAATAATTATTAAGGACAGAAAATCCCTCAAGAAGAGGAGCAAGTCTCCTGGGAAAGAAGTTAAAAATACAAGCCTAAGATGCAACACACATGTACATAAAAGTATGTTCTAGGGCAGTTTTTACAAAGGCCTATTAGGTACACTCTCTCTTTTCTAAAAATCCAAGGCCACGGGAGATTCCCCGCCCTGAGAAACTCAATGAGCACTTGCTCACTGATTCAGACAGAAAAACACAGCAGCCAAATAAATCATTTGCAACTTTGTGAAACACTGTCCCAAACTTATCTTTTATGTTTGGGAAACAACTGACCTTTCTTCTGAACTGCTTACCTTAATGCAAATATCTGGCCAGGGATAATCATAACATTTTAAAGCAGAGAGTTCACTCAAATCAATTTGTACAACATGCTTACAGTTTTTCTTTCAGATGACTATGTGTCAAAAAGCTAATGAAGACATAAGTGTCTCACTTCAAAACTTAGTATTATTTTTTTAAACAAAATCTCAAACGTTGAGCTGAGGTGTAGCAGTGGGTTAAATATTTCAGTCTGAGCAGAGCTAACAGCCATCAATATTGTTGACAAAATTGACTCCAAAGAGGATGATGGTTCACAGTGTTTGATTTGGAAGGCACATTCTACATTTTCTTAAGTCTTAATCATGTTTTACATGTCAAGAGTCTACAGTAAGGCTTGTGGGGGATGAGGAAACATATGGATTCATAAGAAATATCCCTTGTGATGCAACATAGCTGAGATGTTTGCTCTGACTGGAGTTCAAACCCTATATTGGGTCACAAGTGGAAAGGATTTGGCTCTGTCAACCTTGTACATGGTGGTAAAAAGAACGACAATACATGACCAACATCTACATTGTTAGTATCCCAAGAGGTGCCCTAGACTGGAATAGTCAAGATCTTACCTGTCAGGACTTCAGTGCAATGAGAAAGTAGACCTATGGAGAGTTCTACTAGTCTGGAATAATTCCCCCCCTAAAAGATGTAATAGAAACTACTGATTGCACAGTGCATTTTTTTTTTTTTAAAAGGACACTGTCAAATAGTTTAGTGTATAGAAAAATGCTTTGTAAGGCTATATTAGAAGTATTTATATGAAACTTTCAAAAACAATTTTCTGTCTGGATTTAAAACGTCACCTGTAGTGTTCACAACTCAAACACTGCAGCTTTGATCCAGTATAAATGAGAACCCAAAGACAAGACAGACTCAAAACTGGCAGTGGAAGAGAAGCTAACTAGTCTGCTACCATGATCTAAACTGAGCTATATGCAATTATTAAACAAATAGCAAAGATGATGAGAAGTATATTAGGCTTTTAAAATACTATCAATCTCAAACAAAGACCCTGACATAGGTAAAGAATTTGAAAGGACATTTAAAAAAAAAAAAAAAAAAAAAAAAAAAAAAAGCAAGGTTCCATGTGATCAGGAATGAAGAAAGATGTTCTTAAAGCAAACTAAAGACGTTTGCTTGCCAGTGTGAAATGAGTTGAGGTTTCCAATCCAATTCCTGGTAAACAAGTGTCCACTTCACAAAACACTGCACAATGCAATTAGTGCTAAATTAATAGCAGTTCTGGCAGAAAGGGCAAATATTGAGTGAACTTAGAAGTCAACTATCCATTCACCCTAGTGGTATTCCCTCGCTGTCAAAGTCAGGATACAACAGTAGGCCAATGGGAGGGAGTGGAAGGGGGATGCTTGCCCTGATTCTGCCTGTTTTATGGATACAGAGAGGATTTCAGACTTCAGGACTGCCTATCTGTCACCTTTCAGCAACGCAAAAAATATTCAGGAATAAAGTTAGATAAACTACAAATCATTGTTCTAATGTATTACCACCACATGTGAAACTTCTTACCTTTATAGTTTTGAATTCCTTCTTCCAAGGGTAAAGAAAGAGATTAATTCCTATCATCTCCAGCATAGCGAATGCAGTATGGAGAGAACGTAAATTTGAGGATTTCAGGGATCTTAGTGAATTTTCAGCCATCTCATAAAATTTAATCAACCGGAATCTATAAAAGGGATCAATCTTGGGAAGGCAGAGTAAGGCTGATGCTGCCACTCGCAGATATTCATCATTAACAGGGCGCTGTTTGTTGTCAGAAGCATTCAATTTGGATTCATGGAACTGTACATACTTCTTAAATAAATCGTCTTTATATTTCGTATCCATTGAAATAGGACTTTGGCTCACTCTTGGGTGGCTACCTCGTCTCTTCCATGGTTATTCTGCAACAGACGGATCACAGAGCCTTTTACAAGTTTTCAGTAATCGTGATTCTTCTGGAATAAAAAGAAAAAACAAAGACAAGTCATTACAGCTGTACTACTCCAGCATGCCTGTAATTTCCACATACCCACAGGAGCCTGCAGAAGTGTGCACAGAGCAGTGGATCCCAACAACAAACTTTTCAGGCTTCTGTAACCATGTAATAGGCGTACTGGTCTTTTGGTGCCCCATGGAGAGCCCTTCACAGACATTATACACTCCTTTCCAACTGCATCCTAGAACAAAGCCAAGCCAGAGACTGATATAGACATTTGGGAGTTAAATCCCAGCAATGAGTCCACAAC
This sequence comes from Malaclemys terrapin pileata, assembly GCF_027887155.1. Taxonomy (NCBI): domain Eukaryota; kingdom Metazoa; phylum Chordata; order Testudines; family Emydidae; genus Malaclemys; species Malaclemys terrapin. The sequence goes on along the minus strand of NC_071516.1, from coordinate 17,001,833 downwards.
AATTTTCCCAAGTCCCATCTGGCTCTTTGAGCCAAGGCAGCCTTAGCCCCAAAGAAATTAGGTGCACATGAGCCGAAAGAAGGCAGAGATGCTTTTTGGTCCATAAGAATAGAATGGTTTGATGACTAAAAGCAAGGGCATGGTGCGATGAAAACAAAGTAACCTGTTTATACTGTTCTGGGGACTAATGAGTTAAATTGCATGAAGAGAACTACAATCAGAGACTATTCAGCTATTATTTTGCTTTCTCCAGAAAAAAATATATAAACAACATGAACTGCTCCAAAAGGGTTCTTTCTACTTAACTCAGGACTTCTGCTGTGATTCTCTCTAACTGCATGGACTTCACAGCCCAGCACTCTAGTCTTTCTAGCTGTACCTTATCTGTGAGCCTCTGTGTGCTACTGATATCCTATCCAGCTGTGTATATCCTAGCCTGCCAAGGAGGTGGGGCTGTTCGATACTCATCTCACAACTGTAGAAGAGTTTGCATGCAACTGAACAGGAGGCAGTGGGCAGCAAGTGGTACAGCCAAGATTTTAGCCTGAAACTTGCAGTTACATCAAAAGGCTGGGATCCCTACTTTTAACAGCTATTATGGGCCCTGCTGGGACCTGTTATGCTGGTGTAGTACAAAACCTTCGTTACTTAAGGTTTTTACAAGTGTACTAATGTACGTGTTTCTACTTTAGTGACTTGATGTCTCCTGCATAGGCAAACCCTTTACACTGGCTTCCAAATGCTACCAAAGCAGAGATGTATTTGTGTTGCCCTGATGTCATCCAGATTCTACAGAATACAACCTCTTATTTTTAAAGAAAGTACACGTCTAGTCCTTATGGCTGTGAAAACCTCCCAACTGTAAGCCAAATGTACGTCAATGGAGTGTTGTCTTTCTGAGTCTGCAGTCAGCCTAAAACAATGACTCAAAAGTGTAAACTCCCCAACCCACATTAAGCCCATGTAAATGCCATCAGTAATTATTCAGTTGCTGATCATTTTAGCAGATGGGAATGAAACCGGGGGGGGGGTTAGAATTGCTGCTGGACAGAAGATGCATCAGGAAGATGTTAAGGGAGAAGAAGAAGGAGAAACAAAGGGCAGAAATTTCAATGGTCCCAAATTCAAGAGTATTCTTTCACCAAATAATGCTGAATACAACAATGAGGAAGTGAACAAACAACAAGCTAGAAGTTGTGTACAAGCGATCTTTGTGCAAGCTTCCCTCTTGAAATCAGTGAGAGTTCTGCTGGGAATTACAGGGAATATGGAATCCTAAATTCATACCTCAACCCAAGATCCATAAATAAAAATGCAATTGAGTCTTACCCACAAGATGAGTTTATTGCCCCTTCCCTAAAGTTATTTCTTTATTTGTATAAAACAGAACTGGACAAAGGCAGCAGAATGCCACTACTCAACCACCACCTCCCTCCCAAATTAAATCATTAGGCTATGCAAAAGAGCTCTGATTGTTTCCAATCAACTGGGACTTTCAAACCAGTCTGGATAATAGATTTAAAAAACAGGGAACAATCCTGCACTAGAATGGAGCTGGATTAGCTATCCTAGCCTCCATCTCGATTTTCAATAGTTGTATGATACAGCAGCTTTGTTTCATGAATGGGGCATTACGATTAGGAAGTCCCCTAAAGACAAGTAAGTCCTTTGTAAAAATCTTATGAACTATGACATTCATAATCATCTCCAGCTCCCATGACTTGCCATTTGTGGGCATGCCAGGGTTCACCAGCTCATGTCTGAAAATCAAAATATGAGACAAACTAAGGCTATGTCTACACTGCACACCTTACAACAGCGTGGCTGTGCCACTGCAGCCGTGCCATTGTAAGGTGCACAGGGTAGCTGCTCTTTGTCACCAGGAGAGAGCTCTCCCGGTGACAAAATAAAACCACCTCCAACAAGGGGCAGTAGCATTGTCACTGGGAGCACGACTCCCACCAACGAAACACTGTCCACATGGGTACTTTCCGTCGTTAAAACTTGTTGTTGTTCAGGGGTTTGTTTTTTCACACCCTGAGCGACAAAAGTAACAATGAAAGTGCCAACGTAGACAAAGCCTTAAACAGAAGCCAACAACTTTCAAGAGAACTCTTGTTTTGCCTCTCAGCATTTACAGTTTAACTCCCTGAAAAATCCTATCTTTAACAGCTCACTAATCAGCAGGTGGGTTCTAACAGGTGTTAGATGGCAACAGTTTACTTTCAACCATACATGGGTACAGTACTGATAAGAAATCCAGTGCACAAATAAACCTGGTTGTATAGCAATGACTTTACTTGGCTCAGAAGATTGTTAAAGAATATTGAGCCCTGCAAGTCACTCACTGAGGCCTTGGAGTCGCACCGCCAGCGCTGCGAGAGCTCTCTCGCAGTGCTGCAAGTACTCCACCTCTCCGAGGGGAATAGCTTGCAGCACTGCGAGCAAGCGTGCAGCGCTGCAGGCGCTGATTACACTGGCGCTTTACAGCGCTGCACTCAGGGGGGGGCGTATTCACACCCCAGAGCGCAGCAAGTGCAGCGCTGTGAATTGCCAGTGTAGCCAAGGCCTGAAAGTTGTAACTCTCGTGGCTATTTGATAACCTACATACTATGAGCTGTCATCTTAGTCCAGTTCCTAGTGGACACAAAGAAAGCCACTAATATATCTGTCCCCCTTCATCACTTTGATGAGACTTCATCAAAGTCTCAGCACAGAAATAAAAAAATGAAAGGGCCATAGAGATTCAGCGTCCCTTTCAATCCAAGGAACAGTTACTCTAGCATAGAAGTGAAATACAGTCATAGCAACATGAGGAAAGTTTACAATATGCTGCTACTCATGCTGTCACCTTTATGAGGCTGAAATAGGATTTCAGTCTCTAAGGCTTTCACCAACACTTAAAAAAAAGAAGAGTATTGTATTGAGCACAAGAAAATGCTTAACACCACAAAAATGTTTTTGAATGTTAAGGCATCCTAGATTATGATTAAGTTTATTAAAAGACAGAAGCCTACAAGGTACATTTATGTATCACCCTCAATCAAAGCCATCACTTTGCTTATAAACTGTAGTATTTCAGTTAAGAAGTGTTGTCCCAGAAGTACTAAAACTCTTCAAATGACAAAGCTAAAGAAAGATAGCTGACATATTAAGCATTATTATAAGATAATAAATATGCCACCTTCAGAATTGTGATTACATTAGAAAAAGCTGAATTATCATTGCTCTGAAATTGCCAATCTATAGGGAAGTCAAATAATTCTGTCCCACTAAGAATAAATAAAACCCACGCAGTCTTACATTGGTCTTTAAAATGGTTTCTAAAGCATCTGACAAGAAAAATCCCCTGACCCACAGAAGAAAATCCCTCTGCTATTTCTGCCATAATTCTTAACTACTCAAATAGGTACCATTCAAAATATTCATTAGCTCTTTGAATCAGGTCTTTATAAAAGGGATTCCTTGACCCAGACAGCGAGAACATAGCTTTCATATTACACTGAGCTACCCAGCATGAAATGTGGCTGTACCATCAAAATAATTTTACCACAAACCCACAGGCATATCCCCTGAATAGCAATTTGAGGTTGGAGGCTCATGCAACAGGGTCTCATCGAGCCGGCAGCTATTTTTTTTTTAAACCGAATTCAACTGAACCTATAAAATAAATTGATCCGGTGTACCCAGCTCAGTTTCTGAACCTATAGCTAATGGATTGAAATCCTGATCTAACCTGGCATCCTTCTCAATCCTGTTTCCATAATATGCTGTTTGGAAAAACCAAGCTCTCTCCCTCTCTCCTCACTTAACATGTTGCCAATTCTACATTTTCAAAGAAAGCATTCTCCTGGACTATTCTTCCACTGCTAATCATCAGCCAACTCTGCTGCTAATTCTGCCTCAGAGCCTTCCTGGGCCAGGTACAAAGTCAGGAAACTTTAATAGAAATCATTGCTGGCCTTCAGTTATCTGCATGGGCTCCCGTCCTCTCTGCTTCTTCTGAGTACATTTACACTCAAAAACCAACCAAACACCCAGCCTCAAGCCTCAGAGCTTGGGTCAGCTGACCCAGGCTACAGAAAGTAGCAATGCAGATTTTCCCCAATCGGTCTGGAACTCAAGCTCTGAGACCTCTCTCCCTCCCCCTGGATTTCAGAGCTTCAGCACATCTATACAACTACCATTAGCCCAACAGCGTGAGCCCAAGTCTGTTGACTGGGCTTTGAGACTTGCTGCCATTTGGTGCTGGGGGGGAGGTGGGGTGTGTGTGCATGAGATAGTCAATGGAAGAACCTTGTCTGTATACACTACATCGTGCTATAAGTTTTTTTCATAGATCCCAAGGCCAGAAGGGAACATTGGGATCACCTAATCTGACTTCCCGCACAACGCAGGACATACAACTTCTGCACAATAATTCCATGGGCAGATCTTTACACCCTTAGAGGCATCTTCTCCCAGCCCCTCCCCCTCTCCCGAGGAGGAAGTCTCCGATTACATTACTGGGGCTGGGGGAGGCCAAGGGGAGCCCGAGATCTCTCGGGCCCTTCTGCACCTGTGCTTGGCGGGGCTCTGCGCGACAGGGCTGTGCCTCGCTATACAAACCTCCCCCGGCTAGTGAAAGCGAAACCCAGAGCCCGCGCCCCGGGGGCCCGCAGCGGGGCAGGCCGGGCACCCCGCACCGGTAGGCGCATGAGAGCCGGGCGAAGCGGGGGTCCGACAAGGACCCGCAGCGCTTATGACCCGGAGCCACCCGCCGGCACCCGAGAGGGGCCGCCCGGGGAGGGGGAGCTGGGACAGGGCCCTGCTCCCCGTCGGGGCTCTCCCCAGCTGGGGCCGCCTCACTCACAGCTTGCAACGAGGGGAAACCGGGTCCGGGTCGCGCGACCAGCCGCCACTGCCACCCGCCTGCAGGAAGCCGCCCGTGCCCCGGATACAGACCCCCGTCCTCCCTCCAGCAGCCGGAAGTGACCCCTGTGGGGCGAGTGGGGAAGCGTAAGGACCCGGAAGAGCTTTGGCGCATGCCCACTGCTCTCGGGAAGCAATCGACAGTAGCCTTAGCTCGCAAGGGAGCTCTCCGCTCCTCTCTCTTACCCATCCCCCCGTCCCCCAGCGAGGCACCCGCATGCTCCTCTGTCCAGCCGAAGCGAAACGGCGGCAGCCGCAACCCGGCAGCAAATCAGTTTAGAGACAAGTGACGTAATACGGCTGCATGTTCTCATTGCGCATGCGCCGCTCGTGGACCGTAATCTCGCGTGTGATGTCATAGAGAAGGATTTAAAGGGCTAGAGTAGCCTCTGGCAGGTTTTCTCCTACCCTGAGGGCTCTCCCTCTAGGCCTGCAGGGTACCTGGGGCCTGGCTACCCCGCCCAGCAGGGCCTACGCTGGAAGCGGCCTGCTGAACAAAACTGGGCTTTTCAGAACAGGGCGACTCCGATGGCAGGGCACTGATTGTCCTGGGACATGCCTGGCCACTGCCAGCCCAGCTAGAACTAGAGTCCAGTTCATCTGGAGCCTTGTTTGGTGAGGGTGCAGTTGGATCAGGCTTTGAGGCACTGACTAAGGGCTTGTCTACACTATAACATTTAGTTATGCATCCGAAGAAGTGGGCTGTAGTCCACAAAAGCTTATGCTCTAATAAATTTGTTAGTCTCTAAGGTGCCACAAGTACTCCTGTTCTTCTTTTTGCGGATACAGACTAACACGGCTGCTACTCTGAAATATAACATTTAGTTAACTTAAGTCTACATACAGCCACAGCAGTAATTAAAGTGGTATTTCACGTCCACACTATGCTCCTTCTGTCGATGGTGCGCATTCCCCCCAGCAGTGCTTCCACTGACTGAAGTGGGGCACCGACTGCTTGAGCACTCCGCCCCCGGCTGACAGCCCGAGCTGCTGGCCTGGTGCGGGGCTCACAGGTGGAGTATGGGGCTGGCAAGGTCCCTGCAACACAGCAGCAGCCCTGGGAGCCTCATCTGCAGGCAGGATTCTTGGTGCTGCTAGGCTACCAGCTCCAGCGCAAGGAGCCTAGCAGCAATGAAATTGAGTCCAGCTGTCAGCCTTGAACGGGACTGACAGCCAACAGGAGATGTAAACAACACAGTGTCTACAAGGACCTAACCGGAGCCCTAACTACATCGACCTAACCTAACCTAACTCACAGAGGTAGAGTTATTAAATCGGTGTAGTGGGCAATTTACATCAGTGGGGGCAACATTGTAGTGTAGAAACTTATAGAGTTAGGTCAACATTAGCTGCCTTACATTGACCTAACTCTGTAGTGTAGACCAGGCCTCAATGACTGATAAGCTTCTCAGAGGCTTTACAACCAATGCCTCAGAATAGGACAAAGTTGCCACTCCACAGAATCTACCTTGAAAAGTAAAGGCTGTCTCCGAGCTTGGACCTGGCCACCTATGGATGATTTAACTGTCAGAAAATGGTCAGGGGTGGAAAAAAATACTGTGAATACTTTTAAAGTTTTGACCTGGTTTAGTGGTTGCTGCATGACCTATACTGCACAGAGATCCAGAGAGGAGGATGAGCTTTGGTCAGTCTACAGTTATAGGTTCCAAAATTGCCAATGCATTGCCAATGCTCTGTATTCAAAGAGTGTGGTTCAGGACCCCAAACCATGAGACTTGAAAATAAGTTGGGGGGGGGGGGTTAGTTTGCTTTTGCTTTTTGAGCTTTTACAGTTCACGTTCTCCATCTTTTTCTAAAACCATGAGCTAGAAACATACTTTTAAATGAAAATTGAGATTTTCATGTAATTACAAGAATCCAGCAGCTGAGGCGTTAGGAAAAAAAAACATTAAATATTGTAAGACTTGTGATAAAACGGCAAGAGTTGGCAACACAGCATGGTATATTTCTTGGGACACCCATAGCACTCCAGCAGAACTGCTAAAAAACAATGACTTGTGCGGTGGCAACAGCATGCTGCACTACAGTGGAAGGAAGAAAAGTTTAGACAGGGTCACTGGGTTACTAGTCCTGCTTATACTCAGGATGGGATGGGATTCAATGACCCCAGAGAGTCAGAACCTTGGTTTTACATCTCATCTGAAAGATATTAAGGCCACTTCCAGCAGCACAATTTCCTCCCTTTCTAGGGAAGGAGAAATTAGTTCCATCCTAATCACAGCAAAAAATTAATTGTCCTTTTAAATAATGCAGGATGTGGCTATTCAGTCACAACAATGAAATCAATTGATGAATCATGATACAATTATTTTATAAATTTCTCTAATATCTGGTTGGTTTGAAAGCCACAAAAAAGCAGCATTATCCTTTTCTAAGAAGATAAATATTTCTTACGTAGCCAAAGCAGTCCTGAAGGTAAATGAAGGGGAAAATAGCATTACATTTTTTTACTACAAGACACCCAAAACCATATGCAAGTAATAACATAATGAATAAAATGTGGACAACCTACAGCCTTGAGGCTAATGTCAAAAACCAGGCAGATTCTGCCTGCCAACTACAATTACTCACACTCTGTTGCTTTAGCTATTTTTTAAAGTATTTGTTTGTTTTTAGAAACAGGAACATTTACTTCTTGTTTCACTTAAGATCAGTCTGAAACTAACAAACTCCATTTCTTGTACATTCTGCTTGAAGAGAGCTGATTTTTGACGTCCAAGCCTGTTCATTTTTTCTGCTATGGTGACAGGTTTCAGAGTGGTAGCCGTGTTAGTCTGTATCAGCAAAAAGAACGAGGAGTACTTGTGGCACCTTAGAGACTAACAGATTTATTTGGGCATAAGCTTTCGTGAGCTAAAACCCACTTCATTGGATGCATGCAGTGGAAAATACAGTAGGAAGATATATATAGACACATGTCATGGCAAACCTGGTGGCTGAACTTTGACTTTGTCCTCACTCACAACTATTTCACATTTGGGGACAATGTATACCTTCAAGTCAGCGGCACTGCTATGGGTACCCACATGGCCCCACAGTATGCCAAGATCTTTATGGGTGACTTAGAACAACGCTTCCTCTCATCCCCTAATGCCCCTACTCTACTTGCGCTACATTGATTACATCTTCATCATCTGGACCCATGGAAAAGAAGCCCTGGAGGAATTCCACCATGATTTCAACAATTTCCATCCCACCATCAACCTCAGCCTGGACCAGTCCACACAAGAGATCCACTTCCTGGACACTAGTCCACACAAGAGATCCACTTCCTGGACAGTGCTAATAAGCGATGGTCACATAAACACCACCCTATACCTGAAACCTATTGACCGCTATACTTACCTACATGCCTCCAGCTTTCATCCAGACCACATCACATGGTCCATTATCTACAGCCAAGCTCTAAGATACAACCGCATTTGCTCCAATCCCTCAGACAGAGACAAACACCTACACAATCTCTATCAAGCATTCTTAAAACTACAATACCACCTGCTGAAGTGAAGAAACAGATTGACAGAGCCAGAAGAATACCCAGAAGTCACCTACTCCAGGACATGCCCAGCAAAGAAAGTAACAGAACACCACTAGCCATCACCTTCAGTCCCCAACTAAAACCTCTCCAGCTCATCATCAAGGATCTTCAACCTATTCTGAAGGACAATCCCTCACTCTCACAGATCTTGGGATACAGGCCAGTCCTTGCTTACAGACAGCCCCCCAACCTGAAGCAAATACTCACCAGCAACCACACAACAAAAACACTAATCCAGGAACCTATCCTTGCAACAAAGCTTGTTGCCAACTCTGTCCACATATCTATTCAGGGGACACAATCATAGGACCTAATCACATCAGTCACACTATCAGAGGCTCGTTCACATGCACATCTACCAATGTGATATATGCCATCATGTGCCAACAATGCTCCTCTACCATGTACATTGGCCAAACCGGACAGTCTCTACGCAAAAGAATAAATGGACAAAAATCAGACGTCAAGAATTATAACATTCAAAAAACAGTTGGAGAACACTTCAACCTTCCTGGTCACTCAATTACAGACCTAAAAGGCGCAATTCTTCAACAAAAAAACTTCAAAAACAGACTCCAATGAGAAACTGTAGAACTTGAATTAATTTGCAAACTGGACACCATTAAATTAGGCCTGAATAAAGACTGGGAGTGGATGGGTCATTACACAAAGTAAAAACTATTTTCCCATGCTAATTTTTCCCCTACTGTTACTCACACCTTCTTGTCAACTGTTTGAAATGGGCCATCCTGATTATCACTTCAAAAGTTTTTTTTCTCCTGCTGATAATAGCCCACCTTAATTGATTAGTCTCATTAGAGTTGGTATGGCAACACCCATTTTTTCATGTTCTCTGTGTATATATATCTTCCTAGTATATTTTCCACTGCATGCATCCAATGAAGTGGGTTTTAGCCCACGAAAGCTTATGCTCAAATAAATTTGTCAGTCTCTAAGGTGCCACAAGTACTCCTCGTTCTTTTTTCTGCTATGTGAACCATAATAGGCTTGTTGTTCTACTAACAATGTTTAGATTCTAAGGCTGCTGCTGGTGAGTGCTAATGTGTGTGTTTTACAGCTGAATAGAAACTGAGTGTTTTGCAAGACCAGCTCTGAATGTTTCTCTATATGTTTGGCTACACTATAGTTGTTTTTTCTCTGCATCTTCAGTGCCTTGTGTTCCACATATGGCAGGAGACTCCATCTGATAGAGCACTCCGTGAATTCAATTTTCAGGAGGCCTATAGCACTTTCAGCAGCAGCAACGTGTTAGCAAAGTCTAAACTGTAAGACAGAGAGTCAGGCACCATAAGATAAGGGCTTGAATCTGACACATTACAATTTTGCAGCTGGTTCAGAAATTGGATGGATGAAATCTACCCGTGGATATGCATGTGCTGTTAAAATGAGTGTTGTGAGCACAGTTCTGAGAAAAGAACTGAGACCTTCTGTCATTGGCAATGTATCCATGGCTTTGATTTTCTAATTCTGCTAGTTAAGTGACAAGTATCATTTGGCACATGAATGGAAACATTTGGCTTCACCTATACAGTATGTTTTCCTCCTGTATTTTTCCCTCTGTCTTCCTGATTTGCATTTCACACCCCTCCTCTCTCTATAACTTCCTCCCAACCAAATGTTAATTCTGAAACATTCAAAGTTTTACTTAAATCTTGCATAGCGGGACAGTGTGTTAGGACAATATCTGCAAAATGCCCCATACATAAATTGCTACCACTTTTGTTAAGAAAAGATGCTTATTTTTTTACCCTGCACTGTTGCAATCTTTTATAAAAAAGATTTATCATTATTCTGTTCAGTCACTCATAGACTTTAAGGCGAGAAGGGACCATAATGATCATTTAGTCTGACCCCCTGCACATTGCAGGCTACAGAACCTCGCCCACCTACTCCTGTAATAGACCCCTAATCTCTGACTGAGTTACTGAAGTCCTCAAATCATCATTTAACGCAGTGGTCTCCAACATTTTACGCACAAGATCACCTTTTGAATTTAAGATCAACCCAAGATCTACCCTGCCCCTTCCCTGAGGCCCTGCCCTGTTCACTCCATTCCTCCCTCCCTCCGTCACTCACTTTCAGCAGGCTGGGGGGGGGGCGGAGTGGGTGCAAGCTCTGGGCTGGGGCCAAAGGGTTCAGAGTGTGGGAGGGGGCTCCGGGCTGAGCCTGGGGCAGGAGGTGGGGTGCAGGAGTGAGAGGTGCAAGCTCAGGGAAGGAGTTTGGGTGCAGAGGTCATATGGTCACACTGCACCTAATCTCATAGAATCCACTGGACATTTCATGAGTTTTACTTTTTATTAGTGTCATTTGTGGTTTATAGATCCAAAATCCTTCAGGGATTGTCACAAATCAGTGTAACATTCTCAACTGTGGGATGTGCATTGGTTGAGCCTGGGGTAGGGGGTTGGGGTGCAGGAGTGAGGGGTGCGGGCTCTGGGAGGGAGTTTGGGTGCAGGAGGGGGCTCTGGGCTGGAGCAGAGTGTTGGGGTGCGGAAGGGGGTGAAGGCTCTGGGAGGAAGTTTGGTGCAGGAGGGGGCTCCGGGCTGGGGCAGAGTGTTGGGGTGCGGGAGGAGGTATGAGGTGCAGGCTCCGGCCAGGAGTTGCTTACCACAGGTGGTTCGCGGTCAGTTGTGCAGCGGGGTTCAGGCAGGCTGCCTGCCCAGGCCCCATGCCGCTCCTGGAAGTGGCTGGCTGCTGGCATGTCTCTGCAGCCCTGGGGCGGGGAAGCAGCTCTGTGTGCTGCCCCCGCCCCCAGCACCGTCCCCCAGCTCCCAGCCAATCAGAGCTGCGGGGGCAATGCTTGTGGGTGCGGGCAGTGCACGGAGACCTGCTGCTCCCCTCCGCCCCCCAGGGGTCGCAGAGATGTGCCAGCAGCCAGACACTTCCAGGAGCAGCGTGGGGCCACGGCAGGCAGGCAGCCTGCCTAAGCCCCGCTGTACCGGATCAAGCTTGGCTCCTCAACTGATTCGCCTGGAGCGGCACTTGGGCGAGCTCGGAGGTTCTTGAGGCCATTCGGTCAGGACTGGAGGTAACTTTTAGTGGCCCAGCGATTACAATCGACTGGCAGAGGCTCCAGGATGGACCAGTCGATCGCGATCGACGGGTTGGTGACCACTGATTTTAAGACTTCCAGTTACAGAGAGGCACAAAAGATTCACTGTACTGTATCAGACCATCGGTCTGTTAAAGTCTTGATCCTATATCTCACAGCTGCAGTGTTGCATATGTAAGTGTGATGAGCAGGAGCACAGAGGAACCCAGTTCTGCATTAATGGTTTATACCAGTGGTTCTCAAACTAGGGCCACCGCTTGTTCAGGGAAAGCCCCTGGCGGGCCAGGCCGGTTTGTTTACCTGCCGCATCTGCAGGTTCGGCTGATCGCGGCTCCCACTGGCTACGGTTCGCCGCTCCAGGCCAGTGGGGGCTGCAGGAAGGGTGTCCAGCACATCCCTCCACCCGCGCCACTTCCTGCAGCCCCCATTGGCCTGGAGCGGCGAACCCTGGCCAGTGGGAGCCGCTATTGGCCGAACCTGCGGACGCGGCAGGTAAACAAACCGGCCCGGCCCGCCAGGGGCTTTCCCTGAACAAGCGGCGGCCCTAGTTTGAGAACCACTGTATAAACCACTCACATCCTGGGTGTGGTGTTCTGTCTCATCTAGTGGCACCAAGGAGAGAGAGAGAGAAACAAACAATCAAACAAACAAACAAACAAAAATAGTTTGCTCTATAGCCTTAGCTAACAGCCAGTTGGCTTTTAGCTTATGCGATAGAGGCTCATGCACTGAAGTCCCCAGTTTGATCCTGCCCGCCACCAATGGAGTTACAATGTCAGTGCTTCTGCATCGCTGACAAGTAATTCCCGACTAATAGCAAAATTAAGGCTCAACAATCCTATAACTAAATATTTAATTGGAGTGATAAAGATGCTACTTAAGACCACCTCTCTTCAGACATGGCCAGTCTTCCCCTAGCATTGCTTCTTTTTTACCCTGCACTATTGCAATGGAGTAGACACGCAAGGGGCTTTATGCTTATTATTTGCTCATTCCACAGGGCTACACTTTGGGCCTGTTCCAAAGCCCATTCAAGTCAATAGGAATCCTTTCATTGACTTCACTGGGCTTTCAATGGCCCCCACTGCTTAGTACTTGCACCCACACATGGCTTCTGCTCACACTTAACCGCAGTACAGCAGCCTTATGTTCCCTGTTGCACAGTGAACAAGGATTTACAAGATCAAATCGTAAATCATAAGGTGCCACAAGTTAGGGTTACCATATTTCAGCAAGCAAAAAGGAGGACGGGAGGAGCCCCGCCCTAGCCCCGCCCCTGTCCTGCCCTAGCCCCGCCCCTGCCCCATCCACTTCCCGCCCCCCTCAGAACCTCCAACCCTCGCCCCCGCTCCTTGTCCCCTGACTGCCCCCTCCTGGGACCCCTGCCCCTAACTGCCCCCCCAAGACTTCACCCCCTACCTAAGCCTCCCTGCCTCTTGTCCCCTGACTGCCCCCTCCTGAGACCCTCCCCCCCATCCTAACTGGCCACCTAGGACCCTACCCCCTACCTGTGCCCTGACTGCTCCAACCCTTATCCACACCCCCACCCCCAGACAGACCCCTGGGACTCCCATGCCCCATCCAACCACTCACCACCCCCTGATAGCCCCCCCCCAGAACTCCCGACCCATCTAAACCCCTCTGCTCCCTGTCCAATTGACTGCTCCGATCCCTCTCCCCACTCCTGCCCCCTGACAGCCCCCCCCCAGAACTCCTAACCCCCCCCCGCTCCTTGTCCCCTGACTGCCCCCTCCTGGGACCCCTGCTCCTAACTGCCCTCCACAACCCCACCCCCTACCTAAGCCTCCCTGTTCCTTATCCCCTAACTGCCCCTTCCTAAGACCCCCCCTCCCTAACTGCCCCCCAGGACCCTACCCCCTACCCGTACCCTGACTGCCCAAAACCTTATCCACACACCTCCCAGAAAGCCCCCCCCGAACTCCCGACCCCCCCCCCGTCTCTTGACTGCCCCCTCCAGAACCTCCCTGCCTCTTCTCTGACCCCCTGGCTCCCTTGTCGTTGGCCTTCGGTTTGCCTAAGGTCTCTCTGGGAGCTTGCTCAGGAACTGTCTGAGCCGTTCTCCAGCACGCTGGGCAGCAGTGGGGGAGGAGCTCCAGACTGCCAGAGGGAGGGAGTGAGTGAGCTCTGCTGCAGGGGGAGGAGGGACTCTCTCTCGCTGTCGGAGCCCCATGTAAGTGGCACCATCCGGCTGCCCTGTTAGCCGCGAGTGCTCTGCATGGGGGGGGGGGGGGGGAAGTCCGGACATTAACAAATTCCCCCCGGACGCTATTTTTAGTTCAAAAATCCGGACATGTCCGGGGGAATCCGGACGAATGGTAACCCTACCACAAGTACTCCTTGTTCTTTTTGCAGATACAGACTAACACGGCTGCTACTCTGAAACCTGCCACCAAATAGTGGCCAATACCTGCCATTTCAGGGGAAGATGAAACCTGCCAATAACACACTTAGTCAGTTGTTCAATATTGTATATGGCATGACAGAGTGTGCCCTGCAGTAAAGTATTTAAGCCATGAGGCATGAGATTTGGCATTCCTATTTTAGCATTACTATGAATATTTCTGGCCATATTTTCTAGCCTGTTTTAAAGTCAAGATTCGGTTTCAGCCTTTGATCTCCTGATGCAGTGGATTCTTCAGGCTAACTAGTCAGTATGGGGGAGAAAGTATTGTTTTAAATTTACCCCCCGCCCCCAGTGTATTGTCACCTGTTGACCTCCCCATATTATGGGATGGCATGAAGAGAGGGAGCTGAGCTCCTTTCACTTAACCAGTCATAATCTGAAGTATCTCAACCAAAGCCCCTTATTCTTCTGCACTGTGTCCCCCCCCCCCCCTTCTCTCCTTAGATATGTGCAACCCCAGTCTCTAACCATCTTCAGGGTCCATCTCTTATGTAGCACTTACATATTTCTAGTCCAGGCTGTTTCAGTAGAGGTGAAAGATGTGTTCTCATGCTAATTATAATAATCTTACATATAGTACCTGAATCCTACTTATTAATTAGTATTATTAATCATGTTTATTACAATAGTATTTAAAGGTCAACCAAGAATAGGGTCCCATTGTAAAAGGCACTGTACAAACACAGAGTAATGGATGGTCCCTGCCTTGAGGAGTTTACAATTGAAATAGACCAGACAGACACCAAGTGGGGGAAGGGGTACACCACACATGCTGAGTGAACAATGAGGGCAACAAACATGTTAGTGCCACTTTTGGGGGGCAGTGGAGCTAGTTAGGAAAGGCTAAGCTAAATGGAAAAGGAAGAGTAGTGGGACGGGGCAGGGGAGAAGATGGTAAGAGAGGCAAGGGTGGAGTAAAGCAGAGGTGAAAGGACTATGAAGGGGAGGGTCAGCAAAGAGCCCATCTGCACAGGGCAGAGAACGTCCTCTCAAAACGAGGAAGTTCTCTGAATGTCTAGAGGTCCCTGCTTTGGCTGCCAGCTGGAGTCTATGGCTCCATCCTCTCTGGAGTTACCTTTCCCCCTAAGGCCACATGGGAGGAGGTGTGAAAGAAAAGGCACCACTTGGGTCCTAGTGACTCCATGGTAAGTACTGCATGAGCTGTACACACAGAGAATCACTGAAATGCAGCCACATCTGCGGTGGAAGGTGGCAGCCCAAGGCCCATGTCATGCCACATACCCCTAGAGGGAAGGAGAGAGGAAATTTTAGCTAATCTACCAATGTCTGGTTGCATCTATGCCAGGTTGCATCCCTTTTCTCCATTACCTAGCTGTGCTCCACTGCCCCAGGGACGCCCTTGTGTGCCTGTGCCCATGCCTGGGTATTTCCCTACCCACAACCAGACATTTCTTTACTGGGGTCACCTCCTGCCCAGCTGTGACCCCTGGCCACACCCCTTGCCCACAGCCTCCTCACTGGCTGCCCCCGGCCCTGCTAGTCCTTCACCAGCCTACCCACGCCCTTCCCTGCTCTCGCCACGCCCAGCTCAGCCCTGGGCAGAAAAGCGCGTGACTGGGTGTGGGCGGAGCTGAAGAAAATGGGCCCGCCCCGGGGCGTGGCCTGGCGGCGACGGGGCGTGGTTCGAAAAAGCTGCGGTGTTGCGCGTGCGGGTTAGGCCGCCGCCCGTTGCCTACTCGGGTGGGCGTGGCGGAGCGCCGGCCCCTTTGGGCCGCCGTCGCGGCGCTGGGGCTGCTTTGCGGAAGTGCACCGGGGGGCGGCCGGCCGGTGGAAGATGGCGGGGGTGGAGAGCAGCTCCCGGTACCCGGAGGGATCGGCGCTTCAGGACCCGCTGTCCCGCTTCACCTGCCCCGTCTGCTTGGAGGTGTTTGAGAGCCCGGTGCGGGCCCCCTGCGGCCATGTGTGAGCGGACCCCGGGGATGGCCTGGCGCGGGACCGGGGGAGGATCTGGCACCCAGCGGGGGGGCTCCGTGATGGCAGGGGCTGGGCAGTGGCGGGGAGATCCATGGGGAACGGGGGCTCAGAGTAAGTGGGGCCTAGGCGCGGGCACTTCGCGGCTTCTGGAGGGGGTTAGGAGGGAGCTGTCCTCAGTGTAGGGCGGCCTGTGCCCCCAGCCTCCCCAGCCCTGGGGAGAGGGTCTGAGCCCTGCCGGAGGAATGGGCCTGTGAATGCTGTAAGATCCCCGCCAAGAGCTTTCCCTGGGCTTTAACCCCCCCCCCCCCCCGCCCGGAGCCTGTTAACTCCTACGGGCCAGCGGGGCCCAAAGCCACCGGTCATGTGGTTGAGAGGGAGTTTTGCCTGAGTAAGGATTGAGGGATTGGGCCCTTAGTGGGATCGCTTTCGAGCAGCTGGCAGAAAATCCGACGGGCCAAACGGCCAGCAGTGAGCGCGGGGAATTCCGAAGGCTGGGACAGGGGGGCGAACCAGCGGGCAGGTTCTTGGAAACGATACCTGGGAGGGAATAGAAACCGAAGCGGTTTGGTTGTAGGCAGTGTGCGCTGGCGAAGGGGAAGTGTTGAATGGATTAAGGAAGAAGTTCGGCCTTTTTCTTTTCGGTCTATGGACTCATCTGCTGTGAAGTGGTGTGGATCTTTTATGGAAAGTGAAGTGAGGTTTTTTTACCCACGAAAGCTTATGCCCAAATAAAGCTGTTAGTCTTTAAGGTGCCACCGGACTCCTTGTTGTTTTTGTGGATACAGACTAACATGGCTACCCCCCGATATTAAATAAAATGTGGGTGATATGAGCTAAGGAGAGAAGGGCTATGCATGGGATACTGACAGGATGGGTGGGGTAGACAGAAACAAGATATCTGTTTGGCTCTGACTAAAGTGAAACTTAATTACAGTTCTGTCTGTGCTGGGACAAGGTGCCCTCCCTGCCAGTAAAATTCACAGGAGACAGCCTCTAAGAGGAAATATGCCCTCAGGTCAGACCTGCCTAAGGCTAACCACCATTTGCTTACATACCTTTTAAACACAATTTTCCTTTTCTGCACTAAGGGTAAAGTTATGGTCACAGTTGTCAGTTAAAATGTTCTAGTTAATGTTTTCTAACATGAGATTTTCTTAGCTGATATGAACTGTAAGCTTTATGGGGAAGGAACAATGTACATCCCCTTGGAGTTCTGGGGTCTGAAGAAAAGGGCTTTGCAGAGGTATCTGAGACCCCTTCTTTCTCTGCATGCAACTAAGGGGAATAGTTAGGCCATTTTTACAAGTTGCATTTCAGATTACTATAACTGAAAGATCAAAGGAATATTGTTTTCAGTTTGTTTACTTTGTGTTTGACAGCACTTTGTTTAGTCAGCTTCACTACGTAATTGTTGGTTTGTTTGGGTTTTTGTGTTTGAAACAGTGAAGAGAAACTTTGAAAAGAGGAAAATGTGGCATAAACCATAAATTGGCAAGAGCATTCAGGGACAGGGACATGACTTGAAACTGCTTTTAAATTGACTAGATTTACGGTGACTTGACTGTCCCTTAGCATATCAACAGGTTGCTATTTGTCAGTGGATGTTGTCACTTGTGATTTCTATTTCCTGTAGGGTAGGTCTGTGGGTATTTTAATTAGAACAGTGCAAATATGTTCTACAACATGCATTTTTACAAATCGTATTTCTCCCATATTAGCTTTTGCACTCCATGCCTGCAGGAATGTCTGAAGCCTATTCAACCAGTTTGTGGAGTCTGCCGCAGTACCCTGTCTCCTGGCAGTAGAGCTCTGGACCTGGAAAAGCAAATTGAAATGACAGAAACCACTTGTGATGGCTGCAATAAAAAAGTATGAAAGCACAAAACAAGAAGTACATACATGGCTGAACTAGGCAAACAGCTAGCATGGAAATACAATATTTGCACATCCGCTTTCTAGGGAATAAACCATCAGAACTTTAATTGTGATAAATAATCCATGTGGACTGCTTGTAGGGTAACATTAAGAGGTTTCCCTTTCCCCTGCCTGCTGTTTTTTCATTAGGAGGTGGGTTTCAAGTAGAAATATACAGTTAACATGAAGCTGAAGATGCAATAGGCTACTGAGCTACATGTACTTCTGCAGGGGTAAATTCTGTTCTGTAAATACAGTACAAAGTGAAAACTGTCTTAAGGGACAGACATACTGGTTTCTTAATGAAAATTTTCTACTATAAAAAGGTATAGCAGAATTTTATTCACTATGTTTGGGGTAGGCGCTTAAGACAAAACTGTCTAAGAATAGGCTTTTCTATAGATGTGAAATTCACAAGCAGATTCTGTGTATGGAAAAATACTTTAATACATTTTATTTCTAATGGTAGGGAAGTAGTATTTCTTCCTCAGTGGAATTACTAGTACTTCATGTGAACAATGCAGTTTAGGAATTATTGGACACCAGGTAGGGTTGCCAGTTTTGTTTGGACATATGCCTGGAAGTTTCATCACATGACATAGTCTTTATTAAAGATTAACCTTTAGTTCCTGGAGACCCCAGGACAATCTTGGAGGATTGGCAACCCTAACACCAGGTGATAGGTGCTATAAATAATAAGAAACACTAATGAACTTTTGTTACTTTGTTATATGGCACAAAGAGTGAAACTTCTACAGTGAATATAGTCCTACATCTAAATATTGAGTTAATTTCCTCAAGGTGAATCAAAGATTAAGCATTTAAAACTATTTAAGGAACATTGTCATGTTAAATATACTTTTCTATCTATGGTTACTAAAAGTCCCCTCCCGATTAAATAAAATGTGATTGTTTTTTTTTTTTTTAGTTTCTCATTTTTATTCTGTTTGCTTTTTGTATTTAATTTAGCTTAAGAAAGTGTAACAGCCCAATGAGTTTCACTTTTGTTTCTGGTTGGTTTCATTTTTGTGCGATGATGTTTGTAGTTCAGTAGGACGCTCATCTGTCATTCCCATTCTCTCTCTCTCTCTCTCTGCCCCAGTGACTCTTCTACTGTCTATAAATATTTAAACAATTGTTGGACATAGAGAGAGAATGGGAACTACTGTCTAGTCTGGTGGTGAAGGCATCCACCTGTGAGTTGGGAGATCCCAGGTCCGGTCCCCCTGCTCCAATCACTCATTATTTATCAATAGTGGAGCAACTTTGATAGGAGAGATTGAGGGAGCCCTACATCAGAATACCACATAGCTCAGTGGTTAGAGTGCTCTCCTAAGAGGTGGGGGGACCGCTGTTCAATCCTTTCTTCTTCTCTGGCAGAGGCGGGGAATTAAACCTGGGTTTCCCTCATGCCAGGCAAGTGCTTTAGCCACTGGGCAGGTGGGCAGCAGCAGCATTACTACTGCCAAATGCCTGTCTTCCCCCTCATTTGTGGGCCCCTCTGGGGCTTTGATGGGAGTCCAGACACCCAGAGGGAGGCAGCAGTGTGCATGCCCACAAGCAGAAACATAGGTGCTGAGGGAATTTTCATTCTGAAAAATGTAGGTGCTTACAGAGATTTGTAGTTTTATGTATTGCAGTAGAGCCAAAACTGGGACTTCGGTGGCTAAACACCTTTGTGGATCCCACCCTTCATAACTAATGTTTAAATATCTTTGATCTTCCCTTGATGATGCAGCTCTTGGTATGTCTCACTGGTGTCAAGACCACACTTAAAACCATTTTCTTTTTAGAATTAATAAAGATGCTAGTGGTTTAACCTTGGTAAATATGTTAACCAGAACAACATAGCTAGCTGGACTTTGATTACTAAAGTTCTGTTTAGGAAAGAACCTTTGTCCTCTGCATTTCTTTGGCACTCTTAATGTGTCCCTGTCATAATACTCCATGAGGTAGATTTTAGAGTATATCATCTGACAGTAGCCTACTTCCACTTGATCCTGTTGTTGCAGGGAATAGTGAAGGGAAGATCTAGAAAACCGACTCAGTGCAAAACGGATATAGTACTTTTCTGCATCTAAAGGGAATATAAAATAAGAATTACAGTGGTCAGGTAAACAAGGAGTCAGCTGTCCTGGGCAATATAATGCATTGTGTCGTTAACAAAAGTGTTATAGCTTCACTAACCTAGCTTCTATTTTATAGCGCTCTATTCTGTTCTGTCCCATGTGCCAAAACATTTAGCTTTCGCTACTTCAGTCTCATCTGAACACAAAGCTTCTTCTTATAGCAGATTGTTTCTAGATTCCACTGTTTATTTGCAATCCTTTTTTTAATTTTTAATTGAAAATAACCTTGCCTGTTAACTGTGTGTGTCTCTCTCTCTCTCTCTCTGTTGCTTACCTAGATGTACCTCTCAAAGATGCGTAGTCATGCAGCTTCTTGTTCAAAATACCAGAATTATATAATGGAAGGCGTTAAAGCTGTAACTAAAGACCCACCTCGTAACACCAGGTAACTATGCCTCTTGAAACATTCCTTTTTCAGATTGGTCAGAGGGATGCTGTTGGGTAACTGCTGTCCAAAACTAAGGTTTTGGACAGTACTGGTTTTAATTAACTTGGAAAAGTTTTCTTTTCTTTTCTTTTTTTTTTTGGTTTTAAATATTCCAGTGCATTGCACCTGTGTGCCAGCAAGTGAGACTGAAAGCAAAACAATATTAGCTCTTCACTTATTTTGCACAACATTTACTTTAATCCTCAGATACTGATGTTAGCTAGGCCCTAATCCTGCAGTTGAGTGCACAGACATGCTGCTCCATTGACTTAAATTGCCCAAGCAGACTATTGCAGGATCAGGTCCTAGGTAAGGAAATGACTGCACTGCTCTATTAATCTGCACTGTAGCATATCTAGCACTTAATTGTGTGGTTTATTAAAGTGCTGCAAAATTATAATGAAGAAAGCAACTTGATGAATAGTGTATATATACTTAGATACATCTAATATTTTTAGATGCTGAAGAATAAGTGCTGTATAAATGCTAATTGTAGTAAGAATTGTGCTGTTTAAGATGTCATCTGGTAACTAATAAAGAAAGCAGGTTCTTAAATTCAGATTGCTTGCATACCATACACTAAGGGTTTAACTTCCGAGTAGTCTGTATTTGAAATATCCTCTGTCAAGTGACCTTGAATAGCCAGAGACTCTCTCGATTTTAATTCATCTTTCTATGATGTAATTTATTTATTTATTTTATTTTTTTACAGGAATGTTCCAAATCGTTTTACCTTTCCTTGTCCTTACTGCAGTGAGAAAAACTTTGATCAGGAAGGACTAGTTGAACATTGCAAAAAATACCACAGCATGGATGCAAAACAAGTGGTAATATTTACAGTATCAAACTCAGTACAACAGTTTTGATGAGGAAATCTGGTAATCTCTGGGAAACTACAGAATCAGGGCCCTCACACACACAAGCATTTCCTTAACTTTAAGCATTTGGGTACTCCTGTTGGCTCCAGTGGGACTACTCATGCAAATAAAATTAAGTACGTGCATATTTGTTTGCAGGATTGGGGCCTAACTGTAAAAGTCTGAACTTGGGTGTGACACAGTCACAGGTGCACCCACTTTAAGCCATTCTTTTATATTTTAACTTTTTTTCTAAGTATTACAGCCTCAAAATTAAAATAACACATAGTAGTAATTTAATAAAACAAACATCTGGAATAAAATACCAATTTAGATAATGTCAAAAACATACTTTTTTGAGGTGGGGGGGAGGAAGGCCCTGGACAGACAAACTTTCATAAGGATATTAAGGTGTCTTAGTATTAACACATGCCTATACTGCAGCTTGTAAAAACTCAGTTTAAAAAAAAAAATAAAAAATCTTAAACTGCCTGCACCTGCAGATTATTCACAATGGCTCATGTAGAATGAAGTTTTATCATTAGATCTTCTCTAAACTATTCCGTACATGCTCAGTAAAAGAGTAGATCACTAATCTGATGATAGAATTTTCATCAATTACGAGACATTTTTATCTGCAGGTATGGCAGGAAGTAGACCAGAAGCTGCAAAACTTACAGAAATTCAGCTCTAATAATTAATAGCTCTTTCCTTTGTCCCAAGGGTGGCTCTGGTATCTTCAGGAAATGCCTCAAGTTTCTTGGTTTAGAAAGGAGTATTCTCTTTTTCCATGCAGACATGTATCTTCTGCAAGGGCATGATGGGGGAGAAAATATTTTTTTTTTATTCTTGAAAAACAGGGAGGATGAAATACTTCTACAAAACAAGGAACTTTATTCAATATTCTAACTGTCAGTACACAGAGGTAGCTCAAAATTAGCAGTTAAATTCAGAAACCTAAAATCTGAATCGAAAGAATTCAGTGAGGAACCAAATATTCTAGTGTTAAATGATTTGGCAAAATGTTCTAAATTTGTTTCCTGTGACATATGAGTGTCTTATGAGGTCGTGGTTGTGTTTGTAATTGCCATAAGCCTATAAAATCTTTTTTTTTTTTTTTCTTTCATTTCTTTTACAGTTCTCTGTTTTTTAAATCAGATATTTTGCCAGGGAGGGAACTGGATTTCAAGAGGCAAACCTAGATTCCAAGGACTGTTGTAATGAGACTGGTCTCCAAAGAAGTCTTTGGTTCTGAGGATATTCCCCGTGAACTCAAATATATACATAATTCAGTATTTGGGTAAAATTTGTTTTCATGGTTTTTTCTCTAAGGTTTGCCCAATTTGTGCCTCGATGCCATGGGGAGATCCAAATTACAGGAGTGCTAACTTCATGGAACATCTTCAACGGCGACATCAGTTTTCCTATGATACTTTTGTGGTATGTAATGAGTGCATACTGTTAAAAATCTATTGCTCCTGTAATATCTGTTGTGGCTTGGATTAGGTTTTTGAAGATAGAAATGCCACTAATAGCTGTTTTAGGATATTTCTTAATCTTGGGCTATAGCAAAATAGCAACTGTTAAAATATTTTTTTTTATGAGGTAGACAAATCGTGTTAGGTAGCTTGTGTGTGGGCATTTATGGATTTTTAAGTACCTACGCTTTCTGAATGTTTGTTCTCATTAGTATCCTTATTCAATTATGAAGTCAAGTTTCTAATGCACGCTGCCTCTTTAATCTTTAGGATTATGATGCTGATGAAGATGACATGATGGCACAGGTTTTACTACGTTCCTTGAGGGATCAGTGAACTAAGTGGGAGATGAACTGTATGATACCAACCTTCCATTAGGGGAAAATACACAGCATCCCTGACACCTGTCCCCTCTCATCCCAAGATGATCCCACACATCTGAAAATAAATATGGAAGATTTTTGAAGAATTGCAGTTTCTTGGCTCCAGTACCTGATCTCTCCATACATTACTATGGATCTTGTCTATGTTAGTGGTCTCTTTGCTGCCTCTCATCCACTTCAGGGTAGTTCTCTTGCTTCCTTCACTCCAAAGGCTTGACTACACTTGAAACACTACAGAGGCATAGCTGTGCTGCTGTAGCAGTTCAGTGAAGATGCTGCCAACACCAACAGGAGGGGTTCTCCTGTCCGTATAGGTAATCCACCTCTCTGAGAGGCAGTTGCTAGGTCAACAGAAGAGTTCTGTCAACCTAGCGTTGTCTATACTGAGGGTTAGGTCAGCTTAACTAAATCACTCGGAGGTGTGGATTTTTTCACATCCCTGAGCGACGTAGCTGGATTGACCTAACTTTTTAATGTAGACCAGGCCTTAGACCTGGTCTGTGCTTAAAACTTGTACTGGTGTAGCTATGTTGGTTAGAGGTGTGGAGAAACCCACATCCCTGACAGACGTAGCTATGTCAACAAAACTCCCAGTGTAAATGCTGCCACGTTGACATAAGAGTGCTTCTCTTGGCATAGAGGTGGTGGTGGTGTTCCTATACTGGCAGAAAAACTTTGTTGATGTACACTGCATCTCCACTAGCGGGCTATGCTGGTAAAGGCTCTGTAGTGTAGACACATAGCTTAAGTTTAGCCAGTTGTCTCCACATTACTGCTGCCTGCTCTCATTTTCCTTCCCCTGTCCCTGTATCCTTCTGCTCTCTATGTTCCTCTCTGATTTCCTCAGATCCCATAAACACTATAAAGCTTCAAGAAGGAATGGCCTAAATTGACTGTTGAAGACTATTAAAAACAAAACAAAAAACCACTTGAAAATATATCTTCCTAAATGTTGATTGAGCATTGGAAGCCATTTTTGGTGAATGGAAACTCTGGTTTTGGATGCAACTGTCAGAAATTGGTTTGAATTTTAAGATTACCTAATACAACTATGGACTATACTTTCTTTTAACGGGGTTTCTAATGCTGGTAGTCAGCCTAAAGGCTATACGTAATACATTGTAATAAGTAATAAAATATTACTAATACACAATACATTGCCTAAATAACGAGTCTTTAAATTATACACTAACAATTCTGTGCACCTGCATAAGGAACTGATTCACCATATTTATTTAGTTCAGCAGCTGCATGTTACATACTAGCATAAATTATAAATAACTATTCGGGTGACAAATTTCTAGCCTAGAAAGTAAAAGTCTGTATTAAAAAGATAGTTCTTACTATTTAAAAAAAAAAAAAATCCACAGGATGTATTTTTCTTTGTAAATGTTACGTCTAATATTAATCAATCTTATGTGCTGTCTTGACATTTTATTTTTTTTATGTCTTCGGCATTGATTTTCTACAGTTTGAACCATTAAGCATTAAATGCAGCCTTTCACTGACAGAGGAATTCAAAAGCAAAACACTTCATTTTTACCTCTGCTTTGTTTTTTTTAAACTATAAAATGTTCCTATACATTTTCAGTTGTCCTGTTCCTCAGGACAACCTGAGAGTAACAAATTGGATTGATAATATGCAGCGCTTATACCCACTCTGTATGCTTTAGAAATTCTAACAATGGCTTGAACACCTGATTTTAAATTAGATTTTCAGGTGTCTTTTGAAAGATGTGATTTTAAACAGGTGAAGCTGTACTTAGAATATGGTCTTCATGTAATGTGTATATACAGGTATAGTTTTGTGGCAGACAGGTGGAAAGCCACACAACTCAAATATGTGGCACACAAAGGTACGGTGCATTCCATTTAAAATGTGTGACTGTAACATGCAAATCATAGTGTCTGTAATTACTGTTTCATATGCAGTGACTCACTTGATTTATGATGTCCCTTCTGTTAATAGGTCAAGTGTAGCACTCCAACGCTTCCCCATACACGTGGAGCCAAAAGCTTCATTACTTCATGTCTGTTGGGGGTGAGCTTCAATCTGATATGAAAGAAAACTAAAGCTGATTTTGTTATGTCTAATGGTAACTATTGC
The DNA here is from genome assembly GCF_027887155.1 of Malaclemys terrapin pileata. Lineage (NCBI taxonomy): Eukaryota > Metazoa > Chordata > Testudines > Emydidae > Malaclemys > Malaclemys terrapin. The sequence continues at coordinate 16,976,635 of NC_071516.1, read as the reverse complement.
ACTAAAAACTTCATTGTCTGAAACTGAAGTAAAACTGCACCAGGGTCTGTGCTTTCAGAATTGACTGGATTTGCATACCTAACTTCAGCACACCGTTAGAATTACTTGCACAAATTAAGCACCTAAATGCTTGTGCAATTCAGAACATGCAATTCTGAAAACTAGGGCCCAGAGTATGTTTTATTGATGCATACCCCAGGGAATTATTTTTCTATAATTATGTATAGTTTAATCATCTTTAGAGTCTTTGTCAACTGGCTGTAACTTTGAGACCATGTATTGGTGACAATAGAATTCAGACATGTCATCTAATGACCTCTACTAGTGTAGTGGTTTATGTCCAAGTGGTTTACTATTAATTCCATTAATGGCCAGCAGTTGATATTACCTTTCTAGAAAATGCTTTTTGTTTTGGTTTAATTTTTTTTTTTAATTGATAAGTTAGCACTTCGAAGTACTGGAGTCCCATCAGCTACTGGGTCTTTTAACTCACTTTTTTGAACTGCTCTAAGTAGTGGTTTAAAGAGTTCCAGCTAAAATGGTTTGTTTGACATTTGGCGTCATCCACACAGGCTGGGCAAGCTAAGTTTAAACCATTTTTAAATTGAACTTTGTTTTTAATATGACTTTTTTGCTAATTTGGAACAGATCAGTAATCTGCTTGACTTGTGTTGAATTTTGAAGAGAGTTTCATACAGTGCTATGAAAATATAAACTACTATGTATTTTTGATACTCTGCTCGGCAGAGATGTTAACATCTTTCAACACTTTTGGTGGAAGCTCCTAATATGGAATTACATAATTTCTAGGTTCTGGCTAGAACCCAAAGTCTTGTAATACACTGACTGATTCCAGATTTCTGCTAGTATTTAAGTGCACTTCCATGTAATTCCGATAAGATGTTTCAGAAAGCATCAAAGCAATTAAATTGTCTTGTTCTGGCTTTTGAAGACAAGGTATAAATAAATTTCATATAATTTATAAAATGTTATCTTTATGTAAACTTTTGTAACTTCCCCCCATGGTTCCATATTGTTCTCACAGCTCCTCCCTGAAGGAAAGCTGTAGCTAGCTCCATAACACATCACCTGGGTCCAATAGAAATGGATGGATACAGACACAAGAGACTACAGCTCAGTCTATGCGGAGATATTTTGTATAGGTTTTTAACATTGGCAGCCGCTATGCTGGTTCTAAATGTTTTAAATGCAAATGTAGACCAGACTACTTTTTAAAACCAGTTCAGATAAGCATGATTCAGACTGAGCTGGCAGTAACTCTTATCTGATTGGGTTTTGTTTGGTGTACATTAGCTCTTAACACTTGTACTTGAGGCTTTGCATGAAAATGGCCACTTCATGCTACACTTGCATGCTGTTGTATTTGTTGGTGCTGAAGTCACTGCTACCAATGATGCACCACATAAAGTAGTAGTACAGGTCAAAACAAACACTGGTGCAGCTGCACTTGATACTAAAGGTGGGTACTAAGTTTTCTAGAGTAGACCAGGCCTAGTTGGTGTAGGAGGACCATCCCATGGATCTTTATCATATTCTGTAGCATTTGAGCATTCCTAGTTTGTAGTTCTTCTGGCTGAAAAGAATAACGTGAATGCCTTTGTGTTGTCTTGAGTCTAGAGCTAGACAGGCTAAAGTGTGTCCCCTCCCCTCTTTCAGTGAGATGGGCTCTGAAGTCTAATTCAGTTTAATTGCTCACATTAACAGTGTAGCAACTTTTAGTTGAAAGGATATTCTACATCAAATCAGACTGTCCATTTTATTGTTAAAGGGGTTGGATGTGGGCTTCAAATTCAGGACAGGTGAGAAGTTGAGAGCAAGAAATGATTTGGCTGTGCTCATGGAAAAATAGATGACCAACACTCTTCAAGTTTTCTATTTCAGCAGATAAATAGGAAATTGAACAATGCCTTGGCACCTGTTAACCTTATAATAGCAGGATTTACAGACATATGATATGGTCACTCGAACTGTAATCAATACTTAATGTCACAAGTTGAGTTGTAATGTGAAATATGGTGTGCACAACTCAAACTTCAGTTCTTCACAAGTATTTAAGAACTATAGCAAAGTGTCTTTAAAATACCCATGCCTGCTCCTTTAACAGATAAAACACAATCTGTATTTTCTCTCTGTTTATCAGTACTTAATTACTCAAAGTACCCAACCCCTATATGTTCAGTTTACAGTGAGGTTGGGTTGGTGCTTTGGATAAACTTTGTTCATCCGGAGTGGTAGCCGTGTTAGTCTATCAGCAAAAACAACAAGGCGTCCTTGTGGCACTTAGAGACTAACACATTTATTTGGGCAAATAAATGTGTTAGTCTCTAAGGCACCACAAGGACATCTCCTTATGTTTGTTCATTCAGTGTTCAGAAACTCTGTATTAAATATAGGTTTAGCCAACAAATGGTAGTTTGATTTCTTAACCAGGTGCAATAATTTCTGAATGCGCATGAAATACTCTGCCAGAGCATCTTTCAACTCACTGTCAGCAGCCACCCTTGAGGCCATAGCATATCCAACATGCTCCTTGTTGCTGTTAATCTAATCTGTCCTATTTTGGAACTATAAAGTCCCAGTTTCTAGAAGTGAGATGGCATTAAAGAGGAGACTTAGCAAGAAGGAGGGATGCCATACAGTTAAGCAAGAGTGGAGGGTGTTTTTGTTTTGAACTAAAGGTTATCCTCAAGTCGGATGAATAGGTCTGATAGATTTGCTCAACCTCCACCTTATCAATTAGTGATGAAGGGTGAACCCAACAATCCATGTCTAAACACAATCAGCCTTACTTCATTACAATGAATCCCACCGATGATATGTTAAAAATCTCAAACAACTTTCCCTGTGAAGGATGCCTGTGATCTACAATACAAATGAAATGTATCCTGGATTCTAATTTCTCCTCAGTTACAAGAGCACTAGCCCTCTGACTATCTGAGGTACTCAGTTGGCCCCTATCATTGCAGTATTTGAGTGCCTCACAATCTTCAATATATTTATCCACAACTGGGAAGCTGACGTTCAGCGGGTGTGTCTCCACTGCACTAAAAGACTGGTGGCTGCTCCAGGTCAGCAGACTTGGGCTCATGGGGTGCAGGGTCTGTGGGGTTATAAAATTGCAGTGTAGACATTTGGGTGTGGGATGGAGCCTGGGCTCTGAGACCACCTCGTGAGGGGGAGGGTCCCAGATCCCAGGCTGCATCCCAAATGTCTACATTGCAATTTTCTAGCCCTGCAAGTCTGAGTCAGCTGAATGGTCCGGCTACAGCTGTGCCAATTGTCTTTTATCACAGTGTAGACAGGCTAAGGGACTTGCTCACGGTCTCATAAGATATCTTATGGTGGTGGAGTAGGGAATTGAAGTATCAAGTTCTAGGCTAATGTCTAGCCACTGGACCATCCTTCCTCTACAAAGGGTGAGCTTGGTTGTGCTGCTGGGCTATTCTCTACCATTCACCCAGCGAGTAAAAAAGCAGAAGGTCCTCTCTGAAAACCACACAGCTGCTGTTTGAGTTTGTGTTGCCATCCAACTCTTCTTGGATAGTGTCTCTCACAGCATCTCCCTCCCTACTTCACAGCTGAACTGAGATAAATAACTTGTTTTCTTTTCCCTCGAGGGTTAGAAAAGAGAAGAGAGTTGGGGGATGTGAATGGTGAAGAGCGGGAGAGATACAGCCTGCGTTCTGGCTGGTAGTACCTGCTGAGAAGGTTATTGTTTCCACTACAACAACTGAACTCCTATTACCAATGGGGGGATTTCTTAAACTATTGCACTGGTGTAGAAAAGGCCTTTGGAAAGCTGCTCACTGCTACTATCCATTGTCTTCAGCAATGGTTTGACTATCTACTGTCAGTTATGCCACCTTCTGCCAAGCAGCTGCATCCATGGCTGCTAACTCTCCCTTAAACATTTATATCCCCTAAAGTCAACTTCACTGCAAGGCCAGTTGTCAGAAGCCAGAAATGTAGTCCTGCCGCATCCCATAGCCAAACTCAAGTCTGGAACTAGCCTTCCAGGCCTTGTCTGACATAGGGGAAAAAAGGTGCTTTATGGGGGAGGAGGAGGTCATTCAAGAGGGCTCCAGCTTACCTCAGCTGAAAATCCCAGTTGCACCAATGTGGACAGTTTTAACCATTGCCTGGATTTTGGCAGGTCAATTATAGCTTCCTCAACCATGGGTCTGTTGGGGCAACGTTGCTTTATGACTAGATAGCTAGAGTTCACCTCAACCAGCTACACTGAAGTAAAACTACACTTGGCCTTGTCTATAGTAGGGTTTTACAACTGTTAGTAATCTCATCGTAAAAGCTTCTTTCCCAGTATAGGCATGGACCTAGTTAAATGGTGTTGAGTTAATTTGAATAGGAAAGAATCCCCCTTATTCCTCCTTGTCTAGACAAGGCCTGAGGCTGCGTATGGAGAAAGTATCTTCTGAGTGCCCTACTGCAGTGCTGGAAACTACAAAGGAAGTGGCTGCGAGGAAGGGAAGTTGGGTAGCAGCACTTAAACAAAGGAGCCATTTGTCCATCTGCAGTGGTAGATGGAGCCAAATTGCTACTTTTTAAAACAAAAACACCTTTCATCTGAAAGAGCTTTAGGCTACCTGCTGTCCCAATCTATGCTCAGGACAGCATGGGAGAGGAGCAAGAAGGGATAAAAGAAGTGAAAATGGATGAGATCCACTAAGGTGCTTAAGTCTCATTTTCAGCCATTGCTGTGATCCTCAAATCTGCTCAGCTGCCTAAAGTCTGTAGGAGCCTAAATTCACTCAGTGCCTGAGTTTTTGCAGTAAAAGTTCCCTTGGTGCTTGTTTCTGCCTTGGAACATGTGCACTGCTGCCTCGCAGTAGGGGCCTGGGCCCCTAAGTCCTATGGTGATTCAGAAACTGGGGAAGATAGACATTCAGGTGCCTAATGTGTGGGCAGTGCCAATCCACAGTGCATGTTCAGAGACTGCCTACACAATTGATGCAAATTCACAGGTAGAGCTCAAATAGCCTGAGGGCAGGAGGGAAAGCAGAGGAGGATATCCCTTTAACTATTAGCTTAGTGTGTAGGGTACTCACCCAGGATGTGGGAGACCCTGATTCAAACACACCCGATGAGAAGGGGTTTGAACAGGAATCTGCCCCATCTCAGATGAGGCTAGGGAATATTCGGAGGTGGGGCTTCTTCAATCTCACTTTAGTTGTTCCACTTTAATTAAGTAATTGTATATTATTTGAGCCAGAGAAAGTTAGAATGACTCTATAAAGGGTAGGGCATTCACTTGAGAGGTGGCAGAGCCCTGTTCAAGCCCCTTCTCATCAGGCAGGGCAGGGACTTGAACAGGAGTGGGGGAAGTCTCCCACATCCTGGATGAGTACCCTAACTCGGGAGCTAAAGGTTCTAAAGGTTACAAGGGAGGTGTCTAATAGGCGGTTGGGTGCCTGCATGTTAGGGCCAATCTTTCCGTGGTTCATGACTAACAGAGATAGGGGTGCCTCCCTCCATCTGGGATTTAGGCACTGAATTCAGAAAGGGTTAAGTACACAACCCTCTCCTCAGCACCTCCTGTTGGCTCTCTGCTTGGCATGCGGCTTTGTGGCTCATGATCAATCACAGATCACACAACGTACTCAGCTGTTCAATACTTTGCAGCTGATTATACCCAACCTCCACCTCTTTCATACTAATTTTAAGACAGTTATGGGGATCTTTTTTGTAAGGAAAAAAATAACTTTTTGCTGTGTTGAGGTGGTCACAGCTGGAGATTTAGCCCCATGACTCCCATTAACATTAATTGTAATTTCATGGTTAAATCCCCATGTTTTGGAGTGCTGGTCCCTAAATTACTTTTTCATAATGCCCTTTTCTATTACATGGAGAATCACATCACAAGGAAGCCATAATGGCCTCTAAACAGCAGAGGGAGTCCTTGCATTTTAGAGAAACTAGGCACAGTATCTGCTTTGACCAATATGAACTGAAGCCATATATACATTGCAGGCAGCCTGTCTTGCGGGCCTCTTTTCTGTTAGCTATCATCAAACCCCCTTCTTTAGAGTATTCCTTAGAATCGTGCTCCAACATTTGTTATAACGGTACCATGTCCTACAGAGTTGCAAAGCTGGGTCAAATCATGCATCTAAATAAAAAGTCGATCAGTCTTCCGTGATGCCTCGGTGAAGTATTAGAACTTGCTTTTTGTTACGGGAAAGTTCCACTTACAGCTCCAGCCCCTCAGCACATGGCAGTCACTGTAAGAGTTCTGCTTTACAACAGGATTTTTTAAATGGCCTCCTATTGAGCAGAGAACTTAACAATGAGAAAATCCTAAATAGATAATCTAGCTCATCCTCTGGCTAATGCGGGATTTCTCCCTGTGCTTTATTAACAGGACTAGCATTTCTGAGCTGATGGAGAAGAGGCCGTTCAGGAAAGGAAACCACTTAAGTGAGGACTGGTAACAAAGTCCCCCCAAAAGGGCAGGCTATCAGCACTACCCACTCAATAGGTGCAACAAGCAAGTGATGGGCAAACCCTGAGCCTTAGAGGCTATTAGGGAGCAACTATAGACAGCCTGAAGGTGGACCTAGCAACAGAAAATCAACACAAATGCACCCAAGGATGTTCTTTGCACCTCTTTGATTTCCACACACCATCAGGCAAGGTAGTGGATCTTGCCTGGGTGACTTGCATTCATTCTGCAGACTCCTAGCAGACCTTCAATGATAATTCTATCCAAAAGCTATTTGACTTCAGGACAACGAGTCCAGGGATGAAGTTAGCCCAACATTTTTCACCCCCTTTTCCTTGTGGAGGGCCCAAACCATTACCCATGTGCCCAATGGCAAACCACTCCTCAGCTGAAGTCAACAAACATGAATGAAAGGAGTGACCACTGCTGCTACTCGGCTCCTTCGCTTTCACCTGCCTCCTAGCCGAAAGCAAGGTCTGTAGAACAGCAAAAGGCTAGTGCTGGATGCAGAGGAGAGAGTATCTACTGTGCCATTAAGGGATTCCCATCCTGTTCTTTCCCCTTCCTTCCTCAGCCATTACAAGACTAAAGCCAACAGCTCTGTTAGAACCAGCAGGAAACTCAAGACTTTTACAGCAGATGACTGGACCGGTGCTGTCAAGTTTTACAGCAAAGGGGAAATTAACTAATTTGAGAGGGGAGAGGGTCAGTGTGAGGTAGGAGCAAAAACTTTGGCTAAGCCTTTTAAAGTGAAAAATGATTCTTCTCTATAGTGCCAGGAAACCTGGGCTCTTCTCACTCTCCTTTGACAAGCTGGCTATGTTTGCCAGCCTCCCAATAACCCATGCCTAGTGGCGAGCTGAAACATCTGCGGTATGGCCATAACCCCTCACCCCAAACTGTAAGTCAGTATCCACTTGCATTAAAGCTCCAGTGGCAACTATTCAAATAATCATCGCGGGGGTGGGGTGTGTGTGTGTGTAATTGACCACTCTTGTATATGGAGGCGGGGAAAAAGGGACCCCAATGAATTCGGAGAGAGTAGGAAACCGCTCACATTAAAGATCTGTGTATTCTGAACGGCCCCAGTGTTTTGTCCGCCAGGAACGAAAGAAGCCCAAGCCAAACCGATCAGAGCAGGTGCGCCTCATCGCCACCTCGGGGCGCCTGGGTAAGGACTGTCGGCTTCTACAGCTCACCCAGGTCCATGTTTCAACTTGCCGACCGCAGCCAAGGTGAGCATGTTGGGAAGCCAGGAACGCTCTAGGGCTTTGTCCATTACGGATGGGAAATACCAGGGGTCTGAACTTTTCCTGTAAGAAAACAGAATATTCCTCACTCTGCGGGTTGCAAAGCTCCCTTTCCAAACGCGCCCCGAAGCGGTGCCGGGTTGGAGTCTGCAGCCAGAGTGAGACAATAGCTCCGCCAGAGGTGTGAACTGCCCCAGTTCTTCTCCATGGGGAGTTGGAGGGACACCATCAAATTTAACACCTTCCTGTCTGGAAAGCTTTTGCCTACTGCTGTGACAAGTAACACTCACCCTTCCTGTAAAGGAACAACCTCAGGGAGCGGGAGAAATAGCTTCCTCTGGTTTTGTGGGTAGCGCATTTGACAGTAGGTCAGTTTCACAGGTTTCCCTGTTGGAGTAGTTTCTTCCGTTGCTTGTGGGAATCTTTTCACAGGTACACGAAAAAGGGGAGAAACTTAAACCAACAACAGGGACATTTCAATCGTAAAATTAAAACCGACAAAAAATGGCAGGAGGACCTCCTAGGCAGGGCTATTACCTAAAACTACCTCCTAGGCAGGGCTACTACCTAAAACTGGCTTTCAAATGGCTGAGGTTGGCTGGTGCCTGAGGGTAACCTGTCTACACTGCTAACTGTTGCGTTGCTGGTTGTTTTAGCTGCACCATCAGTTGGTTCTGGGCTCATTAGGACAGCATGGGCCGGGTTTGGGTTGGATCTCATCGTTTCATTTTCTAATCGGACCCCCTGACTCAGCCCTGAGTCCCGCGTACAATCCAGAGCAAGGGAATCTTGTGCGTCTATGTCAGCAGTTGCATGGCTCTGCGCTACTAGTCAGGTTTTCCTTTTGTTCGTTAGAGGATTCCTCATTAGGGAGAAATACTGAAACACAGTGAATGTTGGCCCAGCACGTGTTCCATTCACCATTGCTGTCAATGAGAACCTCTCTGCTGACTTCAATGGGAGCTGAATCTGGCGGCTAGAGACACTGATTGAATCAATCGTTACAGTCCATGGATAGACACCAATTGACGTCAACAGATTTTTGTTTTTTATCAGGGCCCTAATACCTTGGCTAGACAGATAGCTAGAAATAATGTATTCATTAGGAGCAATCAGCAGGATTTACTACTGTTTTCTGGTTTAAACTCACTTTTCAAGTTTTTCTTCAATTAAAATACTTCAGGACTCTGAGGACACATCTGTGCCTACTAAACTTATCCCTGTTAATAACTGCCTCTTCCTTATAGTCGGTGCTGCCTGCCTCAAGCAGGATTCCTGTTTCATGAAATGAAGATGCCTTTGAAATTCATTAGAGGTGCACCTGAGCAGGGGTCAGACTTTTCCTACCTTCATGGGTGTTTGCATCTGGGATTTCAGTGTGGGGGAGAGCCAGGAGGATAGGATCTGAATTCAGGGGAAGTGGGTCGGTATTTAAATGGCGGGGGGAGAGGAAAGTGTGCGCTGGTGGGGGTGTTGAGTCAGTCACATGCCTAGATCCATTAAAGAGCCTCTTTATTTCCAAGAAAGGGTGAATTTTAGTAAAACCACATGGTAGAGCATTTGGGGGGTGTCTTCCCCGCCCCCCAAGTGGCACATTTGAGCTGCAATTCCATTTTCCAATTCCTCTGCTGGCTAGAGGAGCATGGGGTTGACAAGATTACACATGGCTGATATAATTAAAGGCACACAATTACACTATGCTTAACTTGATTTCTGAAATGATTTTCTTTACAATGGAGTTTTCCTTAGATTTTAAGTAGATGATTTGTATCTCTGGCTTCAGGCAATGCTGGTCTGTGTGTCTGACACCCTCTAGCATATCATCACACTTGTGTGTTTAGCTTTAATCCAGTCACATCACCTTGGTACCAGCCAACTGTCTGTAGTATTTTGATTTTTAGATTTCCTTGGACAAAAAGCTTGATACGTTTTATACAAACTATATTTCCCCCCGGGAAACGACGTGCAGTCACTTTTCTAAACCACTCACCTATTATAAATTCCTCCTTGGATCATTTTAACAGTTTTATAACTAACTTTTGAGCTCTTCAACCCTCCCCTTCAGTCAATAGCACCTCACTTTATGACCCTGTAGAACTGTCTCCACCTCCTTTAACTTCTCCTAATTGTGTCAATTTTGACTCACTCCAGCACAATAGGAGTTACCAACTTGAAAGGACAGTGATCTGGGCCCGATCCAAATCTCATTGAAATCAATGGTGACTTCAGTGGGAGTCTTGTCCCTGCTTTTAAAGAGGAGGAGGGCTCAATAGGTATTAACTTTTATGGGAGTTTGTTCTGAGTTAGAACTGCAGTTTAGCGCGCTTTTGTTGTGCCTGCGGAAACACACGTACGTTTAAAAGCAATGGAACACACTAGTGGTCAGTTTGGTTGCGGAGGGACCCTGCTGCTCCTGTCCCTATGTTAAGGAGTTCCCAGCTACAGCCATAAGATTAGTGAATCATTACGATAATAATAGCAGAGTGATTTTTGCATCCTCTAATTTTATTCTAGATTTTGTAAAGTTTTCATTCTATCTTCCTGTATTCAAAACCACGCAAGAAATTATTAAATGCGTCAGTCCAATAAATGAAGAGTAGAGGGTGGCTAGGGGCGTTATCGTGTCCAGCAGAGGAGTCCCAGAGTTGTCTATCTCTTCCCCCATTTGGGTGAAGTTATTAGTCAAGCCATGCGTACACTAGAAAAATTGCATCGGTTTAGCCATATACCTTTAAAATCAGTCTAGTTAAACCAGTGCAAACGCCAAATGTAGATGACTTTAAAGCCAATGTAGACACACTTAAATGGGTCTAACACTTGTTTAAATCGGTTTAGTTTAATAGGAAACTGTTTAATCAGTTTCTCTTAAATTCAGGGCTGTCCCGTTGATATATGGGTTTGGAGCATTAAAAAAATTATTACTCTGTAACAACTTTTCCCTTTTTCTGGTTATTCCTCTCCCCTCCCCACGCCCCGATTTTTAAACCCTTTGAATTTGAACCCTTTCAAAATAGCAGCTCATCATGAAACTTGTCTCCTCCAGTAGCAAGGAGAATAAATCCTGATTTATTCGGATCTGAAAACAGTTTTCCTTAGATGCCTGCAGAGGGCGATGCTGACCCAATTTGGAAAGAACCGGGGAGCCTCTGTTCCACGTGGTGGTGCATTTGTTTGAAAAAAGAAATATTTTGTTCAGCAAATAGCGTTATGAATTAGGCAACAACTAAAATCGAATCAATTCAAGGCGTCTGCTCTTGTGCTAAACTGGGCCTGGCGCACAGAACCTTGTTTGGAGCAATGAAATAGATGATGTGTGAGTAGGTTCTTTGGTGATGGCTTTTCACTTTAATTTCTATCACCCTGTAAACTCCCATTTTAGTCCCCTTTAGTCTAGCTCGTTTTTTAGTGTCTTGCCTGTCCCACTCCCCCCCCACCCATCCCCACCGCTTGATGATGTGCAGATACCAATCTAGCAACTCCCTAGCTTGCTTCCAGGCCTCCTCACAGACATCTGTACCAACAGCCCAAATTATCCTCCTGGAGCTGGGGATCTAGCCTCGGGCTGAGCCCTCTTCAATCCCCACTTGCCCAGGGCTTCCCCGGCCCGCACCTGCTGTCCCTGGAATGCAGAGGGCGCAGGTGGCATCTGGTTGACACGTGTGAGCTTGCAGCCTGGGAGAGGAAGCAAAGTTCACCAAAGAGACAGGAGCTGTCTTGAAATCTGTGCTAATGCCTCCCTCTGTAGCAGCTCTTTAAAGACATGTGCTGCTTTGGGGACCTAAACACGCAGCTGGGCCTGAGCACAAGCATATTAGCTTGCGCAAGTCTCCCTCGAGAGAAACCCCTTCTTTCGGGACAATCTGCGAAAGCTGGACCCAAACTGGACCTCACTGGGTGCGTTCTGTGAGAGAGGTCCCAGCTAGAGGGGCTGGGCCTGGGATTTGGTTCTGCTTCTGGTGGAGGGAAGAGCCAACTGTGATGTTCAAAGGCGGTCTGGATTGAAACTTCCCCAAAGTCTGTCCATGGCAGCGCTTGGACTGTGTCCCTAGCCAGGACAGGGATCAGAGGCGGAGAGCATGTCTGCGTATTGCTTGAAACCTGAGAATAACTGTGCTAAAGGGTGGAATTGACAGCAATAGAAAGGAGCCTCCTTGGGCACAGTCAGCCTGACTCTGTGCGTCTCCCATTTAGTGCTTTGCAAAGGCGCCTCTGACCGGTAACTCGGGGGGCCCTAATTGCTCTTCTCTGTGCCCCACACGTGTGGGGGGGCTCTTGCCAGCACGGACAATGGGACTCAGTGCAGCCGGTCAGCGGGATGGCTTTGCCCGCGCAGGCTGCGGTGAGTGCAGAGAGGGGCTGGAAAGGTCTCTGTGCGGAAGCCTCACCTCGTCCTGGCCCAGCGCCCTGGGGCTCCGGGAGCTCTGGCCGTGCTGGGACTCCGGAGCTGGGCGAGAACACGCTGCACCTACTGGACCACAGAACTGCAGAGACCCTCCCCGTCGCCGGCCATTGGCTGCCAAGTGACAAGGGGCGTGTCCGTCTCGCCCCCTCCCGGGCCCATATTAGCAGCCGCGAGCTGGTGGGCTGCTGAGGTTGGTTGCTGCAGCCGGGGGACTGGCCGTCGGGGGCAGAGGATTTTAGGGCCAGCGTCCCTTGGAGGCCCGGGTAGCTGGGGAGAGTGAGCGAGCGAGCGGAGACGCGCCTGGCCGCAAGATGCCGCGCTCCTTTCTGGTGAAGAAGCATTTCTCGGCCAGCAAGAAACCCAACTACAGCGAGTTGGAGAGTCAGACTGGTAAGTGTCCCCGCCACGGGGGCTGCAGGGGGGCGCTGGGATCTGCAGGATGGCGCTGCGGGCTGGGCACGGGGATGGAGGGGGGCGCTGAGGGCTGGGCACGGGAGGCGCTGGAGGCTGGGCACGGAGACAGGAATTGGAGGGGGCGCCGGGAGCTGGAGTTGGAATGGGAGCTGGGCACGGGGGCAGGAGCTGCAGGGAGGCGCTGGGGACGGTGTGGGGCTGGAAAAGGGCACTGTCCGCAGTGCACGGTGACTTCGCCAGGCTGGTGCGCCCCGGGCACGGGAAGCTGCGCGTGTTGCGTCTAGGGCGCCACGCACGTGCGAACACCGCGGGCGTGAGCGGAGCCAGGGGCGCGGCCCGACGGGTACCTGCCCGGGGCTGCGTTGTCCGCGCAGGGGTCTCCCGGAGGGAGCCCGGCATGTGGCTGCTTTCCATGTGCTGGCGCCGGGAGGGCCGGCCGGGCGCGGTGCATGGGCAGCGCACCTGCCTCGCAGCCTGAGTCACGGGCACCCATGGCCCAGTCTGCGCCCCGGGTTAGAGACGCCGCCCGCGCTGATCCGATCGTAGGGTCGCGCTGCAGGGTAATGCCCCGCTCCGCGTACAGCACCTGCGATCCAAGCGTGGCCCGGCCAGGAGCTCTGGGCCCCCACGGCAGCCCCGGGAGCGGAGGGACCCCGCTTTCTTAGCGCGGGTCGCGCTGCTGGGGCCCGATTCTGCCCCCACCGCATTGAGTTCAGTCAGCGGTCCCGTGGCTGCGCATCCTGGGACTGGCTAACCGCCGCCCGCTCTGCTTCTTTCCAGTGATCGTGTCGCCCTTTCTGTACGAGAAGTGCCCCCTGTCCCTCATCCCCCAGCCGGAGGTCCTGAGTCCGGGGGCCTACTACCCCCCGCTTGTGTGGGACACGGGGCTGCTCTCCAACTTCTTCACCTCGGAGACGGAATACAAGACATGCGCCGCTTCCCCCAGCCCAGAGTCCAAGCCCCTAGACCTGACCTCCCTGTCCAGCGAGGAGGATGAAGGCAAGACCTCTGACCCGCCCAGCCCGGCCTCTTCTGCCACCGAGGCGGAGAAATTCCAGTGTAGTCAATGCAACAAGTCCTACTCCACCTTTGCCGGCCTTTCCAAGCACAAACAATTGCACTGTGATTCCCAGACCAGGAAATCTTTTAGCTGCAAGTACTGTGAGAAGGAGTACGTGAGCCTGGGGGCTCTCAAGATGCACATCCGAAGCCATACCCTGCCCTGCGTGTGTAAAATCTGCGGCAAGGCTTTCTCCAGGCCCTGGCTCCTGCAGGGCCACATCAGAACCCACACAGGTAACAGCTGACTCTGGAGTTTCTCCCTTATCTCCTCCTGCTCTTGCCTCAACCCCCAGGCCTGCAGCCTGAGAAGCATCTTATCTGGGGGAGAGAAGGACTTCCCAAACCCTGGGACCTCTCTCTGTAAAATGTCCTTTAAATACCTTTCTGCTAAAATCACAGGGCAGATTCCTCCTGGGTGTAAAATCAGGGGAACTCCATTCAGTTCAGTTTGCACCTCTTGAGGATCTGGGCGCAGGTGTTCTAAAGAGCACACAGAGAATTAATGTTGAAAGCTTGAGCAGAAATGCACTTTCAGTGACAGTTTTGTGATTTGGGTGTGTTCTCACCCTTCTGTTAACAGCTAACCTGCTTACCTATGCAAGACCGCTCCTGCTCCTCTTCTCTCCCCCCCCCCACCTTCCCCCACTCTTTTTTAGCTCCTGCAGTAAAGTTCACATTATAATCTGCAGTCTTTCCTTCTGCTAGTGTCAGGGTTGTGGACGCTGGAGAGAACTTGACCACCTTGATATGAACACTGGCCCGTTACCCAGCATCCCTTTAATTCTCCAGGCATATGAATCCCTCATGAATCAAGGAGGATAAGCTTAGTTCCAACACAAAAGCATCATTTCAAACCTCATTGATTTTCATTGTTTGGCTAATGGTACTATTGAGCAGGGAGTAGGGGACACTGAAGGCTCATGGTCTGTGTAGGCAGGTGCTTTAATGTAGCAATGCTGTTAGCATCGTGCACCTGTTACTGTAATGCCCCAGGCAAAGCAACAGACTTGCAGCTGCCAGCCTGTTGAAGCTTTTAGCTTTTAATCCAAGAAGTATCACATTTACAATGCATCTCCCTCAGCATCCTTTGTGCTTGTTACAGGGATAGTTTAATTGTTACTTGGCACTGATTTCACACCCTCTTGAAGTACTAAAGATGATGTTTGAAGGAAACTAGAAAGACTTAATTGTGCTTTCTAAATTGAGCAGGCACATTTCTTTCTCCAGCCTTTCTGCTAGGAATTCACCCTGCTTTTCAACACTGGGAGGTGGATGAACAGAAAAGGAAATAGCTATACTCCAGTTTTAGAGCCCTCTGCTTTCAAACACTGCCTGCTGTGACACAATTAATAATAATACTTACTGTGCAAACAGTCAGGTTCAACAACACACCTTCCCATGAAATATTTGTGTCCTTAATTACTTTGTGAAATCGTGGGGTTTTTACCTTTCCCTGGCTTTACTTTTCAGACCATTTCATGTAATTGTTTGGGAATGCTCTTTTTACTACTTAATTCCTAAGTGTAGCATTTTGTCTAAGTGGATCACACACACATACCAATGTACGTGCATTTATACAGAGAGATTTATAAATGCCCTTTAAAATCTCAATAATACTCAGCACTTCTTTTCAAAGAGCTTTTAACAAACTTTGCCCATTGAATGGCTCACTCTTTGATATTCTCCATGTGTTGATGCACTATTTAATTGTGAATGCTTCTTTGTTTTATAGGTGAAAAGCCTTTTTCCTGTACACACTGCAATAGGGCCTTTGCTGACCGCTCTAATCTCCGAGCCCACCTGCAGACTCATTCAGATGTAAAGAAGTATCAATGCAAAACCTGCTCCCGGACTTTCTCCCGAATGTCACTACTTCACAAACATGAAGAAACGGGCTGCTCTGGAACTCGCTAAAGGTTCTAAACCCCAAGGACTCTTACATGCAAATACATGTATTGTTACTAGTTTCTATAGGAGGTAGTTTCCTTCATATTGCCATTACAGTGTCTATGAAGCCCTGTATATCCAGCTGCTTTGGGCCTTAAATGATATTTTTACCATGCTCTTCATCTTTATACCTCTGGCGCAATTTAAAGGTCTGATCCTTCTTCCATTAAAGTCAATAGTGAAACTCTAATTGACTTCTGTCACCACAGGATCAGACCCTCTACTATGATTGACTGCCTTATAAAATGAAGGCATGAAGAGTTTCCCTCGACTCCAGCTAAATTCAGTGGATGCAGGATCAGGCTTATTGATATCAATCTGAGTGTTGCTATAGACTTAACAGGTGCCTGTTGGTTGCTGAAGTCACTCAGCACCTTGCAGGATTGCGCCCTGAACCATGACATACAGCTGGTCTGAAATATATATCACAGTTGTGTGTGTAGTTTTGTTTTATTTTTTTAATGAAGGACAAAAGCGAAGTGTTAAACATAAACCCCTTCTTCTCCTTGATTGTGTATATGCCGCCTGCAGAAGGTGTAACTATGCAATAATACAGTATCACATTAGTTCTCAAGCAGCTGCTTCTCCCCCAGCACAATGACAATTTGCAATGCCTACAAGATTAACAATGTCCATAAAAGGCATTGGTAGCCATTTCAAACAAGAATCCTGTTTACAGAGCAGCTATGCACTCAAGCACCTGTTAATATGACTCTTAACAACTGCTTTTCAAGAGAACTGTGACTAATAGCAGGCACTTGTCAGATGATACAATGGTGGCTTGTGCAAAGCACTGGCCATTGACAGGTGTGTGCCAAAAGAGCTATTTATGGTTATTGACAGGTGCCTAGTGAATGCATCTTTCTTTGTACATTGTTTTCACACAATCATAACAGAGTATGTTTACATTTCAAAGGTACACTGGTATTTATATTTTTGTGCCACAATTTTGTACTGATGAAACTTTTATATAATTATATACAGTTTATTGATATTCAATAAAATGGTTAATTTATAATACGGTCTTGTGGCTACTTTTTTTTTTTTTTTTTAAACAGTGAATTCACACTTGAAACTGCAAAAAAATATATACTAGGGACCAGACTGTGACTCCCACTCATGTGCGTAGACTCCTTGTCAGATTATGTGTTAATAATGGCTCACTAATGTGAACAAGGGGTACTCGCAGTCTGGCTCAAAAACTGATGACAACACTTTAAATTCCTGAAAGCTCTTATGAGCCTATGTAGCTGAAGGTAAATGGCAGTGGTAATCTGACCGTAGCACCAGTAGTAGTAATATGTCCTGAATGCCCATGAAAAGGGATAGTACGTGACTGTAATCATGGAGATGGTTTTTTAGATAAAATTTGTGGTGCAGATGCAAAGAGCCTTTGTTAGAGTAAAATTAAAAAGTGGTGCATTTGGGGGAATTACATGATGTCTTAATCACAAACACAGCTTATCCTTTTCTCTTTTCACTTGAGTCAGAGACAGCGGACATGGAAAAGACCTATTAGGTCATCTCCCATCCACCAAACAATGCAAGAATGTTCTCAGAGGTTATTTTCTAGTGCTCTTTTCCCAGAAATATCCCAATCACTTCCCTTGGGACACTATTCAAGGATCTTAGCCAATGTCACAATCAGAAAGTTTCTCCTGACATCAGCCTAAATCTGTACCCTTTGTAGCACTGAAAAGGGGTGGATGACCCTATGATAAGCACAGTGCTGGGGTGCAGGTGATTTGGCTGCCACTGCAGTTTTAAACTTCACAATTTATGGCTTGTTTACACTTGAAAGTTGATTTAGATTGAGGTTGAATGTGAATTTAAAGCATGACAGCTATTCCCGATTAGCTCCACGTGTAGACAAGCCATATTCTGGAGTAGTCTTAGACAACCTAGTGCTGGAAATGCCTAAGTCTTGTCAACACTAGTGCTGCCACCATCATGTTCACTGGTGTGGCTGCACCACAGTGAGAGATCCCAAGCATTGCTAGTGGAGAGAGAGCATATTTAACTTCCATCTATAAAATGGATAATAATGCCCTTTACTCCTGAGGTGGAACTTGGTTCATGTAATGTTTGCAAAACATTTTTTTTTGAGACCCTTGGTTGGAAGGCAAAACAGAATTGTAAATCATTCCTTTCCCTTTTCCTTTGCTGAGCTTGAAATACTATCGCGTGGCAGAGTGGGGTTAATGGGTGACTAATACTATAAATAAATCTGTATTTGCCTGGGTGCTATTTCCATTAATGGAGCCAATTTAGGGACCCAATCCTTGCACACCCAAAACACTCATTGCAGACTATGGGAATTTTGGATGCTTAAGGAGTGCCAGAGTGGTCAGTTAATTGGCTGGAGAAAGTAAATCTATATTTTACAGATTGGCTTTCCTACAGGCTAAATTTTTCATTGCTGTCCCCCACCCACCCAGTTTTCATGATCTCTGAGATATGGTTTTTAAATCAGAAGCAAAAGAGAGATGTTCCACTCCCAGCATTACATGTCTCCATTTCATCTCTTTAAATCATTGGAAGTGGATAAAATCAATTCAGCAGCTTCCAGTCAAACACTTACTGCATAATTTCCTTGGGGTTTCAAAAGGCATTTTTATAAAACAAGAAGATGTGTGGTTGTAAAATGGAACAGATCTGCTGTGCAGTCATTCTTTAATTAAGTGCTCACCAAGCATAAACCAACTTTCCCATCTGAGCCTGGCTCGTTACAATCTTTATTACTGAGCAAGGGAGGAAGTTGGGGTTTTGTTGGATTATTTCCCCCCTTTTCCCAACAGGAAACAAATGAAATTAAAAAAAAAAAAAAAACCCCAAACCCTGTGAAATTAAAAAGAGAGACAGAGAGAGTGTTCCACTAATTACTTCCCGCTTTTCATCTATAAAATCCTGGATTTGCAGTAGTAACTAAATTGTTAAAAGGGGAAAAATTTCTAGAAGGGACCACCTTCAGGACTAGGAAAGGAGACAGGTTAGGTCTGGGCATTCAGGGAACAAATATCTATAGAGACACTTTTTGTATGTAGAAGGAGTGTGTGTTATATGTGCTATGAGAACCTTGATTGGAAGGTACAAGGTAACGGCTGAGTGTTTTATTTTTCAGTTCTTTGGTACAAGACTATTCAGTTATAATTTTGTTTAGTGTTCTGACTTTGTGTGGGTCTTTAACTAAATATTAAGGGCCATACCTATCTTTGGTCCATGCTTGCCATACTCAGAGTGTAGGGCAGGGGTAGGCAACCTATGGCACGCATGCCAAAGGCGGCACGCGAGCTGATTTTCAGTGGCATTCACACTGCCCGGGTCCTGGACACTGGTCCAGGGGGACTCTGCATTTTAATTTAATTTTAAATGAAGCTTCTTAAACATTTTAAAAACCGTATTTATTTTACATACAACAATAGTTTAGTTATATTATAGACTTATAGAAAGAGATCTTCTACAAACATTAAAATGTATTACTGGCACGCGAAACCTTAGATCAGAGTTAATAAATGAAGATGCGGCACACTTCTGAAAGGTTGCCGATCCCTTGTGTAGGCCAAGGATGGCATAGGGCCCAAACCAAACATTTTTGCGTAGTTACGTGAACAAAGAATTCCCCCATTGGTTCACATTGCACGTACTGTCAAACAGAGTTAAATATGCTGGCCGAGCACCTAGCAATCCTGTTCCATTTTGTTAAGAACATAAGAATGGCCATACTGGGTCAGACCAAAGGTCCATCTAGCCCAGTATCCTGTCTTCCAACAGTGGCCAATGCCAGGTGCCACAGAGGGAATGAACAGAATAGGTAATCAAGTGAGCCATCCCCTGTCACCCATTCTCAGCTTCTGGCAAACAGAGGTTAGAGACACCATCCCTGCCCATCCTGGCTAATAGCCATAGATGGACCGTCCTCCATGAATTTATCTAGTTCTTTGTTCGGGACTGATGGTTTTTCTTTGCATTTGCATCCATTGATGCTAAATCCTGCCTGTGCAGTTGGCTTCAAAGGGATTATATTAAATAATATGAGTAAAACAGACCAAAAAGGATTTGTTCCATATGGTGTGAAAAACCTTATCTTCTGCAATTCTTGGGCTAAATTGTGGCCTACTCAGCTACATTCCAGTCTTTGAATGGATGATGCAGGGCTTTTAAAATTAAGGAACTGGGGGAGAATAAATACTATTTGAAAACAGCAGAAACAAGGAACCCAAACTCTTTGGAAACACAACAGGCCTGCCCCTGTTATAACTATATCCTGGTGTAGAGGATGGGGCAGGGTGCGGCCAAAGCACCTTGCACTTCATGGCCAGTTACTGTTGGTGTAGAGCAGGCCCTAAGGCTATGTTTACACTATGAACTTTACAGCGGCATAGCTGTACTGCTGGAGCTGCACCACTGTAAGGTCTCCTGTGTAGCTGCTCTATGCAGGGCCGGCTCCAGGGTTTTGGCCGCCCCAAGCAGCCAAAACCAAAAAAAAAAAAAGCAATCGCGATCTAAAAAAAGCCACGATCGCGATCTGCGGCGGCAATTTGGCGGGAGGTCCTTCACTCCCAGGCGGAGTGACGGACCCTCCGCCGAATTGCCGCCGAATACCTGGAACTGCCGCCCCTGTCCGGAACGGCCGTCCCAAGCATCTGCTTGAGAAGCTGGTGCCTGGAGCCGGCCCTGGCTCTATGCCAGCAGGAGAGAGCTCTACCACCGGCATAATTAAACCACTCCTAAAGAGTGGTGGTAGCTATGGCGGTGGGAGACGCGCTCCCGCCAACATAGTGCTGTCCACACCGGTGCTTTTGGGGGTGAAACTTATGTCGATCAGGGGTGTGTTTTTTCACACCCCTGACTGACAAAAGTTTTGCTGACCAAAGTGCTAGTGTAGACATAGCCTAAGGCTATTTTAAATTATGCCTGGGTCTGAAATGGCCCTTGGTCTATCTAGGATCAGGGAAGTGGCTTAGAACCACCTCCCCTCATTCCCTTGGAATCTATGCTGATCACAGCTCAGCCAGAGCCCTGGGTCTGCCTCGCTATTTTAAAAACATGTTTTGAACCGCAAATAAGACTTTGGAGATGTTATAAAGTCCTGTCAGTTTTTATATACATTATTTCTATTGTGTCACAAACTGGTGAGAACCTAGATTGAGCCAGCGATGTTAAGAAATCACTCTTAAGTGGGAGGCAAGGTTATATAGTGGGTAAAGCATTGGACGGACTCTCAGGAAACATGGGCTCTGTTCCCATGGCTACCACTGGCCCATGGGGTGACCTCAGGCAAGTCATTTCACTTCTTTCTGCCTCAGTGTCCTCATCTGTAAAATGGGGATAATGATACTTAAGGCTTGTCTACACATACACTCAGGAAAATTAATCCAAATGAATTTTTAAAGTGGATTAGTTAAACTGCATTAAATCTCTGGGTGGACACTCTTGTTTAATTCTGAAGTTAATTAAGGAAGTGAATTAAACTAAACTGAATTAAGGCCACCTTAATTCTGAATAAGAGCTCCCACAGTGTCTTAATGCAGTTTAACTAATCCACTTTAAATTCACACCTTTAATTAATTTGGATTCACTTTCCCGAGTGTTCTGGTGTAGACATCTATATGCATCCGAAGAAGTGGGCTGTAGTCCACGAAAGCTTATGCTCTAATAAATTTGTTAGTCTCTAAGGTGCCACAAGTACTCCTGTTCTTCTTTCTGGTGTAGACAAGCTCTTACCTCTTTTGCAAAGTCTTTGAGATCTACTGATGAAAACTGGTAGGCATTATTTTAATTACTCAGGTTTTCTTGTTTGTTTTTTTACAAAACAATACCTTCATGTTAGCTCTAATGTCATAACACACCTTCAGAAAGTGATGCCCATTCTGAAAAGATTCTGCAGTCACAGAGCACATCAGAAGCCAGGGAGTCATCCATGACTCACTAACTGGCTCTGTAAAGTGCAGACTTGATGACTAAGGCAGAGGTTCATGCTGAAGTATGGGCTTTTTTTTTTTTTTTTTTTTAATTTCCAGAAATAAACACACTGTAAAGCTGGTCTCTTGAGCCCATGTGATTTACCCAGGTAGGAAGGGCTGTAGTTTTTGAGGAGTGTGGGGGACCTGTGATTAACAGGAGGAGCCATTTGGTGACCACCTTGTGTGACCATCTGCAAAAGATTATATTGTCAGTGCTAATAAAAGCTGTGATTCAATCAACTTAACTCCAGGTATCCCAAGGGGCCCCTGCACACAAGGGGCTGCAATTGTTGAAGATCGTGAACCCCAGTGAGCAGGGTTTGTTGGTTCTGTATTGACATTCTCTATGGGCTGGAAGTGTTTTGTTTTGTGTTACACTGACAGAGTAAATGTTTGAACTCCCAGTTTTAATTTCCACTCACTCTGAAGGACCTTTCAAACAAGCACATACGTCCTCCCTGCTCTTAAGAAAACCAAGAAGTGCATTTTCTTTCCGTAGGTCTTCACCCCCCGCAGGGTGAATTAAGGTTGATTTGAAAGCAGGGCCAGCTAATGTATCTGTGTCTTTACCAGCAGCCCAAGAGAAGGATGTGCTAAACCGCCACAACCAGGAACAGCTTTGGAGCTTCTGGTGCCCCAAGCTACTCTAAATTACACTGCCCCATACAGTGTCAGAGATGGGAGAGTTTTAAGCAAAACAAAAGCTTTAGGATTTCACTGCACTTCAAAAGAAAGTTGCCTATAGAAGTACCCTTCCCCTCAAACTCCCCCACCCGCTTCTTGCAGGACTGACGGGTTGGCAGAGTCCTCGCGGTCCTCACGCCATTTTTATTCAAGCAAAACTCCCAGTGAATATACCCTCTTCCCAGTCCTTCCCCTGGCTGCTCTGGTCATTCAGGGCATGTGGGTGCAATGCTCAAGTTTCCTTGGCAGACTTGAGAGCAGAATTTGGGATCTCCACACAATAACGGGCCAGATCCTGAGTCCCTGACCCAGTTTTTACTCAGGCAGAACTCCCATTATCTTCACTGGGAGCTTTGCTGAAATAAAGACCAAGTCAAAACTGAGCTAGGGCCTCAGCATTTGGCCTGCCATCAACCTAAAGTCCTTTATGTGTCTAATGGGGCTGATTAGGAGGTGATATTGTTAAAAGCACTGTGTTGTGTCTAATACACATGCCTAGTCTATTAAATATGTGTATATTGAGATCGCTCTCACTGAACTTAATAAAATCACAAGAAATGACATGTTATAGGTGTAATGATGCTCACTTTGCAATACGGTAACAACCTGTTAAATAGAAAGATCTGAGCACGCTATTAATGTATAATGTCTCTTTAAACAAAAGCTAACTGTTGTAATGATTGTTTCTGATATTTACATGGTGAGGATTTCTAAACTTGTTAAAAGTTCCTAAATAAATAAATAGTTTAAAAAACCCACCATGTTATTATCACTAATATTATTTGTATGTCACCAACCCAATACGGGCTAAGCACTTTACAAGGCATGTGAGGAAAAGATCCCTGCCTTGAAGATCTTACAATCAAAAGGCTCTATTCTGCTCCCTGTTTCTCAATCAGTTTCATTAAATTGGGGGCACTTTTTGTGCATAGACCAGCTGAACAGGATATGGCCTTGTCTACATGTGGGGGGGGGTTACTACACACTGAGTTGTAGTGCATTGGCAGGCATACAATAAATAAGCCGCAGCAAAAGTGTACATATGGACAGCCATTTAAATAGCTTCAATCCTTGTCATTGTGTCCGCAGGACAGCGACATTTTGCAAAGTAAGCACATGGTATTCTGGGGCGGTATTATCAATCCCATGTTCCTTTGGTCCACTGCTGGTCCATGTGCATGCTGGATTTCTCTTGTATATTGTGGGATATATGATGGAAGCTAGGCGGAAGCTGGGAATTGGCGTCAAACTCCCAAACTCCCAGGATTCTGTACCCACAGAGTACTTTGAATATTCTCCATATACTCAAACTACTTCCCATAAGGTACGTGAGAAAGTGGGCAGAACTGGGCCCTAAATTCAACTTTGCCCAGGGCTGACAAGAAAGAATGGGACAAGAGGTGTGAAAGGAAAGATGAGAGTTACAACAAGTTGGCACAAGAACAAATGGGCATCAATTAGCTGTGAATAAATTTCGGCTGGAAATGAGAAGGTTTCTAAGCATCACAGCAGTGAGGATTTGGAGGAGTAGGGGCAAACAACATAACTTGTTTTAAAATGGAGCTTGATGAATGGGTTTATGTAATGGAAATGTTTCACCAAGTTCAACTTCATTTGCATGGTTCAGAATCTGAGGCTCATAATGGAAATTGCTCCGTGGCCATTTTGCGAATGCAATTCCTCCCCTCCCCGCTTCCATTTATTTCATTAAATCCCTGTGTTCTGACTTAGAGGAGGCTCAAAAAGCAGATTGCCAAGTAGTACAGTGAGGGCATTTTGGTGCATTGTTGTGCTATGCAAAAGCTAAGGACTCGGTCCATGCTGTGTGTCTAACACACGGGGAAGAGAATTTCTTCTTCTTAACGGGAGGTTTAGAGACCAAAAAAAAAAACAAAACACCCCAGGAGAAGAACTGGACTGTATTTGAACCCAAGGAGACAGGAAATGTAGCAAGCCCCTTTCATGCTCAGCTGAGCTTTAGGGTTCCTTGTGGAGTTCTCCCCATGGACTAGCAGCCAGGACTGCATTTGAATTACAGCCCATTAGAAAAGTTTATGCATGTCACTATGCCGCAGTTTTGAAGCCCGGTGCATTTTCTCTCCTCATGCACAGACGCTAACGGGATTTAGTGGGCAGAGGGGCCCAGATTAGCTGTAACACTTTTGCCTGTCAAGATCTGAGAGGTAAGAAGAAAAGAGAACTTGAAAAATATCCAGGCCCAGTTTACCACACCACAGCACAGCACCCGTAAGCATTCACCACACCAGTTTCATCAGAAACAATGATTGCCCCCCACCCGCTTCTGGCAATCTGACCATCTGCCAAGGATTGAACAGTCTCTAGGGATTGAACTCAGCTCTCAACAGGGCCCCAACAGCCTTCAAAGGAATGGACGCCAAGCACAAATTTACTGTGGATCCTCCTCCCGCACTCTGCCCCTGCACATTGTCCATCCTGACCCAGGCCACCATCACAAAATCTGTGGCTCTGCCCACCTCCCCACCAATCCCGGTGTCTCTGACCCTTATTGTATATATCTGGTGTTGGGAAAAGTAGCTGTTGCTGCTCTCTGCGCCTCCCTGGGAGCTGAGCTGCCTCCCAATGTATGTTTGTTTACTCCCGAGGACCCTGCAGGATCTCCCGTGCCAGATCCCAAGGGGAATGCAGGATGCAGTGCAGCAGCAGGCCAAGAGATGGGAAGGCAATTTTGAAGAAGCTTCCAGCTCCTTGTTCCCAGCAGCAGCGGGAATTTCCGGCAGTGAGGTGGGTGCCTGGCAATTTCTCCCACCCACTGCTAATCCTCTGCTTCTGCCCCATCCTGTCTACACTTCCTTGCTGCTTCTGTCCCACTCACACCAGGCAGTCAGACGAGGAATGAGTCTTCCCCCTGCACCAGTGGGAGATCCCTACAGGACTTCATGGAGTTATGGGTCCTTGGCAGGATTGTCATCCGTGTCTCTCACCCTTCAGGTGATGCTTCTATTGTCAAGCTTGAGATGCACCGGCAGGGCAGTATGGGGGGAAGTTTGCTCTGCTGATGGCTGTGTTGTGCTCGCTCTGCGTATAGAGAGAGGATTTCAGGCCCCCGGCTCCTTTTTTCACCCCGCTCCTTTCCCCAGCAATACATTCCCAAGGAATATTAAAACAAAGAAGAAAAACAGGCAACCACAATGGGCCAGATCCTCAGCTGGTATAACTCAGTGTAACTCCACTGACTTCAGTGGAACCATGATGATTTACACCATCTGAGGATCTGGCCCATGGCTTCCAAACCTATTGTGTAAAGAAAGCAGCAGAAACTTTAACTTAACTCAAAATCCAAAGTGTATTTGCCCAGTGGCTCTTACCTTACCGAGAAAAAGCTGAAAAAAACCTAAACAGAACCAGGGCAAGAGCCCATCAAAGACCCGTCAATAAAATGGATCTCTAGGCCAATGTTTATGATTTGGAGCATGGAACAACATGGGTTTTGCAAAACAAGCCAAATGGTCTTAAACAGTGTGCAACAGAGAAATCAGCCTGAAGATTTCCCCTCTCGTACACCTGGTGATTACTGGAGGGTTTGAAAGATTTGTGCATCTATTCCCTGCTCTTTGAGAAGGGCAGCAGGTGCAGGGACTAGTTTAGCTTTAAACGTAGCTTACATGTCAACATACGTCTATGGCAAGAGACTTCATCCATTAACGGTTGGCCATAAGGAGTCAAGTTCACAAACAAGCTGCAGGTGTAGCTGTTGTTTTTCTGGCTCTGTGCTATTGAAAAGAACAATAATCCTAAATTAATCTTTAATCAGACGATAAAGAGGTAATATTGGATTGCGCTCGGGTTGTGGGGTGCAATTCTTTGCCCTGAAACAAAGAACTTCACAAATATATAGAATGAGAGTACAGGCGAAACAAGAGAACGTGAGAGAAAAGGGGATGAAAGATTAAATAAAAGAGAATGGGATGGATTCATTAAACAGATGCATTCATTTTTTATTTCAATGTTTGAAATTATTCTTTGGTTTTGGAGCAGGCTTTGCCCCTCTTTAGTAGAAAATTTCATCCTGCTCCACTCACTCACCCTCCATCCCACTAAACAAATCCCACACCTATATGATTGCATCCGAAGAAGTGGGCTGGAGTCCACGAAAGCTTATGCTCTAATAAATTTGTTAGTCTCTAAGGTGCCACAAGTATTCCTGTTCTTTTTGTGGATACAGACTAACACGGCTTCTACTCTGAAACCTATATGATTGTACTCTTGGTCTCATTTAAAGTCAGCCTTGGCAGTTCCTGATCTCTGCTGTGCCTTGTACTCCACCCAGGATAGGCGGTGTGTGATTGGGCATGGAAAGGGCCTGCCTGATCTGCACGCACAGTTATCATGATTGCATGTGCAAATCGGGTAACTGCATGTGCAAATCGGGTAACTGCATGCACAAATGACCATGATGAATCCATATGAGTGTGGAGCCATGACATCCGCAGGTGCGTATTAGGTGCACAATTACACCCCTTGCTTGTATAAAAATCAGGCATTAAATCTTCATTACTGGAGTAAATAACAAAGAAAAGTCATCCCTATCCTTGTCCCTAGGCTGTGCTTGGTCCTCTGCTGCCTGTTTAAGTAGATAAGCCTCGTTGGAGCAACATCCCGCTAGGACAGTCTAATCTTCAAACTATTTATTTAATCTCTTTACAAGTGTTGTTTTAAAGGACAGTTACTAGCACGAGGAGCGGGGGGAGTCCTTGAGTTTGCGGCGCGTGCAGATTTTAAACGACTGCCGAGAAAAGAACAAGCACAATATTGTTAGGTATTAACTGGCCATTTCTTGTGTTTCATTCTCAATTGGTCCGAGTGATTCTCAGGCCAGTCACTGCTGCATCTGTCCATTGTTCAGGCTGTTCCTCTGGTTGCCTTTAGTTTGCACATAATATGTCAGGAAGTCTTTGTGTTTTGTGACCTGTGAACCTTTGCGGATGATGCACTGGACAACAAACAGATGTGTAAATCTAAAGGAATGGCCACCAAAGTCAGCTGCAGAAATAGCCCTACAAGAGTCCTGGAAACTTTATTCTGTGCCCTGTTAACGACAGTCCATTTAAAACAAAACCATTGGGATACGATAGCTGCTGCTTCTGAGAAATAATGATATGGCCTTAAAAAGTTTTTATCCTCCATACAATAATAAGTACAAGTTTCACTGGGGTCAGACTATGGTTTTACAATAGCAATGTTGTGCTGTAACTTATTGGAGATCTGCCTAGAAAATCATCAGAAAGTATTTTAAATCCAGCATAACATACATATTTATGGATCACCTTCTGTTTTACTGGGCTCACTGAAAGCAATGTGAGTCCTGTTTTACTTTTCTCAATAAAAAGGCTCACATTTCACATGTGAGGAGATTGGCGTCTCCCGAGCTAATTAATATGGGTTCCCTTCCACCTCTGGATTTTCCACGCAGGGTTATGCTGGCGACACTTTGTCTGTTGCTTCAATAAAGACCATGGTGTTGAACATTAGTCTCACTTGTTGACAATATGCTGGAGGCACAATGGGGCATGGCAAGGAAGCAGTGGTGTGTAGCAGGATAGTGGTAGCCTGTTATAAAGAGCTTCAAGGGCCTGCATTATGTCATTACTCAATTAGCCTGTTGGTAATAGCACTTCATTAAAGAGATAGTTTCTATTCAGTGGCAATAATCCACTTTCTAAAGAGGGGCTATAGACATTGATCACCTTTCCCTGCTTTATTGGAGAGGCAGAAGCTATTTATTTATCTACTGAAACTGCCTAATTAGAAAATACGTAATGTATTTGTAGTCATGTCAGTCCCAAGGTATTAGAGGAGCGATAAGGTCTTCCAGCCCCAAAGAAGAACTCCATGCGGCTTGATAGCTTGTCTCTCTCACCAACAGAAGTTGGTCCAGTAAAAGATATTACCTCACCCACCTTGTCTCTCTAACCTGATAATAAGCTAGTTCCAGAATCCATCCCAGGTTAAACCTTGAGAAGGCCCTAGATTTCAATGAAAATAAACCTCATCTCACTAATACTATAAACATGGGCAGCCATATTCAAACTCAGGTGCATAAAATCAGGCAAGTAACTGGTCTCATTTTCAGAGGCATTGAAACCTACAGTTCCCAATGGCCTAAAATGTCAGGCCACTTATTTAGCCATATTCTGTGGCACACTTTGTAAGAAGAAGAGTGTTGACCATGATGTCTTGGACAATTCCAGAATAGACCTTGGATTTAGGAGTCTAACTTTAGGCAACCACAGTTTTGGCCACACCACCTAATAGACTTGGCTAAGGGTGGTGGTGGTGGGAAGCAACGGTAAAAGTACATGATCCAAGGCATGAACTTTCTAGGAATGCCCATCGCTGCAATGATGTGGTGAGGGTAATTTCTATTGCTAGTCTAATTTTCAACAAGAATGGACTATAAGTTCTCTTCTGCTTCTTTTTCTTTGATTAAGTGCCTATAAGGGGCAAGACAGATGTGCCCATTATTGTTTCATTGAGCTAAAACATGCATTTGACTCCAGAGATATCTCTGCGCTTTGCAAAATTTCCTGTCCAGCACACTCATACTCTGAGTGCTACTCTATGGCAGGAAGTTTGTGTTTCACACACAAAACTTCTCTCAAGAAACAGGACTTAATATACAAAAAACTGCTTGGATTAATTGTACGTTCACACAGCATGATTTGTAAGCTTCCAAACAGTGCCACGGAGCTTTTCAGTGTTCAAAGGTGACGCAGAGGTCGTAAAGCTAAGCACACATCTTTCTGTGAAAGCAAATGTATGTGGAAATTAAAACATAGATAGGAAGCAGCATTAGCACTGCGTGCAGGAAACCAGTGTTTGCCAAGAAGTAATGTCATAGTTATAGGCGGCAGGGCTCAAATGGTGAATATTTAACAAGGGGAATTTGTTGACTAGTAGATTAGATCAGACAGACAGGAAATGAATTGAGATGATTATGTATCTACAAATAAAAGCTAGTTGCTTTGATTCAGAGATAGTTACAGTGCAACCCATGAGACACATGCAGCCCAGCCCATGGAGATCTTCAATACCACTGCGCCCAGTGAAGACTGAAGGTTGTATGCAATGTAACTAGCAGCACAGATCAAGATGGAGCATTGCATGCTAGTCCCTGTAATCTCCATGCAGGCCATGCCTTCATATTAAAGAGCAGGCTGATTGGAATCTGCTCCATACTGTATCTTGTGGATAGTTGGCACTGTGGCCTTTGACCAGGCAAAGTTTGGGTCCATCTTCTTTATCTTAATGAAGGTTGGAGCATTCCAGTTTGAGCCCTCATGTTAGATGTAGAATGGAAATCTTTGGGTGCTAATGATGTGCCCAGTGTGGCGATTCTCTGAGTTAGAAAGTAAAAGAAAATCATTCCACATTAGGAGTTGTACCCTGCTTTTCTATTTTTTCCATCTGCAAAGAATCAATATTACTATGTGCCACTTTCCCCACCTACTCTTTCGGCAGGACATGGGTTACACACAAAGGACCTGATTCTCCACTCCCTTGCTCCTGGCGTTTTTGCCCTTGTGTCATCATTTACATCTGTGCAAAGTGAATATAAAACGCTAGTAAATTGGAATGTATCCATGCAACCACTTCCACCATTGGCTACCCCCAGTGGAGCTGCACAGAGGTAATGTGATGATGGGAGATTTCCAAAAAGTCTAGTGTAAATAAGGCCATACTGGAATTGTCTAGGATACCATGGTCAACATCCTTATTTTTACAAAGTGTGCCACAGAATATTTAATAACCTAAGTGGTTAGGAGTTTGGTTTTATATTGCACCTGAATTTCACCATTAGCACAGAGCCCCCTAAGGACACTGCTTCAGTACTGACACGTGAAAAGCCTGATTCCTACTGACTGGCCTCTAGCAACCCATTGCTGCCTAGCATCATGGGGGGGCATTGGTTCAGCTATGACTCAGACAAAAGCTGAAATGACAACGCTACTCACAGCACCAGGGTTTCCCCTAGAGGCCTTTTTGCCACATTCTGATTCAGCTTGACCCTACTTGGTGTGTGAGTGCTGATGAAATTATGGTTTGAGATGATACATTTTCCTGGGAAGTTCTCCAGATATTTGAAAGCATCCAGCATTCTCTATTCCAACAAGCAACTTCTCTGTGCATGGGATGGTTAAATTGGTCCAGTGAAGCCGGAGGGAGGGAATAATTCATTTCCTTCCCCTCCCCACTACCCTTAGAAGAACAAATGCTAAAATACAATGGAGTTTCTTAGAAACCTGATGAGAAAACCACTCCCTTTCCAGAATTCAGAAACACATGAGTCACAGGCTGGGAAGGATGGTGGGAAATTTCACACAGATGGGCATTTCATTTGATTGACAATACTGGTCAGCTAAAATATCACCTTAAAAACAATGCAGTAACATTTTTTTAAAAAAGAGGAAAAGTGTTGGTTTTGCACCCTCATGCCAAGAATAGTAAAAGAGCCACTGCTCAAACTTAACTCAGATGAAGAACAAAATGTTTCAGGCCAAAAGGTGAAGGTTTCAGAAAGTTTGCAGTGTCTGGAAAGAACGAAGGAGTTATGATGGGAACAATTATGCAGCTTTGACTATAGCGGCTACTGCTGCTAGTAATGTCACCCAAATGCTCAATAAAAAAGTGACTTTACAGGAATAAACTTATGCCTCTGCTTCCTAGAAGCCAGGGCTTGGTTGTAATTCTAGGCCAGTATTTGCTTGAAAAATCAACAATATTAATATGGGTGGCTCTGGTTAAGATCAAATGAGCAGGTACTGAGGGCCAGATTTGTAAAGGTATTAAGGAGCTTAGAGATGCTGATAGGCACCTGCCTGGTATAATTTTCAAAAGCACCTAGCTCTCAGCTCCTCAAAAGGGCAATAGGCACCTAAATCCCTTTGAGGATCTGGATGCAGCGGATACGTCTACACTGCAAGAAAACACACGCGGCTGACCCACATCAGCCGACTCCTGCAAGGAGGAGGGTCCCAGAGCCTGGGCTCCAGCCCGATCATCTACACTGAAATGTTATAGCCCTGCAGCCAGAGCCCTGTGGGCCGTAGTCAGCTGACACAGGCCAGGCACAGGCATAGCCTTAGTGATTTTGAAAATAACATACGGCATCTCTCTGCATCTTTAGGCACCTAAATGCCTTTGAAATTCTGGCCCCAAGAGACTTGAATCAGCAACAGGCCTTGATCCTGCTAACACACGAGTGACTTTACGCGAGTGGCCCCAGTGAGTTTGCAGGATCGGGCCGCAGCTGGCAGAGTCCAGTATCCATTCACGTCCCTGGATGTGGATAAGTAAAAGACGAGCCAGCCAATGAGTCCTGACCATTAACATCTGCTTCCTGATGAAAGAGGGCAAAGCTTGGGTGTTTGTTGTTCCCCTCACCTGGCCTCTGTGGCTGCTTGGGAGTGATGGGCTTGGGAGGGGGGGCAGAAAGCTGCATCAATGTAACTGATGAAATGTCTGCATGTGAGTCAAATTTAACTCTGTGATCACTGGCATTTTCTAAGTTGCCAAGAAAATGAATGCTTAGCAAAGATGAAGGGGGTGTATGTGTGTTAGGTGTTAGATAGCTATATCTGCAACTGGTTAAAAGGACAATGTCAGGTGTCAGGTTAAGAATCAAATATTTTCTCCAAATTTCTCTCCATGTAACACCTTTGATTACTCACAATGAAGTGATTGTTTTAAAAAGAAAAGCAAATGTAGATTTTGTTACACGCAACGTTTGTTCACCTTTGGTCTTTCATTCATAACTGGGAGAGTGAATCTAACTTAGTCAGTTTCCTGTTTGTTTCCAGTTTTTGTTTCCTTTTTCTGGCTCCAATGCACTAGCTCTATGCCATAGCGCTTGAGTTGCAAATGTGCACAGCGAGGCCAGAGGCTTAAATCCAAACAAGTCATTTATGAAACGATTTGTAAAACTGTTTATTTGTTCGTTCACGGTATTGTTAATGAAGTTTAGCTTTGGAGCCATATCTGCCTGTAGATGTCCCTTTAAGATGCTGTAATTTACTGGAATCACCTTGAAGCTCTGATTCTGTAGGCACCTGAGGGATTCAATGCATTTGCACTCTGAGATTTCCATTCCATCGTTTAACTGCCATGAAAACCCATGTGAAAGCAGCAGGAATCTGTTCTCTTATGTGCTTTAAAAAAAAACAACCCCATAATACCCTGTTTTTATTCAAGTAAATAGTGGAGTTGCACAATACTGGCTACCTCTCCACAAAAGGAAATAGCTGTCCCATAAATAATGGAAGGTGGAGAGTATGTGGGAGGGTATAAAAGCAGGGAAGCAAATGGAGAAAGTTTTTCCCTGAGTGCTCCAAAAGCAACAGCATGCCGTCCAAAGAGTAAGGGCTTGTGCTACAGCAGCACAACTGCACATGTGGCGCTTCAGTGTAGACACGACCTACGCTGATAGGAGGGGTTCTCCCATTGGCATAATTAACCTTGCCAAGAGGTGGAGCTAGGCCGACGGAAGAATTCTGTTGACCTAGCATTGTCTACACTGGTGGTTAGGTCAGCTTACTTATACCATTCAGGGGTGAGGATTTTCACATCTCTGAGGGTATGTCTACATTACAAAATTAGGTCGAATTTATAGAAGCCGGTTTTATAGAAATCGGTTGTATACAGCCGATTGTGTGTGTCCCCACATAAAATGCTCTAAGTGCTCTAGTCGGCAGACCGCGTCCACAGTACCAAGGCTAGCGTCAACTTCTGGAGCATTGCACTATGGGTAGCTATCCCACAGTTCCCACAGTCTCCGCCGCCCATTGGAATTCTGGGTTGAGATCCCAATGCCTGAATGATGCAAAACAGTGTCGCGGGGGTTCTGGGTACATGTCGTCAGGCCCCTTCCCCCTCCATCAGAGCAACAGCAGACAATAGATTCGCGCCTTTTTACCTGCGTTACCTGTGCAGACAACATACCACGGCAAGCATGGAGCCCGCTCAGATCAGCTCACCGTCACCATATGTCATCTGGGTGCCGGCAGATATGGTACTGCATTGCTACACAGCAGCAGCAGCTAACTGCCTTTTGGCAGTAGATGGTGCAGCATGACTGGTAGCTGTGGGGCTGGCAGCCGTAGGGCTGCATTGCACCAGCCCCTTGCCTTTTGGTGGAAGATGGTATATTACGATTGGTATCTGTTGTCATCGTACTGCAGTGGCTGTCAATCATGGGCATCTGGGCAGACATGCTCAGTCCTATCGAACTGTCTTGATGATGATGGCTACCAGTCGTAGTATGCTATTTTCTGCCAATCGCCCAGTATTTTCTGCTAAGCACCCAGAAGAGGCCGAGGGCGATCTGGGTGCTGGCAGACGGGCTGGCAGACGTGGGGCTACACAGCAGCAGCCCCTTGCCTTTTGGTAGAAGATGGACTGGTATCCATCGTCATCGTACTGCAGTGGCTATCAGTCATGCTGCACCGTCGGCTGCCAGCTTAAGATGTAAAAAAAAGATTTGTTTTGTATGCATTAGCTTCCCCCTCCCTCCATGAAATCAACGGCCTGCTAAACCCAGGGTTTTGAGTTCAATCTTTGGGGGGGGGCCATTCTGTGTGACAGTTGTTTGTGTTTCTCACTGATGCACAGCCACCTTTCTTGATTTTAATTCCCTGTACCTGTACGCCATGTCGTCACTCGCCCCTCCCTCCCTCCTTCCCCTGGTCCGTCAGATATTAGTTTCGCACCTTTTTTCAGACCAGATGCCATAGCACTGGGATCATGGAGCCCGCTCAGATCACCGCGGCAATTATGAGCACTATGAACACCACGCGCATTGTCCTGGAGTATATGCAGAGCCAGGACATGCCAAAGCAAAACCAGGACCAGCCGAGGAGGCGATTGCAGCGCGGTGATGAGAGTGATGAGGAAATTGACATGGACATAGACCTCTCACAAGGCACAGGCCCCAGCAATGTGCAAATCATGGTGTTACTGGGGCAGGTTCATGCCGTGGAACGCCGATTCTGGGCCCGGGAAACAAGCACAGACTGGTGGGACCGCATCGTGCTGCAGGTGTGGGACGATTCCCAGTGGCTGCAAAACTTTCGCATGCGTAAGGGCACTTTCATGGAACTTTGTGACTTGTTTTCCCCTGCCCTGAAGTGCCAGAATAGCAGGATGAGAGCAGCCCTCACAGTTGAGAAGCGAGTGGCGATAGCCCTGTGGAAGCTTGCAACACCAGACAGCTACCGGTCAGTCGGGAATCAATTTGGAGTGGGCAAATCTACTGTGGGGGCTGCTGTGATCCAAGTTGCCAGGGCAATCAAAGACCTGCTGATATCAAGGGTAGTGACTCTGGGAAACGTGCAGGCCATAGTGGATGGCTTTGGTGCAATGGGATTCCCAAACTGTGGTGGGGCCATAGACGGAACCCATATCCCTATCTTGGCACTGGAGCACCAAGCCACCGAGTACATAAACCGCAAGGGGTACTTTTCAATACTGCTGCAAGCCCTGGTGGATCACAAGGGACGTTTCACCAACATCAGCGTGGGATGGCTGGGAAAGGTACATGATGCTCGCGTCTTCAGGCACTCTGCTCTGTTTCGAAAGCTGGAGGAAGGGACTTTCTTCCCGGACCAGAAAGTAACCGTTGGGGATGTTGAAATGCCTATCGTGATCCTTGGGGACCCAGCATACCCCTTAATGCCATGGCTCATGAAACCGTACACAGGCAGCCTGGACAGGAGTCAGGACCTGTTCAACTACAGGCTGAGCAAGTGCCGAATGGTGGTGGAATGTACATTTGGACATTTAAAAGCGCGCTGGCGCAGCTTACTGACTCACTCAGACCTCAGAGAAAAGAATATCCCCATTGTTATTGCTGCTTGCTGTGCGCTCCACAATATCTGTGAGAGTAAGGGGGGGACATTTATGGCGGGGTGGGAGGTTGAGGCAAATCGCCTGGCCGCTGATTACGCGCAGCCAGACACCAGGGTGGTTAGAGGAGCACAGCAGGGTGCGGTGCGCATCAGAGAAGCTTTGAAAATGAGTTTTGTGACTGGCCAGGCTACGGTGTGAAACTTCTGTTTGTTTCTCCTTGATGAACCCTCCGCCCCCCCCCCACCCGGTTCACTCTACTTCCCTGTAAACCAACCACCCCACCCTTCCCTCCCCACTTCGAGCGCCACTTGCAGAGGCAATAAAGTCATTGTTACTTCACATTCATGCATTCTTTATTAATTCATCACACAACTAGGGGGATAATTGCCAAGGTAGCCCGGGATGGGTGGGGGAGGAGGGAAGGAAAAGCACACACTGCAGTTTAAAACTTTAACTCTTATTGAAGGCCAGCCTTCTGATGCTCGGGCAATCATCTGGGGTGGAGTGACTGGGTGGCTGGAGGCCCCGCACCGTGTTCTTGGGCGTCTGGGTGAGGAGGCTATGGAACTTGGGGAGGAGGACTGTTGGTTACACAGGGGCTGTAGCGGCGGTCTCTGCTCCTGCTGCCTTTCCTGCAGCTCAACCATACGCTGGAGCATATCAGTTTGATGCTCCAGCAGCCGGAGCATCGACTCTTGCCTTCTGTCTGCAAGCTGACGCCACCTATCATCTTCAGCCCGCAACTTGCTCTGTTCATCCCGCGATTCAGCCCACCACCTCTCCTCTCCTTCATATTGTGCTTTTCTGTAGTCTGACATTGACTGCCTCCACGCATTCTGCTGTGCTCTGTCAGCGTGGGAGGACATCTGGAGCTCCGTGAACATATCATCCCGCATCCTCCGTTTTCTCTTTCTAATCTTCACTAGCCTCTGTGAAGGAGAAACATTTGCAGCTGGTGGAGGAGAAGGGAGAGGTGGTTAAAAAAGACACATTTTAGAGAGCAATGGGTACACTCTTTCACGTTAAATTTTGCTGTTCACATTACACAGCACATGTGCTTTCGTTACAAGGTCGCATTTTTCCTCTTATAGTGAGGGCCTGCCGGTTTGGTGTGAGAGATCACTCACGCAGTGCCAGGCAACAGATTTCAGCTTGCAGGCAGCCATGGTAAGCCACAGTCTTTTGGCTTTTTTAACCTTCTTAACATGTGGGAATGGTTTCAAACAGCAGCGCCCTCATTTCCCATATCAAGCATGAATTGGGTTGGCCATTTAAAATGGGTTTGCAATGTAAAAGGAGGGGCTGCGGTTCCCAGGTTAACATGCAGCACAAACCCAACTAACCCCCTCCCCCCCACACACCCAATTCTCTGGGATGATCACTTCACCCCTCCCCCCACCGCGTGGCTAACAGCGGGGAACATTTCTGTTCAGCAGAGCAGGAACGAGTACCTCTGAATGTCCCCTTAATAAAATCGCCCCATTTCAACCAGGTGACCGTGAATGATATCACTCTCCTGAGGATAACAAAGAGCGATAAGGAATGGATGTTGTCTGCATGCCAGCAAACACCGGGACCATACGCTACAATGCTTTGTTATGCAATGATTCCAGACTACGTGCTACTGGCCTGGAGTGGTAAAGTGTCCTACCATGGCGGATGGGATAAGGCAGCCCTCCCCAGAAACCTTTTGCAAAGGCTTTGGGAGTACATGAAGGAGAGCTTTCTGGAGATGTCCCTGGAGGATTTCTGCTCCATCCCCATACAAGTTAACAGACTTTTCCAGTAGCTGTACTGGCCGCGATTGCCAGGGCAAATTAATCATTAATCATTAAACACGCTT
Organism: Malaclemys terrapin pileata; assembly: GCF_027887155.1. Lineage (NCBI taxonomy): Eukaryota > Metazoa > Chordata > Testudines > Emydidae > Malaclemys > Malaclemys terrapin. The sequence continues at coordinate 16,939,707 of NC_071516.1, read as the reverse complement.
GCTTTTAAACCATGTGTAATATTTACAAAGGTACACTCACCAGAGGTCCCCTGTGTGCCCTCAGGGTCTGGGAGCACGCCTTGGGTGAGTTCGGGGGTTACTGGTTCCAGGTCCAGGGTGATAAACATATCCTGGCTGTTGGGGAAACCGGTTTCTCCGCTTCCTTGCTGCTGTGAGCTATCTACATTACCTCCATCCTCATCTTCCTCGTACCCCGAACCCGCTTCCCTGTGTGTTTCTCCAGTGAGGGAGTCATAGCACACGGTTGGGGTAGTGGTGGCTGCACCCCCTAGAATGGCATGCAGCTCCGTGTAGAAGCGGCAAGTTTGCGGCTCTGCTCCGGACCTTCCGTTTGCTTCTCTGGCTTTGTGGTAGGTTTGCCATAGCTCCTTAATTTTCATGCGGCACTGCTGTGCGCTCTGGTTATGGCCTCTGTCCTTCATGGCCTTGGAGACCTTTTCTAGTATTTTGCCATTTCGTTTACTGCTTCGGAGTTCAGCTAGCACTGATTCATCTCCCCATATGGCGAGCAGATCCTGTACCCCCGTTCAGTCCATGATGGAGCTCTTTTGCGATTCTGGGACTCCATCACGGTTACCTGTGCTGATGAGCTCTGCATGGTCACCTGTGCTCCCCACGCTGAGCAAACAGGAAATGAAATTCAAACGTTCGCGGGCCTTTTCCTGTCTACCTGGTCAGTGCATCTGAGTTGACAGTGCTGTCCAGAGCGGTCACAATGAAGCACTGTGGGATAGCTCCCGGAGGCCAATAACATCGAATTCCGTCCACACTGCCCCAATTCCAACCCGCTAAGGCCAATTTTATCGCTAATCCCCTCGTGGGAGGTTGAGTAAAGAAACCGGTTTAAAGGGCCCTTTAAGTCGAAAGAAAGGGCTTCGTTGTGTGAACGTGTCCAGGCTTAATTCGATTTAACGCTGCTAAAGTCGACCTAAACTCGTAGTGTAGATCAGGCCTGAGTGACGTAGATAAGCCACCTTAATTTTCTAGTGTAGATCAGGCCTAACAGAGATTTGGAAAGGGGCAGATAGGAGCTGAGATGCACACACACACACACACACATATACACATGCCCACACACATGGACATACACATATTCACACACCCTCATGCACACATAGAGCAAGTTAAGGAGAGGATCACATGCCTTATGCCATACACTATAACTTAGCTATAATTATTCATGGCTGTGCTACATGTCTGTGGAAACATGTGTAAAGTTTGTCAGGGGGTGGGTATGGGAAGGTGTGTACAGCTTGTCAGGGGGTGGGGGTGGGAAGGTGGGTGCAGCATGTCAGGGGATGGGGGTGGGAAGATGTGTACAGCATGTCAGGGCATGGAGGAGGAACGTGGGTACAGCATGTCAGGGGGCGGGGGTGGGAACATGGGTGCAGCTTGTCAGGGGGTGGGAACGTGGGTACACCATGTCAGGGCGTGGGGGAGGAACGTGGGTACAGCTTGTCAGGGGATGGGGGTGGGAACGTGGGTGCAGCTTGTCAGGGGATGGGGGTGGGAAGGTAGATGCAGCATGTCAAGGGGTGGAAAAATGTGTACAGCATGTCAGGGCGTGGGAACATGGGTACAGCATGTCAGGGCGTGTGGGAGGAACGTGGGTACAGCATGTCAGGGGGCGGGGGTGGGAATGTGGGTGCAGCTTGTCAGGGGGTGGGAACGTGGGTACACCATGTCAGGGCGTGGGGGTGGAAAGATGTGTACAGCATGTCAGGGTGTGGGAACATGGGTACAGCATGTCAGGGCGTGGGGGAGGAACGTGGGTACAGCATGTCAGGGGGCGGGGGTGGGAACGTGGGTGCAGCTTGTCAGGGGGTGGGGGTGGGAACGTGGGTGCAGCTTGTCAGGGGGCGGGAGTGGGAACGTGGGTACAGCATGTCAGGGGATGGGGGTGGGAATGTGGGTGCAGCATGTCAGGGGATGGGGGTGGGAATGTAGGTACAGCATGTCAGGGGGTGGGGTGTTTGTAGGCCGGGGAAGGGAGTTCAGGTTTAGTTTCCTCACATGCTGGGTAGGCCCCAGGTTGCTGAATGTTGTTTTGTTTTTCCCCACTCTTGGCTCCTAAGGAAAGATATAGAGGATGATATAAATAGGCCTTGGGACTAGAATAAACACTTGCTTCCAATTCAGTTGGGATGATTGATCAGCTCATCCATGGCTCCACTTAGCTCCTCCAATGGCAACTCTTCCCAACTCTCACAGGACATGACAGCCTGAGCCCCATGGTAGCCAGTTCCATGCAAGATGGGAGTTTAGCGCTGAAAGAATACCCGATATAAAAAGTGCTTGGAGCTGGATCGGTGGTTTAGTCACCTTACAACCTCACCGCCGTAGCTTAATGGAGACAAAAGCTGAGGCACATCAGAAGGAGAGGAAGTAACAGGACAGGCAAATCCAGTTGTTTGTTAACTGAGATGGAGGAGGAGGAAGACAAGGCTACAGCCTGTAGCTGTGATTGTAAGATGAATCCCAGAGATGATTTCCATATGCCAACAAAACAAGGCCTTCGTCAGCGGGGGCTGTATCCTATAGAAGAACCCCTGCACTGCCCAAAGCTGGGGCTGGATGTGTTCTCAGTGCCGGAGGCCAGTCAGGAGCCTGAACGGCAGATTTCATACTGTGGTCATTTTAACACAGTGGAAGGGAAAGGTTATTTTAGCAGGGAATTTCAGTAATGATGTTGGGAAAGATTAGTGCACGGACCGGGCTTTGGAAGTTCCCATGGGAAGGGGGGAGGGAACAGGCAGCAGAACAGACAACGTTTCCCAGATGAAAAAGGGCTTGCTTTAAAATGCTCTGAGTCTGGCCTCATGAGTCAGAGCAGAGTCCAATATAACCCCAAGAATGTGTCTGACATCGGGCCAGTGAATCAGTTCCACTGGAATGATGTGGCTGGAAAAGTACATTTCAGGTCAAGTGCGCTGAGCCAAGTACCAGGCGTTCGGCTTTGGCAGCATCTGTCTGAGAGAATCTTGGCCTCCTCCGGTGGAGTTTCGGTTAGGATGCAGCAGAGATAACTCCTGCAGCAACACCGACCTTCCTTCCCTTTGACTGGGTGTTTACAATCTGCGAAGCTGTAACTTGGAGAGTGACTATGACCCTGAGCATCACCACTGGCAGCAGACTGGGGGGCCCTGTGTGAAATTAGTGTCAATGAGCCCCACCCAAGCCCCCAAACACAAACCCCCACAAGACAGGGGGCAAGGTAGGAGCTGACCCCGCATCCACCTCTGAATTATTTCACTTGACTTTGCATCGAGGTCTGAATTTTGCAGCTCAGAATTCTGCACCTCTGGGCCCCTGCTCCCTCAGAGCTGCTTCACAGCTGCTATATCAGCCCCAGAGCAACGGGTGCGCCCAGTCCTGCAAAGGTGTTTGCTGGTGGATCTGAGAAGCTGAGGACCCCAGCCCTGCCTCCGGAGCCCTGTGCATTGTCACAGAGATCATGGGTCCTTCACACAGGGATGGCCTTTCGAACCCCTGGAACAGTACGGGGACCCAGCCTAACTTGTGATGGTGGGGGCATGGCTGCCCAGCTTTCCTTCAGACCACCACAAGCCACTTCTCAGCTAGGGGCCAGTGGCTGTGCTGGCCCCTCTGTTGAGGAACCACTGGAGCCTCTCGGCCACAAGCAGGGCAGCTCAATAGCGTGCGAGGCAGTGTGGTCTAGTGAGCTATGCACAGGAGTGGAAACAAAGGCCTCCAGCAGGCTGATCCCAGCTCTGCCACTGACTCTCTCTTTGTCCTTAGCTAAGTCACTTCACCTCTCTGCTTTGCTTTCTCCTGTGTACAATGGGGATTATACTCCTATTGGCAGCTCTGTGAAATGGGGGACAGAAATTGGATAAGTTTGGGGCAGGCAGGCAAGAAATTGTTTCCCAGATCCAGGGGATAATGCCAAGACTATCTCTGCATGAGCTGGCCAGGTCGCCTGTGTTCCCTTCTTGCTCTCTTTGTTGGGGGTGGACAGACAGTAGGAGCAGCCTTATTCTCAGGAGGGGGGTGAGTTTGGGGGGGTTGGATTTCAAACTTCCCAAAGTTGGGGAGGGGGGATTGGATCCAGAGCTTTGACTCAGGCCCGTCTTTACACAAAGCTTTGTCTAGATCTTTCCATCCGAGGATACCAAAGTGCTTTTGAAACGTTAAATCTCACACAGCAGGAGAGGGGCCAAGATTAGAATCTCGAACCCAACTCTCCTCTGAACTGTGGCGTCTTTGGACAGGGCAGAAGGATTCAGTTTGAATCGCCAGATCTGAATCGCCCCTGGGTCCTACTGCTGCCTGGGCCTTTAATTGCTATAGGGCTGAACAGCTCAAGGGATAGGCTTTGCCTCTAGGCCACTGCTTCAAACACAGCTCAGTAGTGACCAAAAGTTATCATTGTCTGTGGTCTGCTGTTGGCCAATGTATAATTATTTGGGCAGGTCTCTGTGCAGTGCCCCACAGACAAGCGTCCACATCACAAAACCCACTCGCAATTGGCACCAGCTGACGGTCTCAACAGAGAGGCCAAGCACTGAATGTGCCATAGAGACTGAACTCTCTGCTTGCCCCCAGGTCAGGACTGAGGCATGCTGGCAGAGGACATTGTTGGGGAAGTTTGCCCAGGGCTGTCAGCCTATTCCTAAATTCACAGCCTTTCTGGCAAGATCTCCGTTTGCATCTGTCTACTTCCATGTCCCCTGTTTTCTTTTCATGATGAGAATTATGTCTCTCTCTTCATGTTCATCTTCCCTCTATCTGTTCGGCTGGCCAATTAACTTCTCTACAGGCCAAATGGTATCTGTGCAGTTTATCTCTTGGAAAACAAGTTTCAGGCCAAATCTGCGCTGGGAAAAGTTAAAGTAATTGCAGAAAACTATTCTGAAAAAGATCCAGCAGCAAAGAAGACAAATAAATAGGGACCAGATTCAACATTCAAGTCAAGCTCACCGCACAAAGATGCTCTCATTCAAAGTGTTCAAATCTGAGGCTGTGTGGTTAAAAAAACACCCTGGAGTTTAAACGGTCTTGGCTCCAAGCTCTCCAGAGCAGAGTCTCCCTGCAATGAGGGTTACTTTCTCACTTGAAAACATGTTGAAAGCTCACTCCTCTTTACTTCAAGGCTTCAGTGCAGTAAGTCCAAGGTATTTATATGCACACACGTGTATGCACTTTAACTGAGTACATTCAACAGTATTGAAAAGGTAGCCGATTTCCAGTGGAGAAAAAAAACTAGAGTACATTTTAAACCTGTGGAACTCAGTGCTGCAGGATATCTTTGAGGTTAAAGATCGTTACATTTTAAAGAAAAAAGAATTAGACTGGAGTCTAGTCCTGAAGCCAGGTCTACATTCAAGTTCTGTTGACCCAGCTAGGTCAATGGAAGAATTCTTCCACTGATCTAGCTGATGCCTCTTGGGGATGTGGATTGACTATGTCGCCAGGAAAACCCCTCTCATAGCTGTAGTAAGTGGCTACAATGAAGCGCTGCGCTAGCACAGCTGCAGCTCTACGGCAGTGCTGCTGTAGCATAGGGTTACCATACGTCCGGATTTTCCCGGACATGTCCGGCTTTTGGGGGCTCAAATCCCCGTCGGGGGGAAATCCCCAAAAGCCGGGCATGTCCGGGAAAATCGGGAGGCTCGGCCGGGGCCTCTTTGTGCGGGGCCGGAGGCATGGTGCCGGGCCGGGCCGGGCCCGCGGGTCGGGGAGCCGGGCCGGGGTCGGGGGGCCGGGCCCGTGGGGCGGGGAGCCGGGCCGGGCCCGCGGGTCGGGGAGCCGGGCCGGGGTCGGGGGGTTGGGGGCCGGGCCGGGGGGCCGGGCCCGCGGGGCGGGGAGCCGGGCCGGGATCGGGGGGCCGGGCCGGGCCCGCGGGTCGGGGAGCCGGGCCGGGGTCGGGGGGCTGGGGGCCGGGGTCGGGGAGCCGGGCTGGGATCGGGGGGCCGGGCCCGCGGGGCGGGGAGCCGGGCCGGGATCGGGGGGCCGGGCCCGCGGGGCGGGGAGCCGGGCCGGGGTCGGGGGGCTGGGGGCCGGGGTCGGGGGGCCGGGCCGGGGGGCCAGGCCGTGGGGCTGGGAGCTGGGCTGGGATCGGGGGGCCGGGCCCGCGGGTCGGGGAGCCGGGCCGGGATCGGGGGGCTGGGCCCGCGGGGCTGGGAGCCGGGCCGGGCCCGCGGGTCGGGGAGCCGGGGGGTGCGCCGGGCCGCCGGGGGTGGTCGGCCGGGGCCGGCACCCCAGGGCCCGAGCCGACCCAGGCGGGAGCCAGCCTGGGCTGAGCTGGGCTGGGCCGCGCCTCCTCCCCCCCACACACCCCCTTACCTGCTTCAGGCTTCCCGCGAATTAAATGTTCGCGGGAAGCAGGGGAGGGGGCGGAGACTTTGGGAGGGGGCGGAGTTGGGGCGGGGGCGGGGCTGGGGGCGTGGGCGGGGCCCCCGGGAGTGTCCTCCATTAGGCGGGACAAAATATGGTAACCCTACTGTAGCATGTAAAGGGTGAACTCACCCTGTGCTACAGTCATGGTTTATTTCCTCTGAGCATACCCAGAAATAGAGAAACAGAGATCTCTGGCCCCAGTGCTTTGACTCATTTGCAAGTAGTTCAAAGTAATGCTTTAATTATCTATGTGTGTTAATTATGGTGAGGGGTCTAGACCTCTGGACGGGCACCAGAGAAATCTAAATAAATAAATAAATAATCAGCAGTGATCTGCTTACTTGCCAAATGTAACCTTTGAGCTGGTCATTTATGTTCTGAATTTGATCCCATTTTTCAGCTTCTTATAAATAACCGGACATCTTTGATTCCCACCGTTTTAACTCTCTCTCTTCCTTCGTTGTTAAATTATGAGGTGGCAACTTCTTTCTGACTTAGGTGCAGTTCATGAGGACTACCAGCATGCAGAGGTACTGGACCAATGTGTATAGTGGGGGTGCTGAGAAATATTGAACCAAACTGTAAACCCTCTATGTAATGGAAACCTCTTCAAGGGGGGAGGGATAGCTCAGTGGTTTGAGCATTGGCCTGCTAAACCCAGGGTTGTGAGTTCAATCCTTGAGGGGGCCACTTGGGGATCTGGGGCAAAATCAGTACTTGGTCCTGCTAGAAGGCAGGGGGCTGGACTTGATGACCTTTCAAGGTCCCTTCCAGTTCTAGGAGATGGGATATCTCCATTATTTAAATTTAAATTTAAGTCAGGGGGTGTGGTAGCACTCCTCGTTCCAGCACCTATGCCAGCAGGGGTGGCTGGGAGAAGTGCTTGGCTGAGGCAGACTAGGAGGCCTAGGTGCAATAATCCTTGAATGACACATCTGCTCTCTACCAGCCTGGAGAGAGGGTGTTCCAAGGAGGCGCAACGCATCCCCCAGCTAGATCTGCCCACTGGATTTACAGGAAAATATTATGGCATTCAACAAGGACGACACTAGCACGGCTCCATAGAACTCTAACAGGACTCTATAGAAATGACTGAACTTATGCAAAAGGAGATCCTTTCCCCAGGGTTCTCTAAACCATCAGGCAGAGTTCTCTACCATGGATAGAATGCTACAGGGCGATTCAAAACACCTATAGGAAGGTCCCCATTTTCTGGTACATCCAATAGGATGTTTCCCCAAATGATCTGGCTCCATCTGAAGTGGAACTAGAAAACAGTCGCCTTCCAGATTGGGATCCAAAACCATAGGGGCGATTCAGATCTGGCGATTCAAACTGAATCCTTCTGCCCTGTCCAAAGACGCCACAGTTCAGAGGAGAGTTGGGTTCGAGATTCTAATCTTGGCCCCTCTCCTGCTGTGTGAGATTTAACGTTTCGAAAGCACTTTGGTATCCTCGGATGGAAAGATCTAGACAAAGCTTTGTGTAAAGACGGGCCTGAGTCAAAGCTCTGGATCCAATCCCCCCCCTCCCAACTTTGGGGAGTTTGAAATCCAACCCCCCCCCCCCAAACTCTCCCCCCTCCACCTTTCAGTTCAGACTCATTTCCATAACTGTTTATTCTGACTGAAGGGCATGCTTTTAGTTACATTATTTTAAAGTCCTCTCTTGCGCCCGTCTGGAAGTAAGTAGTGAAGTGAACATTGTAATGAGCCCCATATCTCTGTTTGTGCTGGGGGGGTCCTGTTTAACATGCTCAGATGGGATATCAGGCAAGACGACAGCTAACCCTGTAACAGGCAGCCCTGCCTAGCCTGGATATGTTTTAATTCAAGGAGCCACAGTGCAGATCAAAGTGTTCCAAGGTTTTGCTTAACCATACTGAAGTATTCTCATATGACGCTAGTCTGCTGTCAGCAATGCTTTCTTGCTGTTGGGATGGGATTATCCCCACCACATCATAGTCACCTCCTTATCTCCAACTCCTCCATGGAGGGAGATAGGGAGGTGTTTGTCTGGGTCCTAGGGCTAGGCCGGTTCTTTGGAAAAGCAGAAATCTCCCTCACTGCTCTTTTTGTAGCCTTCAATGTCTGCGGAAAACTCTTGGCCTGCTAATATTTGCAGTCTGGTTGCAAAGACACAGATTAGTCTTTTAATCCCATCCAGATTTTATTAAAGTTGGTTTGGCCCATGCATTACGAAAGCAAGAGCCAATCCAATTTATAAAGCAAACCAACAGACTTTCTTTCCCCTTCCAGTCCTCCCATAGTTATTTTTATATCGGCAAACAGCATCTTTAAGTTTGTACACTTAGCAAATGCAAGAGACAGCAAACCTGTCAGGTACATGTTTCCTAGAGATAAGGCACAAATAGGGCCGTCTGTAACCATCCTCCTGACTACCCAAATATTTGGGGTGCAAGAAAATGGGACCCATCTGGATCTTAACTCCCCACTTTCATTTTTTGATTTGTTTTTCCAAAAGCTCATCAGTCAGTTTTCAGTTTACTAGAAAAGGAAATGAAAATTGTCCTATTTGAGTCCCAATATGTACAATCCTAAACTAAGGGTATGTCTACACTTGGAGCTGGACGTGTAAATTCCAGCTTGAGGAGACATACCTGTACTAATGTAGCTGCAGCTGTGCTAATGGCGGGAGGGACTAGCTGCCCCAAGTGTATGCCCATCAGAGATGCTAGGTACATACTCAAGATGACCAGCCCTCAAGATGCTTGCACTGCCCCAGCTACGCTTTATTTTTAGTGCCCTAGCTCCATCAGAGCTAGCGTGAGTAAGCCTGCTCAAGCTGAGAATCACACCCCCAGCTTTAAGTATAGACATACCCTTAGGGGAGCACTGGGATATTGGTGTTACCCTTATCTTAGAGCTTAGCTGTGACACATCAGGCATTGTGAACATCGTCCACTGATTATGGACGCTTGCTAGTTGTGGTACTTCTTCCCAGATAATGCCAGTGCACTTGATATTGTCTGTCACTGTCTTCTGAAAATTCTTCCTTGGCCTTCCTGGCTTTCTCTTTCCTCCTTCAGGTTCCCATTTCAATGCTTGCTTAGCTTGTCTCCCATCTTCCATATGGTGTGTATGTCCCAACCATCTGAGGCTTCTTTCTTTGACGATATTTTCTACTGTTCTGCTCTTCCACTCCCTTACTCTTCCATTTGTTATTTTGTCTTTCCATGAACTATGTAGTATCTTCCTCAACCATCTATGAGGGGAAGCCTCCAGTCTCTTACTGTTAGCCACTGTCATTGGCCAAGTCTCCGCTCCATATAGTAGAATATTCAGTACTATCACAGAGTAGAATCTGACCTTTAATTTGGTGCGGAGACCTCTGTTTGACCAGATGTTGTTCATCCTTCCAAAAGTGGTGTTTGCTTTTCCTCCTAATCTCATCTGCATACCCTTATCACAACCACCTTCAAATGTCATCACACTTCCCAGACAGCTGAACTCTTCCACCTGTTTGGTTTCTTTTCCATCCACGTACACTTTGCATCTGTTATTCATTTTCCTACTTTCGTAATCCTGGTTTCCTCTGCATTGGCTTTCATCCCAATTGAAGTAGTGGAAAGAACAAGTGCCACGAGCCTGGAAAGATGGCACCACTGTGGCATTACCATAAAAACCTGGAGAGGTATTGTACTGCTATAAATCCTGGGGAAAGTATTGACTACCATTATGCTGAATAGAACGAAGAAGGGTGTGGATGAAATATTATGAAAAGAACAGGCTGGGATCTGTCCAGGTAGGTCATGGTGTGAACCGGTATTCACTCTTCGACAGATCGCTAAAAATGCTATTGCTGGAATATTGGTAGCGGCTATGGGATGCCAGACAAGCTGATCAACATAATAAGGAGTTTCTATGATGGGAGTAGATGTGCAATAAGATTGGATACAGGCCCGGGTGAGCGTTTGATATTGTGAATGGAGTTAGACAAGGGTGTCTGTTACCACCATACCTTTCTGCACTAGCAGCGGGCAACAAAAGGCATCGTGGATGGTGTAAAATGCGCTAGTGGAGATGAGTTAAAGGACCTTGCCCTTGGCAATGACACTGCTTTACAGAGTGTGGGGAATAGGATGATTGCCCTTACAGCAGAGGTAGAATGGGTAGCAGCAAAGACATTGGATTGGAAGGTGAGGTTTGTTTCAGATAAATCAATGCTTCCATCCTTGCCCATGGTTGATATTTGTGGTCCAGACCCCTAGCTGGTGTACAGCACAGCTCTGTTGCCATTATCATCAAAGCCCTGTTAGACCCTGAGCCTGCGAATATTTATCACATGCTTAACTTGAAGCATCTCAGTAGTTCCATTGACTTCAATGGCACTACTCATATGTTAAAATCTAAGAGCACGCGTAGGTGGTGGCAGTATCGGAGCCTTGGGCTGGAGTCTTTGAGGCTGTTCTGTTGGGAAAGCACACACACAGAAGAGATCTTTGTCAGGCAGAACAATTTCTACAACAGGAAGGAAACAGATATTTATGTTGGATCCTCACTTGCTTTCCCTGCACTTGATGTACACTGATCTCCTCAACAGAGTTTGGCATTGTTGCTCCATCTGAGCTGTTCCTGCAGCCTGGCTTTGCTAATGAAAGGCCCAGCTCTGCTCTTGTGACACAGCATGCACTTTTCCTTGGTGTAACCTGAATGCAGTGCTTCCAGAGCACTCTGTGAAACAGTTTGCAAGGCTGCGCTTGTTGTATATCTGCACTAGGGCAGAGGTTCTCAACCAGGGGTACGTGTACCCCTAGGGGTACGCAGAGGTCTTCCACAGGATACTTCAACTCATCTAGATACTTGCCTAGTTTTACAACAGGCTACATAGAAAGCACTAGCGAAGTCAGTACAAACTAAAATTTCATACAGCCAATGACTTGTTTATACTGCTCTATATACATGCACTGAAATGTAAGTACAATATTTATATTCCAATAGGTTTATTTTATAATGATATGGTAGCAAGGAGAAAGAAAGCAATTTTTCAGTCCTAGTGAGCTGTGTCACTTTTGTATTTTTATGTCTGATTTTGTAAGCAAGTAGTTTTAAGTGAGGTGAAACTTGGGGGTACACAGGACAAATCCGACTCACCCAGCCCCCTGCCCTGGCTGTTGCTTTTACACAACTGGCAGCGGTTCCTGCCCTGGAGCAGAAACAACCCTTCCCCTGACCCTGAAAAGATGCAGCTCCACCCAGTCACCTGTTCTCTGCCCGGTCCCCACCTCCAGGTGCCCCTTTTCCCTGGCACTGCGGGGTTGAGCTGGAGAAGAACCGGGGCCCGGGCTGCCCCGCCTTGCATCCTCTCCGAATACACAGGAAATATTGCAGGGGTGGAAACAGAGCTCAGCCCCTACAATATTTCTGTGGTGGGGATGCTAGCCACACTGCCCCGACCGCCCCCCAGCTCTGCCACCCCTGAGCTGAGCGGGATATCTACTATCAATGCCAAGAAGGGCTTAGCCATGAGTGACATGGCCCATACTCGACTGACTGACTCCATGCAGTGCGTGGCCCCTTTCCAACTCGCTTTTGAAGTGGGCAGGAATGGTTAGCAGATGCGTGTGTGTGTGATGTTTTATTGGTGAAAATCCTGCTAGCATTTCTCATTTGATATATTCTTGTACTTCAACGCCGTATTTGTATTGCAGGAGAGTAACCCTACTCCTAACCCATCGCCCTTCCAGAGCATCATGCCCCACAGGGTCTCAGAGGGCTTTTAAGATGGAGCCTCCCAACCCTGCTGTCAATGCTAACTTGTACACATGGGAAACACGAGTCCCAGAAAAGGTAAGACTGGTCTAGGGTCATATAGTGAGTCAATAGCAGCGCCAGGAATAGAACCCAGCACACTAGATGCTTAGAGCCAGGTATTAGCCTCAATACCAGACTCACATGGAAGTTACTTGTGTAGATATGTGGAGCAGCTCCCCCGGCAAAAGGATGCCAGCTATTGCACCAAAAAGGGGGCTACAATGAGATGGTAGGAAAACAAGCCCCACCAGAGTCTGATACAGTTATAAATTTATACTGGTATTAGCACAGCTCTGAGGGTCGGGATCCCATGATGCAGGGTGCCTAGGTCCCTGCTCCACTGAGCACCTAAATACCTTTAAGGCTCTGGGTCTTACAGCCTAAGAAGACAAGTGTCTAGGACGCATGCAGGAAGGGGAGCATCTCTGTTACTTGGGGAGACTGCTGCTGCCAACCAAGGAACGTTTCAGATGGACTCACCCAAATGTAGCCCAAGTGGATTTGTCGTAAGGATCCGACTGTTCTAAAATGTTGTTAAAATACTTGTTAAAGAAAAGCCTGCCTCAAAGTGCTGGGAGAGATCCCGGCGTGGCCCCCAGGCGTTACAGTAATACAAATAAATAACAATGACTGGGTTTGGAAAGGAATGTTATGATTAGAAAGAAACAAATAATGGTCCCGAGGACTGTTTTCCAAAGTGACTAGCGACACCCTCAGTTTAGGGAGCCCAACATGAGACCCCTGATTTGCAGAGACTCTGCACTTTCAGCAAATCAGCCCCCCCTTATAGTGTCTTTTGCTGGGCACTCAAAATCACTACATCTGTAAACTGGGGCCAAGACCCTTTATTTGAACTGCCCAGCTGGGGCTGGGAATGAAGTGCAATGCTTGTGTGGAAGGAAGGTTGCTTCTTCTTGCAAAGTCCCCAGTGTTTATTACTGGTTAAAATGAATTTGTCATCAATAACGGGTTAGTGTTACGTTGAGGTTTGGGCGTTACCATGAGCAAGGTTTCTGAAAATAGTCTCTGGCATTTGTCCAAGCTCCTGGTCCAGAACAAACTGTCTGCAGGAGGCGCTTCCAGCTTCATACAAACCCTCAGTGTGAAATAGGAGAGTATCTCCTGCTCTTGCTTTTCTCTCCTCCCTTCTCAGGCTCTATCTGCTCGCCCGCCACCCATCTCTCCAGCCCCAGCCCCTCACTGGCCCTGATGCACTGGATGCAGATGTATTTTATACGCCATGCTGCACATATTGACAAATAGATCTGGAGAGAGATTCAGCCTGTGTATATAAAATTAGCACCCTAGCAGGAGGCTACAAGAGGAAACCTGTTCTGAACTGCTGCAATGGGAAGCAGATGCATTCTGATTAAGCCCACATGGGAAGGGGAGGGCAGTCTTCAGAGCGTGGGTCTGTACAGGAACAGGAAGCATTGCTCTACGTTAGCGTGGTCCAGGGCCCACAGGACGCAGGGGCGTTTTGGCATTTGAATCCTTCAGCAGTGGCCTCAGGGAGGTGATTGTTACAATGAGGGGAGGGGCTGTTTGGAACTGGATTAGGTGCAGGTGGAGATTCAGGGTTTGTATTCAAGGTGGCTACAGTTTGGATCAGATTTAACACCCAAGTCTCTTGAGTGGGTGGAAATCTTGCATGATCAGCTGTTTTCAGCCAGACTTGAATTGGACAATAGTCCCCCCACTCCAAAGCCCCAACCTGGACCCAAAACTGTAATGGGTTTGGAGCTGGGCTTTTCAATGTGACCCCCACCCCAACCCTGAAATGGGTTCAGATTGTAAATTCTGCTTTTGGCCCACCTCTAACTAAAGGAATGATCTGGCTAGTGTGCATGTACACCACTGCCCTCTGCTGGATGAAATCAGAATGGCTGAAACTGTGTCATAGGCCCTGTACTGCTGAGAGTTAAAGATGATTCTCCTTTCATTCAAGTGAGAGGGACTTATGCCTTTGGAGCAGGAGAAGCTGAGGTCTCTCCCTGATGCCATCGTGAAATCCTACATGTTCATGACATTTGGTATGGTGGTGACTGTGAAGTTCTAGGTAAAAGTGGATTTTTTTACATACAAGTCCAACTGCATTGACAATAACAGCCCGTGGCTGGGGGAGTCGCACATTGCCACTGCTAGTGACCTTTCCTCATGTGTTTTGAATAGAGCAGATGAGGGGGTAGCATGTAAATACAGATCCAGTCTAGGCAGTGGGTTAGGAGTTGAGGGTAAATCAGCGTGAGGGCTTGGAGCACTTCTGTTTACTATGCCCCAATATACAAAATTACACCCTGCATGGCCAGAATGGGGAGAAAAGGAGAACCGTTTCCTTCGCATATCAGACATGGAATTCCCAGCATGATTACCATTTTTAACACACACTCAGAAGTAAGCCCGTAACTTGCCAGCAGCCCAGTTTCTGCAAGATTTTCCCAGCCCTATGGCCCCAGGTCACTGAAACACTGTCTCTCTCCTCCTCCCATAAAAAGATATGCTGCTAGGTTTCAAAGAGCTGAGGCCAGTGACCCTGAGACAGGCCTCATCTGCTCTGTCCTATTCAGAAGCGCTTCTGGAATATGCAGGATTGCGGTCTGAAATCACCTTGTACAAAGTCCGGGGAGTTAAAAGCCCCCAGCTGAACAGCATTGTAACCTGAGAGTGATTTCCTTGATAACATCTATGCAAACTGGGTAAGTTTACGAAGGTCAGGTCATCTGGGGGGCTCTCTTCCTCCTTTGTACACATATGCCAGCCACAGAACAACAATGCCAGCCAGGTGAGTAAAGATGTTTGTTCCTTGGTGCTGCCAACCTCATTTCTTCACATTTTCTTCCCTTTCCTGGTTTTTATTGGGGCGGAGGGAGTGAGGGGAGATGAGGCGTTTTGTGTGTGTGTGTGTGTGTATGTGTGCGTGTCTCACTTATCTCCCACCCCCTCCATTTTCACGTTCGGTTTCTCCAGCTTCACAATAAGGACGACCATTTCTGTTTCTTCTCAAGACACTTTTCCACCCGCCCCCTCTGGCCCTGGTGGGAATTGTCAGCGTCAAGATAACAAGAAAGATGAATTGTTAGCACAGGATGTTGCATGAAGCCCTAGTTCTATTTCCAGGGCCAGGCAATTTTAATAAGTAATAATAAGGAGCGAGAACTCCAAAGGAAGTCACCTGGTACAACAGACAAGTCAGATTTATCAAGGCAGAGAGGAAATACTCCCCAGAAATGAATCTGGCATGAGTTCCTGCACACCAGTCCCACGATCCTGTCTGCCACCCCAGGCAACTCTTATCTGAAACAGTCCAGTGTTTAAAATAGACTGGAAAATAAATACTATTCCAGCCCGACTGATCCTCTAGAGCCTGCAGTTCATCCCAGCAGCATTTAGTTTTCTCTGGAGTGTTTCCGACATGTATTTCAAGGCCTTCCAACTCTCTTCTTCTCCTCTGCCTGTGACATTAATGAACCTTAAGGGATTCTTTTATGTGACTGTATTTTTAAGAGAGGGACAGAGGTTCCCAGCCCTTCTTGTCTTGGGTAGTTGGAGAGTTCTTTCGCAAGGCGTATTCCAAACAGAAATCGATCAAACGCCAGGTTGAAGTGTTGCTGCGGCAGTTCTGTTAGCTGTGAAGTTGTTTAATGTTCATTGTGCACAGCTGTGTCATCCTAATAGAGTATTTTATTGTTTTTCCAGTTGTACTTAAAACCGTCATTCATTATCCTGACCGGCCAGCGAGTGGCTCACGTTTAATCAATGACACAAGACAAATGCGTGGTCAAAGTTTCCAGCGTCTTTACCACAACTGGAGCTGGCTCCAAGCCATCACAAACTGGCCTGGATATTTCATTCTAGGCTGCACTAGGCCCTGAGGATCCATTTGCCTGTATTATTTGGAGGGGTAAAAGGGAACTCAGTCCATCATTCTTAGAAGAACTGGTCTCCTGTGAACGTGCCGAATGTTTGCTACTGCTAACGGGTTCCACACAACCATTAATTCTGTGCCAAGAGGGTCTCAAAACTGTGGTTGTTCTTAAAATTGGGGCTGCAGGACAAGCCTAAAACAGGTGCCAAAACCAGCACTGGCATTGCACTGAACAGGGACTGGAGCTTTACCTCTGAGCAGCAACTCCAGGGTGCTGAGGATAATAGAGAATGCAGGGCTGGCCTGGGAAGTGCTACCAGTGACATCAGTGCAACAGGGAATGTGCGGCTGATTCTGACCAGCAGAGGCTTCAGGCACTAGTGCTCCAAGCGCATGCCTGGGGCGGCAAGCCGTGGGGGGCGCCCTGCCGGTCCCTGCCAGGGCGGCAGTCAGGCAGCCTTCAGCGGCATGCCTGTGGGAGGTCCGCCAGTCCCGTGGCTTCGGCAGCAATTTGGCGGTGGGTACTCTGAAGCCGCGGGACCAGCGGACCTCCTGCAGGCATGCCGCCGAATCTGCGGGACCGGGGACCTCCCACCGCCATGCTGCCGAAGGCAGCCTGCCTGCCGTGCTTGGGGCGGCAAAAAAGCTACAGCCGCCCCTGACTCTGACCGTTGGTCCAGGTTGTTTCAGGCTAATAGAGAATGCAATGCTGGCCCTGTGCACTGGTTCTTGGAGCTTCAGGGTAACAGAGAATGCAGTGCTGGGTCTGGGCTGGGGGTCAGAGTAACAGAAAACACAGCGCAGGTCTGGGCAGCGGGTCCTGGGAAGTTCAGCTGTTTGGTTAACATTCATTATGTGCATTGATGTAAAGTGCATGAACACTTAAAACCATCTCCCTGCACACAGGGCCTGACTGCAATACCTACTGCAATGTCTGTTTCTCTGTCTAGTGCTCTCTGCCTGTTCCTGAAATTCCTTTTCAGTTGAGCTGCAGCCAATAAATTGATGGAGTTACTTGTTCAAAGGCGATATTTCCCATTCTTTGCCATCAGTCTCTATATCTCCCGCTGTCTTCCCAGCAGCATTCCCTGAAATGATGGCCTGTCACATAAATAATGTCACCCAGTCCCTGCTTTAAAGGGTCACTGTCAAGTTAACAACACTTTTAAAAGAACAAAATTCCTTTGCATGCCATGCATTACAAATGTCACCCCAGATTATTAAAATGGAAAGAACTTTAACCTGTCATTTACTGGCCTTTTACTCTGATAGAAAAGGGAACATGCTTCAATCATGTTAAATTGTTTGAATTAGCTTAAAATGATGAAAAAGCCATTTTAATGCGTGTTAGAATGAAGGCTTGGTCTCTATACTCGAACTGTTCCTGATTAACTCCATGTGTGGATGCTCTTATTCCAGAGTAAACATTTCCACATATGAAGTTATTCCAGAATAGCTACTGCACTTTAAATTCACACCCTACGCTAATCCAAATTAATTTTCAAGTGTAGACTAGCCCTAACATGTTTGAAACCAGGTTAGCTGGCCAGGGAAAGACCCTAGACTGAGGGCTTGTCGACACTAGGAACTTATATTGGTATAGCTACATGTCTAGGGTTACCATATTCAAACATTTGAAAAAGAGGACACTCCACGGGGCCCCGGTCCCGCCCCCGGCCCTGCCCCAACTCCGCCCCTTCCCCGCCCCCGGCCCCATTCCAACCCCACCCCTTCTCCGCCCCCATTCCCACCCCTTCCCCAAAGTCCCTGCCCCAACTCTGCCCCCTCCTCTGAGCACCCCGCATTTCCCCCTCCTCCCTCCCGCTCTGATCTTGGTTGGGGGTTGCTAAGTGCTTCCCTGCTCCCCACTTGCCCCACAGCCCCTGCAGCCTCTATGCCCCTGCAGCCTCTGCTCCCCACTCGCCCTGCAGCCTCTGTGCCCCCTGCCTGCCCTGCTCCTCCTCGCCCTGCAGCCTCTGCACCCCCCTGCCGCCTCTGTGCCCCCTGCTCCCCACTTACCCTGCAGCCTCTGCGCCCCCTGCCTGCCCTGCCCCTGCAGCCTCTGTGCCCCCTGCTCCCCACTTGCCCTGCAGCCTCTGCGCCCCCTGCCTGCCCTGCCCCTGCAACCTCTGTGCCCCCTGCCCCTGCAGCCTCTGCGCCCCCTGATCCCCACTCGCCCTGCAGCCTCTGCGCCCCCTGCCTGCCCTGCCCCTGCAGCCTCTGTGCCCCCTGCCTGCCCTGCTCCTCCTCGCCCTGCAGCCTCTGCACCCCCCTGCCCCTGCAGCCTCTGTGCCCCCTGCTCCCCACTCGCCCTGCAGCCTCTGCACCCCCTGCCTGCCCCGCCCCTGCAGCCTCTGTGCCTCCCCGCCCCTGCAGCCTCTGTGCCCCCTGCTCCCCACTCGCCCTGCAGCCTCTGCGCCCCCTGCCTGCCCTGCCCCTGCCGCCTCTGCGCCCCCCCCCGCCGCCTGCCCTGCTCCCCCCGCTCACCAGGCAGAGGGAGAACTGCGAGCTCCACATGGATTCAAACACTGCCGGGCTGCTCTGTGGGGGAGGAGGGAGTGGGACAGGGGTAGGGACTCTGGCTGCTGGAGGCCCTAGTTGCTGCGAGCGGCTTTCAATCAGGCCAGGCATCCAATCAGCCGCGCCGCACTCCGCAGGAGGGGAAGGGGGAAATCCCGGACATTTCTTCTTGATTAGAAATCTCCCCCCGGATGGCCATTTAACACTGAAAAACCTGGACATGTCTGGGGAAACCCGGACAGATGGTAACCCTATACATGTCTCAGGGGTGACCTAACCCCCCCCGTGTAGACAGTGCTAGGTTGACAGAAGAATTCTTCCGTTGCCGAAGCTACCACCTCTCGGGGAGGTGGATCACATACACCAACAGGAGAACCCCTCCCATCAGCACAGGTAGTGTCTACACCGAAGCTCTACAGCAGGGCTGCTGCAATTTATTTTACCTTACGTTTGCCGAAAATTGTTTCGGGTTAAGGTAGGGTGTGACTGTAAAGCAGAGGAGTCAGACTGGAATAGCTCCATGTGTGGATGAGCCCCTAAAACGGGGCTTTTCATTTGGGTTAAGCTAACTCGATTGAACTAACATGTTTGAAACACACGCCGATTTTGCCCAGCAGGACATTCTCTAAGGCAGGGGTTGGCAACCTTTCAGAAGTGGTGTGCCAAGTCTTCATTTATTCACTCTAATTTAAGGTTTTGCGTGCTAGTAATAACATTTTAATGTTTTTAGACGGTCTCTTTCTAGAAGTCTATACTATAGAACTAAACTATTGTTGTATGTAAAGTAAATAAGGTTTTAAAAATGTTTAAGAAGTTTTATTTAAAATTAAATTAAAATGCAGAACCCCCCCTCCCCCCCGGGGCGGTGGCCAGGACCCGGGCAGTGTGAGTGCCACTGAAAATCAGCTCGCGTGCCGCCTTTGGCATGTGTGCCATAGGTTGCCTACCCCTGCTCTGAGGCCTGGTCTACACATACTTTTTAAAGCGGTATAGCTATTTCAGGATGTGATTTTTTTTTTATAATCTTTTTTTACTGAAATAGATATATTGTTACAACTCCTAGTTAGATGCAGTTAGGCTGGTAGAAAGGTGCCTTACAGTGGTATAATATTGTCTTCTATCTTATGGGAATAGTTATATGAATACAAAGCACCTGTATATCCAGACAACTGTGTCCAAGTTAGGGGAGTTGTATTGCTTTAACTGTACTGGTATAGTTATAGTGATATAACTTTTGTGGGTAGATAGGCTCCAACTTTTCCAGGTCCAGTGTTATTCACAACTTGCTAAGCCTTGGTCTTCCCAGCATAGCTATGTCAGGTAGGTGTGTGGGGAAAAAAATCATACCACTAAGCAACTTCGCTATAGACACAGCAAAAGAAGCCCTTTTGCCAGTGTAACTTCTTTCACGTGGGGAAATGGTTTAAGCTGCATCTCCAGTAGGGCCAGATCTACACTACTGATTTCTGCCGGCATAGCTATGTCAGTCGGGTGTGAAGAGGTGTGATCCCTGACTGACATAGCTGTGCCAGCAGAAGTCTCTAGTGTAGACGCAACTATACTGGCAAAGCAGTGTCACTTTTACCAATATAGTTTGATTCATGTGAGGGGGGTTTTTTATGGCTTGGGCTACTCTTCAAATATATACTGGCATGGCTCTGTCGGTCAGGGGTGTGACAAAACCACGCCCCATGGTGACATAGCTATGATGGCATAACCCCAGTGTAGATGCAGCTATGCCAATAGACAAGGGTTTGTCATTGTTTGGGGAGGTGGTGATCCGACACTGGCAGAAGAATGCCTCCTGTTGGTGTATGCGGTGTCTACACTGGGGGCTACGCCAACATGACACCAACAACCTAGACTCTGTAGTGCAGACATAACCTATATCGATACAAAGTGCAGATTTGCTGATATAGCTGCCTCCATGCTAGGAGTGCTTTGCTGGTATATTATACTGGTATGCCTAGTGTAGACATGACCTCGCTATATTGGCAAAGCCCTATTGGTATAGACAAGGCCTAATGCTCACTTACTAATTCATTGTCAGTCCTATTACTAAAGGGGAGACATGTCAAAGGGATCAGTTACACGACATTTGTGAATGGCAACTAATTAGAGCCGTTGCCTTTCAGTGTTCACTTTGGAAAAGGACTGTTTTATCAGACAGGGAATTCTCTCCTGTTCTATGTAAGTCCTGACAGACCTTCTACAGTAGTTAAAAGGAGCAGCATTAAAGAAAAAGAACTTAAAAGCCCCAAAGTGAAGGTCCTGTAATTTATTTGCTCCCCCAATGAATGCTGGTTGCAAATCACTCTGTACAAAAATAACTCCTTTCTCCAACTTTTGATCTCTGATATTCCTGTATTTCCCTGGGGAAAATGTAAATCTATGAACTTATTACTAATGTTTCCTGTCCCTGACAGTGGAGCCAGTTGATATTTTACTTGAGAAGCTGGGGGGTGGAAGGGGGGGGAGAAGTGAGCATATGCTTAATGACTGCAGACTGTTTCCAATCTTAGTTTCACTTTTCAGATGCAGAGTTTCCATCTTACAATGGGGGGAGAGAGAGATTTTTAAATAAAACATGATTTAACTTTAGCCAAACTTCCTCCCAGTGTTTATGCTTTTGGCTCAGGGCTAGATCCATTTAAAACTGGCTTCTTTTGAAGCAGCCCCGTCTCATCACCACACACCAACACAATGGCTTGTAAATTGTCTGTTACACGTTTAAACTGTAAGTCTCTTGGCCTCTGTCCATTTCACTTTACTTCCCCTCCACCTCCTTCCAAAGTCAGACTTGCTGCCTGGCTAATGGCGATCCGATCCTACTCTCAGTCACTTGCGGAGAGAATAGCAAAGATTTACAGGGGAAAGGGCTGGATATGAGATTCTAAAATCACAGCGGAATAAATCAAAGTGGGTCAGAGTCTGCCACCCTTATTCACATTGAGTAACACTCCCCCCATAACTAGTCACATTGATTTTAATGGGGCGGTTTGCAATGCAAGCGTATGACAAGCATGGCAGAATCGAACAAAATCTCACTTACCCTTTGGAATACTGGGGGTGGGCACAATCATCTCTCTAGACTATATGCATTCAATATGAACCACAACCCCCTGGACATCCCTCTGCTGCTTCCCTCCACTATCCCTCCCAGCTGCTAAACCATCCTGCAGCTAGCTTGTTCTCCCCTGTACATCACTCTGTGCTGCTCCGACTGTCCTCTCCACAAGCCATGGGCCAGGACTCAATGTGCCCATTGACAGAACCCCTGCAGAAGGTGGTTGAGGGTGTGTGACAGAGGGCTGGGCAAGAACTGCTGAGCCAGCCCTCTGTCACACCAGCTCCAATTAAGGGAGGTAAATTGGAGCTGGTTAGAGAAGCCTGCACCTGACTCAGAAAGGGAAAACACCTGCCAGCCCAATTAGCCTGGGGCTGCATAAAAGCCTGAGAGTGATAGGAGAGTGGTAGCTCCTCCTCCCTGGCTGTGGGACTGAGAAGCCCCTAAGGCTAAAACCCCCAACTATATGTGATGAGAAGGTGGTGGGATTGTGCACTGTAAATAGACTGCACCAGTGATTGCTGAGTCTGAAGGTCTCTTGAGTAGTTTTTGGAGCAGAGGCAGGAGCAAAGGGGGCCCTGCTATGCCCTGTTATGGGGGGACATGGGAAATGCATGAAAAGAGGGTTTTAGAAGGGAGGGGGAGGGGGAGGGGGGGGGGGTATGTCAAGCGGGGAGTGGGTTGGTGCTAGTTGAGAATTTTTGCCAAAATATTTTTCCATTGAAAAATGCATACTCGTCAAAACCCAAACTTTCCGTGAGAGACGGCGGGAGCTGACAAATGTCTCAACTTGGAGGAAAAAATCTGGTTTTCCAGTTCTAAATTCCTTTTGTTTAGAAATTTAAACTAATTAAAGAAATTTCTTAGAAATTAAAATTGGTCAAAATTGAAATACTGTAACGTGTTTCAGTAGATCCAAACCAAGACTTTTTTCCAGATTTTTGGTTTGAAAATTATTCTGAGATTTTGACCTTTTGTCTTGATTGGGGATGAAACCTCACAAATTTTCACAGGCCAAAGAACCGTTGCCTGCCCCATTTTAGGTTGTGGATCACGTTGCAGTGTAGCTTCTGGGTTCAATTCAATTGAATCTGGCTCATTGCAAAGGTTCCTTCTTCTGTTTCTCGGATTTCCAGTTCTCTATTGCGTCTCCCCATTTCCAAAGTTATCTTTTTAGAGACGGTCAGACCCGGAAGACCAGATACCAGCCCCCCCCTTGAACTTTATGGGCGTTTGGATCCAAATTTCACAGCTTGCGCCCATCTTTAGGGGTTTTTGGGTCTTCTGTTTCCTTTCCCTTTCCTTTGCTGCCTGTTTCTCTGTGTGATCCGCTGCCTGTATGTTCTGTCTATATACCCAGCTGCTCTTGTATCTTTATATCCCTGTCCACCCCACCAACATCCTATCTGCAGATCTAGAGCCATTCCGGCCAGTCTACTTGTTTTCCAGTGGATTGAAACTAACCAGACTGTGTCCTAGCCGAAGATCAGAATCTCGTCCCTTTCCAGTCTCCCTTGCAGCCCTGGTCAGCCTCTTTCCCAGCTCTGACACAGATGATGATGATGTACAGGCAACTGATGTGGTAGAGCTGGGTGACTGCTGGAGCCCAGTTCACTTTCACTGGCCCCTTGGGTACAACAGTGCTGAGCTGGGGCAACATCACCACCTGGACTCTTGTCTCCAATAATGTATTATCTCACTCTTGTCCCCCACACTGCCCTGCCCTTGTGCTCTGCAGACATCTCTTGAGACAGGGTCACGTGGGGGCTTCTAGAGCCACCGATGCAAGTGTGTGTGTGTGTGTGTGTGTGTGTGTGTGTGTGCACATGTGTGTGTCAAGTTGTCCTGCCCTAGCAACAGTAGCTTTCTCCCTATGGAGTGCAGGGACAGGCAGAATGCCTGGCTGGATTGGAAGGGAGGGGAGTGACCCGTAAGGGCAGGTTACACATACTTTCAGGAGGTGCAGCATACCTTCCCCTGCCCAGTACCTGATGGAGGGTTGGGGGTTGCCTGGCCATGCCATGTGTAACTTTGCAGACATTTTCTCTGAGTCCTTCAAGTTTGTGCTCAAGGAGCCCAAGCACCAGAGGGTGTGCAGGGGCCCATGCACTCATGCAGGGGCCACCAGAGTGCAGCCCAAAGTGGGGGCCACATGCCCTGGGGCCCTGTGCAGCGACCTGCTGCCAGCGTGGAAACTGTCCCCCACAGAGAAAGTCAGTTGTTGCTTTAGCTGAAGCCAATATCAATGAATAAAAAGAACTTTAATGGAGGCTAAATTGAGCTCCCCGCTCCCCACCCCGCCTGGCAAATTTCTGGCCGCCTCTGTCTGCGTCAGATAAATATCCCTGTGAAAACCGTAATGTTTAACATCCCCTCTTATTATCTTGCTGGCATCCACGGGCTCCTGTAGGGATTGAAGCCAGGCCTCAGCCACTTCTTTCACTTCATTCCTCGCCCACTAACTGCGTGTCAGCAGCACTTAAGAGCATTTTTGAAACACAGCCTGATCCAGGTCTTCGGAGAAGAGATCGCTCCAACTCGGATCTGTTCTTTGCCACTGGAGGGGTGAGGAGACAGGCCAGGTCCTCTCCTGCCCCTGGGAAAGCTGCAAGGCTTCAGCGGTAGGAACCTTCCATCCATTTGCAAAGCTGTTAAAGCAACATTAGTCTAAATGCCCTTTTTAGTCTGACAGGCTGATAATAACATGGTGTGTGAAGGCGGCTGGAGGAGAATGCGCTCAGGTTTCTTTTTGCTGCAGAAATGGTTTCTTTCAAGAGTCCCGGCAAGGAGCTCTTGGCACAGTAAATGTCATGATTTTTCATCTGAACTCCACGCTGACAGAAAACAGCCCTGCAGAGCCCGTGGGACATGCACTTGATTGCTGAGGTGTGGGAGAATTTGCACCAAAGGGGAAAGCGATGTTTATATACAAGAGAGAGCATTTCTTGCCCCACAGGCTGGGGGGGGGGGAGAATGGAGATCGGGCACTATCAACTGAGTAAGGTAGAGGCTGAGCAGAAGAGATGAGCAAACCAGTTTGGATGAAATGTTCCCCCCCACACACACACATGCACCAAAATTCAGTTACATGGGGAGATAATATGGCCTAGTGGATAGTACACTGGAGACCTGCATTCTATTGCCAGCTCTACCACTGGACTGCTGGGTGACCTTGGACAAGTCACTTCACCACCCCGTGCCTTAGTTTCCCCATCTGCAAAATGAGGATACTGATACTGACCTCATTTGTAAAGCAGTTTGAAATCAAGGGACGAAACTGCTGTGTAAGAACTAGGTAGTATTATTATCCACTCCCAAATCCTGACTGGGTCTTTTGGACAACCACAGAATAGCCTGCCCCTCAATAATCTATCCCAGATCTTATGCTGTGCCCAGTTTTGCTGGCACAGGACTTTGGGAGTTTAGTAGATGCTGTGCGGATGCCTGTGCAGCTCATAAGCACTCAGGAAAACTCCATTAGGGTTCTCTTGGCTTTGACACAAGTAGCTCCCAGCCCCCTGCATGTAAGTGGCACCCAGTCAAAACTAAACGTCATTGATTTTTTTTTACGAGGCCCAGCTCAAGTTTGGCTAGACATTTCCTCCCGCTAGCATTTACCATTGTTCATGCCTCCCTGAGCTTGCAGGGTCCACCTGGGGGGAGGGGAGGGAGGACAGGCCCCAAAACCCCATGCTGAGGCTGGCTGGGGCCGAAGGAAGGCGAGCTGGAAATCTCTCTGGAGACTGTGGCTTTTCAGCAGACTCCAGGGGTTCGGCTCATTGGAATACGCAGCTGAAATTGGGAGTATTTATCTGAGTCCAATCAAAGCTTTTAATGGCTCCCCCCCCTCCACACACACACACACACATGCCCCCCGCTGTCTGGAATCCTACCACAGGCCCTTCTCACAAACGTCCTACCGAGCCTTGCTTTGGACAGAAGGGTTTTGACTTTGTTGGCGGGAGGGGGCTGGAAAATCCCACTTTTTAAAAATGCCCCTCTATGAAAGGTGCGTGTATGAAACCCACAGTTTGTGTGCAGGGGATTCAGTCGCACAACCTGTCTGCCTTCAAAGGGCTGCTTGTGCCGCAGGGAGGGGACCACCAGCAGGATGGAGCTGCACCAGGTGAGGCTGTCTCCTCAGGCTTCGGACCCCCTACTGACACCATGTTCAGAGGAAATGTCTTTAACTAACCACACATTCCTTAACTTCGCCAGCTGACCTTCAGCTCACTCAGTTCAGGCTCCTAAACGCTGACTGCTGTTTCCCTGACGCAGCTCTGTCTGTGCTAGAGGGGGGAGGGATAGCTCAGTGGTTTGAGCATTGGCCTGCTAAACCCAGGGTTGTGAGTTCAATCCTTGAGGGGGCCACTTGGGGATCTGGGGCAAAATCAGTACTTGGTCCTGCTAGTGAAGGCAGGGGACTGGACTCGATGACCTTTCAAGGTCCCTTCCAGTTCTAGGAGATGGGATATCTCCATTAATTTATTTATTTATTTTATTTATTTATAACTAGTGCGTAGCATAACGGTTGTTCACCAGGGGCTTGCCTAGATGCATTCTAACATGTTCATGGTTGGCCCATGTGGGTCAGACGAGAGTACAGTTTTATAACCCACTTTGGCCCCAATCCTGCAGGCTGAGCTGAACAGCTGGGATGCTAACGCAGCCCCACGTAACAATCATCAATACACTGGGCTGATTTGCTAGTGTAGATGGGGGCCATCTTGTTTGCAGTAAAGCTTTGGGGTTTTGTTTTCTTTCCCACACCATCGGATAATGAAACCGGTCACACTGCAGCACCCATGCTCTGGGTCTTTCCAGGGGCGCTGGAACAATTTGTAGAGTGGGGGTGCTGAGAGCCATTGAACCAAATTGTAAGCCCTGTATATGATGGAAACCATTTCAAGCCAGGGGGTGTGGCAGCACTCCTAGTGCCAGCACGTATGCTAGAAACCAAGAATTACAGACACACGTGAAAATTTTGCAGATCCAAGTTACTTGGAGCAATCAAGCAAGGGCTAGGTCCCATTTTATCAGCGCCTCCAACATTCGGGGGCGGGGGTGGGGAGGTTGAGAGAAAGTTAAGCAAACGATTTTGAAGGACAATAAAATGGTCTTTTAGAGGTAAAGGAGTAACTCTTCAGGACCAGATTTTCTCAAAAGTTCTGTGGGCAAATTGACATGCAATTGCTGCAAGAATGGCTGGTCTGGGGAGAAGCTGTCATTGTGGTGGAAGGAAGGTGGGGGTGTCTGCAGAGATCAAAGTCAGGATTCTGGACTGCATGGGGCAGAAAAGAATGTGATGGACTTTCCCAGGGTATAGCAGGCTCGCATTGCTGGGCTATAGAATGTTGCAATCAAAATAGATAGATACAAGTGCTCCGTGCCTTACTAAGAAGCATAACACAGCTAGTTAGGTGCCAGTTATGTGCCCCATTACCTGATTTCCATGTGCTGTAGCAGTGATTGTGAGTCTAAATTTAGGCAAGCATTTTGCACAGGTATTTTCATGCCTAATGGTTTTGCAAATCTGACCTAAGTGCGCATCAGCAGTAGGGTCAGATATAAGTGCCCCCTGTGTCATTGTACAATCTGTAACTGCGATGGAATGGAAAACTGCTTGTGTGCGCCAACTTGACTTCACTGTCCGTATCATTCACAGCCAGGACACGTAGAACCGAATGACTGAAAATGGATTGTGCAGAAGCAAAATTACACTTGAGGGCAGAATATAATAAAAACTGCTGCAAAACTGCCTTTACTTTGTTACACAACTTGGCCCTCGCTCCCTGAAGCAGGATTCCAGGGGACCAATGAGGTTTCAGCTCTTCATCATTAAAGGCAGCACAAGATTTTTCTCTACTCAAGTAACATTTTTTTATCAAGGTTGCTGTCTAATATTAATGTACACAACTTCCTAGCCCTTTTAGAATTGCTGTAAAACTGCTTACAATTAACATTCAGCCATAAAAGGAGTTTAACATAAGAACATAAGTACGGCCATACCGGGTCAGACCAAAGGCCCATCTAGCCCAGTATCCTGTCTACTGACAGTGGCCAATCCCAGATGCCCCAGAGGGAGTGGACCAACAGGCAATGATCAAGTGATCTCTCTCCTGCCATCCATCTCCATCCTCTGACAAACAGAGGCTAGGGACACCATTCCTTACCCATCCTGGCTAATAGCCATTAATGGACTTAACCACCATGAATTTATCCAGTTCTCTTTTAAATGCTGTTATAGTCCTAGCCTTCACAACCTCCTCAGGTAAGGAGTTCCACAAGTTGACTGTGCTCTGCGTGAAGAAGAACTTCCTTGTATTTGTTTTAAACCTGCTGCCTATTGATTTCATTTGGTGACCCCTAGTTCTTGTATTATGGGAATAAGTAAATAACTTTTCCTTATCCACATCACTCATGATTTTATATACCTCTATCATATCCCCCCCTTAGTCTCCTCTTTTCCAAGCTGAAGAGTCCTAGCCTCTTTAATCTCTCCTCATATGGGACCCATTCCAAACCCCTAATCATTTTAGTTGCCCTTTTCTGAACCTTTTCTAGTGCCAGTATATCCTTTTTGAGATGAGGAGACCACATCTGTATGCAGTATTCGAGATGAGGGCGTACCATCGATTTATATAAGGACAATAATATATTCTCAGTCTTATTCTCTATCCCCTTTTTAATGATCCCTAACATCCTGTTTGCTTTTTTGACCGCCTCTGCACACTGCGCGGACATCTTCAGAGAACTATCCATGATGACTCCAAGATCTTTTTCCTGACTTGTAGCTAAATTAGCCCCCATCATATTGTATGTATAGTTGGGGTTATTTTTTCCAATATGCATTACTTTACATTTATCCACATTAAATTTCATTTGCTATTTTGTTGCCCAATCACTTAGTTTTGTGAGATCTTTTTGAAGTTCTTCACAGTCTGCTTTGGTCTTAACTATCTTTAGCAGTTTAGTATCATCTTCAAACTTTGCCACCTCTCTGTTTACCCCTTTCTCCAGATCATTTATAAATAAGTTTTATAGGATTGGTCCGAGGACTGACCCTTGGGGAACACCACTAGTTACCCCTCTCTATTCTGAGAATTTACCATTAATGCCTACCCTTTGTTCCCGGTCTTTTAACCAGTTCTCAATCCATGAAAGGACCTTCCCTTTTATCCCTTGACAACTTAATTTACGTAAGAGCCTTCGATGAGGGAGCTTGTCAAAGGCTTTCTGGAAATCTAAGTACACTATGTCCACTGGATTCCCCCTTGTCCACATGTTTGTTGACCTCTTCAAAGAACTCTAATAGATTAGTAAGACACAATTTCCCTTTACAAAAACCATGTTGACTATTGCTCAACAGTTTATGGTTTTCTATGTGTCTGACAATTTTATTCTTAACTATTGTTTCGACTAATTTTCCCGGTACCGATGTTAGACTTACCGGTCTGTAATTGCCGGGATCACCTCTAGAGCCCTTTTTAAATATTGGCGTTACGTTAGCTAACTTCCAGTCATTGGGTACAGAAGCCGATTTAAACGACAGGTTACAAACCTTAGTTAATAGTTCCACAACTTCACATTTGAGTTCTTTCAGAACTCTTGGGTGAATGCCATCTGGTCCCGGTGACTTGTTAATGTTAAGTTTATCAATTAATTCCAAAACCTCCTCTGGTGACACTTCAATCTGTGACAGTTCCTCAGATTTGTCACCTACAAAAGCCGGCTCAGGTTTGGGAATCTCCCTAACATCCTCAGCCATGAAGACTGAAGCAAAGAATCCATTTAGTTTCTCCACAATGACTTTATCGTCTTTAAGCGCTCCTTTTGTATCTCGATCATCAAGGGGCCCCAGTGGTTGTTTAGCAGGCTTCCTAAAGTGTCTTTTTGCAATTTGACACTCCTGAATAAGCCAAAATCACTGGCAGCTTCTCTTCCAGCATCTGCCCTGCTTTCTACTAAACTGTTGTTTCTGCAACCAATATTTCATTGCTTCACTGACTGGAGCAGAACATCCAGAATCAAATGCTAATGACAGCCGTTCCTTTAACCAATAACAAAATCATCGATCCAGCATTAAACTTCACCAGTTCTTTGCAGATTCATAGGCAGGATGCAGAGGTGAAAGTAAGCCGGTACGGCGTACTGGTAAGAGCCGGTACACAGCCGACCGTACTGGTAGGGGGCAGCTTCCCTAGGTGGGCACTTTAAAAGGGCACTAGGCTCCCTGGACCCTTTAAATCACTGCCAGAGCCCTGGGGCTCCCAGCTGCCGCCACCGCTATAGCTCCCATGGGACTCAAGCAGTGATTTAAAGGTCCTGGGGCTCCCGGCCACCGCCACTGCTACAGCTCCCATGGGACTCCAGCGGTGATTTAAAGGTCCAGAGGCTCCCGGCCGCCGCTACTGCAGCTGGGGCCCTGGACCCTTTTAATCACCGCCAGAGCCCTGCTGCTGGAGCCCTGGGGTAGTGGCGGTGGTGAGAGCCCTGGGGCTCCGGCAGCGATTTAAAGGGCCCTAGGCTCCCGGCAGCCGGAGCCCTGGGCCCTTTAAATCACCACCAGAGCCCTGGGGCTCCCAGCCACCGCTGCACCTACTGCTACCAGGGCCGGCTTTAGGAAGTGCGGGGCCCGATTGGAACAGTTTTGACGGGGCCCCGGCAGGGATGACTGGAAAAAAAAAACGTAAAAAAACACGTGGGGCTTGTACTCACCGGGCGGCGCTCCTAGTCTTTGGTGGTGGGTCCTTCACTCACTCTGGGTCTTCGGTGGCACTGAAGGACCTGCCGCTGAAGTGCTGCCGAAGACCCAGAGCGAGTGAAGGACCCGCCGCTGAAGTGCCGCCGAAGACCCGGAGCGCTGCCTGGTGAGTAAAAATTAACAAGGAGCCTCTAGCCAGGGAAGGGATTCTCGACCACTTGCCCCCACCCCGGCGGCCCTGCCACTGAGCGGGGGGCCCTCTTAGGTGCGGGGCCCGATTCGGGGGAATTGGTGGAATTGGCCTAAAGCCAGCCCTGACTGCTACCATGGGGCTTTGGTGGTGATTTAAAGGGCCTGGGGCTCCCGGCCGGCGCTACCGAAGCTGAAGCCCCGGGCCCTTTAAATTGCTGCCAGAGCCCCGGGGTAGCAGCAGCGATTTAAAGGTCATGGGGATTTAAAGGCCCAGCCCCCTCTGCCTGAGGCCCCTCCCCTTCTGCCTGAGGGACACCCCCTCCCCTGCCTTTTCAGGACCCCGGCCCTGCGTACCGGTAAGTCCCTTAAGTTACTTTCACCCCTGGCAGGATGTGACCCTGGTGATGTGACCATGCAGGGCAGTAAGGGAACATTAGCTAGTATAGGGCGACCCCTACCTCCTCTATGGCAGCTACCCATACACAGGTAGCAGCTGAGGGAGAGAGCCGCCTCAGTGAGGCTGCCACTCCCCCTCCAGATGGCTAGTGCCATGTCTCTGCTTCCCTACGCTCCAGCCGGCACAACTGAAAGGTACAGAGGAGCAAGGACTGTTCAGTGGTTAGGGCACTAGCCTGGAACTCAGGAGACCTGGGTTCGAGTTCCTGTTCTCTCGCAGCCTCACTGTGTAACCTCGGAAAAGTCACTTGGGGCTGGTCTAGGTGGGGTGAGTTAGCGCGTGGCAAGCGGGACTGTAAATCTACAGCACACAAAGTTGCTTAGTGCACATTGAGTGAGCAGGTCAACACGCCCTATGGAACTTCTAGGTCCACATGACCAGTTAGTGTGTGGCAGACTAGTGTGCTGTCGATTACATCCCAGTTCATTGGGCACTAATTCGCTGTGTAGAAAAGACCCTAGTCTCAGCGCCTTAATGGGTGGAGTGAGGCTAAATACATTAAAGACTGAGTGTTTGGGGCCATGTAATTACATAAGTTAGAAAAGAGGAAGCAGCCTCTGGAAGGCCAGGCGGTAATCCAAGGGCTCTCCAAAAAACAATCAGGTTCCTAGGCTGCTCTTGGGGCTGGAACTAAATGCTGCCCCTTGCTTGAGGTGAACCCATTGTAAATATGTAAAGCCCCATATAGTCAAATCCATCCTCTAAGTTGCAGAACTGGTGCCACAGAGATTTCACGTGATCATTCCTATTCTCATCTCTTCTCACTAAACACAACTATTCCAGAGCTTCTGCACAAGCCTGCTGCATAGTTGGAAGTACAGGCAGACAGTGTGTGGTCTGTGTTCTGGGACTTAATTAAACATGGCTGGCACCTAGGTACTCTGGTAGTAGGTGGTCTGAAAAGATCTATGTAAGTTGATAGATTAGCTAAACAGGAAGCAGCATGGGCCCATGGTGTGGGCACAGGATTGGCAGTTAAAGTAGGTGCGTTCTAGTCCTAGCTCTGTCGATATGTTCTGAGAGCTTGGGCAATTCACTGAACCGTTTGCAACAAATGCAAACACTGCAGAAAATGGCCATGATTACTCTGCAAACAGCATACACCAGGCACTGGGGTTAGAACCTTGGACCTTCAGCTCCAAACACTCACGGTTCTTCCTACACATAAATCCAAAACTTTTCCAGTCCCAGGTGTAGCCTTACAGGCTGTCTCTGCCCTAATGGGTTGAATGAGAGCATTGTGGTATTAGAAGGCAATGGAGGGGCAGCAAGAACACCTGGAAGAGGCTATGAAGGAGAGCCCTCCCATTTGGTCTCTGACTTGTGTGCTTCCTCTCTTTCTTCTTCAGCCTTCGCTGGTCAGTTATGAGGTTCAACTGGAAGAGGTAGTGATGCAGCCATTGTTCCCATTCATTTCTGACATTTGAGCCCGCCAGACGCATTACATCTGGAGCAACAAAGGCTGGAGGCAGAAAAAATAACACTGTGGGTGAGACAGCTCTCTGTCTTGGATGATCGATGCAGGAACAACAGAGCTTGACTGTTTGATGGCCTCTGACTCACCCGTACTGATGTGTCCTATACGGGGCAGGCATTCCTTGGGCTGGTGCAGGTCACTGAAAAACATGTGGTAAGAGGCTGCAGTCCATCACCTAGGTCAGAGAGGGGAACAAACACAGACTCTCTGTGCTGTGCTGCCAATCAAGAGAGAGGTAAGGGAATCATTGTCTACTGATGCCTTGTCTCAGGAGACCTCCATACCCGCTATTTAGTCTTAATCACCTTTAAAATGAGGCTGTAGAAGACCGTGGTTCTAAATAAATGGGACATTTTCCACAAATGAGGTATATACTTATATTTATATATGTCCTGGCAAAACTCTGCTTGTATGTTCTGTCCATTTACATGTCTCCTTTCTCCTTTGCCTCCAGGTTGGATTCATATCATAGCATGCTGGATTTCGTGAGTAACACAAGTTCTTCAGACATATTAAAGGAAACAAGATCTGTAGTCACTTCAGGAGGACGCAAGAAATGCTTCATTGTTTGCTTTTTTTTTTTTTTAAATCTCTTTTATAGGTAGAAATGGGTCTGAGCAAACCCCCTGGATTTGAAGACTCTTGTTCTTTGGAGTATTTGAATTCCAGATCCAGATGCAAGTTTTTTGTGGCTCATACCCATTGATCATTTTCTTAACATCTGCTGCATCTTTAATATGTATAATCAAACATGTCCTAAAACATCACCATGGCTTTGGGGGACACCAGAGAGAAATGTACCTTCTTGAAAGGAATATTTTACTGTGTTATGGGGGCAGAAATAAGACAAACCAGCCTTCTCAAAAACAGGCAGAAGCAAAACATCTAATCTATCTATCAGTTGCATCCATCACTGTAATATCTGTCATCTAACTTTATGCTCAGTCATCAGCAATCTGGTGAAAGCATGCAGTGTAGCGCCAGTCCCCCACATTCAAGATTATCTTCCCCAGTATTCCACAATATTTCTGTTCAGGCTTAGACTATAGGGGTTTTGAGTTTTCCCAACATGCCTTTCTGCAGTGACCTCCTTAAAGAGTCATGGTGGCAAGAAGAACATTGTTTATCAAAATACTCAAACCAGCCCCGTGCAGCTGCCAAAAAGACACATTTCTTTCACTTGGTTTCAGCTGCCAGGAGAGGTTCCTTTTGTTCATCAAAGAGCACCCTTTACCCATAAAATTTCAGGCAAAGTGTCAGCTAACAGGTCCCCATTTGGGACCTTCTGAGCTGCTGGGATTTCCAGTAAAAGAATGGGCTTTTTCCCTAGCTGCTGCTGCTTCCAAGGATGCTCACAGAGACCTCCCATCTCCCCTAGCAGCCTCCCTCCTGTCCTGGGATTTTATGAAGCAGAGTTAAGAATCAGTGCAGTTAATCCATACTACGCCATCACAGAATCCGCTCCGGCACAGAGCCCAGCCTAGGAAATGTAAATACATTGGGCAACAGTGGGAACAAGAAGGGAAATCCGGGACGCGGGGGGGGGGGGGGGGGGGGGGCATTTAACTGGTACCTTCAATCAGACTGAGAGATGAGTAGCAGGGCCTAAAATAACCCTGCCTATCTTACACTCCATTGCTTGGGGGAAGGGGGGGGGTGCTGAATGGGACCCAGGCACAAGAACCAAGATTGACAAACTCTGAAATACCCATAGTTCTAAGGAAACCTCTAACAATGTTTTCCCCACCTCAAAGAGTCCCCAAATGGCTTCCTGGCAGTTAGGGATAGCATAAATTACCAGCACTTGTGAATTAGCAAATGCCCTTATTATCACATAGGTGGTGATGCTGGGCTGGTAAATTGAATCTTTGCAAATCAGGGTGGTGTTTGCCAGGTCTCCAGCCTGTGTCAACACAGCTCTTTGAGTGAGGCCTCTCCTGACCCCTTAGCTCCTAGCTGCAGGGCTAGAGGGGGATGCAGCTTGCTGCACAGTCTGGAATTTTTCAGCTTTTTTCTTCTTTTGGCCATTGAATGCTGTCTGAGAAGCGGCAGGGGGTAGGAGAGACAGAGGGAAAGAGAGAGACACAGAGTCAGACACAGACAGAAAGGAAAAGGTATGGTGCATAAAGAGAAAGAGAGGGAGAGCAATAGATAGTGATACAGAATGAGGACATGAGCTAAATCCCATTTATACATGGAAAACCAGCTCCTGGTAGAGATGAGTTGAGTACACATAGGCCCAAATTCCCTGTTGGAGTAACCCTATTGACTGCCCTGGAATTACAGCAGAAGGGAAAACGGTTCACACTTGGGAGCCAGATTTCAAAGATATTTGAGATTTCTGGCTCTTCCCATAATAGCACCACAGCCAGGTACAAAAATCGGAGCGATATCAGGATCGAGATCCAGGTGAGCTTAACCCAGTCCTTGGCTTTGGTTTGGCCCTATGATGAGTTTCTGGTACTCGGGGTGGGCTTGTCAGAAGGACTTGGCATGGGCCTGATTCTGTTCTCATTGAAATGAATGTGAGTTTTACCATTGGCTTCCTTGGGGAGCAGAGAGAGGCCCCCACCAAGAGCTTCTGACGGTCCAAGCCGTGACGAATGAACGTTGACCATGTTTATATACTTGTCTGGCAACCATAACCACCAGAGCCTGCTCATCCCTGCAGCTGTGCGTGTGGGGCTCCCATTGACTTCAGTGGGAGTGGCCCCCATGTACCTTACGGGATAAGCGGGAAGGACCTTGTCAATGAGACCTGGAGCTGAATAGACAGAAGAGAGAGCAGGCCAGTAAAAGAAAGCTAAGAAAGAAAGACGGTTGCACAGGCCAGTTAGGAGAAGCTCTAACCTGCTTCTATTTTTACGCTGTGTAGCGCAGATTTTCATACAATTTCATGGAAAAAGCAGAGCTACTTTGGGAATCACATGCAGATTATACAAAATTGCTGCCCTCCCTCCTAGAATCTGGTGTCAGGTATGTGACTATCTAAATGGATTAGTATATTCACCGTTCCTGATTCAGTGCCCGTAAGAATCAGTGGAAAGACTCCCATTGACTTCAGTGGGGGCTGAATTGGCCCCAAAGACTTTAAAATTAAAAGGCACCATTATGTTCTCTAGTCTGGCCTCCTACATAACACCAGCCATAAATTTCCACCAGTGATTCTTACTTACCAAAATAGGGCAAAGAAAGTGAAGGAAATGGCCCGTCCCTAGAAGCACCAGGCACATATTTCCTCTGCTAAAACGTCAAGAAGGATTTGGTGTGGAAGCTAAAGCAGGGATCCGTGCATGAGTCTCATTGACCCTGACAGGGCATGGCAGGTCACATTTTCCTGGGGGGAGACTGCCTCTTTATAGCCCTCCAGTGTATCAGGCAGAGGCACCTTTCCAGTGATCTCAGGCTGCCCCTTCTCTTTACAGACCCCATCTGTGTTTACAGCAAGAATAATCTGCTCATGCAGATCTCTCTTCCAGGAACCTGGGCAGTGATGCAACAATACCCACCCGCCTTCCACCTCAGCGCTTTGTTGTCTGGAGTCTCCTTGAAGGCCGTAAAGTAAGCTAGTAGTTTTATTGCCTTTTCCCA
Source organism: Malaclemys terrapin pileata (assembly GCF_027887155.1). Lineage (NCBI taxonomy): Eukaryota > Metazoa > Chordata > Testudines > Emydidae > Malaclemys > Malaclemys terrapin. The sequence continues at coordinate 16,903,679 of NC_071516.1, read as the reverse complement.
GCATCAGTTCTGGTTTGCTATCACAGGGATTGAACTTATCTCCCATCCTGGCCTGTGAAGATCTGATGGTAAAAGAAACAAATGCATGGACAGTATTCACTTAGTCTTTCTGCAGGACATGACTGAGGAGCTTTGGCAGAGATGTGTGCCAGCTCGGCTGGAAGTGCATGGGGAGCTACAGGTGGGGACAGAGTACTTACATTCCTCCACAAAAATTCAGTGCCACCAGCCCAACTCAGCCAGTCACTGTGTGTCCCAGCGCTGGCTAGAGCATGGCCAATATACCTCCAACACTTGTATAGTAACTCCTCACTTAAAGTCGTCCTGGTTAACCTTGTTACGTTGCTGATCAATTAGGGAACATGCTTGTTTAAAGTTGTGCAATGCTCCCTTCTAACGTCATTTGGCAGCCGCCTGCTTTGTCTACTGCTTGCAGGAAGAGCAGCCCATTGCAACTAGCTGGTGGGGGCTTGGAACCAGGGTGGACTGGCAGCCCCCCTATCAGCTCCCCGCTCCCCTAAGTTCCCTGTGCAGCAGCCACCCAGCAGGCTAGCAATTGCAGCTGTCCCTCCCCCCACTGCCATGTGCTGCTCCTGCCCTCTGCCTTGGAGCTGCTCCCCAACACTCCTGCTTGCTGTGCGGGGGGTGGGGGGGAAGGAAGAGGGGGGCTAATGTCATGGAGTCCCCCTCCTCCCTGCTCCTGCACCCCGCTTACCCCATCTTCCATAGAGCAGGGGGGACACACCAGGGATCAGGACGGAGGGAGCTTGCAGCAGCTGCAGTCTCAGCAAGCTGATCTAATTAACAAGGCAGTGTACTTAAAGGGGAAATGCACACATCTCCCTCCATTTCTGCTGCCTTGTAAAGTGAGAGAGTTAACCCTTGAGGGCTCAGCCAATTGCTAGTTCATCATTTAGCAGTAAGGGAAATAGCCCACCCTCTGACTCCTCCACCTCAACCAAGCTTCACAATTATCATCACTGTGTACCAGTATTAAATTGTTTGTTTAAAACTTATAGTGTGTGTGTGTGTGTGTGTGTGTGTATAATATAGTCTTTTGTTTCGTGAAAAACATTTCCCTGGAACCTAACCCCCTCATTTACATTAATTCTTATGGGGAAATTGGATTCGCTTAACATAATTTCGCTTAAAGTTGCATTTTTCAGGAACATCACTACAACGTTAAGTGAGGAGTTACTGTATCTACAGCAAACAGAATAGAGCAGGGGGTGCATAAATGCAATACATAGTTGAGAACACTAGGGGGAGGTTAGAGACAGAGTCAGCACTGAAGAGAGAGGCAAGAAGGCAGAGCTGGTTCAGTCTTGTACATTTGCTTGAATGAAGGATTAAGTTCAGTTCCTGGCTCAGTGCAGCTCCCACTTGTGGGGGGCAGGAGAAAAGGGCCTGGTTGTACAGGTACTGAGCACCATCTCCATTAACTTCAGTGAGAGGTGCTAAGCATCTGCAAAAGCTGAACTCTAAACATCAAGCCACTTGTGTTTCAAAAAGGAACAGAAACAAGCCTCCAAAATCCAGTCCTAACACGCAGCATAAGCCGCCCCCATGTCACTGGTGCAGCGTGCTCTGGTGTGAATTGCTCCAGCTGTGGGGTAGTACAGCTAGTGACGAGAGCCTGGGCACAGCAGCACATGGGGAGTCTGCATCTAAATGCAGACCCTCCCCAAAGCTCAGAGGATCTGGAGTCACGGCCAGGCCGCTCGCTGCTCGTGACAGTAACACAAAGCTGAGTAACCGCTGGAAATAACAGCGCCTCTCCCCAAGGGGAGCTACCCGATCTCCACCCAGCGTGGCTGGCATGAGCCTCTGGCGATTACCACTGAGCTGAATCCTATCAGGTGTCAAACTGCACTGAATCAATTAGCACCTCTTCTCTCCTCCCCAGGAGCCAGCTCGCCCCCAGGCTTTGAAAAGGGCTGCAGTCTGTTTATCTACAGTGGGAACCAGCAGATCCAGGTGGCCCTGGCATGTCAGTAGCAGCTCCAAGAGGTGAGAAGATGGAAGCCCTGTTACACACAGCTCTCCCAAATGCAGCAATTTGCAGTGGAGATGAAAGACCTGCCATTTGCTGGGGTCACCATTTTATCACCTGCTCCCGGACTTCCTTGCAGGGTGAAGGAATTCTTTCCCCTAGAAAGGATCCGTTTCCATTCTTCAAACAGTAATGATGCATGCATGGTACCACAATAGGCAGCATAGAGACTCTTGCTTCTAGGAGTGGGCTCAAACCTAAACCCCAGCGCCGACAAATTTGGATCCAGATCTGAACTTTGGCCTATATTGTTACAATGGACAGAACCAAAATCCAGATCCAAACACCCCGAATCTATGGGGGAGTTTGGATCTGGATCTATCCCTGAACTTTGCGAATTTGGCTCCATGTCTAGTGTGAATTCAAATTCTAGACATAGGTTTGAGGGTCAGTTTGTATTTGAGTTGAGCTGGTTTACTCATTCCTACGATGAGTTGCCCTGATAAATGTGATTTTGTGCTGGACATCACCATGTCTGTTCAGCTGCCAAGGATTCAGAACACATTTAGGGTACAGCCAGTCCCATATACTTAGGACTTTTATTAACTCAAAATGTCTAAATCCTCATAAACAATAAGCAAATGCCTGTATGGTTATAACCCATTTTTCTCAGAAGGGTTATGCTTAAGTAATGCGTGGCTCCTTGCTTCCTGGGAGACCGTGGACTTAGAAAGATATCAGTCACAGAAGATGGATCATTGCCAAGGGGTCTAGTCTAGTTAGACTAAATGGATTGTAAGTTTTTGGGACAAGTTTAATATTTTACTCATTTGTACAGCATCCATCACAATGGTGTCTTTAGGTGCTACCATAACATAAATAAATGATGACAACAGCAACAACAATAATGCTGCTGCTGCTGGCCTGCCAGGAGTTTCCTAACAGCGGATGTATCTAATATTACACTGATACTACTCTAGAGGCCAAATCAGACAAGGTGTTAATGCCTGGAAAATCATTCCCCTGTCCATCCCCCAAAAATACATTCTCCCCATGCTAGGGACAAGCAGTTTATAAATGGCAGTGGGTAGCTGGGCAGATAAGAGCAGATCGCATTATGATGTACCACTTGGTCAGTGTTTTGGGCAGATGCATGTATTGTGATCTCCAAAATCTCGTCTCTGCGCGTTGCCCAGGACTGGGCACTGGGACGGTGGGAGGGGGAAGGAGAGGGAAATACCCGTCTCATTTTTCCAAAGTGATCACTCAGCCATTATTTACATTGCCAAAAAGGGAGACAGATTTGTGAATGAGCCTGAGATCAGACTTGGCAAAAAGGAGGAAGTCATTCATGAGTCACTTAGGAATCGAGTAATGCTGAACAAAGGCAGCTCCAGGCAGAGACATACTGTTTACATTATACGCACAGGCACTATGGAGCCATATTGGCACGCTCTGGTTTGCTTGCTTTTTGTTGTTGTTGTCAGTTTCTTTTAGAAATAGCATGTGAGGATTTGGGAACGTGAAAGAAGATATTGGCTTTAAAGCCCACTGAGTTAAGCCACTCCTTTAGCTGAGATTTTTAATGGCTAGGAGCAAACAGAAAGGGCCAGATTTTTAAGGCGTTTAGGGCACACAATCGCATGTGCATTTGCACATTTGTCACTCTGAGCATGCATGTGGATTGGATAATCGTGTGTAGAAATGGCCTGTTCTGGTTGCTTGCACATACAGCTGGGTGTGTGAATGGCACATGCAGTTGCTCACCTAAGCACTTTATAAATCTGGCCCAACATGTATTTATTTATTGGCTGTTTGTGTCATGTTCATTATGCACAGAAGCACAGACTCCTAGCAGTACGACAAACGTCCATGCTTCCTAGCTTAAACGGGGTGAGGGCTTATCATTAGCATCGCACAGAGTTTCTGCTGCACTTGCCAACAGAATAGCAAAGGTCACTTGGAAACTGACCTCTGCAGCTGATTAACGCTCCCGCTTAACACCCTGGGTTGCTGTTCATGCGTTTCAGGGTTTGAGGCAGCCTATCCTCTGCAGGCACTTAGACAGCACTGATGGATCCATTTTCTAATGTGGGTGCCCCTCGTTGAGTTCAAAAGTTGCCCAGGAGTGGTAGGATGTTTTACTGTCCAGAGCACAGGAGTAGGAATGCGAAGACCTGAGCTTAGGCAAGTCACATCACTGCTCTGTGCCTCAGTTGCCTCTTCTGTAAAACTCAGGGAGGGGGATAATAACTCACTCACAGAGTGTTGCAGGCTCACTGCATTAATCACTGTACAATCATTTAAAATCCTGGAGTGGGAGGAGCCCTAGAAAAGCAAAGTTTCACTATTATTAATGTTGGCATCTGCACAACTTGAATGGCTTATTGACTTCCATTGATAAAGCTCCTTTGTTCCCAAAACACTTCACAAACTACATGCAACTTAGAGAAGAATTGTGTTACCTGTCAAAAAAATGCAGCCTCTGCTGGGGTCAAACACAACAGCTGCATAACAGCATGTACCAACACTGTACTTTCTAAGTTAGGAATCTCATAGCCCATGGGTGGAGAGATATCTTGATGAAGCCAAGGGAGGGTAGGTGCCTCTTTCTTACTGCCAAGGCAGAATGTTATTATATAACTGAACAATTGCTCTGTGTCTCTAATAAAAGGGAATGGCCCTGTTTATAGAATGGGGTGATAAACCAGTGACTCTGGTATTAGTCAGAAAGTCGGAAAGTTTTCTACATACCAGCATTAGCAGGAACGGTATTTGCTAAGAGGGGAGGAGGTAGGACAGAGGGGAAAGCCTCTTATCCAGTTCTTCCCCATGTATGGATGTGAAGCCAGGGTTACTCAGCAGGATATGGCATAGACAGAGAACCCATCGAGTCAGATGCACTCCATGATATATCTCCTCTTCAAGGAAACAGGACAGCTAAGTGCAAATGGCACATCCCATCTCCTCCCCAACATACACAATGAAAGAGGAAACCAGGAGAGGGAGGCAGATGAAGATAGGGCCTTTGCACTGGAATGAGATGCCCAAGCTCTGCAAGGTGCAAGTTTTCAATTAGCTGACATTCAGTAAAACACCCAGGACTCCAGGCTTTGACTGACTCATAAGCCACAGCTGGACTCAAATGTATTTCTAGTTAGCAAACAGATGGGGAGATTGGGACACATTTGGACACTAGAGCGTGGCCCATCAATACTGAAATGAGCAATGGCGTGCAGACAGCAAGCTCGGCCCTTATTGAGCCGGAAAGTAGTGTTACATGTAACCCTTGAGTGATCCCTGTCGGTTAACATATGCTATTGCTAGCCTCAGTAGCAAGCCACATCCTGAACTCTCCAGCCAGAGCAAGGTGGGGCATTTGATGCCTGGGAACGTAGTTTTGAAAAGTCCCGAGTCACTCACTGCATCAGAGTAACATCCTGCACTCCTGTCCAGGGACCTCCAAGTACTTGGCAGACACAAATGGATTCAGCATGTGAACTAGGTCCGTATTATTATCCTCATTTCAGCGCACTCAGGTTAAGTGACTTGCTTAGTGTCATGTGGGAAGCAGAGCCAGGAAAAGAACCCAAGTCCCAGGCTTTTTCGGGGAGGCCTGATGGGCTAGTAGCTATGACACTGGCCTGAGAACCAGGAGACCGAGGCTTTATTCCTGTCTCTGCTGCTCTGTGAAGTCCCATCTCCTCCACCTCCTGTGTAGTTAGACTGGAAGAGCTTCGGGGAAAGGTCTGTCCCCCTACCACAGGTGCTGGAACTACGGGTTTGGGGGGGGATGCTGCCGCACCCCCTGGCTTGAAGTGGTTTCCATCCTATCCAGGGTTTACAGTTTGGTTCAATGGCTCTCGGCACCCCCACTGTACAAATTGTTCCAGCGCCCCGTCCCCTACTAAGCAACTATCCAGCACTTGGCACAATGGGGACCTCTAGGTGCTACGGGATCACCCTGCTGCTTGCTCTCTGGTCGACTGGAGCGGGTAGACCAAGGGTAGTGCTGGGCCACACAGGCAGGTCACCCTTTGAAATCGTTATCTGAGACTGCGACAGCCCCCACGCTGGGCAGGAATCAATGGCTGGCAGGGGCTTCGCAAATGAAGGCAATTGGGCAACGCTAACTTTACACCCGTGGAACTAAGATGGAATTTGGCCCGAAGACTAATGCATGTGGAAGAGAGGCACAGGTGGGACTGCTGTCATCTCTAGCTAGCGGGTGTTCCATTTCTTTTTTGATGCTCTCTATAGAGATAAACCCTGGCTATTTCTTCATCCGCATCCAAATTCTGCGCTGCTGACTCCATTGCTGTCTTCCTCACGCAGGGTCGGTGTGGATGTCAGTGTGTGTCAGGTGGTCACTTGCATCTGCCTGCAAGCAACTAGAGGTCAGTAAATAAATGCACTCAGGTCAGTACAGAAAAGCCTCTGGCAGCAAGCGTCCTTTACGAAAGGCTTGAGACAGCAGGCGTAAAGCACTGCCCTGCACCCCAGCACGCAGTCCCAGGAGCCTCAGGGGAGAAGCAGCGAGCACTACCCCCCAGCATAAGACATGTTCCGAGCAGCTTAGACAGGCCAGCATATTTACAAGTCTGACTCGTTCGGGGGAAATTCGCAGCATGACTCATGCGCCTTGCTGAAGTTCCTGAATCACAGCATTGTGCAGAGAAATCAGAAACGTGCAGCTCCCATCCAGGGCAGGACAACATCCTCTCTCAGTGTGTCATTAGATGTTCGCTGCATTGCAACATCCTCTTGGCTAACCGAGGCCTTGGGGAGGCTTCATGCACTGCGGTGGCAATCTGGAAAGGGCTGGTGTCCTATGGGCTGCATCTTTTCTCTAAGGTTAAGCCCCCACACTGAAGACCAAGCTGAACGCTGGGGGATTTAATATGCAGTGACCGATCAGAGACCTGTAGCTCTCACACACAGCAACATTTAAAGGCCTCTTTCCCCTGCTGTCCTGAACCAAACAAATTCTACACGTGTGCTCTTTCTACAGGCAACAAAGAGAAGCTTTTTCTTTGCGTTGCCCTGTCAACGCTGCACCCCTCCCAAAATGTCCCGTGCACAATTTATTTTCCCTTTCATTAAAGTCTCCCCACTAGACTGGCTCTTGGAAGCTCAATTTATGTTCCTCCAAGCTCTCGGTATATTATTCCTAGCCGGAACAGAAAAGTGCAGTCAGCAAGGAGGCAGTTAGGCAGGGAAACAAGCCTGTCTTTGGTTTCTTGCAGTAAGTCCTAAGCAGGGACAGGAAGTCCCCTTGCAGACAGAAAGTCTGCCGCACCACAGCGTTTGGCATGCTGCGCCGCCCCGCTCCGTGCCACCAAGGAGGAATTCCACAACAAAGAGAGAAGGGAGCGGGGGAGGGAGGGAGAGGAAAGCAGAGGGTGGAGAGGCGGCTGGAAATGCGGGGAGAGGGAAAGGGAGAAAAGAAGAGAAAGAGGAGAGGGGAGTTAGAATGAAAGCGTTGAGTGTGGAGAGAGAGTAAGAGAGAGAGAGCGCACACAAAGCTGGAAAAAGGGAGAGAAAAATATCCAAGCAGCCCCTGCATCCCCATCTCCTCCCCCTGTGAAACTGTTTGTCTGCAAACGCCTCCTTGGCAATCAGGTGGGAGCTGCTGCCTTGGGTATATGGAGGCAGCAGTGGATGCAGCCATGTAAGGGACCGGGATTCTGGGTCTCCTGCAGGTAACAGAAAAGAATCTACATGTTCTTCAGACACACTCAAGAGCCAGCCAGCCTGACCCTTACCTCTGGCACAAGTGAGCTTTGGAGAATAAAGAGTAGATTCAGAGTCGTATGCAAGTGATGTATGGGACCTCTAAAGGTTTGCAGTCTTGGCTGGGAAATCCATTGGCAGCTTTTCTGATGAGTTTTTAACTCCTTTATCCCCCACTTAGCCTCAGTCATTCCCATGAACGTTGAACAGCCTCTCCTGAGGCTCCCTTTCCTTCAGGGCATGTGGTGGCTTTGTAGGGTGAACATGCTGGAGGGTAACTGACCCTTTAGGCTTGTGTTTGATAGCAGTTCCCAGTAGGGTTTTCTTCCTATATATACACTTTGGCTGGGACCAGGGGATGATGCTGATTGCTGCCTTGATCTGTGGGACGAAGCTGATGAAGAAGGTGGAGATGCCATGAGTATAGATATGTTATACGGAGTGTTGTTGTAGCCATGTTGGTCCCAGGATATTAGACAGAGAATATTATTACCTCCCCCATTTTGTCTCTATAACGTCAACTAAGTTTTCAGTAGGGCCAGATTCTGAGCTGCAAGAACCAAGAGGTGTAGGGTCAAAAGTAGCTTTGTGCTATCTTTGTATTTTCAGGATTTGGGGCTAGCCCAGGGCCAGCTCAGCCCTTGGTTTAAGTGAGAGCAGCTCTAGGGGCTTCCCACCTCTGCCCATGGACTATTCCACAGCCCAGAGCAGTCAGAGCACAAAGCAATCCAGCCACTCCCCCTCATGTCCTGACATGTCCCTTCTTATCCTCAGCCACGCCCCCTGCACACCTGTACCTAGGTCACCGCATGGGGGGATGGTGTAGCGCAACCTACACTGCCCGTGCACCATCCCTGAATTACAGGGATTGTCCAGGGGGCTGGCAAAGCTTTGACTAAGCTGTTTAAAGGGGCCACAGCAGAACCCCTATGTCTCTAAAACTCTTAGCACCTGGACAAGAGCATTGACTGATTTCTGCATAAGCACAGTAACAGTTTCTCATTTTCTGTAAACCTTCCAAGGGAATTATATAGCCTGCTAACACCTGCCAATGTACCTAGAACATCCCTGGGCGATACATTATCTCCCATCCATACATGGGTAAACTGAGCCACAGAGCATGCCTACCCCAACATGAACCTTCCATTCAGTAGGCAAGCTGGGAATAGAAGCCATGAATCACATCCTGTGTTCTGACGGACGTACCTGAACTTACGTCTCCAGTTAAGATTATATATAGTTGCCACCAAAATTTAAGTGGTCTGAAAATGAAAAACATCAGTTGTGCCGTATGTAAGTTGTGCTGTATAAGAAAGAAAGATTAAACTGGTTTTACCCAGACAGTCCCCACCTTTGCGCAAGTACCAGTGCAACTACACCAGTGGTATGAATGATGGGAGATCAAGTTGCCAGTGTTTCTACCATACTGTCATTTAAACCTGCTCTGAGCAAATCTAGCGGACACACAGTCATAAAGATGTTGCTGGACACAGGCCCTTTGTTCACACTGCTGCTCTTTGTTGATGGAACTGCACCAGAAGTAGTGCAAGGGCAGGACATTCTTGGCTTTACATTCTAGTGCTAGCACTGCTACTGACCTGGGTTAGTTCTTTAACCCAAGCCTCACTTTGCCCATGTAAAAAAAAAACCCAGTAGTTCCCACCTACCACCTAGAGTGCTGTGAGGCTTCATTCATTAACACATGTAAAGCCTTTTCAGATCTTTGAGTGAAAGGTGCCATCCAAGCACAAAGTATTATTGGAACTCAAAGACATCTCCATCCCAAAGCAATACTCGCTGAGATCTTACCCACTAGAATGAGGGACCCTAGGGCTGCTCAAGAATAAGCTAATTTTTTCTTACACCAGAGGTCTTTCTGTCTGAGATGGTTCCTTTCTAAGACATGGATACAGCATGTCCAGCAGCAGTATTAAATCAAGACATTATCAGAACACTGCCACAAGAAGCTAGTTCCCCAGGTGCTCTGCTCTGAGATTCATCAGCTGACAGGAACCAGAGAGCAGATGGTATATTTGGGGGCTCTATAATTGACAAAAGTCTTGTGTTCACAATGGTATTTAATATACTATAGTTCATTCTTGAGAGTCGGGCCTGGTCTGCACACGAACTGGTACCAGTTTAACTAAAGGTGCAACTTCTGTATGTAGCTCAGCCCTAAGTGGTTTGGGAGCCTAAGTCCTAATCACCTAGTTTAGTGCTATTAATACTATGTCCATTTCATGGCGACGTTTTACAGTTAATGCTGAACTAAATATTTCATACTTCACTAAACACTTAGGCAGCAGTAATGGCCTGAGCATGGAACTAGGAGCCAGGAATTTCTAAATCATAATCCCAATCTGCTATGAAGTTGCTTTGTGATTTTGGACAGGTCACATAGACCTGGTCAAAAAGAGAAAGAAGAGGTAGGGAAGGCAATATTGTTACTATTGTTTTACAGCTGGGGAACTAAAGCAGAGAAAGATTAAGTGACTTGCCCAAGGTCATCTAAGGAGTTTAATTGAACCCAGATCTCCCAAGTCGCCCTCCAGTCCTTTAACCACAAGATCTACCTACACTGCAACAAAAGAAGAAACAATTTTCCCCTTTTTCTTCAAAATTTGAAAAATATTATCAAAATTCAGAATATTTCAACCAGCTATCTCAAGGGGGGCAGAGGGGAGAATGCTGGAGGAAAAATCACATACAAATAATTTTTTTTAATTTCAAAATTAAAAAAATGTCGATCAGCTCTGCATGAAAACATCCTTTGTGTTCATTTTTTCATCTGTAAAGTCTCTCCCGCCTCAGGTCCCCACCTTTATGGGGTAACTGCACTTCCTTACCTCCCAGGGGAATTGTGAGGATAAACATATTAAAGACTATGATGCGCTTAGATGTCATGCAGTGGGGACCATATAAAGTATCTAAGATCGATAGCTCTTTTTTGAACATTGTGTAGTTTCTGCTACTGCCTTTGGCCACAAAGTCATCACTACCTTCTGCCTGGAAATTCCTTGCCTGCATTCTCATTTTGCCTGCTCTGCTATTTCTTTTCATCCCAGATCCTGATTGTTAGAGACTATCTGTGCTATAAGCACCACTCGTATCTCTTCTGCACGCTCTTTCTTCAGCTAATATAATCCCAGGTTTTCTGGCTTTCTACATAAATTTACTCTTTGGACACTTTTTAGCAAAGGGGAAGGATGATTTTGTGATTAAAGCATATGACTGTGGTCTGCCACAGCTTCTTGTGTGACTTACAAGGGGAGGGCTAAGGGGGAGAAGAATAGGATAGCTCAGTGGTTTGAGCATTGGCCTGCTAAACCCAGGATTATGAGTTCAATCCTTGAAGGGGCCACTTAGGGATCTGGGGCAAAAATCAGTACTTGGTCCTGCTAGTGAAGGCAGGGGGCTGGACTTGATAACCTTTCAAGGTCCCTTCCAGCTCTATGAGATAGGTATACCCAGGGAAAGTCACTACCCTACATGCCTCAGTTTCCCTATATGTAACATGGTGATAATACTATTCACCTACTTCACAGAGGTATTGTGAAGCTTAATTAACATTTTCAGACCCTGTTTGGAAAGATCCATAGGACTGGAAATTATTACCCTTCTGGGAACCTTTCCTGACTCTTTATGGTGTGCGTTCCCCCCACCCCCCAATATGGTGTTTAAAAATTACCAGCAAGTTGCTGCAGTGCAGTGTAGTAGTGGATCTCTATACAGCACTAGAATGATTTCTGCCTGCTGTTCTGCAATTCTATTTGTCAATCCCAGTATTTAATTTGCTTTCTATCCAAGGCCGTTCATTGTCCTGATAGTTACATGGTTTTATCTCTTCTCCTCCCAGTGCTATCATGGGTCTGGCTCTAATGAATGAAAGAAAAAGGAAATCCCTGAGCCAGTCTCTGCTATGTGATCCGGTCCCTGTGCACATGACTCTCTGACTGTAATTGGCCAGCAAAGAATATTTCTGGTGAAATGAAACTCGCCATTAATGGAAGCCAGGAGAGCTGGCTCCTGTGTTAACTGCCCCTAACCCTAATGTACAGGGTGTGTCAGAGGAGGAAGGGGTGGGAAGAGTGATATGGAGATCTCCTACATCAATCCCCCAATGGCATTAGGTCTCACAAAGGCTGTACACCAGCAGCATAAGTTACAGCAGCCCCTTCCTGGTGGCCTTCCACCCAAGTTCTGACCCAGCTGGATTCTGTTTAGCCTTAGAAAACTGAGAAGAGAATAGCAGAAGGTGGGATGGCTTCAGAATTCCACGTCAGCAGAACCATCACCAGTCCTGCAGGTCCAAAGTGCTCAGACACCAGAGCAATGGGCATGATACAGGAGGTGTCCCCAGGGAGGAGTCCAGCCTCAAACCTTGAGAAATGTCTCCTTCATGGGCAAGTCAGAAACCTAGAATCAAAATATAGGGTCAGGCAACACAGTAAAGTTCTGCGAATGGGACTAAAGCTGGGTCTGTGTTGCCCACCAGTTACTTTTTATTAGGATTTGCAAATCCCAAACATGCATGCTCAAACAAGTACGCAGGTGTGTAAGCCAGGCATTCGCCCATCCAAATGCAAGGGTGAACATCTTGCAGGATGTGACCATCCTATTAAGGCTCAGATTTAAAAACGTGAGGCTGCCCCATGTTTTCAGGGGAGCTATCAGTAAGGTTTCTCAAAGACCACATGCCTCATTGTTCAGATGTTGCCCCAGTGGCACTTGCTTTCTCTGCAGAGAAACTTTACGGGATGCATTGCTGAATGGGCGGGAGTCTTGGAAAGCAACAACACATGCCAGCCTGAGAGTCAGCATGAGCTAATGTCTGCTGGGAACGCCACAGCTTAAAGAGCATTAAGTAGGTGTTGAAAATAAGGAGTTTCTTTCAAGAAGCTCTCTGTGTGAGAAGGTGTTACATGGCCCCACTTTGATGGATAACCATGGCCTAGCTTTCTCTCCTTTCTTGGCTATTTCCCCACGGTGGAGTCCTTCTCTCCGGTATTTCCATGATGTACAGGACTCTAGCATAAGGAAGACTGTTGAGTTAATACAATTGCTCTGGCATACAGCAGATGCTGGATATTACAATATGCCAACAGCATTCCTAGACAGGGCAGGTGAGACAGTATAAATGTTCCTCTGGGCTCTTAACACCCACACAGACAACAAAGGAGGAATTCAGTTTTCCGACTGTTGGTCGTTTGGAGAAAAGATGTATTCAGAAAAGCCTATTTGTTTCTCAAGAATGAACCATAAATGCATTCAAGAAACAGTCCTTGTCTCCAGTGCTAGGTATAGGCCAGAGGCTGCTCTTCCCCATGTGTCCAGGCAACATTTTCTCTCCCTGCTTGTTTGGTTTCATGGTTCTCTCTTTGTCACCCAATCAGTGCACACAAGACTGTATAGTCCATGCAATCACTAGACATATTGCCACACATTGTATAAAAGTATCCCATAGCCCAAGGGGCTGGATTAAAAACATCTGATAATAATAGTTATTTCCCATTAACTTTAAAAGCTGTTTCTTCAGTGAGCTACTATAACAAAACTTACCTTTTCTTTTCTTTGTAGGCATTAAGGAGTTAATAAACAGGGCCTGCTCCTGAATACCCTCTCCCAGTATTCTAATCGTGTGTTTACACTAGTATAAATCAGGAGTAACTCTCCTGAAGTTAATGGAGTTGATCAGGTACAATATTAGGGTAAGTGAGTTTAGAATCAGGCCCAAAGCCCTACTCATATGTGTAGCTCCACTGATGGCAATGAGGCTCTCCCATATGAAAGGTTTACTGGCATGACCAGGTTGGCAAGATCATGGCTTTGCAGGGTTTGCCCCTGATATTTCCTGCTTTTGTGAAAATTTACAAATATGGCAATTTGGTTGCACAAATGAAAAAAGTCACAGATCTTTCCCAGTTTTGCAGTGAAATCACAATCACGATTGATCACAATTCAGTGCCAACTTTTGTTGATTGTTCCATGAAAATCAGACCACTATTGAATTCTATACAAAGTGTTCAAATTTCTGAGGAAAATCCACCTCTTTTATTGACGATATATTCTGGGTACTTTCATTTCCATTGTGAATTTTTCATCCACAGCTAATAAATAATGCCCTTGTACATTTATTTTCTCCTAGAAGGATCACAAAGTAGCTCGAAATCTGCACAGCGGTCTGCCTCCCTTTTTAGACCCTTCGTGAGCTTCGGAGTACAGCACGCTCTTTGGGATCCTGTAGTCCGGCATTCACTTGACATGTCCAAGCCACCTGAGTCTTTTCTTACAAATCAACATTCCCGTGAATGACATACCAGCATGATTTAGCACTTCCACATTTGTCACTCTCTCTTGCCATCTTATTCGAAGAATTTTACGCAAGTATCTGATATGAAAGCTCTTTAGTCGTTTGGTATGTTTGGCATAAGTCATCCAGGTTTCCGAGCCATATAGAAGAGTGGACAAAACACGTTTTGTAAATATGGATTTTCACTTTACTTGACAAACTGTTATTGTTCCAGGCTCTGACTTGCAAAAGACCAAAGTTCCTGGCAGCTTTGCTGATTCTACTAGTGAGCTCAGCATCAGCACTGCTGGTAACAGTAGAGCCAAGGTAGCAAAACTAGTCAGCATCATCCAGATGAGTACCATCTAAGGTGATATCTGGAACTAATTCTGAAGAGCCTTAATGTATGATAACTGTCTTCTTCAAGCTCATGGCTAGCCCAAAGGTTTTGTATGAATCAGAGAACTTGGTAATTAGATGCTGTAGGGCAACAACACTGTGAGCCACAAGGGTTGCATCATCTGCGAACAATTGCCTTCACCTTAGCTCTGAATCTTGAAGTGTTAAACTACCCTCCATCATGTCTAGTGCAATACAGACACCCTCTTGAACATCATGGAACACGTCTACACTGACTACAATATCATCTGGGTGAATTAATCTGACCCCTCAAGGTCATGTTCTAGCACAACTTAATTTTCTAATAAAGACCAGCCCCATGAGTTAGAATTTCATCAGGACATTGTGGTTAGCACTCTTCTGTGAAAAGCGGCATGGTATTGTTAGTGACCTCAGGTGGCTTGGGCCTTTGCTTCATGTCTCCTCCAAATGAGAGAGAAAGCAAACGACAGGAAATACACCTTGAAATATCCATATGAAATTCTACCAGTACATGAAAGAATCAGACCTTCCCACAGATATTTTATGTAGTGTTATTTTCATTCTGATGCTTGGTTAGCAGGAGACTGAAGTCTAATCTCTGGTTAGAAATACTGCTGCTGCCATGGTAGAGGTGGAAAGTAGTGTTTAGCATCTCAGCAAGAAGCAGTGCCCTCACAAGCTGGTGAACGCTAGACTTGTATTTTACACACCAAGATAGGTCTAATTTCCTTGTCATCTAGGAATGCTTACAACACAACACAGAGTCTTTCTTAAAAGTCTGATCCATAATAAGTAAATAAAAGTCTTTGCTGACATTAGTGCATTTGATTAAAAATATGAATGCCAGTGAATCTACAATAGAAAAAAACAACAAACAACACAATAATTCAGGTTCAGTGTAAAACTGGAGACAAACCCTGAAAATGGACCTGTGAACAGGACATGTCAGGCTCCATTGGCTTCATGACCATTAGGATTTCTGATGCCTTTTAAAACTTTGTCTTATTTTCCTGCTTTACAGGATCATCCTAATGCTCTGATTTAAACCCAGGCTGCCTATTTCTCACCCACAGGAACTCAAGGAGACACTGCTGTGCTCAGTGTAACAATAACTATGTGAAAGCCAAAGGCATTTATAATCATTCCCTATTGTGAGCTACCACTAAGCCCCCAAATATGTCAAAATCAGCCACTTGTGCAAGATGCTGCTTGCATTAACCTGCCTTGTGATTAAGTAACCCTAGCCCCGCCACTGTCCCTATCTCCAAGACTATGTCAGACAGGTGTTCAGGTACAGACTTCGCCCTGCAGGCAGGGCTGCTATTTCGCTCCTCATCCCTGAGAGTCCATCAGGTTCAAAGGTTAGATGTGAGAGATGCTTCCCTGAGCACAATCCGTGTACCCTGGTGTCCTACCCAGCTCTTCCATAACACATTTCCCTCAGGATAGAACAAGAGACATTCTCCACACACACCATCATCAGGTCTTGTTTTTTTTAAGGACTGGTCCAATTCAGAGGCTCTGGACTGTTTGGGGAAGTGTTGGTCGTGGTTTTTTTCTAGTTGGGTCTTGAAACAGAAATTGTGAAATGCCACAAGAAAGAGAGAGTGTATATATTTTATTGGCCCAACTTCTTTTGGTGAGAGAGACAAGCTTTTGAGCTACACAGAGCTCTACTTCAGGTCCGAGAAAGATACTCCCAGCTGCTGTGTTGATTAGCTTATCTATCTATCTGTACACAGGAATTACTGGACTGAGTCAGAGCAATGGTCCAGCTGAGCTACTCCAGTGACCAGTCCCAGATAATTCAAAGGGGTAATTTTTTTCCTAACTCTAGTCATGTAAGGATTGATGTATGTCCTGAAGAATGAGGATTATTGTCATATAAATTTTTAAATCCTATTTTTTAATGTAACTGCGCATTTCATTATCCTTATAAATATCTGTCTTTGTTTATTTGAATCTTGCTAAACTCTTGGCCTCAGCAATATCTTGTGGCAGGGAGTCCCACAGGTAGGCATGTATTGAGTAAAACAGTATTTTTTCTTTTATCGGTTTTAAGTTTGTTGCCTTTCAGTTTAATTGCATGCCCCCTTGTTCTTGGTATGATGAGAGAGGCTAAATACCAAGGGCAGCCAATTTACCTTCTCTATGCAGGTCACTGTGTATCTCTCTGTCATGTCCCCTCTTGTCCAGCTCCCATGAGCGATACAGTCCTTGTCTTGTTGATCTCGCCATACAGATGACCCTCAACATTGGGAAAAGATAAAGAAGACTCAGTACCTCACGGCCTGGTCCCTGGAGCACAGACTTACCCAGGGGATCTGATCGGGGAGCGATTTGTGCAGTGTCTTGCTGGGCTGGGGAGAGCGAGCACGTGGAATGCGCACCTGCCCCTCAGTGCCACCCTGCAGTGAGCTCAGGCGGATGACACGCGGCAGCGCTCAAGCCCGGACCTGCGGGCCCAGGGGCAGGCCGGGGCGCGGCGCGGGGCGGGGCGGGAGCGCGCTGTGAATTGCAGCCCCGCGGGCTGGGCGAGACGCGGCTCTCCGCAGAGCCGGCCCGGCGTGTGCTCCGAGCTGAGGCCGCAGCTATGGAGGCTGGGCCCGCCCGCCCGGGGCTGCGGAGCGATGCACCTGCCGGCGCTGGGCTCGGCGGCGCACAGCCGACACGCGCCTGGCTCGGCGCACCCACCAGTGATTTGGCCGCGGCGGGAGGATGCTCGCGCTAGCCGGCTCCCAGGGGCGGGCCCAGCACCCCCTTCACTTGCCCACCCGCAGGGGCGGCTCTGCGGCTCGGCCAGGGAAAGCCGGGGAGCCCCACGCGCGGGAGTGCAGGCACCAGTGGGCCATTGGCTGGCGGACGCGGTGTGTGGTCCCAGCGCTGCTGGGGGTGGGGGCAGCAGATGCAAACGGGCCATGCGGATTCAATCCCTCGTTCAGAGGGGAAATAAACCCTCGGCTGGCAGGAGAAAGGGGCGTGCCCAGCAAGCGCCACATCGTCCCCTCCTGTGTAAAGGGGAGTCACTGGGGCGGGGAGTCACTGGGGCGGGTGCAGGGGCTGAATCCCCCCCAACAGCTGTTCCATGGACACCACTACCTCTCCCGTGCGGCGTGGCCAGGGGATCCCCATCGTTGGGGGGTGAGCAGCTGTCCCATCCGTGCCCCGCCGCCGAGTGGTGTGGCACACGGAGGAGGGGGGAGCTGGAGGTGTCTGTGCCCCCGGCGGTGGGCTTTCCGGGCCCGGGGGGTGCCCCCCGGCGGCAATAGCACTGCCCTTCCGGCTAGATGCACCCATGCTGGGAAGAGAAAGCTCAACTGTCCCGTACCCGCCAATGGATACATTTCACTCCACGCGTGGACGGGGCAGGAGATGGTTAAAGATTTGGGGGGGTTGGGATCCCAATGCCCCGGCCTCCCTCCCAACCAGCCAAACAGGCGCTGCCGTGAAAGGCTGGGGGTCAGCTGAAGTGAGGGCGTGCTGCTGGCGGCTGGGTCTGGCCAGTCTTCAGCTCGGGCTGGGCGAGCACCGCACTGAATGGAGGGACTGGCAGGGGTGCAGACACAGCACGTGTTAGGCACGTGTGGTAGAACTATCCCAGAGATTGCCAAAATTGCCCAGGGGATTTGAATACCCAATACTCGCCTTCCCAAGCTGCATCCTACACGTTTAACTTGCAAACGTAGTACCTATAGGGCAGGGGTGGGCAAACTTTGGGTATGGAAATTGTATGGCAGGTCATGAATGATCACGAAATTGGGGGTTGGGGTAGGGGATGGGGCGAGGGCTCTAGCTGGGGGTGCGGGCTCTGGGGTGGGGCCAGAGTGCGGGAGGGAGCTTCGGGCTGGAGCAGAGGGTTGGGGTGTGGTGGAGACCTGAGAACTCCGGCTGGGGGTGCATGCTCTGGGGAGGGGGTGAGGCTGGGGATGAGGGGTTGAAGGTGCAGGAGGGTGCTCCAGGCTGGGACTGAGGGGTTCAGAGGGTGGGAGGGGGATCAGGGCAGGGGCATGGAAGGGGGTCAGGGGTGCAGGCTCCGGGCAGCGCTTACCTCAAGCAGCTTCCGGAAGCACCGGTATGTCCCCCTTCTGGCTCCTATGCAGAGGCATGGCCAAGCAGCTCTACGCCCTGCCCCGTCCACAGGTGCTGCCCCTGCAGCTCCCATTGGCCATGGTTCCTGGCCAATGGGAGCTGCAGGGGCAGCCCTTGGGGCAGGGGTAGTGTGTGGAGCCCCTTGGCTGTCCCTATGCGTAGGAGCCAGAGGGGGGACATGCCACTGCTTCCGGGAGCCACGCAGAACCATGGCACGTGTGGAGCGGGGCAAACCCCCGACCCCGCTCCCCGGCTGGAGCGGGGCAAGCCCCCGACCCCGCTCCCCGGCTGGAGCGCCAGAGTGGCATAAGCCCCAGACCCCACTCCCCGGCGGAAGCTAGAGGGCTGGATTAAAACGTCTGAAGGGCTGGATGCAGCCCCCGGACCGTAGATTGCCCATCCCTGCCGTAGGGGAACTCTGATGGTAAGGGCTACACAGGGACTGCACCATGTGTCAGCTCAAACCTAACAAGCGCAGCTCCCGTGTCACATATTTGTAGTCAACTGCTGCTCTTGAATAAATTATTGATTGAAGATTATTCACAGATCTGATTCAGCGCAGAATTTCAAAGAACAAATCAACTGAGAAAATCCTGAAATGCTTGGGGACAATTTGTGAACAGAAAAAGAAGCGCAGCAAACCAAAGACATTCTTCGCAGTGAATTCTCCCATCTCTGCTTTTCTGTATGTGCCCAGACATGTTTTGCTGGTGTAGCTACTGAATTGGCTGTATATGGTGAGGGTACTGCTGGCCAGTGACTGTTAGAAATGTAGCTCAAAGTTGTGTTTTTCCTAATAGTTATTCTGCTGACATCCTCTGCAGCAACTCAGTCCTATTCCAGGACGCTGGTGACAAGGCAAAAAGCTGTGCCAAGCTCGGTTCCAAAGAAATAACTGTCCAGGAAACATCAGCTGTTTTGCATTATTAGATTAGGGTAAAAAAATGTGATTGCACAAACTACACTCAAAACCCACTGTGCCTTATGCTCGTTTCCAATAATGGTTTAAACTCTGTGGCCATGGCAGCAATTGGTTGACTGTCAGTATATGAACCTCAGCCAGAAAGTATATCAGCAGCAGGGCTAACTCTTCAGGGCGGGGCTGATAGCAGGTGTTTCACTGGAGCCTTGTGCAGGTTTGCCAATCATTCAACTTTCTTTGAGGAAAGCGGGAGAGGAGGGGCCCAAACCATGCAACTTGACCCACCGGTCCTTGCACCTGCCTGCACTACATGCAAATCAGACTGAGCCTGCTGCCTCATGTCAGGAACGAGTTACATCCCCCCAGAGCCACGGCACAAAAATGTGAGGACCATCAGCAGCTTGCATTGAAGTCCACAGCTAATAGCGGGTAATTAAGGAGCCTCCAGGACAGTACAGCTCTATTATCGCAGCTGGCATCAGAGTGTTTTAAAAGAGACCTCGATGCAAAACACTTTTGATACAGAGCCTGCCCTGCCCCAGTGATAGATGCATGAGTGCATAGGGTTAGCAGTGCTCCAGGACTGGGTGGGCAAGGAGACATTTCTTCCCAATACGGAAAAAAGCCCCTCTAAGGGGAAAGAGGAAAAAAGCAAGTGGGGGAAATATGGAAGCAGAGGAGCCTATTCAACTCACCACATTAGGATGAAGGCCGGAAGAATGGGACAGGGATGAAACCAATAGGATTTCATAGGAATTACTCTAAAAAACCTGAAGAACTTAATACAAGCTGCAAAGAGTCCTGTGGCACCTTATAGACTAACAGACATATTGGAGCATGAGCTTTCGTGGGTGAATACCCACTTCGTCGGATGCATGTGGGTATTCACCCACGAAAGCTCATGCTCCAATATGTCTGTTAGTCTATAAGGTGCCACAGGACTCTTTGCTGCTTTTACAGATCCAGACTAACACAGCTACTCCTCTGATACTTAATACAAGCTGTGATCTTTGCTCCAAGCTTTTTGAAGCACCCTGCAGAATTCTATAGCAGAGAAAGATTTCTCTATTCGCTCATCTGGGATGGACCAAAAACCCTATAGAGACAGGGCCGGCTCCAGGCACCAGCCCACCAAGCTTGTGCTTAGGGCGGCACCTGGAGGGGGGCAGCGCGGTGCTCCGGTTCCGGCCGCTGGCGAGAGCGGGGCCACGGCCGGGGCTCACCGCCCTCCCCCCGATGCTCTGGCCGCCGGGGAGAGCGGAGCCCCGACTGGGACTCGCCGCCCTCCTCCCGGTGCTCTGGCCGCCCTCCCCTGTCGCACTGGGGGGGGCGGGGGGCGGCCGGAGGCTTTTTTGCCTGGGGCGGCAAAAAAGCCAGAGCCGGCCCTGTATAGAGATGTTATTCTTTATCAACTAAATTCTATAGAAACATCCTGTAAGCTTAGAATAGGACCGAGCTAGGAACTTAGACCAGAGGAAAGGGGTAATATGACACTGAAGTAACATGGCCACCATAATATATCTTGCATCTCTGTAGGGCCTTTCATGCAAAAGATAAAGAAAGTATGATGCCCAATCGTGAGAAGTGAAATCAGTAGTAGATAGATATGGGTGTTCAGCAGTTGTTCAGATCCTCTCAGGGATTCAGCCTGAGAAACATAAGGATCTCTCCAGCCAACAGCGAAATGTAGTCATCTCTCAGGGGGGGGAAATGGCAGTCGTTCGACGGCACACAGAGATACCACCGGACAGTTTAGGACAGGAAGTGAAGAACAGCAGACCCGCCCAGTTGAAAAAGCAGGGGGAGGGGAGGATTTAGGGAAGGACAAGTTGGAATTTGTCCAGTTCTTCTAACACCTTTCCTCTTATGAAAAGTTAATGCTTTAGATCTCTGCCCTCCAGCTGTCCTGTAGGATGCACAGCAGGGAGCTGTCGTGCAATAAAATACTGTGATTTTTAAATGAGTGCTGGGGCCTAGATACTACAGCGATGGGTGCCCTAGACAGATAGATGGGTATGCGGGAGGATAGATAGATCATTTCCTACATGCTTCAAGTAGCTCAGCCAGCCCTGACACCAGCACAGACCCCATTTTCTTCAAGGCTCAGCAGAGATAGACAGCTCCCTACTTATAGACTGTGCTATCTAACATGGACACAACTCTTGTTCCAATGCTCGGCTTGACATGAGACCTCCAAAGGGTGGTGCGGTGAACAGATTCACAATAGCCTCTAACACCCATAACTGAGAAAGCATTTAAGAGAGGGGCCTGATCTAATGTGCTGAGCACAGGCCTGCGAGGCAGACATTTGGTAGTTTTAACCTCAGCGCTAACTGCAGCTCCCTTGATAGCCTTGGACTGCCTCCTTGCCTCAGTTTCCCTGTTTGTAAAATGAGGTTAGTGATACTTACCTACCTCCCACGTGTGCTGTAAGGTAGGGGATGGGAAAAGTACTATTTTTAGCCAGCCTCCACAAATTCACTATTAGAGATTAGGTGATGCGGTGGGTTAATGCAAACATAATAAAATACAGCTACATTTGGCACAGACCCTTTCATACAAACTGTATCGCAAAATGCTCAGCAGAGTTAAATAAGTCATGGTCATGAGAGTGGGAAACTAAGAGGGACAGGCAAGGAAAGATCAGCGATTGCTATCTGGGATCTGAAATGGGATGGAGAACCAGTTACATTCAGAGATAAAGGGCAGCTACAACTGCAGGGGAGAAGGCTCTTGCACCCACAGTGGTGCAAGCATGTGACAGGAGGAGAAAGGAGTACAGTGGCCAGGAATGGACATGAGAAGCTGGAACATGACTATGGAGGGTTTTAAAAACTACATGCATGCAGCTGGGCATATGCCTCATACACACTGGCTTTCAATTTGTCATGTGTTTGGGGCAGCATTTCCCAAGGCAAGAGGGTCATCTAACTAGCTTAGCCTCCGTAATGGTACCTACCGTGTTACTGAGCATTACCTCTGGGGGGGAGAGGGGGCTCCTGCTGGTGAGCGGGAACGGGCTGGCTAGTGTGCATGTACTTCACGTGGCAGGCGACACCCTGAATGAAAAGAGCCTTTCATCTCTGTTGACCTGCGTTCAGATGTGATTTAGGTCAACAAGAATGAGTTGAGCAGTTTCACGCTAGCCACCCGGGGCTAGCTGGCCACATGTCAAACTCACCACACACTTGAGCACAAATTATAGTTTATCACTGGCAGAGCGGAGTGAGGCGTTTACACTGTCTGGCTGTGCTAGGACTGGTCTGCTTGCGCTGCCAGACGGTGATTAGTAGAGCTGGTCACAGAAACTTTGAGGGAACCATATTTTGTCGGAATGTGCAGCCCTGTTGAAGTCAAAACACAGTGAAATTTTTGCTGGAATTTCATTTTTGGAAAAAAAAAAAAAAGAAAAGAAAAAGTTCCAACAATTTCAAAATGTTGAGACATTTTTGGAACAAAAGGTTTCAATTTTGTGTTTTGAATTTTATTTTGTATTGTATTCTATAGTGCAGTATAGACTACAACACCTTGAACCAGTCAAACATTGAAACAAAACATTTCAAATGAGCCCAAACCATTCTCCCCCGTCCCCCAAACGTTTCTTTTGTGAGGACTTTTGAAATGTTCAGTTTCTGTTCCAGTTTGGAATGGAGCCAAATGTTAACATGACTGGAAGTTCCATCTACTACACGGCTCTAGTTATTAGTAAAGATGGGCTGAGCTGGAATGGGGGCTCCAAACACCCCTGAACCCTGGGAAAGTTCAGATTCAGACCTGAATCTGGCGCTGAGCTTCACAGCATAAGTCCATTTCTAGTTTGTGCTAAGACATTATCAGAAAGGTAGCATGGTCTAATAGACTATACCTGGGGTTGTGCGCAAGGAATCCCTGAGTTCTTATCTCGCTTGACTGCATGCCTGTGGAGAACTCATGTAAAGTATCTGCCTCACTTTCCCCGTATTTAAACTGGGGTTAATAATACTGAGCTGCCCCTCCAGGGGCTAGGATGAATCAGTTATTTGTTTGGAAAGCTTTTTGAAATATAAAGTTCACATTTTTATTTGTGTGAGAGTAAACCCTCGCTCTGGCAAATAGTCTTCCTGAAGTCAATGGGACAACTTGCAGAAGCAAAGATTGCTCACACGAGTAAAGCTTTATCAGATGAAGCCCAAGCTTCTTGGTATTAACATAATGGATCCCCTGCTTTCACAGCCATAAAAAGTCTAGGCCATCGAAAGAAAACTGACTCTCTCTTGTTTTAAAAGAAAAACTCTGAGTTGGCTCCACCTTGGAACGTGGAAATGGACGGCAGCTACCCAGCAGAAAAAAAAATATGGAATGACAGTAACTTGCTGAGCCCCTCCTGTTCCCAGCCTCACACCACAAAAGTTCCTTCCTAATAGTCCATTCCACAAAATACCTGATATATTGTCACCAGAGGACAAAGTCACTTACCAAGACATTTGACCTGTGGCTGAAGCAAACCTCTTTGTACGTCAGTTTTATCTGTTGAAGAGCTTGTGCCCATCCATTTTAAGGCAAACTCCCCTCCCCTCTCTTCATCTCTAAGTTTTAAACCATGCACTTCACAGAGGGACCTCCACCTATAGATGGAGAGTAGAATAATGAAGTTGAGCTCCACCATGCAGGGTTAGAGCGCTCTCCCCTCTGAGTCAGTGCTGACCCCAATGCCCCTGCATGGCATTAGAGGACACTGTAATGGTGTGGGTAAACTCAGTAGTATGGGACATTCTTCCCTCTGAGTCAGTGCTGACACCAATCCCCCAGAATAGTGCTAGCCGGTGCTGGGTCTCAGAGAGTGCAGTGGGTGAGTCAGTATGAGGCGCTGAGTCAGCACTGATGCATCTGATGAAGTGGGTTCTAGCCCACGAAAGCTTAAGCCCAAATAAATGTGTTAGTCTCTAAGGTGCCACAAGGACTCCTCGTTGTTTTTGCTGATACAGACTAACACGGCTACCCCTCTGAAACGTGAGTATTGACCCTAACGTCTCAAAGTGGCACTAGGGGGTGCTGTGTGCTGGGAGAGCATGGGGTGCTCTTCCCACTGAGTCAATACTGACCCCAATGCCTCAGCATGGCTCCAGTGGGTGCTGTGTCACTCCGTATGCTATTTTTCAGATAAAGCCATGGGCCTTAACGTCAATGAGATTTCCACGCATGCAGGTAAAGAAACATACCGGAGACAAACTGCCTTTGTTCAACACTAAGAGCCTGAGTCTCTGGTTCATTAGGGCTGCCTTCAGGCTGCTCTAATTTATGCTGATGACCAGACCAGTGACCAGATTTCTTAGGACTAAGTGCCCCCCTCCAAGTTCCGGTGCCCTGAGGATCTGGCCTATCACCTTCTCAGGCTTGCTAGGCCCCTGACATTGCTTTGCAGCTCTAGTGGGAGGTGAAAATATACATCTAAAAGAACAACATGCATCAAGGGGTTTTTTCACCTATGAATTATTGAAAACACAAAGAGTCAGAAGAGAGGCAGACACATCCAAGCTGTTTCCCAACATTTATGAAAGAGGAGGTTGTAATTAGCCAACCCCTGTGGTGAATGCATTTATCTGGAATCCAAGGAGACTCCCATCACTACTCATCTAAATAAACATTCCAATAAACATGGGCTGATGCAATTAACACAGCTTTGGGGGACGACAGGCAGCCTCCCTCACACCTGAGGTGTCCTCTCAGGATCCAGGAGGAGAACTGACACCCTCCTGAGAAGGGAGTGGGGTGAGAGCCCAGGACCCCCAGATCGCCCTCCCCACCAGCTTGTTAATATCCAAAGTGGCTGTGATAAGAAGCAGTTCCTAGGCCCACAGGTGGGAAGGTGTCAAGTCGTACGCACGGAACTATAAACAGTGCACGCTCGTAAAAAGATCAAAGCAGAAAGAGTTTATTTTCAGAATGTCTGTTTCCTCCATGGAGCTTAGAGACAAAGAGCTTTTTGAGTGCTGGGGGGTGGAAGGAGAGGTGAAACCTGAGGGGGTAGGAAGAAAAAGTTCTGATGTTTAATCTCTGAACATTGGACAAGAGACTCGTGGTCATAAGCTCAAAACAGCCATTGATATGATCAGCCGTAGGACAAATCTTCACCTTGGTCAAATATCAGAAGTTATTTGCATTTAATCACCCAGGCCAAATGTAGAAGACAATGTAACCAATTGATTTCTTCCCAAATACCTTTTGGCCACAAATACCAATTCAATACCCCTTGTTCGAGGTAAGCACCTATTAGCCCTGAACTGGAAGCCCAGTTGCCATCCCACCCAAGTAATTAGTTGAACTAATGCTCAGAGGCTGAGTTTGAATCATGTAGGAGATTCAGAATCAGAGCGCAAGCAGCTGACATGAGTCCCTACTATTGACGACAGGACCTAGAGCACAAACAGCACGAGCAAAGCCTGTAAAACTGGAGCCCTTAAGCAAACTATTGTGAAATCCGAGTTGGTTTTACAGAGTATACAATTCCACCATCCAAACCGGCTTCAGCATTGAAAGCGTTCACATTGAAATAAACAAATGACCATGTGCACATGGTTATAGCAGCCAGGATTTCCAAACAGGCCTAAAAAGAGATAGAGACCCAAATCCATCGACTTCCCATGGGAATTGAGCACATACCCTCCGGCTCCTTTAAAAATCCCACACTGCACCTTTTCCATGGGGATCATGGTTGTTCTGAGCACATGGATGGGGAGTCCTAAAGGGATCTGCCGGTCAGAACAGATTTGTAGCAGGTAATCAGACTACAAGGGTGAGCGGTCAGAGAGCTAAGGGGGATATTAATTTTGGTGTTAATTCAGTAATAATTGTAACCTGGGCTCCCCAGATCTTTGGCCACTTAGATTATTTTGTTTAAACATCCCCACTCTCCTGCAACTTTTGGGTTTTGGAATTAATTTAGTTAATGATATCGCTACTACTGCATAAACAGACCACGCCCTCAAGTTAACATCTAAATCACTTCTCATTCTGGCATAAGAAATCTATCAATCTATGTAGGCAATTTTAAGAATCATCCACATGGCGTATAGGGCCTAGCTCCTCAAAGGTTTTAGGCGTCTAATTCCCATGGGCAGTAAATGCCTTTGGGGCTTTGGAGCCTTGGTGTTGAAATAGTCCCTTACAATATACCTGTTTTATTTCTGCCTCTCCAAGAGGAAATCTAACAGTAGCTTTGCCATGTGTTTTCACATTTCTATCAGATATTTGTTATGAAGGGGTCAAATCCTCTGTCTTTATTCAGAGGCAACACTCACAGGAGTAAGGACTTTGGATTTGATCCCTACACAGAAAGATCCCAGCACCGACAATACATCCTTTCTATCAATTGCTTCATTGCGAGATGCACCAGAATTATGTAATTCAGTATGAGCTCACTCTCCTCCCCCCACGTCACATGGAGAGCAGGGCTGCACCCCTGGCTCAGGCAGCTGCCTTCTCCCTGACATGAACACACAGAAGTGTCAGTGTTAACATTCGTATGGAAATGTCCCGAGGCAGGAAATAGGTAACATCTGTCCCGGAATTCACAGCACCTGCTTCCTCACACAAAGTGTGCTGCTAACCAGTTCCCCCTATAGGAACAGACATTGTGCTGTGTAATGCTGTTCAATGCAGCCAGCAGTGTCACTGGTTCTGTCAATGGAGAGAAACAAACATTTGTCCATTAACAATACATTCTTGTTTTAACATGCACTGCTGACCCTCTATTCACATTTGAAGCAAGATGTGTGCATACTGCCCTTAAAGAAAACAGAGAGCATTAGATTATACCCACATTGCAGTACAGCAAAGTAACAGTTACGGGCCAAATTCTGCTCTCACTTACACTGGTTAAACCCATTGACTTTTATTAAAGTCAATTCCAAGTTTACACCAGTGCAACTGAGAGCAGAATTTGGCCCTCCATGTATTTTCCTAATCAACTTTCAAAAACTTATTAAAGAGAATGTAGAAATGTGATTGAAAGGTGCTTGATGGGCCTAATTCATGAGGCCATCTATTCAGCCACAGAGCTGGAGTTGCACAGAGTTTCTTGCTGAAGTACAAAGCGATGGATTTGCACCAGAATAACAGGGAAGGGAA
Source organism: Malaclemys terrapin pileata (assembly GCF_027887155.1). Classification (NCBI taxonomy): domain Eukaryota; kingdom Metazoa; phylum Chordata; order Testudines; family Emydidae; genus Malaclemys; species Malaclemys terrapin. The sequence goes on along the minus strand of NC_071516.1, from coordinate 16,876,166 downwards.
TTTCCCCCAATGAGTACAGCAAAATGTAGACTTCACTGGTTCAAGTATAGCTACATACTCCCCACCACCAATGTGCTTCAGCCCAGAGTTCAATTTCCATGGTCTACTCAGTCCCTTCACTCTCTGCTGGCACATGCCAGTTCAGTGCCTGATCCAAAACCCACAAGGGCTTTGGAGCTGACCCAGAGTGACTGTCACGATCAGCTTTTCCCATAATGGTTATCACAGTTTTTAAAATTTATTTTTAATTGACTGAAATAAAAGGAATGTATTTTCTCTTGAGAAAGAAAATTAAATATACACGCTACTCTCCCAAATCCTCCCGAAAGCACCTGCTGGGGTTCTGGCCATCACCTTCAAAGTTAATAACTAGTGCGAAGGAAATATGCTGCACATTCTTCAAGAGAAATGACACTCTGTTTAAAAAAAAAACATTTAGCCCACCTGTTTCCTGCCTGGAACAACTCTGAGCCCTAGAGGACCTTACTGTGTCGCAGGCAGCCATGAAGCGGAAACAGCAGAAGACCAGAGGCATTTTGCACACAAAGTGCTTTCTTCTTTACCACTAAGCAGTTCTCAGTCACTAGTATTCATGTTTCATGGTCTGCACTAGAGATGGGCCTATTGCTGTAAAATCTGATCCGGCTTCACACCACTTCCTCTCCCCAGGAGAGGGGACAAGTGTTATGTTTGGGTCCAGGGTTCTGGTTCAGACAGGTAGAGAAATAGGAGCCACACCACAATTGGCATCAGGATTTGCATTTCAAACCCCACCTTCAGTGACGTCAACAGTCACACTAGGATGTAACTCACCCATTGTGAAACTCTGGTAACACGACTTCCCCCCCCCCCACCTCACCCCCACAAATAAACTCATCAACATTGAAAATTAGCATCAACTCATAAAACTCTTTTAGGTCCATCCACAGCCAATGCAAGATTGCTCCTTGCAGTATATTTTATATCACTAAAAAAAGAAGAACAGGAGTACTTGTGGCACCTTAGAGACTAACAAATTTATTAGAGCATAAGCTTTCGTGGACTACAGCCCACTTCACAGTCCACGAAAGCTTATGCTCTAATAAATTTGTTAGTCTCTAAGGTGCCACAAGTACTCCTGTTCTTCTTTTTGCGGATACAGACTAACACGGCTGTTACTCTGAAACTTTTTATATCACTGTTACCAGTGTAATTTTAAAAGTCCCAAATGATTGGACTTCTGTCATAGCTCCCTAGGGGCCTAGTATCAGGGGGTAGCCGTGTTCGTCTGTATCCACAAAAACAACAAGGAGTCTGGTGGCACCTTAAAGACTAACAGATTTATTTGGGCATAAGTTTTCGTGGGTAAAAAAACTCACTTCTTCAGATGCATGGAATGAAAGGTTGCTTGGTTGGGATGTTTCCTCAGCGATTTAGCCTAAATTCTCCACTTTTTACGTCCATCCCATTATGCCTTCTTACAGCACCCTAATTCCTGGTATTTGCACCCTCCCATATTTGTAGAACCATTAGCACGTTCCCCTTTTACCCACTCAAGCTACACTGCACATTGTTAGCGCTTTCAATCCATGAACCAGCCCCTCCAAGGCCCTAGTCCGTTTTGTTTCTCTCCTCTCCACTCCCCTCCAGCTGGTCTAATTCTCACTGGTATGATATCAAATACTTTATTAAAATCAAGGTTCTGATCCTGCCATCATTACCAGTGTAGTGTTTGATACACGATGTAATCCCCTGGGGATTATGCCCCATAGTAAATGTGCATGCTTGCAGGATCAGTCCTTGATTGGGTAATGATATCAGAAAGAGCACTCAAGCCTCTCCTAGCTAAGCCCTGATCCAAAACCCATCAAAGTCACTGGAAAGAGCCCTATTGATTTCAGTGCACTTTGGATCAGGCCCCAGTTTGAAGTAGGGTGACCAGACAGCAAATGTGAAAAATCGGGACGGGGTGGGGGGTAATAGGAGCCTATATAAGAAAAAGACCCAAAAATCGGGACTGTCCCTATAAAATCGGGACATTTGGTCACCCTAGTTTGAATCCAGCCTATAGCTGTAGGGACTAAGATTGGTTACCTCCAAAAGCTTTTGAGGAATAAATTTGAGGGTCTCAGTTAAATTCCCACATCAAAAAACCCACTGCTACCACTGACCCCCTTGTTAACATTCTCAGCAAAGAGGGCAAGGATTGAAGGATTATGAGGACTGTACACTCCTCTCGTTTTTAGAGCTGGTCCTAGGGTGACCAGACAGCAAACATGAAAAATCGGGACAGGGGGTGGGGGGTAATAGGAGCCTATACAAGAAAAAGACCCAAAAATCGGGACTGTCCCTATAAAACCGGGACATCTGGTCACCCTAGCTGGTCCTTCTAGGCCCAGGGGTCGGGGAAACGTTGGCAGGTCAGCCCTCGGGGGAGTTGTCCTTGCTCGCACTAGTCCTGTTGCTTTCAGGAACTGGTGTATGTCTGGGTTCTTTTCATTTCCCACCTGCCTGCCTTCAGTGGGAATTTAGTGTGCTGTAAGTGTAGGTTCCTGGACAGCCTCCACAATGTTTATTCCAAACTCTCCCGTCCTTCCCAACTGCACACTTTGTGATTCATAACTACAGCTCATTAGATCTTCTTTAGAACCCCCTCCAGGGACGTACAGTCCATGGCCACATCTGCGCACACAGCACAATTAAGAATGGCAAACTGTGTTTAGGTAATAGTGAACACCTGCATGTACCTCCTGCTAAATCAGACTCTCAGAGACACTATGGGGACTGTCTCTGAGACTCATTGTTCTTCTTTCCTGAACTGCCTCCATTGTGCAGTAAAATGTACCAATCAAATAACCATTTTCAAATTAACAACATGCGAGTCAGAGCAGCAGCACTGAGCGAGATGTTGGCAGGAAGGACTTGACTCGCAGCAAAGTTAATGAAAACAAAACTCAACAAATAAATAGCATTCCTATCACTGTCTCTCTAAGTGTCTGGCTGGTTCCCATTAAGTGTATCTTTCCTGGTAAATGACGTAATGCTACTCATGACGTCTCACATAAAGGGCCAGACCCTGATCCTTTTAAAATCACTGGCCAAATTCCCAGTAGCTTAAATGGGACAGAACTGACCTCCAAATCTTTTCATATTCCTATTTACTCTAAGGCAGAGAAAGGCTGTAGTTGGAGCCTATGCACCCTGCTCATGTGGAACCCCAAAGCAGGGAATGCTTGTGGGTTTCATTATAAACCTGATCTATAAAAATTTCTAACACCTGTGCATGCAGGTTAGAATTTGCACCAAAGTGATCCCAATGGGATTTGCGAGTGTTAATACTTAAATGATTGCGCATGCACAGATGTTTACAGTGTGCATGCAAGAGTCAGAAACTTCACAGCCTGTGCACAGGTGTTTGAATCTTCACAGTGAAGGCACAAGAGGTGTGTGTGTGTGTGTGTGTGTGTGTGTGTGTGTGTGCGCGCGTGCAAACAGCAGGCCAGGCTTTGAAAATGTCAGTCTTTCCTTATTTTGCCTCCGTTTTTCAACCTGCTTGTTTACCATTTGGAACGTGCTAAATATGGTTATTATGAGATAGCACCTCTATATGATTTAAACACTCATGGGGCCAACCAAGGAGAGATATTCCATGCTAAGTGTGATATAAAGTCTTCAGATCCCTTTTGCTTTCCTTCAAATGAAAACTGTTAATTAAATGGTCTGTGTTGTAGCAGCTGAAAATGAGTCATGGGGATGGTGAAGAAATTAATATTTTATATCCCCACTGAGCAGAGGCCAGCAGGAGGCTGTGGGCCTGTGAGCACACTTGCACAGATAAATATTGCTCACTTACTTGGCCTTGTGGAATGGGATGTGCCAGTTTTTCATGTAACGTTTCTGGAGCTGTATGCTAGTGTTAATTACAAGATCATTAATTGGGTCCCACTCATGAGATGTTTGTTTTTCTCTGTTCCTCGGAGCAATTATATCAGCAGTGACCTACTGAATAACTTCATTAGAGGAGTACAGGGATATGTGATAGCTTACCCAACTCTGCAGATTAGATAAACTGCATGTAGTTGAAGGCCCATAAAGCAGGTCAGAATTTTGCACCTCACAAGAGCTGCTGAGAATTTTATTTAACAAAACATGCTTTTCGCTTTTCGTCAGCGACCCCAGTTTTGCTTTAGTGAAGCAAACTCAATAACATTAAACGCATTGACTTCACTTACCACTCTGAGTACTGGCCATTACCAGACAGGTTTTGTAATGGCACCAGGAAAAGGGCTATGGCATTACCTTGGCCAAATGGCCTCTATTTTTTGTAAATGGTCAGAAAACCCACAGCACTTTAAAGGTTTGATCCTGCTTCCTCTGCAGTCAATTGCAAAACATCCATTGCCTTCAACAGCCCAGACTTGCTATTCTGAAGCCTTGTCTTTGTCCTAGAGAATGTGCCTCTTATAAAACCAGCGAGCTACTAAACTTTTATAGGCCACCAAAGTACATTACCTGGAACCGGTTGATCTTTTTTTTGACTGAAAAATTGTCCCAGTATAAAAATGGGGTTTCATCAAAAATGATTTTTTGGTGGGAGTTGAGGGAGTTGTTCAGACATGTTTCCATTTTTCAAAGGGCAATTTCTAAATAAAATGAAAAATAAATTGTTTCGTCTTGAATTGAATTTTTCAAAACCTACCACAAAACGAACACTCTGATTTGACTAGAAATGTAATTTTTTTATTCAAAACAAAATTAATTTTTGTGTCTAGTTTTGAAATTTCCTGCAAAACTTATTTTTTAAATGAACAAAAAGGCGTCATTAGAAATTTTACATTGGGGAGGGGACCCAGTTTTTGAACCAGTTCTAATAGTAAGTAACTGTACTACACAACAGGGGCTAAATTAATCCCTGGTGTCACTGTGTTACAATCAATGGGTTATGTCAGGATAAATCTGGCCCACAAATTCATTATACTCTCCAGAGGATGAAACTAACCATGTTTTCTTAACCCCTTCCCAAACTCTCCTGCTGACTAACTCACTAAGAGAACAGATGTTTAAAAAAAGATCAAATCTCTTTCAACCTACTACAACCTGAAATGCACAAAACATTTCCTGCTGAGACAGCACATTCACTGGAGAAAGGAAGGATCACATCCGAGAGGCTGGTGGGTTTGGCGGACGCTTCCTAACCTTGCTTTCATTCACATTTTTATCAGCTGCCATGTTTTCCTTCTGTTCCTGTTCAGCTTTTTTTTTTTTTTTTTTTAGGGCTAAACTAAGACCTAGTGTTTGATGTCTGGCCCATTGTTGCACACCTCACTTGCTCTCCCCCTCCCCCCCCGTTTGGGTGAGATTTTTCATATTTTCATAGCAATTATTTTCATTTAACTTATATGATTCTCTATTCCTACTTGCTTTACTAAAACACACACCCACACAATATATATACACACACAAGCTACCTTTGTGGAGATGATAGCCATGTGATAAACTGTGACACCCTATACTGCTCTCCACACACTTCTCTGCTGTTGGGGGTTTGTACTTGGGGTCTGCTTTAAGACTATAAGCTTTAAGACCTTTAGCCTTTGTAGACCTAGTCACTGGAAACATTTACTTTTGACTGTGAGAGTGGCTGATTCTAGTAGTTAGAGAAGAGCACAGGACTCCTGGGTTCTCCACTGACTAGCTGTGTGGCGCTGGGCAAGCCCCTTATCTTTGCTGTGCCTCTGTTTACCCATATCTCAAATGGAAACAGTACTGATCTACTTCACAGGAGTGTGGCAAGGCTTGCTTAGGGCAGGTCTACACTGAAAACACTGCAGCGGCACTGCTGTAGCTCTTCAGTGAAGATGCTACTATGCCAGCGAAAGAGCTTCTCCCGGCTGCACAGTTAATCCACGTCCGCAAGAGGTGGTGGCTATGTCAGCAGGAGAAGCCTTCCCACTGACATAGTGCTGTCTACACCAGGGGTGAGGCCGGTATAACTGCGTCGCCCAGTCCACACCCTGAGTGACGTCGTTATCCCGATGTAAGTTTATGGTGTAGACCTGGCCTTAGGGTTTGTAAAGTGTGCCTATGGAAAGTGCCGTGTATGCAAAAACGGTTACTAAATTGCTGGTGGTTTGAAACCCACCTTAAACCTTTCTGCTCCAAATCAGGGTTGAGGAAAGTAAAGCCACTTGGTGGTACATTGTGATTCTGCTGAAGGACACTACAGCCGTCTGGACATACCACATCTCGCTATAAACAGGCCCCAGCTCTAGGCTCCTTATTCTGGCAATCATCCTCTAGTTGTTTTGTCAATCTGAATGGCAAGTGTACCTAGAGCTCTGGAAGCTCAGGAACACACACTGCCTGACACCCCATGGCGTCATCCGGATGACGTTTCCTGTTTATATCCTGTCCTGAGCCTTTGTCCCAATTGGAATTCAATTCCTGGCAACAGGAGAGCAGAGATAATTCCTGCAGGAAGCCGAGGCGGTGGGGATGGAGGGAGAGGGGCATCGCCTGGCCTCTTGCTGGGCCAGGATGTGAATGACTTCCCGTCTTCCTTTATAAAATAAAGTCAAATGTTGATATAAATGGAGCCACTTTCCTTGCCCCCTCCATCTTTTTTGTTATTAATGAATCAACTTAGGCTTCTTTTTATTTATTTACTTTTTAACTATTTGCTTCTCTGTCAGTGGAATTGGTGCTGGGGCCGGCAGCATGTGCAGTGCAGCCCAGCAGAAGAGGGCAATTAATAATTATGACTGAACAGGGGCATTGTAAAGAGGCAGTGTCGTAACATGCAACTTCCTCTCTGGAAAGCAACTGTAAGAAACTGCACCCTCTTACTCAGCAGATCTGCCACACTGTATGTTCTGAGTCATCTCTGCAGACTTGGTGGACCGAAAATATCCACAGATCAATACTTTACACTGGAGAGAGTCAGCTGCACGTCTGCTACACCGAAGGAAAGGGTCTGTTGAGATTCCTATAATGAAAAATCTATAAGGGAAAATGTGGGTCAACCACACTTCAGTGTTGTCATTATTAATGCATCCAGGGTGAAATGCACCTCTGGGTGCAGAGGCACTAAAGCCCTGATTTATGTGGGAATTAAGTGAGGCATAGACTTCATGCTGGTCTATGCGCAGGGGCAAAATTCTGCCTGGAGGGCACGATCCAAATCCAACTGAAGTCAATGGAAAGACTCATATGGACTTTGAAGGGAGTTCGATTAGGAATTTTACTCTGAAACTCGCTGGTCCAGAGAAGCAAATGAGTTATGTGTGATGTGTGGGCAGAAGGGGTAGCACAAAGTCTATGCGCCACTTAAGCCACTTTTAAAAGAGGGTTTCCGTGGTGAATAGGTCATGGACTGACCCACTGCATGGAGGTGAATTTACCCAAGATACGTGCACAATTAGTTGTCTAATTTGTGTGCACTATTATAGCAATAGTCCAGGTGGATTTGGCAAGTGCACATGCAAATGGAGTTGGTTAGGCACATATGGCTGCACAGCTACCTGATTTGCACAGCTGTTCAGAAATTGGAACTCCCATTCAGTGGGAAACATGGACATTTTGAAAAAAATAATCATAATTCCAAATCGGAATGAAAATCCAGAATTCTGAAATATCCCACAAAATGGCGATTGAGGATCACTGAAACCTTTCTTTTCAATAGTGCTGAACTGATTCATTTCGATAAGGGGAAAATGTTTTGGTTTGGCTTCATGTTTCAACTCATTTTGTTTTAACTTTATATTATGTTAAAATATTAAATATCTATAAATATAATACAAAATCAATCATAGACATGTAGGACTGGAAGGGACCTCGATAGGTCATCTAGTCCACTCCCCCGCACTGAGGCAGGACTATAGACCACTCCTGACAGGTGTTTGTCTAACCTGTTCTTTAAAAACCTCCAGTGACAGAGATTCCACAATCACTTTAGGTAATTTGTTCCAGTGCTTAACTACCCTTACAGTTAGGAAGTTTTTCCTAATGTCTAGCCTAAATTTCCTTTGCTGCAATTTAAGCCCATTGCTTCTTGTCCTGTCCTCAGTGGATAAGGAGAACAATTTATCACCCTCCTCTTTGTAACAACCTTTTACGTACTTGAAAACTGTTATCATGTCCCCCCTCAGTCTACTCTTCTCCAGACTAAACAAACACAGTTTTGTCAGTCTTCCCTCTTAGGTCATGTTTTCTAGACCTTTTATCATTTTTGTTGCTCTCCTCTGGACTTTCTCCAATTTGTCCACATTTTTCCCCAAGTGTGGTTCCCAAAACTCCACCCAGGACTCCAGTTTAGGCCTTATCAGTGCTGACTAGAGTGGAAGAGTTACTTCCACTATTAGTTTAGTGTTAATAACAGTCAAAACAAAATGAATTGAAATAAGAAAGTCAAAATGAAATCTTTGTACCTTATCAAAAAAACCTGTTGATATTATCAAAAGGAAACAAGAAAGTCAGACCGTTTTGTTTAGACTTTTCCCCATCAAAAATGTTGTCAAAAATTGGCACATTCCTGCAAAACAGTTTGATTTTGACAAACCTGCATTTTTCAATGGAAAACTGTTCCATCAAAATGCAGGCAGCTCTAGCACACCGTTGCACTCCTAAACTGTCTGAAAAGCTGATTCAGGGGGCTCTCGTGGACAGAGCTGAACTCCGATCCCAGGGCTGCTGACTGTCACGAATTTAGTGTGTTGCCTTGGGCAAGTTACTTAACTCTGTAACATAGGCTCAATAACTTACTTACCTACACCACAGGGGTGTGGTGATTAATTAGTTAACATTGTGCAGTGGTTTGAATATAAAGCACTGTAGCATTGGTAGGTGTTATTACAAATGCCCAAGAATCACTTGGGTTAATTGTTTTGGATACAGTTCCCCTTGAATACACAGTGCATCCAACACACCTGAATCCTTCTATGTCGCTTGTTGAGACAGGACTGTGTATTTTATTGCTGCCTGGAGCCAATGAACCAACTCCTCTGCACTCCATGAAACTGCCAAGCTATATAATACTTCCTTAACTAGCAAGGGTGTTCTGAAGATTAATTACATAATGTGTGCACAATGTTTTGAGATTTAAAGTGCTATATGAGATGTAAATAATCATTAATGAGTACATACTAATAATGATACTAGATAATAAAATTAGGAATGTTGAATGCAATCTGAAAGGACTCCATATTTGACCTAAGCTCCCTGAGTTGCATTAAGATAATGGTTTACCAACCATCCCATTCATTTAATTGCAGGGTGGAGAGGTTTTGAAGTGTTCTGTTTGCTGCTCAAAGTGATAGACAGATAGCCCAAGATTAACCATGAGCTAATCAAAGCCAGCTAATTTATCTGGCCATTCTGCAATTACCTCCCCATGTCTATATGTCACCAGACTTTACCCGATGGGCTTTGAGATGTACAGTGATGGCAGCCTGCTGCATGTATAATCCCGGGGGAGGGGCTAGCTTTGCCTTTTGTGGCTCTCTTTTTTACAAAGGCCTTTCTGCCCATTCGTCCTCCCTGAGGACATCAAATCCCCTGAATGGCCACAAGATAAAGGAAACAGGCAAGAAGAGGGGAAAGCCTCCTCCACCAGCTATACTGACAGCAGAAAGTGACATAAGCCGCTCTCAAGAGAGACCAGGGTTTCCCAATTATCTTCCATGCCAGGCACAGAAAACGCAACCACAGCTAAAATGGAAAGGGAAGGCAAAGGGATGGAGTCCAGTCCATCCCTACAGAAGTTCTTGCAGAATTTGTGTCCCAAGGGGTAGGGGGAAGTTCCAGTAAGGGTAACGAAACAGCCACAGAGACTTATTTTGCTGCCACAAAAGAAACCTCTCCCCTAGTGGGACAAGTGTATCTGGGTCTCTGTCTGCTGGACAGATGGGATAAACTATGGTACTGCAAATAGTGCATCCACCTCACATACCCAGCCCTCCAAGGGTGGGATTGTCAAAAAGAGAGTTAGGAGGCCAAGTCCCGCTGAACATCAATAGGTCTAGTGCTCCTAAATCACTTAGATGAAAATCTCTAAATCCAAAATCGAGGTGTCCACTTAGTAGAAAATGAAAACTAAACGAAAGAAAATCCACTCCAGAGATTTCAGCACCACCCCGAACACTTAGTACAAATGGCAGGGCATGAATTCTCTTGCTGAGATTTACCACATTTGCAAGTATTTAAATGCTATTGTGGGTATTTCTAATCTGCTGCAAGTGTTTCAAGTGTGTTGTGAATATTTCAAATCTGCTGATTTATAATCTACGGTGGGCATTCATAATCTGCTGCATAAGCCACTGCAGCTGCGATTCCTGTCTCTGGATTTATTTCAGCAAGTTGCCATACTTTTTATAAATTGTCTTTTTAAATTGTTGGGTCAAATTTTCTCATTTACTCTTGTGACACCCCCTTACCTTTTGGCTACTCAGTCTCCTGGCTGTCCATCAGGACTCCCCATGCATCAGGGGTTAGGGAGAGGACCTTTTCCAACATAATGCCACTCCAATATCATTCAAGGGAGCCCTGGTGACGCAGTATCGCTAACTTTCCATGGACAAAGGCAGGCATTGGGTAGCCATGCAGGCCCTACATCATTACCTCTGGGTGAGGGGGAAGGGGTGTACTGCATACCAGGGTCCACAGGAGAAGACACACAAGGGCTTCAGGATTTGGCCCTATCTATTAAAAATTGACACGTATTTGTTCAGAGACCAATAAGCCTGGCAGTCAGGCTGTTCCACTCAGTGGATGGGTTTGGATACTGAGCTCATATAGGAGCAGTGTAAATCCTGCACTTCTGCTGCCTTATTTAGACAAGTGCCAGACGCTGTAACAGCCTGAGAGGGAGGCCTCCTCCCTCGAGGGCTTTAGCAGTGCTGCACTTCAGCATGTCTCAGGCAAAGTGGAGCAGGGACAAGGGCAGGACATTGCCCTGCTTATCGGTTCTTGGGAATTGCAGTATTGAAGCGCCTAGCCACGGGGTATGTTTCAAACAAAAGGCACATCATAAAGGTATTAGCCTTAAGAATTTCATTAGCATCATTACTAGCTTTCAGGACCAGAGTCCTGATTTTTATTGTACCTGTTAAGCTAGCCACACATGTTGGAAAGGAGGAAGCAGAAGTGAATGTACCTGATCTAATCACAGCTGGGCCACTGTGGTTCTGCTCTGGAGAGTGGCAGATCTGCTTAGTGAGACACTGCAGCAGTGACAGCTGGTGACTTGAGACACAAAAATAATCCTTTGCCACTTTTTTACTCCTGTCAGCCCTGCAAAGCTGGCATAGCTCTGAGAGAGGGAGCTGGATTCTATGCTGGTTCATGCATCATCAACAGAATTGTCTGTTGTATTTCATTGGCAACCGTGCAAACCCAGTGAGGGCTATAGGACTGCCCAGGTGTCACTGAAGATAGAATTCAAAGGTAGTGAGGTTGGACAGATGTGACTGAGCCTTACAGAATGTTTATTACTGGCCATGATGTGTGAGAAGGAAAAAACCCCAGTTTGACGCTCAGGTGCCAGATTTAGTTGGGGGACTGGAATCATCAAATTATTGTTAAGGCCGAAGTCACCAGATGGCTCTGAGACATATAGTCTTAATGTAAACACTTACAGTCTTCATGTTTGAGCAAGATTTTAGTCTTTGAAGAATGCTGTATTGTTGTTAGTTTTGATATGTACTAGTCCTTTGAGAGAAGCTGTGACAGATAGGAGAGAGTTTGCACTTGTTATGTTCACGGCATACACACAGCGATGTTAGATAAATATATCAAATACTCTTGCTGGAAGTCTGCAAAATAACATTACTTTTATTCTTAGAATCCAAAATAACTCACAGTAACCAAAACACACAGAGAGAGACAAAGCAGGCTGCTCCCCAAAGCAGATAGACACAACTCACCACACCTTGTTCTAGGCTGGGTCTTTCCAGACTGACTCTGTCTTTGATTGCACTTTCTTACAGAGCCCCTAGCCTGAAAGAAGGAACAGAAATTGCCACACAGCTCTCTCAAAGTGACAGCTTGCAGTTCCAACACAGTCCTCAATACACCACAGCTCTCTGCTTTATTCTCTATATTTTGAGGTAATTCTTGAGGCATAACTGTGCAGTAGTATAGGGCTGAGATTTCTGGAAGAGGGGGCTGTGTGCATGCTATTTGCAACAGCCCCTATTCTAGGAATGGGCGTATATGTGTAAATAAACCAGATTACACTTAGAATATACTCAGACTCTTGTGACAGATTTCTCATCCCCTGGAAAGATGATCTGTAAGGTCCCAGAATTCTGCTATTGATGGGAAGAAGGGCCAACAATGGTAAACTCAGCACATGTAAACTCAGCACATTTCATCTGGATTCAATGAGAGACAATAAACATGCAACCATTTTCAATATTTTTTCCAGAATAGAACCAAAGTTTAATGCCATTGCTGTGAAGAGAAAAGCAGCTGTGTCCCTGAAAGTATCAGTCCTTATACACATCTTACAAATAGTGTCTGCTATGGAGTGTAGCAGTTATTAAATACTGCCAGATGGGTGAAAAAGTTCCTATACATCTTATCTACACACTGGTGATGAGCAAACTTCAAAGGGTCCAGCACAGCCGGGCTAAGCATCCAGAGCGAGTGAGATTCTCAGCTAGTGTACATCAGTGTCACTTCACTGAGTGATTTACACTAGCTAAGCCTCTGCCCCCAGATGTTTATCCTGTCCTATCTCAACCTCTTGGGGCTGCAGAACTTGGGAGGGATCTCTCAGTAGCCCTTCTTGTGATATTTTAACACTTATTCCTTTCAGTCCTAGCTGTACACAGGTGGTGTGGTATGAAAATGAAAAATACTACTACCTGCCATTCATATTGCACCATTCATATGAAGATTTCAAAGTGCTTCACAAACGGCTAATGCCTCCCAACAGCCCTATTAAAGATGAATAGTCTCATATCTTTACCACGGCTGGGGAAACTGAGGCACGGGGAGTTTAAATGACTCACCTGAGGTCATACAGGAAGTCTGTGGTTGAGCCAGAAACAACTCAGATCCTTGGGCTCTGAGCCCTGTACCTTAGCTACATGACCACATACAGGTCCCATAATGGGCGAAAAGGGTTCGCTGATCTTCATGAACCTTCAAAATATGTTTGCACTGGCTCTTGGTTAATATGAATCAATTTTCACATATATATATGTAAGCAGAGGCAGTCACATTACAGAGCAAAGGCAAGGTCTATTCTCTATCAGTTTAAGAGCCTATAACTCTAAAACCCTGGTGGCAGAATAAGATTCACAGCCACTTATCACCAGCTGAGGAGAATCTCTGAAATAGTGCTGAAAATCTGCAGAGCCCAGGACCAAAACTCCTTTATGTTCAGAGGACGATCACAGCTGTGTGGAAGCAGGGATGTTCCGTGGGCCAGCACCAGGCCAAACCTGGCCAGTAGTTACCTTCTTCAGCCCACGAGGTCAAGCAGAGAGAGACTGCTGAAAAGCATGAGTGCTGGAGACGCTGCCAGAACAGCCCCTGTTATCACGATCCCTGGAAAGGGAACAGCGAATGGCGGGAAAGGCCAATGGATTTTTTAGGAAACCTGATGGCCCCAGAAGAAATACTCTGAAATGCTCCGATTCTCTGGGCCGTTTCTAAGCTGCTTTGGAGCAGTGTGTTCCTCTGAGTCAACAGTTACTCTTCTCAGGGTACAGCCGGAGTGACCACGGCTGCATTTTTAAGCTGCCTGTCTGTCTGTTTCTGTAAAAGCGTGCAGGCAGGCTGGACTCTTACAGGCACAGATTGTCTCTGAGAGACATGTAGCAGTGGTTTCCAGGTAGGGTGCAAGTTAACGGCAGGGGGATGGTAACGTGGCCCACATCCCGTGCAGGGAAGTGAAGTAAGAACCTGGCCCATCTCCCACTGTGGGCGATTTGGACCATGGGCCTGGGACCTTGGTGCTGGGTGCACAGGAGGAAGCAGGTGCTGTGCATTACCAAGCCAGCAGGCAGGGGGTGGAGAGGGAATGGCCAAATCTTGGCTCCACCCTACCCGCAACATACTGGCCAACACTGCTGCATTTGCACCACGGTGCAGTGCTTGCTGCCAGGGTAGGCCAGCAGCATGTTACGCACACACACATACACACCACTCCCTGCCAAGCATGGGGAAATAGGGAGGGGACTGTGACTCAGAGGGGCCTCTTGGGGAAGACCACTTTATGCAGCATGTCTTGCCCAGGGCTGTGCCTTAGAGGCACAATCTAGCCCTGCATGAATAGGGCAGGAGAAAGCCAGTCACTAAACAAGGGCTGTGCTAGTTTATCTCAGCAGGGCTAGGTGGGCTGTTACTTTATTTGAAGTCAGCTAGAGGATCTTCGCCTGCTGCTGAGAATTAGCTCTGAGCTTGCACTTTTCTATCTAATCTATCTGTCTGCACATTAATGCCAAGCTCATCATCACTGTAGTAGCAGAGTGCCTTTTACATATCAGCTTCTTTTATCCCTTTTCAGGGTGACACCATCTTCCACAGCCCATGTGCTCAAGAAGCACGGCCATTTCCTAGGGCTGTGCAAGATCTAAGTGTGCAGATACTTTGCCCACAAGAGACAAGCTTGAAAGCCAGAGGTGCATGACTGCTCCACTGCGGGCAGGCAGTTGTTTGTTCAAGCAGCACCCGCCAGGGGACACAGTGCCAGTGAGCAGGTACATACCACCAGGAAATACACACTGCTCTGCTTGATAGCCACTGCTTGGGCTTGAGGAGAGCAAACAGGGCCACAGGCTGGGGCCCACTGAATTAGTCAGTGTTCTGTGGCATCCCATTTGTCATCCTTCTGCAGGGTCTTGAGCATGTGGCTGTACCTCAGGAGGGTGCAAAACGAGCTGTCATTTCCTACTGAGCAGGCAGTTCAGGCAGAGAGCTGATATGGACTACGGCCTTCAAGCATTCTAGGCAGCCCCTTTTTCACCCCAGTACCCTCTCCAACAATGCAAACTTGCATGCTCCATGCAAACACTTCACCCCACAAAGCCAAGGACCCGCAAGGCTATATCAGGGTGGGGAGAAGGTATTATGGTGTGGGTGCAAAATTCCCCCAAACCACCTTCCTGGATCCTCCTAGCCCTGCCTGTCCCAGGAAGCGAAAGTGTCAGGGACCCCGTCTACACTGGGAAATTGCAGCACTTCTCACCCCTGTTCCGTTGGTCTAGTGCTAGTGCAGTTCCCCTGGTGAGAACAGTAGGGGGTGCAAGTGTTTCTACCACTTGTTATGCTCTGATGCACCCAGAACAGCCATCCCAAAACATAAGGAAATCACGGCAAGAATCACAGCTGGGTGGTCAATCAAAACATGTAATAACCAGCAACAGCCAGAACAAAACATAATTACAGTCCAAATGGCAGGTATGTAGTAGCAGGCTCTGAATAACTGCACACACCTAATGCTATGCTCACACGCACATGCACACACATGCAAACTGGAGCATGGAGTTGTGGGAACAGGCACCAAAAAACAAACAGGAACAGGGGGCAGGCAGCAATAAGGCAACGCACACCCCCCTGTCATTACACCACTGGATTATCCTACCCTGCTAAAATCTTGGAACACATCCCCAGTTTCTTAATGTACAAGGACAAAGCTAGTCCATACCAGCTTTTATGGACCAGATCAGCCATGTGTGCAATTTTGGAGGCTGCAGCTAGGAAGAAAGGTAGGCTTGTGCTTAAGGCCCCAGCTGTGGCAACAGGGGACCTGAGCTCTTTGCCCACCTCTGCCCTAAATTCCAGGGGCCTATGGTAGGGTTACCATTCGTCCGGATTTATCCGGACATGTCCTCCTTTTTGTTCTAAAAATAGCGTCCGGGGGGAATTTGTAAAACACTCAAAATGTCCGGGATTCCCCCCCTCCCCCGGCAGAGCAGAGCGAGCAGCTGGGAGGGCTGCAGGAAAGTCCCGGGCTGGACTCTGGAGCAGCTGTAGAGGAGCCGGATCCGCCCTGCATTCTGAGCCGGCAGCTCTCCCCTGCAGCCCGGTCCAGCAGCACTGTGCAGAGCCAGGGACCGGGTTTTGTTGTGCTGGGGAGCGCAGCCATGTGTCCGGCTCGGCTCGCACAGAGCCCAACACCCTGTTCTGAGCAGCAGGGTAAGGGGGCCAGGGAGGTTCTGGAGGGGGCAGTCAAGAAACGGGGGGGGGCTTTTTGGGGGGAGTGGAGAAAGTTTTGGGCAGTCAGGGTACAGGTAGGGGGTAGGGTCCTGGGGGGCAGTTGGGGGGGGTCTTAGGAGGGGGCAGTTAGGGGACAAGGAACAGGGAGTCTTAGGTAGGGGGTGGGGTTCTGGAGGGCAGTTAGGAGCAGGGGTCCCAGGAGGGGGCAGTCAGGGGACAAGGAGCGGGGGGGTGGGGAGCTGGGAGTTCTGGGGGGGGGCTGTCAGGGGGCAGGAGTGGGGAGAGGGATCGGAGCAGTCAGGGGACAGGGAGCAGAGGGGTTTAGATGGGTTGGGAGTTCTCGGGGGGGCTGTCAGGGGGCAGGAGTGCGGAGAGGGATCGGAGCAGTCGGGACAGGGAGCAGAGGGGTTTAGATGGGTTGGGAGTTCTGGGGAGGGGCTGTCAGGGGGTGGGGAGTGGTTGGATGGGGCGTGGGAGTCCCAGGGGTCTGTCTGGGGGTGGGGGTGTGGATAAGGGTTGGGGCAGTCAGGGGACAAGAGGCAGGGAGGCTTAGATAGGGAGTGGAGTCCTGGGGGGCAGTTAGGGGCAGGGGTCCCAGGAGGGGGCAGTCAGGGGACAAGGAACGGGGGGAGGGTTGGGGGTTCTGGGGGGGCGGGAAGTGGGAGGGGCAGGGGCGGGGCTCCTCCCGTCCTCTTTTTTGCTTGCTGAAATATGGTAACCCTACCTATGGACAAGTCACCAGATCTTTCTCTTCCTCACCGTCCCCATCTATAAAGCAGGGCTGCCAAGTCCATACCATCTCAGAAGGCCTCTTTGCGGCTTAATTCATTCCAAGGCATTGAAAGCCAACAGATCCTTGGAAGGACACCATTAAGGCAGTGTGTATTATCATGATGATGTGGCCCTTCACGCCTGCATTACAAAAACCCTGGAGTGGCGAAATTAAAATGTTTTCACTGTGAACACGACTGCAGCAGAAAACAGGCTCTGTAAGATGGCACATGGGAGAGTCATGCTCTTTGCAGGATCTGCTGCAGCAGTGCCTTGTGCCCGCTACGCAGGATCAATGTCTAGACACCTCCCAACAATACACTGAGGCATTGTTTTTAATATGCTTGGCCTTGAGGTGGGCTTTCCCTCCATTCCATAGCTGTTTATTTTGCTCTCTCCCTCTCCGGCCTACATATGTTACCTCTGTTCATGTATCAATATTCCCCCCGGGGAACGAGGGAGGTTTTACTTGTAAGGGACTGAAGCCAAACTGTGCTCATCACAAGAATTCACACGTTAGGTTAAGCAAATACAGAAGCGACACACAGCTTCTCCAGCAATCGGTCCCTTCAGCAGACACCTCAGCTTGGGTGTTTTGGTGCGGCTGGTTTATAATGGTGCATAACCAGAGCCCGTCAATGGGGTTTATTTCAAACTCATCCAACTGGCTGATAATGATAAGCTAATCTGAATGGCTCTATTGAGTAGACTAATGAGCTATGCTACCTTCAGAGGCTAGATTGTTCTAGCTATGAATAGATACAGAACAGGAAAGCAGTAGCAGCTTTTTACAGTGGGGGAACCTGTCTAGGTTTAAAGGCTCCAAACTACCTACCACATGTTATAATTGAGTCTGACCCTAACATGCAACCTGGCTTCCAAGAACAGGAAAGAACAACAGCTGGTGCAAGGAGGGAGCTGCTTTATAAAGAGAGGGACAAACACACAGAACTGTCAAGAGATCAGCCCCTCTCACACAGGCCATGCAAGTCTGCTGAGCTCTCCGCCTGCCAAGGAGCCAATTTGGGCCAAAGGCCCAGCACCAGGGACACAAGAGCATTATGAATAGAGGAAGCTCCCCTTATAAAGAGAGAGGCAGGGCTAATTATCCAGTGGTTAGGGCACTAGCCTAGGTCTTGGGAGACCTAGGTTCAAGTCCCTGCTCTGCCATAGATTTCCTCTGTGACTGCTTGGGCAAGTCACTTAGGGCCAGGTTTTAGGCGCCTAAAGATGCAGCTCAGAGCTTTTGAAAATCCCACTAGTTGCCCACCTGGATCATTTGGTGCATTGAAAATCTGGCCTCTAGTCTCTCTGTGCCTCCATTCCCCACCTGTAAAATGGGGATAACGGCACTTGCAAAGGGCATTGGGAGGATGAATACTTTTGTTCTGTGTTTGTCCAGTGCCAAGCACATTGGGGTCCTGGCCCATGACTGGGGCTCCTAGGCTGTACTGCGTAACAAAGAATAAATGTTACTAATAATAAATGCATTAAAGATTGTGAGTCGTTCAGATAATGGGGGCCAGATAAGGAGCTTAGCTAGATAAAGACAACCGAGCAGTATTGTGCAGTAATGGGATACAACAAGTTACAGCTCCTTGCCTTCACCTTCCAGGCTCCACACTGCGCCATCCTGCACATGCCTCCACCCTCCCTCCTGTACCCCTTTGGCCTGGCAGCAGTCTAGCTGCAGGATGATGTAGTCCACGGGGACGGGAGCCTTGGAGTTTATTCGGAGTTTATCCTGTTGCTCATTTCATTGGCTTGGGAAACAATAGCCAGGGCCAGAGCTTAGTGGGACTGAGCAGGTAAAACAGAGGGGTCAAGAAGATAAACACGTTCCAAATTGGCACTGCTGAGGCCCAAGGCCAGAGCTCTTTCAGGGATTAGATCCCCGGTGCTTGTATGAGTCACGTGTTTTCCTAATTACCAATAGTAATCTAGGCAGGATCATTGACACAGCGCGGGAGTAAAGCCCAATCGTTCTAACAGAGCCATAGCATGAGGGTGAATGTAACAGCTACTGGCAGGAAGAGATGGGCTGAGATATAACCACAGACCTAGTGTCCATATGGAAACTTTAGCTGGGCACTGGACACCCAGCCTGTGTCAGTGCCTGGGGTACATGCATGTTCCTTAGCATATTGTATATACGCATATGCACCGCTTGTCTTTCCTTTGTAACCACAGGAAGAGTTGAAACCACACACTGCCTGGACCGGGGAGAAGTGGAAATCTATCAGAAATGTGTGTTAAGGTTATTCCCCTCGCACCCTCATTGTATGCACTTCCAAAGGCATATTTCATACATGGCCATGAGCTACCTGCCCATCTTCTCTGGGCTGGGTACTCATCATGGGTACACCATCTGTGGGCTCCTTTCACCAGGAGAAGGGAGAAGGAGAACTGGACAAGAACAGTCAGAAAATTCAGTGACTGGCCATAGAAAATTACTCATAACTCCCTGTGAAAAGCAGATCCTAAATGGCAATTCTATACACAAAAACATGCGTGCAACAGCATGTCTAATTTGCTCATGCAGTAACTACAGCTGCCCAAGCAAAGTGGGTAGTTCCCCATACAAACCAGCTGGTTAGACACGTGCCAGTAACTGATCAGCTGACTGTAAGATTGCCTGCACAGTCACTGGCATTGTGCACAAATGCGTGCATGATTTGCACATAAATGTACTTTGTATTTGTAAAGAACTTTAAAAATAATGATCATTTTGAGGAGTCAGGAGGGAAAAGAGCTCAGAGGAGACCCAGCAATAAAGGATGAGTCATTCCAGCATTATGGGCCTGATTCCAGAATCTAGCTGTGCAGTACTTAGTGCAGGAGCTGAGCTGTGTGGAGGACGTGGCTCTAAGCCACCTTCCCACTCTCCTGATCTTTGGCTTAAGAACTTTAGAGCATTCTGCTGGCCAAGGATCAGCAGAGGGCCCCAGCTCCACCCCTCATGTCCCTCATCCTCCCTACATCTTGTGGGAGGAGATCAGTAAGTGGCATAGAGCCAGCTGTGCTGGCTTTACATCCCCCAAGGAGTCCCCTAAGTCTGGGAACCCTCTCCATCCTCTTTGGGCAACTGTCCACCTTCTTTGGGCCACCAGAGCAGCACAAAGAGGAGAGAGGAAGGGGCCAAGCCTGGTTCTATAATTGGTGTGATGAGTACATGAGCTACACAAGCTGTAACAGACACTGCAGTGAGCGTAGGAGAAGAGGACCCATGACTTATTTCAAGCAAAACAATAGGAATGGACGTGGCTGAAATAATGGAAAGGCCTTTACTTTACCAACGTGCTTCCCTCTGATCTAGACGCTTATGTTGTCTCTGCACTGAGAAAATACAGACACCCACAGCTCACATGCGATGCGAGGAACTTCCAAATGGCTTAGATATGCCTGCTCATGTTGCAACTCATGACCAAAGGCTGCTTGTTGCAAAACAAACCACACTTGACGTCACCAAACAGCTGGGAAGGGAGGATTTTTTTTTCTCCAGATCACAGCAAATAGCCACAGAGATCTGTGAAGTCGGGTTACAAGCAGCTTCTTCAGAAGTTACGAAACTAAATCAATGTTGGCCAGTGCTTGTGAAATGGGCAGCGAGCTTTGTGCAATCCTTGTGGTGCAGCAGAACATCGTCAAAGTAACAGGATGAATGCTAGTGGAGGGGAAAGCCGATCGATAAGGTGCACTCACCATCACACAGGATGAAGCCCAGGTTTCACAGGGTCAGTTATGAGACATATCCAAGTGGTCAGATGACACTACAGATTCCAGCACGCCCAGGAGCTGGAATTCCAAAACGCTCACTGCCACTAGATGTCACTGAGGCCAAGAGCTTTGGAGGATTCAGAAAAAGATTAAACAGGAGAGCAGCCAGTTTCATTAGTAGGATTAAACAGTTATATTAAGGATCTTCAGGCTCTGTTGGCTCAAGCCAACCATTAAGTGTCTGGGGTTAGGTAGAAAGTTCCCCTAGGGGCTAGTTATTTCTTCATTGTCCTCTATGGGGTTTCTTGCCCCTTCCTCTGAAGCATCTGGCAGTGGCCATTGTCAGAGACAAGATATGGGACTGGGTGGACCCTGGTTTTGATCAGTAGGGCATTTCCTGTGTTCCTATATTGCTCTTATTGTAGGTCCCAATACACATGTGATGCCATGCTATTAATCCAAGGCTCTTTTATATGGCCTCCATTACCATGATGTCTCACCACCTCATAACCTTTAATGTGCTTATGCTCACAATACCCCTGTGAAGTAGGGCTGTGCTGTTATCCCATTTCACAGCTGGGGAACAGAGGCCCAGAGAGGCTAAGTGACTTGCCCCAGGTCACACAGGACATCTGTGGAAAAGCAGGGAGTTGAACCCAGGTTTCTCCAGTCCCAGGCTAGTGCACTGACCACCGGGTGATCATTCCTCTCTCATTAGAACAAGGAATACACTGGAGTGGATCCCACGGCTTTATAAGGCTGTGTTCTTCCCAGGGTCCACAGGAAAGAGCAGGGCCAACATGGCAACTGATTTTCTATTCTTTCCCTGGGGGGTTTTTTTGACTGCACAGTTTCAGCACTTTTGAAATCCCACGCTGCTCTTTTGGCTTCCAGGTAAAGAACACTTCTCTGCAAGAGTCCCAGAGGCCTTTGCAGGTGCTTCATCTGCATTTGTGCATCCTTCCTGGGATCGGGAGCCAATTCAGCAAGAGAACCTGGGCCAAGAACTGCTTGACAATCACTTGACTGCTCTTTGTGAGCTGGGGCCCTCCCTGCCAACCCCTGGATGTGGCTGTGTTTGCAGCCTTGCCCTCACCTCTCCATGCCTCTTGGGCTCAGACGCAGCAGACAGCAATGACGCAGCAAGGATCTCACACAAAACTTTCTGTCAGAATTACTGCCAATTCTCACTCCACTCTAGGGTGGTCTATTAGATCAACGCCTGGCAATCTCAGCCTCTGGTTTACAGACTATGGGCTCTGTCCTGCAAGGTGCTGAGCTCCCTCTAGTCTCCTTGAATTAGCCACCCAGCACCTCACAGGATCAGGCCCTGAATCTAACCAAAGGCCACATGTTCCAGCGTTAGCATTCCATTTTCACCCTGTGCGGAGACCGGCTTGTACTCTCCATGGGTAGGCAGTCAGGAGTTTTTCTTTTACTTTGGCTGACATTGAGCCCACGGCTTGTAAACTAAAATCTAGTTGATCTGAATTGTCCATGGGCAGCTTCGAGTCATGGATAATTCATTCTCCACACATCTCTAATTAAAATGCTGCCCAGCAATCTAAACAAGGTTGGGAATTAGCCAAATGTCCCCCTGGCCAGGTTGGGTCAGGAAGGCCCAATCTGGCTTGAATTTTGGGTGTAGTATCACTTACCCTGCTGCATCCAAAGCACGGGGCAACTTGGATAGGAGACCTTTCAGGGCATGGAAGATTTGAAAGCTCTGAGCAGAGGTGAAGTGCAGCCGCTCAGGAAGGAGTCCTGCAAATGAAGGGCCTGATCAAAATCCAACGAAGTCTTTCCATTTCCTTGGGATCAGGGGCTAAATGCTGATCCAAAGAGGTAG
Organism: Malaclemys terrapin pileata; assembly: GCF_027887155.1. Lineage (NCBI taxonomy): Eukaryota > Metazoa > Chordata > Testudines > Emydidae > Malaclemys > Malaclemys terrapin. The sequence goes on along the minus strand of NC_071516.1, from coordinate 16,853,686 downwards.
CAGTGACTTGGATTCCCACAATAGATTTATTTCAATACACACATGCAGAAAGAGCTCACTGGAACCTGCAGCCAGCTTTTCGGGGGACCAGCCCTACAGGGCACTTACTGATTTTTTCCTTTTAATTCTGGTTAGCTACAGAAATAGGGGATCTGATTAAGCTGTAGACCATCGAAGCTGGGTTGGGCAAGGCCTGTCAGGTGCAGCAGGTAGGCTGCTGGGTCTTCAAGCCTACAGAGGATGACGGTATAGTGAAACTAGCTGGATAGGCCTGGAATTCAGGTTCCCCAAAATAAACAGTGACCATAGCTGTAAGCAGGGGAGGTTGTTAAATGAAGGAACCCTCCACACAGACCTTGGGACAGAGTTTTCACAGACTAGAGGCATTTGCTCGTGCAGTTGCAGTTTCCGTGCACCCAAATTAGGCACACGACTGAGCACGTTTTGCACATGGAGGTGTGTGCAATCTGGCCGTTTAATCAGTTAGCAGTGTGCCTGCGACCCAGACAGAGTCTGGCATTTATCTGGACACAGAGGCCAACTGAAATATGAAGTATTTTTATATTTGTTTAGGAAATACCGCAGCTGCAAAACACCCACCACTACCTACTCCCCTGTACACACATTCACAAATTCAGTCATGTACACACACTCAGTTATACACACACACACACTCTCAGTCTTACTCATAGCATCATAATCACACACGTACACAGGTATACATGCGTACATCACAGATCGGGCACCATTTAGACTCCGCACATGTGTAGTACATATATACAGTGCAATTTAGGTTCCTATATTCCTCAAGCATATACCACATACAGTACATCATCACACACACACACACACACACACACACACACACACACAGAGCCTCACTTCCTGGAACAGTAATTTGGCACCAGTCAAAATTTTATGCGTATAGAAAGCTGCTCCCACTTTCAAGACAATCCCTCTTATATTTCCCATTAATCTAACTGCTGCTGTCCCCGTTCGGAAAGTGCTTTCACAGAACTACTTTATTACATTTCCGATGGGAAGGTTTTAGCCTTGGGTTTCTTGCTTTTGTGTGTTGTTTTTTAAGCGTTGCATTCTGCTTCGGGACTAAGGAAAACAGACAACTGGGGGAGGAGAAGGGGGGCTAGGAGAGAATTGGTTACATTTCCAGCTTTGCTAATGAGAACTCCAAATGTGCTCGGTGGGCTGCTCTCAGCATGGAGCTCTCAGCAGCGAAGACAGCCAGGGCCATTTTAATCATTTCCAGATTTGTGTGGGAGGTCAGGGCCCTGGGGTGCCGCTCCATGTCAGTTTTATAAACACTGCAGTTTTTCCAGATGGTCTCTGGCTCCAGCCTGGCTAGCAGGTTGATTGGGCCAGACCAAAATAACAACAGGTGGAGAACAGGCCATGACTGCCTGACGCTATCTCCTTTTTCCATCTATTCCCCAAATGAGTTTTTTTTCTTTGCAGAAAACAATTAACGTTTGCTGGGGCAGACCTGTGGGGGCAGTGGTGAGGAGGCCTGCTCCAAGGCCCACACCTTTGCATCGAGTGCAAATGCAACATGTGTATCGGTATGCCAGGTCCTTGCCAGAACTGGGTGTGACTTAGGCCTGGTCTACACTAGGGGGGTGTCGATGTAAGATACGCAACTTCAGCTACAGGAATACCGTAGCTGAAGTTGACATATCTTATTCCAACTTACCTCCCGTCCTCATGGCGCGGGATCGATGGTTGCGGCTCCCCCGTCGACTCCGCCATTGCTGCTCGCTCCGGTGTAGTTCCAGAATCGACGAGGAGTGCGTTCAGGGATCGATATATCGCATCTTAATGAGACGCGATATATTGATTCCAGATAAATAGATTGCTACCCACCGATACGGCGGGTAGTCTGGACATACCCTCTTAGAGGCCAACCACACTCCTGGAATCACAAATTCCTTTGTGTTTGGGTTTTTTTCTTTGCTTGGCTCTTTGACTTTCCCAAGCACAGCCCCTAAGCCAAGCACCCTACAAACACTCACAACACGGGAAAGGGATTATGCACAAGTTGGGGAAACCAAGGCACACAGCTGCCTAGGGCCAGATTTGTCAAAAGTGTTAAAGGAATGAAAAAATTGTGTACAAAACGCATGTTCAGCTGTGTATCTAATCTGCATACACAGACACGAAAGTTAAACATATAAATGGGGAAATTAGGCTCCCAAATTGGGTAGTTAGCCATACTGGTATACAACTGACCATTTTGCACCTGCAGACACAGCAATTTCCCAGACAGATTGGTTCTGCAGCCAAGCGTGGCTTTTGGACGTACATTTGCATGCCTAAATATTTTGAAAATCTGGCACTATAAATATGTCTTCCCCAAGGCAAAACCACAAAGTTACAAAGTCCAGACTAGAAATTGGACTTCCTGCCTTCCAAAGACCGCCGCTGCTTGTTCCGTAGACAAGGGCAGTAAAAAAGGGGAGGCTTTTCATCTACCCACACTGATACAATGGTCCCGCTTTTGCAGGAGCAATCAACCAAACATAACGGATTCCATCCCAAAATTGAGGGTGCAGCCATTTCCCAGTGCAAAGCATGTGCAAAGTGTAGGTCAGAGAGACTCCTCCTCAGTTCTCTCTCTCTTATTGGCATTAGTAAGCTGCAGCAGCTCAAAGAGCCCAATTAGACCCCAGGCATAAGGGGTTAGACTTGAAGAGAAAGAAGCCCTTTCTCCCTCAGCTGCTTTATCTTGAGGATTTTCTGTTGTTTCCTGGCTAGGGACCTGACTCAGCAGATCAACTGCAGAGATTCAGACCAACAGGCTTTATTCCATGCCTGGATCTCAATCTTTACTCTTCTGAGTCCTACGGTGACATTCCTCCTTCATCTTTTTTATTAACTCTATAGGAAGGTAGTGCCAAATTGATCGCCCGGGAGTATGAAGTCTGCAGTGTACATTTCCAGGGCTGAGAGGTGGAACTCAGTCTCCGTGGCACATCCACGCCTTCGCTTCTCCACTGAGACAGCCAGCAAGGGTGCCCCATTAGTGCCATTAGTTTTGGTGGCTTTGTGATGTGGACACTTGTCCACCAGGAGCTGCTCTGAAACCCATCAGCCAGAGGGTAGGGGTCTATTTCAGGAGTCGGTGGGTGAGACTCTGTGGCCTGCAATGTGTAGGGGGTTAGATTAGATGATCATGAGGGTCCCTTCTGGCTTTAAAGTCTATGAGCTCCTCCAGGACTGGGCTAGATTTGAACCACCAGCCCCATGTCGACAGGCTATTAGTAATTCCCAGCTCTCTGTAATTTAAGATTTTACAGAAATTTTTAGATTTTGTCCTTCCCCCTCCTCCAAATTTTGGATTATTTTGCTTTATTTTCCACCCTAGTTCTAGACTTTGAGCTTATGGCTCACGTGCCACTGAAAGGCAAATCAATCTCCTGCCGGCTGGGTGGAAGCTGACATTTGGTACTGTGGGCTCCACAGACTAGCTCCTTACTACTAGTCACAGCAGCAATCCTGCAGCAGGCAGCGTAGGAAGTGCCTGTTAAACTGGGATGTCAGGCTAATATCTGATGTCTGGCGCAATCCTGCACTCTGAATCCATGTGCTCTGGCAAGTATCTTGGGGCCCTGTACTGTAAAGCCTCAAGGATTCAAATGCCAGGGGGCACACGGAATATGTTCCAATGGCAGCAGGTTTGTAAAGTCGTGAGATTTCCCCGGTAACTCAGATAGACTGGGTAACACGATCCTGTTTGGGTGTTTGGACAGTTGAGGTTATGCTGTACTGTCCTTGATCCACAGCACTGATCTCATGGCGCTGCTATAAACACATCAGGCCAGCTCCCCAGCTGGTGTGAAATAGCATGGCTCCATTATGGCCAATGGAGCTACATCGATTTACATCAGCCGCAGACTGGCCCATCACATTCTGCAGCTCCAAGCAGAAAGACAGGAGTTGGGGGTTGTCTTAATGGATACCTGGAAAACCACTGTTTTCTACGACACTCAGACTGAACTGCACTTCACAGACGGGGCTATTTCACATTCGCCTTGCAGTGAAAGAACTCTATGGGCCAAATCCTCATACATAGAAGGTGGAGTTTTGGCCACAGGTTATAAAATGCCTGTGGGTGTAAATTAGAAAGCGTACGTTAGGCACTGTTGCATACCAAGCCAAGTACTTGCTCATGTATGCAGCTGCTCATTTTAAACACCTAACAGCAGCGAGAGTAGTTTACTCATGCAATCTCCTGGGGTGAGACTGCACAGGTCCAAGGCCTGAATTAAAAGAAATAAACACGAGCCCTGCAATCATGCATAAAAAGCCTTCACCTAACATTTATCCCAACAGTGCACATCAGTTCACAAGTAACTGTGTCTAATTAGCCAGGTGTGCTTTCTGTTGCCACAACTGTGGTCATTTCAGGTGCAAAATGAGCATGTAAGACATGCACACACTTTTTAAGCCTCTGCTCTAAATATCTGGGCCATAGTATTTACTGGCTGAACAGTGAGCAACTATAGTTGAAACATTCCTAAGGGGCCTCAGCCAGCCCTCCGAGGGTGATATTTTCAAAAGTACCTTGGGGAGTTAGACACCCAGACCCATGTCCTCACAGACATTTAAGTGCCTAGCTCCTATGTAACTAAATACCTTTGAAGATCTGGGCCCCGGTTCCCATTGACATTCAATAGGAGTTAGGCACCCAGTACCCTTAGGCACTTTTGAAAATCTGTTTTGGTGATTTTCCCTCATAGATCTTCATTTTCCAGAAGAAGGTTAAAGCTCAATGAATCAGGATATTTGCCCCTTCTCAGCCCCAACACTAACCTCTTTCTACAGACTACAGATTTCTTCCATAGAAAATAGTCCCCTTACGCCTAAAACACACTGACTCAGAAGAATGTAAGTCCCCCACTGTTAATTACACAATCCTGGGGTAAATAGATCTCTGTCCCTTCCCTGTAATTTGTATAAATTGCTCACAATGTTGCAATTTAGTATTTAAGTCCAATTTATTTTGTGTTGATTAATGGAAAAGAGGCTTCCTCCTGTGACCAATAAAAAGCACTTGCAGGCAAAGAGCCCCATATAAGGAGCCTGCAAGGGGGCTCTGCTCTGTCAAATTGCACACAATCCCACAAGCACGTCCTTCAAGGGTCTGCCAGCTGCTCCCAGGAGACAGTCAGTTTACCCAGTGGTTTGTGTGACGGAAGAATTTCCTTGCCTGTTATCACATGGAAACCCCCGCCAGTGCAAAAGCAGCAAAAATGGGAACGAAACGTTCATTACTGATCGTATGTTTCTGTGTATGCAATTTTCATGAGGCAGGGGAGCAACTGCACATCTAGTTTGCATACATAATCACCATGATTGCATGCACAAATCCACCGCATGTAGAGGCAAATGGCCATTTGGGTCAATTTGTATAAGGAACATACCCATGGGGGTGGGGAATGTATGTATGTGTGTGTGTGAGAGAGAGAGAAATAGTTACAAAATAGGTAAATAGATTCACTTCTGCCACAGCTACATCTATACACACACACAAAAACCCAAACAAACAGAAAGCTCCACCACACAACCAAACCCAGGAAATCTATCTTGTCTGCTTCATTTAGAAATCTAGGGAATTTAGAACCTTATACTTTGCATTTTTGACGATCTCCTAAAATGGAAATTGTGAATTTCCGCACGTTAGGGTCTGGAAAGCTTTACTCTGGGAGTTATGCAGGAGAGCAAATCTGGAAACTCTCGAAGCTGGTGTGTTAGCTGTGGTGGATTCCTCTCTCTCCTTTCCCCGCAGCCTTTCACTAGCGTTATTGGTTGTTTAGATCTTCACTTGTGCCATGTCTGAATAGGTCCCAATCCTGGGAACACTTACATGCTTAACTTTACTCATGTGAGCAACCCCATTTAAATCAACGGTCCTACTCACATACGTACAACGACATGTGTGTGTAAGCATTTGCAGGATCGAGGGATTTAGGTTGCTAGCTCATCATGGCAGAGAACAGGTCTCTACTTCTTTCTGTGCAGTACCTAGCACACTCAGAATAATAAATAAATACTCATAGATTATCTTCTCCTCAGAACTTAAAGCACTTTATACAAGCATGTGAGTATGTAAGCAAAAGAGACACAAAGAGGTTAAGTGGCTTGGCCAAGGTCACCCAGTGATTCAGTGGCAGAGTAAGGAATAGCCCCAAAGGTTCCTATGCCCAGCCTCTAACCCCTGGACAGTTGGAAGTATTAACAAATAAAATCAGAGTTTGGTTTGCAGAGGGAGGGGCTCTCCTGGCTCCCCACATCCCTCCCCCTTTACATTGGTCATTTTAATGATCTCTAACTTTTCCCAGACATAGAGAAGTCAGCTCTTGGCTCTCCACAGTAATGGTAGTTCCACCACCTACTTGGGCAGCTTGTTCCACTGCCACGACTTTCTAATGGAGCCATAGAACGTTAGCTAATATTTTATTGATGGGCTCCCTGCTGCAGCTTAAACCCTTGTTCTCATCTTAGGGCCACATCCTGGTACCACAGAACTCAACGGCAAAACTCCCCTTGACTTCAATAAAACTAGGACTTGGCCTAGTGCGAATAAATGCTGATCTCTGATCTTGCCACACCTGTAGGCAGTGTGAGCTATAATATCTGTATATTTTTTGTCAACACTTCTGAAGTGTGAGCAGCTGTTGCCCCACATTCCACAACGGGAGCCCATAATGATTTCTTCTGTTACTGGCACTCATAACTCTCTGGGTCTTAACACCCAGAAAACACTAGTCACTGGCAAATGCTAGTTCAGGCATAAAGGAATTGTTCATATAAAATCAGAGCATTTCTTTGGAAAGGTTCCGAAGCTACATAAATCAAGCTACCCACGCAACCCACAGCCAACACCACAAGGAGCTATCAGAAATGACACACGATAGATCTTTCTCCACAGCCGTGTCAGGTGGAAATTGCATCACTTGTGCAGAAAGGACAGGAAAGTGGGCTCCAGTTTTTACGAAGATGCTGAATAAAAAGAACCTCCCTCACTAGAAATAAATGTGTTTCAATGACAGGTGGCTCCAATACCTGTTGCAGTGCATAGTAGTTGCGTACGTTGATACGGCAAAACACAAAATGTGACATTCTGGCCCCACTGAAGTCTATGGCAAAATTCCCATTTGCGTCAGTGGGGACAGCATGTCAACTAAACTCTCCAGAAAATGACCCAGTGTCTCCTTGTTACCTCATGAGCTATCGGGAACCTCACATCTAATATGGGTGTGTGTGAATGGATGCAGTAATTCATGCTGTGATGCCCGGACAAGGTTTTCAAAAGTGACTAGTGATATTAGGTGGTTCAATTTTTAGGTGTTCATCTTGAGATGCCTTAAAAGAGACCTGATCTTCAGAAACTGCTGAGTGCCCCCTCTCTGAAAATCAGACCTCTTCAGGGCATCTCTCCTTGGGCTTTGAAAAACGGAGCCCCTCAAAATCACCAGTCACTTTGGGAAATCTTGGCCAGCAGGGTCCACCCACCAGCTTCCCACTGGAGAGGTGGAGATTCGGTCACCTGCATTGCTACCTGACAGCAGACGGGATTTAGTACCTGTATTTAACCCTTGAAATTTGGGCTCATAGATCTGACGTTGAGACAGACACTGAGGGCTCCCCACAGGGGATGCCACTGGGAGGGGTATGAATGAAACCGCACATGCTCAGTCTCAGCATTTGCACTTGCAGTCAATACAGAATCCATTCCCCCAGCCTAGTGAGGAGTGGTTTAGTAAAACTGAGATCCTGTTCTGAACTGTTGCATAGCATTGCTGTGCACTGGAAAGCCCTCATTCAGGAAAGTGGGAAATACGTGCTTCATTTTAAGCATATTAAAGCCCACTGACTTCAATGGAACTTAAGCGTGTGCTTTAGTGCTTTCCAAAATGGAGGCTTTAAAGAGCTGGGATGTTTCACTCCAGAAGTGCAATACCTGGACACAGACACTATTTGGGGATTCTTTGGGGGTGAATGGAACGGTGGCAATGACATATTTATCATTATTCTTTGCAAAGTCAATATACTGTTGAACTGAACATTGGGAAATATAACCACTGCTATGGACCTGGGTTTCTGACACCCCCAGCTTGGGTGACTGCTGCCATCACCACGCTTCACACCTGGAAATGTTACCTCGGATCACCCCCTCGCTCTGATCCCTTCTTTCAAGGACCCTGTCCCCAAGAGTAGGGGGCTCACTGATAAATACGGAAGATAAATACGGCCCTCTTTGAAGGCCACTGCAGGAAAAGCCAGTCACCACAGCTCCACTCCAGACTGTATTAAGAACTCTTACTTTATTAATTACAAATGAGGCCATGAATGAACGAATTTAGAGTCCCCCCCTGGAACCGTCAGCCAGGTCCCATAACAGCCCAGCTGTAACCAGTAAACCTCAACACTCTCTGCAAAGAGTTCTTTTATGTAGTATAATTATTATCTATATATGCACATATATAGTGTGTGTGTGTGTAGCTACACTTCCCATTCCTCTAGGCCTCGCACTGAGAGTGGGAGAAACAGAGGCTGTTTCTTTTATTAGACAAAAGAAAAATAATGAAGGACGGACATAGGAAGCCCACACATTAAGCCACCCTCTTGGAATATTCTACCAAGCTCTGTTCCCATGCTGCTTCCAGAGACTCAGGGCTAGCATCCCTTATTGGTTGCACCTGGCTGCTATTAACAATTCAATCAAAAAGGGATCACGAGCCAGATATAACTAATTCAGAGGAACTTTTTTACACAACAAACACTGTTAGTTTTTCGGTGTTTTTTTTTAAAGCTAACTCTGGCCTTTGTTAAAACGAGCAAGATTTTTCTCTGCTTCAAAAAGCAGGAGGTGACGCAAAATATATTTATAACAGGCCGAGAGAAGCCAGTTACCATACTATTAAAAAAAATTACAATACAAACTAGGACCAATTTCTAACCCCGGGAAAAATCAGGAGATTGTTGGTTGGGAGGGGGGACCCAGCTCACATGAAATATTAGAACCATCCTACAACCTTCACCCAAACTGAACCTCAACTAAAACTTGAGGGGGGAGGGGAAAGAATAATTATAAATATATCATTGCTGACAGTGCCATTCACAGACAAATACTGTCTGTGTCTAGGTGTCTAAAAACTTGGGCTATATTTTTTCTACCCCATTTCTTTCATTGTCTTGGGGTTTGGGATTTCCTGGTTCTCAATGAGATGACATAAGAATTGCCATACTGGATCAGACCATAGATCCATCTAGCCCAGTAGTCTATCTTCCAAAAGTGGACAGTGCCAAATGCTTCAGAGGGAATGAACAGAACAGGGGAATTTTGAGTGATCCATCCCCTGTCGTCCAGTCTGAACTTCTAGCACTCAGAGGCTTAGGGACATCCAGAGCATGGGGTTCAGTCCCTGACTATCTTGGCTAACAGCCAGTGATGGATCTATCCTTCATGAACTTATTGACTTCTTTTTTGAACCTCGTTATACTTTTGGCCTTCACAACATCCCATGGCAATGAGTTCCACAGGTTGACTGTGTATGGTGTGAATCATTATATGTTGTATGGTATAATGAGAAAGCTTAGTCTTGTGACATTTCCAGCCTAGTTTGGGAGCCTTGGAAAGTTCAGAGAGCTGAGATAAGTAGCCAAACTTTGGGGCACTTATCTGAACCAAACAGAAGTGCTGAACCTTTTTAGGTTCAACCATAATTAAGAGCCATATCAGCCCACATGTGAGAAATACCTGCACAAGATACAGGCCAGTCCATGTGCTCCCACTCATGGAGCTTTCACTTCATCCTTCCATTGATGGAGGTTCTCTCAGGGCCGGTGCTACCATTAAGGCAAACTAGGCGGTTGCCTAGGGCACCAAGATTTGGGGGTGCCAAAAAACGGTGCCCCCAATTATTTTTTACAGCGTTCCTGGTCTGGGCTGCCGGTGGCGCGCTGACACGTATGGCTCAGAGTCCCTCTCCCAGCGTAGCTGCCGCTCCACTTCTCCCGCCTCCCAAGCTTGCGGAGCCAACCAGCTGTTTGGCGCCACAAGCCTGGGAGGGGAGGAGAATTACAGCGGGGGCAGCGTGCTTGGGGAGGAGGCGGAGCAGAGGTGAGCTGGGGTGGGGAGCTGCCGCACAGCTTCCCGAGCCGGGGGGGTGGGGAGCTGCCGCGGGGGAGGGGGGCTGCCTCAGGGCAGGGGGGGGCCGGGAGCTGCCGCAGGGCTGGGGGGGGGGAGGGCGCAAGGTGGAAGTTTTGCCTAGGGCACGAAACTTCCTTGCACCGGCCCTGGGTTCTCCCTATCCCTAGAAGAATGGGCAAAGAGGTTCGTACTAAACCCCTGGATGTCCCGAGATCCATACGTATCTTGGGAGAACTGCAATAGGCTTGATGCTTCCTGCCCCTTCCATCCCCCACTTTTTTTTTTTTAACATTTATATTGTGATGGTGCTCAGAGGCCTCAAAAAAGTTGGGGCCTCATTGTGCTAGGCGCAGTGCAGAAATACAGTAAGAGACAGTCCCATAGCAGTGATACTTCCTTGTGAACAACAGAAATGCACTTTTTGAATGAAAATGTCCTAGCATCCCCAACCCCAGGTGCCACCCTAAGAAATGCTAATTATTCTCTTTGCTGGCCAAAGGACAGAAATATTGATATATCTGTCAGCTCAGTTATGAATAGGGTTGTTGGTTACCCTCAGCACATCCCAAGCCCAATTCAACCAAAGCTGTTGCCAGGGAGATGTCTGATCTCCATATTGCAGGATGGATGATGAAGGAGTGGGAGAGGAACTGAAGAAGCAATGAGGATGGTAAAGATCCATTGGGGTGACATGTTCAGAGGTTTCACATATGTTATTAGACCAGGGGCAAAGGGTTCACTGCAAAGATGTACATGATGGAATCCTTGTGCCTGCGTGAACCCACATTTGCACATGCCTCATGTTTAGTTCACAGGCACACTCGCCTGTCCGTGTGTGCACTTACCTGCTTACATGTTGTGTGTCTTTTAAGGTCTGAGACTGGCACGCTCATCTTTATTTATCTATTTTTCAATGTTATGTTGTTTGGATTGTCACTACCTGTAATGAAGCAGCGCCCCATCACCCTCCAACACTCCAGGCAACCTTGATGATCTTTGAAGAACACTAATAAATAAACAGACCCATCAGTTCCCCTAGATCAAAATACAATAAACCGGACACAATGTAAATACAACAAAAATGAATGGAGCTCCCTACACAATCCCTGGAGTCCTGCCACTCCCTAACACTGCTCAACACCCATCTGTGCAAAAAGAGAGGAAAGACGTGCCTTGCAGCGTGCCCGGTAGGCCAATGCAGCTGGGCTGTTAAGGACCTGGAAAAGAAGCAAGTTTCCAAAGATGAGGGCCTAACAGAGAGCACCCTGCCAGCCACCCTCTTTACACTGCCCAGGCACCTTCACTAACCACAGCTCAGGCAGAATGTCATGGGTGAGGGATGTCTCTTAGGTAGGTCCCAGACCAGTTAGTGCTTTATAGGTCTCATCGAAACCAACATCTTAAAATCAATCCAAATACCAACAGGCGACCAGGGCCGGTTGAGAGAAAGAGACTCTGCTTAACAAGCCAGCTGCCGAATTCTGCATCAGCTGCACCACCATGCGGGTGAACCCATACGCCCTGGCCCCCAAGACTCATTCCATTCACATTAAACCTCTTATCATCCCCCAGTGAGAACACGGAGCCGTCACCATCCTTGCTGCCCTTCTCAGTACCTTTTTCATGCCTTCGCTATGTCCTCTGTTACAGAGTGTTCCAAGCTGAGCCCAGCACTCCAGGTGTAGTGTGGTGGTAAGGGGCTCTGACTTGAGAAATGTGGCCCTTGGTCTTGCATGAAGTTCAATGGAAAGCATAAAACAGAGAAAGGGCAGCCTGAGGATTTCGTAGATAGCAATAGACTTAGTAGACTGTAGATTTCATAAGTAAGATTAACATAAGTAAGATAGCCAGACTAGATACATAAGTAAGACTAAGCAGATTTCATAGAGTTACTTAGATTGTAAATTTTTGGGGGGCAGGGCCTGTCTTTTTGTTCTGTGCTGGTCTGGTGTCTAGGGGTCCTGGTCCCTGACTGAGGCTCCTAGGTGCTACTGCAATCAATTGTCATCATAAATAAATAAATAGAATAAATCCTGCAATGGAAAAGACACGTGTGAATGTGAAACATGCAGTGCTCTTCCAAATGTCCCTCCCAGGGATGGCTGCTCTCCGGAACTGTTATTTCCCAGAAATAAAAAAGAAATGAAGGGCATAAAATAATAATACTTTGAATTTTTTACCTCCTGGCTTCAAAGCACTTTCCAGACACTAATGAATTAACCCCTCACAGCCCTCCTCCCTCCCTGTGCTTGAAGTGAGCATTATTATCCCAGTGAATCAATGACTGAGAGGGGAGGACACAGGAGCTGTGACTCAAAGTCACTGACTTTAACTAGTGGACCACACTAGTGCTTCTCTATGTGAGACTGTCACTTGGGGCCACTTCCTATGGTGAGAATTCTGGTTTGTCCTGCTCTCCCACCATGAAATAAGAGAATTATCATAATACTCTGAAAATTGCTGATCAATTCCTGGGACTGTTTTGATTTCATGCTGTCTAAATGTATTAAATCACCAGTTTCCTCCTCATTTCTCCCAGAATAGGCCAGTCTGAGAAACCCATCGAGTGAGTGAATGGCCTTGTATTTACTCAAACAGTAAGCAGAAACCAAGGAATTTTCACAGATTAGATTCTTCCCGTTCCGTCGATCCCAAGGAATTCTTTTTAAATACTTATTTATAAGGACCATACGCAACACATTCCTGAATGCTTTTCTCCACGCATAGAATTTTCAGATGCCTGCTGAAATATGCTTGGTTTTAAGAAGGCTCCAAGGAGGTTTTGATTTATTATTGTTGATTATCATGAGGCGAATTTCCATGCTAGATAGGAAACAGTGAATTTACTCAAGCCGGGGAGAAATTAGGAGACAAGGGGACCATGCAAGCCTTCCATCTTAGTATTGCTCATTTCATACCTGTTGTTGTTTTCTGATATTTACCTCATAATCACTGATATTGTCTTTCCTGACAGAAACTTCAGCTGTTTTAAACATTTGGCTAGACTTTATATTTGATTTACAGTAGATTTTTAGCTCCCATCCTACCCAGCTTCTTGCTGATAAGAAGAGTCTAAAATCCTTCAGAATGGAATGCAATGGCTTATCTTCATTGCTTGGGGGTGGGGCCTAGGAGTTCTTCTACACAGCCTGTAAACATAAGGCATGGTCCAATGCCCACTGAAGTCAATGGAAAGACTCCCAGTGACCACAGTGAGCTTCAGATTAGGTCCATCCACAGCAGGGGAGTCCCACTGGAAGGGCTAGGGAAACTGTGGGCTTGTCTTCACTAGAGATTTTGTCTTGAGTGTTCCTGTTAACTCGCCCCCTGTTCAGATACAAAAGCCTCTCAGAGCAAGGCAGCAACCTCACTTGGAGGTATGGTGGCTGGTTTGTAGCTCAAGGTGTCCCTAGAGAGAACTCTGGCCAATGCCACCAGATAACAATCAAGTAATGCTGGTCCTCCAGTCCCTTCCCACAACCCCTCAGGGTACACCCATCTGGCGTCCTGTCTTGTAACCTCCCTATTCTCTGCTCCCTGACTGGAAGTCCCCTACCTTCGTATGGTACTGCTCAGCCTTACCTCACCCACCTTGTCTCTAATATCCTGGGACTCACATAGCTACAACTACACTTCATACAACCTCCTCAGTCACACACTGCTCGCAGAACTGAGCTTTGCTCGTCTCTGGAGGTCTTGCACACACAAGTTTAACTAAGGTGTGTTTTTAAATGGATTTAGATAAATACCCTTACGTATGTACTCTCAAATTGATTTTAAAATAGATTCGATCCATTTAGCTTACTTTTGTTTCTACCCCAACTAAATTCAACCAGTGCAACTTCAGCAGCTAGACCAGCTCTTGCCATCAGAAGAAGCATTGAATTGTCTCCTCATTCTGCTAGTTTTATCCCTTCCTCTTGCCCTAACGTTTAACAGCTGGCCATGTATGAAAAACAAATTCTGCTAGAAGCAAATCCCCAGGTCCATTCGACAATGGAATAGCCTTCGGAGGAAAATGGGGGAAGACCCCTTCAAAAGTGACCTGTGCATAACATTGGAGGACATAGCGTAACGAGGGAACCACAGTGCATTTGGGAGTGGATCACACAGCAGCTCAGTCTTCTTTAGCCTCTCTCATTTCTATCATTTCAAGGGCTTTGAATGGTACCTCTAGTTTTGCAGTGTTGTTGCTCAAGCCATTACCTGGGCTTAGCAAACTGGCTGTGTTTCATAGCCACATGTTGTATTCTCTGCTAGATAAGATAAGATGCCTAGAAGAAAGGATTTCAGAGTCCCTGACTCACTAGAGAATCTTTTCCTATATCTCAGCTACAGAGGCCTATAATACACTTAACTATTTGATAGGCTTATCAATGAAATTTAAATGCCCATCTTTTCCTCTGGAAGGGAGACTCTTATCGGAAAACAAGGTCATCCCACTCAGGTGTTAAGCACGGAGGGCTCTAGCATTGTGCAATCGTCAGCATTCAAATGCACGTTTTCCCACTCCTGTCTCTGCAGCCAGTTGGCCAGTCCTGCTCTGTGGAATCCCCTTGAGCAAAAAGCCCCTTCTTTCTGGCAATAATTATTGTTGTGCTTTGTGGGAGCTTAGGGAGGTAGAGGTGTACCAACCAGGCCAGACTCCCACACAAACCCCTCATTGAAACATTCTTCCCCCCCAATCTGCTGATAAAACCTCTGAACCCCTTTCTGCTAGTTAAACACTGTTGCCTAAGGAATACTCAGGTTTATTGTATTTGTTTGACGGAATCTCAGCTTCTGATCACTTAGTGTATATCTGACCCTAGTCCAGCAGCACTTGGCACCTGTTCCCATTGGTTTTCATGACCAGGCGATTTAGCTTAGATTGCATTACATGATTATTTTAGATTGTAAGGCCCTTGCCTGCTCCTGTGTTTTGTACACACTGAGAACAATGATCATACTCTGGACTCCCCTTTGCAAACAGGGAAACATTGTGCCAGATTATCCATTACACTCTGGTCCCTTGGTGGAGGGAAACACCCTGCTGGCATAAAGCTGCCAAAGCCAATTCCTGTGCCAACTGGAATTGTTCCCCAGCACAGGGAGATGGAGGTATGCCAGAGACAGGAGCATGGCAGAGCTCCACCCCACTACACTATGCTATGCTGATCTTCCATTAGCATAAATTATAGCAACCCTAACACTGCTCTAACTCATGCCAGGACCAGGCCAGCCAAGAATCAGGGAGTTATAGCCTGCTCCATAATGGCCTCTCCACTCCTCTGCACTGAGATGAGCTCAGCTGTAGGACAGACGAACAGTCAGAAAAGACATGATCGTTGTTATTTTTCATCCGCATTTCATGCATGAGAAAACTAAGGCAAAGGCCACAGTGTAGAACAAATTAAAGCTGGGGCGGAACTCAGGTCTCTTGATTCCCAGACCAGTGCTCTAGCCGCTGAATCGTACTGCCTCACATTGTGCTGAATGGCACCGCTTGTGTGAATAGGGTTAGAGGATCAGGCCCCATTGTAGTAACATTGCAAGGAAAGACCACGGTTTGGCCAGGGCTGGCCCGGGTCAGCTGACTGGGGCGTGTGGGCTCGGGCTGCAGGCTATAAAATTGCAGTATAGATATTCAGGCTTGGGGGAAGGGTCTCAGAGCCTGGGCTCCAGTGTGAGCCCAACCAGCTACACGGCAATTTTTAACCTCACAGCCTGAGCCCTGTGAGCCCGAGTCAGCTGACCCAGTCCCTGCGATTCGGAGCCACTGGCTTTTTGTCCCAGTGTAGACGTACCCTACGAGCCCTCACACCCTCAGGGTGACAGAACAGAGCTCTGCACTCTTGCAGGTCCTCGGTTCTTCTATCGACTGCTCAGGGGATGCAATTAGCAAAGCCTCTTATTTCATTAAAATATCGTTTCTCCCTCTCCCGTATGTTTCCTGTTAGCGTCGCTTTCCCAGTGTCACTGAGGCTGGAATATCCTGTTCTGCTTGGGATCTGAATGGAGTGTTAAACATATGCAGGTGGGCAACCAATGAACCCCTTTCCCCTCAGCCTGGCTGTGTGTGAGGTGCAGTAATAAGGAAAGGATTAGATCCAGGAAAGGAGAGGGAGAGGGAGAGGGAACCTACTCCCCTGGGGAGATAGGTAAGGATCTGTCATTGCAGATTCTGTACCTGCTCTTGTATTCCCAGCCCTGCATTGTCCTGTCCGTAAAGCAGCTACAGAAAGGAGCAGGAACTTCAAGGGGCCAGATGGTGCAGCTCTTACACAGGCAAGGCTCCAACTGAAGCTAATGAGAATTTTGCCTGAGTAAGAACTGAGACCAATTCTGTGCTCAGTTACACTGGTGTGAATTCGGAGTAACTCCATTGAAGTTGATGGAATTACTTCTGATTTACTCCAGCGTAAAGGAGGACAGAATTTGGCCCTAAATTCTTCATGAGTTAACACCAGGAGCCTGATTCTCCTGCCACTCACTCTGGCGCTGGCCTTCCCTTGATGTCAGTGGAATCACTCCAAATTCACATCTAGGAAAGCAGACCCAGTCCTAAAGGCATGATCCAACTTTGTCAATGTGAGGCTTTACATTGACTCCAAAGGAAGCTTGATCAGCCTCAAAATGCTTGGTTTGATTTGACTGCATGAGAATTCACCATCTCACTCTCCACCCTGTGTTTTTCTTTTCCAAGTATCACATTCAAATCTCCCCTGGCTGATCTGGGATCTGAGGCCTCTCTGATTATATCAGCAGGGTTTCAACAGTGGCCTAAAAGGGATTGGGGGAAATTCTTTTTCCCAGGCAGTAAACAAACTGTCAAGTTTTGGAGCAGTTTTCATCTGCACATGGCTCTCTCCTAGTTCTGTTGCTCATTTCAGATCTTTGTGCTTTTCTCTCCTTACTTACGCTGACACTGAAATAGCTCTGAGAATAATTTCAATATTTGCAACCTTCCAATACCATCTAAAGCCTGGAGATGATATTGAAGCCGCCAAGAGGATGCTGTCAGATTTGACAAGGGTTTTTCTGACCATGTGTATAGTTTACTTTTGGCCACACAGCATCGGGCTCCTGAGACGGCACAGAGCTAAGCATGCCATTAACTTATGCTGAAAAGCAGTTATACCAGTGCAGTGTAAAATACAGCTCTGCAAAACTGGGTGGACACATGCAAACACATGTCCCGATTTTATAAGGACAGTCCCAAATTTTGGGTCTTTTTCTTATATAGGCTCCTATTACCCCCCACTCCCATCCCAATTTTTCACACTTGCTGTCTGGTCACCCTATTATATATATATATAAAAAAACAAGAAAAAATTAAATAGGAAACTGCCATCTGGATAACATAGGAAGGCTGGTCTTATGGTTAAGACACTTGCCCGGGACCTAGTTGATCAGAGGCCAGTTCCCACCTCTGCCACAGACTTTTTATGTGACCTTGGGCAAATCATTTAATTTTTCTGTGCATCCTTAGACTTACATCGTGAGCTTCATGTCCTTGTGGACTAGGCCAGCATCATTAGCCTCGTTTTTGACAAGACACAGATGGATTAACTCCCCCCCTTGTAGAAGGCTAGCACAAGGTCCTCTCCACCACTTCAGCCCTATATGACCAGCAGGGCTTGTGTGTCACGGATAGGGAGCATGGGCAGAGTGGCTGCTGCATGCCCCATGCAAGAGGTGAACTTCATGCCTGTTCTGGGTGAATGGAAACACTAGGATCAGGGTGATCCATTGACTAGGAACCGCTGACTAGGGTTTAATTAGCAGCAAAAGATAATTTCATGAGTGGACTTGCCCTCCCCCTGCAGAGTCCATTTATTCTGACTTTCTGAAATTCCCTCAGTAAGATCACATGAGTTACCCCTGGTCCAGCAAATCTCTGCCAGCGTTGGAACCCAGATCTATGCTTTAACTATCAGATCATGCCTCTAATACAGAGAGAGTGGGACAGGGAGCTGGCGAGGGGGAGGGAGCAGCATAGGGACCCATGCCATGGTCGTTCTCGGCTCAAACCTCAGTCTACAGCAAACCAGCCGTGCTCAGAACACAACAGGTTAAAATAAGTGCAGGACAACCGCAACTGATCAAATAATGGCTGATTTTCCTCAGCTCTGGAGGCAATTGTCGGGCCTGTTTTTAAAGACACTCTTGTAGGCAGCCTGGCTATGCTTTTCTGCTTTAGAGGAATTCCTCTGAAACAATAATAGTGACATTGTTCCTCACTTTGCTGGCGGTTTTATAGGGCTGGCTTTGGAGAAAGGTGACCATGGAAGACTTTTGGCCACATGTGTTTACATAAGGAAATGCATGTGGGTTCTGGGGTGGCGCCTGGTGTCAGCAGCCGCTCTCTGTACTCCTGACCCTTACAGAGCTGCTTTCTTGCTTCTGGGTACGTTTACTGCACTCCAGATGTGTGCTGGCTCCAGCATGGCTGCTGAGCTTCAGGGATCTGGCATCCCCAGGCTCATCAGTCCGTGGGGTAGAATGCCATGGTGGTTGTTTTAAAGGCTGTAACGTGTCTTGGTAACACATCATGATTTATTCAGTCCTTGTTTGACAGAGTTGCTTTATCAAAAGCTCATGTGAAGGGCTTTCCAGAGAGGAGAGGAAAGGAAAGCTCTGACTTCCCCGAACGCTCCCTACGTATTCTGGTTTGAATTGTGCTGTCTACCAGGGAAAGGTATGAGCAGGTTCTTTCTGATACTCCAGATCTGCACCGTCTCAAAAAAATATCTGTGTCTGGCTTTTAAGTTGCAATAGGTACAACAAATACATTAGATCACCCAGCATGTACAGTACTGTTCTCAGCTCTTCTATACTGCAGGGGGAAAGTCCCAGGGATGTTTTGCATTATTGCACAATTGTTGTGCCTCTCCCCAAAGATGGCAGCATTTCAGGATTCCTGCGTACCAGATGTATTAAGTTTGAAAAGTCTTTATCTAACTGTAAGATATTATTAAGATGTATGAATAAAAATCATGGCCTAATAAAATTAATAATTGCCCTTCTTAGCCCCAGTTTAGTGAAGCGCTTAGCACATGTTTAAGTCTGTCCCTATTCCAATTCCACAGCCATGTGCAGAGTTCTTTTGAAAAACTGGCCCTAGTGCTTGTTACTATGAGCAATACCATTAGCATCAAGGCATGAGTCCAAGAACTAAGCCTGATGGAGAAGCATTTGCAGGTTTGGGCCAGTACACAAAGCGTTAGCTAGTAGCTGTGACTTTGGGTGGCAAACTCCTAAGTCCAGATTCACTCCTCAAACATTGTGGTTTCAAATGTTGGATTCCAGCATTACCTGGGTCACGTCCCACTTGGGAAAGATTCAGTAAAAGGAGCAGAAAGAATTTAAGAAAAGAAAGAAAAAAGAAATAGGGTAAAATTGGAGCCAAGAGTGGGCAAAGTGCAAAGCAAATGGGGACAGAGAGAAAGGGGGATAAGGGAAGCACAGAAGGAGAAAGAGAAGTGTGGTCTCTCGTAGAGCTCTCTGCTCATTACACGGCACAGGCTGCTGTTTAGCTAGAAAATTTTTGGTTTGTTTTTTATTAAAATGTCCTTAGTAAATTAAAAGTTAAACAATATGCAAAAAAAAAAAAAAAAGTTTGGAAGCTCAGACTAGTTTTGTGACTCCCCAAAATAGTTTGAAAGGAGCAAACCTCAGAGTGCCCTGGGTTTGCCTGTCCCTAGTGTCGGCTGATGACGCTCAGTACTAGAGTGAAGTGAGTTTGTCCTTAAACAATAAATATTGGAGCATGAGCAGGGTGGACAAGGCAACCTACAAAGAGGGTTGTTTTAATCTCCTTAATATCTAAGCTGGGTGAGTAACTAGCTTTAGTCTGACCAGCTGACATGGGTGGCAGCTGAATCTCTCCAGCTTCCAAGCTATGCCCCACTGGATGCTCAAGAGAATATACCAGTGCAGGATCTGCCACCAGCCTGTTCAACAAGAATCATGTTCCGCTTCACTTAGTCTTATCTTTATGCTTCTTTTACATTAAACTGAAGCTGCACCTCTTAGACCCTGGCCCTCCCATATGGCCTCGTTGCACTGCTCTGGCTGTGAAGCAGCCCCTGAGGCTGTTCTAACTTGTGCCATGCTGGCATCTGGCAGCCTTTGGGACTGGAGAGCACAAAGATGTCATACAATTATCTTTGCCCCCCCCCCCCCCGGGCGCTCTTGCACCAAGCACTGCTCAGCCAAGGATTGGGTGTAGGGAAGCAACAGTCGAGGTCTGAAGTGAATTCATCTGCTGCAAGTTCTATTTGTGTTGCCCTGGCGTGGAGGAGGCTTATTATAGGTGAGTCACAAAATTCTGATCTGGATTTCACACTTCACAAAGTTCAGGGGTGTCGGCGCAACCCATCACAGAGGTAATTGTTGAATAGCTGCAACTGATGGTGTTTCAACCTCCCCGCTCACTTCCCAAGTTTGAAGGTATTTGTATCCAGAGGTTTGTATCAGGTCCATAGAATATGAAACTCCTGCGAGGAAGTCTTTCCAGTGAGAAGCAGTTGGGCATAATGGATAGATTCTGCTCTCAGTTACATGGGTGTAAATGCAGAGTAATTCCACTGGAGTCACACTGTGATGGAGTTTGGAATCTGACCCTGAGCCTCCATGAAGCTGACTAAATTTGCTCAACAGCCATGTTCAGCATTCGCTTTCCTGATATTATTTTCTTTATGACTTTAAAGTCATATTCTCACAGGGGCGAATGGATGGGGGGGGGGGGGGGGGAGAAGGGGAGATCTTTACCCCAGGCTTAGACATGAGCCTTCTGTAATTTTTTCTTCCTTTTATCACAATGGAAATAAAATAATAATACTGGAACAGCAGATACAAAGGCAAGAAAAATCCTGTCTGGGTCAGGATCTCACACTGGGTAGTTCACTTCACAGTTTAAGTAAATAGTTCTCATCCCTAAACCCTTCAGGGTCACATAAATGTGCCTCTTTGCATGGAAGGGACTATTTGGATAGTAACTGGGTGCCTGATGAATTTGCAGCTTTCCCAAACCGTGGGTGTCTAGAATGGGACTGAGGTTTTTTCACAGTGAGATATAAAATCCTATCAATTAATCTAACTTTTATTGCACCTCTGGGGCATGAGCGTGATGTTATTTAAACAAATGGTTCCCATTACCTTCAATTATTTTATAAATGTTTTGCACTGATTTATAGGCTTCTATTAAATGGACAATCTACTTGTGTGCTCCTGGGGCGGTGGGGGGGGGGGGGGGGGGGGGGAGAACACTAATCTAAGGGCTTGATTCCCTCCCCCACTTCCTTTGCACATGCATAAGTAACTCTGCCATTTAATTAAAGGGAAAGGGGGTAGGGCAAAGGCAGCCAAACACTTCAGTTAAGGTCTTGCTTGAAGCTGGAGGCTGACTTGCCTGAAGTCTTCAGCGGTGGTTTCTCCAAATCCCTTTCTGTAACCCATTTGCCTTGTTTGTGACAAGCTGCTATTGGGCCCACCAAGGGAATTCTTGCACATGGGCTCTGCCTACATGCCATTTCCCCAGACATACGCTATCAACCAAGTTTCCAACACAGGAAACCTATCCCGAATCTGCCCATTTGACTTCAATGGGAGCAGGAATTGGCCCATTGTCTCCAACACGAAAACACTGAAGCAATGAGAAAGCATTGGGCAGCGCTTTATGTACGACTGGTTTTGTAATCTAACCCCACACTGTTATACACCAGCTGGTAGCACACTGAAGTGACCAGCAGTCAAAAGCCAGCTCTCCATTTCTTCCAGGGGTATTAATTTGCCTGGGATTACCTGAGATTTAAGGGATTTTTCTGTTATATGCAAAGCCTGCAGTATTATTTTTATTTATTGGGGGATTGTTTTTTCTTTTTCTGTTACTTGCAAACACGATTTAAAGGCAGTTCATGGGCACAAGCGCCGCTTCTTGAACTGGACGGGGAGGGTCCCTTTTAGCAGGCGCTGCAGGCAAGACTAAGAGCTGAATGCTGGCCGATGTGTGTCTAAACAGCACCTTGTGGGAAAGGACACGCTGGTGGTTTCTCACTTCTCACAAGCCGGGCAGCGTGTGGGACACGTCCCACAGCATGGCATGGCACCAGCGCCACACGAACACAGCGAATTGCTATGGCCAAGTGCCCTCCATGCTAGAGGCAACTCATGGCTGGATCATGTGATAGCCCTTTGCAGTACAGACACCAGAGAGCGAGAGATCCCAGTCTTATACAGTGCTGAACGCCCTCACCTGGGATTGATCTTGCTGGGAGTTGAAAGGGCCCACCATGCTGCAATAGGCAGAGGAAGAAGCAGCTCAAATGGTAGCAGCCCGGGCATTGGCTGATCAAAACGGCTCCTTCCCCCCCCCCCTCCTTTACCATGAGCAGTTCATTTTGGAGGTTGCTCATTGGGTACTGGCTCCTACCAAAGTCTGATATTATGCCTGGATCGATAGTTGGATCTGAGCTGGGCGGTCTCTGCCACAGCAGCTCTTAGGTTCTAACCATTTGGAATCGCTTCTGCCCCGTGCCTTCCTATGGGGCTTTAAAAGATAAACCCCCTCCAGTCAGAGTGGAGACGCGCTAAGTGCCTGCTGCTCTGGGCAGCTATTGGTCACCTCATTCTGAACTCAGCTCACTGGTCCTACTCCTCTGCTGGGACTGAAGTCAGGGGGAGCAGAGAGCCGGATCCTGCAAAGTGCTGAGTGCCCTTAGCTCCTGTTAACTCCAGGAGGGACTGACGGAGCTTAGCCGCTGTCAGGCTCATGCTATTAGTGTGAGAGGCAGAATTAGCACTCGGTACATCGTGGCGAGCAGCCCCCCGCCAACAGCTTGGCCCTCAATGTGAACGTACAAGACCAATCTGCATTTTGTACAGGATTGTGCCATGAGATTTCAAATTAGTTTAGCCACTAAACATATCTCAGCTAAAGACAATTCCCCTGACTGCTGAGCTGTGTACAATGGCATGTGACTAGGCACTGGGGGCACCAGCCCGTTTTTGCAAATCACGGCAGAAGACACTTTTCTCCCAACTCTTTCATTCCCAGCTCGAGACCCAGACCATGCTGGATTTGGGGGGAGGAGGGGAGGGGTTGTGAGCACTAGAAAGAGACAGTGATGTGGACTGAGCAGAGAACACTTATCTCACCAAGGGTCACTCAGGGACTTGGCTGCTAGAGCAGTGACCTCCGGTTGCCATCCCATCACAAGACCTCATCCATCTCCTATGCCACAGCCTTAGCCTGTTAACCCTCAGCACTACACATGCTGACAGACAGGACAGCAATTAAGTACTTGGTGAGCTAATTCACTTGAGTCTGTCTACATTTCAAATGGGTTTGGAGATAGACTTCTGTTTACAGAGCCTGCTGCAGTTTATTATTTTTTGGAGAATTAGAGGAACAGCTTCCATTTCAATCTGGGAGTTAAATAAGACATAAGACGCCATAAAGGTGTATTTTTGTACATGTTTAAGTGTTCCCTTTTGCATAGACATACCTCCATTCTCCCCCACCCACCACACACATACACAGCCACCCGCATTAAATCCACCTGTATACATCTGACTGGCTCTGATGACGCTCCAGATTAGAGAAGCCCTGAGCAGCAGGAGAGAGAAATGCAGCTTACCAATACTTATTTTCCATCTACAGTGCTCTTCGCAAACAAGTTAATCTTCATAGCCCTTCTGGGAAGCTTGTGGGGGGGGGGGGGGGGTCAGTATCATTAGCCCCATTGTACACATGGGGAAACCGAGGCACAGGCAGATGGCGTGACTTTAGTCAAGGTCACAAAAGGAATCAGTGCATCAAATCTCAGAAACTCCTGGCTCCGAGTCCTGTGTTCAGGCCACACCTCTCTCACTCACTCTCCAGCTTGTAACGATCATTTATGGTTTGTGAATTAGTGTAATTTATGGGGACTGTCACTGGAGTCCGATTCCCTCTGAAAGGTTAAGAAAGAGCGACTGGGTCAATGGCACTAAAATGTTTGAAAGATGTGCATTTCTGTGGGTGGGGAGCGAAGGAGAGAAAGGGTGGAGCTAGCAAAGACCTTGTGGATGCTCATCAACACCGTCCCCCAGAAGCAGGTGCAAGGCTGTTTCCTGTTACATATTTTCTGGAGTTTTGTTTAGATTCCTGTGTGAACTTTCATTAGCAATCACTCAGAGGTGGACTTGAGCCATAGACTTTGGAGTTGGGTTTGGTTTGGGAAGAGCTCGCAGCTTGAGGGATGTACTGGGTCTACCGCCGTTAATATGATGACGACGACGTTCAGCCAATCTCAAAGCTGGAATTTGCTTCAAACCCTGGCACCATGGGGCACCAGGGTTCGTTCTTACCCTTTCCTTCCTCTACTGTAGGGTCCACCTGCCTGTGAAGCCTCCCCAGCCCATTGGAGCGGTAGTTTGCCCAAGGCTGGAAGCAGAGAGAAAGGTCCTTAGCCAGAGACTGGGGAAGAGCCGTTTGTTGTCAATGGAAATTGACACGTGAGGGACAGAGGTTCTGGAATTCTGATCTCTCCAGTTACGCAGAAGCTAGTGTGGTTACCATGTCTCAAAGCTGAGCGCTGACAAAGGAAGCAGAGTGGAGGTTTCTCTATGCCCGCAGGAGGAAAGGACTTTAGGGCTCTGAGAGCTCTGCTCCAGCCACATCCCTTTTGGTTCTGACCTAAAGCCCCGAGAGAAGTGAAATCAAGCTCCGTTTGCTGCACTCGCTCTGGGTGTTACTTTATCAACACGTTCACGGTGACTGTGTTTAATCCTGGCAAGGACACCCAGCTCCTGCTTGGGCCCAGGGAATCCACATCTGTGCACCACAAGCATAGTTCATCCCCTGAACCTCATCCTCCACTCCTCACCCAGGATCCAGCCCAGGGGCTGAGTGGGTGGAGGAGGCAGCAGACAGGCTACCACACAGCATCTTTTGGGGCATCAGTTAAAGCTGCTCTCCAGGATCAGGGCAAATGGAGGGGGAATGAAAGCCAGCTCCCCTCTGCCTCTCTCCTCCAGGGAGCGAAGTCTGGGGATACCCTTGAACTTGATTTCCCTCCTAGCAGCAGAATGCAGCCCAGCCTGCTGCAATATCAGTATCCATATTCCTGTATATACACGCACAGGGGGGAATCCCGGCTTCATTATAGTCAATAGGAGTTTTGCCATTGTCTTCAGTGAATTTCACCCACACACTTTTCCAAGTGAATTTAATGCCGGTGGGAATGGAAATGCTCTGGGGACTGACATCCTCTTTATGCACCGAACAGGGTCAGCACAGGTAACACCAGTAATGCCAGCTGCCTCTACTCAAGTGCTTAAACTACTAACTGCAGGGCCTAGTCCCCATGAGCCAGCCTTGCACCTAGCTGATGAGAAGGCCAATAACGGTGCTAGTTAGTGCCTGGCCAGGAACCCTGATTGAGATGCATTCAGTTCATTTCATGCCACCCACTGTGGGTATGTTTACACTGCAGTTAAAAACCCACATTAGCCCATGCCAGCTGATTTGGACTGGGGTGGGGGGAGGGGCTTGTGCCAAGGGGCAGTTTAATTGCAGCATAGACATTGGGGCTGCAGCCCGAGTTCTGGGACCCTTCTACTTCACAGGTTCCTAGAGCCAGGGCTCCAGCCCTAACCCGGGCCAGCCGCAGGTCTTTAATTGCAGTGTAGACATACCCAGAAGCCAACATTAATTCCATGATCCCCTGGGGATCTTCATTACAACACACCTTCATGGTGTATTATAATTTCTTGCAGACTGGTGGCTGATGGGGCCCTGGGTTGCTTTGGGTGTAAATCTCCCAGAAAGCCTAACCGCATTACCTTTTGCAGTCACTGACTGGCTAATAGCCCCTGAACAGCTTTCTAACTCCAGTGTAGCAATTCCTAGCCAAGATTTTCAAAAGTGACTAGCAATTTTGGGTGGCCAAGACGCGTATCTTAAATGGACCTGACTTTTAGAGGATGAGTGCTCAGCACTTTCTGATTCAGGCCCTTTTAAAGTGTCTGAAGTTGAGTTGCCAAAAACAGAGGCAGCACAAAGCACCGGTCAGTGTGACAATCTTAGCCCACAATTTTGGAGTACTCAGTAATGAAGTACCCTGAGATAATACAACATTTGTCTGGTTATTCCTTTCATTTAAACTAAGATAGCAGAGCTGCTTGGAGAGACTGAAGGAAGGAACCATGTTCCATTGGAACATGCCATTCAGTCACAATCTAAACAAGTCACAAAATCGGGTTGATTTTACCAGAATGTTGTTTAGGAAGAAAACTGGAAAAAAAGTTCTGACCATGTTGATACGTCCCGTTCTGACATTTTCCAAACTGTTTCTATTTTTCATTTGGAAATTACTTTACATGGCAATGTTTTTGATTTTGTAGCACAGTGTATATTTTAACACGACATTTTTAAAAAAATCAAAATTGAAACAAAGTGTTTCAATTGCAGTCTTGAAATCCTTCCTGAAACGGAACTCCCATCCTCTACTTAGCTCGAAAAAATAGCCAATATTTTCCCAAGAAATTTAGAGCAGAAAAATTTGCAGCTTCATCTTGGGCCATGGTTCAACTCCAAATAGTTATCTTTTTGTGATGTTTTCACCAAAGGGCAGTTTTGGCCCACAAACATCAAATATGTAACACGTCTCGGTGCAAAATGTGATCTTTGAAGCCAGCGTTCTGGTTTCAGAAACTACTACAAGCATTGCAGGGCTTTTGCTCAAAGTCCAAAGCATATTTGAATCGAAGCAGCAAAAACTTCAACATTTTCCACCCAAAGTGGTCCTACTTTGAGGAAAACACTGAAATGTCACATCTGTGTTACTGTACATTCCTTGCATTATGGCAGCACCTCGGGGCCTCACTAACAGACCATTGTGCTAGGAGCTGTTCAAACAGAACGGAAAAAATAAATCCCTGTCCCAAAGAGCTTGCAGTCTAACTAAAGAAACTTCTGCCATGCTGAGACCCTCTGACTTCATTGCACATATTTCACACAATCCGAGTTTAAACTGTTCTGACCATAAAAGCAAGAGGCTGCCAACCCCATGGGAATTCTTCTTGGAAGCTCCTGAATTTCTTTGCATATCATCATCAAATAACCTACAAGATCACATCAGCTTCATTACTTAAATCCATCCCTGGCGTAAATTCACTGAAGTTAGCCCTGGAACTAGGGAGTAACTATGGGTCCTATGGACTTGGTCCCACTGAAGTTGGGGTGTGGCCCCACATTCTTACAGGTGCTACATACGCTCTGTTTGATTTCGGCATGACCCGCTACTTCAATATTTTGTTATATAATGTAGCGCCGGTAAGATCATCAGCCATTAGGCAACTGGAGTTATAGCAGGATGCATCCGGCCCATTAACAATACCAACCAGGGTTTTTCTGAACCTGCAGTGAATCTGAATCCAGCAAAAGCAATAACCTGTACTAGACTCTGCTCCCAGCTTCACTAGTGTAGATCCTGCTTAATTCCACTGACCTCAATTAAATCGTTCTGGATTCATACCTATGTAACAGAGTCTCACCCGTAATTCTCAGCATAAATCCAGCTATCAAGTCTCTCTGCTGGCACCTTCAATTTTTCTTCTTGCCTTTGACTTTATTGCTGGACAGTGTAGCAGGCAAGTGAAAGCAGGGGCAGTATGAAGGTGTGTCTGTATGGGAGCACCACAACTCCCCTTGGGCCTGCACCTGCTCCCACTGAAGTCAGTAGAAACTGAGGAGATCAGCAGAAGTGACTCTGCACCTCACAGTATCAGGCCTTTAGCCTGCATTAGCTAGCACCTATGATACAGATTTCAGAGGTTTTATCTTCTATCCTAATCATTCCCTAGCCCTAATCAGAAGCATCTGGAAATACCTCCCAAAGGATTGCTTGGGGGAAAACCCCCCACAGTTGCTTGGATGTTAGTTACATGAGAACCCACGGTTGCCCACCCTATGAGCAAGTGGGACTTAGCTACTCCCAGCATACAAGGTGCCTGATAGACATCGCCCAGATCTGATAACTGGCCACCTGCCCACGGATTCGCACTCTGTACCTACAAGCCCAGGTGGTGTGAAGGGACAGGGCTGCCGGGGGGGTGGTGATGGTGGTGGTAATTTATCGAATTCCAGAACTAATGGAACAATCATTTTACATGCACTAGCTGCTAAATGACAGTCGCTGGGTAGAATGGAACTTTTATTTTCACACCACATTCCTGACAGGACTAAAAAATATTCTCTTCGGGCCCTTTTCAAAGAACTGCTGCTAGTCTGGGGGTCTTGATAAAAGGCATTTTGTCCTTTAATTCACTGGAAGGTCTGTGACCCTTACACCAGCACAGTGGGAAGGCAGGAGCCCGGCTCCTGCTGACCAGACCTTTCACGCTGTTTAACTCAGCTTGTGAAATCGGTCACACAGCAGGGCGCTAATCCATTCAGTATTTGGGGGGGGAGACGATGCACAGGACTGAGGAGCCCATCATCAGTTCAACTGCAGCCTTGTTTCCCCCCAACCCCCCCCCCCCGCCGTATACATATTGTTTTAAATCACATTGAATTTCAGTGCATTCTAACACAGACAAACCTTTGTTAAGATGTAGTTAAGGCTGGAAGTTCCTCGCTGGGAATTCAGGGTGTGAGAACTTCCAAGAGTGGCCGAGTTACAGCAGCAGCAAAAGTCTGGAAGCCAGGAAATGAGGACGACTCAAGCAAAGCGCTAATGCTAACCCAGTTGACAACTGCAACCTTAACTCTGCCCCAGAGACAACACAAGGAAAGTGACAGGTGAGCTCTAGAATCCCAGTAAAGCTGCAGGTTAACAACTCATCTTTTCTGCATAGTAGCTCATCACAGAGAGACAGCTGTAGGCTGGGGAACTGCCAGTGGGGAGCCACTGAGGGCCACAGCTGGTGCAGAGGCACTGGGCATCCATGCAGATAGCTGTGGGATCCACCAGGCTTGGGAATGGACCTTTGCTGCAGGGCAGCATGTTCTGCTTCCCTCCCTCCTTTTGAAATGAGGGGTGGGGGGCAACCTCCACAAGGGGACCTTCATGGAGATTTCATTCCCTACCCCCCCCCCCCCCCCCCCCCCCCGCGAATTTCACGGTGAGAAGGGGTGAGCAATCCTGCTTTCACTTACATTGGTCTGACAATGTTTAAGTCAGTGATGTCACGCTGGCACGAAACTGGTGTAAGTGAGAAAGTCAAGCTCCGGTTATCCAGTGGGTGTGGAAAACAACTATAACATCCAGGCAGAAATTTGCAGGGGGCTGGGGCATAACAGGAAATGCAACTAACAAGAGGGTGTAGGTTTAAGTAGCCTCCTAGGGCGCACACATGCACTTTAACTTACATCTCGCACTGTTCCCAACACTCCCTAGTCCAATTTCATTCATGGAGTAAGCAACCACTGCCCACTATGTTCAATGCGATTGTACCAAATCAACGTAAGTTACATGCATTGCGCACATCCGTTGCCTGTCAAATCAGTGCTAGTTATGCTGCTTAGCAACCTTACACTATCTGGGGCCCAATCGAGGTGCAACTCCTTGACATCAATGGTGCAAGAACAAGCACTTACTGATGATCTTCTATCTTGGGTTTTTACACTGTGCTCACCCCCACAGTATCCAAACACCTGGTAACAGAATGTGGCACTTACCATTGTATATGGGTCTGCTCAGATTGGCTTTTGCCCTAGATAGTTTCCATGTAATTCATTAATAACCATCCCCTATTTCTGTTACAAGTACATGATTTCTAAAAATAAATAAATAAACGTTTTCCTGAAAGGCTAATAGATGGAGTCTGATGCAGGATGACATTTCTCTCAATCTGTTCTGGAAATCCATCTGGAACTAAAGCCACCAGCCTACCTAGGATGCTAGGAGACCTGCGTGATTATTTCCCTTGGCAAACAATGCGTCTCTCAAACTTGTTAAACAGTTGAGAATAGTTAATAACCTTTTAATCTAATTAAACTCCACAGAGCAATCCATGTGATCATTTTTCCTTTGCTCTAAAAACCGGTGGTATCCTGCTAGAGATTAACCAGCGTATGGTTCAGATCATGCTCCTCTCTGCATGTATTTTACTATAACTAGGGACCTACCAAATTCCTGGTCCATTTTGGTCAATTTCACAGTCATAGGATTTTTAAAATAGTAAATTTCATGATTTCAAGATATTTAAATCTGAAATTTCACAGTGTTGTAACTGTAGGGGTCCTGAGCCAAAAGAGGGCTGGGGGGGGGGGTCGCAAAGTTATTGTAGGGGGTTGTGGTATTGCCACCCTTACTTCTGTGCTGCTGCCTTCAGAGCTGGGTGGCTGGAGAGCAGCGGCTGCTGGCTGGGAGCCCAGCTCTGAAGGCAGCCACCACCAGCAGCAGCGCAATAGAAAGAATGATATGGTATGCCACCCTTACTTCCGTGCTGCTGCCTGAAGAGCTGGGTTCTTGCCAGCAGCTGCCAGGCAGCAGAGAAGTAAGGGTGGAAATACCATGATTCCCCCCCCCCCCCCCCAATAACCTTGCAACCCCTCTGCAACTCCCTTTTTGGTTGGAACCCCGAGTTTGAGCAATGCTGGTCTCCCCCATGAAAATGTGTATAGTATAGGGTAAAAGTACAAAAAAAGACCAGATTTCACCATCTGTGACACGTTTTTCACAGTCATGAATTTGGTAGGGTCCTAACTATAACCAAGACACTCAGGAACTCTCTCCAAGTGTTATCTCAGGGTCAAATTCAGAGCTAACATTAGCAGTTGTGACTCCATGGGCCTACTTCTGATCTCACATCAGAGTCAATGTATTATTATTATCATCATCCCCATTTTCCAGATGAAGAAACTCAAGAGAGGAAAGCAAAGGGACATTCCCAAGACAGTCCAGCAAAGTCAGGATCTGTTAACCCAAACATTGTCTTCAGTCCTCCAGACCACAGTGCCACCACTTCTAAACAGCACTGGATGGCAGCACCAGTTATAATGCAACAATAGATTTCCCATAAAAATGCTTGCATAGCCTAACATACAGGTTCAAACTCACCTGCAGCACATGCCCCACTATCCCTGTCTAAGACCCATCCTTTAATGCTTCCTGTTTATTTTGCCACAGCCTTTTAAATGTTTAATTTATTGAAACAAATATAATATGTCTTCACTCGGTCCTTTGTTTGGTTAAACCAGATTAAAGCTGGAAGACAAAAGTACTGCACTTGGAAATCTGAAGTGTGTGTGATACAAAGCGGGGTCTTGTCTCAAAAGACTGGCCAGGAGTCAAAGTAATGAAATGCTAACTATCTTGGAGTGCATTTTCACAGCAGCAATTCTGAAATCATATTTCACGGCAGCAAAAGATAGTCTTCATCGTGTTTCACCAGATTTAGAAGGATTTGTTCTATTTTTTGCTGCAAGGTTATTAAAAACACTTGAACCTGAAACAGTTTCATTGTGTCCATGCGTTTGCTATTTATTATTATAAGCAAGGGTGTCAGGGCTATTAAAAATAAATTGGAATGGGTAAAAAGTGAACAAGAAGTACAAGGAAATGGGATGATTGAAAACATGCAGCTCAGCGTCTAGTGCAGAAAATTCCACTTTGGAATAATACCTTTTCTGTGGTAGGCAGAGAAAAAGACATTTAATTTTATTTTCCAATTAAACCGCCTCCCCCCTTCGCCTCTAGGGAATCCAGCATTCCTGGACTGTAAAAAAAGAGTAGAGGCTACGATCAGTTAGAAATAGAAATGAGCCCAGACACCCACATCCAAACACACCTGAACTTTGGGGAAGTTCAGACCCTGCTCTGAATTTTATGATGCAGATCCATCTCTAGTAACAAGGTCACAATGGTTCAAACTAAAAGGGGGTTGCATCTGCATTCCTAATGGGATATAGAGTCTCTCACCTGTAGGTCACCGATTCCAAAAACGAGCCCAAGCTGACAGTAACTGAAAGCCATTGACATCTGAGGACTCTTGTGGTGGCCAATAGGTAATGAGCTTGGTGGGTCTCAGGACAATTCCCTGCAGACATTAACAGTTGGAATTTATTGGCTTCTTTGTTCGCAGCCTTACCCCAGGAAGGATTCTTCCAGCTCCAGGTGAATAGCAGGATAGCAGAATAGCAGGGCAGTAGAGGAGGAAACTTGCCCTACAGTAGCCAATGCTGTACTTTCTATAGCGATACAGAGCTTTTCAATTTCCTAGCATCAGTCCAGCATCTGTCACATGGACAGACGTCAAATAGGGCAGCATCTATCACAAGCATTTAAATTCACTCATTCTCCCTCACAAACAAACAACTTGTAAGATTCAATACACCAAGTGATTTCAGTGTAAGGGCTTTGAGGCAGAGAATTATTTGGCTTACTGACAAACGAGTAAAAACATTGTGAAAAATCACGTCATATTTAAAAGGGTTATTGACACAGCATCTCCACAGCTCTTGAATAATCAACAGGATTAAAAGGAACCCCAGGAACAAGTTCCAAGACTCTGTTTTCTCTTTCCCTCGCTGCAGGAGGCAGCTCCGAGATGCAGAGAGGCTAATCAGCACAGGAGGATGCAGGATTACAGAGAATGTTTGGGGAATGATTTTGAAGAATGAGGGTCAAAAATTCCTGTATGTGACTGCAATCAATTAGGGAGAATGTAACCGTAGGAGCTACAGAAATGAAACATTGGCCTGCCTAGCCAACAGCACGCAGGCCCTGGCACAAAAGCAGTTGGGAACGTTCCATATTATTAAATCACTCTAAGTTAGCCAAATCTCAATTATCTGTCATTTTTATACACCTATATACATCTACAAATAATGGGCCAGATTTTGATCTCATCTACTAGCATCCTTTGAAGATGAGTTATTCCTGATGGACACTGAACATAGAGTCTTGCTCACAGATGTTCAAAAGTAAAATTAGCAATGGTCCAAAAATATGAGCGTTCAGTATCTGACAATTAAATGGAAAGAAACTAGAATGTCAGATATCTGCAATCAAATATTTGCCTGTGTGTATATCGTTATAAGCATATTTTATATGTTGATTTTAAGGCAAGATACTGAGATTAAAAAAAAATTGCTTGCAATGGTAATTCTTGAAAAGTAACAGTGAATATTCACACACGGGCTTCTCAGAACTAAAATATTAAGCCACATTAAGGGTCAAATCCTTCTTGCTTTAACACAAATAATGAAAAAGGGACTGTTCTTATGAGCAGAGTAGCCCTATCAACATCAGGATTTCACTGTGCTAGCTGGTGAACACACACATAAGAGAGTCCTTGCCCTTAGGAGCTTACAACGTAAATAATAAATAAGTGAGACAGAGAAGAGGGGGGAGACAGGGAGGTGAAGGAACTTGTCCAAGATCACACAGCAGGTCAGTGTAGAATTAGGAATGTGACAGACACCCAGTTCCACTGAACTTAAAGGAGTTAGACCAGGGATGAATTTGGTCCAAAGACACTTACTCAGGTGAGTAAAGTGAGTGAGACTTGGAGGCAAAAGGCTCTGGATATCCCCTACTGGTGTCAAGTGAAAACAGCATAAAGTTACAGGAAATGTAACTTTAAAATGTTACAATGCTGAAAATTTTCCATTGGATCCTTGTTGTTCTTCATCCTTTTGACTGTGATTTGTGCAATGCTAAGTGCAGGGCTCATCAAGCCAAGCGACTTGGCAGCTGTTGAAAACACCACAGGGAAACAGGTCCCAGCCATAGAACAACCTTTTCGTCCAGAGACAATACATGCTTTGGTAGGCAATACGCATATGAACTGGGGGGAGGGGGAGGAAAAGAGCCTGGGTATCTCTGCTCCATCAGACACCAACTTTCTTCTGCCATTGAATGCACAATTCCATGCTGTGGATTCAATGGGAATTGCCCCAGACAGAGCTGGTGATGCAGTGGGATCTGAATCTGTATTTTTCATTGGTCTTAAAGAGAAACAATTCACATTTAAACCTATAATCTGCAATACAGAACACACACTGAGTGGAGCTGGAGAAGACAGAATCTAGGCAAAAGGACAAGTCTGTTTCACAAGAATTACTCTAATGAGAACTGATCTGTTTCACATGTATTTTGCCAATTTTATCCAAGGTGAAACTTTGCCATTGTATTCTCCCTTTCTGGATGAATTTTCATAAATGTATCACATCAAATCAATGGAGAAACGTTACAAAACGATTCAACAAAGTCCAAAAAAGAGAATGGCAAAATAAACCTTGTAGCTCGACGATTTATAACTTCAAAGCTTCTCTTCTCCCCATGACTTTCAAGGACTCTGCCTAGTTGTGTACATTTTCCTCCACCTAGAAAGCAACAACAATTACACTGAAAACAATCTCAATATTGTACATTTTCATAGCCTCTTTGGAAACTTAGCTCCTACAAAAAGCAAAGGGATTCAAATAAAACAGGAAGGATACTTAGCGTCTGAAGCCCTCTACATGCACCAAAAGAAAATGATTGGCCATCTTTGCTAACACCAGACTTGACACTCGAACAGCATGAATGAGGTGCATTGATAGGGTGGGGACAGGACCGGGATTAGAATAGCAACATGTGATTCAGGACACATCGAGGTGCATCTCGTGAGGTTGGTGGGGACTCAGGGTTTGAAATCACAGAATGTAGCATGGGCTGGGATCATGAAACACTGGCAGCTGCTGAGAAGGGGAAGCTTGCACAACACCTCATTGCACTGGGATGGCTCATACAGGAACTATTAATCTTTCTTTTTCCCTGACCGCTACATTCACTCACACATTTTAAAAAGATAAAATCTCTGGGCCTGATCCAAAGCCAATTGAAGTCAATTCGTAATCTTTTACTGAGGCCCTCTGTTAGATGAGAAAAAGGGAAATAATATATACCCAACTCAGCTGTGTTAAAAGCAGATAAAGAAAACAACCCAAAATAAACTCACCCTCCTGAATTGCAGGTAGTGCAAAGGTGCATAAGAGCAATCATTTTCCAATTGTGTATCAGGTGTGATACACACACACTAAACAGGACTGACTAGTGTTAACTGTATTTTATTCCAATGCTCTAATTATAACACACTTCAAAATACCAATAGGACAAATTAGGAGCAAAAATGAAGGTTGAATAAAAGCTAAGGAAAGCATAGACCAAAATCTATAACATCTACAGGCTTAAGTAAAGTCTTAATTTGGCAGCAGGACAATTGTGAAGTACAAGTGTATTATGTAATCCAACACACAATTTTTTACCATATATTTACTCCATCTCGACAACTGAAAACTTCAGAAAGGTTGTTAGGGAATAATTCTAATCCACAGTAAATAACCTCCTTGTTTGTAAACAGAAATAACTGATTCAAACATTAGCACTGATTCCCCCACAGTCCCCCTTTGAAAAGTTAGCTTTAAAAACCCCTATTTCTTGAACTTTTTTTTTTTTTTAAAGTAATTACAGTTTAACAGGAAATGTTCACCCCATGTAGAAACGTCACAAGGCTATCAAACTGATGGATTCAATCTGTGGATCAAGCACAGACTATGTAAACAGTATAAAATCACTCAGCAATATGCAAGATTATACCCTCCACCCAAGAAGAGAATAATAAAAGCAGCAATCACTTAATAGAAAATCTAACTGAAGGGACGCTACCTAAGAGAAACATGTTTAATTAATTAAAACCCTCTTTCCTCACTGCACCACCCAATGCTACTCAAGACAGTAACATTTGAATGAGGATCTTACCAAGTGAAGAGCTAAGACTTGCTTGTTACTAGGAGTTTTGTTGTGGCTTTTAGTAAATGAAATTGTGCACTTAAGTTTCAGTTGCTTTCCAGTTTGGTGCCAAACAAGGCAGAAGCTTGTCTTTAGTGCTGATATTTTAGATTTTATAACAACAGAAATGGAAGGGATTGTCAACCCAGAAGGAAAACTATGTTATTTTATTCAAATATTTTTGCCAGTTTCAGTCGATTCCATAGAAAGGCTGTCAGATGCTGACGACATTTAGTGAAGACGTCTCAAAGAGACGCTTTCAACCTAAGAGTCTTATTTTAAAATAAAATCTTTACCTTCTCATACTAGCACCACAGGTTAGTGTCTGCTAAGTTTTTCATCAGGTGAAATGCATTTGAATAAAGGGTGTGATTCTACCACTTTGAGTAGCAACTTAGTTCAAGAGCAATAATCCCAAACAAATGGGACTATTTGCAGAGCACGATACTATTCTGCACAAACAAAGATAGCAGAATCAAGCCCAGAAAAACTGTCTCTTGGACACCTCTCTGTCCATTTGTAATTGTAACATCATCAGGCCACTACGGTAATTGTTTACATGGAAAAGTAACATTAGAAAAGTATAAAATGTGTTTTTAACTGAGTTTAATATGATTCGGCAGCTTCAAATAAGGAGACCGGCACTGTGTCACAGTTCTACACAGCACACCAACAAGTGCTGCATGGACCAGAGTTTGGCAGCCACTTCTTAGGGTCAGACTGGAATACACGTATTCACATTTAGTAGCGCCTTCCTCTACCCATAGTTAGTCCCATGGACTCCAGTGGAACTGCTGCTGGTGTACGGTACAAGTCAGCATGAATAAGGCTGCAACAGTCTGGGCCACAAATAAGTAAACCTGAAAGTATTAAAAACTTGCTGTGTCTCATTTAATTTTCACCCTTTTTTGCCAGGTTATTTTACTTTTGATTTCCCTGGAGTGAGAGAGTTTAAAAAAAAAAAAAAGGGATAGGTCAATTTCACTTTCCATTCCTAGCGCACTAGCCCCAACAGTCTGGTTTGGCATTCACTACATTGCAGAACCCATTTTAATAAATAAATCCATTAATACAACCTTCTTCGCGTCGGACTTGGTAAAAGCTTCATTTCTAGCGTTTCCCCCCATCCCCCCCCCAATCTGAACCCTGGGCTTAAAACTAGTCAAAATGAACTCTTTAAAGGAGTAAAGTTGAAAACATTTTTGTCGGGGGGGGGGGGGGAGGGAGGGAGAAGGGACACAGGCCCTGGGATTGTTTTTTGCTGGGAAGCATGACGACAGCCAGAGAACGAAGGGAGCACTCTAAGCCTTCTGGCCTAAATTATCTGCTAACACAAATAATCAAATTCCAGGGACCACACTGCTCTGGCGCCACTAAAACAAGGGGGAGGCCTAGCCCAGGCTCTCTATTAGCAGGTGGCAGCCCAAGTCTGACCCACGCAGGATATTCAAGTGCGATATACAAAATACTGATGCTCTCTGAGGAAGTCAGCATCACTCACAGTATCGTGGGAAGTTTTTAATGGCTTGCTCAAGGCTAGGCCCCTAAAATGTTTATATTAATACTTACATGTTGACTAGCCACTCATTTGGTCTCATCTGGAAATCGGTCCAACAGCTGAGAAACATCTGGCAGCTAACCTTGGATGACAATCTGGTAGCTCAGGGATTTCAGAGGTCTCTTTGGAGGGAATGCAGTTTGGCAAATTTCTTATGGAGATCCCTACTCTAACCACAGTTGTTCCTCAAGCCCCAGTCAAAGCTTCAGTATTACACTTGCCATATAGAAAGGTTGTCGGTGTAACAGAGGTCCTATTGATATTGCCTGTTCTGCCTCATTAGTGATTACAAAATGTTTCATTAATTATACATCACAACCCCACTCCTCATCCCCCATTTTGCAGGAACGTTTCTGAAGTATGTGAATGGCTTGTGTCTCTCTCAGAGAAACGAGAGAAAAAACAGCCTTTACCAGTGTGAAGAGCAGCCTTCTCTCCCCAAAAAGTCAGCTCCCGATCTCCGTGTGTGTGTGTTTGAGCGTGTGCATACCCTTCAGCTCTCGATCCACCTTCTCCCGATTAATATCATAAGTTTGTCAGCATTTTGCAAAACAAACAAGAGTCCCTGCCCCAGAGAGCTTACAGTAGAAGGTAAACAGAAACACTAGGCCACAGGCCCTAAGATGTGGGGGACAAAGGATCTGCCAAATAAGTGGCTTTGAATGGTGACTTCTGAATTAGAAATCGGGTTGTCTCCCATGGAAAATTCTTCAGTGACTGGAGAACTAGTGAAATATATCATAAGAGAATGAAAATTGAGCACCTGATGGAAAGGGAATTTTAAATAGAGCATTTGAAAAAGACGGTTACTCACCGTTGTAACTGTTGTTCTTCGAGATGTGTTGCTCATATCCATTCCATTAGGTGTGTGCGCGCCGCGTGCACGATCGTCGGAAGATTTTCTACCCTAGCAACACCGGCGGGTCGGCTGTGGAGCCCCCTAGAGTGGCGCCTTCATGGCGCTGAATATATACCCCAGCCGACCCGGCGCCCCCTCAGTTCCTTCTTGCCGGCTACTCCGACAGTGGGGACGGGGGGCGGGTTTGGAATGGATATGAGCAACACATCTCGAAGAACAGTTACAACGGTGAGTAACCGTCTTTTCTTCTTCGAGTGCTTGCTCATATCCATTCCATTAGGTGACTCCCAAGCCCAACTTAGGTGGTGGGGTCAGAGTGAGACATTGCTGTGTGCAAAACCGCTGATCCGAAAGCAGCATCGTCTCTGGACTGCTGCACTAGTGCATAGTGAGCTGTAAATGTGTGGACTGATGACCAAACCGCTGCTCTACAAATGTCCTGGATCGGAACTTGTGCCAGGAAAGCCGTCGAGGAAGCCTGGGCCCTCGTGGAGTGAGCGGTGAGGTGCGGTGCTGAGACACCTGCCAGGTCATAGCAAGTCCGGATGCAAGACGTAATCCAGGAGGATAGGCGTTGTGAGGAGACCGGTGAGCCTTTCATTCGGTCGGCCACTGCAACGAAGAGTTGCGTCGTCTTTCTAAAGTGCTTTGTGCGGTCAATATAGAAGGCCAGGGCCCTTCGTACGTCCAGGGAATGCAAACGTTGATCCTGGCGAGTGGCATGTGGTTTGGGATGAAAGACCGGGAGAAAGATGTCCTGGTTGATATGAAAAGGAGAAACCACCTTAGGGAGAAAGGCAGGATGTGGACGAAGCTGCACTTTATCCTTATGGAAAACTGTATAAGGGGGCTCGGATGTAAGCGCCCTGAGTTCAGAAACGCGCCTTGCTGAGGTGATGGCTACAAGGAAGGCTGTCTTCCAGGATAGGTACAAAAGTGAACAGGTGGCCAGTGGCTCGAATGGAGGACCTGTGAGCTTGGAGAGAACCAGGTTGAGGTCCCACGTCTGAACGGGCTGACGTTGTTGTGGGTACATCCGGTCTAAGCCCTTGAGGAATCTAACGACCATCGGGTTAGAGAACACCGAGGACGCGAGTTCCCCTGGGTGAAAGGCCGATATAGCGGCCAGGTGAACTCTAATTGAAGATATCGCCAACCCCTGCTGTTTTAGGGAGAGGAGATATTCCAAAATGAGAGGAATGGGTGCCTGCAACGGGGACATGGCTCGTTGTTCGCACCAACAGGAGAACCGCTTCCACTTGGCCAGGTACGTGGTGCGTGTTGAGGGCTTCCTACTGCTCAGCAGAATCTGTTGGACAGAGTGCGAGCATTGCTGCTCTGCCTGGGTGAACCATGGAGCAGCCACGCCGTGAGGTGGAGTGATTGCAGGTCGGGGTGACGCAGCCGGCCGTGGTCCTGAGAGATGAGATCCGGACACAACGGAAGCGGGATCGGTGTCTGAACCGAGAGTTCCAACAGTGTGGTGTACCAATGTTGTCTCGGCCACGCTGGAGCGACCAGAATTACCTGTGCCTGGTCTCTGCGCAATTTGAGCAGTACCTTGTGGACCAGAGGAAACGGAGGGAAGGCATAAAACAGGTGGTCTTTCCAGGGAAGGAGAAACGCATCCGAGAGGGAGCCCGGAGCTCGACCTTGTAGGGAGCAGAACACGTGGCACTTCCTGTTGTCTCGAGATGCAAACAGGTCTATCTGGGGAAACCCCCACTTTTGGAAGATGGAATGTATGATGTCCGGACGGATAGACCACTCGTGCGTCTGGAAGGACCTGCTGAGTCGGTCCGCTAGAGTGTTCTGGACTCCAGGGAGGAACGATGCCGTGAGATGGATTGAGTGGGCGATGCAGAAGTCCCACAGGCGAATGGCCTCTTGGCATAGAATTGACGAACGTGCTCCTCCTTGCTTGTTGATGTAAAACATGGCCGTGGTGTTGTCGATGAGAACTAACACACATCGGCCACGTAGGAGGTTGAGAAATGCCTGGCACGCCAGGCGCACCGCCATCAGTTCCCGAACATTGATGTGCAGGGCTAGCTGGGGTGCAGTCCACAGGCCCTGGGTATGGTGTTCGTTGAGATGGGCGCCCCAACCCAGAGATGAAGCGTCTGTGACCAGGTGCAGAGAGGGTTGTGGGGCGTGAAATGGCATCCCCTCGCAGACCACATTGTGATCTAGCCACCAGGTGAGGGAGGTCAGGACCGAGATCGGGACCGTGACCACCATGTTCAGGCTGTCCCGATGTGGTCGATATATTGACGACACCCAGGTCTGGAGTGGGCGAAGCCGAAGTCTGGCATGCCTGGTTACGTACGTGCAGGAAGCCATGTGACCCAGCAGGGTAAGGCACGACCTCACCGTGGTAGTTGGGAACGCCTGGAGCCCTTGAATGAGGCTCGTGATGGTGCCAAATCGGTTGTCTGGCAGGATGGCTTGTGCACGTCTGGAGTCTAGAACTGCGCCTATGAATTCTATTCTCTGGGTAGGTTCTAGAGTGGATTTGTCCTTGTTGAGTAGGATGCCCAACTCGTTGAATGTGTGCACTATTATGTGGACGTGAGCTTGAACTTGCTCCTTGGTGCGACCGCGTACCAGCCAGTCGTCTAGGTACGGGAACACCTGTATCCCTTGCCGACGAAGGTACGCTGCCACGACAGCCATACATTTCGTGAACACTCTTGGGGCCGAGGATAGGCCGAAGGGAAGGACTGCAAATTGGTAGTGCACCGCGTTTACCACGAATCGCAGGAAGCGTCTGTGAGGTGGGTAAATTGAGATGTGAAAGTATGCGTCTTTCATGTCGAGGGCGGCGAACCAGTCTCCAGGATCGAGGGAAGGGATAATGGCCCCCAGAGAGACCATGCGGAACTTCAACTTTACTACGAATTTGTTGAGTCCGCGCAAGTCCAAGATGGGCCGCAGACCTCCTTTGGACTTGGGGATCAGGAAGTAACGGGAATAAAATCCCCTGCCCCTTAACTCTATCGGAACCTCCTCTATGGCCCCCATGGCCAGGAGCGTAGAAACCTCCTGTATAAGAAGTTGCTCGTGAGAAGGGTCCCTGAAGAGGGACGGGGAAGGGGGGTGGGAGGGGGGGATAGAAGAAAACTGGATAGCGTATCCCCTCTCCACCGTGCGGAGGACCCAACAGTCCGAAGTTATAAGGGACCAAGCGCGGTGGAAGTGGGAGAGACGATCCTGAAAGGAGGGGGCTGGATCCTGGGGGATGACTGGGGCACCGTCCTCGACCGCACCTTCAAAAGTTCTGTCTAGGACCTGAAGGTGGTCTTGGTGGCCCCTGGTTCTGACCGGGTTGAGGGCCAGCCCATCTTCTCCTACCACCTCGCCCTCGCCTCCGGGCCGAGTCTTGTCTCTGACGAGGCGGGGGGGGGTAGAAGCGCTGAGGCTGCGGCCTAAATGGTCTGCGCTGAGGGCCCACAACATGCATCCCCAGGGAGCGCATGATTGTTCTCGAGTCCTTGAGGCTCTGCAGGCGAGAGTCCGTCTTGTCCGAGAACAATCCATGTCCCTCAAAGGGCAGATCCTGTAGGGTTTGCTGCAGCTCCGGAGGCAAACCCGAAACCTGAAGCCAGGAGATCCTGCGCATAGCGATACCCGAAGCCAGGGTCCTCGCAGCTGAGTCTGCTATGTCCAAGGAGGCCTGCAAGGAGGTCCGAGCCACCTTCTTGCCCTCCTCTACCATGGCCCCAAACTCTTCCCTGGACTCTTGGGGAATCAACTCCTTAAACTTTCCCATAGAGTTCCAGGAGTTGAAATTGTAGCGGCTCAGTAGCGCCTGTTGGTTTGCCGCTCTAAGTTGTAGCCCTCCGGCTGAGTATACCTTACGGCCAAACAAATCGAGCCGCTTAGCCTCTTTTGATTTAGGCGCTGCAGCCTGCTGGCCGTGGCGCTCTCGTGCGTTCACTGATTCCACCACCAGTGAACACGGTTGGGGGTGGGTATACAAGTACCCATAGTCCTTAGATGGGACAAAGTACTTCCTTTCCACCCCTCTCGCTGTGGGTGGGATAGAGGCAGGAGTTTGCCATATCGTATCCGCATTGATTTGTATCGTGCGGATCAGGGGTAACGCTACCCTCGATGGGGCATCCGCTCCAAGGATATTCACGATCGGGTCGTGCACCTCCACTATCTCCTCCGCCTGCAGGTCCATATTACGGGCCATCCTGCGCAGAAGATCCTGGTGAGCCCGAAGATCTATTGGAGGTGGGCCTGTGCACGATGTGCCCGCCACTGCCTCATCCGGAGAAGAAGAGGAAGATGCCTCCTGTGGAACAGGATCCAAGGGCTGGTCCTGGTCTCCCTGTTCCTGGGCTGGAGCATCACCTGTGCCTGGGTCCAGGGCGTCAGGTGGTCCGGACCCAGAAGCCTCCATGCCCCCTGGCGGAGGCCGAGAAATGGTGGACTCCGGGGCCCCTCTGATGGAGTGACCGGAGCGAGAGGTCGAAGCAATTGGAGCCCCTTGCGCCTGATGGTACGCCCACGGGGTCCAAAACGACCAGTGAGATGGGCCATGAGAATGGTCCTCTGCCATCTCTTGCCAATGGCCCAAGTCCTGTTCCTCGGCTTGCCCCTGAGGGGGGTATGCCGATCTCGAGAGGTCCTCCGAGGAGTGGGACACCGATCTCGATGGCCACGGCGGTGCCGAGAGCGTCGAGACGATTCCCATTGGCTGCGGTGCCGCACGGTGCCGGTCCGGAGATGATCTATCTCTACGCGGTGCCGGCGACCGGTGCCGGGACCGCGACCGGTGCCGATGACCTCGTCGGTGCCGGGAGTCGGATCTGGACCTCGACGAGGACCTGGAGTATGCCCGGTGCCGGGAGCGGCCTCTCGACGTCGAGCGTCGACCGTAGCGGTGCCGAGAACTACGTCTCGACGTTGATCGGTGCCGACGATCATAGCGGTGCCGAGACGTAGAGCGGTGCCGCGAAGAAGATCTTGGCCACGAGAACGACCGGTGCCGAGGCGATATTCGGTGCCGGGACTGCGAGCGGCGTGGGGACCTGCTTCGGGACCTGGATCGGTGCCGAGGTTCCAGCCCTTGCGATGGAGGGCGCATCAAGGCAGGTTTCCCCCTCGACTGGACCGGGAGAGTCAACGGTGCAGTCGGTGCCGGTGGTTGAGGCGGTGCCGGCTCCGTGAGAGCTATTAAGTCTCTCGCCGCCGCGAAGGTCTCTGGAGTCGACAGGAGGCACTGTATCACCGCCGGTCTCGGTGGAGACGCTATCTGCACCGGACTCAACGGCCTCGGCGCCGGAGTCGACGGTGCTGGAGGCACCTGTTTCCGGTGCTCCACCGGCGGACGCGGCTCTACCCCCGGCACTGGGGGAGCCGGCGTCTTCGGCACGGATGTCCCCGTCTTATGGGCTTTTTTATGCCCCGGGGATAATGACCGGCGCCGAGGCACTGCTTGCGGTGCCGACGAGGTCCGGTGCCGGGGAGGCTTGTCTGACGCCACTCGCGTGGTCGTCATAGCCGGTGCCGCCGGGGCACTGCGCACCGAGGTGCTAGGTGCCGGGGCCTGACTTGTAGATGGAGCGTCCGGACTAAGTGCCGCCTCCATCAGGAGTTGCCGGAGCCGAAAGTCCCGCTCCTTCTTGGTCCTTGGTCTGAAGGCCTTACAGATCTTGCACTTGTCTGTTTGATGGGACTCTCCCAGGCACTTCAGACAGGAGTCGTGCGGGTCGCTCGTGGGCATAGGCTTAGCGCAGGAGGCGCACTGCTTGAAGCCGGGAGCGTTGGGCATGAGCCCGGCCCCGCGGCCGGGGGAGAAAGGGGGAGACAACCCCCTTAATCCCCTGAACTACTTAGAACAACTAGAACAACTTTTAAACTATTTAACTATTTAACTATAAACACTAGAACTATAACTATAACTATAACTGTGATACAACAAACTAAGCTAGGGAGAGTGGAGAACAGCTAAGCAGCGCTCCACAGTTCCAACGACCGTCAGGGGCGGTAAGAAGGAACTGAGGGGGCGCCGGGTCGGCTGGGGTATATATTCAGCGCCATGAAGGCGCC
This sequence comes from Malaclemys terrapin pileata, assembly GCF_027887155.1. NCBI lineage: Eukaryota > Metazoa > Chordata > Testudines > Emydidae > Malaclemys > Malaclemys terrapin. The sequence continues at coordinate 16,809,287 of NC_071516.1, read as the reverse complement.
ACTCTAGGGGGCTCCACAGCCGACCCGCCGGTGTTGCTAGGGTAGAAAATCTTCCGACGATCGTGCACGCGGCGCGCACACACCTAATGGAATGGATATGAGCAAGCACTCGAAGAAGAACTTACTTTTCCAGTTTATGATCATGTATTTAACTTCCCTATGTAGCGATCTTTTGAAAGAAAATATTTTTGTCGAAGACTCAACCTTCAGTTAAAGCAGAGCTCATCATCAACGTGCTCTACCACATCCAATGGCCCTGTAGCAAAGCCACGGACAATCACACCTGGAGGGAAGAAAGATAGGACACAAACCCAAAGTTTTGGAAAATATTTTGCAGGTACATTTAAGGAGGAATACAGAGGATGGGGACAGGGCCGGCTCCAGGGTTTTTGCCGCTCCAAGCGGCGCAAAAAAAAAAAAAAAAAGCCGCGATCGTGATCGCGATCTGCGGTGGCAAGTCCTTCGCTCCGAGCGGAAGTGAGGGACCGTCCGCCGAATTGCTGCCGAATAGCTGGACATGCCGCCCCTCTCCGGAGTGGCCGCCCCAAGCACCTGCTTGGCAAGCTGGTGCCTGGAGCTGGCCCTGGATGGGGAAGGAGGTTCCTAGCAGAGAAGTTCATTTTACACCATGTCCCTCCCTGCCCACTCCTCCAAGTTCCCACGCCTTAGTTCCCACCATCTCCTCCTACCACTTTGCGATTTCTTTGCTGTTCCAAACTTAGGGAATGGTGTGAAAATGCAAAGCCAAAAACAGATGAGGATGATGAGAAGAGCAGGAAGGAAAGAAGACTGGGAGGAGCACAGAGAATAAATGTTCAATCCTGCAAGCTGCTGAGTACTCGGCCCTGATTCAGCAAAGCACTTGAGCATGTGCCTACAATTAGGATTTCAGGGGGACTCTTTCAGAGGCTTAAAGTTTTGCACATGCTCCAATGCTTTGCTGGAGTAAGACCAGAGAAAAAATAGGGGGAAATGAAATGACCTGTACATGAGCCAGCTGAAAGGTAACTTCCCGTTGTTGAAAGTCAGTCCGATCAAAGATTAATACACGGACAATGACTTCCATTGGCGTAAGAGACAACTCTGCTAAGTAGTCAGAAGAGCTTTGCTTACAAAATAAAGTTTTGCAAGAGAGCCACGACTGGAGTCTCTTGTCCCTCACTTGACTCAAGGTAGTTAAACTTTGAAGCAGAAGCAGCCATTGCTGTGGCTATGTGCTGAATTAGCAGGTACTCTGGTGAGGATAGTGGTGTAGTTATGGTGGGTGTTTATGCCATTGCCCCTGGATGGAGAAAACATGGTCCCACAGTTAAAGCACTGGGCTCAAGTGACACAAGTTCCAGTCTCAGGTAAGCTACAGACTTCCTGTGTGATTGTAGACAAGTCACTAAGGTTGGGATTTTCAAAACTTACTTAAGTGCCATTGACTCCTGAGTCACTCTTGAAAATCCCACCCCAGTTCCCTCAGCCCCTCAGTTAAATTTGGGATAAATAATACTTACTCTACTGTATGCGTCTGCCTATTGCTACTACAATGAGGTCCTAGAGCATGTAGGTGCCACTCTACTACAGACAATAGCTTCTGAGCAGCACACTCTTGGATAAAGCTGATCAGTCTCTCCCATCTTGTATATCCCATTTGCTGCTAGAGGGGGGAAAAGCATGATTAGTAAAGACATGGCTCACAGAAACACTGTGGACTGAACACAGGACCATCACTGTCACCCTTGCATTCTCTGGCTCCTCTGCCACTGTCTGGCTGCGTGGCTGTGGTAAAGTTACTTAAGCACTTCTATGCCTCAGTTTGACCATCTATATCAAATGGGGACAGACCTTAATATTTATTTATACAGCACTCATGGGTGTGCATGATAAATAGCAACAAACTTCAGCTGATCCTCAACAAGTCAGTGGCAGGGTCTGGCTTACAACTCAATTGCCTGGCTGCTGGGCCTGTGCTCTATGCAATAGATGGCTATGTCTGACTCATCAGGCTCAAAAGGCTTGTTCCTATTTCAAGCCTCAGGCCCAAAATGGGCACTAGGAGGTCCCTGAGCCAAGGGGACTCTGTGCAGACAGAGGAGTCTAGTCTACTGTTACAATGCTCATTGCAGGATCTAGGCTCTTTAGAGTAGGAACTTTGTCCTTCTGTTTGTAGAGTGCTATTATGTTAATAGATTTATAAGTCTGACGATGGTAACTTTGCAATCTAATAAGTAATGTGCTATTATGCAATTCCTTGATATACAAGTAAAAATAGAGACTACCAATTCTCTGGCTAAGCATGTTTTAATAATTCACTTAAAATTTATTAACAGCAGATCAGAGATTGCTAAATGTTTATAAACAAGATATCCATAAACTTTCCCAAAATGTGCATAAAGTCTGTTTGCCCCTCTCCTTTTTTTAATATACAAAATGAAACAAAACCCACGTATTTTAAATTCTGTTGGGAAAAGGTTTTCTCCTCTTTAAATCAGATCATTTCCAGGCAACTTTAATACTGCAGTTTTGTTCTAGTGCATGAGAATCAGAAACTGAAAGTGAATATTAAATTTATCATTATCCAAGGTTCATTATCCAAGGTAAGAGAAATGGATAAAGTAGCCACCTAAAAATATCAAATTAACATTTTTAATTAGCATATGTTCTCTGAAGCAGAAGCAAGATGTTAATTTAAAACTATGCCTAGTCTTTTTTTTTTTTAAAATAATCACTTAATAGTGATAAAAAATGTACATCTAAAAAGCTACAGCAGGAGCAAGAGATACAGAAAAAGCACAAATAAGTCCCGTAGCTTTGCTTAATTACAGAGAAAGAAGTCAGTTTTAATTAATAAAGATCTCATTGCAGTACTGATTTGTCCCCTAGAAAAATAATGTCAAACTACAATGCCACATATAACTGTCCACTTCTGGACAGTGTGGAAGCCATCATGCTGAACAGGCTGCTAAAGTCTTAAATCAATACAAGGAATACAGGAGAAGTGGCTCCAAAGAAAGATTTAGCATTTAAATTAAACAGCATCTGCACTTTGCTCAGAGAAAAGGGATGTAAAGCTAGCTAGCTCCCTCTACTGCCTGAATGCTATTTAAGTAACCGAGGGAATGTCTTCCAAGAAACCTCCAATTTCTACTACTTGAGTGGCCATAGAAAGAGGTGTTACCATACTAAGGCAGCGAGTCTCAGAGCCCGGGTCTATGATGGACATACGTTTTCAGGGCTCACACTACAGGTCTAAAAAACAGCCATGTAGAGGCTGCGGATCAGACTGAAGCTTGGCCTCTGAAGCCCACCCTTGTCCCCAGGTTTCAGAGCTTGAGCCCGAACCTCAATGCCTACCACTGTTGTTTTTAGCACCACAGCATGAGCCCGAGTCTGTAGACCTGGGCTATGAAATTCACTGTTGTAGGTTTTAAAATGCAGTGTAGGCATGAGTATAACACTTCGTTCTAAGACCACTTAGAGTGGAAACGTGAAATGTCTTGGTAGGATTGTACTTGCTGAAAGTGATTATATACAAAATATATAGAATGTTTAGTTGTGAAATGTAGCTAAAAATTAAAGGGCTGTCAAGGGAAGCACTTTTAGGGTCAAATCCCACTCAGTCCTGCAGGCTGCTTCCACTGATCTCAATCGAAGCTGCATGCATTCAAGACAAGTGATGGCCAACGGGGCCAAGTTCTGATTTCCAATTGATACCTGTTCTTCTTCCACCCCTTCTCTCTCTAGAGCTTTAAGAGGAGACATGTTTCAGGATACAAATCAATTACCTGAAAGGGTCAAGCAGAAACCTCACACTCCCCTTCCCTCCAAAGGTGGCATAACAAACAACCAGGCAGGTGTGATACAGGGTTGTTTCCTCTCCCTACCTCTTAGCTCTGAGGTATCTAAACTAGGTTTGCTGTCTGAGAACAGGCAACAGACTGTTGAATCTGTTGTACCAGGACAATTTATAATTCATCTGCAGTGGATACACATCTCAGTGATCTGGGTTCAGATCATCTTTGACTCAGATTGGAATACTGGTATGGTGTTCTGTTGGCATCTCAAAAAAGTCAAATACTCACAATGAAGGTTTTAAATACACATTAAATCCTTTCCTCAGCAACTCGTCTCCATGATAGTACGATTTAAATTATATTTAAGCATGGCTGTTCCTAGCACAATTTCAAAATTAGTGTGGACCAGGGTTCAGGATCTGGAATATCCTAACCTTTACATCCTACCTGTTGTCAGAGAAGTTTGTGGGTTTTGAAAAGTCGATTACTCAAAGTATTAAGGCCCTCAACTAAGCCTTGCCCATGTTATATGGGATATTGCAAAGGTAATCTTAAAAAAACAGTACTGGTGTCAAGCAGCACAATAATCAGCCACCCTTCTGCTTTCCATTTAAAATCATTTTAGATGCCAAGGTCTTTGAAATAGACATTACAAGCTGATGTAGCACTAGTCCCAATACTGTCTCCACATTTTACAAGATAATTTCTGCTTCACCATATGGTGAGTATTTCAAACCAAAACACATCAGTAAGTTCCACATATGAACATAACCCCTTCCCCCACACAATCCTACCTCCCACCGCGCCCCCTGCCCCCCCCCAAAAAGAGTCCAGTTCCCTAAGACTTTAAGGTGAATTCACAAGCAATATCTAATTTTTCCCTTTCGAAAAAGGCTCTCTTCATAGCCAGAAATACCAAATCCCAGATAAAAATAGGGGTTATGAAGTTCTGAACAGAAATCCAGCTTTGCAGAATACACTATTACAGAGAGATAAAAATAGGGGTTATGAAGTTCTGAACAGAAATCCAGCTTTGCAGAATACACTATTACAGAGAGCAGGACAAAATCTTATGATGGGAATGAATCTAATTGACTTTCCAGTTTTGAGTCGCCCTCACCTTTTCTTCCTTTTGTGGCTACACAGATAGAAGAACAGAACAGGCTGCAACGCCTGGATTTCGTTCTCTCAGAGGGACTGCAACAAATAAGGCCATCTTGGTAGGCACCAGGGTAGAAGTTTTCTGTCTGAAGGAGTTTCTATTTCAGCAGTTCCTTAAGATCATCACAGGAAAGACACTAATTATTTTGGGTCTGGCTTTAACCTAAACCATCACACTGATGCGACTCATGTAAAATCCTCCTTTACAAAGTATTCTCAAGGAGGCAGCAGCACACCCAAATCAGGACAGTTGTTTCTTTCACCACACAACATTAAGTTATACGCAAAAATTTTCACATTTTACTATTAAATCAGACCACCATATTATGGTCTGTAACAAGATACTCCAAAACATTTCAAGATCTCCCTAAGTGATCAAAATTCTAAACATAAATACAATTAAAGCTTTGTCATATTAATGCACACTTTTTATTATATTAAAATCAGGCAATGGTCTGATACAATAAAAAGGCTGCTTATGGAATACTGTTATGTTAAACTTTAATCACAGAGGATGTTAAATCCTTACAACTAATATTTTCCTCAAAAGAGTTAATGGAAACATCAATTGTTCATTGACTTGATAGCCACTGCTTTAAAGTGTGGTTTTTACACAAACACTGAATTTGTCATAAAACTTAGGACACACTAGGTTGTTTGTATTTAAGCTTGCATCCACATGTCAGCAGTTTGTGGTCCAAAACAGTAAGTCAGAAAAGGCAGTGATTTGCCAGGAAGCATTACCAGTAAGGTCTCTCTCTAATCTGCTGTGCACACCATTTATCCCCAAATCTTCATGGAAGAGTTTCTCTCACAACACCTGAAGTGTCAAAACAAAGTCTACACTAAGTTGATTTGTCTCTAATTGTCAGGTCTTTAAAAAGGGTCAAAAGTAAGTGCACTGTTTATTAGTTAACATCCTCAGGTCAATTTTGAAGCACCAAAATTTGACAGGTTGAATTGGAGTGTTTGTTTAGAATTTCTACACGCAGAGTTTCCCCATTAAAGTTTGGCAGCTAGCAAATCCAAGCACTCCTGGTAAATTACTGCTCTTTTCACCATGTCAAAAGCCTATCTAATAACATCAGCCATGGCCAGCTTGGCGGTGTGGCAGCAGTGCCATGGGGGCAAGGGAGATCCAAGTTTGCGAGCAGAATAGATACTCTTGTTTCCCAGGCTGGTGAAGACTAAATTCATTGCAAAAACAAAATGACAAGCATGAGGGGACAGGTCAGGTGATTGCCCAAACACTTTCCCCTGCTGGCCACTGGCCAGGGGTAAGGAGAAGAGTCACAAAAGGGGCAAAAATAAAGCAGCACCCTCTCTAGGAAGATGGGGGAGAGGAAAGATTGAAAAAACCCTGAATCCCTCACCCAAGGCCCATGTTATTGAGGGAGAAGGGAGGGGGGCAGGAGGAGAAATACAATCTGTGCCTTGGCCAAAGGGAAGAAGGAAAGCCTGCCCTAGATTACTAGGACTTAAAAAATAAAACCAACCACAGTCACATTCAGCCTTTACTAGAGATAGCACAAAGGGAGGGATGATTGAGGTTAGCACACATCCCCATTAGTAGTCCACAAAGCCCAGCATAGTCCTGGAAGCTAAAACCTTTGTGTCTATTCTAATAAATAGCCCTGAGCTTCAACTCTATTGCAAAAGACAGAGAAAGAAAAAAAAAAACAAAAAAACCCAACAACCCAGGCCAAACACACAGCAAGGTGATGGTGTGATATATGTTTTCACAGTTGAATTAAATGTGCCACACTGGTCTTGACAGTAATAAATTTAAATAGACTTTTCTTGGTACCAGAAGTTCAACTATGTGGACAGTGGTTACACATGACAGGATTATTTGTTATAGCACAACTTATATTTCAAATGAAAAATTAGTATCATTTACAGTATCTCAAGATAAACTTCCTTTGAATGGGAACTTCCTTTCCAGTACTTTGAGGTCTACAAGATGCATCTAGAAAATTTACTACTGTGGAAAATGAAGACAGCTTAAATTGAATAAAGGGGCAGGATTTGTTGTTTTTTTAAATTAATTGCTGTAACATTGTCCTTCAGGTGGCTGAGGAAGTTTCATATTTTCTTTAGACATCATTAGACGCCGAAGCTCTTGCAGAACAACTTTGATACTATAAGAATTCTGCCATTTTGCTAGGACTGATATGGCTCTGGGATCCACCTAAAAATAGACAAAAAACACCACTCCTGTCAGTCCTCGGAGTCCAAGAAATATAGCTGCCTATCAGATACGGTGGTTTTTAATCAAGTTACTGCCAGCAAGTTTGAAAAACTTAACATATGTTTAGTTTCCTTTCAAGCTTAATAAATGCTTATACTGTGTAACAACCTGAGTGCTGCTAAGGCAAAAGAGAGGAGTTGTTGGCAATATCTTTCAATTACTGAAACATATTTGATGACAATTACCTTACACCTCCCCTCTTCCAATACTCAAAAAGAAAGCAAAGTATTCTGTTAAACATCTGAGTAAAGATGTAGGTTCAAATTAACGCTCAATGTTTAAACCATGTTAACAAACAGGAAAAAAATAAAAAAACAACTTACCACTCCATTAGAACTATTTACTCCATTCATATTAATTTTTGTTACAAATCTTACAAATGGAGGTGCTTCTGGATATTTAGGCCCACATTCTATTTTAAGGCTGTATATTCGGTTTTCATAAATTGTCTGGAAGAGAGGAACATCTGTGTCAGGCAGTATTAGAATCACTTAATTACAATAGTCATCAGGGACACAAAGTTTGAGTGTGACACACATGGCGGATGTTTCCACATTTGCTAAACTACACTCTGAAAATTGCCAAAAAAATTCACTTAGTGCCCAACATTGTCATACTGCACACCAATACTTAAATTATCATCTATTTATCAGATTATGGAATACAACCGACATCCCTGCTTGGGGATTAATTTTGGAGTAAAGTAATCCAGTATCTCTCCATAGACTTCAGTTTCATACCAGGCAATTCAAAGGCATATGCAGTTTTGAATTGTAGGTTCAATGGGCTAGGCCACCTCGGAAATGAAACCGATGCTTTATATTAGCCACCTATTTAAACCCAATTTACCCCAAAAAGCCTGTAATTTTTTAAATTTTATCGGAAACATTTAACTGTAAATACTATAGCTAGATCTCGATTTTTGCACCATATTCATAACTCACTGAAGTGAGAGTTGTGGGGAGATAAGGAGAATGCTCCGAATCGCAGTACATTCACAGGTCACTCCCCATCCCCAGACAAGGAATCAAAGGATTATTATTTTTCATAGCAATTACACTGTGCTAGGTGCCTTACAGACATAAGACAGTCCCTATCCTGAGGAACTTACAATCTAGCTAAACATATGGAAAGGAGGACATAAAATGTACAGGGACTGAAGAACATATCTTGTTGTTTTGCAAATTTTAAAGACGATTTAAGACAGTGGGGAGAGGAATTAGGACAACTAATGGAGTGGTGGTGGGGGGAAGATAACTAGAAACTACAGGAGTTTTAAGTGTCCACATGGTAGCCTGGGTCAGGGAGGGATTCCAGCTGTAACAGGCAACAATGAAGGGAGCATGACAGAAGGACACAAAGCGGGGAGGCCTGGATAGAGCAGAAAGTCTCTGGACTGGGAAATCTGAGCACAGATTCCTGCAGAGTCAACATGGCTCTGAATGCCAAAAGATGGGAATTGCTCAAAAAACTACAAGTTCTGTCGTCATGCAAGCATACGGGCACTCACAAACATAATGCTGTGTGTTTTTACACAGAGGGCTCTCTATGTAAAATCCTACTGGAGATAAGCCACAGGCAGTTTTTACTTTTACACAGGCTAACCGAAATCAACTGTATGCCCCCCACCTGGGGAATAACCTTGATGTACAAACAAAAGGAAGAACTACTCCACACAATACACAGTCAGGGGATGTTGTGAAGGTCAAAACTACAAATGGATTTCAAAAAGAATTAGATAAGTTCATGGAGGACAGGTCCATCAATAGCCATTAGCCAAGATGGTAAGGGATGCAATCCCATGCTCAGGGTGTCCCTAAGTCTCTGACTGCCAGATGCTGGGACTGGACAACAAGGTATGGATCACTTCATGATTGTCCTGTTCATTCCCTTTGAATAATCTGGTATTGGCCACTGATGGAAGACAGGATACTGGGCTAGATGGACCATTGGTCTGACCCAGTATGGTCATTCGTGTGTAGGTACATTGGAGGTAAAAAATACTTATGCCTTGTCTCTGCTAGGATTTTACATTGAGAGAGCTCTCTTCAATGTAAATACATGCTTAAGTGCAATCTCTTCACAATTATGGCGCAATTTGACCACGGACAGATTGAGAAAGTGGCCAGCAAGTACTGGGATATGATCTATTACAAGATTTAGAGTAAAGACACAGATGCATATACATATCTGTTACTAGTAAACTAGAACCTGCCAGTTTGATACTCAAGTAAAAGTCACTGTATTCATAGACAGGTACACACACAAATGCATTTGCAGTTGTCTTTCTATGCAACAGTGACATCCAGTGGTCAGTTATGCAGAGCAGGATTTTCTAATGACTTTGGTAGAAGAGATCTTTTTAAAAGGTGTCAGACAGGAAAGGTGAAAAACAGAAGATAGTTGTGAACTGAGGCAAAAAGTTGTCACCTCTAGACAGATTGGATTATCCTACACAATTCTGACATTAGAATCACTTCGCTGTATTTTGCTCCCATGACAACACTTCTATGGTAAAAGCACACAAGTGTGTACAGATTTCAGTCTCTTTTTAAATATTTGTTTAATACAAGACTGTTGAATGACAAGTACTAAAAGACGGGATCATATAAGTGTCTATAGTCAATAAAAATATTTACAGCCAAAATTGAGGTTGGCACATCATTTATCCCCAAATCTTCATGGAAGAGCTTCTCTCAGAACACCTGAAGTGTCAAAACAAAGTCTACACTAATTGAATGGTAAAGCCTCAGCTGGAGTACTAAGTTCAGTCACCCTATCTCAGAAGTGGCTACAAATAGACAGGTGCAGATATAGGCAATGAGAGCATCTGAAGGCTTCCATATAATGATGGGTTGAAAAGACTGGGATTACTTAGAGAGGAGACAGAGACCAGACATGATATACACATCACAATGCAATGGTATGGTGAAGGTAATAGGCACTCACATTTATTCTTCCATAGTAAAAGAGCAAGGGAATAGTCAGTGAAACTGGAAGGCCGCAAGTCAATTTAAGAGCGATGAGGAAGGTTTCTGTGTGTGTTTTTGTTTTAAGATACACACAATGCATAAGTGACATGTGGAATTTACTACTGCAAAGTAGAGGCCAAGAGTTTAATAGGATTAAAAAAGGGATTTGACATATGGATGAGAACATATAGTTACATTATCCTTCCATATTGTTAAAAAGTAGGGATAAAGCCTCATGAGACACAGCAGAAGCTGATCACTAACTGATAAGGAGTCACCTATGGGGACATTCCATAGATGGTAGGGCCTAGAGGGGCTCACCCCACTGTAGAGACATCAACAAAGTTCCCGCCCAAAAAATTAGTCCAATTTGTCCACTACTGGCAGAGTGTAGTCACATGGACCATAGCTCTGAAGAACCATCATACCAGCCATGTTTTAGACTAGCTATGAGATACTAAGCTTGTCACCACTGTAGGTTTCAGACTGCAAGACCATGAGGTTAGTAAGTAAGGTACTTTGAAAATATCAAATGATATGGAAACACTAAGCCTAATTATTTGTCTCACACATAGCGATAACATAGCTGTACCGCTATCATCAAGATGTCCTTTTTACTAACCTCTCTAAACAGGAGGACAGATACTCTCCAGCTGCAGTATTACTGTAAAGAGCATGGTAGCATTATAAAAAGCCACTGTGAGGCATATTAAATACACAGATTGGAAGACAGGTGATAAAGTCAAAAGCACAATTTAGTTTATGGCTAGAACCTCAAATTCTAATAAGAGTTTTCTGAGTTAGCTGAAACTTTAAAGGAGCAAGCCAGTTTTGCTGCAACAGAAATACCAACCCCCACCCCCCAAATCCTCAAGAAACTCCCTAAAGCGATGACCAAAACTGAACTGAACTAAGGCAGAATATGTTAATAGATAAGGACTGGCTAGTGAGATATTACCAGTATTAGCTCCATATTTAATTCTTACAGGCTTTGAGACTTTGCTGTAATTCAGGGCTACAGGACACTAGAAAATTACTGTGTAAATTAATCTGTAAATGTGAACGTCACTTGTGTAGCAGAGCTAATCAATTAACAGGTATTAGCATTGTTTAAAGTCATAAGCAGAAAGATATATTGGCATATCAACCCCAATTTATATGCCGAGTGAATGTGGTTGCATACACGTACCCACTCAGATACATGAATGAGAATGTCTGCAGGGGAGGGAAAAAAGAAAAGGAGAGGAAAGCAGAATGTTGAGTGACGCTGGCATTTATATCTGAAAGTTGATGCTTACTCTTGGAGGCCCAATAATCATTCCTGTCCATCTTGTAAGTGTCATATCTTCATCATCTTCAAGACCCCAGCTAACTGTACCATCTCCTACTCCTTTCTGACCTTCTTCAAGTTCTTCCAACAGTCGAAAATTACGAGGAACTTTTACTCCTAAAAAGAATCAGAAAAACTTTGAACTGAGAGTATCTGGCAGTGATACAAGACTGGATAATTGGACTGCTACTTTTGATAATCCTATGTCAAAACATTTAGACCAAAACCTTGAGAACCAGCAATATTTCTGAGTGGCAGTATTTTCATGGTGTGAGGAAGATACAAGAGCAGACGTTAAATATAAAAATAAGTGGAAACAAGGAGTCTTTTGCATTTACCAAAAAAAAAAAATCATGCTATTGAGCCAAGGCAGCTAGGCTCTGCGTTGGTGCATGCAGCCAGAGGAGGAAGAGGACCTCTGTGTATTCAGAGATGTAAGCAGTATATTTACTTCCTGCTTCCTTACAGTCTGTCTTCCTACTTTATGTCCATTTCATTTAGAAGATAAAAGGTAGAAGCTACAACATTTTGTAAGGGCCTAGACATCTATTACTCTTTCCAGAGCTTTTTAAAAGTAGCAAATCAATCTGTTTTGTAACAAACAAGTTAATTTGAAATTAATTGTAGTGGACGTCATCAGTGCAAGATCTAGCTAAAGTACTTATAGGGGCCCTCCAATATTGTAACATCTGAGCACCTCACCATCTTTAACAAACTTGTGCCACAACACCCCTGTGAGATAGGGAAGAATTATCAGTACCATTTCAGAGGTGGGGAACTAAGACACAGAGAGGCTAAGTGACTTTCCCTTTAAGACCAAGCCACAGCCATTAAGAATCCTGAATAAATCCTAGTCTGTGTCATATTCTTTTATTTGCTCACAGTACGTGCTTAAGAACAGTCCTAAGAGAAACAAAGATGCATTGATAGGACAGAGAACGCTAATGGAGTTATTTTCCACTTGACCTTCTAAAGAAATTTTTGTTCACAGAAACACCAAAAGGTTAACTATTGAATAGTTGCATAACATGCAATATGACTGAAGAGAATGCCTAGTCCCCTTCTCCAGCCTCACCTGTTGGTTATCATAGAAGAAACAGACAGACATTCTGTTTATGGGACTAAAATGTTCTCAGTGATGAGTAAGCTCATCTAGTGCTCAAGAAACATGACACGAGGAAAGAGGCAAAGCCAGAGTCTTGAAAATCTCTCCTTTGACTGCTTGAGAACCTGGAAGGGTTGTCACATTGCATACGAGAGTGCTTAGAGTAGGACAACTTTAGTGTCTTTAAAGTCTCTCTCAAGTGTCTTAAAAACCTAAAAGGGACTGAATGCCAATTCTGATTTTGTTGTGGAATCAAAGTCCTAATCCTCAAACACTACAATATACATTAAAAAAAAATCCAAACCTTTGAACTGACATAAGAATGCCAAGTAACCTGGACACACACACACAAAAATCAGTGGTCTCATATTGGGCATCTAAAACTATGACACTTGACAAATTTAGCCTTAATATCATTCTGCCTCAACTTGCCATCTGTAAAGCAGGGATAATACCACCACCTCATCTCATTGGGTGCTATGAAAATAATTCATTAAGATATGTAGACACCACAGAAGAGCCCAAGATGAAGTTAGTTCTGTATTCAGTGCAAGGTTTGGATGGTTTGTGGTAAGGCATGGAGCCACATACTGACAAGGATAAAAGGAAATATTGAATAGCTACCCAGTCAGTGAGCACCATCAAGTCTGTGCACTGAATAAGGCAGGAATCCTGTGGGAAGAAAGCAGTATGTGATCATTTGATTAAAGACTAGCATAATGTAAATGCACAGGAAAGTCAAACTAAAGTTCAAACGGCAACATTAACTCCGTCATTTCCTAACCTGAGTGTTCTTGACTTTGAAACCTTAATCAGGTGTGGGGGAAGGTGTGCATAATATAAATATAAGTTCTCATGGGAACAGACAGCAACATTGATTTAGGGCCCTTCCAAATACTCTGATTCAGAATGAGTCAGAGCAATGAATAGCAAGGGTCCTAGAAATAAAAAATTGTAGAGTAGCAATTAAACTAGTCTGTGGATCACTGGTGGTCCACAGAGAGCTGGCTGGTCATAGGGCTTCCTTGTTCCCAACTGCTGTATCACATGAAGAGAAAAAAAAAAAAAAGCCTCAAAATAAACACTTAGGATTACTGCTACAGAATTTTTTTAATTGCAAGTGTCACAACTGCAAAGTGGTGGGTCCATGAGGCACTATCAAAATGTTGATTTCACACTATATAAAAAAACCGGAAAACCCCTGTTTGGGGGGGTGGGGGGGGGATTAGTGTCTTGCCCTTGTACAGGCTGTACTAGGGTAGGGTATCTTCTGTCTGCATGCTAAAGCATACAGCATCTGTGGAAGTTTGGTCCTAACCTGGTACTTGAATGAAGTTAAAAAAACCCATACAAATTGATGAAGATCAATTTGTGAATTTAATCAGGGGATGAGGAAAGAGTAGGAAGAAGAGAAAACTTATCCAATCATACATCCTAAAATATGTTCTTATCTGTTCTGTGCATATTCAGTATTTACCAAGTTACTTTTGCAAGCTAAACCCGGGGCAAGTTCTATGACACAAGAGTATTCCTACACCAGCTGACTCAGTGAGTCAACTACATTTTCCACATATGACAAATACTGGCATAATTTTTTTATTAAGTGTAGTTATGGAGACTGACAACACAACAATAAAACAAACCTGTTTGCTTTAAGAGCCCTTCAGTACAAAAACAGAATACAGATGAAATAAGTAGTTTAGTCCAAGTTTGAATAACTACATCACCAAAACAGGCTTCAGATTATAAATTTTAATTTAGCCAATTCTTTATGAACCCAGAATACTCTGAGCAGCAGCTTCAAATTTCATTTAAATTATGACACAAAAGGTAGGAGAAAAATCTACATCATCTTAGTTTACTGCCTGCAGACCTCATGGAAATATTCCAAAGAGAAATATATTATAGTATAAACTTAAGAGCAAAAGTAGAAAGATTACCACAGTGAACCTGCTGGAGACATAACTATAGCAGCACTGAATGGTAAATCTCCAGTTTCACGGGTTTATAAATTGGATATAAATTTTAAGTCTTGAGTAAATTTGTACACACCTGGCCCCAATCTTAGACTTTTGTTTACTAGCTCTGACAAATCCCATGAAGGACTTTTAGTTTTACAGTGGGGATTGGAAAAAAAAAAATCCACTTGCCAGCCACAAGTGAAGAAGCCGTATTTCTATAGATCTCAAGTTCCTAAAGAAGAGTTGCTAGCCTTATGGTTAGGAAGTTAGCGTTCTAAGTGATACAGCACCCTCTTCATGAGCCTTTGCGCCTCAGAATTCCACCAAACAGCAGCAGCAGCCTAAAACTGATTCTTGGTAAGTATCTATCAAGTCATCTCAGATTTTAAGTTGCTTTCCAACAATGACCTGCCAGACCCCAGGCACAACAGGATAAATTAAGGATGTAGAAGATTGATAAAGGAAAAAATCCGGTCAGTCAGAATCTAAGATAATTTTTGTATTAAGAAAGAAAAATATGCTTCCAGGCAGATATATTAAAGTCCTAGTTTGACAAAAGGCCTTAAAAAACATTCCAAAGTTCAACTCCTATCAAACCACTTAAGTACAAAAAATTAACAGGGCATGTGTTAACTCTTAGTTAGACCTCTTGCATCTTGTCAGTCTGAGGTACAGTATTAAAAGTTAGAGCACAGAAAGCCTTGATACTTAAGTGTTTTTAGTTTAATTAAAAACACTTAAAGTAGTTCAAATAAGTCACAAACAAATGTATATTTGATGAAGCAAAAAAAGTAAAGTTCATTACTCTGCTTTTCTGAGCTTTTCCAACTTCTGAATCTGGTATCATTTAAATTATAGAACTGAAATTTCTGAACTTGTACAACCAAATTAAAGCGCACAGTATGTTTTACAGAGGTAAAGCCTTTTCAAAAACTGGGTCCATTTTGGAAGCACCAAAGTACTTTGGCAGCGCTAGTAGGTTCTGATACAATGAAATGTCAAAATACTTTGACGGACAGATGCTGCACCATGAAAGTCAAAAGGAGTTTTACCATCGATTTCAATATGCACAGAATCAAACCTTCAGAGTAAAGAGTAAGCTTTACATTGGCATGACACTGAAAGATTACATCTGCAGCTTTTCTTTCTACAGAGGAGTTAAGATACAAGTTTTGGCACATATGGATTTATCTCAACTGTAAGGAATAAAGCACAAGAATTTATAGCTAATACATTTCAGTAATTAGGAACTCTAACAAAAAAGTCCTTGTTCTGTCGAGGATAATTTTACATAACTAATTTAAAGAGGAAACATATCAGATTCTGATCTCTCATACCAATTTTAACTTTGACATCAGTAATTACTCCAGATTTAACTAGCTTAAGTGAAATCACATCTTTCAACCATAACTTATCTTTTGTACCTAAATGCACAAAACAGCTAGGAAAAAAATGTTTTAAAATACTTTCCATGTTATGTTTGATATTACAGCCTTAATTATATCTGCTCCAAGTATTCTTTTGCAGTTCTTCTTTGGAAGTATTTTTAAATGCTAGGTTTTCCAACAATCACACAATTAAATACTCTTTTAGATGCAGAAGTTTGTCCTCAGAATACTTTGGAAGTGATGCAATATTTCGCGTTTAATTAAAGGCTTTTGCTTATGATACAAACTGTAAGAAGCCAGGAAATTTAAAGTTCATATGTTGCCCTTACATGTCATTGTACTCAAACAAGACAACAGAAACTGACTTGTACTGAGATATTTAACCCAGCCCCCAAACCCTATGAAATACTTCTGAATAAGATAAAGTGCTAGTTGCATACTTTTATACTAACGTGCATTCCTTGTAAATTAGACTAAAGGCTAGTCCACACTAGAAGCGCTACAGCGGTGTAGCTCGCCGCTGTAGCGTGTCTGGTGAAGACGCTCTCTGCCAACGGAAGACAGCTTTCCTGGTGGCATAATAAAAGCACCTCCCCGAGAGGCACTAGTCGCTGACATAGTGCTGTCTACACCAGCGCTTGGGTTGGTGTAGCTTACGTCATTCGGGGATGGCTTACTGACACCCCTGAGTGACATAAGTTATATCGTAATAACCTGTAGTGTACACAAGCCCTAAAATGGCTTCCAGAGACTTGCATTTCCATTAAAGAGGTCTCAAACTAAAGAAAACTTTGTGGTACAAATTAGACAATTGCAATGTCAACATTGTTTCTTAGTTTTTAAGCTGTGAAACAAGCCATAACAGTAAAATAAATTGTAGCTGATGTGGCTAAGGAAGTCATTCAAAACTAATATTGTGGGGAAAATATTTACACCAACTCTTATGAGACAAAAGTATTTGTTTTTATATGCGACAAGAATATTGGTGATGTTGAGTTCAACATTCTCTCTCAAACTTCCACCTTCAAAAAAAAAAAAATTTCCTTTAGTACTGCTAGAATTTCTGAAATTAATCCCTTTGATTAAAAAAGCTTCTAAATAGCTGATCCTTTTGTACTCAATTATAAAATAAAATGCAAGTGTTATCTGGATATTAAGATTAATTTAAAACAGCAGGAAGTTCACGCCAGCAGATTAGAGCAAATATGATACAAAACTTTATTTTTAGCTAAAATCCTGTGTCAGTTTAATATCAGGTTTCTTATAAGCACACAGGAACTGCCATACTGGATCAGCCCAAGGTCCATCTAGTTCAGTAACCAACACGAAATGTTTCTGAAGTTGTAAAAAAAACCTACTGTAGGCAGATGAGGGATAATTTGCTGTCCATGCTAGATCTCATCTTGCTTTCTAGTAGTTAGAGTTTGGCTTAAACCATGAAGCTCAAAGTCACTTAGCATTAACTATAATAATTCTGGTTGTTCTTGTTATCCATATACATGTCTAAACCCTTTTTGAATCTTACTAACTTCTTGGCATCAGCAACATCCAGCGTCAATGAATTCCACAGGCCAGTTATGCATTGCACAAAAAACCCACTCTTACCAATTTTGAATTTGCCATCTTTGGATTTAATTGAATGGACCTTAGTTCCTGTGTTACGAGACAGGAAGAACAGAAGCTACCAATCTACCTTCTCCACACCCCTTTTTTATGTACATTTATTGTGTCCCCTCTTATTCATTTCCTTTCTTTTCAATCTCTTCATATGAATTTTTCCACACCCCATATCACTTGTCATCCTTCACTAACTCTGCAAAATGCTTTTTTGAGATAGGAATATCACACAGTACTCCAGATGAGGCCACACTATTGATTTATATGATGGCATAGTATTTTCGATATTATTCTCCAGCCTATTCTTTATGCATCCTAACACTTTGATTTTAACTATAGATGCATATTAGGCAAAGATCTTAACTGCCTTAACTCATCTGCAACCAAGCCTAGAATCCCGAACTGTAGTAACTCGGGAAAATCAGAACTTTGTAAGGTGTAGGAGTAGTTTATTTGTTTCCCTCCACTGTGTATTATTTTGTATTTAGCAATGCTGAACTTCATATGCAATCTTGGTGCCCATTCACCTAGTTTGGTTAGCTCCCTCTGAAGTGCTGCACAGTCCTCTCTGGTCTTGACTAGACTAAGTAACTCTATTATCTGCAGATTGTTACCTTTCTCATTTCATTAATATGTTTACTACATGACACTGGACCTAAGATGGAACCTTGAGGTACCTTGCTGTTAAATTTTTGCTATGATGAAAGTTGACCATATAATCCCAGTGTTTTCTGTGTAATAGCTAGTTTTTGATCCATTATAACACTTTGCTGTTCTCATGACTCCTTAGATTTTTCTGTAGTGTCTTATGAGGGACCTTGTCAGAGGCCTTTTGCAAGTCTAAAAATAAGAAGTTCAACCAGTTATTCTTTATTCACACATTTAAAAAATTCTGAGATATAAAAGAGTGTCTTCCTTTGCAGAAACCATACTGGTCAGACCGTATTGTATCAAGATATTTCAGAAACATTATTATTTAATTTTTAATTGTTGTTTCAATCTATTTCTTAGATGTAGATGTAAGGCTCACTGGTCTGTAATTCTCTCAATCATCCCTGGAGCCTTTTTTAAATATAGGTACAACTACTACCATCCAATCCTCTGGAACAGTGCTGTCTTTAGATGAGAAATTGGGTATTTTTGTTAAAAAGGAGGAGCCCAGCCACTTAAGTTCTTTTACTGAAACACTATATGCTACAGATATCATTCAAAATATCCAAGTGCTTTACAAATAAACATGCATACCTCAAAAGGAATTTGTGAAACAAGTATTATATCTTATTAGTAAAGTAGATTTTGATAAGTTGCTTGCCAAAAAAGCCCCATGGTAAATCAAAAGGAAAAACAAACAAACAGAAAACCCCAAGAGACTCATTTCCCAGGTCCTTGTTGTACCCTTAAGACTACACTTATGAAGCGTCCGGTATCAACTGTGTACATTACCAACAGTATCACTGTAACATTACTGAAAATGAGTCTAAAAACTGCATTGTTGGTCACATGGCAGGATCTATTACCAGCAACAATCAGTTGCTTCATTTACCAACTGAACAAAGCCCAAAGTTAGATTTAAATTAAGTTGATGGCCTATATTCTAAGGTTCCACAATTAGATGTTAGGGAAAAGTCTCAGGATTCCCATACCATGTTAAAAAAGTTACATACCAATGTTAAGAGTTTTTGCCAAAAGTAGTTAAGGTACACAACATCCTACCAGCAGCAATTTAAACTTGAACATGACCGTTAGCACATGCTCTTCACTGACATGCAAAGTTCCTGCACCATTCCCCCCCCCCCACCCCCCAAGCCATATATTACCTCAATACTACAAGAGCCAATAAAGCAGAGCTTTTAGAACAGGGGTGAGCAAACTACGGCCCCCTGGCCCCATCTGGCCCACCAGCCATTTTAATCTGGTCCTCGAGCTCCCGCTGGGAAGCGGAGTCTGGGGCTTGCCCCGCTCCCGCACTCCAGCCAGGGAGCAGGGTCCGGGGCTGCTCCACATGGCTCCCAGAAGCAGCAGCATGCCCCCCCTCTGGCTCCTGCGCGTCGGGGTAGCTAGAGGGCT
Source organism: Malaclemys terrapin pileata (assembly GCF_027887155.1). Taxonomy (NCBI): domain Eukaryota; kingdom Metazoa; phylum Chordata; order Testudines; family Emydidae; genus Malaclemys; species Malaclemys terrapin. Next base: position 16,789,653 of record NC_071516.1, on the reverse strand, counting down.
CTGCTCCGTACGCTGTTCCCGCCCAAAGCACCGCCCCTGCAGCTCACATTAGCCGGGAATCACGACAATTTGGAGCTGCAGGGACAGCACCTGTGGATGCGGGAAGCACGCAGCAGAGCCGTCCGGCTGCATAGGAGCCAGAGGGGGACATGCCACTGCTTCCGGAAGCTGCTTGAGGTAAGCACTGCCCAGGGCCTGCACCCCAAGCCACCCCCACCCCGTGTCCCATCCCTAATCCCCCTTCTGCCCTCCAAACCCCTCGGTCCCAGCCCAGAGCACCCTCTTGCACCCCAAACCCTTCATCCCCAGCCCCATCCCAGAGCCTGCACCCCCAGCCAGAGCCCACACCGCTCCTGCCCCAACCCGAAACCCCCTCCCGCACCCTGAACTCCTCATTTCTGACTCCACCCCGGAGCCTGCACCCCCAGCCAGAGTCCTCACTCCCTCCTACACCCCAACCCCAATTTTGGGAGCATTCATGACCTGCCATACAATTTACATATCCAGATATGGCTCTCGGACCAAAAAGTTTGCCCACCCCTGTTTTAGAATTACATGGAGATAGAACGTGATCCAGAAGAAGCAACATACATGCCCATTATCAAAACACATTTTACTGGTTAGTTAAGATTGTTCAGGTCTGGCCTACAATGCAATGCCATGCCATGTGGAAGCCAGGTACCAAGAAAAGTTTTAGACTTTGTCTCCATGAAATGTTGGTTGCATAGCTCCTACTGCATCTCTTCATGCACATCCCCTCATGTCCACACAAACAGTGAATTTATGGATCTGCACTGGCTTCAAAAGAAAGCCACCTGCCTTATTCTGCCAGACAAACATAAATTGAAAAGTCAGCAGCTGCAAAGGATTATTGGGAAAATATGGCTGCCAGAATGAAGTGACATGAGAGAGCTTGATGAGGTCATGTTTCAGAGTAACAGCCGTGTTAGTCTGTATCCGCAAAAAGAAGAACAGGAGTACTTGTGGCACCTTAGAGACTAACAAATTTATTAGAGCATAAGCTTTCGTGGACTACAGCCCACTTCTTCGGATGCATATAGAATGGAACATATAATGAGGAGATATATATACACACATACAGAGAGAGCATAAACAGGTGGGAGTTGTCTTACCAACTCTGAGAGGCCAATTAATTAAGAAAAAAAAAAAAAAAAAAAAAAAACTTTTGAAGTGATAATCAAGCTAGCTCGGCTAGCTTGATTATCACTTCAAAAGTTTTTTTTTTTTTTTTTTTTTTTTTTTTCTTAATTAATTGGCCTCTCAGAGTTGGTAAGACAACTCCCACCTGTTTATGCTCTCTCTGTATGTGTGTATATATATCTCCTCATTATATGTTCCATTCTATATGCATCCGAAGAAGTGGGCTGTAGTCCACGAAAGCTTATGCTCTAATAAATTTGTTAGTCTCTAAGGTGCCACAAGTACTCCTGTTCTTCTTGATGAGGTCATATCACAGTTTCATGTTTTATACTGAGTGTTCCAACATGGTCTCCTGAAATATACCGCACATTTGTGGCAGAACAGAGATATCAGGATTATGAGAACTTTATATACAGATCCATAAAATACAAGCTTTATGGCAGTAGCCATTGCGTTGCTATAACACCAGGTTTTCCCCCTTTAAATCTTGATTCTCTACAACCATTGTTCTTATAAACTTTAAACTGTCTTTGGAGATACGCTATCCCAAGAGAAAGATCTTAAGATTTGTTCATTTGCTACTTCAAAGAGGAATGTCCTGTGATTAATGGATGGATGTGTAATTTTACATTTCAACAGAGATTTTAAAACAACTATTCTCATGCAACATTTGAAACCCGAACACTGGGGCAAGAACCTGAAAGTGAAACTGACTTTATTATTCAACTTGAAGAAATTAAGTAGACAATGCCCGTAGAATCTGTTACTAGATTTTGAATATTCTTTCAGTTTTAACATAAGGCATTTAGTTACGGATGTAAAGAGTATTTACAGTAAGAGATTATGCTGGTAGAGTTTGTTTAGCCTTTCAAATTAGATTAACAATAAAATTAAAAGCCACAAAATCCTCAGTCTTTGAAATATATTAGGCCTGTAAAGGACATTAGGTCAAGCCCTCCCCGTGAAGAGCTATGTGCTGCAAAAGTGAATACAAAGACATCTAATTTCATCTAGACAATACCAGTTTTAGCCCAATAAGTGACCAAAATGATTTTGGGGGTTTTCAGGTCTCACTACACAGCATTAGCCAGAAAAAAAAAGTATTCAAATATGTAGCACCTGCAAGTCATTGCTTCATCAACAAAGAAAAAGCAGAGCCCAACTCACATTGTTATGTTATCCAGTTGCCAGTGTCTGAAACCTCATTTTAAACTTTTACCCCAGAATTGAGATAAATAAGTACCTGATAAGTGAGAACAGACAAATGGATCAAAGGTTCAACCTCAGGAGAGAGACATTATTCTGGTAGGCATAACCAATGACAATATAGACAGCTTTTCCTTTATGAACTGCTAAAGAGATGTCTTCTTGAGTTTCCCCACAGAGATTTCAGCTGACTCAACATTCTCCCCCAAGTCAATTTATACAGCTTCTGTGAATCAAAGGGCTGAGCTACCTTAAAATGCTGCAGCAGCACCAATATAGCACTTCAGTGAACGTGCTACCTATGCAACATAGGTACTCCTCCTTCATGAGAAGTGGTAGCTATGTTGAGGGGAGAAGCTGTCTACACTGCGGGTTATGTCAATTTAGCTGCATCACTCAAGCATGTGGATTTTTTAAACCCCTAAGCGACGAAGTTATACCAACCTAATTTCCTAGTGTAGATCTGGTCTCACTCATGGCTGTTCTTACTGCACCCAGATACACAGGGTTCAGTTCAATTCAGCCAATACACATCTCCCTTCCTCCATTTCTCCCACCCCATCCTGTGCTGTAATTTGTCATGTCTCAAAGTATATTTATACTTAAACCACTGTGGCTGCGCTGCTGTAGCACTTCAGGCCTAATCTACACTAAAACATTAGCTCACTTTAGCTCAATCAGGGGTGGGAAAACTCCACACCACTGAGTGGCATAGCTAAATCGACTTAAGTCGTCATATAGACAGTGCTAAATTGATGGAAGAATTCTTCTGTTGACATAGCTACTGTCTCTTGGAAAGGTGAGAATCCCTCCCATCGGTGTAGGTAGTGTCTACACTGAAGCACCATCATGGTGCAGCTGTGCCACTGTAGCATCTTAAGTGTAGACAAGTCCCCAGTGTAGAAACTACCTACGCCAACAGGAGAGGATCTCCCATGAGTGTAGGTAATCCACCTCCTCAAGAGGTGGTAGCTAGGCTGACAGAAGAATTCTCTGGTCAACCTAGCACTGTCTACACAGGGGATTTGGTCAGCATAGCTAGGTCTCTTGGGGGATATGGATTTTTTTACAGGCTGACCAACGTAGCTATGCCGATATAAATTCCTGATGTATACCCGCCCTTAGTAACATCAGGTTTACTCTAATAACCCTGTTAATCAGGGAACAATATCATACTCAGAAGTGATAAAAGAGTGGGACTGAATGCTTGAGAAAGAGGAATCATGTTGAGAATCAAGGAGAAACAGCCAAGAACATCCTCACAACTTGGAACAAGGCATCCCCATTCTCCTCCAGTCTGGTTTTATCACAGGCATACCATCTTGACATCCCACAGCCTGGTACCCCCAGAACTCTACTCCCCAAAAGGCACCCCTCCTGGTACACAAGACACCCCTCCTCTAGCCTAGCACCCCCAAAACGCCTTTCCCCCCCAGGGACACAGCCTGGCACACAAGGCACCCCCAGAACACCCTTCCCTGCCCCACAGACACCTCATCCTGACACACAAGGCAGCCCCTCCTTCAGCCTAACACCCCCAGAATGCCCTCCCCAGACACACAGCCTGGCACACAAGGCAGCCCCTCCTCCAGCCTAGCACCCCCAAAATGCCCCCCTCCCAGGGACACACAGCCTGGCACACAAGGCACCCCTCCTCCAGCCTGGCACCCCCAGAACGCCATTCCCCCCCCAGGGGCACACAGCCTGGCACACAAGGCAGCCCCTCCTCCAGCCTAGCACCCCCAAAACGCCCCCCCCCCGGGGACACACAGCCTGGCACACAAGGCAGCCCCTCCTCCAGCCTAGCACCCCCAAAACGCCCCCCCCCAGGGACACACAGCCTGGCACACAAGGCAGCCCCTCCTCCAGCCTAGCACCCCCAAAACGCCCCCCTCCCAGGGACACAGCCTGGCACACAAGGCACCCCTCCTCCAGCCTGGCACCCCCAGAACGCCATTCCCCCCCCCAGGGGCACACACGGCAGCCCCTCCTCCAGCGTACCACCCCCCAAAACGCCCCCCCCCGGGACACACAGCCTGGCACACACGGCACCCCTCCTCCAGCCTACCACCCCCCAAAACGCCCCCCCCCGGGACACACAGCCTGGCACACGAGGCAGCCCCTCCTCCCCCCTGATATCCCTACACCCCCCACAGGCGCCTTAAACCCCGCCCCCCGGAACCTCGCCCGCCAGGACTGGGGCCTCCAGCAGCAGCCCCCTGACGCTGGGGCCCCCGGCCTAGCGCCCCCAGCCGCCGCCCCTCCAGCCCCAGACACGCCCCGCCGGCGAACCCCCGCTCACGGAGCCCACTGGGCCGAAGCCGGTCACCCCCCGCCTCCGGTACAAGCTGCCCCCCCTTCCTACGGCGGCAAGCCCCTCCTCCCCGGCCCGGCCTCGGCTACCCGAGCCCCGCTTACCCGAGCCCGTGGTGGCCGCCATCTTGCGCCGCTGTCGCTCCGACTAGCCCGGCCCTGCCGCCCACGTCACCTTAACGCGGGAAGTGCGGCGGTAAGCGAGTCGGGGGCTGGCTGACGGGACGCGGTGCAGGCGGGCGCAGTAAGAAAGGGTCTGGGGGCGGGGCGGGGCTGACCAGGGGAACCTAGACAGAGAGATTTCTAGATGCAGATATCTTGTGTGGGACATTAGACCCGCGGGCGGGCGGGCCGTATGTGGGTTTCAGAACAATAGACGTTAGAAGAGGAAGAGGAGATGAGAGCAATAACAGTAACTAGTACGAAAAAAAGCGAGAAGTCCTCGTGGCACCTTAGAGACGAACACATTTATTTGGGCATAAGCTTTCGTGGGCTAAAACCCACTTCATCGGATGTATGAAGTACAAGATACAGGAGCAGGTATAAATACATGAAAGGATGTGTGTTGCTTTACCGAGTGTTACATCAGTGTAATGAGATAAATCAATGAACAGCAGGATACCAAGGGAGGAAAGATAACTTTTGAAGTGGTAAGAGAGTGCATACGGCTAAATTCAGTGCCTTGCCTGGTGACAGGTTTCAGTGGTAGCCGGGGAGCCTGGAGGCATAGAATCTAGAGGGGAGATGACAGGACCACAGCAGTATACCTGGGATGAAAATAGTACCCATAGTGGCATCTATAGGCAGTGGTGCTGGAACTAGAGGTGCTGCTGCACCATGGGCTTGAAGTAGTAACAAACACCAAATATACTGTTTCCCTGGTTTCTGTCATCAGCACCCCCACTATAAAAATTATTCCAGCACCCCTGTCTATAGGGTAGTGAAGCTAGCACATATAGAGGAACAAAGCCTGTATCTATAGGGGACACTAGGTTATCACAATTCCACTATCTCTATCAAGAGAGTTAATGATGGTAATACTATTGTTATGTATTATTTTGCAGCCCCCCCAATGTGTCCTATGTGCTTATACGAGGGATTAAAAACATAAGCTCCCTGTCCGAAAGTGCTTACAACCTAATTTCAGACACGGAAGGAAGTAACAAAATAATAGGGTAGAAAACAGGTGGCACCGATAACAGGATTTGGTTAGTCAGGTAAGCCATGTGCACATACATGATGCACTTCATATGGGAACAATGCTGGTATCTGGAAGCCAAATATGAGAGATGTGCAGGCCACACATCTGTACGGTAGCAGTGACTTTAGATGGCAAAAGAAGAAGTTACAGCACCTCTGGAGGAGGAGCTAAAGCTGATCTATAGGAAGAACATAGAGGGAACAATGTTACTGTCTCTAATAACCATTCAGTATCTATCGGAGCATGTATTTTAGAGTTACACTATATTCAACGTTGCAAAACAATTTCCATTATAATGCCTTTTTCCTTACTTTCATAACTGCTGCAATATTGTGTCTTATGGGCGGATATTGTCCATGCTTGGTCTCTATCCCAAGGAGAATGGTTCTGAAAAGTTTCAGCAAAATTGAACTTTAATGTAACACCCATCCACCCACCGACCCGTGGCTTCTTCAATACACATCTTTTCCAGCAGGGGCCACCACACATCTATGGAAATACACAGCTCCTCGTGTGTTTCATGATTCACATTCAGGATCAGTTTCTAGGGAAAGGGCAAAACACCTAGAGTGAATGTCAGGAAGGTCCCTCTAAACATGACTTAAAGCATTACTCTGCACTGGTATGGTCCTGTTTCTGCTTTCTTCATTGTCATTCTTGCCTTGTTCAGAGCAGCTTGAAGGCACTGGGCTGCAAAGGGCACAAGGAACTGAAGACAGCTGAGGGTCAGCATGATGCAGGGGAGTCCGGACTGTGACCCCTTTCCCCAGTTATGCTATGCTAGTAGCAGGGAAGATGTGTAGTGTGAGCAAGCCCACCAGCAGCTCTCCACCAGCCCTTCTCAGACTGGCAGCAAGACAGAAAACTCTGACTAATTTTTTTATTATTTACATTATTAAAAATTAAAAAAATGCCTCTGGCTGCCTGGAATTTCCACCAGTGCTTCCTCCAACAGCCTTTCTGACAGCCTGCAGCCACTGAGCACAGCCTCCCCGTGACTCTTCCAGCCACCAGGGCTCCAGCATGCAGGTCAGGAACACTGCCTTCTCCTCTGGCCTTACTGCTCTCCCCCTTCTGCCTTACCCAGCTTGCCTAGAGCTGCCAGCACCCATCTACATACTCGCCTAAATGCCTTGATGGCATGGAGGTGAGAAATGCTTGGACAGGGCACCATAGGGGTTGAGCTGAAGGCTGACCAGGGGCTCATAGTGGAACAGACTGAGGGGGACTGCAAACAGTAATGTGCTTGGGGGAGGAAGGGGGCATAGGGAGCTCAAGGGGTAGAAAGCTGGGCTGGATATAAGACTGCTCCAGGTTGCCCCAAACAAATGTTCTCCAGGATCCCACACCCCAGCTGCCCCAAGCTTATCCCTTTCACTGCAATGTGTCAAGGAAAGGTTACTTATACCCTCACATGCTTTGGTATTCTAGCATTTCACTAGTATACATAAATATTGTCTCCAGCACACAGGAAACTGGGACCTGAGCTCATTTACCTTGCTTATAAAAGTGGAGCATGATGGTAAAATACTTGAGAACCTCTGGCTCTATCCCACTGGGCAGACAAGCTCTGGTCTAGCAGCCTGGAATCAGTTATGCTCTCTCTATAGCTAGATTACACTGCTGGTGTAGCACGGAGCAGCCAACAGAAGTGGATAAGCTTGCCATCACTTACCAGGGGGATTCAGGTAAACACTGGACTCTGCTTTTTCTAGGGTTCACTGGCCAAAAGCCATCACTAGATTTTACATTAATCAGAAAACACTCTGATCTTAGAAGGGACGTGTGTGTGTTTCCATTCCAGAAAATTCACACCTAGGTTTTCCCATCACCAGGTATCACACTTGTCCAGTGAGAAAAAACAAAGTGTGAAAATGTTTAAAAGTATATATTAGAAACTTGAAGTCTTTGATGATTTGAAGACTTCAGTAACCCAGTCAGAGGGTAGGGGTCTATTACCAAGGTGGGTGGGTGAGGTTCTGTGGCCTGCAATGTGCAGGAGGTCAGACTAGATGATCACAATGGTCCCTTCTGACCTTAAAGTCAGAGTCTAAACATACTTTTCCTCCCAGTGGTATACATAGCTGGATTATCTGAATTTATTTAATATCCAACCCAACCTTTCCTGAGGGCAATAAGCACAGATGCTATAACAATTGATATTTCTGATTATAAAGTTATGATGCATGAATCCAGAATTTTCATTGAAATCTTAATTTCTAAGACTATGCAAATGCTGTTTAGGTGGATTAAATTGATTTGCTTTGTTCTTTGACATTTTGTCGGGGGGAAAAAGGTGTTGGTATCGTTAAAACTCAGGAACATTGTCCATGATTTTTTGTTTTAGGCTGAGAAGGACTGTAAGATTTAAGGTAAAACAATACAAGCAAGAGTTAAACTGGGTTAAGTGGGTCTACATTATGGGCTTTCAGCTGCTTAACACAGTAGTTTTAAATCAATGTAGTAAAACCAGTGCATTTTTCTAAAATAGGCAAGAGCCGAAGTCTATAGAGGCCTCATTTATATGCTGATGTGTAGGTGAGAGTTACAGCACTCTTGGGTTTTGGCCCTAGCCCTGCTACTGACACTTCGAGACCTTATGTAGGCCCTTTAACCTTAATACACCTCAATAACTATTTGTAAATGTATGTAACCCTCCCAGAGGTATTGTGAGGCTCAGTTAATTGTCTGTAAAGTGTTTTGAAATCATCAGATAAAAGTGCTATAGAAGTTCAGTGTTGTGGAGCTGTAACCTGGGTTGGTCCCAGGATAGTAGAGAGGGTGGAGGAGGTAATGTCTTTTATTAAACCAACTTCTGTTGGTGTAAAAGACAAGCTTTCGAGCTACACCAAGCTCTTCTTCAGGTTAGACCTTGTCTCACTGCTAGAGAAGTGAAAGGTATTAATAAATCCAGAGAGACCTAGGATTTCAATTGCTGCCAGCACACTATACATCTTCACCACTTGTAACTTCACAGTAACAACAGTAGGGATGAAACTTGGATCCAAACTACTCCAAGAGCACAGGCCCAGCATATGAGACAACTGTAATTCCATCCCATAGAGGGCAGCAGTATATAGGCCTTAGCCAGTTCAGACTACACAACACAATGGCTTGAGATCAAAGTACTTGCAGCAACATGGAGTGGCTTCAGGTTCTTGACAGTAATTATCATTGATTTTAAAGTCTTGCTATATTATATAATGCAATTTAGGTAAATAGATGAGGAATTCACTATTGGACATGTCAAGGATAGGGAAGGTAATTATCCATCCCTCTGACTGCTACCCTCTATGCTACTCATCCACATGGGCACTAATGATACAGCCAGTATGACCCTGAGCAGATCAGCAGTGACTACAGGGCTCTGGGAGCAAGAGTGAAGGAGGCGGTGGTACTGATTGTGTTCCCATCCATCCTCCCACTCAAGGGTAAAGGCCCAGACAGGGACACACACATCCTGGAGATGAATTCAGGGCTACTCAGATAATGTGAACAGGAGGCCTTCTGCTTCCTCACCTGGGATGCTGTTCCAGTAAGGACAACGTCTGGGAAGAGGAGCATCTTTGTTCATTGACTCCCCAGCCTCCTGAGAAGGGTTTTAAGTTAGGTTCAAAGGGGGCAGGTGAAAAAAAGCTCATAGGTAAGCATAAAATAAAAAGGTTACAGATGACTAGATATTGGGGGTGGTGAATGGGACATGGAAAATTACAATAGGGTCATAAAAGCAACAAGAGGAAAACCATTAGGTGAATCTGCTCCATATCTTAGATGTCTACACATAAATGCAAGGAATATAGGGAATAAATAGGAGGAATTAGAAGAAAACGATGAGCTAAATTATGATTCAACTGGCATTACAACTTGGAGGGATAAATCACGTGACTGGAATATTGGTCCAGAGCAGCATAACTTGTCCAGGAAGAATATGCAAGGTGAAAAAAGGGAGGAGGTGTTGCATTATACATCAGTAGAATGTCTCTGTAAAGATAAAAGGGGGAAAAACAAGGATAAACTCATTGTAAAGGGGCTACTGCAAAACAAAAAGAGGAGGGGGATGAGACATGTCTAGAACAAACAACAGAAATAGCCGAAACACAAGGCCTGGTAGTAATAGGGGACTTTAAATACCCAGACTGCTGTTGGAAAAGTAAATATGGCAAAACACAAAATTTCCATAAAAGTTTTTTGTTTCAGAAAATGTAGGACATAACCAGGGGGACAGCTATTAAGATTTCTGTTGGTCAGAATCAAGTCTAAAGGTGGAGGGCCTTTTGGGTGAAAGATCATCAAATGATAGATTTCATTACTGTAAGGAAAGGAAGGCGTCAAAACAGCAAAACAAGGATAGTGGACTTCAAAAAAAGCAGACTAACAAATGCAGAGAACTGGTAGGTAAGGTCCCTTGGATAAAGGAAAGCTGGCAGTTGCTCAAGATGAAGGCCCAACTGCAAACTATCCTGATGCGAAGGAAAAATAGTAAGAGGTCAATATGGCTCCACGTGGGGCTCTTCAGTGACCTGAAAATCAAGAAGAGGAAATATGGACAAATTGTTAAGGAGGAGCATAAAATAGCAAAAGCAAAATCAGAAAGGTTTGTCATTTTGTGCTTTAGCCCATCAAGGGACATAAGGCAACAAGGTTCTTTATATACATCAGGAGCAAGAGAAGGATAAACAGTGCAGGTCCTGGCAGGTTTACTTGGCAGAGAAGGTGAGCAAATAACTGGTGGCATCACAAAGGTTGAGGTGTTCAATACCAGTTGTGCTTCAGTCGTCACTAAAAAGGTTAACGGTAACCAGACACTCACCGTAAATATTAACAACAAGGGAGAAAGAAACACAAGCCAATGTAGAGATAGAGCAGCTAAAGAATATTTAGATAAGTTAGATGTATTTAAGTCAGCAGGGCCAGATAAAATTCATCCTAGGGTATTTAGGGGTGTATTAATAGGAGTGTCAAATGTAAGACACCGGAGATAACTCTCCCACCCTACTTGGCATTGGTGAGGCCTCAGCTGGAGAACTATGTCCAATTTGGGGTCCCACACTTTAGGAAAGATGTGGAAAATTGGAGACTGTCCAGAGGAGAGCAACAAAAATTATGTTTAGAAAACCTGACCTAGGAGGAAAGGTTAAAAATACTGGGCATGTTTAGTCTTGAGAAGAGATGACTGAGGGGCACCTGATAACAGCCTTCAAATATGTTAAGGGCTGTTATAAAGAGGCTGGTGATCAGTTGTTCTCCACCTCCACTGAAGGTAGAACAAGTAGTAATGGGCTGAATCTGCAGCAAGGGAGATTTGGTTAGATATTAAGAAAAGCTAACTAGAAAGGTAGTTAAGTTCTGGAATAGGCTTCCAAGGGATGTTGTGGAATTCGTGTCACTGGAGAGTTTTAAAAATAGGTTAGACAAACACCTGTCTGGGATGGTAGGTTTACTTGGTTCTGCCTCAGCACAGGGGACTGGACTTGATGATCTCTTGAGTCCTACATTTTTAATATAAGCATAAGGTGGCAAATTTGATTATGTTTTTTGTGATCTAAAAGTACCAACTCATTTCACATAGGTCAAACAATTGCTAGCGGATACAGACAGTCATTACTGCTCTGCAAAGGCAGAAAAAAAGTTAGCAAAGCCCTCTAGTATTTTTGGGGGTAAGATCCTTAGCTGGTGTCAACTGTCATAGCTCCACTGAAGTCATTTTTGTATTGGTTTCAATGGAGCTATGACAATTTACACCAGCTGAGGAACTGCTCCCTCAGGTACTGCTCCCTAGAAATTTTATCCTATTATAACAGCAGAAGGATTTTGTTGTTGCCATCCCTATGAGCACATATATCCACAACACCACATACCAAAAGCAAATCCCACAACTGTCTATGGGTTGTTTAATTCCACTGGGACTCATTCACTTCCATTATTTTATTACAGAGAGATTGTGTGCAGTTCCCGAGAGAGGGAAGAAATGGTATGTTCCAGTCAGCTCTAGCCAACAAGCAAAGTTTGTGTCTAAATCTTGAAAGTTATCCGCAACTGTTATTTTGAACTACTTAGCTTCAAGCCTATGAACACAAATACCCACACCCCTACTTTTATGTTAAATTGCTGCAGAACAGAACATTTCTAGTTGGTAAAGACTAGTCAAAAAGGAACCTCAGTCCCACCACATTCGAACTGGGATTAGAATCTTTGCCTCATCCAAAGCCCCTTTCAGAGACTTGGTTCCATGTCAGATGCAGAACTGGAAGAAGTCTGTTTTGCAGCTTCTGTTTGGATCCAGCCACTATATCATGAGAACATATCTACAGGCAAGATTTCTGCCCTAGGTGGCTCACAACTGCCACCATCAGCAGCTGAAATAATGTGAGAAGAGCGAGAGATTTTGGTATACAGGCCCAAGTTAGTCTGGAACGGATTCCAGGTTGTCTCCTCCTCAGCACCTCTCTAATAATAGAAAGCTTACTACTAGGACATAGCATGAGACCAAGATAACACTGCTTCCTGAACCAAAATGTCAAAGCAAAGCCCACATTCTTAGGGAAATAATTGTTGAGATGAACCCAAGACTTGTTCATACAGGTAATGCTTAGCATAGTGATTATCATCTTCAAAAGTACTGTTCAAACATTAACCACCTCTGAAGAGGGAAAGCAATGGAGGTGCTCATTCTATTTGTTCTTTCAGACAGCCCAGTTTGTTCTTTCTGTAAAGTGCCTACCACATGCATCTAGTGATCTAGGGACTGACGACCAGAGTCCTCTTGAGTTTTACCTTTTCCAACTGAAACACTTGGTTTTACGTAACTTCACATTTAGAGAGAGGTTTGTTTTTAACTGGAGGAACCTGTAAAACTTGTTAGTGAATCTAGCCAGTATCAACTGGCAATCTGATTGGCTGCAAAACTTCCATAAACTGTAATGATAAAACCCTAGATTTAAGTATTTCTGCTATAAAGCTAAATAGGTACCAGAGTACTCGTAGAGCTTCAGGTCTAAAGCAGCCAATTAATCTTGCTCTCGCAAGTCTGTTTACACAGGAACGTGACTACGTCAACCCATTTTTATTATATCCTAATGCACTAGCAGACAGTACAACCCTACATTTTAACTCACAATACTACAGGAAAGAGCAGAGAAAAAAGGCAGGAAAACTTGGAAAAGTTTTAGGGCTCATTTCTGTTCACATGGCCATATGTGGGAGCAGGACATGACTGAGATCATGTCTGTACACACAAGTCTCTCTCAGGTTTAATTCAAATAGCTTTTTAAATTGATTTAGTTAAACTGAAATAAGTGCATCTATACAGGGGTTTGTATTGATTTAAAGGGAGTGGCTTCTTCCAATTCAGCTTTATTCTGTCTCTAATCAATTTAAGATAAATGGATAAGCTATTTATATCAATTTAGGAGCACCCACACAGCCTCATTTGCACTGGTGAAACTAAATTGATTTTTAAACCCAAGTGTATTTAATCTGGTGCAACCATGTGTGGACAGGCCAAAAGGAAAGAAGAGACTTGAGAACAGAACCCATTTATTAACTGACATGTAGGGAGTGGCATACCACCAGACATCACTAGTTTACTCTGCACTTATTACTCCTGGGGGCATTCTGCACCAAAAAATTAAAAATTCTGCACACATTTTAAAATTATGCCAATTTTGTGTGTCGGTCACACCAGTTTCAATTATTTTGGTAATTTCTTTCAAAATATCTATCAGCAAGTATGTCTGTAACAATACAGACACACAATTTCCTCCAGGAGTAGAGTTAAAAGAAACCCCTATGACAACCCAATTCTTGTTTCTCTACTCCCTTCCTCTCCACCCCACCCCACTCAGAGCCAAACCGGGGGGCTGACACACAAGCCCTCCCTCAGGGCCCACCTGTGGGATCCCCCCAGCCAATACACCCAACCCCTCTCCGTCCCAGACCCTAGTCACAGCCCTCCCAGCCCACATACCCGCATCCCTTCCCCCCCTCAGTTCCTAGGGATCCCGAGGGAGAAAGCCTGATCCTCGGTCCCAGGCTTGCACAGAATTTCCTGCACAATATGCTCTCCTTCCCTCAGGGCATGCTGGGAACTGCAGCTGCCTGGACCCCTGTAGCTCAGTGGTTTTCAAACTGCGGCTCGTGACCCAGCACTGGGTCATAGCGGCTCTGGTCAGCACTGCTGAGCGGGCCATTAGAAGTCCCATCAGCGGTACTGCCTGGCTAAGGCAGGCTAGTCCCTACCTGTTCTGACACTGCGCTGAGCCCAGGAAGCAGTCAGCAGGTCCGGCTCCTAGGTGGGGGGGGGCATAGGCTTCTCACACTGCCCCTGCCCCGAGCACCAGCCAATGGGAGCTGGGGGGGTGGTGGTGCCTACAGGCGAGAGCCGCACACCTTTGCCTAGGAGCCGGATGTGCTGCTGGCCGCTTCCAGGGCGCAGAGTGATCTGAGGTGCCAGGACAGGCGGGAAGCCTGCCTCTGCACCCTAGTTGCACTGCTGTCCGGGACCTGCCGGAGGTAAGTCTGTGCCCCAATCCGCAGCCCTGAGCCCCCCTCAAACCCAGAGCCCCTTCCTGCACCGCAAACCCCTCATCCCTAGCCCCAAAGAGCCTGCACCCCAGCCCAGAGCCTTGACCCCCTCCTGCACCCCCAACCCCCTGCCCCAGCCCAGAGCCCCCTCCTACACCCTGAGCCCCTCATTCCTGGCTTCACCCTGCAGCCCTCTGCCCCAGCTTTGAGTCCCTCCCACACCCAAAACCCCTCATCCCCAGCTCCGCTGGGTCATGGGCAGCAACAATTTTCTTCAACTGTGTCTCCAGGAGGAGGAGGGGGGGGGGGTGGAGTTTGAAAATCACTGCTCTAGCTCCCTCTCCCCAGCAGTATCTTCTATGTGCAAGCCGGGCTCTGCCAAGTCCAGTGGCCCCTAATGGTGGCTAGAAGCATTGCAGCCCATTTCTGTGGGGGAAAAAGAAATTCTGCAAACCTGTTAATTTCCGCAAAATTCTGCATTGCGCAGTGGTGCAGAATTCTCCCAGGAGAAACTTGTGCTTTTCACCCATTTATCCTGAGAGATTGGTAAGCATCCCCATTAACAAAGAGGCATAGAGGTTAATAAACTTGTCCAAGATCACACAGCAATCAGGGGAAGAACAAGGACTACAACAACAAAAAGCTCAGGGCTCGTTGGCTGTGCCTCCCAGTTTCCCACGCTGCCTCTTCCTCTGCAAGTTGAGTTATCATGGTCCTACAAACATTCAGACATCCGTAACATCCCCCAAACATGCCAGAGTGACACTTATCTGTGAGAGCTGCATCAACAATTGAACACAATTGTAGCCCAGGAATGTACAGTTTAGGAGTATGTCAACAGGTGCTGCCTGGATGCTACAGCCAGAGTCTAACCTTGTCCCTGTTTTTTACATTCTAAGCAGAAGGAAAGTGGAGGGTAGGTAGTAACAGAAGTCTGTGCTGCTCTTTTCTTAAGGACACACCGATGGTCTTTAAGTGGAATGTAAGTTGCTGAAATAGGATTAGGAGCAGGTGACAAGATTTGTTGCTGCAGTCAGTACCAGCGACTTCTGCTCGTTTATATAAGTCGTCCCAAGTGCTCTTTTTATTTATTTTCAACGTCCAGTCTCAATAAAGGAGTTTTCTGTTAGAGGCATTGGCCTCAAATGAGGTTTATTATTTAAGAGGCAAGGAGTGTTTTATGCTGTGGATACAGCCTGGGAGTCAGGCTCCTGGGCTCTATAGCCAGCTCTATCCCACAAGTTAGTGGCCCTGGAAAAGTAAGCTAAACCATGCATATAAGGTCTGTAAAATGAATATAAACTCATGAGCCACACAGTAGAAGAAGGCATGAGTCATGACGTTTGCAAAGTTGAGAAATCCAGAAGAAAGATGCTATCAACATGCAAAGTATCACACAGTTACTGGCTTCTATTCAGGAAGCAACGTTTGTATTCACATACCTGAGGCGTACACAGTTAAACTCCAGGAAACTTCAGTGTCCTTTACCTGTAACACAAGGACGACTTCAATTCTACTCCAATGTAAGTGTTCCTGTTTCAGTAGATATTCAGCAGAACAGATGGAAGGAACTGATTTCCTGAAGGGTGTTACCCCCGGTACTATTAGAGTCAATAAAGGTAGATCCAGAAATCTAAGAGTAACAAACACTCTGCTAGTTAAAACTATTGTAGACAAATCATCCCTGTAGGCTCCTGGCATAGTTTAAGATAGCACTGTGGGGCTGCTAAATTATGGCAGCCCCCCCCGGCTGCCCAGCATCTCCCAGTGTTGTGCTTAAGCCATGCTTCAACATGCCCTTCCCATCCCCTTCCCCATCCTTGCTCCCAGAACATCCTACACAGAGTGTGCTCATAATGCTGCCTTCCACAGTGCCTGTATTGGGGGAAACCCTCCCCCAGTCTGGATGCAGGGCTTTTAGGGCCTTTTTACACTGCTCTGGCCCTTCTCTCAGGAAGAAAGGGGGCAAAGTGAGGGGTGTTCCCACCCAACTCTATTTTAAAAGACCCAAACTGTTGCATGGTTACACTGACTGAAGAATTTGGAGGAAGCAGATAATTGCATGTTATGGAGGGGGAAGAGACAGCTTTTCATTAGCTTGTTAAAATACAGGCCCTGAAATGCCTAAACAAGATACCGACTGCAACATGAATACCACATTTTCAAAACTCAGCACCTCCCATTGAGAACGGAAGGGAACTGCCACATCCTGAACCATTCTGAAAAGTGTAGCTCATTATATTAAAAATTTTTGACTCAAAATCAAAACATGGCCAGAATTCTCACACCAAGGCTATGCATAAGCCACAATTTACACATAACCTAATACTTAACCTTTAAAATGTACCTTCCTATTAACAAAGTGACAAACTTTAAAGCCAATGCAACTTATTTACCACCCCAAAATTAAGTGTACCAATTTTATATTGAGGTACAGAGAGTTTACAACTGGGAAAGAAAAGAATCAAAACACTCAATCTATTTCACAGTGATTCATTTCTTGGAAAAAAGGGAAAAAATAGCTACCATGCTAATCATCTTTACTTGAGTGAGGGACTGCTAGCAACAGAAATGTAGCAATTTAAGGGCATTTCTCTCAGGCATTCAGCCCAGGGGTAGGGATCCACCCTACGTTAGGGGTGGGCAAACTACAGCCCGGGGGCTGCATCCGGCCCTCCAGATGTTTTAATCTGGCCCTCAAGCTTCTGCCAGAGAGCGGGGTCTGGGGCTTACCCCACTCCAGTGCTCCAGCCAGGGAGCAGGGTCATGGGCTTGCCCCACTCTGCGCAGCTCCTGGAAACAGTGGCATGTCCCCCCTCCTGCTTCTAGGCCTAGGGCTCCGCACGCTGCCCCCACCCCAAGTGCTGCCCCTGCACTCCCATTGGCCGGGAACCATGGCCAATGGGAGCTGCGGGGGTGGCGCCTGCGGACGGGGCACTGCACAGAGCTGCCTGGCTTCACCTCCAAATAGGAGCCGGGGGGGGGGGGGGGGGGACATGGCGCTGCTTCTGGGAGCTGCTTGAGGTAAGCACCTCCTGGAGCCTGCACCCCTGACTCCCTCCAATGCCCCAACCCCCTGCCCCAGTCCCCCTCCCACCCTCCAAACCCCTTGGGTCCCAGCCCGGAACACCCTACTGCACCCCCAGCCCCTCATCTCCAGCCCCACCCAAGAACCCGCACCCCCTCCCACATCTCAACCCCCAATGACATGAGCATTCATGGCCCGCCATTCAATTTCTATACCCAAATGTGGCCCTCGAGCCAAAAAGTTTGCCCACCCCTGCCCTACGTAGAGCTCACTGTAGGATCTGGATGTAAAGCTTTTCTGCAGGGTGGTAGAAACTGGAATAGTCCTTTGTTATAATGTCAGATGCTTATATACTGAAAGAGTAAAATACACTGTTATAGTAGAAGCAAAGGAAACGCAAGGTTTACCTCCCCAGGCTGCTGGGGGACTCACGCATTAATTCTGTGAGTGCTAGATATTTCAGACTAAGTGTTGAGGATGAAGTGTGATTTTATACCATCAAATAAACAAAGAACTGCAACAAGACTTAACAAATGTGATTAGTATTATCCAACTGCTGTTATAAATTATATACATTCAGAACATCACGTTAAAATATTATTCCATGTTACACCAGAATAGATTAAGGCTTTATATTATTTACAGAAACCAACAAGCACCTTAAAAAACACCAACCATTAACATTTCTGTGCTAAAGACACAAATTTGATGTCTTTTGCTCTCAAGAGACAACAATTTGCAGATGTGCCCAATGCTACACCTACTTTAAACATTATTGGAACAGGAAACACATACTTGCAAGATCCCATCAGTGAGCACTCCGAATCAATTAATGCAAGCATGTGGGATACACATATACAATGTGCCCTCCAGATACTCAAACATTTATTAATGTAAAGCTGAACGCTTATACAGAAATGGTTGGTTCAAATTCCTCAAAAATTTGAACAAATTTATTTTATTTTAAGAGAAACTGAAAACACTTAAGAATTCTTTGCCCATTGATAGAGTCAAGATTTCAAAGTCTGCTCCACACCACGTTAACAAGACTTAACGCAATAGCAAAGATGGAAGTGACAGATTTATCAACCACTAAACGCACTGAAACGGTGACAATTTTACTGGCTTCGATCACTCTGACATGCTGTTTTCATGCACCATATCTGGATGGGATTTCTTGAAATGCCGTGACAAGTTATCTTCACTATTCTCCATATTGGTCTTAGACAACAAGCTACTTTTAAAAGTTAAATAATGTTGATACAACACATGTTTACTGTGCCACCAATGTATTAGAAGTGATGGTGCATCGTCTTCCTCTCTGGCTCACCTGATGGCTTTTATGAGACTCTAAGACATCAGCAGACATGGCTAAAGAAAGGTGCTCAGTACAAACGGAAAAGTAACCATTCGCATTTCAAGTATTGTTTTAAGAAGAATGAGTTTTTAACTGCAGTCGATGTTAGCACTTTTTAGCTTGTGCTTTAGTCTGTTATTTCTTTATAAGTCTTGCATTTGGCTGATGGCTTTTTTTTTTTTTTTAAAAAAGGTTGGCAACAAAGATAAGAACTGTAGAAGGCTGGTAAGAGTTTTATTTAACTTTCTGAGCCCACTTCATGTCATCTGCTCTAGGCTTTTGCCCAGTCACTCCTTGGATAATATTCTCCAAGCATCTCCAAAATCCAATCTTCTCTAATGGATAGTTCAGCCAACCTGAAAGACCAGAGGGGGGGGAGAGGGGGAATTAAAAGTATTGAGCATTAGCTTAAACCATAGCAGTAGAAACTCAAGTTTGCATTGCTTTTCTTCCCTACTTAACAATGTTATTCACTTTAAATATCAAACAAAAATGTGTTAGAGAAAAGTTCAGTGGTAGTGCGCTATGGGCAAACAGTGAAGAATGGTCACTACCAGGGCCGGCTCTGGCTTTTTGGCCGCCCCAAGCAAAAACAAACAAACAAAAAAACTATGGCGCGGCCGGAGCCAGGGTGCAGGGGGACTCCCTATTTTGCAGATGTGCCCCGGCTAGCGGGGAGAAGGGGGAGGAAGCGGGGGGAGAGAGAGAAGGGGGGCAGCCAGGGCTTCAGCGGGGCACTACCATGCGGCCCCGACTGGTGCGTCGCCTGCCGGGAGGCTCCGCGCCGCTCCAGTCGTCTGGGAGGGAAGGACGCGGACTGCCCTGCCGGACTTGCTGCAGGGCGCTCCTGTCCTCTGTGCCGCCGCCCCCTACAGGGCAGCCAGAGCAGCACAAAACAAAACCAAACCAAAAAAAGTGGCCATGCCGCCCTAGGATTGGGCGGAATGCCGCCTCGAACAATTTGCCACCCCAAGCACCAGCTTGCTCCGCTGGTGCCTGGAGCCGGCCCTGGTCACTACACAAAGCTAAAGGAGACTATTAGGGTAAAAAAGAGACAAACTTAAAAACCAAAAGTAATTTGTAAATACAGCACCTTGAATTTAGATATTTCTCTTTTAAAATTTCTAGCTAGTTATTTAGATTACAAATTGCCCTTCATTCAGACCAGTGAGTTTCACTTTTTGTTCAGGTTTCAGAGTAGCAGCCGTGTTAGTCTGTATCCACAAAAAGAACAGGAGTACTTGTGGCACCTTAGAGACTAACAAATTTATTAGAGCATAAGCTTTCGTGAAGAAGTGGGCTGTAGTCCACGAAAGCTAATGCTCTAATAAATTTGTTAGTCTCTAAGGTGCCACAAGTACTCCTGTTCTACTTTTTGTTCAGATGGTTTCCCTTTCTGGTTCCTGTGCACTAGCGCACAGATGCAATGCCTCATTTGCAAGCAGTGCAAGAGAATATTCAAATCAAACAACGTAACTGGTCACTGACATTTAGACAGATTTATTAACTCACCAGATTTTGTAAAATTTCAGAAAAACCTACATTTTGGATCTACACTACTTATATCCTTAAAAAACAAAGTTTATACCAACAAGCCAACTCCTTTCTCACCATACACAAGGTACTTAAACAGATCTTCACTTCTGACACTGTAAATACTCCAGATTTGCTTTTTCTAATAAAAAAGAATGAACTTTAAAACAGTAAGATTCAGTATATGTTGCCCCAGTCATAACTAAATATGCTTTATATTAATTCCTTGTTTTCAGTGGCACAGCCAGGGAAGTGGTAGGGAAAACTGCATGTTTAACTAGGGAAGCTCCAGCTTTTAAAAACACATTAACTCATATCTGTCTAAACATTATAACTCAAAAAATAATTCTGATCACACTGTACCCTATGTACTATTATATCTATGCTTTTGTCACCTTGTTATTAGATACTGTCGTGTGTTCTAGACGGGGATACATATTGAGATTATTTGGAAACTGAAGCTAACACAGCATGGGGCCACCTGTGTTTATTAAGAAAAGCATCACAAAGGGAGCACCTAACTCCAGTGTCCCAGTATCTGAAGTAGCCATCAAAAATTTTCCAGGCAGTGGTCAAGATGTTGGTATTAGCCTATAACAGTAAGTAGCATGGACCTTGGCTATGCAATATTGCCACAGATGCAATCAAGAATGTTTGAGCTGTGCTCCTATTGATTTAAAAAGGGAGGGGCTTGTAGTGCACCTTTGCTTCGACTATAAGGAGTTTCATTTGGGATTATGCTTTTATCACGAGACTTGCTCAGTGGTAGATTTGTTAGGTAACCTTATGTCTGATTTTAAAAGGTGTATAGAACTAGCTTAATCTTAAGAGCCCAGAGTTGCAATAAATTAAGTAAAAAGCAACAGAGGGTCCTGTGGCACCTTTAAGACTAACAGAAGTATTGGGAGCATAAGCTTTCGTGGGTAAGAACCTCACATCTGAAGAAGTGAGGTTCTTACCCACGGAAGCTTATGCTCCCAATACTTCTGTTAGTCTCAAAGGTGCCACAGGACCCTCTGTTGCTTTTTACAGATTCAGACTAACACGGCTACCCCTCTGATAATAAATTAAGTAATGTTAACGTCCTCCGCATACAGTCAGGAGATTAGAGCACTCGAAGTATTTACCTAAAGTATTGGGATACCTTCCTTGGATGTGCTTAGTAAAACAACATGCTGTGCTCAGTATAAAGTTGAAATTCTAAAACAGCAGTTCAGACTTTGTTTAGCATGCAACTTGCAAGACTCAAGACCACTTGGTGTGCCACTTTCATAATCTTATTCAGGATAGTTACAGTTCTTTCCTGATACTGTACTTTAAACTAACCCACATAATACTAACTGAACTGCTCTGAAAAGCTTAAATCCATCTTTTCCTGCGCAGCGGCATTTAGGTTAGTCATGCCAGTGAATCCATGCTTCGGAAAACTGGCTCAAGTACATAACATTGCACCCACCAGCGGAATCCTCACTCTCAAATTTTCTTCCCCCAAGAGTTCATGGGTGAAGGGAAAACAGCAGCAGGCGGAGAGGAGGAAACCAAAGAGAGGCACAGGTGCGTGGACATACAAGGGCTATTGGGCAAGAGACAGAACAAGCAGGAAAGGATGGGAGGCAGGATGAGGAGAGGAACTGAGAGGCTGCCAGAGGAGCTGCCCTGCAGCCAGCTTTGTCAGGTCAGAGCAAAGCATTCCTATAGATGGGGTACATCAGAGCAAACCAATCCGGGCTGGTGGGATCTTCATGCTGCGTATATGCCCATCACAGGATTCAAACATTAAAGTGGCACCCATTGATCCCAAAATAAAACAAGAACACTTTCAGGGTCATTTCAACACTGGCCACCAGTACCCCACCTCCTCCCTACCCAGCAGGTCTATCTCCCACCAAGTCTGTGTGCAGGCTAATGACCCAGCACCTGTACCCTGGGGCCAGTATTTACTAGGTCGCCTGCTAGCAACCCTCCCTCTCTGTACACCTCATCCCTTCTGGAAAGGCAACAAGTCAAGTTTCATCAGAGCAATGTTGCCAGCACCCTCTGGGAACTGACCCATCCTTCCCAAACTTCTAAATGTGACAGTTGTAGGCTTTGCATGAACAATGTAAGGAAACAGAAGTTAACAGACTGCATGAATTCACAAATAGCCTTGTAAATAATATAGAGCTAGTAGATAAATAATAATAATGATAATAGTAATGCGTGATAAGCTTGCAGCTGCAGCTCTGCTTCCTAACATAAGAACGGCCAGACTGGGTCAGACCAAAGGTCCATCTAGCCCAGTATCCTGTCTTCCGACAGTGGCCAATGCCAGGTGCCCCAGCGAGAATGAACAGAACAGGTAATCCTCAAATGATCCATCCCCTGTCACCCGCTCCCAGTTTCTGGCAAACAGAGGCTAGGGACACCATCCCTGCCCATCCTGGCTAATAGCCATTGATGGACGTATCCTCCATGAATTTATCTAGTTCTTTTTTGAACCCTGTTATAGTCTTGGCCTTCACAACATCCTCTGGCAAGGAGTTCCACAGGTTGACAGTGCATTTTGTGAAAAATGCATACTTTATAGTATATGGATAGCTTATGATCAATACAGGAATTGGTTCACAAAATTAGGAGGCCAATCAAATAATGTGATACAATGCAGAATGTAATGTGCATATGTTAGTCTGTTTTAGACTAGGTATATAATCTGATTTATAATTATGCACTTGGGAGTTGTGGTGCATCTTAACCCATCCCCTTCACCTAAGCCTCATCACCTCAGGTATAACTTTATGAAATGCCAATAAAGAGACCTCAGCAATACATCTGGATTCAAACCAATTTTTTGGATTCCAGAGAACTGGATAAACTGTTCTCCCAGAACTGGATGACATGCTCTGGATAAGCCAAGTGGAAAAATCTGGGAAAGAATCCCAACAGTCAGCCTGGAAGCTTTAGCATTAGGAATTCCATTAAGAGTCCGTGTGCTCAGTTATCGGACACTCTCCTGGCAAGATACAAGGGCAGACACTTATGTACATGGGGTCAGCTCTGAAGCAGAGTGTACTCTCAGGATTTGAAGTCTTGCTCAGTGACACTAACAAGCAAGGCTGCTTTTGAAGTGCAGTACATGCCTCAGTATCTATTAACACTTCACACACAACACACACAAAGAGCTTTACACGTCAAAGGCTGTGGGTTTCCCCACTGTTCTAAAACTAAGACCACTGGGATTAGGGATCCAAAAGCCCTTGTATACCTACACTTTATTCAATGAAGCAATCCATCATATTACCTTGATGTGAAATCAAAGTGGGCTGGAGAGGAGGGAATGGGATTAATACTTCTCATAATATTTTTCGTTCATTTAGTGCTTTCCATATGAAGAACTCCAAGTCCTTCACAGAAGCTTGCTATTGGAGGCAGACAGTCAAGTGACTAGCTCAATCCTAACTCCCAGTCCTCTGTTCTTATCACTCTACCATACTGTCTCAATCTCACTGCATTTTGTTCTAACAATGATTAGGAGCAAACCATTTGCTTTGCTTCACATTTGGATGTTAGGAGAAATCCAGACTTCAGTGTAAGTATAAAAGGTGAGATAGGTCAAAAGAGGACTCAGCTACCAGCACAGTAGTACCTAAAGTACCAGGGAGCTAAAGAAGCTGAAATAGAAATGAAACAAATGCTTAGGGTAGGAGACTTTTTTTGACCGATGACAGGAACAAGTTATAAAGCTTTACACAGGGCACACAGTACTGCATGACTAATACAAATCTATAGATTTTTATTTATTTCATGGTCCATTTGTCAGAGCAGGAAATGGAGTCAGGAATCTAGAATTTTATTTCCAGCTGTGCCATCGCTCGCTATGTGACCTTGAGCAAGTCATTAGCACTCTGGTTTAGCTTGCCCATCTGCAAAATGGACATAACCAGAATGACTTTAGTTGAGGTGAATATCATGATTTATAGATCCAAGGGGAATCAGAGGCCAAAAAAACCTTGATAAAGAAGTTACACATGTTCTGAAGGCCTTTGTTAGAAGTATTTGGAAATTCTCTCATTATGGCCATGAATTCCATAAGTCTAAGAACTTGTTTTGGAAACTAACGTTCAAGGAGAGATGCCAGTGTAGATTAAGAAAATGAAATCATTCCCTTTATATGAGAAGAATAGCAGCTTTCACAGAATTCACTACATTGAATAAAGATGCACTAATTTGCATGCAAGATCAGACTGCTTGACCTTTCCCAAGACTCAGCATCACTGACCTGAAGTCAACAGTAAGAAGTTACTGATTTTCAGCCAATCACAAGCCTGATTTTTCTTCTTTTTTGGGATTGGGATTTTTCTTATTTATGTAACAATACCAAGTAAAGAGCCTCAGTTGACTTGTACAGTAGAAGCTAACATACTGCAACTTGTGGCACATAACATCTTCCACATTTTATAGACTGCTAAACAGTAATCATATATGCAATCAGACTACATTCTTGCCACATGTATGCTTTCTGGCTCAGTGAAAAAAAGCTCAGTCCAGGAAGATATAGTTTACGTTACCTGTGGTAATACAAAAATAAGTCTCATGGGGAGACACATGATGGATTCGGTGGTGTTTCCGCGGCAGGATAACATGCCAGTCCTGCAGAAAGATGACCCAGCGAGGAAGACCAAAGTACGTATGAGACCATTTGTGAATCTGGTTTGTCAACGTTACAAAGATAGCCAGGGCAAAGACATAACATTCCCATGGGCATGTCTGGTACAACGCTTCTGCAAAAATAATAAAAAAAAGCATTAAAAACCCAGACTCTCTTTCCTTTCTTTTATTTTATTGAAGAAGCAGATTCCTACCAGATAGTTTCTAATAATGCCTGCCCTGTTTAGAAATTGCCCCTCAATTCTGACACGATTCTAGCAGTGGCTGACACTTCAGATGTTAACAAGGTCCATGACCAAATTGCTTCAGCAATAGACTGACAGCAGAGCCGCTGAGTCATGAACAACTCATCTCATATAACATTCTGAAATACCACAAAGTAATAGGGTTGCAAGACTAGTATGCACCACACCAAATTAGTCAAAATAAATTCAGTCTAATGGATAGTGGGAACCTGAGCTATGGGTTTACTGGCTATTGTAATTAAATAGGAGAATGTAATGCTGCATTATTAGTCTTTACATTTATTGAACTACTTCTGCAAAATAGCAAATTTCACTGGTATTTAATCTTAAGCTTTCTTCCTTAATTGTCTGAGTTTAAAAGTCCTTTGGGAAAGAATGAGATGCTAGTTCTTCTGCAGAATTTATATTTTAAGGCTTCTTTACTGAACTCTTCAATAGGACACTTTCCTGGAGATGGGAGATCCTTGGCACGGGAAAAATTAATCACCCATTATCAAACCGTGGAAATTCCCCCCCCCCCCTTCCAAACATCTGCTTCCAACATAAATTAGAGCCGTTGACATGAATCAGATTCAATTTTTAATCCCTTCCCCACACAAGGACAAGCACTTATTCAATTTATCCAGTGATGAAGATTCTAAATACATCTACATAGTCACTGTTAATAGCTTACCTGGGGAAAGAGAAACAAATTTGTAGGCCATGTTTGCCAATGGTACTAGCGTCATCATGCAGTTATCTCCATTGGTTTCTATAAAATCATGTCTAGTAATTGCTGTGGGGTCAATGTGATGTTCTCTAAAAGGTCTGATGAAAGCCTGAAAGAACAAAGCCAAAAGTGCCAGGCCATTACTCATACGAATGAATGGATCAGAAACAGAATGAAAACATCAAATCAAAGAGTGATAAAAGGGCTTCCATACTATCATGCACCTAGGAATTAAGGTTCAAGCTTTTAGAAGTAGTGTTTGAAATAATTCAACCATCTGTTGCTTTACACTGGCAAATCTTCATACAATGCTTATATTTCAGCCCAGTTTTTGCATTTTTAAGCAATGTATTAATATTGTTAACACATACGTAGCACTTTTCATCTCAAAGTGCTTTATAAAGGTGGATATGCATTATCACAATTTTACAGATGGGGAGAAGCACAGACGTTAAGTGACTTGTTAAAGGTCACACAGCTAGGCAACAGCAGATCTGGGAACAGAGATACTTAGTCTTAGTCTACTGTTACTTCTGCTTGTCAATACTCCCAGTCAGAACAGGGCACATTAGAAAGAGTCACCTCAAATTTCCTGACTTATCAGTCTAGAAGAAGTTTAACACTGTAGGTCATAGCTCTACCGCCAATATGCCAGGCCAATTAGCATGGGATAAAGAGAGTGAGGAGGACACAAGCAGGCCAAATCAGTAGGAGAGAAGACAAGACAAAAAGAAACAAGTTCATATATAGTGCATAGCACATTTAAGATGGAAGAAGCTTCCCCCAAAGTGATTTTTATTTGAAATTTTAAAAATTAAAAATCTCAAACCTTTCCAACTATGGGCAGCTCCACAGATCCCCAGGTGTCTGCTCCCCAGTGCACTAATCCTGACAGAAAGTCAGCAGTAATAACTCCTGCAACTTTAAGAAAACAGAGTTAGGAATCCAGAAGTATTGTTTCAATGTCCACAATCTCATACCCTTCCTCCCCCCAAGAAAAAAAAATATCACTACTACTATTTTCTGGGCAGATGCACACTCCTAAACACAAGCGTGATCTGGCCACTCTGAATGCACAGAAGTCAACTCTTCAATGAAAGGTGGGTGATCATGTCAGAGGCCATTAAAAGATTAAGTCTTCTCTTAGCGGACAATAAGATCTTGGATCTGACCTACAATCCTATTATCATCACATAATAATTTCCATACCAGTAAATCTAGATTTGTCAGAAATTAATTTATAATGATAGTCAGTGAAACCAATTCCTTCTAAAATGCATCTCTACTCTGCATATGATCCTCTCTCAAATATCTATATGTATAGCTGGTAGATCTAATTAACATATCTAACAGCCAACGTAAAGGGACAGTTTGGTTTTACCTAGTAAGTACTCTGTTTAGACCACCCATATCCAGATCTGCACAGATATTCATAGTGTTAGTGGGTAGCACTAGCCACAACGTGGTTGTTATTCTTTTTGCACTCAGCAGAGACCTCCTACCAGCAGACCTCCGCTACCACCACATACTCTTGGACCTCGCCAAAGCTTTCTAAGCATGATCCGCAGAGAACTCTCTCAGCTTACTACTAAATAATATCAGCTACAGATGCACACTAATACCTGGAAGGGGCTTCCAGACATGGTTCTTTACAGCAAGGCTATTTACAAAGTAAGGTTGAAAGCCTAGCAGCCAGCTATCGGGTGGAGCCACCTACAATAATGCAATGAGGAGCAGAGTCCATATTGATGATTCCCTGCAGAAAGTGTTCTATACTGAAGAGTTATTACAGTGGCATGGTAGATCTAGAAGAATGTGTGTCTAAATCTGTAGACAAACATGGACAGTTTGTGAATAAGAATCTTATTTTAAACTGCCAGCCATGTGCACTAAGTTTGCAATTTAAATGGTGTTCTTCTGTTCCTGCGGATAAGTAGATTTATTTAAATTTTAGTTTTATACAAACTCTTTGCCAAAAGCACCTGTTCAAAAACTCAGAGCAACTTTGGCGCATCTAAAGACAAATAAAAATTGATTGAAGCAACAGCACATCTTCCCGTCAGACATCTGATCAGTTGTGTGACCAATGCATCATAAGATGACCCTATCATACTTCCTCACTACATTGAAATTCTACCATCAGCTGCCTCAGCTCTTCACCAGACAGGATTTACAGCATGCCCAGAACGTCAACCTATTGGGGGGAGATAATTAGCAGGAAAGTCCTTGGAGAGAAGGCTCTGCCAGCAGCCACTTTATAGGGGCAAGATGGGGGGAGGGAGCAGTCAAGCTCAAAGGCCTCTGCTGATCACAGCTGTGGCAGCATGGCACAGGGAGAGACACTGTTTCTCTAGTAGGCAAGTCCTGAGGCATTTAGGGCCTTATAGGTCAAAACCCAACACCACCTTAACCATCACATGGCCAGCAATAGGTACAAAAAAATCATTAGTAATAGATTCTACAGATCCAACTTTGCCCTTATTGCTCTGAATGGAGCTTCTGAAGTGTCACCAAGGGCAGGAGTTGGTTACAATTTTGTTGATAGGTAAGCAGGAATAGAATCCAACTCCCTTGTGGAGCTGTGTTGGCTCTGCAGGTATAACAGAATTACAGTCTTTCTGTGCATTTAAAGTCTTATCTTCTGAATTCGGCCACAGAGAAGAACTGTATTGAATAAAAAGGTGCATTAGTTTCTCAGTGTATAACTGCACTTAAACTGTCAAGAACAGCAGTACTCTCCTCTCCCACACCCACTCCTTCTGCAGCTCTATTTAAAGGCATTCAGAAGACACTGACCTAAATTTCCACATCTGCGAAGTGGAATATGCAAATACGATATACCTGGAAACTGATTAGGTGTTTTATCCTGGAGGGAGTCACATGGAAACTTTACACAACTCCTGCCAAGCTAAGCATCACACTGATCTTTCAATCCATTGTCAAAGGGCACCTTGGAATCAGAAGTAAATGAGGGGTGTGTGTGTAACATTTCAATAAAGGGATTGGCTAGCAACCAGTATAAAACCTAATGAACCACACCATTCATATCTGACACTTGGAATGTAATTTATAAGGCAGAGGCTCGTAGTCTAGCAGTATGTGTACTAAGGGCAGGTGCATACTGTATTTGAGGAGCTGGTTAACTGCTCATAGGAAGCCACATAATAGAACTAGTCATATAGCCATGGTCAGAGTTTCTGGAAGTTTTTTTAGTTCTCCATTTTTTACAGTCACATTAACATTTTAAAACCAGCTTGGTTACAAAAGTAATAGATGTCAGACATATTCTGACTTTTTAACTCTAGAAACACCAGCTAGTTTTTAAAACAAGATAAGAACAGAGTTTTATTTTATTTTTGCTGTATATAACTGGAGGGTAATACCCAAACTGCCTTACTGATTCTTCCTGGGACCTTGGTCTGCCACTCCAAGAAAACAGGGGGCTCCTGGCTTTCTACTCAGCAGGCAAGCATCTTCTCTTCCAGATGCCTTAGGGTATGTCTACACTGCAATTAGATACTACCACATCCCCCCAACCCCCACACAGGCCCAAGTCAGCTGACTTGGGTTCATGGGCTCAGGCATGGTGAACTGTGGTGTTGACATTCCAGCTTGGGCTGCAGCCTGAGCTCTGGGACCCTCCCAACTTGCAGGGTCCTAGAGCCTGGGCTTCGGCCTGAGCCCAGCAGTCTACACCGCAATCAAACAGTCCTGCAGCCCAAGCCAGCTGGCATGTGCCAGTCATGGGTGTCTAGTTGCAATGTGGACAACTTTAGACCTCCCCTCCACCTCAGCTCCCCAGTCACAGGAGGTGGTGCTTTTGTCATGTGGGTCTGCTAGGGTTTAGGCAGAGACAAGCAGACCCGTGTCACTACTTGTGACCCAAACCAGAAATTAATGGTTACATTGTTAGCTTGCCTGGCTATGTTATTCTGGCATCTCACTGCTGCTCTAAAGAGAGTCTCAAACACCTCCTTCCAGGATGCACCAGGAGTAAATTACCTCTGCATTTTTATCCAGCAGTGAGACAGGTTGGGTTTCTCCTAGTCATGAGTTGATGTTGACATGCTTTTTACTATGGGGTTATGGAGCCACACATCCTGTTGCAATCAGGATGCTTAGATCATCTGTCTTGGGACTGTTAACAAGATTTTGTTTGACGTTAGCAGGATTCCCAAAGTGCAGATACTTTTATGAAACAAGAGAGGAGTAGTCTTTTTGTTGATGTTAATACTATGAAGTACTGCAGGAATTCTCTTCGTCTGCGTGTGGTGCAGAGATAGTGCAGCTCACCCACTCCCCTCCATTCACACAGTATATTCTGAGGGTCCCCCTCACTCTTTGCCCTTCCCTTTGTCTTTTAGCTAATCTCAGACATGTTAATTCCATTATTGTTGGGGGCAGAGAGGCACAAGTTATATTCCTTTTCTCTGTCCTTTGTCTTGCCTTGTCAATTTAGACTGTAGGCTCTTCAGAGCAGGAACTGTCCACTGCTGTTCTTGTATGGTGCCTGTCACAATGAAGCCCTGATTTGGCTAGTCCCTAGGTACTACCATAAAAAAACCCCATGATTAATACATTTTTGAACAAGACTGTCTTGTTCTAAGATAGATGGATATGCTAGAGATACAGCTAGCCAGTGTGGGACAGCACTCAGCCTTTGGGATCACCCCACATCATGAATCTGAAAGAATGTGTGGCTTCTACCTACAGGGGAAAAGGAATAGGTGGTTTATTTTAAAAACCTGGGCTATGGCTACACTAGAGAACTTACAGCTGCATCAATACAGCTGCGCCACTATAAGCTTTCTGTGTAGCTGCTCTAAGCCGGCAGGAGCAAGCTCTCCGGTTGGCTTAATTACTCCAGCCCCTGTGAGTGGTGGTAAATATGTTGGCAGGGAAAGCTCTCCCGCGACCTAGTGCTGTCCACATCAGCATAAATTATGTTGCTCGGGGGGGTGGCTAATTCACATCCCTGAGCGACGTAATTTAGTCATCTTAATCTGTAGTGTAGCCATAGCCTCAAATACCACGAATACGGAGGCTGTACCAGCCGTGTACCCAATTCTTTCTCACCTGACCTCACAAAGACTGAAGTATGTTCTGTGAAGATCATATGGCCTTGAAACTTTCAAGATAATTGAAAAAGGAAGAGAAGAAAAGCAGAAAGAAAGTCTCTGTGGAAGGGTCTGAGAATATTTTACACAGCGTTTCAGGAGCAGTCATTATCAAACACCAAGATCAGGGAAAAGAGTGAAGAGTTTGGTAAGACGCGCCTTATTCTAAGGCCGTTTGAAATCCCAGCAAATGCTAGAAGCTCCTTTCTAGCAAGCAGCATTGCTAGGTAGGTTTCACTTACAATCTAGCTGATTCACAGCTGGGTAATTCTGGCAGAAAGGAGTATGGAAAGAGGATGCAGGATTATACCTGGCACTCGTGGTGGGGATAATACTTTGCACTTTATAACACTTGGATTCAAGGATCTCAAAGCACCTTACAAACATTAATGAATGTAGCCTCATTTTCCTCATGAGTCAGGCATTCTCCCATTTTAAATGAGGAAATGGAGGCATAGATGCTAAGTGACTTGTTTAAAGTCACACAGGAAGCCTATAGCAACACATGGGATAGAACTAAGGTCTCTGGACTCCTACGCCTGTGTGATTATAAAGAACTTCCTTCCTTTCTGACTGAGTGAGATGTAACGAGGTCTGGAGAGAAAAATATAGCCCAATTGTGATTGATAACATTAGGGAGGGCCAGTCACATATCCAGTAAAGATGGAAGCCTAAAGTTTGTGATTCAGGGATGCACGAGTCTCATGCTGATCAAAAGCCAGGCCACTGTAGAACAGCAGAAAAAGGGACTTTTGCTGAACTTGATCTTATTTCAATCCAATCAATAGGAACTCTGAACATTTATTTCATGATAGATTAGAAAGATCTCAGAAAATATCATGGCCAAGAATAATGGCCATTGACTACCATCATTGAATGTAATTAGAAATATATAATAATGTTTTTAATTTTTTTGATTAATGCTTTAAAAAAAAAAAACAGTTCAGAACTAGGTATCTAATGAAAGCTTTCATTTGTTTGATACATAGACTAACGTGTTAAAAAAACACTTCATTTCAATAAACAGAATCAGCTACTAGCCCAATAAAAATATTTATCTAGTTTTGGGCTACTTAAGTGACTTTAGACTATTAATGCAGAATGTCGTTCTGCTGAAAAGAAGTGGAAACAGAGGCCTGGAACACACAGAAGGGCGTTTCTTTCAAAAGCAGCCTACTGATCATGAAGTGAATAAAACTGACAGGCCTCAACAGAAGGTGAAATCTGGTTTCACAGGCAAAGAGTTTAATCAGGCATTTTAACTGGAGCAAAGAACAGCAACAGAGGTGGTTTCAATAAGGCATAACCCTCATATCATTGGCATGCAAGGGAGGAAGTTTTATTAAAGTAAGAGGCTAGGCACTGGATTTTGCCAGAAAGGCTGTGGCTGGTTTTGCCCTCAGATATATACAGGGTCTTGAGGTACAGAAGCAAGAGGCTGCAATGGACCTCGGCAGAGGCAAAGGTGTGATGGCTAGTGGAGCAAGATCTTGAGCTGGTGGTTATTGTTACAAAATGAGCATCATTGTGGAGAACTCAGTAAAGAGTTTCTAGGTATACAGGTGAGATACAGCCAGTGAATGTGACTGACCCTTAAAAGATTTGAGACGTGTTAAGAAGCTTGAAGCTTTTATACCATGCATCAATACAAGCAGAAGCCTAGGGAATGGCAGCTTCTGATGTTTTTGGGCTGTTTAGCAATAGAGGGCAGGCAGGAAAAAACAAAAATTGCAACAGCCAGAGAACAGAGTGTAACCAGAGAACAGAGACGTCGCATTAGAGCATGTTACACAACACTGACAATTCTCTGGTGACCTGAGCTCCCAAACTCTATAGGAAGGTGCCAGAGAGCAGTGCACCTCATATGCCTGGGAGCTCCACAGATAAAAGTTCTCTTTTTTCTTTTTGGATTTGTGACAAATCAGATACATTAATGGGGATAACGCCAATGTCATCCTAAATATAACTGTACCTTCCCTTGGTTGTGATTTCCAATTGAATTCCACCAACAGAGCAGTCTTATACTGGAGTAAGTGACGTTTCACTCCTACTCAGAGTTCCTACTATAGGTGTGTTGGACTGAGGAGTGTCACATGTATTGAAGTGTTGTATTTTTCCCTAGGCTGTGTACTTAACCACAATTGCTGTTTAAAGTGAATGACTGAACATTTGCAAGTGGAGGGGGTTAGAAGGGAAAAAACTCAAGCTAAATTCCCAAAACAGATAGAAATATACATATATGTTTACTGGTAACATCTTTACTCCTAGAAGCACTTGTTTTAGGTATTCCCGTAACAGTAACGCCCATCTACATTCCATACAAATTTGTCACCCCCTCACTTTTGTCGAAAATTATTTACATGACAAATAAGAACTAATGACATCGATGTTTTAGAAAACAATTAACAGTAAAGGAAGGAATCCTGCAACATTTTAAGTTTCCTGCAATTAAAAAAAAAAATTAAGAGTCACTCATTTTAGCCCGGTCACATATATGGGCCCTGGAAGGCCATTACAGATAAATACCAAGTAAAGCAATCAAGATTGGAGCTGGATGCATAGCCTACACAAGCAGCTAACTATATCAACAGGACAGCAGAGTCCCAATGGCTGCTAGGAAGGTGGTCCCTAAAGGATTTAGCTAGAAGAAGCTGAAGGTTTTTTCCTTTTGCCACTGCATGTGTCCCACAGGTTGGCAACACCTGATCTAATCTACAGGGAACATTAAAACCAACAAACAAAGGTCAAGCAAGCACAAGACAATGATAAACTTCGTAGCTACTGGTCACATGTCCACCAGGGGTAGTTGGGGCAGCACAGAGGGTGTGGTGACAAGACAATTTGTGACTGTCTCAAGTAGCAACAGCATGCTGAACATGTTAACCTTGGCTGCATTGCCCCCAAAACAAACAGTGCACAAAGTTTACTCAAAAGTGAGTATAGTTTAATGATAAAAATCTGCTTATATATAGTATTGTCTGAACATTTAAACAAAAATGCTGAAACAAACATTGGTCGATGTGTTTGAATATTAGGGCACTGAATGACTATTCTGCCAAGTGTAATTATTACTAATATTTTGCTATTCTACAGCACCTTTCAGCCAAAGATCTCAAAGCACTTTACAAAATTTAAGCCACAAGTATTCCTGAGAGGCAAAAGGAGGAGAGTGAGGAACAGTTATTAATCACCCCACCCAAGGTCACATGGCGAGTCAGTGGCAACGCCTGGATGGAACACAGGTCTCCTGGTTTCCTAACCACATGCGGTCTAGTCACTGTATTACACTTCTTTCAGAAATGCTTTATTAGAATACAGCAGTATCTCTTGCCTGGCCTCCCACTATTGTAGCTCACATCTGAACACAATGGAAGAGTCCACCAAAAAGCCAGAAACAGTGTGCGGCCTAGAGGAGAAAGTGCAGGAGTCTCAGCCTTTTACTTTACATCTGAAGGTTAGATGCTTATGGGAGAAAAACTAATAGGTTCTTTTGGTTAAACTACCAAAGTGTGAGGGGAAGAGAGTTAGATGCAAAACAGCAGCAGCAATTCAAAGCGAACAGGATAGGCTCTCCTCAGACAGCCTGGCACATTCTCTGTTCAATCAACTAAGGAAACAAATGACTCAGTTCTGGGAAACCTGTGCTGGGTAGCTTTACACATTGGGAGTCTCATTCAGTTCAATCCAAAAGAATCAAAAAGCAAGTACTAGAAGGATAGAAACATCTCCTGAGATGCTCTGTCCCCTTAGAGAGGAACTGACAGAAGTTGGCTGCATTAAAGTTGTGTCTTTTAAGGCGTGTATTGGGGAATTTAGAAACAAGAGTTACATCTAAGAAGGTACTGTGACGTTGTGCAGTCTATATGGTTTTATAAAAACATGATAATAAGTGAATATAATGTAACTGGGATATGCTTCGTGCAAAAGGTCTCTTGTAAGGTATCATTACAAAGCTTATAATCTACTGAGTGTGATTATCCTATTTGTATAAATGTACCATTCTTGTATCTAAAACTAGAGATATAAAATATAACTCTGAGGGCCTACTGTAATTATGCAAAGTGTGGGCCATTAATGGTGGTTTGGAATCTTGACTCCCATTAACAAGGACCATTGTCTGCAGATGGCTGTGTTTTGCCTGCGAGTCTTCCTGTATGTGTGTGTGTGCTGGCAAATGGGTAACGAAGTCTTGCAGTGATATGTGATCATGTCACCTGAACTGGAATCCATTTTTAACCTGGTGCTTTTCCAGTGAGGGGGGGTGGAAACCCAGAGGGACAAAGGGTTCCCGCCTTATGCAAAAGATATATAAAGGGGTGGAACAGAACAAAGAGGATGAGAGGAGCCATCATGAAGAATCCCCTAGCTATCACTTGACCTAGAACAAGAGCTGTACTAGGGGAAAATTGTGCCCAGGCCTGGAAGGTGTCCAGTCTGAGAAAAAACTTACTGAAGCATCTCTGAGAGTGAGATTATCTGTATTCA
Organism: Malaclemys terrapin pileata; assembly: GCF_027887155.1. NCBI lineage: Eukaryota > Metazoa > Chordata > Testudines > Emydidae > Malaclemys > Malaclemys terrapin. The sequence goes on along the minus strand of NC_071516.1, from coordinate 16,754,131 downwards.
GTTTGATTAGACATAGATTTGCGCATTTTATTTTACTTTGCTTGGTGACTTACTTTGTTCTGTCTGTTACTACTTGGAACCACTTAAATCCTACTGTCTGTATTTAATAAAAATCACTTTTTATTTAGTAATTAACTCAGAGTATGTATTAATACCTGGGGGAACAAACAACTGTGCATCTCTCTCGATCAGTGTTATAGAGGGTGAACAATTTATGAGTTTACCCTGTATAAGCTTTATACAGGGTAAGAGGGATTTATTTGGGTTTAGACCCCATTGAGAGTTGGGCATCTGAGTGCTAAAAAACAAGCACACGTCTGTGAGCTGTTTTCAAGTAATTCAGATCCTGGGTCTGTGTTGGAGCAGACGGGAGTGTCTGGCTCAGCAAGACAGGGTGCTGGAGTCCTGATCAGCTAGGTAAAACCGGGATAGAAGTAGTCTCGGCACATGGGGTGGCAGCTCCCAAGGGGGTTTCTGTGATCTAACCCGTCACAGGTACCAAAGGGAAGAAGTGCCCAGAAAGATGGAAAACAGCCTGTCAGACACTGTAGCTTGAGTTACAGCCAGAAGCTGCCAGCAAAATCAGCTGGGGAGCCAGACACTAAACACAAGGATCGGCCAGAGAAATTGGCTCGTAAGCAAACATCTATCAGATAGAAGACTTGAGCAAAACAACCCAGCCCCAGTTCAGCAAACTAAAGAACCAAGTTTCAACTTAAAAAAAAAAAAAAAAAAAACAGCAACAAAACTAGCTTGCTTTGGATGTACCCAGCTAGCTGGAGAGCCAGATGGGATTGAAGTGAGAGACCTTCTTCCTATCACACTTACACATGCACTAGTCTAGAATTCTGTTTAGAACTGAAAATTGATGGTTATACATAGGACACTGACATAGGAACTCTTCTGCTCTACTGTCTCTTCAGAAAAACGATGGCAGCATGCGAACCCCAGAGCAGGTTGGTATAGTAGAGGATGCTGCAGGAGAACCAAAATGGAGACTTGCTCCTTTGCTAAAAAGACTCCCCTCCCCCCAGCAGTTCACCTCCTGGGTGGCTTAGTGAGCAAAGCCTCTTGCCACACACTGACACTCTCTGAAGTCTCTGGTTCCAATCAATCAGGATCAATGCAGCCCTTTGCAGTACCATGCAGTTTACTCCGGAGGATAACATAATACTCAAATATACCTTCAGGATCCTATGGTGCGCTTCATACAAGGCCTGTGTCTGCCCCTAGCATGGCTGTTCAACACTCCCTCCAGCAGCACTAGCTAGCACCTCCACCCCAAAGGTGGCAGCATTTCAATGGTGCAGCATGTGTAGGGCTCAAGGTAAAGGGCCCAGTTTTATAAAATAATGTACATTTCTAGGAGTACCTTTCTCTTTGAGGGATCCCAGAGCATTCAGCTACATACTTATAAGAATCATTGCACCCGTCTGCAATGCAGCTGCAATAGTACTGAATGTGGGATTTTTTTAACCAAGACATCTATTCTTTCAGAACAGGCTATGTACAAATGTTTACACTGGTGTGATTCCCAGCTTGGGTTAGACACATTTGTGCTAGCTCTAATGGAGTTAGTGTGCTCACGTGGGTATGTACTTGAGACAGCGTGGAATTCAATGCATCTACCTCAAAAAGATGAAGGGATAAATTTCCTGTCTGCCAAGATTTATACTGCACTTGTCACTTGGATATCCAAGCACTTTATATTCTAAAAACAAACAAACAAACAAAAAAAAACATTAATTTCTCTTAATCCTGACAGACTTTGAACTTATTCTAGAGAGTCAACATAGATCATACTTGATACTTAGGTAACATAAGAGTTAAGCAACCTTTTTTAAAGTAACTAAGATAAAAATCAACTTTTACAACAAAGCAGCCAATCAGTTAAGGTTTTATAGCTAATCACTTTTTTCTGCACAGAGGAAAGAAATGGAGGAAAAACTATCAATCTGGATTCAGTTTATCTGTCAAGTTGCAGTCTGATGACAATATTGCAATTAATAAACCTCTAAAACACAAAGATAACACCAAATACCACAAGTCGGCCCTAAAGGTACAAAAGATTTTAAGTTTCATCTGCATTTGTTGTTTTGTGTGTTTTTTTTGGCTGCTTTATGACATACTGAAGGCCTGAAAAACAAGGGAGAAAACCCATTTACAATGTCAAGACCAGCAAGTCTCGTCCTCTCTAGTTTTGCAGTAGGGCTTCTTACATGGAGAAAAGGTGGGGCGGGAGGGGGGTAGAGAGGGGAGGTACTGTCTCACAATGTAGTCCAAGGTCTCACTTTAACTGAGGGTTGGTCTACACAACACAGTTAGGTAGACATAATGCAGCTTACATCGACCTAATAATGTCAGTTTCTACAATCTTCCTCCTGCGGACGTAATTGCCCTGCTACACCAACATAACTCCACCTCCACGAGAGGCGTAAGGCTTACAAGGATGTAGTTAAGGCATTGCAGTGTCTGTGAGGACACTGCGTCCCTTACATTGGCGGTTGGCTGTCTTGTCAATTCTACAACAGGAGCTGTGAAATTGACAAGTAGGCCTGGCAACTAGAACTCAGCCTCCTCCTCCTCCTCTCCCTGGTTGACTTACTTTTCTAGTGTAGACATACCCAGAGAGGGCAGGTATATTAAGTATTCGGCAGAGACATCCATGCCAGTATGCAATGGAGTTAAATAAAAGTGTTAAAAACCCCAGAGTTTTAAATAGTCTTACTCAATACCACTTCCCCTTCAAACAGCTCAGCTTTGTCTCACAATGAGACTTTTCACAGCTCTCCAGTCACTAGAGAGAGATCCACAGCGAACAAGACCTGAACTTCTAACATAAAAGCAAGCAGAAGCGCGCACACACACACACACACACACAACCCCCACCCTTTAAAAAAACAAAACAAAACAAGCCTCTCAGGCCATCTGTGCACATCAGGAAAGACCCGGATTAGGCACATTCTCAATTCTCCTTTCCTCTCTAGGTCACCTTTGAGCAAACAAATACAGAATCTTTAATTCAGAAATCGTTCTGAAACCAAACAAAGTTCTTGGCCAGCCTCTCTCCCTGCATGAGACTCACATAGCATATGATTTGGCACAGCACATTACAACATGCCAGGTCAGATGATATCTAATAAAAGAATCTGCTCACATCGTCCAGGCAAATGACTGCCTTCGTGACAGCCTGCACACACAGGATCCAGGCCCCTAGAGCTGGAAGTGTTTCTGGAGTCAGTGAATGTCACTAAATATATTAAGTAAATTCAACAGTAAAAAATAAAGAAATTTTTCCTATCCTGTAAGGCACTGACAGAGAAGGAGTGTAATGTGGCCATTTAAAGTATGCCTGCACTGCAGCTGGGAGCATGCCTCCCAGACTGGAGAGACAGACACTAGCTAGCTGCACATGAGCTAGAGTGCTGAAGCGTGGATGCTGGGGTCTCGGTCTCGTCCTGAGTTTGGACCCAGGAGCTGAACAGGCTTGGACTTGGGTGGTCAGCCTGAACCACTGTCAGTGCTGCAACATCCGCACACACACACACACACACACCCCCCACCCTTTAAAAAAGCGTGCTGTTTTAAGTGGAGGTGGCACATCTGTCTTATCTCCAGGCACTCTGAACCTCATGCTCAAACACACACTTTGCAAACAAGCCCGAAGAAGGGGCACCAGAAAACTAACAACAAGAAAACTATTAGTTACTACTGCAGCAGCTGTTCTGGATCTTTAATATTTTACAGTTAAACAGGTTTTTGCTAGTTTCCCCATGTTTTCACCTTCACAGGGAATAACTCCTCCCACTTCTGTTTTTACATTGAAAAATGTAGCGCTAGTGAATGGAACCTTCAGCCAGAACTCCAGTTTACCCATAGAACAGATACAGCACAGGCAGCAGCACTACCTGCTTCCCCACACAGCCAATCAATTCATCTCACCCTTGAAAAGCCCTCCCCTATCTCCAAAACTCATGCAATTTCACTAGCAAGAAAGGAGGCAAATAACTCAGTCAGTGGATGTTGTAATGCAATGGCCACCCACTAGAAATGGACTGAAACCCCACAATTCATTTCATAGGCTAGACAGGTGGCAAGGAACAATTCTCTCTGATCAGTGCTGGATTCAAACAAATGACAGGTAATATTGAATCTAGCTCAGGATTCTCAATTAAATATTCAAGACCTCCAGTGACACAGCAGTAATAATGGAGCTTTCCACTGTTACTAATTGCTTCACATCATTAAAAAAAACATTTAGAGCTTTAAATTAAAACTTTTAGACACAACAGCAGGTTCATAACATTAACACACACCAATCCATGCCACCTTTTGCAATAAGAGAACGAGATAACTCCTGCTCTTCAGCTCAAAGCCCTTTGGGTTTTGCCAAAATGACCCCTGGGGTAACCCTTTAGCAGGGACAGAGATCATCTAAAGCAGGGATTCAGGCACTCTGGAGGTCTCAGAACAGCCATTTGTGCAGGGATGAATAATTCTCTACATTCCCATACTCAGAATGACATTATTCAGAAATAGAACAACTATAAAAAAAGTCAAAGAATCCTTGACTATGGACCAAAAGCAACCTTAGGATCAGCAGGTGCACTCATTTAAGTCAATATAAAATACACCCACTTACTGTAGGGCTGAATTTGGCCTTAAGTGTTTAATGTTTTTTTTAAACAAGACAAGGATGGGGAAAGCATATGAGGGAAATTAAGTAACCCTAGACCAAATGAAACACTGATAATCTCCCTCTCCAGAGGAATAATATTAGAGCATAGCGTCTTGTTTGTTGCTGTGTGACATTTATATTACTTTATTGGACTCATTTTTGAATAGTTTATCAGCTATTTCCACACTACTATATTTACACAGAATCCAAATTCTGCTACTTTAATCATTCACTGCTATTTAAACACTATTATCAGTGAATTGGCTACCTTATCAGTTAAGCTCGTAACTGGGACAACCAAGGGCTCAGTCTTTCATCACTGTTCCTTCTGAGAAGAAAGCCGGCTGGGAACAGATATTATGGGTTAAACACAGGGTGGATTTGATTTAAATCACTAGTCAAGAAGACTCAATTTAATCATGGATTTCTACATAAAAGTGCATTCTTGTTGGTTGTTATAACCTTAATATATATTCTTCACAACTCAGAGATAGATGTAGGTATAGTTTTTAGAAGGTACACACTATACATTTTTAAAGTGATTTATTTTGAAAATTTTCAGACTAGTTTTACAGCTAAATCAGAAAATGAATGATTGTTTGGTTATTTCATTTACCAAAGGTAATTGAAGCAGATATTTACGAAGTCATTGGGAGTGAACTATCTCCAATTCAACAGGTTAATCATTAATATTTGGAGGATTTTCTTGACATGCTGTATTAGGAGGAGGACATCACCAGACAGATATTTAAATTGTTTTAGTTAACTAAAACAACAGCATTATGTATTCTGAATGTTCTTCTTCAACAGCAAACATATAATATTTTAACAAAACAAGAATATGAATTTTTGAATTTAGTTAAACATTCAAGTTTTTTAAAATCAGGTTTGTTTTTGTTAAAGTTGTTTTTAACTAAAATAGTTAAATGAAATATTTAAAATAAAATTAAATCGACATTAGCCAGGTCAATATGAGAAACTTAAAATATTGGCTTCTGCATCTAACTCAGTCGTCTTCTCTTTCATTTTCCTGTTTGTTCATAATGTGGCAAAACTTTCCTGCTTTTACAGGTCCCAAACGATTTCTCAATTTGGAATGAATTAATCCAAAGTAAGAAAATATTCTTTCTGCACCAGCAGAAGAAGCTACTGCTGTTAAAAGTGAGATTTACACTTCAACAGTCTCTGAATCCAAGTGCTTAAGTGACTTCCACCAGTTCACTGATGTGACTTTCTTTAAATCATCATCAGCAAACATATTTCTTGAATGGTTCTTATTTCAAACTGGGTCTCTTTTACAGACTGCTGCCCTTATAGGTTTTCCCTTCTAGTGAGAGAATGGTATGGTAGATCTCAAATCAATGAAGACAACACTCAGGAAGACCTCAAGACTTCTGGAATATGCTGCTCAAACAGGTTTCAGAGTAGCAGCCGTGTTAGCCTGTATCAGCAGAAAGAACAGGAGTACTTGTGGCACCTTAGAGACTAACAAATTTATTAGAGCATAAACTTTCGTGGATTACAGCCCACTTCTTCCGATGCGTATGCATATGCAATGAGTGCAATAAAGTAATAATGCATACGCATCGGAAGAAGTGGGCTGTAGTCCACGAAAGCTTATGCTCTAATAAATTTGTTAGTCTCTAAGGTGCCACAAGTACTCCTGTTCTTTCTGCTCAAACAGTTTCACTACAAGCTATCAGGAACAGTATCCCTGATAATGTCACAGCTAACCTGGTGGCTGAACTTTGTGATTTTGTCCTCACCCACAACTATTTCACATTTGGGGACAATATATACCTTCAAGTCAGCGGCACTGCTATGGGTACCTGCATGGCCCCACAATATGCCAACATTTTTATGGCTGACTTAGAACAACGCTTCCTTAGCTCTCGTCCCCTAACGCCCCTACTCTACTTGCGCTACATTGATGACATCTTCATCATCTGGACCCATGGAAAAGAAGCCCTTGAGGAATTTCACCATGATTTCAATAATTTCCATCCCACCATCAACCTCAGCCTAGATCAATCCACACAAGCGGTCCATTTCCTGGACACTACTGTGCTAATAAGCGATGGTCACATCAATACCACCCTATACCGGAAACCTACTGACCGCTACACTTACCTACATGCCTCCAGCTTCCATCCAGGACACACCACACGATCCATTGTCTACAGCCAAGCTCTAAGATATAACCGCATTTGCTCCAATCCCTCGGATAGAGACAAGCACCTACAAGATCTCTATCAAGCATTCTTAAAACTACAATACCCACCTGCTGAAGTGAAAAAACAGATTGACAGAGCCAGACGAGTACCCAGAAGTCACCTCTTACAAGACAGGCCCAACAAAGAAAATAACAGAACACCACTAGCTGTCACCTTCAGCCCCCAACTAAAGCCTCTCCAGCGCATCATCAGAGATCTACAACCTATCCTGAAAGATGATCCTTTACTCTCACAGATCTTGGGAGACAGACCTGTCCTCGCTTACAGACAACCCCCCAACCTAAAGCAAATACTCACCAGCAACCACACATCACTGAACAAAACCACTAACCCAGGAACCTATCCTTGTAACAAACCCCGATGCCAACTCTGTCCACATATCTATTCAAGTGACATCATCATAGGACCTAATCACATCAGCCATACCATCAGGGGCTCGTTCACCTGCACATCTACCAATGTGATCTATGCCATCATGTGCCAGCAATGCCCCTCTGCCATGTACATTGGCCAAACCGGACAGTCTCTACGCAAAAGAATTAATGGACACAAATCTGACATCAGGAATCAAAATACTCAAAAACCAGTGGGAGAACACTTTAACCTGTCTGGTCATTCAGTGACAGACCTGCGGGTGGCTATATTACAACAGAAAAACTTCAAAAACAGACTCCAAAGAGAGACTGCAGAGCTAGAATTGATATGCAAACTAGACACAATTAACTCCGGTTTGAATAAGGACTGGGAATGGCTGAGCCATTACAAACGTTGACTATCTCCCCTTGTAAGTACTCTCACACTTCTTATCACACTGTCTGTACTCGGCTAGCTTGATTATCACTTCAAAAGTTTTTTTTTTTTTTTTTTTTTTTTTCTCTTAATTAATTGGCCTCTCAGAGTTAGTAAGACAACTCCCACCTGTTTATGCTCTCTGTATGTGTGTATATATATCTCCTCATTATATGTTCCATTCTATATGCATCCGAAGAAGTGGGCTGTAGTCCACGAAAGCTTATGCTCTAATAAATTTGTTAGTCTCTAAGGTGCCACAAGTACTCCTGTTCTTCTTTTTGCGGATACAGACTAACACGGCTGTTACTCTGAAAGTTTCACTTTTGTTTCTAATGCCTGTCCCTCCCTTTTCACATTTATCTCCAGACTTCTCCTTGTCCAGACCTATTCCGCCCCCAACACTCTTCTATTCATGGAACTTTTTGAAACTTTGCACTTTTAGAGAGATTGACTCTGCATACACAAATTTGAGGTCTTATTTCTCACCTATATATATTATGTATTTAAAAACATTTTTGCTGTTAACAAACATGTTATGTCTGGAGACACAAATCCACAGTTTGAGAACTGCAAAACTAAGCATCTCTGATGGTATCTTCTAGACTGAGCACCGAGTCCCATTGGGTAGATAGAAAGATTAACCTAAATAATCTATACAGAAGTCCCTGGAACCCCATAAAATTGGGTCCCTAATCCATGAACTATTGGAACTCCTTTACAAAACTTTACTTAAACATTACATGAATATATTGTCTCATACTATAGAATCAGAATTTATAATCCCTATTCCATGATGGGATATCTTTGAACTATAGTGTATCTTTAGATAGTTTTTCCTCAAAAAGCATTTTATCAAAATAATCCAATTTAAATAAAAAACGATTTTTTAAAAATCATTGATTTTTATCCACCCTAGTTAAAAATAATTGCCGACTTCTTCCCCTATCTATCGTCTCTTGATTATGGGATAATTCCCATGCAAGATGGGATTCTCTTTTCACCACCATCCCATAAATGGGAAACAGAGAAGGGAAGAGGGGACAACATTCTAAAATTCAAGTAAATCAGGTGGAATAATTCATAGTGAAAGGAGGAAAAAAAAAACCACCACCGAAATGAGCAAAAAACAAGTTTAAGAGCCACTGAGAACTGGCCAAGCAGTCTTACTGCTCAGGTTCCAGGAGCAAGCAATATCTAATAGCTGTCGTACTTGCTTGGTATCCTGTAATAAGTAACACTGCTCACACTGAACTGGGATTTAGATTCCCATTCACCACCCACGGGAACAGTGTGAAACATACAGCTCACATTATATTTATTCAAGGCTCCTTCTCAGAGAACAAGCATATTAGAAAGCACAGCAGCTGAGAAGAGTTTAGGGTATTCATCTGCAAATATGCTCTTTTCTATTCATTAATAAAGCAGTTACTGTAAAGCCCATGTTTATATTTTTCCTTACCATTCATCCTTAGTATATGGTACAAAAGTCACATACACTAGAGGAGGCAGAAAGTTAGCATTTTAGGGACGTTTGTTAGCATCATGCTTTGTTGAGAAACCAGTATTTAACCTACAGTTTGTCAGATAGGAGAACATACAATCTAAGCCAAGCACTATGCCAAGGTAGCATGCTCTCTCTAATACTTTCTCTGCCGATTCCCATTACAGTCTCCATGCAACACGGAATCACAGTGGCGTTCTTTGAAGCAATCTCATTCCACTAGAATGCTGACTCTTCAAAGCAGATATATTTGGCACCTGGGGATGCTTTTTTCCCTCTGTACATTGGGCAGCATTTCAAGTTGTTAAGAGTGCAACTTGTTACATGGAGCCCAATTCTAATATACCAGAACCACCTTCAACTCAGTTTTGTGTTCTGTTAAATCCACACAACATACATTCCATCTATGGGGTTGAATCTGTCCCTATAAATTGAGGGTTGCCATAAATAAGTTATGAGATTGAAATACTTGATTTCTTGTTCTGCTTCATGATAGGCAGAATTACTATAGCAGGAGTTCGCTACAAACAACTTCCAACACATCAGATATTAAAAATAATTGCTATTCAGATTCACAAATCCTGTATGCTATGAACCCGGAAAAGAGATAGTGAAGTAGCACAGCATATAACCTGTGTTGATAAGAACACATTTTACAGCCTTCCATACTGTATTCTCTTTCCCTACTATTTTTAGTAACTTATTTGGTAGTTGTTTTCCCCCCCCCCAATCTGAGGGCTCACACTTAGTGGGTTTTTTCATAATTCCTTTTCCCCTCTGAATCTCGCCACAATTTATCAGCAAAATTGTATTGATGATTGTAACAGAAAATAAAACAAAGTGTACAAGTTTTGCCAGTAGATCTCAGAGCATTTTAGTAAGGTGGATAAGCATCACTGTCACTGGTGTAACATCGTGTGATACAATGTGAATGATGAAAGTCTGGAACTACTAATTGCCTTTTTTCCAAACACAAATTTTCCCCAGAAATTCCCAAACTAGTCCACAATAGGTACAGAAAGTGATCAGGCCAGATTCTCTGTGGTGCTGCCTGTGGGAGGGGTGCCCCACGGGAGGAGCGAATTTGGCTCTTCACCAGCTCCAGTATAATTCAGAGCAGCCAAAGAACCCTCCATTCCTGCTGATAATATCAGGATGCAACAATGCTTTCAGACAGAAGCCTCCTCTCCCAACACTTTCCCCCTATTTCAGTGCAGGGACAAGGGAACAGTGTAGGAGTCTGCTATGCGTTCCCTTAAGCAGAAGCACCTCTCTGCTCAGGCAATCCAGTCAGCTTTCAACCCCTTTGTACCACCAGAGCAAGGCAAAAGGACTAGACTGTCCCTGGCAATCTGGGCACCTATAAATGCAAATTGGGAAGATAAAGTAAACAGACCAGATTTTGTCTGGCAATCTGATCTGTTTACTTTATCTTTCCAATTTGCATTTATGGGTTTCCAGTCCAACAGACTAAAAACCAATCAAAAGTCACTTCTTTATGGATTACTTACAACAAGGAGCTAGCAGAAAAGACCTGCAATCTCAGTTAAATGATAGAGTTAACATTTTGAAGGTGAAGGCCAGGTCTCAGATTCTGATACTCCTGACATATCTTTATTTCCAAATTTGTAATATAATCAGAGACACTAAGGAAGAGCATATACCTCCAAAAGCCCAAATTTTACAGATGTCTGACAATTCGGAACCAAGATCTTTCTTTGTACCCACCTTAATGGTGCAATCCTAAAGACTTTCTATAGCCGGCATTTATTTAAATGGATAAATATCCATAATAATTTTGTAACTCAGTTATTTATCTTTTGAACAATTCTCGTGTAATTATTTGAAAGAAATTAAAAAAAACCATGGGAAAAAATATCAGAACAATTAGTGATCCTTCTGACCTCCTTTGTAAAATTCTTTGAGGTCCACTGATGAAGAGCACATACAGAGGTGAGCATTATTCTACAAGGCAAAGCCATTTCATCTACAAGACAAGAGCACAGAAATGGTTGGAACAACAGCCAGAGTAGTGATGAACTTCAATTTGAAGTGGCACCCTACACTGAATATTTAGTTGCAGATACTCATTACCACTTTCCTCAACTAGGAGACAAGAATCTGAACAAATGCTTATGATCATGCATATACTTCCAGCTTCACAAAATGCATTTCAGTGACCAGGGAATGATGAACATTTATGTTATTACAATTCAGTTACTACCTTGTGAATGACTTCTACTTACATATCCCAACAATAACAGAGAGAGTATGGTCCAGGCTCAAGTAGGAGAGGAGATTGTAGAAGTTGAAAGAGATCAGACAGAAGCAGAAGATGACACTGATCCATTCTTGCAGTCTTTTCCCTGTTGAACAAAAGAGGGCACATTAACAGTAATATTTGAAACACTTTGGGATTAAAAGCCAAGGTACTATAGTAATCTATTGCCTGTATGATTTGCTCAGTTTCTCCTCTTTCATGTTGTTTAGAAATGATGAGGCAGAAACTTATTTAGTGGTGGGAACAGTATATTTTGTCTCATGTCAGAGACACTCCTTCGCTATGCACCATTATTTAAATAAATAAATAAATAAAAATCAAGGACAGAAAAAACATCTTTCCGCATAGTTTTCAGTTTCCTTCTTGCAGTGTTCACTGTCAAGCCCTTCAGCAGCTTTGGTCTTGCTTTTGTAGCTGCCACACCTTTTCTACGCAAGAACAGGAAGCAGCACACCACTTCACTGCTAATGGCACATTTTCACTGTTGTCAGCAGGAGTGAAGTTCAGCCTCAAAGTGCTGATTTTCCTTCAGCAGGCTTTTTTACCTTTCAGTCTTAGAAGTCTCAGATATAGTGACTGAAGTACTTTGTCCCCCATATCCATGTACAGAGGCTATTTTAAAACTGGTCATGAAAAGCTTCCATCATATTAGGGAAATGAACAGAAACTGTTTTTATATGTTTCATTTTCAAACATGAATGAACAGGAAAATGCGTTCTCTGGTATTCCCGTGCCGCATCAGAGCTGCTTTCATAACATCTTTATAAGTGGCTCTCAAAGCTCTTTAGGCATTAACCCCTCCCCTCCCCCCCCCCCAACCTCCACGGCCTTATCTTTACTAGGGGAAAAAACCCTTAACTTGAGTTAGTTAAAACAAGGGAGTTTTTTATTTTCACACAAGTTAGCAAGTAATATTAAAGACTAGCCTCCCTGACAGCCTTTATCTGAGCCTGCTAACTTGTATGAAAATGATCAACTGCCTAATCTTCCCTAGGATTTTACCTCAAATTAGCCATCTCAAATTGATAATTCTGAGTGTTAAACAGAGGCACAGACAGGTTAAATTGCTTAACCAAGGTGGGTCTGTGACAGAGCTGGGAATAGAGCCCAGGAGTCTTGACTCCCAGTCACATTCAGAACTTTGTATACAGTAGAACCTCAGAGTTACAAACACCAGTCAACCACACACCTCATTTGGAATTGGAAATACGCAATCAGGCAGCAGCGGGGGGGAGGGGGGGGGAGGGAGGAGGGAAGAGGACTGTGTTAAACTACTAAAAAAAATAAAGGGAAAGCAGTATTTTTCTTCTACACAGTAAAATTTCAAAGTTGTATTCAGTCAACATTCAGTTGTAAGCTTTTGAAAGGACAACCATATTGTTTTGTTCAGAGTTATGAACATGTCAGTTATGAACAACCTCCATTCTCAAGTTTTTCATAACTGAGGTTCTACTGTACTGTGAAATAACAGGGCATACAGCTAAGACAAGATACTCTGGGACACTTGGGAAGACACAAGAAGGTGCGGTCTAAGAATCAGTCATTTCAGTTAAATCTTGCTACAGTTCTTCACATTTCAACAAATGCTCACTCCTTACCTTTACAAAGAGGAAGCATGTGTTTCAGGATAGAATTACACTCTAGGAAGGTTCTGATTTGCAGGGAATCAGAGCTAGAAAGCATCCGCTACTGGCTAATCAAGAGATACTTTAGTTTAGGACAGTGAGACACTATCTGATATGCCTTTGCTTCCTCAGACAAAATAAAAAAAGTGAATTTACAATCTTTTAAAGTGGCCAGTAATAACAACAGTTGATGTAGTTACTGGTCATGAATATTCTGAATATTCTATCAGATGTGAGAAGTCCCAATCACTCCCCCTTCTTAGATCTCATCTGCTCTAGCAACTCTCTCACTGCTGACAACAAATGTCAGCAGCAACAGAGCTGATCTGGTGCTGAACACAGTTTAACTGTAAGCATTGTCAAGTACAAGTTATTAAAAGTTAACTCCTTTCTGAAAAGGTGCTGAACATAGTTAGCCACTACTTTTACAGATAAATCATGTTCAGCACCAGTTCAAATTTACCTGTTGGAAGGGAGGGATAGCTCAGTGGTTTGAGCATTGGCCTGCTAAACCAAGGATTGAACCCACAACTCTGGAGGGGGCCATTTAGGGATCTGGGGCCCAAAAAAAAAAAAAAAAAGGTGGGGATTGTTCCTGCTTTGAGCAGGGGGTTGGGCTAGATGACCTCCTGAGGTCCCTTCCAACCCTGATATTCTATGATTCTATATCAACCATCAGTAAGGGATACTTTTTGTAGTGTAGAAAACAGTCAATCAGTGCCAACTTAGGTTTAATACCTGTTTCCAATTGTTAGGGAAAACCTTGTTGAGCTGTATACAGAGGAGCAAAAAAAAAAAATCATGGTGATCAAGGGTCTGGTATGACGAGCAGGGCATTTTGTTATTCTCCAGTAGGCTGAGTAATATGGCATGCCCAGAAAGCATTGCTTTAATAATTCAGAAATAGAATTGGATGGGAATAAGAATCTTAAAAAGTAAACATGTCCTAATCTCACCACTGCAGAATTTTGTTCTGAGAAGGATGGACGTATCTAAATTGTAAAGCTGGATCCTGGGATAGCAGATGACTTTGTAAAAAGAGCAAAAGTGATTAAAGGAACACCAAAAAGAACAGGTTTTCAAAGAGGCAGAAGGTAACAATATGAAAGGCTGCTCTAAAAAGGCCTCCAAGGTACCTGAAGTTAAAGTTAATTAACATCCACATTCGCAAGGAGAAGTGGCATCCTGATTAGAAGAGCTAACTTAAGATGTCCACAAGGAGCAATTAGTTGACAATGTGGGAAAGATCAAGGCACTTCTTTGCATGTCCCAAGGTGTGTGACTAGAGCCCTGGAACTCTGCATACTACCGTAGGGATACCAAGACCACTCTCTTCATACTGACATCTGAAACCAGGAATATGGCCCCAATCTTGGCCAGACTTGCAACTGATTGACCAGAGTGCAAGTCAGCACTGATCACCTGATATTTATGGAACATGTGAACTTTAATAGTTGCCAAACAGAGAGGCATTTTACCATTTTAAAAAAGCATTATGGAAATAAGCCAAAGTGACATGAGCTGAACTGGGAAAAGGCACTCTTATTCCAGAATAAAAATGTCTACTTGTGAAGTTATAGCAGTATAGTTATGCCAGGAAGTTTCTCCATGTAGACATTCTCGATGTACCTAGGAACTATTTGTCATTCCCCACCAAAGTCATTATTCTAGCTTCATATTTGGACCCCCAAAGTATCAGAATATGCTTACTTATGGAACTTGCAGTGTGGTCCCACCAGTGCATAAAGGGTTCACACATTTAATTCCTACTAGCATTAGTGAGTTACTGGTATAAAACCCCCTACAAAATCCACAATATGCACTGCTCCCTAATTTTTATCTGTAGCTGAAGGTAAAGGTTGTAGTCTCATACTTCAGAGAGTAAACAGACCACTAGAGAGAGTAAGGAAGAAGTTCTTCCGCTATAAACCATGACAAAGTCAGCAAGGTAAATTATTGGCCACCTTCCTTTGATGCTTAGGCAGTCTCTGCTGGGGTTAGGTTAGCATACTTGGATTAATGGTCTGATCTTTCAGCACAGCTGTGGTGTGACCAATGTAGAGAAACAAGTTCAAGTGGGTATGTCACTTGAAATAAACAATCCAGAAAACTGAAAAGCTAAGACACTTAAATGCATTCACTGATATTCATGTTCTGCCTGTGTGTGAAGTTTATTTTTCCTAATCACCTCAAATCTGTGAGCTAAGCTGTTTTAGCTGAACTGCCGTTTATGGCTGTTTTGCTGGAAACAGCAATAGGCACAGTTTCACTGAGTGCTGAAATATGTATTTTTTCCTCTTTCTGAAGATTTAAGCTCTCATCTTAGGAGGAATCTGTTGGAAATGACAATGGCATCGAAAATTACTCTCTACCCTTCATTCCAAAGAATGAATATATTATTCCACTCATAGAAAGGAATATTAGGATGAGTTTCTGCAGCTATTTCCACTGCATGATTGCACATCGATGGTTTGGACTAAAAAAATGACACGCAGCAAAGTTTGATAACGGGTATGAAAAAAATTAACCACCCCGCCCCAATCTCAAAGCACTATATCACTAGTACATGCCAATGCCATGAATATTTCTGTTGATACTGCCTTGGCGGGAGACAAGACTTGAACTGCAAGACTGGGGTGCGGAAAGGGAAACAATTTCTCTTGCTAGGCAACAGGGAAGGCTGCATGCTCTAGGGGCGGGAATCAAGGGACCTGGATTCCAGTCTGTCTGACTCAACTATTTGGCCTAGACAGCAAGTCATTTAGCTTCTCCATACCTCACTTTCCCCATCTGTAAAATAGGGATACAGCCAACTCTCTTTTCTAAGTGCTTTGCAATCTCTTTTTGAAAATTGATATTTAAGTGCTGGGTATTACTGATAAAAATAATAAATTCAAACAATTAAAATTCAGCTAAAAAGAGTACAGAAAAACCATGGAGTGCCTCGTATTAAGTGTATATTATTGCAGTTCTGCTTCAGATGAGTTCATTCCAGATATCTTCACAAGACACATGTCACACTGAACACAGATACCAAGTGTGGGACATTGCTGTTTCACAGTGTTCCCAAGAAGGATGACAAAAAAGCCCTTTGATATGGGAAGTTAATAACTTCCATGTCTAGATCTTGAGGGGTAGGGGTTGTGTTGCGTTAGTAGTCTGAAGAATAAAAAGATCTCTCCTGTCAGCCTTTTCCCTCTGCAGACTTGGGAGAGACAACTAAGCTAGGTAGCTGATTTGCCACATGCTGCAGCCCTATGCCTCTCTTGGCATGCACAGGCCTTGCTGTCTGGAGCCAAGGAAGGCGGCGTTTTGCCTTTCCAGGCAGTAAGGAAATCACCTAAAGCTCACTTAGCTTTGGAAAGTGGATCTCTCAGGCTCCCAGCTTCCCCCCGCCTCCGCAGTCTTCTGTTGCCTCCCTTCCACTCGCTTTTACTTCCCAAACCCTGTTCACTGCTGAGCTTCCTAATGACTTTTTCTTCCTGCCTGTCTTCCTCTTGGTCACCTCAAAGGGCCCTGTTGCTGTCACTGCACTTTCCTCAGACCGCCTCTCTATCCAAGCATCTGTTCTTCTTCCATCTTCTCCCATGGGTCCCAGACTACTGCGCTTACTGCCCCACACGCCCAACTGTCCATTCCACATCCATTATGGACCTCCATCAGTGGACTTTTCCTGGTCCAAACGCCCTAACCTGTGGTTTGACTTGACCAGTTGTGTGCCACATGGTGGCCCCTATGGAGCATACTTGGTTGCCCTGCAGAGTGAATTACAAGAAAACTGACAGGTGGCAGCCTGGTTTCAGCACCATCCTCCACTCAGACACACTCCTCAGACCTGACATGTTAAGTTCAGCTCAAATCATCAGCTGCTCCACAGAGAGCATGAGGGTCCAGGCCAGGCCCAGCCCTCCTCCCACATCCCATCCCCATGGGATTCACTTCAAGTGAAATTCCCTGTCTGGCTACAAAGGCAACAAGGCCAGGGGGCTTCCTCCTCAGGTCTCAAATTGAGAAGTCAGACCCCTTGGACAAGTCCCTTCAAATGAATGCTACCAGCCTAAGAGCTTATGCCCTAGCCCAGGGGTTGGCAACCTTTCAGAAATGGTGTGCTGAGTCTTCATTTATTCATTCTAATGAAAGGTTTTGCATGCCAGTAATACATTTTAATGTTTTTAGAAGGTCTCTGTCTATAAGTCTATAATATAGAACTAAACTATTGTTGTATGTAAAGTAAATAAGGTTTTTAAAATGTTTAAGAAGCTTCATTTAAAATTACAGTAAAATGCAGAGTCCCCCAAACCGGTGGCCAGGAGGGCAGCGTGAGTGCCACTGAAAATCAGCTTGTGTGCCGCCTTCGGCACGCGTGCCATAGGTTGCCTACCCCTGCCCTAGCCCATGGAAAGAAGGGTTCATACCTAGTTACTTGCTTGATCCAAGGGGGAAAGAAACCCCACTCAACTCTGGGGGTGCAGTACATGAGGCTGCTCCCTCCAACATCTGCCTGGCCTAGGTGAGGGGGCTGGAAGTTGTAGCTTAGCCACCAGGGGGTGGGTGGGGAGGAAAGAGGGTGTTTTCCTGCCTGGGCATCACTTGGGGAAGAATAGGGCTGCCTTCCCCCCCACCCCGCATGCAGCGCCTCCCCTCCACTTCTATAACCCCCCTGCACCCCCCAGTTCCCCTTATACCCCCCATACTGCCTACACCCCCCCTCCCCCGCCCACCACGCCCCTATACCCCACCCCACTCCCGGAGCAGAGCCCCGCGTTCCCTGACCCCGCCGCGCCCCCTACCCAGCGGGGCAGAGCCCCCGCCCGGTCCCCCCGCGCACCTGGGGAGTAGAGCTCCGCCAGCTCCCGCGCCCCGACGTGCTGGGCTCCCCAGCGCCGGCTGCTGCACTCGAACTCCTCCTGCGCGTAGACGGCCTCGGCCTCCAGCTCCGTGCCGGCCCCGTTCGCCTGGAGCCGGGCGCACTCGTCCCCGCCGCTCGCCATGGCCCGGCCTCGCCGCTCCGCCGCCGCGTGCTCCCGGGCCCCGGCCAGAGGCAGCGTGTCGGCTTCGGGCTGCGGCCCGGGCAACAGGGCTCCAGGGCCGAGGGGACCGCCCAGTGCGACCGCTCGCGCCACAGGCATCGACACTAGCTGGGGCAGCCGCACTTACTTGCCTGCCGGGAGTCGCCGGCTAGAGGAGGGGGAGTAGCCAGCTACGCCCCAGCACCGCTCGTCCAATCACCTCCACTCCCGCACCGCCTTTCGGCCAATGGAAACCAGCGGTTCCTATGTCTCAGCCAATGGCAAGACAACAGAGGCCTTCGCATCTGGAGCACATCCTCTGCTCGCTGCATTAACAGGGGGCGGAGTATCACATCTGGAGACGCGCCATTGCACGGATGGCCTTCATGGGGGCGGGGTTTCACATCTGCAGCAGCACCTCTGCCAGCTGAATTAACACCGTGAAAGGAGCACATCTGGAGAAGCACCATTGCATAGATGCATTAATGGGGAGGGGTTTCATATATGGAGCAGCATCTCTGCCACCTATATTAATGGGGGAGGGGCACCACAGCTGGAGCAGAACCTCTGCCAGTTGTATTAACAGAAGAGGGGCAGCACAGGGCTGTAACTAGGGCGAGAGGGGCAGCTGCCCAGGGTGCAGAGTGGGCGGAGGTGCAAAAATGGTGCAGGACAGGATAGGGCCCAATGGCATCAGTCGTCTCTGCCCCCCCCCCCCCCAAAGGATCGGGTCAAGCAGCATAAGCCGGAGTCCATGGATGGGCATAGTTTGGGGGTAGGGGTGGCATTGTCCCCGCCCATAAAGAAACCGGTGCCGGGAGTGGAGGGGGTGGTATAGAGTTGCTTGTTCTCCTGCCAATACCTTTGCAGCTGGACACTGTCTCCTAGTGCCGAATGTCTTCCCCTTCTCTGTTTGGCAGGGCTGGCCAAACTTACTGACCCTGCGAGCCACCTATGACAATCTTCACAAGTTCGAGACCCGGGCCGCACCTGACAGGGCTTGGGCCTTCAGCCCTGCTCTTGCTGAAGCTCTGAGCCCAGGCAGGTGCGCCCCGTAGGTCTGAATCCCTGAGACTCCCCCTCCCCGCTGGGCAGAAGCCCTTACCCCACCACCCCTCTACAAGACAGATGTCCCAAGCTCCCCCCACCCCAGTCTGGTAGGTGGGGAGGACATGGGGTGCTCTGCAAGCCGCATTTTAATGGTAAAGGAGCCACATGTGGCTCACGAGCCAGTTTGGCCACCCCTGCTATATGGCCAGCATCCTGTTTCCTATACAAAGGTGAGTGCCATGGGGATAGGGACTACAGGGGAAGGGGGGTGAGGTGAGGGAAAGAAGAAGTGGGGCTCCCCTGTTAAGCCAGCCCATCCTCCCCAGCACTGGCAGCCCACCCCCAGTCAGTTCCCCTGCCGCAGGTACCCCTTCCAGTGCCTTCCAAATATCCCCTCCCTTCAGCAGTCCCGAAGTAACCCCCACAGTACACAGACACTCCTCTGACCCCCCAAGTGCTTCCCCGGCCAGGGCCACCCAGAGGATTCAGGGGGCCTAGGGCAAAGCAATTTCGGGGGCCCCTTCCATAAAAAAAGGTTGCAATACTATAGAATACTATATTCTCGTGGGGACCCCTGCGGGGCCCAGGGCCTGGGGCAAATTACCCCACTTGCCCTCCCCCCCGGACGGCCCTGCCCCCGGCTCCTCCTTCCCCTCTCCCCAGCAACCCTAGGGGTTGCTCTGTTCTCACAGCCTTCGTTTCCGGAGCTGACAAAAGCAAGTCCACCCTGCCAACAGCCACCTGCCCCCCAGTGCCTGGGCTGGGCACTGGGCTTCATGGTCAAGCTCAGAGCTCGGGCTGTGTGACCACGAGCCCAGAAACCAGGAAGCTGGACCAGGGCAGCCAAGGGGAGCAAGAAGCAGTTCTACTCTGCGCACAGGGAGTGTGGGGAGAGCGACCTGGCTGGAATGGCAGGTCCCTGGGCGGTGACCAGATGACCGGGCAGCTGAGAGGCAGGTGCCCAAGGGGAATGAGTACTGCAGGGCTCACCTTGGGAAGCATCTCATGCCAGCCAGGCTCCATGGCCAGGGGCCAGCTCCAGGGGGTGTCGCTGGCCGGCACCAGGCACCTTCTGGGCAGAGGCAAGAACACGTCAGGGGCACAGCTCAGAGCTGTACTGCCCACACTGCCTCAGGAGCGCCCAGCTGTGCAAAGGCAGCCGGCTTGGGGAGCAGGGCCCTGGCTCCCACAGCATGGAGAACCACAGGGCCGGGCAGCTCCCACCAGCTTCTGATCTGCCAGCTCCTCTGCAGAGACCCACAGTGCCAGGCCAGCTCTTCAGGCAGAGTACTCGGAACCTCTGTGACAAATAGGCAGCAATCTGGGGATGGGCACGTGATCCCGTATGTCCCCACCTCACATCACCTCTAAGGGGCACAGATACGATTACTTCCCCCGGGTGCTAAAATGCTTAGGTACGACTCTGGGGCCAGATCTTTTAAGGGGGACAACCTTACAGCCAAAGGCAAAAATCACCTCTTACACTCAAAACCAGAGCTTCGTGCACACCTGTACCACCCTCATATTACCAGAGACAATATCCACCGCAGCTCCATCTTGTGGTGCACTTGGTCTATGACAGGCCAAAGAGTGATTCACACGTATTTCGTGGTTACCTAGCACATGAATATGAGTTCTCAATGAACTGATCTGATGCCCTGTAAAGCTCATTCTAACCAGGAAGTGTCATATGTGTTAGAAATAAATTCAGATTCTCAAGTGTGTTTTGTTTCAGTTGCATCTTATACAGATTCTCACACAGGTTGTGGTGGCTGTAATAATCTTAAGGCCCAATCCTGCAACACAGTGAATCAGCGGCAGCTAGGGACACTCAGCATTTCCCCAGGGGTATTTAGCACTTTGCACGATTGGGCCCCATGACAAGACTTACTTCAATTTTTCATTGCTAGATGCCAGACCCCAGTGTTGAGAATTACATTATTTTAAGTTGAAGACACCTTTAACTTCTTAATAATACAAGACCACCTGCCTAAAAGGCTTTTTTTTTTTTTTTTTTTTTTGGTATGTTTCATAATGGTATCTGATGAATTGATACTTACGGACAAAGTTCTGACTTGTTTTTTGTTTGGGACTGATCCCAGAGGTTCCAACTAGAGCCAAGGGGTGTGTTGCTATTAACTTAAATGATAGCAGGATTAGGCCTTTGTTTGGTTTATAACAGAAAAGCCTCCATTTTGGTGCTGGAGAAAGGTGGTGATTGATAGCCTGGAGATCAAAGTCCTTTATTTATCCACAAGATGGGTACAGAACAGGTGCTAACAGTGCCCACTTCCTACACTCACTGCCCCAGCAAGTCACCTCAAACCTGACCCAAGGAATAGCCCAGTGGTTCTCAAACTGGGGTCATGACCCCTCGGGGTCACAAGGTTATAACATGAGGGGTCACGAGCTGTCAGCCTCCACCCCAAGCCTCGCTTTGCCTCCAGCATTTATTATAGGGTTAAATATTTAAAAAGTGTTTTTAATTTATAAGGGGGGGTCACATTCAGAGGCTTGCTCTGTGAAAGGGGTCACCAATACAAAAGTTTGGGAACCACTGGAATAGCCTCTAGTGGTGAAAGGGGAGTTTAGTCTCCATGGCTCTTTCAGTACTTGGCCCGATGGCCTCTCTGCCGAGACTGATGACAAGTACCAGTTGTAATGTTGGGTTTAGTGATGTGATTTGCACTGGGAAATGGACAAAGAGACACCAAATACAATTAATAGATGGATTTTTTGGTAATCAGTATCTCTGGTTTTGGAATTAATTAGGGTTCTTGAAGTCTCTATGTTTACTATATCAAACTTTGTGACAAATGGGGAATTTTGGTAATAGTTTTATGATGCCTATACGTGCCTCAGTTTCCCTCTGTGTATTGCATTGCTGTGCACAGAGTGTGAAGGGTTAAAAAGCTGCTTTTGGAGCAGATCAGTTGACATGAGGTGTTTGTGTTACATAACTGTCTGTTGTGGTATGAATGAGTCGTTAAAGGTCTGGCTAAAACCAACCCAGATCAACCGAGGTTCCAGAACTGACTGACCAATTGACACTACTCCGTAAGAAATTCTGGGTGAACTCAGCATGGGTCTGCAGAACAATGGACCAAGAGGTGACAGGAGGCTGGGATAAGACCTGGCCCTTGGGCAGACATATGGGTTCACCTGGGACTGGAAGACAAAGGGACAGGGACCGAGAAAGGAAACCAAGATGTTTTCTTGATGGCACCATGGCTCAAGGAAGTTCTGGCTTGTCCAATATGGACTATGTTTTAACCTTTGCTTCTCGATGCAAGGACTTTCTGATGCTGCATTCCAGTTGATTAATTAAAGCTACTGTGTTTTGAAACAGCTGCCAGGTGTCACTGCAAAAACTTGCGGAGGTGCACTGATCCCTGAAAAGCGTAAAAGTCTCTGACCAGGCACCCATCTCAGTTGGACTTGCCAGGCAGAGCTCCTGGTGTGGGAAACAGGAGTGCTAGAGCCCAGAGACTCAGTTTCAGAAGCATGTAGGACCCAAGGCAGAAGCCTGACTCTTTTGGCCAGGGGATACTTTGACAGGAAGTACACAGACTTCAGCCACCATTGCAAGGGCAAGCAGCATCGAGCATGTGCCTGCTGACAAGTGGCTCAGCAGCCCCAGCCATGTGCACTCCATCATTGTCCGGTTCGAACTTTGGTGCTTTGCCAGCAACTGAATTGCACAACGAGCGCTGACAGTCCTTTCAGTGATGTTTATCCCAGAGCTCAGAGGGCAGGTGTAGGAGTGAGATTTACCTACCAGCACCCCCCACTCCCTCGGGGCTGGTGCCACATAGCAGGTTCTCCTCCTTTTGCACCCCCTGGTTATGGATGCGCCAGCCCTATGGTGGCTTGCTTCTTTTGCAATCTGGCCCTCCATCTGGGTCATATATAGTCCCCACACCTTCCAAAGTAAACCACAAGTCTTATAAACAGTACTCTGTCAACCTCACTTGGGGCCTTTGATCTGACTCCCGGATTCATAGTCCTTATCTCTGGTATCAGGGAATTTCAGTAGTCTGTACCCCTTGTTAGGGAGTTTCCATTCCACCTTCCTTGGTGGGTCAGCACTTCAGTCACTTGCCTGCTAGATGGCGTACTGGGTGAAGCTGGCTTGTCTGCTGTCTGGACCCTAGAGTTCATTGCCTCAGGGATCTGAGGAACCCTTCAAAGATTGCTCCAGGAGATAAAGCTTCAGCTGCATATCCCACAACATACACATTCTTGTGGAGAATGAAAGGCACACAGAGCATCTGCTCAGTACATGGGACTTTCCTAAATAGAAGAGGGTCCTGCTGTGTCCATCTTTCAATGCAACCAGCTCATCGCAGGATAGGAAGAGCTTGAAACTTGCAGGTTTCAAATCTGCCCATGTTGAGAAGCCCTGTACAGGGATGTCTGTACAGTGGGGCCTGACTATAAATAGTCCTGATGGGTTGACAGAGATCGTGTGTCAGAGAATCAGAAAAGTTCTTGTGATTTTATGAAGAGTCTGATTCATTTTGCTAGCACAAATATTCACACACATATTTCATGAGTCCAAATGGAGGCAGGGCCTTAGCCCTTTTGAAAAATTTAGTTATAAATAACAGGAGTACTTGGGGCACCTTAGAGACTAACAAATTTATTAGAGCATAAGCTTTTGTGGGCTACTGCCCACTTCTTCAGATGCATATAGAGTGGAACATATATTGAGGAGATATATATACACACATACAGAGCACAGTGGGCTAGCTTGATTATCACTTCAAAAAATTTTTTTTCTTACTTAATTGGCCTCTCAGAGTTGGTAAGACAACTCCCACCTGTTCATGCTCTCTGTATGTGTGTATATATATCTCCTCAATATATGTTCTACTCTATATACATCCGAAGAAGTGGGCAGTAGCCCACGAAAGCTTATGCTCTAATAAATTTGTTAGTCTCTAAGGTGCCACAAATACTCCTGTTCTTTTTGCGGATACAGACTAACACGGCTGCTACTCTGAAACCAATGTTATAAATGTTCTTTCTGCAGCTAGTCACTAGGTGGCAGTATGAGCTTAGCCACTGCACTTTAAAAGCACATGCAGGCAGTGAGAAAAAAACAAGTCCCTGAACTCTGAAGTTCACTAAGGGCTTGTTTACACAGGGACAGTGAGGAATGTTAAGGTGAATCAACTAAAGGTGTGGAGTCAATGCAATGACTTTGCTTGTGCTTAATGTGATTCTACTCCAAGAAGATTGTTCAGATTCCACCCAATCACAGCACGAATATTAACTGGAAACCAACCTCTTCTGGGTAAAAAAAAAAAACCCTCGTTATATGTATGCAATGGTATAAAGTGCATATATTTCAGTAAAAAGGACATACCTTGCTAGACCGGTGGGGACCAAAATCAGTCTTGGACTAAGTAAGAGGCAACTTCTCTGGGCTTCAACTGAAGTTGCACCCACTTACACAAGGGAATGAATTTCAGCAGCAAATTGTAATTTTTTAGCCCAAATCTTACTTTTTCTTTCAGTTGTCAAACTCCATATAATTCTTTATATGTATTTCAGATCTATATATGGCTCTTTAAAAATGACAGCTCCATTCTGTCAGTCCTGATCAGTCCCAAACCAGTTTGCACATAAAGTGGAGAGTAAAAAATTCAGTTAAAAAAAAACAGATTTCAGCTTCTAGCCTCTCTGTGGGTGTGAATTATTTATTATAAACATTGCCAAAATAACAGGATTTTAAACACTTTGTAGAATGCCTTGACAGCATCCTTCTAAAATACTTTATCTAGCCCTCAGTAGCTGTCTATTAACAACTGTGAAAGCACAGACAATGTGCTAAGGCACAACACTGAGAATGTCCCTACCCCAAAGAGATTACAATCTAAAAAGGATTATCTGATCTATCTAGCTTTATAAAGCACCCAATCATCACGGTATCACATCATTCAGCAGAGTGGCACCAGCTATATACCGTCACTTTTCTCTTCCTTATGCGCCTGTGCTGAGAGGTGAGCACTGGAAGGGTAAGAGAATTTCATCAGACTCCAGTCAGAGTGAGGTTCATTGCTGGCTTTTCATGATTATTGGGATGTGAAGGTGAACACGATGGCAGACATAGTTGTTCGCTGGTCAAGATGTGGAAGTGCTAGAGCTTGGAGGCCACTTTCTCTGACTCATTCCACTCTAGGGTGACCAGATGTCCCGATTTTATAGGGACAGTCCCGATTTTTGGGTCTTTTTCTTATATAGGCTCCTATTACCCCCCCCCCACCTCCGTCCCGATTTTTCACATTTGCTGTCTGGTCACCCTATTCCACTCATTTGTACCATCTCTGTGGGCCTCTCAGTCTGTGTGGCACAAAGAGAGCAGAGACAGCCCCCAACTCCCACTCCAAGCCCGAGGGCGGCTCCAGAGGGTGTAGAACCAGGGTAGGCAGCTCTTACACTTCCCCCCTCAAAGCCCAGTGCAGGGGGTGTATTGGGGATGGGGAAGGTCATGTCCAGAAAAGGGTCGGCTGGAGCACAATATGCTCTGGCTATCTCCAGTTGGTGTACAGTCCAGAAGGAACAGTTGCCAGCTAACACCAGTTAGAACAGTCTGAAGGTACCCTAACCTGCTGGGACAGAGAATCAAATAGTTATAATAAGCTCCCTGACAGCCCACCCTCTCTGCTGCATTCAGTAAAAGCCAACAGCTGTTGAGAACCTGGCCTTTGATTTTCAGGTGAAAAAAAATGAATTGCAAAGGCAAGAGGATAGCACACCAGCTTCACTCACAGCTCAGCTATTTGTTTGTAATGGGAAAACTGGGGAAAATCTCCAACTATTAATCTTCTGTGGCTTTCCAGCCAAGGAATGGATTCCCCTCCCTTTTCCTCTCCCTCCGCCATCCTCTGTATAGTTTTCCATGCTTTGTGCTATCACTTCCAGCTTCTATAGTGATGTACTATCTACCTGGGTCAGGAACTTCAAGGCCTTTGTGTGGCTTTCCTGCTTTAGGAATTTCCCAAACAAATCATTGCCAGAGTCCATTGATACCAGGAAGTGATACTTGCAGTGGTTTCCCATTGATATCAGCTTCCCATTTCATCTGATTGGATCATTTCAGAACCTGCATAAAACAGAGAAGAGTGTCAATATCACACTGTCTTCATTTTCCAGGATCTAGGAGAAATTCACCAGTTTAGGAGACCAAAGGAAAGATGACAATTGCCTGAGCAAGAGTGACATCAGATGGGTATAACTGTCAAGATCATAACCTCTAAAATAATATTGAGCTGGGACTTCTCGAGGATTGTCTTTGGCAAGCAATTACATCTCTTTCAGTAATAAAACATAAACATAAACAATCAGGTCAAATACTGCAGTCCTCATTGAGGCAAAATTGCCATTGGGCTACATCCTTAGAGGTGCTGAGCACCTGACACTCCCATCGACATCAGCAGGAACTTTGCCTATGATATAGAAGGAGTGAAGACTGAATGATTTGACTCATCATTGTTAGCTGGCCCCTTCCATCTGTGCCTTTGTGCTCTCTCTTTTTTTCTTCCACCAAGGCCAGAGAGCAGCTGATTTGACCCTGGAGTTTCACTGGAAATTTTTCAGAGCCATCTGTTAGAAGAAGGTATTTTGGTCATGTTGTCCCACAGGCTATAGAGTCCAGGTATCATTTCTTCAGCACACTGTAGGGCAAAGAGCAACATGCAGACAGATAACGCAGTGATTGAGCAATCTAACACTGCAGAGGCTGGGTGTGCCAGGTCAGACGTTAGCAGAAAATAAGTGGGGGAGGGGAGAGGCCTAAAGAATACTTAAGCATCACCAGCTCACAAGGGAGAGAAGGGGTTGGCAACCAATCACTGATACATGCTCTACAATGAGAGAGTTGAATGAGGCCAGCTTTAGTGTGCAGTCAGCCTGTGAAACTCACTGCTGCAGGAGACTACAAAGTTAAATATTGTAGCTGGGTTTTGAAAGGGGAAGGAAATGTTATGCCCAATAACAAGATTTGTAGATTTGTATATGAAGATTAGGGTAAGGATCGGGGGAGGGTAAGTTGGAATGGGATCCAACTCCCTCAAACTTCGGATATTGACCACCTCCTGAAGCAGGAAGTTAGACACATGCTATGTTTGTAATGTGGCAAGTTATGAGTGCAAAACATTCCACTGCAGGTGTGTGATTTAAAGCGATGTTAGTGGCGAGGTATGTGTACATAACTAAGGACCAGTGTGCATGTGGAGGGAGCAAGGGCAAGAGTAGGGGACAAAACAGATTTCAGAGTAGCAGCCGTGTTAGTCTGTATCCGCAAAAAGAACAGGAGTACTTTGTTAGTCTCTAAGGTGCCACAAGTACTCCTGTTCTTTTTGCGGACAAAACAGAGTGAACCTGGTGCACTGTAGCCAAATATGACAAAGATACACTTACATTTTAGTTCAGTGTGGCAGCCTTTGTTACCATGATCCTCCAGCTAGCCTTACCAGAAAAGCTTACCTTCCTACCTACCTCCCATCCACCAGATTTTTTCAGAAGCACTTTTGCACTTTCTCCCATGCTGCACAATATGCATAGAAAAAACTCCCCTATAGAATCTATACAGCCATTACCTTCTCTTCCTTCAAATGCCCCCTTAACTCACCTCTGTCATGCTGCCTACAAAACCCACCCTGCTGATAATGTTTAGGCAGGTGGCAAGTTAATGTTACAGCTACTGATCGGCTTATTACATCTCCAAATTGTGGTAAGCACTTGTTCCTGCTCCTCCTCCTCCCCTCTCTCCTCCTGTTTGTTTGAAATTAAGTCTTGTCTTTGATACTGCAACTTTTTGTGACTGAACCTGTCTCTTACTATATGTCTGTACAGTGCCCAGCACAATGGAGCCCTGACCTCACTGAGATCTCTAGTGACTAATTGCAATACAAATAATAAATAACAAGTTAACAATTTGCAGTGGGAAGTATTTGCAGTTTTTATCCAAATGCAGCCTGACTAGAGAGCAGCTAATAGTGTAATTTCAGTAGGCAGATCTTCTTATGAACACTTCATTCTTTGATCTGTTGGCATTATACAGATGTCCTCTGCCCAAAGCTAACACCAGCTCTTTCTGGACTGTAGAAAGAGGTGGGTGCAGAATTGGAGATCCTGGAATCACTGAAAAAGAGGGAGAGCTTCTGCAATGCTTTGGTATAAGTCTGAGCCTGGGAAAAGAGCACATTGGGAAACAAGGTGCTACTGTGATGCTCCCGGGGAGTTGTGAATCTGGGAGCAGAATCCAAGACATGATGGGAAAGCTGCAAGAGTGATCTCTGTAAAACAGATCTGAATAGGTTGTTCTCTTTGCCGTTTTCCTTTTACATTCATTTTGTTTCACTCTTTCACTGTTTGCATCTTTCTTCTTGTTCAAGCAAAGCTGTAAGAATTTGTGTTTTATTGAATTAGAAATAGAGCTGGTTGGAAATTGGGGAATTTTTCCAAGGAATTTTTTTTTTTTTGAGCAAATGAAATGCTTTGAACAAAAACAAAACAGAACAAAATTCAGGCTTCCCTCAACAAAAATAGTCTAGAAAAGTAGACACTTTCTGCAAAAAATGTCATGTTGTCGATAACCCAATTGTCAAAATGTTTTGACAGAAAATTTTGGATCAGCCTTAATAAAAAGTGCTGCTACTCTCAATTGCGTCTTGGAGAAAGAACCAGAGCTCAGCTTCCTTTAATAGGAATGTCTACACCTCAATACCTACCTAGAGCAGCTTTCCAGAGCAAAAACTCTTTAGGAGGATGAAGACACAGAATAGGAGTGTAAATAGCCATAAGAGCAAGCCCTGGCTCACTGCAACTTACCAATATTTGCATTCTGTAGAGATGTTTGGATCTATAGAGCTGTAGGCTCAAGCCACAACATTCAGATCCAGATCTGGATCCAGAATTCTTTGTCCAAGCCCAGCTCCACAATTAAATATCCTTATTAACAAATGTAATTCACCAAAGACTACTGCATAAAGACAGAAATATTTGAATTCTACAAACCTGTTAGTGTACATTTGCTACTGAAGTTTAAAACTTTTGAAGAAAGAAAGAAAGAAAGAAAGAAAGAAAGAAAGAAAAAGAAAGGATGCTTCATAGGCTGATTTTTGAATTCTTCCTCTTTTCAAAGTCTGAGGTTTGAACATTCATGAACAGTTGACTGTTTGAATCGTATAATGCAATACCTGTTCCTCTGGCTTAACGTTGCAATATTTCCCACACCGCAGGATTGCTTCACATTATTCTATGAGGCAGTGTCATTTTCTCTGCAGTGCTGGTCTTCTTTACTGAAACGAAGGACACTCCTACTTCCTTTAATTATATGTTTTGTTTTAAATTGATGTCTTTTATTCTGAGCATGAATCACCAGCTTGTAAACAGGTAAATGTGGGAGTAAAAGGGAAAACGTAAGTTTGATTCCCAAGGTGGGTGTCTTTAATTAAAATGGACATAAGAATTTATTGCTACTTCCCAAATTTACCATGCCCCCCCCAAGTCAATTTGACTTAATAAATTAATAAATGATTGCATCCCATGCCTTTACGCATATACATCTCACTTTTTTCCATTAATTTTAATTACAACTCCCAGAGCACAAACTCCATAGCACTTGTGTACTCTGACAATTGCAACATACCATATAAGGCAAACATGCCAGGCCAAACTTTAAGGCCATCCACCCTGCACACAGAGGTGGGAAGGGGAGTTTGGGATTTGCCTGGCACTTCTAATCATGGCCAGATACAGAGAGGGTCTTCTGAGGCAGTGCCTTACCCTGCTTTGAGCCCAACACAGTATGCTTTTTACACCCACTGTGGCAACCTGGTTCTGAGTGCATCTGTATGGGACAATTTTGCCTGCCAGCATGATAAAATTCATAGGGCACTGGATTGGTATTAAGATCTGGCTTCTATTCCTGGCTCCATGGCTGTCTCTAGGGGGGGTGCGGGCCCAGGGTGGAAGTAACAAATCTGTCACTTCTGGGACTGACCCGTCACTTACGGGACCGATCACACCGGCCAATTGCATTGGCCTGCGGGGCCTACCAAAGCGTGGGGCCCGGAGCAGTCGCCCCAATTCGCCATACCCAAGGGATGGCTCTGCCTGGCTTTACCCCTGACTGGATGAGCTACCTTGGGTAAATCACTTAACTTCTGTGCCTTAATACGTAAAATGAGAATACTGACACTCACCCACCTTTGTACAACACTTAAAGATCTACAGATGAAATCTACAGACATCACAAGCCTCAGAGACAATGGATCCAGCCCATACTGGCCTCTAGTAGTCACATCTGGCCACTTGCTGTCCCCACAGCTGGACACTGCTAAAGCCTGAGTGGTTTGGGTTGGGGAGGGAGAAGAAAAGGGCTGGAATCTGGGGAAGAAGGACAGGGGTGGATCTGGTGGCTGCTTTTTCCTCCTCTCTGAGGACAGATTGGATCGGGCAGGGGAGAGACTCAAGCGTTTATGCCCATACTGGGACATGGGCACATGCAGTGTCCCACTGTGTGTGCATTTGTCCTAGGGTCACACCAGGGTTGATTACCGTCCAGTGACATCTCCTGGAGATTTGACAACAGCTAGAGAGAAGAAAGGAGAAGGCTGCGATCCCTTTCTCCGTCTCAAATCTTTCCCTCCCCTTAATGATGGTGAGAATAAGTCCCCTCCGCTCGGAAGCCAGCCCTGTTTTTCTTATGAATGACTAGGTCAGAGTCACACACACCAAGTGCCTCCCGCGGAGCTAGAGGCGGTAGTTTACAATTACAACTGTACAAAGTGTGCACCAGGTGGCAGACATCCAGCCAGTGACGTTCCTGTTGCCATGGGATCCACCACCCCTATAAATAACAGCAAAGGAACTTTCCTAAGTCAGAGACTTTAGGACTCGGGACCTAGAACCAGATGGTCCGGAGGAGAAGCAGCAGCCGCCGCCGCAGCAGGATCTGAGCCAGCCCAGGTGGGCAGCACAGCTGGGAAGCCGGACCCAGCACCAGAGACCGAGGCAGGAGTTGCAGGCCCCCCACGTCACCTTTGGCAGCTTGATCCTGTGGCTGGGGGGCCCCCCCTGCGCTGTCTCCTCCTCCCTGCACCCCCCCGTTGCTTTCATGCAACGCCTGGTGGCCTGGGACCCAGCATGCCTCCCCATCCAGCCACCCGCCTTTAAATCCATGGAAGTGGCCAATTTCTATTACGAGGCGGACTGTCTGGCTGCTCTGAGCAAGGTGCACCCGCGGGCGGCAGGGGGCCGCTCCATGACTGAGTTCACCGTAGGGGACCACGAGAGAACCATCGACATCAGCCATTACCTGGACCCCTTAGCATCCCAGCCGCCGCCGCCGCAGCCGCAGCCTCCTCCTGCAGGAGCAGCAGCAGGGGGCAACTTTGAGCCTCCCTGCAGCAGCAACAGCAGCCAAGATTTCCTCTCCGACCTCTTCTCCGAGGACTATAAAGGCGGCAGCAAGAAGCCCGACTACACCTACATCAGCCTGCCCAGGCATTGCCACCCGGGCGCCGGCCAGGGCCAGAAGCTCGGGGGACTGCTGACCTGCTTCCCGCCCCAGATCGTGGAGACCAAAGTGGAGCCGGTCTTCGAGTCCCTGGACTCTTGCAAAGGGCCCTGTAAGGAAGAAGGAGGCGCAGGGCCGGGGCCGGGGGGCATGTCCTCCCCCTACGGCAGCACCATGCGCTCCTACCTCGGTTACCAATCGGTGCCAAGCGGCAGCAGCGGCAACCTGTCCACCTCGTCCTCTTCCAGCCCCCCCGGCACCCCCAATCCGTCCGATTCCTCCAAATCCGGCGGCGGGGGCTACGCCGGGACCCCCGGGGGCAAGAACAAGTCCAAGAAGAGCGTGGACAAGCACAGCGACGAGTACAAGATCCGCCGGGAGAGGAACAACATCGCGGTGCGCAAAAGCCGGGACAAAGCCAAACTGCGCAACCTGGAGACGCAGCACAAAGTCTTGGAACTGACCGCCGAGAACGAGCGGCTGCAAAAGAAAGTGGAGCAGCTCTCCCGGGAGCTGAGCACCCTCAGGAACTTGTTCAAACAGCTGCCCGAGCCCCTGCTGGCCACATCTGGCCACTGCTAGCCCCACCGCTGGACACTGCTAGAGCCGCAGTGGTTGGGGTTCGGGGGGAGGGAGAGGGAGAAAGGGCTTGAATTTGGGGAAGGAGGATGGGAGGGGGGAGGGGTGGATCTGGTGGCTGCTTTTTCCCTCCCCTATGAGGACAGATTGGCTCGGGGAGGGGGAAGAAATGGGGAGAGACTCAAGGTTTTTGTTTTGTTGTTGTTGTCTTTTGTTTGCAATTTGGTGGAAAAATCTTCCGCCGCAGCCTGTTTGTCCTAGGAGGGGGACTCTCCTGGCGGGCGCCGGGGTCCTCAGCACCGTGTGGCGGAATGACAGTTGCCGATGGTAATTTTTTTTTTTATGTTACAGTCCCACCGAGCCCCCCTTTCCCCGAAGCGGTCTCTCTGCAGAGTTTGTTGAATGTTCGTGTTATTTAAAACAGAGCGAGAGAGGGAGAGAAAAAGCAGAGAGTGATGCAATCCTTTAAACATGGCTGGGAATACTGTGTACACATGATGCAATCTCGTGTAACTGTCAGTCATGAATTGAGTAATCTGTTAAAGATGTTCCTGGGGTTTTTTTTATTATAAAGAAAAATCTATTTCTATAAGAAAAAAACACATATGTATATTTTGGGATCTATAAACGTTCTTGCTACATTCGAAGCATTAATGAACAATTTTAATAAACTTTATGGCTAGGAAAAAAAGGAAACTTGTTTTATTTTAAAGGCACTTTAAAGCCAGAATGAAATCAGTTGAAATGCCAGCTAGATCTGGCTGTGTCAGGAATCAGGGCTTTCTGTTGGCCTTTTGACTTTCTCTGTGACTCAGCAAAAAAACGGGAGAGAACCGGAGAAGAGCAGCTGTGGGAGCTGCAGCCAGTTCCCCCTTGCTGCCTCACTGAATTTCCTCTAATCCCCTTGAGTTAAATGCTGTTTGGGATTTTTTGCAACACTCATAACTCTCCACATGCCAAGACCCAGAGGTGCCATCCAAACCGTGAAAAATGTTCAACAAAGTCCCTCCAGGGGAGGGACAAGGTTAAAGCGTGGGAGCGGGTGGGGAAAAGAAAAAGTCAAGGAGGAAGTTTGAAATGAGGAGGGGTTCTTTCTTTAAAGCTCAAGTTTTTGTAGCCTCTCAGTTTCATGACTCAGCATTTCTGATGTCTGTGGTTTACAGCAATGAATAGTGATAACATGGTATTTTTGTGTTGGATGGCAGTACATTTGGGCCAGCAATGAGGGACCTCTTTCTCACATAACTAGGTCCCGTGATAAATGTGTGAACAACTCTCTCTATAATTTCCTACTGAGCCTTCTTTTTAAAACGTTTTTCTAAAAGAAGCTGTTGAAACAGCTGAGTTTTTGAAAGGTGAGTGTGTGGTAGTGGTGGTGGTAGTGAACAGGTCAGGTATGTGGTTTAGGGTAAAAGTTAGGGTATAGGAGGATGTGTGTATGGAGCCATAAGAACTTTGTGACAAAAATAATAGAGGCTCTGCCAGCAGATGTACTATGTGGGATTTGTCAAGGCCTGTGAGTTACACATGGCTCTCTATAGTTTGCTCTAGTGTACGTGCCTGTAAAATGTTATGAGAGCCTAGAGCTGATTACGTGCAGGGAGTTGGGTACATGTTCAGGTCTTATTCAGCATTTTCCAACATACTAGGCCTACTCTAAGCACATCCCTCTTCTTAATCCAGATGTCGAAAACTACCAGGAAAGAATTTCCTTAACCCCTCTATACTGTGCTTTACAGTAGGGCACAAATGTTCTGTTTCTTTAAGGGTGTGGATTTGAACTTGCTGCCTGTTATATATTTTACTGTAAAGGACAGTGATTGGGAGTGGATGTGGAGTAGCCTTAAATTTGGTGTTTGTTGATACTGATTTTACTCACAAAATATGTCGTTAATGAGGGAGTTGTTTTTAATTTTCAGTCACAGTGATCACATCTTCCTCAGGCAGGGAAAACTAGAGTCTACAGTGGAGTTGATCAAGTAACTCTCTGTTCACGCATATCTCCCATAGCCCTCACCAGGAGCTATGCAAGAGTAAGGAGTGTGGGATTAGATTCAATGCAGCTGTATTTCCCTTTTGCTTTGCAGTTTATACAAAGTAATTAAGGGACTTTTCTGAGCCCCTAGAATCAGGCTTTTTGGGGTTATCTAGTCAACCTTCCTGCATTGTGGCAGGTTCACTTCTTGCAGGCTGGCTGGATGTCAGGTCTTGCCTTGAATCTACCTAGTGATGGTGAATTCCACAATCTCCCATTACCACTGGTTCCACTGTTGAACTGTTCTCCTAGTTACAAAACTTATCCTAATATTTAGACCCTATTCTCTTCTCTGCAGTGAAGGCCCATTTGTTCTCAAACTTGTAAGTGATGGTTCTGAGTTACATGGGAGGACTGCTGGCTTTAGAGTTGCTGAATGAAGGGCTGGAAATATCCCCAGGAACATTTCTTATTTCATTTATAAAGGACAACATTTCCATCCAAATCTGTGTGTGGAGGGCAGATGTGAGGGGGAATGGAACTGAAAGAGAAGACATATTAAAGATCCTAATATTTGTTTAAAATAACATTATAAATCAGTGGGCCAAATTCCAGCAGTGGAGTTGCACCAGAGATGATGGATGGGCTAACCTGTTGCCTTTAAGCCTGGACTTGCTATAATTTAACTGGGACCCACACAGCTGTAATCAAGACAGATTGACAGGGGTACTGGAACAATTTTTATAGTGGGGGTGCTGAGACCCATTGAATCAAACTGTAAACACTGTACATAATGGAAACCACTTCAAGTCAGGGGGTGCGGGAGCACCCCTTCCCTCCCCCCAACATCCCTATTTCCAGCATTTATGCAGATTGATATAAAGACTACTTGGATTATTGCTACAGAATCTAATGCCTCCCTTAATTTGGACCATGTGTAACTCAGCTGGGATGTATCAGTACAACACTGAGCTTTGGTGAGGTAGGTATTACTACCCCTAGTTTACAGATAAAAACTGAAGCAAAATGTTGTGATTTGCCATAGGCCTCAGAGGGCATCTGTGTCAAAGCCAGGATAAGAATTCATGAATCTCTGGTTCTGTGTGTTTTATCCAGCCACCTACCTTACAGTTGAGCAGCTTTGCAATGATTTTAGGTGTGTATGGGCCATGGAATAAGAGTCTTCAGAAAAAATACCTCACAATTAAAAGACTTTGTCGTATAAAATATGCAGGGACTGTTATCTGGGGGAAAACAGAAACAAAAAACAACTAAACAAAGCAATCTGGGCAATCCGTCGAAGTATGATCACAGCAGAGAAATGGGGACCATCCCCGTCCAAACCTAGCTCATTCTCAAATATTGATCTAGAGTCCCATTAAAAATACATTTCTGCTGATTGAAAACAGAGCCTCATGCACCTCACTTGTCACTTTGCTCTGTCTCTTCTGCTTCTCTGTGTTGAGGACGCTCATTGAGGAGCCAAATATATTTTGGGGTGTGATGCTGGAGTCTATATGCAAGCAAAGCTCCCATTGAAGTAAAGGATCAGGATGAGACCCATGAGCACAATTTTGTCTCCTTTGAAATACGTGCGAACCATTCAGATTTCAGCCTTTTTTTTCCAAGTTATCATTAACACTTATTTTTTATTTCTACCAGCTCATGCTTGCTGACCCCAATGGGGATTTGCTGAGGTAGGAGATAGCAGAATTTCCCCATCTTTAGAAATATAATATTCCTAATGAGAACATAAAATCCCTGCCATATACATTCTGTTTCTAAAGGGTTCTAAATCCCACTTCTGAATCTGCTACACCAGTTGTTCTCAACAGGGGTCCGGGACCCCTGGGGGGGTCGCAGAAGGTTTCAGGGGGTCTGCCAAGCAGGACCAGCATTAGATTTGCTGGGGCCCAGGGCAGAAAGCTGAAGCCCGACCTCCTGGGGCTGAAGCCCGGGGCCCTGAGCCCCGCCCACACAAGGCTGAAGCTGAAGCCTGAGCAATGTCGCTTTGTGGGGGCCCCTGTGGCATGGGGCCCATGCAGTTGGCCTGCTTACTACCCCCTAACGCTGGCCCTGGCTTTAACAGTTGTTGTGGCACAGGTGGGCTGTGGAGTTTTTATAGTATGTTGCGGGAGGCCTCAGAGAGAAAAAGGTTGAGAATCCCTGTGCTACACCATTTGGATTCAGTGATATTTAATTCCACAACAGAAAATCCATTCCTCAAAATGTATTGTTTAAATAAACATAATTTAAAATATTAACAAGTTCTAACTTTTAAGCAAGTTCTCTCTCAATCTGTCTACCTTGTACTACACTTGTCACCGTGGCATCTGCGTGTCACAGATATTTTAGCAACAGTTTTCTGCATTGCTGATGTTATATGCTGTTGCTTCACATTCTAAAGATGCTTAACTCGCATTGCCTTCCATTAGTTACCCCTGGAATTTTCAGCAGTAGGAATTATTGTTAAAAATTACCCTTGTTTGTGTCTGCATTCATTTTTTCCTGTGTCACACTAATAAATGCAATCTTACAAATTACAAACATGCACAAAAAGATTATTGGAAGGATCAGTCATATATTAATTTAATAACAACAGGTTTGTCTTCTTGAAATCACGTGAGAGCCATCAAATATCTAAAAAAACAGCCCAGGAAAACTATAAATGAGGCAGTATAACTAAGTTTTGATGACTGAGATTTACCCTTGCAATCACAGTAGTCCTAAATTAGAAGGAAGGATGCTGCAACTCAAAATAATATCTGCTTTAAGAAACCGAAAAAAAAAATTGGAAGCCATATTATACCTCATCACTTATGTTTATATTTTAACTTCAGAGTCCAATTATCTCCCTGCACGTTGTGCAGTCAGTCACATAAATACAAAGTGAATGTAGAACATGAATACATCAAAAGGGTAGGATTTGCATCCAGTTTGCCATGATATACCTATACAACATGTAGAGGGCAGTGATGATTTGGGCCCTAACTTCTTTTGCTACATAAAAGTCCTCCTAAACATTAGAGCTGGATGAAATAATGCAAACAAAATCCTATGAATTTTTGAATGAATTATGTTTGCACCCTTTTATGTTTATTTTGTGCAAATATTCGAGAGACAGTTTTATCAGCACAAATCGATGTGTTTCAAATTTGCATGAACCAATGTGAACGGAAAGTAGAGTTAAATTCACACACAACCACAAGTATTTGGGCTGAAAATACTTACCATCCAATCAGGGAACAAAAACACCACCACAAACTTAACTGACCAATCACAACTAAACAAATCAGCTCAAATTTTGAATATTTGTCCATAAAGTCCATAAAGTTAAAAAAAAGTAAAATAAAATATGTTGACAAGGTTGAACAGAAAATATATTTGGGGAAATTGTATCTCCGTTGGCAGATAGTCCCTGAATAGGAAAAGAGGCTCTATTAGTCTATAAATTTTCCTTTGCAAATTATTTGCTGAGCTCCAAAGATACTTCATAACTTGAGCCATGGGAAGTGTTTGCAATAGAATGCAAACCATGCAAATTCCCTTGGCATTGAAACAAATTCAGATAACATCTCCCAAAATGTTTCCTGAGGTTCTTGAGTCTCTCAGGTGGATTGGGCTCCATTTCAATCCAGACTGGGTGGATGAGCACCAGGTTGCTATAGTGACTGGTGCCCTATGTAAACACATAGATTAGATTCCATTTTGGATTGGCATCAAACCCATGTAAAACCCATGGTTCCATATGGTCCTGATGCAAAACTAGGTGAAGCTGCAATCGAGTTTCACTTTGAATTTCTGGTTATGTTTGAACCTGAAGCTCAAAAGATAATTTTAGGGGAGTGTAATCCCACATGGACCAAAGCCAAAGGAAATGTATTCATGAGTTCCTGTGAAGTGAAACCGCTGAATTCATCCTAATTCTGACTCTCCATCAGTCTGATTCATTCACAACCAAAGTGCCTTTTGGAAACTGTTACCACCTGCCTGCTCGACTGTTTTCTATTTTATTTTATTGTATGGAAGCTTTTGTTCCCCCCTAGAAAAGTGGGTGATTATATTCTGAGACAGGAGGGGTAGAATTCAGCTTGATTGTAAATGATGTCACTGACATAAATGGAGGTGCCACCATTTACCCTAGAGCTGAATTCAGACCCAGACCTTCAGCTGGCTGCCACCAATTTCACACAGAGCCACAATGTTCTGATCTTCATCTGCTTTCAACTTCCCCAAAGTTTGGAGTGCCTAGATCCAGTTTTGCTCATCCCATTCAAGGGACAGAATCTAGATACACATTTTGATCCACATGAGGGTCTTGGTCTCATCCTGTCCTGTCCCTTCCTCTCCTGTCTGTGATATTTTTAAAGCACCTATCAGTCACACAGGTATCAAAGCACTTCCTCAAAGTTCAGGGGTGTTTGCATCTGGGGGTTTACTTAGGTCCCGTGTTGTAATTTCATGTAATTAATACAATGAAAAAAAAATAGCCTCTACAAATCCAACATATTCCCTGTATGCAGTGCTCTTTAAAAACACTGACCTTTTGTGAACAGACCTGTTTTTGATTGGCTCTAACACAGAACAAGTCTGCACACTGAGCCAATCAGAATGAAGTGAGGAAATAAAGTCGTTGATAGGGCCTACAGAGCTTAATGGTTTCTGTCCCCTCTTTAAAACCAGCACCATCATGGCTTGTTTATTTTCTATAAATACTTTGGCTTACTAGTATATTGCAACAACAGATAATGAAGCCCGTGGTAGGTATTTCATCAACAATGCCTCCAAATTACAGAAACAGTAAACAGGACTCTAAAAATAATGTAAAAATCCCTCTGATTTATAACCTATCGACTGCTCCCTCCTACACTGGGCTGCCTGTGATCTGGGTCTGCAGAAGCTCAGGGAGCATGATTTATGTTATGTATCAGTGAGCCGAGGAGCATTGGTTTCAGAAATGAAAGTCACAGTGATGCACTGGGAAAATATTTCTGTGCAACATGATGAAATAATTACTTGGCTGAAGTAAATCAGGAAGGGAATCACAGGAACAAGAGAAAGTGCCTGGAGCCCATTCAACAGGCAGAGGGGAAAAGGGCTGCTGGCCAGCTAATAGAAAAGCTGTTTCGCTAAGTTCCCCAGCATCTGCCATAGACAATGGTGCTGGGGGTTGAGGATGTTTCTGACACTGACTGGCTCCACTCCTAATTGTCTAGGTGTCTTATTCAGGCTGGTGAAATACTGTCTGTCTATGTCCTTATGGGCTTTTTAGAAAACAAAAAGCCAGAAAGCTAATCTAGAATACGATTCAGCAAGGTCCTTAATACAGGCTTCACTGTAAGCACCTGAGTAGTCACAATGAAGTCGAGGGAACAGTTCACGATAGACTAATTAATGGAACTAAAGAAAGAAGGTCACGTTCCAAGAGAGACTTAGTCTAGCAGTTGGTACCAGGGGGCCAAGAGTGCAAGCTGGCCCAGTCCTCTTACACTTAAAACTCTAGAGCTTCAGCCTGTAACACAGGCCTAGCTGCATGCTCAATAAAGATATCTTACTTCAGCTATTGCTAATGAGCCATGGTGGCAGTGAACACTTCTGTGCTTAAAGTTAAACGTGTGCTCAAGTAACTTGCTGCAGCAGGTCCCTAGTTCTGAGAAACCAGAATGGAAGACAAAAGACTAACACTACAGCTGTATATGTACACAGTGTCCATCAGACTCACTGTATTCCCAGACGCTTAGAGAGCCAAATAACAACAGCAGTGCAAAGTTAAATAATTAACAATGTAAGACAGGGAGAAAAATGAAAAGGAATGGGGATCAATGACATGGTTAGGCATAGGCCTGTGAATCAGAAGGTGGGGGTTCTAGGCCTGGCTCTGCCACTGATTAACTAAGACTTAGAAGTTCGTTAGGCCTATATTTACAGGAAGATGTATGCTCATATGTGTAGCTCCAATTGTGAATGCAGTTGCAGTAATGGCAGGTGCAAATGACCTGTTTCATATCTAACCAGTAATGCCCCTCTGCCATGTGCATTGGCCAAACCGGACAGTCTCTACGTAAAAGAATAAATGGACACAAATCAGACATCAGGAATGGTAACATACAAAAGCCAATAGGAGAACACTTCAATCTCCCTGGACATTCAATAACAGATTTAAAAGTAGCCATACTTCCACAAAAAAACTTCAAAAACAGGCTTCAAAGAGAAACTGCAGAGCTACAATTCATTTGCAAATTTAATATCATTAATTTGGACTTGAATAGGGACTGGGAGTGACTGGCTCACTACAAAAGCAATTTTCCCTCTCTTGGTATTGACACCTCCTCATCAATTATTGGGAGTGGACCACATCCACCCTGACTGAATTGACCTTGTCATCACTGGTTCTCGATTTGGTAAAGTAACTGCCTTCTCCTCCTGTACCAGTATATTTATGCCCGTATCTGTAATTTTCACTCCGTGCATCTGAAGAAGTGGTTTTTTACCCACGAAAACTTATGCCCAAATAAATCTGTTAGTCTTTAAGGTGCCACCGGACTCCTTGTTGTTTTTGTGGATACAAACTAACACAGCTACCCCTCTGATACATATCTAACCAGTCATTTGTGTGTGCAGTTACCATGACTACACATAAATCTTGGTTAAATAGGCACACAAAAGTGTGTACATTTTTGTACATACAATACATGCAGTTTTCTGAAAAATTAACTGTGCTTCATCTTAGTTTCCCTATTTGTAAAATGGAGAAAAATAAGCTTTATTCTTCCTCATCAGGCTATAGATTGAATAAATCTATTAAAGGTTGTAAAGCATTTGAGATCCTCCAATGGAAGGTGCTATAAAAGGGGAAAGGGGGAGATATGAAAATTGACTATGAGTCATTGCACTGGAAAGATACAGAGCAGCTGTTTGGGATGGCAGGAGCTGCAGAGAAGAAGGCTCTTGCACAAATAGTTTGGAAGGCTGGAGAGAGGCCTGCTACACTCGTGAGAAAGGACATAGCACTAGAGATAAACTAGGTCAGGGAATTCAGCTGGAGGGCTTTGAAAGCAGGGAGGGGAATTTTGAACTGGATCTTATTTGTCTTGTGTTTTTCATCTATCCACCATTTTCTGAGACCTGATCCCACAAAGATAGGCTTAATTTTGTGCATCCAAGCAGTCTTATTGGCTTCAGTGGGATTATCCATGAAAGTAGAGATAAGCAAATGCATAAATCTTTGCAGGATCGAGGCCTGTGATCGTACAGTCTCTGGGGAAGTGATTGTGTCCTCTGTTTGCACAGCACCTAGCATACACACAATCAATCACGAGGAGGAATGTGGAGCTGTCTGAGGATCGGGGTGATTTCGCAGGCTCTCTGTGCAACAAGGGGGGGAAGCAGCATTTTGTACTATCCAGGGAATGAACACATATCACAGCTAGGGAGGGAATCAGATACTATCTTCCTCCTCTGCACCCTGGCAGCCAGCAGTGGACCCCAGTTCAATAAAGTATGTAAGCCCATGACAAAATGGAGAAATGGTCTGAAGTAAATAGGATGAAATTCAATAAGAACAACTGCAGAGTACTCCACTTAGGAAGGAACAATCAGTTGCACACATACAAAATAGAAAGTGATTGCCTAGGAAGGAGTACCATGGAAAGGAATCTAGGGGTCATAGTGGACCATCAGCCAAATATGAGTCAACAATGTAATACTGTTGCAAAAAAAGCTTTCTGGGATGTATTAGCAGGCATGTTGTAAGCAAGACAGGAGAAGTAATTCTTCCACTCTACTCCATGCTGATTAGGCCTCAACTGGAGTATTGTGTCCAGTTCTGGGCACCACATTTCAGGAAAGATGTGGACAAATTGGAGAAAGTCCAGAGAAGAGCAACAAAAATGATTAAAGGTCTAGAAAACATGACTTTTGAGGGATGATTGAAAAAATCGGGTTTGTTTAGTCTGGAGAAGAGAAAACGGAGAGGGGACATGATAACAGTTTTCAAGTACATAAAAGGTTGTTATAAGGAGGAGGGAGAAGAATTGTTGTTCTTAACTTCTGAGGCTAGGACAAGAAGCAATGGGCTTAAATTGCAGCAAGGGAGGTTTAGGTTGGACATTAGGAAAAACTTCCTAATTGTCACAGTTGTTAAGCGCTGGAATAAATTGCCTAGGGAGGTTGTGGAATCTCCATCGTTGGAGATTTTTTTAGAGCAATGTTAGACAAACAACTGTCAGGGATGGTCTAGATAATACTTAGTCCTGCCACAAGTGCAGGGGACTGGAGGACTAGATGCTTGTCAAAGTGCCTTCCAGTCCTATGAGTCTATGATAAAGCTAAGCACATGTTTAAGTGCTTTGCTGAATAGAAGTGAACATAAACATGTGGTTAAAGGTTACCATGTAACGCAGGGACTGGATGCTCAGAAAGGTGTTAAGTGAGATGTTGTAGATCAACTTGCACTCACATGGGCCAAAAGGAATCCTGATTTACTGTCAATGGTGTATCAAGAGCCCTTTATCATGAGTGCTGGCAAGGGCTGGGCAAGCTGATATTTCAGAGCAGAGTGTTAGAACCTGGCCGGTAATCAGAGGCTTCCTAAGCAATAATCCATTCTAGAGCAGCAAGAGCTGGTGCCATGATCTATGGGCTTCTGCGGCTTGGAAGGCAATGGATAAAGCAGGTGCGGAGAGTGGCAGCGGTGCAGCCAGCAGCATGCATTGGCCAGTCTAATTGTTGCAAGTAATTCCTGAAAAGCATGATTATAATGATTACATTTCTACAGCACCATAAGCAAGATGCTGTACAGGTAGGCTAATAATGACAATTAATATTCTGTAGGGTTTTTCATTCATGGCTCTCAAAGCACCTTATGAAGATGGGCAAGTCTAATTATCCCCATTTTACAGCTGGATAGATGGAGTGAGTTGCCCAAGGCCACAGAGTGAAAGAAACACTCTTGGGGCAGTGCAACAGCGTGACGCCCCTTTACTAGCATCTGTGTCCTTGGGACACCATCTAACCTCTTTTTTGTTGTTACTAGACAGAGCCCAGGCAGGCCAGCCTGGCTCATGCCAAGTTGCACCTTCCTCTAGAAGTGATCCCATTGATTTCAGTGGAACTGCTTGTGAGGTTGCATTCAACACAAGTAAGGGAGACACAATCAGGCCCACAGTAGTGTGGAGAGAGGGCAGGGACAGGGGTTAGCACTGAAAGGGGGTTGGCCAATAGACCTGGGTTTTGAGGAGGGTTTAGAAGACAGAAGCGAGGTTAAATGGCCCACGGGGCTGGGGAGGCTGTTCCAGGCCCAGAGAGAATGAAGAGAAGGGGCAGAGCTGTTTGTGGCAGAAGGAAACAAAGAGAGCGTGAGCTGAAATGGCAGGGCGTTTTCCTCAATAGAAAGCCCAACCCCAACCTCCTTCAGATGGGATTAGGGTGACCAGATGTCCCGATTTTATAGGGACGGTCCTGATTTTTGGGTCTTTTTCTTATATAGGCTCCTATTACCCCTCACCCTCTGTCTCGATTTTTCACATTTGCTGTCTGGTCATCCTAGGTCATCCGACTGCTGCTCCAGTCTTTCATGCCACGTTCTTAAAGGCAAAACCACAGCAACGGGTTGCTGTGTTGTTCACACCTTTAGCACCATGCAGTTTTCCCAGCGGCAGCAGGTGCTCTTCTGTGCAAGCCCTCTGAGCACTTTATTATCGGGCTCATCAGCTAGCAAGCAGCCATAAGATCGACTTGTTTACTGTAGCATTCAGCCTTTTTATTGCACGTGGAGAGGGAACTCCCTTCTCAGCCCTCCAGGTGGCCCCTCCAGGGCAGGGTTGAGGCCCATTGGTGGGGAAGGGTGAGGCTGGGTGGGGGACGCTTGCATTGCTGTCCTACCTGTTCTGATCAGTCTTCAGGCCTGTCAATTAGGCACGTTTTATTGGCCCTAGATTCACTTTATTACTGTAAACACAATGAAAATGTCTGGATTTAAACAAAAAAACAAAAAAAAAAAAAGAAAAAGGTTTAGGGCAAACTCCAGCT
Organism: Malaclemys terrapin pileata; assembly: GCF_027887155.1. NCBI lineage: Eukaryota > Metazoa > Chordata > Testudines > Emydidae > Malaclemys > Malaclemys terrapin. The sequence continues at coordinate 16,709,846 of NC_071516.1, read as the reverse complement.
TTTACAAACTTTACAAAGGGTAGCAGAGTGTGCCGATGCAGCGCTGGAGCCTTGTACCATCTCAACACTGCATGGGCAGCCAGGGAAAATACATCATTCTGCAACACACCGTCCTGCTGCTCCAAAATGAGTGTATGTGCCCATTAGCATTGGCTGCCATCACATCACATGTGCACTGGGGCTGGGCAGTGTCCAGTCAATAAGAAGTCAACAGACAAAGTCCACTTGTGGCCATGGAAGGCCTATAGATGCACTAATCATATTATCCAGTTAGTGCTCAAGGCAGTGGTCAGACTGGAAACAATAGTGGTGGTACTCCCCCAGGTTCCACCCACAACCCAGGCTCCACCCCACTTGGGAGGCCAAAACGAGATACCACACACAGTAGACAGTGAAATACCTAACAAAGTTGGCAGCTAAATGCTCACTATCAAGCTTCAGAATCAACATGTTCTGAGATGAATAGGAGCAATTTGCACCTCTCAGAGCTGCTGTTTCAGGCCAGAAAAGGGGTAAGTTTGCATTTCTCAAAACTATTGTTTCAGGCTGTCAGAAGACTCAATTGGACGTCATTGCATCCATTCACACTGAGTTCACATTCTGAAGGTTAGCCTGCCAACTATAAAACAGAGTTATTTTGTTTGTTTGATAAAAGGTCACATTGTGAAGCATCCACTGGGGACAACACCAACACCAGCTCACTAAATTGCCATGAGTAGGGCCCTACCAAATTCATGGCCATGAAAAACACGTCACAGTCCGTGAAATCTGCTTTTCCTCCATGAAATCTGTTTTTTTTGTGTGCTTTTACCCTATACTATACAGATTTCAGGGGGGAGATCAGCATTTCTCAAATTGGGGGTCCTGACCCAAAAGAAAGTTGCAGGGGGGACACGGTATTGCCACCCTTACTTCTGCACTGCCTACAGAGCTGGGTGGCTGGAGGGCGTCAGCTGTTGGCCAGGTGCCCAGCTATGAAGGCAGCGCCCTGCCAGCAGCAGCGCAGAAGGATGGCAATACCATACCATGCCACTCTTACTTCTGCACTGCTGCCTTCAGAGCTAGGAGGCCGGAGAGTGGCGGCTGCTGACTGAGGGCCCAGCTCTGCAGACAGCAGTGCAGAAGGGTGGCAATACCATACCATGTCATCCTTACTTCTGCACTGCCGTTGGCGGTGGCTCTGCCTTCAGAGCTGGGCTCCCAGCCAGCAGCTGCTGCTCTCCTGCTGCCCAGCTCTGAAGGCAGCGCTGCCACCAGCAGCAGCAGCGCAGAAGTAAGGGTAGTAGTACTGAAAACCCTCCCCTCCCCAATAACCTTGTGACCCCCCCACAACTCCTTTTTGGGTCAGGGCCCCTACAATTACAACACCATGAAATTTCAGATTTAAATAGCTGAAATCATGAAATTTACGATTTTTAAAATCCTACAACTGTGAAATTGACCAAAATGGACTGTGAATTTGGTAGGGCCCTAGCCATGAGGGAGTGCTTCCCTAGCTGCACTTTCTGGGGATGGAGATGGAGACTATCATCTTGTACCCTCTTCCTCCTTTCCCATCATCCAGCCCCACCACACAGGGCAGGATTTGACCCTTTTTTGTTTAGCTGCTGCGGCTCATCTCCAAGCAAGCTATAGGTGTGTCTGGTCTTCGCAACACTAATCTGCCTCAAAGTGGGGTTTACCCAATGAAGGATTTGTCATTGACAACGGGGCACATAGTAACTTCATTGAGGAAGTGGAGAGAGGCCGGAACAAATGGGGGAAAAATGAATCACCTTCCCATGTCAAAACCATTTCATAATGCACAAAACCCCACTGGCAGCATGACCTGTAATGCTAACCCCATGAGTCAGACTTACCAAAATCACAAGATTGTCTTAAAAATCATAAGATTTTAATAATAACTCTGGGATCTTTTCATTAGCCTGATGGTGTTTTGAGCTGTTCCCCACAACCATGAAGATTAGAAACTTCCTCTGAGATTCTCACGGGTTCATACGATTCCCGGAAAGACTCCAAACATCACAAGATCATAAGAGTCGGCAACATCAATTCCTCTGGCTAAAAATAAATTTGCGACTTTGAAAATTAACGTTATAGATTAAAATTGTAAATACAGACAATGTGCTTTAAAGCACTCAGTTCTTACCGAGGGTCAGCAAGGCCTACAAATCACTTACATCCTACTAAAGCCCTATATTGAGAGCGAAGACCTTGTGCTAGTTCCCTGCATTGGGTGGGATTTCATTCCGAGTGATTTACTAACTTCACAGCTGTAGTTTGATTTCAGACAATGGCTTAGCTGGAACAGGCTGTGTTTTTAACAAACCTGATTTGTAAAATGTGTTTTGAAATGACCCTCAAAGCTGAACTCTTTCTCTTCTTTCCCTGGATTTTTGAAATCTATGATCATCTAGTTCTACCGACTCCTCAGAATTTTCCCTTCAAATTTTCCTCCCCATACTGCATGACATTCCATATGTTGGTGGGAATTGGCACAGTTTTATTAAGTACCTAATAACACATTGTGCAGTGACAGTGTGTCATGGTAATAAACTAGCCATGTAATTCTGCCTGACTCATCAAACAATATGGAGCAATAATGTTTGAATGCAGTTCAGCATATGCAGCTGTAAGAGGTACGTGGCCAGGGGAAGCTGGTTTAATGCTCCAAGAAATTAGCTGGGCAAACGCAGTGTTTTATATTGTTAAATATTTTGCAGGGCAGAAAATGAAGTGCAATTGGAAGGAACACATTGTCTTCTAGTGCATCCATGTGATGCCAAATTCATTCTACTTTACTCATCTGAGTAGTCCCATTGATTTAAATGGCAGCAGGAGCAGGTCATTGACTTCAGTGGAAGCAGTCTCACTGGGAGCTGGATCAAGTCCACGGATGTATTCCCGTGAGTAAAGCATGCACGATCACACATGAAATTCTCTCTGTGCAGAGGACCAGCTCAAGGGCCAATGCAAAACTGACTACACCAGGTCTCAACATTTCTCCTGAAACTCCTTTTCGATGGAAAATTGGGTTTTTGACATCAGGAAATTCTCCCCAGAAAATGTTCTGATTTCCCACAGAAAATTCTGACTTTTCTTCAGCTACCCCAAAACTTTTTAGTTGTTTCTCTCCCCTACCCCTGTCCTTTTTTTCTTTTTGAATTAAAAGTTTTTTGGGGAAAAGAATATGTTTCCAATCAGTTGTACTATGGATGCCCCATATAAGTGCTATGCTAATGGCCTAAGGGAAATATAATTGGTGCATGGGCCTTGTTTTGGGCATATGCACAAGGGGGAAATTTCATCTAAGATAAGACAGCACATTTTCAACCTCCAAGTGAAATAGAAACAAATAAGTAACTTTCTTTATTAAGAGTTTAATTCCACTTAGCTGAGCTGAAACTGCAGGAGCAAGCTGCAGGGGCTGAATCCATATGGCTTCTCAATGAAATGTCACCCCTATAAACTAGGAATCAGGATATCAAGTGACAGGCATAACATCATCAAAAGAAACTCCTCTTGACCGATTGTGGGATAACTGGTTGCATCACGAGTGGGACATTGTTCCTAGATATTTGTGGAAGCAGTTGTCTTTTAGCAATTAAACTTCAATCCCAGGGCTAGTCATACCCTAAAATTAAAAAAAGAAACCAAAAATAACAACCACCCTCTTAGCCCAGTTCCTAAAGGCAGTGTTTGCTGGAGATCAGTGAGACTATGTAAGGGTCTTGCAAAATATTTATTAATATGTTATTGCTAAACAACAGCAGAGTAAAGCTTCAACACTGTATCATATTGCCCTGTCACATTCTTAACTCTTTCCTAGATCACCAGAGTGCCCACAAGAACTACTGATGGGTTTGCCATGACATTGGCTGTTTTTAGCTCTGCGGGTTTTGGCGTGAAGGGCATTGCTGGCATATGCTGGCCACCCAAATGTTACAAAAGGCCTAATTTTCAGACATGTTAGGCATATGATTGAATGAATTTTGTGCTTGAAATTACAATGCTTGCATATGCAAATCACAAATTAGACATATTTGCATATGCAGTTACTCAAACTATAGTCATGGTAATTGCTTATCAAAATGACACATGGAATCTCACACCCATTTTGCACATTTGCAGTTGTGAGCATCACCTTCCCAAGAGATACATCCACAATCTAGTCTAATTGTCAATTCCCCCCCTCCCCCGACAGAAACTTCCATGAAGGGTAAAACTGTTCTCAGTTGTTCCCTCCCCCACAGAGAGATCAGGAATTGTACAGAGCCATGCACTGATGTGAACAGCAGAACTAAAAAGGAGAACAGAAGGGGCAGTTTATATGTGGTCTCACTTTGTCTAATGCCCATCTTCATTATTACTTTAACCCTTTGAGCATTGCATTTGCCCATCTGCTAGTCAAGAGCACAAGCTTTGGCAGGGCTACTGACCATATTGTGATCTTATTTGCATTGGTGCAACTGAGATTAGAATCTGGCCCTGTGTGTGTGTGTACAGTTAGAGATAGCTATTATGTGGTTTGTAAGAAGTTAAAAGAAGGTGGAAACCATAACCATGAAAGTCATAAAGGCAACATATCCCAAGCCAAATAGTTTTGTTTCCAACTCCAGCTTTAATTATAACGTGTCACATAATGATGACATAGTGTTATAATAAGCACATATAATGCATTAATCTGATATTATGTCTTGGCTTTAACAATAGGCACAGTGAACCAGCCTTAGCTGCTAACTCATTCTGAATGTATCTGCACACTCCACCTAGATACTTATCTGTCTCTTTAATTAAGTGGAGAGAAACATCTGGAGGCCATACCCATAAAACCAGACTCTGATGATAGCAGAGTTACTCTAAAGCTTTGGTTAATCACTTACTCCCACATATTGTCGAGAGGTTCCAAACTCTCCTCCTTTTCTTCTCTCTTTGGTGCCACTTATTCTCCAGTGTGCAGGCAAAAGTAAAAAAAGAGCACAAGACCATTAAGGTACCAAATAATGGGCCCATTCATGCATTCAGGAGCAGAGCCTCCATTGACTTCAGTAGGGACAGGACGGAGCCTAATACTTGCTGGGGTGGAAGAAAATGCTTCTGATAACCTGTCACTTATCCAGTGCCTTTGCTTAAATGGCCAGCCGCAGGCCTTGTCAATGGGTAGAGTACAGCGGACATTTTATTTCCATCCTGCAAATCCCACTGATCAAACTGAGTCTCCCCCCATGGCAATCAGTGGTATTACAGTGATCATCTTCAGTGGGAGCAGGATCGGGCCCTTATAGCATAAAGTCAGCTTTTCTGATTCAGGGCGTCTCGTGCAGCTTTACATGCATCTGAACAAGTACTCTTTATTTCAAGTGCACTTACTTCCAAGACTGTGCGCAAGGTAAAACTAAAACAGGAATGTAGTGCTCTGAGTCTCGGGTAACTTGGAGCAAGCATTTCCAGTGTGGGGGACAGCTGTTGTGTGTATTACCAATCTTTCAGACTCCCAGTTCTGTGCCATTTCATGTACCGAGACCATGCATGCCAGCCCACCTGAATGGGATCCGGAAAAAGGAACCGTGTGAGGGAGACAAGGGCCACATGAGGGTCATTTTCTGCAGTGATTGTTTCATCAGAACCAGAGACATAATGTGAGGTTTTTGTATTTCAGCACTAGTTAAGCAGCCCACATCAGGATGGGCAAAACCAATGAGAGTCTGTCCACTAATCTCCTTCCCCTTTCCCTCTTTCTCCCTTAACTCTCTTCCAACCTTCCCCAGTACAAAATGCTCTGCTGATGCCCTTTGAACTGATTGTGTTGGGACGGTAATGCCAGAGTTTCTTAATCTTGCGGTGGTACCTAGATATAATGGTGATGGGTACGGAAATGCTGAAAAACAGACAGACAAGTAGATAGCTAGATAAGATTAGATGTACAACTATTTTAGCCAGTCATCATATAGAGCAACTGACACAACGTAATCTATATACCGCAAATCCTATTGATAAAACTGCTTTAAAGGACTTGCCTTTTAATTGTATTGAAAACCCATCTTTTGATCTGAATTGCTTTGGCAACATGTTCATTATTTGAATGGCACCTCATCTATCCAAATAATACTACATTTGTAGTTCCTGGTATGTAAATGCATCAGAGTGCAGGGTACATGCATGCATGCATACATATAAATGGCTAAAGAGCAGAGAAGATAACTAAATGTTATTGTACAGATACAGACTGAAAGCAAAATAATCTCCTTGTATTGATGTGTGGATATGAACAACAGTTCATAAAAGATACAAGCAGTAATTCATATTAATAAATATAAGCCTGACAAATGTTTACATTAAGAATATCCAGTATTTGAATTGCTTCACTAAGCAGAAAAAAAGACATTTTCTTGCTCTATAATTAAGTAGATGAAACAAAAACACTGCACTTCCCTGTTTTTTTCTGGTAATATTTATGAATTTTCCAGGAGTAGAAAGGAGAAGAAGAATGAAAATAGACCTGTCAGTTTCACTATTGTTTATGGGCAGTTTTTACAATCCAGCTCTTGTGCACTGGCTTACATGCTGAAATGTGTGGGTTGCACATGTTGTGGGGGGAAATTTATTTGCTTTTTAACAAATTATTTTTAATTGGAATTTTAAAAATAGCCCTGGGAGTTTTCCAAGTGCTGTTAGGTGATGTAGAAGGTTATTTGCAGAAAACCTAAATTTTGGGCCAAACTGACATGCTGCTGTCTCTTAAATGTGACAAGATCAAAACAGCTAACATGAAGTGTACAGTTCATTAGTCTAAGTATTTCTCTGTGGGTGACATTCACCTCAGCGCAGCGGGCTAGCAACAGGGCTATGCATCACTTGAGTTCCACTTAAGCAAAGACTGCTGGGTACAAAAACAAAACACAGATAAATAATTCTAGGTCTTAATTAGTGACGGATGAAGCTTTCAGACAATTCTGTGGTTTTATCTGGATAAGCAACAAAAAAGTTCAAATGTTAATCGAAGCCTCTTTGGTTTATAAATCAAGATGGAAATCTCACTTCAGAGCTGCCTTTCTCATGACATTTATAATATAACCGGATTCCAGCTGGGTTAGAAATTCTGGACCAATAGTACCGCTCATGGGATTTTAGTACCTCCACTTCTCACCCTTCCAGAATCAAGAATTGCAGGGGCACACAAAAATGAAATTGATGAACACAGCTCTCTGGAGAGTGTACACCATGATCTTGTAATCTTCAGTGATGTACCCTTTACCCTTCTGTGTTTGTCTATGAGAGTCTTGTCCAGTCTATTTGTCTATTATGGTGCCTAGGGCCGGCTCCAGGTTTTTTGCCGCCCCCAAGCAAAAAAAAAAAAAAAAAAAAAAAAAAGTGTGCAATTACACACCTAATTTGGACACAGAGCTTGATTCACTACTGCCTTGTACATTGCATAGTCATATATATATGAGTGCAAAGTGTGTGTAAAACACTACCTTTATGATCTGGTAGCATTTTGCTCCCACTTTGTATAACTGTTAATAACAACACAAGGTACAAGGCAGTGGACAATCAGGCCCATGGCTACTACTATTGTACATACAAATCAGGTATTTGCACGTGCAAATAGCTACTTATGCATCCAACTGACATTTGCCCATGCAGTTACCAAGTTTGTGCATAGTCATTGTAACTGTGTCTGTATTTGCTTTTTCATATTGCATGCCAAATGCCTTTGAAAGTCAAGGCCAGAGTGTGTAACACACTAAGGAACAGTTCAAAAATAGGTGCCTAAAAATAGTTTATGTTTAGGCTCCGAAGAAAGTAGCCTGATTTTCAAACGGGCTGAACAGCCAGCAGCTCCTGTCCATTGGCTTTCAAAAAATCAGACCACTTAGTTTAGCATCCAAATTGAGATTTAGAAACCTAATTTTATGTATGTAATTTTTTGAGAACCTTTGGCCAAATAACCTGTTAAATTGACAGCTCTGTGAGAGTCCTCACCAGGAAGTCACTAACTGGATGTTCCATGCCAACTGTGTAAAAACAAAGATATGTAGAAATTTCTTGTAGCTGGAGATATTAGGTATTGTTATTTATCCCAGAAAGAATTAAAAAAGAAAGGTTAAAACAAAGCAAGACTAGTGGGCAGTTCAGGACATGGGGCACAACTGAACCTTTGTGAAACTGAAATATGTGTTTCTCTGTTTGCAATGATAACAGTAGCTTGCACTTAAAGAGAGCATTTTACTCTTTCAAAGCTCTGGACTCACCCTGGCTAATTAAATAACTACATCTTTAAATTAAATCTTAATTACAAAATAAACAAACAATAAAGAAAAGTTACCTTTTTTCAAAGTTCAGAAAATTTGGGTTGGCCTTTTGGGTGAAAGCTTACTTGCTTGCATCTTCTTTTATCTGAACCAGCTCACTCAGCCCTAATCTTCTTCATCTAACCCACATGATTAATGCACAAAATAATTTTGGAGCAGGCCAGGTCCTGGCAGGAAGCTGTGTGTCCTATCATGTCTTCACAATATTAGCCAGCAAAATAATTGCGGTTTGTTCAGTTAAAAAAAAAAGTCTCCTAATTTACATATTTCCCTGGAAAGCTCTCCCCCCCCCACCTTTCTTCATTATTTTGTAGACTTTCAGTCTTACAACCTGATCTGCAAACTCTCTCCCCCAGATGGAATGTTTAGTCCCTTGAATAGTCTTGTTGCCTACAGCGAGGCTGCTCACAATAGTAAACAGGTTTGGGCCCTTACATGTAGTGGCCCAGGTTCTCTGCTGTTCTAGCCACTTTGTGCTGCTCAGGTGGTGCATGGTGGTAGAAAGTAGCCCTATTGGCCAGCTGGGAATTCCCCTGGCATGGGAGTGACATGGGCAGCTCTGACATCAGCTGATTCCTGGCTTAGTGGCGGGGGGGAAGGTTAGAGTGTGCCTGCCCTATCTCAATTCCCAACTAGCATATAGTCCCATGGTGTTAGAGCAGCCCCTAAACTGCTCTAATTTACATTAATGGGCTGGGGCCAACATAGACGCAACATGAGAATTAAGGAGACAAAACTTGCTCCCCCATCATAGACTGAGTATATCTCAGCACCAGAGAAAATCTGGGCCTTCCAGTTTTTCTCCATGGCAGCCCCTACAAAACAGGTGGTAGTGTGGATATTTGGAGGAAAGAAAGGTCAGAAGAGGAAAGCAACATGTTAGGTTAGCATGAAAAGATATAGTCCAAGGTCACTGTAATATCCCCTTCCCCAATGAAACATATCAGCTTTCAACCACAGAAGCAATCTGAGTTAATTTCTCAGTTGTTAGCGCTGTACTTAATTATTTCTAAATGGAGCAGCTGCTGCCTATTAGCTTTGCTGAAATATGGCCCGAATCATCCTCTCACTCTTCCTGTATCAATCTGGAGCAGATAGTCTTGGGTGTTTGCCCAAGTCTGCATGATCTATTGGTGAAAACAGGGGAACAGAAGTCAGGAGTCCGGGGTTCTATTTCTGACTCTGCCACTATATTGAATCCTTTTACCAGGCCTCAGAGGAGAGGACAGGTTTTAGCTCTATGTGAATTATCCGAATGCCTAAAAATAGCCCAGAGCCATGAAGATCTAACAATACAGGGTGTTGGGCTCCAGGGTTTTGGTTTGGGCCATTCTAGACAAAGACCCAGATGTGAAGGCTGGATCTGGATTCAGGGCTATTACAGAGGCTGAGATTTTGGTCCAGGCTGAAGCTGCAAGTGGCAGAGCGGAGAAAACAGCCCAGGAGGAGAACTAAAAAACTCCCAGGAAAGCAAGAGCAAAGTGCTCAGAGGGCAGCCTCCATTTCATGCAATTGGAACCGGTAATTTTGCACCTGCATTTGAATTGGGGGGTGGGAGGGTACAGAAGAGGCAGTTGGAGGTGCCAGCGCTGAGGTTCTGGGGCTGCATCCCATTGTGAGTGCAAAAGGGAGGACAGCCTTAGCCCAGCTGAAATTGTAGGCCCCAGTGTGTGTCTTACGTTCTTATGTCCAGCTCTTTGGTTGGTACGTCTGATGCCTGTTGGGCAAGGGCCTGGAGGAGGGTTTCCTCGGAACATTATCTGCACGGTGTAACGTTCTCTTCCAGCATTTCACAAACAACCACAAAGAGGAAGAAAAAAAAAGGGGGGGGGCAACCCTCTTGAAATGAACTGCCTGATTCTTCTCTCCCCCACCTTCTCAGCCTCCCCTTTCCATCCTATAGGCCCGTGCCTAGCTAGTGGAAGCTTGCTTAGCTTGTCTCTGTTGGATGTCACTCTTTGCACAAGCCTCCATTCATTTATGAGAGTTTACAAGACCTAGTGGTGAAGGCATTAGAAGTCAGAACTCCTGGGTTCCAGTCCTAATCCTGTCACCAATTTAGCTGGGTGACTTGGGATGACTTCTGTAAACTTTCCTGGTTGCCCTGTAGCCTTTTTAAGTCTTTGCTGTATCTATTCAGTCAGAGGCTACCTCAAGCCTAAATAAGAATACTGGCAAAATGCCCCAGTTTGTCAATGAAATAAATTATAAACCATCTCTCCTCTGCTCCTGATCCCAAATCCACTGAAGTCGATGGAAAGACTCCTAGTGACAGCAATAGGTTTTGGATCAGATGAAGGGAAGGGAAAAGAGTGGAACTCGAATTCAAAGGAGGGAAAGGAGGGCTGTGAGATAGGGGAGATGGGAGCAAAAAAGGCCCCAGCAGGATTCTGGGAGTGAAGACTCTACATAGGAGACAGCTTGGCTGGGATTGGCTGGCTCAAGGGCCCCCGCCTTTTGCTGGCTCTTGACTTACTGGAAGGAAACCAGCTTCCTGCCTGCCTTTTAATTTTAATTTTTTATTTGTAATTTGTAGTTATGCTCATACAGAATAAAGCAACATGGGGCCCAGTCCTGTTTCCATTGTGGTCAATGGCAAAACTCCCACTGATTTCAATGGCAGCAGGACTGGGCTCAAATCCTCCCTTTCTCTGCCCTCTCGGCTGCTGTTCTGGGGTTCCCTCCTTTACTTTCTCTGTGTGGTGTCCAATCTATGCCCACTCCTCTTCTCTGCTTCTCTTTCTTTGACACAGTTAACCATGTAAGTACCAGGCTGGCTTCTCCATCACGAGGAGAAATTAACTCCTGTAGAGAGTAAGAAGCAAGGCAGAGATTTTTGTTCTATGCATTCACTCATGGGCTCCTGTGTTAACTTGAATGGACATCTCCCTGGCTTGATGGCATAGTGTTTCTCCTTCTTGCTTTTCATTATAAGCCTCATGGGAACATCCAGCTGATCTCAGAATAACTGGCCCACTTCTTCTTAAGGACTTATGGTATGAATGCAGGAACATAAAACAGCTGGACTCACTGTAATTTCAAGACACAAATGGACTGCATCCCAGCTTACTGGGAGCTCCTTAATTCAAGAGACTGAGACTCATTAGTGAGATGGTGCAAGCTCTTGTGATTTTATCACAAGTCTCACAATATTTGATTTTTTCTTAAAGCCTCAGCTCCTGGAATCATGTGATTAAATGAGACTCTCAGCTTTCATTTAAAATAAAAAGTAAGTTTCTAACCCTCATGGCTACATAAGAAGTCTTTACAATGTGACCTGCGTGCACCCCAAAGGCTCAGAAGCCAGACGGCAAATAAAAAGAATCCCAAATATACTACTTTAAAAAAAATTCATAATTTTTAAGCTAGTCTTGAGATTTTGGGAGTCTGACTCGTGATTTTTGAAAGCTTGTAGTAGGCAATGCTGGCTACAAAACAATGAGAATTACTGACTATGTCTGCACTGCATGGGTATCCACACAGCAGTGACTAAGGGGGGAGATTTTCCAAGGCCCAAAGGGCAGTTGTGGTGCCCTGCTCCCACTAAGTTAGGAATTGTGACTCTGCCCCAGGTTGAGAGGCACCTCGCTACCACCTGTCCTTACTGCGAGGAAGCCTTGGCTGTGCCTGCTGGGGGTCAGTTCCCCAACTCCAACAGCCAGGAGCAACAGAAGTGTACCCCTCTAGGCCTACACAGGCCTCACTGTCACTTTACAGGTTAAAGAAAGGCCTCTGAGCATCTCCCTGGAGTGTCCAGCCCCTGGTCCACTGGTCACTTACAAATCTGCTTCCTCCAAAGACACAGTACACCCCATCTTACCAGCTCCACCTCTCATCACTGCTCCACCCCCTTAACACACAGCACTAAGATACATTTATAGTGAACTCAAGAATAGGTTTAACAAAAAAATAGAGATTCAGAGTAATAGAAAGTAGAAGTTTTGGAAACAAATGGTTACATATAAAATAAAAACATGCATTCTAGAGTCTAGACTTACTAAAGAAGATACTTTCATGTCTAATAAAGTATTGCTCACCAGTGCTTTACAGCCAGGGTGGCTATGACCCCTCTTTCAAGAGACACAATGCTCTGTCAGTTTGTCTCCTCAGTGAAGGATCCAGAGTGTCTCTTAGTACCCCTAGATAGATCAGAACAATCATTATTCATAAGCAGGACTCCCCTGGCTGATTGCTTCTTCCTGTAGCTTTCCTCTTATCACCTCCTGGTGATCTGCCATAATCCCAAATCTTCAATAACATCATTTTCGGTATAGATACTTAACTTCTTTAATATTATCTGTCCATACATTTTGCAATGATTATGTTGACAAGAGGGCTACTGGCTCATGGTAGAGACCTCACATGCCCCTCTCCCACCCTTTAGTGAACTATTAGGCAAATATCTGACCCAGGGATCTCTGTAAAACCCTGTGTATCCTCCCCCAGTTGGCACCAAGAGGTTCCTGGGTCACAAGAGGTAGGTGCTAAAACCACCCTTTGTGCCTATGAAAGTCTTCCCCTAAATCCCAATGCCCTGTCCCAGCAAGAGTTGGGTTTAATGTAAAACCTGGGGATGGAGGGGTGTGAGTAGATTATCTGGGGTCAGACTCTTCTTTGGTTGTTTCAAAGCCCTTGTCAAAATAGATGCATAATCATGGTCCAAAAATCACAGGAACTTCAGGAGACTTGGTTTGCTCACTATGCAACAAAGGGGGAGGCCTGGGAGCATGCATGAAGACTAAATAAAGAGACATTTGGTTTGTGATAGACAGGGCTCCCTCCTCCGGGTCATGGCGACAGGCAGGGCCTTAGCAGATATAGATCTAAGATGGCTATTTATCCGGTTATTTTATCAATTACATCCATGGATCTATCTACTGAATGGGATCTCCAGAGGCAGAGGATGGTCAAGGTGGACTCATTCATTTATTGCCACGTGTTGCTGAGTTGTGTCTCAATTAGACTGCAAGCTCCTCTGGACAGGGAAAGCAGCATGCATACTTGTGGCACTATAGAAATAATACCTAATCATTAGCAACAATGATTCTCTTAATTCCACATTTACTCTAGTTCTGTGTCTCCACCAATTTGAATGCCTGGCAGGTGATTGATCACTCATCTGCATGACATTTCAGCAACATTTTATACAGTTGCAGTTCATATTTTAAGCTTCCCATTATATTAATCCAGCAATTGTTGGCAAATAACAGGCAGCCACGAAGCATCAGGAATTTGAAGGCTCCAATTTAATTTAAATAGTGTTGATCTCAAAAGCTGGCAGCAGAATGCGGTTTTTGAAAACGTTTCTATTAGAAGCTGCTGTTTCAGTTTGAATTTGGCAAGAAAAACTCTTTTCTAAACATTTACATTTCACATTCTTTGGGCCATTTGAAAAATGTCAGCTCACAGCTCTCCATGCTGCAGAGAGGTTGTGAGGAATGGTACGCTACAATGCTAGCAGATGTACAGTTTGCCTTTCCTTGATTTACCGTATGATAGCCTTTATTTTAGCTCCGTTCCTAATGTCGTGGCTTCTGATTTTAGTTTAACTCAGACCGTGTGAATCCACATTGAAGTCTCTAGCTAATGAAAATGAAGTCAAATGAATTAATAATAATAATAATTTGGGTGATGATGTGGTCGTCAGTTCTGAGACGCCCTGATTTGAATAAGCTTGTGCCCTAAGGTTGTATTGTCCAACAGCGGAGAAAATGAACATTTTCAAAATGTACTGGCTCTTTGGGCCCGGGATTATCATTTACTGTATGTTTGCACAGCACCTAGCACACTGGGGCTTTGATCTGGGTGGCCTGTAGCTGCAAAATAATAAACAATGATAATAATGTAGGGCCACAAGATTCGTCCCATTGAAGTTTACTCATGTGAGTAACTGCTCACCAGTTTGAGTAAGGGATTCGTAATCTGGCTGTTACGTAGCAAACATCACAGGCCCCTGACTCACATTGGTGAGCACTCACTCTCATGAACAGTCCCACTGAAGTCAATAGGCCTGACTCCTCATGTGAGCAAGAGCTCACCTCCCTGAGTCGAGATTGCCCAACCTGATTGGAATAAGCTGGCCTGCTCTCCAGCTCACACAGGGCCCACTGCCACACCCAGAGTATCCTTCCAGGCTGTTTTATTTTCCCAACAAAGGCAAAATTAACAAAACCAGTTCCTCAAGCCAGCCTGGGCTACAGCTCCCAGGGGTTTTCCCCCTTAACCTCTGTCCTTCCTGCAGGAATCTTCCATGCTCTCTTCACTGAACACTGTTACTCCCTGGAGGTGTTTTTCCCCAGCAGGGTCCCACTGTCTCCTTTCCCAGGGGAGTCTGACAGTGCCTGGCACCCACCCTCAGGGGAGTCCCTATTGCTCCCTCTCCCACTACCCAGGCCTCTTGGCTGCTGGTCTGTCTCCTTTTTCCCAGGGAGCAGGCAGTGAAAGTCCCAGGTCTGCTCTCTCTGCCCCTTTCCTGACTGACTCTCAGAGCTGACTCACCTAGGTTCTCTCTTCTCTAGGCCCCGAAGCCCCTTTTTAAACCTTATTGGGGTCAGCTGACCCGTCACAGATGCTTTGGCCCTGCTCTCTCTAAAAGGACCAGTGGCACCCTGTGAAACCAGCCCTACATTATTAATAGCATCAGAGAAAACTGTCAGCAGCACTTTTATTCGTCACTTAATATTTTCACTGAAAGTTCTAAATTCAATGCAAAATACTCGTTGAAAGCACACATTAAACCCCAGGGTGCAGGTGCACAAAGTTATTCACTATGGCCCTGATTCAGCAAAGCACTACTACATGTGCCAAAATCCCACTGATTTACTGTTAAGCACATGCTTAGGGCTGATGAGCTTGAGTCGATGAAGTGCTGAGCACTGTCAACTCTCAGGGAGGCCAGTGGAAGTTACTGGTGCTCGGCACTTGCAGCACTGAACAGATGCAAGCACCTACACATGTGAGTGACTGTGCTCATGTGTGTAGCCTCACTGAAGTGTTGAAGTCAATGGAACTGCTCATGTGGGACTCCTCATGTGAGAAAAGTCATGTATATTTGCAGGGTGGGATCCAATGTCAGTTGTTGGACTGCCTGCAAACTAAGGGTACTATTAATTTTAATCTGTTTGTCAGTGGGGTTTATGGTGTTTGTTCCACTCTAGCCAAGTGTTTTTAAACCACAATGGTATCTCGTCTGGTACAAAACTGATTCCAGGCCTAGGAAATTTTTCTTTCAGGTGTTCAGTGAAAGAGACCAGTTTTGATCAAAGCTGGTCATTCTCTTACTTCAGAGCAAGGGTAACACTTCCTGCATGTCTCAGATTCATCATTTTGCTAGGGGTGTTTGTGGAGAATTCCATTGCAAGGTAGAATCATAAAAGATTAATGTTGGAAGAGACTTCAGGAGGTCATCTAGTCCAACCCCCTGCTCAAAGCAGGACCAATCCCCAACTGAATCATCCCACCCAGGGATTTGTCAAGCCAGGCCTTAAAAACCTCTAAGGATGGAGATTCCACCACCTCCCTAGGTAACCCATTCCAGTGCTTCACCACCCTCCTAGTGAAACAGTGTTTCTAATACCAACCTAGATCTCCCCCACTGCAACTTGAGACCATTGCTTCTTGTTCTGTCATCTTCCACCACTGAGGTAAATCTACAATATGAAAGTAAAAGTTCTATTGCAAAGTAAAGTATTAATTATTGTTATGTAATAATTCAGACTAGATTGCACAAATATAGTGCCCTTCATTAGAGATCAGGCAATTTGCAATGTTTTAATTAATGACGTTTCAACACAACGTCTCTATGATGAGGCTACGTCTACACTACAGAGTAGGGAGTTTATTCCCCTGCTCACAGAGCCAGATTTACACCTTATGCTCCCCTAGGCACAGCATCTTCAGCTCCCCCCCACCTACAGATGACCTTTGTGTTGCCCACAGTTTTAAAGAGGTAAGGAGCCCCTAGAATGCCAGCACCCCTAGGCATGTGCCTAATTGGAAATCTGGCCCTGCCTGCTCATGTATACATACTTGTGCTAGCTCTCACTGAGCTAGCACACGAATAAACAGCAGTGTAGCCATGGTAGCACAGATAGTGGCAGAGGAGACACAGCTCAGCCATGCTGAGTACATACACATCAATTTCAGCCTAAGTTATTATGCCCATGTCACAGGTCAGTAAACTGAGACACAGAGAATTTACATGCAGATAGGTGCCTAATAAAATTCTCCAAAGTACCTAAATGCCTAATACCTATTGGGCACCTAGATGCTTTTAGTCTTGTTTATAACAGCCCTTAACGTGTCTGAAGACTTATCAGATTGTCCCTCAGTCTTCTTTTCTCAAGACTGTCAGGTTTTCTAAACTTATCATTTTTGTTGCTCTCCTCTGGATTCTCTCCAATTTTCCACATCTTTCCTAAAGTGCGGTGCCCAGAATTGGACCCAGTGCTCCAGCTGAGGTCTCACCAATGCCAAGTAGACAAGGACAATTACCTCCTGTGTCTTACATGCAACACTCCAGTTAATACACCCCAGAATTATATTAGCCTTTTTTGTGACTGCATCACATTGCTGACGATCCACTATAACCCCCAGACTCTTTTCAGCAATACTACCACCTAGCCAGTTATTCCCCATATTGCAGTTGTGCATTTGATTTTTCCTTCATAAATGTAGTACGTTGCAATTGTCTTTATTGAATTTCATCTTGCTGATTTCAGACCAATTGTCCAATTTGTCAAAGTCATTTGGGATTCTAATGCTATCTCCAAAGTGCTTGCAGCCCCTTCCAGTTTAGTGCTAAATGCAGATTTTATAAGTATATTCTCCACTCCATTCTCCAAGTCATTAATGAAAACGTTGAACAATACCGGACCCTGGACAGACCCCCGCAGGGCCTCACTAGATACAACCTCCCAATCTGACAGCGAACCACTGATAACCACTCTTTGAGTACAGTCTGTCAACCAGTTGGGTACTCACCTTATAGTAATTTCATCTACACCACATTTCCCTAGTTTGCGGGACTGTGTCAAAAGCCTGACTAAAATCAGGATATATCACCTCTACTGCTTTCTTTCATCCACTAGGCTAGTAAATTGTCAAAGAAGGAAATTAGGCTGGTTTGACATGATTTGTTCTTGGCAAATCCATCTTGGCTATTACTTATCACGCTATTATCTTCTAGGTGTTTACAAATTGTTTGTTTAATAATTTGTGCCAGTATCTTTCCAGTTATCAAAACTAGGCTGGCTCGTTTCTCCAAATCATCTTTGTTTCCCCTTTTAAAGATAGGTACTATGTTTTCCCTTCTCTGGTCCTCTGGGACCTCACCTGTTGTCCTCCATGAATTCTTGAAGATCATCGCTAATGGTTTTGAGATTGCTTCAGCTAGTTCCTTAAGTACCCTAGGGTGAATTTCATCAGGCCCTGCTGACTTGAATAGATCTAACTTCTTCCTCTGTTATAAAGATGTAAGTAAATAAATAATAATAATAATAATAAAGCTTTCAAGCTGTGATGTGGTTTTTGCTGGTAACGGGAGGAGACATTATCAGAGTGTTAGAAAATTCCACTGAAGTAGCACAATGGTTATTATTGCAAAACTCCAAGAGCTTCTCTTCATGATACAGGGTCATTGGGCAACTAAGGGTCACAACACTATGTCCTCATGTTCCACGGTCACAGTATCTTTGCTTGTTATGGATAAGATCACCAAGTCCACCTGCATTTGGCTCTTTACTCATTATTCGGAGCTGCCCACATGCAGATACTCCCCCATCCACCACCCAGGAAACAAGCTTGGTTGCTTTGGGTGCCCCAAATTTATACTTGGTCAAGGTGAAGTTCATTTTGTGCAAAAGACCAGCACAAGGCCTACACACCAAAGATCTCCACTCTCATTCAGATAGGGCTATAGGGGAATTAAAAATGACAGTAGACTTGGCCAAAGAAATCAAGAGCTCAGAGGTGGATTTGGGGTAAGAAGGAGCAAAAAGAAATGGGGTGAAATGGCCAAGTCTGAAGCAGCATTTCTCATTTGGCAATTAGGTGGCTAGCCTCAATGTGACCAGTAATGGCACGAACTTGGTTGCAGCAGCTTCATCCCAATCTAAAACCAGGCTGTTTCTTTGGAGCATGGCCTTAAAAATAGGGTTGAAATGGTCCAGCAGGATCCTCTCCATTAACTTGCAAGTTGTAGAGTGGAGTGATATTGGGCAGGGCCGCCTGGGGGGGCGGGGGCAAGTGGGGCAATTTGCCCCAGGTCCCCACGAGAGTTTTTCGGGGCCTCTGGAGCGGGGTCCTTCACTCACTCCGTGGGCCCCGGAAATCTCTTGCGGGGCCCGGGCCACCCGAGCGTCTTCCGCTCCGGGTCTTTGGCGGCGGGGGGGTCCTTCTGCCCCGGGACCCACCACCGAAGTGTCCTGAAGACCTGCGGCGGGGGTCCTTCTGCCCCGGGACCTGCCGCCGAAGTGCCCTGAAGACCCGCGGCAGGGGTCCTTCTGCCCCGGGACCCGCGGCCGAAGTGCTGGGTCTTCGGTGGCAATTCGGCAGCCAGGGGCCCCCGCCGCCGAAGACCCCAGGCCCCCTGAATCCTCTGGGCGGCCCTGATATTGGGCGATAGCTAGTCATTTGGTGGTTTCCCATGTTTGAGGAAGGCAATAACTGTTGCCTGAGGCCAGCTTTTGGGGATCTTCCCCATCGAATGTACAGCCGTGAATACATCTGGCAACCAGTCTTGTCCCTTTGCTCTCAAATTCTTATAGAATTTGGGATAAATGCCATCATTGCCAGCAGCACTTTTAGTGGCCATGCGGGTCTTGTTTATATCTTGTATAGTATATGGAGATGATAGCTGTGAAGTGGCAGTCTTTGAGTTCCCTGTACTGACACTGGCAGTCACTTTTGACTGATGGTGTCTTACTGGGTCAGTGACTCCAAGCTTACAGAGGAGAGCTCAGGCTTTGCAACTGGATTGAGTGAAATCATCCACTGTTTCATTCCATCTCTTCAGATGGGCAGAGTTCAATGACTGTATTCATGCTTTTGCTGTAGCTAGATTACTACTCTTCTCAAACTCTTTGCTTCTGTCTCTAGCTGCCAGCAAGGAGTATAGACCTTGTTTCACAGCAACTTTGATAAGAAGGTGAACAAAGCAGTCACAGTTTTCTGGGATAGCCTTGATATGGTGCATATCATCTTCAATTTCTGCAGTATATGCAACCCAGTTCACTTTCTGGAAATTCCAATGTGGTTTCAGCATTGATTCAATCAGTGGAACGCCAAAGTCAACATGCAGAATAGTGGGAAAATTTCCAAGCACTGTTCCTGTAGCTTACAGAGGACCACCACTATTGTCTTCCATCAGAAAGCAAAGGTCTGGGCTGGATGAGTGAAATCTCTAAAGGAAAGTGGACATCTGTGAATAAGGCCCAATCTGTGAGTTGCTCACCAGCTGCAGTTGTTTATTTCTACTATAATCTCATTGTGAGGGGTGGCTATTAAAGGCACCAAGATACACTACTGAGAGGAGAAAGGATGGTAATGTGGGTTTTGGCCATTCAAGATTTAGAGGTTTATAGATGGTTGTTATGGTCAGTTGTCTGATTCTTACTGCAGCAATAGAGATTCCCATAGTCTTGCATTCCTCCAAGACTAAGACATTTGTAAGATCAGACTTCAAAATGTTCAGGGTGTAAAACAGCTTAGAGCCATGAATGCAGCTTACTCATAGTCTGCAGCATGAGTTTCTTGTAGCACAACATGTTACTCACCTTAAGAACTCTTGAAAGATAGTCACACTTAGCATGCGACAAATCTCCCACATTAAGTTCGTATACATGTAAAGCTGGTCCTATGGTTCTTCCTATGCTTCTCTGTCCCAGAGAAGATCTCTTAACAAATGGAAGCTGAAGGTGCTCCACATCTCCGAAAATCAGGCCACAGGCTTTTCAATCCCAAATGAGGGCCTGCAGAATTAATAGGACATTTATTATCAACAAAGTGTCTGGTGCATCGTATTACCCAGATTCATAGCTGGTACGGTATCCAATTAAATCTGTGATGGTATTTACACTCTTGATCAACTGATAATACCAGTTTTGCTACAAAATTAATAAATGCAAATGATAATTGCATTCATGTAATAAACAAGCCACCTGTAAAGATTTGCTGCTTTCATTTCATGATTTTAAAACAATGAAATGTATAGTGAAAAGGAAATGTAAGGTCTGATAAACCCCAAAATAAACAGAGTCCTTGCTCATTTAAAGGCATCTGTGTATGGGGTGAACAGTTAATAAACTGGCAATGCTGCCACTCAGTCCCTGAAAAATATACATCATCCACTCCACTTATGCAGTCTGTGAGCTGGAGTGGGTAGCAAATAGTGAATTACAATTTACTAATCACACTGGGATCTTGATCCTGCACTATGCATAGGCAGAGTATTCCAGGTTGTTTCATGTACTGCAAGCTGGGTAATAACATGAGAGGATGGAGTCCTCTTGTAAAATTAAACTGGCACTTTTTAAGAAAACTATTTACAGAGATGCTGCAACTGCAGCTAGTATTCCAGCCATGTGCACACAGACAGAGTTCCTGGTGTCTCCTCCAAACTCTCCCCTCCTGCAACCTGTGCTCTTCCCTCAAAGTTCCATGCAGGTGGCTACATGTTTCTTTTGAACAATTTTTGTCGTTGTGTCTTTTGTGCCATTGTTTGCTGACTTGCTGGAGCCAGAGGTTACTAGCACATAGCTCACCCTAGGGACATGGCCTCTTCCACCAGCCCTTTGCAGCCTCTTAGGCCTAATGGTCTTTCAAATGTGCTGGTCTTCAACCCAGTTTCCCATTCCTTGTTTGCGTTATTGCTGTTGGTGGGGGACTTGCTTCCACCCTGTTGCTGCCTTCAATCTGTTGGGTGGTGTCACTGACTAAACAGGATCTCTTTCAAGCACCTCACTGCCCAGCATGATTATTGAATACCACACACGGCTGCCAAGCTACTTTTGGCTAGTAGCAGGAATGAGGCCTGCAAAAGGAGCACATAGCTAAGTAACTCATTACCATCAAAGCCCTGATTCCTGAAATCCGTCCATTCTTTGTCCACATCCCGCCCATTATTTTACTGTGTGTTCTTGAGAGTGAATGAGCCGGGGCATTTGAGACTCCTTCCTGCTCAGTGTGAAAGGCTATGCCTAGCACTTTGTTGCCATTGCCACTCACACGGGTGCTGGAGAACAAGAATGTGCAGCACACCCCATGAGGGTTTGCAGGATCACAGCCTATCTGACAAGTCTTCCATCTCTTCATGGTGATGGTGAGCAGCTGCTGAAAACCATCTAAATCTAAATAAAAGCGTGGTGCTGGCAAGCCACCTGAAGCTGGTTTGAGACACAATGAATGGGAAAGAGTCCATCGTCCACAGAGCAGTTTTCTCTCTGACGTTTCTGATGGGGGAAGAGGGGTTTGTGTGGTTGCAAAAGGGAAAGCCTGAGTCTCATTCTGATCTTTCTTACAGTGTTAAAACAGAAGTAACCCCAGGACAATCAATGGAGCTATCTGCATGTTAATGTAGCTAACTAGAATACCTGCTCTTTACCTGAGACAATACGGGCCATGTGTTTGAAGTGGTCTCAACCCGGCCTTTACATTTTTGCCTGCTTATATTTTGGCCGGTGAGGTTGGATTTTCAAAATTGATCAGTGTGCTCCCATTGAGGTACCAACTTCAGGGGGAGGAGAGTTAGGCCAACGTTGATTGCTATGGAAAATCCTACACTAGACCTGGATTTGAGAGTGCAAATAGGAGTCTGTACCTGCAAGCCAAGCTGCATTTGCACATACAGGCCCCCATTGGCCTGTAGTTGTGAGGAAGGTTCTACCCACACAAACAAGTGAGAGCACCAATTTAAAGTCCCTAACAAACAATTTCATGTGGCGTCCTCTTGAAATTGAGATGAAGGCTGAAAAGTAGGAATGTTTGTTTGTGAAGCGTGGGGTGTTTGTGTTTCAAAAAGAGGGACATGATTGGAGGTACAATCTCTAAACCATCATGCATCTTCCTTGAACTGTGCATTGAAAGAGATTCTCAGAATCATTCCTGGGGCACATGTCCCTTTGTGTCTCGGTTTTAGCAATTAATAGCCATTGGGGCAAACACTCACATTTGTGTTCTTCTGTGCAAATGCCTCTTTTCCCCAGAAATTACCTCTTGTGTGCGGATTTTCTCTCTATATATCTCTTGCCGTGTGTGGGAGTTGATGGCATCAACTTTATGAAATCTCAGCACATGCCAAGAGCAGCTGGAGAAGTTGAAACAAGTTCTGGGTGAGGTGAGTTTCATGGGCTGGGCAGGGGCTGAAATTATGGCTAATTGCCATCCCTGGAGTATCGTGTACACCATGTGCTGCTTGTCTGCTCCGTGGGCAAGTTCCCCATGGAAAGAAAGATTTAAAAAAATAATAATACAGATTATAGGACTGGAAGGATCTGTTCAGCAAGGAAGGCCAAATCCCTCCCCATTGATTCGTTATGTAACTGCTAGCATCTCATCACAAGTCTGAGGTAATTATTATCCTTAGCCCTTGAACAGCACTCTTCATCTTCAAAGCAATTCACCAACATTAAAAAAAATCATCACAGCATTCCAGTGAAGTGGGTTATTATCTTCTTTTAACATATGGGAAAACTGAGGCACAGGGAGGTTAAAGCCTCTCAGCATGTCAGTGACAGTGCTATTGGCTCCCAGTCCTGTGCTCAGTCCACTGAGGCAGGTTTTATGATGAGAAGCAGCCCACTAGAAGGGCCTCTCCATATTGAATTGGGGCAAGATTGCAATAGAGATGACTTCTCTGCCCAGTTTGGAGAATGTGATTTTTCTGCTGGCTGCTGCAAAGACACACACACGTAAGCTTGGGATTCTGTCAAATGTGGCAGTCTGTCATTAAAAACATCATTAACCTAATTATAAAAACACTTTTCTTTCTGGCAAGTCAGGTGGGTATTAAATACCAGATCTCCCAGGGAAAAAATCCTAGAATATACATTTTCATTAAAATGGACGTGCAAATGGGCACACACAGATGTGTCTGCCTTTGCTGCCTAAAGCATATGTGTAATTCACATGAATTCACGTGCAGGCATGAGATGTACACATGAACAGCCAACTGCATGATAAACTGGTTGTTTGCTCAGGCAGTGATAGCGTTTGCACATTCAGTTGCAGTCTTTGCATATGCAAACGCACACACCTTTTTTCTGGCAATGTAGTCCTATGAGTGATGCTGTCCTGCTCAGTCTATGCTCCCCATGCTCTCTGGTAGCAGCAGGGACAGGACAGGACTTCGCTTTCACCCCAGCAGCTTCACTACAGCTGTTTGGTTTGGAAGCAGATGGCTGTGAAAGAAGCCCTACTCTGAACACCTCCACAATGGGGTGTAAGTGCTTTAGGTTGCCTCATCACCACCAAAGCTCTATTGTCTTTTCCATCAGTGGAGGAGGAGGAAAGGGGAGCTGATCCCTTCCATGGGGAAGGAGGGGGGAGATGACCCCTGGTCCCTTCCATGTCGGGGGGGGGGGGAAGGGGCTGGCCGCTGTGGTCCCTTCCATTGGGAAGGAGAGGGGATCTGATCCCTGATCCCTTCCATGGGGAAGGAGGGGGGGGAGCTGGCTCCCAGAGCATTTACATATCACATTTTTTATAAGGCACCTAACCAGAAAATCTCAGCCTATAGCACTGCCTCCTGTGGGACACACCCGGCCTATGGCTGTGCAGGTACTCAGCTAAGCAGTAATAATACCCACCATTTATACAGGGCTTTTCATCTTCAAAGCACTTCTCAAACATCATCTAATTAATGATAGCACCCTGTGAGGTACGTATAGCTGTTACGCATACTTTAAAGATGGGGGAAGATGAGGCAGAGAGGGATTAACACAGACTGAGACTCCATGTGGGAATTGGGATCAGAGCTCAGGAGTGCCTGGACTCCTGGGCTGAGCTCTGACCACCAGACTTCCTCATCTTCCTTCAGCTAGTGTATATGGTGCCTCAGTTGCACAGCAACTTGGACATGAGCAGGACAGATACTCTGCAAAGTGATCTCCCAGTGACACCTTTCCTCTCACAGTCACTCGGGTTTTCCTAGCGTGTTTCTCGTCTCTGGGGGAGGGGGACATTTCTCCTTCTCCTCTCATTCAGCATATTTCCAGTTCCCATCTCTGTCAGACACAGGGTCCTGGCTATATGTTCTGAAGACTGAGTTTTCAGATGTCTATTGCTGTTGTGAATAACACCAGCTAACGTGCATTATCATCAGTCGCTTTACAGGAATTCTTAGTAGTACTTAGATGGTTGCGTCTCACCTATAGATCTCAAAGCACTCTAGAAAGGTGTGTCATTGTTACGGGTCCCATTCCCCACGTGGGAAAGGGGGCATAGAGAGGTAAAGTGCTTTGCCCAAGCACATGGGAGAGGCAAGACTAGAACCCAGGCTTCCTGACACCCTGTCTCTTGCTCTAGCTGCTGGACCATGCTGCCTACCTATACCAGTAAAAAGCAACAGAGGGTCCTGTGGCACCTTAAAGACTAACAGGTGTATTGGAGCATCAGCTTTCAGGACTCTCTGTTGCTTTTTACAGATCCAGACTAACACGGCTACGCCTCTGATACTTGATACCTATACCAGGATGCTCTTAGTGAAGGAAAAGGAGGGATGGCGTTACTGGCTTGCCCTGACAAGCTGCTGTCCTTAACACTTAGCGGTTAGTTGTCCACACTGCACCTCAACCCACTCAAGCTTTGCTTTGGGTCTGGTGCCCAATGTCTTATGACCCTCAGCCTACTTTCATGAAAGTGCAGTGAGTTTCACCCCTCTCTCTCACATCCACCCAGATAGCAAATGGCTGCTCCCTTAACAAGCCAGAGGACACCCCCATTCCCAACAGAGACATAAAGGATAAAATAGGGGGCAGGGGCTGGCAGGGCAGGGGACAGGAGGGGCAAAAGAGGGGCAGCCCGGGAGAACAAAGCTTGGTGGTTCAAACTTGTCAGACTTGAATTCCCAAGTGAACCTGCAGGGTCTGGTTCCTTTCCAGCCCTTACATCCCAAACTGCAGGGCTCAGTTCATGAACCAAAGCCACAGGGCTCTCACAGCCCTAATTGATGTTCATGTTATTGCAACAAAACATTTATATAGCATCATAAAAGACTGGTCGCTTTACAAAATAGATAAGACACATTCCCTGCCCCGAAGAGTTTAGGCGTTAAATAAGCCAAGACAGTCAAACCCAAGACAGGGCACCAGCCTACAGTTCATGAGAGAACGGCAGGGTGTGGCCCTTGCACAATTCATTTCATTTTATTTAAAAGCAGCTGCTTTGATTCATTGAGGCATTGGTGGCTGCCACAGCACAGGGGCCTGGAGCTTTCTCTTGTATGTAACTTTGCCCTGCCTGACTTTCCCATTGCCATATGACACTGTGGGATACTGAGCAGCGTGGGCAGTGGGAAATATTGCAATTCATTAGCTGTGTGAGTAGCTTTGAAATGAAATAGTAATATTCATAATTAATAATAATCTCTATTAAGAAGAAATCCCTACATATCCCTTCCCTATCTAGACAATCTGGGGTAGAACGAGGACTTCAGGCAGTCTTATTCAGCCTCCGGACAGACGCACTCAAAAGGCCCAACATCAACACGCCCTGTATAGAGCCAGCATCATCCCTAACTGCACCTCTGCCAAAACAAAACAAAGACAAGTAGTACTTTAGGTCCTTTGTGTTCCTGTGTGGGAGAGGGGTGTCTAGGGCCAATTTAACACCAACCGCGGATCTGAGCCATGAACTCTCCTTTTGACTGAATTCACCGTTAATAAAAGGAAATGAAAACATATTCCCAGTAAATGAAATAACACTTTGAAGAGCTGCTGGTTACATTCCATCCAGTGCTCCAAATCCTAATGCCCTATTGTTGGTCTCTGTCCATTTGGTCATAGATATACTAAGCAAACACTGATGAGATTTTTCAAAGGCTAAATTTAATCTGCTTTAAAGCTGTCATGATCCCAGGGAAATCAAGAACAGGGCGTGTATGTATCATTAAGGGATATCATTGAGTATTTTGTTGATGATTGGATTCTATAGCACTTTTCATCGAGCCATCTCAAAGCCCTTTACAGATATCAATTAATTAACCCCTCTGCACACACAGAGGAAGGGATACTTAGGGCTCACATCACCCACACAGAAATGCAGCCACCTCCCTGACCTCTGTCTTCTCTTGCTCCTCCACCTACCTTTCCATCAACCCCCGCAGTATCTCTTAATAGATCCTCCTTCTCCTCTTCCCAGTACTCCCTGTAGCTGTAGCCCCCTCCCCTTCTTACTCTTCACCTTATCCCTGGGTGAACAATCTACTCACACGAATATGCTGGTGACTCAAATCTATTTCTCCACACTGGTCCTGCCTCTTTCTGTCCTGTTCCTCTAAGCTACCACCTCCTCCCTGATGGCTCACTGACAACACAAGCTCAACCTCACTAAGACTGAACTCAGCACCTTTCCTCCTAAGCTTTGCTTTCTCCATCTCTGTTGACAATGCCATTATCTTCCATGTCACCCAGGCTGTCACCCAGGGTGTCCTCTTTCTTAATCTTCTTGTCCATGCCTTCCAAGTCCTTTACAGCTCTGTCCTGACTGCTTCTCATGACTGGTCCTTTGTGCAATGTGGACATCTCTTTATGGAACTGAGACCCACTACACTTCTCTCAAATGGGCCACTAAACAGTGACCGGATCCCTATGTGAGCAGACGACCTAGAGGGAAAGGCTAATTACTACTCACTTAGTTCTTCCTTTTTCAAGTGGTTTAGTCTTCATACCCTGGCAACAGATATCAGTGAAACAACATTTGGTCTGAACTCAGGCACTAATTTGAACATAATTTATTTTTGGCACAATGGGAAAATTTACAAGCCTGGGCGTTCCCAATTAGATTAGGGCTGATTAAAAGGGCAGGCTTAGCTTTCATGCCCTGACTTTAGCAGGAGTTGGGTCAAGCCCATACCAGAAAGAAAATAAAAGAAACTATTGGTGTAAGCAAGTGTAGCTTGGAGTCACTTGAATTCTGCCTGCATATACCAGCCATGGACCTGGTCTATTCTATTGGTGTGGTTGGCGTTTCCCTCTAGGTTTTGCTTATGTCAGGAGAGGAGTTCAGATTCCAGCTGGGTGAGAAATGGAGGGCATGGATTTAGGCAATGGACTCACCCTTGAGGAAGGGGTCTGATGATGGGCTTTAATGTTAGAACAATCAGGCGGCCAGATGCATGCAAGATGTGCATCTCCTCAATCTGCTGTAAAATAATGAGTCAATGCAGCCCCGCCCAGCCCAGCCTTCCTCTCCCTTGCCCCTGTTGCCTCATTCCACCTCCCACATGGCATCCTGCATCTTGAGGTATCTAAGTCCATGTACAGAGCTGACTTGTGTGGCTGGAATTAGACCTCATTGGCTTTTCTGGGATTCAGAGTGATTCAGGCATGTGGGAAAGGAAATGTACGGACCAGGGACAGTCACCAGCTCCAGTCCAGCCCAGGTCATCTCCATCTTGAGGCTAAATAGTCACCAGCACTATCAATTTGCCACCACTCACAAGTGTGGCACTCACATCCCCTCAAAAAAAAAAATTATTTTTCTCTTGTCACTGTTAAAATTCCCAGTGGTCTGTAATTAAGCTGACCTGGCACACAAGCCTGGCATACTTAAAAGGCATCAAACTGGCTAATTAAGGAATTTTCCCTAAATTTTCACATACAAAAGTTAGGGAAGGAGGCATTGGAGAGAGTCAACAGTGCACACTGGACATGGGGGTCCATGGACAACTGCGTGGCCATATGGCTCTTCCTCCTCCTTGTTTCCTTGCTCAATCACATTAATATCTAGCAATTGTAACGCCAACAGACCCCGGTCGGCAGCAGGCGGGCTTGAACTGGGGACCTCTGGAGCTTAGTGCATGAATCTCTATTGCATGAGCGAAAAGCCATACGGCCCTTAGCTAAGGCTGTAGAGGAGACTCATTTAACTCACTCTAAGGCCTGGCCTACAGTGGGGGGATCGATCTAAGTTACGCAACTTCAGCTACATGAATAGCGTAGCTGAAGTCAACATACTTAGATCTACTTAGTTGATGGCTGACGCTCTCCCTTCGACTCCGCCTGCACCTCTTGCCCTGGTGGAGTACCGGAGTCGACGGGAGAGCTCTTGGCAGTTGATTTATCACGTCTAGACTAGACGCGATAAATCAACCCCTGCTGGATTGATCACGGCCCGTCAATCCAGCGCGTAATGTAGACATATCCTAAGTGATCTCTGTGCCACTAGATGGGACAGAACACCACACCTAGAAGGTATATGGTTTACACAATCACAGTGGCTACAGGGACACTTTACAATTGCAGATTGGAGAGGAGATGTTCACAAAGCAACCAACAAGCTCAAAGATGGCATCCACAGTATGAAAGTCTGAGAACACCTGCTCCGATCTTTCATGAGTGTGGAGGGAAACACCTCCATCAGGATGAGGAACCAAGGTGCCTTTCATCACAGCTTTGAAGACCAACTTCAGTATAACCATTATCTAGCCAAGAGCCCAATCTGACAAGGAGCCAGTTTCCTAGAAATACAGGAAGGTGACCATTTGCTTTTCTTAAATCCAATAGAACTTCAGATTACCAGATTATTGACACCAGATTACGAATTGACCAGTCAACCCCATACCTCATTTAGAACTGGAAGTACACAATCAGGCAGCAGCAGAGACAGAAAAAAAACCATTAAAAAACCAAATACAGTACAGTACTGTGTTAAATGTAAACTACTAAAAATAAAGGGAAAGCAGCATTTTTCTTCTGCATAGTACAGTTTCAAAGCTGTATTAAGTCAATGTTCAGTTGTAAACTTTTGAAAGAACAACCATAAGGTTTTGTTCTGAGTTACGAACATTTCACAGTTATGAACAACCTCTATTCCTGAGGTGTTCTGAACTCTGAGGTTCTACTGTAGCAGAGAGGAAAAGCTTGTATTCAGAAATCCAAAGGCCATCTAATGGCTGTCCCTGAGAGAAATCCAGCCATGAAGGCAGAGCTGCTGCATGAAGCCGGGTCACTCCAGCAGCTGCTTTTAAGAGATGTTTTCAAACCTCCTTTTGTAAAGTGGAGAGTCACTTCTTGCCTAGAATGTCCTGAGTTTTCTCCTCCTGTTTCAACGCCAGAGAGGTTTGTCACATTTCAAGGCATCCAGTACATTACACTGTGCTGAGGGAGACACTAGGAGGAGAGATTTAAGTACACACAACCATATTATATTTTATTGTATGGAGAAATTACGCACACTAGAGCAGCAGCCAGGATCTAAAGTAGAGTCTAGCAAACTGAAGTACTTAGGGGTCCTACTAAAACCTTTCTACTATATTTTAAAAGCAAAAATAATGTCTTCTCTAAATGTAGTTTCCCAACATATATCATAGGATTCTAAAAAGGGTTTTATTCACGGATGTATGTGTAACAAGCAGAAGAGTAAAATTTCTATGTGACCAATGATAACAGGACTCCAGAAGTGAGTTCTAGAGAAGGACATGCCTGGGTCTTTTGCTATTGAGGTCAGTAGGCTAAAGAGCAGGCCCCAAAGTATTAGGATTCGTCTACACTAGAAGCACTACAGCAGTGCAGCCCGCCACTCTAGTGCATCTGGTGAAGAAGCTCTGTCCTGCCGGAAAACCACCTCTGCAAGAGGCAGTAGCTATGTTGGCAGGAGAAGCTCTCCCACCGACATAGCACTGTCCACACCGGTGCTTAGGTCAGTGTAACTTACGCCACTCAAGGGGGTGACCTATTCACACCCCGGAGTGACATAAATTATGCTGAGATAAATGGTAGTGTGTATAAGCCCTAAGTCACCACAGCTCCCCGCTGCCTGCTTCGGATGAGAATGGTGGAGTAGGGCTTTTATAAAACATTGCAATGAGATATTAGTTAATGTTTCTGCAACTGGAAATTGTTGGGTGTGTGCTCCCAAACAGTTAGAGCAGCCAGTAAGCTGGGTATCATGTTCCCGACTCTGCCACTGATTTGTTAAGTCACTTCATTTTTCTGTAAGTCAGGGAATAACACTTACCGCCTTCACAGGGTCTTTATCAATGATCATAAAGTGCCTTGAGACCCTCTGATGAAAGGTGCTACAGAAGGACAAAGGGTTATTGGGAAAGTCTATGGGTTGGAGCCATGTCTGGTGGCATGCCACTGAATCCAGGGAGGCGTTTGACTCTACTGTGCTGACATGTGAATGTGGGGGAAATCAGGTCAGTGTTTTCAGCAGCCCTATTCTAGGTAACCATAATTCAGCCTGGCTGACTCACATCATGCTGCAATCCCTATTGGCAAGGGCTCTAAAGGAACGCCGCCTCCAGTCCTATTGCAACCCAACCTCTGTGAGTGGGTGTTGATGCTGTGCATTAAGCAAGGGTGTCACCAGCAAATCAACAAAAGGTGGGGGGAAGTGACAGATAAAAAAATAATGGGATTTCATGGCAACGTGCAACACCAGCACTGGGTTCCCCACTGTGCAGTCTAAACTCAAGAGGCTGCCCCCAGCTCCTACACCTACCAGAGGCAACAGCTGAGAAGATCCTTGTGATGACTAACACAATCTCTGTTACGTGAATCACTGGCAATGGGATGGCCTTGTGACATTATCAGAGCTCTGGTTATTACACTCATTGATGATAACACAAGTAAATCTTAATGAGTTGTGGGAAAGGAGACAATGGAGCCCTCTGCCAGGTCTCATTCACCTTGACAACACGCCTACAGCCCAAGTACAAAGATCGCTATTGTTTACCCAGGATATTTGTGAAGGGGCCAGGCAGTTCTGCACATTTCACTCAATACAATTGTGTTCTGTTTGTTTATGCCTTAGGCATTTCTGAGGTGCCTATCACCCTGGTATCTAAGCACTTTCAGCATTAGATCATGGTCAGAGTCATGGTAAATAAACTGCTAGGCCAGACTTCGATGGTGAGAAACTGATTCCATTCACCACGTGCCTTTTTCTTGACTACAATGGACAGGCAAAGCCACTTTTGGTTGTTCATTTTGCAAACAAACCCACGACATCTGATTCAGACACTATTGGGCCCAGCTGGGTACACTGGGTACGTGGGTACAACGCACTGGCAAAGCGCATCTAGTGCGGCCACAGCTTATACCAGCAAAACTAAACTTTCGATGGTATAATTGCATCTACACGAGGGGCTTTTGATGGCCTAACTCTGTTGGTCAGGGATCACACTCTTCACACCCCTGACTGACATCACTATAGCAACAGAAGTCTGTAATGTAGACTGGTCTTTTAAGGACTTCCCAGATCAAACTCATACCCAAGAAAAAGAACTAGAATACTGTGACTATACCGAGCAGCTTTGGGCTGACCTGTGCAAACTGGGCTCATGTTTCTTCAGCCTGTTTGAAAGTGTAGTTACGGTCAGAAACAGGGCCGGCTCCAGGCACCAGCCTGGCAAGCAGGTGCTTGGGGCGGCCGCTCCAAAGAGGGGTGGCACGTCCAGGTATTCGGCGGCAATTCGGTGGACGGTCCCTCACTCCCGCTGGGAACAAAGGACCTCCCGCCGAATTGCCGCCGCAGATCGCGATTGCGGCTTTTTTTTTTTTTTTTGGCTGCTTGGGGCAGCCAAAACCTTGGAGCTGGCCCTGGTCAGAAACATGGATAGTTAGGGTAAAAATGGGATAATCTTACTCAAGGATCCACCCTCTGTGTTTACTTAGATCTGCTGACCTTACTGAAGCATGTACCCCTCTGCTACTTGCTATTTCTAGAGAGCCAACACACAGGGCCGCCGAGAGCGGGTTCGGGCCCCAGTGACAAATTTTTTGAGCCCCCCAGCAAGGGCAGACAGGCTAAACAGGGCCGGGGGTGTGAGGGGGGAACCGGGGAAGCTGGGCTTCGGTAATTTGTACCGGCTTCCCCCTGTGACAATGCGGTTCTGGTGGAACCCAACTGAGAGTGCCAACTCAGGACAAATTGCTCAAACAGGGCAGTTACAGCCCAAGGCTGGGGTTTTTTCCACCTCTAAGGCAAACCAAACCAGCCAGACTAAGAGGACTTCGGTCTCACCCCCCTGGCTAACCGCAAGTCTCACAAGCAATCTCCTTAGACACTCCAGTTTCCCATTATTACCACCAGTGCCACTCGTTATGGGGACAAATGGTTATGAAAACCAATACCCAAGTAAAAGAAAAAGGTTCTCCTGATCCCAAAGGACCAAGCCCCAGACCCAGGTCAATATACAAATCAGATCTTGCCCACAAATCACGCTGTTGCCAATCCTTTAGAATCTAAAATCTAAAGGTTTATTCATAAAAGGAAAAAGATAGAGATGAGAGTTAGAATTGGTTAAATGGAATCAATTACATACAGTAATGGCAAAGTTCTTGGTTCAGGCTTGCAGCAGCGATAGAATAAACTGCAGGTTCAAATCAAGTCTCTGGAATACATCTCCCGCTGTGGGGAAAGGGGAGGAGGGTGTTCAAAGCTTCAGCTTGTAGCAAAGTTCCTCCAGAGATATGAAGCAGGATTGAAGACAAGATGGAGATGAGGCATCAGCCTTATATAGTCTTTTCCAGGTGTAAGAACACCTCTTTGTTCTTACTGTGGAAAATTACAGCAAAATGGAGTCTGGAGTCACATGGGCAAGTTCCTGCATACTTTGCTGAGTCTCAAGGCATATTTGCCTTCTCTCAATGGGTCCATTGTATAGCTGATGGTCCTTAATGGGCCATCAAGCAGGCTAGGCAGAGCTAACACCAGTTTGTCTGGGATGTCACCCAGCAGCATAGCATAAGTTTGAAATACAGACAGTATAGAGCCAATATTCATAACTTCAACTACAAAATTGATACACACATATAGACAGCATAATCATAACCAGTAAACCATAACCTTGTCTTAGACACCCCATTTGACCCCCTTTATACAAGATTTGCGTGCCACTACAGGACCTTGGTTGCAACAATGATCTATATGGTCCCAGATTATATCAATAACATCACACCCCGCCCCTCGTCAGCCCTGCCAACACAGCTCTGGGAGGCAGTGCTGGTTTCTATTCTGGTTTGTACTTAATCCACAAATGTGTTCACTAAATTCTAGTTGCAGAATCTGTATTCCTTGTGATAGTATGTGTGTGACCCAGGGACTTCTGGGTGCCAACTGGCAGAGGGCACATGGGTGCACAAGGGTTCAGGGATCTCCTGCATCTGGTATCTACATACTAGTTTGCCAAAGAGTGTCCTGTAAGGTTTCCACTGAAAGTGTCACGCTGGTCCTCCTAATCACTGCAAAATGCATGTACAGATAATATGTAAGGAATTATGTATATATACTGAAAGTATATATATTATACTCTTAAGGTCTGTGACTTGGGGCTGGTCACCAAAAGGTGAGAAACAGGTTTCTTTCAGGCAAAAAATCTTTATCCAGAGGGCTGGCTACATGTAAATGGAGTATTGTGTTGTATGGTTCACAATGGACGCCCATTTACAGTCTGAGCTGAATGCTAATGGAGGGATTGTGAGATCTTCAAGAGGGGGATGTAGCGGGGTGGTCCCCCACTCCTGCCCGGAAGGGCTTAAAACAGAAGGCTGTGGCAGGGGAAAGGCTGGGCTGATTGGAAAGCAGCCACAGCTGTGGCTGGCTTAATGAGGGCCCAGTTGGCCCAAAAGGAGCATCTCTCCAGGCTGAGAGAGAGCAGGGCCTGGCTGCCTGCAGCAAGGATACTGGAAGTGAAGCAGGGCTGGGGAGAGCCAGAGGAGTAGGGGAGCTCCAGGCTTGCAACTCCCCAGGCTGCAGGGCCTGGTCCAAGGCCCATAGAGGTACTGGATGGCAGAGCAAGGCAGCAGATCTGAACCCCCTTGCCTATGATGAGTGGCTTTTACACTGCAGTCTGCCCCAGGGAGTGGGGGCTTGGTGATGACTGGCAGTAGCCCAGAGTGAGGCAAGGTGGGGATTAGAGGGTTGCGGGTTTCCCAGAGAGGGGAAACCCATAGAGACTGGTGGGGGTGTTGCCAAGGAGCAGCCCCCGGGTAAAGGGGCACCGGGGTCTGGGAGGGACACGGGGTTCAGCAGCAGCGGGACACCGGCCTGCAGAGGGTGCTCTGGAGGACAACCAGCAGGAGGCGCCGCAGGGGTGAGTCCCGCCCCGTTACAGGGAATTTACAGGAACAAATAAACCAGCAGGAGGGAGCCCTGTTTGCAGGTGAGGACAATACATTTTTGGACTATAACTGTGCAGGCAGATCTACACCCTGCATCCTTTACTGAGGGGACAAGCTGAGAGCATGGCTTGTGTCATGACGTTGGGATGGATCACCGCCTACCTCATGGAAAAACACTAGTGAGCAATATGAGAATGTGTGTTATGATTTTATTTCAGATGTAACCCTTTGTTTCCAATACTTTCATCTACTTGCTTCTTCTCCAATCTCTGTTCTTTGTTAAATACACACATCTAAGTGCTGCATGTGGAATGGAGCTCTGACCCTGAGGTGTGACTAGGAAGCTTTGGGAGTAGCAGATTTGTGAATTCTGTCTGTGTCCAGTGGAACAGGTGCTGGGTACTCCTAAGCAATGCTCAGAGTGCTGGGGGGAGAGGGGATTTGGAGTGTGCCAATCCTTAACCCGGCTGCAGAGACCTGGGAGGCCGTGCTTGTGTTGCCCGAGGCTGCTGGTGCTGGGAACTGCCCCCACAGCAGGCACAGCGGTGGTGAGGTGCCTCACAACCCTGGGTGCCCCCGGGGAGTATCACATTGGGTGAGACAGAAAGGGCAGAGCTTGGCTTGCAGAGCCCAGGGTAAGTTTGCAGGGCTGGCAGTGAGAGAAGAACACCTTTTTCCTGGTGAAATGAGTAACCTGGAGCTGGAGTCATTGCTTGACAAGGCCAAGCAGCAAGTGCACCTCCTACAAGGGTGTCTTTCTTTCACATTCCCAGCCACAGGCAACTTGTCTGCTGCTTGCCTCTTTGGAATGACTTCTTCTATTCTCGCATTGTCTTCCCTCGCTGGCTTCTTTCACAATTGTCACCTGCAGCACTGTCCCATGACTCACCCGACACGGTGTGGTGAGGAGACAAATGGCAAACCCTACCCCTAGGACAGTGTGTGTCAACACCACAACACACCTTGCCCCTCCCGGATCCACGGCCTGGGCCTCACCGTTCACGCTGCCCCCACTGAACTGGGCTGTAGGAATTTCTTTGTCATTTAATGTCTGTGTGTTCCTAGCATGCAGATGTAAGTGTAATGCCAGTGACAAGCAGGGAGGAGGGTGGCTGCATATGGACAAACGACAGGTAGGCACCGTCGCTGCACTCCAGAGTAAGAAGTTGGGGGTGATTAGACAGATAGGACGAGGCCTGAGCAGGTTTGCTAGTGGAGCGGAAGGTATAAGAAGTTCCCCTTTGTCCCTGTGCAAGGGATAATCACAGTCCTGATCCTTCCACTCCCTGAGAACAATCTTTCCCTGGGGTTAGGTGCTGGTGGGAGCAGGAGCTTAACCAAAGATAGCAAGGATGGGCCACGCACCCCCTGTGTACTAGCCAGGGGAGCTGGGTTAGCATGGTGGGGAGTGCACACTTGCCCCTGCTGTCCCAGTGTTCATGGAGGCATTCGACCAGCTCTCCTCTCACCTACTCCAGTAGAAATCAGGAGTAACTCCACTGAAGTCAATGGAGTTACACAGGGGCGGCAATATGTATTTTGCCGCCCCAAGCACGGCAGTTAGGCGGCTTTCAGTGGCGCGCCTGCGGGAGGTCCGCCAATCCCGCGGCTTCGGCGTACCCGCTGCCGAATTGCCGCCGAAGCCACGGGATCGGCGGACCTCCCGCAGGCATGCCACCAAAGGCTGCCTGACTGCCGCCCTCACAGCAACTAGCAGGCCGCCTCCCCGCAGCTTGCCACCCCAGGCACGCGCTTGGTGCGCTGGTGCCTGGAGCTGCCCCTGGAGTAACATAGGTATAAAACTGTCCTAAGCAGGAGGAGAATGAGGCCCATTGTGGCCAGAGGAACAGTCTCAGGAAACTCTGCAGGCCGCAACTCCCCCGCGCAACCGTGTGCAAGGGCTGAAGAGACACAGTGTAGCCCATAGCCAACCATGGGCCCTGGTTTAGCCTTCCTCACTCACTCCTTAGTCATGCAAGACTTCCTTTGAAGCCAGTCACCAACAGACAAAGATCAGTGGGAGTTTTGCCCTAGTGAGGGGTGAGTAATTGCTGCAAGCTCCAGTGGCGAACGCAATTACTACACCAACCACCTCAAATTACGGACGTAGGCTTGACCTCAAGGGTCGAGAGACCCTGCAGCTCCATCCTTCTCCCAAGCAAATAACCACCTTCTGCCATCTTGTCCCAGATGGATGTGGGAGGTCGTTTTGTGATCGCACACCCTAGCCCATTAAGCACCCTGCTGGTGTTACCCACACACCCGGGGGGGGGGGTGTTGTTCTGTCCCCTCTAGTGGCACCGAGACTACTTAGAGATTAATGAGTCTGCTACAGCCTTTGCTAAGAGCCATGTGGCTTTTAGCTCATGCAGTAGAACAGAGGTGGGCAAACTATGGCCCGTGGGCCACATCTGACCCACGGGACTGTCCTGCCCGGCCCTTGAGCTCCCGGCAGGGGAGGCTAGCCCCCGGTCCCTCCCCTGCTGTCCCCCCTCCCTTACAGCCATGCCACCACGCGGGCAGCGCTCTGGGAAGCGGGGCTGCGCGCTCCTGCAGGGCTGTGCAGCAGCATGTCTGGCTTTGGCCAGGCTGGCTTTGGCCAGGCAGCACGGCAGCCAGCCATGCTGCTCTGAGCAGCATGGTAAGGGGGCCAGGGCCGGGGGGGGTTGGATAAGGGGCAGGGGTTCGGGGGGTGGTGGTCAGGGAATGGGGAACGGGGGAGGAGGGGTGGATAAGCGGGGGAGTCCCGGGGGCCTGTCAAGGGGCAGGGATGTGGATAGGGGTTGGGACAGTCAGGGGACAGGGAGCAGAGGGGGTTGTATAGGGGGTGGGGTCCCGGGGGACAGTTAGGGGCCGGGGGTCCCGGGAGGGGGTGGTTAGGGGACAAGGAGCGGGGGTGTGTGTGGATGGGTCGGGAGTTCTGAAGGGGGCAGTCAGGGGGTGGGAAGTGGGAGGGGTGGATACGGGGCGGGGGTCAGGCTGTTTGGGGAGGCACAGCCTTCCCTACCCAGCCCTCCATACAGTTTTGCAACCTCAATGTGGCCCTCAGGCCAAAAAGTTTGCCCACCCCTGCAGTAGAGGCTCATACACTAACCTCCAGAGGTCTCAGGTTCAATCCCGCCCACCAACAACTGGGGTCTGTTGGCATTACACTGGCACCAGAGATCCCTGCATTCTTTATTCAAGATTCCAGGTTTGATTTGAATCTTGGAGCCAAAAGCAGAAGGTCAGGGCTGTTGGTGTGAAGTTTCTGAGACAACACGCTCATAGTGCCTGTGCAGAAACAGAATCAGTCTGCGGTTATGAGAACAGACTCTCATCAGGAATTCTGCACAAATACAACCAGACTGCATCAGCACGTACAACTGTGCCCTCTGAAGATATCCTGCACTTGAGTTAGCTAACAGAGAAAATATTTCTACAGCTGTCCAATCATTTAAATTCTGGACATATTATTTTCTGAACAAAATTAATGTCTTTAAAATACACAAAGGAAAATAGAAAGAAAAAGGACAATGATAACATCTATTTCGGGGGGGGAAGAAGGGAAAAACAGCCAAAGTAAATAATAATACTTTACAGTTTTAGAGCGGGATTTCATCTCAATGGATCCCAAATTGCTTTACAGCTATATATGCACAGCGCATCCTATCCACTGCTGAAATGCAGCCACCTCAGTGGTGGAACCGTTGTTTCATAATACACAGCGAATTCACACAACAGTCTAGGAGAGGAAGTGAAGAGTACTTTGTACCAAACAAACTGCAGGCAGGATTTTAGGAAATTACCTGATCTGGCATTTGGGCAGTGCACTGAGGCGAACAGCTCTATTCTTGCAAAAAGTACTATTGGATCTTTCACTAACCTTGGGTTTATGTCCCATTAGGAAAACACTGGTCGCTGTCACAAGTAAATCTGAGACAGGTAAAAAGGGGGTCATTAAGGGCCTGAGCTAACCCCCTGTGGGTTGCAGCTTAGGAAAGAACAAGACGAAGATCTGAAGAAGAATTCAGACCATCACAGGGCTTATCTTCAAATCTTTAAATATATATACATTAACGCTTCACCACTCACAAAAGGAAAATAAAAAGTCTCTAGGAATTATCACCTCTGTAGACAGATTGGGTAAGCAGGCATCCAAAATGACCTCGGTACAAACAGGCATTATCCGGAGATGAAAAACAAGGCATGTTACCTACACACAGAAGAGGCTATTCAATGAGCAGTGCACACATGGTGCACACAGCTGTCCAGGGAATAATTATTAGCATGGGAGAAAAACCCTATGATTTCACTTGACTCTGGCTACTGTGCTGTGTTTGTGACAGGCCAGGTCAAGAGTCACTGAGTTGTTAGTATGAACGAAGCCCTTCCGGCCAGAGAGAGGAAAAGTACTGACTATGTTAGAATAGAGGAGCAATAAATGTCATGAAAGAACTGAACAAAATACAGGCTAAAGGTAGCAGGTAAACAGCTTGAATAACACACGGGAGTGGCTTAGAGCACGCATCAGGAGACAGAGATGAAAATGGTCTAATAGGTCACCTAGGACATCCCTCTGCAAGTGCAGGCTGTAGCTACCTACCACGGAGCACATACCGTAACAGATACTAAACCGTTTAGAGATAGACACTGTCTGTTCCTTAGGGACACACATGATCCTATCACTAAACCTTCACGGTGCTCAACACTAATCAGTCCCCTTGTTGATGAGATGTCAGAGTCTGAATATGCCATGGAGAATGAACTCCACTCTGTCCCCCGAACTTGTCCCTTCAGGTCAGTTGGGAGATATACTGTATAGCAGCATATGCTTGTACAGAGTCTATCCTGTCGGCAAATAAAAGACTTCAACCTTCAGAGCTGACAGTCTGGAACTTTTTATGCCAACTCCGTTCACTAAATAAACAGGCAACTGTATGAGAGAGGACCACAACAACATGAATGCAACAGTGCACTTAATTTGTGCATGCAACTGTGCATACACATTGGGTAATTAGTGTGCACAGTTCCTTGCTCTGCACATGCAGTCATGGTCATTGTGCACGCAACTTGGGCAACAAGTTGCACATACATTTTTGTGCATCTACCTTGTTTTAAGATCAGGCCCTATCCAGAAACCAGTCTGAACTCAGACTGTTATGGCCAGGTCAATAATACTGAAAAATATTAAATCATAGTTGGCATGCTTTAATAGTCAGGTAAGAGATGAACCAAATTATGATGTAATTAAATTATATACAAGAGATACTGCACATCAAAGTCATTTATTAGGTTCCATTTATATAATTCCATAATTTACTTCAAAAGGGATGGGTGCCTTAGACCTGAAAATAAAAAAAATACACACTCACAGGATCTAATGCCAATTAAAAATTGACAGTGCTTGCAATGCACTCCTAGGCAATTATCTTGTGCAGCTATTTTGAGCATCCATTTCATTTTATTGCCCAGGTAAATTAAGGAAGATTTCTTCATGGCTACAGAGAAATTAGAGATGGTTCATAGAAAGCTAGGAAGAATATAGCATCACTGTGCTCGTTGGTTAGAAAGATTCTCAGAGACAACGTGGGACTCAATGGGCCAGAGAGAATACAGCACAACGCTACACTGTCCATGCAGTTCGGGTAAAACTCAGCACTGAATTGCCCAAGTAGAGGAATCCTCTGCTACAAAAAACACTTTAGCATTTGGATAAAAGCCCACTGGTTACACCATGGCACTGACCCTCTGGATAAAACTCAATGGAACACTGAGCTCTCAGGACAGAATGGCACATAAAACTGCAATGGCATGGCAGAAGATCAATCGATGACAATAAAGCACTTCACGGTCCAGACAGAAGACAGCACAGCGCTTATCAGGTACAACAGAACAACTGGATACTACAACCCCCCCATTTCCTGGACAGCTCAGCATTGTCCAAACACACAGAACACCGCTCGGGTACAATAGGCCACTGCCAAGCCTGGATAAAAGAACACTCAGCTATAACACAGCATTGTCCAAAGGGAAGAGCAGTTTTGCCAGCCACAGGGAGAGTTCTGCTTTAAAAATTAACTGTATTTAAAGGTAAGATTTTCTTTAGCTGTCTAAGCAGCAAACCAACATGATGAAGGTGTCAAAAAGGAGAGAATATCCAGGGCATTGCAATTACGCAATCAGTTATAAGACGAGAGATGGATGAGTTGAGACATGTGACTATTTAAAAAGTATCGAACCCCTTCAGGGCTCAGTCGTTGTTTGTATGTTTGCTACTCTGTTGGAGCATGAGAATTTTCCATGCACACATCCCAGATGTCGCTGACTATATCAGAATGTGCTCCAATTGTGCATGCTTTCATTTCCAATTGGAATCGGCACCCGCCTTCTTCCTACTCTGGGATTGCCTGCCCCGTGGCTTTGAGCCAATGAGTTTCTGTAAACAGGACTCTTCTAAACAGTGCAGAAAAGACATATCCTCAACTGAAGTCCTCAGGGTTAATTGTATCCAAAGGGAGTTCGTTTGATTTTGTATTAGAGCAGATAAAGTGAATCCAATGTTGGAATCAAAATTGCCACCTTGCACTTATGCAGGGAGTTAGGTGAAGTATCAATAGAGAGAATGGAGCAAGCCCCTGCTGTCACATTCAACTCATCCACTCATGGCAATAGGTGAGATTTGCACAGGCTTTTCATTCAGTATTCTCATCATTATTTTGCTACTGGTCTGCGGACAA
Source organism: Malaclemys terrapin pileata (assembly GCF_027887155.1). Lineage (NCBI taxonomy): Eukaryota > Metazoa > Chordata > Testudines > Emydidae > Malaclemys > Malaclemys terrapin. The sequence continues at coordinate 16,668,530 of NC_071516.1, read as the reverse complement.
TGGTCCAGCACATACTGTCATGGAGTATCACTGACATCCTATATCTGTGTGCATATGCATACACATGTGCACACAGAGTCGCACACTCCCATATGCACACACAATTCCCGTGCACTCACGAACACTGTGCTTGCACAGACACATTAACATACGTGCCCACAAAAACATATACACTCACGTTTATCCACAGAGCATGCACACACACACAGGTACATGCATGCACATACATGTTTATGTAGCACAATGCATACACAGACAAGCACATACACTCACCTATATACATTTATACACACGTAACCGGCACACTCTCAGACAAGTTATCAATGCAGCATGCTCACACATGCCCATAAGCATTCATTCTTGCGTATACATACACTCACTCATATCCGTGTATGCATACACTTGTGGGCACATGCTCACATTCAGCACAGCAGCACCGCGTGCGCACACACACACAGCATACAGTCACCCATGTCCCGCCGCATACACATTCCAGAGGTACTGAGCTGTGCACCCTGCCTGCCGCTCCTCCTCCCATTAATCCTTTATTTACACAGAGCTCTTTCCATCAATCCGTTTATGTTTCCAGTTGATATATTTTAACATTTATTTACAGCCAGGGCACTGGGCTTCTTTGAACCAACATCCACAATCACCTTGGGAAAGCCAGTTGTGTCTTGTTTGTTTGCTTTTGCAGTGACTGTGTGTAAATGATACGAAAGGTATGGGCAGCTGATCACGACCTTTCACCTCTTGGGGTTTTCTGGGCATTCCTTTCACAATAAATGCTAATAAATATTCCCTTACAAACCTGGGGGCCAGGTTGGTTTGTTAACTTGGCCCCTGCTTCATCGCTGAAGCTTGAGCAGCACCTAACACTGCTCTTTGCGGGAGTTTCCACTGACCAGGCAGTGTTTCCAAGCTACATGCCACCACGCAAGCTCAGGGTTCCGGCATAGTCTCAAAGAACCTGCACAAAGGGATCCTAACTTCTGTCAGAGCCGATTTGAGGAAGACCTAATTAAAGCTGGAATGTAACAGTTTAGCACCTAATCCTCATTTGGCTTTTTCTTCACCTCAGCTGCCCTGAAATCTCGGTGTGATTTCAGAAGTGGAAGGTTCTCAGCACCAGGGCTGGGATGCAGGCAGTTTGTATGCAGCTGCCTCCTCTGGTTGGAGGGACGACTGTCCCAGCATGATAAACGTAAGCAGTTTCATGGGGCTGACAACACACAGTTTTTCTACCAAGTATCAGAGGGGTAGCCTTGTTAGTCTGAATCTGTAAAAAGCAACAGAGGGTCCTGTGGCACCTTTAAGACTAACAGAACTATTGGGAGCATAAGCTTTCGTGGGTAAGAACCTTACTTGCATCTGAAGAAGTGAGGTTCTTACCCACGAAAGCTTATGCTCGAAATACTTCTGTTAGTCTTAAAGGTGCCACAGGACCCTCTCTTAGTTTTTCTACCACTTTAACTATGGCCTTGTCTGCATGCAAAAGTTGTAATGCTTTAACTATACCAGTTCAGTTACAGTAGTGCCTGCCACCTCCTAGTGCAGATGCAGTTATATTGGTATAAAAGTGCTTTTTATTGCTAGAGCTATTCCCATACAGGAAGGAATAATCTATACTGATTTAAGGCACCTTTTACCAGTATAACGGCAGTCACACTAGGGCTTGTACTGGTATAACTAGATTGGTTAAAAAAAAAAAATCACATCCCCTAATGGACATAGTTTTCGTATATAACTATGTTCGGTATAACTATGTACACAAGGCCTAAATCAACCTACTAAAATAAGCTCCAGTGATATAAGTACCTTGACACCAATATAACTGTGGGCACAATAAAGCAGAGCTCAACTTTAACTTCATCAGTTTCTATCATTAAAGTGGTACAACACCCTTAGCCTATATAAGCTCTTCAGGACAGGGATGTGCCTTCCCATATATTTATATTGTCCTGAGCATGATAGGACATTGAACGTGATTTGTGCCATGGGGCATTACTACAATACAAATTAATCCATAAATAGTGCATATGGATGACATTATGCACATGCATGAGTCTTTGTAGGATCAGGGCCTTAGACTGTCTGGATGAAACCCTGGCTGTTCTGAAGTCAAAGGGAGCTTTGCCATCGACTTCAATGAGGCCAGAATTTCAACCCTTGTGTCATTGTTTCTCCATCTGTAGAACGGTGATAACACCACATACATACCCAGCTCACTGAGCGGTTGTGATGCTTCTTTCATTTGTGTCAACAGAGCCCTAAGGTCTTTGAAGAAAAGGTGCTATATACACGTAGGCTGCTATTGTTATTAATAGATGAGCCACATTGCAGCATTTGTCAGAGTTCAGTAGCTTCCCACAAAGGTTTCATAATACTGAATAAGAGGAAAAACCTTTAACAATTCTATGGGATTTTCGAGTAACACACTGCTAAGATGTGCTTCCCATGGCTGTATTACAGAGGCAAGCCAACCGCTAACTTAACCACTGGAAGGGAAGTGAGTACACAGCTAGCCAGTCCAAGTGACTGTTACTGGTTGTTACGCAGGCTGAAAATTCCTTGTCAAACAGTGATTTACGTAGAGACAATCCGTGTAAGTTTGAGTGTTTGTTAAATCTCAATATCCCCAGCACGGACACATAGGCATTCCTGCATCCAGCTGGTGAGTTTTTGTGATATAAAGAAGGAAAATAATTATGTAACTAAAGAGACAATGAGAAAAAAAATAAAGTAAAAGGCCCAGCTAGAAACAACCATTTAAATTCAAAAGTTTGTTTTGTTTAGTAAAGGTTGTTCTCACTTCTAGTATGGAATCAATATTTCCCCCACCCCCCAGCTATTGTTCCAAACACATCTGGACGCACATATTGTGCTACAAATAGTCCTCCTCTATAGTAAGAAGGCTTTTATACTTATTGCCATCTGTGGAGCTCAGAGTGCCTTACAAAGGCACAGACTGGTCCATATGCACCACCTGCTTTTTGCAGCTGGAGACACCAGACACTAAAAGATAAAGTGACTTGCTCATGTTCATGCAGCAAGTCAGTGACAGAGCGAGCAGGAGAATCCACATCTTCTGATTCCCAGTGCCATGCCCTCTCCTTTTCCTGTAGTGCATGCTGCATCTCCCTTATGCCTTTGCTGTATCTCTCATCTAGGAACATACACCACCAATTCCAACCATCCTTCCTTAAGCAAAACTCCTATAGAGATCACTATATGTAACAAATACAAGTGATTTCCTCTGTTGTTGTCTTCCTTTAATGTACAATAATCCCCCAGTGGCTCCCTGAATTCTTGATCAACATGCCAACAAAGAAATTGCTTCTTAGCTTTACCCGCCACAAACCATGGGACTCAACTGAGAGCTCTTCCACAGTCTGTGGGTATGTCTACACTACGAAATTAGGTCGAATTTATAGAAGCCGGTTTTATAGATATCGGTTTTATACAGTCGATTGCGTGTGTCCCCACATAAAATGCTCTAAGTGCATGAAGCCGGCGGACCGCGTCCACAGTACCGAGGCTAGTGTCGACTTCCGGAGCATTGCACTGTGGGTAGCTATCCCACAGTTCCCGCAGTCTCCACCGCCCATTGGAATTCTGGGTTGAGATCCCAATGCCTGATGATGCAAAACAGTGTCGCGGGGGGCTCTGGTACATGCCTTCAGGCCCCTCCCCCTCCGTCAGAGCAATGGCAGACAATCAATTCGCGCCTTTTTACCTGGGTTACCTGTGCAGACAACATACCACGGCAAGCATGGAGCCCGCTCAGCTCAGCTCACCGTCACCCTATGTCATCTGGGTGCCAGCAGACATGGTACTGCATTGCTACACAGCAGCAGCTAATTGCCTTTTGGCAGTAGATGGTGCAGTATGACTGGTAGCCTTCATCGGCTATCTGGGTGTTGGCAGACGTGGGGCTGCATTGCTACACAGCAGCAGCCCCTTACCTTTTGGCAGTAGATGGTGTACTAAGATTGATATCTGTCATCGTCGTATTCTAGTTCAATCAGAGGCACCTGGGCAGACATGCTTTGTCTCCTGAAGACTCAGTCCTGCCGGCAGTCCTATTGAACCGTCTTGACGATGATGGCTAGCAGTCGTAGTACAGTATCTTCTGCCAAGCACCCAGAAGATGCCGAGGGCTATCAGTCATGCTGCACCGTCTGCTGCCAGCTTAAGATGTAAAAAATAGATGTATTCATTTGCTTCCCCCTCCCTCCATGAAATCAACGGCCTGCTAAACCCAGGGTTTTGAATTCAATCTTGGGGGGGGGCATTCTGTGTGACAGTTGTTTGTGTTTCTCCCTGATGCACAGCCACATTTGTTGATTTTAATTCCCTCTACCTGTACGCCATGTCGTCAGTCGCCCCTCCCTCCGTTTCGCGCCTTTTTTCAGACCAGACGCCATAGCACTGGGATCATGGAGCCCGCTCAGATCACTGCGGCAATTATGAGCACTATGAACACCACGCGCATTGTCCTGGAGCCAGAGCCAGGACATGCCAAAGCAAAACCAGGACCAACCGATGAGGCGATTGCAGCGCAGCGGTGGGAGTGATGAGGAAATTGACATTGACATAGACCTCACACAAGGTACGGGCCCCAGCAATGTGCAAATCATGGTGTTACTGGGGCAGGTTCACGCCGTGGAATGCCGATTCTGGGCCCGGGAAACAAGCACAGACTGGTTGGACCGCATCGTGTTGCAGGTCTGGGACAATTCCCAGTGGCTGCGAAACTTTAGCATGCGTAAGGGCGCTTTCATGGAACTTTGTGACTTGCTTTCCCCTGCCCTGAAGCGCCAGAATACCAGGATGAGAGCAGCCCTCACAGTTGAGAAGCAAGTGGCGATAGCCCTGTGGAAGCTTGCAACGCCAGACAGCTACCGGTCAGTCGGGAATCAATTTGGAGTCGACAAATCTACTGTGGGGGCTGCTGTGATCCAAGTTGCCAGGGCAATCAAAGACCTGGTGATATCAAGGGTAGTGACTCTGGGAAATGTGCAGGCCATAGTGGATGGCTTTGCTGCAATGGGATTCCCAAACTGTGGTGGGGCGATAGACGGAACCCATATCCCTATCTTGGCACCGGAGCACCAAGCCACCGAGTACATAAACCGCAAGGGGTACTTTTCAATGCTGCTGCAAGCCCTGGTGGATCACAAGGGACGTTTCACCAACATCAGCGTGGGATGGCCGAGAAAGGTACATGATGCTCGCATCTTCAGGCACTCTGGTCTGTTTCGAAAGCTGGAGGAAGGAACTTTCTTCCCGGACCAGAAACTAACTGTTGGGGATGTTGAAATGCCTATCGTGATCCTTGGGGACCCAGCCTACCCCTTAATGCCATGGCTCATGAAGCCGTACACAGGCAGCCTGGCCAGTAGTCAGGACCTGTTCAACTACAGGCTGAGCAAGTGCCGAATGGTGGTGGAATGTGCATTTGGATATTTAAAAGCGCGCTGGCGCAGCTTACTGACTCGCTCAGACCTCAGCACAAAGAATATCCCCATTGTTATTGCTGCTTGCTGTGCGCTTCACAACATCTGTGAGAGTAAGGGGGAGACATTTATGGCGGGGTGAGAGGTTAAGGCAAATCGCCTGGCCGCTGATTACGCGCAGCCAGAGACCAGGGTGGTTAGAAGAGTACAGCAGGGCGCGTTGCGCATCAGAGAAGCTTTGAAAACGAGTTTTGTGACTGGCCAGGCTATGGTGTGAAACTTCTGTTTGTTTCTCCTTGATGAACCCTCCGCCCCCCCCACCCAGTTCACTCTACTTCCCTGTAAACCAACCACCCCACCCTCCCTTCCCCCCTTCGAGCACCGCTTGCAGAGGCAATAAAGTCATTGTTACTTTACATTCATGCATTCTTTATTAATTCATCACACAACTAGGGGGATAATTGCCAAGGTAGCCCGAGAGGGGTGGGGGAGGAGAGAAGGAAAAGGACACACTGCAGTTTAAAACTTTAAAACTTTAACACTTATTGAAGTCCAGCCTTCCGATGCTCGGGCAATCATCTGGGCTGGAGTGACTGGGTGGCCGAAGGCCCCACCACCGTGTTCTTGGTCGTCTGGGTGAGGAGGCAATGGGACTTGGGGAGGAGGGCTGTTGGTTACACAGGGACTGTAGCGGCGGTCTCTGCTCCTGCTGCCTTTCCTGCAGCTCAACCATACGCTGGAGCATACCAGTTTGATGCTCCAGCAGCCGGAGCATCGACTCTTGCCTTCTGTTTGCAAGCTGACGCCACCTATCATCTTCAGCCCGCCATTTGCTCTGTTCATCCCACGATTCAGCCCGCCACCTCTCCTCTCGTTCATACTGTGCTTTTCTGATGTCTGACATTGACTGCCTCCACACATTCTGCTGTGCTCTTTCAGCGTGGGAGGACATCTGGAACTCCATGAACATATCATCCCGAGTCTGCCGTTTTCTCCTTCTAATCTTTGCTAGCTCTGCGAAGGAGAAACATTTGCAGCTGGTGGAGGACAAGGGAGAGGTGGTTAAAAAAGACACATTTTAGAGTACAATGGGTACACTCTTTCACGTTAAATTTTGCTGTTCACATTACACAGCACATGTGCTTTCGTTACAAGGTCGCATTTTTCCTCTTATATTGAGGGCCTGCCAGTTTGGTGTGAGAGATCACTCACGCGGTGCCAGGCAACAGAATTCGGCTTGCAGGCAGCCATGGTAAGCCACAGTTTTTTGGCTTTTTTAACCCTCATAACATGTGGGAATGGCTTCAAACAGTAGCGCCCTCATTTCCCATACCAAGGACCCGTTGGGTTGGCCATTTAAAATGGGTTTGCAATGTAAAAGGAGGGGCTGGGGTTTCCGGGTTAACATGCAGCACAAACCCAACTCCCCACCCCCCCACCCACCCACACCCAATTCTCTGGGATGATCCCTTCACCCCTCCCCCCAACCGTGTGGCTAACAGCGGGGAACATTTCTGTTCAGCCGAGCAGGAACGGACACCTCTGAATGCCCCCTTAATAAAATCACCCCATTTCAACCAGGTGACCGTGAATGATATCACTCTCCTGAGGATAACAAAGAGAGATAAGGAATGTATGTTGTCTGCATGCCAGCAAACACTGGGACCATACGCTGCCATGCTTTGTTATACAGTGATTCCAGACTACGTGCTACTGGCCTGGCGTGGTAAAGTGTCCTACCATGGCGGACGGGATAAGGCAGCCCTCCCCAGAAACCTTTTGTAAAGGCTTTGGGAGTACATGAAGGAGAGCTTTCTGGAGATGTCCCTGGAGGATTTCCGCTCCATCCCCATATACGTTAACAGACTTTTCCAGTAGCTGTACTGGCCGCGATTGCCAGGGCAAATTAATCATTAAACACGCTTGCTTTTAAACCATGTGTGATATTTACAAAAGGTATACTCACCAGAGGTTCCTTGTGTGCCCTCAGGGTCTGGGAGCACGCTTTGGGTGAGTTCGGGGGTTACTGGTTCCAGGTCCAGGGTGATAAACATATCCTGGCTGTTGGGGAAACCGGTTTCTCCGCTTCCTTGCTGTGAGCTATCTTCATTGTCTTCATCATCATCATCTTCCGCATACCCCGAACCCGCTTCCCTGTTGCGTGTTTCTCCATTGATGGAGTCAAAGCACACAGTTGGGGTAGTGGTGGCTGCACCCCCTAGAATGGCATGCAGCTACACGTAGAAGTGGCATGTTTACGGCTCTGCCCCAGACCTTCCGTTTGCCTCTCTGGCTTTGTGGTAGGCTTGCCTTAGCTCCTTAATTTTCATGCGGCACTGCTGTGCGTCCCTGTTATGGTCTCTGTCCTTCATGGCCTTTGAGACCTTTTCTAATATTTTGCCATTTCGTTTACTGCTACGGAGTTCAGATAGCACTGATTCTTCTCCCCATATGGTGAGCAGATCCCGTATCTCCCGTTCTGTCCATGTTGGAGCTCTTTTGTGATCCTGGGACTCCATCATGGTTACCATTGCTGATGAGCTCTGCGTGGTCACCTGTGCTCTCCACGCTGGGCAAACAGGAAATGAAATTCAAAAGTTCGCGGGGCTTTTCCTGTCTATCTGGTCAGTGCATCTGAGTTGAGAGTGCTGTCCAGAGTGGTCACAATGAAGCACTGTGGGATAGCTCCCGGAGGCCAATAACGTCGAATTCCGTTCACACTACCCCAAATCTGACCCGCAAAGGCAGATTTTAGCGCTAATCCCCTCGTCGGCGGTGGAGTAAAGAAACTGTTTTAAAGGGCCCTTTAAGTCAAAAGAAAGGGCTTCGTCGTGTGGACGTGTCCAGGCTTAATTCGATTTAACCCTGCTAAAGTCGACCTAAACTTATAGTGTAGACCAGGGCTGTGTTTCAAATTTAGACCCTTGTATGTCTACACAGCATTTTGGAGCAATTGGAAGCGAGCCTCCCAAAGAGGTCAACACACATGGGCTAGAAGAACTCATGCTTGGGCTGGAGCAAGGGCTCTGCAGCCCACCCCTTCCCTAGGCTTCAGCGCCCAAGCCACAACTTCAATGCACTGTCTACACAGGTATTTTTAGAGCGCTAGCATGAGTCCTGACACAGGCTGGGAGGCTCTCTCGCACTTGCACAGAAATGCTGTGTAGAATACCCTAAGGAGCCTTGTTATTAATGCTGTCAGGGTTGAAAAGCAGCAGCTCCAGAAAGATTTGGAATTCAGCATCCTTTAGTTTCTCCACAGCCAAGTCTTTCACATTTAAGATCTCTCCTTTCTGTGTCTCTTTTATCTCTAAATCAGGGCCGGATTAACCGTTTGTGGGCCCGGCACCAAACTTATTTGTGGGCCCCCATGGGGCAATGGAGCATGGCGCAGGGAGGTCAGTCCCCAGACCGAGGGGCCAGCCAAGGGCATGGCATGGCAGGGGCAGCCCCGCTCCTCCCAGCCCAGTGTGAGGGCACTATTTACAAACCGGCAGTTGCCAGACGCAGAGTGGCCCACCCGGGGGGCAGGCCCATCCCGTGCCACACAGCCTCCTCCGCCCAACATCCTCCCGACTCACTATGCCCAGCTCCCCCCAGCCTCCTCCACACAAATGCACAGCGCCCTGCACAACACCATCCCTGCCCAGTGCCCCCCTGCCCACAGCCCCACCACAACAGCACCCCCCACATACATATCTTCCCTGCCCCCTCACAGCCCAGCACCCCCCCACACACGCAAGAAACCCACTCCCCCACGCCCTGCTTCCCAGCCACAGTCATTGGCCCTGCTGGGAGGCAGCTGTGTCTGCCAGGATGAGCCGGCAGTGCAACCAGAGCTGGTCCTGGGGCGGGGAATTGCTCCGGTCCCTCGGGAGTGGTGTGATTAGCCAGACCAGGGCCTGCCCTGGCCGGGCTCCCGCAAGACGCACTTCCCCTGGAGGGGCCCAGCCAAGCTCCCCGCACTGTCCCCTTCCCCCACACCCCCAACCCTGGCTGAGACTGGCCAGGCTTCTGCACCAGTCCCAGTCGGCTCAGCTCCGGGGAGACAGGTGGGGCCCCACAGGTGGTGGGAAGCAGTGATTGCCCAGAGCCGGACGTGCACTGGGGTCTGGCCAGGGGGCAGAGTGGAGCAGGGGGATGGGGTCGAGGAGGCAGCAGACCAAGAGGAGCAAGTGGTGGGTAGGGGGAGTCAGAGGGGTCTCAGGGCGCAGTGCAAGCGGAGCAGGCCGGGGCCCCTTTTGAGCATGGGGCCACTGGAGCCATTGTAAATCCAGGACTGATCTCTAGGTCTGTCTTTCTTCTTCTCCTGTCTATACAAGCTCTTAAAGCAATCATCATCTGCAAATTTATAGAGGCAATTATTTTCTCAGTAAGTGTCTATTAAAATACATCTGAGAGAGAGAGAGAGAGGTATCCTCAGTACGTGGGAAGGAAGGGTGGGTAAGAGTCAGATAGATTCTGTGGTTGCTGTTTTCACGTCAACATATTTCCTGACTGAAACCTGGTCAATGCCTGTGATCAGTTTCTGTAATTTTTCCAATTATTTCTTTTCATAGATAAGCGCCTCCTGGATCTTTTTACATTTAGGGTTGAATCTCGCAGGCTTTACTCACATCTTGACTGCAGTGAGGTTACTCATGAGTAAAGTGAGCAGGATTTGGCCTTGGGCTCTTTTGGTGGGAGGCTGGATGATTACCAGATTTACCACCTCCAGTACTGAGCTGTGTCCTGATAGCCTGATCAGTGTTCAGCCTCAAGATTCAGAAACACAGCATCATCTGAGCAGGCTTCAGCTGGCTGACTGGCCACTTGATCATGGATTTGTATCAAGTACAATAAAGCTGGAGTCCTTACTTACCATGTACAAAAAATGCACAAGACTTCAGAATAATAATGCACTACTCTCCCGGAGTGCCTTGCATTCAGGGAGCTCAAATCGTCGTAAAACATTAGTGGATTTAGCTTCTCACCTGCCCCTCCCGGGCTGTACATAAATGCCATTATCTTCACTTTATAGATACAGAAACTGAGGCAAAGAGAGATTAGCAAGGCCTAAGTATTCAGAAAATTACAGATACACATCAGCATATTCAGACACTGTAATTTCACACGCAGTTAGACGTGTAACCTGCCTTGTGTGAATACGGATCTCTGGGACTGGAAATGAAACAGTAGTAATTAAATATGCAAAGTAGGCAAATAAATGAGCCTCTTGTTTTCTGAAGATTTGTGACTTGCCCAAGGTAACACTGAGTTTGTGGCAGGCCCAGGAAAAAGATGGCAGGACCAGGAAAGATTCAAGCACCAGAAGTCCCAGCTTGCAGGCCTGTGTCGAAGCCACAAGACCATCCTTCCTTTTCAAACACTCATTGTGGTTTTCTAGGGCAGCCCCCAAACCCGAGTGGACAGGAACTAGTTAATTTCATAATCTAGGGAGGGACGATTACTCTGAACACATTCAATCTAAACTGATGCTCCTGATAGGTCGACCTGGGATGCTCCTTACCCTCTTTGTAAATAGATTATTGAAATGCTCCAGTTTCCAAATTCATTACTCTATCTAATTTGCAAAGCCCAGTACATATTCCAGCTAACAGGACCTGCATGTTCTTCAAACAATATGCTTAATGCAATAATATAATCAGATTAACACTGGTAATCAGATTGCAGAGGTTTAAAGCAACCCCAGGGTCAGGGGGAAGGGATGCAGGAGAGAATTTGTGCCATCTGATTCAGCTAGTCAAAAATGCCTTGGGGGTAGGCACATGGGATACTGTTACCCCCCACCCCCTTCAGGAGAGTGGGAAAGTATGTATATTTTCCCTCTTATGCCAAGTCATATCTAAGTCCTTCCTTCCCCATAGCTGGGGATGGCACAGGTGTGTTACCATCCTCTGTTTCACCTTGTGCTGCACCAGCTGGCCTCTCTCTGGAGACCACAATCTCTCCCAAGAGGAGGCGCCAGAGGGAGACTGAAGACTTGGTGTTGAGAACACAGATGCAGCATATCTTGAGTGGCTGGTAGTAGTCTAGTGTCATTTAAAATAATCAAAATTATTAACTTTTTTGCAAGTATCTATCCATCAATCTCTCTAGCTATCGATCTATCAATCATACTCTCTCTCTGTGCCTAAGTTTTATATGGCCCCAGCACTGGAGTATCTGAGCTCCTCAGTAAGTCATTCAAGATTTGAATTACTATTAGTGAAGGGAAATTATGAGCAAAATCAAATAAACAACTTTTATTTGACAAATAAAAAGTGTCTGAAACCATTTTGCCCTGGTGCATGCATGAGACACACCTGCAAAATACAGTTACAGGGTTTAAGGTTTTCTCACTATGAAGAAACATCTTGCTCACCTTCATTCTATGCTCTGTTATTTTCATGTAATGGTTTTAATGACAAACCTTCCAGTGAGTAAGAAGTTTTGAGAGAAGCCAGGAACAGTAATAGGGCTGATTTTCACATAGATAGGGCCCTACCAAATTCACGGTCCATTTTGGTCAATTTCACGGTCATAAGATTTTAAAAATAGTAAATTACATGATTTCAACTATTTAAATCTGAAATTTCATGGAGTTGTAATTATAGGGGCCCTGACCCAAAAAGGAGTTGTATGTGTGTGTGTGTATGTGGGGGGATTTACAAAGTTATTGGGAAGGGGGTGTGTGCAGTACTGCTACCTTTACTTCTGCGCTGCTGCTGCTGCTGCTGCTGGCGGCGGCGTTGCCTTCAGAGCTGGGCAGCTGGAGAACAGCGGCTGCTGGCCGGGAGCCCAGCTCTGAAGGCAGAGTTGCTGCCAGCACAGCGCAGAAGTAAGGATGACATGGTATGATATTGCCGCCCTTACTTCTGTGCTGCTGTCTGCAGAGCTGGGCCCTCAGTAAGCAGCCGCCACTGCCCAGCTCTGAAGGCAGCAGCGCAGGAGTAAGGGTGGCATGGTATGGTATTGCCACTCTTCTGCACTGCTGCTGGTGGGGTGCTGCCTTCAGAGCTGGGCACCCAGCCAACAGCTGCCGCTCTCCAGCCGCCCAACTCTAAAGGCAGCACAGAAGTAAGGGAGGCAATACCGTGATCCCCCTAAAATAGTGCAATCCCCCTGCAACTCCCTTTTGGGTCAGGACCCCCAATTTGAGAAATGCTGGTCTCCCCAGCGAAATCTGTATTGTATAGGGTAAAAGCTCACAAGAGACCAGATTTCATGGGAGGAGACCAGATTTCATGGTCCGTGGTGCGTTTTTTCATGGGTGTGAATTTGCTAGGGCCCTACATATAGAGGCATTCTCATTACTAAAGGGCTTTTAAAATCTGCTTTAACTTAAAATGAATTGAGCCCCTGCTAGTTATTTGTACAGTTGTCCCCTGGCTGTATTCTTTAACCTTCTGACCATACAGTTACTGCAGTTTGTTGCATATGTCCCCAAGCAGAAAGCAGATTGGGTGTAGCTTAGATAACAAGGAGGAGTATGGGTTGAGTACTTTTTTTTTTTCTGACCAGTTTCATGTTGATAGAATGATAGTGATAAGAAGTCAGTTGGTAGCTGTAGTAAAAGACTGCAGAGGGCTGCGTTTTAAAAGTCATCGTCCCACAGGGATGTGCATGGGGGTTAAAAGTTCTGCATGTTTTGGTGTTTAAAATATTTCTGCATGTCTGGGCTCTGATCCTCGGGGTCTGGTCAAGTTCAGCTTAGTGCAGGAGCCAAGGGGGAGCAAAGGTGGTTAATGGCATCTTTCTGACCCCCTCCCCCTGATCGTGGGACTAAACAGGACCAATCTGGCCCCTGGCACAAGTAAGAGCAATCTCAAGGCTGCTTTAATTTGCACTGGCCAATAACGGCTCCCAAGAGCATTGCTGGAGCTGCTGCTGACATGTCCCCTGTGTGAAAGCTGGAAGGGTAGACAGTGTAGAGCCAGGGAGGAGCTTCCCAATTTGTTGTTTACCCTAGAATTTATGGCCCTTTTTCACTGCTGACAAAACAAAAACCAACCATAAATACAAAGATAGGGTTTCCCAACCACTGCGAATTTGGGAGTTATTGGGTCCTCAGTTCCCATTTCCAATAATGGGGGGGAGAATTCAGCACTAGCAAACACCTCTGTTATTTGCAAGTCAGTGTCATCAGAATGCTTTTTACAGCTCTGTCCCTGATAAGTAGAGTGTTGTCCTGGTAGAGTCCGCGCTGCAGGGAAACTCAGCAAACCAAGGATCAGTCCACACCTGCAGCTCCCTATCAGGGCAATGAGAGTTCTGGGTGTGAATCTAGGGCAGATTGAGCCCCAGTGCAAAGTGAAGCAGATTTATTTGATTAGCCACACACGCTAATCTCCCAATGCCTCCCTACAGCACATTCCAGAGTTCTATAGCCACCACTGGACTTTCCTATTAAGACAAGTCACTAAAAGTGTTTGCTTAGTAAAAAGCTAGAGCCACCCAGCTCCCACTCTCTAAAAGCTCTCTAGCATCTGAGAGTTTCAGGTGTGAATAGCCCTATCTCGTTAATAAAAAAGTCTCAGACATGGGCTCATTGATGCATTGGTAGTGGTTCACGGAACCTTCCACCACCTGGCTGTTCCTTAAAATCTAACCCAGGTCAGTAATGTCACCATCTGGTGAGTGAGTGGGATCCCAGTCCAGAAGCCTAAGAAATGACAAGGCTGCTTGCACAGCCAGTGGTCTCAGCAGCAAGGCCATAGACTGAACTCCTCTGGCACCACGGAGGTGGCTTCACCAGGCTAGAAGTTGCAGTACATTGTGAGGGGGTTGTGGGAAAGCTTATACTCCTGCTGCCCATGCGTTGCCTACTCAGCTAGTAAGCAGAGGACTTTGGTCTCCATCAGGCAATGTCCATGAACCTGGAACTGACATTTATCAGGTGACAATAGCTTGCAGTTCCCTGAAACCCGGCTTCCTTATTAGAGTCTTTTACAGAAGTTGTTCCACTCCTGATGAATCAACCAAGGTGGTGTGAATTATGGGAACTTCATCTGTGCTAGCGCTGTTGCCCTCTCATTGTGGTTTATGATACAGAGAAACTCTATGAGATGTGTCCAAGTGTGAGAAAGCTGCCTTTTCCAAATGATGCCTTTTCTGGGTGCCACATTACATCATAAGGTCACTCCTGGAAGACACTCCTCTGTCATCTGATAAAGGTTATTTTGGTGAAATATCCCACTGGTCAAGTTTGCACTCTTCAAAGGATCAACATGGTTTACTTGGAATTAGAGCTGAGCTGGAACTGGATTTTCCATTCTATGAAAAATTCCAAGATTTTTTTAGGAAAAAATCATTCTCTGAATTTTTCACAGAATGGCTGCTCAGCCCCCTGGCCAGAAGCCAGGGAGCTGAGCAGCTCACCCATCTGCCCACCAGGAGAGCAGCCCAGGCAGAGAGCTGGGTAGTTGGGAACCAGCCACCCAAATCCAAGGGGAACCAGCCAGCTTGGGAAACAGCTACCTGACTCCCAAGGAATCCAGGAGTTCAGGGGAGCAGGGGGTCCTGGGAAACCTGTCAAGTGAGCTGCTGAGTATTTCTTCATACAGTGCACAATCAACCTGTGGAACTCCTTGCTAGAGGATGCTGTGAAGCCAAAAGTATAACTGGGTGCAAAAAAAGAATTAGTTTAGTTCATGGAGGGTAGGGCCATCAATGGCTATTAGCCAAGATGGTCAGGGATCCATTCCCATGCTGTGGGTGTCCCTAAACCGTAGCCTGCCAGAAGCTGGGATTGGATGACAGGGGATGGATCACACAATAGGTGCCCTGTTCTGTTCATTCCCTCTGAAGCACCCAGCATTGGCCACTGTCGGAAGACAGGATACTGGGCTAGATGGACCATTGGTCTGACCCAGTGTGGCCGTTCTTATGAGAAGCTTGGGAGCCAGGGCTTGCCTAGTGGGCTGCCCTAGATCTGGGGACCTTGGCAGCCCTAGGAACCAGTCCACCTAGCAGGATTTGGGAGCCCTGGGAGTCTGCTGAGGATCTGCAAGCCTGGGAGTAGGGCTCCTAAGACTTGCAAGCTCTTGGCTCCCTTTCAGCCTGCAAGAAGCCAAGCAGGTGAGCTGGCAGGAAATGAGGCTGGTTCCTGCTTTGCAGGTGGTGCTCCATCAGAAACCTGCCTGGCTTTCATGGGAATTTCCTCAGCATTGACATGTTCCCGCAGAACGTTTCAAACCCTGACGAATCGGCATTCTCTAACAGAACAGGGTTCTGTCCAAAAATATCCAACCAGCTCTGCTTTGAATGACTGTGTGAGTCATTCACCTGTCACTACTAGCACCTGAGAAGGGAGATAGCTGGAGTAACCTGCTCCTTAGTTGTCAAGCCAGTTTTTTGGGGGGGATTTATCTACAGTTTCAAGTAAAGTACCATTGCACACTACAACATTTGGCTACAGTGTAGCAAGCCACTCGCCACATGGCTTTTTGGCAGGCATAGACTTACTTCACTCCACCAAGCAATTCATTACTAATATCCTCACGCTAGTTATTACAAAGAAAAACAGCCCAGAATAATTCCTTGAAAGCCCCTTTCCCTCCAGCCAGTGGGAAGGACTTCTTAGTCATACTCAGCTTTTCCCTACAGGTCTTTCTGTCACCTGGACAGTTATCTAAGGAGAAGGTGGCTCTATTGAGAACCTGGCACCAAGAGCAGACCAGCCACTCAGCCTCTAGCATTGAAAAAACTGCTGCCAGCTTCACATGTGTCCTAGGTAAGCAGGGAGCCTACTATTCAGATGTGCTTGGCACCCACCACTCTCCCCATGAGATCATCATCATCATCATGTTCCTATTACACCTCTGGCATTTAGGGCAGTGACGAAGCTCCTTCATTCCTGTCTGTTTCTGGCAAGTCTTTCAATGGTTCCCCAGCTGCAAATCAGGCCACTTCTTTAGGGTGCCTCTCTGTAGACTTAGGTGCCTACCCTTAGGTACTCAAGTTTCAAGGGATGGCTTTAGAGAACAGACACAAGCAAATACAATCTTAATGCAGGGTTCCACCCCACTCACTAGAGGGACTTCATCCTTATTCAGTGAGGTTTCCATGCAAAGCACTCACAAGACAAGGGTAATCAAAAGAGAAAGTGACTGACCAACTTTTCCATTTTCTCTCTGGCCTAGCCCCATAAAAGAGGCTTTGAGACCTCAGCGTAAGTTATCTTTTACCTGCAGAAAAGACCACAGTAGCTTTAACTTTTACAAGAAACATGCACGGCGCCCTGGTCCCTTCTTGAAGACTTTATTCAGTCACTGCTTTCTATTTGAAAAGGGAAAGTAATCTTTGAAAATGCACAAAGCAGTCATGTGTATAAATACAGAGGAGCGACACTGCAAAAAGGGAGCAAAACCGCCACCAAGTCCAGAGGAAGAAATGACTGCACTGCCCATCTGCACAAACAACTAGGCTCTTAGAGGAATAAAGAAAAAAAATCCCCAAAAAGAGTATCGGTGCTCGTTTTTCCCATCAGTCCTTGTCTGGTCTTTTTCAATTGCTTATTCCTGCTGGAAAATTGCAATCCCAATTCCCGAGATACAGTGCAGCCCAGAATTGTTTCAGTTTATTCGATACTTAACACTCAATCCTGCCAGTCGCCGAGCACGCGACAGAAGGGGGCCCTTCATTTGTATCCACTCACCATGTATCTTTTTTTCTCTGCCGTAGATTTTCACAGATTTGGCGGTTTTAAGGCCAGAAGGAATCTATGAGATCATCTAGCCTGACCTCCTGTATAACAGACCCATGGAATTTCACCTCAGTTACTCCTCTAATGAGCCCGTTTTTGATGTAATGGCAGGAGTGTGACCTTCTGCTCTGTGTTCAGCAAGAAGACTTTAGAAATATGCAGTTAGGATCCCACCTTCCTGAGCTGCACTGACACAAAGAGAACTCTGTAGTGAGATTCAGAATAAACAGCAGATTCCTATTGCTTAGGGTCTGATCTGACACCCACTGAAATCCACAGACCAACTCTCATGGGGCACTGGTTTGGGCTCATAATGCTCAGGGACTGGTCGGTCTCAGGGCAGCATGGAAAAACTCCTACATCTCAGTGTGTTCAGGCCGTGACTCCTGAAACTGCCACTGTCACACGTCAGGGGGCTGAATGATGATCATCCACCTCTACTTGTCCAGAAGACGAGGCTGAAGGTGCGGCTGAAGGCATTAGGATCAGGAGTTCTCTGGATCCAAAGACTTGAGGGAAGGATCCAGGAACCTACTATCGCTTTTAGAACGGGGCCCCTTATTGTATCCCTGCACCTAGAGAATTCAGTGGTGGGGGGGTGCTCAGCTAGTCATAGAGAACACATTAGAACAGGGTTCTCAGTGATGACCAATGTGTCCTTTTCATATTGCTAACTGGAAGGAGAGCATGGCTAGGGAGGAGGGGAACCAGTATGGAAAAGAATGTTTTAGGACAAAAACACCTACAGGGCCTGAGATGCGTTGTTCACTTGGGATAATAAGCTATCCCTGGGATATCTCCTCTGACCGCACTGTAGCAGGTTATGTTGCCAGTACCTCTCTCATTCTGATCAGGAGCATTTGAAAAAAATCAAGCCCCTCTATACACAAACACCTTTGTATCCTATTAGCAGGTGCTATTATCCTAAGTATTATTTGACATTGATATATTACAGTAGTGGTTAAAGGCCTCAACCAGGTTAGGCCCCATTGTGCTGGGCACTGTACAAACATGCAGCTGTCAGATTAGCCTGTCTGGGGTTGCACCCTTTCACTGACGTTCATCTATTAAAGCAGGTCACAAAAGCAGCTGAAAATGACCTACGGCAACACTGAATTTCATGATGCACAAC
The DNA here is from genome assembly GCF_027887155.1 of Malaclemys terrapin pileata. Taxonomy (NCBI): domain Eukaryota; kingdom Metazoa; phylum Chordata; order Testudines; family Emydidae; genus Malaclemys; species Malaclemys terrapin. Next base: position 16,650,253 of record NC_071516.1, on the reverse strand, counting down.
TTCCTGTCAAATGTCCACTGGCAACAGTATACTTTAAACATCAGCTTTCCTGGATGCATGATGCAATCAGGACTTGGAGAGTGGGTCAGCTTAGTGGTGGTTGGCTTGGAAAAGAGGGACAAAATCGTCATCCTTCAGCAGACAAAATAAATAAAGACACAGCCAACCTCTGTCCTTGACCATCCATGCCATCTGCCAGCTCCTTGGCCTGTGTTTATTTTACAATCCTGGAGTTTTGCCAGAATAAAACAATGAAACCACAAACGTTATTGGCAGCAGAGGCAAGGAGGTAAGGAGCTGTTCACCAGGTGCTAAGTGTATACCATCCCCACCCCCTCTTGTATCATGGACTCTCTGTCCCCAGACTCCCCAAGTGTTACACTATGTGGTGTCAAATAAAGGTGCCTGGCTGCAAGTTACAAGGAATCAGCACACCAACCACATGCAAAGCTAACAAGAGACAAAGAGACCAGAACTGCTGATGAATGCTCTGAGCATGAGGAACACTCATGCAAATTAGATCAACTAATCTAAGGATTTGGGAGGAGAGGGAAGGAGAAAGCGATAAACTCCAGATGATACACGTACTGCACACTGCACTTAAATCATCATTTATTTAGAGGGAAGAGTCTGGGAAATTCCCCTTCCCCAGCTAAAATGACCTTTAACTGTTCCTTGGTTCTCAACTTTCAGTAACATTCCAGCCAGGGAATGGATCTATCCTTTTCTATATTTTTCTGGGGTTTTGCATCATTATTTGGGAGGCAACATTGCTTAGGGGTTCCAGTGCAAGATGGAAGTCCGAAGTCATGGGTTCTAGCCACGACAACACCTCTGCCTTCCTGGGCAAGTCACTTAGTGGCTTTGTGCCTCAGTTTCCCCATTTGTAAAATGCTTTGCTCTCTCTATAAAGCACATTAAGAGCTTTGGATGAAAGGTGCCATGGTAAGTGCAAAATACTGTTAAATATATTAACTTGCTCTTTGTACTGGTCCACAGGTTTGAGATCTGTGGCTGTCCCTGCAATCTCACCTACGAACTTCTTGAACAAACCATTGTCTTAAACCCCCACAAATCAGATTACAAATCAAGTGGGTATGTCAGAAAACAGCATTCAGAGCAGACGATTTCTGCCTCCAGTTGGTGGAGGATGGAAAGCAGGTTCTATCAAAGAGAAACATGCTGAATAAAGTGCCTTATCCTTGCCTGTGCCTAGCAAAGCTCAGATTTTCCCTTGATTTGACTGAAAAAGTGATTTCTTCTACAAGGTACAGGGAGGCCATGCTTCCCCCCTACCTGCTACTCCTCCAGGGCAGGGCCGCCCAGAGGATTAAGGGGACCTGGGGCAAAGCAATTTCGGGGGCCCCTTCCATAAAAAAAAGTTGCAATACTATAGAATACTATATTCTCAGGGGGCCCCTGCGGGGCCCGGGGCCTGGGGCAAATTGCCCCACTTGCCTCCCCCTCTGGGCGGCCCTGCTCCAGGGCCGCATGCTGGATGTCTGTCCAGACTTAGGTAGAGAGGATGGGGAAAACAAAGGAATCAGCCTCCAGGATTTGTTTTCCTAACACTGTGGTCTGCCCACAGTCTGAACACATGTACAGGAATTTATAAAACCACAGCTTACGTTAACTAAGAAGAGGGTGAATAAAGAAGCCACCCCTCCCCACCCTGCAGCACTGAGCTCAAATGCCTTCCTCACAGGTTCTCCACATAGGCAAAAGCCTGAGAACCACGGGGACCTTACAACATGCCCATGGGGTCAGCAGAGCAGGGATCTCTCAGACCACAGCAGGGGAGGGAGACGTGGCTGGGGTTTTCCTACACCAAGCTCATTTCCGGCTGCTAGAATGACCCCGTAGGACTGCTCCGGTTTATACTAGGGATTAACTGGCCCCAGGATCAGAGGACAGCAATGCTGATTTAAACACAGCCCAGTCTACACTACAGCTGGGAGCAAGCCTTCCGTTCCTGGTACAGACTCATGCTCGTGGGAGTCAAGCTAGCACACTAAAAATACCTGTGTGGACACTATGGCTCTGGTGGAGGCTTGGGCTAGTGACCTGAGCTCAAACCCACCCAACTCCCTAGGCCTGAGTTCGGGTATCTAGCCTGCCTCGCTGCTGGAGCTGCAACACCCAGACCACTATTTTTAGTGCCTAGCTTGAGCCTTGTTAGCACAAATTTGTTTATCCAGGTCCTAAGTCACCCTAGATCTTGTGGGTCTTCGTAGCAATACAAGGATTACAATCTTTCTGGAAGAGCCAGCCTCACCTCTCTCAGCACAGCTGCCTGAGAAATACTATTCACCATACGTAAACTGGTGCCAAAAGGAGATTGTCCCACCCCTGCTTGGCTCCCCTGAGCAGCATCCTTTGAGCCCCTGTGCCAGAGAACGGCTGGCAGTGCTTGCTGTCCTTGTAGCTCCATCTTGGGCTGGGGTCTGCTAGTCAGCCTCATCTGTACCCCGGCTTTCTACCACAATGGGGCACCACACCCCCTTGGGGGCACGTTACTTCCCTCCATGGCTCACATATGGGGGTACAACCCTTTCCTTCACCGGGGCTGGGTGGACTATGCCAAAGCTACTCAACTGTGAATGCAGGTTCCCCTTCTGGGGTGAGCGAGCTGCTCCGTTCGCTTACCAGACCGAGATGTTTGTTATACTAGAGCTGAAGGTTATAAGTTCTATGACCCAGGAGTTAGCTAATGTCTACAGTGCCTGGAGGTATGTGCCTGTGGCTCAAATGAATCTGGGTAGGCAATTACCCAGAGAATGCACTTGTGTCATCAGCAGGACAGGGTCTGAAGGTAACAGCATTTCAGGTCCCTACTGGATGGTTTGGTAGACTTTGCTACCATCTACTTCTGCCACTGCAAGCTCCCTGCCATGGTGGAGAGCTTTCCACTACTGGGTCTACACCAGCACAGACGAGTGCTCTTCCCTCATAGGATAAAAATCCAATCAATGAGCCATCGCTCAGATTCTATCCAGAGGCCAGATGTTACCCTTCTGTATAGCCCAGCAAAAAGCCCCTCCCTGCTCTATTTGTTGATACAGAACATTCTGCTAACATGAAAACCTGCTTTGAAAAGAAACTCAGTCTCTCTCAGCACAAGAGGGTTTCAGTTTTTCTTTTTTTAAATCTTCTCAGCCATTTCCCACAGGTAGGTATGTCCAGGACTGCATTTCTGTGTCTGTCTGGTTTCAGCTTTCATTCCACCTCATTTAAAGACCCCATTATCTATCTGAGCAGCCAAACTCCCTTCTTTCCAATCCACTCTACATCACCATCAAGGCCAGCGTTAACCAGAGTGAGAAAGCAGCATGATCTGTTGGGTGGAGACCAACCAAAGAGCTACTAAATATCCACATGCAGAAGTGAAATCAAAGCAGTGTCAATGGACAGGAAGTGATTCATGGCTCCATGCCCCATCCTAGACCTCTAGGTCTCATAGGCACAGATGAATGGCCACACTGATTCAAACCCAAGGTCCATCTAGTCCAGCCTCCTGTCTCCAACAGTGGCCAGCACCAGATGTTTCAGAGGAAGGTACAAGAACCCCACAGCAGGCAGATGTGAGATAATCTGCCCCCCCTCCCCCCGAACATATTATCCTGATCTCTAATAGATGGGGATTAGTTTAAGCCTGGAAGCCCGAGATTTTATCTCTCTTCCCAAACCTTTTATCTAGCAATTAACTATTAATTCTGGATATTCTTGTTATCCCTATACATATCCAATCCAATCCCTCTTGAATCTTGCTGAATGCTTGGCCTCAGCAGCCTCCCGTGGCAATGAGTTCCACAGTTTAATGACTGTGTAAAAAAGGATTTCTTTTTCTCAGGGGGACTCACCGCAAAGGACAATGGGGGACATGGCATGTTGCCACTACCTGCCCCTCCCCCCTTCCTTGATGTTCCTCGTGGGAGGAAGCAGTTTTAGGTTGTGGCAAGAGGTTCCATAGGAGCCCCTTTAGTGGGGGGGCTGTTGAGGATGTGCTGAATCAGTCATGTCCTCTCGCCAGCTAGCACTGCCCACTCTGGGGGCTGTGCCAAATGCTGGCAGGGCCCAGGTGCAGAGGTTGTTATGCCACAAACTCCCTCTTGGCGGCCTTTCCAGCCTGGGCACACTGGAACAAGCTGCCAGAGACTCTGGAAAGCTGTGTCTGTAAAGCCAGCTAAAGTCTTATGGCATTTCAGGTGGAGTGGGAAGAGGGGAATATATTATAATCTCCCCTTCTCTCATTTCAAGCAGTTCCGGTAGCTATTCAAATGCTCCCAGTTCAATGGCCAGTGACTAGGAAGCGAGCTCATGCCATCACATCCTAACATGGGGGATGCTTCCGTCTGATTTTAAATCAAGGGTCCAGGGCCTCCACATACAAGTACTCATACTGCCAAGCCATCTGTCCTTTATAGACCACGCCTACAAAATGTAACAGGGATGAAACCAGGAGGGCTCTATAGAAATGGTCCTAAGGACCTATAGAATTTAGTAGAGGAAGATATCTTTTCTAAAGGGATATAGGTTTCTATTTGCAAAGGAGTCTAGGTAGGGTGACCAGATGTCCCAATTTTATAGGGACAGTCCCGATATTTGGGGCTGTGTCTTATATAGGTGCCTATTACCCCTCACCCCCATCCCAATTTTTCACCACTTGCTGTCTGGTCACCCTAAGTCTAGGGGAGTTCGATGCCCTACTTCAATTGTATTTCAGTGGGATGTGGAGACCTAACTCACCTAGGGTATGTCATCACCACAATGGTGTGATTGCAACTCAGGTAGGTATTTACCTGTGAGGAAGCCAATTGCAACAGGCTCGGTCTCCTAGCAACACACTGGACACAGCTGATCCTGGCAGGGGCTGCCTGATTGATTGCACTTCCTGGGTGTCCCATGGTCCTGATTCTTGACTCCAGCTCTGCTTCACTCCCTCTAACCTCCAGGCCTGGCCACCCCCATAGCTCCAACCATTAGGTTCAACCACTCATGTCCCAGTCATGATCCTGGCAATACCCAGGCTATCTTTGATCTAGCTAGCATGGCTAAAAATAGCAGTGAAGAGGTAGCAGCATGGGATTTAGTGTGAGCTAGCAACACAAGTCCATACCCAGGGTTCCAGGTGGGCTTGTGTCACCAGGCGATGCTCTGGAACTACTCCATACAAAGCCAGTCAGGACTCTGGGGTTAAAGGCGTCCTCTCTGTGAGCATACTGTCTCCAGGGCAAGAAGCTTTCACAGCTTCAACCTTCCTGGGCCTGACCTCGGAGCATTCAGCATCCCCTTGCACACTGTGCACTTCCCAGAGCGAGTCCGCACAGACGGGGCTCCTGGGGAAGCCAGGGGGCCCTGCACCCCTACTCCACAGTCAGACGTGACTCTCAGCCAGTAAAACAGAGGTTTATTAGACGACAGGAACATGGTCTAAAATAGAGCTTGTAGGTACAGAGAACAGGACCCCTCAATCAGGTCCATCTTGTGGGGGGAGAGGGGGCTAGGGAGCCTAGAACCCGGTTCTGGCTGTCTCTCCATTTCCCCAGGCAGCTCTACACTGAAGCCCCCTCCAGCCCGTCCTCTGGCCTTTGTCTCTTTCCCAGGACCAGGGGGCCACTTGATCTCTTTGTTCCCAACACCTTCAGTTGGTACCTTTGCAGAGGAGGAGCCCAGGCCCTCAGTTGCCAGGAGACAGGGTGTCGGCCATTCTCTGTGCAGATAGCATCACATTGGCTCTCAAGGGCTCTGCAACAATCACACACCCTTATCCCACCACCTAGATACTTAAGAAAGGCATAGGGGAAACTAGTATCAGGGGGTAGTATCATAGGGAAACTGACGCACATACACAGTATTCGGAGAAAACATTAAGAACATTCCCACTTTGTATGGCCCACACTGGGGTCCATGCTGCTTCATCATCACTGCCACTTCTAACTAAATTAAAGCTAGCACAGGTATGTCTACCTGAGTTGCAATCACACCTCTGACTGTAGTGTGGACATAGCCTTAGGCTCCTCTGGAAATCCCAGGCCTAATTTGCTATTCAATTCTAGAAGATGCTTCAAAAAACCTATAGGGAGGTTACCATATTCTGTTGCTTACTACATGGCTTCTCCCAAAAGAGCTGGAATTTCACCAGCGTCCCATAATTTCAGCAACAATAAAGCACCAGTAAAAGAATCCCAGTCAATGTCACCTGCCCTGCACAAACAGGCGGAGGAACCCGCAGGCATTAGACACAGTGCAACACGCTCTGTCCCCCTGGTGCTCTGTGCGGAGCTGCAAGACAGGATCCATTTCACAAAGCTAGGCCCTGCCATGACATTTTGCCAGGTTGCCAAAAGCAAAGTTAGCTCCAAGATTGAGAGTCCCCATTTTCCTGCCATTTCTGGGGATGGCAAAGGGCCAGGTTTTCTCAAAAAGGGTCTGCACTATCTGTGGGCGACAAGACAGGTACACGGTCAAACTGGGAGTGGCCTAATCCAAAAGGCCCAAAGGAGTTAGGTGCGCAACTCCTATGGAGAGTCAATGGGACAGGTACCTAACTCTCTTAGGCACTTCAGAAAATCACGCCCACTCTCTGCCCACAAATGATGTGCACGCAAACTGTGAGGGCAAGTTCCCAGGCTGGGTTGAAGCCTCTTCCTCTCCCTCCCTCCCAAGTGTTTGTTTGTCTAACAGTCTGGGCAATGCCAGAGTATGAAGGGTAGGAACTACCTGAAAAACAAGTTAAAAAAGAAACATCAACAAGCAAGGAATTTGGTGCTGTTTTGGGGTAGAGCAGTGTATCGGCTGGTGGGCCTAAAGGTCACAATCCGGGGTGTTGACAGGGCAGCAAAGAAGGAAGATGGGGACAAATCTGTTATCAGTGTCTCCAGAGTTAAAACAAACAGCTTTCAAGAGGCTGAGCTGCGCAAACAAATCCAGCCGGCAACCTCCTCTCATCTGAGACGCCCGAAGCCAAGACTGGGAGAGCAGAGCAGTGCCGGAAAGGGGAAATCATGGCCCCAGTCCAGAGCAAAACAAAGAAGTGAGAGGGCCTCAGGCTGGGTCATGCCTTGTGAAAATGACAACAACATATTTTTAAGCTAAACAGAAGAAAGAAAGAAAAAACAGAACAAGAAAAAGTCAGCTGCCCTGTCACACAAAACAACACAATGGCACGGGAGAGGGGGCAGGAGGGTTTCGTATTTAGTGGTGTTTTGGGATGTCACCTCTGACATGCCCTCAAAATATAAACACGGGACTCACCTGGGTGGGAGCAAGGTTGAATGTTTGCAGCAAAGCCCCAAACCACACGAAGCTTTTGAGGTCTTGCTACGGAATCAAATTTCAGGGCTGTGAATGGGCTGAGATTCTCCTTGTTCTTGACAGGACCATGGTTCAGAGTCTGGGCACCTGGGACAGGATGGGTTTTTTGAGCAAACGTCTCCATCACAGAAGTCATACAGTTTAAGGCCAGAAGGGACCACCAGATCATCTAGTCCAGAGGTTCTCAAACTTCATTGCACCGGGACCCTCTTCTGACGACAAAAATGACTACACGACCCCAGGATGGGGGACCGAAGAGCCCAAGAGCTGCTGCCCCGGGCCAGAGGACAGAGGGCAAAACTGAATTCCAAGGGCTTCAGCCCCAGGCAGGGGGGCCGAAGCCGAAGCCCCACCGCCCAGGGCTGAAGCCGAAGCCCCTGGCCCCAGCAAATCTAACGCCAGCCCTGGTGACCCCATTAAAATGGGGTCGTGACCCACTTTAGGGTCCCGACCCACAGTTTGAGAACCGCTGATCTAGTCTGACCTCCTGTGTATCACAGGGCACCAGCACGCCTCAGCACCCATGCACTAACCCCAACAGAAATGAAACCAAAATATTACAAGCCACAGGAGACTTAGACTATTATGTGCCACAGGCAGAGGGAACAGGAGGGACTGAGGTGCACCAGTGCCCAAGATTTCCACAATGGCAGGAAAATGATTCAGTGAGATATCCCCAGATAATCCTGGCAAGTGACCACACCCACACACCTCAGAAGAAGGCAAAAATAAAAACAAAAAAAACCCCAAACTCACTCCCAATCTGACCTGAGGGAAATACCATCTTGTGGTTTGGATGCCAATCTCCACGGTTTACATTAAGTTTGCTTTGAAATTTTGAATTCACTGGAAAATTGAACTTAAAGTGAATCTCGTAGGTGGCTGGAGGCAACAGGAGGGGAGGTGTGGTGGTGGGAAACCATAAGGCTCATAGTGAATGGAAACGTTTGCATGAACCAGAAAAAGGCAGTGAAAGCCTAAAGCTTCATCCAGACTCTTCTGATGCCGCTGAAAGCTCAGTATTTACCACTCCCCAGGGGAAAGATTTTCAAACAGATGTGTTCAGAAGGTGGGTAACAGCACACACCATGTGCCTAATTAGCCATGTACATAAGCAACTGGGCACCCTGGTGCTCATTGCATCTGCACTTGCTGGCCTGCATTCTGGCCCAAGATATCTATGGGCATCTTAAAATAGGAGACAGAAGAATCTGGCCCCAGGTATTTTCTAGTATTTAGAATAGGAGATAGCCCAGAATGGCATTTACTGCAGAGCAGTAAATACTAGAGGCTCAGTGATGGCTCCAGGAGCTGGAGCCATGCTCAGGGAAGGAGGAGGTACCACATTCCCCAAGCAGTGGCAGCCGAGCTGGAGATGTTTTGCCTGCATAGTGAGCAGTGATAATGCCTCCAGGGATGCTGGAGGGAACAAGCTTCACTGTTCCAGATACAACACCTGTGTAACAGGCACAGACTGGGTTCCCTTCAGGGCAGTCTCCAAGCACTATTGGTGCGTGAGGGGATAGGAGTGGGTGGGTCACAGCTCTGGCCAAGCTCTGCTAGCACGGTGCCCAAAGGAATGGACACCACCACCTGAAAAAGGATGCTGAAAGGTTCCTTAAACATATTATTGTCTGAATAAAACAATAGGATGCCTTGCTGGGGGATACCACTAGTGGGCTTGTGATACACACGTGGGTTGCACCTGGCTGCCCAATGGTGGGTATGTGCCCTGGTGGGCTGTACCATTCTCACAACTCTAGCTGTGATTGTGGTTACAAGGGCTTGGGCTCATTCCAGCCCCTTGCTGTGGCTGCTTTTCCTTCTTACGCCCCCCATTGTCTGACCGAAAATAAAACGCCACACCGTGCCCATGAGTGTCCGGTTCCAAAACAAGGGGCAAATTCTGGGCTGTGACGAGGAAGTCAGAGGCATCTCTCTGGATTCACAGCAGTACCCCTAAGACCAGGTTCTTGGCAGTTTTGTTCCTCCTGTCCAATAAACTCCCTGCACTCTCAGCGCCAACCCCAGTGGCTGTGTGAACCCGACCGAGCACAATGGGACTGTTCCCACTCCTGTAGCGGTAAGTGCAAATGGCCATTGACCCTTGGCTCCCCACTCCACCACAAGGCACGAGTTTCAGGCATGCAAAGGGAAACCCCATGGGTGTGTAGCCATGCCTGAGGAACCTCCCTCCTTCTCCTTTCCATTAGCTGTACTGCCTCATGACCTTGCATGGTAGCAGGCCAGGAGAGAGGCCAAGCAAGCTCGGCTGCAGTCAGACCTGTGTGCACCCAGTGGGTGTTTGACTTGACAGGTGGCACAGCCTAGAACTGTCATCAGGTAGGAGCATTGTGGGATTGCACTTGAAGGACTAATTGGACAGCTCTTGCTGTGTACGCTGGCACTGCAACAGTGCAGAGGGGACACGGTGGCAGAGGACATGGCTCTTAGCCTTGCTCACTAAAGAACAAGCACAAAGGCTCTGTGCACATTGTTGCACCATTGCATGGACTTTTGTGTGTTGTGCGTATTACACATGTGCTAAGGGATTGCAACCGCACAGGCAACATCAAAACCTGCTCGTATGGATAAGGCTCAGATGCACCAATGTTGCTTCCTCCCACCCCAACGCACCAAGATTAGGCCTTGTCTTTGTTAAAAATCCACGAGGTTTCAGTCATTAGCTGAGTGACTCTGCGGAGTGGCATTCAGTAATTCCAGGGGGGCTCAGGTTCTGTTTCCTAGGTCACGTCCAAGTTGATTTCTTCTTTGAGTCACTGCTGCAGCTTGCCACTGATTATTGCCACTCACTGCTACGTAGGATTTCGCTTACACAACCCTGGCATTAGGAAGTGGTTGAATCATGGGGACTGTATGACACTGGTCTCAGCTGTCCATATAGATATCACATACACTTCACAGGCATCTGATGAGTGGTGGGAGTTGGGAGAGAATTACACCCACTTTCCTTGTAATGGTCTCACACCTTCCCCTCCCCACAGTTTGTGGTTTCAGAGTTAGCTACCAGCCACGGGCAAGTGCTATATTTGAATCCATCTCTGTGAGCAACTGGACTGAGACCACAAACTCAGGCACGCTAGTCACTAAACTGTTCTTTGATGCTACAGACTATTGACGTTGATCAGATAGGAACCATCAAACTACAGCTCCATAACCCATCATCAGTCAGTCTTGATTGGGGCTTGCCTTGAGTCCAAGTAATGCAAGCAACAGCCTGTGGCTTTGAGGACCCATTATGGACTATAACTCTCAGACTGGCCTGATCTATCTTCCAGGAGATAGTATTGAGGCCCAGAGCTTGATAGGATTCAAGGATTGGACAAATATATATATAAGTAATGGGAACATCCTTAATGACAGTAGAGAGGATTAAAAATGTATAAGAGCTTTAAACTCTTCTACTTCAGGGCACAGCTCAAGAGCTAGAAAGAAACTTCCCTTATAGGCAGGTAAGTCCCATTATGGGGTTTCTTGAACATTCCCCAGAAGCATCTGGTACTGGCCGCTTTCGGCTATGTGGTCCAGTCCCATATGGTAATTGCTGTTCACATGTTCCACTCTTGCTTGAGACGCTGAAAACTGTAGGCCCGGCTCTGTGCACAATCCAGCCCCTCCAATTGTTTCATAACCTTTTTTTGAAGTTGCTGGAATATTTTGAAGTGACACCAGTGTAATATCATCCAAGGGCTAGCTCTTCAGCTGGTGTAATCCACGGACTACAACACTGAAGCCAGCTGAGGATCAGCCTAGGAGATTCACATTTTTAAATCATTTTGTGGAATTCAAAGCCAACTTATTTAAAACAAAAAAACAAAACACACTTTGGCAAACGATGATCGAGTCCATAATATGCTCCGATAGCTTTTAGTATTCTGAAACACAGAAATCCTCCATCAGAATTCACTAGGTGTCAATGTCCTGCCTGAGTCTGCTGGAATCACTAATCAGCCAATGACAGTTTCCTCTGCTGGCGTAATGCCTCCTGCTTATTTCGCTGGTTTAGCACATTGTCCCTAGTGACCCGGCTAGGGGAGTTGTGTGTGTGGAGTACATCTAGAACTGGACTGAACTGGAGTTCGTTCCCTCCTGCCCGTGCAGTTGAACTGAGCTTCTTAATAAAGATTCTCTAGTCTCCCCCTCGGGAATTTTTAATAGCACTTTACACAGGCCTACGAGCAGTTTGAAATAAGATCTACTTCCCTGGCTTAATGGCAAGAACGCTTTGACATTCAGGGTGTCCTGGGGTGACCTGAGATTTCAGACACCTCATTCCTCCACTGCCGTGGCCCCAGGAGCACTGAGGGAACGACACTCAGCCACAGGAGAAGAGACTTTTTTCCAAATTAATTTTCCAGGTCACTTCAATCCTCAGGAAACTGGGAGGCCCACTGAATTTTTGTAGCGCGAACTTCCACTCAGTGCAATTCCATCCAGCCCTACAGCAGCCCTTGCTCTTCCAGTCCCGGGCTCCTCATGCACAGCTTAGCTACCTCAATGTCCTCTGTTATTTCAGCCCTTCCCCAGCCCAGGCCTCCACACAGCTTTGCCAATGGCAATCCTGACCCACCCCCCTCCTTGCTGTTCCAGTCCAGGACTCCACCTGCAGAGCCCTGCCAGTCCAGATCTGCACTGCAGCACCCCCTTGTGTGCCAATCCCAGGACGTGCAGGCCAGTTGTTTGCATCCACTGGGGGGGGGGGAGACAAGGACAAACCTACTACTCTCCTCCTTGTGGCCTATGGGGGATTTCAACCAAAGTCATCACATGAGCTCTGCTGGGCAGTAACCAGGCAGCAGTGAAGGAGTTAAAGCAGGCGCTGCTCCTATGTCAGAAGTTGTTTGGTCAGAGCAGAGAAACATTGCAGAACTGGCTTTACTGCTGTGCAGCTCCACCCCGGGCAGCGTGTCAGCACTGAGTCTACGCTGCTTACTCCAATGACAAGCTCGTTCACACACAGGAAAAGCCCAGCCGCAGTGCAGTGCGCAGAACCTCGCAGTGGTCTTTTGAGGGGATTTCCCTCGCCTGAGCACTACTCAGCTTCTTGTAACCAGAAACACATGACTCTGACTGTTCAAGCTTCTTACTGTTACTGCAATTAAGTCTGTTGGTAACTGAAACTGCATCACATAATTAAAGCTGTACGAGTAACTCCCTGTAATCTGATCCCTGGGGCCTGGCCAACTCTGGAAGCTTTAGTTTTTCTGAGCGGCTGCCACGCTGTTTCCAGTGAGAGATGTGCAGGGAAATGTCACACCTTCATCAGACCCAGCAAGGCCGGCCCAGGAGCAAGCCAGGCAGCTCAGACTCACTGGCACTGGTTGGGGAGTGGAAGGGAAGAGATGTCATTGGAGTCTGTCTCCCACCCCCGCCCCAGAAATGCACCCACCACCCTGAGAATGGAGCTGAAAATCAACAGTGGACTAGAGCTCTTTGCCCCACCAGGCTGAACATCAAGGGGGGAGGGAGCACACATCACCAGAGTAACCACAAGGAAAGAGGCAGCCCAGGGAGGAGATCCAAGTTTTGAACTTAGTGACACCTGCAGCCTTACAGGCCCTGCTGTTGCTGTCCTTCCACTGGCTCTTGAATAGGACGGCCCTGTTACATCACAGACAGCACAGCAAAGTAGGAGGGCCCACGCTCTACTACAGCTCTTCTTGCCTGGTATTGTGTAGGTAGCACTGCTTCTAATTTCAGAGATTAACCCCAAATCAGAGTGCAAAACTCTCTGTGGAGTTCAGTCATTCAAGCACACAGACCAACACAGACACCCCCTCCAAATGCACATACACGCAGCCGCTTGCATCAGAGACGACCTGTGCCTGCTGATATTGGGGAGGAACACAACCCTGGAACAGTTCAAGTCACACACACCACTGCAGGCTCTGCCTCCCAGAAAGCAACGGCCCCTCCCTGCAGCTTCCAGCTGTTCCTTATGCCTCTGCCTCTCCCTGCCCAAAGCAGTTCCCTGCTGCACCATGTGATTGAGCAATCTGGGGATGCATGTGACCCCGCCTGCCCCCTCCCCCGCCATGCCTCACCTCTGGCTCTCATAGACAAACAGCCATTTGCAAACATACACACCACAGCCACACACACAGTCACTCTCACACCACACATTTGCTCACAAGTAACTCTCGAGCATATATATATATATGCACAGTCATTACCCTCACGCACTCATGCATATACCCAGCCACTCAAGCACTGGCTCAGACACACAAGCCACTCACACAGTCACACACATGCTCCACCAATCTAGATTTTCATTTCTGCCCCAAAATGCTAGTGACACATGAGTCTTGGTTTTCAGCCTTGTGCAGGCTGAACCTCCCCATCCCCCCACCTGAATCACTTTTTGATGTGGGAACCTGAAGATCTACATTTGCTTTCACTTTTGCATTCAGTTGACCTACATTGCAAGCAGGCACTTGGAACTGCATAGCTTTTCCCAGCTGCTTTGAGTCCCGACTTTCAAAAACAAAACAGTGTCTTAACGCTTGTAATATCTCCGCTGAGCTGGCATGTATGGCCTTGTACAGTAAATACCTCCAACAGCAACCTGCTGCTCTCATTGAGTGAGTCACTTATGTCCAGCACTGGAATGGCTTAGAGCTCGGACATGTCAAAGAAACTTTATTCTGATATTTTGGACAACTTCTCAATGTGACTTTGCTTTGAGTGTGCTTGGTGCACTTTGTATTTGTTTTTCCACAAAGAAAGTTTTGATCATGGAAAGGAAATTTTGGGCCTGAGATTTGTTTTGACACAAAACAAATGGATGAAACAAAATTCTTTGTGCAGAAGTGGAACTCATTTAAGGTTAGCTCATCAAATCAATGAACCAAAACTGTACATTAGGATATAGATGACCAGTCACACTGCTCAGTTATTGAATATCCAATATTCAGAGTACTCAGGATGATGAGTTCACAGGTGATCCAGAGAGAGGCTGAACTCCATTCCTTGAGTCATCCTGAATAGGGAACTGTAGCAATGAGACGACTCACTGGCATGGTGCCTCCTGCTGGCCATCCGGGGAATTAGCTTTTCCAGCCTTTGGAGAACCTTCTGCAGCTGGTGTCTCCCCTGCTGCTGGCCCCGTGTCCCTCCCGGTGCCCCTTTATCTTGGGGTGCTGCCCCCTGGCAGTACCCCCACAGATCTGGGTCTCCCCTCCCCAACCCTCTATCCCCACCTCGCCTCAGTCTCTGGCTACTGCCAGTCACCATCTAGGCCCGCTCACTGGGGCAGACTGCAGCGTACAAGCCATTCATCATTGGCAAAGGGGGGTTTGGACCTGCTGCCTTTGCCTAACCCCTGGGCTGCAGCCTCTGCAACCCTCGTACCTGGTTTGGCCTAGAACAGGGTCTGCAGCCTGGGGAGTTGCCAGGCAGGAGCGCCCCAGCTCCTCTCACCTTTCCGGAGCCAGCTCACAGGCAGCTAGGTCCTTCACCCTCTGAAGCTGGAGGGAGAGTGGCTTTTCCTTCTGGCCCACTGCCCTCCACTGGCCACGGCTGTGGCTGCTTTCCCAATCAGCCCAGCTTTTCCCTTACCACAGCCCTCTCCCAGGCAGGGCTGGTGCTACCATTAAGGCAAACTAGGCAGTTGCCTAGGGCGTCAAGATTTGGGGGCACCAAAAAGCGGTGCCCCCAATTTTTTTTTACAGCGTTCCTGGGCTGGGCTGCTGACAGCACACTGACACGTGCGGCTCAGACTCCCTCTCCCAGCGCAGCGACCGCTCCATGCAATTATTGTCATTGCCGGCGGGGGCGGTGTGCTCGGGGAGGGGGCGTAGCAGAGGTGAGCTGGGGTGGGGAGCCCTGAGGCATCCCCCCCATGGCAGCTCCCCACCCCAGCTCACCTCTGCTACGCCCCCTCCCCGAGCATGCAGTCGCCGCTCCACTTCTTCCGCCTCCCTGGCTTGCAGTGCCAATCAGCTGTTTGGTGCCGCGAGACTGGGAGGGGAGGAGAATTAGAGCGGGGCAGCGTGCTAGGGGAGGAGGTGGAGCAGAGGTGAGCTGGGGTGGGGAGCTGCCACATGGCTCCACGAGGGGCGCCTCAGGGCGAGGGGGGAAGCTGCCCCGGGGGGGGGGGAGCGGCCTCAGGGTGGGGGGAAGGGGACGGGGAGCTGCTGCAGGCCTGGGGGGGCACAAGGTGGAAGTTTCGCCTTGCACTGGCCCTGCTCCCAGGGCTGTTTTAGGCCCTTCAGGGCCGGAGCAGGGTAACCACCCCACTACAGGAGCTAATTAGTGAAAAATTGGGTGAGTAGTTTGACAGGTGGCAGAGCCTGCGTAGGAGTACTGTGAGATTCCACAGTCTAGCTCAGTTTGTAAAGAGGAAAAGGGTTAAAAGCACCTAACAAATTGTTTGTTGTGGATTGTTCACCTAACCCTAGCATGGTTAATGGGCAATGGAAAAATTAGTCCTGATTTTCAAGGAGTGCTTCCCAAATCAGACTGACATATATTGACTCCTAGACTGAAGGCAAACGTACACAGCAACTGTAAAGAGGCACATTTTCAAATGTTCACATAAAGATGTATGTGGGCAAACCTCACATTTGTATATTCGCTTGCACATAAAAATGTAGGGCCAAATTTTCAGAACTATATGCATGCATTTGTGCATCTAATTTGCATGTGCAATTACTGCAATGTCATGTACAAAATGAGTAATGGTGTGCACTTGTATAACTAGTAATTTGCATTTATACAGACATGGCTATCTAGTCACTTAGGTGGGCTATTACTAGATTGCAAGCAAAACTGGGAGCAGTGTAAACAAAGGTCTAAACCAGTGGTCTCCAAACTTTTTTGATCGCGCACCCCATCAGTAAAAAATTTTTGAGCATGCACTCCCTGCTCCTGGCCGAACTGTCGAAGCCAAAAAAAAAAAAAAAAAAAAGTCGCTCGGACTCCCAGCCAAACTGCCGAGGGAGGGGGGAAAAAAAAAAGCGGTGCGGCTCCAGCAGCGCTCCTCCTGCCGTGCACCCCGAAGGATCCCTTGTGCACCCCCTGTGGTGCGCGCACCCTACTTTGGAGACCACTGGTCTAAACCCTTGTGTATGCACTATGCTGAAAATATGGGCCTGGATTGTGTGCGCAAATGTTGGGTTTGCATGTACAAAAAATTGTAGACACAAATGTAGAGTCTGGATGGTGGCTGCTTTAAAACAAACTGACTCACAACATTTACTAAATAGGGCCTAATTTTGCAAAATACACCTTCACCTTCTGTCTGGTAAAATTATTTCAAAGGTAGATGACATCATTTTTACTCTCTAGGGAAATATCTTACAATTATGCATGTTCATTCCCATCTCCAGCTATTAAGCACACACATATTAAGAGGTAAATGCCTAAAGACTGAATGGGAAATATAGCAAAGAGCTTTCTGTACTTTTCACTTGTATCCATGATTGTTTAGTTTTGCCTGACTCTGAAACTGACTCCCAATATTATGTTTAAGGAGGCCAAAATGAGAAGATCACCTGTTTCACCAGATAGTCTGATCCTCCAAAGACTGCTCAGGAAAAGCTCCCCTCTTTTAACTGCTATGGTTGACCCATGTACATCCTACTAGTAAGCAATGATGTTCATAATACTACTACCACCTTTGTCCTTCTCTAGTGCCTCTCATCTGAAAATCTCAAAGTGTTTTACAAACATTAATTATGCTTCAAAACACCTCTGCAAAACTAACAAGAACAGTATAAACAATGAGGAGTACTTGTGGGCATAAGCTTTCGTGGGCTAAAACCCACTTCATCGGATGCACGGAGTGGAAAATACAGTAGGCAGGTATAAATATACAGCACATGAAAAGATGGTAGTTGCCTTACCAAGTGGGGAGTCAGTGCTAACAAGACAATTCAATTAAAGTGGAAGTGGGCTATTCTCAACAGTAGAATACCAAGGGAGGAAAAATCACGTTTGTAGTGGTAATGAGGCCAATGTAATCAGGGTGGCCCATTTCAAACAGTTGACAAGGAGTGAGTAACAGTAGGGGGAAATTAGTATGGGGAAATTAGTTTTTGTAGTGACCCATCCACTCCCAGTCTTTATTCAGGCCTAATTTGATGGTGTCCAGTTTGCAAATTAATTCCAGTTCCGCAGTTTCTTGTTGGAGTCTGTTTTTTGAAGTTTTTTTGTTGAAGAATTGCCACTTTTAAGTCTGTTATTGAGTGTCCAGGGAGACTGAAGTGTTCTCCGACTGGTTTTTTAATGTTATAATTCTTGATGTCTGATTTGTGTCTATTTATTCTTTTGCATAGAGACTGTCTGGTTTGGCCAATGTACATGGCAGAGGGGCATTGCTGGCACATGATGGCATATATCACATTGGTAGATGTGCAGGTGAACAAGCGCCTGATGGTGTGGCTGATGTGGTTAGATACTATGATGGTGTCCCTTGAACAGATATGCGGACAGAGTTGGCAACGGGGTTTGTTGCAGGGATAGGTTCCTGGGTTAGTGTTTTTGTTGTGTGGTGTGTAGTTGCTGATGAGTATTTGCTTCAGGTTGGGGGGCTGTCTGTAAGCGACGACTGGCCTGTCTCCCAAGGTCTGCGAGAGTGAGGGATTGTCTTTCAGGATAGGTTGTAGATCCTTGATGATGCTCTGGAGAGGTTTTAGTTGGGGGCTGAAGATGATGGCTAGTGGTGTTCTGTTACTTTCTTTGTTGGGCCTCTCCTGTAGTAGGTGACTTCTGGGTACCCTTCTGGCGTTGTCAATCTGTTTCTTCACTTCACCAGAGTTGTAAGAATGCCTGATAGAGATCCTGTAGGTGTTTGTCTCTGCCTGAGGGATTGGAGCAAATGCAGTTGTATCTTAGAGCTTGGCTGTGGACAATGGATCGTGTGATGCGGTCTGGATGAAAGCTGGAGGCATGTAGGTAAGTCTAGCGGTCAGTAGGTTTCCGGTATAGGGTGGTGTTTATGGGACCATTGCTTATTTGCACTGTATTGTCCAGGAAGTGGATCTCTTGAGTGGACTGGTCCAGGCGGAGGTTGATGGTGGGGTGGAAATTGTTGAAATCCTGGTGGAATTCCTCAAGGGCCTCTTTCCCATGGGTTCAGATGATGAAGATGTCATCAATTGAGCGCAAGTAGAGTAAGGGCGTTAGGGGACGAGAGCTGAGGAAGCGTTGTTCTAAGTCAGCCGTAAAAATGTTGGCATACGGTTTACAAATGGTGAAACTGAGGCACAGAGAGCTGGGTACAGAATGCTGGCTGTTAGTCTTGTGCTATAAAGTACTAGACCATGATTTCCCCCTTGATACTCTCGGTGGCGATTTGTGTAAACCAGGGTTGAGGCTGCTGTTTGCAGGATAGTTATATAATTTCCTTTTATAAAATACCGGAAGAAAGTATTTGCCATTCTCATCTGGGTCAAACCACGGGTCTGTCAAGTCTGATATCTTGCTTCCTGCAGTGACCCACACCTGCCACTTCAAATGCCCCTCAATAATGCACCTCTGTCATTGTGCAACCTGTACATGGGGAAAAGAATTCTGTCTTAAGATGGGCAGATGAACTCTTTGCACTCTGCAGCATGAGGTTTGATCGCCCTGTTCATCATCTTATCTTCTACGGCTACATGTTACTAATGGTCTAAAAATTAGCCAATCTGCAAAAAATCCAGCCACTGGGTCTGTATGTTTGACTCAGTCACATCGCAATGCTGGCGCCGACACATTCAGAAACAGCCTGCACTTCATGTATTGTGAAAACAGGCACTGTGGCCGGGGTTCTCAAACTGGGGGTCGGAACCCCTCAGGGGGTCGCGAGGTTATTACACAGGGGGTCGCGAGCTGTCAACCTCCACCCCAAACCCCGCTTTGCCTCCAGCATTTCTAATGGTGTTAAATATATAAAAAGTGTTTTTAATTTATAAGGGGGGTCGCACTCAGAGGCTTGCTATGTGAAAGGGGTCACCAGTACAAAAGTTTGAGAGCCACTGCACTATGGTAACACAAATTAATAAATCTTAATAACGTGCCTGGTGCAGCCATGGGCTAACTGGGAATGTTATAGATTGTCCAGCCACAGCAATGGAAACACACACACCCCAGCTCAAGCAAGATATCCCAGTCTGCTCCATAAATGACAGGGGTGCTCCTTCAGGCCTGGAGATCAGGAGATCACATCTGTCAATGACAATTAGATACCAAAGGAGGCTCATAAGTGCCCACTAAACAGAGGAGAATTGCTGTATTTAAAAGACTTGAGGAAACATCTAGAAAGCTGACAAAAGTGACAATGAGGTTTGCCATTTTTTGTCTCGATGTCAGCCCTGCAGTCCCCAAAATGTTGAGCAAGTCCACTTTAAACCTCATTGTGGTCCATCATAAACTAGTGAGGGATGGCATATTTTGGGCCTGATATTCATAGCGCTTAGGGTGCTTAAAAGTATGTGCCAAAAATATGATGATGACTGTATATCGGGTCACTGAATACACAAATGCATTTATTTATCCATTCACAACCACAACTGCAGCAATGAGCACAAATTCTGTGTGAAAACTGGATGGACATTGTGCACATCCAATTGCAGGCACACAGGCAGATTTCCAGAAACATGCCTGCATTTGGTAGACAACGAGTTTTACCCTGTGATGGCTGTTCAGTGGCACATATGACAAGGGTTTGCTGGTCTCCATCCATTCCCTAGGGGATGAGGATCACACATCACTACATCCACCAGCTCAGCTGGCAATAACTGGCTTCCTTGCTGACAGCAGAGATCAAAGATTAGGGGCCTGATCCAGTGGCCACTGAAGTCAATGGAAATATCACAGTGGGCAATGGATGAAGCCCTAAACTATCCCCTCATCCCTAGACGCGATCCCTTAAGATCAGGGAGGAGGCACATTGATGGGGCAGGAACTTGCCATATGGCTGGATGGGTCATATCTGTTCTGTGGGCTTCAGTCTCCCTGGCAAAGCAGCACCTTTCCCTTTGATGCAATGGGAATAAAGATTCAGAGGGGCCTCTGCCTGCCTCTGTCTCCTGCCATTGTTCAACATGAACTTAATTATTACTCTATTAGACTGATTCAAAAAAATAATAGCTGCACCTGGGTTGAGAAACTGGTCTCTGGAATTGCCCCTGGGCTGCTGGGTAAGGCACTCAAGAATGCATCTTGAGACTGCCTCACTTGAGACACAGATACCAGTCATTAGCCCCGTGGTGGATGACTGCGAGCTCTTTGTGACAGACAGAGACACGCAATGCAGAAGGTGTATCCAATGAGGGGAAGGGGCAGGGCCTGGGCAGCCTGGGCTGGGTGTTGCCTTCTCCTCAATGTCTTCCTGTTACCAAAGGGGCTTCACTTCTCCTTTCCTTCTCACGGCATGTAGCTAACAGGAAAGCTGCTTCCATCCCGAGCCCGGGCACTGTGATCTCTTGGCACACACATTGGTTGCACAAGCTGCAAAGAGGGTCTCCTGTCACTTACTTGGATACCTTAGTCCACCCCACCCCCAGATCTCACTGCCCAGCCTGTTCCTTCCTCCTCTCCATTTCCCTGCTGTTGCGCAAGAAGCAGCATAGACAGAAAAAGTGAATGGTGCAAGCGTTTGCAAGGGAACTTCAGAGAGGGAGGGATCTGATGCTCCCCCCGTACATGGGGGTCATTTACGGGAGTTGCTGTCAACCAGAGAGGCAGTTTCTAAATGCAGCATCATATGTCCCCGGCTGCTGCCTCTTACTTAATCTCTGCTTCCTCAAATAGTGCCTGGTATTGGGTAAGAGCTTTTCTGGAGGTGACAGAAGCAAGAAAAGGTGCCAGAACAATACACTTGCCATTTCTTTAATGAAGAAAATGGAAAGTTTTAATTTATTCAAATGGGCAGAAACAGACCCATTTACCCGATTTCTCTGCCACCCCTAGAAACTGAGGAAGGGGTGAGGGGAGGAAGGTGGTTCTGATACATGCAATCAGGATCCATCAGAACTATCTCTGGTCTAGATTTTGCAAAGCTTCAATCCAGCCTATGATCTTGAAAAACCCAAATCACTCCCCCCTGGGATTCCTCCATCTCTTATTACTTCTGACTTTCGGGGCTTATTTAAAATAAACAAAGAAAAACCTGGCAACTAAATTAGGCCACAGTTTTCAAAAGTGATTAATGATTTTGGATGCCCAGCTTGAGACACCTCGAAGGGGTTTGATTTGTAGAAGTTGTTGATCACCGGCCCTCTGAAAATCAAGCGCCTTTAGGTGTCGCAAATTGAGCATCCAAAATCTGACGAACCCAGAATCAGTACAGTTGCTTATGAAAATCATGGCAGGAGAAATAGACGATCATTGGATTTTAGGGAGTGCCTTCCATACTAAATGCATGTCAGTGCAGTTAAGTGCACTGAATACATAAGCAAAGACATCAACCATTCATGTGTTCAGCAGTAGCTTCCAGGCAGCCTTGGACATTAGGATCAGGGTTGTCCAGAGAGGGAATGTTGACAAGGATGCTGGGATTTATTTCCTGTTTGTTTAAAAAAAATAAATCACAGGACCTTTAACTTCCCCCTGGGCAGATACCCTTTTGGCATATACTGGAAAGCACTGCAGCATTGCTCCCCTGTTACTGCATTGCAGGCTCAGTACTGCATACAGAACTAGAGGTGAGCCAAGTTTTCACATATGCCAACGGTGGTTAGCTCTTCGCCAGCAATAATTGATTTCTGTGGAGAGTTTAAAAAGTGGAACCACAGAATAGTTTTAGTTTGATGAAACTGGTGGGAAAAAAACATTTATCTCTCTCTATGTATGGGGTTTGAGCTCTAAGGCTTGGCAGGAGATTTGAAACACAGACTTTGGGAGCAAAGGCAAGAAGATTCTTCACCGAGCCTCACAGCCTCCTACTCATTATTATTATTATTTGTATTCCAGTAGCACCTGGGGCCCCAATCAGCGATCAAAGCCCCCACTGTGGTAGAAAATGTGCAGGCAAGTAATAGGAAAACAGCCTGTGCCCCAGAGGGCTTACAGTCTAGGGCCCTGATCCTACAAAGATTTAAGCACATGCTCAATCTGAAACATGCTACGTCAATGGGATTATTCATAGAGGTCAAGTTAACCATATGCACAAATATTTGCAGGATCGGTGCCTCAAACATTTATTACTCCAAAGCCATTGGTACTGAGGGTACGTCTATACTTACCTCCGGGTTCGGCGGTAAGCAATCAATCTTCTGGGATCGATTTATCGCGTCTTGTGTAGACGCGATAAATCGAACCCGGAAGTGCTCGCCGTCGACACCGGTACTCCTGCTCCGCGAGAGGAGTACGCGGCGTCGACGGGGGAGCCTGCCTGCCGCATGTGGACCCGCGGTAAGTACCTTGTAGTTCGAACTAAGATACTTCGACTTCAGCTACGTTATTCACGTAGCTGAAGTTGCATATCTTAGTTCGAACTGGGAGGTTAGTGTGGACCAGCCCTAAGTAGGGCTCTGATCCTACAGCCAGTAGTGCATGTGCATAGTCTACCTGTGGGAGGAGTCCTATTGATTTCCACAGGACTTCTCCCATGCATAAAGTTAAGCACAGGAGTAACTGTTTGCAGGATCAGGGCCTACATATATATATCATAAATGTTCTAGACTAAATATCTACATATGTCCTGATTTTCTCTATACCCCCATTTTACAGTAGCACCTAGAAGCCCCAGTCTAATTCATGCTCTGTTGGGCCATGTGCTATACAACCAGTAAGAGAGAGCTCCTGCTCTAAAGGGCTCACAAGCTAAACAGATTATACAAGTAAAGGCAGGGGAAACAGAGGCACAAAGTCAGACTGAGTTACCTATGGTCATGCAGCAGCTTGCTGGAAGAGCTGGGAATAGAGCCTAGGTGGATTTTTTGAGTCCCCATCCAGTGCCCTATTCACTGAACCACTTAAAGAGTTGATTTTACAAAAAATGCCAGAGGATCCCAAACAAGGGGTTTCAGACAGTCGGGTATTATACTAATAATGTTGCTATTATTAGTCTGAAGGACTCAAAGGCATATTGGATAAAAGGAAGTTTGGTACAGTTCAAACCACTGGGATTGAACGTGTAGAAAGCTGCTGATTACCTCACTGCAGAGCTAACTCCAGGAACAGAGTGTTGCTGGGCAAAAACCTCTTTACTCTTGCCCAGTGAGGGGCCTTGCATGAGGATACTGCACAAGAGTGCATTCATGCAACGTGTGGGCTCCCACTGGTGGAAGCAGGGTTTGTGGGCTTGATTCTGATGCTGCCTCAATATTTTATTGTAGAGAGGATCCTTCTATAAAAGAGGTGAGAATGGGTCTTTATTGCCATTGTTTTCAAGAAAGCAGATTCTTTGCTCTTAATTCTGTCTCCATCTGACAGGTTTACCGTCCTCATTATCCTTTGTATAAATATATTATGCCACCACCCAATCAGCCTCTGATAGGACAAAACACAATCTCTCCTTGCTCTCCCACATCAGAGCCCTGTAGGGACATGGCACTTGTGTGAGCATGACACAGCCCAACAATAGAGGTACTGTGCTGGCTGGTAGCCATGTGATGGGAGCTGAAGGAATAATATTGAACAATAGGGTTCATTATTGTTTCTCTAACATGCGAAACACCACAAAGGAAAGCACACCAATGTTATATAAATAACACTTCTGTTAAAATCAGAGCAGAATAGCAGATTAGTTCTTTGAAATGCCAAGACTGAGGCCTGGGCTACACTAGAACATTAGGTCGGTTTATCTATGTTGGTCTGGGGTGTGAAAAATCCACACCCGAGTGGTGGTGTTAAGTCAACCTAAGTCCCCATATAGACAGTGGTATGTCAATGGAAGAATTCCTCTATCACCCTAGCTACCTCCTCTTGGGGAGGTGGATTACCTATGGCGACAGGAGAACCCCTGCTGTTGGCGTAGGTAGTGTCTACACTGAAGTGCTGCAGCAGCACAGCTGTTGACATCCATACTTACGTCAACCTAGCTATGGATGTGTCTTCACTTAAATTTGGCTCCCACCAACATAAGTGCCCCACTACGCTGACTTAAAAACACCACCTCCACGAGCAGCGTAGAGTCGCAGTTGATGTTGTTAGGCCAATGCAGTGACAGTGTGGACACAGCATTGCTTTTGATGACTGTTACTGACCTCCAGGGGCTGTCCCACAATGCCCCACCCTGGCCGCTCTGGTCACCGTTGTGAACTCTGCTGCCCGGGGTTAGTTGACAGGAAGCCACCCCTCCCCTTTAAAGCCCTGTGAATTTTTGAAATTCTTTTTCCTGGTTGCCTGACTTGGTGAGCACACCTAGCAGCTCTCTCTTGTTGAGTGCAACTGCCCAGCTGATCATGCTAGCTACACACTCCAGACATACTCCTGCATGGAGTAGACAGGAGATATTGGATCTTCTGGGTCTGTGGAGAGAAGAGCTGTGCAGGCACAGCTCTGATCCAGCCGTAGAAACGTGGACCTCTATGAGCAGATTGCTTGGGGGATACAGGAGAAGAGCTACAACAGAGACCAGCAGCAATGCTACAGGAAAGGCAAGGAGGCACACCAGAAGGCCAGCGAGGTCAACAATCAATCTGGTGCTGAGCTGCAGACCTGCTATTCTTACAAAGATCTTCAAGCCATCTGTGGTAGGACACTTTCCCATGCCACTCAGTGATTACTTCAGCAGGCACCATTGCAGTACCCAGGTTAGCAGTGTACAGGCCCTGGCGGCATCAGGATGCCAGCAGCAGCTGTGCTCTCTCTGCCTCTGTTACCCTCAGGAATGAGATGTCAGCTAAAATCACTGTTCCCTGTGGAAAACAGTACCATTATTCAGTTCCATTGCCATATATTACTAGAATCATGCAAGCGAGCGATTCCCCCTCATTTCCCGAACCTCCCAGAGGGCCATATTCACCATGATTGGTGCTGTGACTAGAACCATGCTGTATCAATCCCAAGGAGAAGTGAGAATGCAGTGCTTACAACTTGTATGGATCAAGTGGAGTGAGTTCAGTATCCTAAGTTTTGATTTCTGTCATGAATACGCTAACATGGGTACCTCTGTGTGTTGTATCTTCAGCTGCTGGCACTGTGGCCTTGAGGGTCTCCCCCTCCACAGCCACAGAACACTTGAGCTAGATAAGGAGGAGAAAGAAGAGGACATGGGATGACATGAGATCCTGCAAGCCAGTGCTCCCTCAGAGAATGAGGACAGGACCCAGAGGATCACCCTTGCAGACAGCATAGAGAAGGAGAGAGGGGAGAGGAGAAAGGCGCAGGAAAAGGAGAGGGATGTGCAGCAGGAGATGCTTGTGTTTCTCAGACATCAAACAGAGATGCTGCAGACCTGCAGGTTCAGCAAACCTGTGCTCACCTCGAGCTGTAGCCCATAGAGAACTCGATATCAGGACGTCTCTATACCCCCCTCAACATTCCATGTGGCATCAGGGGTCAGTGAACTCCCTTACCACTCCACCCGGAGGAGGTAGGGGGGGATTAAAGACAATCCGAGCTTCACATACACTAACAGCAGCTTTCACTGGCCAGTGTATGTGTACCTGAAATGGAAGTGTGTATTCTTTCCCCTTCTTAAGTTCTGTTCCCTTAATTTACTACTTCACAACATATGTTGTCTGGTGCTTGGGGGGGTGTCAGACCTGCTCGTTTCCTGTTACTTCACTAGGTCACAGCACCCATCACATCACTCACAGATAATATTAATTGGTGCATTGACAGTGTTATATTCCTACACACATAGCAATCACTACAAGATTCAAACGAGGCCCTAAAACAGCAAGGCCAGGTAGAGCACACTACAGAAACACCTACTACTCCGGCTCACTATTAAAATGTTCTTTAAAAGCCTCCCTGAGCCACATACCTCTGCGCTGAGCTATTCTAATATCCCTCATACTTGGCTGTTCAAATTCAGCAGACATTCCCACCCTCACCTCGAAGGAAACTTTCCCCCCTTTGCTTCATTGATATTACGCAGGACACAGCAGGCAGTTATAATCATTGGGATATTTTTCTCACTGAGGCCCAATCTTGTAAGTAAACAACACCAGTGTCTCTTCAAACGACCAAAGGCACGTTCAACTGTCATTCTGCACCTTCTGAGCCTGTAGTTGAAAAGCTCCTTGATGCTGTCAAGGTGGCCGGTGTATGGTTTCATAAGTCAGGGGAATAAGGGGCAGGCTGGGTTGCCTAGAATTATTGTTGAAATTATTGGCATTTCAACATTCCCAATGATAATCCACTGGTCAGGAAACAAAGTCCTATGTTTTTAAAGATGTTTCCCTGGCCAGCCCACATTGATGTCAGTAAAGCATCCTGAGTGATCTACCAACACTTGCATAACCATAGAAAAATAGCCCTTTCTGTTGATGTACTCTATGACAAGGTGGTCTGGTGCCACAATAGGGATGTGTGTGCCATCTGTCGTTCCACCGCAGTTTGGGAAGCCCATTGCTGAAAAACCATCCACTATGTCCTGCACATTGCCCAGAGTCACAGTCCTGCATAGCAGAGGTGATTAATGGTCCTGCACACTTGCATGACAACAGTCCTTGCAATGGATTTCCCGACTCCAAATTGATTCCCGACTGACCAGTAGCAATTTGGTATTGCAAGTTTCCACCCTGCAATTGCCCCTTGCTTCTCAGCTGTCAGTATGGCTCTCATTTTGATGTCCCTACGCCAGAGGGCTATCTGCATACAGATCCAGGAATGTGGTCTTGCACATCCAAAAGTTCTGCAGCCGCTGATCGTTATCCCAAACCTGTGTGACACTGCGGTCCCACCAATCAGTGCTTGTTTCTCAGGCCCAGAGCCGGTGCTTCACCATCTCTAGCTGCTCTGTGAATGCCACCAATAACCTTTAATTGTTCCTTTCTCTGTCCCACAGCAATCTAGCCTCCAAGGAATTGTCATGTTCCCCGCAGCTCTTCTTGTAGCTCTGCAAATACTGCAGGATCATGCACTCTGTGCTTGCAATACTCATGACAATAGTGCACAGCTGTGCAGACTCCACGCTTCTGTCAGAGATGGCTGACAGCAAGGAAGGACACACCCATTTGTGGAATTTTGAAAAAAAGTCACGAAAATTATGGGATGCCGATGAAATTATGGGCTGGAGAAGACTGCATTATGGGAAGTTGACCCCATGCTCCCAGTCACCTCAGCGTGACTCATTTTGGCCCCACCAGGCATTGCAAGAACTTCCCAAGAGACCCTACACTGGAACGTGGCATGTTGCACAGCGGGATAGCTACCCATGGTGTACTGCACTCTCCATCGATACAAGTGCTCCTGATGAGGATGCGCACCGCCGACACAAGGAGTCAACTATGCACACGACACGCACAAGCAATGTAATAATTATGGCAGCTGTATGCCGATGTAACTTGGATCAACATAATTCAGTAGTGTAGACATGGCCTTAGACTGTCAGAATTTGGATGTAAAGGAGTGTTTTTTCAGCCCCTTCTTCCCCCACTACCCCAAAAAGGGGAAATATTTTGACTTCCCATCCAAGTGCTGATGGGACAAGTGACTTCATCTAATAGTGCAGCATATGGTTCCCTGCTATACCGTGCTGGGACACCATACAGCAGCCCACATAGTCTAAATGGCTCAAATATGAAGCTTGTAAAAAAAAATCTTAAATTTGTCATTGGTCATTATAACTTGTGGATAAATACATTTGTCCTGATGCGCTAAGGAAGGGAACGGTGTTATGTAGTGGATTGAGTACTGGCTCAGGAGATCTGGATCTGTTCCTGGCTTTGCCAGTGAGTTGCTGTATGATTCTGGGCAAACTACGTCACCTCTGTTTCTCCTCCTGCTCTTTGTCTTATCTATTTATATTGTAAACTCTTCTCGATTGGGACCTCTGGGTGCCACGGTAACCCAAATACATAATAATTCAAGTATCAATATTACTGTTTGGCTAGAGGGCAGCCACTTCACTGATCATTAAAACAATAAAAGAGAAAACAGCTCAACTGTTGAGCCGTGTGGTCTGTTAGAGAAGGAAACGGGAAACAAACGATACGCCTGGGTTCTGTTCCTGAGAAGGAGTGTGTCTAGTGCTTACCGCAGGGTGAATGACAGCCAGGATTCCTGGGTTCCGTCAGTAACTCACAATTTTATCATTGGGGAAGCCAGTTCACCTCCCTTTGCCTCAATCTCTCCATCTGGAAAAGAAGGGTAACCCCTTCACAAAGGCCGTGTGTGGCTTAACTAAATGTTTGCCAATCTCTTTGCGATCCTTACTCCTTTTTGTCGTACTTCTCATTTTTGTTTTGATTTTATGTGTGTATTAATAAGAGGTTAAGAAAAGTGAATGATTCAATTGCAAGTGGCATTTCATGCTCATGTTTCAATCTTTGCCTGTTAATATTCCCCACTTTAACATCTCCTTAACCTCTCTCTGCCAGCATCTGCAGTGGCCCCTATTGGCCAAGACTGGGAGCAGCACCACAGAACAGTAGCATCAAGAAAGACAAATCCTTGCCCATTAGCCACTTGCTTGTTGCAGTCCAAGTCCTACTTTCAAAGGGTGACATTGGCACCATGTTGCATTGAAACTCCTGGGAAGTCAGCTGTGATTCCAGAGCCTTCACGGTCTCTTTTAACATCAGCCAAGAGCTTGTGATTACAAATTAATTTTTAATTAAATTAGATTGAACAGGACGATCAGGGAAGCCTATAATAAAACCAACCACATGTTGCTGTCAAAGAGAGAATGAAACAGAAGGAATTTTTGGGGTGTTGGGCATAATGCGTCTGATCACATCTAGGCAGGTGACTAATGGGATAGGCTGGTGGTGACTAAGTGTCTACAAGTACGGTAAATGATTGAGGCGAAGCGGTAGGGAAAAGGGAGAGGCAGTGCACTTTGTGGGGGAGGGGAGCATCCTCCATCTTTATGGGGGAGGGGCTCTCTGTCATCATTCTGTTGCAGACAGAACATTCAACCCCTGGCGAAGGAGAACCTGCATCCTTATCTAGGAGCGGCATTGTGCTCAACTCCTGGGAGGGGGCACTTCACCTGACAAGGGACCATTGCGCTCAGCCCTGGGGGAGGGGATCACCCACATTATTATCCTAGGGAGCCCTTTAGCTCTCAAGTAACCTCCTTCAGTCAAACGCAGCAAGCTGTGGAGACAGCCCAGCATGGATGGGGCCGTTAAGGAGGGAAGGAATGGAGGGGGAGAAATATGGAGGATTCACAGGCAAAGTGGGCAAACCTGAGGAGAGCTGGGCAGCCCTTTAGTTGTAAGATCATGGGTTAGGGGTTTGACAGCCAGCCACAGCGACAAGGTTCTGAGACCTCAAGCCTTGAGGTATTTGGATCTGGAGTCTCCGTAAAATAGTCCTGCCTATAGCATATCGTTAGATGGGGCTTCACCAGCAGATCCTTTTCTTCCCATTGCAGTTATTCAGTGCATCAAAACAAAGGCCACTTCTGCTTTTGTGAAGAGATTAAACAAAAAGCAGACTTCAGATCAGTTCCTATTCTGGCTCCAGCTCCAAGGTGACGGATGCTATCAGTAGTAGTCAGTTTAGAGCTGTTATCTAGACTGGGGGAGGGACTGTCTCTTACCAAGTACATGTCCAGCACCCCATACAAAGGAGTCCCAATCCTAACTGGGGCTTGTGGGCAATCCTTGTAACACACTCTTGTAATGATAAGGAATTGATACAGCAGCTTTAAAGGGATACGTCTTTACAGTGGCCAGACACTGGCATGGATTTAATCCACTTGATGATCTGGATCTTGACATTATCTCAAATGAAACACAAACAAGCAGCCAGCTGCAGCAAGGCTTGTCCTACCAGTTTGCAAAACCTGCAGCTGCCTCAGCTGAGAAAGGGGTTGCCATGCCTTCTCCAGATTCCTGACCGGAGCTTGGAAGAACCAAAGAAGAGCTTGACCTCAGAGAATCCACCCCAGATAAGCCCCCTGCTCGCTGGGACTTGGGGGTTTAATTGGACACCCAGGCAGCTCAGATACAATCAGTAAAGCTCAGAGGTGAACCTGTTTAAGCCACACAGGTGTGAGCTCAGTTGGCACTAATGTTACAGAGAAGGTTCAGAGAATCTATACTCTTGTGCTGCTTCATCGTGCTAGAGACATTGCAGCATACTGATTGCCATACCTTTGGAAACGCACCCGGGGTTACCAGCTGTCAGTGCCTGTGATCTAATTGTGCAACAGGAGCAGAAGACATTATCCCTTAGTTTTTGTTGAACTCTCACTAATATGTTTCACCATATAGGAAGTGACTTTCTGGGATGCATAGGGAGTGATGCCGAAAATAATTTGGGGGGTGGGGGAGGGAGCTTGGTTCTGATGTTTCCAAGTAAATAGAGATAAGGCGTATAGAAGCTCCTCTGGAAGGGACATTAGCAAAGCCTCAGCAAATTAGTTTTACACCAGAAAATCGACATGGAACGGAAACAAGGCATTCAAAGCAAGGATGCGCTTTAACTAGGCACAAAGCCGAGGCGATTTGACAAGAAATGGAGTTGGTTCCAGAGTAGCTAATTCATTTCCCCTTATCTTCCCTTGGCAGGGGCTAGCTGCTTAAAGACCACTTGATGTGCGCCTGCAGCTTCTCTCCCTCCCTCCTTGCAGGAAACAAAAGTTAGTTCTGTCACAAACTACTCTGGCTCCCCATGGGCCACTGAGAAATGACTGGGGGTTTCTCTGACACCCCTGCATCCTGCAGGGCTCAGGAATATTTGCTCTCACTCTAAGGCCAGGTCTACTCTTAAACCTTTTGGCAGAAAAGTCCTTTAGGGTTATGATTTTTATGACCTTTCTATGCCGATAAAAGCCCTAGTGTAGATGCAGTAATACCGGAATAAAAAAGTGCTTTTGCCAATGTCGTTTATTTTGCTCAGGGAACTGATACAAGCTATACCCACAGAAGCATATTTTTTCTTGGTATAAGCCTCATCCACACTACGGGTTTGCCAAGCTGTATGTCCTAGTATAACCTTTTCTAGCATAGCCTAGGCCTAAGATGTTCTCTTCTCCCCTCACAGTCTCACATTCCCAGCAGTTCCCTAGTCACAGTGGAATCACAGCAGGAGATATTTCACTCTGTTGCCCAGTGTCCTCAGTTCACCTGTCTGAGGAGATTCTCTGTCAGTTCACCCAGGTTACAGGCATCTTCCCCTCAGTTCCCCGAGACCCAAGCATCCCCCTGCTTCATCCACACTGGTGCCACTGTTTCATCTCCCAGCCTGCTGGGTATTTTTGTCTCCCTCGTGCTTGCCCTCTGCATTCCATTTGGAGGCTACTCATACTCCGAACATGACATGTTCTGCCTGATGCAGGACAGTTTGTTTCTCTTAGGATCACAGAAGTCAGAGACTGGAAGTCTTATTAGAACATTCTTTCTCTTCTGTCAGATGCTCTCCATCTTGTGACAGCCTGCAATTCTATCTGCTGTGCCATGTGCCAAGTCCTGGCAACAGCCCTTCCAGCTCCCCGACCAGGACTTTGGAACAACCAGGGAAGAGGGTGGCCCTGATAGTCTGTTTATACTGAGCCTAATGCATGCTAGGAGTGCTACAGCTTCTAGCTTGCACCTCAGTGCTTTGATGTGTGTTTCCAACAGCCACCCAGTAAACACCTCCAGTTTACTCTCTGCTCTGGACTCCTCAGTTCATCCTTTTTTCTCTGTTCCATCTTTTAGATTGTAATCTCTTCAGAGAGGGGACTGGCTCCATTGTGTGTGTCTTGTATGGCACCAAGTACATCACCAGCTCTAAATAAATGACAACAACAACCTGGGACACAACCCAAAGCAGGCCTAGGGAACGCAAGGCACCCAACTCTAAGGAGCTACATCCCCTGGGTTATCATTTAGAAAGATGTGGCACATTTTGCTACAGAGACGACCCCTCTGAAGGACCCCTCTGAAAGATAGACAGCGACCTGGCTTGTCAGCTTGGTTGTTGGCATCTGCTGTGGAGGTAGGGTGACCAGACGTCCCATTATTATCGGGACTGTCCCAATATTAGGGGCTTTTTCTTTATAGGATCCTATTACTTGCCACCCTGTCCTGATTTTTCACACTTGCTATCTGATCACCCTATGTGGGGATGGCCTACTGATCCAGGTGGATGGTCAGCACTTCACAACACATGTACAAAGCTCAGGGCATCTTCATCGGAACCACAGGCACAATGTGGACCATGCAAACTGGACTTTTGGGGCAGGAGTGAAAAAGAGGCCCAATGAGTATAAACCTATTCATGTCGTCTGAGTGAATGTTGTGACCATTCCTCAGCTGGCCATGGGGATTGCGATTGCCAGAGGCAAGGCAAGGATTAATACAGGCTATCTTGGCTGAAGAAACAGCTTCTTCTCTAAAAGAAAGTCCATTGATGTAATACAGAAAGGCTGGTGGTGGATTGGCGTCACATGGTATCATTTAGGCAGAGTCCAGTCTAGCAGTGAAAGGGCTTTGAATGTTGTCCTGTGAGGAACATGGTTGAAATCCTGTGAGCTTTGAAATGGATGGCTCAGTAAGAGAAGGGGAGACTCGTCCAGCCCAGTATTAGCCACCTGGATGTGGATGATTGCTCAATACATGCAAATGGTAGCAGAGAACAGCCTCATACTGGATAGCCTAAGCCCTGGTCTACGCTACGAGTTTAGGTCAAATTTAGCAGCGTTCGATTGATTTAACCCTGCACCCGTCCACACGATGAAGCCATTTTTGTCGACTTAAAGGGCTCTTAAAATTGGTTTCTGTACTCCTCCCCTATGAGGGGATTAGTGCTGAAATCGACCCTGCTGGGTCGAATTTGGGGTAGTGCAGACGCAATTAGACGGTATAAGCCTCCGGGAGCTATCCCAGAGTGCTCCATTGTGACCGCTCTGGACAGCACTCTCAACTCAGACGCACTGGCCAGGTAGACAGGAAAAGCCCCGTGAACTTTGGAATTTCATTTCCTGTTTGGCCACTGTAGTGAGCTGATCAGCACAGGTGACCATGCAGAGTTCATCAGCACAGGTGACCATGGAGTCCCAGAATAGCAAAAGAGCTCCAGCATGGACCGAACGGGAGATACTGCATCTGATCACTGTATGGGGAGACGAATCCGTGCTATCCGAACTCCGTTCCAAAAGACGAAATGCCGGAATATTTGAAAAAATCTCCAAGGGCATGAACAACAGAGGTTATAATGAGGACCTGCAGCAGTGCTGCGTGAAGCCTACCGAAGAACCAGGGAGGCAAACGGCCACTCCGGGTCAGAGCCCAAGACATGCCGCTTCTATGATGAGCTGCATGCCATTCTAGGGGGTGCGCCTACAATTACCCCACCCTTGTGCTTCCCTCCTCCCCCACTCCTCCCAGGCTACCTTGGCAGTTATCCCCCCATTTGTGTGACAAATTAATAAAGAATGCATGAATTTGAAACAACAATAACTTTATTGCCTCTGCAAGCGGAGATCAAAGAGGGAAGGGGAGGGCAGTTGGCTTACATGGAAGTAGAGTGAACCAAGGGGGCGGGTTTTCATCAAGGAAAAACAAACAGAACTTTCACATCATAGCCTGGCCAGTCATGAAACTGGTTTTCAAAGCTTCTCTGATGCACAGCGCGCCCTGCTGTGCTCTTCTAACCACCTAGTGTCCATAATCAGCGGTCAGGCGATTTGCCTCAACCTCCCAACCCACCATAAACGTCTCTCCCTTACTCTCACAGATATTGTGAAGCACACAGCAAGCAGTATTAATGATGGGAATATTGGTTTCGCTGAGGTCTAACCGAGTCAGGAAACTGCGCCATCAAACTTTTAAACGTCCAAAGGCACATTCTACCACCATTCTGCACTTGCTCAGCCTATAGTTGAACTGCTCCTTACTACTGTCCAGGATTCATGAACCATGGGAGCAAGGGGTAGGCTGGGATAGGTGCAACCGCGCGGTGCTGCCGACTGGGAGAGCAGCCTGCGGCAGAAACCTCCAGCTGGCATGATATTCCAGGCAGGACTGAATCTCCATTAGATGAAACTTAAAGAAGAGAATGACCTGGAGTCATTCCCATTTTTGTCCAGGCGCCCCCGACCAACCTAACTGAGGTCGGCCAGGAGCACCCATGTCTGCCCAGGCGCCCCCGACCAACCTAACCGAGGTCGGCCAGGAGCACCCATGTCTGCCCAGGCGCCCCCGACCAACCTCACCGAGGTTGGCCAGGAGCACCCATGTCTGCCCAGGCGCCCCCGACCAACCTCACCGAAGCCGGCCAGGAGCACCCATGTCTGCCCAGGCGTCCCCGACCAACCTAACCGAGGTCGGCCAGGAGCACCCAAGGGACGACAACGATGACAGCTAGCAGTCATATTGCACCATCTGCTGTCCACGAGGCAAGGCAAGGGGATGCTGCTGTGT
Organism: Malaclemys terrapin pileata; assembly: GCF_027887155.1. Taxonomy (NCBI): domain Eukaryota; kingdom Metazoa; phylum Chordata; order Testudines; family Emydidae; genus Malaclemys; species Malaclemys terrapin. The sequence continues at coordinate 16,615,517 of NC_071516.1, read as the reverse complement.
AGCGTCTGCCAGCAGCGCCCAGGAGACATACGGTGACAGTGAGCTGAGCGGGCTCCATGCTTGCCGTGGTATGTCGTCTGCATGGGTAACCCAGGAAAAAAGGAGAAACGATTTTTTGCTGTTGCTTTCACGGAGGGAGGGTGGGAGGGGAGCCTGACGACATGTACCCAGAACCACCCGCAACAATGTTTTTGCCCCATCAGGCATTGGGAGCTCAACCCAGGATTCCAATGGGGGGCAGAGACTGCAGGAACTGTGGGATAGCTACCACAGTGCAACGCTCTGAAAGTCAACACTAGCCTCGGTACTGTGGACGCACTCCGCCGACTTAATGCGCTTAGTGGGGATATACACAATCGACTGTATCAAATCGATTTCTATTAAATCAACCTAATTTCATAGTGTAGACATACCCTTAGAAACCTGACTGTGAGAAGGTTAAACATTTGCATGCCATGTCCCTCCAGGAATTGAAAGACTAATTGTGTGAAGTGCTTTGACTTCCAGGGAACTGAGCTGTAAACAACAGCACACAATCTAGGATTAGAACAGTGTATCATATCTGACAAATCTTCCACACAGACAGTGCCAGGCAAGGAGCTTGTCAAAGAGACATCTGCAGCTGTTCCCTTTTCAGGCTGTTTACTCTGCGGAAGGATTTACCATCTGTGCAGAAAAACAATACGCACACACTAGAAATCAGTATCTGTCTGAGGAGGGATGGTCCCAAGGCTAAACAGGACTGGCAAGCAGGAGATTTGGATTCTGTTCCTTATTCTGCTACAGGGTCTCTCTGTGACCAAGGGGAAATCACTTAACTGCTCTGCACTTCACTTTCCCGTGTCTTCATAAATGGGGATAACATTGCTACTTCAGAGGCACTAGGAGGGTTAGTTTGTTCATGTTTCTATGGTGCTTTGAGATCCTTGGACAGCAGTGCTAACACAGAACAAAATAGTATGCAATTCCTCACCATTTCCAAAGCTTTGAGAGCAGATCAGGCCAGTCTCTTTTATGCATGGAAGCAGAAGGAGTAGAGCCTCTCACCAACACCTGGAAAACTGTCCAAAGAGCCAGTTCACATTGCGTTCATCTCTGGTTCAAACCCTAGAGGTGTTCACATTATAAAGGCTTGACCCCTATCTTCTGATCTGTCATGAGCTACCCTGGAAGGCATGTTGGAAACATTTGGCTAGAGAGAGATCGAGATCAATCTTATCCAGGGATTAACTAAATCTTCCTATCCAAGCATCCCCAGACTTTGTGATCTTTAAATTCTGATATGAATTTTGCAGCTTGAGTCCATCTCTATATTTAAAAGGGTGCAGGCTGGGAGGCCTCAAAAGAAAATCTACCCTTGTAGTTTTGCTTTTCAAAGTCTAGGTAGCTTATTTACATGGTATGTTTCCACCATGCAACAAATTCTTCAAAACTTTTGTTTTCTTAGGGCTTTTCTTTGTGTACTGTGACAGCTGTGCCGCTGTAGCGCTTTAGCGAAGATGCTCCTGCACCGAGAGAGCTTCTCTTGTCAGCATAGGCGCCAACACAATGGGTCATCCGGGGCTGGAGCCAGGGCCGCCTAGAGAATTCAAGGGGTCTGGGGCAAAGCAATTTTGGGGGCCCTTTAATTAATTAAGTGCCTTTTTAATTTTTACTCACCCGGCGGTGCTCCGGATCTTCGGCGGCACTTCGGTGTCGGGTCCTTCACTCGCTCCGGATCTTCGGCGGCACTTCGGTGTCGGGTCCTTCACTCGCTCCGGATCTTCGGCGGCACTTCGGTGGCGGGTCCTTCACTCGCTCCGGATGTGTTCAGCGGCACTGAAGGACCCGCCCCTGAAGTGCCGCCAAAGACCCAGAGCGAGTGAAGGACCTGCCACCGAAGTGCCGCCGAAGATCTGGAGCGCCGCCCTCTTCAGTAAAGCGCCGCTGGGTGAGTATATTCTGCAGGGCCAGGGGCCTGGGGCAAATTGCCCCACTTGCCCCCTCCACCCCCCCCCGGCAACCCTGGTTGGAGCACCCACAGGGAAAAATGGTGGGGGCTGAGTACCCACCAGCAGCTCCCCCATCAGCGCCCCCCCAGCGCCTCCTGCCTGCCGCAATCAGCTGTTTTGCCGCATACAGGCAGGAGGCTCTGGGGGAAGGAGAGAGGGGGGAGGAGCGAAGACACAGCACGCTCAGGAGAGGGGGCAGAACTGGGTGGGAAGAAGCAGTAATTATGCTGATAGGAGCAGCTCTCCCATCGACTTAGCTCGGTCTACACAGGAGGTGGGAGTTAAATCAGTATAACTACGTCGCTCAGGGGTGTGGATTTTTCATACCCTGGGAGTGATGTAGCTATACTGATATAGGTCTGAAGTGTAGACCTGGCCTTAGTCACAAGCAGTAACACCAAACCCATGTGAAGGAATAAAGTGGAAGGAAGAGGAAAGAAGGAATTGTATATCGCACATAGGAATGAGAGATTATGAGCCCTGCCTACAATCACGTATATTACAGCTAGGAACAATGTGAGCTTTCCCACATAGCCCTGCCAACATAGCTCAGTCGTAACTTGCAACAACCTAAATGCTATTCCAATATCAGTCTTCTCCTCGACAGAGATTCCCAAGTGTCACCAATGCATGCTGTGATGAGTGGATGATCACATTCATTTTAGTTATGACTTAATGCATAGCTAAAGAAGAGTGGTGCAGGACCTCATTACCTATCACCTTGCTTGTTAGATGTATTTTGCAACAATTACAGAGATAGCAATTGCATGTCTAAACAAAATTAAGCAGATTGATTGTTTATAGATTCCACGTGAATGGGAATTCCAAAATCCTATTCCCACCCACTTATATTTAAACTTGGATCTGAAGTTTAGAGGGTTGGGCCTATTTCTAGAAGGGAGACCACCACCTCATTGCATATAGTCTGTTCAACAACCAGCAGATGGTAACAGCTTCATACCATGCTGGAAATAATTCTGTAACCCAGACAACATTGGGTATCCAAAAGGTTAAAAGTGCTTTAATTATACCTGGTTCACTGCAAGAATGCTGTTCTGGGTTGATTGGGGTTTGTTATTTTGGAAAGTATGGAGGGAAACTTTTAACAATCGCAATACAAAAGAAATAAGTGAAATCCACAGCTGCTTCAAAGCACAAAATGTGAGGAAAATGGCATTTTCTCTGCAGAGGCGCTTGTGCAAATAATTCTGAGCTGTTCTGGTTGGGCTTGTGTTCCCCACCCCCTTGAGTTTTGGGCGAGTCTACACAGGGACATTCAGGAAAATTAATCTGAATTAACTAAAGGTGTGACTATAAAGTGGATTAGTTAAACTGCCTTACACCATGTGGATACTCTCATTCAGCATTAAGATGGCCTTAATTCGGTTCAGTACAGTAACTCCTCACTTAACGCTGTAGTTATGTTCCTGAACAATGTGACTTTAAGCAAAATGATGTTAAGCGAATCCAATTTCCCCCTAAGTATTAATGTAAATGGGGGGGCTAGGTTCCAGGGAAATTTTTTTCACCAGACAAAAGACTATATATATATATATATATATTATACACACACACACACACACACACACAGTTTTAAACATACAATTTAAAACTGTAAACAGCGATACTGATTGTGAAGCTTGGTTGAGGTGGTGAAGTCAGAGAGAGGGATATTTCCCAGGAAATGCCTTACTGCTAAATGATGAACTAGAACAGCTGAGCCCTCCAGGGTTAACACATGGTTGTTAATGTAGCCTCACACTCTACAAGGCAACACAAATGGAGGGAGGGGAGACAGCATGACAGACAGAGACAGAGACATACACCCTGTGTGAGAGAGAGAGATGTGCATTGTCTCTTTAAGTACGCTGACCGCACTTTAAGTACATTGCCTTTTTAAGTAGATCAGCAAGTTGAGACAGCAATTGCTGGGAACAAGCTCCAGGGCTGCCCCGGGGGGGGGGGGAGGGGAGCAAGTGGGGCAATTTGCCCCAGGCCCTGCAGAGGCCCCCACGAGAATATAGTATTCTATAGTATTGCAACTTTTTTTTATGGAAGGGGCACCCGAAATTGCTTTGCCCCAGGCCCCCTGAATCCGATGGGCAGCCCTGACAAGCTCCCTCTGTCCTGAGCCCTGTTGTGTCCCCCACACTCTACGGAGATGGGGTAAGTGGGGGGCAGAAGCGGGGGGAGGGGGATACCCTGACATTAGTCCCCCTCTTCCCCCGCCCTGCACAGCAAGCAGGAGGCTCCCAGGAATAGCACATGGCAGTGGAGGGAGGGACAACTGAACTGCCAGCAATTGCTAGCCTGCTGGGCAGCTGCTGCACAGGGAATTTAGGGGAGCGGGGAGCTGATAGCAGGGCTGCCAGTCCACCTTGGTTCCAAGCCTCCACCTGCTAGTTGCAATGGGCTGCTCTTCCTGCAAGCAGTAGACAAAGCAGGCAGCTGCGAAACAACATTATAAGGGAGCATTGCACAACTTTAAACAAGCATGTTCTCTAATTGATCAGCAACGTAACAACGAAACAACGTTAACCAGGATGACTTTAAGTGAGAAGTTACTGTATAGGGTTTGTCTACATGAACATTTAGTTCACAGCAAGCTGGGGTATGAATCTACCCCACACTAGCCTGCCATGGACTAACTCTCTGTATGGAATCTGCTAATGTGCATTTCTAGTTTCTAACCAGTGGACCAAATTTGGTGATGAATCCTGGTCATGTGCCATCTGAGGCATGTTGCGCATAGACTAAGAAGAAGAAGAATGTGCTTTGATCTTGTGCTGTTTCAAAGAGGCGGGGGGGGGGGGGGGGCAGAGAAAGGAGGTAGATTCACACCCCAGCTTGCCATGAACTAATTGTTCAAATAGAGAAGTCCTTAGCTCAAAAATGAATTAAGAAACACTGAATTAAGGCCACTTTAATTCTGAATGAGAGTATTCACACAACAGTTTAATGCAGTTTAACTAACCCACTTTAAATTCACATCTTTAGTTAGTTCAGATTAACTTTCCTGAATGTCCCCATGTAGACAAGCCCTTGAATGCAAAGGAGATAAAAAATCTCAAGCAAAGCTCAGTCAAGGCCCATGAGTTTCATGTCACATTTCACATGATCTTAATGCACAACCACAAATTGCCCCAGCTGGTTCATACGAAACTCGTCTCTGGTTTGCTCAAAAGATTCATGAGCCTTAATCTACTATCCCTGCCCGTGGGGTGAACACTGAATTTGTAACAAAACACTAAAGTAGGGGAGGTTTGCAAACATCTCTTTAAAGCTCAGCAAGGTTTCTGTGTTAAAAAGTTAGGATTCAGGTCACAGATGAATGTATAGGTATTGTGGCCCAGAACCAGTGTAATATGTAGGATTTAATCCTGTTTGGACAAAACACTGAATTACTGTAGGCTAAATACCACCATCAGTTACACTGGTGTATAACTGTGTTGACTTATATAGGAGCAGAATTTGATCCTACAAAGGATCTAGTGTCAAATTTGGGTCCCACTGAAGTCAGTGTTTTTCCCAGAGCATGGTAGATATGTTGTGAACACCACATTCTGAATTCAATCGCTTTTCATTGAATATCGGCATGTTCTGTTCCCTCATTTTAATCATCCCATTGTAGTTGATTATTTACACAGCAAAACTAAATTAGCCATTTCTGATTCGTTATTTCTTTTAATTTTGCTCTCATTATTCAGCCCTAAAATATCTTGTTTTTGTTTTTATTGCCCTGTAATGAGTCACTGGCTTATTTAATTTAATTTCATCGTAACTGTTATCTTTTCATTCTAGTTTTTTTCCACTTGGTTACTCATAAGACCACAAGATATAAACAGGACACAGTTGCTTGGATCACTTCTGCATATTTTTTTCAGAATAGCACCAAATCAAGGCAATTCATTCCATGATCTTCACTTTCCTGAGAACTGGATTTCTTTTTTTAATGGAAAAACAAGGGGGTTGGTTTGTTTATGAAAAGTATGTGCTTTTCACCAGAAATTTTGAGATTTAACTGAAAACTGGTTTTGGCCAAAAACTAGCTTTCAGTCACAAATTTTGGAGTTTTTGTTTGAAAATTTGCCATGGAACATCCCTTCCCCTCCCCCATTTTCCAGTTAGTTCTATCTCCAGCCCCTTTGCATTTGCTGGGGGTCTTGAGAGATGAGGGTCTCTCTCACTGGACCTCTGCTGTTTCTTGTTTCAGACAAGCCAGGAATTCCAGCAAGAGCAGCCTCTCATGGTATCTTGGCACTTCCCCTTAAAGAGTCAGCTGAAACTCGGAACCTAGTACTCTTTTTTCCCCTCAAAACAACAGAAAGGTTTGGTTAGAGTTTAATTCAAGTTTTGGAGGGGAAGAGTGTGATGTATTTAGATAGTTCCTTAATTTATGCTTTTGTTTACAGTGTACTGCACCTTTAAACCTCTGAAGACTCTGCTGTCTGCTAACAAGGGCGGTCATTTTGGGTTCAGTTCAGTGCAGCATAGCCTGCCACAGTGGACGGATGGACAGACAGACAGACTTTTCATAAGTAAAGCTGTGCGAATAAACAGATTTCCGTGGACCAAACCAAAAAATAAAAATAAAATTCAGTTCAAACTGAAACTGTTTCCCCCCGCCCTGTTTTTCTCACTGAAACACAAAACTGAAAAGAAAATTAGTTTCAAGAGAAACATTAGTTCAACTCCAAGTTATTTTATTTTTTTCAGATTTTTGTTTAGTTTTGAGTAATGTTTTGGATTTTTTTCAGCTTTTTTATTTGTTTCTTTGGTTTTAAAAGTAGATGTTTTGAAACAAAAATTCAACATTTAGATATTTCTGGGGGGGGGGGGGGGGGGAGGGGTCTGTTTTTTCCCCAGTCTTTTCACCAAATTCTACCCAAATTTGTGAATAGTTTTGGTGGCCTGAAAAAATCATTTTTCACCAAATTTACCATTTGCCAATATTTTTTTGTCCAGCTCCACTTATAAGGCATTTACTTCTGTTCTTTCTTTTTTTGTTGTTCTCTTCTTCTAAACAAGGACTGTGCTGACTGAATTTCCATTTCCTTTGTGTGTGAGAGAAAATTGAACAGTTCAGGGAAGCTTGTATTTTTCATGAGGCAATTTGGCAATTGTTACAAAGGGTCTGTCTAAACGAACATTTATTTTTGTGTCAAGCTGGAGTGTAAATCTACCCTGTGCTAGCCTGCCGTGTTCTAACTGTCCATGTGGACCCTGCTGCCATCCACTGAAAGTTCTCTAGAGTGTGGTGACTAGGCTTGGCAGAATTCAATTTTTTTTTTTTTTTTTTTTTTAATAATTTCTATTTTTTAAATTTTCACAGTTGCAGGAAACTATCAGGAGGTCAGACAATGGGGGGGGGGAGTCAGAGAATAATTACTTAATGACAGTAGATGTTCAGAGTCAAAAAGTAAAAGCTTTATAACCATTAAAAAACAAGCCATCAACAATACATGTTAAAATATACCTTAAATCAAACTCTCATTTAAAGTTCTCAAGCAGCCTTTTTTTATTTTAGTTTTTTAAACTTTGCCCACCTGTAAATTTCAATTTTCACTGATGGAAATATTTTTAGGTGGTTTGTGTCTGTATGGAGAAATCGATGTTCATTGGCATTTATCAATAGAAACCGAATACTTCTAAGCCTACCTTTGATCTAGTGGATTAATAAGCACTAGAGAACTTCTAGCTCATGGCAGCAGCGTCCAGATGGATACTGCTTGCAGGGCACATTAGTGTGAGGTAGATTTACATCCCAGCTTGCTGTGCACTAAGTGTTTGTATAGACAAACCATTAGATGCAACCTGTGTGGTATGTAAATGTGAGGTGGAGATGAAGGATCTTTGCCTATATGCAGTTCTGGCATGAAACGAAGAGTAAAGAATCTTCCATACTGGCATGAACTGCAAAACCTGAAGAGTATCTGCAATGAATCTGCATGAGACCAGAACTATTGATACTCAATACCACAGAACTGCTAAAGAATGGTGCCTTTGCCCAGGAGTGTTCAGTACGCTGGCTGTGCTGAACAGAGGTCCTTGGAAAGGTTTGCACTGGTAACCTGGGAGCAGCCATTTAGAATGCTGAATTCTAGGATTATACCTACGTGCTGCTGGGAATGGTGTTAATGCGATGACCCTTTGAGTCAGCAGAGAGCCAATCCCCGTGCATGGTGGTAGGAGGCACTCTGGTGCTGGGAATGCCATCTTGAGGATGAGATGCAAAACTGAACTCCTGACCAGTGTGGTCATTTAAAAATCCTGTGGCTCCTTTTGCAAGAGTTAATGCCTGTACTGAAGTCAGATTCCAGGCTGGGTAATTCCACTCTGCCTTTCTAAAATTCCCCTACTAGTTTCAGACAGATGCAACATTCTTCACTTCCCCCACTAAAAGACTGCTGTGTTCTGTTGCCCATTTGCTGTGTTTCACTCCAGAAGTAGCTGCAATCCAGTGGAATGAATGACAACACTTAGGGCAATCAGTAAAGTCCATGAAGGACTTTGGACTCTGTGAGGATGGAAGGTGCCAACCATGTGTAAAGACTGTTACACATTATCCCATGGTGCAGCACTCCATGGTAAAAGGCTAACTGACGTTAGAAGGGGGGACTGAGCTTCTAGAATAGCCTATAAATATGGGCCAGTGGATAGGTCCGCTGATGAGGAGGCAGAGGACCTGGGTTCTATTTCTGGCCCTACCACTGATATGCCATGTGATCTTGGGCAAGTCACTTAAAACCTGATCCAGCTCCCACTGAACTCAGTGGATGTCTTTCCTTTGACTTCTGTGGGAGTTGGCTTGGGCCGTTAACCACTGTGCCTTAGTTTCTCCATTTCTAAAATGGGCATAACGACACATACCCAGCTAAGTATCATTAATATGTATCATAATGGTCAGTTTCAAAGGGAGATGTGTTCAAATTTCTCTTTTCTTTCAACAAATCTAAACCAATGGACCAGCACATTGATCAATCACTTTTATATCGGATTCTGTACCAGCAACTGGGAGTTTGGGAGTAAAAAGAAATAAAGCCAGCCACAGCACTGAAAAGCATGATCAATGAGAGAGAGCTGTAGCTGGGTCTTCACTCACGTGCAGAAAAGTGAATGTAAAATCAATTACTTTAGGAGAAACAATTTACTGAAAAAAATATTTTTTATTGAGAACCAGCCAATTCAGTCCTTGGGCTCATTACCAATATATACAGCCAATTAGTGCCACTTGCCATGGGTTACTACTGCAATGTGGCCATCTGTCTGTTGAGACTAAACCAGCTCCTTTCATACAGAACACCAAAATGGCCCTCAGTTGGTAACAAAACCTGCTGATTCTTCTGCACTGATACACACAGAATTTCCAATCTATTCTATCAGTAACATCCTGAATGTATATAGCATCTTGTATTCTGAAAGATCCCCAAGGGCTTTTATAAATTAAGCAAGCTCAGATACAAATTATGGGCCAGATTCTATCACTACATTAGGTTACCAGTGATGATGTGTGAAACGCCAACAATGTGCTAGCATTTTGTAACACACACCGGTGTAAATCCAATGTTCGGAATTTACACCAATGTAACTGAGTGCAGAATCTGACCCTCCATACACTGAACCACAACTGAAATGCAGCCACTGCTGGGATAGAACACTGCAGTTGCTTAGCAGCAAACAGCAAAACTAACTGAAGAATGCAAATGAATAAAGTTCCCGGGGAGTATTATTAAGCACAGCCTAAAAACTAGCAATGACATAAAACTCAATTGGGGCGGGGGGGGGGGGGGGGAGATGATCCTCTGGGAGAAATGCTTTGCTCTTTCTGCCATTCATAGATCTTCTGAGACTCAGTAACGCTCACAAAGTAAAAGAATCCCAGTGAAAGCTTTTTTTGGTCTCCGTTCAAGTTCTAACAAAATCTGTTTACTGAACTTGTTGACCCCTTTCCTGGAATCTGCCCTGAGTTTCCCAGAACTTTGTATCATGTGGCTCTTTGGTCATTAATAACTGAATATGACACAGCAGTTTAGACACACAGCAGCCGCCCCTCACGTTAAAGCAGGCGCCAGGACAGAGCACAGCGCACATAAACATTTCAGCTGGGGCTGCAGGATCCAGTCCTGGAGCAGCGCTGCCGTGAAGCAGCAGCAAGCAAAAAGGGCAAAGGCAGGAAGTGAATCATCAGAATACAGTACAGCGTGCAGAACATGATCAAAAAGATCTGCCTCTAGCTGACGTTCAGTGAGAACAAGTACAGTACCAACATGTGGCTTGAGGTTCCATTCTGGCTTTTAGATTCAGATCCCACTGTTGTTTACACTGAAAACCTCCCTTGCTAGCCAGCTGTGGCTTAAAAAGCACAAGTTCAGTATTAACGTGGGGCAGTGAATTGGAGGACCTCTGAACACATGGCTGCCCTGCTCTATCCACCCACTCATTTATGTGTATAGCCTTCCTGGCTTTTGACTGGAAATCTTTGGCTTTTAACCTGGAGGCCTTTCCAACCCTTCCTCTCCCCGTCTGGCCTGTTTCAGCACTTACTGAGTCTCTCTGGCTTCTTCCCTGCCACTCCCCCAGCCCTTTCGCCTCCCCCAGCACAGTCCTATTCAGTCACCTCTTCTCAGGATGACTGAACACAGCCACGGAATTTCGAAGGGAAACTGAGTCCCAGCTTCCAAAGGGGGCAAAGCTGGAGTTGGTTTCAGGTACATCCTGCCCCCACTCAGAGTCACCACAGACTGTACCTGCCCGGCTCCGGGGATACTCTTAGTGGAAATTAAAAATTTCCATGATGCTTTTTTTTTTTAAGTCAAGAATAACCCTGTGTCCAGCCAAATGTTCCTCATGCAATTAACCAGGTTCCGCTGGGTATGGCTGTGTGTGAGCTACTGCCAAGTATACCAGAATGACTGCTGAATTGATTCAAACAGTTGCTACACTCCAAGGGCCAAATTCTGCCCTTAGCTACACATGCACATCTCCTGTTAGCCCCAAAAGGAGTTGTCGACATATGTAAACACACACACACACACACACACACGGGGACACAATTTAGCCCCTATCCAATTCCTTGCTTTGCTAATCACTTTGATTTCACTAGAGTCATAACATGCTGGGGATCAGGGGAGGGGGAAGGAAAATGCAGCTCCTGGGATGCGGAAAGGGGTAAATAAAATCAATCAATAACCCTCTCGCTCTCCCTCATTCCCAACCTCCAGCTTGTCTTTGCCCACCTCTCTCTGTCCTCTCCAAGGTATTTACACTAGGGAAGGGTAAATTCATTTTCCCCCAGAGTCTCCTAGACTTTAAGGCAAGAAGGGACCATTGAGATCCTCTAGTCTGACCTCCTGCACATTGCAGGCCACAGAACCTCACCCACCCACTCCTGTAATAGACCCACAACCTCTGGCTGAGTTTCTGAAGTTCTCAAATCATGGTTTAAAGACTTTGAGTTACAGAGAATTCACCATTTACACTAGTTTAAACCTGCAAGTGACTTGTGCCCCATGCTGCAGAGGAAGGCAATAAACCCCCAGGGTCTCTGCCAATCTGACCCGGGGGAAAATTCCTTCCCAACTCCAAATATGGTGATCAGTTAGACCCTGAACACGTGGGCCAGACCCACCAGGCAGACACACCTGGGAAAGAATTCACTGTAGTAACTCAGAGCCCGCCCCATTTAGTGTCCTGTCTCCAGTCACTGGGGATTTTTGCTACTGGCAGTCACTGATGGGCCACATACCATCATACCATCCCCTCCATAAACTTATCAAGCTCAGTCTTGAAGCCAGTTAGGTTTTTTGCCCCCACTGCTCCCCTTGGAAGGCTGTTACAGAACTTCGCTCTTCTGATGGTTAGAAACTTTTGCCTAATTTCGAGCCTAAATGTGTTGATGGCCAATTTACATCCATTTGTTCTTGTGTCCACACTGGCACTTAACTTAAATAACTCCTCTCCCTCCCTGGTATTTATCCCGCTGATGTATTTATAGAGAGTGATCATATCTCCCCCCAAACTTCTTATTGTTAGGCTAAACAAGCCCAACATCATGGGTTCAAATATCCATTTCAGGCAAAGCTCATCTGTGCAGGAGACAGAGCTATCTCTGGTGCTGGGCCGAGACGGTGCAATGAATTCCTACAGGAACGTAAGACCATCAGAAACCTCACTGCCACCTGCTTCTTGAACCTGCCTTCTCTAACGTAAACACACAGCAGTGGGTACATCTAAGAAAACCTAAAAAAACGCGACCAAAATACTCCATTGCACACCCAATTCTCTCCCTGGGAAGAGGATAAGAGAGACAGAATGAACCACACAACAGATATTAGTCACATCTCTCAATGTACTACTGAAAAGTGCTTAAGTGCTGTGGTAATAATGGTGGTATAAGAACCTATATAGAAGAGGATAGTTTAGGTCAAACGGAGTGGGGTTAATATTTGGAAGGTGTTTCCTAGGCTATGTCTACACTGCCCTGCAATACAGACTACGACGGTCTGAGGTAAACAGGATGAAGTTTAACAAAGACAAATGCAAAGTGCTCCACTTAGGAAGGAACGATCAGTTTCACACATACAGAATGGGAAGAGACTGTCTAGGAAGGAGTACGGCAGAAAGGGATCTAGGGGTTATAGTGGACCACAAGCTAAATATGAGTCAACAGTATGATGCTGTTGCAAAAAAAGCAAACATGATTCTGGGATGCATTAACAGGTGTGTTGTGAGCAAGACACGAGAAGTCATTCTTCCGCTCTACTCTGCGCTGGTTAGGCCTCAACTGGAGTATTGTGTCTAGTTCTGGGCACCGCATTTCAAGAAAGATGTGGAGAAATTGGAGAGGGTCCAGAGAAGAGCAACAAGAATGATTAAAGGTCTTGAGAACATGACCTATGAAGGAAGGCTGAAAGAATTGGGTTTGTTTAGTTTGGAAAAGAGAAGACTGAGAGGGGACGATAGCAGTTTTCAGGTATCTAAAAGGGTGTCATAAGGAGGAGGGAGAAAACTTGTTCACCTTAGCCTCTAAGGATAGAACAAGAAGCAATGGGCTTAAACTGCAGCAAGGGAGGTTTAGGTTGGACATTAGGAAAAAGTTCCTAACTCTGTCAGGTTAAACACTGGAATAAACTGCCTAGGGAGGTTGTGGAATCTCCATCTCTGGAGATATTTAAGAGTAGGTTAGATAAATGTCTATCAGGGATGGTCTAGACAGTATTTGGTCCTGCGATGAGGGCAGGGGACTGGACTCGATGACCTCTCGAGGTCCCTTCCAGTCCTAGAATCTATGAATCTATGAATGGCAGCATGCATCGCAGTGCTGTGCTGTAACTCCCCCATATGGTGCTGCGGGTGTGAACTCAAAGGTTCCGCATTCTCAGTAATGGGACTTGAAACAGGACTACATCAGTGTGAAGTAAGAACCTTTTCATTCATGCCTGCAGCATCCACATGGGGTCTACCAAGCAGCATGTTGGTACTGCTATTCACACCCCCATCGTTGGAACAGTGGGGCAGTGTAGACAAGCCCTAGGCTTTAACACAACCAGTCTAACATGTGTTAAAGGCCCACTGCCTTGTCTACACTTTGCACTTGAGATGTAAATTCCAGCTTGACGAGACATACCTGCATTGGCTCTGATCAGGCTAACAAGCTAAAAACAGAGTATGGGTGAGAGAGCACAGGCAGCAGAATGGGGGACACACCCTGAGTATGTATCTGTCTGAGACATCAGGTACATGCTTGGGTCAGCAAGCCCCTCCCACCACTCGCGTTGCCACAGCTACACTTCTATTATTAGCGAACTAGTTCTGATCGAGGTAGTGGGGGTTTACTCCTCCAGCTCAAAATATAGATGTACCCTAGGGTGTTAACACATATTAGGTGCCAAACCCTAGTCTACACAAGGCTTAGGAGGGAGAAATACCACAGGCACGGACTTCTGTTTTTGCTAGAGGGTGCTCCTCTCCGCCCCCTTCCCTCCTGCCGTGCAAGCAGTGGGTGGGGCCTCAGGGCAGAGTGAGGGCAGAGTCTGGGTGGGGCCATGGTCCAGGTGCAGGGGTCCACAAAAGAATAACCCAGCACTGCAGGTGCTGAGCACCCCGGAGCAGCCACAGAGTTGGCACCTAGGAGAAAAACATCTAGTGACAAAGAGAATGAAAAATGGAACAAAGAGTGACGCAGAGAGAAAAAGAGAGACAGACCAACTTGGGAAAGTAGCAGAGATGAAGACAATGGCAATCTCATGGAAAAATTAACGCAGAATAGTTACCATGTACAGGGCCAGCTGAACTTTCAAAGTGTGCTTCTCTCCCTAATCCATAACACATGCTTCCTCTTAGCTCCAGTAATAGGTTTGTTTATTTGGTGCGTGTGCGTATGTTTAAACTGAATCACCCTCAGGGAAAAGGAGGATTTAAATTACAGGGGGCAAAAAGAAACGGCGTAGGGTTTGCCAAGCTAGTTGATATACAAAGAATTGAAGAGGCCAGCAAAACTTTTAACTCTGAGAGGTTCACCCATCCTTCTCAGTAACCCTGAGCATGTGTGTGTGCCTGCGCATGCGGGCACGGGCACACCATTTCACTGCACACCCAGTCTGCAAATTAAACTCAGTCACGAAAGCAAAGTGCAGAAGGATTTCGGTTCTGCTTTCAGAGGAAATCAGAGCACAATTTTTACAACTGGGTTGTCAATCGGGGCTCCATAATTGAAAGACCAAAATCCCTCTGATTTACACGTCAGTGACTGAAATCAGTCTCCAGACTTGACACAATAGGGCTGAAACTCTTGTAGGGGGCAAGTCAATGTTCTATGGCATTTTTTTCAGTAAAGCATTTGCTCACTTTTGCAGAGAAAACATTTTAAAATGTTGCCATTTTGTCACTCTTCTTTGAATTCCTCTTGCTAAGCAAGTATAGTCACATGAACACCAAAGCGCTCTCTCACACATACAGACAGATACCAACAATATCAGTATCTCAGACACAGGCTGCTATTGAAACTTTAGATTGAACAAATAAAGACTGTTCCCCTCGATTCAAGAAAACCGAATTGAGTTACACCAGGGTGAGCCCAAGGAAGTGCTCGGATCCATCTGCTACAGCTGTTTTCTAATGCTGCCTCCGTATGTCCTGCACATATGCCCCCCAAAAAGCAAGGAAGGCAGGCTGGGTAGCAAGGTGAATAAGGAAATGGGCTCTGTGGGAGTGATGGGGCCCTGGAAAATTTCCCCTACCCCTAATACCGTGTGTCCACATGCTTGTGTACGTGTGTGTGTGTATTTTTGGCTACGTATCTGGTATATCTTGTACTGTGCATGCTCTGGATGGGTGTGTACAAGAACTATTGTAGCATACAGATGTGTGTGTGGGGGGGATGTGTATCATCTTGGTATAACCTAAATAAAGTAATATTTAGCTAAAAATAATTTCCAAGTAGCATTTGTAATGCTGAGTTTGGTTTTCTCCTTTAAGTCTCCCATTTTCCTTGGGCTCTGATGACTTTGGCACAGAGCACTTGGAAAGAATTAGTGGCAAACAGCCAACTGGCATGGATTAAAAAGGGGAGTAGTGAAGGCTTTGTTTGCCAATAAACCATTTTTGGCACTTACCGATATCTGAAAATTAATAAATGTGAAATACCTGTAGATGTGGGCATGGACACATCCGTGGTATTTCTAGATATCCGTGGTAAACACAAAACACATCTAGAGAAGATCTTCACATTTTATTTTGCCTCTTAAATTTCATGTATGTAAAAATAAGTAAAGTCACATCAGTCAGTGCAGTGTCTGCGTCTTGTGGGCATGAAGCCAGCAATCAAACAGCAAGCACAATGTTTAACTATTGTTTTCCTGCTTTGAGGCTCTAATGAATAGCACAGTCTGTCTGTCATCTCAGCTCAGCAAGGGAGACGTCTATCCAAGTACTCTTGGCTCTCCCAGGCCCAAGTCAACAGGTTCCCAAAGTTCATTAGAGCCACACAAATTCAAGGGGGAATTAAAAGCAAAACAAGAGAAAATTAAAAATAAATGAAATGGCCAGTAACAATAATAATGCTCAGACTGGATTTAGAAAAACCACCAACCAGAGAATGAGTGTGGTTACAATAACACAGACATGATTCCCCGGTATGTGGAGGCTGGGGTTCCAACTCAGTTTAGAACACACACGGGGATGGATTTGGTGGTTTCACCCTTAAGGTTAAGTCCACTACATGAATGGAGCCTTAAGACTTTGCTTTTCTTTGAATGCATCCCCTTCAAATCGCACATGCAACTCAGGCATCAAAGTCGCAAAATGGGCTACAAATGCAATAAAAATAAGGAAATCAAAAGTTAAACAAACAGAGGCGGGAGGTGCCGAAGATGCTCCTCGCCTGGGGCACCATTTGGTCTAGGACCGGCCCTGACTGGGCCAAATCCCTAAGCCCTTACTGTTTTTACTCAGTCCTTACTCAGGCAAAACTCCCAATAAAGCCAATGAGAGTTTTCCCGGAGAATGGACTAAATAGAATCCGAAGTGCGGCTTCAGGATTTAGTCTGATAATGTGCCGAGTGCCCTCATCAACCAGTGACGTCAGTGTGCATTGGAGGCCGGTAGCACCTTACAGAACCAAGCCCTTTTTCCACAGACTTCAGTGGGACTACTCCTGCTTGCAGGTTTGGAAACTTGTTTTTCTTCCCAGGCTTTGTCTAGGCTAGGATTTAAAGGAGTGGTGTTGGAACATATTAGCTAACATATTTAGGATAAGTCTACATTTATAGGGTCGTATAGGGCACAGACACTGCATGCCCAGTTAACACAGGTATAAATAGCGGTGTAGGCAGTGAGGCACTGCTTAGGCAAATAGAGTAGAGTGCCTTACACACCTGAATTCTAGGTATATATCCTACAAGGCCATGTTTACACCGCTATTTTCAGCAGCATAGCCTCCCTGCTGCTGGAGCCTCTCTCTGCCACGTGTAGCTACACATCGCAGCACGTGTGGCTGTAACCTGCCTTTCACTGTCACTGTCACATGTAGCTACATATACCCTACGTGCTGCCACAAGTGTACACAAGATCTTAAAAAACCCAGTGGAGACAGGGTAATGTAGGCTTCAATATACGCGAAACTGGTCAAATTAAAGCCTAGGCTCCCCCCCCTTTAAGGTCTTGTCTTCACTAGGGAAAAAAAGATGAATTTTTAACTTGTGTTGACTAACATGTTAAAATCCTAGTGTAGACAAGGTAAACTGTAGTTTTAACAAATGTAGCTGGTTAAATTCTAGTCTCCTCTTAGGGCTTACTTGGCCACCTAACACATGTTTTAAAAAATACCCTTTTTCTTAGTGTAGACATGGCCTAATTTGAGCGGCTTAGCATGTGCTAAACGCTGTATACCTTGTCTAAACTAAACGTTTAAAACATGTTAGCTAACATGTTTAACAACACAGCTTTAAACCCTCTTATTCAATGGAGAGCCAAGACAGTGCAACATTCAGGCTTTATTCCTTCCTCCATATATATATTGTCCTCTCCTGAAAGTAGCAGTCTCTATGTTCCTAGATATTACCCTATACATGAGCATACTACTGGACTATAACGGCTCCTGTTAAGAAGCTATCATAACACCTTGCCCAGTGTCCCGTGCATACAAACAACCTCTCAGAAGTTACTTGCAATAGCAACAGCAGCTCTTTTTATTATTTATTTATTTATTATTAATATTACAGCTATTGCTGCAAACACGATCAGGCCTTGTCCACACTAGAAAGGGTTTTCCAGTACAGCTAGCAGTATAGCTACACTGGCAAACCCTCCTAGTAGAGACACATCATGTACCAGTAAAGTATAGCTTATCCCAATTCCCTGAACTAAATAAGCTCTACAAAAGCACTTTTTTCTGGTATAAACTGCATCTACACTAGCGTGTTTGCCAAAATGGCTAAGTCAGTGGGGGCTTGGATTTGTCAGACTCCAAACCTACACAGCCATGACAGCAAAATTTTTAAGTGTGGACCAGGCCTCCATAGGACTCAGGGGCTGTAGTTTGTAAATGTTATTCCCCAGGATACTCTCTGATCTTTGTGCAGATCTGTTATTTCCCCCAACACAAAGGGTTGGTTTTTCTTTTTCACTATTATTATTTCTTATTGTGTTTTGACATTTTAAGAGGTTCCTGAGAAACAATTGGAGCAAATGCAGGGAATAAGCCTAACCCAGTGTGACTGCATGATCACAACAGACCATTCACTCTTGACTTTGAGGAGATAGACGGGAAGCTGTGGTATGCCAGAGTTCTCTGTCATCATTCAGCTACATTATATTCCTCTAGGACTTACTTCAAAATGTGTGGTCACACAATTACCACCAGTAGCTCCTGCATGTAGTCTTGGTAGCCTTGTCTGAAACGTCATGGTAAGCGTTTGTGTTAGGATTTTTTAACGTTATTTTGATGTCAGGAATAATATGACAGACATTCATTTATTTGGATTTTAAAAGCCTCCCTCCTGACCTGCTGGGTGACCTTGAGCTAAACACATCATTTCTCTGTGCCTCTGTTTCCACTCTGATTTTGGTCAGGGCCTCTAGCTCCTACTGCAAGACAAATTATTAATCATAGATTATTTGGGCTGGAAGGGACCTCAGGAGGTAACTAGTCCAACCCCCTACTCAAAGCAGGACCAATCCCCAACTAAATCCCCAAATGACTCCCTCAAGGATTGAGCTCACAACCCTGGGTTTAGCAGGCCAATGCTCGAACCACTGAGCTATCCCTCCCCCCGTTAATAAATAATGAGGCAAGGTGACAAGCACCTTCTACTGAATGGACAAGACGACGCAAAGGAGCAATATGAAAACTGTGCTCTGAGATTTGAAGTGATAATACAGTAAAGACTGTGTTATCCGGCACTTTACCAACCGGAAAGCTCTAGCAACTGGCATTTCTGACATCTCCCAATACAAATCTTCAATCTAGTAACCGGGACCGATGCCGAAGCTATTCGGGACCCGAGTATTTTGGAGAGCAGTCGGACTACACTCAAGTTAGCTGAGAAGAGCCACCATTGTGATCAGTCGGTTTATTACTCAGTGTATTGTCCTGTGCTTATCGTAGAATATCAACGCCACCCTACCATTATGGTATCCAAAATACCAGTGAAAAGCAAAGGAGAGAAATGTAAGAGTTGTGTTGACATTAAAACAGAAAATAGATATTTGTATGTCTTGAAAAGGGCGAGAATAGAAATGTTTTGATGCAAGAGTACAATGTTGGCTCGTCCACAATATATGACATCAAGGCTCAGAAAGGGCAATTGCTCACATTTTTTGATAGTTGTGAGTCAAATAAAAGTGTTGAACAATGCCGTACTCTGCATATGCCTAAATTAGAGCAGCTAGATGGGGTTTTATAAGAATGGTTTTCATTGAAACAATTGGAGGATGTCCCTATCTCTGGCCCAATGCTCGTTGAAAAGGCAAAAGATTTTTTATAAGCAAATACAATTGACTGAGCCATGTGCATTTTCGGATGGATGGCTTTTGTGTTTTAAACTTCATCATGGCATTAGAAAGCTAGCTGTATCTGGTGAACAAAAATCAGCTGACCCCATGAAGCTGCAGAAAAATATTGTGAATTTTTTAGAAATTTAATTGCTGAACATGATCTATCCCCCGAACAAATTTATAATGCTGATGAAACTGTCCTATTTTGGCCATGCTTGCCAAATTCTACCCTAGCAGGTGCAAGTGAATCTAGGGCTGCTGGTTTTAAGCAGAATAAAGACAGACTAACTGTTCTTACGAGTGCTAATGCTGCAGACTCGCATAAAATAAAACTTTTGGTGATTGGAAAATATAATCATCCTAGAGCTTTCAAAGGTGTTGCACATTTACCTGTTGTTTACAAAGTGCAAGGTAATTCATGGATGGACAAAAAAAAAAAATGTATGATTGGTTTCATCATGTTTTTGTACCTGCAGTGAAAACATTTTGGAAAAACTGACTTACCAGAAGATCGAAAAGCTATTCTATTACTAGACAATTGTAGAGCTCACCCTCATGAACCAGAGTTAGTGTCTGGTAATATTTTTACCATCTTTCTGCTTGCCAATATTACTTCATTGATTCAACCTGTGGACTAGGGCGTCATCCAGAATATGAAATGTTATTACAGAAGAGATTCCCGGAGAAAACTGATCAATCGTGAAGGCACAAAACAGGACTTTCAATCTCGTTATAAAAGATGCAATTTTTAATGTTGCTTGTGCCTGGAATTCTGTTAAAAGTGAAACATTAAGGAGAGCTTGGATAAAATTGTGGCCTAATGCTATGTTTGCAGAAGTGGATTCTGATGAAGATGAATTTGAGGGCTTTAATGTAAGAGTTAGAAAAAAATACATTACCACAAATTCTTGAAATGGTGAAGGATATTCCTTCTTCACACCCAGTCAACAAATGTCATGAAAGTGATATAGAAGAGTGGGTTGAAGCTGACAAGGAGGTTGAAGTGACACATACTGCTACTGACACCGAAATAATAGAGAATGTTTTGAAACCTGAAAAGTCAAAGGACACTGATAAAGACAGCGAAGAAGAAGATTTTAGTGAAGAGGACAAAATAACTTGGGGGAAAGGCTGCTTTAGCTTGTGATACAGTAATTAAATGTGCAGAAAGGCGGCCGTGTTATACTGCCCAGCAAGTTATGCAATTGTACATTCTGCACTCTACTGTTATGCCAAAGTGGCAGAAGACAAGTAGGCTGATATCAGGGATTTATTCAAAAAAGCAGCTTCCAGGGTATGCCATAGGGTCCGTACAGATTCAGCCCAATCTCCTACACCTTCTACATCTACAATGATAATTGATGTTGATAATGATGACCCCGAGGCACTGCAAGATCCTGAATCACTAAAGAAAGATTAAATTATGTTCAGTATATTTTTAGTGTTAAGTGTATTTTTAGTGATCTGGGTGAACGCCATGCGCTGCCCATAGTGATATGTAGTGTCCTAAGATAACCTACTTTACCTGTATACACCTAAGTGCATCAAGAAACCAACCACTCTGCAGTGCAGTACTACTACTGGATTGGTGAGTACCTGTCTACCATTTTATACTTTATTCATTTGATTGTATTCTAATTCTTTGAAAATTGGTATTCCATTGGTACGTATAACTCTTAGTTAACCGGAATTTTTGACTAACCCGCACCCCTCCCCATTCCCCCAACATGCCGGATAACAAAGCTTTTACTTGTATAACACAACTCATTTTCAAACACAAACTGAGTTCTTATAGCGCCTCCTTGACTGTAAAATTAAGCCACTTTTATTTAGATGCTTAACTTTGGGCCCGAGTTTGAACATTTATGGCCAATGGTTTATTGGCTATCCTGTTGCCACATCAGATTGGGGTGTTAACAACAGGTGCAATAACTCAGCAGGTTTGTGTTTGAAAATAAACAAAGGTTAACTCGTGATCCTACAGTCCTCCCATTGAGTTTGATGGGAGGCCTGTGCACGTAACGACTGCTGGACTGACCCCTAATCGGTAAGTAGTTTGTTCTGTTGCTCTATAGAATTAATATGCATTCAATCATTTGCCATCTGCACACTTCAAGACATCCACAAACATTCCCTAAATGCTAAATCTCATACACAGAGCTAGCCATTTAGTAGCTGTAAGCTGTAGCCCCTGGGGATAATTCTGGTCTAAGTTTGTGCTGGAATTTCAAACGGGACATCAGGACTGTAGCGGTGAAAGCCGTTTGTCATAGGGGGCAGTTTTGGCAGAAGACAGAAGGAGGGAGGAGACAGAGAGGATGGGAGAGAAGGCAGGAAAGCATCAGAACTCTGGATGATTTGAGGGGCTGGAATGATCCTCACTTTTCCTGGATGAATGGATTATGAATAGAGAGATAAACAGGGAAAGATCTTGAAGGGAGAAAAGGACAAATGAGCCTTTAACTAATGCTAATAAAAAAAAAAATCCCATGGACTAGTTGTGGCTAATATTTATTGTCCAGATGACACATCCAAACCATGAGAAGGGGGGTGGGGGGCTGCCTTTTGATCAGCCTCTGATTGACGTTAAAGACATTCTTCCAGTGGCTGTGGCTTCCTTCATACCACACCAAGGAGAGGGCAGAAGGGAACAGTGTATAAACGTGAAGACTTTTTTTTTTTTTAAAGCTAAACTGCTAAGTGATGACATCAGAGGTAGGAAGTGTCTGTTCCATCTGCCTTAAATAGCCTATTTAAGAACATACACCAGCTGTGAAGATGCTCTGAATTCCCCAACGATGTACTTATGCCTGGGACCCCAGTTCCTGAAGTTACACAGCTAATTAGGCTTTTCCCCAGTTCTAGCTCCTATGATGACAATGCTTATCCCTTGGATAGCGCACCCCGGTCCAGTGGAAGATGGCAAAATCTGTGACTAGGGAGGCAAACCCAGCACAGCGTTATCACTATTATTTATTATTCTATTGCAGTAGACCAGTAGACCAGGACCCCAATGTGGTAGGTGCTGTACAAACACAGACAGTTGCCGCCCCTTCTGCACCTGGTCCCTTTTCTTCTGTTGCTTTCATTTTTTCCTCTCACAGTGAGGTTCATGCCAGACACCTAAAAACAAGGGCCAGAATCTCAGCTGGTGTAAATTGGTACCATGCCATTGACACAAATGGAGTTATGCCAATTTGCACCAATTGAGCTGTGGTCTAAGGTCTGGGGCAGCCACTGAGGCTCCCAAAGCGATTTGCAAAGACAAAGCCTACCAACCACCTCCCGTCTGAAGTTTGTGGCCATTTAGGAATATCACTGCTGTCCTTGGGTTGCACCCCCAAGGCCATTTTGGAATTTCAGGATATCAGCAGGGACAGAACCAGAAAGAGGCCCAGTGAAATGAGGAGCCACTCACTTACAAACCTTAAAAACCAAGACCAACATCTTCAGGCTCTGTGTACTTAATGGCCGGCACCTAAAGAAGTGCCCAATCACCCAACAGCTCCCAGTCAACTCAATGACGGATGTGGGTGCTCCAAATCCCCAAAAGTCAGGCCATTTCTTTAGGATTTTAAGCACTTAGGTTGAAAACTGTTGTTTCTTAATCCCGTTGTTCTAAGATGTCTAATGGTTTTATTAGTTTAACACTGTTAGCTTGCTTAGGACTTTGCCACTAAAGGACAGAGTTTCACAGGAGCTCAGCACGTTGAAGGTGTGCTGAGCTGGGCTTTGCTGAAAATCCAGCCTAAGTGCCACAGTATTCATGATAGCGTTGTTATACATTCCAAGCTGTGCTTTCCTTTCCTGCTGTCCTCCGTTGGCTTTGTGATCTGCTGTTTGTACCACATTAACCATATTGGAGGGGCAAACATGGAGTAGATCAACTACACGTTTCACAGACCATCACTGTGCTGTCCCAGCAGCTCTGTAGGTGTCCGTAAGGTAGGGTGACCAGATGTCCCAATTTTATAGGGACAGTTCCGATTTTTGGGTCTTTTTCTTATATAGGCTCCTATTACCCCCCACCCCCTGTCCCGATTTTTCACATTTGCTGTCTGGTCACCCCGCCATAAGGCCCTGATTTGCACGATCACATGGCTAGACGGGTATCCACATTTCTATGTGCACACACTACTGGGGATTTTATAGGCATGGAAACCTTCCTAGGGTCTGCTAATGAGGGTATGGGCATATGCACTGGTCTATTTCTATAGAGATAAAGATATTGTGTGTGTGTGTACATAAGTAAAGAAAGGGAGAATCTTTGAACTAATTAGAAAGGCACTCTGAAAAATTGAGTTTAAATAAGTATAGAAAAAATCGGCATAAAAACAACCTTATAGATTACGTCTCTGGCTAACATTTGCATATCAAGGCAGAGTACTACTGCAGACATCTAACATTCTGGCTATTCCAAAATTAGCTCAGTGACAAGCAACGCAAAATTCTGCAAAAGCCATTTTCCATTCATTCATTTCTGACACTGTTGCAGGCTACAGCTGTTTCCCGTGATGGCTCCATCCACACAGCAGCATTTTACCATGACTAACTGGTTAGAGACACAGTTTACTAAACCACATCTCATGCCCATGTAGCTGAGAATCAGTTAATAACCAATGAATACTAATAACAATGCATTGCCCCTATTAGTTTGGAGGTGGGATGAGGGGACTCTCGGCTAAGGTTGCCACCCATCTGGTTTTCGGCTTGTGTGTCTGTGTGCCATTTGACAAGCCCAGATGTAATTCTTTTTGTAATCTCAGGAGGATGGGGTGGAGAAAGAGGCAGAGCAGAGGTGGGGCCTTGGGGGTCTGGTTATCAACCATTAAAAGGTGGCACCCCTACTCTTGGCAGCTGTGCATATCCTGTGAAACTTATGATGCTGTGGAGAATTTAAAAAAACAAAACAAAACAAAAAAAAACCCAACCCATTCAAAATAAGCAATTATAGAAGTTTTCAGTTACATCAGATTAGGTGCCGATTGTCCTAGCTATAGCTGAGCTCACTCACCAAACAGCTGTGAGGGATCTAATCGCTGAATCCCTCGTGTTCTTGTTGTTGTTGGGCTGGGCAAAGTTTAGGCACTGTGCCTTGCTTTGGGCCTGTAGGCATGCAGTCCAAGTGCAGACCTTGGATCCAACACCCCTCTTGGCAGGGGGACCCACCCCGCATCCAACGGCCTCAACCCTGAAACTAGTGCTATCTCCGCCAAGCCTCCCCAGCCGCTCTTCCACGTTCCCCAGAAACTCACTGAAGGTGTGAGCCTTCTGGTTTACAGTTCACCTCTTCAGGGGCATACAATAGTGAAAGCCAACAGACACTCAAACAGACTCAGCACAAGTCTGTAAAACATCATTGCTTTTTACTTAGAAGCACAAGAGATACACAGATCTAGGCCTCAGTTTCCTCACCACCCTGGAGAGTTCTTTGGGCCTGGACAGAATCCTCCGGGGTGCCCTGGATCCATCTCTTGCAGCCCAAGACTTCTTTTCTGAAACATGGAGCCTTCTCTAACCCAGCTAGCCTTCTCTGATCTGGGTTGGTCCTGCAGTTAAATCGCACCCTCCCCTGTGAAAGTCTGTCCATCTCTTGCTCTCTCCTCCCCAAAGCATCCTCTTCCTATGGGTCTCTCAAGTCTACATGTCCCCTTGTCAACACTTGATTCCTTTGTTCTCTTGCTGGCATTTTTCCACTCTATATTTCACCAACCCCCTGCAGATAAGCTTCTCCCAGCTCCACTCAACCTCCAAGTCCTTAGCATACCAATTGTTTTATCCAGGACATAGTCATTAAGGTTAATGACTCTCCTTCGTATCTAGTCTGGAAGAGACAAGGTGCTCTCACCTATGTCTGCAAATGGTGGATTCCACATACACACAGAGCATTCCCCTATTCAACAATTTTCATAACAACAACTTCATAACATCAACCAGAATTCATATGCTGTACAAAAACAGATTCCTCAAATTGTCACACTGTTCTTCAATCAATTAAAAGTATGCTTAAGACTTAATTGAGGGACTTTGTAGAGTAGATGTACCAAAAGCAGGGAGAAATATCCATTTTCATTATTTTTTTGTGTCATAGTTGCACCTAGAGACTTCTGTTGAGATCAGGGCCCAGTGTGCTAGGTACTGTACACATGCACATAGAGCAAAACAGAGTATTTCTTATTATATAAACAGACAAGACAGACTAAAGGCAGAAGAAGGTGAGTATTATTATCCCCATTTTACAGCTGGAGAAACTGAGGCACAGAATGTAGAGTATAGGAATAGGGTAGTATCACTGTAAATAGCTTGTGAGACCTCTACGTGTGCTCCCTGTGTTTTAGAAGCTGCCAGAAACCAGAGTCACCATATGTATGTAGCCAGACCTTGCATGTTGTACATATTTAGTGAACACCATTATTTAGGACCCAACTGTGCCCATGTGGTTTCTTCACATTGTTCTGTTGTGTAAAGTGCAAAAGAGACAACAGAGGTAAGTAGATAATACAGGAAGCTTGTGACAGGGCTGGGCATTGAATCCAGCTCTTCAGAATCACAATCCAGTACCTTAACTCCAGGATCATGCTTCCTCATGTGAGTCCAGCATAGCGGGTTACCTCTTCAGGGGTACATCGTGCTACTTCAGGTCAACAACAGAAATATTTTACTTCCTGGTCTTGAGTCTCCTCTAATACTGAAAATCTTAAACTGGTGTAACCCAGTCAGCTTCAGTGGAGTTCCTTAACATTGACGCTGATGCAATAGAGAAGTGGACCAAGCCGTGTGTGTGTGTGTGTGTGTGTGCGCGCAAATTGCCCTCCCTTGTAGCGATTTGCATGGAACTCAAAGGGAGCAGCACAGGTTGCCAAGAGTTTGGAAAAGACACCAGAAAGTCAGTCTGTGTGCACATGGCTAGAATGCTAGCTGCAGTTGCTGCACCCCTGTAAATAGTTCTTAATAAAGAGATAGTTTAGCTTTAGAAACATAGTGTCCTCTTGTATTATCACTGAGCATGTGGCACATGAAACACTGCTCACCGCTTTTCAGCACTCACAAATCTGAGTTCGTCACTGAGCTGACTGAAAGGAGAGAGAGGGAAAAAAATAGAAAGAGAGACAAGGCTGAGGCATTCCTCTGTGACGCACAAAGGAGTGACTTCAGAGCCGGAGACCACAGGCACTTTTGCCCAAATGAATGGAATTCCAACAGGCTCCAGCTGGTCCCATGGTTTCTACATTCTGTGCTGTTTCCTGGTTACTGGCTATTTCCAGCTGTAAGCTGCACCAGCATTAACCCCTTCCCTGTCTAGGATTTCAGACAGTCATTCACTGCGGGAGGTTCCACTTCCTGGTGGAAGATTCCAACATTTCATAATCGTGCCTTTTCAATGAATCAATGACACATTTAAAAATAAAAACATTGACCCACATTGACTGGGGAGGAGAGCTGGTGAGAACGGCATGCAGAAAGAAGAAGCTTTTGTATAAGGGAACATTGCTGATTCTGTACCTCATCCGCTAGCTTCCTTCCCTCTCCTCATTATTACTCCCATTCTCAGCCCTTAGCTTCCTTCCCCAATCCCAGGACTCCTCACACTTCTTGCCTGACTAATGATCATTTCAGACTAGAATTCTAATCTTGTGCTTAGAGTGGAGGTTGGCCTGAAACAAGACCCCAACTATGAATTCCCAAGACGTTTTGTGGGAGCTGGAATCGAAACCCAGATCCATATCTTAATCGTGTGACTCCCTCTCTGCTACAAGACCCACACTTGGATCTGAGAAGCCCTGAACTTCAGGAAAAATCCAGGCCACAATTTTGTGGCTAGACCAGCCAGCCCTCCTGCTGTTTGGAGTGAACAAAACAGAGTCTGGAGTATAGTTCAGGAAAAAGAATCAAACATCTGCTTTCATTAATAATTCAGCCAAACTGAATTCAAACTACAGGAGCAGGCCCAATCTGTCTTGTCCAAGACATCTGGTCATACAGCTCCCCAGCAGCATACTGAGTGACAACATATTCAGCCAACGATAAAAACAAGAGAAGCATTGCAGCATCAAATCTCACTGGCCGAGCACGGTTCCTGAAAGCAGGAAATAAGTGAACCACTTCTGATATCTGATTATTCCTTATGGGCAGGGGACTAAGTAACTAAACACAAAAGCTGTTTGAAAAATTTGGAATTTAAATTATTTGTTGTTATTATTATTTACAAATGGGGATAAATTTTTTGCAAAAAATCTTCCCATTTTTCAACCAGATCTGCTAACCACCAAGTGCATCTTCTAGATTGGGCAGCACAGATTGCTACTGCCAGCTACATAAGGGCATCTGATTAGATTAAAACTCCCCTGCGCATAAGAAATGTGAGCCAGTGGTTCCCAAATGCTATCTATTCTGTACCCACTTGGGACAAACTCTTTGATCCACAGCCTAGAAACTTTGTACTCAGTTCATCTCCAGCTGGGTTTGAGCCTTTAGGGTTCACATTTTCAAGCTTTTCTCTGCAACCATGAGGGCTAGAGACTTTAAAAGAAAATGATTCTTGTAATCACATGACTCCAGGAGCTGGGGCTTCATGAAAAACAAAATATCTGGCAAGAATTGGCAACACGTCAACTTTCCTGACATCCAGCCAACCCAGGATATCAACACTTGAATCCCTATCTACACAGAAGTCCTCTGAACCCAGGAGTGCATCCCCTGTGTAACCCTGGCATAGGGACTGCAGTTCAGGGAGGCTATCATATAGAATGTACAAGACTGGAGAGGATCCTTCTGCTATCCCCACCATCTCCTGCATAAGGGCCTGTCACAATCCAGGGACCATCAGCACCAGACCTCATTCTGTAGAACATTTTTCTCTTTCTGCATGGCTACATAGTTACACCTGCATGGCTACATAGTTATTGCAGTCTAACCCACCTGTTCTGTCCTCATGGGGGATTGGGCTTCAGGGTCCTTCAAATCCCTATTAGAAATAACAAGGATTTAATTGTCTTTCAGCAGGGGGAGAGAGGCAGGTAGGGAGATAGGTGGTACAAATCTCTCCAATAGGGTCTGAGTCCTTTTACTTCTTTACTGAAGCATTTGGGGGGAGAGGGCACTTGTCTGTCTCACTGCCCTGGCCTGACAGACAGACACTGTCATTTCACTTTTTTTTCTAACCAACTTTTTTCATTTCACTTGCACTGACACTTCATTTTTGAGCTGGCGGAAGAAGAGGAGGGGCAGTGTTGAACTGCAGTGGTTAACGCACAGGACAGGGTCCAGGAGACTATGGCCTGGTCTACACTACGAGTTTAGGTCGACTTTAGCAGCGTTAAATCGAATTAAGCCTGGACACGTTCACACGACGAAGCCCTTTCTTTCGACTTAAGGGGCCCTTTAAACCGGTTTCTTTACTCCACCTCCAATGAGGGGATTAGCGATAAAATCGGCCTTAGCGGGTCGGAATTGGGGTAGTGTGGACGGAATTCGACGTTATTGGCCTCCGGGAGCTATCCCACAGTGCTTCATTGTGACCACTCTGGACAGCACTCTCAACTCAGATGCACTGACCAGGTAGACAGGAAAAGCCCCGCGAATGTTTGAATTTCATTTCCTGTTTGCCCAGTGTGGAGAGCACAGGTGACCACGCAGAGCTCATCAGCACAGGTAACCGTGATGGAGTCCCAAGATCACAAAAGAGCTACAGCATGGAGGGAGGTACGGGATCTGCTCGCCATATGGGGAGATGAATCAGTGCTAGCTGAACTCCGTAGCAGTAAACGAAATGGCAATATATTAGAAAAGGACTCCAAGGCCATGAAGGACAGAGGCCATAACAGGGACGCACAGCAGTGCCGCGTGAAAATTAAGGAGCCAAGGTAAGCCTACCACAAAGCCAGAGAGGCAAACGGAAGGTCCGGGGCAGAGCCGCAAACATGCCGCTTCTACGTGGAGCTGCATGCGATCCTAGGGGGTGCAGCCACCACTACCCCAACCGTGTGCTATGACTCCGTCACTGGAGAAACACACAGGGAAGAGGGTTCGGGGTACGAGGAAGAGGAGGATGAAGGTCATGTAGATAGCTCACAGCAGCAAGGAAGCGGAGAAACCGGTTTCCCCAACAGTCAGGATATGTTTATCACCCTGGACCTGAAGCCAGTAACTCCCGAACTCACCCATGGCGTGCTCCCAGACCCTGAGGGCACACAGGGGACCTCTGGTGAGTGTACCTTTGTAAATATTACACATGGTTTAAAAGCAAGCGTGTTTAATGATTAATTTGCCCTGGCAATCGCGGCCAGTATAGCTACTGGAAAAGTCTGTTAACGTGTATGGGGATGGAGCGGAAATCCTCCAGGGACATCTCCAGAAAGCTCTCCTTCATGTACTCCCAAAGCCTTTGCAAAAGGTTTCTGGGGAGGGCTGCCTTATCCAGTCTGCCATGGTAGGGCACTTTACCACACCAGGCCAGTAGCACATAGTCTGGAATCATTGCATAACAAAGCATGGCAGCGTATGGTCCCGGTGTTTGCTGGCATGCAGACAACATCCATTCCTTATCGCTCTTTGTTATCCTCAGGAGAGTGATATCATTCACGGTCACCTGGTTGAAATGGGGTGATTTTATTAAGGGGGCATTCAGAGGTGCCCGTTGCTGCTCGGCTGAACAGAAATGTTCCCCGCTGTTAGCCACGCGGTGGGGGGGAGGGGTGAAGTGATCATCTCCGATAATTGGGTGTGGGGGAGTGAGGGGGGTTAGTTGGGTTTGTGCTGCATGTTAACCTGGGAACCGCAGCCCCTCCTTTTACATTGCAAACCCATTTTAAATGGCCAACCCAATGGGTGCTTGGTATGGGAAATGAGGGCGCTACTGTTTGAAACCATTCCCACATGTTAAGAAGGTTAAAAAAGCCAAAAGACTGTGGCTTACCATGGCTGCCTGCAAGCTGAAATCTGTTGCCTGGCACTGCGTGAGTGATCTCTCACACCAAACCGGCTGGCCCTCAATATAAGAGGAAAAATGCGACCTTGTAACGAAAGCACATTTGCTGTTCACATTACACAGCACAATTTAACGTGAAAGAGTGTACCCATTGTTCTCTAAAATGTGTCTTTTTTAACCACCTCTCCCTTGTCCTCCACCAGCTGCAAATGTTTCTCCTTCACAGAGGCTAGTGAAGATTAGAAGGAGAAAATGGCGGACTTGGGATGACATGTTCACGGAGCTCCAGATGTCCTCCCACGCTGAAAGAGCACAGCAGAATGCGTGGAGGCAGTCAATGTCAGACTACAGAAAAGCACAGTATGAATGAGAGGAGAGGTGGTGGGCTGAATTGCAGGATGAACAGAGCAAATGGCGGGCTGAAGATGATAGGTGGCGTCAGCTTGCAGACAGAAGGCAAGAGTCGATGCTCCGGCTGCTGGAGCATCAAACTGATATGCTCCAGCATATGGTTGAGCTGCAGGAAAGGCAGCAGGAGCAGAGACCGCCGCTACAGCCCCTGTGTAACAAACAGCCCTCCTCCCCAAGTCCCATTGCCTCCTCACCCAGATGCCCAAGAACACGGTGGGGGGGCCTCCGGCCACCCAGTCACTCCACCCCAGATGATTGCCCGAGCATCAGAAGGCTGGCCTTCAATAAGAGTTAAAGTTTTAAACTGCAGTGTGTCCTTTTCCTTCCCTCCTCCCCCACCCATCCTGGGCTACCTTGGCAATTATCCCCCTAGTTGTGTGATGAATTAATAAAGAATGCATGAATGTGAAGTAACAATGACTTTATTGCCTCTGCAAGCGGTGCTTAAAGTGGGAAGGTAGGGTAGGGTGGTTGGTTTACAAGGAAGTAGAGTGAACCGGGTGGGGGGGGGGCGGAGGGTTCATCAAGGAGAAACAAACAGAAGTTTCACACCGTAGCCTGGCCAGTCACAAAACTCGTTGTCAAAGCTTCTCTGATGCGCACCGCGCCCTGCTGTGCTCTTCTAACCGCCCTGGTGTCTGGCTGCGCGTAATCAGCGGCCAGGCGATGTGCCTCAACCTCCCACCCCGCCATAAATGTCTCCCCCTTACTCTCACAGATATTGTGGAGCGCACAGCAAGCAGCAATAACAATGGAGATATTCTTTTTGCTGAGGTCTGAGCGAGTCAGTAAGCTGCGCCAGCGCGCTTTTAAATATCCAAATGCACATTCAACCACCATTCGGCACTTGCTCAGCCTGTTGTTGAACACGTCCTGACTACTGTCCAGGCTGCCTGAGTACGGCTTCATGAGCCATGGCAGTAAGGGGTAGGCTGGGTCCCCAAGGATAACTATAGGCATTTCAACATCCCCAACGGTTATTTTCTGGTCCGAGAAGAAAGTCCCTTCCTCCAGCTTTCGAAACAGACCAAAGTGCCTGAAGACGCGAGCATCATGTACCTTTCCCGGCCATCCCACGCTGATGTTGGTGAAACGTCCCTTGTGATCCACCAGGGCTTGCAGCAGCATTGAAAAGTACCCCTTGCGGTTTATGTACTCAGTGGCTTGGTGCTCCGGTGCCAAGATAGGGATATGGGTTCCATCTATTGCCCCACCACAGTTTGGGAATCCCATTGCAGCAAAGCCATCCACTATGGCCTGCATGTTTCCCAGAGTCACTACCTTGATATCAGCAGGTCTTTAATTGCCCTGGCAACTTGGATCACAGCAGCCCCCACAGTTGATTTGCCCACTCCAAATTGATTCCCGACTGACCGGTAGCTGTCTGGCATTGCAAGCTTCCACAGGGCTATTGCCACTCGCTTCTCAACTGTGAGGGCTGCTCTCATCCTGGTATTCTGGTGCTTCAGGGCAAGGGAAAGCAAGTCACAAAGTTCCATGAAAGTGCCCTTACGCATGCAAAAGTTTCGCAGCCACTGGGAATCGTCCCACACCTGCAGCACGATGCGGTCCCACCAGTCTATGCTTGTTTCCCGGGCCCAGAATCGGCGTTCCACGGCATGAACCTGCCCCAGTAACACCATGATTTGCACATTGCTGGGGCCTGTACTTTGTGAGAGGTCTATGTCCATATCAATTTCCTCATCACTCTCGTCGCCGCGCTGCAATCGCCTCCTCGGCTGGTCCTGGTTTTGCTTTGGCATGTCCTGGCTCTGCATATACTCCAGAACAATGCGCGTGATGTTCATAGTGCTCATAATTGCCGCGGTGATCTGAGCAGGCTCCATGATCCCAGTGCTATGGCGTCTGGTCTGAAAAAAGGCGCAAAACTAGTATCTGACGGACGGAGGGAGGGAGGGAGAGGCGAGTGACGACATGGTGTACAGGTACAGGGAATTAAAATCAACAAAGGTGGCTGTGCATCAGGGAGAAACACAAACAACTGTCACACAGAATGCCCCCCCCCCGCCAAAGATTGAACTCAAAACCCTGGGTTTAGCAGGCCGTTGATTTCACAGAGGGAGGGGGAAGCAAATGAATACAGAACAAATCTATTTTTACATCTTAAGCTGGCAGACGACGGTGCAGCATGACTGATAGCCCTCAGCATCTTCTGGGTGCTTGGCAGAAAATACTTGGCGCTTGGCAGAAAATAGCATACTACGACTGATAGCCATCATTGTCGAGACTGCCCAGGTGCCCATGATTGACAGCCACTGCAGTACAACGACGACGGATACCAGTTGTAATATACCATCTTCTACCAAAAGGCAAAGGGCTGCTGCTGTGTGCAAGGCAGCCCCACGTCTGCCAGCACCCAGATCGCCGATGAAGGCTACCAGTCATACTGCACCGTCTACTGCCAAAAGGCAATTAGCTGCTGCTGTGTAGCAATGCAGTACCACGTCTGCCGGCACCCAGATGACATATGGGGACTGAGCTGAGCTGAGCGGGCTCCATGCTTGGCGTGGTATGTTGTCTGCACAGGTAAGCCAGGTAAAAAGGCGCGAATCGATTGTCTGCTGTTGCTCTGACATGTACCCAGAACCCCCCACAGCACTGTTTTGCATCATTCAGGCACTGGGATCTCAACCCAGAATTCCAATGGGCGGCGGAGACTGCGGGAACTGTGGGATAGCTACCCACAGTGCAACGCTCCGGAAGTCGACGCTAGCCTCGGTACTGTGGACGCGGTCCACCGACTTCATGCACTTAGAGCATTTTATGTGGACACACACACAATCGGCCGTATACAACTGATTTCTGTAAAACCGGCTTCTATAAATTCGACCTAATTTCGTAGCGTAGACATACCCTTAGTTTCTATTCTCAACTCCTCAGTCACTAATTGCCTGCCTGATCCTGGATGAGTCAGTTTAAGTCCTCGTTTTCCCATTTAAATAGAACTAATAATGCCCACCTATCATTATTATTTGTACTGTAGTAGCCGCTAGAGATCCTAACTCCATTGTGCTAGGCACTGTACATGTGCAAAAAGATGGCCCATGCCCCAAAAAGCTTACAAGCTTAGGCCTGGCCTATACTTAAAAATTAGACTGGCATACCTATGGTGCTGAAGGGAATGAAAAATTCACACCCCTGAACACTGTACCTACTATGCTAACCTAACCCTAGGGCAAACATAGCTAGAAGAATGCTTCTGTCAACCCAGCTGCTGCTGCTCGGGGAGGTGGATTTCCTACAGCGATGGAAAAATCCCTTTCATCACTGTAGGAAGAGTCCATACTACTGAATTACAGAGGCTGTAGGTGTGCAGCTGTACCAGCCTCAGTGTAGCCAATCCCTCTGTATGAGGGTCACAGCAGGCATGTACAACAAGCAGATGGGGGAACTCACGGTGACCATGTTCAGTGTGATAAACTGCCTCACTGGCTTTGTGAAGAGCTTTGAGATCTTTGGATGAAAGAAGTATTCTTAAATGCCCTGGAAGTGCCACAGCCGCCTGGCCTAGGACAGTTAGAGTCACCACTCTGGGGTGCACAGCTGTCTTTGCTTGCCATAAGATACATGCCCACCTCTGCACTCAGGACAGAGGGTCCCACTCCTGATGCTGTAGGACACGTGTTAGTTGCATCACTTCATGGGCCACTGGAAGGGGCTTGGCTACTGCGGTGATGAAGGCAGCATAAGAAACTGAATAGAACAGAGCCTTGGGAGGAGACTGTTGCTCCTACTGGGCCTTTCAAAACCCTGCCACGGCTTAAGAAGGGGGAACTGTACCCGGTGTCAGTAGCTATCTAGCCAAGGAGGCCTGTAGCACTGTTAACTGGATAGCACACAACTCTGCACCTTTCACAGCCTGGTGCTAATAAAACGTATTTGAGTCTTGCACTTAAAATCACTGGCTGGTCTGGCCAATTATCAGCATCGTGCCTCATCCAAGGATCCTGCAAAGGGCCTGTCAGATTGTTTGTACCAACTTGTGCTATAAAGCATCCAGCCCGGCACACCAATATTAGTCACAGCAGAGATTAAACAAACCTACTTGGCCTCTTTCCCCTTTGCTTTGTACTGATGTTCACAGATAAACTCACGCAGGAGAAGCTGGAAAGAACTGCATGTCCCATGGGAACTCTTATCAAGGCCAGGGAGTGAGCAACCAGTAACCACTAAGCAAGTCATCTCCTAGGCTTAAAAAAAAAGCCTGTTTTAAAGAACCAAATAATCTATAAAATAGCTGAAATCCTCTTTATTCCTTGGCTCCCTCTGCTTTGATTGGTGTTTTTTCCTCACACAGTTATAGGCAAGAACAAAATCCAGACCATTTTTAGAACTTGAGTTGCACTGACCAGGTTGGAAAGCTCAGAAATGTTTGGCACTTTTCATTTGGACTTTAAGCTTTTTGGGTCAGGGACAATCACTCACTATGTGTTTGTGCAGCACTCAGCACACCAGGGCTCCAAGCTTGAGTTAGGCCCCTTGACACTACCAAAATACAAATAATTAACAATCGCCTTAATTGACATTTGCCTCTGCAGTTTCTTTTCTCAGCTTTGGGCCAGATTTGAAAGTTCTGGGAAGATCTGAGCTAGATTCTTCTCATAGTAATTTAGGGTTACCATTCGTCCGGATTTACCCGGACATGTCCTCCTTTTCGCGCTAAAAATAGCGTCCGGGGGGAATTTGTAAAGCACTCACAATGTCCGGGATTTCCCCCTCCCCCGGCAGAGCGAGCGGCTGGGAAGGCTGCAGAAAAATCCCAGGCTGGACTCCTGAGCAGCTGTAGAGGAGCCGGAGCCGCCCTGCATTCTGAGTTGGCCTCTCCTGCAACCCGGTCCGGCAGCACTGTGCAGGGCCAGGGACCGGGTTTTGTTGTGCAGGGCCAGGGACCCGGTTTTGTTGTGCTGGGGAGCTCAGCCACGTGTCCGGCTCGGCTCGCACAGAGCCCAACACCCTGTTCTGAGCAGCAGGGTAAGGGGACCGGGGGCAGGAAGGTTCTGGAGGGGGCAGTCAAGAAACGGGGGGGGGGGCTTTTGGAGGGGGGTGGAGAAAGTTTTGGGCAGTCAGGGTACAGGTAGGGGGTAGGGTCCTGGGGGGCAGTTGGGGGGGGTCTTAGGAGGGGGCAGTTAGGGGACAAGGAACAGGGAGGCTTAGGGGTGGGGTTCTGGAGGGCAGTTAGGAGCAGGGGTCCCAGGAAGGGGCAGTCAGGGGACAAGGAGCGGGGTGGGGAGCTGGGAGTTCTGGGGGGGGGCTGTCAGGGGGCAGGAGTGGGGAGCTGGATCGGAGCAGTCAGGGGACAGGGAGCAGAGAGGTTTAGATGGGTTGGGAGTTCTGGGGGGGGCTGTCAGGGGGCAGGAGTGGGGAGAGGGATCGGAGCAGTCAGGGGACAGGGAGCAGAGAGGTTTAGATGGGTTGGGAGTTCTGGGGGGGCTGTCAAGGGGGCAGGAGTGGGGAGAGGGATCGGAGCAGTCAGGGGACAGGGAGCAGAGAGGTTTAGATGGGTTGGGAGTTCTGGGGGGGGGCTGTCAGGGGGCAGGAGTGCGGAGAGGGATCGGAGCAGTCAGGGGACAGGGAGCAGAGGGGTTTAGATGGGTTGGGAGTTCGGGGGGGGGCTGTCAGGGGGTGGGGAGTGGTTGGATGGGGCGTGGGAGTCCCAGGGGTCTGTCTGGGGGTGGGGGTGTGGATAAGGGTTGGGGCAGTCAGGGGACAAGAGGCAAGGAGGCTTAGATAGGGAGTGGAGTCCTGGGGGGCAGTTAGGGGCAGGGGTCCCAGGAGGGGGCAGTCAGGGGACAAGGAACGGGGGGAGGGTTGGGGGTTCTGGGGGGGTGGGAAGTGGGAGGGGCAGGGGCGGGGCTAGGGCGGGGCTCCTCCCGTCCTCTTTTTTGCTTGCTGAAATATGGTAACCCTAAGTAATTAAATCCTAACCAGAAAGAGGGGATCCCAGAAATTTCAGCAGTGTCTATTCTTGAGATATTTCTGGCTAAATGTTGCTGATTTAAGGGACTAAAATTTCCAAACCATGGCCTTACTCTGTGCACTGTTGCTTGTGTGCGCAGATGGGAGAATACATTCACAATGATAAATTGAGCACAATCAAATGGTTTTTTGCATGTGCATTTGTGCTGACAAGTGCTAATGCGTGTGATTGGCACAGGCAGCTGCACAAATGGATGTCAGTCTGAGGCCCCTTTAAAATTTTGGTCCCCAAGATTGGACAGTATGTATAAGGCATTTGAGCATGTATCCAAACTGACCCAAATCTTTGCACCTACATCCACTTCCCTCTCTCTGGCACCCATCTCCCCACCACAAGTTTGTTACTTAATCCTACTTCCCTCTTACTTCAGCGCCAGTCCAGTAACACTTTGGGGTCTTTATTACCTTCCTTCTTAATGTTCAATGTTTCCTACTCTTCTGATCTCCTTCCCAATAGCTCATCAAAAAAAGCAGAGTAGGAGGAAACCAGGGACCTGATGTTTTCTGTAGTGTACTGCGAGACAAAACTCTCCATTATTGTTGTTAATCACTGCTGCTAACATTTGTAATTTGAGAAGTGCAAATGGTGCGTTTAACATAGGAAAAGCCAGGCTCCACTGAGCAGGCTGGGAGAGCAAGTAGTGAGTATCTGGCACACGGAACTGCTCACTGTCCTTGTGGAATCATGGCTATTACTGGGGAGCAGCTTGTTGTCAATCTTGGAATCACTGATTATTCAGAAATCCTACCACCCTGGGTACAGTGTCTGACTCCAGTTTGATCTCAGCTCCTTCTCTGCTGCAGGGAAAGTGCCACCACTGCCCCCTCCTGTCCTTTCCCTGACTTCCCTTTTCATTCTTCCTTTCCCATGTTATTCAGTGTAATAATATCTGTGATTCACAAATGGACATGGCAGAGAATAATGTAGGGGAAGCTTTCACTGCCACTTTCTTTGCTGTACCTATAAACACTTCAGGGCAGGGATTGCCTCTTTTATATGCTTGTATAGCAACCAGCAGAACAGGGCTAGATCTGTTTTGGGATCTTTGAGAGTTCCCACAATATAAATACTTAGTACAATGGCTACAGTTCAGTCTGCAGGACCATTTTCTCTGGCACTTTTCCACCAACATTAAAATCACTTCAACAACATAAAATAAAGGTTGTTTTATGCTGGTGGTCCACTGTCCTTCCAAACACCTACTTCTGACAATCTCTCTGTCATCATCAGCGCAGATTGTGGAAGGAGTTTGGGCAAGACCATGTGCTTTAAAAGCAAGAAGTACACCTCTACCCCGATATAACACGACCCAATATAACACGAATTCGGATATAACGCGGTAAAGCAGTGCTCCGGGGGGGCAGGAGGGGGGCTGTGCACTCCGGTGGATCAAAGCAAGTTCAATATAACATGGTTTCACCTATAACACGGTAAGATTTTTTGGCTCCCGAGGACAGCATTATATCGAGGTAGAGGTGTAGGTTCTAAGAGTCAGTGCAGGTTTTGGTTAATGTCCTCTTTCCGACTGATCCTAGTGAAGTTTTTTCTTTTTAATGCATATTCTAAGTTCAATTGATTATCTTAAAAATGCACTGATAACAGATCAGTTTTCTTCAGAAATTTACCAAGCAAATTTGACAAAACTGTAGGCTACAAAAGCTGTGCCAATGGTTTATATAGACATCAGAAACATCTGCAAAAAAATGTTATACGTTATAGGCCTAGAGGTTCAATTTCACATGCACAATTGTGTACCTAATTTGTGGGGCACGCAATTATTATGATTGTACATACCAAATGAGCATGCAAATAGCTAATTCTGGTCCCTGGCATATACAAACTACCTAATTTACATATACAAGCAAGGTAA
Source organism: Malaclemys terrapin pileata (assembly GCF_027887155.1). Taxonomy (NCBI): domain Eukaryota; kingdom Metazoa; phylum Chordata; order Testudines; family Emydidae; genus Malaclemys; species Malaclemys terrapin. Next base: position 16,576,827 of record NC_071516.1, on the reverse strand, counting down.
TCGTGTGCGCAAATTAGGCACACAGTTGTACACGTGACACTGTCAAAGGGTGTGCTGTGTCCCTCACTAATGTGGCTGCCCTAATGAAGGATAAAAGCCTGCTACTGCTACCAGCTAATGGAGTCACTACTTTAACTCGCTCAATATAGGGCTGAAGGTCCTGGATTCAAAAGCTGCTAATGACCTGTGGGAGGGGATGTGACTGTTACACACACCTTGGACTATATGGGCAGCCACTGATCAGACATAAGGAAAGCAGCATCTCACTTTATCACTGTCATAAAAAAAAAGAGATTTGCATTTTAGTTTAGCCTCATCATAAATAGTCGAGACATAGCAGATTGTCCACATTCCATTGTTATGACATTAACTGATAAAACAAAATAGATGGATGCAAAGAATGTATATTAAGTATGTTCCCTTCCGTCTGAAAGTTCAAACAAAATCACACAAACATTGCTTCATGCTAGGACCAACTGTAGGTCAAAGAGTGCCCTGACATGACAAGCTCCAGGAGCTGTTTCACCTTGAAATGTATTAATGTCATTAAAATAAACAACAATAAAATATTCCTGTTTCTTTCCAGTTTTGTAGCCTGGTGTTACTGAAACGGAAAACATATTGATGGAAAGTTCCTAAGGGAATTAATCTTAGAGCTCATGTACAGCTGTGTTCTGCCATGCAGGAGAACTAGGTTAAATTGCCACCCATTTTCCCGGGAGCAGCAGAGACTGAGCACTCTGGAAGCCAGTCTGAAACCCTAGGGAACAGTACTCTACATTGCCATGCAGGAGATAAGGGTTTGAGCCCTGCCACCGGAAACAGCTGGGGTTAGTAGGGATAAGGAGGCCAGCCCAGAGCATTAGGGTACTGTACTCAGAAGACTGGATTACATCCCAATCCTGTCTCTTTTTCTTCCCTTAGAACAGCACAGTGGGAATGCAATGCAGGGCTGCCCAGAGGATGCAGGGGGCCTGAGGCAAAGAAATGTCGGGGGCCCCTTTCATAAAAAAAAGTTGCAATACTATATTCTCGTGGGGGCCCCTGCGGGGCCTGGGGCAAATTACCCCACTTGCCCCCCCCTCTGGGCAGCCCTGATGCTATGAAGGAAATGTGCTCAGCTTCTGGGGAGGAGGTGTCTTAGATTGGTCAACAGTGAGTCACCACTCCAGGTGGCTAAGGAATAACAAAGGGGGAGTGAGGTGGAAATGGAGAAGGGGAGCTGGTTTTAGGTCAGCACAGAACAAGGATTTTCACCTTTCAGGCTTGGCGGCATTTCTGCGACTTGACAGCCCCTGTTAAGGCAGTGCTTTGTATGGTATTTTAAAGGAAATCATGACCAGTAATGGGTGATGGGACTCAGGGGAAGGCAGCATCACATGTTGCATGCAGCACCCTCACTGTTTTTCCTGCTGTTGGGGTGGGGCCACTGTTTGCATTACTTTGGTGATTGGTTTTCCACGTGTCAGAGGCAGACACAGAACAGGGGGTGTTTGGCTTACTTCTCGGTGACTAGAGCTAAGCCAATAAACCTTTCATCTGACTCCCTCACCCCATGCCAGCCCCTAATCCCCCAGGCATGTTTGAAGGTTTGGATAAAAAGGGACACACAGACCCGAGATCCTGCAACACTAAAATCCCAACGCTTCTGCTCAGCTGATTCTGCCACCTGTTTTTGTTGGTTGTTTTTTTTTTTTTAAATCAAATGGGACAATCAATAAATCCGTTGTGAGCCCCACAATGAAGTTACTGGCTGGCCACAGATACCACAGTGACTTGAGCTATATAAATGCCCAGAAGGGTAGGCAGGCCTGCCATAGCTCCAATACAGCTATGTGGTCTGTCCCAGCCAGGGGGCATTTTTAACCCCCTTTGAGCTACCCACTCTTCTGAACCGATCAGTGTCAGCCCAGAAAACATAGTAGCTCTGAGCTTCTGCTGAAAAACTCCCAGCTACTGCAGCTCCCTCAGTAACAGTGGCTCCTTTGGGGTACATTATTAATTATTATTATTAGATGCGAGGCAACTCAGTGTTTTCACTTCCCTCTGCCACACTTCCTGCTCCATTGTAGTCTGTTTTCATGACAACAACATCTTTTTCAATTATTTTCGTATGTGTCATCTGTTCTCCATTTTTCCCCATCTCCCACCAAGTGGTATCTAGTCAAGGAATACAGTTTTTGACAACCATTCAACACTTCCACCTTCTTTCTTGAAACATTGTCCCTGCTGTCTGTTGGCCAGTCCTTTGTAACTCCTGAATGTTAGTTACTTTATCCCATCGGTGGACACCAAATATTCTCCACAAGCAACTCTGATGCAATGCAGTAAGTTTCCTGTTGTGGGCTTCTAGCATTTGCCAGATTTCAGAAGCATATAACAATATGGGTATCACAATAACGTTGTATAACTTTATCTTGGTTCTTATATGAATCTCCATATTTTCCAAATATTTGCCAGTCTCAAAAAAGCTCCACTTGCCTTCCCAATTCTTGCTTCCACCTCCTTCTGAAGTTGGCCATCTGCACTGATTTTGCTTCCAAGATATACTGACTCATTAACCATGCAGTATTCTTCACCAGCTATCACATAAACACCATCATTGCTGACTCCTCTTTCAATGATCATGACTTTCATTTTCATGGTTGACTCAATCCCACTTTGGCAGCCTCACATTTGACATTGACAGTGGTCTTTTTCATGGCACCATCATCGGTGTCCAACAGAACAATATCTGCAAAGTCAAGATCTTGAAGTTTTCTTCTGCTCCACATAACTCCTGTATCTTCCCCTGATGTTGCTCTTCACATCACAATCTGTCATAATGCAGAAAAGAAGGGGTAATAAGATGCAACTTGCCACACTCCTGTCATGATATCAAACCAATCATTTGTCCTTACACAGCATTTTGAACCTTCATACAGCATCTTGACCAGTGACACTATCTTTCTAGCAAGCCCATATTGTCATCATATCTTCCATAGCAACTCTATGAATGCAGGCGAAAGCTTTGGTGAAACCCATGAAGTTAAAGACTAATCTTCTCTGGTAGGTGAGCCCTTTCTCAATCACTCATCTCAGGGTAAAGATGTGATCTCCGCACAATCTTTTCAGTCTAAAACCTGCTTGCTCATTACACAGCTTTTCCATCTATGACCAGCTTGACTCTGTTCAATAGTATACTGCAGAACACTTTTTCACGTACTGAAAGTAATGTTATTCCTCACCAATTATTGCACACCAGTTGATTGCCTTTCTCTGATAATTTACAGATCACGCCTTTCTTCCAATCCTCTGGGCAGAGTTCTTACTAAATTACAAAAACTTTATGTAGTTCAAATACTACCACATCCTCATCAGCTTTAAGCATTTCAGCAGTGATCTTATCTTGACCAGGCACTTTGACATTTTTTAGCTGTGTAATTGCTTTCTCTATTTCTGCTTCTGAAATTTTCTTCACCTTCTTTGCCTCCATCAACTGGAATTGTTGGCTTTGGTTGGTTGGTTATTTCATTAAAATGTTCTCACCATCGTTCCTTTTGTTCCGCTTGTCATTAACAATTTTCCATTTTTTTGCTTTTATTACACCACTGTGACTCTGTGATAATTGCTTACACCTGCAGCAGCTTCTTAGCGTCACCTCTCTCACTGATGCTTCTTCACCTTCTCTCACTTTTTGGTCAAGTCATTCTCTCATAGCTTTTGGACAGAACTTCTTTACTACTTTTTCTTTCTTGGTATACTCCCATTGCAGCATGTGTTCTTCTTGTCCTTTTGTCGCGGCTGGCCTCTTTAAGACTTTTCTTTCCTCAGTCAATTTCTATGTGTGCCTGCATCTTGCTTGTCTTTCCTTGATCCTCTTGGTCCAAGTGAAGTTGTGGCAACTTCCCAGCAGACATCTTTAAACATCTTTATCTTCTATATCATCATTCATTACCCATTGCTCTTGAAATCAGTTCAAGAGCTGGAGTTTAAAATCCCTTCTGATTCCTACATCAGACAGTTTCTTCCCATCAAATGCCCTCTCTCTTTTTTTTGTTAACTTGTCTTTTTAGCTTTTTTCTAATAGTTCCGATGACAATATGAGGGTTGCTGCCTACCTCAGCCTTTGTAAAAAATGGTGTAACTAACAGGGATCTTCTCTGCTGTCTACTTATGGCAATGTAATCCAGTTTCTAAGTAATTTCATGATTTGACTTCCATGTTAGTTTGTGTTTTCTGGGATGAAGGAAGTGTGACCTCCCCCCGTGCAGTTTATACGTTCTGCACAGCTCAATTATTCTTTCACCATTGTCTGTCTGTGCCTCAATTCCATGTTTACCCATGAAACGCCCATGTTCAAGGTTGTCATTACCAATTTGGGCATTCATATCACCCATAACCAAATTGATATCACAAGCATAAACCTGGTTTAGTATGGCTTGCAACTTACTGTAGACTGCATCTTTTGCTTGGTCATCATGATCATTGGCAAGTAACACTGGATGATAATTATTTTATCATGATTTGTAACAAAAAGTACTTTTATCATTCATGAGTCTGCTGGTTCCCATTCCTGTAGAGCTTGTGTTGCCGTTTTGTCGAGGAATGTTCTACATAACTATCATCCTGCCTTCCTGAGGGAAGCCGTCTGAATGGAGTTTTCCACATCCAGTCCATCTCACTTTGCTCACTCTGAGAACACTAAGATTGAACTGAGTCAGGTCTCTACTTGACTCAGTTTCTCAGTATCCCACGTGGTTCTCACATTCCAGCACCCAATTTTAGTTTTGATTTTAGTGCTATGATTTCTTGTTTCAGGCAACGAACTGACTCATAAGTTTGTTCCACTGTCTTCATCCCTCCATTCAGACTCATTTGTTGTCAACTCAGTGATGCTGAAAGACCACGATCCCCTTCAAGCTGGCTAATTAAGAAAGACTTGTATCTAGGCTGTTCCCATAACTCACTATTTTTTTTTTTTTTAAATATGGACAGCTAGTTAGCCTGACTCACAACAGCAAGTGGACATGCCTGGTAGCTTAGGATGCTCCCTGTGAAGTAGCTGGTGGTTGGGTTGGTAAGACTGAGCATAACAGCACAAGTTAAACTGGGTGCATCAGAAGTTAGTTCAGAATTTTCCTGCCACTATGTATTTAAATCAGATTTTCCATCTTATTTAAATGGAGTTGTTTTGGGGGGTGTGGCGGGGCGTTGACTCACCGGCGCAGCGCCTCCTGCTGGTCGTCTTGGGAATTAGCTCTTTCCAGCCCGGAGCGCCCTCTGCAGGCCGGTGTCTTGCCTGCCGCTGGCCCCCATGTCCCTCCCGGACTCCGATGCCCTTCTGTGTCAGGGTTCTGCCCCCGCAGTAACCCACAATCTGGGTCTCCCCACCCAGGGGAAACCCCAACCCCCTATCCCCACCTTGCCTCAGTGGCTACTGCCAGTCATCATCTAGCCCCCGCTCCCTGGGGCAGACTGCAGTGTATAAACCACTCATCATCGGCAACGGGGGTTGGACCAGCAGCCTCTGCCTATCTCTGGGCTGCCCCTCTGCAGCCCCAGTATCTTTGTAGGCCTTTAACTAGGCCTGCAGCCTGGGGTTTTGCTAGGCTGGAGCTCCCCAGCTCCCTCTGCCATTCCCCAGCACTGCTCCACCGTAGGTACCCTTCTCAGCTTCCCAGGCAGCCAGGTCCTTCTCTCTCTAGGAAGCTAAAGAGAGTGTCTCTTTGTCCTTCTGGCACACCACCCTCTTATAAGGGCCAGCTGGGCCCTGATTGCACTGGCTACACCTGTGGCTGCTTTCTCAATCAGCCCAGCTTTTCCCCTGCCACAGCCCTCTCCCAGGGCTGTTTTAAGCCCTTCAAGGCAGGAGTGGGGTAACCACCCCGCTACAGGGGGTTGAGGTTTTTTTCCTGTGAACAAGGGGCTCTTCATGAAAAGGCCAAAGAAGGAACGATCCCTCTTGGACGCTGTCCAGTTCCTTGGGGTGAAAGCATGACAGGAAGCATCATACCATAAAACTGACAAATAATACTTGCCAGATTTTTCCCAGTTAGACCTTGTCAACCTATACAATGAAGCCCTTGATTCATCCACAAACAAAGTCTCATTATACCTCACTAGGAAAAAGGAGGGGCAGGTGCTTCTACACTCAGAGTGTGAGCAGCAGCTTGATGGATGGGGTCTGTTATCATTTGACTTAACCCTCTGCATGCCACAGTCATCCTGCTGCAATTGCAATGAGGAGAATTGGATTGCTGTCAATGGGCGAAACTGGATTATTCCAAAAGGCCTGTAACCATGCTATATACAATGCACTTTATGGCCATGTTTTCCAAAGCAGCAGGCTCTGCACAGCATATCAGCCTAGCCATTGCATACAGAGCTGGGCGGTGCAGGGTCTTGCCTAGTCCCCACCCTCCCTACTCCATTTTGGGTGTCTTTCATCCCACAAGTGCTCAGAGGGAAGAATCCCTGCTCTCCAGGGGTGCAGATACCGTAACTCTGTCTATTAGCTGCCCAAGGTTGCAAGAGGGGAGAGCTGCTTGCACTCTTCCTTCTGCCTCTTTGCACACCCATGGAGCAGCTGAGCACTTACTAAGGACCTCAAGATTTAGTCTATTGAAATAAAAACAGAAAACTCCATTACGGCTGAACTGGCATTTGCAGGACTCCTCTCATGGAAGTGGGGGGATTTAGGCTGTGAGCGTATAAGAGGCAACAACATGAAAATGTTGGACCGACCTTCCCAATGCAAAGAAAAAATCTGTAGTGTTCCTCCTTCAAAACTCTGTCAGCTCCTGTGTGTTGTGCTGAGAAAAGGCTCAGTCCTACAGCTCCCCTGTGCAGAGAACTCTCATTGAGTTCTCTGGAGGTTCTGCAAGGGGGGCCCCTATGGGTCTGGCCCGAAGGATGAGACTGTTTGCAGTGCAGCACTGTTGCCCATCAGCTCAAACCTCACATGAGATTCCTGTACTCTGTTTTTTCTCTCCAAGAAGAACTGATGTGTTTTCCTACATGCAGTGGAATAGCCCCCCCCCCCCAATCATTTATGAGCTCCAAAAAAAGGCAGCTTTAGTCAACTGAGAAACAATTTCATGTGCAAATAAGTAAAGCCCATTCTGCAAATCCTTACTAATACATGAAGTCCTTGTGTGGCTAGGCCCATTAGGGCGCTACTCATGTGAATAAGGACTAGTTATATGGCTACATCTTTGCAGATTAAAGCTCCTCCAGATGTGCCAGAGAAGAAACAACCCAGAGGCACCAAGCCTCAAAAAGGCCTGATACTGGAACATTCATCCTCCGCTCCCATCTCTCATTCTATGGTTAGATTATAAATTCTTTGGGGGCAGAAGCTGTGTTTTTTATTATATGAATGGATGTGTACGTACAGCACCTTGTACAATGGGAGTCCTGATCTCGGACTGAGGCCTCTAAATGCTACCCCAAAACAAAGAAGAAGAAGAAGAATTCAGAGGAAGCTTGGGGTGCTCAGGACTTTGGAGGTTCAAACCCACAGACAGTACATTGGTATTACATATATCAAAATAAAAAAAATGCATTACTGTGGGAGACTTTAAACAGCAGCCCCACTGGATGTTTGCGTGATAGATATTTTCTTCCAGAGGTGGATGACTGAGTGACAGAATTAAAAATAGAAGGTAAGCAAGTTATAACTCCAAAACACAAGTAGCCAGAATTTCCATAGTGAGAGGATGTTGTGGAATTTCCCTGAAAGCTGTCCTCACCTGGCTGACAGATCACAATTCCTGTCATTATTGGATGTGCGGAATATATGATCCTGCCATGTTCCCAGCTTCACCAACAGTATCGACAGTACCAACTTGGCTCCAGATTCTGCCATCCACGTGGCTACACAGGAGGATCAAGCAGCTCTGAGTTTCTAATAAATGGTTTGGGATGCATGTCATGACCGTATATTTCATAGGACTTTGATAAAACTGTTTTTTTTTTTAATATATTAAATATAGATTTAGATGGAAGTGGAATGGTCACTGAAGGACTCTAGGCGCCCTGGTCCAGTAGCATCAGTGGGGCTGCCTGGGCATATCAGTCCCCAGTGGTGTAGCTGGATTTCTGTCCTTTCCCAGGCCAGCAAAAGCAATGAGAGCAGGAGAAGAAAGAGAATTAATTGGCCCCACATGTAACTCAGCATACCTAGATTAGACAAAAAGAACAGGAGTACTTGTGGCACCTTAGAGACTAACAAATTTATTAGAGCATAAGCTTTCGTGGACTACAGCCCACTTCTTCGGATGCATCCGAAGAAGTGGGCATCCGAAGAAGTGGGCTGTAGCCCACGAAAGCTTATGCTCTAATAAATTTGTTAGTCTCTAAGGTGCCACAAGTACTCCTGTTCTTTTTGCGGATACAGACTAACACGGCTGCTACTCTGAAACCTAGATTAGACAGACAGATAAACAGAGATTAGCGTAGTTGCAGTTCTGATTTTTTTAAGAGAATGAAAAAGATTAGTTCATGTGGAAAGTAAAGGAAAATACTATTTTATTTATTTACTTGGGGCCAGATCCTGCCACCCTTACCTATCATGGGTAGAACCGGATTTCCTCAAGAAGTCCTATTGAAAACAATGGGGCTATTTGAAAAGTAAGGTCGTAGTCAACATGAGTGAAGGTGGCACAGTCTGGCCCTGGTTAAGTACCATTGGTGTGCTGGACTCTGTAAAAGGCTCTGAAGAAGCCTAGATTCTCTTCTGTTTAGAAGAACCCAGGGAACTCTATGTTAAAATGGGAATGTCCATGGAAACTCTAAAGCACGCAGGTGTTCAATGGGACATCCAGGTGGTCAGCACTGAGGCACATCACATTTGAGAATCTATTTGGAAGCTGGCCATTCTCTTAAGAAACTCTCATTGGAAATCTAGGCCAGAGCCTGAGAGGGTATTTCTAGTAATTATTACAATATCCCATCTCTTCCAATTTTCCAGCTGCTCTGATTTCCTGGTATGTTCTCTAAACAGGTCAGATTTAGGTAGAAGCAATGTAATCTCATGGATAGTCGCCAGACTAGGGGTCAGAAGGTGTGATCTAGTGCATAGGACACCAGACTAGGAGTCAGGAGACCTGCATCTATTCCCAGTTCTGCCAGTGATAGATTGTGTGGCCTTGGGCAAGTCTCTTCACCCTGTGCCTCTATTTCCCCTCCTACTATGAGTCTGTCTTGTCTATTTAGCTTGTTAGCTCTTCAAGGCAGAGAGTTTCTCTTAGAACATGTTTGTACAGTGACTAGCACAATGGGTCCCGGTCTCAGCTGGGAGCTCTAGGAGATAGCATAGCACAATTACGGACACTAATGGCCACACTAGAGCCTAAGTCGACATAAGCTACATCACTCAGGTGTGTGAATTAGCCACCCCCCAGAGCAATGTAATTTATGCTGACTTAAGTGTCAGAGAGCTTCTCCCAACGATATAGCTACTGCTGTCTGTGAGGGCTGAAGTAATTAAGCCAACAGGACAGCTCTCTCCCGTCAGCTTAGAGTGGCCACCCAGAGAGCTCACAGCTGAGCAGCAAGTCAATGGCCAAACTGCTATAGGAGCAGGATCTGGGTTGTAGTTACTGGTGCAAATTCAGCCCTCGTGTAGCTCAATTGACTTCAGTTGGGTTACTTACATCAGGTTGAATTTTTGTCCCAAAATAGTTTCTTAATATATAACCAGAACGTTCCCTGCTTAAGGCCCACTGCATCTTGTTCTGTCCTCAGAGCTACCAGTTAACTAAGCCCTGACCTCTTCATAACTTTCCTGACTTTTAAATCAACGAGAGGCCACTCCTTACTCAGGGCAGATTGTAAAGTTACCTTCTAGCCTATTATGAGCACCTCATTATGAGCAAGGACCATGCCAGTTCTGTGTCTTGTACAAATTCTACGCTTTTAAGTGTCTGCACGTAGTAAAGTCTCTCCTTCTTGCTCTCCTGAGCAGACAAGTGAGGGCTGTGACAATGAAGTCCAAAAGAAATAACTAATACATCTGGCCATCTATGTAATCTTGACAGAAGATTAGCAATTAAAGCACAACAGCTGAGTGGGGACTGGGTGTCTCCCAACCTAGGGCATACACCAAATCACAGTTATTAATCCCTATGTGTTAAACATTCACCCAGCTGCTTTCTGGGAAAAAGATTTAAGACCCAAAAATGTGCTCCCAGTCCTCATGGGACAAGAAAAAATAGGCTAATGCCTTGGTTCTGGCTAGTCTAGAACCTGTGAGTGATGTATTAGCATATTGTGTTGGAAAATCCCAGTTTTCAACAGAGAAAGATTGCAAAATCTTAAATTTTTTACAGACTCTTTCAGCAAACAGCACCAGGGTCGCTGTTTTCTTCAGGATACTCATGAACAGTACAGTAGGAGCTTTATTTGACCACTGCATCTTCTGCTGGTGATCACCCGTTGTTTAGGTGATCTTCATCGCCACCTTCATCAGATAGACCCCAACCCTGCATTGAAAACCAGGGTGTGCCTAGATGGTTCTCAAACCACAAATGGGGCCTTAGACAATATGGTCTAAGCTAGGATCTAAGCTTCTTCACTGTTGCAAGGGAATTGGCTCAAGGGGAGCCTGAATAGCTACTTGTCTGACTCCTCCTACACATACTAGTGGCACAATAATAAATTAACATTGAAAAATCTTCATAATTATGAGAGCTGAACAATCTAATATTTCTACATATAAAGGGCCAAACACTCATTGGGCCAAATCCTGTAAGGTACTGAGCGTTTGCACTAACCCTAACTCTGCCGCTCTCATTGATCTCAGCCTCTCACACAGTGGCCCCTTGACTTTACTCAAAGCTTTGCCTGAGAAAGGATGTCAAGATTTGGATCTTGTATTTCTTATCTCACTTTAAAAGGTTATGTTAAGATAAAGAGTCTGGAATGTCATAGCTATAAGGCTTTTAGGGGAATTACTAATAGGCCATTAATATATTTCCTGGATAGCTGAAGTCACTGTGTGCTCAGTTCTTGACGCTCAACATAGCCAAGGCAGATGTTAATGGCCCAGAGGCACTCTTATTAGCTTAAATAATATATGTCTGGCACTACTGCAATGTGCATAACAAGTTTCCTCTTCTTCCTTCTGCATGACTCTTGTGGTCTCGTATTGCCTGGGTCACACTGTTGGGCAAAAGCAGGAGGTCACTTCCTCTGCTGCATATGTTTCCAGAAGTCAGATCCGTCTTGATGGGAAATCAAATCTTGGCAGTTACAGAAAGTGGCATTGCTTTACGTATGTTTGCAACAGATTGAGCGTCACTAAAATCAAGAGCTCAAACCAAAAGAACCCTTGGTTCACAGAATAGTCTTCTGCTTTTAGATATGCATGGATGAAACTACTGTTGAATGTAATGGTACTTAGAATATAATAATTTTCACCAGCTAAACTAGTCTGATGAACTGTTGAGACAAGCTGGAGAACATTGCAAAGAGGGGCACAGTGAGGTGCAAAGCTCTCTCCCTTTCTCTCTCTCTGCATCTATTTATTCATCTAACCTACGTGTTTAGATTACACTCATCACCACAGTACCCGAGTACCTATAAGCAATATAACCATAAGAACATAAGAAAGGCGTTACCGGGTCAGACCAAAGGTCCATCTAGCCCAGTATCCTGTCTACCGACAGTGGCCAATACCAGGTGCCCCAGAGGGAGTGAACCTAACAGGCAATGATCAAGTGATCTCTCTCCTGCCATCCATCTCCACCCTCTGACAGACAGAGGCTAGGGACACCATTCCTTACCCATCCTGGCTAATAGCCATTAATGGACTTCACCACCATGAATTTATCCAGTTCTCTTTTGAACTCTGTTATAGTCCTAGCCTTCACAACCTCCTCAGGTAAGGAGTTCCACAAGTTGACAGTGCGCTGCGTGAAGAAGAACTTCCTTTTATTTGTTTTAAACCTGCTGCCTATTAATTTCATTTGATGACCCCTAGTTCTTGTATTATGGGAATAAGTAAATAACTTTTCCTTATCCACTTTCTCCACATCACTCATGATTTTATATACCTCTATCGTATCCCCCCTTAGTCTCCTCTTTTCCAAGCTGAAGAGTCCTAGCTTCTTTAATCGCTCCTCAACCACTTGTTCTATTAATGTCGAGTCAGCAATAAGTAAAACTAGTTCTATTTGTTTAAAAAGTAACAACAACCAACAACATTCTTTAAGAAAAAATTAAAGTGCAAGAGAAATTGGAGAGAAAATACACCAAAGATCACAAGAAAAAAAGGGAAAGAAACAAACAAACAAGAACAGAAAAAAGAAAACCAGTGCTATGTTTGACTGAGAGTGCTTTTAAAATATTAGATAGCATCTTCGAATCAGCTGGTAGCATTTGCTTACAGATCATTAGGGGCATAGTGAGGTGCAAGGGGATAGGGGAAGATGTGATTAATGAAAACAAAGCCTTGTATGAATTGTAAATGCCTATGGAATAAATGCTAAGGATGTTACTTCAGCTCTTACGCACACTGAAGTCACCAGCAAAATTCTAATTAATGTCAATAAATGCAGGAGCAGGCCCTCAGCTAAGCTCCCATGGAAATCAAAGGAGTCCTGTTGTTCTGGAGCAGGAAGAGCTGAGTTCTATCTCTGCTGCTCTGTGGCTTTGAGGTACAGCAGAGTGACAGCCATGATGTTCCAGTCCGATATCTTTACAGTAGGTTACTTTAAAAAACAAAAAACAGGTCCTGTTATGTCAATCACTTGGGGGCATTTAACTGACTTACTATGTATGGGCCATAGTTCCAGAAAAGCAGCCTCCTTTTCCGTGGGCTCAGTTTCCATCACAATTCAGTCTTTAACGATACACTTATGGATGGGAATCAGGTAATTAGAGATTCTGATCTGAACCCACAAATCAGTTCAAAGTTCAGACAAATATGAGGAGTTCAAAATCAATTAAAAGGAGGGAAATTGAGGCTTGGACCTTTGAACATGTAGCCCTAAGACTCAGTATTAAGGTGAGGAACCGGTATGTCTACTCAGTGCCTGCAGCTATGATGGAAGTCCACGTAGAGCTGCTTAAAACATGCCTAATGTCCATTAAGTCTTTCATGAAATACTCTTGAAACGAGCTGAGAAGGCATAACAAGAAGCAATGGCAGGAAATTGAAGCCAGACAAATTCAAATTAGAAATAAGCCATAATTTTTTTTTTTTAAAACAGGGAGGGTAACTAGCCATTGGAACAAACTATCAAGGGAAGTGATGCATTCTTCATCTCTTGTTATCTTCATATAAAGACTGGATGCTTCTCTGGAAGGTATGCTTTAGTTAAACAAAAGAAATCGGGCTCAATACAGGGGAAACTGGGTGAAATTTAATGCCCTGTTATATAAAGGAGGTCAGACAAGGTGATCTAATAGTCCCTTCTCATCTAAAAGTCTATGAATGAAAAAAAAATCAAGGATGGATTGTTCAAAGGCTGTTGCTACTTTGGTTATTCCCAAATCACAACCAGGAATATGGTGGGGAACTTTCAGGACAACTTAGGCATTGCTTGGAACATTGACTCTCCCCATTAGCTTTTACTTTGAAGCTCTGGTCAACCCAAGGCCTCTTTGTCCAAGCCAGTCTGCCCTGGACAGGAACACCTCAATGGAATAGCCACCCTGTCCCCTCAGACTTTAATCCAGGTCCCAAGTGGCTGTAACTCAGAGAGGGAAAAGTCCCCTCTAATGGACTGCTTTTTTCCCCACTGGCACCGCACAAGTCTGATATTTGGCAATGATGCCGCAATGTAAGATCTATGCTTTGGTTTTTAGCTAGTCCATCCTGTCCCAAACCAGCTTATTGAATGAATCCCAGAATCATAGAAATGTAGGGCTGGAAGGGACTTTGAGAGATCATCTAGTCCATCCCCCACATTAAGGCAGGATTCAGTACACCAAGAAGGAGAGTTGATGCTGAAGAAACATCTGGCACTTTGCCTCCATTCTGTTTTACATCAATACACGACTAAGGCTGTGTGTCTGGGACAGAGGTTTGGGGTGCAGGGCGGTGCTTCCCCCGGGGGGGGGGCTCCCCAGCCTGGCTTCCACCAACATGTCCATGCAGCTCCTAGGTGAAGGGACCAGGGGGCTCCCCAGGCACTCCCCCTGCAGCTCCCATTGGCTGTTATTCCTGGCCAAAGGGAGCTGCAGAGCCCGCGCTTGTGGCAGGAGCAGTGCGTGGAGTCCCCCTGGCTGCCCCTCCCCTAGGAACTGCAGGGACACGCGAGTCAGAGCCGGGTAGGGAGTCCGCCAGCCCCGCCAACCCTCCCCCCACCAGCACCAGCAGGGGTCCCCGACCACCACCCACAGCACCCACGGAATACCCCCTCTGCCCCCAGAGCATCCACGCCCCCCTGGCCTAAGTTTTAGGTAGGGATATATTATAAAAGTCATGGACAAGTCAAGAGCCATGAATTTTTGTTTACTGCCAGTGACCTGTCCATGACTTTTACTAAAAATGCCCATGACTAAAACGTAGAAGTGCCCAGGATGTGCTAGTGCTTTCCAGGCACTCAAAAAAGTGTCCTGAGTAACTCTCAGTGTAACGACAGACAGACAGACAAGCAGACAGAGGTTAAGGGAGGGTGAACAACCAATGGAGTTTTAATGCAAGAATCAGGCAGAATGGCAGTTATAGGGCTTAATTATGGGCAGAGTAAGGGTCCTGTGAATATACTGAGATAGGTTATCCGCAACGACTTTACTCTCCTTGGTACTAACAGTCAGCACAATCTGAAAGCGAAACAATTTTCTACAGGGGAAATGAAGGCTGTTTTTAGCAAATGGTTTTTGTGGGATTAACATGTGAGCAGCATAACACACTGCCCCACATATATGTGGCCTGAGTTGTAAAGCACAGCAAGTGGGCATGATGGGGCAGATCTGAGGCTTAGAGTAACAAAAAGACACTTTCCTGTGCAAAATTCCCTCTGAAGTTGACCCTGAAGAAAGGATTCTTTTGTCTGACTTTAAAATCTGAGTGACAGCCAGGGGCGGCTCTAGGCACCAGCAAAGCAAGCAGGTGCTTGGGGCAGCCTATTTGCAGGGGCAGCAGGGATCCAGCCTGGGAGCTGAGAACCAACAGGGGGCCCTGGGAGCTGTAGTTCCTTGGTTAGCTCCCTGCCTATACAGCCAACCCTGGAGCAGGGAAAGAACTACATTTCCCAGCATTCCCTTGGCCACTACCAACAGGAAAGGGAGGTGGAGGGAGTGAGGTAGCTGAAACCTCATGCTGCAGCTTGCTGTGAATGGAGAGATCACTGCTAGAGCGGGGTGGCCCTGGGGACAGGGAACAAGTGTGCCCAAGGAGTAGAAGGCTTTGGCCCAGCTATCCCCTTCTGAAGACATCCCCAGACTGGATTAGGGATACTGCTGTGACCTCACCTTGCAGCCCCCAAAGAAAGAATTGGGTGGACTAAATGCACAGTGCCCCTCTCTATCTGAAGCCTAGCAAGGGAGGTACGTGGATCCCACTAGAATTTAAAATGAAAAGTAAGGGAGAGGAGGCTCTGGACCTGGGCAGCTTTAGATACAGAACCAGGCATGTAGGAGGATTTCCATGTCTGAGCCATGGAAGCAGAAAATGATTTTTCCTGTCCAGATTTAGCTAGTATTCAGAAATGGAATCTAGCACCTGCCTTCCAGATTTGAATACCCTCAAAATTCAGGAGTTCTCAAGCTCAATTCGGGCAGCTGTTACTTCATTTCTCCCACTGTAACTTGCTGTAGAAAAAGTAGGATAAAATTGAGCAAGAAATGCTCCCCAGTGGTTATTAGGACTGGAATTGCTATTTTCAACAGCCATTGCCTTTTTTTTTTTTTAGTTTTATTTGTTTAAAAGGAAGACAGTGATATTGCATTGGCAAATTCCCCATAGAAACAAAGAGTGGAACAAAAGAATAATAAAGGCACCTTAACTTTTCCTCATTTATGGAGGACAGTCTTATAATATGCTTCCAGATATCCTCCAATCATACAAGCTGAAAATTGTTCCACTTTACTAGAGTTCTGTAACCATATGGGAACCAATCCGGTCTGTGCACATCCAAAATTCCTGCTGAATGACCCGCCTTGGGAGCGAGTTACCAGTGACCCAGGGCTGGGGCGGAAGGAGGGTACAGTTGGCAGGGGAGAGCCCAGGGCTGGAGCGGCAGGAGGTGTGGGGGTGGGGGGCATTGGTGGGGGGGAAGCAGGGAGCCCACAGCTGGGGTAGCGGGGGGGTGCGGGTGGAGGGGGAAGAGCCCAGGGCTGGGGCGGCAGCGGGTTTGTGTGTGGGGGGGAGGCCCAGAGCTGGGGCAGCAGGGGGATGCAGGGGGTAGCCCAGGGCTGGGGTGGGGGGGCAGCCAAACATTTTTTTGCTTGGGGCAGCAAAAAACCTAAAGCCGGCCCTGGTGACAGCCCTTGCTGATGGCACCAGACTGATAGCTGGGGGGGAGAGAGAAGGCCTCTGTCCACAGAAGAGAGACCACATTCTGGGCAGAGGGGCAGGCTTCCCCACATTGTCTCTCCAAAGTGCCTCAGCCCTGATGTGGAGGGGAAGCACATTCTCTTTGAGTTGTACATTCAGCCCTTTGTCTTGTGGTTGAGTACAGCCTAAAGGGGTCAGATGGGTCTGAGGTCGACAATGGTTTTTATGACATGGACATCAACATTTAAACATTTTCCATCTCTAAAAACTGAAAATATTGAGCCTGGAACATGTGAGTAGAGACCGGGTGAGCTCACACCCTCCACTTTATCTTTTGCAACTTTCAACTTTCTTTTTTAGTGGCCAGTATCTTGGCTGGTGCGTTGATGTCCATAGCCCCATACTATTCCTCAGATAGTGGCCTGCCTCCATGAAGCCTGATATTGCACTCTACTTGGTTCCTCTGCCAATCCCACAAGCAGACATGAAACAAAACTCTAGTATCACAGCTGTTGGCACAGGATGGAGGAGCACAGCTCTACACAACGCTCTCCTTCCGTGGATACCTATGGGAATCCTCCATCCAGGCTTACTGGAGCAAATAGTTCAGCTAAAGCAACCAAGATTGAATGTACAATAGAAGGAGACTATGTTATGGGTAGGCCCTATGGGATTTCAAAGTCAATGGAGCATAGTCCCCTCCACACCCAGAGGCTTTCCCATCAGATGTGATGATGTTGTTAAAGTTTATTAATATCCATTGACTCACACCCTGCTTCCTACTGCGCCAACCATAAAGGATTCAGCCAATGGCAGAGATCTGTGGAGTTACACTAGAGTTTGATTTGACTCTGGATCTTTAAAACTGACCACTGCCAGGATGGTGTGTGGGATGAGATGGCCAGCGCAGAGAGATTACACACACACACACACACACAAAAAAAAAAAATCACACCATATTTCCTTTCTGCAACAAAAAAACGTACTGAAGAGCATTTCTACATTCTGAATGAGAAGCCTGTGATCTGCCTCTTACGTGTAGGTTACTAAGAATACCCCAAAACCACATTTGTTGAAATTCTTATTGACTCTTTTTATTCACTGAAGTTTCACTTTGAATGTTCAGGGAGAACCACCAAAGACCACACCAGGGAAAAGACAAATTATAACCAGTGCAGTTTCTCACAAACAAACCAACAGGGCAAGCTGCATGGAAAGGACACTATTTCTGCTGGTGGAGGACATTAGACACTAAATGGTATCAATTACCATCATGCCCTTTAGTGTACATGGACTAATAGTGAAACCAACTCATGGGTTTGTTGTTGTTATTATTAAACACAAGAAAAAAAAAACAGATCACACTATCAGCTCATCTAATACACTATGCCTCTCAGGTCCTGCTGTGGTGCTTTTTTTAAATCTGTGTTTCTTTAAGGGTTGGACACTATTGGAACGCTCCGTAGAGAGTCTTTGTGAGCTGGGGGCCATGGATTAGCGTTCATGTCGCACTCCGTCAGTGCCTGGCCTGAGCCAGGGAAGCGAATGATCCAACCAGTGGATCAAATCTGTGATGGATCCCGGTCACATGCCACCTGAGGCACATTGCGCATCATAGGCTAAGACAACTGGCTGCCTGCCAGTGACACAAAAGCTCTTCACCATGGTGTTTCTTTGCCAGCTCCCACAGCTGCCTGAAAGTTGCTCACACTCTCGGTGGTGCGTTTGATGTAGAAAATGTTGAGGTGACGTCATCTGGATAAATGCATGAGTGTTCAAGTTCTCCTGGATGTCTTGCACTAGTCGGAATTCCTGCTTGCCTTGGTTTTGTCTTTATGAAAGTGTGTGCGTATGTACTAATGGCTCTGTGCATTATGGAGCTAAACACGGTTCATTAAATAAACCACAGCATTAAACTGCTTTTATTTCAATACTTTTACTTTTCTCTATTTGTTGCTTTTTTCTGTTGTCCCATCCGCCAATTTTAATCCTCGATATTTACCCAGAAAACTGTGAAGTTAGTTTTTGAACCAATTTTTACCTGTTATTCATTTTTGTAATAAACACCAATAAATTTCTGGGAAATGTGAAACAAAATGAAAACTGAAAGTGAAGGACCTAGGGACTTCTTATTAATTATTATGATTATTACTACAATGGGACTACTTCCAGCCATGAGCACTACTCCTGGCAGTGTTCGCAGGTTCAGGCCCTACCTCCTCATTCATGAGAATGAGACTTCTCTTACATAGTGCAAAGCCAGCATTCGGAAATCCCAGCTGCTACTACACCCGCAGTCTGCAAATGGTTTTACATCTTTAAGGGAAGTGGAGCAGAATCAAAACAAAACTTCCAAAGTAAAATCACTCGGTTGAAGTCAGCTTCCTCCTTTCAATGAAGGAGAACCTCATTTCCATAGGTATGTTAATGTGGATCTGTGAGGGTTTACGCCCCTCATTACAGGGCAGCACAGCCTAATGGCCAGAGTCCGTAGAATAAGCCCTCGTTACAGGGCAGCATGGCCTAGTGGCCAGAGTCTGTAGAATTGCCCCTGGTTATAGGGCAACACGGCCTAGTGGCTCAGCGGGGGCGGGAGGGGTCCTACCAAATCACGCTGAGGCTTATCGGGGGCAAGGTACCAGTCCGTCACCTCCCCCGGGTCGCTTCCTACCGGCTTGGGAGTTGAGGTCTCCCACAAGTCCCAGGGTTCTCCGTGGGTCTCCAGGTCCATCGCCTCCCCTGGTTCCTCCTGCAGTAGGGGTTCGTGCCGGTCCATAGAAGCCTCTGTTCCCAGCAGCTCCAAGAGTGTTGGCTGCCTGCAGGAGCTTCCCGGTTAGGTCCTTCCCCTGTGGTCATCAGCCCAGACTGAGCCGAGTTCCCTCCTTTTATACTCCCTGAGCATTTGGAGCATGCCCAGTATGAAGGGGGGGGGGGGACTGCCTGCCTCAGAGCTACAGGTCTGACGCCGCTGGGGCTAGTGCGGGGCGGGGCTTCCCCGTCACAGGATCTTATTAATATAGAATCATAGAACTGGAAGGGACCTCAAGAGCTCATCTAGTCCAATCCCCTGCACTCAAAGCAGGATTAATTATCTAGACCATCCCTGACAGGTGTTTGTCTAACCTGCTCTTAAAAATCTCCAATGAAGGAGATTCCACAACCTCCCTAGGCAATTCATTCCAGTGCTTAACCACCCTGACAGTTAGGAAGTTTTTCCTAATGTCCAACCTAAACCTCCCTTGCTGCAATGTAAGCCCATTGCTTCTTGTCCTATCCTCAGAGCTTAAGAAAAACAATTTTTCTTCCTCCTCCTTGTAACAACCTTTACATTCTTGAAAACTGTTATCACGTCCCCTCTCAGTCTTCTCTTTTCCAGACTAAACAAACCCAATTTTTTCAATCTTCCTTCATAGGTCATGTTTTCTAGACCTTTAATCATTTTTATTGCTCTTCTCTGGACTCTCTCCAATTTGTTTACATCCTTCCTCAAATGTGGTGCCCAGAACTGGACACAGTACTCCAGTTGAGGCCTAATCAGAACAGAGTAGAGTGGAAGAATTACTTCTCGTGTCTTGCTTATGACACTCCTGCTAATAGATCCCAGAATGATGTTCGCTTTTTTTGCAACAGCAGTCCTTATTGAATTTCATCCTATTTACTTCAGACCATTTCTCCGGTTTGTCCAGATCATTTTGAATTTTAATCCTACCCTCCAAAGCACTTGCAACCCCTCCCAGCTCGGTATCATCCGCAGACTTTATAAGTGTACTTCCAATGCCATTATCTAAATCATTGATGAAGATATTAAACAGAACCGCACCTAGAACTGATCCCCGTGGGACTCCATTCCTTATGCCCTTCCAGCCTGACTGTGAACTGCTGATAACTACTCTCTGGGAATCAAGTATCAGAGGGGTAGCCGTGGGGTCTGGATCTGTAAAAAGCAACAGAGAGTCCTGTGGCACCTTTAAGACTAACAGATGTATTGGAGCATAAGCTTTCGTGGGTGAATGCCCACTTCGTCGGATGCATCTGTTAGTCTTAAAGGTGCTACAGGACTCTCTGTTGCTTTTCTCCGGGAATGGTTTTCCAACCAGTTTTGCACCCACCTTATAGTAGCTCCACCTAGGTTGCATTTCCCTAGTTTGTTTATGAGAAGGTCATGCGAGACAGTATTAAAAGCTTTACTAAAGTCAAGATATACCACGTCTACTGCTTCCCCCCCATCCACAAGGCTTGTTACCCTGTCAAAGAAAGCTATCAGGTTGGTTTGACACAATTTGCTTTTGACAAATCCATGCTGACTGTTACTTATCACCTTATTATCTTCTAGATGTTTGCAAATTGATTGCTTAATTATTTGGTTCATTATGTTTCCAGGTTCAGAAATTAAGCTGACTGATCTGTAATTTCCTGGGTTGTCCTTATTTCCCTTTTTATAGATGGGCACTATATTTGCCCTTTTCCAGTCTTCTGGAATCTCTTCCGTCTTCCATGACTTCTCAAAGATAATCACTAATGGCTCAGCTATCTCCTCAGTCAGCGCCTTGAGTATTCTAGGATGCGTTTCATGAGGCTCTGGTGACTTGAAGATATCTAACTTGTCCAAGCAATTTTTACTTGTTCTTTCCCTATTTTAGCCTCTTCTGATCCTACCTCGTTTTCACTGGCATTCACTACGTTAGACATCCAATCACCACCAACCTTCTTGGTGAAAATCGAATCAAAGAAGTCATTAAGCACCTCTACCATTTCCACATTTTCTGTTATTATTCCCCGCCCCCCTCCCCCCATTGAGTAACGAGCCTACTCTGTCCTTGGTCTTCTTCTTGCTTCTAATGTATTTGTAGAATGTTTTCTTGTTACCCTTTATGTCTCTGGCTAGTTTGAGCTCGTTTTGTGCCTTGGCCTTTCTAATTTTGACCCTACCTACTTGTGTTATTTGTTTACAGACGCTCCCAGGGTTACGCAAACCCGACTTACGGAAATCCGGATTTACGGAAAAAGGTGGGGGGGGTTTGTGTGTGTGCATAATTGTCGGAGATACATTCCTGACTTACGCAAAATTCGACTTACGCAGGCATTCCGGAACAGAACGCTTGCGTAAGTCAGGGAGCTTCTGTATATTCATCCTTTGTAATTTGACCTAGTTTCCAGTTTTTGTAGGACTCTTTTTTGATTTTTAGATCACTGAAGATCTAATGTCTCTTTGAAAAACTGCCAACTGTCTTCTACTGTTTTTGCCCTTAGACTTGCTTCCCATGGAATCTTATCTAACAACTCCCTGAGTTTGCTAAAGTCTGCCTTCTTGAAATCCATTGTCTTTATTTTGCTGTTCTCCCTCCTACCATTCCTTTGAATCATGAACTCTATCATTTCATGATCACTTTCACCCAAGCTGCCTTCCACTTTCAAATTCTCAACCAGTTCCTCCCTATTTGTCAAAATCAAATCTACAACAGCCTCTCCCCTTCTAGCTGTCTCCACCTTCTGAAATAAAAAATGGTCTCCAATACATTCCAAGAATTTATTGGATAATCTGTGCCCTGCGGTGTTATTTTCCCAATAGATGTCTGGGTAGTTGAAATCCCCCATCACCACCGAGTCCTGTACTTTGGATGATTTTGTTAGCTGTTTAAAAAAAGCCTCATGCACCTCTTCTTCCTCATTAGGTGGTCTGTAGTAGACCCCTACCATGACCTCACCCTTGTTTTTTTACCCCTTTTATCCTTACCCAGAGACTTTCAACAAGTCTGTCTCCTATTTCCATCTCAATCTTAGTCCAAGTGTATACATTTTTAATATATAAGGCAACATCTCCTCCCTTTTTTCCTTCCCAATCCTTCCTGAGCAAGCTGTATCCTTCTATACCAACATTCCAATCATGTTTATTATCCCACCAGGTCTCTGTGATGCCAACTATGTCATAGTTGTGTTTTTTTACTAGCATTACGAGTTCTTCCTGCTTATTCCCCATACTTCTCGCATTCGTATACAGACATCAAAGATACAGATTTGATTCCCCCCCCATTTCAATTTTTATACCATAAATGGTGTTGTGTTGATATTTGGGGATTTCTCTGCATTCTTTACACCAGACAAAATGATTCTACAGCAGCAGCCTTCAAAATACCAGCATTACAAAATTGCAATGGCTTATGCAAGACAATAAGCAGGTTGATGTCGTTTCAAATATGCAGGTGAAGAAGCTATTAATGGACGGTACCAGAAACATACCCATGTTCCTTCACTAATTTGTTGTCTGCTTCCTTTCTATTTGAAGAGTCTTTTTGATTCCTCATTATTTCATGGCATGATATATGTACTAAATTCCAAAAATATTATGAGTAAGATTCTCAGAAACATTCATTGACTTCAGTAGAAGCAGAGATAGGCCAGCACTGGGTGCTGTTGAAAAATCTCTCTCATTCACACAAATTAGATTAGATAGATAGTGCTAATGACACCCTGTTTAGCCTATACCAGTACCACCATGGCCCAGAACCACAAAGGTACTTACTCTCCTAACTTCCATTGATTTAATTCCTTTGAAAGCAATGAAAGTTAGGAACCTAAACTCCTTTGTGGATCTGGGTCCATCTGAACTGAACAACCTTCTGTTTGAAGAGACCACATTCCAGAAATCCTAAATGAACTGAGTACAAAGCTGAGCATACTTCCGCTTCACTCTTGGTTGAAGTCCATCTAGATTTTTTTTTTTTTTTTTTGGACAGTTACGGCCTGACCCAAAGCCCATTTAGCCAATGGAAAAACTCCCCATTGACATCAGTAGGCTTTGGATCAGGCCCCTTTCACTGTGAATTTCTGTTATAAACGTCTCTCTGTTAGGTTTACGATGCACCATTAAAAACAAAAAACAGCCCTCTGTTTCAGTATTTGCTTGTTCTGTTCCTATGTATCTGAATAATTTCAACATAAAGTTAAATTAAAACTTAAATGAACACATGGGCCAATTCTCTTACTATAGACAATTAAAGTACACCACAGGTCAGGCCCATTATTGGAGCAGATTTATACCAGTTCAGGATTTTCCCCTGTAATTTCTGAACAACAAAGGTTAAAGTGTGCCAAGAACTTAAGCTGTTTCTGAAAGAAGGAAATTCAAGATGCATTGATTAACTGTTTTATTTTTCTCCTTTATGAAATGTACAATTACCCTTTGTACTTTACCCTATATCTTACATACTCTGAAATCCCGGCCTGATCTCCTCTCTCTCGTGAATCACAAGGATTTGGACTATCTGATAGGTACGTCAGCTTGTTACTCTTTGTTCCTTGTCCTCTGACCGATCAAGCCACCTACACACATCCTGTCTGCCAGCAGGTGTGTTAAGAGGGAGTGCCTCTGGTCTCAGCCACTGCTGTAACTTGGTACACACTTTAAAGAGGAAAATACCATCAAAGCAGCAAAACAGCAAGCACCGTCAGCCCAGCAATTAAGCTGTCAGGGTTTTTATGGGCACAGTGTTCTACGTGTTCATTAACCCTTTCCTTACCTCTTAGCAATGACATCTAGATTATACACTAATTGTGACACTGCAGGAAATCCCGTTTGAAACAATTTTAGTTTCAAGTTGATGTTACTTTCCCCTGACTCTTGCCCATTTCACCGCATCACAACAATACTCACAGTTCTCATTTCTTTGCTTCTACAACCCCCTAAATTACTCAGTGGTTTGGGTAACTTTAAGGGTTGTGCAATAGGTTCTTCCACACACAAAGAGCATCCTCATAGCTTTAGTCTGCATTGCTTTCCTTTATAGATTAAGAGAAACAGCAAAAGAAGAACAAACAAATACAAATTCTCCATTAGACAGAGGAAGAGAGACAGCACAGTGTGGCTGTCTCACTTGTAATACGCTGCCCGCTTGATATGAACCTGCTCTGCAAAATGGAAAGTGGAAACAGGCAGGTGGACTGCTTAGAAATGTAAAGACACAGCATGCAGAAAATTGTCCTACCAGCAAAAACATACTGACGTAGAGTTTATGTCCAAACTTTTAAACACAAACAAATGTGCATCCTCTGAGCAAAGTTGAGTAAATAGGCTGTGCATAGAAGTGCCACAAGCAGTCACTCTGAGACTGCTAGGTGAGGATTTCGGCTGGTGGATCTAAGTAGCCAGATAGTTTGTGGGCCCACCGGCCACAACCCTGGTCTTCCCTTTCCCACTTCCAAATCTCTCACCCATGTTTCTATAAAGAGAGCAGCCATGGACCAGTGCCATGGCACACAAGGAGCATGGAGCTGGTTTTGGAGCCAATCTCCAACCATAAAGCACCAGGGGTAAGGAGCGTTCCACATCAGGGATTTGAATCAGTAACACACACCCTGACCCGTGTAGGGCTCGGGTTTTGGCTTCTCAGGCTAATGGTAAATAATGTAGTACAAAATGATACTTCCAGAAGTTGGTCCAATACAAGATAGTACCTCAACCGCCTTGTCACTTCCAAAAGATCTCTATTTAACTATTATTGTCAACATTTAGGGAAAAAACTCCTCAGTGCACCATCCCCACTCTCTGCTCCACTTAATCCACTTAATGGGAATGCCAGATGGCAGTATGGCTAGGAGGTGTACAGAATGGAACAGTTTTGGATGGTGTGTGGGAGGCAGTCTGAACAGAATAGAATATGCTTGTGCTCAGAGAGTTTATGGCCTACCAGGGGATTCACAACTACATGGATTAGGGCGAGTATTTGCAGAGGGGACTAAATTAGTTAGGCACCCTAATTCCATTGACTTTCAAAGCAGTTGGCTACCTAACTCCCTTAGGCCCCTTTGAAAAGCTCAGCCTAGATGGTCCCAAATCCCTGCATACAGAGCATGGAGATGGTTGGGTTTCAGAAGGTGCTCACAGTTGCTCCACCCTGGAGGAGTGCCCCTCACTTTCTATGTGGTGCGGGGGAGGGCTCGAATTGCCACCTTAAGGGAAAAATATAAATACTTTCTGCCTTATTTTATTTTGCCAAAGAGTTTCATCCAGCCACCACCCAGGTGTGTGCTGAGCCATAAGGCCCCAGGCCCAAGGCAAAGCAGAGATGCACACAGCAGCCCTTTTAAATGTGTGGGAAAGAGTTTCATCATCATATCCCAATTTAGGAAAAAACTAATTAGAGCAAGGGTTAACTCATCAAAATGGTGAGTCAGCTCTGAGCATCAAACACTTAATAGCTATTCCCAATTCCTGAACCTAATGACAGCAGATGGAAACTTTTATATTTAATTGAGTTTTAATGAAGCAAAATTTCCACACACACAGAGAGGCTTAATATTAGGCTCTGAGGTTATCACCTTCTCAAAGCCAACGTCCCTTCTGACCCTTTGCACTCATAAAGGATCCCTGGGCTTAAATGCTGGGGTGAAGCGTGCAACAGAAAAAGCTAAGCTTGAACCGAGAAGGCATTTTTCAGAAGAATGAAGAGTCCCTAGCTTAGTATCCTGGCCAACTTCCAGTCTGGGGAATTACAATCTGCCTCCTTAAATTCCCCCCTGCAGTTTCAATTGGGCACAATATTCATTTTCACTTCGTGTTCCAACACTGTCAGCTTCAGACTGCTAAACAGCTGCTGCCAAAAGTTGGCTGCATTTCAGTGGTGGGTAAAGTGATTCCTTTGCAGATAACCTATACAGAATTTCTGGAGCCTTTGTGATGTGGAGTGTAAGATATTATCACTAGGCCCTACAATTCTGTGGCATTTGGAACATGAACCTGTAAAATGCTGACTATCCTGAGCACCTGCTAAGTTATTGGGAGTTGAGGGCACTCAGCAGCTGGCAGGATCAGGCTCTTAACGTCCAAGTTCCGTGGCTGGATTCTACAGCATGGGTCAGAAAACAAGCGCTACAGATAAAGTACTGGTTTTCCCCAAGTGAGCTGTCTCGTGCTGACTGAAGGACAATTCTGGTTAGGGCCAGCTTTTGAGGTTTCAAAATTTGTTTTCATTCCCCACTGGAATGAAAACAAAACCTGTCAAACTTTTTCACAAAAATGTAATTGTGTCAAAATGTCCATTTTTCGATTAAATCAGAGCTTTTTGAGTCAGATAGATGGGTTGGGGCACAGTGGGGATACTCAAGTTCAAGTCCTTGCTCAACCTGAGTCAGAACCAAATTTTTCACCCCAAAACACTCTGAATCAGGGGGAGAAAGAATTTGAACTTGAGTCTATCATCAATGAGGCCAGCGCAGTAACTTGTTTGCCCTTTGGATTATACTTGTTTTTCTCACTGCTGCTTGCTTCAGCTCATTTTAAGTTGCTAGATGCCACATACAGTAGTTTGAGGATAATTTCCCATAAGCCAGGATTTCACCTGAAAGTCTTTTTTCTGCCAGCTCCTATTACAGAAGCTTATTTTCTGTTGCAGAAGGAAGAGAAGGGTCTCTACAGTTGTAAGGAGCCCATTGTCAGTAATTTTGTATAGGCTATCATTTAGGCCGTGTCTAATGTAGAGCCCAAACCATGTAAGCTAGCACTGTTTCAAGCCATGTGTATAGTCTTTTTATTATAGTACCATCTCAAGACCTCAAGTGATATCAGGGCCCCATTGTGCCAGGCATGGTACAAACACATAGAAAGGAGCTAAAGCCCATTCATCTGCTTTATAACCCATACCCAGAAATATTTCTAATGGGGCTCCAGAAATCTATGCTACTTTTGACTCTCCTATATTCTCTAAATCACAGATTCTGCACTCTGTTAAACTAGTGGAAATCCAGAGCAAATACACAAAATTCAGTGTAACTGAGAACAGAATCTGATCCTAACTCCTGATTGCTCGTGATATTTTTTGGCGTAATAGTGACACCGTCCAATAAAATACAGCAGGAAAATGCATTCTGCGTAACTGTGTCTAGTTTCACTTTCTCCCACGCAGTAGGTGGGTTTTCAGGAGCAGCAGAAATTATATTAATTGTCATCCCTTGGGCTAGGACTCAGTCATAAACTGCACTGGTGTTGAATCTCAAAAGTGACTTTTTATTTCAAATATGAGCTAGAGTAGCCACCAGGGTGATTTCATCATCAATGGTTCTACCAGTGTGAAATGTAGAGCTGGCCAAAAAAATTACTTGCAATATGTTATTCACTGTCAAAAAATATATATAATGACTATTATTCAACCAGCAATAGAGCCAGTTGAATAGTCAAAACCTCAGTTCACAAATTACCGTGTGATGGAAATAAATTAGTCAGATAAACTCTTTGAAATATTATACACCTAGCTCTAGTGAGATGCTCATGTTGTCAGCTATCACTATTTTATCATGAGTCTAGCAATACTGTGATGTTTGTCTTAGAGACCTAGCTCCTGGAGTCCACTGATGTGTTGTGGTTGCATCTGGGTGTCTTAGGCATGGACCAGGACCCCACTGTGCTAGGTGCTGAACAAACACACAAAAAAGAACATGAGAATCTCAACTTTCATTTAAAAAACAATAATGTCTAGCCTTCATGAATGCGGATAAAAAGTTTGAAAAGGTGAATCCTAAAGCCACAAGATGAATAATACACCCCCCCTCCAATATTTATTATTATTAACCAGTCTCGGGATTTTGGGAGGCCTAGCTCATGCTTTTTGAATTCATGGGCTTGGCTGCACTGGTGCTGGTGCATGAACAGTCTGTTGCTTCCCAGGTGATTTGTTCTCCATGCTACTAGCAGACCCAGGCAAGGATTTTTCCCCCCCATGTGTGTGCGTGCACACACACACACGATGGTACTGATGGAACAACAAATAATCAAGGCTTGTGAGACAAGTTCTTCAAGTGGTTTATGGGAAGGTACTTTGGGATTTGCCCTGTTCCTCTTCCTCATCATCATTAGATTTAGCTCCCTGCCTCTTCAGTGGTATTTATGTCAGGTTCAATCTATATCTGATAGATAATTCCAGAGAGTGCTAATACTATGCCAAGGAAATTTGGAGATGGAGAATTGCTAATGGAGATTTATAAGAACTTGGCTTGCTTGCACTTGCAGTTATAATTCCAGCTAATCATTAAATATGTTGTTCTTCTTATTCACCCATTTATCACTAAAGGTCCCTATAGATTTAATTTTGATTTATTTCCACTAGTGACTTGCCCTCTGAGTGGCCCTTTCAGGTCTGACTGCCTTAGATACACATTGATGCTCACCTCACTTACACTTTTGTAGTACAGTGTGTAAATCTCTCTGCAGGTTTGGATTGGGTTGATATGAACAAATGCCAGGCTGGGCTAAATTCAGAGATTTGTCATGTTTAAGGCCCGAAGGAGCCATCAGATCGTCTAGCCTGACCTTCGGTATATCATAGGCCATTAAATGTCATCCAATTACCCCCATACTGAATCCCATCACTTGTGTTTGACTAAAGCATAACTTGTGTTTAGTTACATCATACCTCCCAAAAAGACACCTAGTCTTGATCTGAAGACATCAAGAGATGGAGAATCCAGCACTTCACCTGGTAATTTAAGCATTGGACCAATCACCTTCACTGATAAAAATTTGTGCCTTATTATGAACAAATTTTAATTTGTCTGGCTTTAGCTTCCAGGCTTTGGTTCTTGTTATGCCTTTCTTTGCTAGGCTAAAGAGCCGTTTAGTACCCAGGATTTTCTTCCTACGAAGTGTTTCTGCACTGTAATCCATCACCTCTTTACCTTCTTTTTGATTATCGAAACAGATTGACCTACGAGCATCTCATTTTCACCAGCCCTTGAATTATGTTTGTGGCTCTTCCCTCCACCATCTCCAATTTTTCAACTCCTTTTCAAAAGGTGGGCACCAGAATGGGGCCCAGTATTCTAGTATGGGTCAATGTTTCTTCATTATGAACCCTTCAGAGTCGAAGTAGAATTTTTTTAAAAATCTCAAGCCATCTGAGCTAGATTCTTACTTGTGTGCTAACTTCCAAATGTCAGTCCTGAGTATCATGTAGCATGGACCAGCAAGATAATTGTTACACCATCAGGTGTGTCCCAGCAGTCATATACCACATACCCATCTCTCAGTTTCCCTCAGAGTTCAGGGTCTGAGTTGGTCTGAGTTGTTCCCATGTAAATCCAGAGTCCAGTGGAATTACTATGAAACTACATGGTATAATCTAGAGCAAAACTGCATGAGTGCCTAATTTATGGTTCTTAAGGACTACACATGCTTAAACACACCAGTATTTATAAATGTATAATTGCCACATGACACTGGTAGGTCCTCTGAGAAGATTATTTGAATCCCAACCATCTTGAGTTCTGAAGTGATTCTTGGCCATATTAAAACTTTCCTCTGTTGATGTTGTCTGTTCCTACCTGGATTATCCTGAATAGGAATGCCCAAGCATCTTTATTATGACCTCATTTACCCCAGCCCTCAGGTACAGCAGACAGTTCTTTACTCTGACCAGAAATGTCTTAGCTCAGGTCTTCCAAACAGGGTTTGCCCTTTAGTCCCCACCCCCCCCCCCCCCCCACACACACACACTGAGCCCAGTTACAGCCATGGTTCCACTGTAGCTTGAACACTTAAAAAATATATCAATGGACATTTACCATAGATGAATTTGGCCTAATGAAATAATGATGGCAATACAACTGAACTTGTAAAGATGCTAGTATCTTGCCATTTCTCTTCCCTATAAATGGGAAGGTAAGGAAATAGCTAACAGTACCTGAAAAGCAAAAAAGAATGGAAGCACTTCCACAGCATTCAGGGGCTCCCTATTACGTAGACTTACATATTTTTCTGGATTCATCATGTGTTCTCTTGTGACTTAATGCAGAGCGTTGTTGCCTTTATCTTGATGCCCCAGCAGATTATGTTAGATTATCCATATTGCTAATTAGCAAGATAAATAATGAAGCAATAGCACATGACAGGCAAATTGCATTTCTGGGCTATTATCAACATGCCTTGGGTGGTGTTGTCAGGAGCATCTTATTGCAAAATGCAATTTTAAAAAAAGAAGGAATGAAGTGAGAACAGTGTGTATGACGCCTAGTAACTATGCCATGAGTGTGACTTCACCAGCAGCCAACTATAAAGCTCCACTTGCACCCAGTGTGACAGTGCTGTTTTGCAATATTGTAGAAACCTGCCAAACGCACAACCTCATTGCATATAAGTGGCATTCATATAATACGTGTGAGCATTTACGGGAAAAATCCAGCTTCCACTCAGCCTCTTCTGCAGGCAAGCAAGGCCTGATCACTTGTGGAGCCACCTTGAGTCTACTGCAGGGGTTGGCAACCTTTCAGAAGTGGTGTGGCGAGTCTTCATTTATTCACTCTCATTTAAGGTTTCGCGTGCCAGTAATACATTTGAACGTTTTTAGAAGGTCTCTTTCTATAAGTCTATAATATATAACTAAACTATTGTTGTATGTAAAGTAAACAAGGTTTTAAAAATGTTTAAGAAGCTTCATTTAAAAT
The DNA here is from genome assembly GCF_027887155.1 of Malaclemys terrapin pileata. Taxonomy (NCBI): domain Eukaryota; kingdom Metazoa; phylum Chordata; order Testudines; family Emydidae; genus Malaclemys; species Malaclemys terrapin. The sequence goes on along the minus strand of NC_071516.1, from coordinate 16,545,971 downwards.
TAAATTAAAAGGCAGATCTTATCAGTGTAGTGCATTGGTTCTTAACCTGTGGTGCACGCACCCCCTGGGGGTGCGAGATGCCCTTTCTGGGGGTGCGAGACATGCCAGATTTTTTTTAGAAGCAGAGCCCTGGGCTGGCTGCCGGTAGCCCAGGGCGGCTGCAGAGCGCTGGGCCCAGGCCAGGAGCAGAGCCCTGGGCTGGCTGCCAGTACCCCAGGCCGGCAGTGGGCTGAGCAGGGCCAGAGGCCCGGACCCCGGCTGGCAGGAGGCCGTGTGGCCAGACCAGCAGTGAGGTGAGCGGGGCTGGCGGCTGGTATCCCAGGCCGGCAGCAGGCTGAGCAGGGCCAATGGCCAGGACCCCGGCTGGTAAGGGGCTGGCGGCCAGAACCCCAGACCATCAGCGGGCTGAGTGGGCTGGCGTCCAGAACCCCAGAGCGGCAGTGGCTCCTGCCAGCCTGGGTCCGGGCCACCGGCCCCACTCAGCCTGCTGCCGGTTGGGGGTTCCAGTCACCCAGACTGTCAGCTGGCTGAGCGGGGCCGGCGGACAGAACCCCAGACTGCAGGCGGGCTGAGCGGCCCTGTTCAGCCCGCTGCCGGCCTAGGGTTCCGTTCACCAGGCAGGCAGTGGGCTGAGTGGGGCTGGCGGCCAGAACCCTGGCTGGCAGCAGCGTGCCAGTAAAAATCGGCTCACGTGCCGCAGGTTGCTGACCCCTGGTCTACTGCATAGGATGTAGGCCAGGGAAAACATGCACAGGTGGTGGCTGGAGAGGCAGGAAGGTGTGAGGCCAGCGTATGAACTACAACCGGCTCACTATTCCCAAACCCTGTGTGTCTGGGCAGGGAACAGGCCATGGCTGCTATTATAGTCTTCAGGCAGCAGCAATGACTAGAGAGGGGTTGTATTTACTCTGCTGTTTTATAAATCCCTCCTCTGCCTGAGGCCTCATTAGATCAGGCTTTGCAGAAAGAGAATTTGGCTCTTTGGTTGCAAGCTATTCCAAGGCCTCTTCATCTTCCTAGTGTTACGCTCAGAGGTACTGGCGACTGCTTAGAGATCATAAACCTCTGAGACGGAGTGTGACTGGACTCTTCAGTTAACATAACTGTCAGGATAAGTTAATCAGACCCGCCCCATCTCTGAGAAAAAAAGAGGGTTGTGAACCTGCCCAGGAGTTTTTGGACTGTATGCAGGGCTGGTGCTACCATTAAGGCAAACTAGGCGGTTGCCTAGGGCGCCAAGATTTGGCGGCGCCAAAAAGCGGTGCCCCCAATTTTTTTTACAGTGTTCCTGGGCTGGGCTGCCGGTGGCGCACTGACACGTGCGGCTCAGAGTCCCTCTCCCAGCATAGCTGCCACTCCACTTCTCCCGCCTCCCAGGCTTGCGGCGCCAATCAGCTGTTTGGCGCTGCAAGCCTGGGAGGGGAGGAGAATTAGAGCGGGGGCGCCGTGCTCGGGGAGGAGGCAGAACAGAGGTGAGCTGGGGTGGGGAACTGCTGAACGGCTCCCTGGGCCGGGGGGGCGGTAGAGCTGCCGTGGGGGGAGGGCGCCTCAGGGCGGGGAGCTGCCGCAGGGCTGGGGGTGGCACGCAAGGTGGAAGTTTCACACCCTAGGCACCGGCCCTGACTGTATGGACAGCGGGTTTTTGCTGAGTACTGTTTTTTGGGGAGAGGGAGGAAGAAGGGGCAAAGGCAGAACACAGAACAGAACGGACAAAAACAAAGACACGCGTAGCTGGAAGGAGCAGCTGAAAGTACTGTGTTTACCCTGGCCTGGAAAAAACCTGGGGAGATGTTTTTGGGCTAGGAGTGCAGGAGGAAAAGAGTTGGTACTGCAAGCAAAAGAAGCAGTTTCCTGCTATTTGATTCCTCCTGGGTTCCGAGACACAGGAATTTGTACTTTCTTTGTAAATAAACAAAACTGCATCAAAGCAATACCTCAATTGCATCAGTTTCTCCTCCCAATTGGAACATCCCCAGAGCCTGGATTTTGGCTAGATGCTCAGGTCTAAAAGGGGCATCATTCTTGCATTGTTCTGCCCCACCCTATTAAATAGTTGCCATCTCCCACCAGAGATGTGGCACTATTTCAATCTGGTGAGGGAAGCAATGCCTGATGGTCCCTAAACAGCTTTGGGATGCTTTGGCTGGCAAAGTTCTGTACAAATGTAAGATATTACTATTATTATTGCCCCTCAATTGCCCCAGAACTGGCTATGCCCTAGGATGTAATCAGATCTCCAAACTAAGTAGGATGAAGCCTGGAGAATGAGAAGCTCTCAAAGACCCAAGGTGCTGTAAGAAATGGTGTAGGTGGTTCCATAGACAGCATTTTCCCCTCTGTCAGTCAGTCAATGCTGCGCCCTTACCCCAATATTGCCCCTCAATTGCCCCTCAGTATGGTGTTAGGGAGTGCTGTTATTCAAGTGCCTTTTAGTATTAGATGGAAATCCAATGCCCTGGTCGCTTATCGCTATTAAAGATCCTTTGGCATATTTCACAAGGATAGGTTGTTCACCCCAATATAGGTATTTATATTCTGCCTCCTTACATTTCTCTTGTAGTTTCCACTGGCTGTGATATTATCCACTTCCTCCCGAAAATGCCATGTGGGGTTGCAGGTGCAGAATGGCTGCAGAGCATTTCTACCCCAAAGGCTGCCGTATTTCAGAGCCAGAAGTAGTTATTGTATTTCCCGGCTGTGGTTTGGGTCAGTGTTATTTATACAGCTCAAGGGCCTTGCACAGGACTCAGGCCCACTGTCCAAACACCCACCTCTCACAGTCCAGGAGAAAAGGGGAGGAAATTCTGGCTGAAAACTATTATGAAGCAGTTTTTAATTTCAGTCCTGTTGTCTAAAATATAGGGCCAGATTCTCAGCTGGTGGAATTAGAGAGACTGGCACTCAGGAGGTGGCCCTGCCTTTAGGAAGGATCAGTCATGGCGCTTAAACAGCTGTGTACATAATTATTATTTCTATTCATGCCTTTGTGGAGAAAAGGTCTTTAAACCAGAGCTGTATCTCCTAGTTTGTGGAGCAAGGGACAGTGACCAACTGTACTATATAGCTGAACTTAATCAATGGCAGTCTTGTGACCGCTGACAGCAATGTTCATCCAGTTCAAACACTGCCACAGACCCTTGATCCCTGCAGCTCAGGTCAGTCAATGATGCAGGTGGCTATAAAAGGTTGCACCCGTACCGGATTTTTCCACAAGGGAGAGAACATGCAAGATGCCTTGCCCCATTCTGTGTCCCCCTCCCCTCTGAGGGGGCCAGTCACTGAGGCTGTCAAAAAGGGAGAGGAGGAGGTGGGGCCATGACCAACCAATCCCCATCTGCACTGGGATCGGACAGAGTGGCAAGCATGCATCCCTCCCCCCTTCAGGCTGGAGAGCTCCAAAACGTATCCCAGGGTTCTCACTGGGAACGTGCAGTTTCGTGCTGACTTGTACCGGGGCTGTGTCCCAAAGTTACAATCAGAGCTTCCATCAGTGGCTCATGACCAATGCAAACAGAAGCCACAGTGAAGCATTTTGTATAGTTCTGTATAGAAATGTTCCATTGTACAGCATGTGCATTGCAAGCTAGGGTCAGTGTTAGATCCATAGAAACGCATCGGTAATTCTCTATGGGAAAGGAATTCATATTTGTTTTCTTTTATTAAATGAATGTAGAACTCGGGAATGTGAAAGAATAGCTCTCCTGGCTGGGGCACCTTTCCCTGACAGCTCTCTAATGCACCCCGCTCTACCTGACCACACACAGCTTTAAGTCTATGCAAAGTGGCATAGTGTTTTTTTCTGCTGTGTGTGCAAAAGTGCACTCGTCTCACCGGGGATAAGACTGAGGACTGGTCTATACTACCCGCCTGAATCGGCGGGTAGAAATCGACCTCTCGGGGATCGATTTATCGCGTCCCATCGGGACGCGACAATCGATCCCCGAATCGGCGCTCTAACTCCACCAGCGAAGGTGGTAGCAAGCGCCGCCGACAAAAAGCAGCAGAAGTCGATTTTGCCGCCGTCCTCACAACGGGGTAAGTCGGCTGCAATACGTCGAATTCAGCTACGCTATTCACGTAGCTGAATTTGCGTATCTTAAATCGACTCCCTGCTGTAGTGTAGATGTACCCATAGACAGCAAACATTTTAGAAGAGGAGGCTTGTTTCTTCTTCCTAGCTGCAGGTGAGAAGAGTATCATGGGAGAAAAGGCAGTCCAGGAACTGGGAGGTGGGGAGAAATGTATGAAAGTAACCCCTTGAACCTACTGGGGGCTTTGCATCATGCACTGTAGCATTCTGTTTTGCTGAATTCAGGGAGAAGGCGCATGGAAATACCACTTTGTTCACTGCCCTTATAACAGGGGGACCTGGGATGAGTTAATCGCTACTGGCATGCCACCTGGGCAGGTAACCTCAGCCACTCGTGACAAGTTGTATGTCACTTGCTATCACATTAGTGAAAGGGAACACCAGGGGTTTCCAACCAGGCTGCAAAGGAAAAGCTCAGCGAGAGACAGCTGCCGAGTTGGTTGGCTCTGTGCATGGTGAGTCAGCCATAGACACCTGGGCCATGATATTCTCTTTGCCTTGGCTTTCCCCCGCTTCTCCCTTTGTCATAGCATCACATGTCAGTGTTAATGATTGATGTTAAACCAACAAGTGCAGGTTAGGGCAAATCTTATCAAAGTGATCTTCTAAAAAGTACCAAGCACATGTCAGGTCGTGCAGTGGCTTGGATAGAAGAAGGACCTGCCTGAACCTTTTCTGGTTTTTGGTGTCAGCTGTGACCTTAAGCAGATGTACCATCTAGCTGTCAAGTTCCAAGATACTTATAGGATAGATAGTCATGTGGCACAGGCCACTGGAATCAGTGGATACTGACCCTATTCTATGGCAAGGTTGTTGATATTCATGGTCCTCTGGCCCAGATCAGGGAGCTGGGGCTGGGAAGAGCATTTTCCTCTCTTACTGTTACTTCCACTGTAGCTCATGATTGTACCTCTTTTCCCATAGCACTGACTTTACTAACAGTAGTAGCGTTATTTTCAAGTTATTATGTTAAAGCTCTATGGGTCAAGCCTTGTGGATTTGCATATGGCTCATATACACACCACGGTTGTCAGTGGAACTTTCTTACTCAGGTTTCTCTTAGGTCCTACTCTGCTAACACTCTGATTGAAGTCAAGGACCTCAAGATTCAGCCTGATGTTAATTGGAAGTGGATCTGAATCAAAACCCCCAGATTTCAAATAGCCCCAAGCTTCAGGGACATTTGAAATCTGAACCCAGATCTAAACATTGTGGTTTAAACTAGCGTCTGTTAATATTGTTTATTGACAAAACTATGGCAGAAACTGGACTTTAAGAAACCTGCTTTGATTGTAAGCTCTTTGAGGTAGGAACACACTACACACATATATATATTCGTATGGTACCCATAAAAATGGGAGCCCATTTCAGATTGCGGCCTTTGAATGTTACCATAACCTTGTAATAGTTAGTAAATAGAAATGATACATGAGTACAACTGTGGAAAATTCACCTGATTTCCATTACAACCTTGAAAATCAGACCAGCTTTGTCAAAAAGGCTTGATAAGATTCAAAGACCTTTCAAGCGAACCTGGCAGTGGTTTCAAGGGAGACTGATATAAGGAATCTGTGGCTGAATATGGTACATACAGACACCATGGTTGTTAGTGGATCTTTCAGCACCAAAAGCTCAAGACTCAACTAGGGACAGCTCCAAGACCCACACATCCCTGCTACCTTTCTAGATTAAGCTGTAGGGCAGGGGTCGGCAACTTTTTTGAAGCATGGACACCAGAACTGGACACAGTATTCCATAGGCGTGGCACCAGCACCAAATGCAGAGGTAATATAACTCCCTGCTGTTACTCAATAGTCTCCTGTTTATACATCCAAGGAATGCATAAGCCCTTTTAGCAACAGCTTCACACCGGAAGCTTGTGTTCAGCTGATTATCCAGCATGGCTTGCAACTCTTTTTCAGTCACTGCTTCCCAGGATAGATTTCCCCATCCTATAAGTGTGTCCTACATTCTGTGTTCCTAGATGTATGACCCTACATTGGGCTGTAATGGAAGTCTGTTTGCTTATACCCAGTTTTCCAAGGGATCGAGATCACTGCATATCAGCGATCACTCCCCCAATCTGTGTCTCAGCTCCAAACTTTCTGAGTTATGGTTTTATATCTTTTTTTATCGAAAAAATCATCTAGTGTAGGGCCTAGAACCAGTCCCTATAAGACCCCACTGAAACATACCTTCTCAGTTGCAATTCCCAGTTTGCAATATTTTGAGAACTCTCAGTTAGCTAGTTGATCATCCAGTTCACATGTGCCATATTTTGTAACGTTCCAGTCAAAATGTTGCACAGTACCATGTAAAATGCCTCATAGAAGTCAAAGTATATTCATATTTATTCACAGATTCCAAGGCCAGAAGAGACCATTGTGATCATCTAGTCTGACCTCCTGTATAACCAGGCCAGAGAACTTCCCCAAAATTACATCAATACTAGTTATTACCTTTATCAAACAAACTTGTAAGCGCATCAAAAATTGATATCAAGGTTAGTTTCACAAGATCTATTTTCTATAAAAACATGTTGATTGGTATTAATCAAAAATGCCCTCCTTAAATTCTTGATTAAGCAAGTCCCATTTCAGCCCCTCCATTAACTTTTCCAGGATCAGTGACAGGCTCACAGGCCTATAATTACCCAGGTCATCTCATTTACCCTTTTTAAAATATTGGCAAAGCATTACATTTCTTCTAGTCCTCTGGAAGATCGATGGTCCAAGAGAGCTCCTGCACCAGCTCTTCTAAAAACACTTAGATGCAAGTTTTCCAGACCTGCTGATTTTAAAATGTTTAACTTTAGTAGCTGCTGTTAGACAGCAGCCTTAGCTACTGTTGGAATGGAAAGTATTTCATCATCATATATGCTATGATTATATCATCTGGCATTTCCACCCAAATACCAAAGAGAAATATTTATTGAACACTTCTGCCGTTTCTGGTCATAGATTTCTCTTTTTGTCCTTTGGCTTCCTTTATCAGTTTTTAGCTTCTAATTTATATTCAATAGCTATCCACTTCCTCTTTTTTCCATTTGTTACATGCTGTTGTATAGGTGAGGGGGTAGTCCGCACCCATTCGTTCCCAGGCCTCTTTCTGAGACCGATGGTACAGACCCTAGTTCTTGTGAGCAAAATATTAAACCTACTCCTTTGACCTGCCCTTCCCACTGTAGCACCACATTTTAAAGACACCTCCCATTTAAAATACACAGGTTGATACCCTGGCCCCACTGAAGTCAATAGCAAAACTCCCATTGACTTCAGTGGGACCAGAATTTCACCCATAAAGTCCACTGCCTGCAGAGAGGAGAGGTTGTAAGTGCCCTTAGGCTCATGAAAATCAGGCCATAATTTGGGAAAGCCATCAGATATCACTGTGATGCAGGCCATATAAGAAGCTAGCTAGGTAGACATAATGGAAATGGTGATTTATATAACATGGACTCACCTGTCCCCAGTGAACAGGACCAAGAACCATTAATTCCCCTTTTAGTAGACCACAGAATAGCCAGCAAGTGGCAATGACTACCACTTAGTCACTACCCACCAGCTGGATTAGAACCCATGATCTAGCTGCAAAAAGTTCTGTATCCTATTACCAAGCCCACTGAGCCATCCAGTCCCCCAGGAATGCTGTGTTTTAATAAAACTTTGATTTATTCCATAAAGACTCTCTCATACCTAAAAGCTTTTTATGGAAATTCTCACACATGAACTGAAACCACTGTAGTCAGAAGAGGGAAATTTGCAAACAGACCATAAAATTGTCTTTAATTAAAAAAATAAAATGGTAGACTTCAAATCCAGACTAAACACTTGGCATCTGAGATAGGCAGAAGAGTCTGTTTAGTCTCCCCTAAACCACAGCATCTCCTTTCATGACAAGGTAGCATTTCACTAGAGAGAGCAATCTAATATTTCCTTCCTTTTTCCTCCCCTCTCCCCCCACCTGATGCACAGCTCCTGGGCTGAGATAACTGAGAGCTTACACTGAACGTCTGACGCGAAAGAAAGTAACTGTCAAACACACACTCCCTTCTGAACAGGAAGCTCAATGAAATGTTCCTTGTGGTTTTAAGTTTCAGATCACGCTATCAGCTCTATAACATGGCACTTTGCAGTTAGCTTGTTTGTTTTTTTTCTCTGCAGTGTCCTATTTCCCATAACATGACACGAGTAGGCCTTGTCTACATTAGAATTTCAGACCTGCTTGTAGCTGCACCCATGCAAACACTTAGCACAGACAATCTACACCAATGCAGCATGACTTGCACTAGTGCAGTTTACCTCAGTACAAATCTCAGTTTATAGAGGTTTACCCTGTCTACAATAGGGCCAGCTGCACCCATGGCTGAAATCCCAGTGTGGACAAGGCCTTAAATGGACCAGAAATGATGTCTCTTTGTAATTATACCCGCACCACCCTGCAAACCCAGGCAAGCTATTTATCCATACTGTGCTTGAATTTAGCAAGCCGGGGCCAAATCCTGCAGTCCTTAAGTTAAAGAGAGCCTGATTTTGCAAGGTGGTGAATGCCTCCTTCAGTACTGATTGCCATCAGCTGCAACTAAAGCCAAGGGGAATGTTACCTGAATAAGAATTTGCGGGGGCTTGATCCTGTAGCCTTTAGTGCTGCTCCCAGTGGTTGCAATAGAAGTTTAGCCTGAGTAAGCACCGCAACATCAGACCCTGCAGGATTTTGTCCATTGACTCTGATGGGAGTTTTGGGCAAGTAACAACTGCAGGACTGAGCCCTGTATTACTATCCCGTACTTTCTTTTCAAAATAGAATTTCAAAGCAATATTACCAGCACTTGCTTCTTTCTTTTGGGTTTGTAGAGTTGTTGTAGCTGTCTTGGTCCCAGGATAGAAAGACAAGGTGGATGAGGTAATATCTTTTATTGGAGCAGCTTCTGCTGGTGAAAGAGACCACCTTTTAGCTACACAGAGCTCTTCTTGCAATAAAAGATATTATCTCTCCCACCTCATCTCTTTCTTTGGTGGCATTTTCATCTGTACAGGGAGGTCACTGGCTCTGCCAGATACAGCTCATTACTTTAGCAGTTAGTCTAGCACTGTACTCTTTGTGAATGGCGAGTGTCCAAATTTCTTGCAACAAGTAAAGGAGTTTTCTCCTTTGGGAGTAGTGGCCTCCTGGAGAGAGGAAAAATGCAGAGTAGGAGAGTCTGGCTTTGTTCCATGCTGATGCTGCATTATTTCCCTGGTAGTAGGCATGGAGAGAATGGGACACTTTTCAGGGCTTGCTCTGTGGGCAGCTAGCTTGAAATACTTAGCCTGCCATTCAGTACCAGCAGCAAGCAGCCAAAAATAGAAGCAGAGGTGGGAAATGATAGGCAGAAAACTGAAGAAAAGCCAAGCCATTTGAAAAAGGCATGAGAACTGATTGCATAGTGGCTCAGGGAAAGGCACTGATCTTACTCCTGCTATAGTTTTTCCTTGGTTCTCCCTACGCCCAGGTAAAGCAGGCAGTAGTCACCGCAGAAGTGAAAAGGTCGGTAATAAAATGAATGTCTTGATGATTAAATAAAAAAGTTGTTCTCAGATCTCAACCATCCCCTTACAGCCTGGTGCCTGTATAATAACATTTAGACATGCCAGAGTTCGTCTCACACCACCATGAATTAATACAATTCAAACACACCTGGCTTATTTTGATGAGAGTATAACACAAGGCCATATGTTCCTCAGTAATGTGTCTAGCTGACTGAAGGGGGCAAAACAGCTCTGGCAGATCAGTTGAAGGGGGAAATCCCTATTCTGGTCGGTTTAGTTTCTTAATCTGTTACCACCCCTGTGAGATCAGAGGGCCTGTCTGTCCTAGAGATATTTGTAACTCACCCAGAGCTAAACCCCCAATGTAGATGGCCTGCCCTCCTGTGACTTACCCCACTTTGAAGCCCCATTTTGCACCACAGCAAGGGGAGGGGGAGGTTATAGCAGCATAACTGCATCTGTGTACTAGTACAGATATCCCCAGAGAAACAGGGAGGCTTTGAGAACCTGAGTGTTCTTCTAGAGCAGTGGTTCTCAACCAGGGGTACGTGTACCCCTGAGAGTACACAGAGATCTTCCAGGGGATACATCAACTCATCTAGATATTTGCCTAGTTTAACAAACAGGCTACATAAAAAGCACTAGAGAAGTCAGTACAACCTAAAATTTAATACAGACAATGACTTGTTTATACTGCTCTATATACAGTGAAATGTAAGTACAATGTTTATAAAACAATTGATTTATTGTATAATTATATGGTAAAAATGAGAAAGTCAGCAATTTGTCAGTAATAGTGTGCTGTGCCCCTTTTGTATTTATGTCTGAATTTGTAAGCAAGTAGTTTTTAAGTGAGGTGAAACTTGGGGTATGCAAGACAAATCAGACCCCAGAAAGGGGTACAGTAGTCTGGAGAGGTTGAGAGCCACTGATCTAGAGTATGGATTAGAATACTCTGTTTGTGGGAGAAAAGCATTATTCTTGGATTCTTTTAAAAGTGGTGTATGTGGGAGAGGAGGGGAAGCATTGAGGAAGCAAAGAGGTTGTTTTTTTAAATGAATACTTCCCATTTTTAAAACATTTCAGATAATGTGATGACTTTGCATGAAAATGTTCCTCCTCCTCATGACCTGTCAGGTAATCTTATCCTCTCTTTTATCATGATCAGAATGAGTTCTTCTGTTCTTTTCAGTTCCCAGAAATAGCTAAATTAAATAGTTTCTGGTTAAGCTCAAAGGCAACTGTATGCAAAAAACAGGTGCAGTTACTGCCAATACAAATAGCTAATAAGGCACTTTTGAGTTTTCAGGTCCCTTATCTGAAGTCTCATTTTGTGCATCCACTCACCACACATAGGTGTGCAAATGTAACATATGCCTTTTTATCAATCATTAGAATCTTTATTACATGATATATGAAAAGTGTAATAGCTAGCATACACACACACACACAGAGGAATTTTTTTTTTACTGGATTAAAAAGTAATGAAAATAAACCAAAAGAAAGGGGATTCCTTGTAAATTGCACATATTAAAATATTTTTAAACCACTGTTTCCATGAACAAATATTTTTCAACATTCATTTAGGGCTACATTTTCAAAAGGGTGCTTTTCCTTTCACCTGCAAAAATTGTTCCCACATTTGTTCCCACATTTTGACATACAACCAGGGGGACAGAGTTTCAGCGTGAATGTTTGAGGAGTAGCTATTTCACCCCTTGTAAAGTGAGTATACAGGGCTTATGCCTGCAAGGTGCCAAAGTCCTAGCTTTCTACAATGGGTGTGTCTACAGTCTGAGAGCACAAGAGAGAACCCCACATTTTGGGCTAGACTCTCATCCCTGGGTCAGGCTGCTGGGGCAGTATAAAGCAGTTGGAGACCTGCCCTTAAGGGCAGCTCAGGATTCTCCCTAACACAATGGAGACCTTGGGTGACAGAGCCAACCTAGCTGGTTTTACATCACTGGCTTCTTTCTGCCTTGCACATAGAGGGTATATTGGGGCCAGTGCAATGAGAATGTGTGCAACAGGAGCATGGTGGAGCACGTAGTGTTCACTAGAATGTTTCCCAGCACAAACAATCCTGATGATATCGCTGTAGCTTAGGGTACTCTAAATTACAACAAGGGCTGTTTTGGCCCTGACTATCCCAGGGCCATGAAAAGATGATCTAGTACCTCCCCCCGCTCTCCCAACTCTCCTCTGCTGTATCAAACAAACTCAGCACAGTTGCGGATCTGGCCCAGTGCTGTATTATTGCCTAGGCCGACAAGGCCTAAGCCTAGGGCGGCAAATTTGCAGGGGCGGAAGCTCCCCTCCGCGCCCCGCCCCCCTGCTCCAGCTCACCTCCGCCTCCTCTGCAAGCGCGCCTCCACGTCCTGTTTCTCTCCCCTCCCAGCGCTTGCGCCGCGAAACAGCTATTTCGCCGGACAGGGAGGGAGGGGGGAGGAGGGGGAATGCCACGCGTTGGGGGAAGAGGCGGGGACGGGGACGGGGATTTGGGGAAGGGATCCAGTAGGGGAAGGGAGGGGGCGGAGTTGGGGCGGGGACTTTGGGAAGGGGGTTGGAATGGGGGCGGGAAAGGGGCGGGGCCAGGGCGGCAATTATTTCCCGGCCTAGGGGCGGCAAAATTATTAATCCGCCACTGATCTGGCCCTAGAACTCACTGTCTGTTGGACCCAGAATGCCTATATTGCTATGTAATGTGGAGCTATGTATTTAGAAGAAGGGTTGGAGCATTCAGTTAGAACATTCCTAAAAATCACTTAACCCCGAAAGAATGTAGCTTTACAATCTCTTGGGGGGCGGGGGAGGGTGCACATTAGCTGGCACCAAACTTTATTTCCAGATGTTTCATTCAGGCACAATAGCCTTTTTTTCACTATTCAATCAGGACATTGACTGTTGCCTGCACTTTGCATGGAATTCAAACAGTTGAAACCCCTCAGCATTCCTTATACATTTTTTACCTTGTACTTCGCAGCGCACATTTGCTTAGACCCAGCATCATAAGAGTTCATAATCTGGTAGCATTTCCATTTCAAGGGCTTGAAATCAAGTGTAAAAAATTGGCTCTTGGCTGATTTAGCCTACAAAGTCTGAACATGGCAGAAGTCATTTTGCGTCATTTGTCTCTCCTTTAAAACTCATGATGGCTCCCTGTAAATGGTTATACATGTACATTTACATTTAAGTTAGATGTAGACGTTAAACTCAATTTAAAAAAATATATCCCTAGTTAAAGATATAGTAGCTGGCCAGGTTTGTGCAGATGTCCCATGTTGGAGATATCTAAGGTCAATGAGATTACTCACTTGCGTAAAAGTTAAGCACATGTCTAAATGCTTTGCAGGATCAGGGTCTGAGAGCTCAGCATCTTGCAGGATCGAGACATGAGTGAGCCAAGTTAAAATTTGGTTTCCAAAAGCATTTGTGCAAGTCAAACTCAGTGGAATAAATACTTGCGGGAAGCTGACACTCAAAGAGTGCAAACTGGCCAAAACATATTCATTCACAAATATCCTAGACCTAGGAATGAGGTGAGGCTTTGGTTGGTTGGTTGGGTTTTGGGTTTGGTTTGGTTTTTTGCACTGCTAGCTGCAAATGTGGACAATGCTCAGACTTCCTTCCATTAATGTGATATGATGTAACACACTATTGCTCACCTACTGGGCTGAGTTTCTATGCACTAATTATGTTACAAAGTGAAAACTATTGAGCAAAACTTAATCCCTCAGAATGTGTCAATGATCTGTTGATTGTTTTGTGTGCTTTTTGTTTAGTTTTGTGTAACAGCCCCATAGGCGTGTGCACGGGGTGTGCCCAGGCACACCCTAATGCAAGGGTGGGCAAATGGCTCCACTCCCTGGTGCAGCAAGCCGCGGGGTCTGCGCTCCCGGGCCAGATCGCCCGGCTGAACGCAGCAAGCCGCCAGCCCCTCCCCACTCACCTGGAGCCATGCTGCTGCATGCGCAGTGCTCTGGGGGCCGGGGCTGCGCACTCCTGTGGGGCAGCGTTTGGCTCCGTGTTGAGGCAGACATGCTCCCCCCTCCCTTGGAGCCATGCCGCCGAGTGTAGCACTCTGGGGGCCAGGGCTCCGCGGGGAGTCAGACACGCTCCCCCCTCCCCATGAGCCATGCCGCCGTGCGCGCAGCGCTCTGGGGGCCGGGGCTGTGCGTTCCCGCGGGGCACTGTTTGGCTCCGCGGGGAGGCTAGGAGCCTCATCTCATGGTAAGGGGTCTGGGGCCACGGGGGGTTGGATAAGGGGTGGGATCCCGGGGGGGGGGGGTTAGGGACAGGGGGTCTCTGGAGGGGGCAGTCAGGGAGCGGGGGGTTGGATGGGGCATGGGAGTCCCGGGATCTCTCAGGGGGCGGAGGGTGGATAGGGGTCAGGGCAGTCAGGGGACAGGGAGCAAGGAGGGTCCTGCGGGGGCAGTTAGTGGGGGGGATCTCTAGAGGGAGGGTCAGGGGACAAGGAACTGGGGGGGTTGGATGAGTCAGGAGTTCTGGGGGGGGCTTTCAGGAGGCAAGGGTGTGGAGAGGGGTTGGGGGAGGCAGGGAGCAGGGAGGTTGTATGGGTCGGGAGTTCTAGGGGTCCTGTCAGGGGCCAGGGAGTGGTTGAAGATAGGCCTGGGAGTCCCGGGGGGTCTGTCTGGGGGCGGGAGTGTGGATAAGGGTTAGGGCAGTCAAGGGACAGGTAGGGGGCAGTCAGGGGACAAGGATCAGGGAGGCTTAGGTAGGGGGTGGAGTCCTGGGGGAGAGTTAGGGGCAGGGGTCCCAGGAGGGGGTAGTCAGGGGACAAGGAGCAAGGGGGGTTGGGAGTTCTGAGGGGGTAAGTCAGGGGGCGGGAAGTAGGAGGGAGTGGATGGGGGCGGGGCTAGGGCAGGGCTCCCTGGGTGCACAACCTAATGAAATGGGCTGCGCACGCCTATGAACAGCCCTGCGGTGTGCTTGTTGTGCTGATGCAATCCAGACAATCAAAAGTTATTTTTTCACTTCTTTTTTGTTTCCTTCCTTTCTACTTGATTGTCAAAGATGAGGCGTGACAAAGGATTTCTCCATCTCAGTCCATTCTGATTTATCCACTGGTAGCTGCAGAATAGTAACAAGCCAAATTGACACTTGCACTCCATGCAATGTTCCCATTAAAGCTATAGCGTTTTGCCTGAGTACACGCTAAGTAGAAATGTCAGGAATTAGCCAGTTATTACAAAAATGTTGCACTCATACAGCATTTCACTTGTTTGTACAATGCTTTAAACATCAGCTAATTAGTCATCTGTATTGTGATAGACCCAGACCAGTTGGGAACAGTAGAGTAGCAGAAGGGAGATATACTGGCCACTGGATAAGTAGTTTTCTGTTCTCTGAGTGACCAGAGCAGGGGCTGCTCCAGGCTAATGACTCCAATTAACCTGCTAAGAGTCAGGTGAGGCAGTTAAGCACCTGACTCTAATTATGGTCCCTCTGATGCTATAAAAGGGCTCACTCCAGTCAAGCCAGGGGGAGCCAGAGGAGAGGAAGTGTGTGTGAGGAACTGGGAGCAAGAGGTATGCAAGAAGCTGAGAGTGAGTAGGTGTACTGCTGGAGGACTGAGAAGTACAAGCGTTATCAGACATCAGGAGGAAGGTCTGGTGGTGAGGACAAATAAGGTGTTGGGAGGAGGCCATGGGGAAATAGCCCAGGGAGTTGTAGGTGTTGTGCAACTGTACCAGGAGGCACACTAAACAGCTGCAGTCCACAGGCCCCTGGGCTGGAACCCGGAGTAGAGGGTGGGCCCGGGTTCCCCCCAAACCTCCCAACTCCTGATCAAACACAGGAGGAATTGACCTGGACTATGGCTTCTACCAGAGGGGAAGGTCTCTGGTCTGTTTCCTGACCCACAGAGTGAATCTGTGAAGCGAGCAAATCTGCCAATAAGTGCAGGATCCACCAAGGTAGAGGAGGAACTTTGTCACAGTATGCATGTTAATGTTTAAAGGAGGAGAGGCAAAAAAGCTTAAAGGCTGGTATTTTCCAAAGGTGCATAATGGAGTGAGGAGCCCTACTCCTATAGAACATCTGTGGGAGTAGGGCACCCAACTCCCTTAGGCACCTTTGAAAATCCAACCTAAAGTATTAGTCATGCAAGCTTAAGAGCACAAAGATGTTATCTAAGGTCCAGAGGAGAAGCACCCACAAAGAGGAACGGTTCTACAAGGAGATCTTTGAACCCAACAGTCAGCCCAGGGTTCTGTACAATAGGACTGGATGAAAAGGAAAATGGGAGTGTTGTAATGATTATGGCTGTTGATGATGTGTTGTCACCTGTTCTGAAATGGTTGGTTTCACCAGTAGCATTACATGTATTTATGCACATAAGCTACACCTAAATGACCATGTTACAGAGTGACCGTCGGTAGCATTACAGAGATAATAGTACAGGCTCAGCATACTCCGATACAGACAGAGATGAAGGACATATAAGTAACTAGAGAGAGAGAAGCAGTGCCCATTATTGAAGCTAAGTATCTAGACCATCAGCTTCCTATGTGAATGATTCAGTCCATACCAGTTGATCATTTGCTAGTGCTAGATTCTACTTCTAGATATTGAAAAGTTATAGATCATGTACATGGTCACAGGTGGGATCATGTACATGGTCACAGGTGGGGAACTTGTAGTAGAAGTAGGTGATGGGTATTTAAGTGCAATATTGTTTCTTCAGAGATGAAAACCCATCTTTTTATTTTTCCAAAGATTCCCAGAGTGTGGAAGTCGTAAGCACTGCTTCCTCAGATAAGTGGTGCTTAGCAGTAAGTTAGACTTTCATATAGGATGTCCAGACAGCAAATGTGAAAAATCGGGACAGGGGTTGGAGGTAATAGGAGCCTATATAAGAAAAAGACCCAAAAATCGGGACTCTCTCTCTAAAATTGGGACATCTGGTCACCCTACTTTCATATGAGAGAGACAGTGAATGCAGAAGTCTTGCTAAGCACAGTATTGATGCAGAAAATAACCTCTCTGTTATTCAAGTTGTGCCCTGGCTGATTTCAGGACTGGTCTGTGCTTATGCTAAATTCATCCAGGGCTAATAAAAACTGTCATGAGCTGGAAACCAGAGACTTTATTCTGCATCCAAAATGGAAACATTCAGATGACTACAGTTCATTTAGCACTTTGATTTTGTTCAGAAAAAAGTTTCCATCGCATGCATTTATGAGCCGTCAAAAAGTTCGGTCCAATGATTGCACCAGATTTTAATTGCCATGTCTTCCATGCAATTATAAATAGTCATAAATGCAGATGCTCACAATACACAGCCTAAATAGAAGCCTCATCCTCTGTGTGTCCAGCTGCATCGTGACCTACTTTCTCACCAGGGTTAGGGATGTCTAATGTGCGTGCTGGAGTTAGCAAGAAGAGCTAAGTCAGTTTTGCTTTACTTTAGTCTAAAAATAATGCCAGAGCTTAGCAGTGCTATGTTTAACTCTTCTCCTAGGAGTCACTTTCTTCTGCTCATTAACCTCCCTCCATCTTCCTGTGAACAACATATCACTTCAGTGAGTTCCCAAGAAAACTAAGGATTCTCCTCATGTTCACTGGTGTAAATCAGGATGGGCTCCACTCTAGCCCCTGGAATTACACAGGTATAAAGCCAGTATAAGTGAGAAGGAAAAAAAAATCCAGAACTAAAATGTTATAATTATTCAGAATTTGAAAAGATTTAGTCTACGTGAGTTCAAGACAGTGCTTCGGCTCTTATCTCACTCGGAGGCCTTGGCTACACTGGCGCTGTACAGCGCTGCAACTTGCCGCAAATGCCCCCCTCCCCCTCCGAGTGCAGCGCTGTGAATTCCCAAGTGTAGCCAAGGCTTAACACTCTATGCCTCAGGGGAACACCCTGCACCCCCATGTTCATCCTTATAATATGATTGTGTGGTATCCAATGCAAAGGTTGTCATGTCGGGTGTCTTCAGAAGGCTCGTGATGCACTGAGCGTTGTTGTGTTATAGTAATGTTATAGGTTGTAATTTCATGTATATAGTTATGAGGCTGAAAATGTGTCCTCGTGGCTTAAAACAAGCCCAGGCAAAACTCTCCAGGAGCAGAGGGGCAGTTCACACCTCATCAGGGCATGGATGGGATAAACCCAGCCCAGCCTCACAGGAACAAAGGACACTGGCCTAGGCAGCAACAAAGGATCTGTTGGACTCTTGAGTGAGTCACCCCTCTTCCTTTGGTCACTTTGGGACTGTGATGAGGTAATGCTCACCTGACTCTGAAGGGGGGGGGTGCAAAGCCAAGAGGGAAGAAAGAGCATGATAAAAGGGAGGGATGTTTGCCATGCTTTTCCTCTCTTCCACCTCCATCTACAGACACCACCAAGCGACTGAAGTGCTGATCAAAGGGCAGAGCCTGGCTGAAGGGCAACCAGTCAGTCTGTGGTGAGAAGCATCTAAATTTGTAAGGGCACTGAAAGTGTTAAGATCAGCTTAGAATGCATTTTGCTTTTATTTCATTTGACCAAATCTGACTTCTTGTGCTTTCACTTATAATCACTTAAAATCTATTTTTGTAGTTAATACATTTGTTTGTTCTACCTGAAGCAATGCATTTGGTTTGACACGTCAGACTCCCCTTGGGATAAGAAGCCTGGTACATATCAATTTCTTTGTTAAATTGATAACTCATATAAGCTTGCTGCATCCAGCAAGCATAACTGGACACCGCAAGATGGAGGTTCCTGGGATTGTGTCTGGGACTGGAGATATTGGCTAGTGTCATTCGGTTGCAGAATCCAAGCAGCTTACATGCCAGAGGCTGGCTCCCAGAGTCAAGGATTGGAGTGACCTAGCAGATCACCAGTCCAGATAACACCAGGGGAACGTCACACTCACCCTATAGATTTTTGAAACTATCTTGGCACGACAGCAATAAGCAAGTTGTGCTTTTGTTTGCAGGACATTCATCAATCAAAATGATTTTGTTCATCACAGAGATGACCACAAACCGAAGCACCTGCCCTAGTGAATTCTGAAACCAAATCCAATTGTTGCAGCCTTCCATTATCTCTATAAAGGGCCAAACCAAAATTCCAGACCCCAAAATACCTGAGCTTTGGGCGACATAGGCAGTGCCTCTGGGCTTGGCAGTTCATAGCTCTGGCACCTCTAGGCTTGGTGCATCAGTTATGAAAATAAAAAAATTGCTTCAGCCCTGGCACCTCTTCCGTTACAAATTAAGCACTGGGTATAAGTCCATCTCGAGCTGTAACATATGGGGCAGAGAGAAGAGATGGGTGGCAAGAAGGGATTTTCACTTTAAAGGGCAGATTTAGGACTCTGATTTTGCGACAACTTCCACTGTCTTGAACAGCATTGGACCCTTTGAGCAGAGCTCTCCTATAGCATAAAGTTCTTTTAGGGCTTAAATGAGAAGGTGGGGAGAAGCTGCCACAACTGCAGTCTGTAAAGAACAGCAAGAACACAATGCATCACCCAGCATATTCGTAGAGCTCAGAGACTAACATCCCTCAGCATTCCAGTGGCTCCCACGGGAGAGCAGTGGCATGCTGCTCTTCTCCCTGTTTGCAGCAGCAGCTAAATTGCTTTAAAAGCTGTGAAAAATACATACATGCTCTCCTAATGTTTCTTTCCATGTAAGCCGGTGTATAGTTGCCACAGGGATGCATGGTCACCAATGGGAGGGGAGGTGTCCACAAGACAATTTCTCGGTTAAGATGCAGACAACACTACAGAAATGACTGGGAACCTCTGAATGAAGCAATAGTTATAGAAAGCACCACGAGCGTGCTTATTGCCTCTGGCATGCCCAGTCATGGTTCTGAAAATCTGTAGGATTAGAAAAGGAGTTTAGCATCATCTTCAACTCTTAAAGCTGAAAATCTGTCTCTGATCAAAGGTTTCTCTCCAAAGATGGTGCATGACATTTCACAACCCTTGCCAATTATATGCCATTTTGCCTTTCCTCCTGGTGATTATTCTTGCACTCCTGCCACTAAATTGCTCAAGTCCATTTTACTTCCTTCTAGTTCATGATGCAAAGCTGCCCCCTATTTAATGGTACAGCAGGGAATGACAAAAATAGATATGCTGAGTGGAGGTCTCCCTTGAAGGATTCTCACCCAAGGAGGATTCAAAAAGGAGAGGACACTAAGGGCTGTCTACAGAGGAGGTTAATGTGAAATAAACTAGAGTGTCAACTGAAAGCACAATAGCTATTCCCCACAAACTCCCTACTTGGATACTTTGATTCCACGTTGCATTTAGGTTAGTCCACTTCCACGGGGAATAAGAGCATGGAAAAAAGAGGGTCCACATGGCAAGTTGGAATAGCTATTCTGCATAGGGCTTGAATGTATGGGGCAATAGCTAAGACTAACTCAAGAAACCAGATGACCAAGGACCAGAGTATGCCTCATGTTTGTACGGCACTTAGCGAAAGGGGGTCCTAGTCCATAGCCAGGCCTCGTAGGTGCTACAGTATAATACCAAATGATAATAATGTCTTGGCTTGAACACAGACGTGCAGTATAGGGAGGGCAGAAGGGGCCTGAATAAAGATTAGGCTTAATTGAGATTCCTACGCTTAAATGAACTAGGGTGACCAGATGTCCCGATTTTATAGGGACAGTCCCGATTTTTGGGTCTTTTTCTTCTACAGGCTCCTATTACCCCCCACCCCCTGATTTTTCACACTTGCTGTCTGGTCACCCTAAAATGAACACAGGGACAGCTTCCACCCATACTCCCAAAGGGAGCAAGGAGGAGCAGGTTCATGGTCCCACAAAGCCAGACTGTACTGTGTGTGGGCAATGAGCAGCACACCCTGTAGAACAGGGACTCTCTGCCTTTCCAAACTACTGTAGCCCTTTCAGGAGTCTGATCTGTCCTGCGTACCCTAGGGTTACCATACGTCCGGATTTTCCCGGACATGTCCGGCTTTTTGGGCTCCAAATCCCCGTCCAGGGGGAAATCCCAAAAAGCTGGACATGTCTGGGAAAATCGGGACATGCGGGGTCGGCGGGGCTCGGGGGTCGGCGGGGGCCGGGGGCTCAGGGGCCGGCAGTGCTGGGCGGGCCGGGGGTGCTCGGTCGGGGACCGGCAGTGCTGGGCGGGCCGACCCAGGCTGGAGATGCCAGGGGGGCCAAACTGGGCCGCGCCTCCTCCCCCCACACCCCCTTACCTGCTTCAGGCTTCCCACGAATCAAATGTTCGTGGGAAGCAGGGGAGGGGGCGGAGTCTTTGGGGAAGGGGCGGAGTTGGGGCGGGGGGTGTGGCTGGGGGCGGGGCCCCGTGGAGTGTCCTCCTTTTGGAGGTTCAAAATATGGTAACCCTAGCGTACCCCCAAGTTTCACCTCACTTGAAAACTCCTTGCTTACAAAAATCAGACATAAAAATACAAAAAAGTGTCACAGCACACTATGACTGAAAATTTGCTGACTTTCTCCCTACCATATAATTATAAAATCAACTGGAATATAAATATTGTGTTTACATTTCAGTGTATAGTATATAGAGCAATATAAACAAGTCATTGTATGAAATTTTAGTTGGTACGGACTTCACAAGTGCTTTTTATGTAGCCTGTTGTAAAACTAGGTAAGTATCTAGATAAGTTGATGTACCCCCTGGAAGACATCTGTGTACCCCTGGTTGAGACCACTGCTGTAGAACATGAGCAGTGGTCCTGAGCGAGGACTCTTCCCTGAGCTTCTTCAGGGGCAGTGCCACCCCCATGCTGGGCTGTGCCTGTACAGCCCAACTAATCCCAGTGATCCATTTCCTCTGAAACAGCTGGCTGCAAGCCTGGGAGCAAACAGCTGCATTGGAATTAATTGCTTTCAAGTTTAATTAAGTTTTGCTATCAATTCCTAGTCCTTAAACACACACCTCCTGCTGATCTGATGCAATGCAGCAGCCCAAATGCATCCCTGGCGCTATTCTTACTGATCTCACTAGAATGTCAGTCGGGATGAACTCAACACCTAAGGGGCATTTTCTTTCCCTTCCATTTGATTTTTCTAGATAAGCCCATTACAGCAGAATGCAGTCAACACTCACTCCCAGCACACAGTCTAAGCAAACCCTGCAACCATGCTGATGTTTCACTGACTGAAAGAGAGGTTTGTCTTCCGGCCTGATAAATGCAGCATTTTGTTGTGGGGGCTGCAAGAGGTGATCCCTTTCCCTTCTACTTTTATTAAGGCTCTGAAGAAGTCTTGGTTGTTGTGTTTAGGGAGACATTTCTCCCCCAAAATCTACAAAACAGACTGGTGCTCTGAGCAAAGCTTACGTCAAAGGCTTTCTCCTAGCTTTTTGGGGGCCAAAATATTTGTGTAGAGACAATGACTGGGCCACTTTCTCTCCAGCAGAACTTGGGGCACTTTGAGTTTGTTTGGTTGCCAATTGCTGAGGATTTGAAGAAGCCGGCAACAACTCTGCATTTCCATTGACCAGGGGAGACGGGGGGGGGAGGGGAGAGGGGGTGTGTGTGTGCATGTCAAAGGGTCTGTACAGAGGAAATGGCTATTCAGGTGCCCTGAAATACTCCTTCTGCGACTTGTGTTTCATCATGATACAGAGTGAATGGTAATTTGCCTTTTGGCCCAGCCTTCTTTTCTATTCAGCTTTGGTATTTATATGCCCCATGTAGTGAGGTGGAGTGGCCCCTCTCCAGACTTGAAAGCAAGGGACCAGCATGCTCCCCCTGGTGGGTGGAGCCGAACCAGCCCCATTCCCCTTGCTGGAAGTACCAGGGTGGGACAGGAAGTATAAAGGGAGGGCTCTGTTGCTCAACTGAGTGGGAGCCCAGGAAGGAGATGGACATCTCCACTCTGCTGTGGCACCTTGGAGCTGAACCTGCGCTATGCAACGCCCTGTCCCTGGAGAAGACTGATCCTAGAGAGGAGTTGCCGAGACTGCCGTCCGCTGTGTACCCAGAGGACCTGAGGACTACACACCACCCCACCCCACCCAGACTGTGGTAGGAAGTAGCCCAGGGAAACCAAACTGTATTCTGATTTTGTTGCCGGAGCATGAGTCAATGTGTTTTGGCTGGACACCTCCCCACCCCTCACCCTGCCCTTCCCCACTCCACTTCCCCACTGCTATGGCCCCGGGCTGGGAAGCAGTGGAGTCAGGTGGGCCCATGTCCCCCTACCACCCCAGCTTCACCCCTGTAGGCCAAGAGGCCTGCCTTTGACTATGATCTGCCTGAGTTAAGACCAGACCTTTTTTTGCTCCGTCCTGTCTGAGGGTGGGGGCGTGCTAAACTTGTACTTGTTGTCAGCCCCGGCCAGGGGCCTGTGGGCTAAAGCCTGCGCCCTGCAAGCTAAAGCCGGTGCCCTGCTCTGGCCCACCCAAAGGCCCAGAGCTTCAGACTGTTAATTACTACCCACCCCAGCCACGGGGCTGCGGGCTAGAGACTGATCACTGCTTTGTGAGGTGGCTACAGAACTAGAGACTTCATACGGCTTGGCCCCACCAGGGAGGCCCGAGCCTGAGGATTATTTACTGATACAGCGAGGCAGAGTGGCCTCTCTCCCTACTTCAGAGCAAGAGACCACTACACCCCTCCGCCACCATAACATCAGAGAAGCTCACAATCTTTAGAGTATTTATTCTCTCAACACCCTGTGAGAGAGGGCAGTGCTTTTACCCTCATTTTACAGATGGGGAACTGTGCCACAGTTCCCCAAGTGACTTGCCCAAGGTCACACAGGAAGTTTGTTGCAGAACAGGAACTTAAGCACAGGTCTCCCAAGTCCCAGACTAGTCCATAAATGTCAGACCACCCTTCTTCTCAACACAACACAAAACTCCTTCTGGGTCTCTGCAATCCATTTTCAGCCTGGACATGGGTTTCTGTACATCTGCCCCAATGAGGTGGTAATTTCAAAACTGGAGATATTAACACAAATCTCCACTCTCAAGATTGTTTTGCGGGGGGAGTCTATTCCCTTGTTTGCAAATCTCGTAGAGAAGAAATGTACAAGATCTATCATGCCTGACTCACTGCTTCACCCAGATATTTATGTCCGTCTCCATTTTCAAGGTCACTGAGGACCTCTTGACATGAGATCCACCACAGAATCATTACCACTGTACATCAGATCCTGCCACGCAGTGACTTCCACCCATTTGAATGCTTCCTAGTGAAATGTCTCTTTAGCCTGTGCATGGTGCCAAAGCAGTAGTAACCACCAGTGATCCAACTGCCGTCCTTGCATCTGAGTATATTACATTGCATACTGGGCTATTCACAGAAACTTACCATGCCCAGCAAGATTGTGAAACTGAGGCAGAGAGGCTCAGAGAGTCAGTCAAGGTCGCATAGTGAATTACAAGTTGGATTAGAATTTAGGGGGTTGCTAGCTGCCGGTATCACTTAGCAACTCTTCTGTGCTATAGTGCAGACCTGTGAGTTCATCACAGAGTGTACAGTGCTCAAAAGCATAGAATCACTTTGACATATGCACTGAAAGTTTAACTGCAACCTGCATGCAGGATACTTAAGGGAAACTGACGGAGGAAAGGCACCGTATTTATATTTAGTGTGAGATGAGCTTCAAAGTTGGCATTCTTTTGCAAGAGACATCTTGACCTGGTTGATCAGTACAGGTAATTTATTAGCACCAGAATACCTTAAAAGTGTGACCATCTTATCAAAGCAGCGTAGGTCAGGCAAACCTTAGCTGATCACATGAAATTAACTGAATGAGAATGGTACGGGAAGAACCAAAAGAGATCTGCTGAATATTCAGACAGTAGCGTCCCAACATGATAGAGAAATTCAAAACCCCTCCCTAATCTTCACTACTTGGGTTCTTGGGAAGAGGAAATCTCTCTGATTCCTTGAAACTGAAAAAGCAATGGCTGGTACTGAATACTTTAGACAGTTTGTGGAAAAAGACAGCAGATAAAGTCATTGCTTGGTGAAGAATTCCATTCCTGCATTAAGAATAGCATTTAAAACAACCACTTTTGGCAACTCCAGGCTCCTGGGAAAATTAGCCTGTTCTTATCAAATGACTAACAGGCATGCACTAAAATAATCAGTTTACTGTTTACCTAAGTCCTCCACAGTTCTCAGAGGGCAGCCTATCTGATGGGTTATTCATTACTTCCCTATAATTATTTTTAATAAAACATGTAAAGTGCAATGATCATTCTGATTTTTTGATGTTGGTGCAGTTTAACATCACAATACAACACTATAGAAACAGACCTGCAATTAACCATGTTGGTATGGAAATTAGTACTTAATGAGGAACAGTGGGTTTGTTCACACCTTGCAACACTCAGTTGCCAGTAGAATGTTAAGGGGTGAATCACGTCTCTGTAAAGCATCTTGCTTTGTATCTAGGGTTAGAAAAATGTGCTCTACATTCGCTATTAGAACAAGATGACTCTTCCCCACCCCCTCTCTCTTTGATGAAGAGCTTTCTTTATCTCTAATATGTTCTGTGGAGAAAGTAAATACATATAATTCTCTGCATCCTTTTAGCTACGCTGTGTCCTTGATCCCATGTGGGGCACTCTGGGGTGGAGTTTGGAACTGTACTGGTCTGGGCAAAATGTTCTAAGACATTCTGTCCAGCTAAGGCAGATGCAGGCAGAACACCGTCAGGAGCGGGCTGTATGCTGCTCTATCTACATGCTGTTGAAAGAAGCACTATGTGCTCCCCAGCAGTGTCTGCCGTCAGATGCGAGCAGGCTACCCTCCAGTGCTGCTGAGCACCCGCACGGTGAGGTCCAATGTGCCAGCTGTTACAACTGCTGCAAGATGTAGCTGGCATTGGTGGTCTGTGGGAGTCAGACTAGATGTGGTGGTCCCTTCTTGCCTTACATTATAGGACCCTATGTAGATCTGCAACCTAGCTTGCCCCAGAGTTTTGGGGTGTTCCAGCCCAGGATCTGACTTTGGCCATTATAGGTACAAGGCCAGTCTCAGAGTATGCAGCTGGATTCCTCCAAATCCAAGGAGTGTTTTGAGCCAGGATTTTGGTCTGGGCTCTTCTCTTGTTGGAATGCTGGCACTTCAAAAGAAAGGGCAGATATACAAAGCAGCCTGGACAATACATTTTTCCCCGCATACCTGGCAGCTTAAGCAACGCAAATGTGGTTGGTTAAGACTAGCTTGGCTCACTTCACCATGCACAGCTATTAGTTCTCTCTCACTCAGCCAGGTGTTCACTGCACAGATTGTCCAAGAGACTCACTGATAGCCACAAAGCCACAGGGGAGTTGAGGTAGCTAGGGCAGTTTCCAAAATCCAGTCCTGAGCAGAAACACAGTAAACTGCCACGTTCCCAGGCTGGAAAAGAATGCCAATGCTTAGGCATCTCTGTTGTTAAGCCTGGGCCTGATGACTGCCCTCAAACTAAACAGATTGTTCTTTACTGCATTGCACATCCACAGGGTAATTAGATAAGTCTGCTCTTTGAAATCGTCCTCCACCTAGAGTTCAGTCAAATCCCCTGAACTCAGCACTATACTTATTATCTTCCTACTTGTTAAATATTCCCTCCCCGCCCCCTTTTATCTTCCCATAGGCCACAGGCCATACACCGGCAGAACTCGGAGCTACAAAGTAAACAGCCCCAAAGAACTGTGTGACCGAGCTCTCCGGGTACAGAATGTATGGCATCTCCTAGGTTTGACAGTTCAGGATAGTTATTTTGGACACGTTTGTTGATAGACAAATGAGTTCATATGTATCCTTAACAATTCTGTGCTCTATTATTAAGCACTGCGTGGAGTGACCTGTCTAGCAATAATGTTCCCACCCCATACCACTCCTGAGACATCTCAGCTACTTGCATTTGAACCACAGCTTCTAATAATTGTATCAGGAGTCATAGGATTGTTTTGCTTGGGTGTTTCTGGCTCAGTAGACCACATATGATTAGGTTTCTTATCTTGAAGCAAAGCCTGGGAGCAGTAAAACTTGCAACAAGTATGTCATGTTTCACAGTTTTGAACAGTCAGGTCCCATCTACACTGCAAGATGGAACTGAGTTTTTAACTATTTCAGGGACAGCCATGTGGTAAGTGGGTCCCTAACATAATTGACATTGTAATGTAGATGTAATTTTGATCATTTTTCCCTTCTTCCCCCCCACCCCTTTCTAGACCTTTACTCTGGTGCAACAAGGGGACTCTAACCCCAAACTTCTAAAATTGGGTTCAATTAGATGTCAAAATGTAAAATAATGAGACAGTACCTGATAACTGGAGAGATGTAGAGGGTGATAATGCTTTAGGCCAGGGGCTCTCAACCTTTTCACACTATTGTTCCCCTTTAGGAGTCGGATTTGTCTTACGTACCCCAAGTTTCACCTCACTTAAAAACTACTTGCTTACAAAATCAGTCAAATACAAAAGTGTCACAGCACACTTACTGAAAAATTGCTTTCTCATTTTTACCATACAATTATAAATCAATTGAAATATAAATATTATGCTTATATTTGAGTGTATGTATATACAGCAGTATAAGCAAGTCATTATCTGTTTGAAATTTTAGTTTGCACTGACTTCACTAGCGCTTTTTATGTAGCCTGTTGTAAAAGTAGGCAAATATCTAGATGAGTTGAGGTACCCCATAGAAGACCTCTACAAAATGGGAAATGACTGCCTAGGAAGGAGTACTGCAGAAAGGGATCTGGGGGTTATAGTGGATCATAAGCTAAATGAGAGTCAACAGCGTAACACTGTTGCACCCAAAAAAAAAAGCAAACGGCATCCTGGGATGTATTAGCAGGAGTGTTGTAAGCAAGACAAGAGAAGTAATTCTTCTGCTCTACTCCGTGCTGATTAGGCCTCAACTGAAGCATTGTGTCTAGGGTTGCCAGGCATCCGATTTTCAACCAGAATGCCCGGTTGAAAAGGGACCCTGGCAGCTCCGGTCAGCACCTGTGATCAGACCACTAAAAGTCTGGTCACCCACCTGCAGCGGGGCAAGCAGGCTGCCTGTCCGTCTCTGTATGACTCCCGGAAGCGGCCGGCATGTCCCGTTGACTCCTAGGTACAGGGGTGGCTATGGGAGCTCTGTGTGCTGCCCATGCCCTGAGTGCTGGCTCCACGGCTCCCATTGGCCGGGAACCATGGCCAATGGGAGCTGCAGGGGCGGCACCTGCAGTCAGAGGCAGCACCTGGTGGCACCTGCACCTAGGAGCCGGATGCTTCCAGGACCCACCTAAGGTAAGAGCTACCTGGAGCCTGCACCCCGTACCCTCTCCTGGACGCCAGCCCGGAGGCCCCTCCTGCACCCCAAACCCTTCAGCCCCAGGGACCACCCCAGAGCCCGTACCTGTAGCCGGAGCCCTTACCCTCTCCTACACCCCAACCCCCAACCAAACCCGGAACTCCCTCCTGCACCCTGAACCCCTCAGCCCTACCTCCCAGCCCGGAGCCCCGCCCGCACCCCAAACTCCTCATCCCTGGACCCACTCCAGAGCCCGCACCCCTCCCACAACCCAACCCCCTGTCCCAGCCTGGTGAAAATGAGCGAGTGAGGGTAGGGGAGAGCGAGCAACGGGATGGAGTGAGCGTAGGGCGGGGTCTCAGAGAAGAAGTGCAGCAGGGGCATGACTGTGGGGCAAGGGTGTTTGGTTTTCTGCAGATAGGAAGTTGGCAACTCTAATTGTGTCCAGTTCTGGGTGCCACATTTCAGGAAGTCATTGCAACAAAAATGATTAAAGGTCTGGAAAACATATGAGGGAAGACTGAAAAAATTGAGTTTGTTTAGTCTGGAGAGAGCGAAGACAGAGGGGACAAAACAGTTTTCAAGTACATAAAAGGTTGTTATAAGGAAGAGGGAGAAAAATGGTTCTCAACCTCTGAGGATAGGACAAGAATCAAGAGCTTAAATTGCAGCAAGGATGGTTTAGGTTGGACATTAGGAAAAAAACTTCCTAACTGTCAGGGTGGTTAAGTACTGGAATAAATTGCCTAGGGAGGTTGTGGAATCTCCATCATTGGAGATTTTTAAGAGCAGGTTAGACAAACACCTGTCAGGGATGGTCTAGATAATACTTAGTCCTGCCTTCAGTGCAGGGGACTGGACTAGATGATCTCTTGAGGTCCCTTCCGGCCCTACACTTCTCTGATTCTATGTGATAGTTCTCCTCTATTTCTAATTGGCTGAGCCTGTCTATGTTCAGCTCTGCAGAAGATTTTTGTTTCTCGGCAGGAGAGTCTTCTTTTTCTTCAGTTCTTTGATCCAGCTGGGAAAATGAGACGGAACAAATTCTCCTAGCCCTCATGTCTGTTTGACTCAGCAACCCAGAGGCCTAGAGCAGTGGTTCTCTGGCAGGTTCTCTATGCCTACCTTTATGTCTCTAGCTAGTTTAATCTCATTTTGTGCCTTGGCGTTTCTAATTTGGTCTCTACATACTTGTATTTGTTTATATTCATCCTTTTTAATTTGACCTAGTTTCCACTTTTTGTAGGACTCTTTTTTGAGTTTTAGATCATTGAAGATCTCATGTGTAAGCCAGGGTGGTCTCTTGCCATACTTCCTATCTTTCCTATGCAGTGGGATAGTTTGCTCTTGTGCACTTAATAATGTCTCTCTGAAATACTAACAGCTCTCTTGAACTGTTTTTCCCCCTTAGACTTGCTTCCCATTGGATCTTACCTACCAACTTCCTGAATTTGCTAAAGTCTGCCTTCTTGAAATCCATTACTTTTATTGTGCTGTTTTCCCTCCTACAATTCCTTAGAATCATGAACTCTACCATTTCATGATCACTTTAACCTAAGCTGCCTTCCAATTTCAAATTCTCAACCAGTTCCTTCCTATTTGTCAAAATCAAATCTAGAACAGCCTCTCCCCAGTAGCTTTCTCCACCTTCTGAAATTAAAAAAAAATATCTCCAATACATTCCAAGAACTTGTTGGATAATCCGTGTCCTGCTTGTGATATTTTCCCAACAGATGTCTGCGTAATTGAAGTCCTACATGGTAAAGGCTCAGCCAATTGGGAACAGAAGATACCATCTGACTTCTCCAATAGACCTATCCCAATGAAATTGGTCAGAACTTGAAAACATACCTCAAACAATAGCCTAATAAACATTTTGCAGCTCTTCAGACAGAGCAAAAACAGTTTACTCAAAACCTCTGTGGACAGTTCAGATATGGACAAAGCCCCAGATCTACCCCCCAGATTTAGACACCTAATGCCCATCAAAATCAGCAGGGGTTGGGCACCTAAATACCTGTAAGGATCTAGGCCAAAACATCAGCAAATACTGCTAGTTTGCAGTTACAGTTCATATTTGAACCATGTGCCTTTTATTAGTACACCCACACACACAAACAAAATAAAGCACCTAGAGGCCCCATTGTACCAAGCAGAGTATAAACACATAATGGGAGACAGCCCTTGCTCCAAACAAACAGATATTTGGGCAAAAGGTGGAGAAACAGAAGGATGAAGTAACTTGCCCAAAGTCACACTGCAGTTTAGTAGACTCAGAAATAGAACCTAGACCTCCTGGATCCCAAATCACTGCTCTGTCTTTTAGAGTGAAAAACTTCACAAAGCCCTAGTTAAAAGTCCAAGCTTTAGTCTTAACTCTGAATCTTCTGGCTATGGAGATTTTAAATCAGATCCTCATTATTATAATTATCAGAATTCTTATGTAACATAGTTGACCAATGAATGATTTATTATATTAGACTCCAAGACACAGATTTTATTGAAAAGGGGCCAGCAATCCATGTGTATTTGTGCACCTAAATTTGCACTCACAATTATCCCAATTATGGGTATAAATTGGGTATTGGTGCACGCAAGTAGAATTCTTTGACATTTTAAAGACTTTTTGCACCTGGGAAGCAATACTTTTTTAAACCTCTGCCCCTAAGTATAAGAAGCCAAGTCCTGGAGTTCTTATTCAGTCTTTACCTAGTTAAAAATTTCACCGAAGTCATGTGACTCCATGAGACGAGAGGAAGGCCTTCAGGATTTTGCCCAGTAAATAAGCAGAACTGCTGGTATAATAACAAATTGGTTCTGGAAATAAGTAAGGTTTCAGACAAAACCTTTGTTACTGCAATAGCTCATTTACTTGTACAAGTAGATTTCGTTCCTTTGGGTTGACTGGAACACCTTCCAGTTGGTATCAGAGTACTCTCAGCACGTGCTCCCACAGTCCTCTGAGTAGTGGCTCCATATCATGTGCCATACATGGCTACTAAGGATAGTGGACCTTCACAATCCATTAATGATAGCAAAAGGCGGTAGCTCAGCAGATGGCCATGGAAGTCTCACTGCCTTTGTGTCCTTGATTGAGGCTGAGTTGCACTGAGTTTCCAGCTGTGGTGCTTTTGCAGCTAGTGCACATGAAACGTCTATTCAGCAAAGTACAAAACATCAAAACTGTATTTGGTTCTTCACTGACGAATGAAAAAAAAAATTACTGCAAATGCCAGTGACTTGGTTTCCTAGAAGGAGGCCATCGGCCGCTTTATAAAAGTGTTCTCGTGGCTCTTTGTTGTGGCTGGCATGGCAGTCTGTCAATCGTTGCACACTCAAAGAGAGGTGTTAAAGCAAGCTTGGAAAGGATTTGGAGAGAAGCCAAATGAAGTGCCATCATCCACACATGATTTTTCACTGTATGGACACTGGCAACCCAAAAGATCATTAACAATGCTTTTGAACAGTAACATGCTTACGACTCTTTTCACTCTGCTTCTGCAAAGATAAGTTCTGCTGCATCTATAAGTCAAAGCATGCGACATGACATAAGGTATCATGAAGGACAGCAGGGCAAGCAGAGAAGAGGGGAAAAAACCCCAAACACTCTCCTTGACACTCCATAGCAGTCTCCCCTGGGCACAGGCTCCAACTTTCCTTGGCGCCAGTGGGTGCTCGCGCCCCCCCGCCCCACCCCAACTCTGCCCCTTCCCTGCCCCTATTGGACCCCTCCCCCAATCCCTGCCCCAGCCCTGCCACTTCCCGGAACGCGCCGTGTTCCTCCCCTTCCCTCCCACCGCTTGCTGCACAAAACAGGTGTTTTGTGGCGCAAGTACTGGGAGGGAGGGGGGAGAAGCAGGACTTGGCGGCGCACTCGGGGAAGGAGGCGGAGGTGGGGCGGAGGGGTGGGTTGGGGAGCTGCTGGTGGATGCAGAGCACCCACCAATTTTTCCCTGTGGGTTCTCCAGCCCCGGAGCACCCACGGAGTCGGCACCTATGCCCCTGAGGTCAAGGGACGGTTTGTTCAAGCTCCTGTCTCACTCAAGATCCGGACAGTTCACAGGGCTTTCTCCAGTGGAGCCTGGGTATTCACCGTGGGTACGTCTACACAGCAGAGGGGAGGGTACTTCCCAGAGCAGGCAGGCTAGCTTGTGCTAGCTCTGCTCATGCTACTGCACTGAAAATACCAGTGTGGCTGCAGCCGCCCAAGCCACCTCCTGTGCTAGTTGCCCAAGTATAAACCCACCCAACCCTCGGGGTATGTACTCTGGCAGCTAGCCCAAGCTGCCACCCCGTGCCATTGTGGCCACATTACTATTTTTAGGGTGCAAGCTCAAGCCAAGCTAGTGCCTGTCTAACTACCCACATCGGGAAGTGCCCTCCCAGTTACTGTGTGGACATACAGGGTGTGTCTGGTTTTTGATGGAGTACATTCTGAAAGCCTTTTTTAATCATCATTGTAGAAATGATTCTACTGGCACCAATTCAATAAGAGTATCTGGTATATCAAAACGTATTTTAAACAAACAAAAGAACATTTTAAAGAGGTCGTAAGGTGTGCGGGGGGAGGAAATAAAACATAATAACCAGGAAAATCTTTTCTGAATGCGTATAGAATCAGCTGTGGTTCTCAAGGCCAGAGAGACTCACATACCCATTTCTGAGGTAGGTATTATACTCCTTTTGCAGC
Source organism: Malaclemys terrapin pileata (assembly GCF_027887155.1). Lineage (NCBI taxonomy): Eukaryota > Metazoa > Chordata > Testudines > Emydidae > Malaclemys > Malaclemys terrapin. The sequence continues at coordinate 16,513,447 of NC_071516.1, read as the reverse complement.
AAGGTAAACTGGCACAGGGAGGTTAGTCTCGGATTCAGCAGAATGCTTCAGTGCTTCACTTAAGCAAGTTATTAATCTAATTGAAGAAATCTGCTTAAAGTTAAGCATATACTTAACCACTGTGCTGAATCAAGGCCTAAATGGCATGCCCATGTTCACAAAGCAAGATAGTGAGAAAGCTGGAAATAAGAACCTCAGAGTTCTGACTACCAGCCACCCACTCTGATTGCTAGACACTACTTCCTACAGTACGTACATATAACTAAACAAAGCCAAACTAGGAAAAGAAAAAAGTATTCTTACAGCAATGAAAACAACAGCACTTCCTTAATATTATAGGTCCATAACCTGCACATGTTGAAGTCAATAATATGTCGTATTTATCAACAAAACTTTCCTGAAAGAACAGGAATTTGATATTTTTAGTTTTCACTGTTTTGAAATGCTATCTTTGCTTGACTGGCTAGAGGCCTACCTCCTACATGACTGCCTACTATTAAATGCTTTAGCTAACTTCTAGTTTTGCAAAATTCAGGCCAGACTTTCATAGCTGCACATGCAAAAATGCAGGTGTAATTTACCCACACAATTACTGTGCTCCAACATGCATTCCTGGTATTTTTACATACACGTGACTAGTTAGATGTGTAACTGGTCCCTTTCGTGCATAGCTACCATGATTGCACATGCAATCCTGATAATTGCCCACCCTAATTCTGTGCATATACATTCAAATATTATAAGGCCAGAAAGGACCATTGTGATCATCTAGTTTGACCTTCTGTAAACCACTAACTACAGGACTTCCCTAAATTAGTTCCTATTTGAACTAGAGTATCTCTTGTACAAAAACATTCTATCTTGATTTATGAATTCCCAATGATGGAGAATCCACCACAACTCTTGTTCAGTTATTCCAAGGGCTATTACCTTCACTGTTAAAAAAAAATTACACCTTATTTCTGGTCTGAATTGGTGTAGCTTCAACTTCCAGCCACTGGATCTTGTTATATATTTGCCTAATACATGAAAGAGCCCTTAGAATCAAATTCCATTCCCATGTAGATGCTTATAAACTAGGATTAAGTCACCCTTTAACCTTCTCTTTGTTAAATTGATGGAACTCCTTAAGTCTTTCACTTTAAAACATGTTTTCCAATCCTTTAATAATTCTCATGGCTCTTCTCTGAACCCACTCCAGTTTAACAATATCCTTCTTGAATTGTTGACCCCCCAGAATTGTATACAATATTACAGTAGTGATTGCACCAGTGCCAAATACAGAGGTAATATAACCTCCATACTCTTCCTTGACATCCAAGGACTGTGTTAGCCTTTTTGGCCACAGCCTCTCACTAGGAACTCGTGTTCCCCTGATTATCCACCATGAACCCCAAGTCCTTTCCAGAGTGACTGCTTCCCAGGATAGCATCCTCGATCCTGTAAGTAAGACCTGCATTCTTTGTTCCTAGAAGCATGACTTTACACTTGGCCATATTAAAATGCATATTGTTTGCCGGTGCTCAGCTTACCAAGTGATCCACATAACTTTGTATCAGTGACCTGGCCTCTTCATTATTTACCCTTCCCCAATCTTTGGGTCATCTGCAAACTTTAATCAGTACTGATTTTATGTTGATAAAAATCACAACCAGTGTAGGGTCAAGAGCCGATCCCTATGGAAGCCCAATAGAAACACACCCACTCCATGAGGACTCCCTGTTTACAATTACATTTTGAGACCTGGCAGACAGTTTTTAATCCAGCTATTGCACAGCTGTGAAAATCTGAACTATGAATTTGGATTAATGTTCTTTCATCATAAACTCTAAAAATGTAAATCAGGCAATATAGGGCTGTTTTACACCAATATAGACATATATTTGCTTTAAATGCACTGTCGAGTGGGAGATTACAAACACTCAACCAAATGCCAATTCCAAAATGTGAGTGCTACAACACTGGGCTCACACGCATGATGTCCTAAAGCCAAAAATGCCATATTTACATAGGTTATCAGCTTTCACGGTCAGCCCCTCTGACCACTGTAGACTTTTCCAAATACAACATGAAGTCAAAACGTCACTCTGAATAGGACAATTTTCAGCAGTGTCCTTGTCTGTCTGATTCCTGCTGTTTTTCAGCGTCCCTGTGTATAGGCCAAATCTTGTGTTCTTAATTACTCAGTCCTTACTTAGGAACAAGAGTTTCACAGGAGCTTTTTTAATTAATGAATAAAAATTTCTATGAAGCCCATAAAGGCTCAGGTATGGCATCAAATATGCACTGTTTAGAACAGGAAGCCTTAGAGAGAGAATATAAGCTTCATAACACATGACCTTACATGATTGCCTAACATGACTTGTATATTCAGAGTTAACCTGGCCTCCCCCACCCACCCCCCAGGATCATCCTGATTTCAACAAGGAAAACCAATGTGATCCTAGTTGAGGGGTATGAGAAATAAATTCACCTATCTAAGATCCAAGCAGATCTTTCTGGACATCTTTTAGCATTTGGTCTCTCAAGAACAAATCTTAGCGGGGTGAATGCCCAGTTTCTCCACTGGCCTCTGCTCAACGGGACCACCCACAGGAACAAAGCAAGTAGATGTCCTGCAATACAAGTAGTTGCTCCTATATCTACTGATTTTCTCTCTCCCCACAGGGGTTGTTAAGGCAGAGCACAGCCCATTTCATGCTTCAGCCTTTCAAGATGAATTACATAAAATTCATTTGAACTAGTAACTTTTAGAGCTTAACAAATATTACGTGGGCAGGAAGGAAAGAGCTCTAATGTGATTGGGTTTGAAAGCAGGAGGTGGTGAGGCAGGATGACAGAAGCAGGGAGTGGAGAGAGCAATTTGCTCCTTTCCTGCCCTCTCTGGACTCCAACTGGGTCGTAGTAGCCCTTGGATTCTCTTGATCCCCCCCCCCCCCCCCCCCCCACACACACCACCACTCTGCTGGTAGGTGCAACCCACTTCCAGATCATGCCCCACCACTTGAGAAACATCTAGTCCATCTGCTTGTGCTGTGTCAGCATCCCGCTATCCCTAAACAATCTCATCCAACTTGAAGCTTTCCAAGGATGGTGACTCCATCACAAGGTACGTTTATGTCACCCATATGGGCCTGATTCTCAATTACACTATGGCCTCTTTTACACTGATCTGGCAGTGTAGCTACCCACCAGAGGGCAGCATAATTACACAGACACTTGAGCAAGCTGACATTCCTTCTTGCCTTGGAAGATTACGAAAGAAACATCCTGGTCCATGCTGCTTTGCAACATGAAAGGAAATCCTCCTGGATGGCATTGTGCAAGCGACCCTCTGTCTTATCCAGCACCCCAGGCCAGCTTTCTTTTTGTTTGGAACTAACTGGAGTGGTTTTAATGCTTTGTCCGGAGAGAATTTTCCCCATCTTGCATAGCCCAGATAGATGGAGTCTAATTTTCTAAGGAGGTTACTTACCTAAATACCATTGAATTTAAGTGGGATTTGCATGCCTAGTTCTTTGGAGCTTTTGAAAGTCCCATTTTAACATGAAGGGTAATATTTTCAGCATTGGCCCAACGCTGCTCTCTTTGAAATCAATAGCTGACTTCAGGGGAGCAGAATTTAACCCACTGACTTCAGGGGAAGCAAAATTAGGCCAAAGATGAGCCCTTCTGAAAGAAGAAAAAAAGAAGTCTTAATTTCCATTTTTATTTTTATTTTTTGCCATTTTTGCAATAATATACATCTGTAAAATGGAGGTCGTGTCACTTATTCACCCTTCTAAAGTGCTTTGGGATCTACCAATGAAAAGCAGAATAGTAAGCGCCAAGTAATATTTATTTAATTACTACCATTAGTTACTTATGCACAAACAGAGGATTAATGAAGGAATCTGTCACTGTCTTGAGCTCTGTTCCTCAGCACACGTTGCAAGCACTTGTATTCATTCTTTTCCTGGCTCCTCATTGTCTAAAGGCCACCATAATTTACTGTTTCTAGCCATATTTGGTGTGTACTGACGCTTGAGAGAAAAAGATCTGTGCTGGTTGCATGAAAACAAAGACATGTTGTGGTTTCACCTCTGTTTTGTTGTTGCTTTTTCCCCCCAAAGCAGAAAAGACAATTATGAGAAGCAGAAGAAAAAAAAAAAAAAAAAAACACAAACAAAAAACACCCTTTGTGGCAGAAAAAATGGTAAATTTATGCCTGAGGTAAAATGTGTGAAGAGTTGGAATGGAATTTTAGCAGGTTTCTTTAGCTTCAAGTGAATAAATAAGAGAAAGAAAAGTCTTTTCATCTGAATGTTTTGCAGTGCCTGGGGCTATGTACATTGGACACTGTCTGCAGCTGGTTTCATTTAGGGATGAGTGAAGTGGTTCAAAAGGAAAACTAGGAGCTGCTCTGAACCCTTGCCTTTGAATAAAAAAGTACCTTTTGGGGAATCCATTTAATTTCTTGTCATTATTCGCCACTTTGGCACGTAGACTCTGCCAGAACTGCAAAGTGCCAAATAAAAGCCATACTTTTTTCCCTCCTTGATTCTTTTTGTAGGCTCAAGAGGCTTGGACAGTTTGGGTTAGAAGATGGAAATTCTGGGGGGCCAGTCTGAACCAAATCTCTGAAGCTTTCAAGTCCACCCATCGCTAGGTTCCGACACCTACTGGCGCACTAATAACTAGCAGAGCCATTTATTTCTGTGGGAGAGAGAAATCTGTTGGCAATGTCTAGGGTAGACACATTGAAGCACCATATGCCCCAGTTTCCTTTCACTGCTTCATACTCAGCTACCTCAGCAAGCCACAGCCACTGGAACCTGCTCCTCATTTCCATAATTCACCTCCTTTGGGTTTGGCCCGTGTCACTGTGAAGGCTCATCACACCCCAGCCAGCTGAGGGAGTCAGTTGTTTGTAACAAAACACAGGTGTCAAACCTCATGAAAAAGAGGGCGGGGGTGAGCACAAGAGATAGACTTGGCCCTTCCGGTGCATCCCAACCTGACAAGCTCAGCAGGTTCCTCTGGTTCAACCAAACCTGAGCTAGAGGAGGATGCCACTGCTGATTCTGCTGCCCCTGGTGCCCTGTGCATCATCAGGGGGATAAAGAACGTCCAAAGACATCACAGAAGCCTTCACGTTAACTTGCACTTTTGCTGGTGGCATCAGAGGCCAAGGATTGAATGGGCCCTTGGAGGTTGAACTCCCCACTCCGCTCTGGCAGGGGTCACTTCAGAAGAGGACTGGGTCAATGTAAAGGAAGCTTGACTTGCTGCTGCTGCCCCGGACTGTGCCTGTTCGTTGCACAGAGGTTTGCATTCTCCGGGGCTGTTACTAATCCAGCTCCTTTTACCAGCACTTGATCTGCACTACTACAGCATTAAACCTTGCTGATTTAAGAGGCTAAACAAACCATTTCTTTTCAGGTTGAGTTACCTTCCTGCTCCCCAGAGATCATTAATGCTATTTATGGGCTCCCAAATGGCTCAGAGTTTCCACCATCCGATGTTTAGTTTTGCACGTTGAGCAGTGAACATTAATACAGTCCATGCAGATTGGTACCCAAGACAACTGCCAGCTCAGGAGGAGCACCTGGGTCACTTGGCACCAGAGAAAATAGACGCATTGTTAGGCCCCACTATTGAAATCAGTGCAGGTAAAGTTAAGTAGGAGAATGAACTTCAAATGATCATGGTGGCTCAGAAAAGGCTTGGTCTCAAGAAAACATCTACCTCATCTCTCAAGTGTTTTCCAAAGAAGATGCCAAACAGGTATTACTGGATGCCAGAGAGGCCGACAGGACTGGTGCTGTTATTGTTGTCTAGACTTTATTTTATTACTACTCGAATCATAACAGAGTCAGATGATCACATACCCCCTCCTCCCACCTTTGTAACCCAGGCAAGTCACATATGAGAGAGGCATGTGTAGCAACTGCATAGCTAAGGTAATATTAGCTTTGCACCTCAAGCAAGACTCATTTTCACCCTCTAGGCCTCAATCTTGCAAACACTTATACATGTGCTTAACTTTACTAGTGCTGAATTACCCCCAGGACTAGAGTTAAGCACATGCATAAGTGTTTGCAGGATCAGTGCTTAAATGGCTGAATTTAGTCTCTGTATGTGGCACGATTCCGCACAGGACAGTTTAAATTTTCTGTGCAATGTATTTTGCAAAATATTCAGTACACTTGTCCAGAGGAAATATCTAAAAATTCTCCCTTTTTGAAATGTTACAGTTTTGCTCATGCAACTTAAGGTTTCTTTAACATAAAATAGGTCATCAAAACACTTGGCATTTTATACAATAACGCATTTTGTGAGAGTGGAGTGAAACAAAAGAGGAAGCCAGAAAGAGAAGTTTCCTCAATGGCTATTCAGGCAAGTTAGTCTTTCTATCTGTGTCATTTATGGAATATCTTAGTTGCCCAAGTACAAACTGGAAGTCATCTCTCCTCCTGTTGTTAAACACTAGCAATAACATTGCAGGACTCATTTAATTCAGGTTTGTCCTTCGACCATCAAACTCTTGAAACTAATGAATAAAGCTTCTTACAGAAGCTATAAGCTCAAGGAACAGACAACATTTGAAATAATTAAACAAGTGCTCAGGACCGTAAACTGTGGCCTTTCAATGAAATAAGTAAATCCATCCAAGAATCCAATGTTTTGCTACTGGCCAACAGGATAGTTTTGTTTACCTTATAGAAAGCCTTATGGAGCATTGGTGCTTTCCCTTACCAAGTGGAACAGTAACAAGTGCTCCAGATTCCTTTACCTTCATCCAGTGGCAGCATCAATTCGTAAGATTTTTTTTTAAATTAAAATTCATAAATTTCTTTAAAAAACAGATTAGTGTATTTTTAATTTCTGAACTAGAATAAATTGTTTCTTACCAGTGTTCTCTGTGTATTTGCATGTTGTATATTAAGGATTAGGACATTTAATAATACCCCAGAGTGTGCTTTGTGTGAGAGCGCTAAATAGTAGACAGCCATTAATCCTGGAATTTGGCTCTATAAACCACAATGCCTCCTGTAGAACCTATCAGGTGTAGTATGTCATTGTTTCCTCCCTGAGGGCTTTTGGTCTACAGATCTTCGACATAATTCATTGATACGATATCTTCTGTCCGTGTGTGTTAAGTATATAGTGAAAGTAATAAACCAAAGAGCCTTGCGGTGCCATCTAATCAATTCCATACATTAGGCAAGTTTGTTTCCCACACTGCCAATCTAAGCTTGGGGATTTTTTCCTTCTTCTACTTCTCTGTTGAAATATTCTGTGCAATAAAACTGAAAGTGACAATATATGGCATTTCCCCATTCATGTGGTGTTCACTGGGCAGAAAGATAGCAACTGACACAATAGATGACAGGACCTACTAAGGTCACCCACGACCCTTCCCAAGCACCAGTGCAAGATAGTCCTCATTCAAAGTGGTTGAAGGGAATTTTTATCTGTTCTAGTGAATCTCTTTAACTCTTCTGCTGGCCTCCTTAAGCAAATTATCCCACTGTCTAATTGACTTCACAGTTAGCAATGTTTTCCTAATATCTGCTTCAGTTTTCCCATATGTAGGTATCTAATACATTGGCCTGACTTTAGCAGCTTTCCTTTAGGCTATATACGTTGAGTATGGAATTTTCAGAAGTGCCAAAAGCAGTTAGGCGCATAAGTCCCATATTTGCTCTTTTCATAAATCCAGCCATTACTCGATTAACCGTTTTCCTTATTCTTCCTTAGAAATAAAATTATAAGTGGGCATTTGTGCAATGCTGTGCAAACTCCTGAAGAAATGAAAGGAATACTTCATCCTTCTTAAGTTACACTTGGGATACGAGTTGCTGAGCTTTGGACATGATTGTATGTGGCTGTTCTAAAGAAATACTGGAAGGGGAATGTAGTGAACTGAGTGGCTGAAACCTGTGAGTAGATTCAATGAAAATCCTTAGGTTGTCTCCTATGCCATGTACTGCAAGTTAACCAGTTACACCTAGGATTTTGCACTTTGCATAGTGTTACCATACATCTGGGTATTCCCCAGACATTGCCTCTTTTTTGACCCTCTGCCCTCCATCTGGGTGGATTTTTCAAATAAGAGACAATGTCCAGGATTTTTGCAGAGCAGACATTGCAGCTCAGAAAAAGTCCCAATTGGTCCATTTCCCAATTGGTCCCCTCCCCTGCATCCACAGCTGATTGGTCCATTTCCCTGCAGCCACAGGTGCTGGGATCCCACCTCCACCCCCCAACTCCCAGCCATGGGGAGGGGGAGAGGCCTGCAGGGAAGCACTGACTGACCACTGGCACTGGGTCCTGGGCTTGCACCAGCTGCCCTACCAGCATGACAGGAAGCAACACTGTCCCCCACCTCCAATTAGTACGCTTGCTGCAGGTATCCCTTCCTGTACCCCCAAATACTCCCTTCAGCATCCCCAAATACCCCTCCCAGTACACACACCCATCCGGCACAACCCACCCAACTGTACCCCTCCTGCTGTGTCCTCTTTTGGGGAACCTGAAATATGGTAACCCTAACTTTATAATGATACAATGGAGGATCTACTGTAATATTGGTCTCCACCACTGCACTTCACTTCTCTGGACTTTAACAGGGATAGGATGAGACACAAAATGGATTATCTGCCATTGCATGGACTGTAAGTAGGACAGGGAATGCTATGAACATCCCCGATTCTCAGTCCTCCTGGGATGACGATTCTAACATCAAGAAATCATCAAGAAGAAGAGGCAGTAAACTATACATAAGCCCTTGAGCTATAGGCAAACTTTTTAGTGCAGCATTTTTGCTAGAGATGGGCCAGAGAGAGGAGCCCAGGGACAACGGGGTTGAATCTAAGTTTGTGCTTTGAACTTCCCCTTGAAAACATGGATTCAAATGTGAATTTTGAATCCCAATTTTGATCTCTCAGGTTTATGAGTGCTCAAATCCAAGGGGTGTGTGTGGGTTTTAATCTGGGTTCATCTTTTGTTTTGACCATCAGAAACAAAATAAGATCTCTTAAGTGAGCCAAGTCACTAACATTTTGTGTTTGGTTTTTCTTCCTTTCGATTACTGAACACTGGACAGCACCAGTTCTAGGCTCAGCAAACTTTCTCTTATTATATTTACAATGTATCATCTGTCCTGTGTTGCATCATGTCCTGCTTCTGTCACAATTATGACTTCTTCATACAATTCTGAACTTAAATCTTAAGTGTTAAATTACATTTTTTGTCCTGAATAGTCTTCAATAGTACGATCTCCCGCTTAGACTCCCCTTCTAACTGGATGAGCAAACACTCTGGACTTTGATTCCCCAATGGGCTGATTAAGAGAAGATGCCTGGCTCCAAAGAAGAAGACTACAATGTGACCTGAAAAAAAAAAGAGAAAAAAATCCACCCATTCATTCATTCCTTCCCAGCAACATTCCTTGGCCCAGAGCCAGCTACCATTTGACGTCACCGTCTTAACCAGGAACATAATGTACTGGCACCCAGACAAACGTTTATTATGGAAAAAACACAGTAACAAGTTGAAACATATCAGAGAAACCAGGGGAGAGGGAGCTAAATGGAGAAAAGGAGTTGGGGGCAGATTGGCAGAAAGTGAAAAACTTTATCTATCAAAACCCACAGGGGGGCACTTTCATTTTACTTTGAGCACTTCTGCCAGTTACACACATGAAAGCCTCTGGAGCTTGTGGTAAGTACCAACATTGTAAAATTAGCACAGTCAAAACAATGGAAAGTTGCTTACTTAAAGCACTGTTTGCTCCTTGCGATGTTTAGTAAGCTAATAAGGAAAAGGCCCCATTCTTCCATTCCTTTTTTCTTTAAACTGTTTCAAACCAAGTATTCCCAGAGCATTTTTTTCCCCTTACTCAGTAGCTGTTCTTTAAGTTCTGGTCAATGGGGTTAAAAATTAACTGGATTTTGTGGGAGGAAAGGGGAAAACCCAGTGTTTGCAGCTCGGAATTAATGCTGTAAAGCCAGTTTGAAGATGGGAAAAATAACCCTTCTATGGTCCCCTTTTCACAGCTGCAATTAGTGGCTGTTAGAAAAAAAAAGCCACAGAATAGTTTGTCCCTAAGGTACTTTTAGCATGGGGAGAAAAAAATAAATACTGAAAGTGGGCAGAAAGGATGAAGAAATAGTTGGGTGGTGATGTGACTTTAGGACACCAGCCTGACTACCCACAAACTCAACATGGATTTGGCAAGTGCAAGCTTCCCCCATATGGAGTGACTGGTAAGAGAGATCAGGTCTTGGCTTCGTTGCGGAGACTGCAAAAAAGGTATCATGTAATGGTTTATCTTCAGAGCAGTGTGGCCTAGTGGATAGAGCAGTGCACTAGCACTCAGGTGAACCAAGTTCAATGCCCAAATCAGCCTCTGGCCTGTTGTGTAACCTTACACAAGTCATTGTACCTCTGCACTTCAGTTTCCCCATCTGTAAAGCGGGGCCTTTGATGACCTCTTTTGTAAAGCATTTTGACATCTACTGATGAAAAGTGCTATGTAAGAGGTATGTATATATTGTTAGTGCTGTTTTTGTGATACGACAATTGGGAACGGGACTGAGACCCACCACGCTCTTCTGGCACACACATCGCTAAGCTGTCACATGGTAGACACTTGCAGTTGCTATGACTCTAGGCTAGATTTGAACCAGTGACTAGCTGATAGAATTGGCTCTGAAACAGTCCCTTTTGGATAGCTCCAGCAGAGCGGCCGTAAATCTGTTTCTGAGGATGCCCCCACACAGGTACTGATTCTGTGGGGATGGTGAGTTCTAGGAGCTAGGCCAGCAGAGTGGGAGAGGCATGGCCAAAGAACCACTGTCCTCTGGCACTCCCTAGCAGATGTTATCAGTTGGTGCAAATTAGAGCAGCTGTGAGGGTAAATTGCACCAGTGACCAAGCCAGGCCAAGATATCAGGGAAATGAGGCCCACTGTCACCATCTCTATTTCCAATTACCAGTCCCATGAACCATCAAGGAGCCCTAAAGAACTAGGTTTTGCACTCGCTGTTGACTGCAATTGCTTCACTTACTAAAACTGTTTTGTTCCAGACACTGCAGAGACATTTTCCATCCTGCCCCAGTAATCCCTCTAAGGACAGCCTTCGGCTTTGCTCATTTCCACCCATGTGGATTCCACATCGAGTTCTACCTATATGGTTCTTAACCTACAAAGCAGCAGGTCTAGAAGATGCCCTAAAAGGGCTGCATAAGTAGCACACCTGTGAAGTTCAGAAATCGATCTGATTCCTGAAGTCCACCAAGAAACCTTCAGAAGCAGGATCTAAAAACATCAGGGACATCAGATGCACAATTATATTTAAAAATGCAGATTATTATTATTAATATTAAAGAACCCTGCAAAGTTCCCAGGTTGCCTATCCATTCTTTATTGCCCTGATGTCACCACCGCTGCTACCCTTACTCAATTCTCTATTTCCTGTCCCTCTGAAGTCATTGGGTCTGTTGCCCAAACCCAGCACCAAAGTCAATAGACGTTCTACATCTCTGTAAATCAGGCCAATTGTTTAGATTTGGACGTGAGGCTCTCAGTGCCTAGATTTAGGCACCCAACTTTGAAACTTTTATCCAATGTACATTAGGTTAGGGGAGTGTGCGTCTTTGTGCCCTGAAGACATTAAGCGTCCCCTTGCATCCAAACAGCCACCCTAGTCCCCAATCTAACAATCCACGCTGCACACCATTGGTGCTACGGGCTGTCAAATTGTTCATAGCAAGGCAAAATGCATTTGGATCCTGCTGCAGATGCTCATTCTGCAGGCTGGTATACTTTCCACAGGGCTCCCCAGAGAAGAAAATGAAGTGTGGATTCTGAATAGCAGCACTAGAGAATGCAGTGAGGGGTCTAGGCAGCAGATCCAGAGTCTTCCACAGTGTAACAGAAAATTTGGTGTTGAGTCTGGGCAGCCCCAGGGAGTGCAGAGTGATAAAGAAGGTAGAGCCGGGGGCTTCCAGGTAACTTCATTGGGAACCGGGAGAGCACAGGGCCTCACAAATAAGATTACTTCTTTAGGTGCTCCTATATGGATTCAGACTGGGCTCTCCAGTGGCACCTAGGGGAGTTGTGCACTCAAATCCCATGAATGTTCAATAGATCTGAGTGCCTAACTCCCTAGGTGCCCGTGCCTTAGGCATGTAACTTGAGGCAACCACATTTTATTATTTTGGCATGGACTCTTTGGATTTTTTTTAGAATAATCAAAAATAAGCCACGTATCTTGCATTTTCCCTTTCCATATAGTGTGACCCCATTGTTGGAAATACAGTTTCCAGAGGGGTCGTTCTAAAGCTAACGGCAGTGAATTGACTTCTCTGATACAGCAGTCCCCAAAGAAGCATCTTCAGGAGGTGCCTGCACAACTTCTTGTTCCAAACAAAGGAACTGATCCTGGGAGCTGCTGGCCTCCTCCAGGAAGGTGCTGAGAACACTCAACCTCTTTTGAAGCCAAGGGATTTGAGGTGCTTCAGCAACCTTCAGGACCCGGCCCTAAGCAATTCTGTGCTTCTTTGAGAGCAGGAGTTTCTCAGAGTTCCTGTTCAGTTCAAAAGAGGAAGGGGGTCTGAGAAAGAGCTTCACACATACCTCTGCAATGTGGAGCCAAAAGGCGATCATGCAGAAGCATACATTCCAGAAGCCTGTGGTTTTATCAGTCACAAGACCATTCCTTCTTGGCACAGCTTATGGCCATCAGACTCACAGCATTAGTAAGCAGAGTCCAAAATCCCTATAAAGTTGAGCGTTTGCAGCCATCTCTCACACACACACGTGCAGGAAAGAGTTCCAGATTCCAATAAAACACAACACAGAGGAACTAGTCAGGCTGAAATTAGACAAATATGGGGAGTAATATACCCCACTCTTGCATGGAAAAAACCCTGCTCAAAGTGGCACAGAAAGCAATTCCATGGGAATCGTAAACTGGGGCACCAGAGTCCTAGGAATCTCTCATATGTCATTTTACCTGTATAACCAGTTAATTGAGAGTGACTCCATAGAATGTCTCCACAGAGAATTCAGATTTATTAAAATCGAGTGGGTTACCTTTTATTCAACTCATTCAAAAGACATTCACCTGCAAAAAAAGTACACCTGTCCAATTTTTTTGAAAATTGGACAGCTGAAAGACATGGCTGGTCTGTTAAATATGTATATAGAGCTTTCACTCCATTTAATAAAGTCTCTAGAAATGACATATTATAGGTGTTGTGACAATGCTCACTGTAATATGGTAACACCCTGGTAAAGAGAGAGATTGATCACTATATTCTTGTATGTCTCTTTAAACAAAAGCTAATGGTTCTAACAATTATTTTGTTTTTGATGGTTAAATGGCAACAATTTGTAAACTTGTTAAATCTTCCTAAATAAAATTAAAAAACAGAGCAGCCAAAAGTAGATGATGCTGTTTGCTGCAACAGAAGTGCAGGCCAATATAGAAAGTCCCCATCTGAAAGCGTGTTCCTGAATGATAGACTGATACAATCCATGCCACAGGAATATTATGTAGGGAAGGTAATGCACCTGCCCCCCAGCCCGTCCCTCACCCCCCCAAGTACCTGTAAGAGCAGCTTGCCACAGGGATGGAAGGCTAACCAGCTGGCAGAGTGGCTAGAAGTGCTCTCCAGTCCCAAGGGGGAAGTCAAGGGATGCTGAGATCATGGCCACAAACTCAGACTGAGGCCAGTGCTCGGGGAGCACAAGCCACAGCTTTTCTGTAGGTGTAGCAAGAACTATTACTGAGCATGCTCCCCTGGAGGTATTAAACCTCCCCTTGTCACTGTTTGTGTGGCAGTCCCCAATCCTATAATTAGGGCCCTACCAAATTCATGGTCCATTCTGGTCAATTTCAGGGCCATAGGATTTGAAAATTAGTCACATTTCCCATTTTCAGATGTTTACATCTGAAATTTCACGGTGTTGTAACCGTGGGGGCCCAACGCAAAAGGGGATAGTGTGTGGGGGAGTCGCAATAGGTGTTGTAGGGCGGTTGCGGGGTTGCCACCATCACTTCTGCACTGTGCGTCTCTGGAGCTTCCTGCAGCCAGAGGAGATTCCTGGAGGTGGGTCTGATCTCCCATGTGCTCCTACAAGCACCCCAGCTGGGGGCTCCTAACTGCTAGCCCCAGCCAGGCTGGGGAGGGACGGGACTTGCTCTTCACCCCACCCCAAAGAGTGGCCATGCAGGGTGGCAGGGAGGAAGATCAGACCCACCTCCGGGTACCTCACCTGGCTGCAGGGTGCTCCCAGTGGCATGGGGGAGATCAGACCCTCCTCCACCTCTGGCAATCTCCCATGGCTGCAGGAAACTCTGGGGCTGCTGCCCAGCTCCGGCGCTTCCTGCAGCTGGAGTAGGTACCCAGAGAGGAGTCTGATGATCTGCCGAGAGCAGCTGTGCGGGGGGAAGGGTAAGTCCCGTCATAGGCACAGACTCCGTGGGTGCTCCAGGGCTGGAGCACCCACGGGGAAATATATAGCGGGGGCTGGAGCACCCACCGGCAGCTCCCTTCCCATCCCCCAGCACCTCCTGCCCGCTAGCAGGCCCCGCAGATCAGCACCTTCCTTCTCCCTCCCCAAGCCTCCCACCCTCTGCAATCAGCTGTTTCAACGCGTGCAGGCAGGAGAACCTGCAGGGAGGGGGGAGGAGCAAGCATGCGGCACGCTCAGGGGAGGGGACGGAACTGGGCGGGAAGAGGCAGGCCGGGGGTGGGGTCTTGGGGAAAGGGGTGGAGTGGGGGCAGGGCGCCAGTGGAAAGTCGGCGCCTGTGAGTCCCATCCCTTCCCAGTCCAGAGTGGACTACCAGTTGGAGCCCTGGGGCAGAGTGGGAAGGGCACGTTTTTCACAGCCATTAATTTGGTAGGGCCCTACCTATAATCCATCATGCACTGTAATTTGCCTATGGTAATTAAAATGCAGTTAGCAATTCACAACACCTGTTTCCCTGTGGAGATGGGCCTAACATTCAGATGCAACATTCAGTTCCAGATCCAGATTTTTTAAAGCCCCACAGTTTGGGTTTCAGTCTGATCCGTTATAAAAATAGGGCCAGATGCAAAATTTAGATCCCAGTTTGAATTCTAAATCCACCCCAAGTGGAACCAGTGCCTAAGAAACTGCTGTGTCATACATAAGAGTTGGTTGAATATTATTCATTGGAAGTGTTCCATCAAATGCCCCATTGGAACAATATGAACGTCTCCCACTGTTCACCCAGGGCTAGTCATGCACATGCAAGGCCTGCAAACTGAATCAAGCCACCCTCAACTGCATCCTCCTAATGTCCAATCCACATTTTCTGGTTTTGGGTGTGCACAGCCTCACCTATTTGCACACTGATGCAATACTAGGACTTCAAGCCAGTAAGTGGGTCAGGCATCCCATGACATTGCTCATCTGTACGATGCATGAGATGCAGCACATAGCCTGTACAACCTAAAGGAGGAGGAGAGTGAAAATAGAAGATGCATGAAAAATTCACATAAGAGAGAAAGGACTCGTCATTTAAATGACTCTACACTAGTAGAGAAAAGCTTGTAAGAGGGGTGGCTGTGTAGGTTTATCTCAGGCAAGGGAAATAAAACTTAAATAGGCGGTCTTTGTGCTTCACTGTGATGCTACAGAGCGAACACCATTTCACAGAAAACTTGGCAAATGACATCGGTTTGAGTGCAAAACAGTCCTGTTTTTCCAGTGAAAATCTTGACATTGTCTGCACTGAAACCTACGTACTGCATACATCAGTTTTCACCTCAAAACGAGAGAGATTCTGAAATTTGATGTTTTGCTGTAACGACTGCCCCTTTGAGAGAGATTCTCTGAAAAATCAGTTTGGGTGCTGCAAAAAAGCCTGAAGTTAAGATGGAAAAAATATTACTTCCCTGAAATTTTATGAAAAAAATTGCCATCTTTTTGGCTAGCCTTGGAGTACCAGACACTGCCATGTGAAGACCCTTTGCAATACATTTTCCCTACCTGTCCGTCTTATGATATTCTTGCCAGTCTTCTGGGATCAAATTCATCCCTGGTATAATTCCATTTTTAAAAAGCATGACAATAGTTGATAGTTCTATCTAACCAACAATAAGGGCCGGATTCTGCTCATTGAAATAATTGGTTCCCGTTGAGTGCGAGACTGGAGCCATAAATCAGTGGTTAAAAGATGACAGCATAAGCCAATGAGAAGAGCAACACAGTATCTGCCATTATTGTTAATGGAATATTAACCACCATGTTTAGAGCCAATCATGCGGGCATGGCCTTCCAGCGATTCAGGAAAGTCCATATGGAATAACTCATTTTATGAGCAACTGTTGATTGTGCTAAGAATTCTGCTGATTTATGAGTGGGTCTCACTGTCATTTTCTATCACAGTGGTAAAAAAATAGATACATTTGTCACAGTTGCAGGACAATATACACATGTGGAACTGAACTATGCACTAGATTTTCCACTGGTGTAAGTCAACATCACTACCTAAGCCCAGCAATTAGTTTGATCGTGTTTTGTGTACCAAACTAAAATCCTCCTAATGTTAACTGTCTGCTTTTCCGTCAATAGCATTTGCAGTGCAAACAATACTGGGGATTTATGGAGGGTAGGTAGCAAAACAATGTTCACAACAAGGTCAAATTCATATGCATTTATGGCCTTCTAGCTATTGTAGGTTAGGTTAGCCCTGGGATGTCCAAATACACATTTCAAAAATCCAAGGATTACACCACATGTTTCTGCTCTCTGTTAGAGGGTCTGAAGATTATCCAACTAAAATATGGTTTTATCTGCATGCAAGTTACCATTTCCTCCACTCATTCAAATACTTCATCACATCACAAGTTAACAATGTCTGTCTACATACATATCCAGGTTTTGTCTAACAAGCTCATCTCTGGAAGTGCTACTTTATTACCTATCAAACAGAAAATCTAACCCACCACTGTAAGTGTGGTCTAGCGGTCAGAGTTGAGGACTAGAAGCCAGAACCCTTGAGCGGAGTTAGTCAAAAAGACTGATTCTGAAAAGAAGGAAAGAAAAAAAGCTTCATTTTGATGAAACATGTCAATTGTGTATAACTTTCTGTGGGGATGGAATTTCTAGTCAAAGCCAGAGTCAGACACACACAGAATAGCCAGGTGGGTAGGATTCTTACCTGGCACGGGAGACCCAGGTTCAACCCCTGTTGGATTTGGAGCAGGGACTCTTACTTCCTATATGACTGCCTTACCCACCAGGCTATTGACTATTCATACATTCCAGAGCCAGAAGGGCCCATTGTGATCTAGTCTTACCTCCTGTATAACAGGCCAGAGATCTTCCCAAAATAATTCCTAGAGCAGGTCTGTTAGAAAAACATCCAATCTTGATTTAAAAGTTCAGTGATGGAGAATCCACCATGACGTTGGTCAGTTGTTCCAATGGTTAATTACTCACTATTAAAAATGCACACCTAACTTTCAATCAGAATTTGTCTAGGCTCAACTTCCAGTCATTGGATCCCATTATACTTTTTTCAGATAGACTGAAAGCCCATTATCAAATTTGTTCCCCATGTAGCTACAAGACACCCCTTAACCTTCTCTTTGTTCAGATAAGTAGATTGAGCTCCTTGAGTCTGTTATAAAGCATATTTTCTCATAACTATCATTCTTGTGGCTCTTCTCTGAACCTTCCTCAGTTTTTCCCCACATCCTTCTTGAATTGTAGACACCAGTACTGAACACAGTATTCCAGCAGCAGTCACACCGCTGCCAAATACAGAGGTAAAATAAGCTACTCCTATTTGAGATGCCCCTGTTTAAGCATCCAAGGATCGCATTAACTCTTTTGGCCACAGTATCACACTGGGAGCTCATGTTCAGCTGATTGTCCACCATGATCCCCCATCTCTTTTTCAGAGTCACTGCTTCCCAAGGATAGGGTCCCCCATCCTGTAAGTATCACCTACATTATTTATTCCTAGATGTATATCATTAGCTATATTAAAAACACATTGTTTGCTTAGCCCACTTTACCAAGCAATCCATATCACTATGTATCAGTGACATGTCTTCATTATTTCCTACTGCTTTAATTGGGGTCATCCGCAAACCTACAGTGACGATTTTATGATTTCTTCCAGCTCATTAAGAAAGATTTTAAATAGTGTAGGGCCAAGAACCAATTGCTGCAGCACTCCACTAGAAACACACCTGCTCTATGATGATTTCTCCCATTTAAAATTACATTCAGACTTATCAATTAGCCAGTTTTTAATGCATTTAATGTGTGCCGTGTTAATTTTGTATTGTTTTACAGGGGGGGGGGGAGTTAAATCAAAATTAGGGCTAAATGATTTTAAAAAATAATCATGATTATCGCTCTGTTATACAATAGAAAACCATTTATTTAAATATTTGTGGATGTTTTCTACATTTTCAAATATATTGATTTCAATTACACAGAATACAAAGTGTACAGTGCTCACTTTATATTTATTTATATTACAAATATTTGCACTGTAAAAAAGAAAATAGTATTTTTCAATTCACCTAATACAAACACTGTAGTGCAATTGCTTTATCATGAAAGTTAAACTTACAAATGTAGAATTATGTACAAAGAAATAACTGCATTCAAAAATAAAACAATGTAAACTTTAGAGCTTACAAGTCCACTCAGTCCTACTTCTTGTTCAGCCAATCGCTCAGACGAACAAGTTTGTTTACATTTGCAGGAGATAATGCTACCCGCTTCTTGTTTACAATGTCACCTGAAAGTGAGAACAGGCATTCACATGGCACTGTTGTAGCCAGCTCACAAGATATTGATGTGCCAGATGTGGTAAAGATTCATATGTCCCTTCATGCTTCACCCACCATTCCAGAGGACATACTTCCTTGCTGCTGATGGGTTCTGCTTGATAACGAGCCACAGCAGTGCACATTGACGCATATTCATTTTCATCATTTGAGTCAGATGCCACCAAAAAAAAGTTGTCTCTTTTTTTGGTGGTTCAGGTTCTGTAGTTTCCGCATCAGAGTGTTGCTCTTTTAAGACTTCTGAAAACATGCTCCACACCTCATCCCTCTCAGGTTTTGGAAGGCACTTCAGATTCTTAAACCTTGGGTCGAGTGCTGTAGCTATCTTTAGAAATCTCACATTGGTACCATCTTTTCATTTTGTCAAATCTGCAGTGAAAGTGTTCTTAAATCGAACACCACATACTGGGTCATCATCTGAGACTGCCATAACACGAAATATATGGCAGAATGCAGGTAAAACAGAGCAGGAGTTCAGTCTCAAATTTAATTAATACATTATTTTTAACGAGCATCATCGGCATGAAAGCATGTCCTCTGGAATGGTGGACTAAGCATGAAGGGGCATACGAATGTTTAGCACACCTGGCACATAAATACCTAGCAACACCAGCTACAACAATGCCATGCCAACGCCTGTTCTCACTTTCAGATGACATTGCAAGTAAGAAGTTGGCAGCATTATCTCCCATAAAGGTAAACAAACTTGTTTGTCTTAGCAATTGGCTGAACAAGAAGTAGGACTTAGTGGACTTGTAGATGCTAAAGTTTTACATTGTTTTATTTTTGAATACACTTATGTAACAAAGAAAAATCTACATTTTTAAGTTGCACTTTCACGATAAAGAGATTGCACTATAGTACTTGTATGAGGTGAATTGAAAAATATTATTTCTTTTGTTTATCATTTTTACAGTGCAAATATTTGTAATAAAAAATATAAAGTGAGCACTATACACTTTGTATTCTGTGTTGTAAATTGAAATCAAATATTAAAAAATGTAGAAAAACATCCAAAATATTTAATAAATTTCAATTGGTATTCTATTGTTTAACAGTGCAATTGCAATTAATTTTTTTAAAATCACGGTTAATTTTTTTGAGTTAATTGCGTGAGTTAACGGTGATTGACAGACCTAATCAAAATGTCATATGGTACCACGTCAAATGCCTTACTGAAGTCTACGTTTATTACATCAACACTTCGCTTTATCAACTAAACATGCAATATTTTTTGATGAGATCAAGTTATTTTCTATAAACCCATGTTGATTCGCATTAATTGTATTACCTTCATTTGTTTCTTGATCAATCAAGTCCCATATCAGCCACTCCATTAACTTACTTGGGATTGATGTCAGACTGACAGGCCTATAATTACCCAGATCATCCCATTTACCATTTTTAAATAGGGGCACAACATTAGCTTTCCTCCAGTCTTCTGGAATTTCCCCAGTGTTCCAAAACTTATTGAAAATCAAAGTTACGGCCCAAAGAGCTCCTCACCCACCTCTTTCAAAATTGGATGGAAGTGATCTGGACCTACTGATTTAAAAAAAAGTCTAACTTTAGTAGCTGCTGTTTAATGTCTCAGGAAAGTGTTCTGTTTTTTCCCAAATGCAGAACAGAAATATTACTGCAGAAAAGGTAGACGTGTTCAGTAAATAATAATTTCCCATTTCTATCTAGTAATGGACCAATACCATTGTCAAGATTCTTTATGTTCCTAATGTATTTAAAAAAAAAACCACCTCCTTAAGTCTTCTGGCCATAGATTTCTCCTTATTCTCTCCCTTTGCTTCCCTTATCAATTTTCTACAATTCCTAACTTCTGAATTATATTCATTACTATCAACCTCCCCTTTCTTTCAGTTTCTATAGCGGCCTTCACTTCACTTCTAAACCAAACTGGGGTTTTTTTTAAACCAATATGGCCTTCTTCTTTGATTGTGGCTTTCTAGACATGTAGTATTCTTAAACAATTCCAAATTATTCAAATTTCTGATTAATTCTTCCTTCTGGCTTATTTGGCTGTTTTCATCTTCGTGAAAACTGGACCTTTTAAAGACCAGTATCACAGGTCTGGACTTTTTTGCTTGCACATTATAAATGTGATCAAGTCATGATCACTTATACCTAAGTTACCATTAATTTTTAGTTCTGTGATCAGTTCCTCTTTATCTGTCAAGACAAGGTCTAATATAAAATTCCCCTGTGTTGGATACAATTCTTGGAATTAGGAAATTGTCATCTAATATTTAGAAATCCCAAAGATGTTTTAGTACTGGCAGTATGAGAGCTCCAGCATGTGTCACTCAAATTGAAGTCCTCCACAACCACACAGCTTTTTCCCCTACATGTCATAGGTAGGTGCATAAGAAACTGATCACACTGGGGAACAGGATGATCTGGTGTCCTGTAGTACAGTGGTTCTCAAAGCTGGTCCGCTGCTTGTTCAGGGAAAGCCCCTGGTGGGCCGGGCCGGTTTATTTACCTGCCGTGTACACAGGTTCGGCCGATCGTGGCTCCCACTGGCCGCAGTTCGCCGCTCCAGGCCAATGGGGGCTGTGGGAAAGGCGGCCAGCACATCCCTCGGCCACGCCACTTCCCGCAGCCCCCGTTGGCCTGGAGCAGCGAACTGCGGCCAGTGGGAGCTGCGATCGGCCGAACCTGCGTGTGGCAGGTAAACAAACCGGCCCGGCCCGCCAGGGGCTTTCCCTGAACAAGCGGCGGACCGGCTTTGAGAACCACTGCT
The DNA here is from genome assembly GCF_027887155.1 of Malaclemys terrapin pileata. NCBI lineage: Eukaryota > Metazoa > Chordata > Testudines > Emydidae > Malaclemys > Malaclemys terrapin. The sequence continues at coordinate 16,491,854 of NC_071516.1, read as the reverse complement.
GTAGCAAACACCAGCTAATATCCCTGCCCCATCTTGTGCTTTATTTTCTTCTGAATTGTCAGTGACTTGGAAACAGGTAATGCCATTTTTGACAGAGTGCCGCTCCCACTCAATCCTTCCTAAATAGATTATAACCATTGATTAGGACATTCCAGTCATGGGAATCATCCCACTAAGTTTCAGTAATACCAACTAAATCAAATTTATGCTCATGAAATGAGCAATTTCAGTTCCCCTTGTTTGGAACCCAGGCTACTTGCATGGTGTGTAACCAATAAAAGAATTTCTTCTCTTTGTGTCCCTTGGTTTTTGATTAATTTTGTTCTCAACTTCTCCATTTTGTGCTGAGTGCTCATATCTTAAACTAATTACAAAAGGGGAGAGGTAAACATCCTTCTGACCACTCTAGCCAGCCTGTCATTGAGAAGATTGATCCCCTTTCTGCTGAGGTGGAGGCCATCCAAACTATACAGCCCCTTCTCCCATAAACGGTAAACCAATGTTCCACAAAAACCAAAACCCTCCACCACTTCTCTAGCCAGCTGTTCACTTCCAGAATCCGCCTACTGTCTTCCTTTGCTCATGGGACAGGAAGGATCTCAGATGATCACTTGGAATTCTTCTTCAGCACAAAGATTAGTGAATGTTTGTTAAGCACTTTGGGTTCATTGACTGAAAGATGCTCTATGGGAACTGCTCAAAACGATCCAGATTGACAGTTCTAACATTTGACCAGATTTGTGCCTCACGTACCTCTTCAGGTCACTAAGCTTGATGGAGTTCACCACCAACAGTAAATCTGGTGGGGAATTAGATTATAATGTCATATACTAGGAATGCACAGTACTGCACTGTATTCGATCACTAGAACCACTATGTGAAGAAACACAAGTCAGTCTGCCTTCAGTTTTTATTTTATAGCACCTTTAACTGTGAAGTCTAGCAAACGTAACACATCCTAATGTGTAATAGAAAAGCATGGCAGATAGTGTCTAGGAGAACTTTCACAGTACTGTATCACTTCCTAGATTTTAAAATAAATACACAGCCAGATTTTCAGGATTGTGACACCTTCTTCCCCCCTCAATTCAACAACACTTAAGTACATATATAACTCAGGGGGATTACTCATGTGAGTAATGTTAAGCACATACTTCAGTGTTTCGCAGAAACAGGTGAAATTAGTAGCAAGTGAAACTCCTTTACTATGAAACTGCTTAAAACCACAAAGGGACAAAATCTTTGCAAAATAGCTTAAGCTTGATCAATTCACATCTGAACTGCCCCAGCACTTGCAGGTCTGTAATTGTATTCCCAAAGGATGCGGGCAGAATGGTGAGCCCCCTAGTACTTATTTCTCTTCTGATGCTGCCATTTCATTGAGTCGTCTACTCTGAAAGGTGCCTTGACCCTCTTTCCTGCTCCAGAGGAAAGTACAGACCTATCCTGAAGTGCCAAACACTTTAACAGATCACAGCACCCAGGCAATCTGACACACATTATTGGAGTGTGTATCTCGGCAGCAAGAGCTCTGTCAGACTGGAGGCAGGACAATGACGCCTTAAGGACTTTCCAGTCTTTTAACACTGACTTGGTGATGGCCCAGATTTTCAGTATTTTGCACATAAAAGTGTACACAGTTACCTTGACTTATCTAGGGTAAAATATTCAGAAGTACCTAATTTGCACTTAAAGTTAAGTGCCTTTGGCAAATGAGACATAGTTGCTTTTGAAAATTTGACTGGAAACTGGACATTTATGCATAAATTTGCTGCAATTATGTACAAAGTGGTGGTATTGTGCATAACATTAGGTTTCCTGTTCTATTTTGTCCCTTAATGTTTAAGAAGTGTCATATTAAAATATTTCACTTCAAATGAAAGTGAAGTGAAATTGACAAGCAAGGCAGAATAAATGCCTCCAAATACGAGATGGTTGGGGTATGAGGTGTTCCGCCTGTATTGACGGAAGCCTGCTTCTCATCCCCTATTACACAGAGTTAAAAGAAATACACGTTAACAAGGCCTGGTTGTGAAGGACTTCTCATATGAATCATCCCACCGTGAGCAAAGAATACTCATGTGAATAAGGGTTTGCAGAAGTGGGCCCTAAATACATATTAATTTTGTGGTCATTCAGACCTGCTCTTCAAAGAGGTTACAGTGACCTGCTCACACTGATCTCCGTGCAGAAAGGAGTGGAATGCTTCAGCATTTTGTAAAAGCCGTTATTTTTATAGGTGACATTTTTCTCAGTAATCAGAGTAAATAATTTTGGCTAATCTTCCTCCTGTTTTTATACAATGTGAACAGGAATAATAAAACACAAAGAAATGCCACTCATTGATTCATTGCTGCTGCATAGAGATTCCCACATTTAAAAATAAAGAGATCTTTCAATTTAATCATCTAGCAGGAAGCATTCATAAGTGATTCACACACCGTGTCCTCTTTTATTAATGCCACGGCCAGACAGACTGATTTGCACACACATTTGCATGTTTGGCTTGATTGGAAAAATGTGCACACACCTGCCCCCTTGTAATGCAAATTGTGTAATTCTGCTCTACATCTTTTGTGCTAGCCTGGCACATGTCCTCACTTATTGCCTTGGTAGCCATGTGCACAAGCAGCTTACGGATTTATTTGCACAAGCGTGATAACTGTACATGCAAAATTGTTTCACATGCATCTGCATGCCTAACTAGTCAGGCACAAAATGTTCATTACCGAACACAAGAAAAATATCTGGGGGCTGAAAATCTATGAACATATTTTAGTCATGCATTTTGACGAAGGGCAGGTCTACACTACAAATTTACATGAGCGCATCTGCACTGGTTCAGCTGAGCCACTTGAGTGCGTCTGGTGAAGATGCTCTAAGCTGATGGGAGAGAGCCCTCCTGTCGGCTTAATAACTCCACCTCCGCAAGAGCCAATAGCTATGTTGTCAGGAGAAGCTTTCCGGCCAACATAGCGCTGTCTACATAGGGGATGAGGTCGGGATAACGACATCGCTCAGGGGTGTGGATTTTTCACACCCCTGAGCAACGTAGTTATACCAAAGTATGTAGTGTAGACCAAGCCTCAGTAAACGACACAATCCCAAATCTTAGGTGACGTCTAACTAGGATATTGCAAACATGAGGTCAAACTCTGGCTGCCTGCTGTGTATGGGACACACCAACAACCTTTCAGGCTGGAAGTTTTCTGCCCCTATTTTGGCTTCCCCCAAAACCTATGGAAAAGCAGGAACTAGATGAGGCATTGGTCTGCATGCTTGATGCACTTGTCACTAATCCAGCAATAACGGCTACACATGGATTCTTTTTACTCCTAGCAATGGCAATCTGAAGGAGGAGGAATCTGGCTGCTGCTGGACCACACATGTGTGCTCATTAATGGTGCTCATGCAGCATTTATATGCCCTCCTTTGTGAGAGCTGCGTGTTGTTTGGGGACTTGCCCTAAAAGGTATATAAAAAAACAAGGTGCCAAGTGCCATAAAATAAAATTTCCTACCAACTAGATTTAGAAGCCTCCAGAAAAGTTAAACTAGTTTGTTTTGTGCTATTTCTTGCTTCACCAAAGGCTGTATATCTGAACATTGCACAGATCTTAGATCCGAAAGTATTCTAATGGGAGCATAGAATTGATATTTGAAGGGGGGGGGGCGGGGGAATCAAAATAGTACCCAAAAACAGGAAGGAAGAAAAAAAATCAGAAGGATCAGAGCAGATTGGACTGGAAAGCTAAGTTGCAGCCTGGGATAAAAGAATTCAATACTGCTCCCATTTGAAATACTAGGGATGAGCTGACCCAACTACTATACTCTTCAGAGGCTGGGGAATTGTAATAGAAAGACCCTGGAGTTTCAATAAGAGGTTTATATTTCATAATAAGCAAATAAAATAATTGACAGGTTCAACAGCTCTTAAACAGTAGGAAGAGAGTCCTACCACATTCCATTACAGCCTTCCTGGGGAACACTTTGTTCTCCCCAGGCAGAGACCAGGCACAATTGCAGCTCTTATGCTCAGGAAGTGCATTGACTGCTCCCTCCTAGCATCCCTGGGAGCACAAGCCATCCAAAGGGGACACAGAATTGGACTCAGAAATATAGGGCTGGAAGGGACCTCAGAAGATCATCTAGCCCATTTTTGCCTGCTCCCCATAAGAGGCAGGCTTAAGTATACCCCAAGACCACCCCAGACATATTTTGTCTAACCTGTTCTTAACACTTGAAGGATGGGGATTCCACAACCTCCCTAGGTACCTTCTTTCAGTGCTTAAGGTATCCTTATAGTTCAAAAGCACTGACGAATATCTACTCTAATCTCCCTTGCTGCAAACTAAGCAGATTAGTTCTTGTCCACCAAAGGTAGGACAAGAAAAGTTGATCTCTGTCCTCTTTATAACCTATTATTACCTAGAGGAACACTTCAGCAGCCTCTTCTCTAGAAGTAACATGACCAATTCTTTTAACCTTTCCTCACAGGTGATGTTTTCTAAACCTCTTATTTTTGTTACTCTCCTCTGGATTCTCTCCCATTTGCCAACACCTTTCTTCAGAGCCGTGCCCAAACCTGGACACAGTATTCTGGCTGAGGCCTCACCACTGTTGAATAGAACAGAATAATTGCTTCCCATGTTTTACATATGACACTCCTGTTAATGGCACCTATGCTGAAGTGTGACTCCATGGGTGCTCCGGGGCTGAGTAGTGGGTGCTCAGCACCTGCTGGCAGGCCCCGCCCACCAGCTTGCCCCACCCACGGGCCCCGCCCACAGAGGATCAGCTGTTCAGCAGCAGGCAGGAGGTGCTGGGGGAGGAGCAGGGGCAGGAAGAGGCGGCGTGTGCTCAGGGGAGGGGAGGAGTCTTGGGGGAAGGGGAGAACTGGGGTGGGGCCTAGGGCAGAGCAGGGTGTCGAGTTCCCCCCAGGGAAATGAGAAAGCTGGCACCTATGGACTCCAGAATGACATGCCATTCTCACAACAGCAATGTGATCCACTATAGACATTAGACCCTTTTGGGCAGTATTACAGCCAAGCCAGTTATTTGCTGGTTTGTATTTGTTCATGTGATTTTTCCTTCCCAAGTGCTTGTCTTTATTGACTTTCATCTTGTTGATTTCAGATGAATTCTCTAATTCATCAAGATTCTGAAGACAAGAGGTATAGCAGTTGCACTTACCCTCAGTCTCCCTTGCTTGACCACAGAGCAGACCTAGGGACAGGCTGCACCATTGTAAGGGATGATGCCGCACAATACATACTCTGCCGATGTGCTACAGAGCTGGGGAGGGATTGCATCTCTTGAGGCACAGTCCTTCCTGGAGCTCCTCCTGGGCAATGCAGCTCTGAATCACCACTATCACAGACCAATATCTAAAGAAATCCTAATTCTGAGCTGGTCTGATGGCTCAGATGAGCAGGGCCGGCGCTTCGATTTAGGCAACCTAGGCAGTCGCCTAGGGCACCAGGATTTGGGGGTGGGGGGCATTTTGCCGCCCTCGGTGGCAATTTGGCGGCGGGGGATCCTTCCGCGCTCCGGGACCCACCACCGAAGTGCCCCGAAGACCGGGAGCACGGAAGGACCTCCCCTCCCGGCCGCAGAATTGACGACGATGACCAGGAGCATGGAAGGACCCCTGCCTAGGGAACCAAAAACCCTGGTGCCGCTCCTGCAGATGAGTACGCACTACACTGGTCAGGACTGGGGGAAGAAATCAGCTGCTTCATCAGCTATCTGGGGTTGGGAGGGGCACATGTAAAGGGCATGCAGTCAGCCAATGTGTAGTAGAGAGCTCAATGCTTGTTCGAGGCAGTGGCTCAGAGAGCCCTAATGGTAACAGAGAGTGCTGGGGGATTGGGATGGGGTGACTAGTGGCCCAGAAGACTCCGGGAGCTTGTGAGTACTGAAGGCTGAGCAGAGTTGGGGCAGGAGGGGGCAGGGCAAGTTTATTTTTTTGAATGTTCGTAGCACATAATCTTAGAAGTTCAGTTCATGCTTTATACACTTCAGGGCCATTTTTCAGGCCCTGTGGAGTCAGAGCTGGCTACAGCTGTGTTACCCAATTTCTTCTGGCTGGTATCTACAGTGACCAGATAGCAAATGTGAAAAATCAGGACAGGGGTGGGGGTAATAGAAGCCTATATAAAGACAAAGCCCCAAATATCGGGACTGTTCCTATAAAATCAGGACATCTGGCCACCCTACTGGTATCTTGGTGGCTTTATACCAGCTGTTGGAATATGTATCCCTTAAGGTCTGATAGAACATCTGCCCCTGTATGCTGGCCAGCAGCCTGCCTGCCATCCTCCCCCACAACAACGCTGTATTGCATAACTTCACCCCTACCTGTTTAGGTGGTGAGTTGATCCTCCAGGGACTTTATCCCTAAACCAGTATGGAGCTTAGCAATACACCCTCCACCCCCACTACAGTACTTATCCCCTGCTCCACCCCACCCTCAACTGTTCCTTTCCCTTGCTCTGTTTATTTTTGGGTTTGAACAGTGAGCAAAAATTGACTTTGGCTTCTTTGCCTGAACTCTGAAGTGTTTGAGTTGATAAGATCCAGGTGATGCATTTGGAGACAGTTACACAGTTCCCATGGGAGAAGACTGGTTCCTGGCAGGCAGCAATGAGTGAAGCTAAGCAAGGGCTGATGTTTCTTTTAACTGCAGCAGCATTGCTCTGCTTGCCTGTTCACCAAACTGTTAAAGCTAGATCACCGATTAGGAATAACATTAAAAATCTTTGGCATTGAGGATTCCTGCTTAGATCCTGGAGTGGGGTGAGGGGCTACATAGTATGGGGGAGCACCCACAGCTGCTGGGAGGAATGTGGGGGAGAGCATTACACATTGCTCTTGAGTGAGTCTACCTCCTGCCAACCCAGAGGCGTGTTAGACTCAAAAGAAGCCACATCCAGCCCTTCTTGAACTAAAGGGAAGGTCAGACTAGACTCAGGAGGGGAAATAATGGGGGAAACAGAGTGGTGGAAGAACCACACACTCCAAAAATTCTCCAAGGGACAGAGCTCCCCCCCCCCCCCTTCCCCTGTCCCAGGCAGTTGGCTGTCTATAGAAAGAAAGCTAGGTGCAATTAAGTTGGGATCCTGTTATGGTGACATCTTTATTCTCATACACCAACTCCACTCTATACAGAGGTTTACCTACAACTAGCAACAGAGGGTCCTGTGGCACCTTTGAGACTAACAGAAGTACTGGGAGCATAAGCTTTCGTGGGTAAGAACCTCACTTCTTCACTTGCATCTGAAGAAGTGAGGTTCTTACCCACGAAAGCTTATGCTCCCAGTACTTCTGTTAGTCTCAAAGGTGCCACAGGACCCTCTTTTCAGAGTAACAGCCGTGTTAGTCTGTATCCGCAAAAAGAAGAACAGGAGTACTTGTTTCAGAGTAACAGCCGTGTTAGTCTGTATCCGCAAAAAGAAGAACAGGAGTACTTGTGGCACCTTAGAGACTAACAAATTTATTAGAGCATAAGCTTTCGTGGACTACAGCCCACTTCTTCGGATGCATATGTTGCTTTTTACAGATTCAGACTAACACGGCTACCCCTCTGATACTTGACCTACAACTAGAACATCACGGCAGGGCCGGCTCCAAGGTTTTGGCCGCCCCAAGCAGCCAAACAAAAAAAAAAGCCGCGATCGCGATCTGCAGCGGCAATTCAGTGGAAGGTCCTTCGCTCCCAGCGGGAGTGAGGGACCGTCCGCCGAATAACTGGACGCGCCGCCCCTCTCCGAAGTGGCCGCCCCAAGCACCTGCTTGGTAAGCTGGTGCCTGGAGCCTGCCCTGCATCACGGTGCATTGAAGCTGCTGAAGACTCATTCCACTACCGGTAACTGGAGTTGCACTGCATGTGAGTTCACTACAAGACCAGTTCCACTCCATAAAATAAGCCTGCTTATCTGATTTTTCAATACTTCATTATAAGAAGTTCCACATTTTTAAAGAGAGGCTTGAGTGAATACAATTGTGCAACTAGGTCTGCAACTAGGCCATTAGCAATTATCTTTGAGAAGTCATGGAAGACGGGAGACATTCCAGAAGACTGAAAAAGGGCAAATATAGTGCCCATCTATAAAAAGGGAAATAAGGACAACCCGGGAAATTACAGACCAGTCAGCTTAACTTCTATACCCGGAAAGATAATGGAGCAAATAATTAAGCAATCAATTTGCAAACACCTAGAAGATCATAAGGTGATGAATAACAGTCAGCATGGATTTGTCAAGAACAAATCGTGTCAAACCAACCTGATAGCTTTCTTTGACAGGGTAACAAGACTTGTGGACGGGGGAGGGGAAAGTGTGTGGAAGCGGTAGATGTGGTATATCTTGACTTTATTAAGGCTTCTGGAATGTATTAGCAGGAGTATTGTAAGCAAGACATGAGAAGTAATTTTTCCACTCTACTCTGTGCTAATTAGGCCTCAACTGGAGTATTGTGTCCAGTTCTGGGCACCACATTTCAGGAAAGATGTAGACAAATTGGAGAAAGTCCAGAGAAGAGCAACAAAAATGACTGACAGTCTAGAAAACATGACCTATGAGGGAAGATTGAAAAAATTGGGTTTGTTTAGTCTGGAGAAGAGAAGACAGAGGGGACATAACAGTTTTCAAGTACATAAAAGGTTGTTACAAGGAGGAGGGAGAAGAATTGTCCTTCTTAATCTCTGAGGATAGGACAAGAAGCAATGGGCTTAAATTGCTGCAAGTAAGGTTTAGGTTGGACATTAGGAAAAACTTCCTAATTGTCAGAGTGGTTAAGCACTGGAATAAATTGCCTCGGGAGGTTGTGGAATCTCCATCATTGGGGATTTTTAAGAGCAGGTTGGACAAACACCTGTCAGGGATGATCTAGATAATATGTAGTCCTGCCTTGAGTGCAGGGGACTGGACTAGATGACCTCTCGAGGTCCCTTCCAGTTCTATGATTCACATGCATTACTATCACTGCACATGCACCTCAGGACATTGTACGCACAAATGGCTGGTGCCTGCATGCATACACACACGTGGGGTACAAAGCTCTCAAGAAACGTGGTCCTATTTCTCTGTGCACCCATCATTTATTGTAGTACAGAGATGTTCCAGTCACTGACATGTGAAAGCAGTGCGGGACAAACATCCACCTGACCTCAGTTGCAGGCTCAAATATTTGCACCTGCAAGAGTGTAGGCCCAGTTATAAGGGCAGGGTGAAAAACCCACCCTTTTGGTAGATTCAGCCATCATGTGTGTTTTTCAGGAATACAGCGAAGCAGATTTCATATACAGATTAGCCATCACTGCTGGGAGGAACAGTGAAGAGGAGGACAGAAGGGAGCACCCATAATATTTTATCTCCTCAGGGGTACTTCATATAGTATGTCTTAAATGCAGTCCCCTCTGGATTGTAGAGTAGCAACACCAGCCTACAGCACACTTGCATCAGTTGGAGGGAAGGGAACAGAAGTGTAGTCAAGGGCATTGGGGTAAGTTTCCTAATATGCCCTGGGATCATTAATGCCCCCAATTGAGAGCATCAAACTGCAAGGGACTTCATTTCTCTACCTCAAAAACTGAATCAACGTTGACAGAATTTGAACCCGGGGTTCCTAAAATCTGATGCTCAAAAACAGAGACAACCCTTTAAGAATAAGTGTGATTTTCTACTACTTACCACTGCTTCCCACTAGCAATATATATCACTCTAGTTACTATTCTTTATTATTTGGTGCTTGACCTAAAGCTCCTGTTAGGAGTCAAACTATTCAGTCTACACAGCACAAATAGACTGTGGGGTACTATGGACTACAGCACCACCCAGTGGTAAAATGTTCTTCTGCAGCTAAAACTTGCCACTGAATGCTCTACCTCCCTCTGCTGTGTCCAAGGTTAAGATCAGAAGTCTCAAAAAGCAGCAAAAAAACCCAGAGAAATAAATTATGTACACACACACATACACAATTTGGCACCTTGCTACTGATTATTGGAACCCTATAAATGGATGGATATTGCCAGTTTCATTTCCCCAGAAGCTAGCAGTGTTATGACAGACCATTCCCTAAGACCACTTTTCAATAGATTAATGTCCTAGGCAAAAAAATGTTGCTCCCACTCCTTTGACAGGTTTAGGGACCCCAGACATGGAGCAAGATGAAGAAATTCCAGTCCACCACCCTTCCAAACTAGCCCCTGCCCAGCACAAGAGCCCATACTGCAAGTCCCCTTCTCAAACCCGGAGTCTGAAGAACAAACCTGAGAGCTTGCCTGCCAACCAGCTACAAGGAGCCCACTGTCATAAAGTTGGTGCCCTAGGAAGCTGCCTACAGTGCCTATCCTTGAAATAGGCACTTCCTATTTCCTGACAATCACAGTCCTTGTACCTCTCTGTACCAAACTGCCAGGTGAACGTGGGGAACAAGAAGACAACTCAGCAAGCATATGGCTGAATCCAGCCCGGGCCCCCTCTCTCATACGCAGCTGACTATGTTGGTTGAGGTATTTTCTTTTCCAATAGTTAGACTCAAATGGGGTCTAACTGCCTAGACTAGGCAGAAGTGAAGCTCAAGAGGTTCGGAGTCTGGGTTCAGCGAGGATAAGCACTCTAAAGCAGTGGTTCCCAACCTTTTCTCTGCCACAGCACATCTTAATACCTTTAATTATTTTGAGGTACACCACCATATTGTCTCCAAATGAACTGATGAATATGCACGAACCAACCTAGGATGAGGCTAGTAGGGTTACAATAAAAAAAAAAAAAGCCAAACACACCATGGCAGCTAACATTAGATCATGATCTGTCTTTTGTGCCAGAATTAACATTTTCTGCAGTGGAAACTAACATTAAAGCTAAATATAAGAACTCTGAGCATGTTTTTGTCCAATGGAGAATGACATGCACTTGAGATTATTTTAGGATAATAAGCAATTAATTAATCGTTTCTTCTCATTCCCAAAATGGTCTTGTCATGTGTGTATAACTCTCTCTGCTGTTTTTAAATGCCATATAATTAAGTCACACTTAGAGTATTGCCAATCTCAAGAGATCAAAAAATAAATGAGTCCAACTCCAACAAATCAGGAGATTGTAAATAACCACGTTTTGGGGACCAAAGAGATTATATTTTTTCGGTATTGGGTATGATGATTTTGGCCTCTGCTGCAGGGGTCCTCACCCCCACATCTGCCTGTCCCCTGCCCAGCAGTGAATTCTGGCCCCAACTTCCAAATCAATTCTGTGTCCCAGTCTCCAAATCAGTTCTGTCCCTCAGCTCCCATCAGTTCTGTCCTCACCCTCAGGGCCGGCTTTAGGCCAATTCCACCAATTCCCCGAATCAGGCCCTGCACCTAAGAGGCCCCGCGCCCAGTGGCAGGGCCGCCCAGAGTGGGGGGCAAGTGGCAGAGAATCCATTCCCTGGCTAGAGGCACCTTTTTAATTTTTACTCACCTGGTGGCGCTCTGGGTCTTTGGCAGCACTTTGGTGGCGGGTCCTTCAGTGCCGCCGAAGACCTGGAGCGAGTGAAGGACCCGCCGCCAAAGACTAGCAGCGCGGCTGGGTGAGTACAAACCCCAGGTGTTTTTTTTTTTGTTTTTTGTTTTTTTTTACGTGTTTCTTTTTTTCGTCATCCCTGTCGGGGCCCCGTCGAAACTGTTCGAATCGGACCCCGCACTTCCTAAAGCCGGCCCTGCTCACCATCCACCAGTCTAGCCTCTCCACCTCAATTCTGCGCCCCCAGCTCCCTTACCCCACCAATTCTGCCTGCCCACCCCACATCCAGCCCCCACCCAAGTTCAGCTCCCCCCCCCGACACACACACCTTACCTCTGCTCCTGAGGTTCTTCCCCCTCCCAACCTGGAGGGGCTGCAACAGGGTCCCCACTCTTCTTCCAGGCTGGGGGGCAGCTCCAGGGTCTCCTGCCCTCTGGCACCTGCCGGGGGTGAGGGCAAGGAGACAACCTGTTGTTCAAAGGAGGGAAGGGAGATTGAGTTCTGATTGGCTGCTCTGCCCCTGGAGGAGGTGGGACAGTGAAGCAGATGACCAATCAGAAAGCAGCTTCCCGCCCCCCATTTCCTTTCCCCTCCCCTGCCCCCACTCCACAAAATTCAGATTTGCTATTTTACCCTGGCTTTGGGGAATGGAATGTGATTCATGCATAATATTTGAAAGGCACCTTGTCCCAGAGAGCAAAGTACAGAATGCGATCTGGTTCCAACACTAATTAAAATACAAAGGAAGGGTTTTTTTGTTCTCCCATGTAGCTTTTCAAAAAAATTCCACAGCACATCTGTTCGGGCCCGACAGCACACCAGTGCCCTAACCGATGAAGCCTTCCGAGTCAAATACAAGCAGATACAGCTCCCTCGCTTCAGATGAAATTACCTGTTTACAAGATTGATTTGACTTCTTGATTTGCAAACCTGTGCTCAAAAGATTAGGCTTTCCCATGACATCACTAGTCCTTCAATCTCAGCTAAGGGTATTGGGGAGGGATTTTTCCTCTTCATTTGCGCTAGTGCTAACTCAAGATGGCATGAACACAGACTTCAAGGATGGGAATGGGGGGGAGAGAGGAAGTAAATCAGATACCAGCAAGAAAAACATTAAACGTTCACAAACAAGCCAAGACGGGCAAAGGTCAAATTTACAAGGAGAAACATCTCACTCTAAAATATTTTGCCTGTGGGGAGAGTGCATTTTCGTGGTAAAGCTGTATATGCAGTCACCCAACAAGTATTAGATATTAGCAACTTTCAATCTTTTGATCTGGGGTAAAATTTTCAAAACACCTATGTGATTTAGGAGCCTACATCTCATTTTCAAAAGGGAGTTTGGACAATAAGGAGCTTAAGTCTCAATGAAAGTCAATGGATCTTGTACTCCTGAGTCCCAAGGACACTTTTTTGGAAATGAAACTTAGGTTTCTAAATCATGTAGGTGCTTCTGAAAAATTTTACCCAGTGTGAATTTGAATTAGTGGTCTAGTAATAGAAAGCTTTCATGCCATTTCCAAGGCTATAAGCCATCCAATGTCTTTAAAGAGCAATTATGGTCAAAACATTTATAAAATTAAGCTAGTCAGAAAATGGTAAAAACTATTTCAAAATTTCAACGTGTTTTGTGAAATTGTTTCCACTTCACAGGGTACAAAATTGACTCTCTTCACAAAATCATGATTTTTCATATTAACATTTTTAACCAAGTTTTTCAAAATCATTTACAAGTTTTTTTAGTTACCAGAACAGCCAGTTAAACAACCAGTTTTCTTCTATAAGAAAATATGGTATATAGTAAATTTCTGCAACAGTTTTGAAAGTGACTGATTAAAACATTAGTTACAAACACTGTGAAAAGTTTCACAAAATGTGAAAAATTGATTGTTTCAAAATTCAAAAATGAAATGTTTCCTGAAAAATTGACATTAAGGCCATTTTTTGATAAATAACCTTCTAGAGAGAAAAAAATGTTTGTTACATACTTACAGAACTCTGCTTCTTTGGGGCCAAATAAACTGAAAACCTACATATGAGGTTGCCAACTCATTACATCTGGATTTTTGTCTTAAAGTGCCAGCTACTGGAGTCATGTGATTACATGAGACTTAGCTTGCACTTAAGAGAAGCAGTACATTTCTAGCTCTTGTAGTTTGGAGAAAAAGCTTGAAAACAGGAATCCTTAAGGCTCAAACACCAAAAGCAAGACAAAATCCAAAATTCATTATGTTTTATAGTCTCATGATTTTTTTAAATCTTTGGATTTGGTAATTCAGCAAAATCCAGGGCAGAAGTTTGTAGGGTTTTGTTTCCTGAGGCTAACACAAACAGCCAACTAGCCCATAGAGTCAAGACCACAGAGAATACCTCAGGCCTTTATGAAGTACTTCCATAGACAGGTAAGACAAATAGGTTCCCCTGCTTCCCGTCCTAAATCCTCATTTAAATTTTGTGATGCTTGGGTGTATCTGTGATTGTTTTCATATTGAAGGACTGGCTTTGTTTATGATTTCAGTGAGAAATAAATAAATTAAAGCTGATAAGAAGTTTCTGCAGATCATTTACGGCTCTCCATAAGAAGTAGTTATTATTTTTCCCTGTTATACTATATTCTTATATCTGTGTGCGCACACATGTATGAGAGAGAGAGAGAGAATGAGTCATGCAAAGCTTCTAGAACTGTGCTTTCTCATAAAAAGTTCTCCTTGTATATCAAGTTACTAGATAAATGAGCAAGTAAGTTTTAAAACTCCTACATCACTACTACAGTGTGTATAAGTAACAGGGGAAAGTTCTTCAGCTGACCAAGTTCCAACTCTTTTAGCAGGTGTAAGAAACCTGCATAAAGCCACTGAAGTTTGACCTACTGTATATTTAGGATGGAACTAAAGTGTCTTTCTTGAAACAGAGGGACTGAAGGGCCAAGTTGGCAAAGGTACTTAGATACCTAACTCCTTAGGCACTTCTGAAAACCCCACTAGGCTTCTATCTGCATCTGTAGGCACCTAACTACCTTTGCAAGCCTGGCCTGTAAATACCTAGGTGCATAGGTGTGCACAACCCATTTCATTAGGGTGTGCACCCAGGGAGCCCCGCCCTAGCCCCATCCCCACCCTGCCCCCATCCACTCCCTCCTACTTCCCGCCCCCTAACCTCCCCCCTCAGAACCCCCAACCGCCCCGATCCTTATCCCCTAACTACCCCCTCCTGGGATCCCTGCCCCTAACTGCCCCCAGGACCCCACCCCCTATCTAAGCCTCCCTGCTCCTTGTCCCCTGACTGCCCCCCTAGGACCTTACCCCCTACCTGTCCCCTGACTGCCCCAACTCTTATCCACACCCTCGCCCCCAGACAGACCCCTAGGACTCCCACGCCTATCCAACCGCTCCCCACCCCCTGACAGGACCCCCAGAACTCCCGACCCATACAACCCCCCCTGCTTCATGCCTCCCCCAACCCCTCTCCACACCCCTGACAGCCCCCTCCAGAACTCCTGACTCATCCACCCCCCAGCTCCTTGTCCCTTGACCACCCCCTCCAGAGACCCCCCCACCCTAACGGCCACCCCCAAGACCCTCCTTGCTCCCTGTCCCCTGACTGCCCTGACCCCTATCCACCCCCCGCCCCCTGACAGACCCCGGGACTCCCATGCCCCATCCAACCCCCCCTGCTCCCTGAATGCCCCCACCCCTTATCCAACCCCCCTGACCCCAGACCCCTTACCATGAGATGAGGCTCCTAGCCTCCCCATGGAGCCAAACACTGCCCCGCGGGAGCACGCAGCCCCGACCTCCAGAGCGCTGCACGCGCGGCGGCATGGCTTCAGGGGAGGAGGGAAGGCAGGGGACGGGCCAGCGGCTTGCTGCATTTGGCCGGGCGCTCCAGCCGGGAGCGCAGACCCCGCGGCTTGCCGCACTGGGAGACGGGGGCCATTTGCCCACCCCTGCATTAGGATGTGCCTGGGCACACCCAGCACACCCGGTGCGCACGCCTATGCCTAGGTGAGAGGAGGTACAGGAATGAAGTTGTAGGGATGGCCAATCTCAGGAAGAAGATGCTACTAAAAAAATAAGTTTAAGCTCTTGGGTCTGTGAGCATCTGTTCTAGGTTTGTGGGGCCTGGTCCATGACTGGAGCACCTAACTGTTACCACAATATAAATATAAACAAAAATATAAATAGCTAGCTAGCTATGGTCTGAGTTACCAATGAAGCCAAACCCCAGAGATAGTGACTACATGATCTGCCGAGGATGGGGTAGAAACTCAGACTGTCCAGTGTAATACAGGTATCTAAAATTAGCATCAAAGAAACTGTATTAAGAACTGTTCTACAGCATTCTCATTTCAAAGCAGAAGCTGAGAAGGGCTGGATGTTTAACAGGCTGAGCACTTCCTAGCCAATTTTACTATAATATTTACTCAACACGATACCAGCTGAGAAAACAAAAGACAGCTTTCCGTGTTTTTCCATCTTGTGCACCTTTAACAGCTTGAAAAGAGTGACACCAAGTGGTTACTTCTACTTTTGCTTACTGTCTTTTCCCACATGCAGTGTTGTTGTAGACATATCGGTCTCAGGATATTAGAAAGGGACACAAGGTAGGTGAGGCAATACCTTTTATTGGACCAACTTCTGTTGGAAACTTGTCTCACCCATCAGCAGAAGTTGGTCCAATAAGAGCTATTACCTCGCTCACTATGTCTTTTACTATATTCATTTTCACCACTCAGAGCAGCAATTCATTAGAATTGTTTTCCAAGGCCAAGTTAAATTGCCATGGTCTGAGGAGTGGTAAGAGCAGTGCCATAATTTAGGGAAAGCCAGGAAGCCGTTATAGACTAGTTAGCTTAAGGTCAGTTTGGGGGCGGGGGGGTGGGAAAATGTTGGAGAAAATTAGCAATCATTTAGTAGGATTTGAGAGCTACACTTCCAAAACTAAGTAGGTGCTGAAATGATCCATGGCCACAAACTGAACAAAACAACACAGTCGTCATCAGCTAAACCACAAACATGTGGTATCAGAGATAGAACCCACTGTGACCTTCTGCTCTGAGAATATAGGCCTTTGCCACTGGAGATAAACAGAAAACATCTTATCTGTTGGCTGCCAGTGGATGGCGCTGTCCAAAATATTCACCACCAAATGTGAAATCCCCTGATAATTGGTTTTATTTTTGTCAAAAAGTGCTCTTTAAAATGATTTAATTTGTTTTCAAATTAGAAATAAGACTATCCCCACTCCCATCACCCCTCCCCATTAGCCTGCTATTCTCCCTCCATCCCCAGATAATGGTGGTCTTAGTTAAAACAGGAATGTGAATCAGGAAACCTGGGCTTATGACCTTAGACAAGTAATCCAGTCTCGCTGTAATGAATTTTATGTCTGTACAATGGGGACAATGCACACCTATCTCACAAGGTATTAGTGAGCTCAGGGGTGGGGTGCAAGGGGTTATGAGGCATAGTTACTTCTTGGGTTGCCAGGATTGGCCTGGAGTCTCCCGGAATCGGCATTCCTCTCCCGGTGACTATTGAAAGCAATCCGGGACATTTTAATTGGCTATTTTAAGAAAATGACATTATGTCATGTCCCAGAATAGTTTCAGTCAGAGTTGGCAACTCTAGTTACTTCACATTTGCAAAGCACTTTGAGAATCTAGACTGGAAGGTGCTACAGAGGGACCTTCAATGATTAGGACAATTCTCTCTGTGCATCTGCAGAGTTTGTGAAACTGTGCGCTGTCCTTCTATCTTCGGTCCAGTCAAGGTCTTGCACTCCTATGGAGTGGGTCCTCCTTCCACCGGGGTCCTCTCTTGTGTGGTTCAGCATTTCTTTTTCTCCACACACCCTGCATCCACTTGCAGTGATTTCACTATATTGGGTGTAGCAGCGCACTGACACACCAGCACGGCGTCTCCAGCTGGCCATCCAGGAATTAGCTCTCTCCACCCTGGAGCGCCCTCTATGGCCCACTGTCTCACCCTCTTACCTACCCCGCTGCAGTCCTTTTATCTCCACCACGTATCGGCCCCACATCACTCCCGGACCACGGTGCCCCTTATCTTGGGGTGCTGCCCATCATCCAGGGAACCCCACTCCCCTGAGCCCACCTCACCTCAGTGACCCACTGCCAGTCGTCATCTAGCCCCTTTACTCAGGGGCAAACTGCAGTCTGAAGTGGCCACTCATCATTGGCTAGGGGGTTGGACCTGCTGCCTTTCCCCACAGCCCCAATACCTCCTTAGGCCTTCCTGTCAGGCCTCAGCCTGGAAGATCACCAAGCCTGAGCTCCCCAGCACTACTCTGTTGAAGGTACCCTGTACTCCCAGTCCCTCCCACCCCAAGGCTGGAGTGAGGCTGCCTGCCCCCTAGCTCACAGCCCTCTTTATACCAGCCCTACCGGGCCTGGATTAGCTGCTACCTGCCTTCCCCTGACTGGCTCCTCAGGGCAGCCCTTTCCCAGAGCTGGTTTTAACCCCTTTCTCTCCGGAGCAGAGTGCTCACCCTGCTACAATGGGCCCCACTATGGTCCCAGGATTCCTACCCTTAAATGCTTTGTTTGCATTGAAGCAAGGGCTTCCAGTATTCAAACACCAGATAGCAAATTCTAGCTTCTGTGTCTGCAGTAGGCAGTTTTCTGTCTACTAATCTTTATACTCTCACTAACCTCCATCTATCTCCTCTAATGGAATTCCCCACCTCCACAGCAGCAGTTGCATTCACTACTGGACAAGGTCAAGTGAACAGTGTCCCTTCAATGGATAAGAACTCAGAAGGGCTTACTCTGCGGCACAGCCGTGTCTTCTCTTCAGAAATGTTTTAGAAACAAGCTGTCCTGTTTAAAAGAATGCTTTACATTTTCCCCAACAGCTCCAGCACTGCACTTCAGTTAAGAGGGGAAAAAGCAGCTTTATTCCCACTCCCACACACTACATCACCCTCATATTTAAATAGTTTATCAACTTCTCTCTAAAAATATGCAGTAAAGCCAAGAGAACAAGCTCAAGTCAAAGAGCATTTCACTGGTGCATTTGGGAATCTACAGAGGGAAAATATTCTAGGCACAGGTCTCTCACACTATAGATTACTAATGTAACCTAATAGTATTTCACAATTGTTTATCACCTTTAATCCTAAAGCTTAGTCCTGGCTAGAAGAAGCCTTCAAACCAGGAAATCATTTGAAGGCTTCACTACAAAGGACGGTAAGATACTGGTGATGGTTGCAGAAATAATTCTGCCTGCTTCCTTGTCTTCAGAGAAGGCAACAGCCAGGCATTTCCCATTGATTTCCTCATGGGTTGAAGCCAAGCCAAAGTTCAGTGTCCACTGACCCAGTAAAGCCAGAGAATTTAGTGGCCTGCTTCCCCTACCCCTGCCCATTCACTCACAGTTGGGCTTCTCTCCCTGAGATTTATTTAGTGTTGTAGGTTGACAGCAGGGGTCTGACTCTTGTTTTCTTTCCACCCCACATTTTAAAAAGCTTTTATCAACCAAACCTGCTGCTCCTTTTCTGTTTTGAGAACCTAGCACTAGCAAACACCTTTTTGCTGCATCACAGAGCCACTTTCTTTGCTGAGCTCCATTTATTAGTTTAGCTTTATTATTTACCTTCTCTATGACAAGGTTATTTGTAACAGCTTGTTTCAGTGTTCTGCCCTCTTCCTGGCATCTGTTTGCCTTTCCTGTGCCAACATCAAAACAGAGACAACAACAAGAAAGTCAGCCAGAAAAGAATCCTTGTATGTTGGGGGAGCAGTGTGGTTTAGTATGTGAAGTGCTGGCCTGCGTGCCAGAACAACTCAGTGCTAATCGTGAATCTGCCACTAACCTGCTGTGAGACCATGGGCAAGTCACTTTACCTCTTCTTTCCCCGCCCCCCCCTTCAGCCTTTTGTCTCTGCCTTGTCTATTTAGTTTGCAAACTTGTCTTACTGCGTGTTTGGGCACAGCCCCACTCTCAGCCGGAGGCCCTTGGTGCTACAAAAGATAAATAGCTTTTCGGGGGGGGGGAGAGGGAGGGGAGTGGGAGAAATCACACTGATTTAAACCACCACCACCAACAAAACCCCACTCACACACCAAGTCTGATCTTTCTTACTGTAGTTGATGGAATTACTTCTGATTTCCAAGTAAATAAAGTTACACTAGTGTGAGAACAGAATCTGTAACTTAAATAACCCTGTGTTGAATTAAATTCCTTCTATGTTGCAGATATGATGTTAATAATAATAATTCCAGAAGATAACCCTATGATACACAGATCAAAATCTTACATTTTGACCGTTCAGTAGGAGAGGAACAGTCTCATTCCTTCACATTGAAGACAATCGCACCAACAGATTAGCAGATGTGCAGCAGGTCTCAACATGCCAGCACAGTATCGTTGCAATCCATATAGGAACACACAAAACAAAACAAAAAACCTTTAAGGACTAGTCTACACTGGCAATGAGCGGCAGTGCTTTAACATGGCTTGTGTGGTTGCGGTGGAGCCCTGGGAGAGAGAGCTCTCCCAGCACTCTAAAAAACCCATTCCACAAGAGGCGTGGCTCCCAGCACTGGTGCACTGTCTATACTGGTGCTTTGCAGCACTGAAGCTTGCTGCGCTTGGGGGGTTCACACCCCTGAGTGAGAAAGTTGCAGCGCTGTAAATTGCCGGTGTAAACAAACACTATGCCACTGCATGAGCTACCCAGACCAAGAATTCTGGCACACTGGGTTAAGTGGGCACTGAATGCCTGTGTATTCCACCAGTGAATGGGATCTGAGCAGGTGGGAAGGGATTGCTATAATTAGCTGTTACTGTTGGTATAAGTTCCTCCTTTCCCCCAAAGCAAGGAAGGGGTATGGAGGCATTGTGACTGAGAGGGGTATCTGTGAGGCAACATGCTTCCCAGCACTACCCCTGATGTGGCACAGCCATTGCTTAGAGCTGTGCCTAAATGTAGAACATTATCCATAGCAAGCCACCTATTTGCATTCATTAAAGTGACTTTTGTCAATACAAAACTAGTAATAAAAAAGGTCCATGTCTCTGTTACCAACACATTATACCATTCATAGAATTTAAGGCCAGCCAGGACCATTAGGTCATCTAGTCTAACCCCCTGTATATCACAGACCATTACATTTCATACAGATACCCTATATTAAGCCCAGTTACTTTAGTTAGACCAAAGAATTTTAGTCCTCTGAAGACTAAACCTGTTCTCTGCCTGTGGCACACAACAGGAGAAACCACACTGCCAACCATGCCCGAGGCTCCTGCAATGACAGGGAATTGATTAGATGACATGTCCAGATTGTTATGCTGGCAGATCGGGTGCTAGCTCATGCCAAGGCCCCAGGCCTCATTAACACTGACAAATGCATAGCTGGAAACCAGTCTGGCTTACCTGTGGGTTAGTATGGTTAAAATAGTGTTATAAGGATGTACTATATTTAGATTTTATGGAATGCTTGAAGAATGCTGCACATATTAATTCTGCTCATAATATCTTTATCCGTGGTATTAAGTTATGTTGAGCATTTGAGTTACACGATTACAGAGGTTTACAATGCAAACAGGAAAAGAAGCATTAACTAAAATAAAGTGCTACCCTGCACATAAGATGGCCCATTGAAGGCAAATGAGGCATTGTGTAGTATCGAAGGACAGAAATCTTGTTGATTGCATTCCTCACTCCCCCTAGGAAATGGAGGCCTGAGCATGAATTCATCCCATTAGCTTGGATTCTGGGATGAAGGAGATAAAAAATCCCTGACAAGTTGAAACTTGGTCTCTTTATGCTGTCTGGACTCTGAGGGGCAATAGATCCCCATAATACTTGACATGGGTCAGTCTTGCAGGACATAAGGTTCTGTAATAAGCAGGTCTATATGTCACCTTTTTAAATCTAAGACTAACACATTTGTGTGTTTATGTTTCCTGTTTTAACCTTGTAAATAACATTTCTTAGTTAATTACAGGACTGGGTATGGCATTATCTTTGGAT
The DNA here is from genome assembly GCF_027887155.1 of Malaclemys terrapin pileata. NCBI lineage: Eukaryota > Metazoa > Chordata > Testudines > Emydidae > Malaclemys > Malaclemys terrapin. Next base: position 16,470,349 of record NC_071516.1, on the reverse strand, counting down.
TTGAGATCTGAGTACAAGTAACCAGTCCTTTGGGACTGGGAGTAACCTGAATGTTGTTATGATTTATCACATAGTCCAGCTTGTCTGGGTAGCAAGATAGTCCCCTTGGGCATTCCAGTCTGACTCCATGGTAAGACTGTCATAGTGCTTTAGGAGTCCACACTTTCTTCTGGGTAGGTGAAATCTAACTCTTGAACATACAATCAGCTTGGGGTGTCTGCCCTGCTTTTTGAGAGTCTGCCCTGAGATTGGCACTTACAGTCATAGGCCATTCCAGACAGCAGGACACAGATGACCCTAGCAGGCAAACACACATCATGCCACAGAAAAAGACAAATTAAATAAATAAAAATTAAAAGTTCCTGCCAATTTGACCTGGGGGAAAATTCCTTACTAACCCTGAACCTGACAATGAGTGTGACCCTGAGCATATAAGCAAAACAGTCATGCATCCAGGTGAGATGATTCTCTATACCACTTCAAAGCCCTGGTCCCATCTTTAGAGGGAGGCTTAAGCAAAACAAAAAACCCCACAACATATCCGTCCAAGAATGCATCAAGAAAAAGAATTCCTTCCTAATCCCTGCAAGTGACTGTCTGAAGCCCTGAAGCATGAGATTATTTTATATTCACTGTCTCAATGCAAAACTGCAAGCATTGTAAGCACATTGAGGACAATGCAGAGCTTCCTATTCCCCTGTGGCCCAAGAAGAAAGATAATGAACAAGGAATTCATAGAGTCACAGATTCCAAGACCAGAGGGGACACTACCACAACCATCCAGACTGAACCCCTATATACACAGGCTACAGATTCTTTCCCAGAAACTGGATTAGAACATATCTTTTGGAGAGACAGCTAATCTTATTTTAAAGGCGCCAAGCAATGCCAATTCCCCAAGCTCCCTGGTAAATTGTTCCACTGTTTAATCACCCTCACTGCTAGGAAACTGCATTTTATTTCAAGGTGGAATTGTCTAACTTCAGCTTCCAGCCCCTGCAAGGTTACATCTTTGTCAGACACACTGAAAAGCCCCAGTCAAGGAGTGGGCTCACCTCTGATGCATCCCCTTGTGTCTGGATGTGGCATAGCTAGCTCTTCTTCTTTAGCACCTTATGCTGACAGCTGCTCCGGCCCTCCGATGATCTGTTTCATCTGGTGACATGTCCCTCCAGCTAGGTCATGGTTAGAGCCATCCCTTCCAGGGTTGGCAAAGAGTCCAACTCAAAAAAAAAAATTCCTTGTCCCTTCAGCTGGACTTACTCCTCTACAGATTTTTCACCCCTTCTCAGGCTCTGCAAGGGGTGTCCTGCTCTTTTGCAGAGATTTCTTCCCAGAGGCCCAGCTCCAAACTCAATAGTCCTTCCCCTCCTTGTGCCAGGGGGTTTCTGCACTCCCTTTCCTGGTAGACCAGTAGGGGAACCCAGACTCAGCCTCTGCTCTGGTTTCCAGTTCAGAGACCCTATTATGAGCAACTAAGGTCCATTCCCTCAGACTCCTTTTGCTTCCCTAGACTTTTTTCTCTCTTGGCCTTCCTTCGAGCGCATCCCACAGCCCCTCCATGGGCTTACTATACATCTGCCTATCTTTTTAGGCCTTTTTTTCTACTCTTTAGCAACCACCTACAATCTCTACCTACAACCTCTTCTTTGTCTGGGTTTCTTCCCTTTGTGCTCATTACCCAGCTCCTCCGCAACAGAGCTTCATCCTCAGTTGAGCCTGGCCCACCCACCAGGTGCAACCTGGTACATTAATTGCTCTCTGTTGCCAGTTAACTATTTAATTAACTCTGAGAGGAAACATGCTCCATCACAGGCTCTCACTATCAAGTATCTTGTCCATGTGTAAGTATCTATACAAATAAATCAAGTCACCTCTCACTTAGAGATGGACAAAAGTCAGGGCAGTCCACATGGAGGGGCTACCCCAGACCCATGAATCCTGTAACCTGGTCATAAGACTTTCAGGCTGCCCTGAAGCCAGGACTTCTAGACTCCCCAATGCATAGCAGGGCCCTATGAGTCCTGACTCCAGACAGGGTTCCTAAGGAGGCCCATACAGAGAAATTTAGGGCCCTGGTATATCATGTTTGTTCCTCCCCCACCCACTGACCCCCATTTCACTTTATTTACACACACATTGCAAACATTTTAGGGGTGCCATGAGCTTGATGCCCTGGAACAATTGACCACCCTTTCCCTGTCTCTCATCAGCCCTGCCCGGGGCTGGCTTGGTCCCTGCCATGGAGCTAGGAGCCTATAGAGAATATCAGGGCTGCTAGACTCCCAGTCCACAGGAGGAAGCTTGGTAACCTGGGGTCCCTGGGCCAGTACCAAGGAAGTCCTGATGGCAGGGCTTCCCCAGAGCTATGGACCCTGAAACTCAGACTGCCAGCCATGCACAAGGAAACCAGGCAAGCTGTATTAGGTTTGATACCAGGCAAGCTTTATTAGGTTTGACAAAAGCAACAGAGGGTCCTGTGGCACCTTTAAGACTAACAGAAGTATTGGGAGCATAAGCTTTCGTGGGTAAGAACCTCACTTCTTCAGATGCAAGTGAAGAAGTGAGGTTCTTACCCACGAAAGCTTATGCTCCCAATACTTCTGTTAGTCTTAAAGGTGCCACAGGACCCTCTGTTGCTTTTTACAGATTCAGACTGATACGGCTACCCCTCTGATAGGTTTGACAAAAGATTTTTCCCTCTCGAACAGGCATTATCAACAAACTTAGTTTTGTTGAAAAATTTCTGACCAGGCCTAATCTCAACATTCTCTCTGATAAACTGAATAACTTCAGCTCCTTAAGCCTCACATTGTAAGGTTTTGTTTTTCAGTCTATGGATAATTTTTGTAGCCCTCCTTTGAACTCTCCTCAGTATTTCCACATCCCTCTTGAGCTGTGGACACCAGAACTGGACACAGTATTCTAGTTGTGGTCTGCTGTGTACAGAGGCAAGATCACTTCCCTACTTCTTGATATTCCCCTTTTCATACATCTTAGCCCTTTTTTGCCACACATTGCGCTGAGAGCTCACATTAAAGCGACTATGTACCATGACCCTTAAATCTTTCTCTGGCTCCCAAGGCAGCATTTCCCCTCCTGGTTCCTGCATTCTTTGTTCCCACGTGTCTACCTTGCATTTGGCTGTATTCAAACTCCTTTTGCTGGATTGTAACCATTTAACCAGGTGATCTTAGATCACTTTCTACAAGTGACCTGTCCTCGTCATTTACTACCCCATCACTCTCTGTCTCATCTGCAAACTTTACCAGCAAAGATTTTATATCACTGTCTAGATAGCTGATAAAAATATTGAATAGCATCAGATCCTGGGGGGACCCTGTTAGAAACAGCCTCACTCACTGATGTCTCCCCATGAACAATAACATTTTGAGATCTGGCGGAGAGCCACTTTTTAATCCATCTAATGTGTTCTCTGTTAGTTTCATATAGTGCAAGTTTGTAAACAAAATGTAATTTTTAATCAAAATTCCTACTGAAAGAAATCTACATCAGATGTGCTTTTCACCATTTATGCCTATTTCTTCCCTTTGCAGCTTCACTCAGCTTTCAGAGTGTAACAAGGCCAGTCAGCTTCACCTTTGTTTATAACTACTTTGAATATCAGGGATGATACAGAAACTCAGGTGGCTTTCTAGGTGAGTGTGTTGCTTGCCTTGCCACATAAATTAGACTAATTAAAACAGCCACTGATATACACAACTGCAAATTGTATCCAAGTTGTGTAAAAGGCATGGTTGACCCAGTTGCTTGTCAGAGGTCCCACATCCATCCAGCTCATGATTTCTATGTAGTCGCTGATACTGGTCTGATGACCTATAGTAATCATATTGTAGTTCCAGTCACTGAAGGACAATATATCAGAAAGAATAAACCAGCACCTCACAAACTATTATAAGCAAGCCCAAATGCCAGTGTGGTTGCATGGCCTCGAGCAAGACCTAAAACACAAGGGGGAATCATGGGAGCCTTACAGATAGCAAGCCCTATCGTCGGTGAAGAACAGGGACATACCCATCTCCAGTTATTGACTGTTTCTCCAGTTTGTAGAAATCCTGTTCCTCACTTGTCCCACATGTCAACAGGTCATAGAAAAGTTAGAGTATTCGCTAGCCAAGGTAGTCAAAATAAAATCCAAACTCTCAAATTCAGCTCTTTCTTCCAGGCCAGCTTTATTAATAAACAGAATATGCAATGTCTTAAAATAACAACAACACTGAGTAACAAAGGCCCATCCTCCTTTCCACAAGCTGGGAAGAGACAGACCACATCCTAGGTAGCCTTTCCTAGCCATTCCTCAAACCACAAACTAGAGTCCCATGAAAGACCTTTCCTTATCTTAGAATTTTTCCTCATGCCTCATTTTCCTGAGACTAAGCTGGCAGCCTCCCAGCAAGGCCGCCCAGAGGCAGGGTGCAAAAGGGTCACTTTGCCCCAGGCCTCTCCTTTGAGAAGAGCCCAGACTGGCTTGTGGAGTTGCTGCACCACTTAGGTTTGGCCTGGCTGCTCCTCTGTCACAATGGAGGGATGGCTGGGCCAAATTTGAGTGAATGGTGCTGTGATCCTGCATGCCAAGTAGCAACGCCCAGAGCTGGAAGCTGGCATAGCTCTGCAGGACAGGAGCTGCCGCTGTGGGGTGAATGCAGGGCAGACTCACTCTGGAGCTCCCTATCTCCCAGACCTCCCCTCAGTAGTAATTGTTTTGGAATGGTGGAGGAACTCCATTTCAGGTTTTGCCCATGGCCCAGAAAAGTCTCTGTGCAGCCATGGCTTCCAGCATATGATGCTTGGTTAACTGACTCATCATCATCATGTGCTCTCTCTGGAAACTGCAACTCCAGCAAGGGCTGTAACAGACATAGTGGGCTCTGTGCATGTGCCCCCACAAGGTACAGATTTTTTCCCCCTCACATTTTGGCATTCTCAAAGACATAGTAACTAACCTTTGGGTATAGTTTGTTAGCACTGAATGCCAAACTTGTGGGCTACAAAGTGATTTCAAGCATATTTCCCATTCCCCCTCCCTCAGAACAGAAAGGAATGTTGGAGAGAACAACAGAGATGGCTATAATAAAAAAGAGCTGCCCTGAAGAGCTATGGGGCAGCCCATCAGACACCAGGTTAGTAGAGCAGAACAACACGGTCAATCTCTGAGATAAGTCCCATAGGCCTTGCTGAAAGACCGGCTCTGTTCAATATCTTCATCAACGACTTAGATATTGGCATAGAAAGTACGCTTATTAAGTTTGCGGATGATACCAAACTGGGAGGGATTGCAACTACTTTGGAGGACAGGGTCATAATTCAAAATGATCTGGACAAATTGGAGAAATGGTCTGAGTTAAACAGGATGAAGTTTAACGAAGACAAATGCAAAGTGCTCCACTTAGGAAGGAAAAATCAATTTCACACATACAGAATGGGAAAAGACTGTCTAGGAAGGAGTATGGCAGAAAGGGATCTAGGGGTTATAGTGGACCACAAGCTAAATATGAGTCAACAGTGTGATGCTGTTGCAAAAAAAGCAAACATGATTCTGGGATGTATTAACAGGTGTGTTGTGAGCAAGACACGAGAAGTCATTCTTCCGCTCTACTCTGCTCTGGTTAGGCCTCAGCTGGAGTATTGTGTCCAGTTCTGGGCGCCGCATTTTAAAAAAGATGTGGAGAAATTGGAAAGGGTCCAAAGAAGAGCAACAAGAATGATTAAAGGTCTTGAGAACATGACCTATGAAGGAAGGCTGAAAGAATTGGGTTTGTTTAGTTTGGAAAAGAGAAGACTGAGAGGGGACATGATAGCAGTTTTCAGGTATCTAAAAGGGTGTCATAAGGAGGAGGGAGAGAACTTGTTCACCTTAGCCTCTAAGGATAGAACCAGAAACAATGGGTTTAAACTGCAGCAAGGGAGGTCTAGGTTGGACATTAGGAAAAAGTTCCTAACTGTCAGGGTGGTTAAACACTGGAACAAATTGCCTAGGGAGGTTGTGGAATCTCCGTCTCTGGAGATATTTAAGCGTAGGTTAGATAAATGTCTATCAGGGATGGTCTAGACAGTATTTGGTCCTGCCATGCGGGCAGGGGACTGGACTCGATGACCTCTCGAGGTCCCTTCCAGTCCTATAATCTATGAATCTATGAATCTTTGAAAGAAGAAAGTACCCATGAGCCTCACCTCCTTTAACAGCCTGACTTGACTCAAGCTTAAACCAGCTGATTCAGTCACAATAAAAATGGATGAGGAAGCCTATTAGACAACACCAGCTACTGCCACTGGATGTAGTTGCATCCCAAAATCATACCTGCTTGAGACCTACCTAGGTACTTCATAAAGAAGGAACACGCAGCATATGTGAAGAGGGTCCTATTATTGTTGAGAAGAATCTTAATATTATTGAAGAGGACTCTACGCCTTTGGGGTTTGAAAATGCAACGAATGGAACAAAACACAAAAGATGTCTAGATCTGGGTGAGTAGTGAAGTCAATGACTCATCTGCATCTATAATTTGTTGTTAAATATTAATTCTTGTTTTATACTGAAAAAGGAGAAGAGGTGATATGAGGATACCTGCTGTGTTTTCTAACCTGTAGCTAGTTGCACTACACCAGGTCATTAGGAGGGTTGGCAAGTGTCTAAGTAGGAGCAGGGCTGGAGAAAGTAGAAGCTGTAAATTAAGTATGGATAGTACGGTTTCCCTTATTCTAATAAACATACTTGTTCAGTGTTAGGAAAAAAGTGATTCTGTCCTTAATTCTTTACCAGTTTCCCATTATAAAAAGAAGCAAAACAGCCCATTAATTAACATCAAATTGCTTTCTAGTCCTAGGAATTTGTACACATGCAATATTATGTAAACTTAAGGCACAGTTGTCTGGTTCTTTTAGATTTTGTTCTTGCTTCTGCAGGTGCTGAGAGATTCTGGACTCTCTCAACTCCTAGGGTCTGGCTCTTACTCACTGTAGTGTGTGTGCCTCATTTGACACTGTAGCATTGCTGGGGGAGGGAAATCAAGACTGAACTGTGTTGGGTCTTCACAGTGAATGCTCTGAATGCCTAACTTACTATCACCAGTTAGTAAGTAAATAAGGACAAAGAATGTCTGAGGCTCAAGACCCAAAGAGCATCTCAGAAGCTGCCAATAGAGTATCATCTTTGTTTAACACAAGACTGTCTTTCTGTTAAATAAAACAGAGGTTTTAATGTGGAATAATGGGAAAATTGTGTGCAGCTTGACAGTGTGAAGTGTGCTGAATGTGAATGACAACCTTTCCGGTTGTAAATGGACATCCAGCCTGCTGGAACTGTTACTTATTATTAAACATAATTGTAGAGTTAGATTCACAATGCCACAGTGCAGGAACATCATGTATCTTATTTACAGAGTTTTTTTATGGCTGTTTTAAACTTGGTCATCTTGAAATTTGAAATATTGTGACCACAGATGCAAATTTGTATCTAATGGCTAAAATGGAATAAGCCATTTTTTGGATCTCAAACTGGTGAAAAAATAGCGTGTTCTTTATGTTTTGGTTGATTGTTTTGCTCTTTTTCCAAATGCTTTTTTAAATTGATATAACTCAGAAACAGAGTCATTTAAAAAGAATGAAATTTTGCAGGTGCTTAGAGTTCAGTCTATGTCATGGGAGATGTAAAAGTTAACCTGGGACCCCTAACTACTGTAGTGCAGGCCAAAGATTAGGCAGAGTTCTGTGTACTCTGTCCTCACCACTTCCTGACACATAGCTAGGGTGTCTGGTTTTGGGAGTTTATTTTGTTTTTCAGAGTTTATTTTTAGCAATTTTTGAGTTTTATGTAGATGTCAAAAATCAGGGTTTTGGGGGGCTTTTTGTATCTACTGTAATAAGTAATCTTTTTGTAATGTTTCCCAGTGTGCTTTAACTGTGCTGTTTCAAACAGCACTATGTTAAAATGCACTAGGGAACCTTTAGTGCACACCAATAGGGTCTTCATGGTCCAATTAACGTGCAACACATTAGTGCTTTTTAGAAAGTATATATGGAGATATACCTATCTCATAGAGGTGGAAGGGACCCTGAAAGGTCATTGAGTCCAGCCCCCTGCTTTCACTAGCAGGACCAAGTACTGATTTTGCCTCAGATCCCTAAGTGGCCCCCTCAGAGATTGAACTCACAACCCTGGGTGTAACAGACCAATGCTCAAACCACTGAGCTATTCCTCCCCCAATGTGCACCCCTATAGTCAGCATTACTGCACTGTATAGACAATCCTTAAATAAAATTTTCATTTCTGGTGTTTTTCAAGGATTTATTGGATAAACACTGGTTTCATTGGTTTTGGGGGGTTTGTTTTGTTTGTTTTGGGGTTTTTTTGTATCAGGATGTTTTATCAGTGTTAATAAATTAAACCTAAAATCAGAGGCCCTAGACTTACACCAGGAAAAATCCAAGGATTCTCCTACTCAGGGAATACCTTTGATGCCAGCATAAAGTGCTTTAAGGGCCCTTTCCACTCTTCCAGCAACACAAAGGGGACTTAACGAGGGCTGTGAATCTGGCCATTTGCCTTTAATGTAGACTGGTGCCTATGCCTATATTTTAACATACTGAGCCCAGATTTTTAGAAATGTCAAGAACCATTCTGGTGGTTGCAGGGAGAAGTCATCAGCTTCTTGACATCTAAACGGTCATTTGTGCCCACAGTTAAAATGATTAGTTCAAAGAGATGTTGCAACTGCTTGGAGAAATTATGTACATAAAATTCTAAAAATCTGGGCTCAGATTTTAAAACACTGCATTTGTATACAAAGTATTTTAATTTTTTTAATGCATTTGCCATTTTTGTGTCTATGTGCCACCTAAAAAGTGTCTAATTTATCCAATTTGCAAGTGTAATTGCATGTGGAAAGTACATAGGCTATTATGCATGTATTTGCACATCTAACCTTTTGCAAACCTAATACCTGGACCTTAATTGCAAATGCATCTGGGCCCACTTTTTTAGAATTGTGCACACATTTTAATGCCGAAACAGCACAGCAGTACATGCAATTACAGTGACTGAAAGTACAATTTAGATGTGCATTTTCTGAAAATTTGGGACAAGGTGTGCATCACTGCAGTGATTAGTTATCCCCCAGCCAAAGACATTATCATTTATATACATGTAAATATTTGAGAATCTTTATAACCCAATTTATACCAATAATTTAATGCTGAATCCCCAGAACAAAAAATTCCTCGGGATTTAAGCAAATCGTTATTGAACTATAAATTTAATTGAACATGCATTTTGTCACCTCATTTACTTCATAAATACCTGACAGTATATGTTTAAAACTCCCATTGTTACATATTTATCAAATAATGTGAGTTATTACAGATGTGTATATTTGTATAGACTCTTCAATGTGTCCATACTTAGTGATTTTTTAAAACTCTTTCTTTTTTTTACTTGAGCTCATTTTACACTGTGCAGGGTGAATGCTGTCTTCGGTCTGTGGCAGACTCCCAAATTCTCCAGGGCAGCATATGGCTCTTAGTGACCCGGGGCAACTATTCTATGATAACAGTATCTCAGATCATTTTTTTTCTTGATGGATCCTTGACTGAAGAGTCTGTAGTGATTTTATCTATCAAGTCAGAGCAGGTGACATGAATGCACAAGTCTGTATGCTAACTTTCCTTATGAAAAGCTTTTGTACTGCAGTAATTCAATTGCCTGCAGTCATCGCATCATGGGCTTTGATCCTGTCCTAAGTAGGCCTGTATTTGGAAGGGAAATGTCCAAGGGCTATCTATGTGTTGCAGTAACTATTACTGGTGACTAAATGGAATCAAAGCCCAGAATGATGTTCAGTGTGTGCTGTTGAAAGCTGCTGCCTTTCTCTACAGGGTCAGTTGCATTTCAGTGGAACCTACCTAATGGATATAATTTGTGAAGGATATGTGAAGCAATCCTTCAAGATTAAAAGTGCTAGAGAGATCTAAACGATTGTAATTGGCTGAACTGCCAGTGCCTGACTGGACTGACCTTGAGAAGGGTCCTATGGATTAAGAGCTGCCACCTGGAGATTATCTCACAGGAAAAAGATTGGTGCATCACAAAACGGTGATGTTCATGTCCCAGTAATGTAGCATCAAAATGTCTGAGTCAAAAATGTCTCAATGACATTTTGATTGGATTCTGTTTGGGGTTGGGGGCAGCAAGCATAGTTCATTGGGGCTGGGAAAATGTTAACCCTTTTGAAAACAAATTATGTACATGAAGTGGTACATATGGTACATATAATGAATGGTACACAGGTTCACCTAGCAAAGGGAGGAGTGGTGAGAGTGGCAGTGTGAACTATGTGTTAGAGCTGGCAGATGGATTCCAGAGACCAGGAATGGAATAGGGAAAATGCAGCCGCATTCCACCCATCTGTACAGTCCCAGGTATAATTAGACATAACTAAGGTAACAGTAAAAAGAATGAGGAGTACTTGTGGCACTAACAAATTTCTTTGGGCATAAGCTTTCGTGGGATAAAACCCACTTCATCAGATGCATACAGTGGAAAATACAGTAGGAAGATATATATACTAGAGAACATGAAAAAATGGGTGTTGCCATACCAACTGTAACGAGACTAATCAATTAAGGTGGGCTATTATCAGCAGGAGAAAAAAACTTTTGTAGTGATAATCAGGATGGCCCATTTCAAACAGTTGACATAACTCTCCTGTCTGTCTGAGAGTCCCCAGGCCTGGGGGGGGGCGGTTCATAACTCCCCTGTCCGTCCTCAGGTGGGGGGGAGGCACAACTCCCCTGTCTGTCCTTTGGGGGGGGCACAGGTCCCCTGTCTGTCAGCCCTCAGAACGGGGGGAGGGGGGAAGGCATAGCTCCTCTCTCTGTCCTTGGAGGGGCCACAGGTCCCCTGTCTATCTGTGAGTCCTCAGGCCTGGGGTGGGGTGGGGGGCACGGCTCCCCTGTCTGTCATTGGGGGGGGGCACAGGTCCCCTGTCTGTCTGTCAGTCCTTAGGCCAGGGCGGGGGCACGTCTCCCCTGCCTGTCTCTCCCGGGCCGCCCCTCCCCTCCCCTCCCCCAGCGGGGGCGGGCCCGGGCCCGGAAGCGGCGTGGCCGGCCTGGCAGCGTAGTTCCTGTGGCCGGGGAGGGGGTGACATGCAGAGCAGGCAGCGGCGGCCCCGCGAGCAGCTGGAGCCGGAGGACCAGGGAGCGGAGGCGGCGGGGGGCCAGGCTCGGGGGGCCCCCACCATGGAGATCGAGAAGGAGTTCCACCGGCTCGACCAGGCCGCCAGCTGGGCCCTCATCTACCAGGTGAGGGGCCGGGCCGGCGGGGAGCTCTGCCGCCTCCCTTCCCCGGGCCCCGGCTGGGGGGAGCCGTGGCCCCCTGACCGCCCCTCCGGCCCGGGGCCCCGGCTGGCGGGCGGGAGCTGCGGCCCCCTGACCGCCCCTTCGGCCCGGGGCCCCGGCTGGCGGGCGGGAGCTGCGGCCCCCTGACCGCCCCTTCGGCCCGGGGCCCCGGCTTGGGGGGGGGGCGGGAGCTGTGGCCCCCTGACCGTCCGTGCGGCCCGGGGCCCCGACTGCGGGGGAGGAGGGGAGCGCTGTTCCCTTCATAGCCTCTGGCTCTGGGCCCTGGTGGGGGAACTCTGCCCTCCAGCTCCGTCATTTATTTCCCCCACTACCGTCCTGCTCTGTGGGGACCTCCGCCCCCTTCTCCCCCTGTGCACGTCTGCCCTCCCCGCTCCTTTCTCAGGCTCTTGTAGAGGGGAGGCTCTGCGCCCGGTGTAGGGCTCTGGGGAACGAGCTCTACTCCCCCACCCCGTCCTGCTCGGAAGTTTCCTTCCCGTGTCATGGGTCTCTAGGGGGAGTGCTGCAATCTTCTTCCCCCGCAAGTAGCCAGCCCGTTGTAGAGGGCCCTGTGGGAGGGCGATCCCTCCCTTTTCTTCCAGGTTCTTTCCAAAACCAACCTCCATATATGACTCCTGGGTGACGGTCCTTAGTTCTGCCTCTTCCCACACCCTTGCACAGCCTTCTGCACTGGGCTGGAAGGAAACTTGTCCTCCTCTGCCTCACCCAAAACCCACACCCTATTGCAAGGCTCTTGGGGAATGGTGTGCCCCCAACCAGTCCTCTGTACAAAGCCCCGAGGTGAGCTTTTCTGCCCTCTTTCATTGATATATCTCTACGATACAGCTCCCTGTATGGGGCCCTGGAGGGGGGACTTAGTGATGCATATATTTCCCCCCACAATGCACAGAATAGAGAACTGATACCCTAATAATCCCTCCCCCTCCAATCTCAAGATGGATGTGGGAAGGAGTTTGTGGTACATGTTTTCTGAACCATCTTTGTACCATCACCATCACCACCCCGCCCCACCTAAGGAGAGGCAATAAATTCCCTTCTCTGCCTTTTAACCTCTTCTTAAGCCCTGAGTCATATACTCACACACCAGCCCACTTTCCTAGTGGAGTGATGGCGGGGTGGCTGTTGCATGTATGTGGCTTTTGAATCATTTTAATAATATAAAGGCTGTAAAATTGGTTAGGTATAGATTTGTGTATAACCGTGTGGTATGCCCAGGGTAGAGGTTATTTGTCAATAATGGTATTTATATAAAATATCTTTAAATTGTTTTGCTATTATATTTACCCAGAAATATTTCAATTTCATAGTGGCAGACTTTAGAAAAAGATACATTTGTTATTTCACTGGTAGTATGGTGGGTTTTGAGTGTGCAGTCCTAATTTACATTGCCTGTACTTTTAACAAGCTCCCTGGACAGTATATCCCCAAAATAAACAGGATGTGAGAGAGGATAAGGAACACTTACAACTAGGTTGATAAACTCAAGCTCCTAATATGTTGAGATCAGGTGGCATTATTATAAAATAACAAAGTTTTTGCTGTTAATGTATCTTGCTGTCTAGTTTCTCCACAAAGGCGATGTGTGTGATTGGGTTATCTCTTCCCAAGCCTCTTATTTTTTTTTTTTTTTAAGCTGATGTTTTGTAAGATCTTTTAATGGGTGTTTGACAGTGTTTTAGTTCATATGCTGCCAAGTTGCTATGATCTACAGAATGGATCAATATGTGAAATCGGGCTCCTCTGCCCATTCACTCTGAACTTCTCTCACCATAGAGTTTTACAGAAGTGGCATAATTGAGTTTGTTTCACATCTACAATATGCAGAGTGCAGAAAAATCTTTAATGGAACATTTTGAGCTGCTACGGGAAAGATTTTGCTTCACAAAATTAGAGATGAAGAGTGAAAGAACACCCAGTTCTGGGTTCACTTCTGGGAAGTTCTTCTACTGGTCTGAGTATTTTGCTTCCTGCAGCATTCCAAACTTGATGTCTGTTGAAAGTCATGTGAATCTGTGACAGTAGGTTTTTTTCTAACCTGTTCTTGAAACATTTGATGTGTCTCAGACCCAGTGCTCAGGAAATAACTTTGACTAATGTATTACAAAGTTGGTCTAATGTTAAGGTTGTGAATTATGACAGCAGAAATATAGAAATTCAGTTGTGGCTGCTGCGTCACTTTTAACTTGCGTCATCCAACTGAAGTTCTTACCCAATAGGTAATATAGGATTATGCTGCAACAGCCACTGTATTTGCAAGCAGTTACTAGATTTGGGCTGTGGAAACAGCCTTGGAAAAGGATGCTCTGGATGGTCATAGCTTTTTTAAGTTGAGCTCTTTTAGTTACCAGCTTGTACTGAATTTGAGCTGGCAGTGATCAAAAGAGACAATCTGATTGCCATTTGACTTTTGTGAAATGAGTTAGTGGTGGGTCATGTTCTAGTTCCTGTGCATGTGTCACTGAAGAACACTAACTGGCACCTTTTGCTGGCTGTCTCAACAGGTCCATTGAATTTAAGTATCAGGTCAGTAGCAGCATGTTGTCTGGGCAGCATGGGGATGTTTGTACAACAAATGTCAGTTGTATCCCTTGTGAAGGGTAAGTAGAGAATTCACTCGCTGGAGTTGACAGCTGTGAGGCTGTCACGCCTCACCAACACTCCAGCAGTGTGTGTGGTCCACTGACCTCAGTCACTTGGGACTTAGGTATGTATGACAGAGTGCTAGCTGTAGCACTCTGGTCACTGTCTCCAGTTGCATCTGCAGCCTTCTGTATGCTGTAGCAACTTTAACCTGTTTCCATGGGAGTTACTGACACGAGGTGGTAATGGCTGGGCTAATGAGGTAATTACTTTAGTAATAGGAATTATTTTTATATATATATAAAATTGGTGGGAACAGGAAGTAAAGAGGCAGCTCAGATGGTGAGCTAGGTGGAAGAGACAAGTGATGTGAAAGGCTTCTCCTGTTGTACACCTGTGCTACTCCTGTCCTATTTTGCAAACAGTCAATTAAAGGTACACATGGTGGAAGAATAACAGTGTGTGTTTTGTGGCTGAGGGACCACAAAACCAGGCTAGGCAGGGGTCCTCACTAGATAGCTCAAGAAGCAGCCTGTGATGGTATGTACGTGCTGCAGAGACTACCATAGTTTTTGTTAGTGTTCTCTACTCTGATATGGATGAAGGCTGGATGTCGTCTGACTCTTTTTGCCTATCATCTGCCTTTGGTACCATTGGCCGTGAGTTAGTTGGGGATATGATTGCAGACCCTAGTAGGAGCAGAAAGTGATTGATTGATTTATAGTAGCTCTCCTCCTTTCTTACTGAAATATCCTGGAGTGTAGTCATGAGCAATGGCTCTTTTGCTGAGACTGCAGTCTTGTGGGGTTTCACCAGTTGCAATTTGTCATCCTCTCCTGTTTTAATGTCACTAAGGGGGTGTTAGAGGGATAAGTAAAAAGCGTTTCAGTATCCCTTAACAGTCAGCTTTACATTTAGATTCCATCTCACCTGGCCAGTGTGGTTCAATAACTTGCTCTAACGTAGTCTAGCGAGGTTCAATTGACCCCTGAAACACTGAGATGATATTTGGAGGCTGAGCAATGTAACTGGAAGAAAACAAGGACATTTCAGGTCAATTTAATACAGTTTTCTTTGTAACCCAAGTCTCTTTTTGGGGCCCAAGTTGCTTCTGGGTGTCCAAATATCAACTGTAGCCATGGTTTTTCTAACCTAATTTGGATGGGAGAATGCACATCTTTTTTTCACATATGGACTTTCATGACAGTCAAAGTATGGACTGTAGCAGAATGGATTACGTTAATGGGTTGTCAATGCAACTTTCCTGTGTATAGCGTCCTTAATCCAAAGATTAATGCATTGTGGTGAGACATGTGTATGTAGCTTTGCCAGTCTGGAGGGATACTGTTACATTTTTCCTGAAATTCTTCCTCCGGTTTAACAGGTCATTAGCCTTATCAGAAGTTTCCAGTGTCTAAATGGTATCAAGCTAACTACTAAATGTCCAGGAGGAGGGTGTAGACCATGTCACTTCATATTGCCCTGAATGAAGCTTAACAGCAATTAACAAACGGACTCATTGGCTCATATTCTTGGACATGGGTGCCTGACCAGGTTGCATTTAGTATAGGGGCAGGATAATGAATGCTACAAGGAGCTCAAAGCAGTAGCGGACATGGCTAGCTTGGCTCACTCTCATTGTAGGTGTGGGAATAGCCATTTGACCCCTGTCTATGTGCTGATGAAGCTAAGTGGGAATCTGTCATCTTCTGCAGGATCAGGAGATCTTTGGTCATTGGTGCCATGTGACTACTAAAACTCAGGCACCTTTTTAGTGGGATAGGAGGGGGCTACACTCAGCTGAGAGCATATAACCATTGCGAAGGAACAAAAATAAACCACAAGAAGACAATCTTTCTGAAATGAAGTACTTCGATATTGTGTGAACATTACAAAACATGATGAGATAATCGGCCCAGCGTTGAGTACTTAGTGGAGCTACTTTGGTTCACCATAAATGATTGCTCAAAAATGGGAAAACATTTGTAAAACATTCAATTTTTCTTGACCAAAAAAATCCTCTCAACACTTTAACCAACTCTGTTTGCTACAAAAACTGTAGCGCATGAGATGTTTTGTCTTTGGCATCCTTCCAAGGAAAAGGGCCCAATCTTATTCTATGCCAGTGTCATAAGAAAAACTCTTGCTTAGAAAATACATGAATAAAGTGAGAAGCCATTCTAGACCAGTTACAATGATGTAAGTATGCCTTGCACCGTGCATACAAATAGGGTCCTCTACATGAAAAAGAGCAAGCTCAAGAAAGAGTTGGGACAAGGGTAGACAGTAAATTTAAATATGAGCTTTGCAATATGAGACTGTGGCAAAGGTATGCATTTAGAAAATAAGTGGTGTATGGGTGGGTGAATGACATGTTCAGTACATAAATATCTTCAAAAGGATCAATAGGAATGAAGAGAATTCACCCTCTGAAGATATCCCAACAAGGAGCAAAAGCCTGAAGCTAAGCAAAGTTTAGGTTTGCCGTTGAGGGAGGCAGTATGGTGTGTAAAGGGGACACTCAGCCATAACAGTAAATGGACAGTGAAACATCACAGTTCTCCAAGAAAATAGACAAGATAAGATTTTAGTGAGATTGCTGCAAGGAGTAGTCCTTCAAAATGCAGGGTGACTTTTTGTAGGCCCCAATATATAACTCTATCAGCTATGTCTAAGGAAATGCTCAAATATTGGCAGGTTTGCCCACTACAAAATAAATGTTACTCCCACTAAAATAAACATATAATAAAGAAGCAAAAAAGGCAAAAAGCCTGATGTCTTTCCATTGCAGTTCACTTTTAAAAGGGGCACCATCTGCTTGATCTCTAACAAATAGAAAAAAAGAGCTAAAATTAATTTCAGGTACTATATCTGCCCCTGAATCCCTATGCTACTTTTTATGATTTTACAGTCACACTTCCATGATTTCTTATTTACATTCTTTTCTTTCTCCCTTTGCTGTAAGAGACTGGTTATAAAGGGGAGACAGTGAAATTGACTGCACACAACCTGCTCTCAAATGCAGAAAGAAATATTTTCCTTAATCCTTCACTAATAGGAATCCTAGGTGTTACTTGTATCAATGGTAGATCAAAAGTTTTTGGACAGATTACTTTTTTAATTGACAGTGTACCTTTTAAAATATGCTGCTTAGGCTTTAAAACCTTTAACCTATCTAGTTTTAAGGCCTTTGGGCAACTAAACTGAAGTTTGTGACTTAAATAATAGGTTTCGTTTTTCCATCATAAGACCCAGCTTGCACATGAAACTAACATGAATTATAAATCAAAGTTGTCTTGTCCCAGAGGTTGGGTACAACTGGGGGCTTCTAGTCCTTGGCACTTGAGTTGAGAAACTGTTGCTTCTTTCTAGGTGGCTACTCTAACTGGGAGTGTCAGTTCTGACTTTTGTGTGAATGTTGATTTGGTGTATAATAGTGGATATGATTTGGAATAGTAGTTGTAATCCAGTATCTGAATTTACAAGTTGTTACTGTCCAAGTGTTGCAAAATGCTTTTATATGTTGGACTCCGTATAAATCAAACCAGGCTTGGGTATTTGTAACGGACTGGACGACCGGGGATGGTCACTCGATAATTGTCCTGTTCTGTTCATTCTCTCTGAAGCATCTGGCACTAGCTGCTGTCAAAAGACCGGATACTAGGCTAGATGGACTTTTGGTCTGACCTAGTATGGCCATTCTTATGTACAAGTAAAATGTCGTTTTCATGGTGGGGTGAGAGCATGGCCCAGAGGATGGGAGGCACAGGGTTGAAAGTTGGGAAACCTGAGTTCTGTCACCAGTTTTACCACTAAATTTGTGTCCTTTGGCAAGTAAATTAACAGCCGTACCTCTTGTTTTTTCCACTTGTAAAATGGAATTATACTCAGTAACTAGATATCCATGGTGCAACTGATTTATAAAGCACCTGTGATTTGAGACCTAATTACTGTTGTGTGGGAAGGAAAGAAACAACTAACTCTTCAGTAAGATCTTGATCCTGCTCCCATTGATGTCAGTGGGAGTCTGGCCATGGATTTCAATGGGAACAGAACTGTATCCTGTTTGCCAAGAAAACATGAACATTTACTACTCCTGCCAGAAAAATCTAGCAAGACAATAATAATGCCATAGGCATAATCTGCAAGTGAGTGGCATATCTGGTACTTATAAATAGTAATCATGAGTCCTAACACCATTCTGTTGTAATGCTGAGCTGCTATAATAGTGGGAGTTATACATCATACAGGGATTTTCTCCTTTTACCATTATCTCTTGCTTTACAACTGAGTTTTCTTCTCTCAGAACAGAGGCCTTTTTGTCTGTCAGAGGAATAGCCTTTCTGTACTGAGTGAAAGTGTTCGAGAATGTGGACTGAGTAGGAGGCTACATCTTATTAAAATTGAGACTGATAAACATTGGCACATGAATGTTATTTTTAAAAACATTTTTGAAAAATAATTTGAATGGCTAGTTGAAATGTCCCTGGGTTAGTTTTAATACCAATGTTTTACTTTATGTTGCTAATTTTAAAAGGACTATTTCTTGGTATATTAAATCACAGGAAAGGGATTACTGTAAACTGACACTTATAAAAAAGCAAACATGTACGGCGACTATCCGAAGACTTTTGGTATCTCTAAACATTTTAAATGTGCATATTTATATAATTATAAATGTAAAACTTCATTATTTTGAAAATAAAACTGTTAGCACATGTTCATGAAATAGTTGTTGAGAATTGCAGTGTACTAGCACCTGTCACAGGAAAGCAGATGCTCAGTAATTACCCTAAATGTTTGCAGTTCTTAGGGAAAAAAATCACCAGGATTGGAAGATAAAACCAATTCTCTCATCTGTAAGTGAAATTTGAGAAGAAATTCAGGAAAAAAATCTCCCTCTCTATTAAACCACCAACCTGTTGAAATTCAACTTGATCACTGTCACCCTCGATTAGTTTGTCATGTGTATACAAGTGTCTGTTAAGTTCTGTGTTTCACTTCAAGTTCAAGGACTGTTTTGTATGATTGTGGTTTAATAAGGAAAAAGTACCCAGTTCTAAGACAGCTGGGGAAGATGAAAAATAATATCCTTTCTGCTCTCTTCTGTAGGTGTAGAGGATGTCCATGATTTATTGAAAAGCCTTTCTGCAAGAAGTCTGAAACAATCTTTGTACAAGGCAAGCTATGAAAATATTGGTTTCAGTGGAACTAGATGACCACTTTTCAAGTGGGCTTAATATACTTATTCTTGTCATTGGCAGGTGTAACTGGTTTTACACATTCCATGACACTAGTCTTAGACAGCTAAGAACACATTCTCTCTCAACAACAGCATTCTACATGAACTATGAAATCTTAAACTGCAAGGGTTAAATTTCTGAGAGACAAGGAACAGGCCTTTCATGATGGCTGGCCCAACACTGTGGATCTCCCTTCTGGAGTGTGATCAGAGATCTTGCCACTTTAAATTTCACTTTTCTCTAGGGCTGTCGATTAATCACAGTTAACTCACGCGATTAACTCAAAATTAATCAAGGTTTAAAAAAAAAATTAGTCACGATTAATTGCACTGTTAAACAATAGAAAACCAATTGAAATTCACCTCATACAAATACCGAAATGCAATTTCTTTATCGTGAAAGTGCAACTTTAAAATGTAGATTTGTTTTGTTACAGAACTGCATTCAAAAAGAAAACAATTTAAAACTTTAGAGCCTACAAATCCACTCATTCCTACTTCTTGTTAAGCCAATCACTCAGACAGGCAAGTTTGTTTACATACAGGAGATAAGGCTGCGGGCTTCTTACTTACAGTGTCATCTGAAAGTGAGAACAGGCATTGGCATGGCACTTTTGTAGCTGGCATTTCAAGGTATTTACGTGCTAGATATGCTAAACATTCATATGCCCCTTCATGCTTTGGCCACCATTCCAGAGGACATGCTTTCATGCTGCTGATACTGATAAAAAATAATAATGCATTAATTAAATTTTGACTGAACTCCTTAGGGGAAAATAGTATGTCTCCTGCTCTGTTTTACCCACATTCTGCCATATATATTCATGTTATAGCAGTCTCAGATGATGACCCAGCACATGTTCATTTTAAGAACACTTTCACAGCAGATTTGACAAAATTCAAAAAAGGTACCAGTGTGAGATTTCTAAAGATAGCTACAGCACTCGACCCAAGGTTTAAGAATCTGAAGTGCCTTCCAAAATCTGAGAGGGATGAGGTGTGGAGCATGCTTTCAGAAGTCTTAAAAGACTCCACTGTGGAAACTACAGAACCCAAACCACCAATAAAAGAAAATCAACCTTTTGTTGGTGGCAGCTGACTTGGATGATGAAAGTGAACATGCGTCGGTCAGTCTGCACTGCTTTGGAGAAGCAAAATAGTTATGTTCATCTACGTTTTTTTAAATTACTAAATGTGAAACACCTAAAATTCTGCTTGACGTGCTACTTTGAGGTATAGTTTTGTAGGCAGAGTATGAGATGAAGTATCTGACTTCAATAAAACATAATTTTAGACTTCTATACCATGCATAATTTAAATCAGTGACATTACCATGCTTACTTGTGTTTTTTTTTCTTAAAGTATTTTAATTTTCCTTCTCTCTCTCTCTCTCTCTCTCACTCACCCTCACCCACCAAAGCTACACAAAGTCAGTCAGGCATAGATAATAGAACGTTGCAGCAAAGTTGAACTTCTCAGAAATCCAAACATAGTAAGTAATATAGATAGGAGAGGAGACCATGCATAAAGTAGTTAACCACCGAACTAGTTTATATGCCACTTACTATTTTCAATCTTTTTGCTATTGAATGCCATAATGTATAGTGGCTGAAAACACAGAGAGAAGTAAGATTTCATACAGTGCACACAGCAAACGAAAACTACTAAATAGCTAACTTGCTCAGTGGTGAAGGATTCCACAGATTTTAAAAAGAAATCTGAGATTCAAAAATTTTGAGGGCTAGGATAACCTCACAGTCCTATCTCGCTTGAATGATTTGGCATCTAAAGATCTTTGACTCTGCTAAAAATTAATTGACAGATGAGAGTTTGGCAATCTGTTCTTTGTCACATTTAAAATGAGAAGTGCAGAAAGCATTCTGACACACTACATATTCAATTAACTGGACAGTGTAGTAAGATCAGTATAGATTAATATGTTGTCCAATAAATCATTAAGTTCACAGGAGTATTTGGTTTTCTAAACTATGGGAGATACTTCATGAAAACTAAATTATAAAGCAGTATTGGTAAGATTAACCTAATGCTAAGAAATGGGATCATAGAATTGGATGCAGTTGACTTTGAGCATATGCCAGGAAAGCAGGGAAATTCAAGAATATGAGAGCTAACTTAAAAGAAGGTTCTTTGTACAGATATGACAGATCTTAACATGTTGAGAAGGAGAATGGGAGAAGATAGTGAAAGATCTGTTTGGACAGCATATTGCAAGATCTTCCAAACAAAGTTTTTAAATTAGAGGCCTTTTTGTTTTAACTTTGGGGAAGTTAGTTCCATCTTCCACCTTATACAAGCTGATGTGCTAAAATATCAAATGTTGACCAAATTATTTCCATGAGTAGTTATTGCCCTTCCACTCATGAGTAGTGAGGTGGTAAAGGGCATCAGCGTTTGTGGAAACGTTAACAGAACCTCTGAGCTGGCTGTGATCACTTTTTTAATATCTGAAAAAATGAATGGATTTTAACTCTCAAAAAATAGTGCCATGAAAATTTGTCATTGCTCCTGACTGTTCTATGTCTCATGCGGAGGTTCATGTGAGTACATTTCCACCTTAACCAGTGGCTTATGGCCTCTTCACCAATTACCTATCATCTGTTCCTATCCACTCTCTGTTATGGTAAACCAAATGTTATCTTAACCTTTTAAGAGTAGTCTTTTGAAATTACTGGTTTAAGGCATATATATATGTATGTTCAGCTTCCAAAGAGTTAATCCTTTGAATGGAAAAACTGTGAGATACAATATATGTAGCTGGACAGATTTACTTTGTGGATGGAGAGGAGAAATGGGTTAGGAGCTGGATTTAATGAAAACTTAACCTGGTTTAGATGAATCTATTGTGGCTTTATCTGGGTAAGTACTTTTAATAATATTTCAGTATTTACATTAATGAAGCTTATTTCAGAGACTGTCATGCTTGCAGACTAAGGCTGTATTCCTCCTCTCTGGAACATTTGGGCATCATCTTGTCTCTTCACGGTTGCTTCCTGCTTTAATAGGAGAGCCAGGCAGTAAGATAGCTCTTTATTTTCATTTTTTCCCATTTCCATTTTTCCTTCAAGAGATAGTGCTATGGAAAACAATAAGCAGCATGCTCTGCGCAGCAACCGTCTCCTCCCTTCCATAGCAGTATCTTTGTTTTCCTTCTGTGCATACAACTGCAACTCCCACCATCTGAAGCTATAGCTGACTCAGCTGTTGATTCTGGTGAATGCACTGCATACACAAACTATGAGACAAAAGAAGAAAGGTATCTTCTCTACAGGAGGGTAAAATGTTCAGTGAGGGTTAAGATCCCACCTTAAGGGATATTGGTCTTGGGCATCAGTGATTTAACCAGGGTTAAGCATGTAGCTCAGTGTTTTTCCCTTGTGTAAGAAATTTGAATTCTCTCACAATTTAAAAAAAAAAAAATGTTGGAGGGAAATTTATGCCCTTGGTTTCACCACATAGCCCCAATAATGTTAGTGGAGCTGCACAGGTACTGTTAAGGGCAGAAAGAAAACTGTCAGATGTCTGGTAAACAGAAAATGTACCATTTTTTACTACCTCGTTGGATTCACTTATTTTTAAAGCACAGTTGTTGATGGTTAGGTTGATTAGGTTAAAAATGAATGCTCTTCTGATGCATTTTCTTGCCTTTCCAGCTCAGAACTTCACATTTCCACTGAGATGCTTAGTTTACCAAATATAGAATGTGTCTCAGCATTAACTAAAAGCTGTTCTGTTTGTCAGATCCTTTGTGGAACAGAGTAACTGGTGGACATACAGAGTAAATGTTCTCATACCCCTTTTTTTTTCTTGTACACATTTCAATGAAAATTACTTGTTTATATCATCCTGTAATTCCACAGCAACAGGTTCCAGTATTATAAACAGTGTGACCTTTAAGTGTGATCACAAGGAAAATAGATAAGATCTATTTTTAAAATGAATCTTTTGACTAAGATTCTACTTCCTTTTGCTGGCAAGAAAAATAACCCATATTGGGTCAGATGATCTCAATTCCACTATTATATGAGGCCTGTTTTTTTCCACTGCCCTGCACAGTCATTTATAACTGTGTAACATTAGTGTGAAATGGGTATAAATTGCCACCATTCTGACCGGTAGCATTTTACACCCACTTCTGGCAGGTGTAACTGATTGCACAAGGTGCAGGCCAATGGAGGGAAAAATTGGCTTATGGCCTTTGACACAAAAACACTAGATTAACTGGGATAGAAAGAGCTGGAGTTGGAGGGAGAATTGTACAAATACTAAATTGCGTCTTAAACGTAAAAACTACATGCATAACATGGGCACTTTTTTCCCAATTAAAAAAGTTCCTAAACATGGAGGAAATATTACAACTGACCAATACAAATGTTGTTCAGTGACTGCTACACTAGTCTAGAAGGTCTCCATAAACTATCCTTGTTCTCCTCCTTTACACAGCTGACTGAACCACAGAGCAATATTTCTTTCCTAAACTTTTGATAAAGGAAAGTTTTCCGCATAAGCTGCAATTTGCCTACTTGCGTGTGTCAGATGGTGGTGATGATAGCATGCAAGGTTCACAAGAAGTAGTGAAGAGCTTGATGAAAACTGCTAGTTAAATCAGCAATATTGATCTTCTCCAAAAGCATCACATAAGTGCAACGCAAGGCTTCTCTTACTGATACTGTTTCATAAGTAACATAAAACTTCAAGCATAGTAAGCACCTGAAGGATAACACCTGCTGTGATCCAGCAGCTGCACCCTCTGATTCAAGTGCTCCGCCAGTATTACTCGACTGCTGAGTCCCCATCTTTGTCAATGAGTGTTGTCAAGAGGACTAGTCAGAACAAAGAGGTGGTGGTTTCCAGCCAGTAGTATAAAGCAAAGAGTTTGCCTGTGACAGTGGTTGCCCTTAGTCATCATGTGCTCTAGTAGAGCTGTTATTGAAGACTCTGCAACCATGAACTCAGATGCTAAAAGCTAAGTCATAGAAATGTGGTATGTATACTGTATAAGAGTGAGAACGTGTCTTCTCAGTTAGTGCCTAGTTTCTTGAGGTGGCATGCTGAGGCAGAAGGGGGGTAGAGGTAGCAGTGGCTCCAGGGATTGGGGAAGCGGAGGGCTCATCAAATGCTTCTTCCCACAACAGAAACGATGGCAAAGTCTGAAGCCCCAAACCAATAAACTAATGCTGCCACAGATGAGATCAACACAGCCACCAGAGCTGGCATACCACTCATAAGAGTGGCAAGGCACCTTGTGAGAGCCACCTCAGCTTTTGAACTTGCTGCCTCATCCCTGGTCTGAAGTAGTCCCACATTATCAACTTTAAGAGAGTGTTGCAAGTCCCATATGTTTCTCCTTGATATGGAGGACTTGGAATATTTTCGGAGATTAAGATTTTAAATGTTTTCTGATGCTAGGTTATAGAATCATAGAATATTAGGATTGGAAGAGACCTCAGGAGGTCATCTAGTCCAATCCCCTGCCCAAAGCAGGACCAACACCAACTAAATCCTTCCAGCCAGGGCTTTGTCAAGCCTGACCTTAAAAACCTCTAAGGAAAGAGATTCCACCACCTCCCTAGGTAACCCAGTGCTTCACCATCCTCCTAGTGAACTAGTGTTTCCCAATATCCAACCTAGACTTCCCCCATGGCAACTTGAGACCATTGCTTCTTGTTCTGTCATCTGCAACCACTGAGAACAGCCTAGCTCCATCCTCTTTGGAACCCCCCTTCAGGTAGTTGAAGGTTGCTATCAAATCCCCCCTCCCTCTTCGCTTCTGCAGACTAAATTACCCCAGTGCATCAGCCTCTCCTTGTCATCCCTTCTGTGTGTGGGGGGGAGGGGGGGAAACTGGACACAATACTCCAGGTGTGGCCTCACCAGTGCCGAATAGAGAGGAATAATCACTTCCCTTGATCTGCTGGCAATGCTCGTACCAATACAGCCCAATATGCCAGTGGCCTTCTTGGCAACAAGGGCACACTGCTGATTCATATCCAGCTTCTCATCCACTGTAATCCCCAGGTCCTTTTCTGCAGAACTGCTGCTTAGCAGTCGGTCCCAAGCCTGTAGATGTGCATGGGTTTCTTCCTTCCTAAGTCCAGGACTCTGCACTTGTCCTTGTTGAACCTAATCAGATTATGTTGGCTTATTATTCTAGAAAGTGTTATTACATGAGTAGTCTAGTATTTTTATAATTGTATTTTGAAAGTGTGTCAAGAAGGATGCAGAGCAAAGGAAAATCTTTTTATGGAATGAGTGTATTTAATCAAAAAATACCTGAGCTTCCTAGATGCAAAGCATTACACCGAAGTTACATTATATCATTTATGGACCAGAGACCCATTATGTTGTGCTCTGTACAGAGGCAGAAAAAGGTGGTCCCTTCCAGGATTAAACCAGACTCAACAGGAAAGGAAGTTGCTTAGTTTTTTCTACAGCATCTGTTCTGGACTATGCAAAGGTGAGTCACTTGTGCTGCTCACAGAGGCTTATGTGCCATTGTTGTGACGGCTTTAATAGCAGTAAATAAGATAATACTGCTACTTAGATTAGTGGTGCTTCCAGCAGTAGTTATCCAAAAAAACAAACAATTCCAAATTTTCTCAGGTGTCACTAGGATACCTGTGCTGTGTGAACTCCAGAATTTTAAGGTCATTTGCCTGTCCTGTAAGGACTCTTAATTGTGTAAAACCTTCCCTACAGTGTGCATTCTCCATATCAGAGACTTTATATATGTAAATTCCTGTGCTTTTGGTTCTCTAGGCTTTGAATCTGCCATTAAATACACAGTGCTCCCATCCCTACTTCTAGCAAAATATGCTACTGTGCTTATGTACAGGCTTAGTAGTTAATCATCCATGGACACTGTTGTGTGCCCGGTGGTCTTTAATTTAACATGTCTAAGCATTTTTTTTTTTGTCTATATTTTTACCCTTTTGTTTTTGTTTGCATTCTTAAGATGTTTCTGGAGGTGGATGTACTCCATACTTTTTATTTAGTGAGCTTCTTTAAATACTAGTACTGCTAACGGGGGTTTGAAATAATCTTGCTTAAACATGCTTTATAACTTGGGAGCTGATATCGGCCAATGCTGACAGGAAGTGGAATTTTATGAGCAAGAGACTAGTCAAGTTGCAGGGTGTGGTTGAATCAGCATGGCAGTGTGGTCTGGACTGTAAAAGAGTATAGGGAAGTAATAGGAGTTGTATGTTTCCAAAGAGTTCCCTAAATATAGAGATGCAAGTCCTTGCTAGTCATTTGGCTTTGCAGAGCGGTGGTCCTTGGTAAATTGCTTTGGACACAATGCTAATAGATCATGAAATGAGAGAGTGTTTATCCTATCTCTCCTGTGTAAGTTGCTTTCAACTCACAAATCTGAATTATTAGCATGAAGAAAACTACTAAAAAACTCCCATGCATGCTAGGCTTATCTAGCCCTGTTTTTGTCTTTAATGTGCTGGAGTGTTACAGTGGTGCCCTAATTTGTTAGCATGTCTGTGAAAGACATCAGGACATCCCTATTTAGCACCAGAGTCATTCTTTGAATCCAGGCTGCTTCCACCCTTCAGGTGAAAGAAATGCATAAGGCCCAGTTCTCTCTTGGGGTATGTCTACATTGCCAAAAAGTGTGTTCTTAGCTTGTGTTAGCTAACTCAGGTTAAAATAGCAGTGAAGATCAGGCAACTTAAACTCAAGTTAGCAGCTTGAGACAGAGCCTGTAGGGGATCCTGGGTTTAGCAGCTCCAGTTCAACGAGAGTTAAATGCTCAGTTTCCTTGTCTTCACTGCTATTTTAACCTGGGTTAGCTAACCTGAATTAACACACTTTCTTAGCAATGTAGACATACCCCTACATGAATAGGGTCTGTTTGTATATAAGATACACCTCTCCCCCGATATAACGCGACCCGATATAACACAAATTTGGATATTACGCAGTAAAGCAGTGCTCCAGAGGGGCAGGGCTGCACGCTCTGGCGGATCAAAGCAAGTTCGATATAACGCAGTTTCACCTATAACATAAGATTTTTTTTTTTTTTTTTTTTTTTTTTTGGGTTCCCGAGGACAGCATTATATCTGGGTAGAGGTGTATGTATGGTGCCATCACCATAGCAAGTGTACCTTTGCCTTATTCTTGCTATGGTTTCTGTATGCTAGTTGTTCGTTATCACTTTGTAAATTACAGAAATAATGCTAAATTAAATGTAGAATAAGAGGCAAGAATATGGCTTGTTTTCATTGTCCTTTGTGAGGTAGCTGGTTTTGTGTCTTTCTACACAAATTTCTTAAGCTGCTTGTCAGTCATAGATGGAGGAAGGTATTCAGAGCCTACTGTTAATCTCATACAGAACTGGAATTTATATTTAATTTTCAATCGTGATCAAATTCCTTCAAATTATGTCTTTGTTCCATAAATATACTTTCTTGGTGCATGTTAGCAAAGACTAGTTTTCACAAATGGAGACATTTTTTCCGTTGCATAATAGAAGCCTGTTCTCTGTAGCAAAAAAGCATAGAATTTTAGCATAAAGAAATTAAGAACTTAAATTTATATTGCATTTAGAAGCATATAAGAGAAGCTAGTTCTTTTCTGTCAGATGCATGTGTGTCTAAAACTTCACTCAACTAGGCTTATGTTAGGGTTACCATATTTCAGCAATCAAAAAAGAGGACGGGAGGAGCCCCGCCCCTGTCCTGCCCTAGCCCCGCCCTTGCCCCACCCATTTCCCATCCCCCTCAGAACCCCCAACCCTCCCCCTGCTCCTTGTCCCCTGACTGCCCCCTCCTGGGTCCCCTGCCCCTAACTGCCCCCCCCCCAAGACTTCACCTCCTAGCTAAGCCTCCCTGCCTCTTGTCCCCTGACTGTCCCCTTCTGAGACCCTCCCCCCCATCCTAACTGGCCACCTAGGACCCTACCCCCTACCTGTGCCCTGACTGCTCCAACCCTTATCCACACCCCCACCCCCAGACAGACCCCTGGGACTCCCAAGCCCCATCCAACCACTCCCCACCCCCTGACAGCCCCCCCCCCCAGAACTCCCGACCCATCTAAACCCCTCTGCTCCCTGTCCCATTGACTGCTCCGATCCCTCTCCCCACGCCTGCCCCCTGACAGCCCCCCCCAGAACTCCCAACCCCCCCCCCCGCTCCTTGTCCCCTGACTGCCCCCTCCTGGGACCCCTGTTCCTAACTGCCCTCCAGAACCCCACCCCCTACCTAAGCCTCCCTGTTCCTTGTCCCCTAACTGCCCCTTCCTAAGACCCCCCCACCCTAACTGCCCCAGGACCCTACCCGTACCCTGACTGCCCAAAACCTTATCCACACACCCCCCAGAAAGCCCCCCCGATCTCCCCACCCCCCCTCCCCCGCCTCTTGACTGCTCCCTCCAGAACCTCCCTGCCCCTTCTCCGACCCTCTGGCTCCCTTGTCGTTGGCCTTCGGTTCGCCTAAGGTCTCTGTGGGAGCTTGCTGAGTCTGAGCCGTTCTCCCAGCACGCTGGGCAGCAGCGGGGGAGGAGCTCCAGACTGCCGGAGGGGAATGCAGGGAGGGAGGGAGTGAGTGAGCTATGCTGCAGGGGGAGGAGGGGGAAGTGGAGGAGGGACTCTCTCTTGCTGTCGGAGCCCCATGTAAGTGGCACCATCCGGCTGCCCTGTTAGCTGCACGTGCTCTGCATGGGGGGGTGGGAGGGAAGTCCGGACATTAACAAATTCCCCCGGACGCTATTTTTAGTTCAAAAATCCGGACATGTCCGGGGGAATCCGGACGAATGGTATCCCTACTTATGTGAACTGTGGTCCTTTCTCCATTTATAGGATTCAGTGGTTAAGTTTTTGTTTCTCTTCAAGAAAAATATTGATTTTTCTTAGAACAGAGTTCACAACACTCTAAACATTCATCAAGTGCACACAACTGAAGTTTATCTGTTATAATATTCTAAATGAAAGCCTTAATCGAATATAAATTTCTGGGTGTTACATAAAAGTGTACAGGCCCAAATGGGGAAATGGAAGTAATCCTAATCCATCTGTCCTTTTTATTCCCAAAAGGATTTAGTGTGAACTGCATAAGTGATTTGGTAACAAGGAAGAGGGCACCATTCAATAACTTGAAATCTGCCTACAAGAAGCACTTAAGTTTGCTTTCCAAACTTGCATATTTAAGTAATAATTGCATGCCCATGTTTCTCCATATTTTTCATGATCAGCAGAAATATGCTACAAAACAGATTTACAAACAAATTTAACTGTCCATGCCATTTTGTAGTGTAATGGTTTCTACACACACACACCTTTGATCTTTAAGCTCAATCAATAAATGAGCGATAAAGCTAGTTTAAAAATAAATACTTGGAGTTTATTGGTTAGCTGTTACCTAAATAAAAACTACCTGAAACCTGCGAATTCAGATCTTGGGAATGTAATGAAAAACTGCTAGTGAAAGTGTGCATCTTTGTTGGGTCTGTTGTGATAGCAAGGGTGAATTATTGCATGAGCATGAACATAATGCATGTGTAATCCTGGTAATTGTGCATGCACTCAGTTTTTAAAATGTGGATTTGAATATCCTAATAATGCTATGATGTTTTTACTAATAGTGTGACAATACCTCTGTCTCTACAGAGAGGGCCTACCTCCGCTGTTTACTGAGGGTTAAGTTTGCAGTAGAGCACTCTTACTCCATAGATTGTAAAACACTAAAATACCACAGGATTTCAACCAGAAGAAATGAACTGTGTAAAAAAGGGAAATCCTCTTGCATGATGGAGTATAATGTTCATCTGATATTCAGAAACACTTCACTAGTGTGTTTTTTTTGTTTTGTGTTTTTTGTTTAAGGCTTTAAAGCAAACCTGTAGAAAACTTGAATTATCCGCACCCCTTTTAGGTAAGATAATTAATAGACCAATGTATGGTGCAAAAGCCTTTAACTGTAAAGTCTGCATCTTGTTTTAATGTGTTCACAACTTCCTATTTAAAAATTTGTGACTCCCTTTCCTGTATATTTTAATACTGTCTCTATAATATCTCATAGTTTTAGATACTTGATTTTTATGCAAGAGGAAAGAGAACTGGAATTCTCGACTATGTGGTGTGTTCTGTAGTGGTGTTCCAAGTGTGAAAATAGTACTGATATTACTAGCATTGATATATTCATAAAGTATTAGGTGTGTTATACCTAGTACTGACAGGATTTTTATCCTGTTAATATTAGGAGTTGTGCAAATCTATTAAACCTAAATGGCTTATTTTAGCCTTCAACGAGTGTACTGCTAGCCTAGTCAATTCAGGGTTGAAGTTATGAGAATAGTTACGTTTGCATGTGCTTAAGCAATAAGTGTAAGGATTTTCATCCTTCAACCTCTGACTTCAGTATTGAGTGGTCAGTCTGAGTGAAAAACTTAGTAAGTCCATAGTCTTTTATGCCACAAGCATTCACTAGACCCTAACATTTGTTGTTTTCAAGGGTTTAACACCAATTTTATTGGAGGGTTTTATTTTTTTTTATATTTTATTCACCCAGAGAGGATAAGAGTATAGCAGTTTGCATTGGTTATTTTCTCTCTCTCTCTCCCTCCCCCCCCCCCTCCACCTGCCTTGTTTGTAACACCCTGATAAAATGAACTGATGTAGTACATTTAAACTAAAGGAAAACTGTTCTGAGGATGCCAGATGGCTCAACAGTGTGATAGCACCTTTTTTTTTTACATTGAGTAGCCTTCATCAAGTGATTTTAATAATGCACCATTTCTCTTGGGTTGTCTTATTTTGCAGAAAGAACGGTTGGTAATAAAGGATGAAATCTAGTACATGTGGAACTACCAATATTTCCATTTTAATACTCAGCCTTAAGAATTTAGGATGCGATTTTCAGATGCTCAGCGTTGGTCTAACACTGCTTCCACTGAAACCAATGGACGTTTTGCTATTGACTTCAATGGAAGGAGAGTTAAGTCAACACTAAGCACTTTTGAAAATAACACCCTTCCAGTATTGGCATCTGCAAGAGCTTATTGGGCAGAAACTCGGGACAGATGGTCCAGATGCAATATTTATATTTGGAGTTTGGCTAAAAAGAATATAATTTGGTTTTTCATGCAGTACCACGAACTTTCAAATAAAAACTTATTTTCTTTATAGAAATGTAGAGAGAGATTGCAGAAAGTCTTGCTGCAAATCCTAGATGGTTTGGCAATGGAAAGTGTGCTCATGTCCATCAATTTCATAATTTAGCTGCTATATATGTATAGTAGCTAACTCTTCTGTGCACGTTACTGAAACTTTGCACTTGCATGTCAAACCAGAGGTCTACAATAGAAATATATGTTCTTAAGCAAATAACTATGAATCAGAACTCTTTCCTTTCAAGACAGGGTCTTCTGAAAGTGCCAGAGAGAAGATTGACTTTACGTTGTCAAATAAGAATGTGAGCCTTTGTAAATGAAATGTTTTAGAAAAAACAGCGGTCAATCTCTAAAGTCCGAGTACCCTGTGGCATTTTACATAACAGTACCATACTGTGAAAACTTAGTAATATAATAGACTTTTAAAAACTTATGAGAGGGAAGTAACCTTTAGAGCTTTTACAGTATGCAAACCAATGAGAGGCTACCGTGAATAAACTAAACTCTAAAATTGCTATTCTAAGCTAGTTTAGAATGTCCTTAGTTCTCAGCAGTACCCACACAATTACCTTTTAAAACTGATGTAAATGTATAACTGTAGGATTTATCACTGTGGAAGAAATAGACAAGTTTGAGGTCAGCAAGCTTGTTACTTATCAGCCCAAAACAGTGCATGCGCAAATCAAAACACTTATGTGGCCATGGTGACTGAAAATGTCTGATTTACACAAGATGAAAATGAAAGTTTCTTGAGGAAAAGTACTTGTATAACAAAACTAATTCACTATGCTTACAGCAAGGTATTTTGAAAGATGTGCGGTAGTCAGTAAGAAACTGATTACAATTCACTACAGAACCAGGTTTCTTTGCTAGGGTGGATTTAAAAAAAAAAAAAAAAAAGCTGAGATTCTTCTGTAAGTGCATGACTTCAGGAGCTAGAGCTTTTAGAAAAAAATACTGCATTTCGCGAGACTCAGGTAAACATGGAAGTTATGTTGGCAGGAGTGGAAGATTGGAGAATATTTTATATTTTGGAACTAATGTTCAAATAACCATTGTTCAAACTAAAATTTTGTGCAGGACACAATTGTAATGTAAACAGCATATTTGTCAAACAGACTAAGTGTTGCTAAAGAATTGTCCAGGTAGTAGGTTTTATAAAAGCTACTGTTCCCTTCATTCATGACCTTGACATCACTCTACTATAGACTAGAACCAAGACTATAACAGGCTTCAAAAAAGAACTAGATAAGTTCATGGAGGACAGGTCGATCAATAGCTATTAGCCAGTATGGGCAGTGTTGGTGTCCCTACCCTCTGTTTGCCAGAAGCTGGGAATGGGCGACAGGGGATGGATCACTTGATTACCTGCTCTTTTCATTCCATCTGAAGCACCTGGCATTGGCCACTGTCAGAAGACAGGATACTGGCATAGATGAACCTTTGATCTGACCCAGTATGGCCGTTCTTGTGTTCTTACTCAGTTTCCATGTCAGCATTTAAAATACTTCATTTCATAAATTGCATAGAGTGCCAGCAGTAGCAAAAAATGTATGTGGATTCAGCAGTCAGTTTTGCAGCGAATAAAGAACAAGCAAAGTCCATACCACAAAGATGTGATTCCTCACTTGATGATTTTGCATATATTCAGCAACAGTGGCAAATGATCAGAGAAGAATCTCATATTACATGGTCAGTTTAGACTCCAAGCTCTGTGGAGCAGGGACCATACCTTTGCTCCATCAATGCCTCATATGCATCTGGTGGTACTGTATACACAAACATTGGAAAGACATCTGTGTAGAGTAGACACTTTATCGTACTCATTACCATAGTGATAGTGCCTTTATAAACTTATATTGCTTGTTTAAACATATTTTTAGCACCCCCCTCCTTTTCCTTATGCTGAATGTTGTTTTGAGAGGTTTTTTTTTTTTTTAATTTGTATTATAAATACATTAGTGGAGAACTTAGCAATGAATGCACTAAACTTAATCTTGCCTAGTAAAGCCCCTGATGGGAGACTCTGACCATTTGGAGTGTTGTGACTTGTTGCTAAGTTTTAAAATGGTGTGTCAAGAGTAGTGAACTGAAACCTGTGATAACCTTAACTCCTACACCTCTTGTGCAAAAGGCTTGTGATTTACATTATTTTTAAAACGCTTTCCTGTAGTGTTACCGTCTAAGCTGAACAATATTAAATCAGCTGTGATCACA
The DNA here is from genome assembly GCF_027887155.1 of Malaclemys terrapin pileata. Classification (NCBI taxonomy): domain Eukaryota; kingdom Metazoa; phylum Chordata; order Testudines; family Emydidae; genus Malaclemys; species Malaclemys terrapin. The sequence continues at coordinate 16,436,805 of NC_071516.1, read as the reverse complement.
CAAATTTTAAAACAAAGTAAAATATCACCTGTCCTGGTATTTGAACATCTTTTCTGCTGTTTTAAGGTGCAATGTTATAAAATAACTGTACTAGTTTAAGAACTTGGAAAACATTTTGGCATTTAATTTGAGATTTAGCGTTTGTGTAAAGAGTTTACAAGTTTCCTGATGCTGTCAAGTCAGAAGCAAGTTAGCATTAAAAATAAATTCACAACATATTTTTACTAGTCTTGGTTAGCTAATGGCATATTTGGCTTTTAATATTTTACACACAGACTTATCAAAACCAGCTTCTATAAATCGTGTGTGTGTGTGTGTACTGTCCCACATGTTCAACTATATTAGGTCTTTGAATTTTTACAAATTAAGTATAGTTGTAACATGCCTTAGTGATGTGCAGAAGAGAATATCCTAAAACTTCTTTACTTTCCAGAAGTCATGCATAGCTGCAACCTGAATCTGGCAACTTTTGAATATCTAGTTCAGTGGTTCTCAACCCACAGGCTGCTTGTGGCCCAGTCCGCACACAGCTGCAGTCCATGTGACATCCTCAGGGCCATACAGGGTCGGTCGGTCTGTCTGTCTCTCTCACACAAACACAGACTCTGTGGATCTGGCCCATGTAACATATAAAGAGCTGCATATGCGGCCCACAGTGGTGAATAGGTTGAGAACCACTGATCTAGTTGAAGTGTGTGTGACTTAAACTCCAATCCTCATAATAGGCCGCAAAGTAGGTATTATCTCTTTTATAGAATATGGCAGGTGTGATTTGACCAGCTTCCAAAAAGTGAATAGGCATTGGGTACAGAGGTCAGTAGTTACAGATTAATCATGTGCTCAACACACTAGACTGCACCCCTCTGTAATGGTCAGAGTGGACTTCTAGGGCAGCCCCAGGAAACAAGGTATTCAAAGGACAAAGCAGTTCTGACTCCCACGAGTAGTAATCCTTTTGTTTTTGCTTGTTTGGATTCTCATGTAAGGGCACCTAAAATCTTAAAGAAGTGCACCTCTTAGGCTCTCCCTGACCCCTCCCCACCCCATCCCCCAGGCACTTCAAAGGAAACATTTCCAGCCCTGACTTCCAGACATCCTTTTCATTTTCTACTCTGACAGCCAGTGCCAAGGACAATCCTGTTCTATAACCTTAATGGTCAGGGGAAGGAAGAAAATAAAATCTAAAGCTCTTATTTTTCCCAAGGGACCTAGGAATACACATCCTACAAGAGCCAAAAAGGACTCCAAGAAATGCTTCTCCTTCTACTGACAGAAGAAGGGTACAATTATTCTTGCACAGCTGTCAACCAAAGGGAGCATTCCCACAGTTGCTAGATTCCTAAAGTAATGGTGATCAAAATTTCCTTCTCCCATGTCACAAACTCAATCACAGAATTAATGACAATAACAGATGAAAGTCTATCTAACTGAAGAGCACAAATGGTGCCAACAGGAACTCAGGAGCATCAGTTGGCCGTAGTCACAGGTGATTTGGTGAACTGATGCATTCAGGAGCCTCATGATACCATGGTAAAGCCTTTTGTGAACCGGCAAAATTAGAAGAAAGATCACTGTTGCGTCATAAGAGTTATTTTGACTTGGCAGAAAGATGCGCTCCTCCCCACCCCCTTCCAGTTTCATAGCAAGGAACTCAGATTGCTGAACCATCAACGTTCTAATCAGATTTGACCCTAGTAACAGTGTATCCCAAAAGTTGACATTCAGGTGTCAAGGAACAGCTATATAATATAGCAATATGTTTATACTTCAAGTGTAATGTATTTATAAGTCCAGCACAGAGATACTTAATGTGTGGTTTTTTTACCTCTTAAAACTTACTAGACTATTTAATTTTTGGGATATGAGTTATATGCTGAAATTTATACTAAAATTCTGTAACGGTCTGAATAAATGTACAAGCTCATGTGCACACACATGTACTGCCTGTGTCCTCTTGGCATGCAAACTACAATGAAGCGTATTATAAACAGGAATAAAATTCAGTCAGTGATAGACAGGTTTCAGCATGCAGGGCTTTGACTACCTTTCTGTGGAATGGAGTAGTATAACTTCCTTTACTCATTGCAATAGCTACGAACTGTTGATTCCAGGAAGTACTAGAAGAGTAAATTGAATCAGATTGATAAACTAACTGATAAATAATATGGACATAAAGAACTGAAAACGAAAAGGATGTCTGGAAGTCAGGGCTGGGAATGTTTCCTTTGAAATATATGCTGAAGTTGCTTGTGTTTGTGTTTTTTGTTTTTAATGACTTAAAACACATTTTAGAAATGTTCTTGAAGCATTTGCAACCATTTACTCAAGACAGTGTTTGGCTGTTATGTAGTTAAACTGCTGTGCTACTTGATTAAAAGACAAGCATACTTTCCAGGAAAAGGTGAAAGGACACAGATACCACAGATCAGTTTCGTTTGCCATTCTCCGAATTTCAGGCAGATATTCTAGTGTGAAATGAAATCTTTATACTGAGGCTTGAGAAACAGTAAAATACAAGGCTTCAGTCTGTTTCATTAAGCACACTGAGTTTAAGAGTGCAATATGTTGTATTTGAGGGCAAAAGATGAGACCACAAAGCTAATTCTCTGGATCTGATTGCCTTGAAGCCTCTTACTAGGTTTCATTTTATCACTTAATTTGAGGATATCAACATCTGTAATTGATTGAGAGCTGGAGTTATTGTCACTCTTTCAAATATTGGCAAGTCCAGTCAATGTATATATTCATGCATCACAGATTTTAAAATTGGGAGAGTGGCTGCATACCCATGTAAAGGCATGTTGTTCAGCTGGGAAGTTTCTGGAAATGTTCAGATAAAAAAAGAAGAGGCAAGACTCTTCAGTATTCCTGCCTTACTTACAGGTGAGAGTCCACAATGTTACTGCAGAGAGGTTCCTCAGTTGAAGAGGCTGAGTGCAGAGATGGTATGGAACCAGCTCCCAGGAATCTATTTGGAGCCAAAATATCAACTGAGGGAACAAGGCACATTTGTCTTACTGTCATAGATATGCCAGGGCTATTTTAAATTCCAAAACAATAATGCAAAAACCCAGGTTTCCATGGTTTAACTTTGCAATATGCAGGTAAGCAGAGGGCTGCAATTGCAATTTTAGGCAATTGCTATGTCATTTGGGAAGATGTGATTCAAAAACAGTAAAGGGCAACTAGCTTGGCCCCCCATCTGCAGGATTTTCCAAGGTGGAGGAGCCAACTTACCAGGATGGAAACCTTGGCAAACCACTGTAGAGCAAAGGATTTAAAGCAGTGATACTCAGACTGAGGCTTGTGAGCCGCAAGTGGCTTTCTAATGTCTCCCCTGTGGCTCTTTGCAGCTCATGATTTTAAAACACGATGTGATTTAATTAACAACCAATCAGGATGCTTTTACTATGCTAACAAATTGTAGTTGATAAAATAAGAGTTGGTCAGTCATTTCGCTATGAGAATAAAATTATATAGAGTTGCCAATTCTGGTTGGACGCATTCCTGGAGGTTTCATCATGACATATTTATTTAAAGATTACTCTTTAATTTCTAGAGACTCCAGCACACTCCTGGAAGGTTGACAACCCTATATATATATAATATATAATAATATATACAATAAAAATAATAAATGAAACCATGAATTCACACTACTGTGGCTCTTTAGGGTAATATTGATTGCTAATTTGGCTCCTAAACCACTGAGGTCACTGGTTTAAAGAAAGGAGTAAGGTGAAGGAAACTTGCAGCAGGTCTCCAGGGTATTGCTATGTGACCTAGTGACTGTTTTAAATGCTGCATGCCAATAATGAGGAGCCTTTACAGGAAACTGGGGACATGCTAATTATTCCCCTAATGAAATGAAATAAAATAAAATAAAAAAAAGTGTTGCAACCCCAGAACAGAGTTTCTATGCTAATGTCACAATTCTACACTCCTTTGTGAGATAACCTAGAAAAGTCTCACAACTGGCTTTACGAATAACACATTCAACTGTGAGTTTGTCTACACTGCTCCTTACCCTGGTTTGGTCTTGTGCTGTCAAGCCGAAAATAGCAGTGTAGACATTCCCACTTGGACTGGAGCTCAGGCTCCAAGACCCACCCCCCCTCCCTGGGTTTCAGAGCCCAAATAGTCATGTCTGCACCGCTATTTTTAGCCATGTACTGGGAGCCTGAGTCAGTTGACCCCAGGCTCTGAAACTCGCTGCAGTGTGTTCTTTTTTTTTTTTTTTTACAGGGTTATACATACCTTTTATCTTGCATGTAACCTAATGCTTGCGTTAGATCTTTACTGTTTGTGTATCTGTAAAGTACTGTGTACACCTAAAACTTAGGTAAGTTGCATGTGAAAGGGGAAGACTGCTCATGAAACAGGATTTAGTTACTGTGCTTGTGTTCATTTACAGGAACCCTTTTGTGGTTCAAAGTCTTGTATGTAGTGGTTTCAATATACTGAAATCAATTACAAGAAATCAGACTAGAGTGATTCATTTTCTGCATATTGATTTCTGCCCAAGGTGAAACTTGTGCCTTTAACAAAACATAAGTGATTCCTTTATTTTTTTCATCTTCGCACAGTCCCTTCAGGGGGTTTCTTAAATTTCTTTGTGATCAAGTCTTGTAAAAGTATGAGACTAGAATCCAAACAGAAATGGTAAAGTAATTCCTATAATGTTAACTTAAATTACAGCTAGTTCATGTGCACATGGAATGAGCATACTCCATGCTTTTTTTGTGTGTGTATCTAGGCCAGAATTTTCAAAAGGACTCCGCGCCCAGAATCCGGTCCAGATTTTGAGAATAGTTCAGCATCCTCTTAGGTACCAAAATAAATGGCCAGATTTTTGGGGACCATCAAAGCTCACCACCTTCTATACTCAGCACAAGCTGAATTTCTTTGGCCTTGCCTTCTCTATCAAACATGTGGCAATGGGTAAGCAAAAGAAAACTTGTACAACATTGCAAAACAAAACAGTCCACACACTTCTCCCCTAGGGAGAACATGAGAGAAATAGCACAGATTTTAGTCATGTTGCTCAATGCATTTCTGGAATGCACTCAGCGACGGAGTTCAGTGCAAGAACCCAGATAGAATAGAATTTCAAAACAGCTCAGTGCTTATTGTGTGGTGGTCTTGTTTTCATGAATCAAACGCAGTCCAAACACTTGAAATACCTTGAAATATTCTTTGCACCAAAAATTGAAAGTAGTTTGCTTACACTGTTACAGTTTCAGGTTTGCTTCAGTGTGATGAAAGATCAGTTTTGAGGCTACTCATGTGTCTTATTATAGGAAAAGCTTTTGTTCTTAAGCTGTAAAGAACCTAGGAACTGAAACTATGGCTATATTGACCACAAATACATGAAGTGATTTTTTTTATTCTTGTGAACTTATTTTCTGTTTGAGTTATAGGCAATACCAATAACCCTCTCCTCTTTGGAAAAAAGTAAATGGTTGGTTGAGTATGCACAAGAGAATAGATTTGATAAAAGCAGTGTCAATTCATATGAAATAAACTTAAGACGGGTAAAACATTTAGTTTCTAGGTTTTTAAAAAGTTATCCACTCTTAGTGCTGTTTCAGAGTAGAACAGATAGCCCCAACATATTTAAGAAATTAGATCTCTCCTTTAATTCAGAACAAGGCAGCAGATGTGACAATTTGTGGCTCCTTCTATAGATTTCAGAAATGACTTGTCTATTAAAGCGTATACTAACTTCTTTTCTGTAATTCAGTTGCTTTTGAAACAGTTTTCATTCCATAAAGTTTGACACCTGCAATTCACATTTCTTATGACAATATACATTTAACCTAGTTTGTTGGCAGTGCATTATCAATAGAAGCTTTGAGGAAAAACAACTCTTTCCATTAACTTTGGTGGGTTTTGGATTAAGCCCATACTTCAGAGTGTTGGTGCTCTGTTTATTCTGTTATTTCTGTTGCTAAAAACTGGTCCCTGGCTGCTGCAAACTCTGGTGCATTTGAATATACAGTTAGAGGTTTCTTCTTTTTATTATTCTTTTGAGTATAAAAGGAAGATGTAGGTAAGTGAGATTTTTATATTTAAAGAGAATTTTTAAATAGTTGGAGATTCTTGCTAGCATTGTTTAATGTAAACCGATTAGTGGCGAAGTCTATGCACAGGACCAAATCAAGCATTTTTTCAACTTTGCAATCTCCTGCCCTTGCGCTAGAACAATCCTTGAAACTATTTGAACAAGATTATCATATCTCTAACCTTTAAAGAGACCATATTCTATGTAGTCCACTATATAGCTTTATAATGTGAGGATGAAATTTTTCAGGATTTATAAATAGTCTTCTAATACTCAAAATTTGGATGTCTTTTGCATTCAATACTGTAAGGCTGTAGTCCGGTTCTAGAAAGTTTAGACCTATGTAGGATAACTTAAAGCATTTGAATTCCAAGTTTTGAAAATGTATAATAGAAAAATCACTAGAGACCTCCATTGTGTATTAGATTTTTGAATTAGCAAACAAAATACTACGTCCCAAGACGTACCTTTGACAAAACAAGTGAACCATGTAGTTTCGTTTTGGTAGGTTGGTAGTGTTCTGGTAAGCGTATTTGGAACCTCGCTGTGCCAGGTAAGCTTTGCTGAGAAACGGAGTATGACTGGGTTAGTTGTGCCAAAATTTTTGCAGAGTGAGAACTAAGATTCCAGTACGCTTTACTGAAAATCAGGCTCATTCTCTTTAGTATTGGATACAGTTGTGCAAAACACTTATTTTATTTGCATTTTGAAACATCACCATCCTGCTAATTTGAAAAGGCTTGTGCATTTTTTCTAGGTTTCTGATATCAAAAATATCGTCTGCTCAATTTTTCACAAATACTGAGTTCCTGCAGAGCTAGTGAGGGGGAGCAGTCCTGCTTTGTCAGGTTTTTAAAATGATCACTTGGTCTCATATTTCTCAGCTAATTTTTTTTTTATTTATTTTTAAAGGATAATTAACTATTTGATTTAAAAACTAAAATCGGTTTGTCCCAGGGCTTAAATTCAGCCGGAGCAGAGCTCTGGTCAATATTTCTGAGCCCTGGTCGCTCCTCTTCTTTCCCTGCTCCTCCCCTGGTGGGCCTGAAACCCAGAGACTGGAGCCCTGAACTGGAGGTTTTTAATAGCATGGGGGTTGGGGAAGCAGCTTTGGGAAATAATCTAAGAATTTAAATCCTGGTTTGTCCCAAACTATTATCTATGTATATATAATACATCAGTCCAGCCCCTCCCTCCCCACCCCCTTCCCCCCGGAAGCTGTGAGCAGAATCCATGAGGTCCGCAAAGCATGGCTGGCATTAGACTCGCTAGGGCCCAGGACAGAAAGACAAAGCCCCACCACACGGGACTGCAACCCGGGCCCCGAGCTCCACCATTCGTGGCTGAAGGTGAAGCCTGAGCAACTTAGCATTGTGGTGCCCCTTTTGGTGTGGAGCCTCAGGCAGTTACCCTACTTGCCACCCCCTAATGCAGGCCTTGGCTTTTCTGTGCAGAAAAACAGTTGTGGCACAGCTGGGCCGTGGAGCTTTTATAGCATGTTGGGGGGGCCTCAGAAGGAAAAAGGTTGAGAACCCATGTTCTATACCATTTTAAACATATTGTAAAATATTAAAGGTACAGTAGAGTCTTGCACTCTAATTTCTATTTTCCCTTAACCCTTTAAGGTTAATTTCATGTGTATAAAACATATTTCAGTGCAAAGTGTGTGTGTGTGTGTGTGTATATATATATATATATATATATATATATATATATACACACACATAAAAAAATAATGATCGTGGGTGAATACAAAAGATGAAGTCACTCCACAGTTCCCCTTCCATCAATTATGTTATCAGAACCTCTCCACTGAATTGCATCTCTGTATTCATTCCACGGCCATCTACTGTTCTGTTATAGCCCATACACAATGAGAGTCCTAGCTCTGGAAAGATTACTATCTTGATGATTGTACTCTGAGTGTGCAGCCAGAGCCATCTGGTTTCACTGTCTTAAAGGGTGTGGGAGAAGCCTCTTGTCAGGTGCTTAGTATTTTTTTTCTCAAGCATTTTTCACAAAAATATTTAGATTTGCCAAAAGGCTACATATGTTATCATGTCCTTGTATAAGTAACAATGAAGACAGTCAGTAAGAAGTTGAGACTGTCACTTGTCAGTCCAGGAGTTAAAATATTATGTAGCAGCTCTCTTGAAATGTCATCCTATAAAAGGTTGACATGTCCTAAGGGTCAGGGAGAATGAAATAAGTTTTAGTTCATATAAAAACGCATGTTAGTGGAATCCAAACACCATTGTGCAAAAATTGCAAAAACTAAATTTTCTTTCAAAAACTGCATCTGAATTTGCTCTACAAACTAATGCAGAAACTCCTTCAGAAACTAAATAGACATCTGGATTTTCAAATGTACCCACTAAACTAGAGACGAGCCTGAGCCAAAATACTGGATCTGAAAACCTCCAATCATTGGGGAAATTAAGATCTGTATCTGATCCTCACGATTCATTTCCCTTCTCTAAACTGCATAGGAGGTGAATTAACTTACTTATATCTCGACGCTCTAGTAAGACTGTGGTTTGTTTCCTGGCACTGATTCTTGCTTGATATTGTAAATAGTAAAAGCTTTTCCTCTGCAAAAATACTTGTCAAAGAGCCATTTTGTTTTTCAGTCTCCACCTCCAATATTTTTCCCTCACACTCATTTCAGGAGCAGTGAAGAGAGTTGTTGAATAGGAAACAAAGTTGTGCAAGTGAGGAAGAGGGGAGAAGCAAGATGTTGGTTTTTTTTTTTTTTTTTAAATATAGATGCTCCTGTTTTAGTTTTGTTTCCTGTTCAGCTATCACGTTATGAGCCTTTTGAACTATCTTAACAATGTATTCCTGCCACCTATTGTGAACTTACGTTCTTAGTCTTAGTTTTCATGTTTTAACCTTCTAATTTATTTAAATTTTGAAGACATGCATATAACTTTTAGCCTAATATTAGACCTTCGTTGATGTTGTCTTTTAAAAACAGAGAGAGCCTTCACTACGAGTGATCAAAACCACAATTGATTTAAAAAAAAAAAGCTTGAAAAGTTAGAAATACAAAAGGTTGTAATATGTAAGGACTGACAAATTGTCAGATCCTCAGCTGGTGTAAAATCCACATAGCTCCACTGACTTCAGTTCTACAAATTTTTTTCTTTTGCTTAACATATTTACATACAGAAAACATTTAAGCGTTCATAGTTTCCAAGGCCAGAAGGGACCAGTGTGATTATCTAGTCTGACTACCTGTATAACACAGGCCACAGAACTTTCCCAAAATAATTCCTATTAGAACTAGAGTAGAGCACGTCTTTTAGAAAAATATCCCATTTTGATTTTAAAATTACCGGTAATGGAAAATCTGCCAAAATCTTTGGTAAATTGTTCCAATGGTTAATTACCCTCACTGTTAAAAAACTGTTCCTTATTTCCAGTCTGAATTTGTCTATCTTCCACTTGTAGGCATTGGGTCTTGTTAGACTTTTGTCCACTAGATTGAAGAGCCCATTATGAAATATCTGTTCCCTGTGAAGATACTTGGATTGTGATCAAGTCTCTCCTTTACCTTCTCTTTAAGATAAATAGAATCTTGTTTGGGTGGCAAAATCAAACACTTGAAGGTTAGGAAATGCCAGTTTTAGGGTAGCTCACATACCTTTAATTCTACCCTCATTTTAAAGTTGCGCATTTAGGGTTGTGTGTGATGTGTTTTTAACTTCCAATCATATATTGGGCTCCTATACAGCTAGTGTCTTTCAATAGAAACTAGTTAGTCCTGTTTTCCCCCTTCTTGCCCTTGCTACCTAGAGGTTCCCAAATGGCAACTTATAAATCTTGGCCCAAATGTTTAAATTTGTGTGGATAAGTGCATACCCAAATGATCAGAATTCAGAATGTGTATTCAGATGAACTAATTACCTAATTTACACAGTCCTTGGTGTAGAAGAGTGGACTCACTGCTAGAGTGAATCCTTAAAGCACAAGTGTGGTGTAGTAGCTCTCCAGTCTAGCACCCCTTGCCAAGAGTCATGCCAGTCCCTCAGTGGTCCACCTCTTCTCATGGCTCGTGCTTTAGTTGCACGCCTTTCAGGCTGACAAAGTCTAGCATAAATCAGTCAATAATACCCTGGTCCTTCCATCTAATCTGTTGCCCTTGGGTTTTGGAATCTTCTGTCAAAGTTTCTAGCAGTCCATATCTTAAGGGCTTCCCATCACCTTAGCAGTCACTGGTAGGGGAACCCAGGTACATCCTCTACACTACACCCTCTTGCTGCCACCTCCCTGGACTTCCTCCGATGAAGCCTGTCCCTGGGCTTTTCTCCTCACTCTGTGTAAGAGCTTCTTGTTCCTTACGGATCTCGCCACTCCGTATTATCAGAAGTGTAACTTCAGAGTTTTTCCTTGCAGCCCCTTTCTACTTCATGTGTCCTCTGTTTATAGCACCACCCAGCCCCTTCACAGGTGGGTTCCATCATTAATTAGGCCAGGCCCCCATTAACCCATTCACCACATGTGTGGGGTAGTCACCCTATCACAGTAGGCAATACAGGTTTTGCAAATTACAATCCTCTAAATTTTGGGTCTACTTTTTTTTTTTTTTTTTTAACCAGTTGCACCTTGTTCGTGGTGCAAACAAAGCCCTAGCTTAGGGATGTCTGATTGCTAGGATAATCAAAATGGGTATAGGTTTCTTTAAAGCCCTTTCCTACGTGCTGACATAATTTAATGGCACGTTCCAGCCTAGTTCACGCATTCTGGTGGCTGTGCGTTTCAGCAACCACAGCCAACTGACTGTAGACATGGAAGTGCTGCTTATACTCCATCACTACACCTGTTTCAAATTGCCCACATAGTACTGAATCAGCAAGGGGCTTTCTAGGAAAACCATGTTGCAGGTCTGTGATTACAATTTCTTAACCTCATAGGGCAATCACTTGCTCAGCCAGCCTTACACAGACCTCTTGAGAAATGCAAGTACACCCCCCGCAGGCTTACTTAGTTCCCAGATGTATGAACAAGCAAATCTCCATAACCAATGTCCTAGAAAGTGGTGTGAACATTATATTCAATTGTACAACTTCTACAGATTGTCAGGCTTTAGTTCATGAATCTGGGTGGAATTTTATAAGCTGTGTTTATACAGGTCAGGTTAGATGATCATAATGGTTTCTTCTGGCCTTAATAGCTATAAATGAATGAATGAACCGCTTGCATATGTGGTCCAAAACAACATCCCTAAAGAATTTTACATCAGGTCTATTGAAGTCTGGTTAACAAGTTTATTAGGCAGGTGGCTGCATAGAACGGGGAAGCCACTCCTGTTGCCCCAACTGGTTGAATGTCAGTTTCATCCAGTGTGTTCCTGAATGCTGTATCAGAATAATTCACTTCATATTCTGGCTCACCAGTGTTCTCTTTAGAGAAGGACCAGGGTCACTGATGCTCAGTTCTGCAAAATCCTGCCTTTTCCCTTTGAGCCTGGAAAGGTTTTCCCCTCAATTAATCCAGCTGTTTGTTTCTGCAGGACCCCTCAATATTTGTTTCTCTTGTGGTCTCAGGAGGGAAAAGCTTTGTAATTGTGTGAAGTCACCTAGCAAAGGAACATTCCAAAGAGCAACAGCTTTCCCTTGACTTCTAATTGTGACTTATTTTATTGTGCCGCCGTTCTTCGTAGCACCTGTATCAGTAAATGGAGATTAGGAAATTGATTATTTAAGTAAAATTCATTCATTTTAAGATTAGTGTTGTGCTGATAACTAAAAGCATTAAGGAAACCTTAAATGTTAAATATGTGATTATTTTAGTGTACACCAGACTATGGTTCACTGTAGCTGCAATCATAGGGCAGGAGTCGGCAACCTCTGGCACGCGGCTCGCCAGGGTGCTTACCCTGACAGGCCGGGCCAGTTTGTTTACCTGCTGTGTCTGCAGGTTTGGCCGATCGCGGCTCCCACTGGCCGCGGTTCGTCGCTCCAGGCTAATGAGGGCTGCGGTAAGTGGCGCAGGCCGAGAGATGTGCTGGCTGTGGCTTCCCGCCACCCCCATTGGCCTGGAGCTGCAAACTGCGGCCAGTGGGAGCCACGATCGGCCGAACCTGCGGACGTGGCAGGTAAACAAACTGGCCCAGCCCGCCAGGGTAAGCACCCTGGAGAGGCGCGTGCCAGAGGCTGCCGACCCCTGTCATAGAGTCTTGGCAACTGCTGTTTCCCAGAGATAGACAGGCAGTGAGTAACAATATAACATAGGACCTCTTATCCTATGCTACGCTGAAATTCTTTTCCCTAAGGGTTTATGGGTAAATAGCTTGATTAATGGGTAAAATGAAAAATATATCTACAGACTTAGTCAGATGCAGACCATTGAAGTCAGTGGGCTTTGGATCAAGCCTTTCTTTCTCCCCTCTCAAACGGTAATGAGTTGTAAATACTGACACATGAATGCTTGCAAGGAGGTGATGTTCACCATGTGATTATGAATACAATGTACCTGAATGGTTGCTGACAGATCCACAAAGGTACGTAGGCTCCTAACTTGAAATCCGTGGAAGCTAGGACCCTATGTGAATGTGGAACTTAATTTTTCTGTGGCTCAGTTTCCTGCCTATAAAATAAGGATGCATGTAAAGCACTCTTGATATATTCTGATGAAGGGCACTATAGAAGTTGGCCTCAAACTAAAATGCAAAAGCAGAACTTGGTTATACATAGTGACTTAGTTCAATGTTTGGGGCTACATAGCTTTATGGTATTTTGTAAAGCTGCTAATGGTATTGGGGGGCCAGAAATACTGATCTGACCAAGGTGTGCTCAGCTTGAGGAGGAAGGGGAAAGTTGACTCTAAATGACTTTTCCACTTATCAAGTCCTGGGGCCCATTTGGCCCCTAACATGGCTGAGAGCAGCTCTCCCCTCTTGAAAAGCACAGAAAGAGCTTTAACTTTTACCTGTATCATTACGATAGATCTAGATCAGAAATGGGCAGAAAAACATTGATTTGTCTCATCTGAAGTACAGCATTTCAACAGACTTCCTCTTCCCAAGCTACAAGTTACTGCCCTGAAATATCTGTGGTGGGTACAGGACTTAAACCCATGAGGTGAGTGCTATCAAATGAGTCATACTCAAAACCAGAAGATTTTACTTCAGAAAACTGACTTTCAGTTCTAATTCTCCTTAAGTTTTATAATGCATGACATTTTAAATTGTGTTATGCTTCCCTTATAAATGATAGCCACACTGTAGAGGCACCATATGAATGTAATTCAAGAAAGTGTTAATAATCCTTATCAATCCCTGTATTCATCTACAAGCCTTTCATTTATTATACTGACATTGACTTTGAGTCACTCTGACATGACACTTGCATGTGAATTTTTGAATGAGTACCTTTTTCTTTTCCTATGTAGATTATACTACCATAGGACTGACACGTTTTGAAATTACCGATTTGGCAACTGGTCTCTGACAGTGGCCAATACCAGAAGCTTCAGAGGAAGGTGCAAGAAACCCCAGAATGGACAATTTTATGTAATAACTTTGCCAGCAGAGGGCTTTTTTCTTTTAATAATGCCCTCCACTGAGGGCATCTGATTAAGTCACTTCATGTTCTGTGGGACTTCTCGTTACCATTGGCTGCACAAAAAGCTGCCATTGCAAAAAAAAACAAACAAAAAGAACCACCACCCACTACCATCAGACACATGTCAGATGAAGGCACCTCTTTCAGAAATAAAGCTTAGCTCCTGAGATCTATGCATTCATGACTTGCAAGATTGACTGACTATTTTATGCAATGTTCTATATTTAGAATGAAGCCCCATGGACTAATTGAGGGTTTTTTTAGGACAACAATTAGCATCACCGGTCCCTATGAACACTTCACTGCGGTGCTCCATTCACTGCACTGGCTCCCCATTTAGTGTAGAATCCAGTTCGAAGTAAGGACAGACTTTGAAAGCTCTCCAGGGGTTTCTCGAGCTACCTGAGAAAGTATCCCCCTCCGTGACAGTGATTTACCACAACAGGTATGTCTACACTGCAGTTAGACATGTGCGGCAGACCCAATCCCGCTGGCTCAGGCTTAAGGGCCTTTTAATTACGGTGTCGACATTTGGGCTGCAGCCTGAACCCAAATATCTGAGCTGCAATTAAACAGCCCTTAAGCCTGAGACCCATGAGTCTGAGTCAGCTGGCGTGGGCCAGCCAGGGGTATAGACATACCCAATCAGGCAAAACAAGAGCGCCTACTAACTTCCTGCCTTCAGATCTAAATAGCAAACTCATCTGTTTGACCTAACTTTCCTATGATAGTATTCTTTCTTAAGGCAATGCAAATTTAGCATATTTTCCTACCTTGGGGATTGAAAAGAGATCACTGCCTATATTAAGGCTTTGTCTTCATTATGCACCTTTTAATGACACCGCTGTGCCACTACAGCCGTGCCACTAAAAGGCATGCAGTGTAGCTGCTGTTTGTCGGCAGGAGAGAGCTCTCCTGCTGACAACAAACTTCGACCCGCAACGTGCGGCAGCAGCTTTGTTGTTTGTGTAGGATTTTTTCCTATATTTATGAATATTCTTATAGTCTATATCAATGTCTAACACTTTTTAACCTTATTGAACACTTGGCTTCAGTGGTATTTGTGGCAATGAGCTCTTGGAGTATCATTTATCAGTTATTAAAGTTCCTTTGTGTGACTGAAGCATCATTGTAATTCTTCTATAAAATGTAAAAAGAGCTGATGTTAGCAGTTTAGATCCTTAGGAACCAGTATTGGTTTACAGTGGCACAAGGCAGGTTAGTGCCTCTGCTTTATATATTGGATTGAATTAATAAAACCATATAGATTTTTTTTTTTTTTGCTTACATTACATGTTGATTTCTTTGCATATGGACCTTGTCTTTTTCTTTACCCTACTCTGTGGGGAGTAGATTTAGAAAACCTTTTTTTGCCATTCTCTTTTTGGTCTTGATACTTTAATTTGGACATGGTAGCAAAAACACTAAAATAAAAAATGACCAGTTTATGAATAGGTGTTTGTAAGTTGCAGGGGCTTCATGTTCCTGGGATGTTGTACTGTTGAAGTTGAGATTACATTCACCATACTGGCATCTTACATTCTCCATCAGAAGTATAGGCAGCCATGTGTTAAGTTATAAAAAGATAGCAGCTGATGACAAGGCCTATTCAGCAGGGAGCTATTTCAGATCACTGTACTAATTTGGGGCAAGTAGTTGTAAAATATAACTCATCACGCAATATAGTCTGTACAGCATACTCCGAGATTGCTGCTAAATCTATGGGGAGGAGTAGGAAAGGAGGGGAAGGAATTGAATGCTTGCAGTTGGCAGGCCACTTTGGACAAAAACATTCTTATGATTTAGCACTTCTCTGTATACCTAAGGTTACTTCTGTGCAAAATCATAGAGTACCAGTCTGATTTGGTCCAAATTCGAAGGGTCAGATCCTCAGCTAGCATAAATTGATGTTTACTCTGCTGATGTCAGGGAGCTACACCAGTTTAACCAGCTGAGGATATGATCCTAAAAATGTAAATTTCTTAAAATTTAGTTTAATTTGCTTAACCAAATAATCAGTGTCTCAAATTCAACCCTACTGGAAAGGGATGAATTTGCCCTAATATCTTTAGTATTTTTGGATGGCCTTTGAGCCATGCTAAACTGCATTTTACACACACAAAAGATGTCTGTGTTGGGACTCCTTAAATTTCATTGTAATAGCTAAATCTGAATTCTGCAGTGAGTGCATTTCCTGCAGTTTTCATTCAGATTTTGTTCCAGCGTGGTGGGGGGGAGTAGAGAAATCTACCTTGGTCCTGGTAACAACATTCATACAGGTTGTACTCTTATGCAGCATACAATATCCATGTCTGCCCGATTTCTATAAATAAGGGTTTATGTTTAAGTTGGGCAGTATTTTGCTTCTTTATTTGTTCTGAGTTTCTCTCAGAGGCTTGAGCTGTTAGACGCATCTGAAAAAAGGCTGGAGGAAGAGCTGGATGGTTCTGTCAGCATTAGCTTGGGGAATGGCATCCTTGCTTTTACGTAGAGTATGCACGGAGTACAAAGAACCCCTTTTGTCATTTGCAGCTCCAGAACAGCTTGCGGATGACTCGAGATAAGGATCCAAATTAACTTAACTAGACATGACTGCAGTTTTGGGCTGTTAATACAGACTTATGAAATGGTGATGTGTAGAATACTAAATGACAGATGGATTGTTACAGATAGAAAGATGGTTAGAAATGGCTTAGTGAACTCTTTGATGTGTAGCTGAGTGCGATGAATAACTTAGTGGAAATATTTATGTAATGCCATATTCTTTACAATTCTGTACATCAGGTAAAATATGTTAGACATTGTGCTTTTAGACGAAGTGTTGCAGTACTTCCTTTGTGAAAAGCTGATAGCATATTAGCATAGCCAACAATGAGTCAGTGTCTTGCACTCCAAGAAATAATCTTACCTCAGTATTTAATCTAAAACTGAAAACATTTGTTCTAAACAGTTGCTGTCCAAAACCCTCAAGCAAATTAAAATGCCATGATAAGCAGACACTTGCAGGTAACTACAAAATAAAATAAAATCAACAACCCCTCCCTCCCAGACACACTGAACTGTAAGTTTTTCTTGCAAACTGCTGGCAGGTTTAAATTTCTTAATTTCTTTTGTTCTAGGATATCAGGCATGAAGCCAGTGACTTTCCATGTAAAGTGGCCAAACATCCCAGAAACAAAAACCGAAACAGGTACAGAGATGTCAGCCCCTGTAAGTATCCTTTCTTCACAATTATTTGTAACAGTCTCCTGACCTCTAAGAATTTGTCTCCAGAAGGCATTTGGTTGTATATTTTGAATGGATGGCTACACATCCATGACTGAAATCTTGTCATTAATATACTTAATGACATAAGATATATCACAGTACACCATAGTATGGTATGTTATGGGATTACACTTCAGCAGTATGCAGTAGCTGCAGTATTCATGGACAGAAGTCTTTGCGGGAAAGCAGTTGTCTCATGGTCAAATCCCTGGGGACAGAAAAGAATAGGTAGGATAGCACATCTGCTATCAATATTAAATGTACAGTTATCCTCTCCATTACTGTAAATACATGTGTGTAATATAATATGTGTATAGCATGCTCCCAGTTAATATAGGATGTTTGTAGCTGTACAGAGACGGGAGGAATCTTGCCAAAACAATATAATTGGAAGTTAGTTTGAGAGGGGGAAAAAAAGAAAGAAAACAACCAAGCTAGCTTTTAACTTAGTCACTTCAGAAACTCTGGTCTCCTTGTTTTCCTAATATATAAAGTTTCATTAACAGATATTCAGCCCTCTAAGTCTCTTCTCCCTGCACAGAGTGGGTCATGATTGGGCTTCTGATTTTCAGTCTTAACTGATAAGCACTGAGAAAACACCCTAATACAAAAAATGCAATCAGTGTTTATTGGATAAACACCAGAAATGGTTACTTGTACGCAGACTGGTAATGTGGATTACATGGGTGTAAATATAAAAGCACACTAATTTCTTGCACAATAATTGGTCCTGCTGGTGTTCATTAGAGGTTCCCTAGTACACTTTAGTATATTGCTGTTTGAAAGAGTACTATATTAAAATACACTAGGGAACATTGCAAAGAGATTACTCATTATAGTATATACTGTTTTGAGTAATGTATAGAAGGCCCCCAAAAACTCCAACTTGGACATTTACAAAATTCAAATGATATCATTTAATTTTTTCAGGATTTATTTTAATAAACGCAATAAACCAAAAACCCTAATCATGATGCACCTTTGTGACTTCTTTCCCCTCATCCCAAGTGTATATTAATTATGTCCTCTGTTTTGCGAGACAAGGTGGGTGAGGCAATATATTTTATTGGACCAGCTTCTGTTGGTGAGAGAGACAAGCTTTTGAGCTACACAGAGCTCTTTTTCAGGTCTGGGAAATGGACTCTGTGTCACAGCTACATACGAGGTGGAACAGGTTGTTTAGCATAAGTAGTTAACACTGCTTAGAAGAAACGTAAAGAACAGTAGCGATGTATGCTGCAATCATAGGATTCCTGTACATATTGCAGCTGAACAGATATTTCCAGATAATGGCTAAAATTCAGTTGAGCCTTTCAAGAAATTCAATGGGAACTAAAATGTTGCACATAGCTTTGCTTACTGATCAGTTTCAGGAGTCTTATTGTTTTCTTGCTGACAATTGTTGATTTTGTTTTACTTTAGATGGTATTGCTTCCAATAAGTTTGGTTTTCCTGTAAAATGTGGAAATTCTTATGCATTGGGGGAATCATAAATACTGCAGGCTTTGGAACAAACAGAAGTGCAGTAAAATAAGCATCAAGTAATTTTTGTTCAGTAGGTGGGGTAGATAGATTAGGGAAATTTTCAGAATGTAGGACCTATAAGGAGAGGTTAAGGTTTCCATTTGGTGATTAACCTAATACAGGCAACTTTGTTCAAATTTATCTTTTATCCAGATTTTAAAGAACTGATTTTCACAAAGACCTGCAAAAACATGCATACAGTTGGGTAATTAGTTTGTACATGCTAATTGCATGTACAAGCAGTAACTTGATATATAAATCTGTGTGCATAATTATCCAGTTTGCACATACAGTTGTGATCATTGCATGTGCAAAATACTCCACACTTCACAACTTTTTTTAATTGGGCCCTAATTGTGTTACAACAATAAAATAGTACTAATTATTGTCTGTTCCCAGTACAGCAAGTACAAAGAACTTTTCATTCAGAAACAATCCTTTATTGTTACTATTTCACTTTTTTTGTTCTTTTAGAAAGTTACATTTTTGGTCCTAGCATTTGATGAAATTGTCCATGGATCATAACAGATGCATGAAGGCATTAACCTGTGTTTTCTGATTGATTGTCTGTGCTACAGTTGACCACAGTCGAATTAAGCTAACCAAAGGTGACAATGACTATATCAATGCCAGCTTGATAAAAATGGAAGAGGCCCAAAGGAGCTACATCCTTACCCAGGTAACTACTGGAAAAAAAAAACCCTGCAAAATAGCTGATTGATAGGGTAAAATGATTCTTTCTCAAACTAACACCTCCAAGAGTTTTTGTTAAACATGATTTTTGCAAATAGTGTATTGTCACTTGAACTGCGTATCAGCACTGGCTCTAATAGTTCATTCTGACTTTCTTGTATTTTTAGTCTAACTTTTTATCCCCATCCACACTAGGAAAGTAGTGTGTAGTGTAACACATTTTTAAATACAAGTAAAATTTTGGCTCCACTGAAGTCTATTGGAATTTCACTATTGACTTTAATGGGACCAGGATTTGGCCTGACCTGTTTTCCTAGACATTGCCTCAGTACAGTTTCCAGATCTGCCTTTGGATTAAATGAAGGCTCTTTCGTTAGATAATAGTGCATCTGTCTCGCCACTTGAGAGACAGCATCCTTTAGATGTCAAACTTAAGTCTGTTGGACTCTAAACCCAGCTAGTGGTAAATCCTGATTATCCAGATCTCTTAAGGGACATCTGAAACCTCAGGGTAAGTGGAGTTTGGCAGGAAATGAAACTTGTATCTCAAATCCAAAATCCACATAGTAACATGTCCATGTTTCTAATAAATCAGACAGTAAGCACACATTCACAAAATCTCACAAATTAACTTCACATTACTTTAGTTATTGTTTTAACTTGAGAGTTCAAAAATTCCTCACGATTTAAGACTCCACCACCGTTATTACACCTCAAACTAATTTCTGTTTTTTATGCAAATACTTGGGATAGCCTTATTCATTAGGAAATGAGAAGTCAGGTGCTCTGACCATTCTCTTTCTAAATCCTTTCATCGAGAGTTTGACATTTAGGCTGTATTTGCCAGTTCGCCATCCCTTTGGATAACTTGTCATGTTCCTTTACCCAACACTATTACAAGGAATATTAACTGTAAATGCCTATATTCTTAAGTGTAGTACCAGTTAATATTCTGGTTTTGCAATATTTATATTTGAAATTGCATCCTGCATATACAGGCTATCCTCTTTGTATTTCTTTTTTAAATGAATGTTTCACCGATTAAACTGGAAAATTACAAGCTAAAGAACAGTGTAGAGAGGGACGTTCTGCCAATGGTGCAAACCTTTATTAGTACTATATTTGCGGGAGGATAACATAAGTACGGCCATACTGTGTCAGACCAAAGGTCCATCTAGCCAGTATCCTGTCTTCTGACAGTGGCTAAAGCCAGGTGCTTCACAGGGGAATGAACAGAACAGACAATCATCATGTGTGTGTTTAAAATTCATGGTGTTTTGAACAATCTAAATTAGTTGAAGCAGCTGGCATGGTAAATATTGTTGAAGACCGTGGAATCTATAGAATGTTACTTACATAATCCTTGCCAATATTGAAAGAGAGTCTAAATATAGTTGAATGGATGAAATTTACCTCTGAGCATAGGCCAGCGCAAAAATCTATGCGGAAGTCCAATTAAGCCCTATTATCAGTGCTGGCTCTGTGAATTTCACCCATTAAGACAGCTTCACACGTATAGAAAATAATGCAAATCTGAATACCAAGGATTTGAAAGTGTATTGTAAACACAGTTGATATGAAGCAGTCCATGACTGTTAAACTGAATTGGACTGAAACTGTATAAAGATACACAAAGGATTTTCCTTTTGTCATCTGTATACTCATAGTTATAAAATATAGTTATACTTTTAAGGACTATTAAAATCCTCAGTCCTCAAACAGCAGCACGTTCCTGGACATGTGACTCTAGTAAAAGATCCTTCCTATAACTTTTAATATAGCTGCCTCAACACAGCAATGTAGTTCTCCACTAGCTGAGATTTAAAAGTGTGTAGTTCATCCACTGAGTAGGCTATATCACCAACGTACTATTTAGAAGTAGTGAGGAGTCTCACCTTCTAGTTTAAACCTTCGTCAGGTCAGGCTGTTGGGAGCTATTTTCTCTTGTAAGTTTATTTTAAAAATAGAGAGGCAGGAAAAGTGTAGAAAAACAGATTTGAGAGAGTTTTTTAATATAAAAAATAGCACGATTGAGTTACATTTCCTGTGAATCTAAACTTCTGCATCTTTGTATGTAATCAGTCTGATTACACCTTGCTAGCATGACTTGTTAGTTGCTAACTCTAAGCCTGTGCCAGAATTCTTGTTTGCCTTAATGTTGTTTAGACAATGAGATTTATGGTTCAGTTCCCTGGGAACAGTTGTCTGTAATGTTTGTGTGTGTTTAAAAAAAAAACAAAAACAAAAAAACCCCACTATGCTTATTAGATGACGGTAAACTGGGATTAATATTTTTTTAGCAGAAGTCAAGAGCATCTTGTTTTCAGAAAATCAGCACCAATCTGTAGTACAGAAGTAAACTTTTTTTTAGAAAACATGAGTTAGGATCTGTGATGTCCTAGGAAATGAGGAAAAACAATTGTGGATACAGATCTACTTGTTTTATTATTCAGGGCAAGGAAGTAAGAGGTACGCTTAGCTGATAGCTTATATCGGTTCTAACCCAATATTTCTTTAATCAGTTTAAAATGAGGCCACTGAGAATCTAGTTATGCTTTTCAAGGACCATGCCACATTATTTTGTCTTTGAGCCATGTGAGAAATCACAGCTGCACAATTTTGTTAGTCTAGGTTATCAAAAAACAAACAAAAAACCAACAACCTAAGAGGATGTTTGGTGGTGGTGGTATATCTCCCCACTATATAGATTAACAGAGAGATTAGGGGTAAAGGAAAATCTTGACACATAAGAGAAGGTGCTTTGAAAGTAGATAGCTTTGGGATCTAATGAAGAGGACTACCCCTTAAAGAACAATTGATAGAGGAGCTATTAAAGAAGACTAATAAATTTTGTATAGTGTTTGAGCAGTCCAAAATAGTTGGCTCATTTTTTGACCGACCATTGTTTGGCAGGCCTCAGTCAGTAACTTTGGCACATTATTACTAGCAAGTTCTTTATTACCTGTAATATGTACTTACTGTCAATCACGGTGGCCCCAGTTCTGCAAACTACTTACTCTTAAATCCTGTTGACTGGGTCAGAGTGAGATTATTTCCCCCATTAGATTCCTTTTTTGCCCTTTCTGAGCAAATTCTTTGTTTTTTCACTCCCAGTTCCCTTCTTGCAAATACTCTTCCTATTTTCTGTGGGGAAACTTAAGCTGGTGACTTCATAGTTGAAAAATGGAACTTAAAGTTATTGTATTGCATTTCAGACACTTAAAATGAGAAGTTACTTGCATGCATTAGGCTGTAAAGTTAGGGTACAGTGCTCCAATCTATTTCCACAGAAAATGTTGCTTACTTTAGAAGATTCTCTGTCTTTGCAGGGTCCTCTGCCAAATACTTGTGGTCACTTTTGGGAGATGGTTTGGGAACAGAAAAGCCGTGGTGTTGTCATGCTCAACAGAGTGATGGAAAAAGGATCAGTAAGTATATGAGTGTTTTTTAGCTGTGTGTATTTAAAAACAAATAAATAACCAAAACATAATGGTAGCAGAAAGATGCATGTACAGAATTTTGTCCAACAAAGCATATCTAAGATTCAGAAGCTGAGTATCTGAAAATGGATCTTGGTTAACTCTGAGGGATATGTGGAAATTATCCAGTTCAGAATAACAGATTGTAATTTCTTTTGAATTCAGCTAAACTAAGGGCTGAGTGCAACTAGATGTTTGTGTAGTTCCTCTTTGTTAATGGCTGGAGACTGGGGCCCTGATTCCCATTTATATTAAGACCCTTTACATTACTTTGGCACTATCCAGGGGCCTTAAAAATAGTTGTAAGATCTTTGGGGCAGTAAATTAATCTACAGTCTCAATCTAAAGGCAGACAAAATATACAGAAAGAAGAGCAATGTATAAAGAAACTGATCAGGGTGATGTTAGATAACTTCTTATTTCCAGGCTTCTTTCAAATTCTCCTGCTCCACTCCTTCTGATCTGCATATTTCCTGTGCTAATCAATTCACTCCTGTCCCCTACATACCTACATTTCCCCATAGCTTGGGACAGGGAATGAGGGGAGTTAGACACAGGGAATAATCACCAGAAATATCTGGAAATCCACCAACCATCTCTGTACGTATTGGCCACTTGTCCTCCTGTGGTGTAAAAGGGGTTCATCCCTTCTGGTAAGCAGGTGGGGGCACAGGCTCTATTAATAGCTCTTACCACTTCTTATCCACTGCATGAGTGAGCGGAAGGGGTGCTTAGCTCCATGGCAAATGGTGGGGGACATCCAGCCCTAGGCCCAGGACTTGTTCTGCACCCAGGGGCTCAGGAGAAGTTACCATAGTTTGCTTGTTAATGGAAGCTGCCATACTGTGATCACAGTAGTGGGTCTGCCAATGGAGCAGATTTGGTTAAAAGGTCATTGAAGATTGAATAGAACTGTACACTGAGATTTTTTTTTTTTAGTTCCTTCGCTGACAGGCCATTTCAGAGGAGGGTAAGTGGGCATGTTGTGTCCACTAATGGGGATCTAGTGTTGTACACTTGCGGGCATCAGGAAAACAGTTGTGCAGTGAGCTGTGTTCTAACTCTGGCCTTGATTTTAGTTTTTTGCTTTTTTAGTAAAGGAAATAGTGAATTGTAACCTTCAATGGGGATTTGCAGTAATTCTGTTTTAATCATCCTTCCCTCTCCAACCACTCACACTCACTCACACTCTCTCTCTCTCTCTCTCTCTCTCTCTCTCTCTCTTCCCTTCCTCCCCCCCCCCCCTTTACTTTGAACAAAGCAAAGAATTATCAAGATTCCTTAGGGCAGAGGGCTAATACTTCTCAACAAACATCAGTGAGAGATTTTCAGTGGAACGCCACAACATGTTATTTGCAGAGCCATTTGGTGCAGAAATTAGATATGAAGCTAACTGCTCTCTTCTAAGATTTAATTTAAAAAAAATTGCAGAAGATTGTAATAAATCCTTGCTTCATATTGTCATCCCACTCCGTATTTAACCAGTGTTAGAAGCATTGTAGGCCTTGATAATTTGTCCTGAGATTCCTTCACAGTCTACAAATAAAATGCCATTTGTAAAATGTTGTCTAACTTCCCTGAGAGGCAAAATCCTCTTTTCGTCCCAACTCCCGTTACACACACGACAGCTCTCTCACATTTTATTACCATCCCATCATAATTTACTTTTCATTGGTAATAAACTATGTAATAACCAGTTTTCTTATTTCAACCTTGTTCCACTCCAAATTAAGGCCACTTTATTTACAATTTAATATAAGAAGCATTAGCCATGTGCAGTAATCTATTTCCTCTGCAAACATAGATTTGGAACACTGATCAAAATCCTGTTTCTGAGGAGCTGTGTTAAATTCTGAAAAGTAGCAGTTTAGTTGTCAATATTCATAATATCCATATAGGTCTAGAGGTCAGAGACATGGTTGCAGACTTTATGTATACTGCTATCAAGATCCCTTAGTGTCATTTCCCCTTTGTACAGAGCAAAATGCACTACTTGTATTTTTGGCCGACTCATTTAAGTTTCTAGCATGTCAACAGTTTATTGGTGCAGACCTTCGGTTTCCTGGAAAATTATTACTGAGAAAATTACTATGTACAGTCAGAAGCTAGGTACAGGAATTCTTTGCAGACTCCTTTTTTATCTCAATTAAAGTTTTATAACTTTTAAACTATGCCATTTAGGCTCACAGTGGTCTCAAGACTTTTTTCCTTTTGTGGGGAGTGAATGGATACCCCAAAATCTCATCTGACATTTTAACTTCCAAATTAGTAATGCTGTAACTTTCTATATGTAGAATATTATGGATTCTATAAATAAGCTTTCACACGTACATTGTGCTATCTTTTATTAACTCTTATTTTCTTATAGTAATACCCTCCCTTGAGATGTTCAATCCAACTTCATCTTATATGCCTGTTGGTTGCAAAGTGAAACTGCCTAAAATCATGATCTCTGAAGTTCTTCTGAGCCCCCAAGTTTTTAAATGTATAGGATCCAATTGAATCTTTTCATACTATATGGACTACTGATGCAGGGTCCAAATAAAAATATTGGGGTGCTTCTTACTAGATTCCAGGGGGGCTGTTCTGACTTACAGCAGCTTTGCACAGCCCCTGATCCCTCCCCAGCCCGGGCACACCCCTGTGCCCCAGGGGATGAGTAGAAGGGCTACATCCACCCTAAGCCACAGTTGTGCTCTGGGAATTTTCCAGGGGTGCAGTGAGGGTCAGCCTCTGGGCCTTTGTGTGAAAGATACCAAAATGTGCTGAGGTAGTACTTGCATAATGTATAGGAAGCAGGAGGTCCTCCTGCAAGAACTAGCCTTTCTTTTTAGAAATGCATGTTTGAATTTATTGCAATATACTAGACCTCAGGACTCCTTAGTGCCACATTAATATATGTAATTAATAACCACTTAAAAAATGCTGCATTAAAGAACACTCCTCTTTCCTCACCTTTAACATAGACCCAAGTGACTAGTGCTTGTCTTCTGTTTGCTTTTTTAGATAAAATGTGCCCAGTACTGGCCACAGAAAGAGGAGAAAGAAATGCTCTTTGAGGATACAGACTTAAAGTTAACCTTGATTTCTGAAGATATAAAATCATATTACACAGTACGACAGCTAGAATTGGAAAACCTTACCGTAAGTATGGAACGCATACCAGTCAAATAGTGTTGTCCTTGAATTCCCCATCAGTGAGCTGTATTTCCTCATCCTGGTTTGTAAAGGCTCAGAGTACAGAGACTGGATGCTGAAATTGGGTAACATGCCCATCAGTGACTTAGGAGGTTCTCAATGTGTTAGCATTGCTCTGGTCTGTGAATGCCAATGCAGTTTGCTCTAGACTGTACTGGTTGTGGGGATAAACACTTTTCAGCCTTTGATTTTCCCCAACAACATAGAAGTTAAACTCCAGGGTGTAAAGAATCAATATGTATTAACATTTATAAGGTTAACTGTTGTAATTCAAAACATAATTTGAATGAATGGATATTACATTGTGAAGTCTTCAGCATTATCTTATCTACAGTGACAGCTACTTTTAGGGTATGTGTAGTTACACACTGCAATGAAAAGCAGGCTGCATCCAAACTGTGGTGTGTATATATGTGGGAGTGAAAGAGGCTGGCCGGGGAGAGACGACAGGGAGCTGCCAGAGCCTTTTCCCACTGCTAGACTCTTTCGTTGCTTTGCAGAAAGGCTCTGCCAGCAGGGAGGCAGTGGGCCACTACTCCGCTACAGACAGCAGTGTAGATAGAGGAGGCTCTGCTCTGGGAGGGTAGAGCCCTGTAGAGGTTTTGGAGTGTCTTCACTCTGTTCATCTAAGCAGTGCCTCACTATCTACACTGCTGTTTATACCCATGCTAGGGGAACATGCAGTGTATGAACTCACTGCTGCAAGTATAGACCTCGACTTAGTTTCAATGTGGAACGTTAGGGCAGTGTTACCTGTATAACATCACTGTGTAAAAGTCCAGCACCTCTGTACAGGACTGTCTGAAATAATTACTCTTCCAAACACTCAGCCATTACCAATTTGCTAATGAATGTATACATGGAGCTTTTTAAAAACCATCTTCTGAAAATAGACCTTCTCTTGGAATTTGTCTCCTTATCGTCCTTCCTACGCTGACTTAAATCTTCACCTTTTCACACTGAAAACCTTCAGCAAGGGAATCAGCAGTCTTCCTCACCTAGGGCTTGTCTTCACTACCAGGTTAAATCGATCTAAGTTATGCTACTCCAGCTACATGAGTAACATAGCTGGAGTTGGTGTAGCTTAGATCGATTTACCCTGGTGTCTTCAGTGCTCTGCGTCAACAGGAGACGCTCTCTGGTTGACTTACCTTACTCTTCTTGGAGAGGTAGAGTACCGGGGTCGACCAGAGAGTGCTCTGCCATCAATTTCGCAGGCCTTCACTAGACCCGCTAAATCGACACCCAGCAGCATTAGTCCCTGATCCTGCAATGAGCTGTGCGCAGGTGGAACTCTGCCCACATGGAGCCCCACTGAGGCTCAAGCCCTTAGTTGCTAAAAGGGGACCCTCTGTAACCGTTTATTTTTGGCGGTGACAAAATAAAACGTTACAGTGGGGGCAGTGGGAAACAGTGCAAAGCAATGCTGGGAATACACTACACACATGGATAAATACAGCAGAGAGGAGCCCTAGCAGAATCCTTCAGAGCAGAGGGAGGGGCAGAGCACTGAAACTGTGCTGCAGGAGATTGGCTAAAGGGGCAGCTGCAGTGAGCACGTCTAATCAAAACGAACATCTGCATCTAGTTAAAATCAAAGTCCACAGAGCATCCCAGACCTGTGTTGGAGCAGGTGCATGTGGACAGGTAGTGAACGCCAAATACATTTTAGTGACCTGCTAATTTCAGTTCTACTTTGCTCTTTCCAGTTTGCCTTTTTAGTTAGCTTTTTAAAACCTAGTACTGCCTGTTATTGGGAGAAAATACTGCTCCACCTCACCGAATATCTCTAATCTCTCTTAAAGATTTAGCACCTTGCTTCTATGCTCCCTCTTGCCAGGAAGCTGAAAATAGGACCATTGTCAGGTACAAATTTCACTAGCCAAACTATACTAGTAAGAAGTCGGCAGTTGTCAGAAAAACATCCCAGGTTACAGTGTCTGCAGCAGACAAACTTCAAAAGGTTTGGTTCAAGATTTCAGGAGGCTGTGAGCATCAGTCTTAACACTTCTGAGATTGCTTTCAGCTTAGTAGAGGTGGTTGGTTGTGAAGAAAAAAACTGTGCTAATATAAGGTCCCTGCTTTGGACAAGTCTGAGCTGCTCTTGCAAATTGAGGTACCTCATTTTCCAAAGAGTTCAGCCAGCCCATCTACTGGAAGGCTGTAGTGCCCATTTTATATGGGGATAAAATGAACATCTGAGCTATAAACGTTAAAATTACTCTGTATAATTTAGTTTTATCTAGTGTCCTTTCAAAACATCACAAGGCTTTTATGGTGAGAGAATTATTTGTAAATTATATGGGTCCTTAGACATTCGGTTCAGCAGCTCTTAAACGCAGAATGGGAAAACGTCATAGGAAAATGGATTGGGTTAGATTAAAGGAAAGCAGCAAATGAGCAAGCAAGTATTCTTGCTGAACGATTAAAGAATGGAGACTGGAAGGATACAGCAATAGAATGGTGAGTAGGGTTTAGTCCATCGTAAATGTAAAAGGAATCCTTTTCAAGGTAAGATTTGAAAAGATAAAGCAGTGTGGCATGAATTCGATATGGGGCAGTACAAATGAAATCCTGCCCCTTTCCTTAGGAATTGTAGAAAGTAAATGTGTATATTTGTAGTATCAAGTCTGATCTTGGAAATCCCTTTGAATGGAATATACTAGGAAAATTGGTCACTTACTAGGAATATGAACATGTGATGAGTGGTATTCTCCCTCTGGTTAGTATATTATTGTGCTTGAATACTCTTTAAATCATATCTAGAGATTCTTATAGCTTGGAAACATTATATTTTACAGGCACAAGAAACTAGAGAAATTCTGCACTTTCACTATACCACATGGCCTGACTTTGGAGTCCCAGAATCTCCTGCTTCGTTCCTCAACTTCCTGTTCAAAGTGAGAGAGTCTGGCTCACTGAGTCCTGAGCACGGACCCATTGTGGTGCATTGCAGTGCAGGAATTGGAAGATCGGGAACTTTTTGTTTGGTTGATACATGTCTTCTACTGGTAAGAACCACTTACTCTAGATGGGAATAAGGAGTGAGTTACAACTTTGTGTAGTTACTTCTGGGAATTCCTTATTTGAAGCCTGTGCAAGCCATGGCGCCTTTCATGAATTGTGGTATAGTGACACACATTCCTCTGAGACATTTGTCTCTTACTCAACTTTTACTTTTGTCTTCAGTAATATATTTTCATTTTAAAGCTAAAGCAAACTGAGCTTTGAATGGGCCATTGTGGGAGTATGAAAGAAACTATCACTGGTTCCAGCTGGAGTGACTCGCAAAGTTAGGCTTTGTCTTCCCTACTAAGAAAAGTGGTCCTTGCCTAATTTACCTTGAGGTAAAACTAAAGTGCCTGTTTTGTACTTTGGGGATAGCTCACGTGCATTAGTTATCCTGAAATAAAACTGTATCTCTATTTTTAAGCAGCGAAGGCCTGATAGAAGGTCCCACATGTTACCTTCATCCCCATACCCGTTAATATGGGAACAGTTTGAAGCCTATGCAACAAATGAGTCGTGTTGAAACACATTAGAATGGGTATCTGTGTAAAGCAAATTTCAAATCTTTACCTTCAGATGGACAAAAGGAAAGATCCTTCTTCTGTGGACATTAAGCAAGTTCTCTTAGAAATGAGAAAGTACAGAATGGGGCTTATACAGACAGCAGATCAACTTCGTTTCTCTTACTTGGCTGTTATTGAAGGAGCAAAATTTATTATGGGAGATGCTTCGGTGCAGGTGAGCATTGAATGCATATCATTTGTACAGAGAGAAGGTGGGTGAGTTGGGCTAATAAAATATATTACATCCCCTACCTTGTGTCTCTCATATTCTGGAACCGGCGCAGCTACAGTACAGCATACAACAATATCAGTTGTAGAGTAGATTAAGATCCACAAATCTCATAATTGCATGTAGCCAGACAAATGTTATGAGGGAAGTTAGCATAGTTGAATAAGGTTAAGAGGGCTGTATGTACTGTAATGATTCATTCTATCCTTGGCATGAGCATTGTACAATAACTTACATTCTTTAGTGCACAATGCACTTGGATCGAATGCATTGTTTTACACATGTTGATGTGTTCGTACAAATAGCCCACAATAGCTCCTGTCACATGGAAAATTCTCCTTCTTGTGAACCTATGGGAAACCGTTGGGAAATATCCATTGCAGTGTGAGCCTCATGATGCTGTTTTGCTAAGTCTTCTATTTAGGCCCTTAACAATTTTCCAACATGCTGTAGATTCTTCCAGTGTTGTCTCCTTTGAAGTATGCATGTTTAAGTTATTGCTAAATAATACTATAGCACAAAATGGGATTCATGTTGCTACTTAAATAGTTTTTCATGTGGGTGAAGCACTAAATTAAATCTCCAGTTAATGTTTCCCATATGTGTGGTTAGGCTGTGGGCATACTGTTTAGTTGGTGGGAGGGGAGAGGTGAATGCATCTGAACAGTGACCCTGAAAGTAAAACAATGACTAATGTGTAAAGCCTCTGCCATGTTAATGTTAGAATTACAGTGGTTTTAATATAAAATATTATAATATAGCAGAGCTTAATAGGCACTTTCTTCTGTGTAGGAGCAGTGGAAAGAGCTTTCCAATGAAGACCTGGAGCCTCCACCAGAACATACTCCGCCACCCCCGAGGCCACCAAAGCGAACGTCAGAAATGCACAACGGGCGGATGCACGAACACACCGAGTTTTTCCCTAACCACCAGGGGGTAGAGGAAGAGATCAGATGTACAGTCAGCGCTGTGGAGGAGATGGTACCTGATGGCACATCTGTGCAGCTGGGTACAGACAGGTAATTCAGTCAAGTTGTTTGCGTTGATGTTTTTGACTGTTCCAGGAAATCTGCTGTAGATTCACAGCTGTACATAGAAAGTTCCCTTGTTTGAGCCACTTCGCACCACCCATAAAGCGTGTTGGACAGAACTTGACGCTTTTGTGTAACAGCACTCCTGGAATAGGATTCTAACCCTTTATTTCCAAAGGCCCACGTGCTTGTTTAGGTGAGATGTGAAAAGGCTACAAGAGCCACCTGACAGCTCTTGCTAGGCTGTGATGAAAGATGGAGGCGGCACAATGACTCTATGGTTTAGCCTCACATGCAGGTGCATAAGGGGTTTGGTTATACAGGGCTCTTTTACACGTTAGGTGGATTGTCAGGCTTTCGGCTTGAAGTTAAGCCAGCTAGCTTCTACCACACCAATCAGTGCCGGTATCTGGTACTCTACATACTTTATCAGATATATCCTGCAACATTTGAAAATGTCCTTTTAAGTCAGTTCAGTCCTGATGTTAGAACATAGGAATGGACAATTTTCATTCACTATCAAAGCACCTGTTTGCCTTAAAGATGCGGTTTATCCTTTTTTAAATCTACAGTTCTCTTGTCATATGCATCTTTCATGCTGGGGAACTATTTTTGCTTTCTACTACAGGACAGATGAATTATGATAATTTAAAAAAAAAAAAAAAAAAAACCTTTTCAGCAGAGAATTTATTCTCCCTTTCAGTCTAGCTAGACTAAAGCATTTGGCCTAAAGAATAAACCTATAACTGGCGGGGAGGGAAATAAGGGTGGCTTGTGTTTAACCACTAGATGTCACTGCTGTTTCACAAATCTGAAGTATAGTATGTTATGTTACAATAGATTCTACTGTAACAATCCTTAGTTTTAAATGTACTGGATATTGATCTATTTCTGGCAGTCTTTGTCCAAGATAGCTAACTAAAAACCCCTTCTGGGAGGAAAGGGCAAGGGGACATCAGAAGTCACCAGGAGAACAGTTGAGGGGAGAATTCCAAGGCTATCTCAGGCAAATGAAACAAATGATCACACCTGGGACACACCCAATTTTGCAAGGGTATACTAGGAACAGGAGCATCTAACTTTCAACATTTCCTACAAAGTTCTGGAGATACTCTTTGGCAAATAAAGCTGGGAAACTTAGTGCCTTGAGCCTTGTGAAACTGGCTGGGGAGTGACCCTGAATTGACATGAAATAAGGCACGTTCAGTAGTTTTTTCCCTCACCTTAAGCTGGTCTCCATAATATTTTTTATCATTATTTCTATTTATAAAAGACATGCTTTCCCAGTAGCATCCCCTGCTGATGACCCACGTGGGAGTCAGTGTGATGCCACAGGATGGAATTTCTGGTTGTTTTTAGTTGCCTTTTAAAAAAAAAAAAAAAAAAAAATCTAGGAAACAAGCACAAAATTAAATATATAATTAAAACAACTTTAAGGGTATAGAAAAATAGTATGTGATCTTGTAATTATACTCTATCCTAATGCGTACACACAAGGGGCCAAATTTAAGGTTACACAAGCAAACTTAATTCTGGCATTTCTTTACTTTTGAGTGCTTGACTTTGCAGCCTTAATCTCTTAATTTAGGGATGTGTTCTGTGTATAATTATATCCCTACTGTCTTGCTCCAACAATTGTGCATGCTTTGGTGATAACACATTCAGCATTTTGGTGCAATTAGTGTTTGTGTGTTTTTATGGGCACAGAATAGTTTTGAATATATTCACTGTCCGGAATTCCTGTTTGTAAGGATGATTGCCGGATGTCTGGCCTTGAAGTGGAGAATCTGAACTGGGTAGATGCTTGAGTACCATCAGGGATATGGTAATCAACATGGGATAAGAAGCAACTTGTTTGCTAGCAACACCCAGCTGATCAGGGCAATAAATATCAGCTTAAACCTCCTAATTGAAAGCCCTAACTATAATCTTTAAAAGGATACATCTTGTGCATCAGGTATCAAATCTCCTGGTGAAAACTGATCTACAGTTTTATCTGTAAGGCCTGGTCTACACTGGGGGTGGGGGGGGGGTCGATCTAAGATACGCAGCTTCAGCTACGAGAATAGCGTAGCTGAAGTTGACGTATCTTAGATCGACTTAGAATCACTTACTCCGTGTCCTCACGGCGCGGGACCGACGGCCGCTGCTCCCCTGTCGACTCCACTTCCGCCTCTCACCGAGCTGGAGTTCCAGAGTCCCCGACAGAGCGATTGGGGATCGATCACTACCGGTTGATCCAGCGGGTAGTGTAGACGTACCCTAAGTGTCCGTGAGGTGTCTCTGGATTGGGCCTCAGTGTCCGCACACCTTCCCCCTCAAGGGGAAGAATACTATACTGAATATTTATTTCTTCATCCCTCAGCACTAGTCAAGACACTGAACTGAGGAGGAGGACTGTTGGTGAAAATCTGTGTGCCTCACCTCACAAAGAAGAGCCAGTGAAGTCAGAAAACATAGAAGAGGACGATGAGAACATGATGACAACTTGGAAGCCATTTCTAGTGAATATCTGCATGTTCACTGTCCTCACAGCAGGAGCTTACCTCTGTTACAGGGTATGTTTTCATTGATGGACATGTCAGCAAGATAGAGTATGCAGAGAACAACAACAATTTGACCAGTGTGTAATCCGCTTCTATGAAAGAAATCTATTTGAGGCATCTGAGCCTTGTCTCAGTGGAAATATACCTTAGGTTGAAAGGCTGGAACTTTTGGTTAGGGCTTAAAGAGAGAATTGATGCACTAGGGTTTAATTTAGCCCTGTGGTCCCAAGAACATAATATTCTAATCTCAGGGCCTTAAAATATTCAGGAGTAAGCAGAGAAAATGCCAAATAAGTCTTTTTTTTTCTTTTCTTTTTTTTATTTTTTATGGAATAATAGAATTACAACACATTGTTGTTTTTAGCCTTTTTTAAAAGCCAGTTCTTTTTCTTTGTGTTACTTCAGAAAGAAACTAGGCACAAGTGAAACTTGCTTGTACTCTCCAAGTGTTGTAACCAAATACATGATTTATATTATTACTGAGTTCCCAAAAAGAGAGAGAATCCACATATCTGAAGAATGTAAACTTTTTGGAAGGGGGAGGGCTCTTTTTGTCTCACTTCATCTATTAAAGACTGAGTTGTGGGCAGTGCCTGTGGTATTGATGCATTTAATCATGGCATAACTGTTCTTAACTAGCTTCTTGTTTTACATATCTTTATAAAAACAGGCTTCTGCATTTGCTCAGGGTATCCCAACATGTCAAACATTGTTTAAGAGGGAAAAATTGTATTTCCCCATTGACTTTTTTTGTTGCACTCTACTTGCACCTATGCCTACTTACATTGTACCAATCTCTGTAAAGTTGTTTTTACCTTTATATTCTGGGATGTGGGGGAGGAGGGAAGCAGGAAGGGAAATTCAACCAAAACCTGTCCACCAGCATTTTACAGCTATTCAGCTGGCGTTTAGAAGGACCAGTTTTTAAACTTCATCATTTGGAATGTAAAAATGCAGTTTCACTCTAAATCTGCCTTGTAAGGAGTGATGTGCTTTGTGCACAAACCAGAGGGAGGAGGAGCGTACTCAAGGGTGATGTGAGAAATGATATATTGAAATGCTTTCCAAATCCAGAGCAATTAATGCCATGGCAGCTTCCTTAACAAACTTAAAAGATCAACAGAAGACATGTTGGTCTTTGAACATACCAGTTGGCTTATCATGATGCAAGCGATTGTGTAATCTTCTTCTTTTTTTTTTTTTTTTTTTAAAGTAAAGATTTCAATATTGACTTTAGTTTGGTTTGAAATTATGTTAAATGATTACTGGGGTAGAGGGGCATAAGTGCCTGAGGCCTTGCAGCTCTGCAGATGT
Organism: Malaclemys terrapin pileata; assembly: GCF_027887155.1. Taxonomy (NCBI): domain Eukaryota; kingdom Metazoa; phylum Chordata; order Testudines; family Emydidae; genus Malaclemys; species Malaclemys terrapin. The sequence goes on along the minus strand of NC_071516.1, from coordinate 16,402,320 downwards.
GGGTGTTCCTATCCTAGCTCAAAGTGAGAAAAGCTGGGTGGTGTAGAGTAAAAACTAGGACAAAACAACGGTGACACAACTTGGCTCAGTTGGTTGTGCCTACTCAAGAGAGGCCTAGGACTTGAATAGTGTTAGGAGTGCATTAGCGGAGCTGTGACTGGAAGCTTGCATTGCACTAAACCTAATTCTCATCAATGCTGTTAGTCTTTTCCTTTCAGGAGTACGAAATTCATACATTTTAAACAATAATAGAGAAAATCTTTGCTCATAGGGCAGAGATTGGAAGCAAATTCGCTACTTAAAGCGGTAGTGGTTATAACTAAACCATGATGACTAATCTGAAAGTGTTACTAATCAGTGCTTTTTAAATGCATTCTAGTTGTATAGCACTTAACCACCGTTCTCAGTGTAAACATCTTTATGGAGTATATTGTGTAACAGTCCTTTCACTCCATATTTATTTTTTTCAAAGCTGCCAGTAGCTCCTGCTCTTTCCTTAAACCCATAAGGTGTTGACTTGGGGTGGAAGGGTTGTTTTTATTTGTTTTGGGGTTTTTTAACTGTTAAGCTTGCATCAAGGGCTTCTCAAAAGTACAATAATAAATAAATCCTCAGGTAGTACTGGGAATTAAAATTTTACCTGTGAGACTGTTGGTCAGACCAGTACTTGAAAGGGGGAATATTGTAAGCAGTCAGTATTTAGTATATTATTGGAAACATGAAAAATTGAGTATAGAAAATGATATAATATATAATGGATCATTTGTGTATTTAAGATACAGTATGTGATTGCTTTGTCTCCATTATTCTCTCCATCATCTGGTAGAATATTATTGTAGGGCAACATTTGTACCCCCTTTGTATTAGAATGCATGTAAAGTCTTTTAGTGTCCTGATTAAATACCATGTGCTTGAAAGATGAAAAAACTTATACTTCTGCTTACTGATGTGCCCAGATAATATTTGCATGATCTGATCATTTAAGTGGCTGTGGTTCAAAGGATGTTGCTGAAAGTGTCTTCATTCAGCGATACATTGATTTGGTGTTTATCAGGTAACATGTACTTGCCTAATATTTGGCACGATTTTCTATTGAATTTCTGCATACTCAGTGTAACCCACCAGTTGTTTAGCATAGTTCATTTCAGCTGAGTAAGTATAATACAAACATTCCAAAGTGTGTATTAAGCCATATTCACACCTCACCTCCAGTCAATTTTGGCAACAAATATCTCAACAATTTCAGAATGACTTGCTATGCTGCCTTCAGAAACTTGCACTTGGGGAAACTCTGCTTTTGGAAAGGTCACCAATAAAGCAAGGTTTCAAGTGAGTGTTTTGTGCCATTGAGCCCTAATTGATCTCTAGAAACAGACTGGTGAGATAAACGAGTGGCCCATAAACAGAATGGGACTTGCTGTATTTCTCTCTTTGGACAAATGTAAACGTTGGGGTTGATGAAAGCGTAGCATCCCTCCTTAGACTCCACAGTTGTACTTTAGTTGCAACCTTTTCCACAAAGAAAAACTTAGAAACATTTTGCTATACAGAGAGAGAGAGAGAGAGCCACTCTAGCTAACATGCCCCTTTCTCCCAGCGAACTTCACTACTTGGCTTTCATCTGTTTAAAGTCAAGGAGGCCTTGTACAGTGGTGGGAACATACAGTGGAATGCTCTGTAAGCCGTGAGGTGTGTGTATAAGGCTTATGATGCTAAACTGTAAGCATTTTGTTTTGATGTCCTGTATATGTCTGTAGTAGTTTGGGTGTGTGTATATACAGTAGTGTTTCAAAGTGGGTGTATTGATTAACCTGTTCTTGGAAAAATGGACAAATATCCATGTTAAAATTGTTAGAAAATTAGCTGCTCTGCTATATGCCTTAAGCAAATATTTACTCATCAGGTCTGTCTTTTTTACAGATTGCCATAGAATAAACTTTTTTAAAAAAATATAAAAAAAAAAAATACAAAACAAAAGCTAAATGTTTTGGTATAATACATTTTCAGGTATCTTGTCTTTTGTGTAAGGCGCTGCAACGACCTCACAGTTTTCAGTAACTGTACAGTTTTTCAATTTCCCAGACAACTTTTCAGTTCTCATTTTAGTTGCAACAATAAAATTTTTTTAAAGAATGGATGTGTGAGTCTTTCCACTTCCTGTTTTATCATGGAGGTAGAGATGATTTAGTCACTAACAAATTTAGACCTTTGGGTTATCAACAGGATTTCACCTCCTACTGATTATTTTGTGATTTCTCACATTAATAGAAAATGTTAAGAATATTTCCACTGGTGCAGAAAACTTGCTTTCAGATCAATAACTAGCTGTCTGCTATAAAATAAAATGCATTTTCACTACACATCGGCTTGCTCATAGATGTTCAACTGAGTTTAAATATGTAGTGTTTGGGTCATATCAGTAAACTCTATGGTGTGCAACCTGCAACATTAAATATCTCTAAAGCACTGTAATTGTTTCTACAACAGTTTACCAGCTGTGGATTGATTTGCTAAATTTGTTCTTCAGGATGGGACTACACGCTACAGCAGTCTGTACAACAAGGATTGCTGCAGATGTAAATATGACATCTCCAGGTACTCTGGGTGCTTTGAGACTTTTTAATGAGACAAGCTTCAGGCCTTTTGATTACCCTTAAATCAGCATCTGTTATTAGAGTGGTGGTTGTACACACTCCTTTGCTCTGTATTTGAATATAATTTAAAGCTGCCTGGAGATGCCATTCCCAGTAACTCCTTAAAACTACGTGTGAGAAACACCAGTGTCAAAGACTATGCAGTCACACTAGTGTAATTGCATAAAGCCGAGCTCAGACTGCAGCTTGGATCAGCTTCGTTCTTGTGCTGTAATCCTCTCTCACTTTTAAACATAAGCTATTCCTTGTTCTCTTGTAAGGATGAAGTTATAATATATGCACATATTACAACTGTGTGCATGCTCTCTGCTTGTAAATGTCTGCAAATTAAGTGGAGCCCTGTGTACTGCTGAGGGAGAGCTCTCCTGTTTTATGTTGGGAGTGGAACAGTAACCCAAGGATGCTTTTCAAGCCACCGTGTCTCCCCACTAACATCCCTGTTTTACTTGAGAGCACAAAGTTTCAGCCTGACTTTGAATGCCAGACCTATGTTCTGTTTATTTCCCCCAAAAGAGCCAGAGCAGGTGTTATATAGCCTTAGGAAATATTTTTGCTCTCTGATTTCAATGACTGTCAAGTTTGAAATGAGCTGAGAATGCTTCCAAAGTAACTAAACAAAAATTTCAGAAGCAGTGACCATAGAACTAGATGTGTGATAAATCCTCCCCCATATTTCAGCTGTGGTTTTTCACTGGTTTTGCTCTGAGGAATGTGTTAACTAATGGTTGCCCCCATAATGTTTTCAGCACACACTGTTTGCAAAAAGGCAAGTATTTAATGTTTTATTTAAAATTTTAGAAAACTGTATGTAAACCAACATAGAAATAAATACTGAATAGAAAAGTACAAAGCACAATATACTGTATAATATATACATAAAGACCAAGACTGTTCAAGTATTGTGCCTCACGTAAGGTTCCTAAACCCATATTTGAATACTCAGATTGGGTGATCTTATTCTCAAGAGCTGAGCATTCATCTGTTTCTGTTGAAAATCAGGCCACTTCTGGGTGCCCAAGTATGGATTAAGGAGCCTGACTTCTGGTACCTTTTTTTTTAACCTTAGGCTAAGATTAAATGAGTAAGTGTATAAATTAAAAACTATACAGACTAACACGGCTGCTACTCTGAAACCAATTAAAAACTTGACACTTCCGCCTGGATCTGTCCATATACAACTCAGTTTTGTACACTTACTCCATAAATGTGAAGGATAGGCATGTTCTGAATTAAAGTAAACAAGTCAGGCTGAAGAAACATTGCCTCAATAGTTTCCCTCTATCTACGCTTACACTGTTTTCAGATTAGAATTAATTTCAACCATCTCTTGCTTGAAGCACTGAAATCCCCATTTGTTTACTGCACATTTTTACGTTCTTCCAGAAACCAATGAACTTTTGAGCTCTTACTCAAATTTACAAGAAAGCACAGACCAGCTTAGAAATGATGTTTTAAAGTGCATGGCAGCTGCTATGACTTCTGACAGAACAAGTGCTGGTTTATAACTTCAATACCTGCTGATACTGGAGCTAGCTTGTACTAGTTTTCTGCAGATCTAGCATACATTGACTAATTGTATACAAGTATTCTGGCTCATTAGTGACACTCTCCACATCCACACTGTCTTGTATTCATAAAATCAAAACTCCAAGGGCTGTAGGAAAACTACATTTAGGACCAGCTCCTTTCATACCAAGTGAGGAGCTGACCCTTCTTTAGCACAAACTACTTCAAAACAAAGGGGAGAACACTTTGGGAGGATAACAAGCAGGCCCAGTGACATCAGTTCAGAGTTCCTACATGTGAAGCAGAAAGGAAACATCCACCTCTTCCCACTAAGCTTTATTTCTGCTCATGTTCTCTGCAGTAAGATAGGGCTACACTTTACCTTTGCTCCCTTCCCATGCATGAATCCCCAAACCAACTGCAAAGAGTTGAGTTTTTTTGTTCGGGCTTGGAGGGGGGGGGGGGGGGGGAGAGGGAGAGAATGAGTTTGTGAAGTTGAGTCAGGATTCTTAATGAAAACAAACCCATTACTAAATCTCCTGTCAAGACTTACCCTTTGCCTCCTGTTTTGGGCACTGCAGACTGAGTTGTTTCAAGGTTTATTGTGCTCCCTGGTGAGGACAGCCTGAGAGGGGCTGATGGATTTACTCTAGCACCACCTAGTGATACTTCATGATTTTAGCTCGGTGTCAAGCATTCTGATCCAACTGCTGAATGATTTTTTAGTCCTAACCCCCCCACACCCCCCCAATGGAAGAGCTGTCCCACATGGACCTACTCAATCTTCTGCTAGATACCTACGTGCGCTAACTTAACCACCTAGGGGTAAATGGAAACCAACTCCTGTAGCCACCTGGGCTGTAGCTCAGATTCAGCATTTCATTAGTTAAAATATTGTGATTTCAATTTCAGCTTCTTGATATACAGAGCCTCTCAACTCACAGCAAACTCTGTCCATTTTTTCAAAGGCTAGTCGTCCTTTTTCACCTACAAATAAAGACAGACAAATCAGAGCGAGGACAAGAAATCTGGGAGAAACTCTGAGGTGAGAATCTGTTGCAGTTTCACCATAACTCTGCACTGCCTCTTACGACCTTGTTACAACTTGAGTGTTCAGTCACTCTTGAAAATCACTGCCTGAGTGGGTTTTTTTGGATGCTCTGCTTCAGACACCTTTAAAAGGGACCCTGTTTCCAAAAATGGCTGAGCATCTACCTGCTGAAAATCAGGCCCCTTTAAGGCAGCAGTTTGGTGTCTCCAGAAAAAAGGCACCCAAAAGCACTAGTCGTTTCAAAAATCTGGCCTGACTGCAGATGACTTTGTACAGGAACATCTTAAAATGAAACAATTCTTGTTATCTTGGGGCAATTGTCTAGTCCCTGGCTACGAATGTAGCAGCACAAGTGAAAGGAAAGCCAATACGTACTATCTATGCCAAAGGTACTTGGAGAGTCTCTTTAATTACTATATATGTGCTCCCATCCTGCCTCACTCAGACAGTAATGGCACAGGATCAGATCCCATCTTTGCCAACCTAATTTCAGTTCCTTGATGGCAGCTGGATCGCAGCTTAATTTCCCTCTCTCTGGAAAATGCAAGTTAGTTAATACACCCCTCTGATATTCTTAGCAATTACTTTCTGAGCCTGACCCCTCCCTCCCTGGGGTCAATCAAGTTTTATACTGCTGTCACTTCATTGAATCAGTCCCTATATGTGCAATTGGCCCCTTTATTTACAACCGTGATGTCCACATTACCTATTTTAAAATCAAATCCTACCTAGATTCAATAAGATTTCACCCTAGTTACCAGTCTGGTTAGACGTTTATGTATACAGCTCCCAGAAGAGAGTACCAAATGCTAATATTTTTATGGCTAACACTAGTATTGACAGCAATGCTTGAATACCTTTAATTTTATGACTTGTTACCTGAAATCATCCTGTTGCTCACTGTCCCTTTACAATGGTTAATAGTTTGTAGAGCACTCCCCCTCAAGCTGTCTTCTGGGCCTGTATATATACAAAGCCTTAGCACATATGTTGCATTAAGATTATTGTAATGTTCCGACAGTGTGTCGTGAAACATCTCTATACCTGTTAGCTCAGCCTTAAACATATTCTTTTGCTGAAGAACACGTTGGTAAAACTTTAGGCCTATTTTGTTTTCTTAATAGCTCATCTGTCACTCTCAGCATCTTTATTTAAAGCTGCAGTAAACATTTACCAAATGACAGTGTTGTTTCCCTGGCAGCGTTCCGTACGTCCTCTGTTTCAGACTGACACAGGCGGGCAATCTGCTCAATGCTTTCTATGGCCTGTGGGGGAGAAGAAAAAACTGCAGCATTGTGTGTTTAATAAGCAGTCTTGATCATTTCTCTCAGAGTTTTCCCACCATAACACTAAGGTACTATCTGTTACATAAATACGCAGACATGCACCAGCTGTTCAACTGCTCTCTCTTCTTGTATCTCAATTCTAATATGATTGTGCTCCCTTCCCTTCCCTTCCCCCCCATCCCCTGAATTGGCTGTAGATTGGTTTACTTAGCATGAGCAGAGGTTTGCCGCCACCTAGCCTCGTCTCAAAGGATTAAAGTTTTGAAGATACAGGACGTGATTCACCCATGCATTACACCAGTATTGTACCTGCAGTTTCAATGGAGTTATACTGGCATAAAACTGAAGTAATGCAATAGTGAACCAGGCCCAAAGAGCATTGAGTCAGTAAAGTTATCACATGGGTGCAGACACAAAGGACCCAAGACTGCTTTCTAACAGTCATTCCTAAAAAGTCAGAGTTAGTGGCTTGGTCTATCTTATAACTGCATTTCCTTATAAAAAAAGAGTTGTGCTGACAGTAATTGCTTATGTGCAAACTAACTGGTTATAAATGTTAGTGGAAGGATTTGACTCCCATCTCTGCAGGAAAAGTTCTGCTAATTTGTGTTGGAGTCTGCTGGTAACTTAAGACAGACAGTGGACAGATTTTTTTAAAAAACAAGAGAGCCTCTAGCATGCTGGGATTGTAGATGAGCAGTTACTCTCAAAACAGGATTAGAAATTTATTCAATAAATCAGTCAATCTTAAAGCAAGAGCACAAACTATATTCTGAGTTTGGGTCCAGTGTTAGTACCTTGCTAGAAGCTAAAATGTCTCCCCAATCAGAACTTGTTTTCCAACCCCACTGCTGTCCCTATTGACAGGGAAGCAGTAACTAAGACGGCTCATTGTGGCTACTCTCTGTACTCTAGCTGTTGTCCCAGTTCTAATAGGGTTTAGATAATTATTGCTCTCTTTCCTGGTTGCCTCACGTAGCAGCAAAAACAGTTTGGAGCTAAAGAAAACCCCCGTTTCATGTACTGTATATAAGGTAATTTAAAGAAAAATCTGAACAATGCCTACCAGAAAAAATTAAGATGAACCTTTGGCCATACAGCTGGACACAGCCCCACACAATAAAAATCCAGTTACTCGGTCAACCACACTTACTCTGAGGTTTTTGAGAGCCAGACATGCCGCTTGCTGTATTTTTGCATCACACTCAGCTAAAATATCCGTGTAAAAAAGCAGAGCCTAGAAAATAAGATTGAGTGATTGGTTACCCTACAAATAACTCCTCACGTGTTCTGAATGCCAAGAGGACTGAGATCCAGCGCTGTTTTACTTATCTGAAACTGATCAAATAACATACAAGAATCATTTCTGATGCTGAAAGGCAGCAGTCTCTGGGGTGGAATATGGCAGGGGGTCAATAGTGCAGGATCGAACCAATCACAGTTTTGATCCTTAACTCACCCTGCACCCACTGGGGTAGCAGATGTTGAGAGCTTCCTCGAAGCAAAGTATAACTCCTTCCCCCCAAAATCCTGCTGCTCTCAGAGAGATCAGATTCCTTGAATTGTAGTATCTCACTCTGAAAACGGGTGAGAAACCATGAAGTGGCCCAATTCAGTTAATACCTTCTCCCTGAAATTCTTATTCATTGCCGCCCGAGAGAGACAGGACGTTGCTGCTTTGCTGACGTGGCGGTTGTCATCGAGCTGCAGAATCCCGAGCAGCCGTAAAGTTTGGGGTAGAGGCTGGAGCTGGCTCAGTCGCTTCCCTTTTAGTTTCTTGATTTTCTTAAGTCGCCCTGGACACTGTAGCTCCTCAATTAGCGTCACTGCAAATGGAAGAATATCAGTTCAGCTATAAATGTGTGCAGTGTCTATGGAGAATTGGTTCTGAGAAGTCCCTTCCAATTTTGTCTCCTGCCTCAGACATGTGCCCCTTATTAACACCACTACTGAGCAAGGCTGTCTCTTAGAAAAAATACTTTGAGGTACATGACTAGGCAAGAGGTGAGCTGCAAGTACTGCTAGTCTGCACAAAACATGCTCCTTTTACCATTCTCTTATCCTCCCTTCTTCCCTCAATTTGTCCTTTTCATCTCCTCATAAACCTAGCTTGTAAACTCTCTGAGGCTGGGGCTATGTTTTTACAATATGTATGCACAGTGCCTAGCAAAATGGGGCCCTGGTCCTTGACTGAGGTCCATACGTGCTAAATTAATACAAACATTCGTGAATGCAAAACCTTTTGGAAGAGTAGTAATTTGACTATTACTAAAAAAGAGGGAAAACTGAAAAATGTTAAAACAAGCATCTGTGAAAGATAAGGCTGCACTGGTTAGGAGGAGTGTAAGTGTATCATAGAGAGAGAATAATACGCCTAGTTTTAAAAATAATGCACCACACTGTCCTTTTGAAATCTTACATGAGATAGCAGACAAACTTCCTACGCCTTTGCGTTCACGCACTGAGCAAGCATGAATGGCCCAAAGGAAATGAAACTACCCCAGTATCTGCCACGTTCAGATTTTCAAAGTACTGGATGGACTGGGTTTCAGCATGACAGTAGCGCTCTCAGCAAATGCATATTAGTTACTCCTGGAATCTTAATGCCACTGATCTGTCTCTCATCACTGTCATGACCATGCGATACCGTAAACCATCTACTCTGCTGTGGAACACAGCAGCTTACTGTGCGGCCAGTTTGGCCTCTCCTTATATTGCAGACTTTGAGACCTAAGCCAGACACTTGAGCTAAATATTTGCATCACATCTGTTCCTTTCCTGTCTAGCTATGAAGCCTGATTTTGCCTTTCGTGCTCTAATTAAAACTGCATGGGCATAGTGAGGAGAAAGGATGAAAACAGAGTTGAATTGTATTATGGTAGGGTTGTAGCCTTATTCTTTAAAAAAATATCCCTTTGGGATTGGGAGAGATACAGCCCCATAAGCCATTCCAGCAGCCAACTAGCTAGCCTGAGGGTTATTTGCCTGAGTGCAGTGCCTGGCAGCCTGCCATTACCTTCTTTGCTGAGTTCTGCCAAGTGCTTCTCCAGGTTGGCAACACGCTCTTTCTCCAGGTAGCTGTGAAACTGGAATAAGGTGAGCAGTTCTTCAGGGGGACTCCCAGAGGGGAGTAACCCGCTGCATGTGACGATTTGCTCCAGCAGCCTTCGCAGCACTGAACAGACATGCAGAGAAGAGCAAACAAAGAAGGCCTGCTGAGGGGCAGGACACTTTGCACTCATGCATTTCATTTACAGTTTTAACAAGAAGTTGAAGGCTGGAATTTTCAGAGGAACATAAGGAAGTAAGGGCCTAAATCTCACTAAAATTGAGTAGGAGGCAGGCCCCCACTCTGCTGATAATTCCAGCCGAAGTACAAAACAGAACTCATCCAACACCCACTGAAGCCAAGAGGAGTTACTGTATTGACTTAACAGACTTTGAATCAGGTCTATAGGTGGTAGCAAAGACAATTAAGTATCAGAGGGGTAGCCGTGTTAGTCTGAATCTGTAAAAAGCAACAGAGGGTCCTGTGGCACCTTTAAGACTAACAGAAGTATTGGGAGCATAAGCTTTCATGGGTAAGAACCTCACTTCTTCAGATGCAAGTAATGGAAATTTTCAGAGGCAGGTATAAATCAGTAGGGAGATGACGAGGTTAGTTCAATTAGCTGATTGAACTAAAGCACAGGACCCTCTGTTGCTTTTTAAAGACAATTAAGGCAGCCTGGTTTAAGAAGATTAATGCAGGGCCTCAGGAACTGGCAACCTTTAATTCTAACTCTGCCATCAACTAGCTGTGTGATTCTGAAAGAGCCACTAAACCTTTCTGGGCCTCAGTTTCCCCATCTGTAAAGCAGGGTATAATGATTTTACCATATAAAACAAAGCAGTGCTCTATGCACATGTTTAGAAGCCCTTTGGAAACAATAGGGTTGCATAGGGGAAATTCCTTTGTTTAGAAAGATCATCCTATGGGAATTCCTGGCCATATTGTGCATTCGGTGTTAGGATTGAAATCTAAATGAAAGGGGTCATCCAAAATGTAAGTCCTAATGTCAGATGTTGTTTGTGTCTGTCTTTTAGTCAACTTTTATCAATTTTGTTTTCTCTCTTCTAAAATGGGGGCACTGTGCACGTGGGTGTGCGCGTGAGCACACCCCTTTGCAGCAGAGTCTGTACTGAGCTTTACTTTCAGTGTTTACACATCACCACAAGGCTATTGAGTGACATACAGATACATACGCACAATACGTACATATTTCAATGATAAACTCTTTGGGATATGGATGATGGCCCAGATTCTGGGAGTTAGGCACCTAAATACCTTTGAAGATCTGAGCCTATGTCTGCCTCATGTTTGTACAGCACCTAGCGAAACAGAGCTCTCATCCCAACAGGGGCCTCTGGGCACCATTGCCACTACACGAAATAATAGGAACTCCATGTTGACTTTCTGAGATGTGTGTAACACAGAAGATAGAACACAGCACAGCATTCATAATTATCTTAGCAATTAAATGCCTGCAATTTTGTATTGTAAACTCTTTGGTATATCAGATAAAAGGGAGGGATTTTCAAGAGTGCCCAAGCGAGTCAGGTTTCTAACTCCCATAGACTCCTAACCCCCTTAGGTGATTTGGTAAATCCCACCCAAAATTATTACAAAACATAACGCTAACAGTCCACAATGTCATGGGAGAGAAGTAATGCCTCATCAAGCCGCGTGTGGAGAGTGCCATGGTCATTTTATAGTATAAGTAATAAATCAAGGGGCTGGAGTCTGAATTTTAAATACAGTTTACCAAGAACAAGTTCTATGTCATTTTAAAAAACCTACAGGGACAACCTTAAACTCCGTGTACGAATAAAATCAGGTGCCTTATCTTCTAGTAATTGACTGGTACCTGCTTCTAGATGTCCTGGATATTTCTCCTTCACTTTGAACATTAATATGTATTTCAGAGGATTCTGGAATTTTTCTGCTGAACAGAACAAGATATTTCCTGGGTCTGTGAATTCACTCCAGATTTTCAGACACTGCTTCTGCTTTTTCACCTTATGAATAACTGTAGAATAAAGTTTTACAAAAGTCAGCAAGTGAGCTGGAGTGCATTTTAAATGAGACATGAGACACCAGATGGGATGTCTAACAAATGTATGAATGTCATTTTTATTTACATTCCATAGATGGATTTCTTTACAACTGAATTGTGTTGCCAATTTATTAAAGACTCATTGAGGACCTGAGCCAAAGCCCACTAAAGCCAATGGGAGTCTTTCAATAAACTTCAATGGGCTTTGGATTGGGCTCTACGCTGTCATACCAGTGTGTAAGTGAGACGTCTACCATGCTCCTAGTTCTGCCTTTGCAGGGACATAAACTGTGCTCTACTAGGGATTCCCCTTCTCTAGCATCCCAAATTATATCTCATTGGACCACACTCAACCTATTAGGATTGCAGACAGCCTATCAGGGTCATGTGTTAGGAACAAAGACCTACAATCATAAGATCACCAGGCCTAGCTCCATGTGCTAGAGGGCAAGTAAAAAAGCCCCTGCTCCTCTTCCCTGGGAGCGAATTCCTTCTCAAATCCAAATGTGGAGCCTAATCCTACAATCCTTGCTCAGGCAAAATTCCCCTGGGTTTCTATCGGAGTTTTTCTGAGTCAGGCCTGCAGATCATCACAATAAAAACCTGCATAGTTCAGTATCTAAATAATCTCATTTGTGTTGCTATGTCACTCCCTCCCTTTTGCTAGGGAGGGATAATGTTGGTGTCCAAGGGCCAGATTTTTAAAGGCATTTAGGCACCTAAAAATACAAATATGCACCTAGTGGGGTTTTCAAAACACCATGGGATTGAAAGCAATGGGAGTGAGGAAACACCCTGTTTTGAAAATCCTACTGGACATGTATCTGCATGTTTAGGTGCCTAAACTGGCCCCAAATAATTACCCATTTTCCTTGAAGCCAAAGATTAGGATTTTCAAAAGTGCTCACTGTTGGCTTAACGCTGCTCCCCCTGGATTCAGGGGGAGTTTTATCATCCATTTCAAGGGGAGTTGAGTTAAGTCAGTGTTGAGCACTTTTGAAAATCCTTCAAATGCAAAATTCAAAACACTTATGGCCCCCTGCGTATGGGGTGGGGAAAGCCCCTTTACATGAAATACACAAGCTCTGTGGTTTACTTGGTTCATACAGGGTCAAGTTAATTATTGCCTGGGGCAGAAATTCTAAAAACCCTTTCCTTTCTAACCAAGAAAGATCTGAGCCCCAGCTGTTAGGGTTTATAACCTACCCATAAAAGCTGCTTTGACTGGGAATTTATTTTAAAGCCTTCAGAATCAATCCCTGATTTGCCAAATGAGGTGAGAGCCATGTTACCTGAGCCTCTCTGGTCTCCTACATATGCCTTGGCATCACATCCACATTACTCACCCTCTTCAACAGAGGTGAAGCTCCCAACTTCCAGAACACAGAGCTCTGAGACAGTTTCCAGCACTTGTTTCTGCCGTGACACTTCTTCCAAAAGGCTCTCCTGGACAATTCGGGCTATGTTTGGCGAAACCAGTTTCTGAAATAAAGTGTACTTTTCCTCAGTGACTGAGACGAAAGCATTGAGCAAACTCAAGAAGTGCTGAACCCCCTGACTTTCAGAGCTCAACTCTCCAACAGCCAGTGGGGAAGACAACTGCCTCTCACAGAAATCCACTTTTCGCATTGTGTCTTGGATGGGCAGAGGATGCGATGGAAATAGGAGACAGACTTGTTGAAAATCTCTGGGTAAGGATAAAAGGTGTAAAAAACAAGAGTGATGTCATAGTAGGATCTACTACAGACCATCTAACCAGGAAGAAGAGGTGCATGAGGCTTTTTTAAAACAACTAACAAAATCATCCAAAGCACAGGATTTGGTGGCGATGGGGGACTTCAACTACCCAGACATCTGTTGGGAAAATAACACAGCAGGGCACAGATTATCCAGCAAGTTCTTGGAATGTACTGGAGACAATTCTTTTATTTCAGAAGGTGAAGAAAGCTACTAGGGGAGAGGCTGTTCTAGATTTGATTCTGGTTGAGAATTTGAAAGTGGAAGGCAGTGTAGGTGAAAGTGATCATGAAATGGTAGAGTTCATGATTCTAAGGAATGGTAGGAGGGAAAACAGCACAATAAAGGTAATGGATTTCAAGAAGGCAGACTTTAGCAAACTCAGGGAGTTGGTAGGTAAGCTCCCATGGGAAAAACAGTTCAAGAGAGTTGACAGTTTTTCAAAGAGACATTATTAAGGGCACAAAAGGGAACTATTCCATTGCATAGGAAAAGATAGAAAGTATGGCAAGAGACCACCCTGGCTTAACCAGGAGACCTATAATGATCTGAAACTCAAAAAAAGAGTCCTACCAAAAGTGGAAACTAGGTCAAATTAAAAAGGATGAATATAAACAAATAACACAAATATGTAGAGACCAAATTAGAAAGGCCAAGACACAAAACGAGATTAAACTAGCTAGAGACATAGAGGGTAACAAGAAAACATCCTACAAATACATTAGAAGCAAGAGAAAGACCACGGAGGAAGGGGGAACAATAACAGAAAATGTGGAAATGGCAGAAGTGCTAAATGATCTTTTTGTTTCAGTTTTCATCAAAAAGGTTAGTAGCAATTGGACATCTAACATAGTGAATGCTGAGGTAGGACGAGAGGCTAAAATAGGGAAAAAACAAGCTAAAAATTACTTAGACAAGTTAGATGTCTTCAAGTCACCAGGACCTGATGCAATGCCTCTTAGAATACTCAAGGAGCTGACTGAACTATTAGTGATTATCTTCAAAAAGTCATGGAAAACGGGAGAAATTCCAGAGGACTGGAAAAGGGCAAATACAGTGCCAATCTATAAAAAGGGAAATAAGGACAACCCAGAGAATTGCAGACTAGTTAGCTTTACTTCAGTTCCTGGAAAGATAATGGAGCAAATAATTAGTGAACACCTAGAAGATAGTAAGATGATAAGTAACAGTCAGCATGGATTTGTCGAGAAGAAGTTGTGTCAAACCAACCTAATAGCTTTCTTTGACAGGGTAACAAGCCTCATGGATGGGGGGAAAGCGGTAGATGTGGTATATCTTGACTTTAGTAAGGCTTTTTAAACTGTCTCTCATTACCTCCTCATAAACAAACTAGGGAAATATAACCTAGATGGAGCTACTACAAGATGGATGCATAACTGGTTGGAAAACCGTTCCCAGAGAGTAATCATCAGTAGATCACAGTAAAGCTGGAAGAGCATATTAAGTGGGGTCTCGCAGGAATCAGTTCTGGGTCTGGGTCTGTTCAAAACCTTCATCAGTGATTTAGAGAATGGCTTAGAAAGTACACTTATAAAGTTTGCGGACGATACCAAGCTGGGAGGGGTTGCAAGTCCTTTGGAGGATAGATTAAAATTCAAAATGATCTGGACAAACTAGAGAAATTGTCTGTAGTAAATAGGATGAAATTCAATAAGGACAAATGCAAAGTACTCCACTTAGGAAGACACGATCAGTTGCACACATACAAAGTGGGAAATGGCTGCCTAGGAAGGAGTACTGCGGAAAGGGATTTACGGTGTCATAGTGGATCACGAGCTAAATGAGAGTCAACAGTGTAACACCATTGAAAAAAAACAAACATCATTCTGGGATGTATTAGCAGGAGTGTTGTAAGCAGGACATGAGAAGCAATTCTTCTGCTCTACTCCATACTGATTAGGCCTCAACTGGAGTATTGTGTCCAGTTCTGGGCACCACATTTCAGGAAAGATGTGGACAAATTGGAGAAAGTCCAGAGAGGAACAAAAAAAAAAATGATTAAAGATTGAAAAAACTGGGTTTGTTTAGTCTGGAAAAGAGAAGACTGAGCGGGGACATTTTTACCTACTTGAAAAATGTTATCGATTGTTACAAGGAAGAGGGAGAAAAATTGTTCTCCTTAACCTCTGCGGATAGGACAAGAAGCAGTGGGCTTAAATTACAGCAAGGGTGGGTTAGGTTTAGGGTGACCATGCATCCTGTCCTGGCCGTCCTGACTTTTTTGGCAAAACTGGGCATTTGTTTGGTTTGCTCTTGCCAACTGATCATCATTTGGCAAGAGCAAACCAGACAAATGCCCAGTTTTGCCAAAAAAGCAGGGTGTGACCCCTAGCGGGGGTGGACATGCTGGGGGGCAAGCGGCAATGCCAGCCCCGTGCGGGAGGAAGGGTTCAGGAGAGCAGCTCAGGCCGGGCCAGTCCCACATGGGTGGATGGCAGGGGGGCTTGGGCCGCCCCATGCATGAGGGGAGAGGAGGGCCTCGGGCCGGCCCCAGGGAGTGTCCCATTTTTCCTTTGGGAAAATATTGTCACCCTAGTTAGGCTGGACATTAGGAAAACTACTTAACTGTCAGGGTGGTTAAGCACTGGAATAAATTGCCTAGGGAAGTTGTGGAATCTCCATCATTGGAGATTTTTAAGAGCAGGTTAGACAAACACCTGTCAGGGATGGTCTAGATAATACTTAGTCCTGCCATGAGTGCAGGGGACTGGACTAGATGACCTCTCAAGGGTCCCTTCCAGTCCTACGAGTCTATGATTACATTTTGCATCTCTCCCTGAACGGGAAAGTCTTCTCTTCCCATCTGAAACAGTTATAAACATTACACGGTTCAGTAGATGCCCGAGGTTGATGTACTGTACTGATGTGTGGAGTAACCCTTGTACAATGCCTTTTGGGCTTCAGGGCCTGATCCTAGCTGATGCTGAGCACCCACTACTCCTAGTGAAATGAATAGGGATTGTGGCTGTTCAGCACCGATGAGTCCCAGGGGTGTTCTAGAGCAGAGGTTCTCAGCCTTTTTTTTTCCAAGACCCCCCCCAACATGCTATAAAAACTCCATGGCCCAGCCGTGTCACAACTGGTTTTCTGCATATAAAAGCCAGAGTCAGTGTTAAGGGGTAGCAAGCAAGGTAATTGCCTGGGGGCCACATGCCACAGGGGCCCCCACGAAGCTACATTGCTCAGGCTTCAACTTCAGCCCTGGGTGGGACTTCAGCTTTCTGCCCTGGGCTCCAGCGAGTCTAATGCTGGCCCTGCTTGGAGGGCCCCCTGAAACCTGCTTGAGGCCCCCTAGGGGGCCCTGGACCCCTGGTTGAGAACAACTGTTCTAGAGAAATCATCATAACTTACCCTGGATAGTGGCTATTTTACTCCAGTGATACCAAATTTTCTCTCTGAAAAATTGGTCATTTGCCAATCAATATGTAGTTCAATCCAAACCGGTCCTACTTCATTCATAGCCAGCTCATCATGCATAAGTTCTCTGAGTGCAGAGCTACTAATTCCTACCCCAGCAAAAAAGGTCCGGTTTCGCAGAAGAAGTGCATGCCCACCTGATTTCCCTTTGCATAGGTCTGTGCATTGCAGTTTGAAAATCTGGCCTGCTCAAGTGATCTGCCTTTCCATTCTCAGTCATTCCATTTTATAACATAACCTCATAAATCACCAGCTCTGTCTTTGCTTGGTGGTTATAAATGATGGCCCAGATCCTCAGCTATGGCCATGGAGTGCACAGTTCAACTCAGGAATGGGGGAAAAGATGGGTGTTGCACTCCCTGATCCTCCACCAACTGAGTGAGGGGCTGGTTTCCAGCATAAATCAGGGTAGCCTGAAGGCTGCCCTAAACTATTCCAGCTGCCCTTGGATGTGAGAGGCAAATAGAGCAGCAAGTGCTGGGGCAGAAGTATGTCCCAGCCATTCTAGCTTTCCCTCCAACCATGTCCCCTTCACCATCAGCCAGAGAAGAAGGGTCTGCATAGAAACTGTTACTCCCACACTATGCTACCAGAGAATCCTGTGCTGGGGGGATTCTCATATGGCTGGCTATGCCAGCTTTGTGCCCGTTGTACAAGGCAAAGTGCCTGCACAGCATCCCAGGATCTGAGCCAGTATCAATCCACTGCAAAGGGATTAATCCATACGTCATTCCTTACCTGCAAGAGAGCTTTGCACAACTGCAGATGAACTATCAGAAGTTTGTCTAAATCATCATTTCCTGTGGTTAACTCTTTCGTTTCTGTTTTCCTGTCATAGCCCAGTATGTTGTCATTGTAAGTGCTGTTAGAGAAGTTAAGAAAGGGGAACAAGTAGTTAATGTTAACCAGCCATTGTGTGCGGTAAAGCAGAAGGATCTAAAACACCAAGAAAAAAATAAAAGTTGTTTAAAAATCCACAAGGCACTTCCTTCACCCCTATATCTATATCTTCAACAAATGAATGTGAAAGTTTCTCTTCCTGTCTTCTCAATAATAATCCCCAAACTCATCAAAGTGGTCACCACTTTTGACAAATAACTGATGCTCTATAAGAGCAGTAAGCCTGTTAACAATCTGCTCTCTTGATTGTGTGTAAACTTCCGACAAAGGTGAAGATGGGGATTAAATCTCTAATTCTTCTGTCAGGAAGGCAACAGTATGTCAGCTAATCCTGTGACCTCATTTTTGTGAGGTCCACCATCCAAACAAGACACTGCCATCAATAATGTGTATTGACTGGCTGGCCCGTTTGGAACGATGTATTGCAAAAGCAAAATAACACCACCTTGTTCTCTAGCAACTCCAACTCAAGGATGCTCTAGTCTGGTCTATCTGGGGTTACTCAGCACCTCTCAGGATCAGGCCCACAACCCCAAAGGGTAAGAGTGTTATGAGCAAGGGTCACAAATATGAAACAGAACCCAGTAGAAGAGACCTGTGAGCTGCTCCTGTCCTATTCCCTTGCAAAACTGTTCCCCATCATACCCATACATCTGTTTTCTGAAGGCTAGTTTTAAATATCCCAACTATCCCATTCTGCAGCCTAGTAGGAGAAAGGCTTTTCAAGATATTCAGCCTAAATAGTCCCAAATTTCAGTCCATTTATTGCTTGACTGAGCTGTAAGTTTCATAGAATCCTAAACAATTCCTCTCTCTCTTGAGTGTCCACACCCTGGGCACCAACCTCCCCACACCACACAGGCATTGCCTAACTGAGTTCAGTGTATTTACCTCCTAATCTTCCTCTTGTCAATCCCTTCAGCCCCTCAATGGGATGCACTGGTCTGCTCACCTGGTACTGTCTGTCCTT
This sequence comes from Malaclemys terrapin pileata, assembly GCF_027887155.1. Taxonomy (NCBI): domain Eukaryota; kingdom Metazoa; phylum Chordata; order Testudines; family Emydidae; genus Malaclemys; species Malaclemys terrapin. The sequence goes on along the minus strand of NC_071516.1, from coordinate 16,383,682 downwards.
ATGCTTCCAAATAAGGAAAGCTCATCAGCACTGCAGTCCGTATTTAAAAAGTCAAAACTTTCCAGCACCATCTCCACCATCAGACTCTCCATGGAGGAATGTTTCTGATGAGACGTCTTCAGCTGTTGACAGACAGGAAATAAACTATTGTTCTTTGCAAGGATCCTGTTCCCCACCAGCAGTTCACCCATACTGATTTACAAATCACCACCTATTCAACCATGGGACAGTTTACTCTCATCAGCTCATCCACAACACACCAGAAAAGCTGATCCTTTCACACATACAAAGCACTTCAGCCATGTCACCCCGATCCTGAAACAGCTTTGCCAATTCATTTCAGGAACTAGTTCAAAAGGTTTATCCAGTTTTAAAATTCTCCTTGGGTTTACTACAACCTCACCAGTGTGGGCGTAAGACCCTTCTTCTCTGCAGCTCCTGTCATTTGGTACAATTTTCCTGTCTTTCTCCTTCTTAAGATCTAGAGCTATCAGTTTTATACTGCCACCTATCACTGTAGTAATAGCAAAGTCCCTACCCCTTCTGGCATTTCTCCCCTTTCTCTGCTTGGGGTAGAAGTTTTGGGAAAGGGGTTGGTTTGGGGGCTGTTTAAGTTTTTTTAATTTTCTTTTAATTTTTCTGAGGGCTAAGGCTTTAGGAGTAGAAAGTGGTGTCAGTGATGTCAGTGTCATTCTTATCTCAGATCTCAGCTGAAATCTTACAGTGTCTTCTCTCTCTTGCCTGCACACAGGGCCCCGTGTATTCCACAGCTGTGGGACTACAAGTGCAATCCACCCTTTGCCACAGAGCTGTGCTCCAGAATCTTTCATGTAAGGGGGGAAAATGTTTCTAGTCTCATATGATTGTGAAGATATCCTTAAACACATGGGTGGCGGGTATAAGAGCTGCTTCCATGGATTGCCATTTGCGGGTTTTTACTTATTATTATGTGCCATGCAGGTTCTGGGGCAGCTGAAGAGGCTGTCTCTGCTATTCAGCTTCCCGGGTTCCTCAGTAATCTTCCTGGACTCCAGAGATAGACAGCTGGGGGAGGTGCACTGCCTTTACCATTCTCCGGCACAGCCCAAGCCGGCCTGGGGCTGCTCGGGCTGCTGGAACTGGCACGGCTGGGACAACTCAGGCTGGACTGGAGCTCGGGGCTGCTTGGGCTGGTCCACGCAGGGCCAGCTCCAGGCACCAGCCCACCAAGTTTGTGCTTGGGGAGGCACCTGGAGGGGGGCGGCGCAGTGCGGCACTCTGGCTCCGGCCGCCGGGGAGAGCGGGGCCACGGCCGGGATTCGCCGCCCTCCCCCCAGCGCTCTGGCCGCCGGGGAGAGTGGAGCCCCAGCCGGGCACTCCGCCCAGGGCTCTGGCCGCCCTCCCCCTCCGGCGCCCTCCCCCTGGCCACCAGGGAGAGCGGAGCCCTGGCCGGGGCTCGCCGCCCTCCCCCCGGGGCTCCGGCCGCCCTCCCACCCGCCTTCCCCTGCCGCGCTGGGGGGGTGGGGCGGCTGGAGGCTTTTTTGCCTGGGGCGGCAAAAAAGCCAGAGCCGGCCCTGGGTCCACGGCTCGGGTAGGGCGACCGGCACGGCTGGGGCAGCCGCCGGAGGTGGGAGTGGGGGGGCCTCAGGGCTCTGCTGAGGGGAGACAGAAAGGGGCCTCATGCGGAAGGGGTGGGGCCAGGGGCTAGCCTTCCCTAAGGGAGTGTCCACCAGCAGCCCATGCTTAAACAGAAACTGAGTTTTAATCTGATTAACTGTCATCTTTCTGAGGGTGCAGAAGGCCTTAAACATTAGCTCTGATGGACTGACCCCATTCATCAAGGGGGTGTTTGCTCTGAAACCTACAGATGACAACATACATGCCCACATTGTCAACAATTTCACTGCTGATTATTTTAGCAGGAAAAAAACCCATGAAATGTGCTTCCTCTAATCCCAGACTGTATCATCAGATGAAGAATTTAATATAAAAATAAAACACTGTGGCTAATATCCTGATTGCCTTATTCATCTTCTTGGATTTTTTTCCCCATTAAAACCTCCATCTAAATGAAATTACTGTGGAATCCCATAGCAGTGTCCCACAATGCAGGGACCTTCCTCCAGTTTGGCTCAGAGAACACAGGGCCTTGATTATACTCTGCTTTCTAATGTCTCCTTCTCTCTGCTATTCACCTCTGCAAAGCATGTTGGGATACAGTGCATGAGAGATGTTATACAGACTGAAATGTTGTTGCCCTTAGCTAGCTCTCTTGACTTCCAGCCATTTCTGAGAAATGCCTGAGCTCTGATGGTCAAACCAATATTTTGGGAATGTGCCACCGAAAATGTTGAAGCCATTGATACTCCCTCATGTGGTTTTGAGCCCTTTAGAATAGTAAGAGGAAAAATGATGAACAGCAAAAACTACAACATATTGCACAAAGGTGAAAATAATACCACACCTTTAATTTGTCCCTGATGCATAAAATTTGGTACTCCAATTCCTCCAATTGGGTTTGCCCTGGATTCTGTGACTTCAGCAAATTTAACACTTCTTGAAGGAGTTTTTCAACTGCTTTGGCGCTTCCGGCTGGTTTTCTGTCATCTTCAGTGTTCCAGCTTTTCCGATCAACAGACAGGACATTTTCTTGTTCCACAGGCTGGTGACTCCAGTGCTGGCCGATGGAATCTCTGCCATCTTTGCTAATGTCCCATGGGCTGGGTGGGCTATTTGGAACTCCATCCATGGAGGGTGTCTCTTTCAGGATATCTAGAGTTGTGTGGTTTGGAGACTTGTGTTGTCTTCCTTCGGCACAGGTGTCCTGTACAAGAACCAATGGCAGGGTCCTGTGGTCTGAAGCTGGAGTCACATTTCTAGTTTCTGTTCCTTTCCGATCCTGGGAGCTGAATGAGTCAGTCTCTGCAGAGCTGTGGTTGTCATTCCTTAGATGTACATCGAAGTCACAGTCAGCCAAGTAGCTCAGTATGCAGGGGGCTCGTGCCTCATCGTTTATGCCACCTTGGTTCATTCGTTGCTGCAAAACAGACTGCAGCAAACAGGTTCAAGTGTAAGTACAAGTACTTGATACAGATGAGATTTATCCAGAGATGGAGAGCCCAGGAAAGACCCTCAGCCCCACATTGCCCCTCTGGAGAGTTTCGGGATGACAGACACAGCTATAATGGCCAAACAGAGAAAACCTCTGAGCCCCATGCAGACCAGAGCAGGAGGACCTGTCGGGGGAAGCCATGCGTGGGCCCAATATTTACATTGATCCAGCAGCCCAAGAGCCTCAGGGAAGAGCAGAAGACAAGCAGAGAATACTCCACATTTAAAGAACTTTAAACTGAATGGTAAAAAAAAACCAGTGTAAGATGCCACTCCCTGTCACATTTTTCATTCCAAAGGGACCCTAACAAATCGGTTCTAACCCCCCTTCAGCCCAATACAATAGGATATTAAATTGGCTGGAAAACGTTTTCATGATTAGTTATTAATAAATACAGCACACTCATTAAATAACTAGACAGCCCCATAACGCCGCTGTTTGCAGAAGACCTATCTACAAGCAATGTTTTGTACTCCCTCCGCTGGCTTGGCAGGAGCACACAAACCTGACTGCCAGGCTGATATGGGAACTTGTCTTGAGGTTAGGGGCGTATACGCACACATGCCTCTGCTACCTATTGCCTGTGCTATGAAGAGGCAGGAGCACACGGAACGAAGCAGCAACATTAAGTGAAAACCCCATTAGAAACACAGGAGATTGTCTGGTCCAACTAAACTGCACTTGGCACTAGACAGGGGATGGGGGGAGAGAAGGGGATGCTTTACACTCCACCTTTAAGCCACCACTGCTCCTGGGATTGGCCAGTTCCCAGTGTAGACTGCTCTAATTTATGCCTGGCTGCACATGGGGAATATTTGGCAGGGAAAAAATTTTTGCATTTCAAGATTCTAAAATGGGATTGAAAACAACAGGGGTTAAATTAAAAAAATAAAACACCCCATAATGATCACCATACCGCCCTGTGACTGTGGTCTGTCCAATTCTATTCGGCAACAATCTGTTGTCCCAGCCCCAGCTCACTGTTTGGGCCCAGTGTTTTACTTCCTCCATCATACTTACGAGATAATATTTCTCTCTGAAGCTAGGAGTGTTTGGCGGAGTCCAGTTGTATAAGGAGCTTTTCCTACTACCCAGAGAAAACTTGGCAGAAGTTCCAGGCGACAAAAACAGGTTCTCTGTGTCAAATGGGCTATGAGCAGGGAATACAAAGGTGTAAGTGTTATCAAAGGCCAGGAAGCATTTAGATGTTTAGCAACAGGAACAGCTATTGGGATTTGAGCCCCATAGCATCATTCTGGTCCCTGAAGTTTATTAAACAATACTCAGCTCTGGGATAAAAGAAGAGGGAGACGGGCAGCCCCTCTGACTTATTCCCTTGACACCTGAGCCGCAAGAGGGAGATAGTGGGGCATCATCCTTTTGCATGGAGAGAAGTACTGAATAACCTCATCCTTCAGGCATGGAGATCACAGCAGAGCCTAATCAATGCAGAGCACTCTGAGCTGGCTTCTCTCCCAGAATCAGATCAGAGTCTGATGAAAGCTCCCTCTCTTTCTGTGGGGTCTTATATCCCACACAGTAGTTCCCCAGCTATGGCCCATGAACAGCAGGGTGCTTGCAGGTGGCCAGCGGAATGGTATATTGGCCGCCTGGTGCTCCAGAAATGCACGGGGGAGATTAAATGAAGAATAAAAGGAGTGTGTAACTAACTTTTTCCACAAAGGACAAAACACGATCACTTGAAAAGCCAGTAAAAAGGTATGAAATACAGTCTTGATCCTACATCCACTTATACACAATTGATGTAGTTGCCACAGGGATGTTATGTCATTGTGCACAGCAGGAGAGGCGGTTCATGCAATTGTGGCTGGGAAGGGAGCTTCCACACCTCTATCCCTGTAAGATGCTGCCCGTGCTGTAAAGAGCCCAACAACCCTTATTCTAAGCACTTGCCAATTGTCCTCAACGCTCCAGAGAAGGTCACTACTCTTCCCATTTCCAACAGATGCATGTGCTGGGACCTCTTTCCTCAGAGAAGCACACTAAGGTAAAGCTGGGTAAACCTTCACCCACAATACACTCCAACATGAAGAAAGAGAGGTAAATTCATGGACTCCCCCCTCCTTGATAGTACTAGGGCATTTTTAATTAAATTAGTTCCCCTCTCATGTGTGCTTTTGTGCACGAGGGGAACATATCATTTATATTATCTCTGATCCCACAGGCCATATTTTAAATGAAGGCCAACCACAATGCTAAGGTGTCTGCACTCAACTGGAGCCCCTGGGAGTTCTGAAACGATCCAAATGATAGTGGGCACACATTAGTTACATGGAGACTTTTGCCCTCAATGCAAAGCCAAGTTCTATTTCCCTTTTATTGCAGGGGTGGAAGGCTGAATATAAACATTTCAGGCACAGACAGCAGTGTCCCTCATTGGAACATGCTGTTGTCATCCCACCATGGAAGTATCACTCTCAGATGTTGGCCTAATGCATGTCAATTAGCTAAATTAACCAGTGTCACACAGCTGGAGTTTGTCAAACAGGCCAGTTCCATGGAGTCAGATTAGCAGCCATCTGTGCTTTCTCACTTTGCAGCAAATTAACTAAATCGGGTATCTGACAGCAAGAGCACTTTATCCGAAAACGTCATGGACTTACTGACAGAGGCAAATTGCTTTCATCTACAGCATTTTGTTCTTAGGAGGAGGATGGCTGGGGCTAGGGAATCCTTTTGTTTAAGATTTTCAGTTTTAGTTTTTAATACAGCAACAAAGCAATAATAATAAAGAATACAGAGTAAAGATATAATAATATCAAGGTAAGGCCATTCTCCTCCTGTGATGATTGATATAATCCTATAGTAAAGAAAAAAAGATTAAGGGTATGTTTACACTGCACATTAAGACCCGGCTGTGATTCCGGTTCGAGCCCAGCCCAGCCCCCCTTCGTCCACACACAAATCAATCTGACTCAGGTTAGCAAGCACTCAGGTCCTAGGACTCTGCTAGGAGGTTAGGTCAGAGCCCAAATCCTGCTGTGACTTGGGTTCAAGCCCTGTCATACTGCAGTGTGGACACAGGTCAAGCTACAGACCTGAGTCAGAGGGTCTGCATAGTGCAGTAGGGACACATTAGCACGGCTGAGAGACCTAGGTCCAGTAAGTGTAAACCCAGCTTTACAATGCACTGTGGATTCTCAAGCACAGGCTTGGAAACACCAAGTCCATAAGGCTGGGTCGTACAGGCCCAGGTTTAATGTGCAGTGTAGACATATGCCCTTATGGAGTACATCTCAGGGTATCAGCCAGAAAACACAGTGAAGTACAGAGGTGAACTGATGACATGGCTCTTGTAAGTGAGTGAGACACAGACCGAGACCATGATGCTGCATGGGAGAGAATGAGAGCTGCTCAACTATGGACCAGACCCTATATTGCAAACAAGTCAGATTTTTTTCTTGAGCTCAAGTGGTAGGAGCCTGAGCTTTTAGAGCAGCAGGATCTGGGTCTTAGCCCTGCTGTTCCCATGTAGTACTGAGGCGCACAGAAACAGCCACAGCACTAAACTGTCCGAGTACCATTTGCAGGGGAAGCAGTGCTACATTTACATCTACTTGCCAAGGTCCAGAGTTGTCTGGGTGGCTTTGATCCCTGGTTCAGTCCAATTCGCTCTTTCCCAGCCCTTTGCCATTAGGTACATACCAAAAGGCAGGTACTGTCAAACCAAAGGTTTTTGTCAGGGTTGTATTCCTCCCACACTCCCCCAGCGTTCACTCCATTCAAATAATGAGGCAGCCTAGGGGGGTGCACTCCAACAAACTTACAGCCATTATGGGAATCATCATGGGCCAGATGGTCCCATGATACCACAGTGAGGGGTGCAGCCTTGAGGGAGAATGTAGCCTCCCTTTGTGATTCTCTTTGCTGTTTGGGTTGGCCTGGTGACCAGGTCCCGTTCCCAAGCCAGCAGAGCATTACGTCCTCTCCACCCCAATCATAGAATATCAGGGATGGAAAGGACCTCAGGAGGTCATCTAGTCCAACCCCCTGCTCAAAGCAGGACCAATCCCCAATTACAACATCCCAGCCAGGGCTTTGTCAAGCCTGACCTTAAAAACCTCTAAGGAAGGAGATTCCACCACCTCCCTAGGTAACCCATTCCAGTGCTTCACCAGTTTCACCCAAGCTTCCCTCCCTCCTCCCCTAAGCAAAGCTCTTAAAGGAGGGCTATGCCACAGCTGGAGGTATGAGCACAGCGCAGGTAGGCGTACCTGCACTAACTTTAATCTAGCTCGCATGGCTAAAAGTAGCAGTGAAGAGGAGGTGGTTCAAATCCTAGCTGGGGCTAACAATATGAGTTCAACATCAACCAAGAGTTCTGGGTGGGCTAGTACAGCCTATCATGAAGCTCTTGATGATGCAGCTTCACTGTCATGTTTAGCCATGCTAGCTTGATTAAAACTAGCATAGGTATCAAGTATCAGAGGGGGTAGCCGTGTTAGTCTGGATCTGTAAAAAGCGACAAAGAGTCCTGGGGCACCTTAAAGACTAACAGAAGTATTGGAGCATAAGCTTTCATGGGTGAATACCCACTTCGTCAGACGCATGTGGTCAAAATTTCCAGAGGCAAGTATAAATATGCAGGCAAGAATCAGTCTAGAGATAACAAGGTTAGTTCAATCAGGGAGGATAAGGCCCTCTTCTAGCAGAGGAGGTGTAAACACCAAGAGAGGAGAAATTGCTTTTGTAGTTGGATAGCCATTCACAGTCTTTGTTTAATCCTGATCTGATGGTGTCAAATTTGCAAATGAACTGAAGTTCAGCAGTTTCCTCTTTGGAGTCTGGTCCTGAAGTTTTTTTGCTGCAGGATGGCTACCTTTAAATCTGCTGTTGTGTGTCCAGGAAGGTTGAAGTGTTCTCCTACAGGTTTTTGTATACTGATATACAAATATCGATATACAAAAACCTGTAGGAGAACACTTCAACCTTCCTGGATACACAATAGCAGATTTAAAGGTAGCCATCCTGCAGCAAAACAACTTCAGGACTAGACTCCAATTGCAAATTTGACATCATCAGCTCAGGATTAAACAAAGACTGTGAATGGTTAGCCAACTACAAAAGCAGTTTCTCCTCCCTGAGTGTTCACACCTCAACTGCTAGAAGAGGGCCTCATCCTCCCTGATTGAACTAACCTCGTTATCTCTAGACTGATTCTTGCCTGCATATTTATACCTGCCTCTGGAAATTTCCATTACATGCATCCAACGAAGTGGGCATTCACCCACAAAAGCTTATGCTCCAATAACTTCTGTTAGTCTTAAAGGTGCCACAGGACTCTTTGTAGCATAGGTATGACTACTTCTGACTGCAGTGTAGAAATACCCCAACCAACTGAAGTCTGCAAAAGAGGCAGTAGGAGGTTTATCAAAGCTATCTAGGCTAAGAGAGCATGCACAGCTTAAAACCAAAAAAAGCAAGTTGCAGTTAGAGCTCTCACTCCACAGCTACTGGGGTGGGAGCTGGCCCAGGAGGGAAGTTTGGGTGTCACAACTGGACTTGATTAGTCAGTCATTTTAGGGATGGAAAGCTGCTATTGCTCTGAAAAGAGCTGTTATTTTGAGTGGTTTTGTTTTTTAAAATGGAAACACCCTTATCTTATCACTGTGCAAATATTCCTCTGTAGGAACAGCTTCAGCAGATAAGCTGTCAGAGAATAGGAGCTGGCCAGTTCCATGTGCAAGTGCTCTGGAGAAGCTGCTTGGTGGGATACCAAGGTATTGTGCAAACCTTACACATTAGAGAAATATGGCAGAAATGCTCTGGTAAGCATCAAGAGTCCTCAGGGGGGGTTAGCTCACAGGGGATGTATGTCACCATTAACGTTGTTCCCAGCTGGGCAGTTGCCAAGTTGAAAATCTCTTGTTTCTTGGAGGCAAAAAAGTGTTACAGCTGGACCAATGCTGCCAAGTATTACCAGCTCTGGTGCACGTATGGTGGTACAGTCCGGTATGCCATACCTGTATGCCAAAAGACACAGGAGAAGCCTGGCCCCAGTCCCTCCCTTCCACACAACTACATCTCTTGAGTCCTCCTGCCTGCGGTCTGTACAGCAGCCATGCCTGAGGACAGAGCTGGGGGTAGTACAGCAGCCACGTGGGAGGAGCTGCCGGCGTGGGGCTGCCCGGCGGCCACATTTTCTTCTTCTCCTATTGCTGCTGTGGTTCCAGAGAGCCTAGATCTCTCGGGAACTGCAGCGGCGAGAGGAGCAGAACGGGGGGCAGCGAGGTGGCCCCACACCGACAGCTCCTCCGGCACGGCTGTACCGCCCCCAGCCCTTCCACACAGCTTCATCTCCTGAGTCCTCCTGCCTGGGGTCTGAACAGCAGAAGTCTCCGGCACAGGAGGGGGAGGATAGAGTTCCCCCCCCCCACCTAACGTGGGATGGATGTGAATCAAGCGGAGGGGACAGGGAAAAGTCATGCAGGGAGGTCATGTGCCTCGCCTTCGTAGCCCTCCCATGAGTGCAGCGTAGGGTGACCAGATGTCCCGATTTTATAGGGACAGTCCCGATTTTTGGGTCTTTTTCTTATATAGGCTCCTATTACCACCTCGCCCCCGTCCTGATTTTTCACACTTGCTGTCTGGTCACCATAGTGCAGCGTGCCAGCAAGAAATGATTTCTGCTTGCACCACTGATTACCAGGGAATCATTTGAGTTTTTGAAATCAAGTCACTTCTCTTGTGTTCATGTCTCCTATATGTTGGTTTATTTGATGCTCAAAGGCTCCATACACTCTGAAGTAAGTAGAGATAGACCTGGCCCAAGACTTTCAGTCTATGCTACCAACTTCTGCCAACATAGCTACATCAGTCAGGGGCATGATCCCTGATCAATGTAGCTAGGCTAGCAAAAGCCCCTAGCATAAACATGGTTATAGCAGCAAAACTGTTCTTTTGCCAGGAATACAGAACACTGATATAGCTCTGTTAGCCAAGCATTCTCACTGTAGACCTGGCCTTAATCAGAATTGAGTGGGTTTGGGTGTAGAATGGTATTAGTATGTCATTCGCACACTGCAGTTGCTGCTAAGTGCCAAGAGAAGCAACAGTGTGCCAGGGAGATCAGTCAGAGGTGCCATTTGCCTAGTGGAGTTTTTAAGTTGTCCACAAGGTTGAGGGACTAACAAAATCTCTGAACAAGAAGGTGCGTTACCACCCTCCCTTCCCCCAGAGGCGCAGGAATTTATGCACACACAATTATAGAAACAGCACTAGCAGGATTAAAAGCAAAGCAACAGTGTTCATCCGTGGCAGTCATTTGCCCTTGTGGGTGAGAGGGAAAATTAGATAGGAAGAGATGTCTTCCAGGCTCAGCTCTGTGGAGGTACGCGCAGTACAGTGCTCCCCAGATTTCAACAGAGATACTATGGCAAGAGATGGTTTAAAGACTCATTCAATATAGTAGAAGCACCTCCAACACTGCACTCGGGGCTTCAGATCACTTTTTCCAACGCAATCTTCGTGCTCATTTTAAGCCCAGAAGTAGAGCATGTAGGGATGGGTTTGTTCTTGCAAAGAAATTTGCGAGTGGTGGTTGTTAGGAAAAACTATTTCACTAGGAGGGTGGTGAAACACTGGAATGCGTTACCTAGGGAGGTGATGGAGTCTCCTTCCTTGGAGGTTTTTAAGGCCCGGCTTGACAAAGCCTTGGCTGGGATGATTTAGTTGGGAATTTGTCCTGCTTTGAGCAGGGGGTTGGACTAGATGACCTCTTGAGGTCCCTTCCAACCCTGATATTCTATGTTGTGTTGTTTTCTTCAGAAAGTTTCCGTTTTTGTTGAAAGCCTGAAAATACCATGCTGCTGCCCCTCCACTCCCAAATTAGTTTGTGGTTGCTAAAAACTAAAGAGGTTTAGCATTTGAGCAAAAACCTGAAAAAATCATCACACACACACACTACTTTTTTTTTTTGGTCAAAATGGAAAGACATTTTTAGCATTAAAAAGTCACATTACATTAAAAATTTTGGCCAATTCTAACCTGATGGCCTTTGCTTACAACTACAAATGGCATGCATGTAAATCCACATGCTATACCCGTATTCTGTATTCCTGGCAAAAGAACAGTTTTGCTGCTATAACCATGTTTATGCTAGGGACTTTTGCTAGTGATGCTGCAATAAGGGTGCTGGGGGTGCCCCTCTAGCTTGAAGTAACAAACACCAAATGATGGAAACCAAGGTTTCCATCATCAGCACCCGCACTATAAAAGTTGTTCTAGCATCCCAGGGTAAGACAGATCACCCAGAGATCACCAATCAGAACCTCAGTGGTCAATGCTTGTGGAATGATGCTTTGCTGTTAAGCCAAGTACTAGCTCAAGCTTCCAAAGAAGAAATGTTAGGGCCCTTGCAAACCTCAGAGCAGCTGCAACAAAAAAACCAAAACAAAACACAAATCAAAAATAATATACACTGGTGCCCAACACTAGCTCTGGGGAGAAGGAAAAAAAAAGGGGGGTATGATAAACAACAGGTGCAGGCATTGAGCTCTGCTATGTGTGTTTTCATTTACTTCAAGTGTTTGAAAACAAAACTTCAGATGCTTTTGACCACACTGATATTTTGTTGCACTACAAAACTGAGCTAAACAGGTGTGGAAGAAAATGGCAGGATGTGTGACAAACCATTTGCTCACAAAAAGGCACTGGAAAACCATGTAGGATACTCCATGAATGTCATATGTTCCAGAGAGCAACCTGAAAGTTCAGCTACTTAGCTACATTGGGGCTGGAAGACTCATGGGAAGGCTCTTTACAGTATTTCACCTGTTGGTAGCTAAAGACAGCACCAAAGCAGAAGCCAAGCTAGGTTTCCAAATACTCTTAGAAATAGAGGATTAGTCAGGTTGTTCCCCATTCCTGAAGAGGGGCCTAAACCCACAAGTCCTTCAGATCTGAACTTTGCATGTTAGTTCTAGTTGTTACCAAATATATTCCAAGACCCTTTTCCAGCCCTGATGATGGAGCTGAAAACAGCCAGCAGTAAAGGTGCTGCTCGCATTGATTGGCTGGGTACTTCACAAACATAGCTGGGTTTGAGGTAGTGGAGAGTAAGTTAGCATTCTCCTGTACCAGAGGGGCACCCAGCACTTTGCAAGTATAAAATAAGAGTTTGCAATATACTGCAACCCTGGAAATATGAAATGCATTATGACACTGACTCTCTCACACACACACAGCTGCCTTCCCGAATGAGTAGTTTGGATTCATTACAGACACCAAACTGTCGATCCACAGTAGGACAGTGGTTGCCTCTGCTTCTCAAGAAAATTGAAGCTCTGCCACATTCTGTTAAATGCTGACTCGGTCTGTTTCTTAGCTTGCTTTGCAAGCCATTTCCTTCTCATATTGGCAGGGGGCGCCAGTTTTAGATGGTTTTCCATTTCAAGTTTAGATGAGTTACGGTGTGTACCTGCGCTAGTGAAAAATCCATAGCAGATTAGTGACAGTCTTTTTCCAACCCCCTCAGCCCTAACAGGAGGGCAGGTCACGGCTATTTAAAAAGGGAGTAATCATTTAATTCTGACCGTGGCCACAAAAACAGTCTGTGCCCTCTCTTCAGCAGAAGGGAGCTACAACAACTGAAATATGCCAGCAATTGACATCAGGAGAGAACGGCTGTTAAAGAGCCATCCTACAGTCAGAGAGGCAGGACCAGCATGTGGCCACATCTTATATAGACCAGCCTCAACCACATATGAGAATACCAATGCAGCACCTGTCTTCCGGGCATCTACACCTGCATTAGAGAGCCCAGGATAAAGCCTTCACATGGATGGTAAATTATGGAGGGGCTCAAGATGCAAATTAAGATTTCTGGAGTGAGGATTTTGAGGTGTACCTGGCAGAAAAGATTCAGGAAATCTCTCAATGCAGCACCCATAAAATGAAATTTTTCCTTTAATAGTAGTGGTAATTTACTAGAAAACTTTACAAATCTAAAAATGTAAAACAATGCATCAAATCACAGGTAGCAACTAACTCTTCGAGGGCTGGGTGTGTGCGATGCACCATAGACGCAATCACACTGGGATCATAATAATGTTTCACAACTGTGCACAAGCAACTGTGATCACCATGTCAAAAAGTCGAGTGTGACAGCAGCCAAACCTTTGAGGAAACCTCATTTTTAAAGGAGGGCTTGGCCCCTGTAACTGTAGTGATTTCTCTAAACCTCAACCATATTCGTATGGTGGTGTCTAAGAGCTGCTGTTTTCAGCTTCATTTCATCTTCTTTAAGTCCATTCTTTGCATTTCAGAGATGTGCCTACACCACAAACTGAACACTGATTCTGGACAAAGCAGAAACCTAAATAAAAGCCAGACACAGCTGGCTCCATTGTTGGCAGCCTCAACACAGAGCAAAGAGCTGAAGGGCCATGGAGAGAGGGGCTATCCTCTCCTCCCTGGGATTGGTCCCTCCAGATCAGGGTTCAGGCACATTGGCGGGGGGTGCTGTGGGAAGGCTTGCGCTGCTGCTACCTAGGCTGCACCTGTGGTGTGAACAGAAAGAGGACTGTAGTGTTGAGTGCTGTTAAAGTGGCACCCATCACAAGCACTAAGGCCCTGTTAACAGTCCTCTCCCCCCACTCCCATGTTCAGCATTTGGAGTTGTACTCACTTCCAGACGACCTCCAGCTGTAGCTTGATGGTGCCTAGCTCAGTTATATCCACAATGATCGCCTGAGGCCTGGTTGTAAAGAAGTCGATGCTGTCACACGTTACCATACCAACTAGAATCGTGGTCAGTCCCCGCAGCTCTGTGACCTACAGAGGCACAAACCCATTTTCATTTTGCCAGATACCGGACACACATGAAGGATAGCGGAGGAGTTTAGAGAGGCTGGACTCACGGGATATGGCTGAGTCCAGTTCATCATGCCCATGAGACACAGATTCTCTACCACCCATATTGAGGAACTGGCCAGTTTGTGTACACAATGAACATGGCAGCCTAGGATCAGCTCTTTGAGGCCATAGGCCAAGTTTTTCAAGCCTGGGTGCTTACGTTTAGGCCCCTAAATAGTAACGGGCTGATTTTCCATAGATGCTGAGCCATACGCTGCTCCCATTCACACCAATGGGGGCTAGGAGTGTTTAGCACTTCTGAGAGTGAAAGTCATCCACTTATTTAGGAGCCTAAACTTAGGCACCCTGCAAATTCTAGTTTTAGTGTATATTCAAGTAACTCTGTATCAGACAAACAACCTGGAACTCTGGAGCCCATTTTGCTGCAAGATATATATTTTACAGCAAGCCTCACCCATCCCTGGATTTGACCCAAAAATCATCTAGGGTAGAGACCCTAGAGATTATCTAATCCAGGGGGGGCTAACCTGTGGCCCCGGAGCCACATGCGGTTCTTCAGAAGTTAATATGCGGCTCCTTGTATAGGCAGCGACTCCGGGGCTGGAGCTAAAGGCGCCAACTTTCCAATGTGCCAGGGGGTGCCCACTGCTCAACCCCTGGCTCTGCCACACGCCCTACCCCCACTCCACCCCTTCCCACCCCCTCCCCTGAGTCTGCCATGCCCTCACTCCTCCCACCTTTCCCCCAGACCCTGATCGGGAGGTGCGGGGAGGGAGAGGGAGGCGATGATCGGCAGGGTTGCCAGTGGGCGGGAGGCGCTAGGAGCAGGGGAAGCTGATAGGGGGCTGCTGACATATTACTGTGGCTCTTTGGCAATGTACATTGGTAAATTCTGGCTCCTTCTCAGGCTCAGGTTGGCCACCCCTGATAGTCTAGTCCAGCTCCCTACCCATGTAAGGCTGTTCCAGTCCCCAACAACCTCCAGAATGTGGACACAGCCCTGGTCTACCACTCCCTCTTGGGCCAAGCTGAGCTCAGCTGCCGCTCAGAATCAAAGCCGACAGGTCTTCAGCATCCCTCCTCTCATGGTTTACAAGTAGCACACCCTTCATTGGTCAGTAGCTCATCCCAGTTGTAGCCCATTACACATGCTTTGCAGTCTGACCCACAGCTTCTTCAGACACAGCTGAGTCCAGCAATGGCAGAGAAACAGCTCCCCAGTTCTCAAGTCTGTCTGCAGTCCTGGGAAGTGGGGCTGGAAAACCCACAACCAAGATGCAGCAGGACAAAGGCATATTACTACTTTTGTACATCAAGGGGTCTGTCATATTTAGGATCAGGGACAGATTTAGCAGGTAAAGTTTTCAGAAGCACATACATCTCATTTGAGAGTTAATGGTAATTAGGAGCCTAAGTCACTTTTGGAGGTGGGAATCTGGCACTTGAAAATTTCACCCAATTCACACTTGTGGGGAGAGGGAAAGCAAAGAAACTAGAGTCAGTCAGGTTTAATAAACTGGCATGAAACCCAAGTCATATAACCTCTCTCTTGAACTTTGAGGTGAGTCATTTTCACTGGCATACAGAGCCATTCATGTTTTTGCAAATATTATGAGAAAACATGCATCTGAATTAGCTTCTCTCCGGCTTCTTATTGTGCAGCGGGGAAAAAACATTTTAAGAACATTTCTAAAAGCTCTACTGGCTAGAAGTCAGGAATTCTTTCCTATGTAACTCACATGCTGTCAGAAGGGATGGGGTGTTGCAATAGCTATTTTGTATGGCTTCCAGGCATTGAAAGCCCTACGTTGGCACTACAAAACAATGTGTTTCACTCGTGTAGTGAAGGTCCAGCCCAACCCTGCAGTCTATTTTAGTCTCCGCTCCCATCTAAGTTGATGGGAGTCATGACGGCAGGATCTGGCCTTCAGAGGAGTCCAGATCACAACAGGCGTTTGCTCCTAAGCAGCAGCTGCCAGGTCAGGATGTAATGTAAAACAGGTGGAAGCGGCAGTAGTAATAGTAACAGGAACAGGAGGATCCAACTTTTACCTACGTGAAAGAATAAAGTGCCTACCATGCATCTGTATGGTATAGCAGGGAGTCCTCCAATGAGCCACTCTAATGCCAAGTGGCAGAATCCTGCCCAAAGATACTGAATAATTATGCCTGACTCACACTGGAAGGAGGATCTCATTAGCTCCAATACGATATACATGGCTTTAGAGTATCTCTGGGGCAGAGGAAATTAGGGCCTGAGACAGAAGAGGTCATGCAGGGAAACCCCAGGAAGGGGAAAGTTTGGCTTATATATACACCCAAAGTATACATACATACATACCTACATACATAGAGTTACCCTGCTCTAAAAAGTGTGTAAGAAAATCCCCCAAATCTTGCATGCAATATAATTACTCCATCCAAGCCGTGGACCCCTAACCACCACCAAACCTTGGATGCAGATCTTAAAAAGGGGTCATTCCAATATATGGAAAAGCAGAAGCATTAACCCAGTTGCCGTTACAAGAGTCCTGGGAAAGAAAGCAGAAGCAGAGATCAGAGGCCAGCTCAGCAAGCAGAACATTGATTAATTGCTGTTTCTATGGAGCTGTGAAAATTCATGTTGTTTTTTAAAAGCGTGCTAGGCAGAGAGCTGTGTGGGAAGGCAAGCTACTTGCTAACCAATGGCTCCAATCCAGCCACTGCAGACAGCTACCTTTATTTCAAACTTCTCATGGAGGTTGGGTATAAAAACCTTCTCTTCCTCATCCCATGTTTGGCTGTCATCCGTCTCAATCTTGCCCTTCAGCTTCCACTTCTGGCGTCCCAGTCGCACAAACACCTAGAAGCCACATAGGGAAGAGGCGGCTAGAATCAGCAAATCCCAAGATAGCACCATCCCTCCCTCCCCATACTGCAGAGCTCGGGCTTGTTCCTTTGATTGCTATGCTTTTTAAGAAGCAGGGGTGGAGTTGCCAAGTAGTTCTGTGCCCCACCTGTCCAAGAAAAACTTGGGTGGCTAAGTCAGATACCAAAGCGTACGTGTTGTTGTAATGCAGAGAGTGAGTTACTGTCGTGTAATGTCCGGCATCAGAGCAGGACAGATTTTAAAGTGATTTGGAGTTTTGTTAGTGGCAGGAAGAAAAAAGTGGGTTAGAATTGAAACTACTGGGATGAAAGCCATAGGCTTTGTACACACAGTTATGCAGTCCTGTGCCCTTCAGGGCAGTTGTTCCAATTGGGATCTACCCTATGGATAGGCAGCAGTATTGCTACTACCCTCTTTCAAGGTGGTTTTAGACTCCAGCCAGGTCCCCAATGAGCTCTTCTGGAAGATTTAGGTCTCCCAGGTACCTGGACACTGCTCTCTATCAAGGCACTTAGCCAAGTCTTTCAGCTTCACACTGAGGCAGGAATAACTTGGTAGCTATGCAACACCCATATAGCTTCTGGTTTCCCTGCATTCTCTCTCCTGCTCAGCCTACACATCCCCACACTCCCCACCTGCACGTTACAGGTGCAAGCCCATAATTGAAAGTTGTAAGAGAAAATGGATTGCTGTGTACTGCACCTCATACTGGTCCCCTGGGCAGAGACGTGCGTAGCCCACCAACCCTGAAAAGAGAAGGAAAACCCCTTGTAATGTTTGTAGTTTGAGAGAGTTTCAAAATATCTATTAACAAATCTCAACTTGCATTAAATACCCAGGTGACACTCTGATTAATGTCCCCTTACAGCAAAATTCACATGGAGGAGTTGTTAGCATTTGTCTTATTTAATATTGCAAACTTTGCATAGGGGTGGGGAAGAGGAAAGTCCTGCTTCAACAGTCACATATAAAAGAATGCTGCAGAGCAGGGACAAATTTGTTTCACATGAATGGGGAAGGGGGGGAAATGAGAAGCACAGAATATCAGGGTTGGAAGGAACCTCAGGAGGTCATCTAGTCCAACCCCATGCTCAAAGCAGAACTAATCCCCAGACAGATTTTTGCCCCAGATCCCTAAATGGCCTCCTCAAGGATCGAACTCAGAACCCTGGGTTTAGTAGGCTAATGCTCAAACCACTGAGCTATCGGAGTCAGTTTAGGTCCCAATCCAAAGCCCAGCTCCCAGACTTCAATGAGCTTTGGATCAGTCCTTTATACAGCCAAGCTGAAGAGCTTCTGGCTCAAGTGATGAATGCTGTAGAATAGTACAAGGGTTACCTTTCATTTTCAAGTGAAATTCTCCCAAGTGCACCTCCAGTGCCCCTTCAATCAGACACATATCCTGGAAGAGAAAGACAGAGCAATTACATTGACCGAAGAGTGGAGTAAATGGTACTATGAGAAAGTGGCAGCCATTTTGTCTCCATTCTTGAAGACAAACACATCACAGACCAGGTTAGAGCGGTTTGCAAAAGAACATACATTTTACACACCATTAACACTCCTGCATACTGAGGCAGTTTTTTTTTTTAAATGCTACTTTCAGGATGGGACGTTATATCCCAGCTCTGCAGAGGAGCAAGGTTGTTTAAGTAATACGCTTCACACAGTCTTCCCCATTCAGGACAGAGCTACACTTTGAGCTGGAGGTGTAAATTCCAGCTTGAGGAGACATATTAGCACTAGTTCTGATGGAGCTAGTGCACTTGAAAAAGAGATAGACCCTAGCCACAGCAGCAGTACAACAACAATCTTGTCCAAGACTCGAGGCACATACTTAGACAGGTAGCCCCTCCCACTGCTTGTGCGGTTACAGCTATGCCATTTTGAGCAGGCTGGTGCCATCAGAGTTAATGTGGGTACGTCTCCTCAAGCTGAAATTTACACCTCCTGCTTGAAGTGTAGACCTACCCTGACTTACTCACACAGTAAGTTATTAACTATGGCTCCCATTGGAAGTCAATGGAAAGGGTTTAGCTGATCGCCATATTTGGGGTCGGGAAGGAATTTTCCTCCAGGGCAGATTGGCAGAAGCCCTGGGTTTTTCTTGCCTTCCTCTGTAGCATGGGGCATGGGTCACTTGCTGGAGGATTCTCTGCACCTTGAAGTCTTTAAGCCATGATCGGAGGACTTCAATGGCTCAGACATAGGATAGGGGTTTGTTACAGGAGTGACTGGGTGAGATTCTGTAGCCTGCACTGTGCGGGACGTTGGACTAGACGATCGTAATAGTCCCTTCCGACCTTAAAGTCTATGAATCTATGACACCCCACCCCCACCCCCAAATAACTTCCTATGAAAGCTAGATTCAGTCCTAATGTTACAGATCAAATTCAAGGGACTTTCTATGCACACTTCATGAACACATTTGGTTACAAGCAAGCAAACCGCATTACCCTGTACATGTCACTGCATATGAAGGTGGAAAGTTAGACAGCAAAATACTTTTATAGAGGAAGTTGTGAGTTGTAGCTGCTGTTATGCATCTTCATCTAATTTTACATGTTATGTTCTAAGCCCAGGCCACCAGAGAGCCAACAGTTCAGAACAGCATGTTTTGGTACAGTATCCACCGCTTTGACTTTAGACAGAAGAGTCAGTTATTTGTCAGATGCTTGAGGAGTTCTCCTACCTCTGTGCATTCTTGGAGGTTCTTATAAAGTTCTACCAGGCTCTCTCTGGAGGCTTTGGTGGAGGGAGTCAAGGAGAAGGCATGTTTCATATTAGAGGCCCCATCTCGCAGCCTGCACTGGATGCAGTAAGTTTCATATAGTTCTTCTACCTTTAATAGGGAAAAAAAGAAGGGGAAAAAAAAAAAAAAGGACTATTTTACACCACTCGGGGGTCAGTTTCCAGTTTTAGTGAGTTGAGGGAAGTAACATTAACACGAGGAATTTTTGTTTGACATTTCCCCTTGTAAGAGAGCAGATCCCATCGTTCTAGCACTGACTCGTACCCCCTACTCTCATAAGAAGCCTTTTCAACAAAGTGGCTCCAAGATTTCAGATGGAGGGAAGAGTGGGTAAAGGATTAATCCCACCAGCTAAAGATTTTTTTGAGGTTTTGTACAGTACAAGAAAAGCATGCTAATGAGACGGTCCTACATAACCTTGAAACATGTCACTGTTAACGGTCTGTCCCAGGTTTAAGGCCAAACGCTTAAATAAAAGTTCATTTCCAGCCAGCACCAACAAAAAGTACTAACCCACCCCAGAACCTGAAAGCCTCTAATTAGTTGTTCTGCAGATAACCTTCTGTTGATCATTTCTAAGTTATGGGTAAATAATTTCTTGGGGGGTATTGTTTTTCTGCTGTTTTGGCTACACAGGCTTCCCTACCTCACATTGTTTAGTCTACCATGGACTCCAAAATCTGAGCAGAGAGCCATGTTTCTCCCAGCGCTACTTCAAAAGAGGTAGGGCACCAGGCTTTGGAAACCACCACCACAGATACAAGACAGAACAAGTAGCCCTAGAATTCTATCCAGCTCTCCAAGGTACTTAGTGTGGTAATGGGAACCTTGTATCTGAGGACCCTGAAATCTTTAATGCACTTCTCCTCACAACACCTATGAGACAGGGCAGTGCTATTATCTCCATTTTACCAATGGTAAACTGAGGTACAGCAAGGCTAAGTAACTTGCTTAAGGTCACACAAGAAGTTAGTGGCAGAAGAGGGAATTAAACCTCAGTCTCCCGGTCCTAGACTAGTGCCCTAACCACTGGGCCACCCTTCCCATCTCCAAGTCTACACTGAGGAGGCAACTCACAGAGTCAACAGGAGCATGTTGAGATGGATAAAGATGGGGCTGCTCTATTTGTTTAATCTCAAAGTGACTATATAGGGAGACCTATGGCACGGATGCTTCAGTGCTAACCCAGAGAAAGGCTTCTGCTTACTCAGGCTAACCAATCCCTTACCTATATACCAATCATGGTAAAATGGCCCTAAATGGATGGGTATGTAGGGTACATCATGGCTCTCAAGTGTGTATTTAGTGAGGGCATGACTCTGGATATGCCTGGTTTAAAACAGGTTCATTCTACTGTTATTAAGCCATGAGGCATGGAGGGTGAAAGGAGACATGGTTCAATTCGGGGGTGGACTAAGCAAATAGGGGGCAGTCACTGAATTCTGGGTTGAAAACACATACAGCTCCATGTATGTAAGAGATATTTTTGAGCCCTTCAAATCAGACAGGAAATTGGTAGAATCCATTAAATGCCACCACCTAGGCTTTCAGGAAGCAAAAACAAACAAAACAAAAACAACCACCCTTTGCAACTCCTCCCAACAGCACCTTTCTTGTGAGTAAGCTGGTAGGACATAGAAACTGGTTCTGCAGGCTGAGGTTGGGCTATGCCCAGGATTCAGTCTGAATAGAGCCATTCAACAAAAAACACCACACAACCCACACACCTATACACACCCTCTCCTTTTCTAATGGAAGCAGTTACATCTTTCAGAAGTCCCAATGTTATGCACAAACAAGCTATCATGAAAGTATTTTCTAATCAAAAATTTTATATAGCAGTGTAAATCTCCCATACACAGACTATAAATAGCCCTTACCTTGCTTATATGAAATTCCAGTTTTCTGATATACCTTTCAACAGAGCGGATTTGCTTTAGAGAGGGAAAGAAGGATTAAAAGCTATTTAAACAAACATTCACATAATACGGCATTAAATTATTCAGTGAGCATATAGTATCAGTACTTGCACTTCACTGTTCATTGCTTTCTGTGACCTGTCCTGTCCCTACCCCTCCAAAAGAATGAGTACTTACCTTATCCAGATCATAATAGAAAGCCTGAAAGACAAATATGACAAGTTGCCTGTGAATTCATTTGCACATATTGAAGACATTTCCACATCTGCTGCCAGAACAACTGCCCACGCTGCACCGAGTCTTTGTTTAGAGAGTTACAATGTTTGTAAGCAGCATTGTTCAATACAATGGGCAGACAGCAAGGCCATCATTTTCAAAAGTACCCTCTTAGTTTCAGTGTCTTGATTTTTGGGTGCCCAAACTGAGGGCACACAAAAGTATGATTTTTCAGAAATAGTAAGGATTTGAAAATTGGTCGAGGTGGGTGGGAGGTTTTCGAATCCTTTATCCAGCCTTGGAAGGTTACTTTGTGTTCCCAAGGACAGTCCCAATACAGAGTCTGAGGTGCTTTGTACAGCTTAGCACTACAAATAGCAAAGGTTTTGTTGGGATTTTTGTATGTTGCAGAATCAGAGTTGTTAGGACCTATTAATCAATGTTTCACCAGTTTTGCCTAATCTTTATTTCTCCTCAGTTTCTAGACACAGACAGGCACGTATATTACTTGCCACATAATAATCAGCAGTTAGCTACCGTCCCAAAAGGGAAGGAGTGCAATCCAGGGAACACAGCAGGATACTGAGAGTTAGGATTCCTGGGTTCTTTCCCCACATCTAGCCTTGACTTACTTGGTGAATTTAGCAAATAGGTATAATACTAGCCTCTCACTTTCAGCATTAACAAATGGAAAGCCCCTTTGAGTCCCAAAAGTAAGAGACAGTCGTTGTTTTTAAAACTCTGCTCTGTTTAAACCATCTAAGCGATTAATACGGAGAATTATCTTACCAGTCTCGAGTTCCTTTTTGTATCTTTGTGTCGAGCAGACAGATAATCCAACTCAGCCTGATGCACTTGGAGGTATTCACTGGAGAGGAAAAAAACTAAAGTGATATTTTCTTCTAGCATATGCAGTAGGATACCCCCAGGAACAGGTTTAAGAGGGCCAGGGGGAGGGAGAGAAGAGAGATTCTCTGCGCCCCCACCTCAAAAGTAGCCAGAGGTTGGGAAGGGCTGAGCTGGTGCAGCTGAAGGAACAGTTGGAAATGGAAAGGGGAGCCATGGCAGCTGGAAAAGAAGATGGGCTTCATGTGGGTTAGAAGCTGCTGCCCTCCTTCTTGCTACCTCTCATCCCCTCACGTGCCCTCCCAACTCCAAGAGCTTCATGTTCTGTTTCCCCCACACCGAGAACACAGCCAGAGCCTTATCGTTCTGAGGGATTTGTTTTAGACTAAGAGGAAACAAGAAACAGCAAAAGTGCAAGTGAATGGGCACAGCATGCAACTCACTGCGACAGCCGCCATCTTGGACAGGCTGCCCTGAGGCATTCAAAGGAGGAACAGGGGCCCAGGAGGCTCCTAATGCTGAAAAGTGCTGTACATAGGAAACAAAATAGTACGCCTCCTTACACCCACACTGTACATCTGTGTGCCCCTGCCCTCGCAGCAGGAGCCTCCCTGCATCGACTTTCTTCCCCTCAGGACAACCCTTTACCTGCATGAGCCACAATCCCTTCAGAGGAGCCCTCATGCCTGGGCCTGCTCCCATGTCTCACTCTCTCCTGCCACCTCCCCTTTTGCTTGGCCACCCACAGTGGGGAAATAAGAAGTGGGAGAGGGAGGTGTCTCCCAGCCTCTTTGGCTCCTCAGAAGGGGAAGGTGGCTTTGGGCCATGCTGCTGGCTTCCTGCTTAGCTTCCCAGCGGAGCACTGGGATAGGGAAGGTGGCGTTCTGGAGCTCCGTGCTCCTTGTTACCCTTGCCGCTGGAGCAGAAGCTGCCATTTGGGGAGGGAGGAGCTGCAGAGCTGACTGAGACCTGAGCAGCTCATTAGCCAGCTGTAGCTCACAAGGTCAAAGGGTTGAAACACTGAACACTTCAGTCCTCTGGGCTTGATTTTCAGCGGTGCTGAGCATCTGCCGCTCCAGCCAAAGTTAATGGGAGCAGTCAGCACTCAGTCAGCACCTCTTAAACATTCCCTTTGTTTATCTGAGCAGCTAGGGACTGAATGCTACCTTTGCTGTCCCCTAGAGCAGCCATTGGCTACTTCCTGATACTACCGTTGCTTTTCCACCCCAATTAAAAAGCAGGGGCCTTACCCTGCAAAGTGCCAATAACTGCTGAGCACTTGACTTCAATGAGCCCCATGGCAGCTCCCAGAAGACAAAACTCCTTCTAAGCTGATCCTCTTCCAACTTCATTTTAATTCAGAACAGACTTGAGTAAGTCTATTTTCCCCTCTTGTATTTAAAGAGCTGTAGCCAATCACCTTCTGGAAAATGCTGCTTTACAAGACACAGAACCTGAACAGCTTGATGTGTTTATATTAAGCAGCCTGCACTTTTCCAAAATTACTCTGTTGGTGTATTTTATGGTCTTACTATTATGAACACATTCCTGTTAATACACAAAAAGTGACTCTAGCATTCAATTTTCTGCTCTCCACACTTGCTGATAACAGCTCAATGCAGTGGTAGTCAGAGGTGGTTTTTTTTTTTTTTTTTTTTAATTAAAGTCATTTTAGGTTTCTGCAGCATTTTAAGATGCTCAGTTGGTGGGGAGGCACCCAGAAGGGTCATTAGACTTAAGGGCTAGTTGCTGTTACTATCTAAAAACAAAAAAAACATTCCAGCAAGAACAAATGGATTTAGTTTGAATCTGCTTAAAATTTGGCCTTTAAATTATTAGATGCAGCTGTTTTCTGCAGACAGCTTTAATTAGTTACTCAGTTCTGCAAGGAGCTTGCTCAGGAGTCTGTCTGTGTGATGTTCTTCACAGAATTGGGACCATAACTCTAATCCATCTGACAGTTTAGTGTCCCCAAGCCCTAATAAAATATTGGAGTCAAATCAATTTTTTTTTAGGTTTAGAATTTTTATTGTTAATTTAATTCCATTAACTAGACACTAGTGTAACTTTTTAAAAAAGTCTAAGACATTACAGTCTTTGAGGGAAACCAAGTGTGTTTTAACTATGTGAGACAATTAAGTAGTTGAGGTGTTTACATTTATGGTAAATAATTTCAGTACTTTTTTCATTATGTTCTTAGCTTAAAATCCCATGGTATTAAAATCCTGGAGATGCCAATGTTGTATTTGAAGGAGCTGCATGCCAGCATGGTTCCCACAGATTAGAAGCACTGAGAGGAATTATAAAGCCACACAAAGGTTAAGATGATTCCATTTACTCTTTGTCTACTCAGTGATGGCTAGGTACCTAATGAAGTTCCTAAAGCTCCATGCTAGACCCACGGACATCACGGAGTTTAACTATTACCATTAATAGAAGCAGGATAAAATCCTTGGCATGTGGGAGGATTTGGTCCCAAAAAATGTTTGCTACTAGGTAGTGTGTTTACTAAGGGCCCAATTCTGTATCTAACGAAGACAATAGGAGCTTTGCCATTGATTACAAGGGTTGCTGTATTGGACCATTAAGCTAGAGCAGGGGTTGGCAACCTTTCAGAAGTGATGTGCCGAGTCTTCATTTATTCACTCTAATTTAAGGTTTTGTATGCCAGTAATACATTTGAATATTTTTAGAAGGTCTCTTTCTATAAGTCTATAATATATAACTAAACTATTGTTGTATGTAAAGTAAATAAGGTTTTTAAAATGTTTAAGAAGCTTCATTTTAAATTAAATTAAAATGCAGAGCCCCTTGGACCAGTGGCCATGACCCGGGCAGTGTGAGTGCCACTGAAAATCACACGTGCCATAGGTTGCCTACCCCAGAGCTAGGAGTATAAGGAACAAAGTTTTGGCAGTAACAAAGACACTAAAGAAGTCAAATTCCAACAAATTAATACTTGAAAAGTCCTTACTTAAGTCCTTTCTTCAAAGCTTCAAAAATTTTCTTCACCTGCTGTGGTTTTGGATCCCAGATGACAGCCCCTCTCTGCAGGGAGGGATACATTTTGGAGGATTTCACAGACATTTTAGACCTCACTGAATTCCTGCTGAGAGACTTTCTGTAGGGAAGGGGGGGAAAAAAAATCAGCATCACCTCAGAGCTGGAAGAAAGTCTCACACATATAGCTACTACAATGATAGTTACAGAGCTGCTCCTGCAAACCTTTACTCAAAGGAGCAGTCTCATTGAAAACAGTGGGACTACTTAGGTGAGTAAGGGAAGCAGGATCAGGACCTGTATTAGATCCATAACAGAGAGTGGTTCAGGGTTTGTCTTTAACCCATCAAAGCCAAGAAATGGCTACAGCTCACTGGGATGAGAGGCCAAAGGAAGATAGAGAAGATTAAGTTATGAGTGTTAACTTAGAATTTCCTGGCTTCAAGGGAGACCACTAGGAATCAAGTATGTCTCTTCTGTTAAATTTATATTACACACACAATTCCCCATTATTTGGGGGAACCAGAAATAGATTTTTATGTACTGTGATTCACAGACTGCAGTTCAAACACTCAGTAATTAATCCTTGTGATTTGCTCACAAGATAACTTAAGCCCTGATCCTGTAAACACATTCATACAGGGTAGGTTTGTAGAACTGGGACCCAATTGTTATTATCCCAGTCTGTAAAATGGAGAAACTGAGGCAAAGTGTTTGTGTGTTACTCAAGGTCAGGAAAGAAGTTGGGGTCAGAGTCAGGATTAGATCTTGGGCACTGCTGTTCTCCAAGTTTCACTAATCCCCTGACAAATGGTCCACTCTCATCAACTAAAGGGATCATATACAAGATTAAAAGTACGTTAACAGACCAGTTCTGTGCTATTAGGCAGTCTAGCAAAGATATGTTATAAAAGGACTTCAGAAATAGCTACTGCTTGGCTGCTCTCAACACCTGTTTCAATATTCACTCATTTATATTTTTTGTCTGAAAGTTTCAAAACATGCCAGAAGTCTACCAGGCCCAGATTATAAACTAGGTTTTTGTTGTTGTTTTTAAATCAAGGTTTTTTTTTTTTTCCTAACCCAAACTGGCTTTCTATGACAGACACATTACATCTTTTTAAAGCAATTAAAAATCAAAATCAAATCACACTTAGCTCAGAAATCCTGTAAAAAGTCATTACATAATGGGCCTGCTGTTCAAATATGAAGAACAATAACACCTGTAGTCTTTAGTCATATACCTGTGATGGATAAGCCAAGCCCAGAATAGGCTTTGAAATCACTGCTGACACTTGTCTCCTGTTGATAGATTCCTGGCTGGTTTACCTCCCTCTTTATAACTTCATAAACCCTGATTATTTGTAGCCGGTTTGATTAATTCCCCCTTCTATTTGCTTTTAACTCCTTCCTTTAAACCAAGCCTTTATTTGACAAAGTTAATCTAGGGAAATTCCCCACTCCTGACATCTATTCAGATTGTGTCATTGGGTTGAGTTGAGTTGAGTTGAGGCTCCCTCAGCTTTTGAGTGCTGAGTAAATCCTGGATTGGACACACCTGGGGAAATGACAAAAATCTGAATTCTAGAGGTAGCCCATGAATTATACAATGGGCCACCATAAAGAAGGTGTATGACACTCCAGGAGTGAGGAAGGATGGTCTGGGGATTGGTTCTAGCTGTGTCACAGGCTTGCTGTATGACCCTTGGGTAGGTCCTGCAGTTAGGTGCCTAAATACTTAAAAGGAGCTGAGCTTTCTGTGTCTTAATTTCCCCATTTTACAGTTGGGAATAACAATATTTATCTCCCTTGCAGGGTGTTGGGAAGGTAAGTAAATTAACATGCCTAAAGCATGTTGAGAGCTTCGGATAGAAGCTGCTGTAGAAATGCAACATATGGTCAGTGTATGCTCAGAAGGGAGTCTGCCTGTGATCTCCTACTGTGTCATTCTAAAGAGCTAGTGAGAGAGCTTGTGAAGGGAAAGGCAATAAGTAAATATGTTCACTTTGCTGGGGAAAGTCCTCGGGTGTTTCACCTAGCAGTGTCTTGCTCTTAACGCTTAGTATTGTCTCAAAATACTTTCATAAATGTCTGAATTCTCATCCTTGAGCAAAACTTTCCTCTATCGAAAGAGTTAAGAGGCAATGGGATTTTGCAAATAGGAAAAAAATGCATAAAGGCTGATTGTTTAGAAATGCTTTACAGCTGAAAGTAACAGAGCAATCTTAGGGGAAATCTAAACTTGCTTATTTGGAGCTTTCTTTGCCTGCTGGAGGTGATTTGGTTATAGAAACAGCTGTTCAACTCTTTTCCTGCTAGACTCCTTCCCTGTAAGAACTCCCACTATGTATGTCAAGCTCAAATCCGTTTATGTAATTTACTGTCTGTGTTTTTCTCGACAGTTTAGTTATCAGTGTGACTTTAGACATCTGACTTATGGTAGGACTATTATTATTCAGGTTCCATAATGAATTTCATGAATTCATGTGCAAAGACTTCCAGATTAGGTTACCAACCTGTGTCAGGTTCTCATTTCAACTCACAATTTTATAAACGCTGTGTTTGGTGACAAGGTTAATTAGTTTGTTCAGTGCTTTGAAAATACAAAGAACTGTATAAGAAGTGCCAGGTGCTTTACTGAGATACAAGCAGTTACTCAAGAATTGCTTTAAGAAGTGGAATACTTTTAGTGACATATTTTTTCAGCACTTCTATATGATTCAAATCAGTTCCCTTTGGTATTTTTCTGGCATACGTTGAAAGCCAGAGCTGATGATGATGATCTTCCATTTATATAGCATTATTATCCTAAAAACATTTCACAGATTATATAGGAATCACTTAAATCAGCACAGGAACACGAGCCACTCTTGGGTGGAAGTGGCAGCTATTTAATGCTACCTAGCAATGTTACCCAATAATTTAGAACAAGCAGTAAGGAAGATTACTGGGCCACGCTGCTGATAGGGTCCTGGGACTGAGAGAACTGGGTCTAGTCCCAGTTGTGCCGCTGAACTGCTGTGTGACAGTGGGCAGTTCCCTTGATCTTCTCTGTGCCTCTGCACACCCTTTGTCTGTCTCGTCTATTTCAGCTGCAAGAGACCT
Source organism: Malaclemys terrapin pileata (assembly GCF_027887155.1). NCBI lineage: Eukaryota > Metazoa > Chordata > Testudines > Emydidae > Malaclemys > Malaclemys terrapin. The sequence goes on along the minus strand of NC_071516.1, from coordinate 16,355,048 downwards.
AGTCTGTCCCTATTATAATGGCATCCTGATCTCATCTGGGGCCTCTAGATGCCATTTAATATAAATAACTGCAGGAGGAATTTAGGTGCACTGAATGTAATTACCTCAGTTAGATTTTAACCAGGACCTAGAGCTAACACCCCTGTTCTACTGAAAAGTGCCATGAGATTTTTAAGGACTATAAGGAGTCGGGAAATTTTACATCGCCTCTCATAGACGGCATTGGCACAAGCATGCTAGTCACTACCACACTGCTGGGAGAGGGTTGTTGCTTCGGTACAGACTCAAAGCTTCAATAGGGGGGTTCTTCCCTCTAACACCAATGCTGCAAGCATTCAGTGTTCTATTTGGGATCCCATCCAAACATGGATCTGTCACAACCCTGCTTCTTGTGTGAGATGCGAGCAGCTCCCTTTTAATTCCCATGCATGTCCTTTTAAATCAGTATCTAGCAGCAAGTTCGCAAAATAGATTTTGCAGGTATTTCTTGGTAAGTACAATTTTGCCCTCAACACACCAGACCCATTTTAGGGGAATTCAGCTGTGCTCTTCCTGCCAGATGGAAGAATGATCCATACAGTCTGACCTGCTTTTGATTCTGCAGAAACATTGGTGTGACAATGATAACGATAAATAGTACTTTAGACGTATCTTTCATCCCATCAGTTTGCAGCCTAAAACTGATATGCAAACAACAAGCAAAGGTTGCTTCAATCACCACTGAAGTGCAGCCGTCTCTAGACCATGGTGAAGTAGCTGTTTAACTGTGCACAACAACAGACTCATCCATTTAGGTCAAAAAAAAAGTAAGGCACACCTTATGAAGGGAGGCTTTAGGTTGGCAAGAAGTGTTGACCTGTGTCTAATATCTGACTGCTCAGGATGCATGTATTTGTTTTCACTTTTTATTCTACTTACGCTAACTTTCTGCTTTGCACCGTGCTGAATCCAGCAAAGGAACAGCTCCTGCTGATTCCACCCCCGTCGCTGGGAGAGACAAATGTCAATTTCACTGACATGACTGGTCAGGAAGTCTGTGGCCTCCTGAAATAAACAGGAAAAACAGATGAGTCTAAACCTGCTTGGCAGTTCAGGTTGAGCCAGTGCTGGACTGCAGGGAGGAGAAACCACTGAGCAATGCAGCAGGCACTAGAGTTGCTATAAGAAAAGATTTGTCTGCTGAACACATTTTCTGTCACACAATACAATTAATAAACAACGGTGTCATCTGAAACACACTCACGCCTTCAGGTATTTGCTGATCTTTTTAGCAAACTCTAGACCTCATCGTATAAGAGGCCAAGCATCCTCAACCGCTGCAGAAGCCAGTGGGGCTGGAGGGCTCCCAGAATCTCATGCAGTACTTCCTACAATTTGCAACAGCCCTACTGTCGAAGAAGGAGGTTGATGCAACCCATGTACTCCCAAGTCAGTCTGGGATACCAGAACAGGACTCGGGCCCCAGCCCTGCAATCAGGGACATGAAAACAGAGCCCTACATCCATACAGAGCCTCACAGAAGTCAATGGGGCACCACATGGATGAAGTGTGCGCGCGCACACACACACACACACACACACACACACGTGGATCTAATGGCAGGATCGGAGCCCTCGTTTGTGGTGCTTGAGCCCATGGCAGAACCTCTTCTTCCATCAGTAAAACTCAGGCTCATTCTCCCCTTCTGGCGAGTTTAATTTCCCTGGGATCCCTCACTTCTGTTTCCCATCAGTCATACTCTTTTGTTTCCTGGAGAATTATGTTCTCCACTGTATATGTATAGAATTCATACTGTAATACAAGTAACAGACACATCCACAAAACAGCTGTAGAAAATCATCCTAGGCAGTTAATATACAGAAGAATTCCCCTCCCGCCCCCCACAGGCTGGTGTAATGTAAACACCATAGCTAGCAGCTTTGCTTTCTTTTTTTAATGGGGCCATGAAGAGGGCCAAACCCTGACATCTTCTCTCCGTTCTTACTCTCTCCTTACTTAGGCAAAACTCCCATTGAGGTCAGTGGGGAATTTTTGCTTGAGTAAAAATGCATCCCTTTCTGCAGAAATATTCACAGGAGAGGAGAACGCCTCATGGATTTGTGACCAAATTACTCCATGGGGGAGAGGTATGTGCCTTGCACGGTGGAATGAGTTCCAGAGCCAAGATCCCTGGAGCTCAGTGTGCCTCTGCTCTGGCTCTCGCCTCAGTAGCATGGCTTTAATTAATAGCACAGCAATCTTGGAGTCCAGAGAGCAGGGTTCTATTCTTGGCTCTACCCAGTGACTTGCTGTGCAAATGCAGGCATGGTACCAACCTCCCTGTACCTCAGTTTCCCAATGGATGAGGAGGATGACACTTCTCCTCCTATGTAAAGCACTTGCGCTTCCCAGGAGGAATGAGAGATTTTGAACTTATCTCCTGAATTCAAGGCTAAGCTAAGGGTCTTCCCACTATAAGGCCTCTAAGTATTATTATCTGCAGCAATAGTAACTATATAAATAGTTCGCATAACGATGCCCGTGTATATTTTTCCATCTGATCATTTGAACCTGAATGAGAAGTGACCATTTTACCTGCAGCTTTTCAGGTAATTGTTGCCTCTACTTGAGTTCTACGACTTCTAGATCCCTGCATGTTTCACTGGCTTGTCCAGGCTTTGGGGAGTTCACGAGTAAGCCAATGGAAAGCAGTTGAAAGGTGTTAGAACAAGATCCAACAGTCAGGCAGTGGGGCCAAACACCATCTACTTTGCAACAGCCACTCAAGACAAAAGGGCCTGCGCACTAAGTATCTTTTCTCTTAGTACATTTAGCGCCACAAGATCTCAAAGGGTCTGATGCAACTCCTAGTGAAGTCAATGGAAACCCTCCCACGTGGCCCTGTTAGGTGTGCCCCAATCACATTTTAATCAGACAGCACGGGGCTTTTAGTTTCTTTGGCTGTGAATGGGCGTCTGGTGGCCATCACTGTGTTTAAGATTGCATTACAGCTTTCATTCTTGCCTGCAGTTTTCAGAAGCTCATAACTCTTTGAACAACCACCCCATTATCGTGATCATTGGGCTGAAATAAACATGCAACTTACTGAAAAATGTCATTGCCTAGCAAGTCATTAGAGGAAGAAACAAAAGGAATGGCTTTGTGGTTATTGCCTGCATACCCCATGAAAGCTGGACTGGAGTCCTGGGTCCAGTCTTCCACTCCTTGGGGTTGGGAGTCTGACAGTGGGGTGGAGGAGTGGAGGAGAACCTTGCCTTATTTTATTTACTCCTCAAGCCGGTTTGGTAATGGACATTGAAGAGCTCTTAAAGGGAGATTTGCAGACTTTGAGGGAGGGGGTAATACACCACAGACAAAAGGAGGGAGGCTTGTGGGGGTTGGAAGATTGTGAGAGGCCCCATGCAGGCAGGACTTGCAAATCTGAGCCCCAAGTTCGAAGGGCTAGGAAGTGTGAAACTTACAGCATCAAGTGTGATTTTGGGATCTGTAACTAAACTACTCTTCAAAAAACCTCGGGCCTGATTCTCTTCTCTTATTTATACTGGTGTAAATCAGGTGACAGTATTGAACTCCAAGGAGTTACACTCGTGCAAAGTGAATATAAATGAGAGGAGAACCAGGCCTTGTGATTGTCATGATCCGCCCTGAACTTATTTAAACTCATGTGGGCTCAATTCTCAGCTGGATTGAGTATGTCCCTTTAGTTACAACATTTAGGGTTATGTTTCAAAGAAATTCACTGGCAGGATTTGCAAAAACAGAAGCTTTTCTCATCAGAATAAAAGGGAACTGAAATAACCTCAGAGAAAACATTAAGGGGGTGGGGGTATCTTTATTTACTTTGAAATAACTGTGATAAAGTCAAATCATCTCATGGTATAAAAAATGTTTACATATTTTTGGTGGTGACTCATAGCTCAGTTCACACTTCTGACTACAAGGTCTTAAGTAGGATATCGTGGTAGCATCTTTTTTTAGCAGGGAGGATTTATAAGCACAGTTCTCTAGAGCGAGGCTCACAGAGTTTTGCAAGCCAGTGTGTCTATATAAAAGTGCTGAGCTTGCATTACAACTGCTCCTGGAAAAAAGCACCTGGCCTTAAGCACCAGTTCCTCCCTCAGGTTAGGAGTGACTCAGACAAGGACCTCCAGCAAAACTTAGTTGAAAATCAATCTCAGACGTTTACTAACCTGGTAATCTCTGCTGGGTGGGTCAATGTCTTCAAATCTCAAAATTTGGGGAGTTAACCCTTGGGGTCAGACTCAGAGGTACTTTCCCAATCCCAGAAGTCCCAGAAAGCATAAAATGGGATGACAGCGGCTGACTGGGGCCCAGCACATGTAAAATACTTGACATCAGACCGAACGTAAGGAGCAGGCTGCTGGGTGATGGAATTGTTAGGGGAATACATCTAAGGCCAGTAGAAGGGTTGGGCTGAGAGGAAAAAGGACAGGGACTGAGAGTCTAAGTAGCCACATTTTGATGGGGCTTAAGCAAATCTCCCAAACTGTCAGAGATTAACTCAGTCAAATGTGAAGTGCCTGATTTTGCTGCATTGAGATTCTAATTCCCTCAAAATAAATTTTGTATTTTTTGATGTAAGGGAAAGCGAATAAGCTAATTTGTCCCAATTTTAACAACTTGCAATGCCACAAAGACACTTTAACACTGTGCTGCACCGTTCTCATATAACCAGGCTATAGGGCCAAAGATTCAACTATACTCAGCAAGAGGTACTAAAACTCAGCTCAGGTTGCCTGCAGTACTCAGAATCTGTTAGTATTAGGATATTCCTAAAACCAAACTACCCTCATCCCCTGCAAACAAAAACCTGATTTCTGTTTGTGTTTATGCCTAAACTTTTCCGATCCTAGTCACATACTTGCTTGTTTCTGGGCACAACAGTTTCAACAATTTTATGAGGAAAATATGACTCATTGACTTCTTGCAAATATTTCTGCTGATGTTTTGTCCTTTTAAACTAGTAGTTATGGTTTTTTTAAATGACTCCAAGACATTTATTTGTACTCATTATACTATCGCTAGAGAAGGCATTAGTGCCTGTATAAAATAGTAAAACATCCCATTTCTGTTAATTAAAACAAACACACTTGCTTCCATTTAGTGTATGTCTGAAAATAATTGTACTTGAGTTTTGCTTCCTGCAATAACTTGTGGATACATATATTAGTACTTAGATCTCTCCTGACCTATTTGTACCAACGTATCAGATGGCTACTCATATAATTAATAAATATTTGCACCCACAGTTCATTGCATGCAGCAAAATGTGGGCTCAGCTATCTACTGCTACAGAACACTATCTTCAACCTGGCCTCCATTTTTGTGCTCAAGATGAATATCAGGCCTTAAGTCTGAACATCATCTCAGATCCCTAATAGGTATAGATTGAGAAAATTCTGTACCATCCTTCCATAATGTTGTAATATGAGACACAAGTGACTGAGTAGAGGATGTGTTATGTCACTGGTCTACTTTGTCTTTTACTTTGGATGTTAACTTTGTTAGACACATGGTACCCAAAAACCATTTTTATTTTTTTTTATTTTTTGGTCCTACATAGATCACTCTAAATTTGTCATATACTGCTTGATGCTTACTTTCCCTTCTCTTTATTTTGATTACTACTATTATTTATTTATTATTTCTGATCAATAATTTTGCTTTAGCTGAATAGTACTGGCATTAACTGGGTAGGATACACGAGGTGCTCCCTTTCTTCAGGTTTGTGAAAAGACAAAATACAATAACTCCCTTTGTCTATCACAATTTAATCCTTTTATGCAGTAGCCTCAAGTGTGCCCAGCACTTTACATAAGGAACTATGGCCCTGATTCTGAAATTGGATCCACATATGCCAACCCCTGTGCCCATTTGGAGCTTTGTGGCTGTCAATGGAGCTTCACATGAATCTGCCTACAGTACATGGATCAGACTGCAGGGCTTATGCCTGCTGCATGGTAGCCAGACAAACTGTGCTGGCGGGAATGGTTTCTACACCATTTTAACCAAACTCAATCTCCACTGTAGATGGAGCCAAAACTAAGTAAAGAGAATGAATTACCTTCTGAAAATATCTAGTCTACACCTAGAAAAGGTTTGCCAATATAGCTAGCTATACTGGCAAATCCACCTACTAGAGGTGCAGTTTTACTGGCAAAAATGTGTTTTTGCTGGTATAGCTTATACCAGTTCTCAGAATGTAATAAGCTATACCAGCAAAAATCTTTTTTTTTTTTTGTGCCCCATCCTCTTGCTCCCAAATAACTGCATGTACACTAATGCTTTCACTAGTATAAAAATGCCATTAAAAATCTCACCCCGTCCGATATTATTCTACTGTCAAAAGTTTCTAGTATAGACCTGGCCTACATCTCATTTTGCAAACAGTGCTTTGTTTTGCTCTAATCACATTCATGTGATCAAAGATTGTTTTCTCCCTCTCATTAATTGAAAAGCTTGGGAGCAATGGACTCCAGCACATTTTGTAGAGAGACTACAGGCCTGATCCTGCACCACTGAGTTTAAGGGAAGCTTTGCCATTGACTTCAGTGGGTGCAGATCAGGTGCTAAATACACATCCCTAGATTTAGGTCAGAACTCGGCCATTAGTTATTTTGAAGGTACACCTCTACCCCGATATAACGTGACACGATATAACACGAATTGAGATATAACGCGGTAAAGCAGTGCTCTGGGGGGGCAGGGCTGTGCACTCCGGCAGATCAAAGCAAGTTCAATATAATGCGGTTTCACCTATAACGCAGTAAGATTTTTTGGCTCCTGAGGACAGCATTATATCGGGGTAGAGGTGTATATAAAAAGCAAGCAAACTAAACAAAGAATTAAGGCTCCATTTTACATATAACAGTGTTAAATCCAGTGGGAATGTACACGCTACATGTAATCTCTGCTCTCAGGCATTCTTTAGAGAGACCACTGACCTCAGTAGCAATGTCTCTTTCACTAGATACTTTACTGGATAAACATTCCAAATTTATGATTAAAAAAACGTAACTTTTCAACTTCCTTTTAGATTATTACCCAGTCATGGCAATAAAATTGTTAATGTCATAACTAAAGAACCTTTCTCTAGTTATTTTTCTAGAGCTGGAAAGGCCATTTTAAGTCCTGGAATGGGAATGTTATCTTTTTAATCCTTTCTCATAGGGCCATTTTCACACAGCATTATGTATACTGCATACAAATGGACTCCCTTTCCTCAAATGTATACTTGCCCTTAGAAACTTACAGAAATAAGGAAGTGTAGGACAAGTGCAGAAAGGTCACATGCCATTCAGTCTTAGTCCAGAAGGTCTAATTGATAGACATCATTATTTTGGCACTGAAGCTTGTTGTCTCAGACTGGCAAGCAAAGCATGAACCCAGGTTTCCAAGACAGCTGGAGATAAGCCATCCTTACAGACTTCCACAAAGAGCTTGTAAAATGTACAGTTTTTAATTATTGTTTTTGGTTTTTAATCAAAGACTGATATAATCGCTGGAGCCAATGAGAGCAGAGTTAGCACAACACTGAGAGCTTTAGAAAATCCCACCCCAATCCATTCAAAGTTTTGCATCTTGCCTCTAACATGTTGAGGATCAAATTCTGCTTCTTCCCCTCTGCACCTTCTCCACTCCACACTCCCCAGGAGCATAATGAGACATGGGCAGCCGGACTGGCCCAGTCTGCTTTGCAGGATGCGGGGAGCCTGTCATAGACCTGTGCTTGGCACCAGCTTTGCATGACCAAGCTAAAGCTGTTCGGAGAAAGAAGGTATCCAGTGGCTCTGTGACTACACAGATTCACCCCCCTTCACGCCCTGAGGCTGAGTAGTGGATACAGGGCAATTTTGCTACAGATCCACCGCTTGTAAGGGGAAGATTTTGTTTTTACATCCACACCCACACACCTGCTACTGTGGAACTCCCTGTCCCATGAAGGTTTCACTCAGGTCCTAACACCCTACTAGGTATAGGGTAACACTTTCAATAGTGTCCAGGAGACATAGGAGCCTAGGGGCAGGTCTTCACTACGGGGGAGGGGAGCCAGGGGGTCGATTTTAAGATACGCAAACTCAGCTAAGCGAATAGCGTAGCTGAATTCGACGTATTGCAGCCGACTTACCCCGCTGTAGGGACGGCGGCAAAATCGACTTCTGCGGCTTCTCGTCGACGGCGCTTACTCCCACCTCCGCTGATGGAGTAAGAGCGTCGATTCGGGGATTGATTGTTGCGTCCCAACGGGACGCGATAAATCGATCCCCGGGAGGTCGATTTCTACCCGCCGATTCAGGCGGGTAGTGTAGACCTAGCCTAAGTCCCTTTTTCAAAACTGAGTTAAGTCTGTAGAAGCCCAAGTGTCATTGAAAGTCAGGATGACCTAGACTCCTAAGTGCCTAAATCATATTGACTTTGAGTTGGGCCCCTAAGGGCCTATTTCACTTTGGCAAATGGAACTTAGGCAGTTTTGAAAATTTGACCCATAAAATATATTTAACCCTTAAATATCTATTTTAAAACCAAAGATCTGAAAATCACTTTCCCCTTTATGCCTCTCACTCAGGCATATTTAAGAACACGTTAGACTGGTTTATCATACAGCTTAGCCCCACCCACGTTGCCTAGCTTCAGAGATTAAACCCAGCTCTGAGGCCAGAGCAGATGGGGCCTTACACAACTTCCGAGAGTCAAATTCTGGACTCTGTGTTTGCCCTGCACCAGTGCATAGCATCACAACCAACCCCCTCAGACAGCTATCCCTGGGCTCATATGGCATCTGTGAAATAACCAGCTACTGCAGGGAAAAAGCACAACCATGATCTCAGACCCGGCCTCTCAAGTACAACGTGGCCTGCTTTTCAAATAATGTATTCAAAATGCATTGAATTTCTAATTGGCTTCAGTCTAAGCACATAAAGCCAAATTCTGCTGCCTGTGACACTGGTGTGAATCCAGAGTCAGTGGAATTACTCCAGATTTACACTGCATTCCCTGACAGCAGAATTTGACCCATATTCGAACAACAATCTGGAAATTATTTTTCAGGAGTGGGGGTGTAGCTGTTAGTTCTGAGGTTCACTTTGACTCTCCCCCTAGTGGCAGGATATTAGATGGTTGAAGCAGAAAAGAAAAGTTACAGGCCACATACTGGTTGTAAAGTTCCCACTTCTTCCAGCCAGACTGTTCACCAGAATCAGGACAGGCAGTAAATCCCACTGTTATTTTTAAAATGCTTTTGGAATATTATGGCAAGAATCGGTTTGGATTTAACCACAAGCCCTGTGCAGTTTAGTTCCCTCCCCGATATGTGGCATGCTCATTCATCCACATGTTGAGTTGCTTCCTGCCGTATGTGGGGTGGCTTCATGCCCGCCTGTATCAGGGCTCTGCCCGTGTCACTGAGGTGTCGCTGTGAGGCTGCTCTAACGCCCTTCCTTGAGTTTTGCTTTCTTCCCCAGGGAAAGTCAGGGAACAATCCATCCATTACCAGCTGATTTACGAGCTCAGATCCCGCTGCTTGCTCCTCTGGTTTCAATTTCAAGCTTGATGACAAACTTTAAAGCCTGAACCAGGGATGCTGGAATGCACCAGGCTCTACACGCTAGCCTGACTCATAGCTTGTTCTGCTTTGGCAGAATCTGAGACTGCAGTTAGAGGGAGTCTAATGAATACTTAAAAAAAATCGTACCAAGAGAATAAGCAGATGGTGTTGAGAAAGTGAACTATTTACAAGCAACAAACAGCCCTTTCTAGGTCTGATAAGGAAAGTCTGCCTAACACTGATGCACCAAATTCTACAGCCACTGCCACAGATAAGCTTCCCTTTGTCAACTGGGAAATCTTGAGTATTTCCATTGAACATCTGTCCTGTAGCACACTTCTCCTTTCCTCCCACCCCCCATTAAAGCCGGTACAAATGTAATACACAGGCTAAGTGCATGTAATTATGTCTCCCTCTAGTGGCTGGTCCCAGAGACTAAAACAGTCTACTATTTACTCAGAGCTAAACTTCCCCTTTAGCTCTACTATGAAAGCCCTGGGGCTTTAGGGCTCAAACTCTCCCATTTCTTTTTAACCCCTGCTGGAAACCATGGTGATGTAATGTACCATGGGCACCTACATACATGTGCATGCACACTGCAGCCAAAGAGGATCGGTATGCCTAAGCAGTAATGAAGTTTGATGTTCAACAGCATGAGGTGCCTTTAAATATCTCCAAGAGGCCAGCTCTGCAAATCACAGTGTATGGGAATTTCTACCAGGACAGATTTCTGGCAATATAAGAAGGAGCCATTATACTTCTCATTTAGTCTTGTCATAATGAAACTAGCCTCTCTTGCTAAGGACTCGGGTCCAGATTTTTAAAGGTATTTAGGTGTTGTTGCGCTCAACATCATAATGCCTAAATCTCATTTTCAAAAGTAATGCAGGCACTTTGGAGTCTAAATCTCATCAATAGTCAATGAGATTTTGGTTTCCTTTTGCCATTGAGATTTAGGCTCCTAAATCAGTTAGGCATTGCAATGATGAGCACAGCAAGGCCTAAGTACCTTTAAAAATCTGGATCTTAGCCATTATGCCAGCCACATGACCCAGGCTTTAATCCCTCAAGTACCCCAGGACACTTGATGTGATGGGCAACTAGTAGGGCCATGGGAGATATGGGATGTACAGTACATTCTGCCATTCCACTCTTGCTTCCTAGAAAATAACGAGTCTAATAAAACAGGGTTAGTCTCCAGAAGCACATGGCAGATAAGGAAATGGAAATGAATACAAAACATCAGGTCACTGGGAATGGAGTTACTCTATAACTTCTCTTTGTCGACATCTAAAGCTAAATTATTTCCATAAGGCACAATCCAATGAAGTGCTGAGTGGGATGGAGTTACACAAAAGAAGTAAACATTTTCACAAGTGATTTTAGGTGCCCAACTTGAGTCACCTTAAAGAGGGCTGATTTTCAACAAGTGTTGAAAACCCACCCTCTGCGAGTTAGGTCCATTTAAGGCATGTCAAGTTGGGCACCCAGAAGCTAATGGTCCCCCAAATCATTAGTCATTTTTGGAAATTTTCCTGGGGACAAATTTGGCCCAATATCTCTTAAGATAAACAGGCAAGGCTTGAAAAGTTATGATTTCTAATGAATTAGGGGTGGAGAGGTCTAGTCATTGCTGTCGCAGTACTAATCTCTGCCATTATGTTCTGCGTAACCTGTTTTCTCTGCTGACACAGAAAGGCTCCCCAGCCATGGTACCTTCCTTACATGAGTCAATAAGGATCTCTGCCAATACAAGGGTGTGTTTGTGTTTTTTGCCCTTTCATTTATATCACACCAAAGCACTGTTCCTATCCAATCTTGGCACACAAGCTTCTGCCATTTGTAGCCCATAATCTCTTATGCTGTTACTTCCTGATTTTATTTGGTTTGGTTTTTAATAAGATGAAGTTTGCAAATGCCCCACTCCAGCTCTTATAAACCATTGGTCTTAAATGGGCAGATGTAGAGATTTTGCAGGAAAAAAAACAGTCAGTAACCACACAGCTCTACTTAGAAACAGATGTTTTACCCCCTCTAAGCTGAACTAATGAGGCAGGAGTTTGGAAAGAACATGCCAGATTCAGTCAAAGTTCTGTCCAGAGAGCCACACAGGCATAGTACCTCCAGACTAGGTGGCATATCCCCAGCTTGTGCAAACTGTTACAGTTCTGTTGACTTCAATGATCTGCCCCTTTGAGTCCTAGATCACATCTAAACTAGACTGCAGGCTCAGCCACAGTGAACTAAATGCTATTTGTCTAATTTACAAATGTATCCCATTGGCATATTTCCTGTAAATAAGGGAAGCAAGGCTTGGTCTTGTATGGGGAACATCACTTCAGTAAACCAGATCCTCAGTTGGTGTAAACTAGCATAGCCTTATTGAAGTCAATGGAGCTATCCTGATTTATACCAGGTGAGAATCTGGCCCTGCATCTGGTTTGCATTTAGCAAGCAAAACAAGGACTCTAAAGCCTATTTTTCAAAGCAGATCATCTAGGGTCAGATGCAATTAAAACTCTGACTGGCTATAGAAATCTGGCCAAACGTAAAATTCTTTAAACTACTTGTGTGTGTAAGCAGAGGAATTGTGGGGAACTTTCCTGGCTTCTGCACTACCCCGGTGAAGTGGGCTAGCGGAAGGATCTGAGTCCTCGCTCCCACTTCCTTTACCCAGAGGCCCCCCTGCCCTCGAGGACTCCCCTTGCACTCTCCTCATAACCCCAACAAGGCTGGGCCCAGGATTCCTGGGGGGCTCGACCCCCAACCTTGCTGTGGTCACTCAGGTTAGGGGCTAGGGTGTCCCCACTCCGAGGTACTCTCTCTGCACTGGATGCTTTCCTGACCCACTGATCATTCCATAGGATTTAAAGCAATACAGTTTATTTAATTAACAATTAGTTTAAAAAGGAATAAGGAAAAATGGGAAAGGTTAAAGGAAACACTTCATCCCGCTCTGTGGCAGGGAACATTACAAACAGTGTCTCTGAAACATCAGGGCAGTTCACAGTCTGCTTCTTGTAGGTCCCAGGCCTCCTTCTCAGGCTCTCGCTGTGCTGCGGGGATGCTGCGGGTTGGACACTTGCTCTGGCGGTGGCCACACGCTCTCAGGTTCTAGGTGGCAGGACCCTTCTTCCCAGCGTCGCCCCCGCCCTGTCAGGGTTACGATCCTCCTCCAAGTCTGGCCTGCAGAGCCTCTTGGCTGAGGCGTCTCCCTGTGCTGGGCCCACTGCCCAGGGTCCCCATCGCTCTCCCCTGCTGCTCACCATACCCGGCTCTGGACTGCTCCACTCTGCCTCAGCACAGCGGCGGCGGCTTCTGCTCTGCCTTCAGCTCCCTGGGCTGCTTCTCTGGCCTCTCTGGGTCTGGTTGCTGCAGCTCCGCTCCCAGGGCAGCTCTGCTCTCTCTGGGCCGTGCTCTGGCTTTGGGGCTGCAGCTCTGCTCCCAGCAGCGAAGCTTGGGCCCCTGTTCTCTCCTTAGTTCAGCCCCACTCTGTCTGACCCAGGCAATTCCAGCTCACACCGACGACAGGACCCCCCCTGACCTCCTGACTCCTTGATTAGCCTGCCCGTCCCGTCAATCAGGCTGACCTGGAGCGTTGGCCTCTCCCCATTGCCCCTGGGGACTTTCAGTCTCTGGGTCCTGATTTCCCATCGACTCTTCCCCTTTCAGTGCTGGGAACTAGCCAACCAAAACACCCACACTGAATGTTAGTAAGGGGATAACAGTCCCCTTACATGTGCATCCGTTGGGTCTTAAAATATAAAGTATTTTCTGCTTCTAATATAGCAACAGGTAACGTTTCCAGGATCACTACCACTCTGCCCAATCTTGCTCCCAACAAAGTCACTGGGAGCTTTGCCATAACTTCAATGGAAGATCTCTGTAATCATAATTTGGCTTGCACACTGGAAAAATGCATTAGTTATGGGCTTCTGTAGAAAAGATGCATCACAATTTTCCCTCAGATTCATAGTTTAGAGCCTGCCTAAAATCCATCCAGGATCTGCCTTTATAAATTTCTTATTGACTGTTCACTAATACTATAGACTGGGACTGACTTTGACAAGAAATACTGCCTGCTCCATTAGCATGTAACAACAGCAAAAGAAATATACAGCTCTGTGAGGGTGAAGGAGAAGGAGGATGGGAAGGGAACAGAGTCTAGCACAATGGGGCCCTGGTTTTGGATTGGGGCATCTAGGAGCTACCATAATATAAATGATTAATAATGAAAATAAACATTGGTTGGCTCAGACCCTTTTTCTACTCCTTATCCAAGAGCTTATTTTTGTGATGGATGTAGCTAAACAAGGCCCACTTGAAAGAATGCTTAATTGCAAACAATCCACACAAAATGAAATACAATTAATTATATCTTAAAGGTGATAAAGTAACTCCTCACTTAACGTTGTAGTTATGTTCCTGAAAAATGCGACTTTAAGTGAAATGATGTTAAGCAAATCCAATTTCCCCATAAGAATGAATGTAAATGGGGGGGTTAAATTCCAGGGATTTTTTTTTTTTCCGTACAGTACAGTACAATAGTTGGGAGGTGCCCCCGCCTTACCCCACACAGGCACAGCCCACTGGCACTGGAGACAATGAGGCAGGCAAGGAGGCTGAAGGTGCTATAGGCTAGGAGAAGCACATTGCGCAGCTGCAGCGGCAGCTTCTCCTATTCTGCAAGCACCAGGGGCGGGGGGGCTCAACCCTCAGCCCGCCCACACCACCTCTTCCCCCAAGCCCCCACCCTTAACCTGCCTCTTCTCCCCCCCCTTATCCCCTTTACTCCGCACGCCACGTCTTCGCTCCTCCCCCCTCCGTCCCCTGCCTCCTGTCTGCGGCAATCAGCTGGCTTGCAGCGTTCAGGAGGCAGGAGGGAGGGGGGACGAGCAAGGACACGGCGCAGGCTCCGCCTCCCTCCCCTGCCTCCTGAACACAGCAAGCCAGCTGATTGCTGCGGGCAGGAGGTAGGGGAGGGAGGGGGGAGGTGCGCCACATCCTCGCTCCTCCCCCCATCGCTCCTGCCCGCGGCGATCAGCTGGCTTGCGGCGTTCAGGAGGCAGGGGAGGGAGGGGGAGCCTGCGCGCTGAGTCCTCGCTCCTCCTCCCTCCCTCCTGAATGCCGCAAGCCAGCTGATTGCCGTGGGCAGGAGGCGGGGGGAGAAGGGGGAAGGCACTGATCTGTGGGATCTGCTGACGGGTGGGAGGTGCTGGGGGGGCATAGGGGAGTTGATGGGGGGGCTGCCACCTGTGGACAAAGCAGGCAGCCAAATGACGTTATAGCGAAGCATTGCACAACTTTAAATGGAGCATGTTCTGTAATTGAGCAGGGACGTAAGATCGAAATAACATTAAGCGAGAGGACGTTAAGTGGGGAGTTACTGTACACTTAACAAGATCTTAAAGCATGGTGACTTGGGAAGCAGCTGCTAAAGAAATATTATCTATCGGGAGGCAAGGAATGGCCAGTAGTCAGGTAAAAAGTTATTTTTAAAAATGTGCCTCTCAGGTCTCTTTACTTCAAAAAGAAACAAAGATTTGTTTTTAATGTTTTTATTCTGTTCTTTATTTTTAACTAGAAATTCAAGTCTTGTCTAGTCTGTTAGTTCTGGAAGGACATTACAGGCTCCAAAAGAGTAAAATCTGAGCAGTTGTGAGGGGTCAGTCTTTTTATAATTCTTTGCAGGGTTGTTTTTGTTAATATCTATTTCACTCAAACATCTGACACACAGTTGAGAGAAAAGATCTCCTTGTGAAAGATTCAACACCCTTTGCATATTCAGGTAAGCGCTGAGAAAAGTTCCCCATGCTATTTCTCTAGTCCTCCAAGGAATCCTCTAATAAAAACAAGAAAGACAAGATTTGATGTGCCTGATACTTCCAAGGTTATAAAACAAAATGAAAATAAAACTTTATTGAAAACTTTTTGGGACTTCTTTATATATCAAAGAGAAGCAATATAGGGCACAATTTCCTCCACAGATTCCCATTAAGAAGCAAAGAAATGGTAACTGACCTCATAAACTATCATTTAAAAAAAATCCTAGTAAACTGGAGAAAGAATTAGTTTTCTTGGGGTCATTAACCACTGTGACAGGAAACTGGACTGGAAGCAAGGAATTGGCTGTATAGTGCCTCATCAGCCAGCACATACTCTTCTGCTTATCAATGACTACCAGTGGCAAGGCGACTGCCAGAGATAGAAAGTTCACATGGGTGTCAGACTCTTCTAATCATTTTATCAGTATAAATCACCCAAGACCCAATTTAAGAAGAGTCAAAGCACAAGAGAGAAGCACAAGTTACAGAGAAGGAAGGAAGGAACATAACTGGTAGTGCTGGATAGAGGTTGCTGGCAAATGGATACAGTGTTTTCAGCAGTGGAACCAACTAGGATCAAACCACCTAAAACATTTATTTAAAAAGTTGAAACTATTTTTAATGTACTTTGAACTACTATGGGTATCATTAGCATACACTATTAAGGGAATGTACTTCAAAATGGCCTTGAATTTTGTGCATACAGTTGATAGCACCTTTGTCCCCAAAGGTGGGAGGGATAGCTCTCTGGTTTGAGCATTGGCTTGCTAAACGCAGGGTTGTGAATTCAATCCTTGAGGGGGCCATTTAGGGATCTGGGGCAAAAGTCTGTCTGGCGATTGGTCCTGCTTTGAGCAGGGGGTTGGACTAGATGACCTTCTGAGGTCCCTTCCAACCCTGATATTCTAAGTCCTTCACTATCTATAAACTCAATTCTTAACTCCTTTCAGTACTCAAAACTCTCACTGCAACCAACAGTTATTCACAGTATGGTCATTGTTTGGCTTTTTAAGAATCCATTCTTAGAACTTGTCTACAGTAGAAAGTTTTGTTTCTTTAACAATACAAGTGTAGTTTTGAAAGGTGTCAGAGCTCTGCACATTACAGCTCCTGCTCCCAGTGTTATACGGGTATAAAAGTACCTATATCTATATAGCTTAGGGCATGTCTACACTAGAAACACTATAGAAGCTCAGCTGAAGTGCTGCAGCTGTTCTGCTGTAGCACTGTAGCATAGACACTTACTACAGCGATTGGGAGGAGTTCTTCCATTGCTGTAGTACGCATAGGAGCCGACTCCGTGGTTGCTCCGGGGCTGGAGCACCCACAGAGAAAAAGTGGTGGGTGCTCTGCACCCATCGGCAGCTCCCCACCCCACCCCCACCCCCACCCCAGCTCACCTCCGCCTCTGCTCCACCTCCGCCTCCTCCCCTGAGCATGCCGAGTGCACGTTTTTTTCCCCCTAGCTCCCCAGTGCTTGCTGCCACAAAACAGCTGTTTCACACAGCAAGCGCTGGGAGGGATGGGGAGGAGGAGGAATGCGGCGTGCTTGGGGAAGAGGCGGGACTAGGGCGGGGATTTGGGGAAGGGGTCCAATAGGGGCAGGGAGTGGGCGAAGTTGGGGCGGGGACTTTGGGGAAGGGGTTGGAATGGGGGCAGGGCAGGGGCAGGGAAGGGGTGGAGTTGGGGTGGGGTGGGGGGGGCGCGAGCTCCCACCGGCGCTGGGGAAAGTTGGCATCTATGGTAGTATGTCCACCTCTCCATGAGAGGTAGTAGCTATGGCATCAGAAAAATTCTTCCATTGACCTAGCTGTGTCTATAGTGGGGATTTGGTCAATCTCACAGCATCATACAGGGTGAAAAAAATTTGACAGTCCTGAGAGATGTAGTAAGGGGCGGCTCTAGCTTTTTTGTCGTCCCAAGCATGGCAGTCAGGCTGCCTTTGGCAGCATGCCCGCGGGAGGTCCCCGGTCCCACGGATTCAGCATACCCGCCGCCGAATCTGCATGACCAGCGGACCTCCCGCAGGCATGCTGCCGAAGGCAGCCTGACTGCCGCCCTCACAGGGACCGGCAGGGCGCCCCCTGCGGCTTGCTGCCCCAGGCACGTGCTTGGAGCGCTGGTGCCTGGAGCCATCACTGGATGTAGTTAAGTCAATCTCATTTTTAGGTGTAGATCGGGCCTCAGGTCTGATATTAAAGCAATGCAGTTAATCTGGTGCAACTGTGTGTGTGGATGTTCTTACATCAGTTTAAACTGGGTATATATTGGTTTGCCTTTCACTTGTAATAAAGAAAAGGTACAAGCTAAACCAATGAAGTTTAAACTAATGTAACAGTGTCCAGACGCAAAGTTGCATTAACTTTAAACCTTTACTTAAACCAGTGAAACTTTGTATGTAGGCAAGGTCTTAACCACATTTGCACACACAATTACCCAATTTGTTCACACTACAGTGGTAATTGCTCATACAGCATTATGTGCATTTTCCACATCATTGTGTGCTAAATCTTTCAGAAATACTGGCCTCTCATTTTAACTCTACAGATTTCATAAAACAAATCCTTTCTTATAATTTGGAGTGACCCTTTGAACTTTTTTGTGCTATTTCAATTATAGAATGTAAATATTGCAGAAATCTTGAGCACACATAGCTAAAGGTTATTTAAATTGTATTTTGCCTGCAATGATGGAAATGTAAACTTATTCATGTTATCACTAGAGCACTAAATGAAAATCCTTTAGCACACTGAGCTCTTTCAGTTGCTCCCTTCTTTGGTTTATCTGTCCAGTCCTGGTGTTGGGGAATAGATGGGTTAGCATATGGGGGGAGGGGTATTTCAAGTGTGTTACAACTTAAATAATAAAAACAAAGTTATGTGAATTAAAAGAAAAATATAGAAAACGTGTAAATGGAAAACATACATTTTTAAAAAAAATGCATTTGAATAACTCAAAAAGTAACTGAGCTGACATCGTTCAGATTTTCCAAACATATTATATTTTGGGTTGAAAACAACCATAGGAAATTTCAGACCCAAAGGACAATTTTTGAGAAAATTATGACCACCTGAAATGGAAATTTTCAATAGAAAGATTTAATTATAGTGTCTGAGTGGGGATGCGCTACCCATACACAAAGACATATCCCATCTACTGAAGGGCCCAAACGAAAGAGATATTAACAAACTAGTGGGAAGTTTGGATCTGTTTGCTAACATCATGACTGGCTCTGTCCCAAGCAGCTGCTGCTGAATCAAAATTCTAAATTCCAACATCTCTGGACCTATGGAGAAGTGTAGATCTGGATTTAGACCCAAATTTTGTACCCCAAACTCATTTCTACCTTGCAGACACCAACTGTGAGTCCAAATCCAAATACTTTGCACACCTAAAACTCCCCCAGAAGTCAATGGAATTTTTATCTGAATAAGGAGTTAAGGGTAGTGACCAGTTTCTTATCTTTATAGCTGATCTCACATGGTGATGTACAGGCCTTTCAATTTGGCTAGGCCTAAATGTGTGATACTGTATATGCCAGTCCCAAAAATGACAGATCCCCAAAAAATTATCCATGCAGGAAACTTAAAATGATGCAGGATTCTATCCATAAGCATAAATAACTCTGAGTACAATTTTTGTTTCCTGATTCCTTATTTCTGAAATAAATAATTTTCAACAACAAAAGTCGGGGGAACACCAGAATTGTGTCTAATCAGGTAATCTGGGGACTAAAATGTCTGATATTTAAGAGGTATAGAGATGTCTGAGGGACATGTTTATAACAGTAAAGTAAAGTCAGGTTTTACATTTTATGGGGGGGGAGGGTAATTGTTAAATGAGATAAACCATTCTCAGTTTAAGGCTTTTAGGCTAATATCTTCCAGACACACAGAAGGTGAGGTCCTATCACCAAAAGTACAGAGTGTGAAATTCTTTTCCTACTGAAGTCGATGGGAGTTTTGCCATTAACATCGATGGGGCAAGGATTTCACCCATGATTTCAGTGGGGAAAGCACTGATGTTGTCTTCTTCAGTGTGGGGATAGTAGGGTTGCAAAGCTGGCAAGGAGCAAGGCCTTTCAATGGCAAGAATTACAAAGAAATGTGAAAACAAAAGAGCCATATTTTGTGGAGGTTGGCCTGTTTACATTCTTTCCAGACTCTTTGGCCAGGCCTACAGGTCTAGAAACTTTTGCCAGTATAGTAACATCAGTTAGGGATGTGATTTTTTTTTTTTTATGACATTTCTATATCAGCAAAAGCCCTACTGCAGACTGACATATAAGTGCTTTTCCTGATATAGTTTATTTCATTCAGGAAACCAGTATAAGCTATACCATATATAAACTATACCTGCAAAAGCACTTTTTTTTGCCAATATAAGCTGTGTCTACGTTAGCATGGCTTGCTGACACAGCTATATATCAGCAAACCTTTTCTAATGTAAATTTGGCCTTCCTGGCTACTTTCCTTGCTGTGCTACTCCAGGCAGTGTGTGCCAATCCTGGAAGCGTATGCCCGTTTTGTGACATGTAAAAGCCATGCAGAGGGAGTTAAGTAACGTATGTCACATTTTGCAATATGAGTTTGTGGCACTAGAGAGGAGGGCATGTTGCCTGTGGCAGCTATCCAGTGCCATAGAGATGCTCATACACATCTGCCTTTCCTCTCTGCACATGCCACCTCCAACACCATTTTCATACTCCTGATCCTTCCCATGCTGCAACTGTTACCGGGACCTCAGCTACATATACTCCAAGCCTTACTATGTGAGATAAAACAAAGTTATTTCCCAGCTAGATTCCCTCTTTTCATCAACATGTCAACTGTTGTAGGTTAGAATGTGCTAGTAATTATCAGCATCAAAATCTGGTCTAGTTCTATGTAGTCAGATACGCTTCCTTACTTTCAAAGAAACAACTGTTATTTGAAATTGCTTCCAAAGCACGTTGCAAATGGGGCTAAATAAATCAGCTAGCAAAATGCACAGCTTTTCAAGGAAAAAAAGTTTATAAAATCCAGTCAGGATTTAATAAAAATGTCTCTGAGGTGCATAAATCATGTCCCTAATCGAGTATTCTTCAATTTCCAGTCCTGTATGGAGAATCTTAAAATGCTAACAGATGTAGGAAAGGAAAAGTACAATTCCCCCCTACTCTTTCTGTCTCATATATACACACATACAAAAAAAAAAAAAAAAAACCCACAACCCTACAGGCTCTGAAATATGTATATAACTTTTATATTTACCGCTATAAAGACTACTCACTTGAAGGTCCTTCTCCCTTTAAATTGTTTCTGTGGCAACACATCTGGTACTGTAACTCTGGGCCAGAATGTTAACTATCTTGGAAGAAGTGAGTTATGTTGTTGTTGTTTGTTGTCTGCAAGAATGTGAAGCACAGATAGCTATGCAGACACATGTGATCATATACCCTCTTCTGCCTCCACAACGACATAGAATATTTGCTATTGATTCTCATGCTTCACTGTAAACAACAAGCCTGAAAGTGTTCCTGGCATCGTTTGGGGGGGAGAGGGGGGAGAAAGAAACCTTTGGGACTGTATTTTCAAACAAAATGAAGAATGTTTAGTTATCACCATTTCTGCTTAGTGTGTGAGAAATTCTCATGTTATTTCACAGCTGAGAGGAACAAAGATCCCTTCCTGATCACAGATACAAGTCCTACTCCTGGGGGAATTCTGCGCCACTACGCATGTGCAGAATTTATGTCCCCCGCAGATTTCTTTGCTTCCTCACAGAAAAATGACTTTCTGATGGGGAAGCAAAGGGAAGCCACAAGAGCAATCATACAACCCTCCCCAGCAGTATGTTTTGGGTGACCAGGGCAGCTGGCAGAGAGGTAAATCACTGTGGGGCAGGGGGCAGGACTGGAGAAGACCCACCTGGTGGCTCCTACACTGTGCTGGGCTCAGCTGCTAGTCAGCACTGGGCAGGGGAGGACGGGACTTCCTCTTGCCCTGCACAGCATCTAGAGCCAGGTCAGACCCATCCCACCCCCCAGCTGCAGGAAGCTCTGCAAACTTCCCTCACCCCGCTTCCTGCACCCATCACTCCTCAGCTGCAGGGGGAGCCACCTGAATCCAGATTGCCCCACACAGACCCCTTTCAACCCACATCTGGATCCCCTCATGCTAAGTCCCTCCACACTCAGGGCCGGCTCCAGGCACCAGGCAACCAAGCACATGCTTGGGGCGGCACCTGGTAAGGGGCGACCAATCTTGGGGTGGCGGGGGGCAGCGCGGCGCGGCATTCCACAGGGGGGGAGGTGCTCCGGCAGCACGGTGCGCGGCGTTCGGGGGGGGTGGGCTCTGGCGGCGCGGCGTTCGGGGGGGGGCGGGCTCCGGCAGCGCGGCACTCAGCGGGGGGACGGTGCGGGGCATGGCGCTCAGCGGGGGTTCCAGCGGTGCGGCGCTCGGCGGGGGGGTGGGCTTCGGCGGCGCGGCGCTCGGCGGGGGGCTTCCGGTGGCGGGGGGCTGGGCGGCGCTTTTTTTTGCTGCTTGGGGCAGCAAAAAAGTTAGAGCCGGCCCTGTCCACACTTGGATCCTGCCTTACTGAGCCTGCTTGCCCATGCTTGGTGCACCTGGCATGGAGGGGCAGGGCCCTGGGATGTTTCTGGGGTAGGCCCGGTCCTTGCACTGTGTCAGGGTTGGGTACCATCTCACCACTGAGTCTGTGTCCTGGGGGTGAGCTGCACAGTGCTCTTCCACTTCCATGCAGCCAGTGGCCTGTGCTCCCCCATGCCATGCTGGAGCCTCCACATTTATTTGAGAAATCAAATTTGCAGAATTTTGAAGAATTTTAAAATATAGTGCACAGAATTTTTAATTTTTTGGGTGCAGAATGCCCTCCAGAGTAAAGTCCTCCTGGATAATGGACTAACAATACTTAGTACTTATCTTCTTCCAAGGGCTATATAAACATGGACTAACCATTACTGCACTACAGTATTATCACCATTTCACAGATGAGAAACCTGAGGCACACTACTTAGGCCAAAATTTTCAAAAGTGGCCATTAATTTTGGGTGCCTTTATTTTTGGTTGCTTATCTTGACACCTGTAGGGCATGATTTACTGAGGTGCCGAGGATCCACAGATCCCACTGACTTTAGCTGGAGTTGTAGGTATTGAGCACCATTAAAAATCATGGTTTGTGTATCTCAAATTGAGCCACCAAAAACTGAGGCACTCAAAATTGGTGAACACTTTGGAAGTTGTACCCTGAGCAACTTATTCAAAGTTACACAGAAAGAGCAGGACAGAAGTAGAAATAGAACCCAGTAACCCTGATTCCCAATCATGTACTTTAATCATAAGGCTACATTTCCTTGGTAGAGATAGGTTTCAGAGTAGCAGCCGTGTTAGTCTGTATCCGCAAAAAGAACAGGAGTACTTGTGGCACCTTAGAGACTAACAAATTTATTAGAGCATAAGCTTTCATGGACTACAGCCCACTTCTTCGGATTATATTAGAGATATTTATTCTGATCTTTTCCAATCTTCTTTCCCTGTTGGTTGTTATAATTAAGGAACCTCACAATAAGCCTACTTACCATATAGTGCTGCTCTGAAATGTCACTAACAATTGCATCCGAATGACTCTAGGTCAAACTATTGTCTCCCAATGCCTTGAGATCAAATTTGCTCAGTTAACAAGTAAAGAGATAGAGGGGTGGGGGTGTTTTCTAACTACCAGTCAGCCCTTCAAATTCAGCTTGGGTTTTGAAAGGCAAGCTAGGTTATTTCAGACTAATACATTATCACCAATGATTATGACCCACTGAGGCCCATTAGTGATCTAGTTAGGCTGAAATTGAGATTGACACCTCAAGGTAAAAATTAATGGAGTTGGAACTTAACTCATAATGCAAGGGCCAGAACAGAATCCATTTCTCATTCTGGGCTCAGCGTGGAGTAGCAGTAGTAAAACATGGTGAAAACAATGATCATTACAGCACTTTAAGTTCCCTGTGAAACAGATTTTATCATCTAACTTGAAACAGCTGAACTTACTTCTTGCTCAATTAAAAGATAAACTGAATCTGTACACTATGATTATAGCATTTCCAGCATCAGTGAGGAAGAAAACAAAATCATCACAGAGTTCCCTCCATCACTAATGATCAAATTCAATGACTGGCTGAACATCAATTTTCCCCTTGCAGCCGTACTCCACAGAAATCATGGCTATAGGCCTTCTGTCTTTGAAGACATTTTGGTTTAAATATTAGTGCTTGGAGAGAACAAACTGGCAACAGAAATGGAAAAGTTAGAAAAAGAGGATAAAATTGGTATTTCAAAACTGGCTCTGTATGTCCCTGTTGTGCTGTTGGAGGTGCCGTCTTCAGATCAAAATTAAACTCGGGATCCTGAGCATGTGTAATGAGTAAAGGTCTGCTGATGCTTTTTGCAAGAGTTGTTCTGTGGGTAACTTTGGATTGTCATCAGCCAGTCATCATTCAAAATCTAGTACAGGGCAAACTACAGTTTGGATGATTACATTCTGCCTATTCACTTCCTCTTGGCCTTCTGACTTTTTAAACCAAACTTTGTACTTGTGGATAATTTAAGCATTATACCGAGATGTATGGAAACTCTTTTTTTAACCTGTGTCTTAGATAATTTTAACATTAGTTTAAAATGTTTATGAAAGCTAATATTACATATCTATTTATTGACATTTTTATATATAAAATATCTTCTTTCCTTCCAATCCCCCTCTCCTTTGCTCCACCCAAACTTCATAATTAACAACTCTCTTTGGGTCCTTCTCCCACACTTAACTCCTTGCCTTATTTCATACAACTGCCTATGACGGGAACCCCCATCTTGCCCTTGTTCTCCATACCTTCAGCCTCTCACCCTTCAAGCATGTCTACAGGACACATTTCCTGTAATCCATCATCCTTCCCTCCAAGTAAACTGGATCTTGTAGTTGCTTTACAATCAAAAAAGAAGACGACACCTACCAGATTCTTTTTGGGGAAACTAGATCCTGCATTTGCAAAGGGACAAATTTCAGGGAGGAAATGGGGTGGGGTTGTTAGAACAGCAGCTATAAGGATCCACTAACCATTGCCCCTGTGGAGGGAAGTTTTAGGGAACACAGAGGGCTCTAATCTGATGGAAAGGAATCCTCTCCTCTCTACATTCACACATAGAGAAGCCCAGATCCCATCCCACTGTTTGGCCTATGATTCCCAGGTCTTGGCTCTATGTCATCCACATAGAAATATTAGTATTTTGCTTCTGCTACACACTGATTCCAAGGCAGAGCACAAGATAGGGATACTGGAGATGTCATCCTAGGGCAGTTCACCAATCCTCCCAATCCAGTATTGCTGGCTGGATACTTCATCCTTCATAAGACCCCACTGTATTCCAGGCCAGTTGTGCAATGTCATGTCATAGATGCAGGGTGTGTGTATCTTTAGTGACTCACTTCCCCATCCCTTAGGCAAACAAGTGGAATTTGACTTGCCATTCGTTGACATCAGGTCTATCCTGTCCTGGTGTGTATTGTGCAGCCTCGTCTCTACTCTGCATGCAGCGCATGTGTCACTCACTCCGCAAAGTGAAATGAATAGCAGAGGCAGCATAGCATGAGGAGAATCAATAGCGACACCAAGGCTAGATTTGTGTGTAAGGTGTTCTCAGATTCACGTTCCATTAGCCACCACTGTCAACTAGCTGTTTTTAGGACATGTGTCACTATGTTCAATACCAAATATCCCTCAAGGTGAATTTTACATAGTTTGTTATCCTTCTATATAATCTTCTTTTCATTCCCATAAAGCCTTTCATGAATGCATTACAAAAAATAATTAAATCTCATTAATAGGTTTGATAATTATCCCCATTTTACAGTGGGGGAAACTGAGGCACATAGGGATTAAGACTTGGTTCTGTTGCCAAAGATGGCCCCCAGGAGTGCTGAATGCCAGCCCTTTGCTCTGACCACCATCCCATACACTCTCCAACACAAATACAAAACTTTATTTTTTCCTAGCAACACTGCGCTTCCTTAGTTGATGACCAATGCAATTTCCATATGGCCCAACTTAATTGAAACATTTTTTACAGAGAATCTAAACATTGTCAAAGGCAAAATGTAACTGGCCTGAGACCCAAAACCTGAATCTATATTTATGAGCAAACAAAACCATCTCCATGCAGTCAAAAAAGAGTCATTCCAATGTAACCAGCCCAGGCAATGACACATCCAAAATACGGTGGGAGAAGCAGTGCCCTGTGCCTTTGCCCTGCTTTTCCCACCTGCTGCAGACAGCCATCCTCCTCCTCCGGCTCCATCCGGGTCTCCCCCCGGGTGTGCATTTACACCCTCCCCCAGGGTATCTGCGTGGCTGTGCGCCCCCTGTAGGTGCATCTGCAGCCCTCGGAGCCTGTGCCCCTCCTACAGATAGATGCATGCGCCTGGCTGGTCTCTGTCCCCCCGGTGCCTGCAGATCTCGGAGTGGCTACTCACCTGGGAACATGCACACCCCCTGCAGGTGCACCGATCCCTGCTGGAAACCCCCCCACGGAAGCATCTTTTTTTTCCCTTCTGGTGTCTCTAGCCCCTTCCCACAGGGGCGGGTGCACCGGCGGCGGGCAGCACCTCCCCTCTACCCCCGAGCGGCCCCCGTGGCCCGAGCTCGGGTCATCCTCCCACCGCCGGCAGGGTCTGTCCCTTCCCCGCAGCGCGGTGTCTCCTACCTGCCTTCAGCGCGGGAGGGACCCGGGCTCCGCACCTTCCGCCGGGCGTGCGCCGTCTGCTGCCCAGCTCCGCAGCTGGCGCCCCGATAGCCGCCGCCTTATCGCGGCTGCCTGTCCCCACCTCCCCGCTCCGCTTCCAGGAAGCCGCGGCCCCGGGCTGCTGGTTGCGCTGCTGGATGCGGATCGCCCTGTCCCGTTCGCTGCCTCTCTTCCCTTCCCTCCCTCCCCCCATCCTGGCAGGGGGGCTGGGAAAGTGCGGCGAGGCTCCAGCACATGCTGAGCCTGCGGTCACGGCCCGGACCCTCTGCTATTCATCAGGAAGCATCCCAGGCACTCTCTCCTCCAGTCCCCACCGTGCTGCAGGCTAATGGCAAACAGGCTGTGCCCTGGCGGACTCCCCGCTCCCTGCCCGCCCGCACCCCTTTCCTTCCCCTCTTCCCACCTCCCCTTCTCCTCTGGCCCCTGCCTTTCGCTGCCCGTGTCCCTCTTCTCCCAACTTTTCTTCCCCTTTCTCCGGCCCTGATCCACTACCTCTCCCATCTCCTTCTCCCCTTCCCCTAGTCTCACACTCTTCCCCGCTCCTGGGCCCACCCAACCCTTTCCCTCGGTTTTAATCCCCCTGGCTGAAAGGGTGCTGAACCTGGTTTGCCCTCGGCTACCCTTGCAGCTAGCCCATGTTTGGCGCAGGTTCAGCTGCCCCCATTGCCTATACCCAATGTCAGTAACAGCCTGGGCACCTTTCCTTCTGCTGACAGGCCAGTTTTACTCAGTTTTCACTCTTGTCTTTTGTCATGTCACAGTTTCATAGTTCTCATAGTTTTCCCGTGTGAAAAGCCTGCGTTTATAACGTACAATACCAACAGCGTCCCTCCCATCCCTTTCTCCCCAGACCATCCCCCTGCACGCGCGCACACACACACACACACACACACACACACACACCCCTTTTCTTTTGAACAAAACCCTTTCAGGACTTCTATCAATATCAGATCCAAACACAGAGACCAATATTTCCCTCTTTGCAGGTCACCTCCCAATCTAAACCCAGGCTTTGGCGCCCCAGTTTTGCTTTCCCCTTGGTTCTCTGCACCGTTTTTACAATGAAGGCCTCTCACTGTCACCACAGGAGTCTAGTCCTGGTCCTATGAGGTGACTGAGTTGCCCTCAATGGGAGCTGTGGGTGCTCAGCACCTGCCAAGTTTGGGCCTTCTCAATTTGTTCAGCCCCGCTAGGGGGCTCAGCACCATTCAGAACAAACAGGAGATGTTTCATCCTGTCTCCCAGAGTTTTAAAATCTTTTTTTTAAAAATCCACCAAGGAAGACTCTCAAAGCACCTAATGAGGACAAGCCCAGTAAAAAGAACCTAGCGGGACAGGGTTATTTGTTTTCTTACCAGCTCCCCTGGGGAGAAGATTAATACTTTCTTCATGTCGGTCTTTATGGCAGAGAGATGTGTGTTTTGAGAAAGGAACTGAAAGAGGAGAGGGGTGGTTCTTCTTGTGAAGTTGGATATGGAGGGCATTTTAGGCACAAGGAGATGCATGAGGGAAGCCATAGAAATAAGAGTGGGAAGAGAAAGCAGAAAGGTAGGAGGTTCTGATTGAGAAAAGAGCTCAAGGGCTGAGGGGGTATGGAAAGTAGGAGGAAGATATTTGTGCTGAGATGTACGCAGAAGGGGAGATGATACCAAATCTTAAACATAAAGACAGGGATCCTGGATATGATTCAAAAGGCAACTGATAGCATGGAACAGAATAGTGATAATAACTAGTATTCCTTTAGAATTTCTAGCAAGAGAAATAGAGACACCAGTACATGGGGGAAGAGGGATTGCTGAAAATTGGAAATTCTGTTAACAGTTGTCCTCTTGATTATTCTCAGTGTGTTAGTTTTTATGATCAGCCACACTCACTTCAAAATAATACAACAAAATAACCACCCTTAATGCCAATTCTTCTTTCAAATACATGCATGCAACCAACCCAAGTGCTGCCTTGCAATGTGCACACCACACACTGCCCTCTGCAAACAAGGGCAAAATCTGGCCCTCACAGAAGATTCCATACATAAATCTCTGCACGTCAGCCCTATACAATCACTGTTTGTTGAGATAACAATCTCTGCGGAGAGCCTGTCATTTCCTCCTAAACATGGAACTTGTTCATATTAACTTCATGGACCAGATCCTCAGCTAGTGTAAATGGCCATAGCTCTATTGATTTCAATGCCCAAGTGCCTATTTACTCATCTTCATTTGCTGTGTCTTCCTCTGGTGTGTTTGTGTTAGTTGTTGGTTTTCGTTATTTTCCACTGCATTCTGGACTATTTGTTGTATGGTTTTGTTCACGTTTTGCTTTTCCACAAACTCCTAATAAAATGCTTGGCTACAGATTATCCAAATTGAACACTGATGTTCTGAGCAGCTAATTGGGTAACTGGGTTCAAAGTGAATTCTAAAATGTAACTCTTGAAAACAATGGATGCAAGGCTACAATTTATTGTTGCTGGCTGATTGTGCATTCTTTTGGAATTCACTTTAAAAAGCAACATATGTTTATTTTTCTCATGCATATGAAAAAAAGCAAATATTTAATCTTTGGCACTTTGATTATATTTATAGTGAGAAAAGGGAATTATTTAAATCCTGACCCATCTCAGGATTGCTAATGTGATAAATGTTAGTACTTTTCCTCCAAAGATCATAAAGCACTTTACTAATATTAATGAACTAAGCCACATAACACCCATCAAGGAGTATGAAAGGAGTGTATAGGAATCTCTCAAAAGAAAAAAGATGCAAGATGTCAGCAATAACAGCACATGAGCACCTTCCTAGCCTCACAAGTGACCTATCATTATCAGCTGGACAATTACCTTAACTGAACTTTTCTAATTAGTTCAGTTTCTAAACCAATTTAGCTACATCCATGCAAACTGTTCTGTGGACACTCTTATTTCAGCCTGAGAGTATCCTATGTTGATTTATTATTTAAGTAAGTACATAAACTGTGTGTAGACCAGCCCTTAACTTTCAGATCCAAGAAGGTAGTTAAGCACATCCAGAACCTTAAACACATGAAAAGTCCCACTTGCTTAAGTATCTACTTGAATCGGAGGCTTTGTATGCTTATGTCATCTCTTGGGAGTTGGACTATATGGAAAGGGATGAGTTGGAGCAGAGGGAAGGTCAGGATATCTTTTGAAAGCCCAAGGGAGCTGGAACAATGGCTGAATTCACATAAACTAAATGTGTCTTAAAAGTTACCTGCAGGGAAAAATGGGATTTTGTCCTTTTGGTCTTGTATGAGATAGATATAGATACATATGGAGAGAAAGATAGGGTGATCAGACAGCAAGTGTGAAAAATCGGGATGGGGGTGGGAGGGTAATAGGAGCCTATATAAGAAAAAGACCCAAAAATCGGGACTGTCCCTATAAAATCGGGACATCTGGTCACCCTAGAGAAAGAGAGCATTTATTGTGGTTACAAAGTGGTTAGTAAATAGCAAAAGTTTTGTTACTTCAGTGTAAAAATGTGTATTCCCACATATAAATTAATTTGTTAAATAGGTATGACCTTTGATGTATATTTATAAATTATATTGAGAAATAAAATCTTCACAGATCTGAACTGAAAATTTATAATCCATGGTTTTATGTAGTCTTTTAAAAAGCTATTAGCTTCCTTGCCTTATGATTTAAATAACAAGAGGATACATTATTAAACAATCTTAATTATAAGATTAGTTATTGTACTGTGAAACAATTGTTTTTATAGACATAGGCTAATGCTATAATTACAAAGTAAAATTATATTTAACATCGTCATAACAACTACCCACATAATCCAAATAGGTTTAACATTCATTCTGAATATATTACATGTATGATTTCATCCTAGTAAATCTACTTGAAAATACCAGATGTACAAGTAACGTGCATAGTGCCCTCTACTGGATACTTTTTGAATTCCCTGTACAATTCAATATAATACGTTATTGGAGGCTGAGGGGGACATTGTTTAAGTAACGTTAAACAGACCTGCCAAATTTAATCTGAAGGGAGATTCCTTTGTTTTGCATTAATTTAAAGGGAGTTTAAAAGCATATCCCTCTTATTCAGAAAGATTTTTCTTTGGTTTGCAGTGAGACATTACAAATCTCAGACCTATGGCTTATATGAGATTTATTACATTCCATGCTTAATCTTGTGTGAAAGCTCATATATCACATATGCACTGTAATACCTTAGACACATAAGATTATGTTAAGGATACAGGGTCAGATTCTGAACTCAGTTACACTGGTGCAAATGCAGAGTAACTCCAGTGAGTGCCTATCCTGGCCTTATTATCTTAATAACTCACTTTTGACTTCAGCAGAGTGACTCTCAGTGTATCTGAGATCAGAATCTGGACCATCACATTTAGTCCTTTTTGGCTTGATTCAACAGGCAAAAGGTATGGAGGCAGAAGTCCAAGTGGTATGTTATCATTTTTATAATTATTTCTAAAGCACCCACAGTACTCTAAGGTAATTTTTTCAAATGTGCCCATGTGGCTTAGGAGCCTAACTCCTATGACTTTTGATGTGTTTTAGGCTCCTAAACCCCTTTTGTAAATGGGACTCAGACTTTGCAAAGCTGAGCAGCACAACACCTAAAACACAGTGTCTAAATTATTTTTAAAATGAAATTTAGGCTCCTAAATTACTTAGGAAAATTTCACTTGGTCACTAGGGTCCAGATTTACAGAGGTATTTAGGCTTCTAAATTCCATTGATTTCAATGGAAATTAGGAAATTAGGAGGCTAAATACTTTTGTGGATCTGGGCCTTCGTGATTTAATAGGGAGTTTTGCCTGCAAAAAGATTCAGGATCAGACCCTTTCACCATGAATGTTTATGAATGTTTTTCCTTGTGATTTTTCTTCTTTCAGTCTTTCCTTCCAGAGATTCCATCAAAACTTAAGTTAGATCCCCCAGGTTTGTTTTGGCTTGCATACACCTGCAGTTACCAGCAAACACCCTGGGTTTGTTGGTGGGTCGCTTAGCAAAGGAGCTGACATTTTAACAATGCAGTAATTTTTGTTTGAAGGGCAGTTGGATTTGTCTGCCTTGATATGTTATTTTTAGGGAAGGTTAAACTTTGGACCTCTCAGCCTTGCCCCTTTAATGCCTACTTGAAAAGCTCCAAAAATATAATCCTTCACCAATGACATTTGAGTTTTTCAGCTTCTTCAATGTGATGGAAATGTAATGGAACCATTATTTTTCTTAATATGTATACTATTAATGGATCCTGGGGGCCATAAAATGTCAGTGGAAGTGTATGAAGCATTTGCAGATTGACACAATAACCCACAACATTCCCTTCTGAGCTGAGCAGTGGAGCCTTGATCCATATTTCATTGACAACATACTCTGGATCCCTTGGAACCAGTACTGAGGACAGTGTCTACTGGATCTTGCATATATCTTGTATGTACCTTGGCAGCAGCAGCCTTGTCACTTTGTGTTGTGATACTATTAGACTACACATGCTGTGTTGGGTTAGTACTTGGACAGACCTCCAATGAATAACTAAGGCTACACCTACACTGCCAGTGGGGGTGTAATTTGCAGCTTCTGTAGACATAGCCAGGCTAGCTTTAATATCTAGCTCACTAAAAATAGGAGTGAGGATGCAGCAGCATTGGCTTAAGTGGAGGTTAGCCAAACATGTATGTAACCAGGGGGCCAGGCAGGCTTTTACAACCCATGATAACACATCCCTATTGCTATTTGCAGCAAGCTAACTAGGGCCATGTCTACACTACCAATTTGTGTAGACAAAAATGATGTTGACAACCAAAAGTCAACATGTTAAAAATCACAATTTCATGTTCACACTTGCTCCCTCTGTCGGCAGATCGTGTCCACAGGGGGGGCACCATCATCAACAGCGTGAGCAATGCACTGTGGGTACCTATCCCACAGTGCTTCTGTTGCTAGGTGTTGTGGGACGACGGAGTGGATCACGGCACAACTTGGGACAATGCTAAATGTCCCCTGATGCATTGCTTTCTGTCCCAGCACTCTGTGGTCTTCCGGCTTTCTTTCATGGCATTTTTTCAATGGCCCTTCTTTGCCGTGCACCCTGGCATCTTTGTGAGAAGGGACAGATCCCAAACTGCTCTCCTGTGCTCTGTTGACTATCATGAAGACATCGCAGATGGCAGTGCAGTTAATCATGACGTTCATAACTGAAGAAGACTCGCAGGCGCCCGACATTCTGCGTGATATGGATAGGAGCAACTTTACATTGCTTTTGGCATTCACAGAGCAGGTGCATAGGGTAGACCGTCGCTTTTGGGCTTGTGAAACAAGCACTGAATGGTGGGATCGTATCATCATGCAGGTGTGGGATGATAAGCAATGGCCACAGAACTTTTGGTGGAAAGCCACCTTCCTGGAACTGTGCGTGGAGCTCGCCCCAGACCTGCGGCACAAGGACACCAGAATGAGAGCTGCCCTCTCGATAGAGAAGCATGTGGCAATTGCTGTGTGGAAGTTGGTGACTCCAGACAGCTACTGGTCGGTCATGAATCAATTTGGAGTGGGGAAGTTGACCGTTGGGGCTGTGTTAATGCAAGTGTGCAGGGCAATAAATCGCATCCTGCTACGAAGGACCATGACTCTGCGAAATGTGTGTGAAATAGTGGATGGCTTTGCAGAAATGGGTTTCCCTAACTGTGATGGGGCGATAGATGGCACAGATATTTCAATTTTGGCACCAGACCACCTTGCAACAGAGTACATCAATAGGAAGGGGTACTTCTCCATGATGTTGCAGGCACTTGTGGATCACTGTGAGCGTTTCACTGACATCAACGCGGGGTGGTCTGGGAAGGTGCACGACGCACGCATCTTCAGGAACACTGGCCTGTACAGAAATCTGCAAGCGGGAACTTTCTTTTCTAACCAGAAGATTACAGTGGGGGGTGTTGAAATGCCCATAGTGATCCTGGGGTACCCCATGTATCCCTTACTGCCGTGGCTCATGAAACCTTACACGGGACACCTCGACAGCACTAAGGA
Organism: Malaclemys terrapin pileata; assembly: GCF_027887155.1. NCBI lineage: Eukaryota > Metazoa > Chordata > Testudines > Emydidae > Malaclemys > Malaclemys terrapin. The sequence continues at coordinate 16,321,839 of NC_071516.1, read as the reverse complement.
GCGGTGCAACAACAGGCTCAGTAGGTGCTGGATGACAGTTGAATGTGCCTTTGGCAGATTAAAGGTGCGCTGGCGATGCCTTTATGGCAGGTGGGACCTCACTGAGGATAATATTCCTATGGTCATAGCTGCGTGCTGTACGTTGCATAATCTCTGTGAAGCTAAGGGTGAAAGGTTTGCTCAGGAGTAGAGTGCTGAGGCAGTCCGCTTGGCTCCTGATTTTGAGCAGCCAGATACCAGGGTTGTCAGAGGAGCCCAGAGGGGAGCTATTCGAATCAGGGAGGCTTTGAGGCAGCACTTTGACAGTGACCACCAGTAACATATATTCTGTCTGAGCTGCTTCAATATTACATTACATGTAGTTTTCTTAGGGGGCAATGGTGACATTTGTGGCCTTATATTCCTGTAATAAAGTGATTAAAATGCCTGTGCATGTATTGGGATTGCCTGCAATCTTACCTTGTGGAAAAAAATTAAAGATGATTTACCATTATAAAAGTTTGCTTTTATTGCACAAGAAATAGCACACAAACACAGAGATGCTTGGCGGGAAAGGAGGAACCAGGAAAGGGCAGACTTTCACAGCTGTGTGTAGGTCCAGCTATCATTGTGAAAGCTTTCCGAGGGGGTAAAGTGAAGGGGAAACCAAGAAGTCCCGGAAGGTGGAAAGGAATGTGTGGGTGGAGTTGGGGGGGAGGGGGCTGGAAAAGGGTTCTGAATGTGCTGCAGTGGAGGTCGAGCACTGATCTGCTCAGTCTGCAGCATTATTAAGGACTTCAGCATCTGTGTTTGCTCCTCCATTACTTTAAGCATCTGCTGAGTAGCATCCTTAACAAATGCATGATTCTCTTTTCTGTCCTGCCGTTCTGCTTCCCAGCTCTCCTTTCTATCCCTTTTTTCTGCATTGGAGCACTGCAGGACCTCCCGGAACATATCTTATTTGCTGCATCTTGGGTGCTTTCTTATCTGGTGGAGATGCTCAGCCGAGGTGCGTGGGGTGTTCCTGAAGGCTACATCTGGTGAAACACAGGGGACAATGCACAGCAGCGGGATTTTTAAATTCACACACTGCACTGAAACATTTCTGTTAAATACACCTTTTGCAACATTGCCATCGCTTTCTCACTGACCCTAGCAAGGAACACATCTCTGCGAACACCCAAAACATGGTGAGTGTTGGCAGGGTGGGGGTGGGATGCTCTACATGGGGAAAAGAGAACACACTCTTTGCAAGGATTGTGGTGCAGCACTCTAGGGAACAAATTCTAAAATTCTCCCACACTTTTCCACAGGTGGGAGTAATTCTAGCAGACATCTCATTGCTAAGGGTAAGCAGGGAAATGAGGGTACATCTACTACTCCATGCTTGTGGCTTCCGCCCTGCTCCCTATGCTGCTCGCCTATGTGACGCTTTGGTCCCTGCAAAAGTGATTGCCAAATGGGGCGGGAAAGTTTCCTACAATGGGGGAAGGAACAAAGCTGCTCTGCCATGGAACCTTCAGCAGAGGATTACCGAGTACCTCCAGGAAACTTTCCTGGAGATCTCGCTGGAGGATTCCCGTGAGATCTCGGCATGCATCATCACCCTGTTCTGCAGTACCAATTTGCTACACAGGAAAATATCCAGCTCACAGAAACCCAGCCAACCTCCCACATTTCTATACACCAAACCCACCTCCGCACTGCACAAGCCACAGCCACTTACCAGGAGTCTCATCTCCTGCTTCTTGCTCGCTGGAGAGCAACTGCTGAGACTTGCTAGACACCTCTGGAGTGGAGAACAGTTTCTGGCTGCCTGCCCCACCAGGCGACCCTGCCTGCACATCCTCATCTAACTCCACCTCTTCATCAATAACTTTGTGCCCTCCGGAGTATCCATGGGGCTCTTGGCGATGGAGATGGGGTCGCCACCAAGGATAGCATCCAGCTCCTTATAGAACTCTCTTAAAAAAATTATAAAACTGGCTTAAAAAACTTATAAAACTTAGGTGAAGCACCTGAGCCACAGTTTGCCTCCCTTGCCTTATGGTACGCCTGCCTCAGCTCCTTTATCTTTGCTCTGCACTGCAGAGTGTCCCGATCATAGCCCTTTTCGCACAAGCCTCGAGAAATGTGCCCGTAGGTATCCCAATTCCTACAGCTGAAGTGCAGCTGGGACTGCACAGCCGCCTCTCCCCATATACTGAGCAGATCCAATAGCTCTGCAGTGGTCCAAGAGGGAGAGCGTTTGCTGCAATAACTCACCATGGTCACCTGGGAAGATGCAATGAGACCTCTCCACGCCAAGCAAACAGGAAATGGAATTTCAAAAATTTCCGGGGCTTCTAAGTGGTAGGAGTGGATGGTTGTTTACCCGGCTGCCAGGCAGTGGATTCAAATTGCTGACCAGAGTGGTCAGGATGGGTATTGTCGGACACCTCCTGAAGGCCAAATAAAGTGATGAAAGGAAGCATGGTGTCTACACTTGCACTTTGTCAACCAAAATACAGATGAAAAAGATGTAAATCTCTCATGAGGGTCAGGGCTGGCTCCAGGGTTTTGGCTGCCCCAAGCAGCCAAAACAAACAAAAAAAAAGCCGCAATTGCGATCTGCGGCGGCAAGTCCTTCGCTCCCAGGCGGAGTGAGGGACCGTCCGCCAAATTGCCACCGAATACCTGGACGTGCCGCCCCTCTCCAGAGCGGCCACCCCAAGCACCTGCTTGAGAAGCTGGTGCCTGGAGCTGGCCCTGATGAGGGTGGATGTATTTTGTTGCCAAAACTGGGCATTTTCCCCGACAAAAGACACCTTGCAGTGTGTACGTACTCACTGTTTGGGTCAACAAATGGCAATTTTGGTGACAAAACTTGGTAGTGTAGACAAGGCCTAGGTTAAAACTAGTGCAGGTACTCTACACAAGCTGTAAAGTACACCATCAGTTGCAGTGCGAACATAGTCTGAGAGTTGCATGAAGTGTTAATGCAGGGGTCGGCAACGTTTGGCATGCGGCTCGCCAGGGTAAGCACCCTGGCGGGCCAGGCCAGTTTATTTACCTGCTGACGCGGCAGGTTTGGCCGATTGCGGCCCCCACTGGCCGCGGTTCGCCGTCCCGGGCAAATGGAGGCGTTGGGAAGCGGCGCGGGCGAGGGATGTGCTGGCCACGGCTTCCCGCTGCCCCCCTTGGCCCAGGACGGCGAACCGCGGCCAGTGGGGGCCACGATCGGCCGAACCTGCCGCGTCAGCAGGTAAATAAACTGGCCCGGCCCGCCAGGGTACTTACCCTGGCGAGCCGCATGCCAAATGTTGCCAACCCTTGTGTTAATGAGTCAGTAGCTAACAGTCTTTCCTCTGGATTAATGCTGTTCTATAGAACAGTCAAACAAGGCACTCCTGGAGTGAATAATATTATTATTTATATACTGCTAACAATGTGCAAGGTGCTTTACCGGCAGGTACGAAGACAAAGTCATCAAAGAACTTTCTATGGAGTTTTCAGTTTAAATTCTGTCTTTGGGAATGAGACAAAACTGAAGTTCTGACCAATGACCAGCACTACTACGAGTGGAGCTGCAGCAATGGGATATGTTAAGATAAAAAGTCTTGTACAGATACAGCCTTAATCCCTCTGTGTCTCAATTTTTCCACCTATAAAATTGGGATAATAGTACACACCCACCTCTGAGGATTAAGTAATTAATGTTTGTAAAGTACTCTGAAGATGGAAAGGGTTAACTATTATCTACTGTTTTCTTCAAGCCAGTTTAGAAATAAAAAGAGATTATAAATCGTTAAGTTGTAAACATAGCTGGGAGGAGAGCACTGTGATTAGCACTACTTTGTTCGGTTAATTACTTTCCTTTTAAACAAATCTAGAGTTGTTTAATGCAAGGGGGAGTCCAAGGTTAACAGGATAAAAAACGTTTTTAAAAAAGCCAGATTGGATTACTTAGTTGCAACACCCCCTAATAGAACAAATCAATAAATTAGGGCCATGGCTCAGTTTTAGGCTCATAATGAAGATGCATCCAAAACAAGCACGCGTAGATGCAAAAGCCTGTATTCTAGCCAACAGCAGCCCGTGCCCAGGAATAATCACGGAAGCATGTTTCGGACCCACCCTGCCAGGCCAGACACACACTCACATAAACATGTGCATCACATCTGTCCCCTAGGCCCTACCACAAAACGGCTGTTCCCAATTCTCCCTGCTGGGTCTTCTGACAAATACATATGTGCAAGAATTTGACTTGCGCCCCAATCCTGTAAACAGTTCTGCATGTGCTTAATTTTAACTCAAAGTGACTGCTCATGTGATTAAATTTAAGCATGTGTGCGAGTATTTGCAAAATTAGGGTCATAATTAATAGAGCATCATAAGCAGATATTTATTCACTAGCTGGGATGATGTCAAAACAACTTTACACTTTTAAAAAGCTGGACAAAATCAATAAGTTACAAAAAAATCACCTCACTGGCAAATTAGCATGGTATTTTATTACAGAAAATAGCACATATATAAAACTTTATAAATCACTGAATAAACATTTACTAATCAATTAATCCTCACAACATCCCAAGTAGGTAGATAAATATTGTTATCCTCATATTATAGTGAAGGCAGCCAAAGCAGAGGATAAATGATTTGCTAGAGTGGACAGTGAATCAGTGGTAGAACCAGGGTTAGAATTCTTGTGTCCCATCCCTCTGGTCATTACTCCAAACACTGTCATCTTTCCATATGTGAGATTATAGGCGTTCTTAAGAAAAGTAGACAAGAGAGATAATGTAGAATACTGGCTTACTGAACCAAACTATAATTCTAAATACATCGTCTTTCGAGCCATACATTTCTTCTTCTAGATTTTACAAACAAGCTGGTAAATTCCCTTTTCAAGAGTTTTACGGATATGGAAATACATTTGTTAAGCCAGTTACCTATAGAAAAACACTGTAAAAACCTAATTGGCAGAGGAGTAGTTCTCATGAGTCGAGGGAGTAGGATCATTCAGGGATTGGCTATGCACAGAAGTTGTACTGCTTTCAATACAGAGGTATAGTTATATCTGTACAACCCTTCAAGTGTGGACACAATTATACTTATTTCTGTACAGAAAGGCAATACGGTATTCTAGTATAAGGGTATGTCTACACTATGGGATTACTCCGAATTTACAGAATTTGATGCCCTTGGAGATTTTTTCAAATGTTTTGGCATTTTGTCTTTTGGAACGTAGTTCTACTAGCATGGAATCCTCTCCCCATATAGCGATCAGATCTAATACCTCCCGTACGGTCCATGTTCGTGCTCTTTTTCGATTCTCGAACTGCACGGTTACCTGTGCTGATGAGCTTTGCGTGGTCACCTGTGCTCTTCACGCTGGGCAAACAGGAAATGAAATTCAAAAGTTCACAGGGCTTTTCCTGTCTACCTGGCCAGTGAATACGAGTTCAGATTGCTGTCCAGAGCGGTCACAATGGTGCACTGTGGGATAGCTCCCGGAGGCCAATAGCGTCGAATTGCGGCCACACTAACCCTAATTCAAAATGGCAATGTCGATTTCGGCGCTACTCCCCTCGTCGGGGAGGAGTACAGAAATCGATTTTAAGATTTATGTCGAAGTAAATGGCTTTGTTGTGTGGATGGGTGCAGGGTTAATTCGATTTAACGCTGCTAAATTCGACCTAAACTCATAGTGTAGACCAGGCCTTAGATATCTTTATACCCCATCCCCACCAGGAGTTGTATTGCTATAACTATTTTGGTAAAAAAATCACACACCTCTAACTGAAAAAATCAGTACAAAAACCACGTAAAGCAGCCTGGGCTTGCAGATTTTGCAGTTCTGATGAAGGAAAAGCCTTCCTTCCATGGCAGTTGGGAATGCATGATAGGAACTTTAACTTTTAGCTTTGATGGAAAACTGTTTGGATCTGATTTAGGCCATTGAGAAATGTGATTTATCATCTCAGCCCATTCCACAGCAAGTATTTCCCTTGCTATTTGCTTTAATATTATTATTATCAGCACAAAAACCAAATCATTGGGTAATTGGGGTTAATTGGCAGGCTTTGCTCGGGACAAACCCAGTGCTGGCATATTATTATTTATATATTACCACAGGTGTGCCTGAAACTTTACATGTATAAAATAAAATAAAGTCCTTGCCCTAAAGAATTTTCTATCTAATATGCGGTATATAGATTTATATATCACGGACAGCATCAGGAATGTTAAGAAAGGAATGAAGTGCATTTACAGGACTATGTGTGGACCTTTAGCTAGTGCTAACATTTTTCACATTCATGAACATTAAATGTCACAGAAAATGTATTGGTTATCTGTATGATCATTGTACTATGTGTGCAAGAGGGAAGCAATCTGGTCACACAAGCTTAAATAGTGTTCTGACAAAGCTGCATTTATCTGAGAGAGAGAGAAAGAGGATGTTAAATTCCTTTTATTTTTTTCTCTTTAAGAGTAATAAATAACGACATTGCATTTTTGGAAGGGAGAAGCTTCAGTAAGAAGGAGGGTGAATGGGTGATGTGTCAAATAAAAGCTGTTATTGATGCCAAACATGATGGTTTGCAAACTTCAGATCCTTTTATGAAAAGGAAGTGTAAGAACCTATGTTATGACCTTCCTATGTCTATCTTTCTCTTTTCTATACAACTCCCACTGATATTTTTTTCCACTTACTTGCTAATATTGAACAAAACGACCACTGATTTCAATGGGTGCATGATTAAACCAAATCTATCTAATCTACTGGGCCCTATTCTGATCTGACACTGTAAATGAAGAGTAACTTAATTGAAATATAAAAACGGTGCCAGCCCTGGTCTACAATAGAACATTTTACCACGTCTGAACCACACCGTTGTCAACAACAACAACGAGGAGTCCGGTGGCACCTTAAAGACTAACAGATATATTTGGGCATAAGCTTTCGTGGATAAAAAACCCACTTCTTCAGATGCAATCACCAACATGGTACTAAATACAGGCCTACTTCTACACTACAAACATTTGATGTTATTGTAATGTCAGTTAAGAGTTTGATTACTTATGAGATTTCTATTCCAGCTAAAACCCTAGTGTAACTGCAGTTTTAGTAGCATAAAAGTGTTTTTGCTGGTATGGCTTATTTCACTTGGGGAATCAATATAAACTACACCAGTAAAAGCATGTTTTTTGGTATAAACTATGTACTGTATTTAAAGACGGAAAGTTTGCCAGTACAGCTATACCGATATAGCTATATCAGCAAATCTTTTCTAATGAAGACCTGGCCTATAAGTGTGATCAGAATCAAGAGCTACATATGGTATTCATACAGTACCAATCACCACAGTAACTAAGCATTGAGTGTCTGAGCCAAACCTTCCTCCTGCCCCTCAATCTGAATTTTATCCCTCAATGCAACCTTTCAGCTGCTGGGTGTGTGGAATAATACACTATTTAAAAAGTAGTAACTCCTGGGATGAGAAAGCTACATTATGGGGGAATACTTGATGGTATTGGAGTTCTGACCTTAGTGGTAAATGTAGGTGAGAGGGAGCTAAAAAACAACAAAAAATTATCAACCATTTCTTTTGGCTGTAAATAGGTTGGTAGAAACTGAACATTCCTTTCCTTGGGGGCAGTGAATAGTTTGAGTAAGTCTGAATCACAGGTTTTATGGAATTTGTGACTAAAATAGCTCTGTAATCTTGTGCTCTGCCTGGCATGGAAGTCCTGCCCCTCTCCTTACCTTTATCTGAAATCAAACTGTTCCTCACATTCCTTTCTTACACAACACCAGTTCATTGTGATGTAAGCTAGCTAGTGATTAATACCTTTTTATGAGGTTGGTTCCAGTGACTTGAGATTATATCACCTTGGCTGTCTCAGAAAGCATGAGGCCACACCCCGCTGTGAGGAACTCCAACAACTCCAGGAATGCAAGAGAAGAAAAAAAGGTCCTTAAAAGAAACCTAATAAATATGTAGCAATAACATCACCTGCATGGTGGTTTCAAGTGCTGGGAGCTTCCTGGAGGCTTTTTCACATCAGAAGAAGGCCAATTCAACTGCTCTGCAAATCTTTAGGAAGGCTGTGTTGTCCTCTGCACCTTCCCTGTGGTCTGGCAGAACTGAGCAACTTGCTTGTAGAAGATGGCAGGCATAGAAAAACAGGTTGAGCCACTGCCCTTCTCTAGTTTTTGGTAATAATAAAATGATAGAATTAGAGGTTTGATTCCACCCTTGCTCACACAGTGGTAATTTCACTGACTTCTATTTACATCAATGTGAGAGAAGAAAAAGGCTCTAGGCATAGATAAGAACTAGCATGTCATGTAAGCAATCTCTTTTGCCAGTGTAAAGAAAACAGAGACCAGAGAAGGCATAAGACTTGAACTGGATGCCAACTGATTTGCTGGCAAATACTCACTGGACACAGGGCCAGCTTTAGGAAGTGCGAGGCCCGATTTGAACAGTTTTGATGGGGCCTCGGCAGGGATGACTAAAAAAAAAAAAAAACACGTAAAAAAACACATGGGGCTTGTACTCACGGGGTGGCGCTCCTAGTCTTTGGCGGTGGGTCCTTCACTCGCTCCGGGTCTTCGGCGGCACTGAAGGATCTGCCGCCAAAGTGCTGCCGAAGACCCAGAGCACCGCCAGGTGAGTAAAAATTAAAAAGGAGCCTCTAGCCAGGGAAGGAATTCTCGGCCACTTGCCCCTTCTCCCCCCCTCCCCGGTGGCCCTGCCACTGAGCGCAGGGCCCTCTTAGGCGTGGGGCCCGATTCGGGGGAATTGGTGGAATTGGCCTAAAGCCGGCTCTGACTGGACAATAACCTCTGTCTGTACTAATCAACATATGTGGCTGAGTTGAACCAGAGTGAAAGCTGCAGTTTCTTTGCCTTTGGTAAGGCTGGACTTATCTACCTGATCTACTACATGCAAAACTGCACTGGTTTAACTAAAGGTGTGATTTGAAGTGATTTAGTTAAATTGGTGCAATTTTGTGTGTGGATGCTCTTTTATCGATTTAATCCTGATTTATATCTAAGTATAAATACAGACCAGGAGTAAACCAATATACAGTCAGCACACTTACAAAATTCATTCAATTTATAGAGATATTACTGGTTTTAATGGAATTCCCCCTTTTAAGTGTAGGTAATATTGCTAGATCTGGTAATATCTCTAAAACCAAATGAACTTTTTAAATGTGCCCAGTGTGTTGCATCAGTTTAAATATTTTTAAACTAATTTAAATCAAACTGGTGCAACTTCTTTGGGTATACAAAGATTTACAATTTGCATGACCCTGAGATGTTTGAGAGATGGATTAGTCTGTGAGTTGGTTCCTTTTCTGGTCCTGCAGCTGACATGTGGCCCATATATTCCAAATACGTAGCTCTGTTCTATAATAATGACTATAAACTAATCTCATGCTTCAGGGCTTCAGCTGGTTGCTTGAAGGGAATGAGAAGGATTTTTTCCTCCCAATGTACAATTATAATCTGGGACAGGAAGGATACTGGTTCGGGTAGATCAGTGATCATCTGAGGTGGTATCAGGAATTGTGTTTTAGATGCCTGGCTGGTTTGTCCCGCTCACATGCTCAAGGTGTAGGTGATCCTCAGATTTGGGCTGGGTAGGAATTTACCCCCAGGTCAGATTGGCAGGGATTTGGGGAGTTTTCCACCTTCCGCTGCAGCATGGGGCATGGATCATTTCCTAGGATCATCTTGGCATGTCTCACCTAATCAATTCCCCGCACTGCATGGGCCTCTCAAGGCATTGGCAGCATCCTGTTCTCGACCTGTGGCACAAGACAGTCTATTTTTCTAAGGATTGAAATGCTTTAGTTTGACTGAAGTCATTGGGCCCAACAGGGATATTTGAGTGAAATTTGATGGCTTCTGTTGTGCGGGATTTAATGGTGGTGATTTAATAGTCCTTTTTGGACATAATGATTTAGATGATTTTATGGCCCTTTCTGGACATAAACTCCAGAAAACTATGTGCAGGAATCCCTAAAAATGAAGGGCCTCACAAAGCTGATTATCTTTATTTGTAGTTGAAGCCAGTCCTGATCTTTGGTGGGATACTACAGCACCCTTATTTCCTCGAACACGGTCTCACAGCACCAAGAGGAGGTGTATTCTGTCCCCATCCACATATTCCCAGCCTCATGGGGGCACTTTGACTCCCCCATAATCCCTCTATAGGTGATGCAGAGGCCCTCATAATCCCAGAATTGTGGGGGTGAGTCCTTCTTTAATCCCAGTACTGGGTGGTGTACTGTGCCCCCGCAATCCCAGCACCGGGGGCTTACTGTGCCTCTGCAATACGGTGTGCTGTATCCCCCCACAATACCAGTTCTGAGAGTGGGTCTTTGCCTACAATAACCCCAGGTCAGCAGTAATAGGGTACCGACACCTCCCAACCCCCTGCCTCGCGTTCGCAGCCGCGCGTGCGCCTTCCACTTTGGAAAGTAGCCGAGCAGGTGCTCACGTTGGACGCACGCGCACTGGCTGCAGGTGCGCCTACGCTTTCTTTCCTTCTCGCTCGCGGGGCGACAGGTACGCATGCGCGCTCGCTGCAGGTGCACCGAGACTCCCCCTCCCTTCTGTGAGTACTCGGCGCGCATGCGCTACCTGCCCCCCAGCCCTCTCCCGGGAGCGGCAGGTGCCAGGCGCAGCTCGGCGTTCTGTGGGGCGGCTCCTCCCCCCTCCTGGGTGTGTGTGTGAGGAGGAGGAGGAGGCGGCGGCAGGTTGTGGCTGGGAGGCTGGGCTCGGAACTGCCCGGGTTCTCCACCTCCCCCCACAGCGCGCCCGGGGACACAGACCGTCTGGCGGCATGAACCGGACCCACCGCAGCGCTGGGGGTAGCCGGGGCCTCGGCACCATGGAAGTGAAGAGCAAGGTGGGTAGCGGGCCCAGGGCGACGATCCGTGAGGGGCCGCAGGGGGCGGAGCGGCCCTTTGGAACGGGGGGAGGGGAGATGGGGGGGCAGGGCGAGCCCCCAGTGGAAGGCGGAGGGCGGGGACGTCGATCTGTGAGGGGCCGCCGGGGGCAGGGCGAGCCCAAGTGGATGGGGGAGCGGCGACGGGGGGGGGGGGGGCGGCGATCTGTGAGCGGCCGCCGGGGGCAGGGGGAGCGGGGCGGGGTCGATCCATGAGGGGCCGCAGGGGGAGCGGTGGAGGGGGGGCGCGTCGATCTGTGACGGGGGGCAGCGGAGGGGGGGGGGGGCGTCGATCCGTGAGGAGCCGCCGGGGGCAGGACGAGCCTCAGTGAAAGTTGGGGCCATCAGGAGGGAAGCGTTGAGGGAGGGGGGTATCTGGGCTCGGGGAATCCCTTGGGGGAGCGCACCCAAGGTCTGCCTGTGAGTTGTCGGCCCGGGGCCAGGGCTAGTTCTGCACTGGGTGGGTACTGGGTGGGGGGAGGGAGAGCTGCTGACTCACCTGCAGAAGGTGGCACCAAGAGGGAGATTCCCAGGGTGGGGAGGAAGTCCTGAGTGTTGGGGAGTGTGTCTGCAAGGAAGATCCAGGTTGCCTAAGGGTAGAGGGGTCTCTCTTGGGGTTTTCAGGGGATCTAGGGCCGTTCTTTTTGCTTGGTACCTGTACCAGGGCCTTCGAGCAAGATGATTGGTGTATTGTAGGGGTTCTCAAACTGGGGGTTGGGACCCCTCAGGGGGTCACAAAGTTATTACTTTGTGGGGGGGTCGTGAGCTGTCAACCTCTACCCCAAACCCTGCTTTGCCTCCAGCGTTTATAATGGGTTAAATATATATAAAAAAGTGTTTTTAATTTATAAGGTGGGGTCGCACTCGGAGGCTTGCTATGTGAAAGGGGTCAACAGTGAAAAAGTTTGAGAGCCATTGGTGTATTGTGTCACAGCCTTGTGATATTAGTCAAACAGCTATCACCATAGGATTGACACTAGTAAAAAAAAAATTTTAAAAATAAACGATACAGAAGATTTGAAGCGTCAGTTATTGGTCATTGGGGGTAACATACAGAGTATAGGGGGATGCTAGTATTTTGGGGTTGGGCAGCACACATAATATATACAGACTGCAATGTCCCCAATGGGGGGGGGGGTAAATGGTGGGTGGGATCAAGATACAGCCGACAAGTGGTGAGGGTCCATCACTCATACAGAAAGTACAGACAGTCATGGGTATAAGTAAGAGGGCTGGGAAATGGGGATGGGGTGACCCTCACGTGGTGGGGTTCAGTTAGGTTCGGTTGGTTCAGGGCTCAGGGGAAAAAGTCCAGCAGGGGGGGTTTATAGGTTTCTTCCCCCTTGCGGGTGCACAAGGTCTCCCCGGCTCACTCCCGGTATTGGTGGTGGCCGGTGATGTGCTCTGTGTAGATGTCCCGTGACCAACGAATAGTGTCCGAGACCATTAGGCGTCTCATGCGCCACGCGTAATGATGGCCTACCCCACAGGTCCTTAGCACACGTGGTATTGTCCCTGTAGCCTAGGGTGACCAGATGTCCCGATTGTATAGGGACAGTCCCCATTTTTGGGTCTTTTTCTTATATAGGCTCCTATTATCCTCCACCCCGTTGCGATTTTTCACACTTGCTGTGTGGTCACCCTACTGTAGCCTGATGCCTCCTCTCAGCACGAGCCCCCTTGTCAGATTACTCTTCATCACTTTTTTCCCCTCTATTCCCAAAAGGGTTATAGATGATTATCCACTGCAAAATTTGATAGTCTTTAACAGAAGTTACAGCATAACTTTACTGATTGGGCAGGCACACGGCTTTCCCTAAAATTACTCCATTGAAGTGTAAAACAAGACTGAGAGGGTTCCCCCTGAAACAGAATATATAGGAAAACAAATGCAGATTATATAGGGAAAATTACTAGGGAAAAAAGGTGTCAAGTATCAGAGGGGTAGCCGTGTTAGTCTGGATCTGTAAAAAGCAACAGAGTGTCCTGTGGCACCTTTAAGACTAACAGATGTATTGGACGCATCCGACGAAGTGGGCATTCACCCACGAAAGCTTATGCTCCAATACATCTGTTAGTCTTAAAGGTGCCACAGTACTCTCTGTTGCTTTTTAGGGGAAAAAGGTGCTCTTCAAAAAATCAGTTTAGCTAACATGATTTGAAATGCCTCTAATACTATGCTATTTTACTAGACTAGGATAAAAGTGTATTTTTAAAAACATGTTGGCTAACATGTTTTAACATGATTTAAAGATCTAGTGTGAACAGAACAAAAATAAGTTGCCCTGCTAATGTGTTTCTGCAAAAAAAAGATCTTTTATCCTAGTCTATACAAGATCCTAATTTAGATGCAGTATAACAATTCTGGAATCTTGTTATCTGCTCATATAACCCACAATTGTCAAGGTGTTGAACTGTGTCTAAACTGGGTGTTAAGGAGTGTTTCATGTCATTTTACCTAAATTGAATTAGAGAGACAAGGTGGATGAGGTAATATCTTTTATTGGACCAGCTTCTGTTGATGAGAGAGTCAAGCTTACACAGAGCACTTCTATGACAGAAGTTGGTCCAATAAAAGATATTGCCTCACACACCTTGCTTCTCTAATATCCTGTGACTAACATGACTACAACAACACTGCATACATAAATAGATTTAGGTAGTTTGGGGATTGTCTACACAGGGACAGCTGGGAAAATTAATCCAAATTAACTAAAGGTGTGAATTTGAAGTTAGTTAAATGACATTAAATCCCAGTGTGGATGCTGTTGTTCAGAATTAATGTGGCCTTAATTTGGTTTAGTTCATGTTGATCTAAAAAGCACATTTTCCCCTTGTCTAGGCAAGGCTTAAGGGTGCACATATATTGGGGAAAATTGTATGTTTCTCAACTGATGGAAGCTGTAATGCTGACTGGTTATAAACATTTTTACCAATGTGAAGCCTAATCCTGGCTATTCTATAGTTTCTTTGTTTACAATAACTGGTAGCTTTAATGTGGACAGGGCATATGCATTTTTAAGGGTTACGTGACATGGTGGTAAAAAATATACCAGCAATTTCTGCTGTAGGTTGTATTGGTTCTAGAGCAGGAGTGGGCAAACTTTTTGGCTCGAGGGCCACATCTGGGTATGGAAATTTTATGGTGGGCCATGAATGGTCACAAAATTGGGGGTTAGGCTGTGGGAGGATGTGAGGGCTCCAGCTGGGGATGCAGGCCCTTGGATGGGGCCAGAAATGAGTTTAGGGTGTGGGAGAGGGCTCCAGGCTGGGGCAGAGAGTGGGGGGGGGGGCTGGGGGATGAGAGGTTGAGTAATCCTGCTCCACGAGAGGAGTAGGCGGAGTCGACGGGGGAGCCTGCCTGCCGCGTGTGGACCCATGGTAAGTACCTTTAAGTTTGAACTAAGATACTTCGACTTCAGCTGCGTTATTCATGTAGCTGAAGTTGCGTATCGTAGTTCAAACTGGGAGCTTAGTGTGGACCAGCCCTTAGTGAGGACAGTCTTTTTTGTAAAGAGTTTGTACAAGCTAGCATAGTGGGGTGGTTCCTGGACCATGATTGGGGCTCCTTCATGCTACTGCAGTAGAAATGCTTTGATTCAGCACACCTTTTGTCATAATGATCATCTTCCCTGGCTGGTGTCGGGGAGAGAGATAAACTTATGGGAAAGCTTTACTCTTTCACATCCTGAAATTCTCTGCAACAAATGTTGTAGATGAATTATTTTTTTTTTAAGACTGGATAATTTTACCATCAAGAATATTTGCAGTTTGTATTTGCTGAAATAAGGTAACTAAATATTCTTTAGGATGTAAGTTAGTTGCTGTTTAGGTCATGGGGACATTTTCCCCTTTAATACTGCGCTGCACAATAAGCAGTGTATTGAGGTTCCTCTTTCTAGAGGCATGGGGTTCAATCTGGTATGACAGATTCTGTGTCAAACTAGTTCTGGTATTCTAGACACATGGATAGGTATGTCTGCATTACTTCAGAACATTGCTGCAAGAAGTTATCAAGTAATAGAGAGGCAGGATGATACAGCCAGCACAAGACCAGTTAGCATTAGTCTGTTCTCTGTAACAGTGCATGCTGAAAATCAGTGTTGCCTTTTCTCAAAACCGTGTAACTATCAGTGTAGATATGACAATTTCCTAGCATAAAGAAGGGATTTGTGCTGCACTTACCATCTATGAAATGGTGATACTTCACCTCTTACATTTATTTATTCATGTTTTTGAAGTGCTACAGGGCACGTCTTCACGAGCAATGTTAAAGAATTTGGCTTGTGTAGTCGCTCTAAAAAAACCACCTCATAGAATATCAGGGTTGGAAGGGACCTCAAGAGGTCATCTAGTCCACCTCCATGAGGGGTGTAGCTACCAGTGCTGGGGGCGCTGTCTACACTGGGAATGGCTGAGCCATTACAAACATTGAATCTATCTCCCCATGTAAGCACTCTCACACTTCTTATCAAACTGTCTGTACTGGACTATCTTGATGATCACTTCAAAAGTTTTTTTTCTCTTACTTAATTGGCCTCTCAGAGTTGGTAAGACAACTCCCACCTTTTCATGCTCTCTGCATGTGTATATATATCTCCTCAATATATGTTCCATTCTATGCATCCGAAGAAGTGGGCTGTAGCCCACGAAAGCTTATGCTCAAATAAATTTGTTAGTCTCTAAGGTGCCACAAGTACTCCTGTTCTTTTTGCGGATACAGACTAACACGGCTGCTACTCTGAAACCAGTCTATACTGGCGCGTTACAGCGCTGAAACTTGCAGCGCTCGGGGGTGTTTTTTCAAACCCCTGAGCGAGAAAGTTGTAGCGCTGTAAAGTGCCACTGTAGACAAGCCAACGGTTCTTGGATAAATACTCTCCTCCCCTCTGAAATCCACCTCTTCAAGCACTCTCTCCTGTCTGAATAATCCCCCATAACTTTCTTGTCCTGTGTTTTGCATAGTGCAGCCTGTCTCTTTACTCTCCTAAAGTACCATGTAAATACATGATGTACAATTGCGAAAATTATGTTGTTTTGGGAAACACCACAAACTACAATGAAATTAGAATATTTGTTTTGAAATGGAAACAGCAAGCACTACATTGGAAAAAGATTTTGAGACTGTCGCTTGCATGATTGTAGTAACTGCACAAGCATGCAGACACAATAAATGTGCATGTAGTGTATGCATGAAAATATGCAGTTATTTCTGAAAAGCTGGACATTTTATGATATTGTAACTTTAAACATGTTGTCCTTTTTAGCTCATGTGAAATTGTATTTGATGTCTGTCACATTAAACTACAGCAGTACTGGAAAATTAATTATAAGTAATATACAAACAGTGGCAATATACATAATATGTGGGAAATTCCTTGGATGTTGCATATTTCAAATTCTTGGGGAAACAGTTAATGGGAACAAAGGAGAAGTTCATTTATTGATGTCATAATAAAGCACACTGCTCTTGACTGAAGGCAGTTCCTTCTGCAGGTTTTATTTACTTTGTTATGCACAGGCGTGACTGAAATCAGAATGTGAGTAATTCATTCTACCTTATTGTTCACGGTTAGTGTTGTTAGAGTATCTATAGAACAGAGATATTTGCAGTGAATTCCTTTATTTAAACATCTTTAGAGGGGGGAGGAGTGTTGAAGTTCAGAAGGTATTGAGAATTCTCAATTTGTTGTGCTAACTGTTTGACATAGTATGGTACTATAGGGTCCTTGTCTCTGCTGGGTTTTCACAGACTCCCAAGTTGAATGCAAATAAAACTTTTGATTATATTATTTTTGAAAATAAATGTGAGAGACAGAGTTAGTCATGACAATAGCAAGGGTCCCATTTCCTATGTGGTACATTAGACCTAAACTATGCAACATGAACCCAAGAAATATATTTCAGAGAGATAGCCATGTTTAGTCTGTATCAGCAAAAACAACAAGGAGTCCTTTGGCACCTTAGAGACTAACACATTTATTTGGGCATAAGCTTTCATGGGCTAAAACCCTGCTTCTTGTCCTATCCTCAGTGGTTAAGAAGAACAATTTTTCTCTTCCTTGTAGCAACCTTTTATGTACTTGAAAACAGTTATCACATTCCCTCTCCATCTTCTCTTTTCCGTACTAAACAAACCCAATTTTTTCAATCTTCCTTCATAGGTCATGTTTTCTAGACCTTTAATCATATTTGTTGCTCTTCTCTGGACTTTCTCCAATTTGTCCACATCTTTCCTGAAATGTGGCGCCCAGAACTGGACACACTACTCCAGTTGAGGCCTAATCAGCACAGAGTAGAGCAGAAAAATTACTTCTCTTGTCTTGCTTACACCACTTCTGTTAATACATCCCAGAATGATGTTTGCTTTTCTTTGCAACAGTGTTATACTGTTGACTCAGTTAATTTGTGGTCCATTATAATCCCCAGATACCTTTCCTCATTACTCCTTCCTAGGCAGTCATTTCCCATTTTGTATGTGTGCATCTGGTTGTTCCTTCCTAAGTGGAGTACTTTGCATTTGTCCTTATTGAATTTCATCCTATTTACTTCAGACAGTTTCTCCAGTTTGTCCAGATCATTATGAATTACAATTGTATCCTCCAAAGCACTTGTAACCCCTACCAGCTTGGTATCATCCTCAAACTTTGTAAGTGTACTCTTACACTCTCTATGCCATTATCTAAATTATTGATGAAGATATTGAACACAACTGGACCCAGAACTGATCCCTGTGCGACCCCATTTGTTATGCCCTTCCTGCATGACTGTGAACCACTGATAACTATTCTCAGGGAACGGTTTTCCAACCAGTTATGCACCCACCTTATAGTAACTCCATCTAGGTTGTATTTCCCTAGTTTGTTTATGAGAAGTTCATGCGAGACCGTATGAAAAGCTTTACTAAAGTCAAGATATACCACATCTACCACTTTCCCCCTATCCACAAGGCGTTTTACCCTGTCAAAGAAAGTTATCAGGTTGGTTTGACACAACTTGCTTTTGACAAATCCATGCTGACTGTTACTTATCACCTTATTATTTTCTAGATGTTTGCAAATTGATTGCTTAATTATTTGCACCATTATCTTTCCTGGTACAGAAGTTAAGCTTATTGGTCTGTAATTCCCTGGGTTGTCCTTATTTCCCTTTTTGTAGATTGACACTATATTTGCCCTTTTCCAGTCTTCTGGAAGCTCTTCAGTCTTCCATTACTTTTCAGAAATAATCGCTAATGGCTCAGATATCTCCTCAGTTGGCTCCTTGAGTATTCTAGGATGCATTTCATCAGGCCCTGGTGACTTGAAAACATCTAACTTGTCTAAGTAATTTTTAACTTATTCTTTCCCTATTTTAGCCTCTGATCCTACCTCATTTTCACTGGCATTCACTATGTTAGACATGCAATCACTACCAACCCAATCTACAGTCAGGGTGTATGTTTATATAGCTCCATTGCACAGGGTGCAGAATCTTTCGCAGCCCTGAGCAGTGTAGCTAGGTTGATCTAATTTTTAGGTGTAGACCAGGCTTTAACCTTACATGTGGTTATTTGGGCTCAGAGTTAAATATAAGAGTAAAAACAAAAATCTTTGCACAGAATCAAAAGTAAACACATTCTGATCAAGACGTCGCATTGGAGCAGATTACTTCAAGACAGAAATAATTGCATACATATTTTGAACCATGTGGCATGGCCTCTGACATTAGTACATCTGAAAGGTCACCTTTTCACTCAAATCTTTAGAACCTTTTGGCTTTGCATTAAGTTTATCATATTTTTGTAAATTAAATTTTTGACCCGGTAAACACTTACTGTAATTTTCAAGTTATCCTGTTGTCTTGGTGTACATAGTGATTTCTGTCTTACTAAAATCAGATGTCTTTATTGTAGTTTGGAGCTGAATTTCGACGGTTTTCTCTGGAAAGAACCAAACCTGGAAAGTTTGAGGAGTTTTATGGATTATTGCAGCATGTGCACAAGATCCCCAATGTTGAAGTTTTAGTTGGGTATATAGACATTCATGGCGATCTGCTGCCTATCAACAACGATGACAATTATCATAAAGCAGTTTCCACAGCCAATCCTCTGCTCAGGATTTTCATTCAAAGAAAAGGTAAGTTCACTAATTGTGTGTACTGGTAGTGTCCACTGTGTACAAAGCAGTATACATGCACATGGTCACGTATTTTGCCCCAATCTAATTATTTTTTTAAAAAGTCCCAATTAGACATCCTGTTTCTCCATGTTGATGTGTACTGACTTCTTACTGATCTTCACTGGGAACTCCCAACTGTCCTTTGCAGCAGGCTGTTTCGAAACGTATTGTGCACCATTGCTGTAGGACTCGAGATTCCCCTCTGTCCTATAACTCTGCTACTAAGCTACTTTTCTCTTTTTTCTTTTCTTTTTTACATTTGTGAATGTCTGTAATACTTTAATTTAAATACCATTCGCTCCATGAAAAATCCATCCTCACTTCAGTAGAAATACTGCTTTTATATGAAGTCTTCATTAATGTACATATTCAATTCTTAGTTTACTCAAATTGGATAGAAACATTAAAGTTGAATCAACATTCTCCAGTGAATGTTTTTGTATATTGTTTAAAGGCAGTTGCTCATGTCTGGTTTTATTTCCACTGAAAGCTTAACAGTATCATAAATTCATCATATCCTAACTGGACACTAGGACATTACTGAAATACAAAATAAACTTGGTTTGAACAGAGATCTTATTTGAAGCAATGGGCATCAGTATAGCTTAAAAAGATTAATCTTATTAGCAAAATGTAAAATACATTAGGTTATAAGTGTCATGTTGAATGGTTGCTTATTTGAGCTATCAAAGTTCCAATGGAATGATTATTTCTTATTCAGAATGGAAATTTGTCTTCTCCCACATCTTT
Organism: Malaclemys terrapin pileata; assembly: GCF_027887155.1. NCBI lineage: Eukaryota > Metazoa > Chordata > Testudines > Emydidae > Malaclemys > Malaclemys terrapin. The sequence continues at coordinate 16,301,996 of NC_071516.1, read as the reverse complement.
CTTTCAGCAATAGGTGTAATTTCCAGATTAAATTTTTTGGTTTTATCCTTAAACTCCATCTTTTGAATGCTGTTTCAAAGTATTCATAATTTGTTGCATGTCGAATAAAGCTTTTCCTATCTGTAGTAATTACTATTTAAAAGATCAATAAAACAGATATCTTCCCAGTGCAAAAATAAATATTTCTGATTCTTCTTCCCCAAAAAAAGAGAATTCTTTAGAAAAATGTTTTAGCTGAATTTCCTCTTTCCTAACAGAACTCTTGTCATTTGCCAACCACCATGTTGCCAGTAAAATGTATTTGCTGTATTTAAGTGTTCATGGAACAGGTAAAGACTGTTTCAATCCTGAATTGGCAGGGAGCTGGACTACATGACCTAATAGGTCTTTTCTGTCTCTAGATTCTATGTAAGCTCCTTCAGCAGCCATGACGAGAGCAGATAAACCACTTTATCAGATTGAGATTACTAAAGTTGCATTTATCACCACATGTTTTTTTTTTTTACTACAGTTGTACATGCAACTCCCTGTACTCATGTTAAAATTCATTCTTAAAGCATGATTGACATGTAGATTATTTTGGTATTGTATGGGACGTTTCTCTGTTCTGGGCACTGACCAGTTTTAATTTTTAAAATCACTTCCGTAAGAGGTCAACGGGAAACACTGTAGCAACCAGCCATTGTCTTTCCTCCCCTTTTCCACTCCTTTTTGATACCAGTCTTATTGCTCTGTGACTCCATGTCTGAGCTGCAGAAGACTAGGAAATAGAGCTCAAAGTTGTTCCCAAAACTGGGTCTCAAAATCAATCTGACAGCCAGTACCTATATTTATATTGTGCCAGTGTGATGACTTTGAAAAAGATTGTACTGAAGGGTGATATAAATCTAAAATTTGTTCAAATTGGAAAAAATCTGATTTCTTTTATTTCTTCAGTCAGTCCATTATTTAAAAAAAAAAAAAAAAAAAAAAGTTTGTTAGCAGTTCAGGCCTAGTTTCGTGATGCTGAAAACTACTTATAAATCCATGCAGTATAGCTTCTAATTTGTTTTATTGCTCAATTAGGTGTAATTGTACTCTATTTCCTGTTCTATTGCATAACTTTTGTGTCTGCACTTCAGTGGAAGTGGAAATAAGGTATGGCTGAAGAAATACTCACCATTGACAAGGCTGCTATAATTTGTCACTTTTGAAACTAGAATTTGTTGAGGGGACAGATGATACAAATTACACTTCTGTACTGCCACCCCTTTTTGAGACCTTTGTATCATCATCTTCTGCTACATTGCTTGAATAACAGAAATAACCTGTAGATTTTTCCCATGGGAAAGTTTATTCCCAATATAACTTAAACAGAGATAGTGGGGAACAACAAGACCCTTAGCAGTAGACCACCACAATATGAGAGGAAAAGTAGGTATTTCTTCAGACACTTGAAAATGTCTAATCCCAGCATTTTGCTTATTTAGAAATTGATGTGTATTTTAAATGAGAAGCTAGAATGCAAGGGAGGGACACATCCATACCAAAACCTGAGGTACATGTAAGTAGAGCAGAATATATTAGAATCCTGAATGTTATAGTTAATACCCATGATATAGCTAGACACTCCCCCACCCCCCCCCCCTAAAATGTCAAAGACCGTGGGTTCATCAGGAAACAGGTGGCCTGGTCACATGTTAACCAACATGAGTTTAAGTTCAAATAAAGGCAAGGCAGTTTGTAGTTTTAACACTATTAGCAGGTTGAGGTAAACGTGTTCCTGCTAATGTTTACCTCAACTTGTGAACAGGTAAAAACTAGCGACTGCCTTGTCTTCACTGGGATTTTATTATGTTAGCTAATGTGGTAAGAGAACACTTTTTCTCCTAGCGTGGACACACCCTAGGAGGGTGAGTTGATTATTTTTACTTCTTTCTAATTTGTTAGCTTTATAAAGAGTTCATTATACTATGGCTAGAATAAAAGTTAAATTTCCCCAGAGATGAATATTGTCTAGGTTAAACATAACATTATCACCTAGGTTAAGAGACAGTAGCTCACTCCTATCTGCATCCTGAAGTTCCTTTTATAACAGATTAACAGGTATTGTTGATGTCTTGGAAGTGGTAAAAGGGAATTCAAAGGCTGAACTAATGTGGCTTTAATTCAGTCAAGATATATGGGAGTCTCTCTGTCTGCAAGAGAAACCTGACCTAGGGATGAAACAAATGTGAAGACCAGCTGGGCATATCTTTTTGCCCTCTTCCACAATATAAGAACACAGGGTACTCAATGAAACAAAAGATATAGGGAAATACTGGGTTTTTTTAATACCACTTCACATGTAGAAGTCACTGTGTCAGAATATTAGAGAAGCAAAGTGAAAATAATAAATTTGACATATAAAGGTGGAGAGAGACTTAGGAAATCACTTAATCCTTCCTCGCTAATGCAAGCTTGTTCACTACAGCACTTTCTGGCATTTGTTGTGCAGTACAGGGCTTTCTTTTTTTCTTTTCTTTTTTTTAAATCTGTGGATGACTATTCCATAGCATAATAAATATAGCCTGCAGTTACACTGGTTATACTTTTTTACAGGTGTAATCAATCTTCATGCTTCAGGACATAGACTAATAGGCGGCTAATGTCATGAACAAATTACCCCACAACAAAGCAGGACTGTATGATTTTAATCACTTCCATTATGTAACAAGCTGCAAGTGTAATACTTCTTTGCTTCAACTTAATGCTTCCCTGCAGAGGTAGATACAGGGTGGCTGAAAGAGAGATGCTGAGGATAGACAAAAACAGTAACAGTCCTAATGCTCACCACTGCTTTTTTAAATTAGAATTGTTTAGTCACTAGAGTTTGGGGAAAAACTATCAAATTGTTTCTGGCACCCCATTAATTCTCTATGCAATTAATTTTGGTCCTGCTCGATAATTGGTGGAATGAAAGAAGAGTTGGGTTTTAAACTTTTCTTTTTTTGAGGAATGTCTCTAGCTGTTTTCCCATGCTTCCAGTGTTTTGAAATACCTGTAAAAGTTTTCCCAATTTAGTTTTGAAATGCCTCTAATCGATATTCAGGTCTCCATTCTTTTCTCCATGTAATTTCATAAATGTTAAATACTAATGTTAGGTTTAGTGTGGCTGACTTTTTTTTAAAAAAATCTTATTTTCCCCCCAGAATTATGGTACTCTTATAAAATGTCTTCAGATTGTTCTGTTTATCTTTGGAAGTTTGACACTTGAAGGATAACTTTACCAATAAGTGCATTCCTTTGGAAGCATATCAGAGGGCTTGTCAACAAATTGTGCAATTCCAGGTGCCGAAGAATATCGGGTTGAAACTCAGTTTCAACAGTTGTAGACTTCTTTAAATAATACATCACATACACACAAACTCACTGGTGATACTAATTTTGAGACCATTAAAACAGGAAGTTTTTATACCAAGTTGACATTCACCGTTACATCTTTGTTATTAACACCTTGTTCTTTGGCATTCTGCCAAAATATTTTTCACTGTAACTATAAACTGATTAGCTAGATGTCAGTACAAAGGTGTCTTTGTACTCGAGGACATTGCTTTAAAAAATTTTGTTTGGGAATCGAGGAGAGATTAAACAGAATCTTGCTGCCTGGCAGAATTACGGAAATTAGTTTTCTTCAGGCTTTCCCTACTTCTCCCCCAAATTATGTAATTCTAATTTTCTACCTTAAATTTTGTGCTAGTTTAGAATTTTTAGACAACATCAAAAGCTAATTAGTATTCCAAAAAAACCCAATGGTTTGTATAATCTGTTGATCTGGAAATGTGGTAGCATTCTGACTTCTAAGTTTAGGAATACTGTGTTTTTTCACAGTGCATCATTGAGCTTTAAGAAATGGATTTTAAAAGGTAAAACACCAGCTCAGTAATCGAGATTTCTGAGAGAGTTACATTTTCTGTGTTGGGGGCGGGGAGGTTGGAGGGTGGGGAGGGGTGCTTGTTTTTTATTTTGTAGGATAGGAAACTCTTGAAGTTCAGATCTTTCCTAACAGAAGCAGTTTCCAAAATCTTAATTTTCTTTTAAATGGCCCTTTCTTGCATTTTCGGGCATGTGTTCAAATGGAGGTGTCTTTTGTGGTATTCTTTAACTTCTAGTTGTAAAAATGAGTTTAAGAGACCTGCTTTTGTAACTGGAGTTTAGGTTCCTGTGGTGACTTCAATAAGTCTGACTTAAATGGGGGGGAGAAGGGGGGAAGAAATCTTAGTACGGCTAAACACTATTTGCAAATCCCATTATATCAAGGTATTACAGATCTTAAAATAATTAATGTTGCATATACACAATTTGCATACAAGTTGCAGCTTAAATGTAAATCAGAAAATGCAAAAGTTTAATGTTAACTTGGTTCTGTGATGTACATTTAACAAGGAAAGAATGAAGAAAGGAGTGCATACTACAGTTGTGCTATGTTGCTGTAAGAGTCCTAACTCTTGCATTTTCCGTTTAATTTATAATGTATATTGTTGAATGTTGCAATACTTGGTTCTTATGTAGTGTAGCATTATATTTCAGAAAGGGCAACTGCACAAAATGAGGTTAGTTAAACAAATTAAAAGGTACAGCACCAAAAGTAAAATCCCTGCAAGCTGCATGGGAACTTTTTAAAAACACCATAATAGAGGCTCAATTTAACTGTATACCCCAAATTGAAAAACATAATAAGAGAACCAAAAAAGAGCCACCATGGTTAAACAACAAAGTCTAAGAAGCAGTGAGAGACAAAAAGGCGTCCTTTAAAAAGTGGAAGTTAAATCCTAATGAGGAAAATAAAAAGGAGCATAAACTCTGGCAAATGAAGTGTAAAAATATAATTAGGAAAGCCAAAAAAGAATTTGAAGAACAGCTAGCCAAAGACTCACAAAGTAATAGCAAAATTTAGCCTGCTAAACAACCAGTGGGGCCACTGGACGATCGAGATGCTAAAGGAGCACTCAAGAACGATAAGGCCATTGCAGAGAAACTAAATGAATTCTTTCCATCGGTCTTCACAGTTGAGAATATGAGGGCGATTCCCAAATTTGAGCCTTCTTTTTAGGTGACCAATCTGAGGAACTGTCCCAGATTGAGGTGTCATTAGAGGAGGTTTTGGAACAAATTGATAAACTAAGCAGTAATAAGACACCAGGACCAGATGATATTCACCCAAGAGTTCTGAAGGAACTCGCATGTGAAATTGAAGGACTACTAACTGTCGTCTGTAACCTATCATTTAAATCCGCTTCTGCACCAAATGAGTGGAGGATAGCTAATATGACACCAATTTTTAAAAAGGGCTCCAGAGGTGACTCTGGCAATTACAGGCTGGTAAGCCTGATTTCAGTACTGGGCAAACTGTTGAAACTATAGTAAAGAATAAAATTGTCAGACACACAGATGAACATAATTTGTTGAGGAATAGTCAAGATGGTTTTTGTAAAGGAAATCATGCCTCACCAATCTACTAGAATTCTTTGAGGGGGTCAACAACCATGTGTACAAGGGGGATCCAGTGGATATAGTGTATTTAGATTTTCAGAAAGCCTTTGACAAGGTCCCTCACCAAAGGCTCTTAAGCAAAGTAAGCAGTCATGGGATAAGAGGAAAGGTTCTCTCATGGATTGGTTACTGGTTAAAAGATAGGAAACAAAGGGTAGGAATAAATGGTCAGTTTTCAGAATGGAGAGAGGTAAATAGTGGGGCCCAGTCCTATTCAACATATTCATAAATGATCTGGAAAAGGGGTAAATAGTGGGGTGGCAAAATTTGCGAAACTACTCAAGGTAGTTAAGTCCCAGGCAGACTGTGAAGAGTAACAAAAGGATCTCTCAAAACTGGGTGACCGGGCAAGAAAATGGCAGACGAAATTCATTGTTGATAAATGTAAAGTAATGCACACTGGAAAACATAATCCCAACTATACATATAAAATAATGGGGTCTAAATTAGCTGTTACCACTCAAGAAAGAGATCTTGGAGTCATTGTGGATAGTTCTCTGAAAGCATCCACTCAATGTACAGCGGCAGTCAAAGTGAACAGAATGTTGGGAATCGTTAAGAAGGGGATAGATGATAAGATAGAAAATATAATATTGCCTCTATATAAATCTATGGTACGCCCACATCTTGAATACTGCGTGCAGATGTGGTTGCCCTATCTCAAAAAAGATATATTGGACTTGGGAAAAGGTTCAGAAAAGGGCAACAAAAATTATTAGGGGTATGGAACGGCTGTTGTATGAGGAGAGATTAATAAGACTGGGACTTTTCAGGTTGGAAAAGAAATGACTAAGGGGGGATATGATAGAGAGCTATAAAATCATGACTGGTGTGGAGAAAGTAAATAAGGAAGTGTTATTTACTCCTTCTCATAACACAAAAACTAGGGGCCACCAAACGAAAATAATAGGCATCAGGTTTAAAACAAACAAAAGGAAGTATTTTTTCACATAACACAGTCAACCTGTGGAACTCCTTGCCAGAGGAAGTTGTGAAGGCCAAGACTATAACAGGGTTCATGAAGTTACCTAGTGGTTTTTTGTTTTTGTTTTTGTTTTTTTGTTTTGAGGGTAGGTCCATCAATGGCTATTATCCAGGATGGGCAGGGATGGTGTCCCTAGCCTCTGTTTGCCAGAAACTGGGAATGGGCAACGGGGGATGGATCACTTGATGATTACCTGTTTTGTTCATTCTCTCTGGGGAACCTGGCATTGGCCACTGTTGGCAGACAGGATACTGGGCTAGATGGACCTTTGGTCTGACCCAGTATGGCTGTTCTTATCTACCCCTCAGTTTTTAATGAAAAAAAACATAACCCCAAAGTCTACAGTCAACAGTTAAGCCAAGACTAAGCAATAAAATTCTCAACCTGTCTTATTTTCACACCTAAAGGGCACTGGTAAGCCAAAGACTAGCTGATGTCTGTTAATACTCTGTGACACTCCGTTGTCTGATAGCTGTGTGTGCAATTTCTCCCCTGAGGCTTCTTAAAGCCAATTTTCTTCAGTCTCAAGAACAAAGTACGTTATTTCTGTAGTTTTAAATTCAAAACAGCTCTACATAAATGGTTCAGATTTTCCTAGAAAATCCACCTTTTGGATGAGACAAAGTAAGGAAAACTGTTTCAGCTCAAGAAATTTCCTTTGGAAAGTGGTGAGCACCTGGAAACAGAGTTAAAACAACAAGGAGTCTGGTGGCACCTTAAAGACTAACAGATTTATTTGGGCATAAGCTTTCGTGAGTAAAAACCTCACTTCTTCGGATGCATAGAGTGAAAGTTACAGATGCAGGCATTATATACTGACACATGGAGAGCAGGGAGTTACTTCACAAGTGGAGAACCAGTGTTGACAGTGCCAATTCAATCAGGGTGGATGTAGTCCACTCCCAGTAATAGATGAGGAGGTGTCAATTCCAGGAGAGGAAAAGCTGCTTCTGTAGTGAGCCAGCCACTCCCAGTCCCTATTCAAGCCCAGATTAATGGTGTTGAATTTGCAAATGAATTTTAGTTCTGCTGTTTCTCTTTGAAGTCTGTTTCTGAAGTTTTTTTGTTCAATGATAGTGACTTTTAAATCTGTAATAGAATGACCAGGGAGATTGAAGTGTTCACTTACTGGCTTGTGTATGTTACCATTCCTGATATCCGATTTGTGTCCATTTATTCTTTTGCGGAGGGACTGTCCGGTTTGGCCAATGTACATGGCAGAGGGGCATTGCTGGCACATGATGGCATATATGACATTAGTGGATGTGCCGGTGAATGAGCCCCTGATGGTGTGGCTGATGTGGTTGGGTCCTCTGATGCTGTTGCCAGAGTAGATATGGGGACAGAGTAGGCAATGAGGTTTGCTACAGGGATAGGTTCCTGGGTTGGTGTTTCTGTGGTGTGGTGTGTAGTTGAGTATTTGCTTCAGGTTGGGGGGTTGTCTGTAAGCGAGGACTGGCCTGCCTCCCAAGGTCTGTGAGAGTGAGGGATCATTTTCCAGGATAGGTTGTAGATCGTGGATAATGCGCTGGAGAGGTTTTAGCTGGGGGCTGTATGTGATGGCCAGTGGTGTTCTGTTATTGTCCTTGTTGGGCCTGTCCTGTAGTAGGTGATTTCTGGGTACCCGTCTTGCTCTGTCAATCTGTTTCCTCACTTCCCCAGGTGGGTATTGTAGTTTTACGAATGCTTGATAAAGATCTTGTAGGTGTTTGTCTCTGTCTGAGGGGTTGGAGCAAATTCGGTTGTATCTTAGGGCTTGGCTGTAGACAATGGATCGTGTGATGTGTCTTGGATGGAAGCTGGAGGCATGTAGGTATGTATAGCAGTCAGTAGGTTTCCGGTATAGGGTGGTGTTTATGTGACCATCACTTATTTGTACTGTAGTGTCCAGGAAGTGGATCTCCTGTGTGGACTGGTCCAGGCTGAGGTTGCTGGTGGGGTGGAAATTGTTGAAGTCCAGGTGGAATTCTTCAAGGGCCTCCTTTCCATGGGTCCATATGATGATGATGTCATCAATGTAGCGCAAGTAGAGGAGGGGCACTAGGGGACTAGAGCTGAGGAAGCGTTCTAAGTCAGCCATAAAAATGTTGGCATACTGTGGGGCCATGCGGGTACCCATAGCAGTGCCACTGACTTGAAGGTATAAGTTGTCCCCAAATCTGAAGTGGTTGTGGGTGAGGACAAAGTCACAAAACTCAGCCACCTGGCTTGCTGTGGCCTCATCAGGGATACTGTTCCTGACAGCTTGTAGTCCATCCTCATGTGGAATATTGGTATAAAGTGCTTCTACATCCATGGTGGCCAGGATGGTGTTTTCAGGAAGAACATCAATGCATTGTAGTTTCCTCAGGAAGTCGGTGGTGTCTCGAAGATAGCTGGGAGTGCTGGTAGCATAGGGTCTGAGGAGAGAGTCCAAATAGCCAGATAATCCTGCTGTCAGAGTGCCAATGCCTGAGATGATGGGCTGTCCAGGGTTTCCGGGTTTATGGATCTTGGGTAGCAGATAGAATACCCCTGGTCGGGGTTCTGGGGGTGTGTCCATGTAGATTTGTTCCCGTACAGTAGCTGGGAGTTTCTTAAGCAGATGGTGTAGTTTCTTTTGGTATTCCTCAGTGGGATCAGAGGATAGTGGCCTGTAGAATGTGGTGTTGGAGAGTTGCCTGGCAGCCTCCTGTTCATAATCTGACCTGTTTCATTATGACTACAGCACCACCTTTGTCAGCCCCTTTGATGATAATGTCAGAGTTGTTTCTGAGGCTGTGGATGGCATTGCGTTCTGTACGGCTGAGGTTATGGGACAAGTGATGTTGTTTGTCCACAATTTCAGCCTGTGCACGTCTGCGGAAACACTCTATGTAGAGGTCCAGTCCGTCATTTCGACCGTCAGGAGGAGTCCACGCAGAGTTCTTCTTCTTGTAGTGTTGGTAGGAGGGTTCCTGTGGGTCAGTGCACTGTTTAGTGGTGCGTTGAAAATATTCCTTGAGTCGGAGACGACGAAAGTAGGCTTCCAGATCACCACAGAACTGTATCATGTTCATGGGGATGGTGGGACAGAAAGAGAGTCCCCGAGATAGGACAGACTCTTCTGCTGGGCTAAGTGTGTGGTTGGAAAGATTGACAATGTTGTTAGATGAGTTGAGGGTACCATTGTTATAGCCCCCAGTGGCAGGTATTAGTTTAGATAGCTTACAGTCCTTTTTCCTCTGTAGAGAAGTGAAATGTGCATTGTAAATGGTACCCCCTGATTCTTGGAAACAGAGTTGTAACTGACAGCATTTTACTCTCAACCATATTTACTACCAGTGCTATAATAAATAGGTGATTTTTCCACACCTTTTTTTATTAAAATACCAAGTTACAACTACTTTGACAGTAAAAGTTATGAAACTATTTTAAAAGGAAAACATGAGCATTGGAGTGGGAACTGCATAAAATGAGCACTCTAGATGTGTTGTCATCAGCAATCCAAATTTTATCATTAATAAGAAATGAAGCAAAAATACCGAGTGCATGTGCAACTTACTTTTGATGCTTGCTTAAAAATGGCTTTAAAATGGGTCTACTCTACAGAAATTGGAATAAATATTATGAAAACTGAAGTCTGTGTTTAGGTTTGACAGAGGAGGGGCCATTAAAACAGTCTAAATCCTGACAGATTTACATAGTGCATTCAGTGACTCTTAAAAAATCCCCCACTGATTGACCTTTGGAGCAACAGTGAGTTAAACCTTCTTACATACTCTTGCATACCTAGTAGTAAACTCATGAAGGGTGATGACACTGCATCACCTCTGCAAGTGTGGACTTTCCCAGGGGCAGAGGAACTTTTGGGGAAACGCATACTGCCTTTCACCAGCTTAGCTGAATTTCGCCTTGGTTGTACAACCTTAAAACTAGACTTCTAAAATCTCAGGTACTTACATATAAATAGAAATTTTAAAATTCTCTAACAGTAAGTCCTGTAAATATTTCTACATCATTTACAAGGCCTCTTCTGTGTAAACAATCAGTGAGAGAGGCAGAAGTTAAAGATCCCATGACTAAAACAAAATAACCCTTGCCCCAGCTAACATTGTTAATAAAACCAGTTCTAATGTCCAAGGCTGTATAACCTATTGTTTATACCTACAATAATAGTTTCTCCCCTTACCTACAGTAACTGTGCTGCTATCACTTAAATCAGTATCAGCTGAAAATCAGCACGTGAACTTTCAGCCTAAAATTAAACTCCAGAAAAATGGCATTTATAATCAGATTTTTAACCATAGAGGTTAAAAATTCTGACCTGTTTTGATAGCTTTTCATAGTTCATGTTTCTTTCCGTAGTTTAAATTTCACATTCAGTTTACAGTGCCTTTAGTGCTGTAGCGAATTCTTATGGTGCTATGTGGTGCTCTTGTTTGGATTAGCCATCTCTGGAAAAAGATAGACACTTCTCCAGGTACTTTTTCTAGGGGTGTGATTTTTAATGGTCTTAATTGATGTCAAAGCTTCAGATAAAAATGCATAGTGATATTTAAAAGTTTACAAATGTCTGGTTTACGATCATGTATGCAGAGCGGATAAAATCTATTTTTAAAAAAATATGATTTTTTGATTTTTTGTTTAAATGATTTTTTCTTTTGAAAAATAAACTGTTTTAAAATGAAATTGAATTGAATATAAAGTATAAGGCCTAAATTTATTGTAATCTCTTAAAATATTTAAATAAAAAATATGCTGAATCCATGAGCCTCTATCAAAAACTTAGAGTGAATTAAAGACTGCGTTTCTATATAAAGATCTTTTCCTATATAAAGAGATTATTCTAACTTTTGAGGTCAAGCTTTGTAAATATGGCATGATAGGTCAGCCGAAGTAACTTGTCTTAGGGTACATCTAAACTAGAAACACTGCAGCAGCACAGCTGCAGTACTACAACTGAGCCTCTGTAGCGCTGTAGTATAGACACTTACTATAGCAACAGAAGTAGTTCTTAGAGGTGGTAGCTAGGGTTGACAGAAGTCTTCCATTGACCTTGCAATGTCTACACATTGGGGTTTGGGTTGGCTTAACTACGTTGCACAGGGTGTGCAATTTTTGGTAGTCCTGAGCATTGTAGTTAAGCCAACTTAATTTTGTAGTGTAGATGAGCCCTTTAGGAGACTCAAATTTTCAAGAGACTTAGATGAGTAGGAACTTAAACTCTAGTCACTTTCACTTAGGCATATTTGATATTCCTGGGGGAATTCTGCATCACTGTGCATGTGCAGAATTCATGGTCTCCGCAGATTTCTTTGCTTCCCCGCAGAAAAATGACTTCTGATGGGGAAACAAAGGGAAGCCGCAAAAGTGGTCACATAGCCCTCCCTGCAGTGCAGGCAGGTCAGGTCAGGCTCCTGGGGCAGCTGGTAGAGACACAAATCACTGAATGGACGGGAGGGCTGGGCAGTCATGTGTTTGAGAGAAACACTCTATCCTTTTCTCCTGCTATTGTGGCATGCTTGGCATGGAGGGGCAGGGCTTTGGGGTGTTTCTATGGAGAAAAGTGTCCCCCCTCAGGCAGAGCAGAATGTAGCAGCCTGCCTGCTTAGTAAATTGTTCCCATTGTTCTTAGTGAATTCCCGCAGGAGTATAAAACAGGTGTAAAAATTTTAAGGCTTCTTACATTACCAGAGTGGTCTAAAAGACAGTGTGGCCTTATAAATGCTTATGCTGCTTTAGTGATTAGAACTGGTATAAACTTTTGGACTGAATTTCCTATCAAAATGTGCTCCAAGAACTGTTTGCTACTGACCTTTCTGGAGATGGTCAGTAGCCAATACAAATTGTGAATTTGAGTCCCCAGCCCTCGCTTGCTCTTCAGTTGCCTAAGATGCAACACTGAGCATATGGCTGCAGATATTTGTTGACTAATAACCAGAAGTAAAGGGTCAATACTAGTTACATTACTATTAAACAGAGGGTGTTTGGGAGATTTCCTCCAATGCTCCCCACTCCCATTCTTCATCCATTGTATTGTAGTTTAAATAAATTACCAAAATAATTGAAACCAGCATGATTGTTGCATAGTTTTAACAAATAAAATATGCAGAATTTTAAAATATTGTGCGCAGAATTTTTTATTTTTTGGTGCAGAATTCCCCCAGGAGTAATTTAAAAGTTTTCCCAGGCAGACCTGAAATCAGTTTAATTCATTGACTACAGTTAATCCCTCAGTTTTAATAAATCATTTGGTTTTAAATGTGAGACACGTTTCGATAAGAGGAGTTTAGGAATCCAAAACACTTAAGGTTATTTTGTTTAATAAACAACTATATTGTTTTGTTTTAATTTAATTCCAGTTACTATCTGAATGCAGCTTGACAATCATGAGCAAAAGTTAATTATCTAGTAAATAAGTAATGTATTAACCATTTTCTAACCTACTAAAATGTACAATTGAGAATCTGAAAATAAGCTAAATAATGGTTTAAATAAATGTAAGTAGTTATAGCACTCCTTCCTAACTATAAAAAGATTTACCAAATTTAATGTAAGCCAACATGTTTTAATGGTTATATCAACAGAGTGCACGTTTTTAGAACATAACTGAAGTAGAAATGGAAAAGTTGATTTAAAATTGATTATTTAAATTGAGGCTTTCCTCTTGGTGACTTAAATCTTAAGTCTTTGGCACCAATTGTGTAATTATAGATCTCTAGAATATATGCTATTCTGGGTTTCCTACTAAAAATAAAATAAATTTACCTTGCAGCACATTTTCCATCTTTGAGGCCTATGGAAGTTCTTGCCTTTGCTGTCCTGGAAGGTAGTCCTTCTAGTGGACGTTACCGGGCTCAGGGAAAAGGCCAAGCTTGTTGCTCTGTCCTTTCTCCCTATTTAACTTTCACCAAGATACAGTATTATTTAGAACATGCCCAGTCTCCTTCCGGAGGACCTGTCAGTTTCGTGTGTGATGTGTGCTGGCCTCTTAATTTAATGGGGACCTTTTTATTCAAGAAAACTGGCAACCTAACCTGTAGACTCTCCGTGAGGATTGGGAGCACCTAAGTTTGTAATAGCCGGATGACTCAGAGCTTGCCAGTTTTTTAGATGATCAAGGCTCATGCTCCCTGAGTGACCAATGTCACAAAATCAATAATTTTACTTATCCTTTTGGTGTGTGTGTAACATTCAGAATGATTACTTAAGGCCAGAATTTTCAAAATCTTAGGACCACAATTGCTGTGATTGCATACAAATGGCCACTTCTAGTCAATTGTTCAGGTATGTAAACTCATGATATTGTGAGACCAAACCCTGATTCTCCCCTACATCCCCCCTTTTTAGGCTGAAAATAAACTCCGCGACTTACCCATTTACTGATTTTCAACTAATACTTGCTCGTCTTCCCAATGAAGATTGTTGATTTTATGCTACAGCTGTTTGACTTTATAAGAGCTGAAGATCTCTGTGTAGCTCACAAGGTTGTCTCTTTCCCCAGTAGAAGTTGGTCCAATAAAAGATATTGCCTCACCCACCATGTCTTTCTAATATCCTGGAACCAACACCACTACACCAATGCTGCAAATGAGTTTATAACAGGTTATTTGATGAAAACTTAAAATTCTTGATTCCTAGGACTGCGCCGTACCAAAGTGAGTTCTCATGGATGTCTGATATGGTGGGTGGACAAACTGGACTGAGACTAACAAGCCCATCTTAACTTTGATCTCTATGGCCCTTCCCATCCCCTCTCTGCCCCTGTTGAATGTGTAATCATTGGCTCACACATTCAGTTTAAAATTATACGCTTTGCACCTTGAACTTAAAAGTGCAGTTGTGGACTTTGAATGTACTGTCCCTAGATTACATATTCAAATGTCACACATTTAATTTTCCTAACTTGGCATCAGTTTTTGCATACATTCTCTCTCTTACTCTAAGCAGAAGAAACACAGTATCCATAGCAGTCTAAATGTTGCATATTTATTATTTAAGGTGCACATACAATGCTTAATTTGTGCCAGGGCTGAGCCCCGGCACCTCTGGGCTTGGCAGTTCGTAGCCCCAGCATCTCTTGTCTTGTTGCATCAGTTATGAATATAAAAAAAATTGTTTGAGCCCCGGCACCTTTTTCATTACAAATTAAGCACTGTGCAAATTTAACACAGTAATTAGAAGTATTGGTAGTGACTCCATAGTTAGTATCAGAGGGGTAGCCGTGTTAGTCTGAATCTGTAAAAAGCAACAGAGGGTCCTGTGGCACCTTTGAGACTAACAGAAGTACTGGGAGCATAAGCTTTCGTGGGTAAGAACCTCACTTCTTCAGATGCAAGTAATGGAAATCTCCAGAGGCAGGTATATATCAGTGTGGAGATAACGAGGTTAGTTCAATCAGGGAGGGTGAGGTGCTCTGCTAGCAGTTGAGGTGTGAACACCAAGGGAGGAGAAACTGTTTCTGTAGTTGGATAGCCATTCACAGTCTTTGTTTAATCCTGATCTGATGGTGTCAAATTTGCAAATGAACTGGAGCTCAGCAGTTTCTCTTTGGAGTCTGGTCCTGAAGTTTTTTTGCTGTAAGATGGCAACCTTTACATCTGCTATTGTGTGGCCACTTCAACCTCCCTGGCACTGGCTCCACCCCGGCACTGCTTACCTGGAGTGGCTCCGGGGTGGCAGCGGCGTGCAGCAGGGATAAGACAGGCTCACGGACAGCACCACATGCCTGTGGCCCCTGGGGGAGGAGGGGCAGAGGGCTCCGCATGCTGCTCTCCCCTGCAGTGCCCATTGGCCGAAGTTCCCTGTTCCTGGCCAATGGGAACTGTGGGGGGCAGTGCCTGGAGGCGAGAGCAGCGCACGGAGCCCTCTGCTCCACCCCACCCCCAGAGGCTGCAGGGACATGGTCCTGGCCGCTTCCAGCAGCGGCGCGGGCCTGCGGAGCCACTGGGGTGGCAATCCCGCAGGTCAGATCCAAAGCCCTGATGGGCCAGATCCAGCCTGCAGGCTGTAGTTTGCCCACCCCTGTTCTTCTACTTTCCCATTTTTTACACTTCCCAGTGTTTCTTCTTGATTTGTTAACTGTGTTGCTTTAACTCTTACCACTCCTGATCTTGGGAAGTTGGGGAGGCAGTGGTGGGGGAGGGAGAAGAGGCCAAAGCATGGGAGGAGACTCCCCAGGGCATTGCTAATTTAAATTCTTGGCATACCCCAAGCAGCACCACTATGAAAATATTTTTTTCTTTGTACTGAAGCAGTGGCATATGCAGGACTATCCATGGTGATCCTACCATAGTTCCCTCAGTACTTCAGGTAGCAATAGCATGGGGGTTGAAGAGATGGCATTGGTGGGGTTGAGTCAGTGGTGATAGGATGGGTGAGTGGATATTTTGGGAAGACACCATGGTCTTCTGAGTTGTGGTTATATAGGAGTCAAGATAAAGGCAAGAAGATCACTATTGGATGTAGTATGGACGTATTGATTTAACTAGTGACTTCCGTAGATTTTTAGTGTCTCGATTGATTGAAAATGCTCTTGAGCAGCCTTAATGTAAATCAGTTTTCTTTGTGTGGTATGTTTAAGGGGGTGTATTAGTTACCATAGCAGCTAACTTTAAATTTCCTACCTCTCCTGTTCACTTAAATTCTCAACCCTACATTGCATTGAACAGTCATTGTTAAATATTTATTATTTATATTAACTTGCCTCTGCTATTTGAAGCCATGTCAGATAATCAACTGGTAAGATTTATACATTTATTTTCCCTTGTCTAAAACATGCACTGATAAATTTCATTGCATTATTTGACAAAACTATAGGCTACAGATTTACTCTCTCTCCAATAGGTCTGCAATAGAGGACTTTAAATGGGATGCATAGTATTTATGGGTCACCAGGAGGATACTTCAGGTCTTGTGTCTCACTTAATTTAAAGGTGTTATGTTGATAATGCTTGTACGTGCAAATCTTGTGAAATTGTAAAGAACTTTGCTTGGTACACTGAAGGTCCATCCGATATTTGTTTGTCTGGGGCACTTAGCATTTTTCAACTGTTACGTTCCACTACCCCTTTTTCAGACCATTATTACATTTTGTATTTCCTGCTTTCAAACCACCACTTTCAAATTTAAATACTAAAAATGTAAACCATTAAAGAAATCAATTGTTAGGTTAACTATTTAGAATTGCCATTTATGTTCTTGGTTACTGAACTCGGTTTTTAGCTTTCCAAAGCACATTGTAGTATCTTGCACTACTGTGGTTCCTGTGCAGCTATCTAATGTTCTAAGTAAAAGGGAGGTGACGAAGATGTTTGCTAGTTTACTCTGCCATGTTTTTCTGGTATGTGTATCTTATGAATCCCATATATGGAGCATTGCACTACATTTTTTTCTTTACTTCATTTACTTTCAAAGTCCCATGCAGAAACTTCATAAAGTCTGCTCAAATTTTACACTTGACTGAAATTATGGAAATACTATTTTCACGTACCATTTGGATTAATATTTGGCCTTTGAAACCCTTCTCATTATATGGCATAATTGATAGGGCACCAACAGCATGCACAAAGAAATTCCAGCTCCCTGGATCAAAGGGCTAGTTAGTCCGAGAAGGTCATGTGCTAAGTGGAAAAGCAATGTAGTGGTGTCAGTTTTTCTATAAGGGAATAAAATGTTTGTATTTAAAATGAGGCAAAACGATAGCATAACATTGAAGAAGTGCTAATGTTAATCCAAGTAAGCCTAGTGAAATATGATTGTTGTGAAATATCAAAATATTTATTGAGAATTATGCTATGCGAAGATTTAACCACAGAAGTTTTCTTTGAAATGCATATTTAGTGAAGTTTAAAGTTAGAGGGAAAAAATATGTGAGATTATATGTTTTATTTCATTCACCTTGTATGTCTAATATCCTGGGACCAACACGGCTACAAGAACATAGCATTTGTATTTCTGAACTAACAAGTAATTTTAGCGTTCTAATAAAAACAACAACAACAACAAAAAACTCTTGAGCAAATATAAACTATTCAGACACTTTTGTCACTCCAAATTATGGATAAACTAGGAGTCCTTGTGGCACTTTAGAGACTAAGTCATTAGTTTTTACTGATACAGACTAACACTGCTACCCCTCTGAAACCAAATTATGGAAGTTATAATATTGGCTATTGGTTACATCACTCGCCTTACGTATTTCCTGCTGTGCAGGGTCTGTTGTTTTTAGATTACCAGTGATTTTACCTACACAGTGTAGGAGCAGGGACGGGATTGTGTGGAATGAACTAAACTTTCTGGAGATTGAATCCAAGTCACTTGGCTAGCATCCAGATACTTGACAATAATAGGGAAAGCAGCCAGTGAACCTTTTTCATTCTTTCTGTTCCAGTGAACTGAAACTTAGGGGCCGGGAGAAATTTTAATAAATGGAATTGCTTTTTGTATAAGAATTGTAAGGTGTGTGTGTGTGTGTGTGTGTGTGTGTGTGTAGAGAGAGAACTATTTTTGATTAACATCTTGTTTTAAAACAGCTGGATTCTCATTCTTGCCTCCTCCAATACACTATTAATTTTGCTTGATTTTTTTGAAATACTTACAATAGCTTTTCTTTGGTGATTGTAAAGTGAAGTGACTTTAAATCAAGATAGTTTATTTTGTTAATGTTAGAATAATTACCTCACTGACAGAGAAAATTGTTGCTGGTACAGCATGCTGAGAACTTTTTACTAGACATTTTGCACCTGGTCAGCCTAAAACTTTCTTTTCTGATAGCCATGCTATGCAGAACAGAGTAGTTCACACTATACTAATTACCAACATATGCTATCTGTCTTTTTACAGAAGATGCGGATTACAGTGCCTTTGGTACGGATACTATGACAAGGAAGAAAAATGTCTTATCAAATGTGTTGCGTCCGGATAACCACAAAAAGAAACCACATATTGTCATTAGCATGCCGCGAGACTTCAGACCGGTGTCGTCTATTATTGATGTGGACATTCTCCCAGAAACCCATCGCAGGGTGCGACTTTACAAATATGGAACTGACAAACCACTTGGATTCTATATACGGGATGGCTCTAGTGTCAGAGTAACACCACATGGATTGGAGAAAGTACCAGGGATTTTCATATCCAGACTTGTTCCTGGAGGTCTGGCTCAAAGCACAGGCTTACTGGCCGTTAATGATGAAGTACTGGAGGTAAATGGAATAGAAGTCTCAGGGAAGAGTCTTGATCAAGTTACAGACATGATGATTGCAAATAGCCGTAACCTGATCATTACAGTGAGACCAGCAAATCAAAGAAATAATGTTGTTAGGAACAGTAGGACTTCTGGGAGCTCAGGTCAGTCTACTGATACTAGTCTTCTAGGTTACACACCACACACTGTGCAGAACTTCCATCCAGAAGAAGAAGACAGTGATGAAGATGACATCATTATTGAAGATAATGGTGAGCCACGGCAGATTCCAAAAGCTGCCCCTACCAGTGAGAGTCTGGAATCATTAACGCAAATTGAACTCCTTCATGAGTCAACACAAAATGGTTTCATTCCATTTAGTGAAGTAAACTTATGTCATTCAGCAGGCAATGTTAACATGGAGTATGAAATACAGGATCCAGACAAAAAGTCCTTAGAAGATGGGACAATTATAACGTTATGAAACTGTCTCAATGGTGTATTTTACGTTAACTGAAGATGCCGTACAACTTTTAATTTTGCTTGATATATAATGCAATTTATACCTCTCAAACTACCAGTCCTTAAGACCTGCAAACAAATGTAAGGGAAAACAGTAAATGCAGGAAGCTTAAAATTATGTGGGCTGATTAATGTCAGTTTTATAATTCTGTAATTCCATGTAAATATTTTGTAAGGATACAAGGTAGATGACCCTGGCTGTGATGGGACAGCGGTAAAATGAAGGATGATTGAGAGGTATTGACTGCATATTTGCTTCCAGAGGTACTACTGGTTTTAAAGAGTACATTTCCATTACCATGTGAGGTGGAGCAGATAGTGAAGCTGCATGTCTAATCCGAATTTATGGTCATGTGCGTTTACCCCTTAATGACACAATTAACAACGATCTTAAAATTCTAACGTGAAAGTCTTACTACTACTCGTCTTGTACCTTGAGGACCAGTTCTCTTCTCTAAGGCCTTGGCTACACTGGTGCTGTACAGCGCTGCAACTTGCTGCGCTCAGGGGTGTGAAAACGCACACCCCCCTGAGTGCAGCGCTGTAAAACGCCAGTGTAATCAGCGTCTGCAGTGCTGCACGCTCGCTCGCAGCACTGCAAGCTATTCCCTCGGAGAGGTGGAGTACTTGCAGTGCTGCGAGAGAGCTCTGGCGGCGTGACTACACTCGGCAGCGCTGTGAATTCTCAAGTGTAGCCAAGGCCTTAGTTTACAGCATTGTATAAGGTGGTCTTTTATGCTGGGCTTAGTCACTAACTGTAGTAAATTACATTATGTAAATGTCTAAAGAAATCAAATACAAAATTAATAGGATGAAAATAACATTTTACCTGATTCCTATTTCATGCTCCAAAAATGGTCATGTTAAAAGATATCAAGATTCTTACAAATGAGAGGAGAGTTATTTGAAGTTGATAATCAATGAACAGTTTTATCTTACTATTAAAAAATATATATTATCCAGCATAGGTTAGAGCAACTTGTATCACTTTTTTTTTTTTAAATCAAAAGTTTAGGCTTTGTAAAACTAACTTAAACTTGTGCTATTACAACTTCGTTTTTTAACATACCACCCCTGGTAGGGTATCTTCTTTGAATATTACAAAACTGCTATAGGAAAAAAAACAAAAATATTGAAAGCTAAAATCCTGATGCTGCAAACACTTAAGCAGGAATGTAAATTGACTCTCATGAATAGTTCATTGACTTCAGTAGAACTACTCATGTGATTTGTTTGCAGCATCAAGGGCTAAAATGTATTTGTATTTAAGAAATCAATTTAAGACCTAAATTTGTCTTCAGAACAAAATTAGTTCACTGCTAATAATGAAAATCTATTAACTTTTTTAATACATTAACACAGTTAACTTTTTATACATACACACTACAATTTTGAAAAATAGCCTTCTGAAGGTGGAATTTTCAGGTGTTTCTAAGTTCCTTCAAACTGCAAACCCTAATGGAATACAGCCTGGTTAAAGTACTTCAGCCTTCTTGACTTGTGAAAATTCAGTCTAATGGAAAGTGGTGGTAGCTACATTTGCAATTTGCTTATCAGTTTGTATTTATCTCAGTAAGGATGTAGCTTCTTAGCTGAACCAATTTCTATGTAAGATGTGAAATTCTACAGTTAGGAAACTGACCTCTTGAGGTTCTTTCCAGCCCTAATTTCTATGATTTTTAAAGAAACAAGAACAAAACATCCAGTTAACAGTTCGACTTTAAATGGGAAGAAAAGTAAGAATTAGCAACAGGTACTCCTGAGGAAATTCTGCACCCAAAAAAAAAAAAAAAAAAAAAAAATTCCGTGCACAATATTTTAAAATGCTGCATATTTTACTAATCAAAATAACACTATTATGGCAGTTTCAATTATTTTGGTCATTTATTTTAAAATACTTGTCTACAAGTATGTCTAACAATATAGACAACAAAAAAGGCTCAGGACATTTTTTTTGGCAAATAGATTCCTTACCATGAGTATTAATACAGAACTTTGAGTAATAATTGATTTAAATGCCCCCAGGCCTTTGCACTACTTCTGAGGGGTGTCAGGGGTAATGGAGGAGCTGAAGGGGGAAGTAATTGCTGGGAAGGAGCCTGGGAGTGAACCTGGAGGGTTGTTAGGTGTGGGTGGGAGAAGTATGGAACAGATTTTTTTGCGGGGAGGGTGGTGATTGTTAGGGAGTTGGGGAGTCTCCCCAATGCAGATGCTGGCTGACCCCTCACCCCTCCCATTTAATCAGGCACATCTGCCCTGTGTGTCCCTGCACCCTGATTCCCCATTCAGTTAGCATATCTGCACATCCCTGTGTTTCCCAGCACCCTCCCTCAGCCAGTCATAGCTCACCTGTCTCCATGTGTCCCTACATGCCCACTCCCCCATCTGGCCCCACACCCTGTTCAGCCAGGCATAGCTCCCGTTTCCATGTGTCCCTGCACCCCTGCTCAGCCATCACCCCCCCCCCCCCGCTCCTCCCCATCCCCATGTGGCCCTGCATCCCCACTTCCATTCAGCCCCTGGCACAGTACGGTCACCCCACTAGCTCCTATACCCCGCTCTGACCATCCACTCCTCCTCCCTTCTCCCCATATCCCATGCTTCCTCATGTGGCCCTGCCAGCAGAAGCCTGTGAGGAAGGGCAGTTTCCCTCTCCATGGCTGGCTGCTCTAGCCTGTGAGCCTGCTGCCCTCTCCTGGTGCCACCTGGTGAGTGAAAGTGTAATTGCAGCTTCCCTTTTCCTCCCTGTTAGAATCTGCTGGGGACATCAAGCGCAGAATTCTCCCAGGAGTAAACATGTAAATTTAAAAATTGATTTTTTAAAACTTATTTTTATACATGCTGCTCCTTTTTATTTAGGGCATGTGTCTTTAAAACTGGATTTGGTTTTTATTCCTTCAGCAATGGGACTTTTCCTGTATCATGATAGTGTGCATTCACATGCCTTTTTATTTACTTGATTGTATTGCAAGTAATCAAAGTGGGAAAATGCACTTGTATTAAGAGAAGAAAATGAGATCCACAGATACAGATGGAAGATAAACTAGTACCCCACTTTTTTTTATGTAGAGGTGTAACGCTTTCATTCAGTGGAATTGTTTTATGGATCTAATATGGTGCATTAGTAGTGTTGCGGCTTGGATGTAAGATAAGCTATTAACTTACACATGAGCCTGGCACTTGAAAACAAGTTACAAGATATTAATTTATTGCTTAAACACTTCAAGGTAGTATGCTGCTAAACTTTTGTCCATTACCTAATTTTGAATGTTTTTTACTCATAGCGTATGCATTTTGGGTATATATACTGGTATTAAGAACTTAAGGAAATTTTAAAAAGGGCATTTAGTGTGTAAGTGCTCATGAATTTCCATCATGAAGGATTAACAAAAGTTTTTGTAATTAAAATGACAGACTGCACAATATGTAATTGCATAACACTGCAGTTACCATAAGAGAGACTTTCTAAATATCTTCTATCTGCATCCTACCACTTGACAAATTACTAAATAGTTTAAAAAATCACTATTCCAGGATAATCAACTGTTGAAATAAATGGTTAGTTAACTTTATATATAAAATGGTACTAGGTTCAGTATATTATTTTTAAAGATGATAGATATATTCGCCTTTATATACTACCTCTTAAAGTTAGTTTTTTTAACCGTTAACATCTTTCAAAATATCTCCCTGCGGGGAGAAAAAAATTCAAGGCTTGACTATTTTGTACTAATTTTAACTGCAGAATCTAAAATGATGCATGATTGAAAATATTGAGCTGCTGTCAATGCACATTCTTTATGTATTCAGTATCCTAATGCATATACATTATATTTTAATCCAGATTTTATAAACTAATTTATATCCAAATTATTTCAAAATGCTTTGGAATACCAAAATTCCTTTGAATAGTGTTATACGGATGTGTACATGCACAATAAAAGCAATCTGTCCCTCCTCTCTGCTGGCAGTCTGAAAACAGATTAGCCTTTTAAGTGCACCTTATTAGAAAAGAGAGCAAATGTTGCTGAAATTAAGATACGTTCACTTTGGATCTCTGATATGGTATCAGTAAAAGTCAAGCTTAAACTGTGAATCATATGTTCTTCCACAGCTTCAATAAATTTAGGACAATGTCCTCATGAGCTGTCTGCACCATGTACTTTTGTGAATATTCTGTATTTTCTAATTACATTTTACTTGCAACTTGATTTTTACGCAAATGAAAATTTGTTTAAAATGTCAAATATCAGTATTTTTCTTACAACTTTAATGTATAATGTACATTGATATCTCACTAAATGAACTTTGATTTTACAAAATCAAACTAGCTTTAGCTGTATATTAGTCTTATATTTTTACAGATTGGAATAATAAATGGATATAGAAATATAATTGCTTTTTTAATTACTTTGGCAAGTCAGAATCAAGAGCATTTGTATTCTAAAACATGAAAACATGGATACATTTCAGGCACAGTTCTCAAAGGACTCTTATTGTGTACATGCTTTTCTTTGCCACCAGAGTATCAGCTAATTTTATAACACTGTTAGGATGGAGAAAACTGATCAAGGTGCAAGAAGATGTCCACCTTCACTTGTTCCCTCACCTGGGCTGCATTTATATCCTGTACCTATAGGGAAACACACAAGTGCTCTTAATACACCTTATAAATAGGGGTGAAGGCTACAATCCTGTCAGCCATGACTTCGACCTGAACATGCATGACATGCCCAGGCCCACTATAATTATACTAATTACAACAAACATGCATATAGCACCTGGAATACTGCCACTAGATGTGGTGGTGCTTCTCATGGTAAGCTAGAGCCATCAGACCCAAGGAGTCTAGGCAGTGGAGAGGAGAAGGCTCTTAGCCAGGCATACCATCATGGTCACGTGGTGATTGTGTGAGGGCTTCTGCTGAATGTGAGTACTAGCCATATGTTGGCAACACTGAGTATCTAAATGGCAAAATTCCTTTTGAACTCTTAGCACTGGCCTACTTCTAGTGTCACCCAATTCCAAAGCTTTAGGCAGGACTAGATATTCTGTTTCTTTAAAGTTACTGTACAAAAATTGCAGCCAATTAATTGAGATCTGCTCCCTGTCTATTGTCATATGTTTAATTTCAATTGCAGCATCAGATATTCCCCTCACACCTGTACAGCCCTTTAATGTGAAAATGAGGTTTCACAAGCATAACTGATGGTGAAATTTAGCTGATGGTATCTATTATTATTGATGTACAGGCTGGAAAGAACCTAGTTTAACTTTTTGATTCCATGTCAAGTTTGTAGACCTGGTAGTTGGAAAATACATTTCTTTAGTTTGCATGGAACCTGTCTATGCAGACCCCCTTTGTTTTCAAGAGCAATGCTGACACAATTATGATAATGAAGACATCAACTTTAGAATTCACTACATACCTAAATTAACCTTATTTTTTAAACTTCAGAATGTTGCAATTCCTATGTACCTAAAAATTTTGGAGGATGTTTGAATTGTCAGAAGGTGATGGGTTTGGAGATATTTTGGGGGACGGGGTTTCTAGAGGAGGAGATTTTTCTCATTATTGGCTGTTTTTGTGTGTTAATTGTAATTGGGATGAATTATTTTCTGATGGTCTTGTGCTTTTAATAGTTAAAGCAGGGCACCTAGATGCTGCTTTTATATTTATAAACTGAAATAATGTTTGTAAATTGACACACAAATTGTAATGCCACAATATAACTTAAACTGAAGTGCATTTTAGTGCCTAAGGCAACATCAGCATGTTGCCCATCAGAATTTTTTTTTTTTTTTTTTGAGACAGACAGATATGGGTCCCCCCGTTTTTTTACACAGTTATAGCTTGTGGCTCTGGGCTGTCTGGAGTAGAGCTGTACAGTTCCTCCTACTTAACGTTTTGAAGTTATGGCACTGCTCCATTAGGGAACATGTTCGTTTAAAGTTGTGCAATGCTCCCTTATGTCGTTTGGCTGCCTGCTCTGTCCACTGCTTTTGGATTCTGTGGAAGAGCAGCGACTTTACAAGGGAGCATTGCACATGTTCCTCTTCTCTGCCTCCTCCCCCTCCCTCCCAGTGCTTCTCCCGCCACCAAAGGGCTGTTTGGCAGTGCTTAGGACTTTCTGGGAGGGAGAGAGAGGAGCGGGGAAGCACTGGGAGGAGCGGGGACACAGTGTGCTCTGGAGTGGGGGTGGGAAGAGGTGGGCCTGGAGTGGAGCAGGGATGGGAAGAGGCGGGCCTGGAGCATCCCCTGGCAAAGTCGGCGCCTGTTCTTCTGGGGGGAAGCTGCCGCTGCGCAAGGTACTTCCTAGAGTCCTTGCCTGCCTCATTGTCTGCAGTGGGCTGTGTCTGTATGGGGTACCTCCCAACCACAGTACAGTACTGTACAGTATATAATGCCTTTTGTCTGCCCCAAAAAAATTTCCTTGGAACCTAATCCCTCGCATTTACATTAAATCTTATGGGAAAATTGGATTAGTTTAACATCTTTTCACTTATGTTCCTGAAGAATGAAACTTTAACTACAACATTAAGTGAGGAGTTACTGTATTTGATACTGGTGTGATCGCTGCTGGAATACTGTCGGGCTCTGGTGTCCACAATTCAAGAAGGATGTTAATATATTGGGAAAGGGTTGGAGAAGACCCACAAGAATGATTAAAGGATTAGAAAACATGTTTATTGGGGTAGTCAAAGAGTTCAATCTATTTAACTTTTCAAAGAGAAGTTTAAGGGATGACTTGATTACACTCCATAAGTACCTACCAATATTTGATAAAGGGGTCTTCAATCCAGCAAGAAGGGTATAACATGGTGGAAATTACAGCTAGATACATTCAGACTGGAAATAAGCTGTACATTTTTAATAACCATTGGATCAGCTTACAAAGGGTTGAGGTGGATTCGCCATCAGTGACCATTTTTAAAATCAAGAGGGGATGTTTTTCTAAAATTTGCTCTAGGAATTATTTTGAGAAATTTCTCTGGCCTGTATTATACAGCTAGTCAGACTATTAACACAATGATCCCCTCTGGCCTTGTAATCTATGAAACTATATAAAAAGCCATCTGGAAATACTTAACTCTCAAAAATACTGCCTTTTACAATCACTAGGGGGCTCTATCTTGATTCCATTGAAGCCAGTTGATTCAAGCCCTGCAAGAACTTGATTGTCATGTTCTGCCACACCAAGTATTCATATTGTGAAACATGGCCTTCATGTAAATTCCACAATCTGGACTTAGTCAACAATGCAGTACGATTCGATAAAATCTTTATACTCAGTTTGGGTGGAAGGAAGGGAGCAAGTTAGAGGAGAGATGATAAAAATGGAAGAGAAGAAAAACTTAGTCTGCTGAGGAAGTCCATTTACTGATCTCTTAGCTATAAATCCGATCAATAAACTGGTGAGTTTTACCTAACTGTGTGAGAAATTCTAACCTATTAAAAGTATATTCTGTCTTGAAATTGTCACTACAAAAATCCACATGTCCAAAGCAGAGATTGTCCACATATGAGGATGAGAAGGTAAGATTTTAATATAACCAATGATACCAAAACTTGTTTGCACTAAATTAAAACATTAAATATGAGCAAAGACGTGTGTTACATGTCTCATTAAAACACTGCATTACACCTAGGAGAGATCTTCATTGCAGAGTTAGCTTGGACTCTTAACCAGATATTGCCTCTAACCAATCTCCTTCCCATCCACATGCCCTCTCACCTGGGCTTAGTGGTGAGAGCTGGCCGGGCTGGGGATATGGGTTAGAGCCTGGATCTACTTTCACCTAGGCTGGCAACCTACCTACTTTGCAGTAAGGATACAGACTAAATCATTGTGGTGCTGACAGTCTTCCAGTGTCGTGCTACATCCCGGCCTGTTTGCCCAGAAGGACAGAGCAATTCTCCCACAATTTGGTAAGAGAGAATCTCAGAGCGGTTCAGCTTTCTGCAGCACAAAGAACCATAGCATTCATCCCCAGAAGTCCTAGCAACATACTGAGTTGAATGCAACCCCATTGAAGTCACAGTAATTTGGGTATGGCTTTGCAGTGTGGCTGTTCTCACCTGGGTGCTCGTCTCCTGGGCTAACTGTAGTGAAGACACTCTTAGATTCTTGTCCGAGGCACGTGCCAGGAGGCAAAAACATCCACTCCCTAGAATGTGATCGATAGAAGGGGAAGGGATAGCTCAGTGGTTTGAGCACTGGCCTGCTAAACCCAGGATTGTGAGTTCAATCCTTGAGAGGGCCACTTGAGGATCTGGGGCAAAATCAGTACTTGGTCCTGCTAGTGAAGGCAGGGGGCTGGACTCAATGACCTTGCAAGGTCCCTTCCAGTTCTAGGAGATAGGATATCTCCATTAATTTAGAAGCAGCTGAATTGTACACATACATATAGCAGAACTGATTAAACAAAAAGTGTACTTTTTCTGCAGTCACAATAGTGGAATCTTTCATGTAGGTTGAGAAACCTAATCCCAAAGGAAGATAAAAGCACGTCACTCATCACTACAGCCACCTCTAGGGTGGAACACAGCTGTTGAGTACATAGCAACACTGTGCAACAGCTAAGAGAAGGGAGGGCGGGGGAAGTATCAAACCAAAACTGCAGGGGGAATTTAAGCCTCTCTGTTTATAAAACAGTACAAGGATATTTCCAATGACAGTGGTCAATATCTCTCCTTTATATATATGCTGAGATTAGTCTCACAGCCCCCTGTTTTTCTAGACCCTCCAACATGAGGTTACAGCGCCATCCAGCTACGAAGAGCCCTTAACTGTTAAGATTCCCAAATCTACATCCTTCTCATGACTCCATGTGGATGTGAAGATTCTGCACCTACAGTGGATTTTACATCTCTCATGACAAACTTCCATTCAAGGGAAGAGTGCCATGTATTGTATCATCAATATCCATTACTGCTTATTCTTCCCTCCAAATAGCAATTGAACTCACCCAGGCTTAGTATGAGATGACATGATCACACTGAGATATAGGATTCAAAATTTTATATGGTAAGTCTGCAGATATGCAAACTTATTAGGATTTTCAGAACTTGTCAATGTTGGCCTAATTCTATTCCCATCTGAAGTCAATAGGAGAGCTATTAACTTCAGTGGGAGATATGTTAGCCTATAATATTAGCATGAAGAAATATATTATGTAATAAAGATGTTATGTTCTTGGCTAGTAGTTGGAGTAGATTAATAACCAGGTTTATGAGGTAGCATAGTTGAGTGCTTAGAGTATGATATGCTAGCCAAGACCTCAGAACTCTAATCCCTTATTGTGCAGCCTTGGGCAAGTAATTTATTTTGGTTCCCCATCTGTGAAATGGGAGATAAAATCTGTCTCAGAGGGGGTTGAGGTTGAGCAGTGATTGTATAGTGCTTTGGAAATATGAAGTGCTAAAATTTAGAAAAGTGGTGTGTTATCTCATTAGCCCAATACAGTTATAACATACTACATTAGAAACTTTACTAATACCATATAACCTCCAGATCCTATGCAGTTACCTCAATGCCTGAAAGCACAAGGAAATTGCATGCATTTCTTCAGGGGCTGGGATAGTGACTAAGGCCTGGAGCATGTTCTACATAACCTTAAGTACAAAGCTTATATAACACAGTGTATACATTGCACCCATGTTTGGTTTCCACATGAAAACACTTGCTGTCCTTTCCCTTGCACTGTGTAATGACGTGTTCATTACATTTGCTTTTGAACACCCAGCTGCTGCTATGAAAACAGTTTTGTTTTGCTTCATTTACATAGTCACAAACTTCTAATGACTCATATGTAAACAACTGAAATTCCTCTCTTCCTCTCCTCTCCAGTCACTTTGGGAATAGGGTGTGTGGGAAGGAGCTGGGGATGGGAGGTGATGAGAATGGAGAGAAAAGACAAGGTCATTGCTTCACAGTAAATACACAGCCATATCAATCAAATGTTTTTAGGTAGTAGGCAAATCTTGTGTACTTAACAGGCAGGAATGCCAAGCAAAGCTAAATCTGCAGGCGTGTCCTTTCAGATCTCCAGAGAGGGTGGGCCAATTGTGGGGGCATGGGAGAAACTAAGCAAACAGAAGATAAATGTGGAACAGTAAAGAAAGTGAGACGGAAACAGAATAGTGGAAAGGATGATAATGGGGAACACAACAGACCCAATAGGGCTGACACTGAGAAACTACCAAATCTATTATTGACCATTCCTGTCTCTGCTATCCTAATAAAACCTGCACACTTATATCCTCTCTTTCAGCTGGAGATCACAAAGCGCTTGACTATCCAACTTACTAGATCTCTGCAAGTTAGGTACTAACCATTGCACAGGCAGGTAGACTGATCTGACTTGCCCAAGATCACACAATAAGTGCATGAGAGAGCTGGTACTAGAACCAAGTAGTTCCAACTCCTAGTCCTCTGTTCTAGCCATTAGACCACATTCCTTCCTTCGCTTCCATGACAAAGTAAAAATGCAAAGAATCCAAACAAATAACCTTTTGCATGTTTAAATGTAATTTAGTTTCTAAAAGTCTAGTGCTAAAACTATTAAAGACTAATTTGGACTTATTCTGTAAGGGGGGGAAATTCTGACATCTTTTCAAAAGAAACTAACAACTTTTCAGGTAGTCATTGCATGAGACCAATGTATGATAGAAAACAACAGATGGTTTAGGTCCCATATGCAAAATAAAATTATGCTAAGTCAGTCACTGAACTAAAATGACACTTTGCACTTCTGCTGCATAGGGTTCTTCAGCCTAGGATTTGATTGTGCTTTATAGATACTAATAAAATATTACTCGTGATAGTGAAGGTAGAATTATATCCCAGTTTTACAGAAGAGGAAATTGAGACACAGGGAGGTTATGACTTGCCCAAAATCTTAAAACCAGTCAGTAACATACATGGGAACAGAACTCAGATCTCCTGACTCCCAGTCCTGTGCTTCAACAACAAGCTCACGCTCTGTCACTAGAGAAGAATAAAAAATCAGGACTGAGTTACTCTCACAAGCAACTATTCATGTGATCAAGCTTTTGCTGCTGATGGAAAGATGTGATGGCCTGCAGGAAGTAATCAGTCCAGAGAAATGTGCTTGATGTGAATGACATGTAGATCAGTTAAAATAGCACTTAGGTTATGCTGGATAGTGACTAGGGTGGGAAGGCAAGCAGAATGTGGTGGTGTGTGAGGTCACATTTACTGTACAGTGCAGATTCCTAAACTTCGTAAGCCTTTTTATCAGCAAGAAGCAGAAACTGATCCAGAATGATAGTCTTCTGGTTAGGGCCCTATCAAATTCACAGTTATGAAAAACACATCACAGACCACGAAATCTGGTCTGCTGTGAAATCTGTATAGTATACGGTAAAAGCACACAAAAGACCAGATTTCATGGGGGAGACCCAAAAGGGAGTTGCGGGTGTGTGTGTGTCACATGGTTATTTTAAGGGGGTTGCAGTATTGCTACCCTTACTTCTGCGCTGCCTTCAAAGCCGGACAGTGGGATAGTGGCGGCTGTTAGCCGGGCGCCCAGCTCTGAAGACAGTGTCCCACCAGCAGCAGCACAGAAGTAAGGGTGATAATACCATACCAGGCCACCCTTACTTCTGTGCTGTGGCCTTCAGAGCTGGACAGCCAGAGAGTGGCGGCTGCTGACGGCCCAGCTCTGCAGGCAGCAGCGCAGAAGTAAGGGGGACAATACCATACTATGCCATCCTTACTTCTGCGCTGTGCTGGCAGCAGCGCTGCCTTCAGAGCTAGGCTCCCAGCCAGCAGCTGCTGCTCTCCTGCTGCCCAGCTCTGAAGGCAGCGCCGCTGCCAGCAGCAGCGCAGAACTCCTTTTTAGGTCAGGGCCCCTACAATTACAACACCATGACATTTCAGATTTAAATAGCTGAAATCATGAAATTTATTAACTCCACCAGAGAGGTCCTTTGGGGCCATCTGCCTGTCCCAAGTCAGGATAAAGGAGGAGGGTTGGGCGTGGGGCTAGCAACTCCACCCCGTAAAAAATCAACCTGCTATAGAAACGCCAACAATAGAGATAACAGAGACTTTTAGCCTGGAAAAAGAAGGGTCTTCGACTCGAAGACGCATGACGCTGGGTGGTGAAAGTCGTGAGGAAGCCACTAAGCTGATTACCCTTCTTGCAACCAGGAGGATTACCATTGGTACATGGAACGTGAGGACCATGTACGAGTCAAGAAAGATGGCACAGGTCGCAGCAGAGATGAGGAGCAACAACTTGACCCTACTAGGCATTAGCGAGACAAGATGGACGCAAGCTGGACAAAGACGACTGTTGACAGGAGAGCTGTTGTTGTATTCCGGACATGAAGAGAGTGACGCACCCCACACACAGGGAGTAGGCTTCATGTTGTCCAAGCAGGCACAGAGGGCACTGATTGGTTGGGAGGCACATGGTTCCAGGATCATCACAGCATCCTTCAGAACTAAAATGAAGAGGATTAAGATGAATGTTGTACAGTGCTATGCTCCAACCAATGACAGTGAAGAGGGGGACAAAGACTATTTTTACAATAGACTTCAGAAAATATTAGAGATTCTCCCAGACAAAGACATTACCATCCTTATGGGAGATTTTAATGCCAAAATTGGACCTGACAACACAGGATATGAACAAGTCATGGGGACCCACGCTCTGGGAGAGATGAGTGAGAATGGAGAGAGATTTGTGGATCTGTGTGCACTTAACAACTTGGTCATAGGAGGTAGCATCTTTCCTCACAAGCGGATCCACAAGAGTACCTGGGTATCGCCAGCAGGCATGATAGAAAACCAGATCGATCATGTCTGTATTAGCAAGAAGTTCAGAAGATCTTTGCAGGACGTTAGAGTTAGAAGAGGAGCAGACGTAGCGTCCGACCATCACTTAGTGGTGGCCAGATTGAAGCTGAAGCTGAAGAAGAACTGGATAGACGCGTCAGATAGAAGAGTGAAGTTCAACGTTAGCCTTTTGAAGGATCATAAGATCAAGGAAGATTTTGGACTGATGCTGAAGAATAAGTTTTCAGTACTACAGGATCGGTCTGAGGAAGAGGAAGACAGTGTATCCAACAGATGGCAGAAAGTGAGAGAGACACTTAGGTCAGCATGCCAGGAAGTGCTTGGAATTAAGAAATATCAGCAGAAAGAGTGGATCACAGCAGAGACCTTGACTAAGATAGAAGATAGAAAGAAGAAGAAGGCAGTAGTTAATAACAGCAGGACTAGAGCAGCAAAGGCTAAAGCGCAAAAAGAGTATGCTGAAGCCCATAGAGCAGTGAAGAGGAATATTAGGAAGGATAAGAGAGATTATGTGGATGGACTGGCAGCAGAAGCGGAGCAGGCAGCATACAACGGTAATATGAAACAGCTGTATGACATCACCAAGCGACTGTCTGGAAAGTTCAGCAAACCAGAGCGTCCCGTCAAAGACAAGCAGGGAAAGTCTATAACAGAAATAGAACAACAGATGAATAGATGGGCGGAGCACTTTGAGGAACTCCTGAATAGACCAGCACCATTAAATCCACCAGACATTGACCCAGCCAACGAAGACCTTCCAATCAATTGTGATAGACCAACCAGAGATGAGATCAGAAAAGCCATCACTATGATGAAGAATAGGAAGGCGGCTGGACCTGACGATATTCCAGCAGAGGCCCTGAAAGTAGATCTGGATGTTTCAGTGGAAATGCTGTACCCCCTCTTTGAGAAGATATGGGAAGAAGAAGTGATTCCAGCAGACTGGAAAGAGGGATATCTTATTAAAATCCCCAAGAAAGGAGACCTCAGCAATTGTGCCAACTACAGAGGAATCACACTTCTGTCGGTGCCAGGGAAGGTCTTCAACCGAGTTCTCTTAGAGAGAATGAAGGATGCCGTTGACCCACAGCTACGAGATGAGCAAGCAGGTTTCCGGCAAAATAGATCATGCATGGACCAGATAGCAACGCTTCGCATCATAGTCGAGCAGTCTATGGAGTGGAACTCCTCATTGTACATCAACTTTGTTGACTATGAAAAAGCATTCGATAGCGTGGATCGAGAGACTCTCTGGAAGCTCCTTCGGCACTATGGCATCCCAGCAAAGGTGGTCAACCTGATTAAGAACTTATATGATGGCATACACTGTAGAGTGATCCATGGAGGGCAGCTTACAAACAGCTTCCAGGTGCGAACCGGAGTCAGACAAGGATGCTTGTTGTCACCATTTCTCTTTCTCCTTGTCATTGATTGGATTATGAAGACATCCACTTATGAGCGTAGGAACGGAATCCAGTGGACGTTGTGGACCCAGCTTGATGACCTGGATTTTGCCGATGACCTTGCACTCCTTTCGCATCGCAAACAGCAGATGCAAGAGAAGACCAACGTAGTGGCAGCCCTGTCATCACAGGTTGGCCTCAACATCCACAAGGACAAGACCAAGATCCTCAAGATTAACTCCATCAGTAATGACCCAGTCACACTGAATGGAATCCCTCTGGAAGAAGTGCAGTCCTTCACCTACCTAGGCAGTATCATCGACCAACAGGGTGGCACGGACGCAGACATCAAAGCAAGGATTGGTAAGGCAAGAGCAGCTTTCTTACAGCTCAAGAACATCTGGAGCTCTAGAGAGCTGTCTTTGGCAACAAAGATTAGACTGTTCAATTCCAACGTGAAATCAGTCTTATTGTATGGAGCTGAAACCTGGAGGATAATTAAAACAACCACCAGGAGGATCCAGACCTTCATAAATAGTTGCCTTAGAAGGATTCTCCAGATCCGCTGGCCAGACACCATCAGCAACATCTACCTCTTGGAGAGGACCCATCAACTTCCAGCAGAGGAAGAAATTAGAAGGAGAAGGTGGGGTTGGATAGGACACACACTACGCAAGCAGCCAACCAACATCACTAGACAGGCATTGCGGTGGAACCCCCAAGGCAAGCGGAAAAGAGGCCGTCCAAGAAACACCTGGCGATGCGACCTTCAGGCTGATAGCAAAAAAATGGGCTATACCTGGAACCAGCTAGAGCAAATGGCCCAGGATAAAGGACTCTGGAGATCTGTGGTTGGCGGCCCATACCCCGACTGGGGTGACGGGCATGAGTGAGTGAGTGAGATGAAATTTATTATTTTTAAAATCCCATGACCGTGAAATTGACCAAAATGGACCATGAATTTAGTAGGACCCTACATATGGTGAATTAAAGTGTGATGCAGAGATGAATTCTGGGGGTGGGGGTGTTCTCTCCTTGGTACCAAGTTTGACATTTGGATTTTTAAATATTGTAAAAGCATACAAAGCAATGTGGATGGTCACTTATTGTATGCTTCTAATCTAAATTAGTGATCCCTGGTTGACAGAATGGTTGGTTAGTGTGCTGACCCAGTCAATATTTCTTATTATATGCACAAAACTGAACTTAAAGCTGGGACAGATAAGTGTTATTTTCTTTCATTAAAAGTAAAGTTCCTGGAAGTTATAAATGAAGATCTGTTAGGTAAACTGATTAGATGATCTTATCAATGCATGACTGTCCCCTACAGTTGACTGTCAAAGGTGTTTGTTCAGTGTAGCTTTAAATAATTCAAGCAGTAATTCAATTTCCCTTGGGGGACTACTCCACAATCTAGTAGATGTCACTATTAATAAGCTTTTTCTTATATTCAGACTAACTTTTTTTCTTTTAATTGTCTTCCTATTTTCCCTCTAAACACCTCCTCCTCCTATCTTATATATGCTGCTATGACACAAAGCTACTTAAGAGCTGTGAGATTCACAGCAGAGGGAAAAAAAGATATTTCCCTAGGTGTTTTTTAAAGCTTCCCACTTAACAGTTCCAAATCTCAGCCAAAGTTGACAGAATCAGTCTTGAATAAGTATATGCACAATGGCTGCCCATAGTTTCCCCATTTCATAGAGCTGCTGCCTGTATAAAAGGGATCTTTTCTCATTTTGAAAAGATGGCAAACTCAAGGGTGATGCAAATTAATTTCAAGGTAATTTTATCTGCATTCTAGACAGCAGCACAATCTACAACAGAAGTCAGAAACTGTCTGGTCTCTTTCAACACACTAACAGCTGAATTGTACCTCCAAGTAAACATGAGTTAGCAAGTGTACCTTAGAAGTGAAACATCTGTAAAATGGGACAAAGAACTATTTACAGTAACACCTAGAGGCCCCAACTAAGATTGCCTTTACTGCTATTGTTACCTGTGCTAGCTCAGGTAGACTAGCCCTGTGCACAGTACTAGCACACAGCACTTGGTGAAACATCGCATGCTTTCCTCTTTTGAGCCCTTTTTAACTGACAGGGCACCACACTGTATCAAATTTGTGGCTCAGCAATGCCTTCCCCCTTGGACCTCTGCCAGAACACTGCTTACCACCTGAAACTGATCATACCTATTGCCAGTTCTGAGCACTCCTAGCCCGATCACTGTTCCGGCTGATATTGAGTCATCAGATGGACAGTACTCTTTCATCATGTAGTGTAGAGAATGTGGTTGGAGAAAACAACAGGACAGGCTCACCCTGTATGTGGTTCTTTGTGGCACATTTGTAACTGTGTCTTAGTCTTCAGCCTTCAAGCTGATAGCATGTCAGGTCAAGACTGCACCTCAAAGGAGTCTGATGCCAATGTGAGCAAAACTGCATTTACCTTTAAAGTTGAACAAATAACTGTTCTCTTTAGAAATGGAAGCATCCAGTACAGAGAGAGAGAGAGTGTGTGTGTGTTGGTTTTTTTGTTTTGTTTTGATTTGTGTGTGTGTGTACAACAATCCAAGTTAATTGCAGGCTTCCAAAGAAATTCTCTTATATTTGCCCTCACAGTGATGTAAGAGGGATGAAAGGGTGCTTTGTGACTTAAAACACAGGTCTGAGACTCAGGAGATATGGGTTCTAGTTTTGTTTCTATCACTGACTTTGATAACTCACTTATCTGTGCAGTGCCTCAGTTTCCCTATCTGTATATTTAGCTTAATATTGCTCTACTTTGGAGGGTTTTATGAGGCAGCCCACCTGCATACGCTGTCTGCACAATCTTTTGAGATCATGGAAGGGATCATACTATAGATGTGTTAGTGTTCTATTTAGTTTCATGTTATATTGCTTTAAGCTAGTTTATAGTGTGTGCATGATAAATTTGACCAAATAGATAGTATATTTGTAGGGGGTCATGGAATTCACAGCCTTATGCTGGCATTTTCATAATAATTACAATTTAACACCTCACAAAGTGTTGTTACAAATATTAACTGAATGCTGAAAGCACTCCTCTGTGGTAGACAACATCCCCTTTTCTCAGGTGAGGAAACTGAAACAGAGGTTAAAGAGCAGCTTTACAGGGCTGCCTTTGAAAATGACTTGCTTAAGGGCATGCAGAGATGGTGGTGGGGCAGGGATTAGAATGTGGAATATTTTAACTCCTTGGTACTCCAGGCCACATTATACTATTAAAAAGGAGAGATACTATTAGAAAAATAGAATTACGTTTAAAAAAAAATACTAGCAAGGAAATGGTGTGTTTGTGCCTTTGCTAACACAAGAAATACTGTGTTAGTTATCCACATTCCTATAGAGCAAGAAATTCTGCAACAAAGTTATGTGGCAACTTCTTTAGGCTTAAGAATCAAATTACTTTGAAGAAAGCAGTTTAACTCTTATCAGGAGAAGGGTTTTCTGTATGATGCCAAATTAAATTTCTTGTGCTATGAGTCATGGGTTGGATAGAAGTAGTGGATGTTTCACCAATGTTTTCACCTCCTCCCAGGCAAACACCATTAGAGCTGGTTGAACATTTTCTATGGAAATGTTTTTGACAGAAAATTATTCTTTCTACAAAACAGAAATGTTAATGAAATGTCTATTGTTGTGGGGAGTTTTTGGTTGCCAAAACAGCCTTGTCAGGAAATGAATCTATAGTAACGCATTATATTTTATACCTCCCCATACACGAACCATCTTTAGCATAAAGCCACCCACCCTTATACCTTAAGCATCAGAGGGGTAGCCGTGTTAGTCTGAATCTGTAAAAAGCAACAGAGGGTCCTGTGGCACCTTTAAGACTAACAGAAGTATTGGGAGCATAAGCTTTCATAGGTAAGAACCTCACTTCTTCAGATGCATGAGGTTCTTACCCACGAAAGCTTATGCTCCCAATAGTTCTGTTAGTCTTAAAGGTGCCACAGGACCCTCTGTTCCTTATACCTTAGATGCATCAGGTATGTTGAGACAGGTCTTTCCAGGTGTGAGCGTCTTCAGTCTCATTTTAACTGGAAAGTTGGGAGTGAATCTTTAGGAAGGCTGTTCTGTCTCCTGCGGGATCGCTACGCCTTGGGTAAGTTAAAGAAGGGTTACTCCTCCCCCCAACTCAAACAAATTGGCTGACTCCGGGCCCTTCCCCAGCTCAGTTTTCCTGACGTTGTAATTTCACTGCTACTCCAGCCCTCGGCCGCAGCGCCTTCTCCCAGGTGGACAAGCCCTGAATGTCTAATGTAACCAGGCAAGCAGAAGAACCCCCCTCAGCCGCTTCATACTTTTACACGGCAACCAATCTGCCAGCGGGGCAGCCCCAGGTCCGAAAGCGGCACGGGTCCACGCTCTCCCTGCAAGCGAGGCGAGCCGGGCTCGAAGACGCTCGCGTCTATGGGTCTCTTGCAGGGGAGTGGGTGGGTGATAGCAAGGGGCAGGCACCGGGGGCTCCCCTTTGCCAGAACAATTAAACAAGGTTCCCAACCCCCTCCCCCAGCCTGGGGGCGCTCCCGGAGCTGCAGCAGGAGGGCGGTGGTAGGGCAACGCACCAGCCTATGTGCCAGGGTGTGCCATCCGCGGCTGCACTGAACGAGCTGCCCGGCCATGAGAGAGGGGCGGGCGGCGGCTGCTGCTGCTGCTGCCGGGGCTGCCCTAGGAGCAGAGCCGCGGCCCAGCCTAGGGGTCCCCACCGAGCCCTGCGCGGGGCGGGAAGCGCCCCCCAGCGGCCTGCGTCAAGCCGGGGCGGGCACGTTCGCGTTAGCCGGGGCCGGGGCCCAGCTCTAGGCCTGCGGGCAGCGGACTCCTGCCCCCAGGGGTAGCTCAGGCGCAGCCGGTGGTTACAGTTCCCGCCTCGCCCCGCTAGGTGGCGCCCCGAGCCCGGTGGCGGGGCTCTAGAGCGGCCGCAGCTGGAGGCTGCCCCGGCAGCTCGGAGGCAGCGGCTGGGCGCGTCCGGGCAGCCTGGCTGAGGGAAGCGCTCGGGCGGCGCTCGCTGTGCAGCCGCCGGGCCTGGGCGGGGAGGAGCCGGGGCTGCCATGAGCGCAGGCGGGGGCCGGGAGGAGGGAGCCGCCGCCGCGGTGCTGCAGCTGCTCCGGGAGCAACCGGAGCCCCAGGCGGAGGAGAGCGGGGCTCAGCGCTTCGCCCTCTGCCTGCCCCCTGGGGAGGAGGTAGGCGCGGGCCGGGCGGTCTCGGCGGGGCGGGGAGGCAGCGGGGTGTTAGGTTGCAGGGGCCGTGGCGGGGATTGGGGGCGTCCCCGGCAGCCTGGGGGCACTAGGGGGCTGGGTAGCGTGGGGGGTAGGATGGTGGAGGGGAGGGGTCCCCAGGTGCTCGGGGAGGATGCTGAGGGCACGTCGCTGCCTTTTCTTTGCCCCCCACTTTCAGCGGAGGGAGGGGAATAGCTCGCTCTGCGGCAGGCGGGGGAGGAGCGGAGGTGACCGAGGGTAGCCCCCCTCTGGCCTGTAGCTAGCTCCCACCCGCTAGCGCAGGGGCGGGCAAACTTTTTGGCCCGAGGGCCATATCGGGGTGCGAAACGATATGGAGGGCCGGGTAGGGAAGTCTGTGCCCCCTAAACAGCCTGCCCCCCGCCCCCACCAACTTTCTGCCCCCTGATTGTCCCCCTCAGAACCCTGCCCCCATCCAACCCCCCCCAGCTCCTTGTCCCCTGACCACCCCCTTCCAGGACCCCCACCCCTAACTGCCCCCCGGAATCTCCCCATCCAACCACCCCCTCCCTGTCCCCTGACTGCCCCGACCCCTATCCACACCTCTGCTCTCTGACAGGCCACCCGGGCCCACACCCTCTATCCAATCCCCCCTGTTCCCCATCCCCTGCCCCTCCCCCCAAACCTCTGCCCCATCCAATCGCCCCCCTGCTCCTTGTCCCCTGACTGCCCCCCAGGACTCCCTGCCCCATATCCAACCCCTTCGGCCCCCTTACCATGCCACTCAGAGCAGCATGTCTGGAGCTGCGCCTCCTGGCCAGAGTCAAACACATTGCCACGCTGCCCTGCATGAGCGCGCCGCCCAGCCGCCCAGAGCACTGCAGTGGTGTGGCTGCGGGGGAGGTGGGACAGCAGGGAAGGGGGCTATCTGCCTGGCCAGGATGGTCCCGCAGGCCGGATGTGGCCTGCAGGCCGTAGTTTGCCCACCTCTGCGCTAGCGGGTCTGGATGTGATGGGGGGTGATTCTCTTCTGTTCCTTGGCTCTGGATGTTGTCCCCAGGCCAGGCAAGATGATTAAAGTTGTCCCCTGACATGGGAAAATCTGCCCCCGGATCATTTCTCCTCCTATGCCAGCTCCTCTTCCTCTTTCCTCTGTTGGCAGTACAGTTCCCTGCTTATTTATTATCTAGGTCGGAGGTAGTGGTGGGGAGCCAGGGGATTCTTTACACTGCTCTAATTGTTCAAACACTTCCCAAGCCAAAAAGTGTAGTATCCCCTGTCACACCCCTGTTCCCCTCCCCGCCCCCCGTATGTTTTTTTCACCCTCTGACTCCTCCTCCTCCCCTTTCATCTCCCCAGGTATTTTTCTCTGTACTGTGCATTTTAACCAGGCTACTTAGCTGAGCCCACAGCTTTGAGATCTTTGCATGGCTTCCCCGCTGTACCTATTCAAGGAGATAAATCCATGCAGTTTCCCCGTCACTGAGATCCCCAAAGAATTTCCACTCTTATTGTACCATTGAGACCAGTTATCAGATCCAGAATTTGATCAGCTGAATTCTTCAAAGCTGTTTAAGTGGACATGGGGCAAGCATATTTTTAATAATACAACCTACAAATACATAAACAAAGTGGAGGGAATTCTGCCTAAAATGCAAAATAAGATGTTCTGAAACTTGACTAGCTATCCACTTTTGGTGTTTTGTGCTATCAGTCTCAGACTTAGAGCCATTCATTGCAGAAATAAGTTTTATTGCAGTGTTACTTTGAGTGTAAACTCTTTGGAGCAGGAACTCCATCTTTATCTGTCTTGCAAAGCACCATAAGTAATACTTACTAAAACCCTAATATGTAAGACTAGAACAGGGGTTCTCAAACTTCATTGCACCGTGACCCCCTTCTGATAACAAAAATTGCTACATGGCCCCAGGAGGGGGAACTGAAGTCTGAGCCTGCCCAAGCCCTGCCATCCTGGGGGGGGGGGGGGGGGGGGAGAGGGGGAGTGTCACAGCCAAAGCCCCAAGGAGGGGTGGGGGGGCGGAAGGAGCCAAAGCCCAAGGGCTTCAGCCCCAGGCAGGGGCCTGTAATCTGAGCCCCACTGCCCAAGGCTGAAGCCCTCAGGCTTCGACCCCAGTCAGTGGAGCTCGGGCTTTGGCTTCGGCCCCTGGCCCCAGCAAGTCTAAGCCAGCCCTTGCAACCCCATTAAAATAGGATCGTGACCCACTTTGGGGTCCCGACCCACAGTTTGAGAACTGCTGGACTAGAATATTGATTATCCCACATTGAAATTGGCTACATCTTCCAAGTTGCAGCTGAGCACCCAAGCTGTTTGGTCCTATAGGAATATAAAAACAACATAAGATCTTTTTTACTTGTAAGTAACTTTCCGTCCTGCCTCTCCAAGTGAAATTAACCACTTATTTTAGCACTGTTCTCTATGTGCTCTTGCATACTCTTGTATCCTGTTCAATATAGATGATATGACAGAAGAATCCAATCTATATTTACAAATTAACTATGGCATGTGTGGGATATTCTTAAATGTTTCTTTCCAGAGGGGCCTGCCCTTGCTAGCTCAGCTCTATGTTCCATCATCATCATCAGCAAGAACTGAATTTAAACTCAAAACACCCAGTAAACACCAGCAACTGTCTAAAACTCATGCTATTACATCTCTACCTCGATATAACGCTGTCCCTGGGAGCCAAAAAATCTTACCGCGTTATAGATGAAACCGCATTATATCAAACTTGCTTTGATCCACCGGCGTGCGCAACCCCCCCTGCCCCCCCCTGAGCACTGCTTGACTGCGTTATATCGGGTCGTGTTATATCAGGGTAGAGGTGTACTTATTAAAAAAAATTAGAAGGAAAAGTTAACGTACAACATATGCAATCTTCTTCATGGAGAAGATAATTTTCAATTCTGTTCATTGACTGGTCATGGTAATTGAAACATATGATGCTGGATGAAGAATGAACCTATAGAAGCATGACAAAAGCATTGTGGAGTCCAGAAGAGCATTTAACAAACCCAAAGTTACATCAGACTCTAAGGTGTGACTGCTAGACCCATGCTCCATGGGAGTAAATAACTTTATCTGGTCCAAATGTATCCTCTAGAGTTGCAAGAGACTCTGATTTATTTTTTGGTTTTGATCTAAAGAAATCTACTTGTCTCATTTACACAATTCTGGGCTCTTGTTTCCTGTTCTGTTTTGAATGTTTTTTTCCCCCTCTTTACGGTTTTCTTCTTGCAATATCCTGAACCTGACATTGGAGGGCATCTTACTGAAGAACCAGTTAATTTCCAGAAACATTGGAATGTTTCTGTGTGCACTTACAGTATTTTTTAGAGATGTGTAGTTCTTCAGTTCAATTATTTTGAAGAGTCATCTATTTCATTTGGTCTCCATTAGCTTCCCAGGGAGTCCTTCAGGTACTGACAAAGGAAGTTTAACTTTTGAGTGGGAGAGCTTGGAGGAAAACCTTGTAGAAGAAATTTGATATTGTTTCTTAATATTCCCCATTGTAAATTAATATTAGTAATATTGCCTGCTGTAACATGGCACTTTACAAACATTCCCTGCCCTGAAATGGTTACAGACTAAGATACACCAGACCCAGGACAGCAGTTTGTGTAAAGGAGGGAGTGCTTACTGATGTGGAGCACAAGGAAGACAGGCTTCCTGGAAGAAGAGTGTTTTAAAGAAGAGATAGAGAGGGCTCTTGAAGCACAAGAACTAGAAAATGGTTCAGGGATGAATAGGGGCATAGTGCTGAACCTGGGAGTAAATAAATGATGTTTAGGCAGGGCTGAGATTATATAGGACTTTGAAGGAGAGGCGGAGGAGTTTGAACTTGATGTGGTGAGAAACAGGAAGCCAGTGAAGGGGTTCACAGGGGAGTGGCAAGAGAGGAAAGTGGCTTTAAATAGGTGGGAGAAGTGCAGAGAAGAGAGAACCAAGTTGCAGAAAATGTTTCAGGCCTTGTGTTTTGGTCAGTGGTTTTGAATGAAGGAATAAGCAGAAAGGAAAACTCCTCTCAAGGCCAGACCCCACATGTATTTTTTTCATCTTAGTCTGAGAAGTGAAACAGTGATTGTTTTCATTTCACCTTTATTTGTTTACAACAAAGAGCATTGAGAACTTCAGAGGTCTTTATTTATTAAACACTTCAAGTTAAATATGACTGCAGTCCCAAAAGGGGACAGAGGCGGACTAATATGCCAACCTGAACTGGTGCTTTTGTGCCTTAGTTAAGAATCAAATGCCACCCTGTGTTGTTTCATAGCTCTGAAATGTTCTGAGTGGGTTTTCTCTCAAACCCTTAATGCTGAGATGCTTTGGGTATCTGTCATATAAATGTGATAATTTCCATAATCACCTGAAAGGAGCTTGTTACGGTCTGCTCAGTAAGTGCTTAATTACAGGTGGTTGAAAATGAGTGTGATTTATGCTGCAGTTTGTGATAGCCCCTCTGAGCCGTTACAGAAAGTGCTGTAAATACTTAATTAGGGGCTCAGACTACTTTTTCCTGTTTTCACAATTGCTATGAAACAGTTGAACACATGCAGCTGAGTCCAGTGTAAAAACAGGATGTTGGCTTTGTCAAAGCCTGCTTTGCCATCCTATTGGGGTATTTTAAAAAGACAGTGTCAAGTAATCTCTTAGAGTTTGTATCTCTTCTCTTTTTTTATTATGTCCTCATATGGAGTGCACATTGGTCAGTAATGCTTCCAACAGTAAAGCATTAAATAATATCAATCTCGCTGGAATTGGCTTAAGCTATTTTTTAATGAACATAAACATCACTGTCGATAAACATCACTCCTGTCCTGTATCCTTTCTTATTCCAGTCCTTGTGACCAAAGACTGCCAGTCACGGGAGGGTTAGTGATGTTGACAAATGCCCTCTCCTGGTGTGCCTGCTAGACTTTGGGCTGGTCTACAATACCTCTTAGGTTGATACAACTTACGTCGCTCAGGGGGTTGAAAAAGACACCACCCTGAGCAACGTAAATTACATCGACTTAAGCGCTGTCCACACTGCGCTATGTTGGCGGGAGACGCTCTCCCGCCAACATAGCTTCTGCCTCTTACAGAGATGGAGTAATTATGCTGATGGGAGAGCGCTCTCCCGTCGGCATAGCGCATCTTCACCAGATGCGCTGCAGAGGCGCCGATATAGCACAATAGTGTAGACTTGCCCTTAGTCAAAGCAGGCCAGGAGCCAGGGGGCCAAATGCAGTTTCAGTACATG
This sequence comes from Malaclemys terrapin pileata, assembly GCF_027887155.1. NCBI lineage: Eukaryota > Metazoa > Chordata > Testudines > Emydidae > Malaclemys > Malaclemys terrapin. The sequence goes on along the minus strand of NC_071516.1, from coordinate 16,258,137 downwards.
GATGCAGCTTCCACTGAAGTTAGTGGAATGACACTTACTTTGGTTTTCCTGTGTCTCACTTGCTAGTGTGTTAACCTTTACTGCTTATACTCTAAAATGTACTACACCTCTTACCCCTATATAATGCGACCCGATATAACACGAATTCGGATATAACACGGTAAAGCAGCGCTCTGGGGGGTCGGGGCTGCGCAATCTGGCGGATCAAAGCAAGTTCGTTATAACGCGGTAAGATTTTTTGGCTCCCGAGGACAGAGTTATATTGGAGTAGAGGTATATTTGCAAACAGGCTAGAAATTGTGTGGGCCCACCATTCCTGGTAAGCTATAACTGGATGCATGCTGGGAAAAATAGATGAGTGTGACTTTTTTGAATCCCTTACAGGGCTTCAGTACAAGAAATAAAATTCTCATGAATTAAATGCGCACACATATCCACATGCTAAATCTGTCCTTTAGTGGTGTGAGCTCACGGGGAACAGCTGTAGGCTTTATTTGAAGAGAATACGTTGTGGTTTTCCCCCCCAGCAGTGGCCTTCTCCAGTGCTATCATGCACAGAACCTGCCGAGGGGAAACATTTCTCCCCTCTCTTCTGGAATAGAGAGTTCCACCTCATTGTGGTAAAAGTTATGCTAGGGAATTGCACTGCAAAAATCCTTACCTTATGATGGACATGATGGGCCAGATCCTCAGCAGGTGTAAATTGACATAGTTCCCCTGACATCATTATGCCAGTTTACAGCAGCTGAAAATCTGTTCTGGTAAGTCTTAGAGAGACAATGTGGGTGGGGGTAATATTTTTTTATTGGACCAACTTCTGTTGGGGTGAGAGACAAGTTTTCGAGCCACACAGAGTTCTTATTCAGGGCTGCACTGCATACTGATAAGTCCTGTTCATGATTCCTCAAAGAGTCCACAGGGCTGTGACTCCCCTTGGAGAGTCTCCTCCTATCCAAAAGGGAAAGAGAAAGAGGCTGTAGTATAGAAATATTTTTAATCTCTGTCTGCAGCTGGGCAGAAGATCCTTCTGATTGAGACAACTACCATTTAGACATTTAAGGCCAGGTTTTTAGCATTCTTTGGGCAAAACTTGTATGTGCGAATAGTGTGATGACCTATGCCATCACAGAGATTTCACACACAATTCAGAAAATCTAGTACTTGATGCGTGACTATACTTAAATGGCTACTTGGATGTTACGTGACTGTGTCGCAGATTTACAAGCTGTAACAATAAGCGCATGTTACCCAAAATTGGGCCAGCTAGTAAGCTTAGGGAGGACTAATGACCCACCAGAGTTTGGCAGAAAGCAGCACTTTTATTATACTGATAGCTAAGCTCAAAAGAAGATGCGGGAGGTCACACTCACACTTGCATACTCACGCACCCAGGACACGCACAGCACTGGAGATGACAGGATTCTTCAAGGTAAATGTCCCGCAGCACAACGATGGATGGTGCGATGAAAGTAAGTCTTTCTGAGGCACGATGGAATGCAATGTGGCAAACCACTGGCCAGGCGGTCCGGGCGAAGGGTCTTCACGGGAGGTACAATCTTGTGAGTGCACTCCTGAGCACGTGGCCCCTTCCCCTTTTAAGGACCTGCTCCTCCTGGCCTGTGACTAGAGATGACTTGGCTGCGTCTGATTGGTCACACTCCACCTCGGGCAGTGTCCGTGCAGCGTTCATGCACTGGGCGTGTGAGCGCTGCCTAATTAGAGTCCCAGACACCTTGTCTACCTGGGAGCTCTTCTGATCTTCCAGCTGTTCAAGCAGCCCATTCATTCCACAAGCATTCCAGGAGGGACGGGGAGGGGGAAAGCCACTTCACAGGTATTCAGAGAGAGAGAGGAGACAAAATGGGGAGGGGGAAGTGTAACAGACCTTTTGAGCATACAGATCACTGGTGCTCCTACAACAGCGCACACTCAGTAATTGCTCAAACAGATGATTTATCTATTTGCATGTGCAATTATTGTCATCCACAACCATGCAAATCACATTAGGAAATAAAGTGTACAAATCTGCAAGTGCAATTGTGAGACCTTCTGCCCATATTTATATGTGCATGTAGATAGGGCCATGTGATGTTAATGGGAGTTGTGCACTTAAATCTTTCCTTCTGTGCTTTGAAAATGCAAGGTGCCTCTCTCATGAATCAAGTTATTGGCTTATGAGGAGAGGAGGTTTTTGCTGCTGGCAGTGCTGCAAGACTGTGGAACGGTAAAGCTCCATTCTGTAATCTTGTGTATCTTCCTCAAAATTCCCTGCTGAATTTGGATTCCATGATCTTTATTACTGGTGGCACTTTCTCAAGTGGATAAAAAATAGCTTGGTTTCCAGACACCAGGTTGAGCCTGTAAGTGCTGCAACTTAGAAAATTTCTGCCCTGACTTGTAAACTGAACAAATCTGATCATTAAATAAATTGGTGAGGTGATCTAGAGCATTCAAGATGCTGTTGTTGTATTATTTTATTGATTGTATGTTCATATTGCAGTAATATCTAGAGACCTTGATCAGAATCAGGATCCCTTTGTCCTAGGTGCTATACAAGCACAGAAGACGACATCGTTTCAGGCCCAAAGAGTTTGCCATCTAAGAAGGCAAGCAACATACAGAGGGTGAGGGGAGGGATACAATCAAACATATGGGCTTATGTGTACATTTGCTTTTTATATATAAGTACATAAATATTGTCTCTCTCCAACTGCCTCTAGATGTCATTAGCCAGCTGGCTACTTGTCTCCTTTGTACAGTCACTTTTCTGACTGTTGCTGAGGCTTTCTAAAGATAGCCAAATTTCCTTCCATTCTTCCTTCCTGTTACAGTGCTTGGTCTATGGAGGAGGTGGAAGCTCTAGGGCAGGGGTAGGCATCCTATGGCACGCATGCCGAAGGCGGCACGTGAGCTGATTTTCAGTGGCACTCACACTGCCCAGGTCCTGGCCATCAGTCTGGGGGGCTCTGCATTTTAATTTAATTTTAAATGAAGCTTCTTAAACATTTTAAAAACCTTATTTACTTTACATACAACAATAGTTTAGTTATATATTATAGACTTATAGAAAGAGACCTTCTAAAAACGTTAAAATATATTACTGGCACGCGAAACCTTAAATGAGAGTGAATAAATGAAGACTCGGCACACCCGTTCTGAAAGGTTGCCGACCCCTGCTCTAGAGACACATTACAGGTTAAGCATATCAAAGACCTACAAAATATGGGGATATTTGTGACCAGAGTGTATCTCATTTATTGTGGCCTTTATACTTTAGCCTTCCCTCCAAAGCAATAGTATCTTAAGAATAAAGCAATTGTGGAACCTCCAAGATGCATCCCCTAACAAAAGAAACGTGATCTTATTAGTAGCACGAGTCCTGCTTGTTTTCCCCAGCCTTACTTGCCAAATGCTTATCTTCTGTTGTCATGCAATGTCATAGGGTCTGGTCTACTTCCTGTTGAAGTCATGGCAAAACTTCCACTGATGCCAATGGGAGGGGAATCAGGGCCCTTAGAAAGTAAGCTAAGGTAGGGATTCTCTCTCTCCTTTGCCAGGCCTGTTCATAGTGTTGTATGAACAATACACTTATTTCATAAAATTATGGAAATGTAGGGCTGGAAGTGACCTCAACAAGTCCTTATGTCCAGCCTGTGCTGAGGCAGGACCAAGTAAACCTAGACTAGGGTTACCATACATCCGTTTTTTCCCGGACATGTCCGGCTTTTCGGCAATCAAACCCCTGTCCAGGGGGAATTGCCAAAAAGCTGAACATGTCCGGGAAAATGCCAGCCGGGCACTTCCCCTCCCGCGGCGGCTCTGCTCCTCCCCTGACTCTTCGGCTCTGTTTACGAGCCGAGCTGCCCAAGCGCTACAGGCTTTGGGCAGCCCCCATGCCTCCGGACCCTGCGCCGCTGGAGCCCGGGAGGGCAAGTGCCCGGCCGGGGGCGCAGGGTCTGGAGGCATAGGGGCTGCCCGAAGCCCAAGCGCTACCGGCTTCACGGTTTGCTGGGCAGCCTCCAGACCCTGCGCCCCCGGTTGGGCGCTTCCCCTCCCAGGCTCCAGCTGCACTGGGGAAGCGCTGGCCGGGGGCGCAGGGTCTGGGGGCTGCCCGGCAAACCGTGAAGCCGGTAGCGCTCGGGCAGCCCTTTTCATGTGGCTGGGAGTGGGAGGGAGGAGGGGGCAGAGTTAGGGTGGGGTTGGGGCGGGGCTGGGGTGGGAAATGGGCGGGGCCAGGGGGTCCTCTTTTTTTATTTGTTAACTATGGTAACCCTAACCTAGACCATACCTGACAGATGTTTGTCCAACCTGTTCTTAAAAACCTACAATGATAGGGATTACACAACCTCCCTTGGAAGTCTATTTCCAGAACTTAACTATCCTTACAATTAGAAAGACATATGTGAAGATTTTTATCAGGTCCTCTCTCAGTTGTCTGTTCTCAAGACTACATGAACCATTTTTTTTAACCTTGCCTCATTGGTCAGTGAAATAAAACTAAGACTTTTTGGCGGAACTTCATACAATATCTGACCAAGAACCCACACCACTCAGTAAATGGTACATATACATTTCCTGTGCAAATACACACTGCATCCCGTCCCTCCTCTGGTAATGCTGCCATGACTGAGTTCTTTTGCCAAAGCTTTGGTCTTACCGGCTGGGTAGGTGTATAAGTCTTAGATTCCTTCCTTAATTTGAGCAGGTGCCTGAGAGGTCTCCTACTGCCTTAGTGCCACAGACTCACTGTGTGCTTTAAGGCAAGTCATTCTGCTACTCTGTGGCTCAGTTTAACCATCTGTAAAATGGAGGTGGGCTTTGTAGCTTAATTTCTTAATGTTTGCAAAGAGTGAGATATCACGGAGATGCAAAATATTACCATTAGTAATTGTGTGTTTGCAGGTTGAATTGATCTTGTTCCTTTGTGCAGCTTATTGTGGTGTTGCTGCTTTTGTGAAAACAGATGTCAGGTTTATTTCCTGCCTCCATGTGCTTGGTGCCTTGTTCTGCTCCTCCCCTCCACCCATTTTGTGATTTCATGCTTTTCCCTTCATGGCCTCTGAGTGTTGCTCTCCTGAACTTTTCCCCTCCTACTCCTCCTTAGCTGCTGCTGCCGCCCTTGCATTCCATCCAGACTGCGTTCTCTTCCCTTAGCCACTGATCTGCTTCTGCCTTCAGTAGTAATCTTGCTCTAGCTGCATAAAGACTCTCATTAGTTCGTGGGTTCTCAGATGGAGGGGGGGTCATGACACCCTGTCCTTTCCATGTTGCTAAGTGGGAAGGGTCCTGCTATAGAATAGGCAGTAGTATTTGTTTGCTTTATTAATTATGTCTTTTGCGATAGTGCCTAGGAGCCCCTGCCATGGGAAGTGAATTTACCTTACACACTTGTAGTTTTTAGTGTGAATGGCGTCAAAATCTTTAATCCAGAGTGTGTTGTAATTTTCTGCTGCTAAGATTATACAGTTATGTTGACCTTTTCTCTTCTGCTTATCCACATATGTAGTGAGCGAGCTGGTGCTGCCTAAATATCATCCTCACTCCATAGGAAGCAAGTTTCCTATCCGTGTCTGGATATTACTCAAACTATTAATTAACAGTGTGAATCTTTGTTCACTAGGGGTGAAATGCAGATACCCAAGAAGGCAATAGCCTGGATTAGTGGCCACAGTTTACAAGGAGGGTTTGTTCCACTGAATGCATGTAGTCCTGTTGTCTATCCTTGGGCTACTTCCAGTGGCAGACCCTCCCCGAGTACTAAGAATGCAGAGCTGATGTTTGTGCAGCACTTGTATTTCCTTTCTTCCTCTCCCCCACACTTGTGGCATTAGGCTTTCCCCCTTCCTTCCATGCAATCTTATCAATGTTGGTGCAGGAGCTGTCTCCTCTGCAACTCCTGACATCTGGAACAGACTCCCTGCCTCACTCTGCTGCACTATCCTGACTGTTTCACTATCAATCTCAACTGCAAATTGCTCTTATGCTTCCGAAGGTCTTTGACCTTTTGCTGGGATATTGAGTCAAACTATGTGAAGTATTTCGGTTGTACTGTTTGTATAAATGACATTTTGCAAAGTAAAACTGGATGATGAATTGCACGGCATGGAACCCACCTTCAGTCCATTCAAAATAGCCTCCAAGATCATCTTCCTTGCCTGTTTCCCTGACCACATCACCCCCTTCCATTGGCACCTGCTCCTCCACCATATCAAGCTACTGTATTTTACTCTATTAATAAAAACAAAGTTTGTACTCCACTATGCTGTGCACTAGCCCTCACTAAGAAATGTCATTGTTATTACCCCATCCTTCCTCCTCCAACCCCCTCTCTTCCATCTTGTACCTTTCCTTTATTATGTAGTATCTGATATTAGCATGTAAGCTCCTTGGGACAGGGATTTTCTTATCTGTATTGTCAGGCACCAGTACGCTGTTGAGTGCTGTAGTGATATCTACCCAATCTGAAGCTCATGGTGGCAACTTAAATTAATCTTCTTTTCTCCATGCAAAATAATAGTAAATTTAGGATAAAAGCTGAACAAATCATTGTTAGTATGAGTTAGAATGATAAAGGACCCTACTTAGACACCTTTACTCTTGTTTCTCTCTTTAGTTGGCTTTCTCAAAGGACATTGAAGCAAACTAACCTTAACAAATGGGATAATTTCCCTTTGATCTGTAAAACTTTCTTCAGTTGCAGTATTTTCATGATGTGGATTGTGTGGGGAGAACTGAGGCTGTGTTAGAAATCACCTGTTCACTGCATGTCCCAAGACAGAGGCAGAAGGTTGGATCCAGGATTCAAAAACTGATTAAATTTGAGGGACAAATTGTACTGAAAATACACTTTTTCTGTTTACAATCTCTCTATTTTTAATATCCCGATGATTTAATTTATTTTTTAAATTATTACCAGAATGAATTTTCAGGCTATGGATAGTCCTGTCTGCCTTATAGGTCACACCACTTTACCGAGATCTTCTATGATCACAGCTTTTTACTGACAGATTTCATATAAATAGCAATAATTCGGCAGGTTTCCTGTCTCTCTGCAAACAGAGGGTATGTTGAGTGTCTTGGCTTCAGACAGCCAGCCACACGTGTAACTCTTCTGTTGAGATCTGCAGTATTTCTGAATTTTTGCTTCATCCTTGATAAATTTATGAGAAAACAGTAAAGCGACCCTGCCGAAAAATGTATTCCAAGATTTTTTGGCTTTTCTTCAAGTGAGTTGTGCATTAATATATTCAAAGTGTTTTTTTTTCTAGGTATGTCATGTAGGTCTTTTAATGGATTTTTTTTTTAATTCTGTCAGTAAAAATAACATGGGTTATAACAGGTGTTTGAGTTTTAAATCACACTTTGGTATTATTTATATCCAGGTGTTAGTGATGATTTTGGAATGGAGTGATTTATTCTGTCTTTGAAACACAGGCTGAGCTTTTAAACAGTAAGGGCTGTTCCTGCAACGAGCCGTCTCTGGGTGGACTGCCATTAAAATCTGTGGAGTGATATAGAGAACTTATTGCAGGATCAGAACCTTAAAACACCTATTACATGTGCAATGGAGTCACCTTACATAGTGGTATACCCAGAAGATACCAGGCTTGGAAGAGAATCTGGCTGATTGCATTGTTGCCAGCTCTTATGTCATTATCTCAAGTTTTGTGATTTTTGGAGCTTTTCATGAAGCCCCAGTTCCTGGAATCTTCTTGTATGAGAGATCTTACTTTTTTTTTTTTTTTTTTTAATACATGAAAGTCAAGGTAAGTATCAGGACCTCCTGACTGAGGAAGTAAGTTTGAAAACATGAAACCCAAAAGCTCAAAAAGCAAATAAAAACAAAAACTAAAATTATTTAAAATCTCACGATTTTTAAAACAATCCTATGATTTTGGGCATCCAACTCATGGTTTTTGAACTCTTGGATTTGGCTAGACTGGTTGCTTGAAAATTCCTCAGGTTGACCTAGATTCTGTATTTCTGAGTAGGAAAGAACGATGTGCCATATCTTATGGATAACCTGAAATCAAAACATTTCCTTCCATTCCCAGACTTAGCTTTTGACAAATAAACATACTTTTGATCAAAACAGGATTCGGCTCACGCTGATGTTCATTCTGACAAGGCTGCACTGCCTTTAATTCACAGAAGCAACTAAATACATACATACGTACATATAATAAATATATATAATTTGTTTTTCAGGTAAAAGAAGTAGAAGAAACCATAGAAGAGATGTTAATAAGGCTGGATGAGTTCTGTGGCATGACTGATGTGGTATGTGCTTAGCTTATACTCTGATTCACCCCTACTGACGCTATTATCAGCTCTCTCCAGTAGGTTTCTGAGGAGGCCATGTTGGTAGTGATTTAGAAACCATGCTGCTCAAACAGGGCAGCAGTCAGCAGTGGGGAGGGGAAAAAAACACACACAAGTATTTCCTGAGGCAGCCATCTTGATAACTCTTCCCTCCCCTGAGATGGTTTTATTACACAGAGCAGTGACGGTTGAGCCACAAGGTGGCAGTCTCGTGCACTAATATTTAAGACCCTAGAATGGAGCACTATATTTAACTTTCACAAGCTCCATACAGTTCACTGTACAGGCATCTAGGAGATCTCTTGATCTGCTGTTATTTGTACATGTGAAAGTGCAACACGCACAACTTTTACTTTTTGCTTCTTCTTTTTTTTAAGTTTCAGAGTAATAGCCGTGTTAGTCTGTATCCGCAAAAAGAAGAACAGGAGTACTTGTGGGATGCTCTAATAAATTTGTTAGTCTCTAAGGTGCCACAAGTACTCCTGTTCTTCTTTTTTTTAGTCTTTTCCCCAGCTTGGTTAGTATCATGCTATATTTTTCCCTCTGAGTTTGATAGATATAGTCAAATAAACCCTAATGACATACCAGAGATAGAATTGAATGGGTTTTTTTTTTTTCAGAAGACTTTATTTCTCTTGGGAAGCTTCCCTTTATTTAAGAGGCGTTTTATGGAACATTCTTTGAAGACTCCATGCTCTAGTGTCTCAATATTTGGATCACTTCCAGGTGGTGGTGGTGCCAGGCTGGCTGATGTGGGGGCAATGGCATCATTTATTTAATATTATTATTTACTGTTTGCACTATGGTAGTAGCCAGAGGCCCTGGTCAAGAATTAGGGCCTTTTTGTGCTAGGTGCTGTACAGACATAAAACCAATCTCTGCTCCAAAGAACTTGCTGTCCATGTGTAAGATGAGACACAACAGGGATGGGTGCAACAGACAAATCAGGGGAGACCACGGTAACACAGGGATGATCATGATTGTGTGTTGAGCAGTGGTTGTACCATACAAGCTCCCCAGCCATTGTCATTCCCTAATCATTTGTGATGAACTTGAGAACAGCAGGAGAGTGGATGAGATACCGTTGGACCAAGGAAGTATATTGCTTTGCTTCTCTGTGGTCTCCTGCACTGAGAGATCCAGGTGCATGCAGGCTATTTGGAGGTGGTCATGATAGAAAACAATGTCATTTTTCAGACAACTTTACCTCTTCCTTCCTCCCCCTGATGTGGAAGAGTTCAAACTGCCTAGGGCAATCCAAAGCTGCAGTGTGCATCTTCCTTACACATTAGCGGGTAGGACGCTATTTCAGAGGTTCTCTTACAGTTTCATAGTGTGGATCATGTTTGAATAAAGGGATTATCTCCCTTCCTATTCACTAATGTGCAGACCATCTCCCTGTTCGTTAGCAGCCACACGCATTCCTCCTCCACACCCACTTGCACTACTGCATACATACCTGTGGCAATTACTACATGTGAAAGTGATATTGAGTAAGTGTTAAATGTACCTTTAACAATCTTGGTAAAGAAATGTAGCAACTGGAAAGCAGGAGGAGAGCCAGTTGCATCTGACCAGCCAACAAATTCTCCATGAACCAGAGCTTGGGGAACTGCTTCTTTATGTGATTCTTGGGAATTATGTAGCATAAATGAAAGGGGCAGGAAAAAGTCCTCACCATCCAAGATCTCCTGTGATAATGAGGAGGGGCTATGGGAGAGTGGGGGGAATTAGAAGGTCAAGGTTGTTTGGGCAGTTGCAAAACAGATATTCCCCATTTTATATTTTCTTAAAGTGCAAGTGAAAGGTCTGACTGACAGCCCTGCAGAGTGAGTCCTCTGCTATCCACTTCTTCTTAGCATATGCACAACATGCCTCAGGTGTCACGTAACCAGGATTCATCCCCAAATTTGGTTCGCTGGTTGGATCACTAGCTTCCCTGGCCTGGGCCGAGTACTCACACGGAGTGCGATGTGAACACTGATCGATGCACCCCCAAACAGATACCAATAGGCAGGCGTGTGAACTTCCTTCTGCTGCCCTGCCCATGAGTCTCATTGTTGTCCTGGAGGGAATGTCATTTCTAAGGGGAAGAGGATAATTCTGTCTCCAAACCATTTGGTCCTTTGCTTTCACAGTGGAATGACCAGTCCTGGCGGCAGGCTTCTTGAGGAGAATGCCCACTTCAAAACTTTAGTGCTGAGAATTTTCAGAAGCTTCCTGCAAACTGGATACTGGAACACTGTATCCAGTTGCCACTCCTTTTCCTGCTCCCACTCAACACTGAATGTAGCTGTGTCAGGGGCATAGCCATTTGTCATGAAGAGAAAGTATCATTATTTTCGGAAGAAGAGATTTTGCATGTTGATAAACAGAGAGAGGTCTTCTTGGGTTTCTGAGGAATTCAGAGGAGAAACATCTTGAAAGTACAGTTGAGCATTAATGGGCATTCACGCAGTCCTGTTTCCATTCTGCTTTTGACAAAAATAGCTGTAAAGGAGCATATGAAACTCAGAAGTCTGAGTATCTTGGCACCTATGTATAAGTTTAAGATGCTCTAATATGGCATTTATAGTCTGTCCAAAATGTAGTATATTCTGACCGCTGAGAGAAATCACTCAGGTTTCAGGACCAAAAAGCCGTCTAAGGTCTTTTGTAAGATGAGGACTGTTTCAATTCTATGTCAGGAGCTGCTCAAGCCAAGTGATTAGACTTGATGACTCTGCGCTGCTGGTGGTTTTATAGCCGATGAAATAAAGGACGACCAAAGAAATAGTCCATCTCTCATCTGGATTTGTCCTGTGGGAGATTTTCATTAAAGCTTCTGTGAGCATTGAATCCTTCTGCCTGTTGGTCAGGAGCACACCTTACGCTGTTGGCTGAATCCTGTAGGAAATCATATCTTGCTCAGGTGAGGGGTCTGTGAGCTTTCAGAGCTCCCATGAGATTTTCCATCTTTCCAACCTCCTCTACAGCAAACACTAACCTAGTTTCCATGTTTCATCTTTGCTTTACTCATGAAAACATTTTTCCACAACCTGCAGGCTATGAATAATTAGCTTATATACAGATTATTGACCTTATCTGGGAACATCAAAGAGCTGCACTTTGTGTGCTGATTTTGTGCCTTGCAATGCAGTACCTGCAGTGACCGGTTCCTTGCAACAACAACACATTAAACAGTATCTGAGAATCTGATAACCATCATGTAATCTTTGGATTGACTCCAACTTTTGTATTTAACAATAATTTGGCCTTTTAACATGGCAACAAGAGGCAAGGGGAATTTTTTGTGTGTTTCATTCAGGTGTTCCGTAAAGCATTTACATAAGGGTAATTTTTTTTCTGCTTTGAGCATGCTGCTTGTCTTCACCAGTAAGTGCTCTTGACACACAGGTTCTAGTAGTAAGAGGCATAGATCCAGCCACAGGAAGATGTAGTATATGAGAGCTTCCATCTTAGGACCACAGATGGTGTACCTTGGGAGGTATAGTACTTTAACCAAGAAAACTGAACTCTTCTATTTATCTGTAGAGCAGGTAACATGGGCAGAGCAGGGTTCTCACAACATCATTTTTGCTGGTCTCAGAGTGTGGCCAGTCTCGCAGTCCTTGCCTCCCGTGGCCCTTCAGCGAGAGCCTGCCTCAGGGACAGTGGTCGGGAACTCACTGGTCACCTGTGGAGTCCCAGGCTCCCCGTGCCCTGGTCAGGCAGGAGCGAGTGAGCTGCCCCAGGGAGCGTCCCAGTGACCAAACGCCGCAGCCGCCTCCGGCGCTGTGCACATTAGCCCCATGTGTCTCCAGAGGTGCTACCTGGAGCCCTCGAGGAGGCTGTGTGGTGCAGGGCACCAATCCCTGCTGGCAGGGCCAGCATAAACACCACTGTAGCACATCTCGCTGCCCTGGGTAACAGCTGTTCAGGAGCAACAGCTGGGTGCTGCAGGGAGAGGCTGCCGCTTTGCCCCCCCAATCTCCTCCCATGCTTTGGGGGCTGTCGTGGCAGCAAAAAAATCTGCTGCTGGCCCCAATTAAGAAACACACACTTCATTGTTCTTCAAATCTGCCTTGAACACATCGGGGTGGAGGGTTAGACAGTCTTTGGTCTCCCTCTGGGACTGCCAGCATGGGTGCCAGTTGTAGAGCTGTTTTTAAATGTACAACTGTCCGTAGCACATGGACTTGGACCCAGCAAATTAATTTCACAGCCAGCCAAGTATAATTAACAAGTTCTGAGTTGGTCCAGATTTGAATTAGTGACCTAAGGGTGAAATGTTGATATCCTATAAACAATCTAATTCTACTCTCTTCATTTCCTTCTTGGAATTGCTGGGGTCTTCATACCCGCTGCCCTTCTCTCCTCTTAAAAACAATTCATCCTCCCCCTCCCCCAACCTACTAGCTTAGTCATATGTGAAAATTCACAACTTTGCTCTGATTTCTAATCCTTGAAGGGAATGCATGGACACCTGGAAATCTCTGCTGGTGTAATCTCTTGCAATGGGATATTTCCCATCAAGTAGAATATCTATTATGGTCCTCCAGAGCTGGATAGTCTTTCTTAGAAATAAAGTACAGACACTGAGATGTCACCACATGGGAGGCTCTGAAAGCAGAATACCCCAAAAGAGGTGTGAGATGTTACAGCTGTATCTTTTCCCTATTTTATTGCCCCCACTTGTCTTTTTAGACCAGTGATACTCAAACTGAGGCTCGGGAGCTGCAAGTGGCTCTTCAATGTATCTCCTGCGGCTCTGCAGCACGATATTAAAACACTGTGTGATTTAATTATTAACCTGTCTAAACTATTAACCAATCAGGATGCTTTTACTATGTTATTAACCAATGGTAGAATACTTGGTCAGTCATTTTGCTGTGAGAATAATATATGTAAATATATAAAAAAGGTAAATGAAACAAATTCAAGCTACTGTACCTCTTTTGGGTAATGTTGATCACTAATTTGGCCGCTGAACCAGTGAGATCTGAGTATCACTGCTTTAGAGAGCTCTATGCTGTGTTTAACCCTTCGTACATGACAATGGCCACGTAAAGTGTTATATTAAAAAATAAAGTGAATAAATCACAATGGACGATGCACTTGAAGATTTTTGGATCAGACTTAGAGGAGATTTCCGTGTTGTCTTAGCTTATGTGCTACTGAGGGTAGTTTTGTCCCTCATTGGGTGCAAATCCTGAATTCTTCACAGGGCTCTTCTTGCAGACAGCTTTGCATTTTGTTCAAATTTCATTTGACTTTGTTCTCCACCCCACCCATTTCTAAGGATGCAGACTTCTTTCGGCAATTCTTTTGTCTTTCTCATTGTGTGCATTGATTCAGTATTGCATTATAGTCCACAGCAAACATTTTCTTTAGGTGTGTTTGTCTAACTGTATACCAGATCCATCTAGCTAATATCAAGAAGCACCTTTCAGAATTCTATAATGTGTTTCCAGCTGAGGTAAGATGTTTTGTTTATTGTGTGTCATTTCTGAGGATCTTTTGTTTTTCAATAAATGACACCCCCAATAAAACGTGCTAAAATCTTATAACTAAAGATGGATAAGACTGAAATCTTATTTGGCCATTTCACTTGTGTTTTCATTGTTGAATTGTCATGAATTTGTTTTTTTAATAAGCATATTAGGCACACAACTGTGCACTCACAATTTGTGTCTAGTGTGCTCATGCGATTACCATGATGTTATCCATAAATTTTGTGAGATCATGTGCAACTGGCTAATTGTGCATAGCTGCACACAATTACCTGGTTTAGCAGCACAGCAGTGGTAACTCTGCATGCAAATTAGGTGTGTGATTCAAAGACTCTCAAGCCTATCTCAAATTCATGCTTAATTCCAACTAGAATCTTGCTGGCAGGATGTTGGTTTTTAACCTATAAAACCTAGATGTTTTGGGACCTGTTTTTGTGACAGATCCCCTTTTTCCCTCCAAGACCTACAGCCACATTTGAAATTGGCAGAGGCTGCCAGGCTGGAATGTCCTTGATCTAAAGGAAAGGAAATCCATTCTTTCTGTGTTTATTTGTTAGGACGGGGGCAACTTATTTCAGAACTCACTCCCCTCATTGATCTTTCCAAACCTGCATTTGCTAACCTCCCACCTTTGCTCTCTTTTTTTCCAGCAATTGGGGAGAAAGTAAACTGAGGGCTAGGGTGGCTATATTTATGGATAGTCCCTTTTGTGTTATTTTGTGTGTTTTAACCCATGGGTTGGGTGTCCAGAGCAGAGGATGGGAACCTACAGATATAGCTTCTAATTTCAAATAAATACATCTCTGGGATTACCAGATTTTGGACATAATCTTTGACTTCCAGTTATTGTTCCAGCCACATACATGGATTCTGCGTTGAATATGACTTCATTTATTAACTATAAATTTGTTTAAAAATATTAAGATATCAAAAATCTATCCATGTTTAATTGGCACCCTTTAAACTCCAGTGTGTGCTTTGGTTCTAAGGTTCCAACGTTGGCACAGTTCTTATTTAACTGATGCCACTAGAACTCCACTGCATGTTTTGGTTCTAAGGCTTTGACCTTGATACAGAAGGCTCTCCCATTCAAGGATGCCATTTTATGTGCAGCATTAGGTTTTGCTGTGTCTGGATAGCTGTCCTATTTGGAGCTTGCATGCCGTTCCTGGCTTGTGTTTTAGTTCTCCATTATTACTCGGTTTACTCTCTGTGTTAGGCTATTGCTCTCAGCCTGTTCCCTCCCTGAGATTAGTCTTGCTGACTCGAATTGTTGTTAAACAAAGCTCAAAACGTTTTAATCTTCCAAGTTAACATAGCAAAGCTTAGTAATGGGAATAAAGATTTTTCCTATAGACCATTGTGCTCTGGTACTTGTGCTGAGCACCCAGTTTAATCTTCAGTAAAGTAAAGTATAACAAATTGCATGTAGGGGAAATTAATCTTGTTTTATCGTGTGGAATTTCCAGACCAGTCATGCTTTCTCTGGCTGGAAAAAGGTTACTATACCAAGAGAAGTACTTCCCTTCTTTGTTATGGGCTGACTCCTCTTGAACTTTTCTGTTGCTGTGGTTCTGCAGACGACTGCAGAATGACTCTTCTTGAATCATATTTGCATATCATTTCCTTTCATCACTGACTGCTTGCTGGAAAATTTGCTCTCCTGCATCTTGTACTAGTGGTTTGTTTTTGCCCTCAAAGACAATTTAGATTTTATTCCATGGCTGCTTTGACCTTGCTGTGGTGATAATTTTTGCCCTCACTGTACATGGTCTGAATAACTTCTTAGTTGTTTTGGCTACATCCCCAAACTGTGTGTGTATGTATTGTAGTTATCTAGTGGTAGGCTCTCTAAGTGGTTTCTCCCCAGCTCCTTCATGTTAACCAACACTGGAAAACATGGTTTGCTGCCTTATCTTGGATAATATGAGGGTCAATTTTCAATCTTACGCAAATTAAATGACTTACCCCAAACTTGTCACCAATCAGTGTTTTATAAATATTGTGTAACAGAGTGTTCTGTCTGCCCCTGGCCTAAAGGGCACTAACTAAACGATCCCCAGACTCCTCTGTATTAACTGTCCCATTCTGTATTTTTGTTTAACAGAAATACCTTTCTTTTAAAAAAGGAAATGAGAGAATCTGGTTCCCTTTTGAGGGGATCTCACTGTCTGGGCTGGTTTTCTGTCGGATATAATGTGCATAATATGTTGTTCTTATCCAAATGTGTAGGTATGGGTGCGTGCATTGATGCATACCATCATACCAGACCAAATGGTAAGACCATCGCATGCATAATGTTCTTATGTTCTTATAAGTGTTTATCCATGCAAAGAAAAGTCTTGATTTAATTTGTTCATGTTAGGAGTTGTGCCAGTATAACTATTTTGTTAAATCACACCCTTCCCCAAAATAGTTCCACTTAAAAGTTTTTCCAGTATCCATCACCCCAGAAAGCACTGTGTAAGTTTCTTTACTGCAGGCACGTTTAAATTGGGGAAATCTCAAAATACACAGCAAACTCCTGCAGGGTCAGCCAGCACAGCTTCATTCCCTTATCACCTCAGTTGAAAGACCCCAATTCCACTCTAGTCAGTTCCAATAAAACCTTGTTTGCCAGTGGTCTGAAAAGGGCCTGGGGGAGAAAAAAAATCCTCAGCCTCTGGGACAAAACATCTGCCAAAAAATGCCTCTGGGGAAGGCTTCCCTGAGCTCCTAGAGTGAGGCAATTATAATTCTAGCCAGAGCCATGACAGCCCACAGGTTATGTAAACCCTCTTCTGCTCCATCCCACTTAGGCCCAACGAGATTCCTTATATAAGTAGGCCCAGCTGCCCTTTTTGTTCCTTTGGTTCATGTGTTGCTACTGTGCGCCGTTTATCTAATGTCATTGTTTGCTTGGGTGCTTTGCTGCTTTGTTTTTGTTAAATGAAGGCCTGAAGTTAACTGGAATTCCTTTAACACTCATATTCACTTAAAAGAAGCCACTTCTTTGCTGGACAGAAGTTAAAGCCGCTTGGAGACAGTCCCATCAAGAGTCCTCTTCCACAGCACTGCTTCCTTTTGAATGAATGGCTTTGCAGCAGTTGTTTGGGGTGTCGCTTGTTGTGTTGGGCCCTTCATTTTTTGGTTCCTTTGCTGCTACTTTTGATGCTTCCATTGTTGTTCATTTAGGAGGGGAGAAGTCAGCAAAAGCAGAGAAGCATTAATTACAGCCTTTTCACTGCTACTGTACAACCTTTCTGGAAGTGCTCGCAATCTTTTTTTATGGCAGAACCTATTAGTACACAGAGAGGGGCAGGTTTGCGCTGATACTTTAAAATGAAACGAGCATCATACTTTTAAGAATATGCTGCTGCCTGTACAAACCTCCACACTCTAATGGCTCAATCCAGCAGTCCTTACTCAGGCAAAACTCCCACTGATGACAATTCAAGGTGTGGGGGGCTCTGCCTGAGTAAGGACTGCAGGGTCAGGTCCCTAATCTGCATAATAATATAAATGATTTGGCGCAGTGTACAATTTTATAGATTCATTTTATAATATACTAGTCAGAAGTCATGGTGCATTAGATCTTAGAAGTGAAGAGCAGGAGGAATAGCTGTTTCTCAATTCCTGCCTTATCCCTCACTTTATTTTGTATTCTCTGTACTACTTGCGGTCCCAACATTGGAGGACAGGTATGGTATCTGACTAGTTATCACTCAGCTAATCACTGAAGGCTGTTTATATGCCAAATAGGGTAATACTCAGTTTTTACTAACTTCATGCTTCGCAGAACTCCAAATAAGGAACAGACATTTATATAGATGATGCCTCCAAAAAACTTGAAAATGATTAGGCTGCTGGTGCACTGATATCACTGCTGATCATGATGGCCAATACTGTGTCGTTTTCTTGTACTCCCCATCTCTCTGTATCTAGTTGCTGTCTCTTAGCTTTCATACTTAGACAGTAAGGTCTTTGTAGCAGGGTCTATCCTTTGTTTTGTGTTTGTACAGCACCTAACACAATGGGCCCCCGATCTCTGGCTGAGTCTCCTCGGCCCTACAGTATTACAAATAATGTTAATACAAACAGCCACCGTTCCCATTCGATAAAATAAAAATGTATGTAAGGGGTATAAACCCTCCTGCTTCAGGGCACAAGTTACCACTAACTGACAGGAGTTAGGAAGGAACTTCCTCTGTGCAGTTTATGCCATAATTGTGCATCATGGATATTCTCGCTTCTTTAAAACATCTGATACAGCGCACTGTTACAGACAAAATACTGTACTAGATGGACCACAGGTCTGATCCAGGATGACAGGTCCTACATTTCTGGGCTTAGTCCCTGTCTACAGCACAAATTGAACAATGTTAGTTAAGTTTAAATGGTCTCTGCCTTTCTTATTGGGTTTGGTGACGGCCAAGGCACTGGGTCTACACTAGAAAATTAGGTCAGTTTACATTTGTCAGGGGTGTGAAAAATCCACCCCCCTGAGCGGTTTAGGTAAACTGACCTAATCCCTGTGTACACAGTGGTAGGTCAATGGAAGAATTCTGTCTCAGGGAGGTGGATTACCTATGCCAATTGGAGAACCCCTCCCATCAGCATAGGTAGTGTCTGCACTGAAGAAATGCAATGGCGCAGTGTTTTAATTGTAGACAAGCTCTAAGAATCAACCTGGTTTTTTCATCAGCTACCAGGGCTGATAGCTGGAGGCTAAACTACAGGTTATCCTTATCAAAAACTATTTGAAATTGTATTCCACCCAATATGAATCAACGCCTCTCAGATCAAATCAAAGTCGGGGGATGGAAGGAAAATAAATACATTTTTAACCATGATTAGCTGTATTGACAGAACTGCTGAACAGAAAATGTAAAGCTCTCTTGAGAAAAGATTTGTGGGGAAGTAGTTGGGGTCTAGTGGTTAGATTGGGAGGCGGGCAAGGACTTGCACTGAGTATCATGGGTTCTACTCCTGGTTCTTCCACTGACTCCCTGAACAACTTGGGAAAGTCATAGAACTTCAGTTTCCTTATTTGTATCTTGGGTAGAACAATAGCTGTTTCAATGGGGTGCTTTGTAATTTGCCTAATTAATCATAGAATCATAGAAATGTAGGGCTGGAAGGAACGTAAATAGGTCATCAAGCCCAGCCCCCTGCGGGGAACCAGGACCAAGTAAACCTAGAGTCCTAGACTATCCCTGACAGGTGTTTGTCCAACCTATTCTTAAAAATCTCTAATGATGGGGATTCCAAAACCTCCCTTGGAAACCTATTCCAGAACTTAACTACCCTTAGAGTTAGAAAGTTTTTCCTAATATCTAACCTAAATCTCTCTTGCTGCAGATTAAGACCATTACGTCTTGTCCTACTAAAGCTTGTGCTTTGAAATGGTCAGTTTAAAGTTGCTGTTGAGGTGCTATGTATTTATCATGATGATGCTTTCTGCTGTGAGAAACTTTTGTTTTCTGTGCAGATTAGAAGCGATACATCCCAGATCCTGGATGAGACCATTCCGCTCATTAAAGCCAAGGTGGTAGAAATGAACAACATCTATGCCAAAGTTGATAAATTAGAGGTTTGTTACATTGAGATTTGCATTCTTGGGGCAGGGGGCGGGAATGTGCTTCTGAGGTTGCCCTTCCTCTGGAATTGTGCGGAGTGCTCACATATTTGCAACTAATTTTGTTCCGTCAGGCAGTATGTTTTTTGTTTGCTTGTTTGTTTTAAATCAGTGGCCTAAAATACAGCACTTATATAATAAGTGCTTGCGGGATTGGGGCCTTAAAGAATCATTTATTTTCTAATTCACCAACTCCTAGTATTAGATTTAAGGTATCCATAATGATCAGGTCTTTGTGACTTGTAGGGGGATTTATGCCATGGTGTTTACTGTTGGTTTTTTTTTTTTTTTTTTTTTAAAGGTCAGGTCTCATGTCCATAAGTTTCAGCTTGTTGATAATAGTCTTGTGTAATTTTGTAAAAGATATCTCTGTGCTTCCCTCTTCTGCAGCGTTTTAGTGTTTGGTGTATCCTGAATGAGGGAAGCCAGTACGATTCACTAAGATGATGTCCTCACCATATTTAGTAAGCAGTATATTAAAATTACAGTGTCAGCTCAGGGCAAGGTTGCCTCTGGGATGAATATAATTAAAACATGACAAGATAAATCACATAATGTTTAATATCACTTCTAAACTGACTTGGAGAAGTGGAAGAAGCTAAATGTTCATGGCATCAATTCCAGGTGGGCAGTTCACAAGCTTTGAGCTCAACCCCTGTACAAAGTAGCAAAATAACTCTCCCCGCCCCCACCCCTCACACGAGGTTTAGTGTTGAGGGCAGGAATGGCAAGTGATTTATTTGTATTTAAAGCATTGCATTTTCCAGAGCAAATTTCTTTGCCCTTTTATGCCACCTTTCATCCAAGGGCTCTGAAGTATTTTATATCCAGCTACAGAACTGTGAAGCTGGTAGGTAGTCCTATTTTACAGATGGGGAAACTGAGTCATGGAGCTTCAGGGCAAAATTTTCAAAAGTAAGAGTCTAACGCTAGGGTCCTAAGACAATTAGGTACCACCCTGGTTTTCAAAAGTGCTGAGCATCCCAACCTCAATAAGAGCTATTGGGTTCTCAACACTTTTGAAAATTAGGGAGGTGCCTGAATATTGACATAGGCACATTTTGAAAATCACACCCTAAGTTTATTTGGGCTTCTGTCTTAGCAAATCTTTGCTCTAGTGACATGCCTAAAATTATAAGCAAGTAAGTGGCAGAGCCCCTGACTCCTACCTCTCTTCTCTAACAGTGAGAGAGAACCCTCTTTCACCTACTATTTCTTTATCGATAGTTACTACTTCAGTGTTTAATTTGAATTGAAAATTATTTAAAAAACAAACTTGGATTACCACTTCTTATTTTTTGCCAAGGGCTACAATCTGAGATTTGTTTCTTGGCTAGCTGGGTCCTAGAAAACACTTTTCAAGCCAAATGGAGTATTTGATGCGGTTACTCTCAAGATGGACAGTAATTTTACACCCTGTTGATACCTGTGCTGCCTCTTATTTTATTTGATTCTACTGAGTAGGGATAAAAAAAATCTCCATTTCATCACATGAATTCAGGGTCATTCTGGCTCGTATTATAACCAGTACTAAAAAATTCTGCAGGCCAGGTTCTGTCCTCAGTGACACCTCTGCAACAACTTTGCCATCTGGGGTTTGCACAGGTGTAGCAGGACCACATTCTGTCCCTGGTAAATGGAACTGAATTGACAATTCTGTGGTTATACACAAGCAGGAAGTAAACTCCACTTTTTTCTCCTGTAGCTCTGCAAGGCTAACTAGAGTAAAAAAGTAGAAAAAAAATCACTTTTGCCAGCAAAGTGAGCAGATCCAACTCAAAATACACATAGGGTACTGATCTGTTGAATAAGAAGGTGTCATTTGTACAGGATTTATTTTCAGACTAGAGCTACTCTTCAGAGCCTTGATTCAGCTAAGTAGAAAGTGGGTTCTGTAGAAAGATAAAAAAAGAGAGTACCTGCTGTGAAGAGCTCACAATTAAGACAGTCCTATAAACTCTGCCTTGTAGCAATTTGTGTGTACGTGGGAGAGTATTACAGTGGAATTTGGGTTTTAGTGATCATTCTATTGTGATCATTTGGATATATGGATCAGTTTTTTTCCAAAAGCCAGTTTCAATGTGTGTCTGAAGCTTGTGCTGACCAGTGGGGGGGGCATTCAGCTGAAAGAATCATATGGGAAGTGATGTATTATTGTATTTGATGTTTACAAAAGTAGAAAAGAATTTCACACCTTTGAGTGTCACTGGGCTGCAGGTAAAAAAAAAAAATGTTATAGTTGATGGGAGCTGTTTTTATCCTGACTGCTCTGATTTGGCATTCTAGGATGTCTAGTAGGACTCATGCTGTCCTTGCTAGATGGAGACTCTGTTTCTCTGCTTGTGATTGATTTGGCGTTTCACTGTTCTATGGATCTGGATGGTAGTGATCATTCAGCTAGAACACTCCTGTGCCCAGCGCCTCTTACAACTGGATTCAACAAGAAATCAGAGGATGTCTTAGGCCAGAAGTTCAGAGACCTCCGTCTAGTCACTAAGACTAATAATAATTTTGCTTCTGCCGTTTTCTACCCACAACCAATTATAAGTGCAAATGAATTTAGTCTTCTGACCACCAGTTTGCAAGTGCAAACAAATAATGTAGTTTGGAGGTCTATGGTCAGATTTTCAGCCAGTATGCAAGTGCTCATCTAGTCTGTTTGCAAACAAGGAGCAAAATTGTGCATTTGAAAATTTTTGTGCATTGGAAAAATTGGCGCTAAATCATTTGCCCCTGTGAGTAATTACTCATCTTACTGGCTATAGGTGGAAAATTAGAGTCTGGGTTTGAAAATGCATCCCTATTGCTACTCCTATTAATAATAGTGCATTCTGACATCTGTCTGAAGCCATTGATTTGACTCTGGATCAGTAGCCTGGATAGTATTGAAAACCAATGTGCCGATGCTAGTAATTCTCATTAGATTTTTTTTCTGTCCCCTCCCACAGGCATTTGTTAAAATGGTTGGACGCCATGTCTCGTTTCTAGAAGAACAAGTGCTTCAAGCGGAGGGGAACCACAGCACTGTGTTTCATGCTGTTCGCAAACTACTTCAGTCTGCAGCTATACCTTCTTTTAAAAATGTGAGTGTTTGAGAGCTGTTTATAGCACTTGGGGAAAGTGTTGTCAGAAATACTCCACCCTCCTACCACCAGCATGGCCTAGACAGTCGGTTTGATATTTCCGGGGAGTGTTGTAAACATTACATTGGATAATTGATTGTAACTAACCAACACAACAGAAAAATTATTATTTCTTGTAGTGAAATTGAGTAGTTAAAGAAGTCCTTTTCTAAGCTGTTATGTGGTGTTGCTGAGGGTTAAATAGCTTTTGTGTTAAATCTGAGAGACGTACACATTTGGTGGATGGAGAATGGAACTATTCCCCTGTGTGTGT
This sequence comes from Malaclemys terrapin pileata, assembly GCF_027887155.1. Classification (NCBI taxonomy): domain Eukaryota; kingdom Metazoa; phylum Chordata; order Testudines; family Emydidae; genus Malaclemys; species Malaclemys terrapin. Next base: position 16,235,310 of record NC_071516.1, on the reverse strand, counting down.
ATGTGCACGCGCGCGCACACACACATATATATAGTTTGTAGAATTTGTACATCATCTTGGGATGAAAGATGCTCTATAAGCATCTTGTGTTGAAATTACATCCTCTCCATAGACTTGTCATCCTCTGTGAACCAGCACTAGAGGGGGATGAGGCACATGCTCTTTGCCAGTGGGTTTCAGTAATATTTACTGACAACAGAGGAATGTTGAGACTCAGAAAGCTGGATTTCCTTTCCAGGCACCCTCTTCTCTCCTCCCCTCCAAACCTGTCTCTGTGCCAGTGCTGTCTTGCTCCTCTCTTTTCCTCTTCCCCCTCCAGCTCCTCATCCCAGTCTCCTCCCCTAGCTGGTCCCAGTCCCCCACCCCCCCGACTCTAGCTCCCAGTTTCCTTCCCCTGCTAGTTCCAGTCACCATCTCCATCCTCTTTGGCTCCTCATTTGAGCTGTCCTCCCACGCCCTGCACGCTTGCAGTCCCTCCCTGTCCCAGTTCCCTCCCTCCAGCACCCAGTCTCCTTGTCAGCCTGTCCCAGTATTCCCTGCCCTCCCAGGCTTCCTCCATCAGACTGCTTGTCCTAATCTGCTCCATCTACCTTGCCTCCTGGTCCAGTTTCTGTCCCCAGCAGAAAGGCTGCTTCCTCCTCCTCCTCCATGCTGCCTGTGTGTCAGACAGGGCAGCACTGAGAGCACAAGAGGGACAATCTGCCTGCTTTCAGTTTCTGGGATCAGTGCCACAGCAGCCCCTGCACCTGCAGTTACAGGGAAAGTCCTGCTTAGCCTCTGCCACACTGGGATGGAGCATGCCCAATCACGCTGTGGGAATGGCATGTACACAGTCTGGTCAGTACATAGGAGCTCTCAGGGGACAGAGCATGCCAAACTCTAATGAGTCTCTGCTGAGCATGCGTGAACTGTGATTGTTCAGAGGATTATAACTTGATCAGAGTCTCACCGGAACATCCCTGACACCAGCACAACCCCCTGGCCAAATTTCAAATCCCTCCTCCAAAGCATGGAGGCACAAGAGCTTCTCAATGGTTCTAATAATTTTTTTCACATGGGCAAAGCAACCTCTTTTGCTCTGATTTCATTTGATGAAATGGACGAACCATTTTTGCTATTATTTAAAAAAAAAAAAATTCAGCCTGATGCAGATAAACAGCTTGGAAAATTTCAGTCCGAATGGTTAAAATTTGGTAAGTTATAAGCAACTGGCAACAGGTTCTTATAATGGGAAGTGTTGAGCAACCTTAACTATAGGTTCCACCTATAATAATGATATTCATGGTAGGGAAACATGAACATTCAGCAAAATACACATAGCAGGGAAAACATTGAGGTTCTCTCTTTCTGCATCCAGAAGTCAAACTGGGCTGGGTCATGGCGAACTTGTTCTTTTATCTGGGCACTTTTTAAAAACATGAAAGCATACTCTAAATGAAAAGTCTCTCTCTCTCGTGGTTGCAAAGAAGACTTTCAAACTATGAAGTGAGAGTAACTGATGTAGTGATACCTGCTTGAGTTTGCAGACAGCTTGGAACAAGAGGTTTGAGAACCATTTGGTTTATTTCAATGGGTTGTCTGTATAAAATAAATCACTTTGATTGAAGCATGCAGGAAAGGATAGGTACTGTCTTACTATGAAGATGAGCTGTCAGTAGAGTCTCATTTTGGTGTCTCAAGTGGGAATTTCAGAGAGTACCACTTTTTTTTCCACTTTGACCCTTGTCTGAAACCCAAGGCTCCAAACTGCCATTTCCTTCTTCCTGACCTTTAGCAGCTCCCCGTATCACTGCCACCTTCCGATGGTTCATCACTCCCTCTCATCCATTCTGGAAGATCCCATTCAGTGACCCAGCAAATTTGGCAGTTCTCTGTGCTGGGGGGCCTGTTGCCACTGAATGACAAATGTGCGTGATCTGGGATTACCACCTCCCCTTTGTCCCCCCACACCCACACTGAGTGAGACTTGAATCTTACAGCAGCCAAGGCGCAACAGGGGAGCAACATGAGTGGCTGAATCTTGTGATGAGACCTTCAAGGATAGAGAAGGTGGGATCCTGCAACGTGGGTGGGTGTCACAGGCAGGTTTAACGTGTTTGTCTGGTTCTGAAATGGCAGGCTGCCCAGATTTACTCTGACCCATGAAGAAAAAGAGAGGGGTTGCGCTGACGAAATTTCTCTAAAATAAAATCAGGCTTTTCCTCTTTCTCTGGGCTGGAATAGATGGTGCATTCCACCTATTGTTTCCCTGCTTTTAAATTAAATATACACATTGTAAAGTGCAAGGAAAATCTCATTCTCGCTCTTTGCTACTATATCCCAAGGTGCAGCAGCAGTAACAGAGTTTTGGTTCCTCTATGCATACTGTTAGTTTAGGCTCTCCCCTTCAGGACTGGTACCATTCGCTGCATGGCAACTTGTTAAATTGTTGGTCTGTGATTCTGCGTTTTGGGCATTGAATGGTTAGTTCCATAGCTGTCTATTCAGGGCCTTGTTGAGAAAAGTGTAAAATCTGTGGAAGAAATGGGCACTGATACAGTTCTGTCCTCATGTTAGGATCATGTAAGGGGTTGTTGGAGAGGAAGGGCAGCATGGCTAGGCAGGAAATGGGTGGAGACTTGCTGATTTATTCTGCCCCTCCCCCCCCCAACAGAAATGTGAGAGAACTTCTTAATTTCATGCATGTTATTGTCAGCACTTTGCAATGTAACTTGCACTGCAGGGACTTGCCTGGGGTGTTGCTAGTAACTGTGGTAGAACAGAGCTTCTGTATAGGTAGTGGGGGGAGTGGGAGATAGAGATTCCTCTCCCTTTTTATAGGGATTTTATAGTTCCCATTACCATATTATTTGAGCCCTTCACAAATATTAATGAATTTATCCTCTCAGCATCACTGTTGAATAGAGAGGTCTCACTTTCCCTATTTCGTAGGGTAGGAACTGATGCATAGAGAGGTTAAGTAACTTCCCAAGAATACACTGGCACAGCTGGAAATTGAACCCAGATCTTTGGAGTTCCAGTCTAGTGCCTTAAGCATGAGATTATCCTTCTTCTCCAGGAACAGGGACCTGTGTCTGGGTTGGAGCAGGAGGATGAGAGTAACAGCTGGGAGATGAGAATTTGTACCTGAGTTCTTTATAGGTGGGAAGAATGGGCAATCTGAGTTCTTGCCTGTATGGCGTGTAAGAACTCTGCAAGTGTGTCGCTCTGGCCTCGCTGAACTGTTAAGCATCTCTATTGCCCTAAGCTGAAAAGCTCTACAAGGACAGAGCTCTGGTCATAGAGTTAGGAGCAGTAGATGTTTGACTGAAAACTAGTTTTTGTTACTGTTTTACAGGATTTATTATAAACCTTCCCTCTAAGCAGGATGAATATAGAAGCTGCTTCTTTATTTTTGCTTCATGAACCTTCAGAAAAAACAACCTGACGCAATTTGTTTGTGACCCTAAGTATTTGTATGGAGTATTGGAGTCCTATATGTGCAGGTTCTTCTGAGTGGATAGTAGCTCCAATGGCTGTGTCAAAAATGGAGTTAAAGTTGCTCCATTTTCTTTTCCTCTTTTACCGTGTTCTCTGGGTGTATATTATAATTAATGGAGATATCCCATCTCCTAGAACTGGAAGGGACCTTGAAAGGTCATCGAGTCCAGCCCCCTGCCTTCACTAGCAGGACCAAGTACTGATTTTGCCCCAGATCCCTAAATGGCCCCCTCAAGGACTGAACTCAAAACCCCGGGTTTAGCAGGCCAATGCTCAAACCACTGAGCTATCCCTCCCCCCTATGTGCAATCTCTCTCTCTCTCCCACAGTGTAGGAAATAGTTTTACTAGTGATTTCAGAACGTGTTAGAACACTTCCAAAATTTGCGGCACTCTTATTTGAGCAGTACTCTTAGTTCTTTGTGTTTCCCATTCCTTCTTCTTTCCTGCTTCTTTAAACTGTCCTTTACGTATAATTTTCAATAGTTCTCCATTTAGCAATTTATAGAACATATCTTGCAGGCAACCGTGTAAATGATTTTACACCAATTATAAATATACATTGCTGTACAAAATTGACAGATTACAAAATATAATGTCACACTGAAAGAGCTCACTCGGAAATTACAGAGCAAAAGAAATGCCTTCTCCTGTGAAGTCCATATACTCTGCAGAAGAAAAGCAGAGTTTGGGCTCTGTAAGGGAGAAGCTGGCTGGTTTTTGATACATTTCATACCTTTTATCCAAAGATTTAACCTGTGCCCTGGGATGAATGGGTCTCTTCCACCATCCAGAGGAGACAGAAGAATTGTATTTTAGAAAATATCAGAGTTCTGGTTATAAAGAATCAATACCATCTGTTTCTTTCAGTGGATCAAAACCCTGTATTGCCAACTCTCACACTTTTATCAAGGATCTCGTGGTATTTGATGTCTTTCTAAAAGCTCTTGCTTCTGAATTCATTTGATTATGTGAGAATTACTTTTTTTTTTTTAAATGAAAGCTGTAAGTTTTGAGACTTTTTATGGTTGTAGAGAAAAGTTTGAAATTGTTACCCTAAAGGCCCCCAAACCTCAGTAGGCAAATATAAAGAAGCCCAACACTTACTATTTTTTAAAATCTCAGGTTTTTAAGCCAATATTATTCTGGGGGGCCTGACTCATTATTTTTGAATGTTTAGGGTTGGCAATACTGAAAACCCTCTCCAGCGTGTGATTTCATTAGTATCTGGCCTGCCAGAGCAATACTGTGGGAATTCAGAACCACACTAAAGCCGCTAGAGCTTTGATACAAAATATATTCCTTCTCTCACAACCAAAACCACATTTAGCATGTGGAAACAAGGATAGAAGCGGTTTTGAAAATATATTGAAGGAAAGTAAAAGCTATTGGCTAAATATTTGCATTTGATGCAATTCCTTTATCACTCACACTTTAGAAAACCAAAACACACCTTTTTAAAGGGAAACTTCCGTTCAGATTCAGCTTAATTGTAAAACAATTAAGAACATAAGAATACCTTCTGGATCAGACCAGTGGTCCATCTAGCCCAGTGTCCTGTCTTCTGGCAGTGGCCAATGCCAGATGCTTCAGAGGGAATGAACAAAACACAGTAGTTTATTGAGTGATCCATTCTCTTCCATCCATGCCCAGCTTCTAGCAATCAGAAGGTTAGGGATACCCAGAGCATGGGGTGCATCCCTGACCATCTTGGCTAATAGCCATTGATGGACCTACTCTCCATGAATTTAGCTAATTCTTTTTTGAACCCAGTTATACTTTTGGCCTTTACAACATCCCCTGTTGTCTATAAGATTTAAAACCAATAGAAATGTTTCCATGACTTTTTATTAAATTCCATGGAAACAGTTGCTTTTTAAAAAACAGTAAATGCTCTCTTGTGTCCAAATATTGCAGCATTGGGAATCTGAAAGTGAAACCAACTATATATTTTTTAAAAGCTAAATGAATTTGATGAATGTACATAGTCAAAGCTGAGACAAATGCAGAAAAGGAAAAAAGCATAAAATATTAGAAAGTAAATTGGATTTTAAAAATTCTTTCAATAGAATTGTGTGTTTTGTTAAGACCTATTCAACTCCAGTGTCTAACATTTTAGGTAAATAAAGCTCTTGTTAAAGATCTGAGGCCGCCAGCCCTTTAGGCTGCAAGAGCTCTCCATTAACATCCCAGAGGTCCTCCGTTAAAACTTGGGAAGATTGGAGTTGACATTCATGATATTTCTAAAGTTTAAAAAATAAATTAAAAACTCCTTTCAGGATTTTATTATCCATCATAAAGAAGCAAAACAGGCACAAGCTCATTTAAAAACAATCCTTTACAAGTCATCTTTCATAATATACAGTTATGTTAATGACATTGTAAGCAAACATGTTTATCTGATTTTAGTTGATAGTGTCCCTTTAAAATATACAGAGAGGAACATTCCCATTTTTCCTTGCTTTCTTCTCACTTACTCATAACTCCATGCCTACAGCATCATTAGTATTTAGCTTTGCATTGCACTTCCAAGCAGTGAGTGCAGGTCCCTTGCAGAAATTAATGCTCTTTCATTTTCTTTGTAATAACAGCTTTCAAGTTAATATTAGAGATATATTTATGCCAGTTGTCAGGAGCATGATAATTATTGACGATGCTTTCCTTCTATGAATTATCAGAATTTCTCATTAGACTGAGTAGAATAAAATAGGCAGTTTCCTTTCCATTAGAATTGTAATGTTATCTCTAGAGCAGGAGCTGATTAACTTAGTCTTCATTCATCTGCTTCAACTGATGGGCTAACCAACTTTTTTCTGATGCGTAAGGGAGAGAATGATTTTCTAAATGCCATTGTTGGAAAAGTGGCTCGGGGATTGAGAATGGGAGATGACGCTTACTTTGTGCTACAGCATCAGATCAAGCTCAGCCCACCTTGCTAGTGCTTACGAGTCATTGCCACTGCAATGATTTAAGTGTCTAAGATAGAGATCCCAGGGGTACAATTCTTTTTGTGGTTGCCTGTGTGAAATGGGTTGGTGGGCTCAGTCCAGATTCTGGCTGGCAAGTATCCACAAAGGTAGTTACCAGTGGCAGTAATATGCTTCTTTGAACAGAAAGGTCACTGCTCAAATGGATCAGGAGATTGAGCTCTTCTGTCTGTCTAGGAGAGCTTTTTCCCCATGTCAGGACTGAGGTTCTGATTGATTTCCTGGGGAATTAATATTAACAAAAACAAGGTTATAAACTGCCGGAATAAGAAGTCCTTCCCCTATCAGTTGCTCACATTTCACTTCCGTGGTACTTGTCATGTCATAATCTTTGTAGATCTCCTTTAAAATGTAATTGGATGGTGTGCGTTTAATATATGTCAGGATCGCATTTTCCAATGTCCTTTCCCCTTCATACGAGACTCACAGGAGGCACGGTCTAAGTTAAGACTGGGAGTCGAGAGACTTGTGTTCTACCTCTGCTTTTGCCACTGACTCTCTGGGTATCCTGGGGCAAGACACTTCACTTCTTGTGCCCTAGTTTAATTTCTGAAGACAATGTTCCTGATCTCCTGGGAGATCCTTGCATGGAAGGGGCTAAGTATTGATGAATCTTTTTCCTTCATTTGTATTACATAGCATAGGGGAAAGGGGCACAGAGAGAGCAAGTAAGGCCAAGATTTTCTAAACTAGGACCCTAAAGTTAAGCTCCGATGTCCATATTTAGGCACCTGCCTGACTTTCAATAATGCTAAGCACCCATCAGCTCTTACTGAACCTACTGGATGTGTTGGGTGCTCAGGACTTTTGGAAAGCAGACAGGTGCCTAAATATGGATTTAGAAATTTAGCTTGAGGCTCCTAGTTTTGAAAATCTTAACCTAAAGGCCCGGACAGTTACTGTAGCAAAATGCAGGCACTAAAATATAATGAAGAAATAAACACTGGTAGGAAAATTCTTATCTAGGTGAATGCTGTCCTGGTTAGCACCCTGCTCTGCTCTGCATTTGTGTATTACCCAAGAAAGTCTTGAACTTCTGGCTACATATATAGCTTTTATGAGACTGATTAAAACAACCAAATAAGTAAGATCTGTGCCAGAAGGTGGAAACCCCACCTCTGTACTTATTGAGTTCTGGAGGTGCTCTGTGTCAGTTAATCTATTGGTGTTTATTGTTGAGCTTTAAATAGGCTTCACAGTGAGTGGTTTACCAGGCTTTGATGATAATTTTTTGTGGGCTTATAAATTCCACTTAGAACATTGCTCTGTGCAGAATTAAAGTGAATTAGCTGCTGCTGCAGAGAAGAGACATAGCTGGTTCCAGGGAAAGTAAGGTGGGTATTCCCCCTTGCCTTGGGTTCCTATTGGCTGCTGCTGTGAGAAATGCAGCAAGCAGTGGCTACTGCTGCACTATTTACTAAGCATCTGCATGTTATACATTTCAGCTGTGCACATGCGTGCCTTCTGGGGGGAACAGAAGGTGGTGCCTTGAACTGGATCTGATTCCTCTTCTCCTCGCAGTTACGTTTCCTCTCTTCATCTGGGGATCTACTCTCTATTTCCATTGTTAAATAGGCTAGATACTCTCTGCATTCTAAAACTACATGTATAAAATACTCACTTAGCTCTTGCTTCTGTAATGGTTGAGTCTCCGACTCATGAAACCTGTTCTGCCCTACTTACTTAAAAAAACCCAAACAAAACCGAACTGCTGTGTCTTCAATTTGAGTTCCCTCAGGGCAGAGAGCAGCATATTGAGAAGAGGTGCCGTTAAGTTAGGCTATGGCTACACTACAGATCTTGCAGCGGCACAGCTGCACCACAGTAGCGCTGCTAGAGAGAGCTCTTCTGTTGACTTCATTATGCCAACCCCAGCAAGTGGTGATAGCCATGTCGTTGGGAGAAGCTCTCCTGCTGACGAAGCAGTGTCCACACCGGTGCTTAGGCTGGTGCAACTTATTTTGCTTAGGGAGTGATTTATTCACTTCCCCTGAGCAGCATAATTTATACTGTACTGACATCAGCTAGAGTGTGTACATATTTATTACCTGTAGTAGTAATCAACAGAATCCCATTTTAGTTATTCCCAGAAATAATTATGAGTATTTTTGCTGTACTAGAAATGGGATGTATATATCCACTATTTCTAGGTCTCTTGGGTTATTTCATTTTCCTTTATTAATTTCCACTCTTTTCCCTGAAGCCAGTTGCCTCCTGATCAAGTCTTGTTGACATGCAGAAACGTGCTGCAAATAGCACCTGAGATTTTTCACCCCAACATATTGTGTTATTGTTTACTGAGAGAACTTTCTTGCTAGTGGTGAACTTGTACGGAAACTTTGCTTTACCATATTTCTGTAGGTTTTCTTCTTCTCAGCATGGAATATTCTACCAGTTCCTGTTCATTATAAACTCCATTATAAAATGTGAGTTATACAAAGGCATAATTTTAAGCGTGCCCAATTGATGTGTTTGCATAACTCTGAATGGGCACAAAATTTTCCCTTTTGAACTGATTCTATGTCTTCTGATATTTCTAGATTATTATTATTATTATTATTATTAATTTTATTTTATTAATATTCTAGGGCCTAAAGGCCCCAACCAAGATAGCGGCCCTATTTTGTTAGGCACTGTATTTATTAACCCATAGTAAGGGATAGTCCTGGTCCCAAAGAGCATACAATATAAATAGACCAGAGAGACAGAAGATGAGAGAAGGGAAATGTTGTTATCCATCATGCAGATGAGGAATTGAGGCACAGAAAGATTAAGAGATTTGCCCCAGGTCACAAAAAAATCTATGGCAAAACCTGGGATTAAACTTGTATGTCCTAAATCTCAGTCTAGTACGTTAGCTTCAAGATTCTCCTTTCATGAGGCTTGTCTGCCTGGCCCAATATATTGCCCTTTTCATCTGAGGATCTCTTACATTTTACAAACAATGAACAAGCTAAATACAGGAGCTTAGTGAAATAGGTGAATGTTCTACCCATTTTATAAATGAACTGAGATTAAGCCCTAGAAAACACTGAGTTAGTAGCAAAGCTGAGAATAAAATTGGGGATCCTAACTCTCAATATTCCATTTACAATAATTTCTATATTCAGACTTGGCATGATGCATTGAAGTAATGTTGAAATGGAACATCTGGTTTTATGTGACACTATCCTAAAGGCGTAGTTTGATTTCTGTATTTGGGGGGACAGCTCCAGTCAGGCCAATGGGGCCACGTGTGGGATTGGGGGTGGAGGGTAAATTCCGCCCCTGCCTCAGACTTGCAGTTTGGGTGGGCAATGCCCACCTGCCCCGTCCAAATTACACCCATGCCTATATCATTCTAAAGTGATGTGCAAACAGAAGTGACTTCCTTTGTAAATCAATTTATTTTCCCTGGCCACTTACTGGAAGTGTGGTTTTTGTTTTATAAGGAAGAATCATATATGAGGGAAACCTGAGAAAATAAGACTCTTATCCTCCATAAACACTTTCAAATGAAAGTAACTTTAAGCATGGGTATAGCTGGGACAGTGAAGTTACTCAGAAGGTCCTATTATTTGCAGGATCAGGCCCAAAATTTGAGCTCTCACAGTAGTAATTAATTTGGATATTTTTATAATTAAATATCATGAACATAAGACATAGCGTATAAGTCAGAGGGCATAGCTGTAATTAAGTACTGTACAAATCATGTGTAGCCTGGTCCCCATAAAGAATGTAACTGAGATCCATTTTTAATGCAGGGTGATTACCGTTTTATGTTTGCTAATAATGTTACCCTCCAAAATGACTATTGGATTTATAAAGCATACGCTCTCAAAAACGGGCATACCACAAGACCAGAAAGACAAACAATGATAGGATATAACAAAACACAGATAACGCAGAGGTCAGCCACCTCCAGAGTTTCTTGTACTTTAGCTAAGGAGGGCAGCTATGCCAATAGAAGGATAATATAATCTCAACGCAGGTACGTTCTGGAGTATGTGGATTCTTTAGCTTTGCTCCTAGTAAAGCTGGGCTCTTACTTTACTCCTGTGGCATGGTCTGGTTTATGGAGTTTTACAACCTTCCTGTTTCCCCTCCCCCTACCTCACACACGTCCAATTAACTCCCCACACCCTATTTCCTCCATTTCCCAGTGGCTTAGCGCTACCACTTAGACATTCTGACTTTTCTTAGGCACACACCCCCTTCTAAAGGCATTTTGTCAGTTTATTTCTGATTTCACTGGCTCTCAGTGGGAGGCTCTGGTGTAGACAGAGACACTGCTTTTCAGGTCCAGTCATCTCCTCTGTTGCTGAATTACTTGAATAATTGCTCCTGGTTTTCTGTATTTATTCATGCCTCAATCACTTTTAATTTTTGTTCAGGACCCAGATTTGGAAAATGGTTGTGTTCTTGTTTGTGAATGTTATATATATAAAATGACAAAGATACAGATGTGCATAGGAAGATAAGTAAATAAATGGGAAATCCATTTAAAAATGTGATTTTACAATATTGTGGTGTCTGCCTTCTGAAGTAGAGTATCAGTGGTGGTGAAACTTTCCTGAAGAAGTTGTTAAAAAAAAAAAAAAAACAGCCCTCCCCCCATTCAATACACACTATTTGAATGCTGTTCTTTATAGTTATTGTTATGTGTTTGTTGCCGTTTAGATCATAACTGTGGCTTTTCACCTTGTGTTCCATAGTGATTGTTTCTTTGAGTCAGTTTGCCTGGTAAAGGCTATAGCAGGGTGCGTGCCAAAGGCGATACGCGAGCTGATTTTCAGTGGCACTCAGACTGCCCGGGTCCTGGCCACCAGTCCGGGGGGCTCTGCATTTTAATTTAATTTTAAATGAAGCTTCTTAAACATTTTAAAAACCTTATTTACTTTACATACAACAATAGTTTAGTTATGTATTATAGACTTATAGAAAGAGACCGTCTAACAACGTTAAAATGTATTATATTACTGGCACGTGAAACTTTAAATTAGAGTGAATAAATGAAGACTCGGCACACCACTGGTTGCCGACCCCTGGGCTATAGCCTTGTTAAGAATGAAACATGAAATGACTCTAAAAGCAAAGAAAGATTATAGGCAACTGAATGGTTTAGTTTACCTTATAACCTGGGCCAAAATCATCCCTGTTGTAACTCCTTTAATATCAGGAGTTATACCTGCGATTGTACTTCTGAAAATAGGACTTTTCTTTTTGTAATACGAAATGTGTCCTGATTGGCTTTTCTCATTTCTCCTAGAATCAAAATTGTCCCCTGCTGAACAATCAATTTGCATAGTAAATTTTCAAAATTATGAAAGGGGTAACAAAATCAATTAGACTTCTCCCCCCCCCCCCCCACCCCATACTGGCAAAGGGGTTCAGAAAACTCTGCCAGTCTAAAAATTAGGAAGAGGGCAATAAAGAGGGGACTAATATAAGATGACTTCTCTCAAGATCATAAACATCTGGAATCCACCAACAGTGAGGGTGATAGAAATGATGGAAACTCTAAATGAGTTCAAGGGACACCTAAATTTTATTTGTGGAGAAGAAAGGTTATTGAGTGATCTGGTGTAGAAATAGGAAACCTCTTCTACTTCCAAAAATGTCTTTGCACTCTAGCAATTGTAGCGTGAATAACATTCAGAAATTGTCCTCTTCTCTTTTTAGTCATTAGCATAGTCTGGCTTTTGCTGCCTTATTTTGGTGAGTACTATTTTGTTTTGTTTGCAAGATGTTATTTTGATTAACTTTTCCAGTAGTTCAGAGTAAGATCACAGATAAATGACATTTTATCAACATCTCATTTTGTGGTGGATAATATTTGAAATGATCATGTTTATGGAACACCATATAAATTAAGTTACTTTGCAGTCTTATGGAGACCTGTAGGGTCCTGAGGACTGGTAATGGGATATAGAGTTTTTCAGCCATAGGTCACGGGTTCAAATTCCCTGCAGTGACTTTGTCACTACTGTCACAGTTTCAAGATAATGGCATCTGTATTTCCTCCTCCTTGGTCCCTTGAGGGCACCCACTTAAAGGTTTCTGTCTCCCAGCCATCACCTCTGCTGAGTGGAGATCCCCATCTCATGCCTTTGTGACTGGGGGTTTTAAGGCTTTACAGCTCCCTGAGCTATACCGTGATATCCCCAGCAAGCCAGTCTGCCTAAAAGGTCAGTGCCTGTGCTTTGCTCTCTCACCAAAAGCTATGACCAGCGTATTACCAGCAGTTACAATTTACCACACTGCTCTTTCTAAGCAAGCACATTTTTTCTGACCGTATAAAGCATTAACACAGACAAGGCGTATAAAAACAAAAGAACCTACATGCATGCTAAAAAGCTTACCACCGGTTTCCCTCAACTCCAACAGTCTTTCAAACCCCACAGTTGGGTTTTCCTTGTGGTTACAAGCCCATATCAGTCTTTTAGATCAGGAACCAGAATGAAGGCCCCGAGTCAGTTTAAGCTTGGGCTATTTATCCCAAAATCCCTTCTCCATCTGTTGGTCTCCGAAGAATCTGTTCTGAACCAAAACATATAAGCCTCCCCAGGAAGTGTTACCTCTCTGGAAGTGCTATAACCTGAGTGATTTGCCTTAATCATTCCCTTTTATTTTCAGAGTGCATATAATCCCAGCCCACAATGATACATAAACCATTCATACTCTTAATACAATATGGTCTCCCATAGATTTTGCAGGAAGCTGCCTTGTCTGTCACAATTACCAAGCAGGGGAGTGTGTGGGACGTAAGCACTGACATATCAGCTGTTCCGTGGCATGCAGGAGGCGCTGGGAGGGAAGGGGAGGAGCAGGCCCGGGGTGAAACTGGGCAGGAAGAGGCAGGGTGGAGTGGGGGTGAGAAGAGGCGGGGCAGGGGTGGGGGCGCGGCTGGGTTGAGCACCACCGGGACCCCAGAGGAAGTCCCCTGGTGTGGGAGCCAGGGTTGGTGTCCAGTGGTCATTCGGTGATTTGCATGAAAGGAGCTTGGTGGGTCATGATCCAACTTCCAGTGGATGAGCATCCACATCACAGAAACCACCACCATATATTGTGCTAGTTGTCCTCCTCGTTGGCAGCCAGTTACAGCAGAGAGGCACGTTTTAGAGGTGGTCTCTTCAGGTCAGGGTTATGGCCCATTGATAAGGGGAAGTTTACCCTGCTGCTGCTCATAATGCACCTGGTCTATTGATAGAAAACTTCAGATTCCGGAACTATCAGTCCAGAACTTTTATGAGCCACTCTTTAATATACACAGATTTTAGAAGGAATCAGAGTGTTTCGAAGGATTTTGTTGCTGGTAAGACATTATGAGAATCTCTCCTTGTGGCAGTTAACTTTAGGAATGTTTACTCCTTGATGAGCTCTGCATCTGATCTATCATTTTTCTATAGCGTCCATCACTGTGGCACCTAACTGCCTAAGTGTTTTAGAGGGAGATCAGCCTTGCAGAGTATTGATGATACTACACTCCATTCAGGTTTTGAAGTCCACGTAAAGTATGTTAAGCGTCAAAGGACATTTTTTGTTGAGATTAAAACAAGATTCACTCTTACCCTAATACTTTCCATGTCCTTGCCCATGCTACAGAGAGCAAGCACCTTGATGTATCATAGGGATAAGAAGTTTGACTGATATATTTCCTTAAAAAACAGAAAAGTTTCCCATTGTAGGAGTTGAAAAATTATTTAAAGTCTCCAGGCACCCAGAGAGGAGGAATGTTGTGTCTGCTGGAATCTGCTCTTGGCTGGGGATTATGGCCATTTTCTGTGGTCTGCAAGCAGTTCTGCCTATGATGTAATGTTGTTGCAGGAAAGGTGTTTGCTCTGCTTCAGCCTGTAGGAGTCGTAATGCCTAGCAATTCTCTCCCCCGCCTCCAACGCGCGCACATACACACACACTGTCTCTCCCAGAAAGTTGCCCTTCCCCCACCCCTTTTCACAGTGCTTCTCCCTGAGGCAAATTTCTTGCTGTCTGGAGTATCAAGCATGCACGGGTGCTTTCCTTTTTCTTTCTCCTTTTTTGAATTCTCCTGTGTAGTTATTATAAAGCAGCAATAGCTGAAAAGACAGTTTCACCCTGGTTCTTTTCTCCAGTTGTGTGTGTGTGTAACTGCGTGTATGTGTAAAATAAATAAATAGATGAGAGGCCAAGTTTGTGTTTTTTTAAGTGCCTTTCCTCAACATTCATCATTTTTTCTTGTGGTAAAGATACAACATAAGCAGAGGGCAAATATTAACACACAATACAGTGCCTGCTAGAAGTGATTTAACAATGCTCTAGGTTTCTGTGCCTTTCAGTTAGTTAAGTCATGTTTACAAGTTAATGAATTTGTTCCACTTGAAATATTTGATGGTATGTACTGAGGTTCAGCGGTAAAGGGAGCCTTTAGGAGTAATCGAGGAACGTTGTGTGTTTCTAGGCACTGTGGTTATGGGTGATCTATTTTTTTTCTCTGTTCAATTTTAGCATTTTCCCTATGGTGCCTAAAAGAGAATCAGAATGAGCAGTATTATTAGGTAATAATACACGGCTTTTCTTTAACTTCAGTGATGCTGCTATGAACCTGGAAGTGATACCATGCATCATTGCAACCCCATCCTATGCTATAGAGTTTGCTCTTGTATTTGTATTGGATGTCCATAAGCCTTAGGCGAGGATTTGAAGAACAAATGCAATTTGGGGTAGCAAATTGGGCAACATACTGTGTTTTTGAGTAGCCTGTTTTCTTGTTTTGGAACTATGAATGCAAAATATTAAATAGGATGTCTCATATATAAGTTAGCTTGCATTTTGCAGCAAAGGTGCTTGGAAGGGCATGATATAACTCAATATATTCCAGACCCCATGTAAGGTTTCTTGCTAACATGCTACCTGTTATGTACTTAGCACAAAAATCTAAGCCTTCTTCTGCAGTTGTACTCACGTTGGGAAACAAAAATATCTGTTTAGATCTAGAAGCTGAGGGTCTTGTATTGTAGAAAGAGTACTGGTTGCAAGCTATGGTGCAAACCTTGTGCGATTAATATTTTACTGGAATTCTCCAGTCATGCAGTAACCATGTAAATGTGTTTGCACTTGGAATATGCAAGGTAGGTGTAGTTGTGTCAGTCCCAGGATATTAGAGAGACCTGAAGAAGAGTTTTGTGTGGCTCGAAAGCTTGTCTCTCTCACCCACAGAAGTTGGTCCAGTAAAAGATATTACCTCACCTACCTTGTCTCCACTTGGAATATGCAGTCTATCAAAACTCCTGAAGCTGCAATCGCAGACAGTCTTCCTAAACAGTCCATTGACTGGCAACCTGTAAGCCTCACTGCATTTAAAGAGTTAATGCCATTCACTATTATTTGACCACTTGAGACCAAAAAAAAAGTTTTTAAAAGGATTTAATTGATGGCTCTGGCACAAGCCCTTGTCTTTTCGTAGGGCTTTTTTAAAAAAATGCATTGCTTGGTTTAATAATACCTTTATTCAATAAGAAGTGAAAATGCACAGAATCTGTTTCCCATTTGAAGAGGTACAGTACCTAGCTCAGGGGTTCTCAGACTGGGGGTCGGGACCCCTCAGGAGATCACAAGGTTATTACATGGGGGGGTCGTGAGCTATCAACCTCCACTCCAAACCCCGCTTTGCCTCCAGCATTTATAATGGTGTTAAATATATAAACAAGTGTTTTTAATTCATAAGGGGTGGGGTTCGCACTCAGAGGCTTGCTATGTGAAAGGGGTCACCAGTAAAAAAGTTTGAGAACCACTGATAGCTCATCATTGACTTTACACAGGATGCCATACCAGGCAAAGCTAAGTTGCTTAAGATGTGCCTGTGTATATCTTTCATAATTTAAATTTGACAACAATTTAACATATCCTTAAGTAAGGCTTCCCTTAGCAGAAACAAACAGTGAATAATTAAGCAATAAGGCAGGCCAGTGTGAGTGCATTTCTGCATGACAATAGTAAGCTTGCATAGCGTTAGGGTTTGAGGTCAAATGACTTCAACTACCTGAGAAGCGCTATAATTAATCTGCAGTATGTTTCCTGGAGTGTCACGGATACTCTTATTACCTGGAATTTATATGCAGAAATTAGACTAGTTAACCCGTATTTTATCAGCATTATGGATGTCTTATATCATTGGGAGCAAATCAGAAAGCACCCTCTAGGGCAGAGTTTTAAAAGCCATTTCATAATATATTTATATTCAGTGCATATACACTTTTTTTTTTTTTAACATTAATTTTGCCGCAGAGTCCAAGTGTCAATGTGGTTTGAAAATGCATGAAAAATAATTTATTCGCTCTTGGTTTTTAATTCAATTGTGCACCTAAATGCTCTAGGAAGCATAGCTGGTACACTTGGGGAAAAAAGTTATTGTGTAGTGATTGTATTTCTGCAATAGCAGTATTGCTGCAAGCTCATCTTTGGGGGTGGTTAATCCTTCTTCGCCACATTGCTTCTGTTCAGATGCACCCTAACCTGCAAATATTTCTAAAGCTGCTTCTGAAACAGTCTGGTTTGCCAACAACAAAAATACCAAGATAGTCTCCAGAAAAAAAGAGAGAGAGCGTGTGTGTGTGTGTGTGTGTGTGTGTGTATTTGTGTGTGCGCACACGCCTCTAGCCAATAGAAATAAAGGATTCTTCCTGGCCTGCCTGGAAAATTCTAGTCCTTTCTCTCTGGTTTAGCTGATTGCAGTTGCTGTGTCTCTGGCAGTTGCTGTTACACAGCGTTTCAGTGTAGTTTACCCAGTAGAGCTCAGCCTGCAGGAGTCGCCGCGATTACTGCAGCTTCTCGTCTAGCTGCCCATCCCCCAACCATACTGCAGTGCCAGTTCCATGGTGTGTGTGTGTGTGTGTGTGTGTGTTTTCTTTCACATAGGCACACACAGACTATTTTTATCCTTCATTAGCAGGCAGAACTTTGCCATATTGAACAGGAACTTTCAGGTCCTATTCACTAATATTGAATGTTCCAAAAGTCTAGTTAACACCTCCCTAATCACCAGGTTTTGTGTAACTCTTCCATTGCCTGAGTATACCTTCCATCCTGTAAGCATATGGGTTTGTTTGGGGTTTTTTGACCACGGTAATTTTCAGGCCACATTAATGACCCTTTGGTATAAATTTTTATCAGGCAAGACCTATATTTCGTTTTGTAGCAATGTCTCTGTGATGGGACCACCCATCTCATTGCAGCTGGGTAGGCATGAGTACCTAAGCACTGCATCTAGGCCTTTGCTCCACACTTAATAGGCCACGTTCCCTAATGGATGGGATATGGGGGCCTGGCTGGAGGATGAGTGGTAAGAACTGGCTTCGTTAGCCTGTTACTGTTGAGAACAGCTACCTCTAAAGTGCTCCCTGTCAGAGGAAGGGTGTGGAGGAGGGTTTTCATCTTTATGCCAGCTGATTCCAGCAGGGCCAGAGATCCAGGTGCTCAAAACCTGCCACATCTCCCCTCATGCTACCATGGGACAGGCCACAGCAACTGACTTGAAGTTTACACTTGTGCCAAATCTCAACTCACTTTATTTCCTGCCATGTCGTACCAGAAGCTTGTACGCAGTTTACTGTCTGCTCTTGCCTTGGGTGTCTGTCTCTCTCTCTCTCACTGCTATCCCAGAACCTCCCTCCCATTGACCATCAGTGTTCAGAGTATTATTGGACTTTTCCCAGGCTGAATCTTATTTTTCTCATTTTGACCTATCATTTCTGATCAGTGTGAGGGCTTAATCCTGCAAGGAACATGAGTACCCCCAACCCCCATTGCCTTTGGTGGGAATTGAGTGGATTGCTCTGCACTGTACCCTATGCCCCTTTATATTATTTCTTAGCCAATGTTGTTTTTTGGCAACCTATCCCAGTTTAGTATAATTAATAATATGTTTGGTACCCTGAAACATCATCAGAAATTCACATGAAAACCAAAAATGTTCCTAAGAAATCCTGACTTTTTACAAAGTTCTGGCATGTCCCTGGGACCGGAATCAAATCCTGGTACAATCTGTAAACAGTATGTTTTTGAACTAGTTTTTAAGTTGTACTACACACACGTGGTCTTGTGCTGTAGCATGCCTTAATATAACATTACTAAAAATAAACTCTGTACACTTCCCCTTTTCTTAGTTTATCAAGAGAAAAATTAGGTTATTATATAAGTATGACATAATTTACTCATCTGTCCGAATACTGTATATCTTCTTAAATATACCAGAATACTAGTTTTGGGGTGTTTGCAAGGGGCATCTATTTTACTTTTACACATACACATATTCTGCACAGATGGCCGCTAGAAAATGCAGATGGTAAATTAACACAATCCATATTTTATACTAAAGCCTTTTCCAAAGTGTCCCCATTTTACAGATGGCAAACTTGAGGCACAGAGAAGTGAAGGGTCTTGCTCAAGGTCATAAAGTGAATCACCGGCAGAGTCAGAACTAGAACCCAGGAGTCCTGTCTTGTTGTGCTGTGCCTGTCCACTAGACCACTTACTTATTAGGGAGCTGATCCAACTCCCATTAGTCAATGTGATTCTTTCCTGAGTAATGCTGCTTCATATTTCAAATGGGTTTTATTATTTTGTTTAGCTTTTGATTGTGACACTGCTCCAGAAAGACCTATAATGGGGGGCAGATTATTTCATGTCTGCCTGTTGTATGGGGTGCTTACATATTCCTGTGAAGCATCTTCTTCTGGCCACAATTAGAGACCAGGATACTGGACTACAGCGACCTTAGGTCTGATCCAGTCTGGCAGTTCCTATGTTCACAAAGCAGAGTGTACACCTTACAGCTTGAATGCTTTCAGAAGTTTGGATCGTCTTATTTTTTGTGAAGTAGAGTGATGGTACATGGGAAACATCCCTGGGGAAGGGTTTTTTCAAGCATAATTGTAATCTATAGCTCACTTTTATGCTACTTTTATACATAGTCTCAAAGCACTTAATAAAAGAGGGTCAGCATCATTGTCTATATTTACAGATGGGGAAACAGAGGCACAGGAAAGTGACTTGTCCACATTCACACAGTAATTCAGTAGCAGAGCTGAACCCAGAGTGGTAGAACCCAGATCACTTGATTGAGTCCAGTGCCTGAATGTGGGAAGCAAAGGAAGCTTATACATTGTATCGAGCAGGTGGCCTTCTAGAGAGATTACAAGGGGCAGAGTAATGTACAGCCTTGAAAGTGAAGCTATACTAGATTCTATTACTTCAGCTCGAAGTCCAAATGCTCAATCATTTGGCTTCCTTGCTCCCACTAAAGGATAAATGAGGTTGTCTGTTCCTTGTCTCAATATATCTGTGTGGGCATGTGGTCCTAAGTGAGCATGTAAACCAGGTGTCGTCTTCTGCATAGCTCTTCAGGCAGATGGGCCTTCTGCTTCTTTCAAATGCAAAGCTGTGGGTCTGTAACTCAAACAAGGTTATCAGCAAAATTGCCCTGACGTAATAAACGTTGCTTTGCTTTTAATCTCCCACGTCTTGAATATATGTATAAAAAAGTGTGCTCGGTTGGTGCAAATTATAGATTTCAATCGAGGTAAGAGGTAAGGGTGCGTAGTCTCTGGTCACAGTTCTACAAACCCACCCTTGAAATGTTCATTTTGCCAAAATCAAAAATGCAAGCACAACCCCATTTTATCACATAATCCAGGGACAGTCCGAATTGACAGGTGCTCATCTTTGAATTTCTGTGGCTGCAAATATTAGACAAAGCCACCTGTTGTCACGCCTCTTTTCAAACCTCTTGGCTGGCTACCCATTACATTCAAGCTTATTATCCTTACCATGCACATCTCTGTTCTGCCTATACCTCAGCGCTTAGACCTTCCTTCATGCATTAACTTATGCCATGCTCCTGCTGAAACATCTCTTCATTCCTCATTGTGGTCTTTGCAGTTTGCCCCGTAGCTGTGATAGTGTCTGTTTCCTCATTCAGAGCTTTGAACTCACTTTTCCTGCAGTGCCTGTTAACCTATAATTTTCCTCTGAAACTTGATTTCACTACAGAAATTTAAGAAGCCACCTACGATGTCACCAGATATATTCCCTTTTTTTGTCTTCGCCCTGCAAAGGCTGTATCCCCTTCCTTTTATTTGCCTTTGTGCTTTCTGCGTTGTTCTTTCATTATTTCCTCAGTCTTAATTGTAAGTGTCTGGTGGTAGGGAACCTCCTCTTTACATTTACCTGCAAAGTGCTGTGTGTGCCTGTAGCACCATAAAAAAATAATTTGAAAGAGGCATGAGTTCTGATTCTAATCTTGGCTCTGCCACTGACTTGTTTGTGTCTGGGACAAACCACTTAACCCCTTTGCCTCAGTTTCCACAGCTGTGAAATGGGGGCAGTAGTACTTACCTACTTGCAGAAGTGCTTTGCGGATATTAACTCATGTCCCTGGTTAAATCCCTTGTGTGCAGCTCCAGAAGCACAAAGGGGAGTAAAGTTCCCTTGATCAGGCAGCTGAGGATTCTCCCCAGTATGCTAGGAGACATTCCGAGCCACGTCTTCAGGAGAGGCGTGAGCTGTAGCCTTCCACCCAGCCCTATGATGCCACTAGCCTCTAGCATGGAGAAAGGTACTGGGCATAGTTGAGGAGCCAGCTCCGTAACTGTGACATGAAAATTAGTCAGAGCAAACTTAAGGAGAAGTGTTTCTAGACATGGTGCTGCTGCATTTAGGACCCCTTTGTACACTTCTCAAAGGAGCCATATTAACTGAACTCCTTGGTATACGCTTGCAGTTTGTCTGATGAAAGATGGTAGGTCTCAAAGCTTTAGAAGGGCTGCAGACAAGACTCTCAGCATTCCATTTGTGGTATAGATTTTTTTTTTTTTTTTTTAAGTGTGAGACTGTCCCAGGGACACCCTTGGCATTGGTGTTTGATATTGAGAATAATGGGTTCTGGGTAGAGGGGACAGATGTGAGAAAAATAAAATTATTTCAGGCAGGGTGAAAGATCATGAGAATTCCTGTCATCCAGAACTTGTCAGTGATGAAGTGTGTATGAGACACCATGGAAATCTGGACAACAGAAATATTCCCCTAGTTTAAAAAAAAAAAAAAAAAATCCGGTGTGTTGAAGACAAATTTAGATGTGTTGAAGATTCATACCATAGAGTGCTTGATGAAGGCAATTGGACCGAATGTCTCTGGCCTGTAGTCAGGGGTGGCCATACTTACTGACCTTCTGAGCCACCTACAACAATCTTCAGAAGTTTGAGAGCCGGAGCACACCTGCTGGGGCTCAGGGCTTCAGCCCTGCGGGGAAGGAGGTCTCAGGGCCCTCCTCCCCGCTAGGCAGAAGCAGAGGTGATGTGTATGTGTGGGGTCACATGCTCCACCCTTCCCCCCCCCCAATTTTTGCCAGGGTTTGCTGGCTCCCACTCTCAGGAGGCACCAGTCATCTCCTGCAGAAGCCCCTGGCCCCAGCACCCTACCGCAGGGCAGAAGCCCTGAGCTCCCTTCTCTCCAGTCTGGTAGGAAGAGAAAGGAGAGGGCGTTGGAGGCGCTGTAAGACGCACTTTAAAGAGCCACATGTTGCCTTTGAGCCATGATTTGGCTACCCAGTGCTATAGCAAAGCCTATTGTCATCCAACTACTAGTCTAGTATTCAATACGACAGCGACCAGAACCAAGTGCTTCAGGGGAAGGTGCAAACAGCCCTATGGTGGATAATTACAAAATCTCTCTCCATAAGGAAATTGTATTTCAATGTTATCCAGATGAAATATTTCAGTGGTTCTGAATTAAAAATGTTCAAAATTTTAATTGTGTGGGAAATTTAGAAATTTCAGTATTTCATTCCAATTCATAACAATTTTTTAAATTTTTTTAGCATTTCACATGGAACAGAAACTCCAGTCTTGGACCAGCTCTACTCAGAGCTGTACTTAATTAAATACATGTGAAAATGATCAAGTGCTGGGAATAATTAGCCCCACCAAATATCACTTACCGATCTCTCCTTAGTGCTGACCCTGTCCTCTTACCTGAATATCAGATTACTCTTTTTCCTAAGTGGGTCACCTCCAGTCCCTCATGTCCTTGGAGTTCAGACCTCTGTAGTGCACATGTCTCTCTGGAACAGAGTTCCTGAACCTCTTTGTTTTCTTTGCCTGCTTGCAATGGTGCTGATACTCCCATGAAGGCTTCTCTTAGTGTAACAGGCAGGA
This sequence comes from Malaclemys terrapin pileata, assembly GCF_027887155.1. NCBI lineage: Eukaryota > Metazoa > Chordata > Testudines > Emydidae > Malaclemys > Malaclemys terrapin. The sequence goes on along the minus strand of NC_071516.1, from coordinate 16,212,678 downwards.
GAAGAACTGTCAGTGGGGGCGGAGGGGAAGGTGCATTAGTGCTAGTCCAGGTGGGTGGAAAAGTAAATGGATTCAGGAGCTCTGGGAATATGAGCGGCGCTGCAGGCCAAGGCAACAGCAGGATCTAGTATGGATCTGCATTAGGGGCAAGATATTTTATTACTTCTTTTTTAGCTTTGAAATTGTTGTGTGGGACAGGAACTTTAAGTCTGAGGGATAATTGACCCAATATAGTTCCTGTTAATACATCTGAGATGAGGCACAAAATCCTGAAATTGGCTAGGCTCACAGGGAACCTACTTTGCAGGAATCCAGATCTGGGGTGATGATTGATTGGTTCAGAGAAAGAAAACTGTTTGGTGGCTGCAAACTTTGGTTTAAGTTTCACTTGTGTACCGGGAAACTCCATTTCCAATGGGGAGGAGGTTACATGCTTCATTCCCTGTCTGAAGTATGTTCTTCCTCCCTCTTTGCTCGGGGCCTACCTGTTCTTTCAGTGTTTGGAAGTCGTTCACCATTATGTGACACGGATAAATAGCTATACTGTGAGTTACTTATGAAAACAAATAGTTTGGAATTGGACAGGAAGGCCTTATAGTAACAGCAGTAAATGCAGAACCCTAGTCTGTGCCCGGGGACAGAGTGGGTTATTGGGTCATTCCGATGAAGTGGGTTTTAGCCCACGAAAGCTTATGCCCAAATAAGTTTGTTAGTCTCTAAAATGCCACAAGTACTCCTCGTTCTTTAGGCTGGCGTAAGTTTACTATGTGCAGTGTGGCTTTGGAACATGCACGCACTTCTCCCCCCTTCCTATTTGATGAAAAGTAAAATCTGAGTGATTGTGGATTAAGCTGCCCAGAGGGGATAGTTTCCTGAGCAGAACACACAACCTACAAGTGCTCACCTTGTGACTGAGTTATGCTGTTCTAGTGCTGAGTTACAGTTGTCAAGAATAATACTACTGTATCTGTGGGTCACACTCATGTTGCTTTCATGTTTCCTTTAGCTATCTAAGACAGTATTTGGGGTACATTTCTCAAGTAGAGGGCCCCAGTGCTTCAAAAACAAAGCCACAGAGCTCCTCTCCCTAGATAACTTGGCCTCCTGATAAGGTTTAACTTACTGAAGTCTCTAAAGCTGCCACCAGAGATTTTAATCCTTCAGGCATGATTCTACATGCCATTCCTTTGAATTTTCTTGTGAGTACAGAATGCTGCATGTGCTTCACTTTGCAAAAGGTCATCTAAAATTCTAATGTTTTTGTTTCAAACCATAAATATCCCGTCTAGTTTATATGGGCCCATGTTTCCTGCTACAGAATGTTGAGTTCCCCTTAACTTTTTCATCTTTTACTTCCTCAGCTAATCACTGTTTATGGGATCTTTCAACTGAAAGGTGTAAGTTAATAAATAGTTCCCTAAATTGGGAGCAGGGTTGGGGAGTGGATCCCACTTCAAATCTGTCTACAGATGGCTCTAGTAGTTTCTCCACTTGCAGTGTTCCCCTTCAGGAACTCCAGAGCAACTCTGTCTCTCTCTGTTCTTTAAGTGCATCACACATGATGACTAGACTGCAGCTGGAGTCTGTGTGCATACTTTGTGCCTTTATTACTGTCGTGCTGAGTATTGTCTGAAGGGCTTTTAATGTATCTGAATAATGCTGCTAGCATTCCTAGACAGCCTTCACTGATCTGGTAAGCCACCTCCTTTGCCTCATAGTACTTCACATAGCCTTACATTTTCAGTTTTGAAATTTGGTGTGGAGGAATTTGTTTTAAGTACTCTCAGTGCTGGTGAAAGGTGTCAGACTGATGTCCCGAGCGGCTGAAATCCTCTGCCAACAATTCTCATACAGTACAGGCAGAAACAGTGCAAGCTACTGTCCTACCCTATGCCCTGTCTAAGGAAGCACTAATAGAAGTGACAAGGAGTTACTTATAAAGTGCTATAGGTGTGCACAGAACTGTAGAAGCATTGGCTTGAGGACCTTATAGTCTAGATTAGACATAAACAGAGTTCATTCTTCTGGCTGATTTGGTCTTTGGCTAGCTGCTGATATTCACTGACAGGGCCAGCCCCACTTGTGGTATCTTTTGTGGCATGGATGCTATCCTGCTGGGAATTGGACTGAAGGCTCCTAGTTTGAAAGACATCAAACAGCCATGGTACAGCAACATCCTCTGCGCTTTACTAATCTGCACCAGATGTGAACCAAGTGATCTAGGGCAAAAGGCTCCATATCCTGTTACTTGAACCTTTCCCTTTTGATTTCTCCTGTAGTTTTGGATATTCAGACTCTCCCAGTTCTTTTTTTTTTTTTTTTTTTCTTTTCTTGGCATGGAGCTATTGCTTTTCCTTTGGGTTTCACTGTAGCTTGACCACAGAAGAGCCATTTCATCCCTTGAGTGCATGACATGCATAGAATAGAGATTCCTCATATCCTGGCATCTCTGTTACCTCCATATCTTTATTTGTACAGTTGTCCAAGAATCCTTTCCTGTGCTCCTCCTGAAGCACTGTCCTCTGGATAGTTATCTTTCTCTCAGTAGTTGGCATGAATTCAGCAGCTGCACCAGAAGATTCTGAACAGACTAGAGCAATCCTTTTTTAACATCATCTGAGAACTAGAGGGGAGCCTTGATTAAAGTTAATTGCAGGTAGATTTAAAACAGACAGAATTCTTTTTACAATTATTCACAGCACGATTATACAACATTAGTCAGCCAGAGGAATTAATTGTATCAGGAGGTCATAAGAAACATACATTAATAGGGATTAGGAGGGGATGGGATAACTTTGTAGTTTAGCATGGTAAGGGAAAGACGGGTATACAGATCTTATACTTCAAGGCATCAGTTGATCACTGCAGAGGTTAGGAAGGAATTCTTCTCTCACCCTAGTGTACCGCATTGCATAACTAACCTGCTGCATTATAAATTATTGTTATTATTATTCTTTCTTTTTAAGTATCTAGTACTGGCCACTGTCAGATGCTGGATACTGAACTAAGTTGGCTAATGATCTGATCTGGTATGGCAAGGCAAATCCTCTGTTCAGGCCCGTTGTCAGTTTCATAACTTAAGTTTCACTGCTGTCATTTATGGTAGTATTGTTTCTTTTAAGATGTTTTAAATCAGTGTTATCAACCACCGGCAGTGATTTCTCTGGAGTGAAGGGCAAATGATTTTACTTTGAAAAGCCAGAGTGTTTTCTGTCACTTCCATCGGTTGGACGTAACGGAAGAGGAGAAGGACCTCGGAGTCCTGGTTGATCGCAGGATGACTATGAGTTGGCAATGTGACGTGGCCGTGAAAAAAGCTAATGCGGTCTTGGGATGCATTAGGCGAGGTATATCTAGTAGGGATAAGGAGGTGCTGGTTCTGTTATACAAGGCACTGGTGAGACCTCATTTGGAGTACTGTGTGCAGTTCTGGTCTCCCATGTTTAAAAAGGATTAAATCAAACTGGAACGGGTACAGAGAAGGGCCACTAAGATGATCCGAGGAATGGAAAAGCTGTCGTATGAAAGGAGACTCGAGGAGCTTGGTTTGTTTACCTTAACCAAAAGAAGGCTGAGGGGGGATATGATTGCTCTTTTTAAATATATCAGAGGGATAAATACCAGGGAGGGAGAGGAATTATTTCAGCTCAGTACTAATGTGGACACGAGAACGCATGGATATAAACTGGCCGTCAGGAAGTTTAGGCTTGAAATTAGACGAAGGTTTCTAACCATCAGGGGGTGAAGTTTTGGAACAGCCTTCCGAGGGAAACAGTGGGGGCGAAAGACCTCTCTGGCTTTAAGATTAAGCTTGATAAGTTTATGGAGAGGATGGTTTGATGGGATAAAGTGATTTTAGTCAATAATGTGCCATCACTGGTAATTAGCAACAATGGTCAATGATGGGATATTAAAAGTTACTACAGAGAACTTTTTCCAGAGGGTCTGGCTAGAGAATCTTGCCCGCATGCTCGGGGTTCAGCTGATCGCCATATTTGGGGTCGGGAAGGAATTTTCCTCCAGGGTAGATTGGCAGAGGCCCTGGAGGTTTTTCGCCTTCCTCCGCAGCATGGGGCAGGGGTCGCTTGCTGGAGGATTCTCAGCGATTTGAAGTCTTTAAATCATGATTTGGGGACTTCAACAGCTGAGTCAAGGGAGAGAATTCTTCCAGGAGTGGGTGCGTCAGCTTTTGTGGCCCGCATCATGCGGGAGGTCAGACTAGATGATCATAATGGTCCCTTCTGACCTTAGAGTCTATGAGTCTTTTTATTTCTGATTTTATCCACGTTCTCTGTAAAACCACCAAAACTCTCAACTTTCCACTTGGACTGCATTCTTAATCTACTGCTTTCACTTCTCTGCAGGGTTAATGCACCTTGTCACTGGCAACTGTTCCAAGAACTACGTGGCTTGCTGGTTTAGTATCCGCCTGGCTTTATTCAGAGCTGGGACTGATGACCATCTGCTTTTGCTGTCACCATTTATTTTTTCTACTACTACTACTTTTATATTTAATTTTTTGCAACTTTTTGTTGTATTAAAGGTGCCTATCCCTCCTTCCCTCACAGGTCTGTATACACACAGGCACTCTAAAACAACATGATCATTGATGTGAGTGGCTTACTGGTCCAGGCCTATTCCTCTAATCACCCTCCTCCAGCCTGTGTAGATTAGCGGCTTCGAGGGCAGTTCAGAGAATGTGCTGCCACTTATCCCAGATGTGTAAACCAAGGGAGTGTCAGCAGAACTGCCCGAACTCATTTCATCTGCTGGGTGAAGAGGAGGGATGGGCATCTTAGGAAGCCAGTACATAGGCCATAGAGGGCTTTATAAATCAATACACCACCTTGAATTGCCTCAAGAAGCAGATAGAGAGTAGGGATACTCTGGGGAATTATGTAATAAGTGCCCCATACTCCAAAACAAGCACACAGCTTCCTTCGGAGAGCTACCGCAATTAACTGTAAGTAAATAAATTAAGCAAGAGCATGCTAGTTGTGTTATGATCTCATCTAACCAACAGTCTATATCCTTGAAATACTTTGAATTGAGGGCATGACTTTGTGAGTTGCTGAGGGCACTTAGTCCCATGGAGGATAGTTTCTTAATTTCCCTTTTGGTGTGTCTACACTGCACACTAAACCCACCTCTGAATCAGATTAGTGCCCAAGCTGCCCTTTCATCTACACACAGACACCAGTTTGATTCAGGTCAGTAAGCATCCAGGACTGGGGCTCACAGGGCTGTAAAATTGCAGTGTAGATGTTCGAGCCTGGGCTCCCTCTCCCCTCTTGCCTACAGTGCAATTTTATAGCCCCAGGAGACCCTTGTAGGGGGGTGGGTTAGAGCCCCAGTCTCTATGTGACTTGGGTCCAAGCTCAGTCATTTTGCAATGTGAATGCAGCTCAAACCGTAGACCCAACTCAGAAGACTTCTGTAGTGCAGCATGGACATGTTAGCATGGTTGAGACACGTGGGTTCAGCAATTGTAAATCCAGGTTTACAATAGATGCTCAAGCATGGGCTTGGAAACACTGAGTCCACAAGCCTTTGTCTCACAGACCTGGGTTTACAACGCATTATAGATATATCCTGAGAGACCTTGGTTCTCGGGGTGGGCTTAAGGTCTTCCCTGTGGCAGAGAAGCAAGTGTGGTCTCTTGGGTGTTACCTTGCAGAATGGGTAGCTCAGCTTATTCTTATGTTGTTTGAATTGTTACTTTTTCAACCTGCCAGTTTCTTCTCTACTTAGGCATTTTCTGCAATGTTACTACCTCTGTCTGCAATTCCTTTCTGTTAACTTTCCCTCACACCTCTCTCTGTTTTCTGCTGCTGAGCATAAGTTAGGGTGCTCTCCAAAAAGATTATGAGAATAGGGGACTCTAGGTACGTTTAACTTTGGCAGTTTGTACACTTGATTAGTTCTAGGGTAAGATTTTTAAAACCGAAGACCCATTGGCTTTCAAAGAGATTTAGGCTCCCAAGGGCCAGATTTTTCAGGGTATTTAGGCACCCAACTCCCATTAATTTCTCAGAGTTAAATACTTTGAAAAAATGGATACAAGTTCTTAAGATACTCTGGAGAATGGGACTTCAACATCTAAATTGCTTTGGTGCTTTTGAAAAATTTATCCCTGGTCAATTTCGTTGTCTTGAGCTGGTCGGAATGTGAATGTAAATGTGTTTAAGAAACCAAACAAAATTTTTAAAAAGCACTTACACCCAGGAGGTCAGATGGCTATGGCATCGTCTTAGACTCTGAGCTCTTTAGGGCAGGGACTGTCTATTATTGGGGTCTGCACTGTCCCTAGCACTATGGGCCCAACCTGGTTGTAGCCTTTAGGTGTAACTGCAGTAGCAATGTTGTGATGTCATTTATCTGTGACTCACCACTTAACTGGTGATTGTAAAGTAGACTCTAGCTGATTTTTCCCAGTTACAGACTAAATACATCTTTCTCCCACCCCTGCACCTTTCTGGTTCTGATGATCTCACTACCCCTTCCCTCGCTCTAGCCTCTAATCAAGGCATCTCCCTTGCCCCACACTGAATCCTAATCCTCATAATACTGCATTGTCCATAAAACTCTTCTAAAGTCCAGCTTTCCTTTCTGTGCAGTCTCCTAAACTGTTCAAGCCCTCAACATCTTCTGACCTTCACCATCCCCATTGCTTTCCTTTGGTCTATCCAAACTGCAGTTACTAAGGTGATATTCCTTGCCCAATTCCTCTAACCACACCCATATGTGCCTTTTTTCCTCTGGATCCGTTTTCTACTGAATCACGTTCAAGCTTCTCACCTCAGTCAGGGCTCCTCATTTCTCTGATATCCTTGGCCAAAAAAGAGAACTCTTATGAAAAGTGTCAGGGAATCTTTAGCATTTATACAAAGCACTGTTTTATAAGGCCTCAGTCAAAAGGCAACCACATGCAGTAATTCCTAATTTTATCTACTTCCTAAGCACTAAGAGCTGAACCTGCCCTGCTAGCTAGGATGCTAAATTTTGCACATCTGAATTTAGACCATTGAGCTAATCCCCTCAGCATCTAGTAGAAGAGGGGTGCACAACTGGTTGAAAAACAGCATTCAGAATAGTTATCAATGGTTCACAGTCAAGCTGGAAGAGCAGATTGAGTGGGGACCCGCAGGGATCTGTCCTGGGTCTGCTTCTATTCTAGATAATCAAATGTTTTCGATAATGGCATAGACTTAAAAAGTTTGGGACAATACCAAGCTGAAAGGGGTTGCAAGCACTTTGGAGGACAGGATTACAATTCAAAATGATCTTGACAAACTGGAGAAATGGTCTAAAAATAAATAGAATGAAATTCAATAAAGACAAATGCAAAATACTACACTTAGGAATGAAGTAACTTTTCCACTTGCTACAACACTGTGTCCCGTTCTGGACACCACACTTTAGGAAAGATGTGGACAAACTGGAGAAAGTGTAGAGCAGATCAACAAAAATGATTAAAGGTCTAGAAACCATGAACTACAAGGAAAGATGGAAAAAACTGGGTTTATTAATCTGGCAAAGAGAAGACAGAGGGGGGACCTAAGTCTTCAAATATGTAAGAGACTGTTATAAACAGGAGGCTGAGAAACTTCTTCTTATCCACTGAGGACCGGACAAGAAGTAATGGGCTTAAATTGCAGTAAGGGAGATTTGTTACAATTAAGTTTTTCCTAATGTCTAAGGATAGTTAAGCACTGAAACAAATTACTTAAGGAGGTTGTGAAATCTCCATCACTGGAGGTTTTTAAGAACAGGTTAGACAAACAACTCTCAGGGATGGTCTAGATCAGTGATACTCAGACCTTAGTGATTCAGCAGTTAAATTAGTGATCAGCATTACCCAAAAGAGCCAAAGTAGTGTGAATTCATTGTTTCATTTACTATAGTACTATATATATCTCACAGCAAGATGACAGACCAAGTATTATTATTTTTATCAACTACAATTGGTTAATAACATAGTAAAAGCATCCTGATTGGCTGGTAACTTAGATTGGTAAATAATTAAATCATACATTGTTTTAATGTGTGCTGCAAAGAGCTGCAGGAGACACATTAAAGAGGCACCTGTGGCTGATGAACCTCCATCTAAGTTTCACTGGTCTAGATACTATTTAGTCCTGCCTCAGTGCAGGCGACTGGACTAGATGATCTATCGAGGTCCCTTCCAGTCCATGATTCTAAATATGCAGTATTGAAAAAATGTTAACAGCAGGCTTTTAGTTGCAGGCAAAAGACGTTAACGTGTAAAGAGAGAAAGTGGTCTAGATTGAAGTAGGATTACTAGAGAGAGAACAACCCCCAGGAGCGAATAGTTACAAGACCAGACCTATGAGGAAGCCTGCTGGGTGAGTGAAGTAAGTGCATGAATGGGTTGGGTTGATACTTTAATTTGGTAGTAGATAAGGAACATGCAATGGAGGTGATATGGTGAAGCTGTCAGTTTTTTGGAGCCCTGGAAGTTAGTCTGGATTGCAAGAAAGGGCAAGAAAGGGAATTTGAATAGTCAAGATAATTTCCACAGGTCTCTACTGCTGCACATTAGTTCTAGATGCTTTTGACTATTTTTGAATGGCCTGTTTGGTAGAACAATGAAAAGAGGAATAATGAAAATACAAATCACTGCAAGAGAATAGCTTTGAATAAAGGAGCAAGTTCACTAAAAATGGCAATTTGGGGAAGATAGGAACCCTGCATGCACATTTTAAGACCAGGAGACTCTATGTGAAAAATTGCATTAATAGCACATTAACTCCTAACAATGAGACATGAAGGCTAGGAAATTTGACCAAAACACAAGAAAAAGAATAAAGTCTCCAAGTCTTTTAAGAGCTTTCTAATGCTGGGCATCAGTGTCCACCATGATCTGGAATATGAACTGAGAATTCCTAGCTGCAGAGCCTAAAAGGATTGTCTTAAAGGTTTGAGAACAAAAGTGTTGGGATTCAGAGAGTTCTGGTAGGGAAATGTGGTGATAGAAAATGACCTGTACCCTACTGGTAGCCTGATGCATTTTCTGTCTCAGTACCAATATAAACAAGAGAAGATGTGGGATCAAATTCAGATGTGGTTTAATAGAGTAGAGCTGCACTGCAAGACCGCAGCGTGGTCACGGCTGGCCTGGGTCAGCTGATGGGGGCTCACGGGGCTGTAAAATTGCAGTGTAGATGTTTGAGCCTGGGCTCCCTCCCCCCCTCTTGCTACAGTGCAATTTTATAGCCCCATGAGCCCCAGTCAGCTGACCGGTGCTCCTCAGTATTTATCACCACCTAGACAGACCCAAGATGTACAACTTCACTGGGAGCTGCACCAGCTCATTCTTCCCTGATAGAGGGACAAACACTCCTGGAAACCATTTAAGTTTTAGTCTTTCCCCAGGCATTGTGTGGGGGAGGGGGAAATGTTCTCCCAGTGTTTGGTACATAATATACACTGAGGTATGTGTAAGATAATGTTGACAAATTGCAACATCCCACATATGCCCAGTTAAACATATTACCAATTACATTCTTTTCAACAGTAAAGTTAATTTTTCTCCCATTTTTCATTTCAGAAGCATACTCCAGCAGCACAGCATACATATGACCTGCCTAAACTCTACAGAACTGAAGATTATTTTCCTAGGAACTATGTAGGTGCAAAGTATCAAAGCCACTAGTAGCTGACTTTATCTTATAAGCAGCTTTTTAGGGAAATGTTACTTGAAATTTTTTCATGTCTGACTTTTGTTTTTATGATTCATGTTTTGTCCCAATAAAAACTTGAATTCTGCTAAGAGGTAAATGTATAGCAGTGATGGGGAAGGAGTGGCCTACGGGTTTATTACATATGCAGTTAGCTCCCTTATTTTAAGGGGAGCCTAAATAGTATGCATAGGGAAGAAGTGTAAATATAGTTCAGAATAGATTTGATCACAATGGTTTTAAGTATGGAACTGTTTTATGCTATTGCTAGGAAAAAATATAAACACTCATTTTGTTTACGGTGACATTTTAGAAACCAGTTTGTTTACATATTTGATCAGAAGGCTGCAGATTGCTGTATGTATAGTATATTAAAAGTATTTCATGTTATGTGATTTTCCTCCCACCTTTGATGTGTTACATTACAGATATTAACCACAGTCTTTTGGTGATATTTCATACCAAAAGCCTCCCACTGTTTTGAATTTACAAGATTTATCTTGTACCTCTCAAATCAGTGTGGTACAAGTTACGCATGGCTGACTTTCACAGAAACTTAGATCAGCTTCAAAAGCTGTTGTATAATGGAACTTGAATTGTGTAAATAAATTTCTGCAAAGCTACTATGGACCCTGTGATGTGAAGTTTTATATTGAAGCTTCTACTAAGCCAGGGCAGAAAGTTTGCCATCTTTCTTCTTTCCCCCAACATAAGTCTACAGAAACAAAATATAAGCAGTTAGCTAGGAAGAGTATTTGTGACTGCTGTATGCTAGAAGAGGTGGTCAGAAATTTAGGCTAGCCAGGTATATGGAAAGTTTCACAGTTGCAGAAATGGGGGAGGACAGGGAATGCATCAAATCAGATGTCACTTCTGAATTGCAAGTTATTTGTTTCTTCACATGTACTGCACCTTACAATGAAAAAGTTGCTATACCCAATTCCTGTATCAGATCTAGTATTTGAACACAACTAATACTAAAGATGGAGGGTAGAATAAAAGTCCATATTTACATGCTACACGCACCTGAACAACTATCAATGCCTCTGCTTTTGGTGGGAGTAGGAATTTGTCACCTCACTACTCCATACTGGTTAGTGGAACTAGTGATGAGATGTTTCAGAGTAGCAGCCGTGTTAGTCTGTATCTGCAAAAAGAACAGGAGTACTTGTGGCACCTTAGAGACTAACATTTGAGTATAAGCTTTCCTGGGCTATAGTCCACTTCATCAGATGTTACAGTACTGCAGCACATATCCAAAAGGACTAAGTGTCATGCAAGCAAAGTCAATGCCTCTGTAAGCCTGTTGTAGAGGATGTATCAAGTTCCTATAGTGGTACTACCAAGAAGCAGAGAAATAGGGCGGTCAAGCAATTAAAAAAATTAATCAGGCTGTTAAATAATAGAATACCATTTATTTAAATATCTTTGAATGTTTTCTACATTTTGGTATATATAGATTTCAGTTATAACAATACAAGGTGTACAGTGCTCACTTTATATTTTTTAATTCACCTAATACAAGTAATGTAGTGCATCTCTATCATGAAAGTTGAACTTACAATTGTAGAATTATGTACAAAAAATAAAACAATGTAAAACTTTACAGCCTATAAGTCCACTCAGTGCTGCTACTTGTTCAGCCATTTGCTCAGATAAACAAGTTTGTTTACATTTGCAGGTGATAATGTTGCCTGCTTCTTGTTTATAATGTCATCTGAAAGTGAGAACATGCTGATGGTTTTGCTTGATAACAGTCCAAAGCGATGTGGACTGACGCATGTTCATTTTCATCATCTGAGTCAGATGCCACCAGCATAAGGTTGATTTTCTTTTTTGGTGGTTCAGGTTCTGTAGTTTCTGCATTGGAATGTTTAACAAATTTAATTAATGCGTTATTTTTTTTACTGAGCTTCATCAGCATAGAAGCATGTCCTTTGGAATGGTGGCCAAAGCATGAAGGGGCATATGAATGTTTAGTAGATTGGGTACATAAATACCTTGCAATGCTGGCTATAAAAGTGCCATGGAAATGCCTGTTCTCACTTTCAGGTGACATTGTAAATAAGAAGCGGGCAACATTATCTCCTGTAAATGTAAAACTTGATTAGCTGAACAAGAAGTAGGACTGAGTGGACTTGGAGGCACTAACTTTAATTGTTTTGTTTGAGTGCAGTTATGTAACAAAAAAATTCTACATTTGTAAGTTGCACATTCACAATAGAAATTGAACTACAGTACTTGTATGAAGTGAACTAAAAAAATACCATTTGTTATTTTTACAGTGCAAGTACTTGTAATCAAAATAAGATAGTGAGCACTGTACACTTTGTATTCTGTGTTAATTGAAATCAATATATTTGAACATGTAGAAAATATGTAATAAATTTAAATTGATATTCTATTGCTTAATACTGTGATTAATCAACAGCCCTAATTAACAAGACTGATGTTTGGATAAAAACTGTCAAAAGCAATGTTCAATACACCCAAAAGCCCATCTCTCTACTGTAATTTTTTTAAAATTGAGATATCAGCTTTGGTCTGATAGTTCTTTGAAATATTAGCATTATAAAATGCATATTGTAGCCTTTGACATACCTCAGTGTTGAAACACTGGTCTGGTTAGGGTATAAAAACATCTGGGCCAAAAAAATTCATGTTACCCTAAACCTATTAAATCTGATGACAAGGAGTAGTGTTTTAGATGTTTGCTACAAGAAGATGTTCAGATACGTAGGCTATGTTTCAAAGATGAGTTAGAGGGTCAAACAATTTAGTTCACAATTAGAGTATTACAGTTACACACTAATTGTAAGAGCTAAATCCCACCATCCACAATGTACAAATTTGTGTTCCAAATGCCAATCATAGCTGTATTTACGGCTGCAATGGCAAAAGCCTGACCTGAAAAAAGATACCTGATCGCTAGAGTTTGGTCTATTTTATAGGCCATGCTAGGTAATACCTTTTGTAGGGAGAAGACAGAAGAAGTCCAAGTGTTCACAGAGTTTTCCCTTTTCATTTTAGCACACACTTGTTAGTAAGATGATGTTGGCAGGTCATAAAGACCTCTTTCAGGAAAAGTCCTGTCACCTATCATAAGGGCTTTGGATTAAGCCAAATTGCACAAAGGCACTCTTAGTGGGGAATAAGTGGTCTGTCCCCACAGGGAGCTAGTAGAGAATAGTTATTGTACTTTAAATTCACACCCTAGTTTATTCTGCACTAAAAGACAAGCCCAAAATCTCAAGTCATTATTTCTCAACTACCCACCCTGTAGTGCCCCATCAAGTAATGGCTTAATATTAGGGCTGTTCTAGTCCTATTTTCATCAGGCCAAATCCTTGTCTCCTACCCTCCAATCAAGGGCAAGCTTTCCACTAATATAATGGGACTAAGATTTGGTCCTGTAAAGGAAAACATTCAATTTACCAAAACAACAAGGAGTCTGGTGGCACCTTAAAAACTAACAGATTTATTTGGGCATAAGCTTTTGTGGGTAAAAACCTCACTTCTTCAGCTGCACCTGAACTACTATGCCCCTGCAGCTGTATGAACTGGGAAAACAGTCACCATTTATCCTGTCCAGTTAGCACTTTAGTCTGTTGAAGCTATCAAGTGTACACTAAATAAACGAGAGATTTCTCTCTAATCTTTGTTAGAAGATTTGGGTGTTACAAACAGTAGGTAAAATATTTAAAATTTATAACAACTTTCCAATGACCTTTGTAATGTGCTGCACTTTGAGCAAGAGTGGGGCTCTAGAATACTTCCATTCCCGAAGTTCAACTTTCTGCAACAGCAAATGACAGTTTTGCTTTAGCCATGAGTAGAATACTACCCCACAATATACACCACCAGCAAGTCAGTACAGTTTATAGCATGAACAAACAAATATTGGGGTTAGTGCGTGGGTGTTATGGTACATCACATTGCTAGTAAGCTATTATGCATACTATAGCAATTCCTCTCAAAAAATTAATCTAGCACAAATGAAATCTTAAATCTCCAAATATGCACCTATAACCTCACTGGTCTATGATTAAGTGAAAAGCCAAGAATCACAATGAATGTGAGCATTAAATCTTGTCTAAGCTTTCAGTGGTATTAATAGCCTGTTAAAGAAGTTAAACTGCAGTTCATATATTTCTGAAACAGCATATAAAAAGTGTTCAGTTTGCACTTGTGAAACTAGAGAGATACTTAAAAAGTTTAATGCACAACACTCAAAGGAAAAAAAATGTACTAAGACTGGCAAATGTGCCATGAATGGAAGTGTAGCCCAGTAGCCCACACTTCTTTGCTGGAAAGGAATGGTCCAGTTACAGCCAACAAGCTTTCATCCAAACCCCACTCCAGGGAGAGGGAGTTAAAAACTAACATTTTATAGCACCTCTTCAATGCATTTTTAATGTGGGCTCAATGTAGATCAGTGCCCCAGATAGGGATCTTCAAAAAATGAGAGGTATTACAGACATCCATGAACACAAGTGGAATATTAAAACAGGACCATACAAATTGCTAGTGACCCCAAAATCACTGGCTTTTATTTCATTACTAATTATTCAACCACAAAAAGGACAAGTACTGGTCAAAAGTAAACTTAGGAATTGTACCTGCTCTTACTAGATTCCAAGTTATCCAGCCTTGTATCAGACATCTTCTGTTTGCAGTCATTAGCACAGACATTTCTTAAATTGCATCTAAACAGTGAATTGTTTTAGGGGAAAAATAAACTTAACCTGTTTAAGAATCAAAACTAACGATGGTTAGGTTGACCCTTTGGACAAATGTCTTAGTAATCTTTCTGAACCTCTCTAGTGGGTATAAAGCTAGGGCAGATTCATGGACAGATTGAGATGGTACGAAGATAGTCATGGAGCCCTTTCTTCCTGGGATCCCAGTAGGCAGAGTTCACTTTCAAGTGTCAACCTCCCAACATGGCTGCTCTACAAACAAAGCTGTAATGTTAGCAAGTAACATTCTGCCACACTGTGACAGCCTTTACTTATATATATATATCTTTGCTAGCTAGAATAGAATTAACTTAAGTCCATTCTGAACATTCCTCTGTAATATTAATTTTATTGGTCCATTTCCTCCTGCCTCTAGATTTCTCAAAGATGAGTAAAACCTTGTAAAGAACAAACAAATCTTGAGATCAGCTTCAACTGTCTCCTAATGTCTAAAGTAGCCTTCAGGTTTCCCCCTCTTCTCCAACCAAATACAACTTGATTACAGAGCATTGGAATGTCAATCATTAAGAGGTAAGTATCATAATGTCCCTCTCTCCGCTAAAGCTAACAAATCATTACTATTCCTTTTGATAAGTCAAGTCATACAATTTTGAATACAAGGGTTTTATCTAATCACTACAAAAAAATAGCTATACTACACAGCTTTCTGCAAATAGAGCAATTCTAAATATTTCAATTTCTAGTCAACCTTGGCTGGCTAGAAATGGCAACTCAGATAAGGAGGCTGTCTCAGATCTTCAAGCCCTGTTAGCTATAAATTCTTATTTAAATGGACATCAGCTTAGAATCACACATTAAAGATGAATCAGTTAAAGACACTGCATCACTCAGGGCTTGTCTACACTACCATGCAGGGTCGATCTAAGATACGCAACTTCAGCTACGTGAATAGCATAGCTGAAGTCGACATACATCTACTTACTGCAGTGAAGACACTGAGGTAAGTCGACAGCTGACGCTCTCCCGTCAACTCTGGTGGCATATTGGAGTCAACGGGAGAGCGCTCGTAAAAGAGACGCATTGGATCGCTGCCCACCGATCCGGCGGGTAGTGTAGACAAGCCCTAAGTGTGGTGAACACGTTCAGAAGATACATATCACAGAACCTGCCTGAAACCAACTGAAGAGAATATGAAACTCAGAAGAGGTATTGTCAACCTGTTTAAAACAAACAAAATATCCAGTCCACTAATCATCTTTAAAAATATCTGTCCTGCCTGTTTGTTTCTGCTGGACCTGGTGGGAGCAAACATAACTGCAGCCTCTTGTGCATAGTGGCCCTTGGAAGGGAAAGAGAAAACGAGAAAACCTATGTCCAATCAAATGTCTTCACTCTGAAACAGTCATCACTTCCGCTTCTATTGATCAACCCATCATCCACGTGAAAGCTCACTCTGAGAAGCTAAGAGGATGTCTACACAGCAATAAAAATACAGCTGACTCAGGGTTGTGGTGCTTGGGCTGCAGGGCTACAAAATTGCAGTCCAGACATCTGGGCACCAAGTCCCAGAGCCAGGCTCCAGCCCAACCATCTACACTGCAATTTTATAGTTCTGCAAGCCTGGGTCAGCTGACCCTGCAAGCCACAGCTGTTTTATTGTAGTGTAGATGTTCCCTAAGACAGGGATCGGCAACCTTTGGCACACGGCTCGCCAGGGTAAGCACCCTGGCGGGCTGGGCTGGCTTGTTTACCTGCCGCATCTGCATCAGCCGATCGCGGCTCCCACTGACCGCCGCTCCAGGCCAATGGGGGTGGCAGGAAGCGGCAGCCAGCACATCCCTTGGCCTGCGCTGCTTCCCGCAGCCCCAGTTGGCCTGGAGCGGCAAACCGCGGCCAGTGGGAGCTGTGATCAGCTGAACCTGTGGACGGGGCAGGTAAACAAGCCAGCCTGGCCCGCCAGGGTGCTTACCCTGGCGAGCCACATGCCAAAGGTTGCCGATCCCTGCCCTCAGAAGTCAGTGTGACCAAAAATTGCGGAAGGGGTAGAATACATTTTAAATACATAGACCATATTAATACTTTCAGCTTAGGCTTGCGTGGCTCACTTATTCATTACACCAGTGCTTTTCTAGATCTACCCACTTACTATGTAGATATATGCAAGTTTCTGCCCAAAAAGCTTTCAAAATTCAGAACGGGGATTTAAAAATATTTCCTTTAGTTACACTACTGTGAAAAACTTCCACATAGAAAAACTGTAGCTAGCTTAACCTATTAGTAAAGCAGTGATGACTTTTGTATCCTATGCACATCTTATCATATCCTAACCAACTTTCATCTGCTATCTATCACTGGTTGTAAATGTCCGCCAATATATCCTGATCATACCCTTCTGGCTTAACAGCAAATTGTGTTAACGTAAAATCCTGAAAAGGTACAAGAAATTCAAAACCACAGTATTTTAGGATATATACTTTCAGCAAATCAAGCTTTCATTTCCTCTTATATGCAAAACTCTTGCTCTGATCACATCTGAATTTTTCTTCAAAGAAAGATTACATGAATGAATTCTGAGGACAAGAGGCAAATCTTTGTTATGTTCTTGCCCCTCCACTCAAAATGACTAATATTAACTACTAAACTGTATATGGGATTTATTCTGTTTCTGAAAAACTGAAGAACATTTTTCCAAAAGAGTGTTCCATATGACAGGAAAATCTGTGTTTTAAGTAGTCAGTACTTCCCCACTACCCACCCTTCTAAATAAATATATATATGTGATACCTGATACCTCAGAAAAAGGTTTGAAACATTCTAGATCGAAAAGATTCTTCCAGTATGTTTGAACTTTAACTTAATTGATTACTAAGAACAAGGAATGAAAAATCATGACTATGGCAGTACCTTTAGATCCTGCACCTTATGGAACTAGTGAAGCAATGCAAGTTTATTTATATGCTACTGTTCCTAGTAATAAGTAAAGGAAGAAGGTGAAAGCTATTAACTTACTGGTTAAGTTGATCTTAAATAGAAAATGTTTTAAATTTTCCCATAAGCTATCAGTAGATCTGAAACAACAGCATTACACAAACTTGCCATAGCAAATTCCCAGAGCTTCTTTCTACAGGGGTCAATGTAATGAAGCACAATTTAACAAACAGTGATATGGTACTAATAATAAAGCAAATGTTTACATTAAGCACAATACAGCAATTTATTTAGATGCTTAAATGAAGAATACAAAGGGAAATAAAGATCACAAAATTATACATACTACAACAGTGTGTCATATATTAGATGGTATAAATGAATACAACACCTTGTTGGTGTTAACTAAAGATAAAACTAAATATCCAAAATGCAGCATTTTTATTTCTGTATGCTGCTTCAACACAATACACTTTTATACAGATCTAAAAGGTGTCAAAATTAGTAGCTGCAAACTTGTTTCTTGCATGTGATTTTTTCTTTTTTAGCTTAAAAGATTTCAGAAAATGGCTCTGAAATACGTTTGTCATCAGTTGTAATGTCAAGGATATTCAGAACAAGAAAATTCTATAATACAATAGAGTCCAGATATAATTTTTTATGTTGCTGGCCTCAGTTTTGAGATTGTACAAGGTTATGTGCAAAAACTAAGTTTGTCAAAATTCATACTATAGCAGTTTCAAGCTTTTGCTAGGTAAACTAGATACAGCATTTATTACACAGCAGGGCAACACTAAAAAAGAGAAACAAATCTATGATGGGTACACAAGAACAATTTCATAAGCTTCACTTGAATAGGTCTAAAAGACTGTACAAATATACATTTCAACTATTCAGAATGATACATGAAAAAAATCAATTTCCCCATAGTCTACTATACACATTGAACTGGTAGCTCATGTTGGCCCTATACTACCATGTGAAAAAGGGTAATGTTTAAAAAGACATACAACTGAACATATCCAAGAGTGAAATAAATGTTGAAAATGCAGATAAAGAAAACCTCTGCTTTTCTTCGTGTGCATTCTGGAGCCACCAGCTTATCTGTTTTCACATTAAGTTACTGTGCTCATCACAGTAGGTATTCTCAAGCAAATTTAGCCAACAGCATACTCAGGAATAACCACTGGAATATTAGTGGCCACATCAACCACTAGCCAGATGACCTAGCACTCAAAAGGCAGTACCAGTTAGAATTAAGCTTAGCAGTCATATTGAAATGAAAGTATTTAGACAGTTGTAGACTGAAGCACATTTACTCATGCTTCTGAATTGAGCAGTTTATGCTTGCTGGCTACTCAACTCTACACCAGTTAAGCTGCTATGCATTGGTTCTGCTACACCATCAGTCACATTGTCAAACTGATCTCCATCTTCGCTGTCAATTGTGCTATTCTGCCATTCCATCTGCTGATTTGACAAACTCTCCTCAATTTCTGATGCATTTTTCCATTGTGACTGGTCCTTAGACCAAAATTCTTCTACTTTTCCATAGGAACTATTCTTCCATTTTGATTGCTCTTCATCGCTTTCAGATGCAACCCCTTTTATTTCTGCAGCTGGTTTACTACTACCAGCATCTTCGCTCTGGGATGATTCATCTGTCCAAACTTCTGGTTTCACCTCTGATGTATTGTCTTCAAAGTCAGAAACTTGCTGAGAGCCAGGTCCACTTTCAGACTGTGAAGCTCCATCTTTCCATTCAGCAGCATCATCTTGATCTTCTTGATCACCTTCACTATCTGAGGCATCACCTACCAGTTTAATTGGTTCCTTGGCAGAATGAATCTCTTCATATTTTGAGCCTTCCTCCTGTTTTTGGTCTGATTTCTCTGGAGACTGTAAGGGATTTTCATCAGTAGTCTCCTTGGATATGCTGTCTTCTGGATTCTCTATTATGCTATCAATAGAGGTTTTACGACCAACATCTGAAATTGGTTGACCAAATGGACTATTGCTTTCATTAGATTCCTCTTCTATATTTTCATAACTGTCTGAAGAACTTTCATCATCTTTTTCTAGGTTTATTTTTTTATCAACAGTTTTACTAGCATTGACTCTGGAATTCTTTTCATCATGATTTTCAAACAGCCATTCAGCATCAAAATCCATTTCGTGTTTAACTTTGTTTAATTCTTTCATGTTAAAACCAAGCAGCACACCAGGCTTGTACTTTTCACAATCTCTAACACATTTCTTTCTTTTGTTGCTAAAATGTGAAGCAATATCTGATTTCCATAGCCATAAACTGGCAGCCAATTTTTCAATTTCTCTCCTACTGGGATAAGGTTGTTTATTGAAATATTTTGTGAGAAATGTTTTTCTGGCTTCATAAGAATCATCTTCATGACCTTTAGGGTCTAAAGCTAAAACTACAGGTTCTTCAGGCTTCTCTTCAAAGGCAGATGGCGAGTCATCATCATCCATTTTTCTTTTCTTCATCAGAGAGAATTCCATGTGTTCATAAGTACGTTTCACAGGTGCTACAGCTGGAGACTGATTTAGTCGAGATGGTGCATTAGCTTTGTCTTGGCCGTTTTGGGTCTTCCCAACCCCTCTGCAGTGAACAAGGTGTAGCGTTATAGTTGAGGCAGTCATATTACTGGTATACACACCAAGACAATGAATGCATTTATATGTTAGCTTTTTCTCAACTGGATGAACTGTTTGAATAACTTGATGCCTCTCCCTTAAGTGATGTGCGAGTGCATCAGATATGGGTCCTTTTAGGATTGAAAAGCAGAGAGGGCAGAGTGTTTTACCCACATCTTTTTTGTAGGGGACTGCTGCTTGAGGAGAACTTTTCACAGGTATATCTGCCTTCTCCTGGATTTTCGGCTGTGGTTTTGGAGGAACAGGAGGAGTATTCTGAGCATGATAAGCTACAGATTCAGCAGGGGCATCTCTCAGATTGTAGGTGGTTACAAGTAGATGTATATTAGTGTGACTACCCTGCTGCAATGTCAAATCAAAGGTTAAAGTGGAATCAGTTTTAGGTCCCATTTCTTCATCAACATGAACCATTCGCATATGAGCAGCCATCTTTTCAACATCATTGAAAGTTGAACGGCAGTATGGACAAGACAGTCCATGGATTAACATATGATTAAGCAACGTATCAGTGGGTAAATAGCGATTACAGTATAAACATTTGCTAGTGAAATTGTGTATTTTCATTATATAGTTAGCTACTGCAGGCACCTTTTCAGCCTTGTGCTCCTTTTCAAAGTGAACACTGTACACGTTTTCAGGAAACAGCTCATTACAGATTGTACAAATTTTCCACTTTTGTGTTGATGAAGTATTGACAGCAGAAGGGCCTGTAGCAGCCACAGGAGGCTTTGAGCCAGACTGACCTAATACTCTTGATGCTGCCTGAGACGGAGATAATGACGTTTGTTTCAACTGGGCTGATGAAAGAGAAGAGGAATTGGCAGACTGAAGAGAGTACCTTGCTGGAGTCTGAGATCTCTGCTCCCCTCCAAGGGTATAAGGCCTTCCATTTCCACTCGGTGAAAACTGTTTCATTGTTTGAGACTGTTGTGGAATAGACACTGGTGCATTACCACTTAAGTTTAGCCTTCCCCCCGGCTGTCCAACATAACTTGGTGGTACTGATTTGACTCCATAGTTGTTCTGTTGTAGGTGAACATTTGACATCATATTCACTCCTGCAGAATTCAATGTAGGCTTTGGTATAGTGAGTCGATTCATCATCTGCTGTGATGGAAGAGATCGGACATTTCCAGGGGAAAGGGGACCCATCCTTTGAGGAAGTCCCATAGGCTTTTTATCCTGTGGTTTTGGAGCTATTAGCATCAAAGGTTTGGATCTTGGAACCACTACATTAGTGTGCCCTATCATTGCTGTAACCTGATATCCTATACGTTCATGGTCTTCAATAACATGCTGTACTAAAGCTTCATATGACTTCGGCATAAAAAGGCATCGTTTGCAGTGAATACTACCCTCCTCTCGGGTACTGGAACTTAAGGGAACTGCACCATTGAGTGACTTTTCACCTGCCTTTGCTACGTAAGGTGCAGCAACATGCTGAAAATGTTCCCTGTAAATGTGCTTTCTAACAATTTCATATAGAGGATCTCGGTAAGTGCACTTCTTACAATAATAAACAGCTTGTTCTACACTGTCAGCCTGCTTAGGTTTAAGGCTATCATGTTTGTTTTTATCTTTGAAAGTGCTGATGCCTCCACTCGGTGTATTGGCATTTGGAGCATGAAATATTTTAATGTGCGTTTCCAAAGTCTTTTTGTCCGCATTGAAAGTACAGTAGGGACAATTAAGAAGAATCCTATTTTCAAAGTCTTCACTATGAACATTCCGGAAGTGACTTTTATAGGCTGAAAAGAACTTCGACGAAAATGGACATGCACTGCAGCAAAAGGGTTTTGTCCGATAGTCCTTAAAACAAAGAACAAAACAAAAACTAGATATAAAAACCACTTTTTTTTTTTAACAAGACATTTTGCACTAAGCAACATGGACAGTGTGGAATTTCAGCTCGTCTCAGAGACCATTACAATGGGCCAGACCAGCTTCAACTATGCCATTAATTTGGCATTCACATTTTTTGGCCTGTAAACCAGGTAATTAGAAATTTAATTACCAGACTGCACATGTAAAATGAAAGGTGCTAATTTAGAGGTCACTTTGAAAGCATAGCCCAGTGTGTCATGTTTATGGTTAATTCATAAAGATATCACTCTTTCTTAGTAAGGGAATGGAAACAATGCTGCCTGTCAGGTTGCATGGAACAGAGTTTACCAACATCTTTTTCCAGAAGATGTGGGCTTGGCTGTTAGAACTGTAATGTACTATTAGTTGGCAAGCTCACAGAATGAGGTATTCAGGCCAAAAAAAGTCACTTTAGATCGAAGTATTTCACAAAATAATATTTTTAGATATTTCAATGTGCTTTAATCCAGTCATTAGCCACAATTAACAATTTTCTATTAATACTGTCCTCAAAAGCTTTCTAAATTTGTGCAGGATTTTGAAATAAGTATTTTTAACTGCCATTTCCAGTGATATGGCCACACAAGTCTAGTGCCTCTCTTTGTATTATAGTATCTTATTCACTTTTGAGAATGGAGCAGAACTGAGCAGTTTAGCTCCACAGTCCTGTTGCTTCTAGACAGATTAAAGCAACACTAATCAGGGCACAATTAAGACAATGCAACATAGGAGGTGGGGGATGTGCATGCAAACTATGATGCAGAAGTTATTTGTGAATTTGGCATGAAGCAGAAGGAATACTCTTCATGAAACACAAATCAGATCCAAAAGGGCCTTATTTAATTGTAATGTTTAATTTAGACACATAATCATCCTATCACCGATACTTGAGAAGTAGAGCTTCAAACAACCAACTTTTTCTACTGACCAAAGCTAAGTTGTAAATATTTCAAAACTCACCATGGATCAGAAAAAAAAAAAAAAAAAAAGGCGGCTTTTGAAAAATTCTGCTCTTTTATGCAATACCACCTAGCTCTTTCATAGCCCTCTTGCGCCCCCTGAATTGTAGCAACTTTGAAAGGGTTGCTGATGCTGTGTCAACTGTTTAATTTCAGTTTGAATTGTAACTATCCATGATTCATGTTTATCTTTGAAGTCAGCCTGGCATTTCAAAATAATTTAACATTAAATATAAAACATGACAAATTGAGATAACTATGAACAACATTCATAGCTATGCAAGTGAAGCTTCAAGGTGCAAGTGGATCCCCTGAAGTTAAGGAATGAACTACTCTCCCACTCTGTATGAACAGGTGAGCTGTGTGTATTTCTGGCCACCTTCTGAGGCCTCAGATATTGGCCATTGCTGGAAACAGGCTACAGAATTAAGAGTTGTCTGCTTTGATGTGACAAATCTTTTTGTTGAATATATCAGAAGCAGGGAGAACATACTGATGCAATGTCAGGGGCATAGCAATAAAGGGACTTTGGTTTTACAAATACCAGACCAGTGATCCATCAAATATAAGCATCCTGTTTCCAGGGGTGAGCAATACTTGATACTTATACCACCTGATTTTATAAGTGGAATGTTCACCTGTCATTGTTTCACTGCTTATTTTAGTATATATTACAGGCGAGTCTCATCTTACGCTGGGGTTATGTTCCGCTGTCAGCGCGTAAAGC
The DNA here is from genome assembly GCF_027887155.1 of Malaclemys terrapin pileata. Taxonomy (NCBI): domain Eukaryota; kingdom Metazoa; phylum Chordata; order Testudines; family Emydidae; genus Malaclemys; species Malaclemys terrapin. The sequence goes on along the minus strand of NC_071516.1, from coordinate 16,189,127 downwards.
GAAAATCGCATATAGTCAAAATTACATTGAGTGTAATGGCGGGCGGAATTGCCCGCACTACGGGTACAGTATGGAAATTATTTTTCTCTCTCTCTCTTTTTTTTGCTGACCGCGTAAAGCTGAATTTGCACATGTTAAATGCGCGGAAGATGAGACTCGCCTGTATACTAGAAGTGGAGGCTATCATAGAATTAAAGTGAAGGGCTTCTGTTAAATTTGTTTAGTCAGTGGAATAAGACAGAAGTCACCATCACAGTTACATTCTTTTCCTCCATTTCTCCTAGCTCAGTTCAAACCTCCTTAGCTTTACAGTCAATTCAGAAACATCTAGAAAAGAATAAATAAGATTTCCAACAACACTGCCACTCCATTCTGCTGTACTAAACTGAACAGGCTCTGACACAGATGGGTTATCACCAAGTCCTCAGAGATGTAGCAGACAGCTGAAAGCTAGGACAGTGGAGAAAGCAGCAGTTGGATCTATTCTGCTTAATATTTTTCTGAATTCATCATGAAAACAGATGGTGGAACTGAATTAGGGAGAGGTGAAGCAAATCCTGTAGAAATAATCTGTACAAATAGTTATACTTTTAACTAGAGGGATGGGTGAGTTTCTGCTGAGCTGGAAAACAAGGATGGCAATTTTTTTTTTTTTTAAATGAAGTTTGGCACTTAAGGTGCAATAATAGAACAGGTGCTTAAAGTTTATCAACAGCGAAGTTTCTCATTCGAATAACTGGCCCTCAGCATCTGTTTAACCCAATCAAGACTAGGATTATTACTTGTACAACAAAAGCACCCTTCTAATAATCCTTTAAGTAGAAGATTACAAAAACCACCATTAAAGCTGGTAAAATACAACAAAAGAAATTGGTATAATTGTGCAAAACACCATTTGAAAGTTACTGCCTGCAGGATCTGAGGTGATATTATGTGGAACCATTACTAACCTGATTTTTTGTAAGCGATGGATCCCACAATCCTACATCTTCCCATGTAGTGTTTTTCAAATAAAAGTCATTAGGTTCAAACTGCTTAAAATCCTGGAAAAGGGTGGATGGGAAGACAGAGAAACATGAAAAACAAAAACTGATTGCTCCCCATTAATTACTCATGAAGACACCCACACAGCCCTCTGTCCACCAAGAACTACCCACAAGTAGTACAAGGGATCATCACCCCAAGGGAAAATTTCCCCTCATGAAAAATAAAAAAAATGCATCTTTTACATTTATTTCAACTGAAGTTTCCCTTGACAAAAAAAGGTGGGTTCCCAAGGAATTAGCGGTTCCAAATAAGCAATTCTGAAAAGTACAGGCTCAAAGACACTAAATAACCAAGAGCCAAGATTTTCAAAAATAAAATCTTTAAAAGTCAACCCAAGTCTGACTTTCAAGATTTTCGAAAGTGTTCAGCACCCAACAGCTCCCCACTGAGATCAATGTTGAGTATTTTTTTAAATCTGCTGTGTGTTTAGATATGGACTTCAGCTTCTATTTTTTAAAATTTTGGCATAGGGACGTAGGTGAAGTTTTTAACAGCAGGTTAAGTCCCATTTTTGAAAGCACCTAAGGTATTCTGAATCCCAAAGTCTGACTGAAAGTCAATGGGACTCAGACCTAAATCACTTTTGAAATCTGGATTCAAACTCCTTTGGAAATTTTACCCTGAAGCCCATTATTCAACCCACACTTATTCAAAGCAATTGACCCCAAACCAAAAGGGATGAACACTCATTTTATCTGGAAATGATCTGGAACAGTAACATGAAGAAGAGGAGCCAGTTTAAAACTAGAACAAAACACAGAAGACTATTATCTATAGGGTGCTGAAGAGCCAAAGAGCAGATGAGTGGAAAGGTGATCGTACCGGGTATTCACTTCAGGAAAAAAGGTTTTTGATAAGCAATATTTTAAAGTTTGTCAGTAAGATTAATAGCAGAATATGTCTGAGATATCAACTTGAGCCGTTATAGAAGGCAGTCCTTAAGTCCAGAGTCCTATTGTTCTGCACTGAATACCTGTAAAAATCTCAGTTCATCTCTTGGCCCCTAGGAGAGCAGGCTCTAAGGCCTTGTCTAGACTAGGATTTAAAGGTGTCATTTTACTATAACAGCCAGCACCTGCTAACACATTTTAAAAGTCTAGCATAGACAAAACCCACTGCCTTCAACACATGCCAAACCAGTCAAGTTAAAGCCTAAGCACATTAGCTAACACTACACCTTTAAATCCCAGTTTAGATGAGGCTTAAAAGTGTGTAACTTGCTTCAGTATCAACTCCTGGTAACCATTTAAGAATGACTCTTCTAGATGGCAGTAATTCTCTAACAGAACCCCATACAACTCATTCTCATCTAAAGATTACAACTCCAGAGGTAAAGTGAAGGGGTAAAATAGACGTCTATCAAAAACGTATGGAGACCCCGAAAAAAATCTGATGCTAATACAATGTTTTTATGAAATCTCAGTAAGAAATATCACTTCAGCAGAAAATTGAATCGAAGTGCCTCGATTCAAACCAGAAAGCTACGTCAGATGTCATACTTACTTCTATATGTTCTTTACAGTATTCCAAACCAATGTCACTAAGTATTTTTTTCACAGTTTTCCGGGCTTTTCTTAAACTGCCAAGGTTGTTGACAGGAAGTTGGAACATAGTTTCTATTGAAAAAGAAAGTAATAAGGGGAAAGAAGTTTAAGTCAAAATATGTTTTGTCTCATGAAGAGCTGCACTTTTAATTCTCAGTAATATATTCTTACTTCACCCACATCATGGAACATAAAGAGCTGTCACCATTTCTTAAGAAAAACTAGTACATTTTCTGTCTGGTTTGTTCTTAAAATGAGGTGGGCTGTGAAAACTAGATGTTGTCAAACTTTAAAGTGAACACTCAACAGAAGAGCTGATGCAATGACTACCGAAAAGAAAAAAAGTCTACTCAAGCAGCACCCAGGGATAACTTTAAAACATGTATTTTCATTTAGATCAAAATGTACCTACTGGGTCAAAGCTCTTACAAATTCAGTCCACTCTTTTGTGCATATGGATTCTAGCTCATCTGGAAGTTGATAAATCAGGGCTCCAAGGAATTGTGTTTTTTGAGAGACTTCTTTTAAAATCAACTTACAGCAGTTTTCTTAGCTGTATATCCAACAGCAGGGAAGTGAACTGGTTATATGTTCAATGACATTTCGCTCAAGATTTTGGGTAGCCCACACTGCGATCTTTTAAGTCTATCACATCACCACCACATTGCGATAGGCTGTCAGGGAAAGAACCTCTGTTCTCACAGAAGTTTCTGGTGCAGAATATTTAACAGAGTTCTTTTCGGAGTGCTATTTCAAGAGCACATTGGGTTCAATGCTACTCCATTTTCCATATTTCTGAGTTTGATTTGATTTGAGTGGTTGACAAGCAATTAAAGATGCCAGTAAAGACTTCAGTCAGCACACTTGTTTACCACTAAAATGTGCACTGAAGACTTTACTTAGCCAGAGTCCATTTCATGGTTCTATGTTTCTCTTTCAACAGCTGATGAGGTCAAACACTGAGGGGGAGACAGAGAGCCCTACACTGAGGTTGTCATAGGTAAATAAGGGAGAAGCTATTCGTAAATTAATTCTAATAAAGGAGAAACTATTTGTAAATTAATTCTAAGTCCACTGACTGGGAAAGTTTATGAACTAATTTACAGTTCAATTGTAAAGGAAAGGCTAAATTCGGTACTTTTGAAGCTACAGAGATTCCTGAATTCCCTAACAACCAGAATTAAGATCTAATCCAACCCACAAAGGCAAAAGTTAGATCCACAGCCCTGGCAGGTTTGTGGATATTGGAATCCTCCGTTTATGTGCTGTTGCTATCACTGTAACAGCAATGGATTACACAACCATTAAGTCATATCTTGAAGTACAACAATGGGGCATTTGCACTGGAGGATGGTAGTGGTTGAGGTGGTAGAAATCTGAAAAATGTCTCTTTTCTTCAGACATTATAGATACCTTTTCCGGGCACTAGAGATTAAAGGAAGCACAGACCCCCCCTCCCCCCTTTACTTTAAGAAAAGAGAATTTCATTTTACTTAAGCACCAAGGAATTATCAGAGGTGAAGAGTGAACTGTAACAGTAATGTTTGTTGTGACTGGAACACTTTAGAGGGCTAGCTGGTTGCACTGTTGGTAGCTATTTTATCTAGATACGCTGTGTGATTAAAAAGTGGAAAACAATTCAATAAAATCTTATTTTGTTGGAATTATACAAATTTTTGCTCCTGTAAACTAATAATCCCATCACAGGGCCAAAATCTATCCCAGCTCAACTAAAAAAAGGCAGTGTCTTTTTTAACCATGTCATTTGGCTTTTGATACATCTGTAGATATAGTTTTAATTCTTGTTAATCTTTACTTAAGTGTCATCTCTGGAATTTGAGATGATTAATAAGTACGGCTAAATTTTTGTCTTGGATATTTTTAGTAAAAGGTCAGGGACAGGTCACAGGCAATAATGAAAAATTCACAGAAGCCCGTGACCTGTCCTTGACATTTACTAAAAATACCCATGACAAAAGGGGTAGCTTGGGCAGCTGGGGGAGGGGCTGGGAGCTCCAGGGTCCCCCCTCAGCTGGCAGCTCCAAACTGCAGGGGTCCCCAATGCTGCCCGTGGGGGCGGAGAGCAGCGTATCCCCCTGCTGCCTGTGGGGGCTGGGAGAAGTGTTTGGAAGCTACAGGGCTCCCCACTGCCACCCACAGAGGCCAGGAGCTGTGGGGTACTCCACAGGTGGCAGGGGACCCTGCAGCTCCCCACCAGCGCTGACTGAAGTCAGGGAGATATTCTGAAGTTATGGATTCTGTGACTTCCGTGACTAAATTGTAGCCTTATTAATAAGACATCTATAAAAACACTAAATTGGTATGTGAAAATACATAAAAAATAGGTCCTCTTTTAATTCTATCATAAGATCAGTACCAATTTCTTTTAAGTTATAACAAGACTGACAATGCCAGTTTCCTAAACTACAAATGTGGACTGTGAATACAGAATTATAGTTAGGTATCTGACAACTCCTTCCCCCCCCCCCCCCCCACACACACACACACACACACACCCCCCTCACCACACACTCCTTCCAAAGTTTGCTTCTTTTGACTGTCTACATACTGGCCTTTTCAGAAAAATGTCCTGGTATTTACAGATGTTAAACCAAAGTCCAGACAGCCTCTAGCAATCTTGCCTATACTTGGGCTCCCACTGTTAACAACACTGTTGGTGGAGCTGAATTTGGCATTAGCAACGGTGGGAAGTTTTTCAGAAAATAAACCTAGAATAGACAAGATTTCCAAATATATAAGTGCTAGTACAGGTCACTGAAATCAATTTCACAAGTTGCAAACATTACTGGCAGCAAGTGCTGCTAGCCAATAACTGCCTCATTCTTAATGAATTCAAAATGGCTCCCAAGAAAAAGCTCTGGATTGTCACACTATGGAAGTTTCCTATTACTACGATTTGCAGATTATGTGGGAACCAGACCCAATTCACAGAAACCTCTATGGTAAAATTTTCAAAAGGGTCTAAACCATGGGAAGTGGAAACATTTTCATTCAAAAATTAATATAAATAACCCACTATATTAAAAGGTAAAAAAGCAAGGACATTTAGCGTAAAGATGTTTGCCTGAATATTTCTACTGTGTTTAAAATGTTTCAGGGATGACAGAGTTAACTCACTTGTAAACCGTATTAGCAACAATGGAATGACAAGGACAGAATGCAAACTTAATACCGATGGTCTATTTTCAAACCACAAACAAGGAAATTAAAAGATATTGCAATAGACTTTTGTATTTAATTTCCTCTAAGTAACATTTAAAGAAAACCCCAGTAATAGTACTACCACAAAAATCATGACTTGTTTGATGTAGATACTATGTAAATTCAAGTGTATCAACTGAATGCTATACAAGTTAAGATTATTGATGTAGCTTTAGAAGATTTAAATTTGAATGAGATTAAAGTACTAAAACAATTTCACTAAAGTACTTATGTATGCATAGCTACTTTTCAAAAAGTATGTTTATTTTTTAAAAAACAACACTAATACTTTGCCCTTACATAGCACTTTAATTTTAAGATCTCTAAACATTTTACAAACATTTAGTGACAGCATCCTGAAGTACATCTATTTTACAATTGAGGAAACTAGAGAGCCTGAGGTTAAGTGACGTACCGATGGTTTCAACAATTTAGTTACCAAGTTGGTAATGGAAGATGGGTGCACGAACTAACCTATAATAACTAGGCAATATTGCCTCCAATTAAAATCAAAACCTTTCCCATTATAATTACCCGGTTAGATTATCCTAGTCCATTCCTCATAGAAGAAGATGCACACCGAAATAACTGCATTGCTACCGGCATCTTTGATTAGAAGCCAAGGACAGAGTGGACACTGTTTCCTAGTCCTTCCACAAGAGTGCTGAGACACTCTTGAGAGAGGGAGGGGGGCGGAGAAGAGTGAGAGTCCAGAAGAGAATCTTGAACTATTGCCTGTACTGTACCTGTTCTGAACAGGGGATTTCAGTTGCCCACTGTTGTAAATCCAGCATCTTTCATGAGCAAGAAATTTACTTGTAATTTAAAGAAACAATTTTTTTTTTCCAGTGGAGTGTATCTGTCACACTAAGAGGGATTCTGACCATTCAAAAATTAATTGCTCAAATAACTTAAGTCAGCCTTGGTGAATTCTATTCACCCTTTTGCAATTTTTTTTTTTAATCATGGTAAAGGCGAAGAAAGTAATTTTGTGCCTCGGTTGGTAAATTTTCATTACTATTTTACAAGACCGATTCAAACTAACTAGTTATTGAACAGAAGTCTGCATTAAAACCCTTGATTCATTTATTACTTGTTCAAGTAAATTCCAAGTTGGTCCACAAGGCCCTTTCCTCTTTCAGGTCCCTCCTTAAGACCAACTTCTACAAAGAGACACAAGAAATAAGTTAACCATAACATTCAGCTATTTTTTAAAAATATAAGAGTATCTTGCACCATTATGCTATGCATTAGGCTTTGCTGAATAACCACATCATGTTTTGTATTCTCCCATCTCTTCTCTTCCCCCCTCCCGCAACATAAAGGCTGCCCCCTTTTTGTAGCACCATGTCCCAGTTTTTAAACTCTTCTGGACAGAGACCGTGTCCTCTTATTTGTATTGTGAAATGCTTAGCACATTTTGGGTGCTGTAAGATTATGCAACTTAGGCCAAGATATAAACCCATAAAAAGAATGGTAAGTAATGTTTCATAGTGGAAATGGATATTGGCCATCTAAGTAGAGCTCTGTAAATGAAACATGGTAATAGAATATATATTTGAGAACTCATGCAATCTACTTAATATTAAAAGTAGCATTACATGTAGTTACTTCCACAGATGAAACAGAAGTAAAATCATAACTAAAAGTCCTAGGTGTTTAAGATATGTAATGTGACAACAACTATATTTTTTATATTATCACTGAAGCAAAATTCCTAATATGGCTCAGCTTTGAGCCAGTTATATTAATAAATATTTTCCATGAGCTATTCAAATTTTAGACTTGTAATTTATACCAATAGGTCCAAGAAATGAAGTGACACTCATTCTGGTAAGAACTGTAAAGTGTGAGAATTAGCAAAATTCTACTGTAATTGTTTTCAAGGTAGACTAAGATTAATGGCAATTTTTCCAAGTGGAAAAAATAAGCTGTTACCCAAGAATTTCAACTAGATCAGTGGTTTTCAATCTTTTTTCATTTGCGGACCCCTAAAACATTTCAAATAGAGGTGCGGACCCCTTTGGAAATCTTAGGCATAGCCTGCGGAATGCCAGGGGTCCACAGACCACAGGTTGAAAACCACTCAACTAGATTAAGTAGTTGGTTGACTAAAGCTAATGGTTAGTAGGGTCATATCTCATTTCTAATTTCCCCATTACCTACATTTTCCCCCTTATTTTTAGTCTTTGGTTGAGTGAATTAAGTGAACTCTAACATTCCAAAAAGAAATGGAAACTCTGATTTGCAATGCATTTCCTTGGCAGAGTTGCTAGGAAACACCTATAGGCAGAGCCTTTTTACATAACCTGACTTGTACTGGACCTTACATTTGGTAGGACAACTCCCACCTTTTCATGTTGTGTGTGTGTGTGTGTGTGTGTGTGTGTGTGTGTGTGTGTGTGTGTGTGTGTGTGTGTGTGTGTGTGTGTGTGTGTGTGTGCACACATATACACACACAGACATTATACTACTATATGTTCCATTCTATACATCCGATGAAGTGGGCTGTATCCCACGAAAGCTTATGCTCAAATAAATTTGTTAGTCTCTAAGGTGCCACAAGTACTCCTGTTCTTTTTAAAGAAATGCCATTAGCTGGAATGCAAGGAGGCATTTCATTTTATTTTTCAAAAATTAAATATGGCTAGAGAGATCACCACTAACATTTTTGAGGCATTCAAATTTAATGGGACAGAGAAGAGACGCTGTACCTTCAGGACAGGAATGCACTACAAAAGCATGGGTTCTACAAAGTCCAAAGGCCCTTTCCCTCCCATACTCTGCCAAAGAAGTCAGAAAGCATGATTTTCAATACTAATATACTGCAATTTAAAAAAAAAAAAATGAAGACCAGACTTACAATACTATTTCATACAAGGGTGAGAACTGGTTATTGTGCTTATAATGCATGTATATTTCCAAAGCAAAGCAATGTTATCTTTTGCTTAAACTGAAGAAATTGTTCTCTCTCTGTACCCAGAGTTCTCATTAACTGCACTTGTTAAGGCAAAAAATGATGAAAAAGCAGTCTGAATTTGATCAAGAAATTACACATGGCTCCAACAGCTTTTTCCCATAAAAAGAATCAAATGGAAATAAAGCAATACTGCTCTTGGCAGAGGCACTAGATATAGTGCACATATCTACTTCCCAGCAGCTTCTTCATACAGTTAGATGTCTGCACAGTCTGCAACATACACACCAAGGAATAAATGAAGTAGCCTATAGTAGGACATAGGTAGGATTTGATTGACCAAAACTGACTCTGAATTTCAAATCCAGACAGATGAAATCTTAGTAGTAACTTTATCCCATGATTCAAGATCAATGAGTATCTGAGTTACATCTGTAAGGACAGCAGACACTTGAGGTCATTAAAACCCCATGGATTTACACTTTTGCAAATTTTGTTGTATTCTCTAGAATCTAAGATTTCATTTAAAGAGCTTCTAGTCCTGACTGCAAAGAATTTTTTTTCACAACGTAAAACAACTCCTGTAGAGTCTGCTGTCAGGCAGTGACACAAACAGCAAAAAGGGGTAAACTTTATTTGTTAATAGGGCATTTATTTTGAAGCTTAATTACAATCATTTGAATGCCAAGCATTGTTAACTGCTTCAATTCTAAGGAGATCAGCTATACTAAATTAGTCTGCAAATGCCAATTAACAGAAAGTATATCCTGCTTCAAGAGCATGAAGTAATTGAAAACTGGTACTAGTTATGGGTGGGAGGAACAATTAAGAGATCTTCGTACCACTTGAACTCTCTTTCTGTCAAGGTTACTAGTGAAATCCAATGGATATAAAAAAAAATTGTTCACTCAGAATTCTACAACTCATCTCCAAGAATACATAAATCTCATCTGGTCTCTCAGATCTGAACTGACTTCCTTTTACAAGGAAGACCAAGTGTGCCCAAACCAGAGAAGTCCACCTCTACTACCTGAAAAAACAAAAAGAACAGGAGTACTTGTGGCACCTTAGAGACTAACAAATTTATTAGAGCATAAGCTTTCGTGGACTACAGCCCACTTCTTCGGATGCATATGCATATGCAGACTAACACGGATGCTACTCTGAAACCTGAAAAAACAAAATTTGTAATTTTTATTTGTCATATTTGCTGTGAAAAGGCTCCCCTCTTGGAAAAGGATGTAGAAACTCTTCTACCAGAAAGTCTGCTTTGCTCAGTGAATTGCCTTAGAAAGCTGAATCCACCTGATCCTTAAAAACAAAACAAACAAACAAAAAAACACTCCTTAAAAATGGAAAGCCACTGCATTTCACTTAGTTTGAAAAATCTCCAGGTTGTGGTCTAAATGAAAGGACACTAAGGCCTGGTCTACACTACAAAGTTTTGTCGGCAAAAGGCAGCTTTTGTAGACAAAACAGTGAAGGTGTACACAGTACAGTGCTCCTCCCGCTGACAAAATAAAACCACCTTGACGAGAGGTGTAGAGCTTTTTGCGGCACAGTTAGATCGACAAAGCATCAGTGTAGACACAACGTTTGTTACACTGTGGTAACTGGCTTCCAGGAGGTATCCCACAATGCCCCCATGACCTCCCTGCTCACTGTTTTAAACTCCGCTGCCCTACATCAAGCTATATGGGCATGCACCCCTCCCCTTTCAAAGCCCCAGGAAGTTCTGAAACTGCTCAGCATGGAGAACTCACACAGCTACTGCCCAGCTGAGCACGCAGATTCCCAGCAGCAAATGCACTCCTGTCTAGACTACAGGGGAGGGGGTGGATCTCGTTGATCTGAGGGGAGAGGAGACCATGGGAGAACTCGGAGGGCATCACAGAATCAAAACATTAATGCAGAATCCTGCTCTCCTCGGCACTAGGACTACAGCGGCAGGCAGGGCAGGCTGCTGCTTGGCGGGGTGTGGGAAGAGACTCATGTTGCGCTGTTCAGAGCCAAGGAGGAAGGCGGGGGCCGATGTCTGAGTGTCCACCTGCCCCTGCTGGTGAGCTTGGAGGGGGAGAGGAGACGGACAGGACGACACCAGTTGTCTGCGCACCAGCTTCTGCCACAGGATTGGTTGCTTCCGGCTGGTGTTTGAACTTAAAGCCTGGTCTACACTGGGAGGGTGGGAAATCGATCTAAGTTATGCAACTTCAGCTATGTGAATAACATAGCTGAAGCTGACATACTTAGATCTACTTACCACGGTATCTTCACTGCGGTGAGTCGACAGCTGACATTCCCGTCACCTCCGCCCACGCTTGTCACTCTGATGGAGTAACGGGGTCGACGGGAGAGCGCTCGGCGGTCAATTTATCGCGTCTTCACTAGACACGATAAATTGACCCCCGCTGAATCGATCACTCCGGAGGTAAGTGTAGTCATGCCCAAAGAGACAGTGTGCCAACACACTCACTCTCCCCACCAATACACACACACACACACACACACCCTCTTCAATTGAAAAGCCGCTGGCAATCTAGTGCCCATGGAACGATGGGATTGAGAAACCATCATGTTACGCTGTACCTGCCCCCATGAGGCATTGCAAACCCTTCCCAAAACACTCTGCAGCCAGTTGCATAGTGGAATAGCTACCCACAGTACACTGCTCTCTGGGTCAATGCAAGAGCTGCTATTGTGGATGCACTCCACCAACACAAGGAGCATAGCGTGGACACGCAACAGCGGTTTAATTACAGTGGTGGCTGTATGTCGGCATAACTTGTGAGCACTGAATCACCAACAGTAGTGGAGAGCCACAAGGAACCTCATATTGTTAAGGCCCATGATTGCTGAGAAAACTTACTCAAGCAGCTTCAGTGACTAGATCGCTACATTACTCCATGCTCTTCTTGCACAGCCTTGAGATGAGAAGGTATAAATGGTGAGGGTTCAGAATGAATCTTACCAAATTGCTGTTCGCCTGGCATTTGGGTGGTGGAAACTGTCCTTTACTGCCCTTGTAGAGCCTAGATCTGAATGATTCTTTCACCAGGAAGCCCTACTATAGACTGCATTGACCGGTAATGGTGAAGCAGCCTGGTACTTTGATCTGCCAACAGAAGCCAGCACTGTATCTTGACATTCTGGGCTGTTATCCCAGTAAGAGCAGAAGATACCCACAATGAAGGCTCATATTGTGCCACAGCAGCTGTTGCACTTGGGCAACACCCCCCTCCTTCTCGCTTATCATTTTAGAAGTCAAAAGAACTGGAGGGGAAAAGAACATTAAAAAACTGCACTGAAACGCCAAAAATATGAGAGATTGCCTTTGCTGCTTTCCTCTTCAGCAAAGGAGGAGCAGGACTGAGGAGACAAATAAGGAGAAGTGCTGACTGGATAGAAGTAGCAGAGACTTTACACATTCATTGGATTGCCAATCCCTACTGGGTAAGAAGGAAAAACTATTTAGCGAATAATAAATAATAATATGCTTGTAAACAGAACTCTTCATCTATAGAACTCAAAGTGATTTACAAAGATAAGTAACATTACTCCTCCCATTTTTACGATGGGGAAATTAAGTACAGAGAGGTGAAGTGATTCACCCAAGGTCACAGAACAGCTGCGAACAGAACCTCCAGTCCACATTCGATGGACCACACTGCTTCTCCATTTTACCCTGTTTTAGTGGCAAGCAGGATGCAGAATAGATTTTGCCAGTCTCCTACATATTTTCACACTGATCCTAGTTATACATGCACAATAAATCACAATGTGGTAAGTAAATATTTAATTCAGTGATCCTCTTTGTATTGAAATACCATGTACCCCTTATGCACACACTCAAAAAGTGTAGGGTCAAGGAAAGCCAGTAAAAATCTGCTGAAACAATTCTACAGAAATAGTCCCTGAACATTTCTATCATCCCTATTCATCAATCACAACAGTGAGATTTGCCCATAGGCCAACCTATTTAAGTTTATATTCATGATTTAACTTGCAATTTGTGCCAGGTCCTCCATTTCTTTTTTCTCTGCCTGTTCTAGATTTATGTCCCACCAACAAGCACATTGAGAAATCCATGCTGATGAATTCCAGTTCCACTAAGTTTGTCCTTGAAGGAACCAAGTTACACTAAAATCCACATTTAAAGGCTGTGCAGAACACTCCAGACCGAAAAAAAATTGATGCTTAAACAGCAGAATGGTTTTACTTTCCTTCTGACAGTACCTTTACTGATATCTCTTGGTAAAACCTAGATCACCCCCAAAAAGACCCTGACAACCCTCTCTCACAAAATTTTGAATATTAATGAAACTAAGTGGTTTGGTGACAAACACATATTGATCTGCATTGTGTTTCATACACATGTAGGGTTGCCAACTCTGACTGAAGCTATTCGAGAGATTATTTTTCCCCCCCAACATGACGTAATGTCATTTTCTTAAAATATCCTATTAAAATCTCCCAGATTGCTTTCAATAGTCAATGCTGATTCTGGGAGACTTCAGGCCAATCCTGGAGGGTTGGCAACCCTATGCACCAGTCACAGTTCTACTATACATTTTTGCAAGTGTAACTTTCAAGTTACTCTTCCATGGTCAAACAACAGGCTGTGACAGAATGGGATGTATTTACCAAATTGTGAACTCCATTTTGTATTTCAACCTTCATTTAATAATGTTCCCTCCATTTTGGATTAGAATATCCATTTTGTATTAGGGACAATGGCTGAGAAGCCATCACAGGGAAATCTAGGGCCATCAACTTTGATGGTTTTGAACTGGTAGTTGAGAGACTATATGACAATGGACTCTCTACACTGAAGCCTGACTGGGGGCTGGTCTACAATGGGAACCAACATCAGCATAGCTATCAATCTCAGGGGTATGAAAAATCCACAACACTAAGATGTAGCTATGCTGAGCTAACCTCCGATGTCTACAGTGCTAGGCTTATGGAATAATTATTTTGTCGACCTAACTACCACCTCTTGGGGAGGTGAACTGCCTACGCTGACAGCAAAACTCCTCCCTTTGGTGTAGGTAGTATCTACATTGAAGCGCTACAGCAGTGCAGCTGGAATGCTGCAACTGTGCGGCTGTAGCAGTTTAAGGGTAGACATACCCTGGAGGAAGGCTGGAATTTCCCAGCTGGAGCATATTGGCAAAAAAGGGCAGTAGCTACTGCGGTGAGGGTCTCTCTCTGAGCAAGAGGGTCATTCACTACCACATGCTGGAAGACCAGGCTGGAGAGAGAAGAGGATGCAGAAAGGTCTGCCTAGCCTGAAAGACTGATCAGACTGGACTCAGAATGGGTTAGATCATATTTTTATTGCGGGGGAGAGGGTGGGGAAGGAGTATCTCAGGGCTAGTTGGGATTTTGCAACAATCGCTAACTCTAGTACTTTAAGAGTGACTATGGCTAATAAATCCTTTGATAAGCCTGTATTCCTTGCTTACCTGACATATTGTCCCTGAAGAAGTTGATCAAGAAGCTGAGCATGCCTACAATGAAATGGAACTCCGAGGGAGCATGTATAAGCAACTGGAGTTGCTGGTTTTGGAATTTATAGCAGCCAGGCTGGGGAGCCCCACATCCCAAGGAAGGGTGGTAGACACAGAGTCTGAACCTGGAAGTGTCCCATAAGAGACCTAGAGATAAGAACAGCGATTCTGGGGGGCTTAGAAACACATGGGATCCAGTGGCTCAGTCTAGTCACAACAATCTGGTGTCTGTCCAATAAGGGAAACTGAGCCAGATTGTGACACTGGGTGAATTGTTTAGCTATAAATTAGTTATTTCTGCTTTTCAAGGTGGCACCTAAAACTACTGACTACACTTAGCTAATGGTTGCAATAAAGTCCACTGATATCAATACCCTAGATGAAAGAGACCATAAAGTTACTCCACTTTCTACAGACACATGACAAGAGCAAAAAAGAAAAAAGTTTGTAGTAGGCCAATTGAGTTTACCCAAAAGAGGAATTTTAAACCAGTCCTGTATTCTTCATGATACTGGCAGCTCAAATTCCTCATTTAAGTATTCCAGTATTTAGATCTACTCACTCTTCTGCAAACAGACCCCAAGTGACCATCAGCTCCGCTTCCTGGCTCTTTAAATTCCAGATGAAGAGGCAGCTGCAGACACATAGTGGCCATTTTAAAATAATCTAATTGTTGCAGATTGCACAGCCTCCTCTATTACGTTAATTTCCTTTTCTTTGTCCGGTAACTTTTAAACCATATCTTAGCCTTTAACAAGAATAATCACCTTCATTGTATGGTATAAAACTGTGAGTTTCACACCTCCAAGCTAAGGTAGCCATGTAATCCAATCTCCTAGCAAACCAGCTACCATGTGACAGTCAGCAACCCAGACAATCACTTCAAAGCAACGGAAAAATAGAGGGTTTTTGTAAGACTACTAGGAAAAAGACTATGTATTAGAAAATGTTAACACACACTATGTGTTAACACTCAGTATAGACAAGGACTGAAAAGTCAATGTATTACACAGTATTAGAAAATGCTAATGGTATGCATTTCCTTAATCTAGACAATACCTTGGAAGGTAAAAGTCCCTTGCTTAATACCTAGAGCCCCATTTTCCACAAATTCAGAACAAAACAACATATAAAACTAAAAATGAAAAACTCATCCATCAGCAGCAGCTCCTGTCCCCTGGGGCTTTGTCCAGCTCCCCACTCCAGGCATGGCAACGTGGTGCACGGGGTCACAGCACTACTCAGGTTTGGCCCAGCTGCCTCTGTCATGACAGGGGGTAGTCAGACAAAATGTAAATGATTGGCATTGCAACCTGGTGTCAGAGGGACCGCTGGGCCAAACCTGAGCACAGCTGCAATGCATGTGCCAGGCTGCAACACCCAGAGCAGGGAGCTGGGCCCAGCCCCATAGAACTGCTGCTGCTGTGGAGTGAGTGTGGGTCAGGTTCACTCTGCAACAGCCCCCAGGACCTCCCAACCCCCTTGGGTGTCAGCACTCTCCCCTCCCCCGACTGGAGCCAATACCCTGCATGGATAAAACAAAGTAACAAAATTCCCCCCATATATAGGCTATTTTTAGAGCCTCATGACATTTTCTTTTATATATACGTATATGACACTCTTGACACACACACACACGTACGTAAAAAAGAGTGTCACGAGGCTCTAAAAATAGCCAATATTCACAACTAGAAAGGTAAGAACCCACAAGAATGCATGTGTCCAGGGAATGTACTCCAAGTCGCCACAGGTGCTTGTCTTTCTCACTCAAAGGAGAAGAGGAAAGAGGAAGCTCCACCACACACCCTCTTGCTAAGAAGCTTCCCTCTTAATTTAATCCCAGAATGAACTAGTTTCTACTCCAGAATGAGTAAAGCCCCACTTTCCAGCTAGTTTACAATAACTAGACCTTTTACAGAGCAGAATCTCTGACTCCATCATCTTTATTACTCCTGTACAGTCATTTTATAGACTCTAAATATAATCAAATTGAACATAGTTTCTCTATTTTATAAGAAAATTTGCCCCTTGAGGTTGAAAAGTGACTATTCAGAGACTACTACTACACTTCTGACACTGAGCAAATTTTGTCACTTTTTAAAAGAGGACAATATTTTCCTCTGAACTGAGAGCGTCACCCAGTCAGATGTACCTGAAAAACAGAAACATGAGAGATTGACATTTTTGACAGTTATTCAAAAGATTAACTTAATAGTGGTTTGATGATCCAGGGCTTCATTGCCCTTAAAGGATAAGACATTTTATATGACTACTGTTCTATACAAATAAACACAGTAAATTATTAGTGTTCATAATTCCACAATCTTTTTAGAAATGTTGTGGTAAGACCTATAGTCAAAGGGATAATTTTACAAGGAACCATTGCTGCACAAAGGAACCAAGATAACCCAAGTTTTTCCTCATGGTGAAACTATCACTTCATCAAAGCATTACTAATCCAAAATTTTACCATCTCCTTATTAATAAGAAGTCCATTTATGCCATTTGGAAGCCCTACAATTACCAGCATATTTGGAATTGCCAGATAAGCTTCTACATGTATGAACCTAGACATTCCAGCAAGTTATCTGCACATCAGGAACTTAATCTACAAGGAGCTACTTCATGAAAGTGCACTTTTCCAAAACTAAAAGCCCTTTAAAGCACTATACAAAAATTGAATCTAAAAATATTTTATTTCTATTTAAAAATCTCAATCTTTGAAATACCAAACAGTTAGATACCCCAATGCTTTTTAAAATGAACACTGAAGTATTTACCCAGTAGGGAACTAAACATTCTTTTTAAAAAAAAAAAAGTCAAGTCAACATCACAGATAAGTTTTCACTCCTTTCTTGTGCAGCTCTCTTTGGCTGCCTCAATCCCTTTGTGATTTCTGTGCACCATAATTCTAAATTTCACTATACAGCTGCTCATAGAGCACAGAATTAACTCTCTTTTCCAGCCAGTTTATCAAGAAAAGGAAGATAACAAGGAAGTACTGTTCTGGCATAGGAAACCAGAATAGGAAGGAAGAATGAGAAGAAATAAAAAGAGAGCAAAGGGAAGCAACAGAATGAAAGCAAATACATGAAAATAAATGTAGGTTGAGTACATTTGTTAATTCATAGTGATACTGAGTTTTCCTGGCAGATGGCTCCCAGAGCTGTGCATTTGTTGCGCAGGGAAAGCATTCAGAGTGGGGGGTTGGCAAGGTGTCAGAGAAAAGTAGTGTTAGGGCAGAATATTGCCAATTAGCTAAAGAAACAAGTATTTTTCAAGTCAGTTGTCACAGCAAGCAACTTTCCTTACCCTACCCCTACCACTCAAAAAACATTCAAGCTCTCTAACTCCTTAGCTCAGGGGTGGCCCACAAAGTACAGGCCACGAGCCGTTTTAAGCCGGCCCACAAGCTTCAGCTGGGAAGTGGGGTCTGGGGCTTGCTCCGCTCCAGCGCTCCATCTGGGGGCCGCACCATGTGGCTCGGCCCCGCTCCGGCACTCCAGCCAGGGAGCTGGGTCGGGGGCCGCACCACACGGCTCAGACCTGCTCCGGCATTCCAGCCCGGGGCCGCACCACGTGGCTCCCGGAAGCAGCCGCATGGCCCCGCTCCAAGGGTCGGAGGCCACTCTGCACCTAGGAGCCGGAGAAGGGACATGCTTCCGTGAGCCGCTTGAGGAAGGGACATGCTTCTGTGAGCCGCTTGAGGTAAGCGCCGCTCAGAGCCTGCACCTGAGCCTCTCCCCATTCCCCGAGCCTCTCCCCATGCCCCATCCCCTGATCTCTCTCCAAACCCCTTGATCCCAGCCCAAAGCACCCTCCTGAACCCCCAACTTCTCATCCCCAGCCCCACCCCCGAGCCTGCACCCCCAGCCGGAACCTGCACCCTTTCCCGCACCCCTGAACCCTTCAGTCCCAGCCCAGAGCACCCTCCTACATCCCAAACTCATCTCCAGCCCCACCCCAGAGCCTGCACCCTCTCCCGCACCCCCCCAACCCCAATTTTGTGAGCATTCATGGCCCAACATACAATTTCTATTCCCCAATGTGGTTCTCAGGCCAAAAAGTTTGCCCACCCCTGCATTAGCTAGTTTATCTGGAAATATCTAATGCTATAATAAAATGTTCTGTATAAGTTAAAAAAGTATGGTACCATATTTAAGGAAAAACAACAATGCAACGTAACAGCAGTAATACTATGGTTTCTCACCTACTTATGAGTTATCTCAAACATTAAAACACAAATAAAAATTAAAGGCAATCACTGATTTGGACATTAGGGCTGAGGTTTTCAAAGCTGCCTAGATAATTTGGATGCCTAGCCACCACTAATTTTAACTGGAATTGGATGTCAAGATCCTTTAGGTGGCTTTGAAAATCTGAGCCTAAATTTTCAGCCCTAAGTCAATTACTGTGAAGACAGGAAATTGGAAGAAAATGAGATGGAATTTAATTCATTTCTGACTTCCTATCTTTCCAAACTATCACTGCTGCATTACTATTTACTATCAGTTCAGAATGAGTATTGTTCCATGGATGACACATTAACGTGAGCCCTCCTGAAGAGTGTTTTCTGTTGTCAGTATCCCTTAAGTAGCACAGAAGCCCACAGTCCTGCAAGAATAAACACAGCAACATCCCAAGCTGTAAAAATGAGAGCAAACAAATATCAAACATACACATGGTTCCATTCCTTTATAAAGGGCTCTATATTTTGAAACAGCAGAGGACTTAAACTGATTTGAGTATCAAACTGAGCACTCCAAGAGCCAGATTCTCCTCAAGCTCAATTCTTTTGCCAGCTCACAAGTGCACAGTTGGGATTTTATTAACGTTGCAAGTCATTTTTGTAATACTGGCTAGAAAGAAAAAAAATCACACGAGACTTAAAAAATGTGATTTTAAACAAGAGGGAAGCAATTTCTTGCTTATCTACTGTGCATTGCTATTTATTTCTACCAATTAAATGGCTATTTTATGAGACACTGCAACACTTCTTAGACTTACCATTTAAAAATACTGACCCTCTTAGATAATTTTTTTTTTTTTTTAAAGTGTACAACGGTAACTTCACACTAATTTTTATAAGGACAACTTCCCTAAAATGCTATTTTCCCTCTGAAAAATTGAGGTTGCAACATGAAAACCAATAACTATGTTTCTGGGTGACATTACAAATTATATGTATATAATTTTGACTCTTTCTATGAACATATTTGGTTGATCCTCCCTCTCTATACTGTGACTATTTTACTCTTGTACGTATGGAAACTTAAGAGAGACTTTGAGCATTTCAATGACTTGGAATAGTGCGATGAACTGCACAAGAAAGTATCAGATCTATGTGTACACAAGAGATGGGCAAGTTTGCAAGCACTTGTGTGCCCTAATAGTCTTCTCTGCCTAACTGTACTTTTTGGGAATAATGCAAAGAGTAATCTGTATGCACCTGTACTCAAACAGTCAAACTTGTACATCCTATTAATGTAAAGAAGACAGTCTGAGTTGGAATAAATCCCAGTTTATTTACCTAAGAAAACATGTTTCTATAAACAAGTTACTGAGTAACACAGGAAAAACAAATCTGACATTTCTGATGCACTATGACATCAAGCTATTTTTGACAACCAAACTTTTTGAACAGATGGATTTTTATTTGGAAGCTTGTCTCCCAGCTTCACATCTAACATATTCGCAAATATTTTAACACTTGCATTTTAAAAGGTCAGAACAGCAAAAGAGACCACAGAGAGAATTTATACTACTACAGCTATAATAAAAAGACCTTGCTCTAAATCTTTACACATTTTGAAAAAGGTCTCAGTTTTGCTTTTCTAGTTGCAACTCTTCAGCTCCAAAATCTAGCGGTGGCCTCAATACTCAGTGAAGACATTCTAGCAGGTAAGACAAGTGAATTACTAAATTCAACATTGGATGCCCAAAGTTAAGGCCCAAAACTAAGTGCAACTCATGCAGTTTAAAATGTAGTCTCTGAGACCCTCACCTTTAATATGGAAGTGCAGCCCATGGACACTATTGGTCTCATGCAATGTTCCATCTTGTTCCACAACCACTCCTACAGAGAAAACTTGACAATAGTCTATTATTTCATAACAGACCCTAAACTTGGAACACTTCCCCTTTCCTGTGCAAAAGTATCTTCCCTCTACTTAAAGTCCACTTTTCACGTATCCTTCCATCACTAACTTCTTATGAACCTGTCTGTGCTAAAATTCAGTCATCTAGAAGAGGTGTTATCTAGTTACATCTGTTGTAAACTATTCAGGGCAGGAGCTTTTGCTGTGTCTGCAAAGTACAATGCAGACTATACCATCGCAATACAAACATTCAAAAGGTTATATACCCCAATTGATCTACTTTAGAGAAAGACCTCCAGATTTTTATAGTGAATTTTTAAAAAGCCTACCACTCTCTCACATTAACATTATGTTGTCTTTTCCTGTCATCTCCACAACAGCAAATACATACTAATCCAGAGTCGGTGGGGGTTAATCAAAAATGCTAGTGACAAAGGTGTTTTAGCATACCAAGTCAAGCATAATTGAAATGGACTAGCCAATACATCCTACTGTATTTGTAGGATGTCTGTCTTGATGAACTACATAAAGTCTCATCTACATAAAAGCTGGTTTGCTGGGGCTTGTCTACACTATACAGCTTTGTCAACACAGTCTTGTCGCTAAAAGACAGCATGTGTAAACGCTCTCTCGGTATTTTGTCGGCAAAATACTTCCACAGCCCCATGAGCAGCATTTGTGGCTTGCGTCAGCAAAACTTTTGTCTTTCGTGGGGGGACTTTTTTAAGTACCCATGAAAGACAAAAGTTTTGTCGACAATGTCACAGTGTAGACAAGCCCTTGTTAACATCTATAATAACTTCTAACTTCACTCAAATCAAGAAGTGGAGAGAGGTAATCTCTGTTTACCAAATTATGTGCATTTTTCTATTAACTGATTGTGTTACATTTCACTTTGCAGCACCCTCTCCTTTGAGTAGTTTCTCTGTTGGGTAGTTATTTCTCAAGAAATACTCAACAGCACAACCAAGATTCAATTGGCATACAGGACAAGCATCAGTGCAATTCTCAAACCGCAAATCTTTAAATCAGATTTAATTTCTCCATTGGCTGTAAACCAGCACATTATTGTTGTTTACTAATCCAAACTCTATTTATTCAATACAATTTTCAGTGTACATTATCTTTAGCATTTCATCAGTACTTTGATTTTATTGCAACAGATATTATGAAGAAACCTTAGACTAATCTAAATATTACATGAGACTGAATAAGGCTACTGTAAAGGTTGGTAGAGTTAAAATTTTACTTTTTTCATTCTATCCGTTTAGAAAGCAATTCTTTTTTTCCCCCTTTTAAATAAGTGACCTTCTCTCTTCCCCCATCTTCCTCCCATTATACAGAGCCCAGCTACTCAACTAACTTTTCAGAGTAATTTATGTGCAAATGATTGAAAATGTTTTTAAACATTTCATTTACAAGCTTCCAAATGAGTTATAAACAACAAAGTTGTGATTTAAAAGTAACATATACCTTGTAAAACTCTAAGGAATAACTTCACTTAAAGGGACACTCAATCACATTTTTCTCAGGATTATTTTATCTATGCATTACAAGTGATAGCTAAGTTTACTATACAATTGAGATGAATATATTTCTTCCAGTTTTTTTTTTCTTTGTCCACGACAGTACTTTGACAATCAGTTTCACCATTTCCCTGTATAATCAGCTTCCCCTTCTGTGTGTGTTTTTATACACAAGAAGGGAAAACATTTTTTAAAGTGCCAGTAAATTAACTATAAAACCAAGAAAACAGTCAGGGTGACTCAAACACAGGTGTAGTACCTGAAAATTTACTTTTTAAAAATGTATCTAGATTTCAAGTTGGTGTTCCTTTAAGTGTAAAATTTCCAAATGCTACACATTCAGACCCATTCCCTTAATTTTTTTGCCCATACTTCAAACTCTTCCCGTTTCTATTCAGTACATATAATGAGGCATTTACCTCCAAAATTAATGGTGCTTGGGTGTCTCAGACTCATTGGGCAAGTTTCATGCAAAAGCCTCCAAAAATAATTCTCCTTGCAGAACGCCCACCTCAGCGATTATATTACACCTACTGTGTGAGGCCAAAGCCCGGACATAGGAGAAGGCTCATATCCTGCTGTACAAAACAAAGTGTTAAAGACAAGAGATAAGAATGTAATAAGGGTAAGTTTTACATTTATAAATTATGTTTCATCGTGAAGGACTAATGCTCATTATGAACCAAAAGTACAGGGATCACTACTGAAATAGAGCAACTGCTGGAGTTTAATCCAGCTGCCTTCCTCCATTGGCAATGTTATAAAACATTTTAGCAGGTTTTAATTTTAAGCAAAAAATTCCTCTAGTTGACACTATAGTAGAATATTTTGATCTTCAGAACTTAATTACCCAAACTGGAATTCCACCAGGATACAGAACTAACACTGCTATTCACATGCCATCTTTTGATCTCACAAGCAGTTATGGCTTCCAGTTTTACATCTCATCTGAAATACAGCACCTTCAGCATGACAGTGCCCTCTACAGCCATGATGCATTCCTGATGAAGAGGTGAAGTGCCACCTACTGAGTCACCAACTGTACCTGTTTTCTCCTTGGAGGGTTTCCATCCAAATATAGACCCATCTTGCAATCTAGGGTCTTAGGAGATCATATAGCCCAAGGTAATACGGCTGTCAACCACAACTATGAGGAAATACATTCAGTAGGGCAAGATTCAGATGAGAAGTCTCATTCAGGTTTGTATCTGCTGATACTAAGACGTGAAGTAGATTATTCCGGGTGTTGGAATGCATTAGACAATGTTCTATAATCCATATGCTGCACTTTAATTCATCTCACTCATTCATGTTAATAAAAGAATCAAGGTACTTCTATTTTAGGCAGGTTTTGAAGCAGAAGAAGTCAGGTAACTTCAGAGTAGGGAACCAGAAGTGAACAAATCCATCAAAGCTTCCAAAGTATCTTTTAGTTCACCATTAATTTATTAGAGCTTTTCAGACAGAGGATAAAAAGTTTACCAGTTTTCCTCTATGAGTTGTTTGATTCAAGTGACAGTCTCATGGAGTTCAAAACTTTCTGGTAACATCCACACCCTAATAAAGTACTGGCACCACTACAGAAACTGGATTAAGATTCTGGAAATTTGTGGACTAAATTTATTATAGAAATAAAACTTTAATGGGCTGATATGATACAACAATAGAATGTATTAAATACATAAGTTTAAAGCAAAGACTTAAAATTTAAACTATTGTTTTAAAAATCTCAGAATTTACATTCTAAAGAAGAGATTTTCATTACATACTAGTAAACTGGACTATTGACTAAGATTGGGGGAATGGAGTTATTTTATTTGAAAAATATTTTTACTATGAACAATACATTTATTTCCCTGCCATACTGGATTACTTTTCTGACAGAAGACTGGACAGAATGAATAGTCAGTCCTCTGCATTTCTGTCAAGTCCAGATCACCTCATATTCCTCTCTCCCACCTGAAGACCAATTATATAAACTACCTGCCTGGCCGAGGCCTGTTTGGAGCACATCAGTGACAATTACTACATCAACCTGAAGATGTGACCATTGAGCAAAGCAAGGCACTTCAACCTGTACCAGGGTCAAACAAGTCCACCCCCAAAGACTGAAACTAGTTACCCTACATGGTACAAACCATTATCATCAAGCCTCTGGCATTTTTCTGAATTTTAAAAATCCTGAATAAAAGTTTTCTCCAATAGCAAAGTCTCATTTTACTGACATTTTATTACGAGTTAAAGGGAATTATTGGTTTAGATATAAAAAGTACAACACAACAGCATGTGTCAGAACTGGTTGCAGCTGCATGCTTCTTAGTTCAAAGCAGTAAAAAATGTTAGTTTCCTATAAGACTCCACTTTTTTCTTTTGCTTCACTGGTCCATGTACATTTTAAATATGGTCTATTTCCAAAGAGCCACTTAGTTAATTATGCACAAATAGCATGCTCTGAGAAGCCAGCCGTGAAAGTAGAATGAATAAAAGACTATATTAATACAACATTATGGTTGAGATTTCTGAACATACTATTCTGAAAATATTAAATTATGGCTCCCTCAGTAAGAGAAATGCAACCTCCTTATGCCTATGGACTATTCAGACATGTATCCTATTGTGCTCTCTCACCACAAGGTGAATGATGGGAGATGCCTGTTCACCAGGAAGAGGCTGGAACACTGGCACCTGAACGTTCCATAGCAGTTGAGCCAAGCGGATTTGAGGAGCAGGCAGTGACAACACCAAGAGCCTGGGGGACAGCATGGAGCAAGATGGGAGAGAAAGCCAAGATAAAATAAGGAAAAAACACAGCAGGGTCAGGGACAACACAGAGGAAAAAAAAACAGAGTGACAGAAGCCAGAGAGAAAAGTGGCAAAGAAAGAAAAGCTGACACAGAAACCTCCCTGAAAAGTAAGTGTGGCTTCTGGATAGCCTTGTTCCTGCACTGAGAGGAATAAATAGTTCGAATCCTGACACAGCCACCATTTGTTTATATTAAATACTTCATTTTTCCTCTGTCAGACTACTCCTCACGTGGTAGTAAAACAGCTCCAACTGACTTTCAGAAGTACTGGGCACCCACAGCTCCCTGTAAAACTAATGGGATTTACTGGTGCACGCCACTTCCAGAAAGTCACAGCTATTGTTTCACTTTTCCAATAACAGCTATAAACCTATGAAGGAGATTGGTTTTCAATATAAAACACACTACACTCTTGGTAATTTCTTTATGGACAACAAAAACACCTATTTCACCCCCTCTATCACAAACAACAGACACTGTACTCAGCTTGTCAGTTGGTAAGAGTTCAGTCATGGTAGAACTATCCTTGAACAAGGGCTTGCTTTCACTGCTACAGTTAACGAGTTACCCTACTCAAGCTAACCTAGCTCAAGAGTGGACACACTGTGAACCACATTGCACTCAAACTACACAGAGCAAATAGATTTGCAGAGTGAGAGGATTAGCAGATAATGAATTATACTTACTCCAGCTGTAGCCTGTAGCTGCATCCTCACTGCATTACTAGGTCAAACATCAGCAGCACTTGACTATTAACCCTGATGGGCCAGCTAGCTCAAGTAAAGCACCACTTAACTCAAACTAGAGATTTGTGTGTGGAGGGGAGTCAGGTTAAGGGTGACCTGAGTTATACCTCGAGTTAACACTGTAGTGAAGCCCTGAGATTAGTTTGATGGTCCAAACTACAAGTATATCTATGTTGCAATCAAAGATGTAATTGCAGTGCATTCAGACATACCCAAGCTACCTTTAATCTAGCTAGCACTGATATCAATAGCAGTGAATAGGCAGCAGAGACTTCAGTGTGGGCTAGACACCCAAGTGCATACCTAGATTTGTACATGGGCAGGTAGGCCTCACTGAATCCCATGCTGCCATGGCTTCACTGCTATTGGCACCTGTGCAAACTAGATTAAAGCTAGCACGGTATGTCTAATCACACAATCCAAATGCAGCGTAGACATATCCTGTGCGCTCATAGGCTGTGTCCACAGTAGGACTGAGTCTATACTAGCAGCTTTTCTAGGATGACAACTTGAAAAAGACATCACATACCTTCTGAAAATTTTATGTGCTAGTTTCAATACCAAATATTACTATAACTGAACAAAGTAAGCAACAATTATTTCTCTATTTGTTCAGTTTGTTTACTTTGTACCATTTACTTCATTATGTACAGTCAGGTCCCACCTCCTCCCACCCAACTAAGTCACTACTGGAAAGTCCAACTCCTAAAAATATTTTTTTTTAAAAAATATTCAGAATATACTATTTAAGAAATGCTGCATCAGAAACTGGATATTTTAAATTAGCTAATCACAAAAATTCAGGTTGGCTGGCTCTCTAAACAAAATCACTGTTAGCACTGCTTCTCTGACCAATGTGAAGTTCCTCAGTTTCCCATTTTAACTGTTTATATAACCAGGTATATATTCGGGGGGGGGGGGGGAATAGAGGGAGAAGAGATGGAGAGTTCATCTACAGCATGGTTTTACAGCACACCTATAAAAATCCCTGTGTAGGAAATTCTTATGCATTCTACATTTCCCTGCCTAAGACCACAGGAACAGCAATTATCAGCAAATGCTTGAGAAGTTCCCTGTTTGTCTCTGATCTCTTTGGGCTTACAGTCCAGCCTCAGGTTGGCTGCTCTTGCATAAGGTCTCCAGCTTCCCATCATACAAAAAGATGACTCATGAAAGACAGCCAAGGTTCTAATGACTGAAGTATCAATAGTGCAGCTGAGATTTCTTCCTCTCCATTCCCCTTTTTAGGTTAAAAATCTCTCTCTCTTCCGCTGCCCATCAGACAGGGAGTCTAACTCAGTGGTTCTCAATCAGGGGTCCAGGGCCCACTGGGGGGGGGGGGCCGCAAGCAGGTTTCAGGGGGTCCGCCAAGCAGGGCTGGCATTAGACATGCTGGGACCTAGGGCAGAAAGCCGATGCCTGAGCAACTTAGCTTCACAGGGCCCCCTGTGGCATGGGGCCCCAGGCAATTACCCTGCTTGCTACCCCCTAACGCTGGCCCTGGCTTTTATACGCAGAAAAACTGTTGTTGTGGCACAGATGGATCGTGGAATTTTTATAGCATGTTGGGAGGGGGCCTCAGAAAGAAAAAGGTTGAGAACTCCTGTTCTAACTCTCACTTTTCATTCTTTCTTGATTTCTGGAATTTTCCACTGGTGCCAGAAGCTCCACCTAGTGGGTGTGTACACTAACTGCACAGTTTGAACAGGAATTAACTATTTCCTTACCAATGGCTACATTTATTTGGGAACCGTAACTTTGAATTTGCTGACTTGTGTTTAAAATCTCAACTAAAATGTCACATTAATTTAGGTTTGTGATTTAAAAAAAAAAAGTTGCTAATCTATTTATTTGACCATGCAAACATTTAAATAGGTTGATTCCTGCTTTGTGTTTTTGATGTGCCCTAGAAACTAACTAATATCAAAAGTTGTCTGGTCTGCATGGCACAATATAATTAAGTGTACAGGAAGTCTAAACTGGAGGCACCAATGGCCGAGAAGATAGGCCACCACACCTAGTAGCCCCTTTAAAATGAGCATTTGAAATTGCCAAGGATATTTATTTAAATAAATTATATACACACACACACCCCCAATAGCTGCAGTGAAATCAGTATGTACTGCACATGCTCATTATACCATTCTCACTTGTCCATAGCTATTTCTTAAAGACTTTTGTGTTGAATGTAGTAAAGCCTCAAAAGGGGTCATGATTTTCTTATACCATGATATACAGTTCAATGAGTGGAAAGAAAGGCTAAATGAACATTCCTCAAGATTTCAAAAGTAATTCTCCTCTGGGATGAAACTAAATGTGAAAAATTCCAGAGCAAAATATATTGTTGGATGCTTAATCATGTGTAGGGCCCTACCAAATTCGTGGTCCATTTTGGTCAATTTCACGGTCATAGGATTTATAAAAAACAAACAAACAAAAATTTCATTATTTCAGTTATTTAAAACTGAAATTTCACAGTGTTGTAATTGTAGGGATCCTGGCCCAAAAAGGAGTTGTGGGGAGGGGAGGTGTTGCAAGGTTATTATAGGAGGAGTTGCACTACCCTTACTTCTGCACTGCTGCTCACGGCTGCGCTGCCTTCAGAGCTGAGCTGCTGGAGAGCGGCGGCGGCTGGCCAGAGGACCAGCTCTAAAGACAGAGCCGCCACCAGCAGCAGTACAGAAGTAAGGATGGCATGGTATGGCATTGCCACGCTTACTTCTGTGCTGCTGCTGGCGGGGTGCTGCCTTCAGAGCTGAGTGCCAGGCCAACAGCCGCCACACTCTGGCTGCCCAGCTCTGAAGTCAGCGCAGAAGTAAGGTGGCAATACCATCATCCTCCTAAAATAACCCTGTGAACCCCTGCAACTCCCTTTTGGGTCAGAATCCTGAATTTGAGAAATGCTGTCCTCCCCCTTGAAATCTGTATAGTATAGGTTAAAAGCACACAAAAGACCTGATTTCACGGTCCGTGATTCATTTTTCATGGCCGTGAATTTGGTAGGGCCCTAATCATGTGGAATCCTGAAGTGCTCTGACTTGCTGTTTGGAGCATTCCAAGAAGCATTCTGACACTTGGTAAGAATCTAAAGAGCTTACAAAGAGACATTTATTACTGCACAAAGTGGCACAGAAGTCTTTCTAAATTTAAAATACAGAAACAAAACATGTAAGCTGTATACAGATGATCTGATGTGCCAAAACCAGTAATACACATTGCTGGGGTGTGCTGGTGAATGATGAGTAGCAAAGCACTGCACAAGTGTGCATATATTGACATGCACTCTGAAACATGTTACAATCTACTCCAGTGGTTCTCAAACTGGACATGACTCAATTTTAATGGGGTCGCAAGGGCTGGCATTAAATTTGCTGAGGCCCGGGCCCAAAGTCGAAGCTTCACCACCCGGGACTGAAGCCCGAGGGGCATGGTGGGGCTCAGGTTACAGACCCCTGGCCTGAGGCTTAAGACCTTGGATTTCGACTTTGGCCCCTCCGCCCGGGGCAAGTTTTGGCTCTGGCCCTCCCACCTGGGACGGCAGGGCTCCGGCCGGCTTCGGTCCCCCCTCCTGGGGTCATGGAGTAATTTTTGTTGTCAGAAGAGGGCAATGAAGTTTGAGAATCCCTGATCTAGTCAATACCCAAGCCAATGTGTGATATACTCCTCAGATAGTGGATGTATTATATATTAAATTGATAAGACACTAGCCAGTTGGCTAGAGCATAGCTAACAGGCTATTTTAACTAGTTAAATAAGTAACAACTGATTCAGCTTTTTCTCCCCCCACAATCCCTATATGTATCCCAAACAAAAATGTAACTAGTCTGTGCGGTTGGACAAGACCTTATAAACTGACTTCTCTCTCCACATATTCTTACCTTCCTTCCCTTCTTTGCCCAGACAATTCCCAAGCACTCAAACTCCCTGACTAGATTCCAGCACTAATCCACCTCAGCTGCTGTCTTTGGGCTGGCTCATGGACCTTTGATATTCACAAGACTTCATGGTTGGAGCAGTGGGAATCAAAAATCATGCAACACAGTTTTTAGGTATTTAGAGAAAAGCATTTTAAACTTTTCTCTATGTAAAACTCCTTGTTTTAAGGAGCTTTTTCATCTTTCTTGCTGCCACTGATCTACATCAATACCAAAAAAATGTTATTTGGCTCCAGTGCAGCAGCAAAGAACTGCTAGCTCTGGAGTCATGTCAGGAATCAAGCAGCTTAAACAGAACAGGTAAAAATGGGTAAAAGCAAGAGAACAGCTGGAAGTCAGGAGACTGAAGGACAGGAGAACAGCTGAGAGAACTGAAAGACCTTGGCTAAAAGCATGCCCCCCATATTTAAAATGATTGGCTGAATGAGGCAAAACGACCCACTGAGAGTGTTAATGGTTGAGGTGGTTGGGGTTTTTTTTTATTTTTTATTTTTTTAAATAAAGTTGGGCACAATTACACAAGTTTAGAACCCAACAGCCAAAATCAGTTTTTTTCCAAACCATTTTTAATGCCAAGTTTTTTTTCAAACTAAGGATATAAATGGTTTAACTGACAGTGACTCACTGCAGAAGAATATGGCATTTGTTCCATTCTTATTTAAAACCAAAAAATGTCAGACACATCCAAAAAATACCAATGTATGTGAGGTTAAAGTGATGCCCTCCAAATGTGGGCCTCCCACATTTGGGCTTCCAATCTCAACTGCAATGAAGGTGTCAACGGTATACATTTTTTTCTAAAAACATATGGCCTTTGGGCAGGTAAATAAAACAAACTGGTTTCCTTAATCTGACCTCAAGTACATCTTTAGATATTTTGTCAAGATGAAGATTCTCTTGAAAGTCCAGAATGAACAATTCCATTTTCCCCAAAAGGGTGGGTTTTTTACATCATGTTAGTCCAGTCAAGTTAAACTTGGTCTAAACACTATACTGGTATATTTAAAGTGATACAACCCTCCATACCAGTGTGGACAGTTAGGTTATGTCTACACTGCAGAGCCTGTGTTAGCATAGTCCCCTAGTGCAGACATAGTACACTGACAGGATTTTTTCTGTTTCTGTAGGAACTCCATCTCCCCAGACAATGTCAGGTATGTCAACAGAAGCACTCTTCCAGTGATACACCTGGGTCCATGCGGGGGATTTTGTAAGCATACCTATGTTGATCAGGGTCATGGTTCTCTCAAATCCCTGACCAATGTAGCTGTGCTGATATAATGTAAGTGTGGACCATGCCTTAGGCCTTGTCCATACGTAAAACTTAGGTCAACACAGCTATGGCCATCCACTTCCCTGACTGACATAGTTATGCCAGCTTAACCCCCAGTGTAGACACTCATAGGTCAGCGGAAGAATGCTTCCGTCAACCTAACGACACCTCTACTTCGATATAACGCTGTCCTCGGGAGCCAAAAAATCTTACCACTTTATAGGTGAAACCGCGTTATATTGAACTTGCTTTGATCCACCAGAGTGCGCAGCCCCGCCCCCCCCGGAGCACTGCTTTACCGTGTTATATCCGAATTCATGTTATATCGGGTCACGTTATATCGAGGTAGAGGTGTACCATCACTCAGCAAGGTGGAGTTCCTACAAGAGCAGAAAAATACCTTCTGTTACTGTAGCCTGCATCAACTGGGTCACAGCAGCATACCTATGGCACTGTGGCTATGCCACCGTAGCACAGACATGGCCATATACCTGTATAAATATGCTTATATTCATATAGCTTATAACCTTTCCTGAACAGGAAAAGGTTATACCAATATAAATACACATATACCGGTATAACTGCGTCCACGCTAGGGGTTGTACTGGTATAACTATATCAGTCGGGGGAGGGGGGGGGGGGAAATCGCACCGGACAATTATACAAGTACAAAATCTATGCGTAGCCCAGGCCTTAGTTTAATATGATTTAAAAGCCCTAATGCTTGTTAAGATGTAGGCTAACATGTTTGAAAGCTGAAAGGCCAACTAACATGCCTTCAAATATATTAGCCTGCATCTTAATGAGCATTAAGAGGGCTCAACACAACTGAAATGCCAACTCGACTGAGCTAACAAACAGGGCACAAATATCCTAAGGGGCCAGTGACTACCAAAAGACATCTCTGGGTAGAGCACATAATAGGTGAACAATTTCAATCAAATAGCTATTCACTACATTTCTCTTTTTTGGGATTTGATTTAAAGTATAAGTCCTAAAGACTTCAGATCCCGATGAGGATGATCGTAGTCTAATCTTGATTTGTTCTCTCTCGCAACCTTTGTGCACAAATAGTAATGTGAAGATAATTTTCTGTTTTATTAATACATATAAATTGCTAATCTGACTGCTACAATTTGTTCATTTAGAGCTGTTCCAAAATAAGTACGTTAAAGTCTTTAGTTCTCAGGTCTTTTTTCCTACCCAAACATTTATTCCAATTTCTTCCTTTACACTAATCAAGCCAGATGTCACCTTCCCCATTAAAAACAATAGTCATATAAAATTTATGGTTTAGACTGTCTTAATTCCGACAATGCACATGTCGCTGAGATACGGCTATGCATGTCAGAAGTGCTGCTTTATAACATTTTTAATAGTAATTTTCAAAGGTTGCAGTTATTCTCACGTACTAAAGCTGGGGGAATAGCCATCCCTTATTCATGCTGGTGTATGTTTGAAGCACAACTTACCTTGCACAGAGAGGGCTTGTATATGCACTTATTTAGAAATCTAGCTGGCATTCCCCTTCTAATTTAGGAGTCAGTTAATAAAGTGGAGAGTCTAGCACAGTATAATATCATTGAATTACTTCTATGCTTAATTAAAATGCTCTTTTAAGGCACCATTGTAAGCGAATGCAAAATAATATATGAGAGTTGGCATCTTCTGACAATTGGTACCTTCAATCCTGCATGCAGCAAAACGCTTCTCAGTTATTTGTCTCTCCCTGGATATCACATATAGTAACTTTAGCCATTTTGTTTGCATGCTCATGACCTGCTGAAGTTTAATGCTGGAGAGCATGCTTTTAGAAGTTCTTCTAAAGAAGCTCTTGGCCCCGAACATATTGAGTACCACCACATTCTGTTCTTAACCTACATGCCCCTTTTCTTAGAGCAAATACAAGCCACCTTTCATATTTTTCCTCACACATATTCAAAACAATATTTACCTCCCAACATTTAAAAACAAATGCTCTTACATTAATGTTTTTTTAAACTCTAGTAGCTTCACCCAATACACATTTAGGCATTAAAGGTAAATTTAGGCATTATGGGGAAAAAAATTTGAAGTTGTTTTGTATAGTTCATTCTCATGTCACCAGGACCTGGAGTTATAAATGTGAGTCAGTATTTGAAACACTGGGTACTAAACAGTTAACTGTTTCAGACATGAAAGCAAGATTGCAATAGCTTCTTAAAGCTGACTGTAAACTCTGAAGACGTTAAACATGTCAATCACTGTTAAAGCTGAAAAGCCAAATATAACAAATAAAAATTACTGTGGACAGGTCAAAATCACTTTTAGCAGAGAGAAGTTAAAACCTGTATAAAGCATAATAAATTCACAAGTATAAACAAGTTTAATATTCTGCTTAAATATTTCTATGTAGGGACATGTTATCAACTATGTGTCAAAAAAAGAATCTCCATTCTAAGGCTTATCTTTATGTATACTGGAAGCATCTTCAGCAAAGATTTAACAATCATGTTACAATGAATCAGCCTCAAGTGGCAATTTTTAGTAGCAACAGAACATGTTTCTTTTCATTTCTGTATAATACTCCAACTACATACTGTAAGGAAGATATTGGTTGGATTTGGTAATCACTACCCAACATCTGTAAATATATATTACAAACTGTACAAGGCATTAATTGATCAAATTTTGTTTGTTTTGTTTTAAAAGCAACTGGCTTTAAGGGGATGTTCATTTTCCTCATCCGGACAGATGGTAACTGTGATATGAAACCTTGGTAAATCTTCATAGCTGCGACAGTTACCGTTCTCCCCAAGTGAAAGTTCAGTTTTTCCAGATGGTCCAGCTCAGACCCAGGTTACTTGAATGGCACTGCTGCTACCAGGGAGCCAGGCAATTCAATCTGAATGTATTTAAGTAGGCCATACTGTGCTGCACAAGTAATGACAATACTTCATCTAAACACATCCCCCCACCCCATCAATGTTCAAATATTAATAAACAAAGTTAATGGAAACATCATGGCATAAAATAAGGAAAGTTCTGTCATATTTTTCTAAAAGATGCCAAAGCTCTTAAGCCTGTCAAATATTTTTGTTAAAACCAAGATCACGAGACAAATTATAGAAGAATCCCAGTTGTCCAAGAAAGCATAGCTTACTCAGTCTACAGATAAAGCACTCAGTGCTTTAGTAATGCACCATTTTTAAAGTTTCTACATCACTACTGCCATGCATTCAGAATGTGTGAAAAGCCATGCAAGTTTATAAAGCAGATGGCACCACAAGCCACAATCAAGTTTTCATACAATTACTACATTCTCCATGGAGGTCCATGTACAGCCTTGCAAAAGAGACAGAAGTCATCCACATGCTCTAGTTTTCTCATTTTCCCATTTAATCAGTGTGATCTCTGAACACAAGTATTCTGTCAACTTCAAAGGTGATCTCAGATTATTATAGTGGCACAGAGTTGATCAAGACCTATGAACTGAATGAAAGTACATAGTAGTAGTATCGGGAATGGCACAGAGAATTTTATGCCAAGAACAAAATTTGGTCACCGTAGTTTCAAAAAAACATATTGAAGTGATCAGATTCTTCTCTAAATCACTGCTCTATTCACTAAATCCTTTACTATGCTGCTGTCAGCTCATAAGAGCAATTGAGCACTTAGTGATAGGCCCATTTTCCCAGGTCTGTAGAAGGCGCTGTGTAGCAGCTCCTCTCTATGCATCTGGGGCCCTTCCCCCTCTCTGCAGCAACCTTACCCAGTGTAGAGAATGCGCCCCCTACTGACTTGAACACTCATCGCTCCTTTCCACCGAATTGGCTGCGGTGCATTTTGGGTGGGAGCTGGTATTTTTCTTCCATGGCCATAAACCAGATGCAACAATATAGCTTTAATCCAACCCCAACACATACAAAAATGGGAGTCACATTCATGTTGGTGCTTTTTTTTAAAAACCCACTTAGACTGCAAAAACGAACGAAAAGCAACATGATGGGATGGGTGAGGAGGGTGCAACCTTGGAACGGCAGAGGCAGCAAGCAACATTTTATGGCTTAATTTCTCCTGCCTTTGTCTGAGAAATGGCTTACAGTTGCTATGACCCGGGATGGAGAGAGGAAGAGCAGGATGAGTGGCTGGGTGAATGTTACTCCAGCCTGCAGCCACTACTCAGGGGACCAGTCATGAATCGCGCCTTTTCCAGCAGACAGACACCCCGGCTAGTGGGGGGAGGCTGCTCTAGTCTCCATTCATTGCACCGCAGCCAGCACTGCTTTCCGGCCACTCTCCAGCGCCAACTCTGCCATTAGGGACCTTCACCAGGCAGGCGGCATGTTAAAGACAGCTCTGAGATGCTAGATGTGATGGATCCATACATTCACTGATCCATCTCAGCCGCTTCACCCCACCATCCACCGCCGCCAGTGCAGAGCGTGCAATGAAAGCCACCCTCGAGGCACATCCATGTGCAGCCCCTGCCGCCGGGGGTGAGGAAGGACTGAGGGAGGAGGCTGGGGCTGCATCTGCCGGGCGGGCCCCGGGAAAGGCGAGGGGAAGCCGGTAGCGGTCCCTGCAGCCGGTTCAGGCGGGAGAACGGGCCAGAGCACAGAGAAAGAACTGGTCTCCTCAGTGCATGCAAGTCTTTGCCACATGTGTGCAGCTGCGGAGAGGGGTGGGAGCTGCCCGCAAACTCCGCAGCCCCCGCCTGCAGCGGGCATCGCGTTGGACACTGCACTGTGCGGGGCCGGCACGGGGCTCCTGCCCAGCGGCTGAGGAGAGGCTCTGCCCCGGTGCTTACGGGTAAAGGCAGCTGCACCGCTGCACGGATCGGGGGGTGGGGATTGCCCCCTCCCGGCTCGGACCCGCGGACTCACCTACCTGCCTGGGGCTCTCCTCAGCAGAGGAGGGCGGGCGCTCCCCCGGCACCTCTGGCTGGGGGTGGGGGTGCGCGGAGCTGCCTCCCTGGCGCCGCCCGGGTTCCTGGGCGGGCGGGCGGAGCGGAGCCGGCGGCGGCGCGGGGGAGACAAAGGGGGCTGGATGGCGGGGGGGTGAGTGTGTGTGGAGGTGGCCTATGGTGAGCAGGTCCCGGGGGGAGGGGGCGGTGGCGGCTCCACAGCGCTCGGTCCCCGGAGGGGGGGGTGTCAGGCTCCGGGCCGGGGGGGGGGCTCCCTGGGCGCCCTGCAGACAATACAGCCGGGTCCCTCCTGCCCAGAACCTGCCCTGGCCAAGATGGCGGCCGAGAAAGAGCGGAAGTGACGCGATACTCTCATTAGCATACGGGACTCATTGTCCAGCGGGAGGGGAGGGGGCCGCGCCCCGGGGGGGAGGGGGCCTGAGCCCCAATGGGGCCCTGTTCGCCTAGACCCCATCCCACTTCTGGGTGCGGGTCCTTTAAGGGGAGGGGGAGGGGGAGCAGGTTACATAACCCTGCCGATGGGGGGGGCTCTCGCGAGAGGGGGAGCCGGCGGCGGGATCTACCCCGGGCCCGCTAGGAGGCGCCGCGCCCTGCGGCTGGGGCCTCAGCGGGATTTGGCGCCGCCTGCTTATCCTTCCGCCACCCCCAGCCGGGACTACATCCTGCCCGGAGGGGAGGAGAGGGGCCTCGCCGCTGTGTCTGGAGCGGGGGCACGAGTATAGTGAGCATACGCCCACGTGACACAGAAGTGACTACATCACGTGACCTCATAATAGTGAGCACACTACCTCGTGCCCTAGTGATGGTGCGCACACCTTGCACCAGGGAGCTCTCCCCATGTCCAGGAGTGGGAGCATCAGGCACAGGGGTTGGCCCCACAAAGACGGACGAAAGGGAGGCCAGAGATGGCTTTTGGGTATAGGGAGATGGGCCTCCTGTTTGCATCTCTGGCACATCATAGTGTTTGGAAGCACATCTGAAGCAAGCATTGCGCTGAGCTGCCACAATAGAGACCAGGTTGTACAGCATGCACAGGACAGTAATGTACAGCATACACCGAGCAGTAGTTACCACAAGTGAGCTGTGGTGACCATGTACAGAAGTAGCAATCACACCATGGACAGTGCAAGAGTGACCACACACAGCAATAACATTCACACCTCACACCATGGACAGCGCAATAGTGATCACACTGTGCACAGAGCAATAGTAACCACACCCTTTGTAAAGAGTACAGAATAGAGAAAGATGAGTAGCTAAAATCTTTTGAGAGAGTTGGGTGGTTTTGATATTTCTTTTATTGTATTGCAACAGTTACCCGTATTTTATCTGGCTTTGGAAAATAGCAACACCACCTTCTTGCAAACTATTCATTTGCCTTGACAGAACTTCCTTTTACAGTTTGGACTTCTAGGAGTAGGTCACACTTTAGATTTGGATAATAAACCTCCCTACTTAAAACTGCTCCTCATGGAAAAAGACCAGGGTTGACGCAGTTTAAGACTTAAGGTTAAATCATAGAGCTGTTTTAAACTGGGACAACTGGAAGAAGGAAGATTTAAAATTAAATTAAGGAAATTGTAAATGTGTTATTAACTACATATATTGCAATAACTTTCATTCTAAAAGAGAGAGAGACACTTTAAACATTGCTCTCTTTTTTTGCCACCACTTTCTAAAACTAATTGAGATTTGACAGGTTTTGATCTAACATACAGAAACCAAAGGCTTCTCTGAAACTAGATTAATATTACATCTCGTTTATTACTTAGCAGCTTTTACACACAAAAAAGTAAATAAATTTTATCTTAACAATTTTTAGGTTATATTTCAAAACCATAGTTTCTTGTATTAAAACAAGTATCATCTCACAAACTAAGGCCCCAATTGGGGCTACTCATGGTGCATAAATTTAAGCTAAGCATCTGCAAGGTCCTTTGCAGGATTGAGATCTAATTCAATAACAGTGCACAAAGTATCTTTAAATGAGATGGGCTGGGAACTTTTATTACATCAAAATACTGGGATATTTTATGGATACAATGTAGCTCAATTCATTCAGTTCTCAGTGTTCCAAAACGTGTTGATTCAGGATGATGTGTATAACTAGTACTGTACAAACGAAAGACTAACAAGTTTTTCAAACCATGGCCTGAAGTTTAAGAGCAAGGAAAACTTGTAATAAATTACTTACACTTCACAAAAGTTAAATCCCAGATTTTCAAATGGCTCTAATCTGAAATACACACACCCTTTTTTTGGGTAGAATTTTGTGATATTTTGTAGAATTCTCTATTTTTTTTCTTGTTTAAGACTTTTACTTGTTCCTCAGATTTTAGAATTTATTCTTTGATTGTCATTGTTTGTGCAAACCATTCCAAACAACTATATGCATTTTCACAATAAATTCACTTTAGTGGTCATAAGAAACAGTAAGCCATGAAAACAATCCTTCATTTACAACGTCACTGAAACACAAAACTTACTGAACTGTACAAACAAAAAAACAAATTAGCCAGTGCTATTTACCATAAGAGGAACTTCTAGAAAGGTGATATCTAATTGTTCTGTAATTATGTGCCTTCTAGAAAACCTGACAATAATGACACAACTTTAAGCAAAGCAAAAAGCTATTTTAAGTTCTTATATAACTTTCATTTGCTTTACAAAGGAGATATTTTCATTTTATAGTGCAATATAGGAAAAAATGCTGGAAAGTATTTGTGAAGCATAGATAAATGGGTACCATATTCTGAAGCTAACCAGTTGAAAGAAACATTCTACAATGTTTGCATTCCTACAGAGCCCATGGAGAAAAACACCCTTTCCTGAGATACTGCTAAATTGACTAAAACAACGAGGAGTCCTTGTGGCACCTTAAATTTATTTGGGCATAAGATTTCGTGGTCTACAAATCTGTGAGAGTTAGAGATCGTCCTTCAGGATAGGTTGTAGATCCTTGATGATGCGCTGGAGAGGTTTTAGTTGGGGGCTGTAGGTGACGGCTAGTGGCGTTCTGTTACTTTCTTTGTTGGGCTTGTCTTGTAGTAGGTGACTTCTGTGTACCCTTCTGGCTCTGTCAGTCTGTTTCTTCATTTCACCAGGTGGGTATTTTAGTTTTAAGAACGCTTGATAGAGATCCAGTAGGTTTTTGTCTCTGTCTGAGGGATTGGAGCAAATGCGGTTGTATCTTAGAGCTTGGCTGTAGACAATGGATAATGTGATGTGGTCTGGATGAAAGCTGGAGGCATGTAGGTAAGTATAGCGGTCAGTAGGTTTCCGGTATAGGATGGTGTTTGTGACCATCGCTTATTAGCACTGTAATGTCTAGGAAGTGGACCTCTTGTGTGGACTGGTCCAGGCTGAGGTTGATGGTGGGGTGGAAATTGTTGAAATCTTGGTGGAATTCCTCAAGGGCCTCCTTCCCAGGGGTCCAGATGATGAAGATGTCATCAACGTAGCGCAAGTAGAGTAGGGGCATGAAGGGACGAGCGCTGAGGAAGTGTTGTTTTATGTCAGCCATAAAAATGTTGGCATACTGTGGGGCCATGCGGGTACCCATAGCAGTCCCACTGGCTTGAAGACAGGGCTTTGGAGTGGAGCACGGAGCTGGAGCACAGAGCAGCTCCGGAGCAGTGGAGCTGCAGGTTTTTGCCTGGAGCTTGCTCCAGAGCCGGAGCACAGCTCCAAAGCCCTGCTTGAAGATATAAATTGTCCCTAAATCTGAAATGGTTGTGGGTGAGGA
This sequence comes from Malaclemys terrapin pileata, assembly GCF_027887155.1. Lineage (NCBI taxonomy): Eukaryota > Metazoa > Chordata > Testudines > Emydidae > Malaclemys > Malaclemys terrapin. Next base: position 16,149,854 of record NC_071516.1, on the reverse strand, counting down.
CAAAGTCACAAAGATCCCTCACTCTCACAGACCTTGGGAGACAGGCCAGTCCTCGCTTACAGAGGCGGGCTGCAATCTGAAGCAAATACTCACCAGCAACTACACACCACACAACAAAAACACCAACCCAGGAACCAAACCCTGCAACAAACCCCGGTGCCAACTCTGTCCACATATCAATTCAAGGGACACCATCATAGGACCTAATCACATCAGCCACACCATCAGGGGCTCGTTCACCTGCACATCTACCAATGTGATATATGCCATCATGTGCCAGCAATGCCCCTCTGCCATGTACATTGGCCAAACTGGACAGTCTCTATGCAAAAGAATAAATGGACACAAATCTGACATCAGGAATCATAACATTCAAAAACCAGTAGGAGAACACTTCAGTCTCTCTGGTCACTCAATAACAGACCTAAAAGTGGCAATTCTTCAACAAAAAAACTTCAAGAACAGACTCCAATGTGAAACTGCAGAACTGGAATTAATTTGCAAACTGGACACCATCAGATTAGGCCTGAAAAAAGACTGGGAGTGGTGGGGTCATTACAAAACCTAAACCTATTTTCCCCAATACTAATTTCCCCGTACTGTTACTCACACCTTCTTGTCAACTGTCTGAAATGGACCACTCTCATTACCACTTCAAAAGTTATCTTTCCTCCTTTGGTATCCTGCTGTTAAGTGAATTGTCTCGTTAGACTGACCTCAGACTTGGTAAGGCAACTCCCATCCTTCCATGTATTTTTACGTGCTCCTGTATTTTCCACTTCATGCATCTGATGAAGTGGGTTCTAGCCCACGAAAACTTATGCCCAAATACATTTGTTCGTCTCTAAGGTGCCACAAGGACTCCTCGTTGTTTTTGCTGATACAGACTAACACGGCCAGGGCCGCCCAGAGGATTCAGAGGGCCTGGGGCAAAGCGGGGGAGCAGACATACTCACCGTGCGGCGCTCCAAGTCAGCCGCAGCGGTGGGTCCTTCACTCGCTCCGCGTCTTCGGCAGCACTGAAGGACCCGCCGCCGAAATGCCGCCGCAGACCTGGACCGCCGCTGGGTAAGTAAAAATTAAAAAGGTGCCTCTAGCCGGGATTCTCGTCCAGGGCTCGCGGGGCCCCTGCAGGTCCCGGGGTCTGGAGCAAATTGCCCCACTTGCCCTCCCTCCCCCTGGGCAGCCCTGAACACGGCTACTACTCTGAAACCTGCTAAATTGACTATACCACAAAGTGAAATATACTAATATGTACTCCATATCCAATTAAATCAATTTGATGGCTGTATATGAAAACAAAAACACCCCCAACCAAGCCTTATGACCTTTAAATTTGCTAGATTTGATTTTTTCCCACTCAATCTCTTTTTAGCTATTGCTTATTAATATTGCAGTATAACAGATGCTATTATTTCCCAAACTTGGCTCTATCTGGTCAGAATTTTGGTTTTTCTTTTTACAGTCAATTATGATCTGAGTAGTGGATTGCCATTTGCAACACATTTAATAGTGAATTGTTAGTCACAACTGTTTTGCTGAAATTAAAAACAGGACAAACTAAGATGAGAGGGAAGAACACTGATAGGTGAGTGTCAAGGAAGGAAGCACTGATGGAAGAAAAGAGTACTCTCCGTGCTATTGCAGCTAATTGTTTTGGGCTGAAACTCATAAATAACTGGGATGCTTTACAATTACATTGTGTAGACTTAACTGAGGAAAATTAATAGTAGTTGCAGATAAGTGAAATAGAAGTCACCAAGAATTAATTTAGATTTGTGGCGGCAAGACAGTCCTAAAGGGTATTTGTATGTACTTAGAAGGTGTGGAAGGCAAAGAGAAGTATATCAGTAAAGTGACTTCTTAACTATTTACCACTATACTGAGGAGCTATGGAATGAGTTTATGATATGTAGCACGGAAACTTCTGTTTTTATATTTGTCAGTTTAAGTCAGTGGTCAAGTCCAAATACTAACATTTCTTTTTCCAGGGATTTTGAGTGGTATTCCTATGACTTGGAAAAACAAACTGTAAAAAGATTGATCACTGTGATCGCACAAAAGGAGGATAGTACTGTAAATTTTAATACTCAGAAAGTCTCTTAGAAATCAGTATTATTATTTATGTAGCACTGTCAATGGATACAGCTGTTACAGCAAATAAAATATATAGTAAAAAAGAAAAAGAAATTCCTTGGTCAGTTTACAGTCTGAAGGCATTAACATTTGTTGTAGAAAAGCACACACAGAGAGATATGTAGTCATTAGAGGAGCGAGGCATTATGGAACAAGAGATGAGCAATTTGAAGGAGAGGTAAGATTTGACAAACATGCATGTAGAAGGTGACATGAAAATGTGAGTGTGTGAAGGAAACAGTAGTCTCAATTCTGAGCTGTTCTCTTAGGAGTTATAACCCAGGAGAGGGAATGATGGGAGATTAATGCCACCTTTGCATCACCGGGGTTCTGTGCTCGGCTAGCAGCATCAGAGCAGCCTCTAAGTCTGCTCTAAATTTTGGTGGCTTCCCACAGGCATCTACAGGCCTCTCTGCCAGCCTCTGGAGTGCAGAGTGCTCTGAGAATATCCTTCCTGCCCTCAACACCTATGCTATGGAATTCTCAAGTTGGAGACTGCTTCCAGTCCCTTTGTGCTGCTGACTCACAAACCAGAATTGGGGCCAAAGGGATCAGTATAGTGAAAAACTTGGGAAGAATTTAGGAAAGGGGATTAGATGTGAGAGGAAATTGTTAGATATGGGCAGAACAGAGCAGCAAAGCAAGAGGAAGCTCACAGTCCAGGCACCAGATGGGAAACCCATGCCGAGATTTGTGAAGGCAGGGAACGCAGAGTCTAAACAACAGGAGAAGAAGATAAATTTAGCAGCTGCATTTTGCGTAGAATAATGCAGGGATGAATGGGAGAGATGACCAGTTCTTGGGCTAAAGTTTTGGCAGTAGGAATAGAGACAAAAGGATGGATTTTAGCAATATTGTATAGGAAGCAACAACAACATCAAGGGGCTGATCTTGCTCCTATTTAATTCAATGAGAGTTTTGACTATTGGCTTCAATAGTATAACACTGGGTCAAACAGTTGCAAGGCAGGAGAGCACAAGGAAAGAGACGTCAATGAGGACACTAAGGTTGCCAGGGTGAATACTGGTGTTAAAAGTGCCCTGCAAAGTGTGTGTGTGTGTGGGTGGGTGGGGGAATGTTGCGCCTATTTTGCTTCTTTGTGATGTGTACAAAATTGCAGGAAAATTTATTTAAAAAGAAATCCTATTTTTTACATCCAAAATCAGATTTTTTTTCTACTATGAAAGCCTGTGGCAAATGGAGAATTAGTGAAATTATGGCATCACAAGAAATGAGAGACTGAAAGTTGAGCAACCGAGAGGGAAAGGGATGTTTAGTCATGGCTTGCCTACGCACAAAAGATACATAGGTTTAACTGAAGGTATGTTGTTGTACTGATTTAGTCAAACATTGGGCTGCGGCAAGTTAAACCAATATAAGAGTGTCCTCATACCGAGTTGCACCGGTTTAACAACATCCGTGCCATATTTTTATGTTTATTTATTTAGATTTAAAATAAGGATGCATATCTAAGGCTCTAGGCACCCCAAAATAATTAATTACACAATACATACAATTACATTACATCTCTGCAGCATTAATCATCAGTTCCACAGGAACTCAGCCAGCCAGCAACCAACCCTCCTTCATCATCTAGGAAGCCTATTCAGACATCTCCAAAAACCTAAACAAGTAGTTGGCTTTTGCAGTGTGCCCAGCAAGTCATCAAATTTGGGCTATTTTAGACCAAGGGAAGCAAATTCCAGAGTCTCAGCACCCACAAAGAGAATGTGCTGCCAACAGCCCCCTCTCTTTTATAATGAGGTGGATCCAGCTCAAGTGCCTCTGCTGACCACAGTTGTGGTAGTATGGTCTAGGACAGAGATGGGCAAACTATGGCCCGCTGGCCACATCCGGCCTGCGGGACCATCCTTCCCGGCCCTTGAGCTCCTGGTTGGGGAGGCTAGCCCCCAGCCCCTCCCCTGCTGTTCCCCCTCCCCCGCAGCCTCAGTTCGCCATGCCGCCAGTGCTCTGGGCGGCGGGGCTGTGAGCTCCTGCTGGGCAGTGCGGCGGCACGGCTGCCAGTCCTGGTGGTCTGAGCGATATGGTAAGGGGATGGGGAGCGGGGGGTGAGGGGTTGGATAAGGGACAGAGCGTCCCAGGGGGCAGTCATGGAACGGGGAGGTTGGATAGGCGTGGGAGTCCCGGGTGGCCTGTCAGGTGGTGGGGGTGTGGATAGGGGTCGGGGCAGTCAGAGGACAGGGAGCACAAGGGGTTGGATGGGGGTGGGGTTCCTGGGGGGGCGGTTAGGGGCAGGAGGAGGTCCCAGGAGGGGGCAGTCAGGGGACAAGGAGCAGGGAGGGTTGGATGGGTCAGAGGTTGTGAGGGGGACAGTCAAGGGGTGGATGTGGGAGGGGGCAGGGGCCAGACTGTTTGGGGAGGCATAGCCTTCCCTACCAGCCCTCCACACAGTTTCGGAACTCTGATGTGGCCCTCAGGCCAAAAAGTTTGCCCACCCCTGGCCTAGGAGGAAAGGTAATTCCTTAGGTAGGTTGGTCCCAGGCCATTCAGGGCTTTTATAGGTCATAACCAACACCTTAAACTCAACCCACAGACCAAGGAGCGTTCAGTGCAGACCAGTGACCACAAATGTCATATACTTCCAATATGCTGCTCCACTCAGTAAGTGAGCTCTGCATTCTGCACCAGTTTTCATCTCTGAGTGGTTTTAAGATGTAGCCTCATGTAGACCAACAAAAAGAGACGTCAGGTCTCAGCCCTCATAAAAGATATACCTGAAAGTCCAAAGTGGCAAACTTCAGTATTTTTATGGCCTTTAAACCAATGTAAAATAATTATTCCTAGATGAGGAACTAATACGTCATGTGCCAGGTCAAACAAGCTTGACACTATAGAACTTTGGGTAAAATTTGACTTTCAGGAAGATTTGAGCTCCTAAATGCCTATATCACTTTTGAAAATGGGACATAAATCACTTAGGTGCTTTTGATAATTTTATCTTTTGTCATTGGGAGACTGGATGAATCTTGGGACTGGTAATGGAATAATGAGTCATTTCTAGATCACTTCATCTTAAGATAGTAGTAAAATCCCCTAACGGCTGTTTGGTGGCCTCAGTCTTCATCCATTTCCTAGTGGACATCACAACTAGTGGTCTCAAAACAGGGACCATGGATTAAATGGGCAGAGAAATCTAAGTGTCCTCCTAGAGATAAGGCATACTAGTAGAGAAGCTTGTACAGCCATTAACTGAGATAAATCACTTCTGTGTATGCTGCTGAAGTTTCCCCTGTTGTCAATCCAGCACCTTTCATAAACACCGCATTTACTTAGTGAGAAACTTGAATTTAAAAAGTCTAATTTAAATCCTAACTTCAGTGATTTGATAATTCATCATTTTTTTCATAAATGGATTTTCTCTTTCACCTATCATCTGGATCCTTGATCAGGAAAAAAAAAAAAAAAAAGCACAAAAGATTTTTGGAAACATTGAAATTAACCAAAACAACATGCTTCAATTTTTCAAGCTGGAGTCAGAAGGGGTGCTATACACAAAATGGAGGTGGAGTTTTGCCATTGAGTTCAGTCAGACCAGTATTTCACTCTATTATTGATCAGGCATGACTAATTTTGTATTGTTATTTAAAAACTTGTACAATCTTGCATTGAATTTTCTAGATACTTCATTGGGTAGGTCAATGTCTGTATGTTGGCAACTAGATATGGTCTGAAGTTTGTGTGTTTTAGACACAGATTAAAGCAGTGGTTCTTAACCTAGGGTGAATACACCCCGTGGGGGTGCGACACGTCTTTTCTGGGGGTGCGAGACATGCCAGATTTTTTTAGAAGGTAAATCATCGAAAACACAAATTAAGTACAGGCAAGTAAGTACAACTCCTTTGTTTCATCAAACCTATGTATTTATTAACATTATACATTTTTTAATGATTACTGTGTTAAATTTTAACTGTGAAATTAAAATAAATATATAATTCTCTTTCATTCTCTAGTTAGGATATATCTAGGTTTAAAGAACTGACCTACTTCAACAATTTTTGATAAGGGGTGTGAGAACATATTTTTGAGAACCAAAGGGGTGCAGGCTGCAATAAAGATTAGGAACCACTGGATTAAAGCTATTGTGAAACACCTATTTTTACTAATATGGGGTTATATTGTAGGTGCAAGAGTATAATGCACAAAGGTCAACATTTGGCATTTGAGACTTATGCAAAGGAAACCAAAATAGAAAGGGAATTAATCAGGGCTGTCCACTAAAAGGGAAGCTCCTATGGAACCTTTTTGCTGAAGTAAGGCATTAAGTAATTCTAATTTTCATAGGAATTTGAAGAATTGAAATAAGAAATTTTATTCTTTTGTTAAACAGATTATTACCTTTTGTGTTTTGAATAGGAGTAAAGTTAATAAGACTTAAAAAAAACCCCAACAACTTTAAAGATAAAATAGCATCAGCAATGTCAGCGCAGCTTAAGGACTTGCAGGGACAGCAGAGGGAGTAAAGACCATTTTATTTTTGCGGAACCTAGAAGTAGTAAGATTTGTATAATACTTTCTTAAAAATAATGTAGATTTAGGGTCTGATTTTAAGACATAATTGTATGTCTAATTTCCCATGCAGTCAGGCATGCAAATCAGGTAGTTGTATGTGCAAATTTGTGACTGTAATTGTGTGCCCAATCTATTAAAAAAAAACAGGGCCTTATAATTCACAGGATTTTCCACGTCTACAAAATGAATACAACTAATGTTTTTAGGTCCAAACTTTCACCTCTTCTGCGTTCCTTTCAAATGCTATTATAGGTGAGAAATACACCAAGACAAAAATTGTTCTGGATAGTTATGCCATAATTTTGGTACCATGATTTTATATAATTAAATATGCTTTATTTATATATGTAAACATAATTGGTAAGCTATTATTTTTTTGAATCATGTACAACTTTCCAGTACATAAGGAATTAGAAATTTGAGGAAGCACCAGCTTAGTTACATTGATTAAAAAACAAATCATGGAGTTGTGTAATGGAGAGAAGTGATTTGTTTTAGGACGGGAAGAGGAATGAGGCCTAGTGGAAGAACTGCTCAAAGAGCAGGTCTAATTTTCACACCAAAATTTAGGGAATTTGAATTTCAGCAAGTGGACAGCCCCAAAACCCCTAAATATTCTACCACAAATATGTAAATTTGCTTATTTGAGCTAAATACCCCAATGCCAGGGTCGTACTGGGCTCAATGTAGCAAGGTGCTGAGCCCCCAGCCTCAATCCAGCAACATACTTAAGCACATGCGTTAACTTCAGGCACAATATTTCTGTAACTTCATTAGAACTACTCACATGCTTGAAGTAAAGCACATGCTTAAGGGTTCAGTGGATTTTCAGGATTGAGCATTCTGTGAAAGCCCTAAGGAGAATCCATTTATTTCCCCTACCCACAGTCAACATGTCTCCATTCTGCAGTTGCACAGATCTAGAGGCCCTGCATTATATCTGTCAGCTCCCAGTCCATGAGGACTGACTGCCTCCTGCCTGCTTCTGGAGCTAGCCAATCAGCTGTTTGGGGGAGGGGAGCATCTCTGATACAAAGTACAAGGCACTTTCTTTCCTTCTTACCGTTAAGCATGCTGAGCCAAATTCATTCCTACTGTAACATCCCTGACTTCAATGAATTTACACCAGGATTTAGCATGGCCTGCTGTCCTCACAGGGCACATGGATTCCTAAAAGCAGGGCAGTGCGTCTACTCTAACATAATGTTTATGACTTTGTGGTATATAAATATAGGCAATGTAATAAGCCTCACCGGAAAAGCTAAAATGTATGAAATTATGATAAAACGGGTATTGATATCAACACTTGCAGTAGGTTTTACTAAATTTTACCCATCTTCCCCCTCAGGATTTTCAACATAAACCCTGCTGAAGATCATAGCCTTTGCAGGAGTGACCACTCATAAGACTGTAAAGCAGTTCACATTATAAGCCCCTCATATATATGTGGGTTTTTTTTTAAATCTCCTTTTTGTCTGAAATTTTCAATGACTGGTTTCTACCCAAAAGAAAGTTAAAAGACAAACCCTTCAAGTGTACGACTTATGTAAAGGTCGGGGGGGGGGGGGGAGGAGGGGACATTTTCCCCATTATAGAAGAATTACATCTTTATCATTTTGGCCTGTCTACCTCAAAAACAGCATACATTTTTAACATTGTTAGTGGCCCTTAATGAAGATTATCAATGGCACTAAAGTTGACAAATATTAGCTTTCTTTTAAAAAACATGTCCATTAAAGTTCTGACCAGCTGATCACAACATTGCACTATTTATCACTGACATATTGGCTTTAGCATGCACATCAGTGGCACTTCTATTCCTATCCCCCAGCAGTGCAACCCAGTGTCATTTCACTGCACAAAATGGTGAATTTGGGGTTGGTTGCAGAGCTTGCACCCATGGGGGCTTCCTATGCTGCACAATACAGTGTTTGGGAGCCAAGGAGGGTCAGGAGCAGAGGATCCATTGTTGCAAAAGTCTTCCAGTCCCATGAACAGGGGTTATAACTAAAATTCGGGAGGCTACTCTAGCCAGGAAGCTGGAGAAGCCTGATTGGAGAAAAAATGCTCCATGGTCCAAGAGGAAGAGAGAAGGTGAGCAGCTATTCTCCTGCCGATACTTAGGCCAGTTCTAGGACATGGATTTAGGCATGCATTCACAGTAGACAATTCTGTTATGGTCATCAACTTTCTAATCGCACAAAACCAAACACCCCTTCCCCGCCCCTTCCAGGCCCCACCCCTTCTCCAAGGCCCTGGCCTCACTTGCTCCATCCCCCTTCCTCCATCGCTCACTCTCCCCCACCCTCACTCACTCACTTTCACCAGGCTGGGCAGGGGATGGGGTTGTGGGAGGGGGGTGAGGGGTCCGGCAGGGGGTGCAGGTTCTGGGGTGGGGCCGAGGAGGAGAGGTTTGGGTGTGGGAGAGGGCTCCAGGCTGGGGCAGGAAGTTGGGATGCAGGGAAGGTATGGGCTCTGGGCTGGGGGTGCAGGCTCTGGGTGGGGCCAGAAATGAGGGATTCAGGGTGCAGGAGAGGGCTCTGGGCTGGGGCAGAGGTGTGTGTGTGGGGGGGTGAGGATTCCAGCTGGGGGTGCAGGCTCTGGGATGGGGCCAAGGGTTTGGGGTGAAGGAGGAGGTGTAGTCTCTACCTGGGGGTGTGGACTCTGGGGTGGGGCTAGGGATGAGGGGTTTGGGGTGCAGGAGGGACTCCGGGCTGGGGCAGGGGTGCAGGAGAGGGTTCGGGGTGCTTACCGCAGCTGCTGGGACCTGGCCACCAGGTCCCTGCAGCCCCTAGATCAGGGGTTCTCAAACTGGGGGTCATGACCCCTCAGAGGGTCACAAAGTTATTATGTGGGGGGGTGTCATGAGCTGTCAGCCTCTACTCCCAAACCCTGCTTCACCTCTAGCATTTATAATAGTGTTAAATATTTTAAAATGTGTTTTTAAATTTATAAGGGGGGTTGCACTCAGAGGCTTGCAGTGTGAAAGGGGTCATCAATACAAAAGTTTGAGAGTCCACTGAGAATCCCTAGATGCATGGTCAGCCAGGGAGACAGTGCCCCTGCCGTTCCCATAGGTCATGATTCCCAACCAATGGGAGTTGCGGAGCCATCCCTCAGGGTCAGGGCAGCGCACAGAGCCTCCCTGGCTGTCCATGCGTCTAGGGGCTGCAGGGAGCTGGCAGCCGCTTCTGGGAGCCGTGCAGAGCTAGGGTAGGCAGGGAGCCTGCTTTAGCCCCGAGCCCCGGCTGCGCTGCTGACTGGACTTTTAACGGCCTGGTCGGCACCTTTTCAACCAGGTGTTCCAGTCAAACACCGAACACCTAACAACCCTATCATGTGTACGCACTTCCAGAGAGAGAGAGACTCCAAGAACAAACATGAGCAGCTTCTTCAGAAGTGCAGGCTTTTAAGATCAGGTTAAAAGGGACTTGAATTTAAACAAAATGAGCTTCTGCTGCCTAATTCTCTCCTCCACCCCACCCCCCCACTTGTTTTTACATCTTAGAAATATCAACAATGGTCATTCCGTTGTTTTTCCTGGAGAACATATTGGATAGCTATAACTCTGAGCTGTCACACTTTTAGAAGAGCAGTGGTGTCAAAACATTAACAAAATTTTTCTCTTTCCAAATTGTTATTCACAGAAGTTTTATATAAATGTGTTAACACACACAACCACTACCCCAATGTTTTGAATAGAGACTTTTTCCCCCTCAATTGCTCCACTTTCACTCTCTTGATTCTGTCAGTTGACAAGTTGTTGAGTTATCAGAGTGACTTTTATACTAGACAAAAATCAATATTGGTAATGTAAAAGCAGTGCAAAATATTTTTAACAGTGTTCAGGCTTTTGTTATAAGACATGAAATTTTTGTTTTGTTCCTTTGCATGTTGCCTCTAAGAGGTAGCAGAAGGGGGCTCTCTCACACAAACTGGTGTTCTCTCCTCCCTTCTCAAAAATTTAGTAGCAGGGCACTGAAAGGATTTTATTACTTTGTCTAACTCTACTACTGAAAATGACTACACTAATACACTATAATAGTCTGAAGAACTAACATTGTCTTGTCAACATACAGTGATGCAATTCCCCCCCTCCCCTTAAATAAAAAGTTGTCTGTTCGCAAATCTTCTGGTCAGCATTGGGTGACATTCACTCAATACACAAAGAATGAGTAAACAGGCTTCATACAAGGTAATTCATCGTGGTTGAGAGTGGAAGGAATTCACTTCCCAATTTGAGGACAGGGTGCATAGCTGCAGCCACTATTCAGCCCCCGATTTAAATGGGGACCACTACCCCTCCCAACACCCTATTTTACAGGGGCCTGTTCACGTTCAGCAGAGAACCCACCTCTCTAGCATAGAGATGGTGCAGAGGGCCCCCACAACCTCACTGAAGGATACCATGGGACTCCTGGGGTGCAGGACCCTGGTGCACAGCCCTTCACCAAGGGGTGAATTTCACACTGGTGAAGTTCTATTGTCATTTCAAAAAGGTCACTATCTGCCCACCCCCATACTGATACCATGGGGCATTTTAGTTTTCCCTTTGAGGTTCTTTGTTCATGCTATTTAATATCACTCTTCGTAAAGACTAAGAAAAGTTAATTTACAATTAGTCAGTAAGAAAAGTTCTCTATATAGATAAATGTTGCTTATGAAGCAGTATTAGAGATTTTGTTCCCCATTTTCAGATCTCTCTGCAAACAAAAACGTGCAGGCACCTGTGTGCCTAATTTGCACACACAATCACCACACTTGCATTGATAATCAAGTAAACTGGACAAAGACATGACCAGTTAGACACCTACCTTTCACAAGCAAACTGTAGCAATTGTGTGCACAAGTCAGGTGCACACATTTTTGAAAATCCAATTACACACATTTGAAAATCTAGGCCACATTGTCTTGCAGTTGTATCACAAATAACTGACAATAGTGACCTTCGGGGGGAGGGATAGCTCAGTGGGTTGAGCATTGGCCTGCTAAACCCATGGTTAAGAGTTCAGTCCTTGAGGGGGGCCATTTAGGGAACTGGGGTAAAAATCTCTCTGGGGATTGGTCCTGCTTTGAGCAGAGGGTGGACTAGATGACCTCCTGAGGTCCCTTCCAACCCTGATATTCTATGATTCTATGACTTAATCCATACCTTCATCACCAGTGGCTATAAAACTACCTAGAGAAAAAAATGTGATCTCACTGCACCCCTATTATATGTTTTAGCTCATTTTAAAACTTTACAGTGATATGGAAACAACTGTAATATTTTTGGAGTGTAAGGTAAAAAGACCTATAATTTAATATAAAAGAAGTTACAAACATTTTATGTTTTAGGCCCCAATCCTGCAAGTGAGATGTCCATAGGTGGACCCTATTAATTTCAGGCTTCATTGGGCTTGGCCACCTTTGTGTACATTGCAGGATCAGGGTCTTAGAGTGCACCAAATGAAAGTATATAAATATGGACATAATTTGTTAGAACTGTGATGTACAGACAAGATATTACAAGGTGGATGGCTAAGTCAAATCCAACTGCAATTAAATTAAAAAAAGTTGTGACCACAAATTAATATTATTTCCTCTGAACACTTCCAATATTTTACTTAAAGTTGTATGTATTACAAAACTTTTAAACTAAGGAGGCTATGACACCAATAGATGGTAGATGTCCCAGTGATAAAATGCTGCTTAGAAATTGTTTATATTGTAAATATCCCAAGTGTGAACTAATCTAACATTCCCTCTGGTGTTTCATTTTGTTAACTAGAACCATAGATCAGATGTTTATAGCTGCCTAGATAAAAGAGTGCAAACAATTAAATAAAAATAATTATATTTAATGAAGTGTTATTTCATTCTTTGGCTGCTTTGTCTCCCTGCTGCCCTAAGTTTTCTAATGAATGTATTTTTTAAATCGGTTCCTGTTATACACTCTATTACAATTCACAACTAGATAGTACTCTATTCTACATGTAATTTGGTATTTTTACTTTACAGCCAATTCTTTTCGGAGGCTGAGACATACTTGTCTGAATTATATTTAACATTCTTAGAACAACAGCATCCTCTGCTTTCCTCCTCCCTCATGGATGCTGGATTTCACTCCACAAAATAGGATTTTGAAGTGTCCACCACCTATAAGTCATTAGCGAAACATCGAAAAAATATAGAACTATGATGTCTATACTTCATTCAACAGCTTCTAGAACAAATACAACTTCGGCATTGAGAACTATTGGTTAGAGCCTTCCCACATGAAGTCAACACAAGGGGTCTCTATAGATTTCAGAGAGAAGTGAATTGTGGCCTGTGTCACCATGGGTTTGGGTGGGATGGGTCTCTCTTTTTTAAAAATAAAAGTTTAAAGAGTATAAGATAGTTAAAGAAAAAATTATCTATAATCACTCACAAAAAACTAGAGTAGTCCACATTTGTATATCTTTGTATTTCTGTTTTAAAGAAGCTTCTGTTTCTATCCCTCCTGTCTAATAGCAGGTTTACAAAAAAACAAGTCCCTGTAAGCATTTGTATTAGGCAAGTCCTAAGCAACCTAACATTGTGTCATTTTACACACAGTCTTACTTTTCTCCAGCTCCCCTGTAAGTTTTGTAGAAATAGTCTGACATTCTATGTAGACTTTTGTTGGGGAAAAGAGGGACAGCTATTGGTACAAGTATATATAAAACCCCAATTATCTACAAACCACAAGGCAAAGATAAGAAATCCTGTTTTTTCCATCATTACTTTCCCTTTTTTTTTTTAAAAAAAAGTCAACTTTAACATGAATAAGATTATTCATTTATAATGTAAGCATGCAACCAAGCTTTATGCAAAAGATTATTTGAATTTATTTGTGTATTATTCTTAACACAGTATGTCTGACTGAAATTTTCAGTATTAGTCTGGAATAAAGACAAAAATATTTTGTTAGAATATAATTTAGAAAAAATGCAGCTTTCTGTATACAGTAGGATCTTGGTAATTTGCACACTTTATAATTTTCATGCACATAAGAGAAAGATCTCATGATACAAAAATGTATAGCCCAGAACTGAAGTGTGGTCTAATTTATTAACACTTCATTATTCATACAAAAAACAGTACTGCGTGGGTTTTCGTTAGTATACATTGTTCATAAATACACTAGTTCATTTAATTTGAAAATAATATTCTGGTGATACAGTTTATTTGCTTTATTATTGTTGGTTCACTTAATCACAAATAGGTGATTGGTCTCCTGGTAACTAGGCAAAGCAGCAAGCTTGTACAACTGAATATGTTTTAAAAATTACATTTAACTCATAAGAATGTTGCATTTTAAATAAGAATTAACTTAGGGTAAGCTCTTATGTAGTTGCAAACAAAGTTAACAGTCCTTTTAAGAAAGACACTATTTCATTGCCTCCCAGTTTAGATTCTCCATAGACACGGTCCACAAATGATATAGGAACCTGTTAAAAAACAACAACAAAAACCACAAGAACAATTTATTCTAATTATTTGAGGAATTTAACTTAATTAATATAAAGAAAATACAGCTTTAAATCTATTATGCATTTTATATTACATTTAGCACAATTGGTATGTTCAGAACACAGCATATTATCATTAAAAAAAGTGAAACTATTACAGATTTAAATATGTAGTGTGCTGGTTGTGTTAGCAAAGCTACTGTGCTTTTCCACATGGAGACCACAATAGAAGACTGGTTCCTCAGGTTGGCAGAGACTTAGCAACAACACCTGTAGTCTACAAAGATGGATAGAATCTGCATTGGTGGTTCCTAACTTTTGTTGTTGGAGCCTCTCCTAGCAACTGATTTGTGGATGAATGCCATCTTCTGATGTCCCTGAATGCTGTGCTAGGTATAGTTGTGTCTGGTCTCACTGTACTGCTTTTTTTGTCTTCCATTTTTTCCCCCTTTAGTGTGGATTTGTCTTTTGTTTTTTTTAATCCCTTTCTGATCCATCATCAGAAGGCTACATGCTGCATAGGATGGATGTCCATTAACAGCCTCATACGTGTCTGGGCTGCCTGTGCTCTCATTGTTTAGTGCCTTAGGAGCAAAAGGAGAAGAAAAGAGCAACTCGGGTTTGTGAGCTGCTGCCTGAGCTCACAGCCCTGATTAAGTGAGCTTCCCTCGTGAATAACTACATTAAGAGCTGCCACAGAAACAGAGAGAAAGGCTTAGAGGAATGCGCAGCACTTTCCCTACAGCTGTGAGAACATGCTTGTAAGGGAAATGGGGCAAATATCTGGGATCATGCTGCTTTCTTTATCATCACTATTCTACCCATCAGTCTGAACTGTGCCTCAGGGTTGAGATACTAGAGTGTATGGCTGATCACACCTAGAGACAGGTCTAAAGATATTACTCTATCGTTAGCCACTGAGTTTTCTGAACAAACTGTTCTCAAAGATAGAATCAGTGAAATGGACACCCAAGGGCTCACAACATTCTGTGAAGTCCCAACCAACCTCCTTCTCTAAATTTCTACTGGGTCAGTGAGGCAAAAGTCCATTGGGGTGGTTTAGGCAGAGACTGCCATAACCGGAAGTGGCAGAGTTAAACAAGTACTTGCTTGATGCTCCAACATCAATTCCTCACCATTGGCAAAAGGGGGATCATGAAGTGGCCTTCTGCTCAACTTCACTGACGTAACAGATACAGTAATCGTATTCAATGCACATTTGGTACGCAACATCCACTTGGGTGTATGGCTCTTCAACAAGCGGTTTATGTTATTCTTAGAAAAAAAGTTGCTTAAGATACAGAATTTTTAGTTCCTTCAGTTATACAAACTTATTGTCCAATTCACTTGCTGTTCATGAAGCTTATAAACATATGCTTCTCCCAGGTACTTCCGTCTGTCCATTATTTTGCCAGAATGATATAAATACATTAGAGCAAGAGGAAGACCAAGGACTAAGTAGGCCCATTATTCAATGAGGAGGGAACGACAACAATAGAAAAAAATGAAGCAATGGCAGAAGTGTTAAATGCTTTTTTGTTTCAGTTTTCTCCAAAAAGATTAGCAGCAATGGGATGACTAACATAGTGAATATCTGTGTAACTGGGATAGGATCTGAAGCGAAAGTAGAGAAAGGACAAGTTAAGAATTATTTAGACAAGTTAGATGTCTTCAAGTCAGCAGGGTCTAATAAAATACATCCTAGAATACTTAAGGAACTAGCTGAAAAGATTCTGAGCCATTAGCAATTTTCTTTGAGAACTTGTGGAGGATGCGAGAGATCCCAGAGGACTGAAAAGGGCAAATATAGTACCAAGGAATTATAGACAAGCCAGCTTAACTTTGGCATTCATAAAGATAATGGAACAAATAATCAGTCTGTAACACCTAGAAGATAACAAGAACAAATCATATCAAACCAACCTAACATCCTTCTTTGACAGGGTAACAACCCTTGTGGATGGGGAGAAGCAGCATATGATATACATCGTGACTTTAGTAAGGCTTTTGATACTGTTTCACATGACATTCTCATAAGCACACTAGGGAAATATAGTGTAGGGGAAGCTATCAAAGTGGGTGCACAACTGGTGGGAAAACAGTGAGAGTAGTTCTCCATGATTCACAGTCAAGTTGGAAGCACATATTGAGTAAGGTCTCGTAGGGATCTGTCCTGTGTGTGGTTCTATTCAATATCTTTATAAATAATTTGGATAACGGTGTAAAGAGTACACTTAAAAAGTTTGTGGATGATACCAAGCTGGAAGGGGTTACAAGAACTTTGGAGGACACATTTACTATTCAAAATAATCTTGACAAATTGGAGAAATGGTCTGAAATAAACAGGATGAAATTCAGTAAGCATATATGCAAAGTACTACACTTAGGAAGGAATACTCAATGGGAAATGACTGCCTAGGAAGAAGTATGGCCAAAAAGAATCGGGGGGGGATATAGCAGATCACACACTAAATGAGAGTCAAAATGTAATAAATACTGTTTCAAAAAAAAGCAAACATCATTCTAGAATGTACTAGCAGGAGTGTTGTAAACAAGACACAAGAAGTAATTCTTCCACTCTACTAAGCACTGATAAGTCCTCAGCTGGAGTCCTGTGTCCAGTTCTGGGAACCACACTTTGGGAACGATGTGGACAAAATAGGAGAAAGTCCAGAGGAGAACAACAAAAATGATTAAAGGTCTAGAAAACATGACCTATGAGGAAAGATTGAAAAAATAGGGTTTGTTTAGTCTGTAAAAGAGAAGACTGAGAGGGGACATAGTCTTCAAGGTACGTAAAAGTGTGTTGTAAAGATGATGGTGATAAATCATTCTCCTTATCCACTGAGGACAGGCCAAGAAGCAATGGGCTTAAATTGCAACAAAGGGAGACTTAGGTTAGACTGTCAGGGTAGTTAAGCACTGAAACAAATTATCTAGGGAGGTTGTGGAATCTCCATCATTGGAGATTTTTTAAGAACAGGTTAAACAAACAACAGTCAGGGATGGTCTAGATAATACTTAGTCCTGCCTCAGTTCAGGCAACTGGACTAGATGACCTATTGAGGTTCCTTCCTGTCCTACAATTCTATAAGAACTCTTAATATTCTAATACAAAAGTGTGTGTTCGAAAAGAATACTCCAGGGCCCAAATTCAACAAAATTAACTCTGCAGAAGCATATAAAATAAAAAAAATTGGATCTGCACTCAACTGGCAGTTTCAATCAGAAATCAGCTGGCATGTGTAATACAAATACACACCACACCCTTGTTACTGTGCCAGAACTGAGTATGTCTCATCTCCAGGCACAGCTGCCTATGCCAAAAGAGAGGCCAAGGCAATCATCTGGCAGATACAGTTCTACTTCTCACAACAAGAACAGCTAGCCAAAGGAGAACATAAACTAAGACATCCAACAAACTCCCCCAGCTTTCTCACTAGGATCCCTTTGATAACATTGATAAGCACCTCAACAGTTATATTTAGCTGGGCTAGGAAGGAAAAAAAAAAAAAAAAAAAAAACCAGTAACTCCATGCTGGAGAGGAAGTCAGTGCGAGATGCTTAAAGCGGGATGGCATTCCATGAACAGTGAAAAGAGAACATATTGTATTCACAAGCCATCCGACATTACAGTATCTCAGGGCACAATTTCCTCTACAGAATTAGAATTTACCTCCTAAACTGTTGCTGGACTACACCTTCTTGTTCAAGAGCATGTCATATTTTTAAATGGTGATGATTTACATAGTGCAAAAGCCGTAACCCTTATACCACCAGAATGTGCATCCTGTGCACTGAAATGCATTTCACACCTGGTACAAAAGAGCAGCAAAATAAAACAGAGAAGCATAGGAGACCATCCAGCTATGGCATATGCCAACTCTGCTTCACACCACACAACCGTTCTCTTTTGAGTTGGTAGATATCAACTATCTTTAATATGATAACTTGGCCATGAAAAGAAAAACTTTGACTACTACTGAATTTTAAAGTATGCACAGAACTGAAATCCTAATCTTCGTGTGCAGATTCTGCAATGGTGTGGGCATACACATACACACAAACGTGCCTAATTTAGACCCTAGCATCTGCAATTAACCAATCTGCATGCACATCTATGTGCCCAATTTTTCTGAAAAATCAGGGCCTTAAAGATCTGTATCTAGATAAGCATTTCCAGGAAGAATCTGTCAGAAACAACAAATATTTGTATGGTTCTAATATATAGGATTTAAATCTCATTTATACATTTTAAAATGTGTCATGAGTGCCTAGAGCTTGAGGATTTATCATCATTAATTTTTGTATTACCATAGCACCTAGGAGCCTCAACCATGGACCAGGACCCAATTGTGCTAGGCACTATACAAACTCAGAACACAAGACTGTCACTGCCCCAATCTAAGTACAAGACAGGAGGCAGACAGACAGAAGGGGGAAATACAAGCAAACAAGGCGACATTATTGGTCAGCATAAGTAGCCTAACTGTTAAGTATTTTTTAGGCATCCTGGCAAAGGAGAGTTTTAAGGAGATTTTAAAGGAGGATAATGAGGTAACTTTGCGGATGATTTCAGAGAACTCCTCCCAATCGTGAGAAACTACAAAGAGATCTGAAAATTTAGCAAGTGGACAATGGAAGCTAGGAGTTTGTGCAAGGGAGATCAAGAATAGGGATGGGTTGGGGACCCTGGACAAGTGGAGAGGAGAACGGAAGAGAGCAGATGAGAAACTTCTGCATCTGACAGGAGAGAAGGAGGAGAGAGAGAGTTACAGAAGGGGAAGGAAAAGCAAACCAAGGGGACAGAGAAGGTCATATCATATTTTGTCAATTTTCTCTTAGAAGAATTATGCAAGATCCTGCACAGAGAGACAAGTGGAGGCAGGAGGTGAAGGTCTGAAAAGTGAGTCAAAGGTGACAAAAAATATCAGCTATGATTGCAAGTGTGGGATTTAATTATGTTGGAGGAGTAGAGTTGTGTGCATAACCCCCTTAGGCTTATTTGAGAATCCCAGCCTATAGCTTCAATGATACTTCGTATGAGTTCTTGCTTGGCAGTTTCTTTGCTTCTACCCTGTTTCCCCGAAAATAAGACAGTGTCTTATATTAATTTTTGCTCCCAAAGATGCGCTAGGTCTTATTTTCAGGGGATGTCTTATTTTTCAGAAATGAAAAATGCCTTATTATCGGTGGATGCCTTATTATCGGGGAGGTCTTATTATCGGGGGGATGCCTTATATTACAACGAGAGGCAAAACTGTAATTAGGCCTTATTTTCGGAGGATGTCTTATTTTCGGGGAAACAGGGTAATAGCCCATACCCACATTTACAGTATAAAATTGAAATGTGATTTTCTATGTTTTTACTGTACCTCTCCAATAGTGTATCCTAACTGTCTAGCTCGAACAATCATCTCCATCTGGAAGACGTATCCTTTAGAAACACATTTTTCCATTAGTTTCTGCAAGACCTCCTTTCTGTATAACCTGTAAATTGAAATTAAATTGAAACCTGTGGCAAAACTTTGGATTTCAGATACAAAGATAACATGTACAGGCATTGTACTTACAGCCTACCCACATTACAACTGTTTAAAAATAGTCACTAGACAGTTTTATGACTCCAATCCATCTTTCTTTACTCTAATGGATGTCATAGTCCCACTACGTATACTTGGCTAGCAACTGAGAAAATTTTAATACAACTTCATAATTATAAAAAAGAGTCATGTACCTGAAACTTCCTGTTAAATCTGATGCACCTGGTCTCAACAAAACTTGAGTTACAAAGTTGGCACCACGACTGTCAAAGAGGATATGCATGTCAATAACCACTCAAAACAAAGTTTAGAAAGCACAAGCAGGGTTTCCACAAAAGAATTTACCATTTTAACATAAAAAAGGCAAGCTTTTATTACTTTATATGGAAAGATATATAACTAAATAGGTTTTCACTGCACTAGACTTGATTAATAAATGTGGAATTTGAAGTAAAAAACATTTAGATCAGTAAATACACATTTTACTTTTCAACTGGAAGTGAATATACAGATAACTGAATATTCTTTAAGAAACAAAATGCTGTTTTAAAAAGCCAGATTTGCTATCGTATACAACCACACATTATACTGCATTGTAAAACAAATTGCAATACAAAATATTTTGCAATATAATTTTAGACAGATTAGTCCTCTGCTTGGATCATGTTCACCTGTAAGGGGAGGAGAATGATGGCCTAGCAGACAGGACATTGAACTTAGATGTAGAAGATCTGTATTCAAATCCTGGCTCAGGAAGATTTCTGGTGTGACTGTGGGCAAGTCATTCCTAAGGTCTCACAACTGTAAGGGGGCATGACTTCATGTATAACTCTGTAGCTCCAAGCACACTTTGGACTCTAGACAGTAATTATATATAGCCAATATATGAACAGAATCAGTACATTCCACTTCCTCCAGGCTTTTGCTCTAGTCAATCTGGTTTGGTTGGCAGGAAGAAGAGGATAACTCAACCTGCCATTTCTGATTTTTTTTTTTTTTAATTATCAGAAACTTATTAATAAGTGAATAGACTGATGTGAATTGTTTGAAGTGTACAAAAAAAAAAGTCCATTTATTCTAAGGTATCCAACTCTTGCTTTGGGGTTGCCATTTAGTTTTTACCTTATCCAATTAGCTAGCAAACAAGCAGTCCCTCTCAAAGAATGCAGCTCTTCTCTTCAGATTTAACACTGCTACAATATTATATCACCCTGAACTCTACCACAGTTTCCAATCTAAGAATGATTGTTCTATCTTCATCAGTTCCTGTGGGGTCTGACTTAAACCCAAGAGGAAAAAACACCCACATCACCTGAAGCTTACAAAGGACCTCTGTGTAAGCTCAAAAACTTGTCACTCTCAGCAACAGAAGTTGGTCCAATAAGAGATATTACCTCCCCACCTTCGTCTCTCATAAAAATAAAATAGCCATTAAAATAAAAAGAACCCTAAACATAATAGGTGTGGTGGCAACGCCTTTTCAAAATGATTACCAGGACTTCTGATGCCAATTCTTTTGAGGACCAACTGAGTCAGACTTGCTTTGAGTGAACAGATCTTAGACAAATTTGAGAAGAGCAAGATTTTATATGGAAGAAAAATCTACCCCTGCTGATTCAGCCCTCAGTGATTACAAGTCCACCACAGAATTCAGAAGCTGATCTCCATGTTCATGTGTGACTTATATATAGCATTTTTATTTTATCTTCTCTTTAGGGAAAAAAAGATTGCCAACTGTCCATAGTTAGAACTGTATTAGCCTTTCTGGCAAGATCTAATGAATGGTTTATATGCTGGTAATTAATTTTAACATGAAAACTTGTTAGATAATTCTTAATAAATGAAAGACAATATTATAACCAAAAGGAGATCGAGTGGTTTATTGTCCCTGGGAAAGGCCAGCACAGTCTTTAAATGTAAAGGTACACACCTATGAACTTGGAAGAAATGCAGCAGTGTTCTATTTGTGGCAAGGAAGGGAAATAGGAAATAGAAGCTACTGTTCTATTTGTGGCAAGGCCAAAACTTGTCCCAAATTGATACGCTGCAGATTTACCCACAGTAGTGTTCCAAGTCTGACCTAAGTAGTCCAATTTCCCCAAAGAGATCACATGGTTAAGTTTTTTCTTGATGTTTTCTTAGCCAGAAAATTTCCAGGCATACAAATTTCTATTCTATTATTAAATATGATTTTGTGATGAGAAGTACTGTTCTGTTTAAAGTACTTATACGTCCAGGGCCGGCGCAACGCATTAGGCAACCGAGGCGGTCGCCTAGGACACTAACATTTGGGGGTCGGTGACCGCGGCAGCGGGACCTCCCGCCCCCTCTGTCGGGGGTGGTGTTTTGGGGGCGGGACCTTCCGCTGCCTAGGGCGGCAAAAAAGCTGGTGGCGCTCCTGTATACATCCCCGCATCACTGTTTTATCTTAGTGTCTCACAGTCTTTATTCTAAACATCTTTGGGAGGCAGGGAAGTGCTATCCTAATTTTACAATGGGAAACAGAGAGGCTCAGTAACTTTCTGTGTGTGATCCTGGGCAAGTCTCTGGTGGAGCAGGGAATTAAGGCCGGGTTTCCCAAGTCCTAGGCTATAATGCCTTAACCACTGGACATTCTTTCCTAGTCATTTGAGATCTAGTCCAGTTCACACAGATCGGCAATTTAGACTCCCGGGAAGGGGGAGTCCCAGAGATGAAAGACATGATGATTTATCGGTTGAGAGTGCTTTTCTTTGAAATTATTGAAAAAAATTTGAGCAGCAATTTTCTTATCTGCAAATATATAGGTAAAAATACTAACCTGATTATTTTTCTTTTCAAATCCCAGCCATACACACCTCCATTTCCTTTATACCGAGTTCCAGACACAATGTCAAAGTTACCTTCTTTTTGCTTTCTTCAAGAAATACAATTTATTTCAAACATGAAAAGTCATTGTATCAGTTTAAAACAAATTTATATTTTATAGATCTTCAAACAAGATGGGATAGAAGTTGGCATGAAGGCAATAATTATGTTGGTTATAAGCACTATACATTTATATACCTTTTTAAACCACTCTCTTTACATTCTTATAAAGCAGGACTATTTCAGAGCATCTTGTGATGCTTTTTACCATCTATCTCATAGAACTTCAAAGACTGCTTCATGAATAATTTATCTAGACCTACTTATTTTAAAAAGGCAAAAGAAAAATTAGACTCCAATGTAAAATGGAGATTTTTTTAAAAAATACATATTAAAATATTTAAACACCACAAACTGACAGTAACAAGGAAATTAAAAGATAAGTCTGACACTATCCTGAACCCCCCACTGTACGTAGCTCTGCAGGATATTATATGGAATCCATTGTTTGAGATCTTCTGCATTACAGCCCAGAAAGAGGAAAATTATAAACAGAGTGACACCCTTAACTTTGAAGGTACTTGCTTGCGATTATTTTTGATACAACTTCAAATGTTAAGAAAAAAAATGTTCCATAATTAGTGAGAGTTAACTCTATTTTGTAACTGGGTACTGTAACTTTTAACAGAGATCACTGACTCACTCTGGAAAACAAAACTTTTGTTCAGGGACTGTTATTGTAAAATAAAATCTAGTTTTAGTCTTTAATTGTTTTGACTGATCTTTTAACTATACCTATACCTCTATTCTCAAAACGATAAATAATAGCTATAACTGTTCTATCTAGCTATCTCACAAAATTTAAAGTCTGGTTCTACTCTGATAATTAATAACTGCATTGAGGAGTTTCATGATTATTGTTTATCAGTGACTCCATATCAAATATCTTCAGTTTGCAAGTAAAAAAATGTTTTTTCTTCAAACTGGAAGCCCTGCAAAAATCAACCTAGGATCTCTCCTTCTTGTGCATCATCACTTGGAAACCAAATTCCACCTCAATTACACCCATACAACCCCATCGCCTTTAACTAGTTTGCAAAGGTGTAACTTATTAAACACATCTAGTGATGATGCACTAGCAGGACTAGAATCCAACTCTCTCTCTCTCTTCACTATCCTGGCTCCTGCAGGGACAACAGGAATACAAAGCAGTAAAAAACTTAATTTAGTCATTCAATTCAGCATCTCTAATGCTAACTGCACACATGAAGCAGAACTGTAGAGTAAGAAGATCCCATTTGTACTAAGTTACTTTTCGAAGTAGAACCAGTTAAAGGAGAAACATAAGTGCTTAGTCACACATTCTTTCTTCCTTTAAAGACATGTTCTTGTAGTCCTTAAGCAAATAAAACTTTAATTAAAGTCTATGGGAGTTTTGCTGGAGTTAAGGATTAATGTCTGTGGTACTGGTACTTTAGAAATATTTGGGTCTTATTAGAGCCACCCAAATCCTTGCCCTGACTATGTTTCTTGTTGCAGTTGGTGCTAAGCCTTGAAACAGCCTTTTTGATTCAATGAGGTAGCTATACAGCAATGGAAGGTATTCAAATGTTAACATAGAACTTCAACAGCTTAAAAGTTATACTCCAAATATTAAAAATGGTACCCACCTGATGAACTCTGGAATAAATTTTGGCTGAAAACAGGCAGTTGGGTGGGAAAAGAAGAAAAACAAAAACAGTCAGTAACAATTAATTAAAAACACTTACCAAAAAAAAAAAAAAAGATCACGCAAGATATAAACTTACATGGTGCGAGAGGTCCGCATCCATAATAATAATGAAATTCCCTGTGGCATGCTGCATTCCATGAATATACGCAGTGCCTGGTGAAGACATCATAGAAATAATGTCATCACTATCTTAACATGCACACAGGTCTCTAAGCAGATTCAATCTTTCTACAACGTCTCAAAATTATATTTCAAAAGCGGATTAAGTAAATGCTCCTGAGTTTTTTGTTTTTGTTTTAAATAGGATAGAAAAATCATCTTAATGTTTGAAGATTAATGTTTCTCCAATAATTTCGGTACTAGATTCCAAAAGTGTAAAACTTTGCAGGACAAACTTCACTGCAGTAGAAATAACCAGAAAAACATCACTTGGTAAATGGATAGCCAATACAGGTAAGATTTTCCACAGTGCCTAAAATACTCAAAAATAGACTTGCGCACCTAAGTCACTCAGTTGCTTTTGAAAATGTTACCACTGATCTTAAAGATTCTTCTTATTAACTACTATTTTGTTCAGTCAGTCAACATTTATGAAAATGCTCCATCTGATGCCCAAGCTAAAAATCTTTCCTTCCTCAATTTAATTTTTTTTGTTTTAACCACATTATGTGAATCAGTTCATCAATAAAAGACAGAACAAGTTAAGGTATCCAAGTTTCTCCTCAAGGCGGCCACTTTCCGATCTCAGTGATGCTGTTTTAAGGTCACACTTTTTCCAATAACGCTACAATGGCATAATTGAAATCAAAATCTGGCACATGGTCTTCATTACCTCAGATTAACTTTGCTGTCCTCCTAGAAATTTTCCAAAATGTAAATGTCAGTTTTTAAAAAGCATGCATCCAGATGTGGACCTTGGTGCCCATATCAAGCATTTACACAGGGAATTCTACTTCTAGTTAATGAACAGCTCATCTCTTGTCTCTGTCTCATAATGTTTGCAAAATTACAAGCCAGGAATGTTACTGATCCATGTAGTGTATATAACTAGTAAATAAACTTATTACAGGAAAGACAGGGTGCATTAAAAACCCTGAACCAAGCCAATTTTAATAAATATAAATAAATATAGGACTTTGTTCTTTGAAACACAGAACAGAGGATCACAACCAAGGTCAGGATAAAAATTAGGTAGAAAATAAAAAGATACCTAAGTTTCTTAGAGCCTCATATCTAAATGAGAATATAAAGGGTGAATTTAAATACAGACAATTCAGTATCAAGACTTAGAACTTTGTTCCCCTTTTGGGTATTGGCACATACCATAGTTAAACATTTCCTGTAGTACAAGTAGATTAACTGCACAATATTCAATAAACAGGGCACCTGAAATACATCAAAAAGAACAGGAGTACTTGTGGCACCTTAGAGACTAACAAATTTATTAGAGCATAAGCTTTCGTGGACTACAGCCCACTTCTTCGGATGCATGGTATGCCATGCATCCGAAGAAGTGGGCTGTAGCCCACGAAAGCTTATGCTCTAATAAATTTGTTAGTCTCTAAGGTGCCACAAGTACTCCTGTTCTTTTTGCGGATACAGACTAACACGGCTGCTACTCTGAAACCCGAAATACTTCACCAGCTTGTGGGAGTGTCGAGATTCAGTAAGAGACAAATACTGATTTTCATTAAGTCAAGTAGGTAAGTTGTGTTCCATTGCTTTTTCCATTTCAATTATTGGAAGTGAAGAAATCTGGCCTGAGTCCAAACAGACTAATCTTTCCCCAGTATGTTTTGTGATAAATGTTTACACTTGAGTAAGAAAATTATCAAATGCTTAATTTTTGCCTTTTTTTAAGTAACAATGAAAAACAGACATGGTCTGCATATTCCTTGAGTAGTAGTAATGAGTCAATGGTGGAGTTACAGAAGGCCCAATCTTGATCATTTAAATTCACAGCAATCTTAGAATTGATTACAGTGGTTCAGGATTGGCCCCGAAATTAGGACTATATCCTGGTATGTGATAATCAACTCTTGTAATGTGCCTAAAAGACTTCAAATAACACTGAACTTAATAGGGGAGGATAGTGCTCAACACTTGCATGACTGGATCCTCAAGGGAAATGTATGATTTGAATTACAGTAGTACCAACATGTCCTGTTAAACTGATCCAAGCCACAATAAGCACTGTACAAACACATAGTAGGAAAGAGTCCCTGCTCTGAAGTCCTTAACAAATTAAGTTCCCAGTTCTGCAATTTGCTGCACATGGGTAGACTGTTAACACTTGCGCAGAACCCTAGTGACTTCACTGAGTCAACGGGGTACCATGTGAGCACAGCAGTCTGCCCATGTACAAGTGACAACTTGTCTAAATTTAGGACCCGACTGCGTAATAAGTAGGTGGAGCAGGGGAAGGAGGATGAGCATAGTAACTGTTTTCCTGCTACTATGTAGACTGGCCAAGACCACAATTTGCAGGTTTGAGGTTGTGGGGAACTTGTTGTAAGTTCACTATAATATAATGTGTGTGGTTTTTTAAATCACTGCACATTTGTTTGCTTGTAATTACTTGATGAAAACGTTTATTTCTGTCTGAGGGTTCCACTATGACTCCTATGGAATGTTAAAACTAAAACCCAAACAAAACAGATAGCAGGAAGTTTTACTCTAAACCAGGAGCTTAATGAGTACTTACCCAATCCCAGCTTTTTTGCTCTGGGTCTTAGAAGCTGCAAGATATTTGGGGGGGAGGGGATTAGGCCATAAATTAATAAAGTTATATTAGCTGAGACTACAGTTTCTCTCACTTTCAGTGATATGCCACCGTTACATAGCTCAAGATGCTGAACCAATATTGAAAGAGATCCTTTTCCTTTAAACATTTAGATACTACAGAGAATCAAATTCATCTAAGGAAAGACAGGTTCAACGGAAACATTTATATTAACTGGAAATATAAACTAGATTAAAAGCCAATCTATTTTAAATTTTACTGAAGAACTGCTATGTAAGGAAATCATTCCGGTTGTTTTCTTAAGCCTCTCCTCCCCCAATACCCACTGTTTGAAATACCCTCTTACAAAGCTGAACACACAATTTCCCCCCACCAATTTTGTCGGGTGACAAATATTAAGAGGTAATATCTGAGCAAACTCTTGGAGTGACTTAAGATAGTCAGTACTGGATATACACTTTTTACACACAAGTGTAATTCAGCTTAATAGTCACTCATCTTACTGAAAATCATCAGTAAGATTTTATTTGGATGACCTACCACCTCCTTGATTCTGTGCTGACCATTCTCAGCTCCCATAGAAGCTGAGCTCCCTCTGACACCTCACAAGTCTAGGTTTCTAGGCCAACGTGTTTTTTTTTTTTTAAAAAGAGTCTAACGTTAGACACTCAACTCCATATTTAGATTCCTGTCTGATTTTCAAGAGTGTTGAGCACCTCAAAATTCCCACTGACGTTAATAAGAGTTGGTGGGTGCTCATTGAAAAGGGTGAACCAAATATGGACTTTGGAGTCTAATTTTAGATTTCTTGATTTGAAAATGTTGGCTTCTTCTGATACATTATACGTGCCTGTGAGATCATGAACATTAGTGTGAAAACCAAAGGAGGACAAGGATAGAGCTTCTGTAAAAAGTTAGTCATCATTAGAGCTTCTATAGAGTGGTTATTTCATTCTCTTTTCTTTTCCCCAAAAATCTTTGTATGACTCTGTGTAGGAATCTCAACTCCTCTGTTTCTCAGCCAATTTTAGAAAATCAAAAGTAGATTCATCAGCATCCATTTGCTATAAACTTCTTGACCTTCAGAAATGGAGTTTCCTCAGACCAGGATACAGTTACTACCTAGTAAATAGGAAGAACCATCAAATTATTTAAATACAGACCTTTGTGCATCAGTCAGAACTGATTTTGCTCACTACCCACAATTAATTTCAGGAAGCAAAGAAATACTCTCTCATTTTCCTGGCATTAGATCAGAGTAAGCAGATGCCTATGCCTGCATGGAGTTCCACTGAATTATATGGGGCTCCACACTGTATCAAGGGTCAGCTCATGTGGATCCAACTGCAGGATCGGGGCCTTAGAGACAAATAGTGACCTGCATTTGGTATAACTGTTTTATACAAAGTAGCAATAGAAAATTCAACAAAAAATTCCAAACTCCATATACACACTTCTCCTTACACAATCTTTAAAAAGATTATTTTAATTTACTAACACAATCTTAAACTTCAGCCCAGAAAATGAAATTTACAACTGCCAATTAATAGACCCAGAGGTGGGGGGGGGAAGAGGGATATAAAACATATTACATTTTTTGTTGCTCAGAACACAATGAAGCTGAACTTCTAGTTCTCAGACCATAGTATGCTTATGTGCTTTTATCGCTGAAATGAAGCATCTTTAAATACTCAAACGCTATTGTTCTGTAGTAGTACAGAGAACAAAAACACTTAACAATCCTGTTAGAAGGTTCTTCTAAGTAAATATACTAATTAATATGAAGTAAATTATGCAAAGTAGACTAACATACATCTGCATAGCTGCTCACACCTGCAGCCAAAGAAAGTGAAATTCAGCTTTATCTACTCCTCATCTTTCCTTTTAAATATCCACAGGCCAAGTACAATCATCATAATTTCTTTGACCAGAATGAAGTATGTGCACAAAGTACTGAAAACACTTTGTAAACATAAATTCATGGGGCTTCACAATATTCCCTGTGAGGCTGCTATTATTACTATCATCACCATTTATCATCATGGCCTCTTAATATCTCTTCTAGTCCTACACTTCTATGATTTTATGGTACGGTAATCTGGGTCACAAAAGTTAAACAGATTGCTCAGGGATATAAAGAAAGCCAAGTCTTGCACTCAGAAGCCTCAACTCTAATCCCCCATTCTAACCACTTTAAATACTTCCCAATCCAACAAAAAATAAAAGCAAAAAGAAAAAAAACATACCACTCACAATTTTATCTGAACCATATATCTTTTCCAACTGTTCAGCAACTTCCCGTGTCCCATCTGGGCTTCCATCATCTATGACTATAATTTCAAAGTTGCTTCCACTGAAATGACAATTATTTTGAAATGAACATGTGGAAAGCCAATTTCAGCAGCTATGTTGTTTCAAAAGGCTTGAAACAGGAGAACAAAATGCAGAATGGTCTGCTAGCAGCTAGAAATACAAAAAGTTGCAGCTTTTAGAGACATGTTTTAATGTATTCCTGTTTTATTTGCATCTTAAGTGGCAGTTGCTTCACAGCAAATTGAAACAGTACCAGCCTGTTCATCATCTTACTACAAGACTCATTTCTAGTCCCAAGCCTATAAGACTCTGGATATTAAAATGATCATTGGTCCCTTGATCTAGTAATTTTTCCTCATAGTGGTGCAGGGGTGATTACAAATGCTAGATTTGTACTCTGTTTACTGTAATTTTGTTTCCCTAAATAGTCACAGTGGGGGGAAAAAAGGAACTCTTCACTGTTAGAGGAGAGGCACAATTGGTTACAGCACTTTCCACTGCTAACAGAAAGATTTTAGAATTTTCACACCATGAAGGGCTTTATTATCCCTCTAGGTTATTGCTAGTACTTTATAAATTCTTACGGACAGGGACCAACTAGTTATATGAATATTTATGCTCAGATTTTCAAAAATCTGTGTGTGGGGTGGGTGTGTGTGTAACTATATAAAAAGCCAAAGAGCTCCGAAAAGCAGCCCCCGACTTAATTGTGAGCTTCTTGGGGCAGGCACCGCAGTTTTGTTCTACAGGTGTGACCCCCACACAATGGGGGCATGTGTTAGGCACTACCACAAAACAAACAGTCGTGTTAAAATCTAGCCTCCCCTACGGCCCCGCAGCCCCGTGAAAAGTGACGCTGGAGAGGTTACTAACGCGGAGCGCCCATGTCCTCAGAGAGGTTCCGCTCACACCGCAGCAGCGCTCCCGACGGCCGGAGCTCGGCGAGCGGGCCCGTCCCTGCTGCGAGCGGCCGCACTCTGCCAGCGTACGTCCAGCCCCCGCGAGGATCCCCGCACAGAGGCGCCGGGTCCAGCAGGCTCCCGCGGGCAGGGACCCCGGCTGAGCGCGGCGCCCACGCAACCCCGTTCTGGGGAGGTAGTGAGCGGCGGCGCGGCCCGGCTGGGCCCGTGCGGGGGCGCGGAGTCAGGCCCGGGTGGGCGGGGGAAGCCGGGCCCGGGGTACCTCTCTTGGAAGCTCCGCACCAGCAGCCAGACGATGAGCGGCAGGTTCTCGCGCTCGTTGTAGGTGGGCAGCAGCACCGAGTACTTATCCCGAGCCGCGGCCATGGCGGGGCCACAAACCACCCGGAACTAGGGGAGCGGTTACTACACTCGGGGAATGAAGCAGCCAATGCGCAGCTCCCCCGGCGCGTGGCACCGACGTGTGCGGAATGGGGCGGGCTGGGCAGCCCCGCTGTCACCGGACCTGTTAGGGTGTTGGACCGGAAGCGGAAGTGTCCCTCACCTCGCGGCGCTCTGCGGGCTGGGCTAGGCGTGGGTTGCTTGCCCCGTCTCTCCGCTCATGGCTCTGAGCGAGGCGGCCAGGCTCCGGGCCGAGATAGACCGGCGGGAACAGGAGCTGCGCGCCCTGCAGGGGCAGCTGGCCGCGGTCCTGGCGAGAGAGGCCGCTGAGGAGCCGGCGGCGGGGCCGGAGCTGCCCCCCTTGGAGGCGAGGGCCTCCCTGAGCCCGGCGGAGATCCTGCGCTACAGCCGGCAGCTGGTGCTTCCCGAGCTGGGAGTGCGAGGGCAGCTGCGCCTGTCCCGCTGCGCCGTGCTGGTGGTGGGCTGCGGCGGGCTGGGCTGCCCCCTGGCCCAGTATTTGGCGGCCGCCGGCATCGGCCGCTTGGGGCTGGTAGATCACGATGTGGCGGAGATGAGCAACCTGCACCGGCAGGTCCTGCACGGGGAAGCTAGGGAAGGGCTGCCTAAGGCCCTGTCTGCAGCTGCCACCCTTCGGCAGCTGAACTCCACGGTGCAGTATGTGCCCTACCACCTGGCCCTGAGCCCAAGCACTGCCCTGGAGCTGGTCCGGCAGTACGACGTGGTGGCCGACTGCTCAGACAACGTCCCCACCAGGTACCTGGTCAGTGATGCTTGTGTCCTCGCTAGGAAGCCGCTTGTATCAGCCAGTGCTCTCCGGCTGGAGGGGCAGCTGGTCGTGTACAACTACCAAGGGGGACCCTGCTACCGTTGTCTCTTCCCAAAGCCTCCTCCACCGGAGACAGTGACCAACTGTGCGGATGGGGGAGTCCTGGGCGTTGTGCCAGGCATCATGGGGTGCATCCAGGCCTTGGAGGTGCTGAAGATAGCTTCAGGGATAGGTTCTACCTTCAACCAGTTCATGCTAATGTTCGATGCCCTTGAAGGCAGATTTCGCAACATCAAGTTAAGACCCAAGAAGCCAGACTGTGCCATTTGTGGTGACAAACCAACTATGACCAGCCTACAGGATTATGAAGCATTCTGTGGTTCATCAGCAACAGACAAGTGTAGAACTTTATGCCTACTGCCAAGTGAACAAAGGATATCTGTCGAGGAGTACAAAAAGCTACTGGATGAGCAAGTCCCTCATATACTGGTAGATGTTCGTCCACAGGTAGAAGTGGACATCTGTTATCTTGTACACTCTATCCATATTCCTTTAAGTAAACTAGAGGGAAAAAATGAAGAATGTTTGAAATTTTTAGAAAAGAGAATATGTGAAGAAAAGCAAAGAACTAATGGCAAAATGGCTTTCCCAGTATATGTTGTTTGCAAACTAGGAAATGACTCCCAGAAAGCTGTGCGAGTTTTACAGGAGTTGTCTGACAAAGAGCTTGGTTCGATATTGGCTAAGGATATCAGAGGGGGGCTTATGGCTTGGGCTAGCAAAATCGATCCATCGTTTCCCCAGTACTAACATTTTACATATCCGAATAAAAATTATCATAAATTTCTACTGCTAAATGGTCTAGTTTTATACCTGCTCGGTTTAGTAACTACTATTGTGCATGTAGAAAATGGGGAGAAGATACCACAAAGTTATGTATTAAGTGCTTTCCATGTTAACTTCTAAAAATTCTGTATATGTTTGAAATTAATTTCTCTTTGTTAACATTCTAAATGTTTGTATAAAAGAAATAATACACTTAGGTTTTTTTGGTTTTGAATTGTGGAAGTTTGGTCTAGTGAATTGAACATGGATGTGGGAACTACTGAGTAGCAATTCTGGTCCTGAAAGTAACTCACTTGATGCACTTTGAAAATCTTTACCAATTCACCTATTGCTGGTATAGTATCATTTCAGCTTCCTTGATACTAACAATGGTGACAGCTTTAAGGGTGCAGTGGTAAAAATTGCACTAGCACTTCCACCATTGATAACATCCAGGGTGATGCATCAGTGATAGACCAGTGAGATGACACGAAGCTGGAAGGCGTTGCAAGCACTTCAGAGAACAGAACTAGAATTCAAAATTATCTTGATAAATTGGAGAATTGGTCTGAAACAACAAGATGAAATTCAATAAAGACAAGTTGAAAGTACTACACTTAAGAAGGAAAAATCAATTGTATTCATACAAAAGGGGAAATAACTGGCTAGGCAGCAGTACAGCAGAAAAGGATCTGGGTTTATAGTGGATAACAAATTGAATGAGTCAACTGTGTGATGCTGTATCAAAAAACACAATTGCCATTCTGGGATGTATCAAAAGGAATGTCCTATGTAAAACATGGGAGGTAACTGTTCTGCTGTGCTCTTTAGTCGTGAGGCCTCAGCTAGAGTATGGTGTCCAGTTTTGGGTGCCAAACTTTTAAGAACAATGGACACATTGGAGAGAGTCCCGAGGAGCGCAACAACAATAAGATGTTTAAAAACCATTACATATGAAGAAAGGTTGAAAGAACTGGGCATGGTTAGCCTAGAGAAGAGAAGGCTGAGGGGGAACATAAGTCTTCAAACATGTGTAAAAGATTGTTGTGAAGAGGATGGTGATCAGTTGAATAGGATAGGATAAGAAGTAATAGGCTTAGTTTGCAACAAGGGGGATTTATGTTGGATATTGAGAAAAACTTTCTATAAGGCTAGTTAAGCACTGGAACAGGTTACCTAGGGAGACTGGAATCCCCATCCTTGGATATTTTTAAGAACAAGGTTAGCCAAAACACCTGTAGGGGATGGTCTAAGTATACTTAATCCTGCCTCAGTGTAGAGGGGATGTACTAGATGACATCTTGATGTCCCTTCTAGTGCTACATTTCTATGAAGGCCACTTTAAACAAGTCACTTAATTTTTTTTTTTAGTTTTCACACCTATAATATTGCTTCACAGCTGCTGCTCTTTCTAGTACTGTCTGAGAATGAAAAGTGTGATGTAAGTGTTGAGTATTATGAAAGACAAATTATCACTGCACCAGGACAAGGACAGTAGAGCGACCACACTCACTGTAACAAAACCACAGAGAATCACTTCCTTGTTCAGAGACTTCCTGGTATGCAGCCAAGTATAAAGCTAAACTCCAGGTCTCATGACATCTCTATCGTACCAACTATACTAGAACCTTTGTAGACTGCTCTAAAAGCAGCTTTAAAAAACAAATAAATTTGCAATTAAATTTAATAATATAAATATTCTTAAAAAAAATTACACACAGTTAAGGGGGAGGGATAGCTCAGTAGTTTGAGCATTGGCCTGCTAAACCCAGGGTTGTGAGTTCAATCCTTGAGGGGGCCACTTAGGGGCAAAATCAGTACTTGGTCCTGCTAGTGAAGGCAGGGGGCTGGACTCGATGACCTTTCAAGGTCCCTTCCAGCTCTAGAAGATAGGATATCTCCATTAATTATTATTGACCAGAATCAGTTTCATATATGCATGCTTATTTGACTTGGGTAGCAGTTGTAAGTGTGTGTAGTTTGAACATTTGTGTAAAGGATATGTAAAATATAAAATGGTTTGTACACTGATTTAAAACTATTAAGCACTATAGAAGCTACATAGTGGGGGGTTTGGTCAGTTTAGTTTATATGGAGTTCTTTACTGTATTCAGATTTCATTCAGACATTTGATGATGGATGTTGTTGCCTCTATATGAATTTGCAGCTGGGGGTATATCCAGAAACTCTTTTGGACAGCACTGGTGTTGTTTCTCTGGGCAGGAGAGAAGAATACGGTGTTATGAAGGGTAAGCATTAAAAAGGCCAAAAGCTCTAGTTCGGAAAGGGTGCACAACAAAGAGCTTGCTAGAAGATGTTAGGAAAGGACCCTAGCCAAGGCTGGGTAGCACTTTCACAAATTGATAGTGCAGGGTATAGAGACGATAAGAATATGAAACACCCTTTCCTAGTCCTAGGGCCTCATATTCATTAACATTGAAAATCTCAATAATCTGTCAGCTGTAACAGTTGGTTGTCTGTTCCCCAAAGTGCAGAAGAACTTTAATTGGCATGGACAGATATTTGTGTCTGAATAGCTATTCCTGTCTGACCAGGAGAAAGAAATAACCAACTCTAATAGCGAAGCAGCATGAACCTCTTCACTTGCATATAGAAATTATCTTTTAAAGATTTTAATTAAGGTATGGATTTCCTTTACATTCTGGGGAGAAAAAAAGCCCACCTGTTGTGACTAATCTTTGCTCTGCACAAAAGGAAAGAAATGCAGTACTACCAATATTATAGTTGAAAAAGCATAATTTAATAGCACAAATTGTTGTATACCCATACCCTATCTATTGTATTATAAGATGCCATAGGCCCTAGCACTACAAATCTATATACTTTGTTGTGAAGGAAACAGTTTAATGAATGTATAAATACAGGGCCATACCTCTTTCAATTTAAAGTACAATGAAAACATCTAAGGCCAAGATTTTCAACAGGGATTAGTGATTTTTGGGTTCCCATCTTGAGATATATTAATGGGCTTTAATTTTTCAGAGGCTGGATGGATTCTTGAAAATCGCCTCTGTGGGGTGTCAATTGTTGGGAATCTGAAAACAGAGAAACCTAAAATCATTAGTCACTGTAATAGCAAGAAGGAAAACATAATCCAAACACAAACGTAGAAGATGAGAAGGATAGAGCTTCCTCAGTACCAAAGGTCCCTCTGCATATCAAGCAGGTGATTGTGTGTCTGGATGCCTACTTGATGTGAGCAAATAATTTCTCTTCAGTAATCCAAAGGCAATGAAAATCCACTACTCACAAGGTTCTCACTGCTATTCTTTGGTGGAAAATTCCTCTCTGATCCTAAATCTGGTGGTATATTCCAGTGCATGGGAATAGGAATCACCATTGTAAAGCATTTTATTACATTTTTACCTCAATCTGCCATTGCTAGCAGAAATTATACATAAACTGAAAGAAATTGAAGGTGAAATCAACCAAATAAAGCCTACCCAGTTTGATACAGGAGAGCTCTGTAACCAGAGTCTTTGCATCAAATCAGCAAATAGGAAACCAAAATGTAAACATTCGTTCTGTTTTATAGCAAACAATATTCTACTTGTGTGCCAAGGCCTGGAGGGCTCCATGTGAAAAAGCAAGGCTTCAGATGAGTAAGAACCAATCAAAAAATATTGGAACTATCCAAAAACTTAATGCATCAAATCAGCCATATGGGAAATTTTTGTAAGATACATCATGAAAAGTGGGGATCTTTGCTCACAGAGACTCATTTAAGGGCCCCTGAATTCCTCTTGATTTTGTGCAACTCTAACTGAAGAATCTTGAATCAAAAGAACCCTTTATTCCACATTATAAAAATAATTTAAAAAGTGTGTAGATTAGCAAGTGATCTCTGATTATAGGAAGGCTTCAGGCCTTCAAGGTGTTCTACCCTACTCCATTTAGCTTTTTCCCTTATTAACGGGGGGAGGGAACATACTCCATATCTTCTGAAAGGCCAATCAATCTATCATATCAGCCCACTGACCTCCAGTTTTTCATGGGATCATCTTAATTCAGTATTCTGATCTTGGATGATATGTCGTCCTCTTAAGTGTGAGGTGCAACTTTTCAGCTTCAGTCAGACAGCTGTGATTAAAGAAGCAACTGCTGAAGATTATCTGAAAATTTAGGCACTTTTTAGACACACTAAAAAGATACAGTCCCTGCTCTGATGAGCGTACAATCCAAATTTTATACCAGGCAGAGTCTGAGATTTTTTGAATGCATTTTATTGACTATTAGAATGCTGATATTTTCTAGACTGCCAACCAAGACCTGATTTTACAAAACACTTAAATGTGTGCAACTTCAAGCACATGAGTAGACCCAGCTGAATTCAATGAGACAACTCATATGCTTAAAATTCCAACCATACTTAACTGGTTTTCTGAATTAAGGCCTAAGTGAATACTTAGGATAACACAAATACCTTTTCAGTCTCCAAAAAGTGAATGACACTTTCTCAAGTTTCATGTGTCTGTTTGAACTTTACAATATTTTCCAGCAATATTGCCAAGTAAACTAGACAAGGAGTTATGGGACTGTAACTAACAAAAAATAGAAGAAAATATACTGCCAAGGGCAAACTTTTCAACTGCAGTTACTTAAGGTGCTCTTGCAAATTCTCCATACAGGAACAGGATTTATGTGAATTATCCAGGCGATTGCATGTAGAAAAGGGTAATTATAACACCATCCACTATAACGTTTGACTGTTGCATCCTTTCAACTACTATATCTGAATACTCACCACATGAAAATCCATGAAATGCTGAGCTTCCCAGATCACACATGGGCCTAGAAGCAAAATTCCGATCTCGCAAAGACAAAACAAGTTTATTAGGTATCTTAGTGCCATGGCAAGTCAAAGGAATCTTCCTATTGTCTTCAGGTAAGGTGCTAATGCTATTGTGCCTTGATATTGTAGGTTTAATCAATTAAGAATTTCCTTGGTTGGGGGTTTATATAATAATATTACAATAATGGGATAAATTCTGCCCTGGTTTATAGCCATACAATACAATTTCATTGAATTTAATGATGTTATGCTGCATACAAATCAGTGGATAATTTGGCCTAGCACTTTCAAAATGTGAATGCTAGAATTTCAGAATCTTTCTGAGAGCTTTATTATTCCACTCATCAATGTAATATCTGATCAAAGTTGCTTTTAAAAATAAATCTTGTACTGGATGCTTAAAATACATGCTTGCAATATTTTCATTCTCTCTTTTTATTTAGTATACCATTGTAGGCTGCTCCCTTTAAAAGCACATCAGCAAAAATTGATGTTTGTTTTTGCTAGGTGGCACTATAGGTTAATAAACCATTCTCTTATAGAGATTGCAATTTAGCAGAGCTCAACAAGGGATGAGATTAATTTGGTTCCTTGTAAAAAATAGTTCTGGTCACAGTTTTTTCAAAAATGTATTGAGAAAACTTAAAATGCAATGCTGCAATTTGACATTAGATGCAACAGTCCAAGAAAATATAATGAAAACCCCCAATTTTAAAAAGCACTACATTTGTTTTAGATACCTAACCTGAGACTTTGTGTGCTAAACTTCATCTCTCAGGAAATTTTGTAGTCCAGTTAGAAAGCCCTATAAAGGAGAGTTTATTGGAATTACTGGCACAATTTTACCTTTAGAAATTTTAGGCCTTAATTCTGCAGAGCAACACTACCGGCCGATTTTTAACACCTGGAAAGATTGTTTTCAGCTTTAATTGTGTAAGATCAGCACTAATTTGTGTGTTAAAAATAATCCAGAATTGGTATTGTAGTTTTTTAAAGCATTAAGGGAACAGTTTCTTAAAAATTACAGTTTTCCTACTTCAGTGATAATCTGCTTCTCAGAAATGTAAAACATAAGAAAATATTTATCTAATGAGCTACTGAGAGTTCAGGATTTTCAGCCCTGGTTAAGACAGTTTTCTATCCATTTGTAAATGCAAAAAGATTTTCTTTTCGTGTTCCTCTCTTTGGTAAACCTGGAACTGAAATATTTATTGTAGCCCTCATGCCTTTTTTTTTTTTTTAAATCCAAAAAACCCTCAAAAATGGATGTCCCTGAACCCGCCCCATAAAAAAAAAAAAGGCAAAACAAAAAAATAGGAACAGCCCAATGTATGTAAGCAACCCTACAAACCAGTATCACAGCCCAAAATTCATGAGCAATCCTACAGTAACAAGGTAGTTTGTGATCCCCCAACATTCACATGCAAGCCCAAAATAATAGACCTTTGTGCTCAGACAGATAGTGAGGGAAAACTACAGAAGCAAACAAGGGTGCTCAGTCTAGTTTTCATGAGTAACTTGATAACAATACATCAGCCCAGAAACTGCAATAAAGCAGCATGCTCACTCTTGCCCTCCATGGAAACACTAGAGTAACAAGCCACTCTGCATATGCAATGAAGCAACAGGGAAAGAACAGTAATATTGATTTCATTTTCAAGTTTACAAAATGTCATTAAGAGGAGAGTTGGTCATTAGTTTAGCACATTATTATTATTATTAATAAATACAAATTTAATGACAATCCTTTGACAATATTTTTAAAATATTTACATCTGTTCAGACAGTTAGGTTAATGGATGGCTACCTTTCCAAGCTTTGGATACACTATTAATGCTATGATTAAACATTTACATTACACTGGAGGTAGAGAGCCTGACTCACTTCTCGCTTACCCGGGTATAAATCAGAAGTAACTCCATTGCAGTTACACCAAAGCAAAACAGTTGTAATTGGATTCCAGATGTCACCTATATGTGCTACTTCCAACAATAGACTATCATGAAACTG
This sequence comes from Malaclemys terrapin pileata, assembly GCF_027887155.1. Classification (NCBI taxonomy): domain Eukaryota; kingdom Metazoa; phylum Chordata; order Testudines; family Emydidae; genus Malaclemys; species Malaclemys terrapin. The sequence goes on along the minus strand of NC_071516.1, from coordinate 16,110,799 downwards.
CTTAAACTACACATATGCTTAAATCTTGTCGTAGTTGACTCGGCTTTTTGTTCCTGAAACTGAATCATTCTATCACTAAAGATGATAGGCTCATTTATCACTCTGTATTTTACAAAAAGTTGAGTCATTACAGACTCAGCTAGAACTTCATTGGTGACGCCCGGTTTATAAATGTCTCTGAAACGAACTGTTTCAATAGCTTTTAAACAGATCTGAGAGCATGTAGAGTAGCAGGGATGCAACAATGCTTTCAAAAAATTACCAGCTGGGTTCAGATAACCTGTGCAGTCTCCTCTAGAGGTGAAAGAGGGGAACTTGGCATGGGCAAGTCACTTGACATATGCTTGATCTAGTTTCTCCACTTGAAAAAATGATATAATTGGCTGTCTCACAGGCTATATACTGTTTCTAAGGACTTTGAACAACTGTGAGGAGATGTGGTACTGTACCAGTAGTTCTGTGTAAAATATTATGGAACAGTGGTTGTCATTCCATAGGTAAGATTGAAACTAGCTTCCTGATTTTCAGAAGGCCTCCTCCATATGAAACAGATCCCTATGAAATTTAATATGTCTCAGCTTATGCCTGGGTGGAATTGTGTCTGTGACTGTGTGGGGGAGAGGGGAACAAGCAACAGGAGCCCATGAACTCTATAGTAGGCCTGGTCTACACTTTAGGTCTATCTAACTATATTGTTTTAGGGGTGTGGAAAATTCACATCGCTGAGAGTCATAGGTAAGACAATCTGTGCCCTGGAATAGACACTGCTAGGTCAACGGAAGAATTATTCCTCCATTCCTTTTGATGGGGTGGATTTATTACAGAAGCAGTAAAAAAGTAGGAAAGAACCCTTAGGTTGCTGTAGCAAGTGTCTATTCTACAGTGGAGTAGCTGCTATGCATCAGCTGTGCCACTGTAACACTTGTAGTGTAGACACAGAGTAAAAATTCTGTTTCATACAAATGTCCTTAGTAAGTAAGAATGCAGTACTATATGATATCAAAAAGGAGTTAGTTCTAAATGAAAAGTGTTTGAGTGTTATGCGAGGTGTCAATAAATCTTTAGAAGATTCAATTAAAATTCATATTTATAACAGATGGCTATTCATTTATAAAAGCATAGTTATTACAAAGCTATGACTATTCTAATTCAACTTTAACAGCATTTATAGCTAACATATATATGCATTTCTAGCTAACATGGGTCCTGATAATAGTCTTATGGTTCTGAAAGACTGTTGAAGTCAATAAGGTTTCTGGGAGTGCTTGGCTTGTAGGCACTGCCTACTGAAGTCAATGGAAAGATTCTCATTGGTTTGAAGGGGCATTGGCTCAGACTTGTAATGAGGTTAGCAGTTGCCTGATGCTGGAAGAGGTATACACTCAGGCCAGGCACTCCTTCCCAATGTAGAGTATGAGGGCAATGTTTGCGTATGCTAATTTAAGTGTGTTGAAATGCAAGTAGGGAGCAGGCCTTTAGGCCTAAAATTTAGGCTGCATATTAGCTAAAGTTAAGCTGTTAGCATAAGTGAATAAGAGTTATTAATAGAAGTGACTCAAGGCATAACCTGGGGTCATGTAGTAAACATGCTTTTGTTTTAAACGTTTGTAGCCAATGTTGTAGGGGAATTTTTGGATGTTTTTAAATATTGATAACTGAAGAATTTGTATTGATGCAAATAATAATTAGAATGATGTTTGATATTACTAGATTTGGATATTTGGATTTTGGGGTATGGAAGAGTAAATAGGGTAATGGAAAAATAAATATGATAAAAAGGGGGATTTATTGTTAATTAGCTTATTATAAATTACTATAAATAGGATTGCTCCCAAATTATGTGGCACTCCATACACCATCATGCACAGTTTAAAGGAAGGACCCTACACCCATTTTTTCATCTAGGAATTGATCACCCCTTGGTGTTATTTCATAGTATAAATGTAGCATTAAATTGTTATGCTGTAATTCTTTTATGCATGCTTGCTTTAGTTTTATAATATAATAAAATTCTGAATTTCATCACTTATTGTGGCACTCAAGGTTCGTTGACCAAATTAAATAAATTACCTGTAACTGAATCAAGGACCGAACCTTGGGCTAATATTATTTTTAAATTCTGCATCGAAACATATTAATGGGAATATCTAAATCAAAGATTACACCCTGTAAAACTGAAAGCATCTGTCTTTTGCTCCTCTGTGATCACTTAATGTTAATGAAATGTGGCAGCTGTTTGCTGTGGGAGAAGGCAAATGGTTTAATCTAAGCAGGTCACATTTATCCAAGATCATCTGAGAAATGCTCCCTCTGAATGAGAAGAGACTTAACAGGGGTATAATGCAGTACCATCATTCTTTCATTCACAAATTCTAGTCAGTAAATTGCAGGACAGAAAATTTACCTGCCAAGATTGTATTATATGCAGCGTTGTTGTAGCCTTGCTAGTTCCAGAATATTAGAGAGGCAAGGTGGTTGAGGTAATATCTTTATTATGGGACCAACTTCTGTTCGTGAGAGAGAAGCTTTCAAGCTTACACAGAGCTCTTCACATCTGGTAAACATACTCAGTGTGTCACAGCTAAATACAAGGTGTACAAGGTGGAACAGATTGTTTAGCATAAGTAGTTAACACATATTTCAAGGGCCCATTCAAGATGAAGTGGCTCATTCACATCCCTCCAGTCATGGGGGGGGGGGGGGGAGAAGAGGGAGGAAGGCAGCTGGGGGCATTGTTAGTGGGTTATAGATTGTTATAATAAGCCCTTAATCCAGTGTCTCTATCCATGATTTTGAGTGTCTAGCAAAATTATGAATATAAGCTCCCAGGTTCATCTTTTGAAAGTGTTGTGCAGATTTCCTTTAAGGATAAGGATTGATAGGTCTGATACAGAGTGACGGCTTTGTGAAAAGCAAAAACGGAGAATGCAGATTTATCCTCTCTGTTCCATGGCTGTGTGGGCATCCAAGCAAAATTGAGTTTGCAGAGCACAATCCTGCGATCATAACTCCTCCCTGACACAATGGGAGTTTTGCCTGAATAAGGCCTGTTAGATATATTTTGGGTGCAGTAACTATGACAAACTCAGCAGAGACATGAACATGGTTAATGAGGCCTTTAGAGGAAGGGAAGCCACGCAAAAGCCTTGAAGCTGTGGGCAGAGATCAATAGCAAGACCAGATTTAGGGGCTTTCTTGTTCTGGCCAGGCTCATCCCCCTTAGCTTCTTTCCTCACCTTTCAGTGGGAAGATGTGTCAGCATAAGTTTCCTCCTCCATTTCCCACCAGGTGGGGATGATCTGTCTAGTTGAGCAGTCCCGGGATGACCATCAGAGCAAAGTACTGCCCAATGTGAGTAAGGGTGGTAGAATTTGGAACATATTTATCGGCTGCTAATGCAAACCACAGAAAAATTATATATGCTCTGTGGTTTGTGGTATAAACCTTCTGTGTTTTTCATTAGCATTAGTTAAATATATCAGGCCACACTGTTTACCTCAGGCTGTAGCTTTGAGAACTTTGTGGTGGGAAATAAATATCATAGTATCATAGAAATAGGCAAGAAGTGACCTCAAGAAATCATCATGTCCAGCCCCCTGCACTGAGGCCTGGCCAATAAATCTAGACCATCCCTGACAGGTGTTTGTCCAACCTGTTCTTAAAAACCTCCAATTATTGGGATTCCATAACCTTCCTTGAAAGCCTATTCCAGAGTTTATCTACCCTTATAGTTAGGAACTTTTCCTACTATGTAACCTAAATTTCCCTTGATGGAGATTAAGCTCTTACTTCTTGTCCTATCATCTGTGGACATGAAGAACAATTGATCACTGTCCTTTTTATAACAGCCCTTAAAATATTTGAAGACTGTTATCAGTTCCCCCTTCGGTCTTCTTTTCTCAAGTCTAAACATGCCCAGATTTGTTAACCTTTTCTCATAGATCAAGTTTCCTAAACCTTTTATCATTTGTGTTGCTCTCCTCTGGGCTCTCTCCAACTTGTTCACATCTTTCCTAAAGCATGGGAAGGGATTTCCATAGCTTCCCACTACAAGTAAAGCAGAGTTGCACAAAGGAAGGATGGTTTTGTGGTTTAGGAAATAGACTGAGACAAAAGAGATCTGGGTTCACTTGAGCTGTGTCACAGACTTCCCGTGTGACCTGGGGCAATTCACTTATCTCTTCTATCTATTATGTTGTAACAATAAATTCATCAGTGCCTGTGTGGTGGTCAGATACTATGGTGATGGGACCCCAGAGAAGCCTGATTATAAGTGTTATTCTGGAACAGCTTTTAGAACTTGAACAGGTAATATAACTCTCATACTTCCTGGTGGGGTCAGATGATGGGATATTGCAGTGACTCTGTTGGAAACAGAGATAAGTAGTTGGTGACTTCCAGTGCAGCTGTATTATATCCTTTTATTATACAGTCAGTACGTCTAGTCACACATTTGTGTGCTCTTCTTGTCTGTACAGCAACTGAAGAGAGTGCATTATATTCCAGTCCTGAAATCAGGAAGAAGAATGGATTCTGTTTGCATCATTTTCAAGATCCTTTATCATCTGGTGAATTAATTTTCTTACAGTGTTTTTCATGTGATTTGGTTCAGCTGATTGTTAAAACCCATTGAAATCTATCCATGTCATGATGCTGCTCTGACCTCTTGGTTCTGTCTATTTTTATTGTAAAGCATTTGCAAGTCTAATATTTCATTCTCATGCCAAAGACTGCAGTGAAGAACAGAAAAATAGCTTGGTGTCAAAATCTATATCTGTCCTATGAATCTAATAAGAAAGGGGAAATGGTGTAAATTTAGCCTACTCCCTCTTCAGTGTTTTAGATTATAAGTCTTTGCATTTCTCTAAATGCTGGCTATTTCAATATATGGTTTCAAGCCAACATGAGGCTATTTTTATGTCTTAACAAGCTTGCTTAAAATAAGAGTACCTAATTAAGTCTAGACACAAGCCATAGCTAAATCTATAGAATCACAAAAGCAAGAGATGGAAAGGACCTATCAGATCATCCAAGCCTTGCCCTGGGGCCCAAGATTGTTCCATACAGAGAATTCTCCAGTCCTCTATCCTCTGTCCAGTCCAGTTTTAAATATCTCAGTCATATCTCTCAAAGTGAGACTACTGCACACTCCTTTCTTCTCCTACTCCACCTTCTCCTTCCCCACCCTGCATCATCGGGGGTTGGGTCATTGTGCAAACATCCACCATCTTTGTATGTCTGAAGCGGTACTAAGGTCTATCTGCTTACCATCTTTTTTTGATGCAATCCATCCATCGCTTCCTATGCTTTCTTCGGGGTCCCTTTCCTACTACCCTCTCCTGACATCCTACCTTCACCAGGTCCTCTTCATTCATCCTCTGTAGGTGTCCAAACTAGCGAAGTCATTCTTCCTGGATTTTGTCAGTCACATCACGAATTGTGACTTCCATCCTAATGCTTTCATTTCACAATCTTACAGATTAATCCAAGTCATGGAATATCTTTCCCCCTTCCCTTTCGCAAAATACGGACTCTAAGTGCTGGAGAGGAAAGCGACACTTGAAATTACCCACTTTCTCTTGGTGAAGGAGTTCAATAAAATTCCAACATCATGGGATGTGTAAAAGAAGAGCTGTTATACTTTTAAGGTGGGATTTTATAAGCTCTCATCATATAGGTCTACTCTGCTCTCTTTGGAGTGGTAGTAAAACTTGTAAAAAGCAACAGAGAGTCCTGTGGCACCTTTAAGACTAACAGATGTATTGGAGCATAAGCTTTCGTGGGTGAATGCCCACTTCGTCGGATGCATAGTAAAACTTGGACTTCAGTAGGGGCAGAATTCAATGGGAGCAGTTAGGTCAGCACTGAGTGCTTTTGAAAATCTCACCTTTAATTCATGAGGTAGGTTCCTTGGGTAGCTTGTGGATTCAAGATACTGCGATGGTGGGTGCATTATAATTGCTTAAATTAGTTAGGTAGATTAGACAGACTGTGCATCCTATGAGACTTTGCAGAATTATCTCTGCAGTTCCCATATACTTAAATAGGTTTATGGTCAGAACATGAATTTGTATAAATGACCCCTGGTACTGTGCCTATCGGCTGTTACGGATATGGTAAGCCTTAGAGCTGAGTGAATAATTGCAGTAAAAGCAACTGTGATGCTGTAACAACATGAGCAAATTATGCATCCAGTTACACTTTCCTCCTCTATGTGCATATGTTCAATTAATACACTAGATCTACCTCTTTAATTCTTTATCTCTGTCAGCAAAGAGAGAAAGCACATATGTTTTCCCTAAAGCATAGAAGGAAATTATTTTCTTTCTAAACAAAATTCATTCCATCTGTGGTGCTTGCTTTCAGTAGTGCAGGTTGTCCTAGGAGTTTTCTCTGCAGTAGCTCTTCCATTCTCATCTGTAACATTTGGTATTCACCCTAGTGTTCTGATCTCTAAACTTGCTCCCTGTGGCGGGATGTTCCGCCCCTTTAAGAATCAATCTAGAGTTTACAGCCAAGACAGTCTGGGCACAATCCAGAAACATCCTGCCCTGTCCTTGGGCCAGGGCTATATAAACAGGAAAAGGAAGTTGAGCAAAGAAAGCATGTATGTGTGGGGTGGACCAGAAGTCATGCTGATGGCTACAGGTTGCAGGCCCGTTCAAGTACTAGGACACTGGCCTAGGATCTATAGACTTTGACTTTAAGGGCTTGTCTATATAGTGTGTAGTCTGCACTACAGGGAAGTAAATTTTAGTGGACATTAGTGTGTGTGTAGTAACAGATACATGTGGACCTGCTGGTGCGCACTAAAAATTCCCTAGTGTGTTTTAAGGTAGTACTGTAATGTAATGTAGCATGCTGCATGAGACTACTTAATTAATGTGCATTAGGGAACTTTTAGTGTGCGTCAGCAGGGCCTATGCAGGCCAGTGAATGCACAAATGCACAGAATACTGCACTGTGTAGACAAGCCCTATGTTTGGTTGCTCTAGTTCAAGGCTGTGAGTTAAGTGCTTTATGAACTTCATTAAGCTGCTTCTTCCCTGACCTCCTGCCTAAGGGAAAGGGAGAAAGTCTGCCTGCCTCCTTGAACAATAAGGGCACCGGGAACTCTGCAGCCGTGGTTGGTTTGGAGGCCTTCTTAAAGGGGCTTGCATTTATTTATTTTTTAAATTTATGAGTTTGGTTTTGGCCTTCCCAGTCTCAGATCCTGTACACTCACCTTTAAGTAAGGAGTCCTGCTCAAAGTCTCCAAACCAACATGTGTCATGCAGAGCCTTTTGTGGGATCTGCTGTAGTACTGGAGACCTCAGGGAGAGATCATTTCTCCCTGCATAACCATGACTCCCATGGTGGCTGCCTTCCTCTGGAACAATGAAACTGTTAAGTAGTATAGGGGAGGCTCATCATGAGTTCAGGGGACAGAATTTGCCAAGGAGTTGGACCTAGTCTATGTTACTCACTCCTGCAAGAGACAAGTACGTCCTTGGACTTATCCCTTCAGAACAAAATGCAAAACTAATTTCTTCAACTTATTGTTGCCTTGATAAATTCACACTCAAACACAATACACTTATAAAAATACATACTCCCTTCCCCCCGACCCCCCCAAACTAATCAAACTATTTTCCCCACAGGCTAGGAAGGAAGGAAGGGAGAGTTGTTACTGAAGATCTATAACTGCATGGGAAGTGCTCAGATACTGTGGTGATGGGGCCATGTAGATACTTAGAGATAGATCCCTTCCTTCCTTATTTCACTGCAGCCCTGAGGTGTGCATCTGCCACAGATTTTGCTGACAAAATCATTCATAATGGATCACCGAAAGAAGAAACTGACAATTGAACATTCTTGTGGCTCTCCCTGCCCCTGGCATGAAGCCCTTCTGTGCAAATCACTGTTGTTTTATTCACAAGGTGTTCCTGCCGTTGCTAGGAGACTGACTCTCTGCTTGGGAAGAAAGATTATTTCCAAATTTAAAATGGCTCATCTCCCATCTTTAACTAGGAAATTAATTCTCTTACACAAAGGGGAATTCACCTGCCCATGAATACTGAACAGAAGCCCAGATCTTATGATAAAAGTATTTGCCCCACCAGCTAAGGAATGATTAGTTCTCTGTAAGGCAGATAAGGGTTTTAACTTTTTAAAGGACGATAAGGGATTTAATTTTTTTCTCATACAAACGCAAACATACTTAAGGTAACATATGATGGCATCATGGGTAGTTTTTCAGATGTAAGATGAATGTACAGGAAGCACTCCCAAAAGATGTACGCTGTGTATTATAGGTTTCAAATATATTTTTGGAACCATCCGATCTAGACTACAATTCTGTTACTGAACCTGTGGGTGACCAAAGATGTAATAATAATCAGGCCCAATTCAAGCAAATATGCGGGCCTCTCTGCCCTGCCTCCCCCCATCACTGACTCTTAGAACTGAGCTCCTCACCTTCTCTTTTTCTGCTTTTCTCTGTCACTGTTGACCACACCACCATTCTCCCCGTCCCTCAGGGCTCATTTTCGACTCCCTTTTTCTGTAGATCCAGGCTATATTCAAAGCTTGGCACTTCTTCCTTCATAATATTTCGAAACTTTTGACATTGTCTTTCTGTTCATACAGTCAAAGCTCACCAGGCCTATACCATCACCTGCCCTGTTTATTGTGACAAGCTCCTTCTCTCCAACATAGCCCCCTCCAGTCCATACAGCACAGCTACTACGATGGACTTTCTTCCTGGTCACTCTGATCCCATCACCCCTTCTTTGAATCCCTACACCCCTTGCTTCATCACATCAGGTTCAAACTTCACATCTTCACCTTGCAGGCCTTTCAGAACTCTTTCTTATTCTGTCTGCTCTTGTCTCTTATCACAAGCCCCCTCCTTTTAGGTCTTTTCCCTAGCTCCTGCCTCTGTATCCCAGACTTTTAGAGAGCAATCATACTGCATGAGAAATATTTACGCTATTCATGGGAATCTTTTGCAACAGGTGGGCATTGATGGGAATAATAACGCTTTGCACTTTTCACTCCAGGATCTCAGAATGTAAACGTTGACTGAAGCAGCATCACAACATCCCTGGGAAGTAAAATATTATCTGCAAGGGGGTGTCCACCCCACACAAGACCTGAATGGGTAAATTAGGCCAATTAAGCTTAGGCTGTACCTAGGGAGTGCTAGGGCTGAATTGCAGATGGGGAAGAGCTGGGCAGGGTCTATAAAGAGAGGAAGTTGGTAGGCTGCAATAAGGGAGGAAAACCTGCGGTTGCACTCCCTGATACAAGCGGGAAGAGCAGAAAGCTGCCCAGGGAAGGGACAGGGAGCGTAAAAGCCCAGTGCTTCTGGGTTGAGGGGTCCTTGGACTGGAACCTCCCTACTGGTCACTGGGGGAGTGGCACAGACCAAGAGGTGCCTGCGACAGTTTGCCTCAAAGAGCTAGTGATACCCTGGAAGGGGGGAGAACTTTAATATGACTTAGCCAGAGGACTAAGCTATGAAAAGGACAGTGCTGCCACTCCTGGTACATCAGAGGCCATGGAGTAACTGAGGAGAACGACAGACTGAGTAGTCACAGGAAGCGGTGTCAGACTAGGTAGCAGAGCTAATTTCCCAGATGAGCCACTAGGCGTGGTGAGTGGACCAGTCCCCGTCATGTACCCATTTTATAGATGACTGAACTTGGGCAAAGGGGAGAGGTTATCTTATGTGTCTTGTCCAGTGTCACACAACACAGGAGGGTTGATATTGGGAATAGAACCCAAAAGTTGTGCCGCCTAGTTCTAGAATCACTAGATTCACTTTGACCATAGTAATGGTTCCATTGATACAGGGCTGTTCTACAGGAGTGGTGGACTTGATACGGCATCAGAGGAAGATGCTTTTTGTTCACAAGCATCTCATACCTTTGTATTTACACATAGCAGTTCTGGAGAAGCTATTGCTGTTTCACTGGATGTGTTGTTCTACAGATCCAGGAATTTTTGTTTGTGTGGCAGTTTTTTATTTTCCCTTTTTTCCCCTCTGAAGGTGTCAGTAATAGGAAGAGGCTGACAACATGCCTTCTGTATCTGTACTGCTGTTACAATGGCCTTGTGCAAGCATGGGTGCCAGGTTTGTTTAATTTTTGGTGGTGCCCAGAACAGGTCCAAGGAGAGCCATCCCATCCATAGGATGGACTGGAGCAACCGCCCCGATCCCCGTGCTTTGGGGGGCCCTGCTCTTCAGGGGGATGCGGGGTCCAGGGCGGCCTGGGAGGTTAACAGGGGGCCTGGTGTTGGCAGCAGCGAGCAACCCGGCCCCAGCCTGCCCTGCTCCGCTCCACCCTGCCGGCTCCCCATGTCGCTCGGGGAGGGAGTGGAAGCCAGAAAGAGGTGGGCGAAGGCTTGGGGGAAGGGGTGGAATAGGGGCACGGAGGGGGCAGAGCAGGGGTGGACTGGGGCCAGGTCGCTCGCTGCTGCCAGCGCCAGGCCCCCCTGGACCAAGAGCCATCCTGTCCATATGACAGACCAGGGCAACCCCCCTGGGCCCTGTGCTTTGGGAGGACGCGGGGTTCAGGGTGGCCTGGGGGGGGGGTTAGTGGGGGGCTGGCACTGACAGCAGTGAGCAACCCAGCCCGCCCCGTTCTGTCCCCTCCACGCCCCCATTCCACCCCAAGCTCCTGCCCCGCCTCTTTCCAGCTTCCACCCTCTCCCCTGAGTGACGCCGGGAGCCAGTGGGGCGGAGTGGGGCAGGCTGGGGCTGGGTCGCTCACTAACCCCCCAGGCCACCCTGGATTCTGCGTCCCCCTGAAGTGCAGGGACCCCCAAAGTGCGGTAAGCCCAAACATTGATGGAGCCGGGCCCACATTCCTAAATATTGGTGTAGCATGGGCCCCACACGCCCATATAACTCACTGCCTATGTGTGCAAATGCTGCTCACATCACCCACAAACTTCCACTCCACCCCCAAAATTCATTAATCTGCTCCCTTCTCCTCCTTCAGATCTCACTTCTGATGCGATGCTTACAGGGCAGTACCTATCGATTAGGTGGCAAAGCTGCACTGTGCGCACAGCCAGTCTACAGGAAAAATGCTCTTATTAATTGTTACCTTTTTCTTTTTACCCCAGTCCCACCTGTTTGTTTGTCCCATTTATCTGTTGTGTCTTGTTATTATAAGCTCTTTGGGGTGCAGAGATTGTTTTTAATCCATGTTTGTACAACACCAAAACAATGGGGCAACTTCAATCATAAATAAACTATGAACAACTTCCCAAAGCCTTGCAAATCTTAGGCACAAATAAAAAGGAGGGTGAGATTTTACACATTGCTCTTTATTGTGCCTAACTCTGCTCCCACTGAGGTCACAGTGGGTTTGACTATTGACAGAGGGGACAAAGCTAAGGCCACACTAAGCTCAGCTCTTTTGAAAATCTCATCCAGGATGCCTCTCTAAACTCTGAATTTCTGTACTCTTCCTAACGATTCAGAGGGTCACATTTTCAATAGGCAGACAAAAATACTCCTGCAGAATGGAGTGATGGAGATATCAGTGTGTGTGCATGGCACACACTACATAAAGCACTAGGGCATGCAAGTGTAGGATTTCTGTGTGCAACTAGACATATCCACAAATACTGTGGGTGTTTTCAGGGGAGATCCATTGAAAATGTGCCCCATTGGCCCAAGTTTTCACAATTACCCAACAAATTTGCATGTGCGATTACCACAACTGGCTCAATCAATTGGGTGTGTATTTTGTGTGTGCTATTGTATGCTAAACTTTTCTGAAAATTGAGGCCAGAATGTTATTTTCAGCATGGCTTCTTGTATGTTTGTTTTCCACACTTCTTCCCTGACAAAGCAGCCAAGCCTTAGTGCTTTGCTTCTCATTGAAGAGAACTAGGGTGACCAGACAGCAAGTGTGAAAAATTGGGACAGGGGGTGGAGGGTAATAGGCACCTATATAAGACAAAGCCCCAAATATCGGGACTGTCCCTATAAAATTGGGACATCTGGTCACCCTAAAGAGAACACAATAAAGGTTTCCTCTAGACTGCTGATTTATGGATTAGCCCAGTAGGGGGTGCCTTGCTTGCAAGAAGGTAATTTACTGAGGTTTATCATAGGGAAGTTTTGGATACTTTACCTGTTTGGAAAGGTAAAGAGATTGTTGAAGCCTGTCATTGGATCAGCTCCACAAGTGATTGAGATTCATGTGTTCCTCACAAAGAGAAGGGGCCTCATACACAAAAAGCTGTGTTACAAATTTGTGAATTCCTTCCGCAAAGCCCATGCATTTTTCCCCGGCTGCACTTTGAGATTTATGGAATCCTGTTGCTGAAAGGCTCTCAGCTCAGAAGGCATCAGCAGGACCCTCCCCCGCCTTTGAAATCTGCCACTTCACAGGTGCACCTTCAGAATGAACAAAGTGCTTGACCTAAGTCTGCTTTATACAAAGCTGGGCTTATCAGGATGAAAAGTCCTGTTTTCATTTTTCCTCTTACAGTGTTTTAGTTTTCTTTGGTTCTGGCTCAGACTGTTCTGTAGCTGTGTGACATTTCTCTGCCAATATATGTGTACCACTAACCATTCAAATTGACTTCAGGGATCCTATACTTATGATAGTGCCATTTTTGCTTCCTTCTTCACTTATTTTAATGCTCTACCCTGGCCTTGGTGATATTAGTAATCAGTTTTGCAATGGATTTTTGCGGTGTCTAGCCATATAGGCTGCATTTGTGGTCTTTTTCAGTTAGCTCAGTTTAGAACCTGTAATGTCTATATTTCAGTTTATGGTGACTTCATTTCCAAACACACTTCCCAAAACAATAAGCACTCAATGCACAGGGTATAGTTTTGTTTGTCTGGTGGAATTTTTCAGTTTTTCAGTTCATTTACAGCAGTGAGATCCTGATGCTACAAACACTTGTGCACGTGATTAATTTTTGTCCCATGGAACTACTCACATGGTTAAACTTAAGCACATGTGTAATAAGTGTTTTTAGGATCTGGGCCTAACTACTTAGATGTATACATTCACACTACTATGCAATTATAAAAATATCTTGGCAATGAAGAAGTGTAAGATGGTCCCTAAAACAAGTGTGGTCTAGAATATTCAAATTGCAGGTGCCCAGGGGACTGAGTGAGTTTTTGTGTGTGCAAATTTTTGTGTGTGTGGGGAACCTCTTCTGGAGGGCACTCCTAAACATATATAAACCATATATATTGCAAGAGGAGGTAGCAGTTTCTCAAGAAACATACAATTTATCTGGCAAAGTTAGAAGCTAAAGTATTACCATGTGATTAAATCATTTATCAATTTACAGAGAAACAGATTTTTTTTTTTTTTTGCTCAAGAGTGGTGGGAAGCAGCTAAACAGGTGTTGCCCCTTTGGTCAAAGCAGTTCACCAGAATTCAGGACCTGGCAGGGATGTTTCCATTTGGATGAGAAATGATAAGCGTCAGATATATCCTCAGTGTAATCTTGTTTTATTATAAAAGTGTATATAAAGTCTTTGTTCTCTGAATACAATAGAAACAAACAGCATCAGACAGTTTCCTTGCTCCGAAATCCCCAAGCCTGCCACTCCAGTGAGCTCTGTGTTTTTACAGAGCATCTTTTAGTTTTTACGTTTTGTGAAAAAATGAAAACATATACTAACAAGTAACTAAATTTTACGGAAAGTACCAGTGTCGCTTATTCAATGAGCGCAACCTACCCCTCTTGGGTTGATTTCTGAATGCGCTTTAAATTTACATAGCTAAACATACTCCAATAAACTGCTTCTGGTATATAGGGGTTTGTGTGTAAATGCATCTAAAATTTCACTTCAGCCTCCATAGTTGAGTAATTAAAGTTATGAAAAGATCCTGAAAACTTTAAAAATCATCCCGAAAGACCGTGTCACTGAGTTTGGCAAGGACAAATTTCATATTGATGGTAGGCTTCAATCTTGCTTAAAAACTTTAAATATATCACTAAAACATTGTATTCAACTGATCCTTATATATATATATGGTAGCCAGGGAAACTGAAGTTCAGTGTTTCATTTTAATAACGGAAAAACATGTTTTTTTGTTTTTTGTTTTTTTTTAATTCTCTGATTAATCACGGTAAACTAGGATCCCTGCTTTCACTAGGTTACAAACCTCTGGCATGAAATACTATGAATGGTCTGTAGATGGCAATGTAGGATGCATAAATCTGAATCCTGAATTTGACTCAGTCTTAACTCTCCACTGATGAAAATCATTATCTATATATATATCTCTCATACTGAAGCACTGTTGCAGTGTATATCTTAGAAATCACAGATCCTCTAGCTTTTAGCAGAACTGAACACAGCTGCTCCTGTGGTTTATCACAGATCTTTTGAGGTTGGACCTTTCTAAAATGAGCAGTATAAACCTCTACAAAGTTTACAAACACTGACTAGAGTTTCAGCGTACAGTGGAAAATTGCCCATTGGCGTTGGATATCAGTTGCATCCACTAAGCCTGTGTGAGCAGCATGGCCTTGTGAGTGTTTATGAGTTGCCTTGGTTTTGAACCAGAGTGGCATCTATAAATGGAAGGCCAGGGAACCAGTAATGGGAGAAAATGTGTGTATGGACTCACGGTAGTTCCCACCCACAGAAAAGGGGTATCAGTGCAACTTTTGTGTACAGACAAGGCCCTATGGTGGGGCAAAGTGCTAACCTTAATTTATACTTCTTTTTTTAGGTGCTCTTTCCATGATTATACCATGCCCTCTTTTACTGTCAGGTCCATTTTTGAGTTTATTCTCCCTATGTCCACCGCTCTCTACAAGTAAAATAATTTATGACCCATTTACTTTGCCACACAATGCCTCACTGCCTTAAGTTTCCTCACCGCAGTGCTCCTCTAAAATGTACCTGCCCAATTTCTTAAGTTACCCTTTATACTAGCACAGCATTTGGCCTATTTTGCTTTGGGTTAATGCTGCTTTTACACTCCAAAGTGTATGGCAATTGATGACTCTTGCAATGAGTCATCTTTCCCTTGGATGACCTGATAGATTTTAATGTAAAAGCTGTAGAACTCTTTTATTAAGTATTTAGCTAATGAAAATATGTATGTACTGCTTAGATTCAGAGCTCAGCAGCTGTATGTCTTAATGTCAAAACCCAATATCCAGCTACCATCCCAATATAATTAAATGTACAGGAAATATATGCGTGTCCATATACTTAGTGAAGTGCTTATTGCAGAAACGTATACTGATCTGTGGAGCAGAAGGGAATATACATCTAAATATGGAAATACACCTCTACCTCAATATAACGCTGTCCTTGGGAACCAACAAATCTTACCGTGTTATAGATGAAACCACGTTATAGTGAACTTGCTTTGATCCACCGGAGTGCACAGCCCCTCCCCCCGCCCCGAGCACTGCTTTACTGCGTTATATCCGAATTCGTATGATATCGGGTCACGTTATATCGGGGTAGAGGTGTACTTGCTGACCGGCCGTACTTTACTTTACAGAAGTTTCAAAATTGACAACTCTGTAGCCTGGGAAGCAAGCAACCTTGGCTTTTAACTCAGATCCCCAGATGATAATATGGAATAATACTGTGTATTCCAAGTTAGCCACTTGAGCTTTGGATTTGATGCATGCTAATGACCAAATTTTCCAACTGTTTTTTGGATTCAAAAAATAAAAGTAGGAACAAAATGATTACCAGAAAAAGAGGATTGGGTAAGGAGAAGCTGAAAATTTGGCCTTCAGATACTAAGATTTTACAGTCCCAGAACTGGTTTCAGAGAGTCATATGGGTGTACAAAGCCTATCAGCAGAGTAACAATGTGGCCACAGAGTAACAATGTGGTTGTGGTAGTTTGTATACATGTAACACACATTCTATAATTAGTCTGTTTGGGTCTTTGTGCTTCTAGCTAGGAGAGAACTTTATTTCTGTTCAGGTGACATTCATTTCTGGATTAGGTCTTCGAGGCAGAGAGGAGGTAAAATAGCTATTGAACAGAGAGCGCTGAAAGATCTGCCAATGTCATGTGAGCTTGCTAGCTTTCCCCATCAGTAAGGCCTGTAGCTTATCAGCTGTGCTTTCAGCATGATTAATGGTGTCCATGGTGATATCTGTCGAGGATTTCAGAGAATATGGGATAATGGAGCATTCCAAAGAATGGCAAAAGAAATGGACACAATAGTAGGAAGTTGTAATTGTATTGTTAATTATTTTGGGTCAGATTCTGAACTCCTTCTTTAATCAATACACAGGTAAAATGCCCATTAACTTTACTGATGATGGTTAAACTTGCATACATTGGTGGGTCAGTGCCAAACAGATAACCAATATTGTCCCAAAGGGACAGTAACAGTACAAGTCAATACAGAACATTCACAGAGCCTGCATGCTGCAGTGAACTAGGCAGAGTTTTAGAAGTTTCTTGGAGCTCATCTAGTCTCTGTTGCACTCCAGGTTTTCAGACTGATCATTACCATAGCATCTCAGAAGGCAATGAAGGAACAATGATAAGTTAATTAGCTGGTGGATCTAGCGTTAGGCATTTTAAGCATTAGTTTAGAAATATGCCCTTACAGGCTTTTTTCCCATGGGGGTTGGGGAGAGGGCAGGATTTATAAAACATGACTCTACTTTTGTGCCCTGTGACACTGCCTGGTCTCTGGGAATGGCTCGCTTTGGGTATGACTACAATGCAATTAGACACCTGCAGCTGACACATGCCAGCTGACTCAAGCTGTTTTAATTGTGGTGTAGATGTTTGGGCTTAGGCTGCAGCCCAAGCTCTGGGATGCTCCCACCTCACAGGGTCCTAGCGTCTGGGCTGCAGCCTGAGCCTGAATGTCTAAACCACAATTAAACAGCCCCTTAGCCTGAGCCGTTAGCCCAAGTCAGCTGGCGTGGACCAGCTGTGGGGTTTTAATTATATTGTAGCCATACCCTTCATGATCTCATGACATCTCTGTTGGACACTCCAAACTCACTGTTCCATAATGCACTCTACATCCTAGTTTTAAATACTGATGGTTTGTATTTCTGAGACAAGAGGCCTAATTCATCTCTGGGATAACTGGATGCTGGAGCCCTGCAAAATCCTCCATGGGATAAGCAATTGAAAAGGGCTGTTAAAATGCAGCAGCTGTGACATCTGTTAATTCAGTCAGTTCCAGGCTGCTGATTAATAGTATAGCTGATTGATTGATTGACTACATTTATAGTTCATTATTAAAAATGTTCAGAAGACCAAGTAAACAAGCTTAGCCAAAGTTTATTGTCTAAGACAAAGTAGCACAGTATGAAACAGACATACATACCCTTCCTTTTGGGAAGAAATGTTTATCTCACAGCATTTTCACCTTACACAGTAGGTGGTCTTCAAAATATACCCCCAAACTCACTTATATTTATACTACTGTTGCTTGCAAGTTAGAATGCACTTTGTGTCACCTGAGATCCAACTCACCAGTTTGTCGCGTTCCTTAACTTGTGGTTCTGTACCTTCCCTTATCTCTCTTTTGGATACAACATTTTAAACCAGTTGCCCATGAAGTTACCAGTACAAGGACATAGAATGATGCATCCGAAGAAGTGGGCTGTAGCCCACGAAAGCTTATGCTCTAGTAAATTTGTTAGTCTCTAAGGTGCCACAAGTACTCCTGTTCTTTTTGTGGATACAGACTAACACGGCTGCTACTCTGAAATCTATCTTGCCTTTGACAGCCTTTATATTTGCTAATGGCAAAAGCTACATTTAGCTTTGCAGAGTATGGTGGGATATATATCTCTTGACATAAGTGAGCAAAGTGGAAAACGTGCGAAAGACATAATACAAATTGGTTAACATAACTGCCCACATGCTTGATATAATATGGTATTAATCTGATATGCCCTATGCCTAACATACATGTGTTGGCTAACAAGGTGTAATGAAAATGGCCATGTGGACAGTCCCGCCCACAACCCTAGAGCAAACAGTTCAGATTTTAGTTAATACCATTGGCTGATCTGTGCTCAGAGTCTGAGTTTCCTACTCCCATCTTCTAATTTGTATTTGTCACTCTTCAATCGACAATGAAATTTAAATATGTTCATTTCAATCTGCACAGATTTGGGAGTATGCTGTCCAGTTTTCTGTCTGTTTTGCTGTGCTAACCTCTACTGGCAAATCTGTGAGTGGGCTTTGGTGTTTCTTAGTTTTATCAGAAATATTTATCAGTTTCTTTGTTTTTTAACTCATTAACTCTTTTTTAAAATGCTCTCCTATAATATAAGGTATAGTTAATGTGTGGTCAGTCCTGAATCTCTTAGTATCTGTTATCTGCTACTGTGTTATCTAGCTGCTCTGAGCTGATAGAGGCCAGCTCCTTTCCGGGCACTACATCTGGATTTAACGGGCACTATGTAATGAATAGGATGTGCAGTAAGCAATTAAATGGGGGATGGGGGTGGGAACTGGTGGTACTGTACAACTGAAGACTTAAACTGCTGTCCAAGGGTTAGTACTTCCTCACCTATGATAGGGTATTTTTATTGAAGGATCCTATAAAGTCTAACTCTTATCAAGAGACAAGAAGAGCAGTGGAAAAGAGGTACTGTTCCACCACACCAATCTTTGGTTTTACATCAATCTGAACACTCAGCTAAACTCTGCCCACACATATCATGAATGTGCAGAACATGCCAGTTTTCCTTCTCAGACACGTGTATTAGATGATGCATGAATCCATGACTCAGCCCTGCACAAATGGTTTTTGTTTAATAGGATGTAGCCAAAGGTATTGAATATTCGTATAGGAAAGACTGAAAGTACAATGGAATGATGGTACAGTGGGACCCAATTCCTACATCTGCCACAAAGGGAGATTTCCCTGAGTAAGGATTGCAGGATATAGTTCATGGTGAAGTGGCATTGAGTAAACCTCTAATAAGGGAAGTATAATGCAAGTCTCCCATTCTTTCAAATGCATGGCAGTGTGCAAACTGCCATTGCAGTCAATGATCCACATCAAATGATGTTCAGTGAGGGAAAATCAAAGAGAAACTCACTGTATCTTTGCTATAGAAACGTGTTTAAATAATTTTTAATATATATTACACTGATCTGCTGAATTTGATTTTTTGCCACTTTTGAGAAAAGTGGGGAAAAAAGAAGAGATTTTCAGGAATGTAATTTAATGTGTTGTCATCCTAACTGGAAATGCAGGTCTCTGCTGGGATTCTTCTCTTCACTTGAACTCCCCATCTGCTTCCTATTCATTCCTCCAATTTCTGTCCCTGATTTCTTCTCTTCCCATTCTTACTTAGTTTTACAAACAGTTTTAAAGCTATGTCCTGACTGGCAGGGGGAATGGGTAAGTTTCTGGCTCTCAGAAACACATGTGAGAGAGGGGTTCCTGTATCAAGCTGTTGCATTGGCACTTTGAGCCTAAGGGTGCACTAGAAGTATGTAGGCAGATAGATAAATTTTGACGCCTGACTAATGCTCTCTTTTGTAGCCAACCTGCTTCAGCTAGTGATGGTCATCGCCCAAGTCCTCTCTCCCAACTGTGGGATCTCAGAATGTCAATCACCCATGTAAGTTCTCCCACTTTTGCTTTCTTTGCGCCCTCTTCCATCCCTCTCTTCTTGCATTCAGGCATGAGGAACGTGTCACCAAGAGAGGATGAAAGTCTTTGTTTGCTCTGAGATTTGCTCTACTATTGCATCATCTTCTTGCTCCCCTGATGACGCTTCAGCTGCTTGTGGTAGCCAGCCTGCACTATAAGCAAGCACATGAAAATATAAAGAAAGCCCAACACTTTATTAATCAAAATTAATATAGCTACTACCGTTCAATTTGAAAATGTACATACTATTGCTGTATATACAGGATAATACAAATAGCAAAGCAAATCCACCTTTAGTAGGATATTTGACAAGTACCACTTTTTATCAGAGGCAATTTAAACAATTCCTTTGTATTTCATGAAAACACAGTGTGTTCTTATAGGAACTTTTTGTTAACTTCACATGCTGTTAAAAAGCAAGAAAGGAAAGATATCAGACTCAGTACCTGTCAGCTGTGTGGCTGGAAACATTTCAGAGTCAGCTTTTGAATCAATCTACAATTTAATAAATTTGTCTAAAAATTGAGATAATATACTGTAAAGAGTTATAATCATTTAAAATCTTCAGCCTTCACAGTAGAAGCTGGAACTCAGCATGTGGGTTTAATGCTAATGTTGTATTCCTAAGACATATAGCTGTATTAATTTAGCATAAGAACTACAGTATGTATCACTTTGCTGTAAAACACAAGCAATTTGTTACAATGATTCATAGTACAACATGTTGATACTCTTACAAGTTATTTGTTGCCAAGTGCAAAATTACAATGGGCTACATCCTGAAATCCTTACTTGTTTCTGACTCAGACAAATCCCCTGGCCGGCTTGGTGCTTAATACACTTAAGGATTTGACTAAAGTCATGACTTCAGGATTTGGCCATAATTTTGCAACAGAAAATACAATATCTGAAATACACTTACTTAATGCTGATTTAAACATAAATTGATTAATTTAGGCCACATCCTCAAATGGTGTAAGCTGGCATAGCATGGAGCTGAGCTGAAGATGTGGCCCATAATCTCTTGATTTATGTTTATTTTGACATACAGCTTCTCCTTTAGGGCCCAGTCCTGCAAACACATACAAGTAATGTTACTCTTTCAAATAGTCCCATTACCAAATCATTTTATAATGGATGCTAATACAAAGGAATGACAATGCGGTGTGCTTGTGTTGTGGTTAAAGTTACAGCTGGTCAAAACATTTGGAATGTAGAATTTTTTCGATGGAGAAGTTTCATGGGAATATTTACTGTTATCACAGCAATTTTGTGAGGCTTCATTCCTTAGTGTTTGTAAAGTGCTCTGAGAACTCTGGTTGAAAGGTGCTAAGGAGGTTTGAACTATTATTTCTTAGTAGGAAATCATAAGACGTCTATTATTATAATTGTATATATCTAATATTATTTTATGATTATTTATAACTTAAACCAGGTCACTGTAACATGGAGACTTGGCCATTCAGTGTAGATTGATACACTAGGTTTCACCTTTCACAGATAAAAATTCAAGTGAAGTTGAATTTTTCATTTCAACCCCAACCTCTTTGATATAAATCACAAAACCATCATACAGTTTAGCACAGTGGGTCTCAAACTTTTTGTACTGGTGACCCCTTTCACATAGCAAGCCTCTGAGTGCAATCCCCCCTTATAAATTAAAAATATTTTTTTAAATATTTAACACCATTATAAATGCTGGAGGCAAGTGGGGTTTGGGGTGGAGGTTGACCGCTCATGACCCCCCATGTAATAACCTCATGGCCCCCTGAGGGGTCCCAATTCCCAGTTTGAGAACCCCTGTTTTAGCATGACTGAAAGTTCGTGTTCAAGAGAGATCAGAGACCAGAACAGGGAATCTGAAAACCAGGTTTAAGGTGAGATGGCAGAGATACTGGGAACTTTCATATTTCTTTGCTCATGACAGTTAATGGACAGGAAATTCACATTGTTCTTTTAAACTTGGGGAAACTTCATCTGAAGTTAAGATTTTCAACACAATACACTCTCACTAAGAGACATATCAACCAATTTGATTCCTTTGTTAAAGTTCTGGACTCAGGGCTGGTTCTACCATTAAGGCAAACTAGGCGGTTGCCTAGGGTGCTAAGATTTGGGGGCGCCAAAAAGCGGTGCCCCCAATTTGTTTTACAGCATTCCTATGCCCCCTCTCTGAGCACGTGGTCACCGCTCCACTTTTCCCACCTCCCAGACTTGCAGCGCCAATCAGCCGTTTGAGGAGAATTAGAGCAGGGGCGGCATGCTCAGGGAGGAGGCAGAGCAGAGGTGAGCTGGGGTGGGGAGCTGCCGCACGGCTCCTGGGGGGGAAGCTGTCATGGGGGGGGGGGCGCCTCAGGGTGGAGGGGGGGGCGGGGAGCTGCCGCAGTGCTGGGGGGGCACAAAGTGGAAGTTTTGCCTAGGGTGCTAAACTTCCTTGCACTGGCCCTGTCTGGACTTTGTTTCTTGAGTTGTCATGTAGCCCAAACCTGCTCTGATTGAAATGAATGGGAGGTTTGTCATTGACTTCTGGGGGAACCAGATTAGATCAACTTGTTTAAGAACTAGTAAAGTGAAAGATGCAGGATTAAACTTCTTTAGTTGCCTTTAAGTTTCCCAAGATAATTTTTCTTCAGTGCTATGATGCCTACTGTATCAGTGAAGGAAGAGCTAATTAGCTGAAAGCTTTACACCTTATAGTCTTGAGTCATGGGAGACTGACTTAGTCTCCCATGACTCAATTGATATTATTTCCTTTTTACATCACTGGCAACTTGTAATACTCTTTGCTTTTTTTTAAAGAAGCCAGATGCCATACAGTCAAGGCACAGCATCAACCTGATTAGTAATGCTGCAGCTTCATCTAGAAACAGAGTCTTTTTAATTTCTGTTTTCTATCTGGTGTAAAGGGATAACATTGAAACAGACATCATTACTATGATGTTATCATGCACATTCAGTTTAATTTGCAGCTAGCTATCTCCTTGTCGTCTGTACTGGATGTCATAAAACTCAAGACCCTCCTACCCATCACTGGGAATATTTTGTTGAACTATATCAGAGCTACAGTATAAGCCCATTTAAGTTTAGAAGCTGCTGAGCGATAAGTATTTACATCTTCAGCACATGCCTGTCCCAAAGCACCCAAAAACCAATAGCTCCTCTTCATTGTTACTGTTATTTTCAGGAAAGGCTCACAAGGAAAATACTATGTTTGTCTGCCCTAAATGACACACACCTTGTTTAATCCTCTCTAAGGACACAATGGGTAGTTTACATACTTGGTTAATTCTACTACAGTCAATGGAGATACACCAGGGATGAATTTAGACTTGAACTTGTTATCTTTATAGTATTTATATACATGAAGAAAATAAAGAACTTATTTAATGATCAAAATTAATACCTACATAATGTCTTGGTTGGAAAATGGTACATCACTTTATATTACAAATACAACACAGCCTGTGTCAAGTATGTAATTTTACATTGTTCTCATTTCAGTCAGAGAACTCAAATTCCTAATATCCCACTGCAGGAGCTCATGGGGAAAAACCGTCTTAACTGTACATTTTGTTGAAAAAAAAAAAGCCTTTAATAATAGGCTTTTAAAACCACATCAGCTTGATTGCTAAAAACCCCTTTCTTGCTATTTGTATAAAGATTTCTTTAAATGCTTCCAAAGCAAATGGTAAGATGGGATATCTGACTGCATAACTTTGCCCAATATCAGATAGTCATGGCAACTTAAATTTCAGTCATTGTCCCTAGTCTCAGAAGAGATACTGGGAAATAAAATGTCACTCCTTTGTGATGCATTACTTAGCTGAGACTTAGTTTTTAATAAGAATTGTGCCTTCCTGAACATGATTCTTTCCTGCTCTTGCTTCAGCTCAATGTAGGAGCGTGAAAACGTGTGGAAGATGGAGGTGACTGGAAATGCCATGAGGAGAATGCCACTCAGAATGCTGCTTAAAGCCACCACCTGGCCTGGAATGCTTCTGGGAACCATGTCGCCATAGCCTACTGTTGTCATGGTGATTACTGCCCACCAGTAGCACGCAGGGATGCTGGTAAACTCCTGTGAGTCCGCCATCTCATTCTCAATGACATACAAGAGCGGCGCAAAAAGTGCAATGGCTACGCAGAGGAAGAGCAGCAAGAGTCCAAACTCCCGGGTACACCTGCGAGCGGTGAGTCCTAAAGTCTGCAGGCCGAGGGAGTGCCTGGCCAGCCGCATGACATATAGAATCCTCAAGGCACGGAGTATGCGGAGCACCAGACCTACTTTGTCCAGATAGATGTTGCCAGAGGTTGGCTTTTTAAAGCCCACCGAAGTGGTATCTACTAGTAAAGTGATATAATAGGGCAGAATGGCAATAATGTCAATCAGAGTTAATGGTCTCCTCAGAAATACAAACTTGCTCTTTGCCTGAATGAATCTCAACAGGAATTCCAAGGAAAACCACGCCACACAGACAGACTCCACGATGAAAATATTGTAGCACATCTGGGAGCATTCACCCTAGAAGAAAGAGAAGGAGTTTATACTCAGTAAATGAACAGTCACTGTTTTAGTTGATAAAGTGACAGGAATTATTTTTTTTGGTCTTTTAAACCATAATATTAAATGAATTGAAGCTATATTAAGGGGTAACCAGTTTGGCAAATCTGCTGAATTACAAACTAAATACAAAATTTACCAGACGCCCAATACTTCTTCCACTGAAGTCAATGGCAAAATTCCCATTGACTTCAGAGGCAGTGAGGTCTGGCTCCAACTTCCCTAGTTTCTATTAGTAGTTATGGTGTTCTTAAGTAGCACAAACAAAGCTTCAAAAATTCATGATATGGCTGTCCAGAATAATGCACATTTACAAAATGTTTTTCTCAGAGAAAAGTGTCATTTACAACTTTCAGTATCTTTATCTACAGACCTTATCCTGCTCGCCCTGAAGACAACTACAAAACTCCCACTTGCTTCAATGGGAGCAGGATTAGGCCCTGTATTTGCTTTACTTTTCCCAGGCAACGATGTTTTACCATCCTGAAAGTCAACTTACTCTCTCCTCCTCCTCTCTTAAGTCGGGCATGGTGCTGATGGATAGGTTCACTGCAGTAATGGTCACAAACAATACAGACAAACATGCAAATACTTTCCCAGGAAGCCCAGACTGAGGCCTCTCCACCATGTCTTGTAACTTTTTCATGCACAAGCTGGCTCTTGTCTCCTCCACTGTTTCGCCTGGGTTTTCATTCTCTATGAGGTCATCGTCCTCCCTTTCGTTCATTTCTGTAAACTCCTCCATTTTTTGCAGATACCTCCTCTTGCAGCACCATTCCAGACTGTCCTCCTCAATGCCCCAGTAGAGCAGCTCCTCTTGGAAAGAAAGAGCGCACATCTCTCGCATGAGCCGAAGCTTCCCAACCCGCAAAAATGTCAGGATTGTCCTAAACGCCCCCGGGTTGCGGTCGAAAAAGAATTCATTGCACGTCACGTCGTAATCATCGCAAATGTTTAGAATGTCATCAAAATTATTACAAAATTTCAATTGGCCCAAGCGCGTCAGGGGAAACTCATCAAGTGTGGTCCAGGGCAGCAAGTATTTAATGCCCCCTACATTTATGATGATATGATGCTTCCGGTCCTCAGGGTGAATGCTTTTAAAGAGATCCTCTTCAGGGTGAATTAGCTTGGCTCTTTGGTAAAAGACTCCCTTGAGGGTTTCTGTTTCCGGAAAGAACGTGTGGTTGAAGGAGGTATCCGAAGCACAGCTCAGGGCGCTATAGTCATAATCAGAATTTTCTCCTGTTAAAAGAGTCATCTTGGAAGCTAACTTCACATCCCTTAGACACTCCAGCAAGAGTACTCTGGAACAAAGAAAATACAGATGTTTGGTGTTAGTGTAAATGTTTGCCCTCTGGATTTGAAACTTGACTATCTATAGGGCTGCTAAAGAAATCACAGGGAAAGCTTGCAAGTGGCTTTGTATATTTAGCAGAATGCAACTGTAAAAAAGAAGTTATTGCACAGTCACAAAGAGTTCAAGTGTGTGGTGCAGAAAAGGAATTGGAAAAAGGCATTCCTGTTTGTTTACCATAGGTAAAAATCTTCTTAAATACTTTAGTAACGATTAAGTATATACAAAAGAATCCGAAGTTGATAAGGATATTTAGTGAAGTTCATCATAGTCTGTTCAGGCAGTCTTAGATTACTTTCAAGGAAGTCAAATGAAAACAATGTTGACAAAACATTTGCACTGCTATTCAAATATAATGCTCATATGTTGTGTGTAACTGGACATATAAATAGCATGACAGCTTGCTCTCTGGAGCCTTATTCAGAGAAGATAGTTTAATAACTTTATATGAATTTCACACAAATCATACACTATTCTTTGGATTCAATAATTTTGTTTGACACTGCTCTCACTGTACTGCTAATCTATTTAATATAGTTGGAGCAAAGGTACCTTTCTCTGTCATTCTAAGAGTCTCCAAAAGGTTCTTATGATATGCTTCTGAAAAAATGAAGGAGCAAATTCTGCTCTCAGTGACACTGGTTTAAATTTGGAGTGACTTTACACAAGGAATGGAGTTATCCTGAGTTCATACTGATATAAAAATTTGGCCCTGAAACCGCTAAACTCTCTCTCTCTCTCTCTCTTTCTCTCTGCCTAACTTGCTGCACTGCAACACTCACTTGAATTATTTTAGAAGGTGGCTGTAGCATAGGAGAGGAATATGCCACGCTGGCTCTTGATTTCTTATCTGTATATTCAGCCACATTTAACATGAGTAGCTATTTAATTTGGGGGGGGAAGTGTTTTCACTGAATAACAATTGAGTGAAATAAATAAATAGTAATCACACTTGCTAGTCACAGGCTCACATAGGGGCAGTAAATATTCCATTTTCCTTCCTTACACAACAATATATTTTTGCTGCATGTGTTTGCGACACTTACTCTCTCTCCTTTAATGGGCGGGGAGGGGAGTAGCAGCTACAGTAGGTTCCATTAGACACAGAACTACTCTTCTCTGGTGTTAAAGATTATGAATGAAGCCATTTATTTTAAAAGCTTGCATACTTCTAGCCAGAAGCACAAGTATCAAGCTGCAGAACAGCTGCATTTCAATCTCAGCATGGTGGTCTGCTCATGCATGTCCAAATTCTCTGTACATGGCAGACTTTAATGTTACCATTAGCTCAACTATTCTCTACGCTGAAGTTTAATCCCCCTTCTGGTGCTAACCTTTTCCTGTTTCCTCAGGGCAGATGGACTTGTGTTCTTGGTGGAGTGATACCTTCATGCCTCTGACACCTCTCAGCATAAAAGGAATTCAGCAATCACCTCCCCTTAAAGAGAAGATGGGGGATCCTGGGTAAGGAAAACCTTTGGGGAATACACAAGTATAGCCAAAACTTAATTCAACTCCTGATAGAGTCAAAGCACTCTTTCCTGGCCTGAGGTAAGCAAAGAGGGCTTTGTCGTCTTGTTTGTATCATGGAGCAGGATCTCCATGCTCCATGAACACAACTGACAGGAAAGGTGCCAAAAACTCCTATACATTCAACTTTCCCTGCCTTATTACACAAACTCTCACTCACAAAACTGAGCTCTAAGTTCTGTTTTGGCCAGGAACATACACGCATGGCAATGCCCAAGGCAAGAGAAATGCAATTCTAAAAAATCTTTGGATCTGAAACGTGGAGAGCAAACAAAGGGCCAAATCCATTGGTCCTTAGGCAAGGTTCTAATGGATTTCAGTAAGTGTCTTGCCTGAATAAAGACAGAGTAATGGGCTATTGATTCACATGTCTTATTTTCTGCAGAACACAAAATGTAATCCTATGTAAAAAGACATGCTCCGGGAAATTCCAGCCAATAGTGAGATTATTAGTGAAGCTTCATGACAAGTGATGGTTCTCTGCCATTAAAGCTGCAGAGTTCAGATAAGCTAATAAATCCTGTATAGAATGATAGCTGTGCCTCTAAAGTTTGCACCTGCAAAGAACAGAGGTCAAGGGGAGCAAATTTAGAGGCAATTTTTCATAGATTGGCTCCAAGGGTAGGTTGGTGTTAGCTTTTAGTTCTCAGAGAAGTGCTTTTTACTAACAACCAAACTTGCACTAACCCTGAGATATAGTCCTACCTTATAAAGCATTCCCATTGACTTTACAGCTAGTCTTCTTGTAAAGTACTCCTGAGATGTTGTTCTCTGTGAGAATGATGCCCTGGGGAATTCAGGCTATAGCCTCGGCTGAGATGTGGGAGACCCCGTAAGATGCTGAACTGACACCCACACCCCCTCCTTCAGTGTTCCCCGGTGTTCTGTTGCAAAAAAATGGTTTATTCTTACCAACTTGACTGTGTCTATTGTGGGGTTGGGCCAAAGTGAATGCTGATACGTTTACAGTTCCTGGAAATTGTGAATAACCAGGAGAGGAGTTAAATTAACCATTTTCCCTTCTGCTATATCAGATGTTGTGGGTTAATAACAGCTTATGCCCTGAATTGCAGCCAGAAAAAAAAATGAGGAGGCAGCTCATCTCTGTAATTGGTTTGATCTCCCAGTACATCCACTGATACAACATGAGGAAACGGGAGAAAAAATGTAAATGTTATGTGTGTATCAGGCTTCCACTGTAACCCACAGGCACCAACTGTGAAATCATTAAGCCATAAAAATGCGTTCTTTCATTGCCTTCCCACCTCTGTCTCTGTATGTGTGCAAGACGACAGGCCAAATTAATCCCTGATGTAACCGACTGACTGGGGCTATAAAACGTGGCCGTTGGCTACCCTTTTCCTGTAATGAGTGGTTGAGAAGCCTAGACAGTACAACTAGATGCTACAATGTGAAACTGTCAATAATAGTCAGGAAATGTGAAACTGTCAACATCCAGGATGGAGCTTGTGAATGCAGAAGACAGGACATTTTGGCCACAGGGCCAAGTCTCTGGCACTCCTTACTGGGGAAGACCAGAATGGCCACATATTCCATAACCTTCAAAATGAGGTTTAAAACTCACTCCTTCAACTTGGTATTCCTGGAAATGTGGCGGAACATGGCGAAGAAGGGTGAAAAAAGGGAGGAAAATGAGGCGAGAGAGTAGAAGAAAATCAAAGCTAATGTACAAGCCCACAGTCCCTGAGTGGTTGAAGCAGGAAGGAAAATGAAACAGTGCAGTGTTAGACTGTGCTGTCTGTATTATTCCTGGGGAGGCACCCCTATACTCTGGTGATAGGATTGCCAGGAGACCAAGATGGTCAGGAGAAAGATGACCAACTGCAGGTTTCTGTTGCTGAAAAACTCATCAGCATCAGCAATCAGCAAATTCTATTCACCTCCCAAGGAACTATAAGCCAGTATTAGGACTGTGCTTTTGCTTAAAAGATAGATAAATTCAGCCCTTGTACTTATGTAAAGTTTCCATTCAGCAACTTGACTGACTTCTATGCCCTTCTCAAAGAACATGTTGTTAGTTTGAAAAATAAAAATGTTCTGTGGTTACAAGGAAGCTGCAGCAAAACTCAATAAGGACCAAGTTCATCCTTGGGCTGCAATGGATTTATACCAAGAATGAACTTATCCCATTTCAGCCCAACCCAAATAGTGTATAAAAGCAATAAGCTACAACCATATTTTTATGACACACAACAGACCAAGAACCAAGCAACACTACCATGATAGCAAATCAGCCTTGTACCAGTTTCACAAAAGCACCATAAAACATCAATTTCAATTAAGAGATGTTTTAAGTCAGACACTGCATCTGAACATTAACCCATTAGACAAACTAGTCAGTCCATATCAGTAATTATTCTGGGTGCTGAGAAAGGTCAAGCTCTAAACGGATGCGTTTGCATTAGCCTGCTCTATGGAAACAGCTCTGGGTAATGCACAGTGATAAAAATCCACTGGCTCCTTTCATTGCCTTTGAGACAACACTCTCTCTGCTCTGAGTGGACTGGGGCTTGGGAAATGTGGGTCCTGTTCCTGGCTGTGCTGCTGGCCTTTTGTGTGACCCTGGGCAAGTCACTTGTCTCTGTGGCTCTCTTCCCTCTCACCCTTTTCTGTCATGTCTATTTAGCTTGCAAGCTCACTGGGGCAGAGGTTGTCTCTCACTGTGTTTGTACAGTGCCTAGCACAATGAAAGCTGTGATCTTGTTTGTGATCTCTACATGTTACTGTTATACAAGTAATACATAATAAGAAATATTCTAGTGTGTGTGGAGGGGGAAATATCCTTGGTTAGCTTCTTTAGGTTGCAAGTGTGTGTGTGTGTGTATGTGTGAGAGACAGAGAGAGAGAGAGAGAGAGAGAAACAGACAGAGACAGACACAACCTCTTCAGAAATATCTCATGCTCAGTTTATGTGTTCTTATCTATTATGTTCAGTGAGTAAACCAAGTTAGAAATCCATTTGATTGCTCTGATTATCCCCACAATTGAGGGAGGCTGTCAGACTAATTAAGTTAGGGGGAAGGGATTATTAAGGATGCCCTTCTAAAGCAAACAGAAACAACTAGTTACTTGTTAAAACTCCAGTTCCAATTTTTTCTGAATGTCCTCTGCAGCATTTTGATTTCTGCAGTGCATCTCTGATGTAATCAGAAATCCTGCAAGAAGCCTTGCTACTGTTCTGTTGCAGAGACAAGTCAAAGTTGTGCCTGGATAATAACAAGAGCGCTAGGGGGACATAGGTCCCTATAAAGCCTATAAAGTATCTGAATAGTTCCCCAGACTTCGGTCCCAAGTCTGGTTCCTAGTACTTCTTACATTTGCTGCTGGTTACCATTTCCTCTGGCGAAACATGTTCCAATGCAGTGCGACTACTTATATAATTACCTCTCCAAAAAAGGCTCTGCCATAAGTTTTCCTGCCATTTAAAAATTATTCCTGTGTTATACTTTTCCAAATGGGAAAAAAAGTTCCACATGCTTCTCGGGCTGTATTACAAATCCATCTTGTTATTCTCCAGTACCTGAAGCTCATCTATCCACCATATGGTGCTCACACTATAACACCTGTCTGAGGGGACCATGCTGAAATACTCCAGACTGCACTGACACAACTACTCATGTAGTGACAGGGTACTCAAACTTCTACTCTACTTACAAACACAGCCTAAACATTGCAACCCAAGGAAGTTCCCCAAGCATATGTTTCCCCCACTAGACTAATTGTTATTATTTCTCATCAAAACAAGACTTGTAAAAGTTAGTGTCTGACATTAAAATCATATTAATAAATATATCCTATGAAAATAAATGAGCCCATATCTGCTGCTCTGTTTGATTTGGTAAGCAGTTATACTTAAGGCAAGGACATGTTATGTTATGCCAACCCACCAACTAAATGCTGACTTTCCTTTTATTGGAGCATGTTATTGAGACTAATGCTTCTGTCAATAAACAATCAGAAGAGAAGCAACTTTGCCAAAAAAGAATCTCTATCTTCCTGGGATTATAACTGATAACTTGCTCTCTTATTTCCACATAGATTTTTCATTGTAAGCAATTTTAAATGAGATACAGTCAATAGAAATTATAGTAAATTTTAAGCACATTTTAACAAGTACATGTAGATTTGTGCATCTGAAGAAGTGAGGTTTTTTACCCATGAAAGCTTATGCCCAAATAAATCTGTTAGTCTTTAAAGTGCCACCGGCCTCCTTGTTGTTTTTGAGATTTGTAGTGTGTTTATATATATAAACGTTTAGTACACCTTTTGCCATTGAAATTAAAAGTGAACACTGTTTACTAACAGTACATATAGTAGCTTTCCCCCCAGTATAATCCTTTCCGATTGATAAATAAGACTGAAGCAGACTACTTGTGAAGAATAGCTTTTAAGACAGTAAACACAAAACAACGTCATTACATGAGCAGGATGAAACAGAAAACTTAAAATAATTTAAATGAATTGGATAAAGGACAATCAGAGCCCAGACAACGGGCACACGACTCTGAAAGTCAGCGAATCGCACTGCACAAACAGACAACGCAGAGCGAGGGAACGGGACACGGAGAAGGACACAAAGAATGGAAGCGGATGTAAATAGAAAGCCATGTCTAGCTGATGGATTAGCCGAGGCGGCTGTCGGCGAGGCACTCAGGAGGGAAGGAAACAGAAAATAGGCTGGAGAGCAGCGGAAAGTTCAGGAGCGCCCGGCACTTTCGCTACCTGGATAAGCCACTTTAATGAGCTAAAGGACCATTATTTTAGTTCCAGGGTAGGGAACGGAGGCCGGGCGAAGGGGCAGGAGTCCTTCCGTTCAATCCCTGCTGTGGGCTAAAACCTGTTGCTTGAACGTGATGTGTACGAGTCTGAAATCATCACCCGAATCCGCATCCTTGCGGGGAAACAATCAAAGCCTACAGCCACGGGGCAGCTCCCGGAGCTTGCCGGCCGGCCGGGTGGCTCTTGGCCCACGAGTGTTGGTGACCCGGGGACTGGAGTGAGCGGGAAAAGCAGCTGGGTGCCCTCGGATCTCTTTTTGTCCCCACTGACAAACGGCCTGAAAGGGAGCGACCCGGGGAGGGGGGACTCGCACTCAACGCTCCTCCAAGGAGCCGCAGCCCGGGCGCCTCCAGGCAGGGCTCCGGCCCCGGCCCCGGCCCCGGCCCCGGCCCCGGCTGCTCCTCGCGAGGGAGGAAAGTTCGCTAGAAACTTGCCCGGGAAGTTCCCGGACGCGGCTGGGCAGGGAGCCGGGGAGCCCAGCGGAGCGGGAGAGGGGCGCCGGGCTGGGCAGGGGAACCGGGACGCTCTTACTGTGCGGTGGCGGCTCCGGCTGGCTGGGTCCTTCCCCCGAGGAGCCGGGCGGGCGTGGAGGAGCCGGGCAGCGGCAGCAGGAGCCGCGAGCGCGGCGGCTGGGGAGGGAGCCTGAGCTGCACTGAGCAGGGCAGAGGCACCGCGCCCTGAGCGCAGGCGGCGGGGCTGGGGCTGCGCCCACAGGACGCTCCCTGCTCCAGTCCCTTTGACGGAGAGGGACAGAGTCATGGTAACCGTGGCTCGCAACCGGCGGCTGCCGCAGCACCCAGGGCCGCCAGGGAGCCGCCGGAACGCTCCGGAGAGTCGGGCAGCCCGCAACACCCGCAAGCGACAGGCGCGCACCCGGCACATGCAACCTACCGCAGACACTAGCCCCACGCACGGGCCACCGGCACGTGCACACCCCGCACATGCAACAGGCCGCCGCACACTCTGCAGGCTTGCACACCCCCACACGGGCAACATGCAGTACACACACACACACACCCCTGTGAACATGAATTGACTAGGACAAGCCTACCTGAATCCAGCTCAGGTTCAACATGGACATAGGCAATATAAGCCCACATGTGCAGCAGCTACTGGCATACACCCATAGTGCACACACTAGACACAGGCATCCACCCAACTGTGCATCCACCGGGCACATAAACACACATTGCTTACCTGCACGCATACCTATATTGCACAAAAATACGCCTATGCCCATTGTAAACACCCAGGAGGGATGCACACACTCCGTGTATTATTTATTTGTATAGTACACCAGCGTTGTGGTAGGTATTTTACACACCACTATGAAGACAAGTTTTGGCCCATTCTAAATAAACGTGTGTATGCTGATTGGAAATACGTGCACACAACACGCATGTTCCCTGTGCACACACAAGCGCGTACATAGTCCATGTGCAGCACATTTGCACACACCTCATCATCATGTTAAAACTCCAGAGAAATTGGCCGACCTACCTTCTGAGAATGTGTATTTTGCAGATATTTTTTACAGAGACTTTTTACCTTGCCCACATGCCTCTGAGGATCTGACCTGACTGGGAGTGAAGGGAGGAGCTGAGCATATCTTTCCACAGAAGCAGTTTGTTCCCTATGTACATGAGATACTTTGCACCTTCTGCACCAAACTATTTCTGGAGGGCAGGTGGCTGCCCAGAAGTGTATTAGATTGTTACAGGGATGAGGAATGTCAGGCTGTTCTCCAAGGAAAATGCAGGTCCCACTCAGCTGAAACCTCAAAGGCCTCAGGCTTTCGGTGCTAAATTGACGGCAACATTTCATCGTCTCTTCTGCAAAGCCTCGTCTGCGAGGTTCTGGATACGGAAAAGCTCGCACTGTGCCCTGCAGTTGGACCGTTGGGCCGCGTGGTGTCGCTGCACTGCTGTTTGCTTAACAGGATAACCTCAAATTGATACATTTTTGTGAAGTTGCGGGAGACAGCCGGTGACACATTGATTGTATCAAACAATACTATTGATAATAAACCCTTGGTTCCATCCCCCATTCTGTGCCAAGTCACCTGAATGTTATTTAAAAATAATCAGAACAAAGGACAATTAAAGACATAAACCACATCATATAAACCCACATAAACGAATAAAAACTAAATAAATATTAATAAATTTTATTCCTATAGCAAGTCACATAATGTTATTAAAACTAATGATCTAAACTAAAGTTTTGAAAAATACATGACTCACCATCATTGCTATATTTCTCACGAAAGATGTATGGTCTAGCAGGTAGGTAAGAATCCTTGTACCGTATATACAGATTCATTTGTATGGATTTAATCTTGATTTTAAAAGACTCTGTCTTTATGTTAAATGTTGGTTAGGTAGTTAGGGAACTGGACTGAAGAGTTAGTGGATCTGGGGTCAGTCCCCAGCTCTGCCACAGACATGTTGTGTGAGTTTGGACAAAACACTTAATCTCTCTGTGCCTCAGTTTCCATCTGTAATGGAGATATAACTGCTTCTTTTTGTCCACCGTCTGTTTTTCTTGTCTGTTTAGGCCTCAATCCTGCGAAGAGACCCATGCAGGCATACCCTTGGACCCATGTGGAACTACTTGCAGGACTGGGGCCTTAAAATGTAAGCTGCCTAGGGCAGGGACCATCTCTTACTATGAGTATTATGTACTGTGCCAAACACAGTGGGGCTGTGATCTCTAGTGAGGCCTCTAGTTGCTACTCTAATACAGATAAATATTAATATTAAAAAAATCTCAGTTACAATTGTTTTAAAATATCTCCTTTTTTAAACTAAAGTGGAGTGGTACTGAAGTTCAGAAGTCTGTGGACACAGCAATATAGATATACTTAACCTCTTACTCAACATTTATTAACCAGCAGCTGTGCAGAGGCCTGAGAGCCAGGAATCTTGGATTCTATATCTGACTTTGCAAGTCACTTACAATGTGACTTTTAGGAAGTCTCAACTTCCCTGTCTCCCAGTTTATCCATTGATAAAATGGAGGTTACTACTGACCACACTGATGTTTGTAAAGTGTTTGGAATTCCTTGGGTGAAATATGCTAGGTAATTAAAAGTATTATTAATTATGATGTGAAAGTAAACAAACTGCAGCTATCCCTTTAGGAAGAGACATAATAGCATGACACAGGGGGTGAATTCAGTACATAAGAACATAAGCACAGCTATACTGGGTCAGACCAAAGGTCCATCTAGCCCAGTATAATCCACATTATGATTTTTTTAATTCTCTGTGTAGAAACCTGCATGGAACTTGGAGGGAGGAGCACAGATTACAGGAGGGAAGAATTTGGAGGAGGCACCAGGAAGCCAGACTGTGTGCACATGGCTGGAATGCTAGCTGCAGTTGCAGCATCTTAGTTCCCTAAATAAAGAGGAAGTTTAGTTTTAGGCTGCGTCTACACTGCCACTTTCAGCGCTAAGACTTTAGTCATTCAGGGCACAGGTGCCCACTCCGTGGATGCTCTGGGGCTGGAGCATCCATGGGGAAAAATTAGTGGGTGCTCTACACCCACTGGCAGCCAAGCTCCCCTCACCGCCGCCCCACCTCCTCCTCCTCCTCCTCCTCCGCCTCCTCCCCTGAGCGTGCCGCATCCCCGCTCCTCCGCCTACCTCCCAGCGCTTCCCACCCAGCCACAGCCAAACAGCTGTTTGGTGGCGTTAGCAAACTCTGGGAGGGAGAGGGAGGAGCGGAAACATGGCACACTCAGGGGAGGAGGTGGGGCCAGGGCGGGGATTTGGGGAAGGAGTTGGAATGGAGGCAGGGAGGGAGCGGAGTTGGGGTGGGGATTTTGGGGAAGGGGTTGGAATGGGGGCGGGGCAGGGGTGGGAAGAGGCGGGGCAGGGGCCGCATGGAAGGGGTGGAGTGGGGGCAGGGCCGGGGGCAGAGGCAGGGTCGAGCACCCACAGGAAAGCGGGGAAGTCGGTGCCTATGGTTCCGCTGAGTGACAAAAGTTATAGCGCTGAAAAGTGCCAGGATAGACAGTGCTTTATTGCCGGGAGCCATGCTTCCAGCGATAAAGCTACCACCCCTAGTTCAAGGTGGTTTTTTTTATCACCGGGATAGCTCTCCCCCGGCGATAAAGCGTGACTATACTGCCCATGTCACCACAGCCGTGCTGTAACATGGGCATTGTAGACATACCCTTAGAAGCATTAAGTCCTTTCATGTTACCCAGCATGCAGCACATGAAACGTGGTGGCAGCAATCGGTCTAGTGAAACTCACAGCAAGGAAGAAAGTGGGATTAACAGAGAAATGAAGCAGCACCTAGAAACAGAGCAAACAGGCAGCATGGAGGGACTCAGACCACTGAGAATGCTGGATTTTCAAACAAAAAAGCTTGCACAAGCCTGGAAGCAAGAACTGAGTCTGTATACGGAGCTGACCATGGAGGATAAAGATAATGAAATGAAGGTAAAGCTTTTTTACGGTCACACTGGGAAAAAAGGAGGAGAGGTGAGTGAGACACTGGTGCCAGGAATAATGTGAAGCACTAGAACAACTAATCAAGGTATTTGATGAGCACTATGGTCCCAGACAGAATGACACCGTAGAGAGATACTGTTTTTTTGCCTGAAATCAACAAGCAAAAGAGGGAATAGAGACTAAGTTTCCAGAGCTGAGAACTCTGGCGTTCACATGTAACTTTGGAGACATAAAATACTTCCTTATTAGAGACAGAATCATTTGTGGGACGCATGATTCTGGCTTAAAGGAAAGATTGAGAGAAACAGATCTAATCTTAAAAAAATGCCTCCCATAGCAAAGGTAACTGAACTGTGCAGGGAAAGATACACAGGCTCAAGCTAAAGGAATGCAGGAAGCAGGTCAAAGAGAAACCCACTGAGAATGCATCATGGTCCATGGAAAGCAACATGAGAGGCAGAAAGAAAAATGCGCAGCGTATGGACAGCTGCTTAAGAGGTGTGGAAAACAGAACCACTTTATGTTGCAATGCTGCAGCTATCCCAGGAAGAAAAAAGTGACACCACATACAGTGATTGAGGAAGTAGAGACTTCCACTAAAGAGAAGGATATCTGTAGTTTGACTTTCAAACACAAATACAAAGACTCTTCCTGTATATGTACTGCAGAAGGAGGCTTCCAGCCACTCAACTGCCATTTGCATCTAAACTATAAGATCAACGACCTATTCGATTCCAGCTGGATTGTGGAATCAGCTGCAATGTAATCCCAGCAACACTGATAAGCAGCAATATTAGTCTGGGGAAGTGCGACCAATGCAGGTGATGTACAATAAATTCTGAGTCCAATGAGCAAATGCAGGCTATAGATAAGAAACCCGTGTAACAAGAGATATTATCACTTGGTGTTTATAGTAATTGGCATACAGGAATACCACCCACTGCTGGGCAGCAGGGCAGAGTGGGCCAGGGATTTGATCACAGTATAACACCACAATATTCTCAATGTGACAAGGAGGGATAACAGTCACCCAGGGCCCTGTCTAGCAGTCTAACAGAAGATATGGATTATTTCAAGAAGGTGGATACCTAGAGGCAAGCGTAAATTAGAAATAGAGCCCACATGCAGCCTGTGAGACTACCGAAATGCAAAGTACGATTAGGCCTGGTGGAGCCACTGAAGAAGGAACTGGCAAACCTGCCAAGAACAGGCATCATTGCACCCACTGAAACGAGTGCAGAGTGGATCAGCAGTCTAACAGTGCTGAGAAAATGTTCATGTAAACTGAGGATTTGCATGGACCCAAAACCACTGAACAGAGCATTGAAAAGAAGTCACTACCCATTAACAATAATTGAAGACATACTGTCTGATTTATCCAGACAGTATGTCTTCAACTGTGCACAGTTTGTGATGGAAAGATGAGCCATCCATCCACCTGACAAGTTTTTGGCAGGTACTGCTAAATACAAAAACCTATTGGCAGCAGCCCCACCTCAGAGGTGTTCCAAGGTAAACCAAACCAGGCACTTGAGGGACTCCTAGGCATGAAGACTGTAGCTGTTGACATTCTTATTGTAGTAGATGTCAAGGAAGAGGCAATCCAGGATCATGATACCAATCTGCAACAACTCCTAACAGGTGCCAGGAGTGGAATATTAGGCTGAACACAGACAAGGTGGGACTGAGGTCCCCTATATTTGATGTCTGTTGACTTCTGTGGGACTCCAGCAGGACACTGAGAAAGTGAGAGTCATTAGGGAAATGCCCGGGCCAGAGGGGAGGGGAGTCCCACTATTGATAGGGATGGCCATCTATCTTTCCAGATTCTGCATACACCTATCAGAAGCCTTTGAACTCTTGAGACAGTTAATGCGCCACAATGCAGCTTGGGAAGGGCCAGAGACACAAGAACTGGCGTTTGAAAGGAGTAAATAAAATGCAAGGCACCAGTCCCACAGCCTGACAACCTGGAGGAGCAGCTAGTACTATAGTGCGATGCCTCAGAAGGAGGCCGAGGAGCAGGGCTGATGCAAGGCCAGCAGCCCACAGCGGACAGTAAAACAGTTCATACTCCAGAGTTGGCTGTGTCGTAAGGAGCAAATGCCACACAAGGTCACCCCCTACTACTAGGTTTGGGATGAGCTCTGTGTGGAAGACGGGATTGAGGGGTTGGGAGAAACAAGACTGCTTCCAACGTGGGGTAATCTCTTGGAGCCTAGCGGGAGGTCAATAGACAGTATACAGAAGCAGTTAAGAGAATACCAAAGTAGGCAGGCAGCCTGCTACAACAAAGGAGCCAAGAATGTGAGGCCACAATGCACAGGTGAGCAGGTCTGGTTCCAACCTGCCAATAGCCACAGAAAACAATGGCAAAAGGCAACAGTTCAAGCTGGTCCTATGCAGTAGCTACAGACTCAGGACAATGGTGGAAATTAAACTTAAGACAATTGCAAAGTAGTGGTTGGCAGCTGGCACATCTAGTCAGACAGGACCAAGGCCAGGATTAGAAGGATACAGAAACAGCCTCAGCCATTAGCTGACCTAACCTAGGAGAGTTAGAAGAATTGAGGAATATGAGCAATACGGAGGACCAATAGGACACCACCCAACAGAGTGATGATTGCACAAGGATGGAAACAAGTTCCCCACCAATAACAATAACACAAACAAAAAGTGTGAGACTGGTTCAAAGGCTAGCATGCTTGAAGGACTCTGAGGCCTAGCGGTAAAGATCATATCCCTAAGGTGGTCTATGTACTAATAAGCTCTGGCCTCAGCAAGTCCACAAAGGCTTGCATAAAAGCCACAACAATAATAAAAATTGTAAAAGGGAATGATGTAGCAATCTGCTTGGAATGATGGAGAGAAGAGCACAGGTTGCAGGAGGGAAGAGTTTGGAGCAGGCACCAGGAAGTCTGTCTGTGTGCACATGGCTGAAATGCTAGCTAGCAGTTGCAACATCTCTATGAAAAGTTCCTCTTAATAAAGAGCCAGTTTACTTTTAGAAGTAGGGAGTCTTATAATGTTATTACATAGACATGGCACATGAAACACTATGTTGCTACAATAGTATAATTCATCAATTATTTAAAATAGCTAAATATGTACAAGGCTCTCAGGGTCTGCTGCTCTTTCCCCATCAATCTCTGGCAGTTCGCTTGATCCTTCCCTCCTCCCAGCTGTCAGACTCAGTCCTGTCCCACACCGTAACACACAGCAGAGCCTATGAACACGAGGCTCAGGTCTACTTGAGCAGGACTGCAAAACTTTAATGGGGTAATGGAGGGAGCGGGGATCAGAGAGACACCATGAATGATTTACTTCTTGACATCTAGGTAGATCTTTTCTCTGGGTTACGTTTGTGCCTATCTCCACCTCGATCCAGGGTAGGGAAGGCCAGTTATGCAGCAAAGCAGAGATGCATTTAAAAAACACAGTGAATGATTGCACTTTTTGCACAATATTAACTAATGAAAATAGTTTTTTGTTAGCCTCACAGAAGCATGGAACCTAAACAATTCTTGTTTATTATTATTCCACCACTGAATGTGTGAACCATTTAGTTATTGTAAGCCTGATGTTGAGTGTTGGGTGCTAACATTAAAGCTTCTGAGAGAAGAAAAAGCATCATAAAGAACTTAAACACAGGTAAGGAAAACAAGGTAGCTTCTGTTTTGATCCTGTAGCCTGTATATCTGTTCTGTTGGTAAATAGAGGACTTTGGTCTGCAGGGTGTCATACCAGCATCTTTCATGAGTACTGAATTTATATGTTAAACAAATTCAAATACATGCCCGTGAAGATGATGAATAGAGGGCTAACATTTTTTCTGTAGTGATAAATTGACTGCATGTTTAATTGTCTAGGGATTCCCTGAGAAAACCAAACACTCTGTGCTCCTTGAAGAATTAGCATTGCTGCAGAGGAAAATTTTAATCCCTCTTTCATTACTTTTTGTTGCTTGCGGGCTGCCTTTCCTTCTGTTCCTTTGAATGCTGAAGCTGAAATGCTGTTCTACCTTCTCTCTGGCTGCTGCAGATAATTCTAGCATCACTCTGCAGTCAGGAGTGGTGCTACCTGCAAAACAGAGTATTTCAGCTTACTGGCACCTCTGTCCTCTTGCTCCCTAAACAAAAGAGGAGAACAAATTCATTTCTAATGAGGTAGGATTAGGACATCTGCTAAGTCAAGTAGTGAGGGGTTCCAACACCAAGCTACAGAGCAAGAATTTTGCACAAGAAATTATTCAGCAAACAATTTCAGCTTATGAGTACACTAAGGAAAAATGCCATCTATTTGACTGCACCTTTGTAAACAGAGAAGGAGGCAAAACTCTTTGACTAAATTATTCTTTACAAATTATTTACCTGGTTTTAGAAATTCCAATACTTCTGCTTCTAACAGCAATGATGTTGTTCAGTGAATACACCAGATGTTAGACTGAATGGTTGACTTAGGGCAGGTCTTCACTACAGGGGGGGAGTCAATTTAAGATACGCACATTCAGCTACGCTATTCGCGTAGCTGAATTAGACGTATCACAGCCGACTTACCCCGCTGTAGGGACAGTGGCAAAATCGACCTCTGTGGCTTCCCGACAGCCCTTACTCCCACCTTCACTGGTGGAGTAAGAGCATCGATTCGGGGATCGATTGTCACGTCCCGATGGGACGCGATAAATCGATCCCCGAGAGGTCGATTGCTACCCGCCGATTCCGGCGGGTAGTGTAGACCTAGCCTCAGTGGGTAGCACAGCCCACAGTCATTTGGAGGCTTACAATTGAGTCAAACTTTAGCTCACACTCATCAGAATGGATTGGGATGCACAGGGACAAAGAGTTGCTTTCTTCTAATACTGAGCAAGGGTCCATTATTAGAAATAAGGAAATCTGTCCCTCTATCTCCACGCATCAGAGTTCGTTTCAGAGCCTTCCCCAGGCTCATTGCTTTCTGCTACAGTGTTAAAGAAACAGCACACCTATCCTCATGCTTTTAGCCTCTGGGGATGAAACACCTGAGGCACAAGCACCCCTTACAGCCATTGTGGTGTTAAGTGCTGTTCCAGGCTCCAGTCTCAGTGTGTGAACCTGAATGGGATGGAAGGGGGTTAAATGGGGGAAATCAGAATGAAGAGTGGAATTATGACATGCTCTAAAACTCATGAGGTATAGGTTCAAGAAGGGACAGTCTCTCTGACTTACTGTGAGCAGCAGAATATAGGGCTTCAGGCAGAGTCCGTTCTTAGGTGGAAGGAATTCACAGAAAACACAATTTAAGAAGCCCTCTAAAGGTCAGAAACAGATGTTCCTTGTACTATTTGAATTAGTGCTCACATAGAATGTTTGTATGAATGAATAAGAGCTACTGATGTGAGTAAAAGTTTCAAAATCTGGCCCCTTGAAATTTCCTCACAAATCTCCTAGTTTGTTCTGGTTTGGCAATTCCTTTGTTCTTATGCATGCAGGGGGCTGGGCCCAACATTTTGGACCTCCAAAAGAACTCCCACATGACAAGCAGACAGTTCCTCCAAGCCCAGAGTCTTTGGGGTGGAGTCTCCCTCCCAGCCACCTAGATGCATGCTTTTTTTGCATCCTGTCCTGTCTTTCTGGATCTTTCTTCCAGGAGATGCAGCCTGCTCTGCCCCTGAAAGCAG
This sequence comes from Malaclemys terrapin pileata, assembly GCF_027887155.1. Lineage (NCBI taxonomy): Eukaryota > Metazoa > Chordata > Testudines > Emydidae > Malaclemys > Malaclemys terrapin. Next base: position 16,068,825 of record NC_071516.1, on the reverse strand, counting down.
TTAGCCAGACAGAAGCAATCAGCTATACAGTAACTCCTCGCTTAACGTTGTTGTTATGTTCCTGAAAAATGTGACTTTAAGTGAAATGATGTTAAGCGAATCCAATTTCCCCATAAGAATTAATGTAAATAGGGGGGGTTAGGTTCCAAGGAAATTTTTTTAACCAGACAAAAAACTATAATATATCTAAAATATATACACACAGTATAAGTTTTAAACAAACAATTTGATACTGTACACAGCAATGATGATTGTGAAGCTTGGTTGAGGTGGTGAAATCAGAGGGTGGAAGGGGATGGGATATTTCCCAGGGAATGCCTTACTGCTAAATGATGAACTAGCACTCGGCTGAGCCCTCAAGGGTTAACACATTGTTGTTAATGTAGCCTCACATTCTAAAAGGCAGCATGAATGGAGGGAGGGGAGACAGCATGGCAGACAGAGACACACACCCTGTGTGTGGGAGAGAGAGAGAGAGATGTGCATTGCCCCTTTAAGTACACTGATCCCACTCTAAGTACACTGCCTTTTTAAGTATATCAGCAAGTTGAGACAGCAGCTGCGCCCAGCAAGCTCCCTCTGTTCTGAGCCCTGTCTTGTCTCCACCCTGCTTTATATCAAGAAGGGGTAAGTGGGGGGCAGGAGCAGGGGGAGGGGGACACCCTGACATTAGCCCCCTTCTTCCCCCTTCCTCCATCCTCCCACCCCCGGGCACAGCAAGCAGGAGGCTCCGGGGAGCAGCTCCAAGGCAGAGGGCAGGAGCAGCACATGGCAGTGGGGGGAGGGACAGCTGAACTGCCTGCAATTGATAGCCTGCTGGGCGGCTGCTGCACAGGGAACATAGGGGAGTGGGGAGCTCATAGGGGGGCTGCCGGTCCACCCTGGTTCCAAGCCCCCACCAGCTAGCTGCAACGAGCTGCTCTTCCTGCAAGCAGTGGACAAAGCAGGCAGCTGCCAAACAACATTATAAGGGAGCATTGCGCCATTTTAAACAAGCATGTTCTCTAATTGATCAGCCACATAGCAACAAAACAACGTTAACCAGAATGACTTTAAGTGAGGAGTTACTGTACTGGCTCTGACCCACTGTTCCAAACTCTGACCCAAGGCCTCTGTCTCCAGGATCCACCTGACATAATCCACCAGGAACATATGTGCCAGATAACACAAGGTCTTCATAATAATTGCGAGAATACTTTGCCCTTCTTAAGTGTCTTTCGCTTGAGAAACCCAAAGTGCTTTACAAATATTAGTTCAGCCACCTTGCAAGATATGTGAGTGTCCTATCCTCATTTTGTAGGTAAGGAGCTGCTGCTGGTGAGGGGAAATCACTTGAATAAGCTCACATAGGGTTCCGGAGGAGAACCAGATTTACTGCCTCAATACCCTGACACACAATCCCTGCTTTAACTTTTAAACAAAGCTACAGGGGTATTAGTATTGCTGGAATAAAATGTAGCTTTTGTTTTTGAACCTTTTTTTTTTCCAGAATTAAACTTTCCTTCTTGCTCCACCTATTTTTGCTGTTGAACAAAATCAGAGTATGATCAGATAAAACTCCTGCTAGAGTTTCCCCACATCTGTATTGTCTTATCTTTGGCACTGATGGAGTACAAAGGTAATGTACTCCTCCTCCATTTGTGGTTGCATAATTATTCTGTTTATGTTTTGAAGGTGGCTGATGTGACTGAAATTAATTTACAGGCATTTGGCGTCTTTCTCAAATGCTTTATGCTGTTAATCTCCTCCTACCTCCCCAATACAGATGCACTGATAAGTATTCTGCCTATTTTTCTGGCTGAATACTGTGCAGCTGATGGATGTGTCCTAACATGCTGAAGTCTGACACGCTACAAATGAGATGCACATGTGGGTATAAAAATGCAGTCAGTATAAGCACTCACTTTACAAAGAATGTGGGAAACAGTTTGAAAAACAGCAACCTGGGCACACAATGGCATGTGCAAAATCTCTGCTGAATATGAACATGCAGTTACTGCAACTGCATGGGTATCCCGGGTATCTGTATGTGCAAATAATAATTAGCCGTTTGCACCCCACTATGCAGGTTTTGTGCACAATCATTGTTATTGCAAGAGCAAATTAAGCACAAAAGTTAAACCCACATTTTTAAACGATTAGGCTTCCAGAAGTTCAATGCAATAAATATTTCATCTATTTATTTATTGTAAATATTAATGTACATCATGTATAGGCAATAACCAATGAAAGTATTTGCAGAAGAGGAAGGCTATTCAGCCATAATGAGTTTCAGAGAAATGCTCTATAGAGAACTATCAGGGACAATGTATTGTTTTTCAGGGTCCTGGCAGTGTTAGAAAAAGTCACTCTTTTTTTGGAGCTGCTGAGCTGAAGGATTATTGCAAGGATCTGCAAATCGCTTTTCCATGCATGTGCCTTAGCCTGAGTTTTGTGTGGCTTTCCGAGTTGGACTGGATTAAGTTCCAAATACTCAGATGCAAAGATAATCAGTCTGTATCAAATTAAATGAAGAAAATCATTTTCCCTATGATGTGTTCAGGCACTATGAAAATACCAGTTTGATACATTTGTCTTTATGACTCTAATGATATGTTTTTGAATCTGATTCATGCAAATGTGGATTTTAATGAGATGTAGTAAACAATGCTGGATAGATGTGCCTATGTGTCACCCAGGATACAGTTTCCAGCCAGTCCCTTCTGGTCACACTCTTAATTAAGGAAGTGAGATGGACTTCTATTACATTTATTTTTCTAAATCTCAATCATTTTTCAAACTGGTGACATAATCTTTAAGATTTAATTTATTAATATAATATTTGTTCCTTGAATAGTATGGTGTTTATTTATTTTGGTGCCTTGACATTCAAAATGTACCGTATTTTGCAATTCAAAAGAAAATTATTAGGCAAATATGTTCCTCATGATTATTGTGATTGCTGTTCTGGAAAGACATGGGCATACAGTATAATGCATCCTTCAAAGAATTAGTATTCCAATACTCAGGGTATGTCTACACTATGGGATTAATCCGAATTTATATAATTCGAATTTTGGAAACAGATTGTATAAAGTCGTATGCGGCCACACTAAGCACATTAATTTGGCGGTGTGCGTCCATGTACCGGGGCTAGCGTCGATTTCCAGAGCGTTGCACTGTGGGTAGCTATCCCATAGCTATCCCATAGTTCCTGCAGTCTCCTCCGCCCATTGGAATTCTGGGTTGAGATCCCAATGCCTGATGGGGCCAAAAACATTGTCGTGGGTGGTTCTGGGTACATCCTCCCCCCTCTCCAGGGAAGCAACGGCAGACAACCGTTTCGCGCCTTTTTCCTGGGTGAACAGTGCAGATGCCATACCACGGCAAGCATGGAGCCCGCTCAGCTCAAGACAGCAGTCATGAACATTGTAAACACCTCGCGCGTTATCGTGCAGTTTATGCTGAACCAGAAGCTGCAAAATCAGGTGGCGAGGAGTAGGCTACGGCAGCGCGGCGGCGAGAGTGATGAGGACATGGACATGGAATTCTATCAAACCGCGGGCCCCAGTGCTTTGGAGATCATGCTGTTAATGGGGCAGGTTATAGCCATGGAATGCCGATTCTGGGCCCTGGAAACAAGCACAGACTGGTGGGAACGCATAGTGTTGCAGGTGTGAGATGATTCCCAGTGGCTGCAAAACTTTCGCATGCGTAAGGGCACTTTCATGGAACTTTGTGACTTGCTTTCCCCTGCCCAGAAGCGCCAGAATACCAAGATGAGAGCAGCCCTCACAGTTGAGAAGCGAGTGGTGATAGCCCTGTGGAAGCTTGCAATGCCAGACAGCTACCGGTCAGTCGGGAATCAATTTGGAGTGGGCAAATCTACTGTGCGGGCTGCTGTGATGCAAGTAGCCAAAGCAATCACTGAGGTGCTGCTACAAAAGGTAGTGACTCTGGGAAATGTGCAGGTCATAGTGGGTAGCTTTGCTGCAATGGGATTCCCTAACTGTGGTGGGGCGATAGATGGAACCCATATCCCTATCTTGGCACCGGAGCACCAGGGTACCCAGTACATAAACCGCAAGGGGTACTTTTCAATGGTGCTGCAAGCACTTGTGGATCACAAGGGACGTTTCACCAACCTCAACGTGGGCTGGCCGGGAAGGGTTCATGACGCTCACGTCTTCAGGAACACTACTCTGTTTAAACGGCTGCAGCAAGGGATTTACTTCCTGGATCAGAAAATAACCGTTGGGGATGTTGAAATGCCTATAGTTATCCTTGGGGACCCAGCTTACCCCTTAATGCCATGGCTCATGAAGCCATACACAGGCAGCCTGAACAGGAGTCAGGAGCTGTTCAACTACAGGCTGAGCAAGTGCAGAATGGTGGTAGAATGTGCATTTGGCCGTTTAAAAGGTCGCTGGCGCTCGTTACTGACTCGGTCAGACAAACCGATATCCCCATTGTTATTGCTGCTTGCTGTGTGCTCCACAATCTCTGTGAGAGTAAGGGGGAGACTTTTATGGTGGGGTGGGAGGCTGAGGCAAATCGCCTGGCTGCTGATTATGCGCAGCCAGACACCAGGGCGATTAGAAGATCACACCAGGAAGTGCTGCGCATCAGAGAATCTTTCAAAACCAGTTTCATGACTGGCCAGGCTACAGTGTGAAAGCTCTGTTTGTTGAAAACCCACCCCCTTGATTGACTCATTCCCTGTAAGCAAACCACCCTCCCCCCTTAAATCACAGCTTGCTTTTAAAGGAAATAAAGTCACTATTGTTTAAAAATCATGTAATCTTTATTAATTGATTATAAACATAGGGAGAGAACCGACAAGGTAACCCGGAGGAGGTTTGGGAGGAGGATTGGAGGGAAGTAAAAGGCCACTGAAAAAATTCAATATAATGACAGCCTTTTGGTTGGGCTGTCCACTGGGGTGGAGTGGGAGGGTGCACGGAGCCTCCCCCCCCCCGCGTTCTTGCACGTCTGGGTGAGGAGGCTATGGAACATGGTGAGGGGGGAGGGAGGTTAAATAGCGGCTGCAGCGGCACTCTGTTATCCTGCTGCCGTTCCTGAAGCTCCACCAGACACCGGAGCATGTCCATTTGATCACGCAGCAGCCCCAGCGTTGCAGCCTGCCACCTCTCATCTCAAGCGTCCCTCATGACCTCACGTTCACTGGCATCTTTCCTGTACTTAGATACCGTGTCCTTCCACTCATTCAAATGAGCTCTTTCATTGCGGGTGCATTCCATTATTTCTGAGAACATCTCGTCTTGTGTCCTCTTTCTCCAACGCCTTATCTGAGATAGCCTTCGGGACGGAGGAGGGAGGCTTGAAAAATTTGCAGCTGCTGGAGGGATGGAAAAAAGGAGAGAATTTTTAAAAAATATACATTTTATAGAACAATGCTTATGCTCTTTCACGGTTAAAAACACTATTCACATTACATAGCACATGTGATTTCAGTACAAGGTCGCATTTTCCATCTTAATATTGAGTGCCTGTGGCTTTGGTGTTAGAGATCACAGATGCAGGTCCGGGCAACAGAATTTGGCTTGCATGTGGCCATGGTAAGCCATTGTCTTTCGGCTTCTACGCCCTCCTTTCCCACATACCAAGCAAAGCCCATTGACTGCTGCGGTTTTCCTGTTAACTTTCAGCAGCAGAAAACAAACTAACCCCCCCCGCATCCAATTCTCTGGGATGATCGCTTTATCCCTCCCCCCACCGTGTGGCTGGTATCAGGGAAGATCCCTGCAGAAACCAAACTAACCCCCTGCCCCTTCCACCCACCATGAATTATCTGGGATGATCGCTGTACCCCTCCCCCCACCGCGTGGCTGGTATCAGGGAAGATCCCTGCTAGCCAAAGGCGAAAAGCTCAGCACCAATTAAGCCTCAGAGCCATCCCTAGGGGACGGTGAATCAGGACAACTGCTCCAGGCCCGGGGCTTTGGGGGGCCCTACCCTCAGTCCCGCCCCTTCTACCCAAGGGATAGTGTGTGTGTGGGGAGAACACATGGTGGCACTGCAGACTCCCCAGCCCCAGAAAGGTGGGTGGCATGGCCCCAGCACCCTGGAGCCTAGCGGTGCCACTGAAGCTGGACCTTGGGGGGGCGGAGTGTGAGCGGGGCCATGCCTGGCTGTTTGGGGAGGCATCGCCTCCCCCAGTCTCCCCATCCCATCCCCGGCCTGGTCGGACCTGGAAGTGACGTCACTTTTGCCCCGGGCCCCGCACTCCCCTAAGGACGGCCATGCCAATACTTGTTCATGGGAGTAAAGAGATCTGGGTTCTATTCCTAATGCTGGTCAATACTGAGCAAGTCAGGTCATCTCCTGTGGGTCCGTTTCCCTCCCAACCTTAGTCTATATTGTTTGCTTAGGGGGAAGATTTTTAAAGGCACATAAGGCACATTTATGACTTTGGAAATCTCTCCTCTTAGACTGTAAGCTATTTGGAGGATGGACTGTACAATGCCTAGGTACAATGGGGCCCCAATATCATTTGGGACTGATAGGCTATACTGTAATGCAGCTAGTTATCATTATTGTTATTAATAAAAGCATCTGAGTGGTCATTTGCACACAAATTTAGCCTATGCTCACATACATTATTGTTAATGTTGTGCTCAGATGAGGCAAACCAGTGTGTGAACACATTGTGTGTGTCTGTTTGTTGCATGGAGTTGTGCAAATGGGGAGCCTTCCTGTTAATTTCCCTTCATTGTTCATGAACAATGTTTTGCTGTTTCTTTGTGTCTCAGTGCTGCTTGTTAAATGTGGCATATGAATGTTTCATTGTATCTTTCACGTTGTGCTCTGCATTTTTAATTTAAATACACGTTTGATTAGTTGAAGGCTGTGTAGAAAAAATAAATTGCCATAATTCTGACAGTGGCAAAACAAAGGATTTAGCTGGATAATAATAGGCTAATTCTGTAGATGACATTTCTGAATCTCCACAAATGTTCTGCATACTGTGGCTCAATGAAAATGAAAGTCAGTATTTTAAACACAAAAGGTCAGATTATGAGACTCTGACTTCACAAGTAGTCTCATTAACTTCAGTGGGAACGCTCAAGGATAAAGCACTATTCACTGTCTATCACAATCAGGCCCACAGGGATCAAACCTGTTCTGCTTACTTACACACTCATGACTTTGATGGGATTGTGATTACTCACCTGAGTAAAGTAGGTCGGATTTGAGCCTTACTCTGGGTTATACCTGAAATAGTCTAGATTCTCAGCTGGTGTAAAGCTGTATAGTTCTGTTGACTTCAGTGGAGCTACACCAATTTACACAAACTAAGAATCTGGTTCACTGTCTGCATTTTTATTACTGTACACCCTGAGAGTGCCCCCTTTCATCAGGGCATCGTGTGGCCATTATTCTCAGTTCCGGCAGGCCATCTGCCTGTCTCCAAGTGTTCCATGGCTCGGCCCCCTCCAGCCACATTACAAAGTACATCCCCCTTTGTGAATAACTGAAAGGTCCTAATGAAAATCCAACTAATAATTCTTCTGCCTCCTTGTGCTACAGAAATTTTCTGCTTCCACTTGCAAAGCCTCTCTCAGGGCTCTCCCCCACAGGAGCCTACTCTGCTCTCTGTGGGGGGTTTTCCAGAGAAGAGTCCTGAGTCCTCTGAAATCTCTTCTTGGGTGTTGCCCCCTTTCCAAGGCCTACCACAGGGATCAGTTCTGTCCTTGTGGCATTCCTTAGTCTGCTTACCTCAGGCCCTTCCAAGAGAGCAAGAGCACACACTTCCTACCACTTCTCTCCTGAGCCTTCTCCTCTGGTTGGGTGCCTAATGGGTCCTTTGCTAGTTAAATCCCCTCTGAATGGGAGGTAATTAGTTAATCACTCTACTGGGTGCGGAGTATGACTCTACTTATTTTTTTTCCTCTTTTCTAGGAGGCAATGGGGGTTCACCACATCAGAGGACCTTCAAACAGATTTAGACTCATGCATATATGCTGTCATAATGTCTCCCATAATTTTGTGGGGCTAAAGATTTTGTTGGTGGATAGGTATGGGGCAGCTGGACTGAAGGAAAAAGCAAGCATTTTTTCTTTCAATTTTTGCGTGAATTTAATGAGAACGGACATGCTCTATTTTTTCCTCACAGCACAGATTATGGCATTGCAAGCTTCCTGCACATATTACTCCATCGGTATGTCTCAACCTTGAGCTGGAAAGACCATCTCTAGAGGTGAGTGCAGTCTCCACAGACTATTCAGTTATGGGCCACTTTGCTGAGATTGTGAAGTAACTCCCTGCTCTCCATGTGTCAGTATATGTATGCCTGCATCTGTAACTTTCACTCTATGCATCCGAAGAAGTGAGGTTTTTACTCACGAAAGCTTATGCCCAAATAAATCTGTTAGTCTTTAAGGTGCCACCAGACTCCTTGTTGTTTTTGTAGATACAGACTAACACGGCTACCCCCTGTTACTTTGCTGAGATTGGTGGCTCAATGGTTAGTGTGATGTGGACATGTGCCAATGTATTTTATGTATGCTACCAAAAGGTGTGGCAATTTTTGGGGTGTACTGGCCTGGGTCATATTTGAACTGGCAACTTACAGACCAATCACCTGAGCCTTCGAGCTGTACTCAAGTGATAATTTTTTTAAAATTTCATTGCTACTGCAGTTAAGGCCAATGGTCTGGTCTGATATTAGCATAATATTCTAACATTTCAGTCTCAGGCCTGGTCTGCACTATGAAGTTGGGTTGATGTAAGTCAGCTTGCACTGACCTAGTTAGACATGTGACGACCCTAAAATTTTTCTCTTGCTGATGTAAGCACCCCATTACAGCGCCATAAAAGGACCTTCTGGTAACCTGCAAGGTTTGGGACTCTTGCAGTCCTTGAGATATTTTAACAGCAGCATAGGTATTATCTCAGTCTGTAGAAGGAAGAGTTTAGATAAAGTAATGTACATATAAGTTGGATAGATCTAATGTGACAGATCTTCAGAGAGCTGTTAACCAGGCTACTCCATGATAAGGGATAGTCATTAGTCATCCAAACATAATCAGAATTTTATCCCATCAGAGGAATATCTGGTTATAATAACCACAATGCAGAACAATTTTGCAGAATCATTGTGCAGGAATACTTGTTTATAATTGATATTTTTGCAGAATCTTTGCAGAACATCTTGGTACAATTGGTGACCACATTATACAATAATCTAATAACTTTCCTGAGAATTTCTTACATTGTAGCTAGATCCCAGCTACATATAGTATCTTGTAATAAGTCCATCTGTAATGCCTCCCTTTTGTGGCTGGTAATAGCTATTGGCTAAAATCTACCTGTAAGTAGTGTCAAAAATAAATTCCTTTCACGAATTTTCAAATGCTTACCTATGGGTTATTGAATTGTATGGAAATATTTTTCCCTAGAATATTATTGGTCCTGATCCTGAGAGGTGCTTAGCACACACATCTTCCATTGACTTTAGAGGCAGCGTGGGTGCTTAGCTCCTCTCGGGATTGGATGAGTTACTGTGATTAAATTATCTATGGACCTTATTAGCAATTATAAAAAATGAAAATACCGGAAAGAGTCTTTCCAGCAAACCACCTCAGACAGGCAATTTAGTGTTCCCTGTGAATGAAGTTAACAACGGTACTTGGTATATAATTTCAAGTTTAAACAATACATAATTCTTATAATTCAGATATGGAACCTTATGTTCAAGAAGCAAGACACACATAATGTGATTACTATACCTAATTATTGTTCAGCCGTACATCTTGCTTACAATAAAATTGCCACAAAATGTAGACCAGCTTTCTGGTTAATAAGATTTATTTTCTTCTTATTAAGTTTACGAAACATTCCTCTAAAATAATTCTTATTTTAGGAATCATAGAAATATAATAAGGTTCCTTATTGGTAATTTACTATGCATTAGTCATTCACATTTACCACATTTTAAAAAATCAAGTATTTATCTAAAAATAAATATCATGGCTTGACATTTCCTGTTAAGTTATGATTGTGCACAGCTTTGTCTTCGACCTAGAAATGCTGCTAGGCAATGCATTTTAGTTGGATACATTTGCAGTTCAGTCACAGGATGCTCTTGGAAGGCCTGATTCTGTTCCGATTGAAATCAGCAGCAAAATCCCCTTTGACATCCGTAGAAACTCCTATAACTTTCTCGGTCTAGTTAAAGCTCCCCAGTGTGGATATAGTTATAATGGTATTATGGTGCTTTATACCAGTATAGCTATTCCTGTATAGGAAGGGGAATAAGCTGGACCAGTCTAAGATATGTCCACGTTAGGGTTGTACCAATATAACTGTTTTGGTAAAAAAAAAATCACACCCCTAACCTACATAATTATATTGCTACAAAGTCTGTGTTTAGACTAGGCTGGGGCTCTTCCATTGCCTCAGTACCTTCCTTCTGATAAGCTGTTCCCATAGTTCCCATAGTATTACTAAAATATGGCTACACTGCAAAGAAAAACCTGTGGCACTGAATCTCAGAGCTTGGATCAACTGACTTGGGCTCCTGGGTGGGTCTGGGCTCCAGGGCTAAAAATAACAGCGTAGATATTCCCATTCGGGCTGGAGCCTATGGTCCAAGACCCTCCTTCTTTGCTGGGTTTCAGAGCCTGGGCTCTAGCCTAAGTGGGACCATCTACACTGCTATTTTTAGCCCTGCAGCTCGAGCCCTGTGAGTAAGCCTGAGTCAATTGACCCAGGCTCTGAGACTCGCCACCACCAGTTTTTCTTTGCAGTGTAAACATACCGATAATGACTAGAATGTTGGGGATTCCTTTGTCATGCAGAATACAGCAACCCCGCTGTAGAGTTCCAGTTTTCTAGGAAAGCTGGAAGTCTGTTTGTAGCTGTGAGTGACAAGGAAAATAGAAAACAACTCAGCTTTCAATCCAGTATTGACACATTTTGAATTAAACCTGTCTCTCCAATGTCCCCCATTTTGAGGAACATCATTTTCATTAATCCCAGGGTTACCTTCATCCCTAATAAAAGTAGGATCTTCTCACTTTTGCCACTGAAAATTATTTATATCAGAAATAAAAAATCATGCAAGTGAGGGTATAGTTATTTGCACTGAAGGAATGAGTCCCAGGGCATTTCAGCATGCTTGCACGAATAACTTATTGGTCTTCCTCATTCTGGGTCTTTGGCATACCAGTGCATCCCACATTTGAGCCTTGGCAGGTAGGAATTAAACTCTTTGGATGAGCAGAGTAGCTGCTTGCCATGGCTCAGAACACTCTATCCGAAGTTTTTTATCGAACTGTGGAATTCTCTCCTCTGTTATGATTTAGATGGCAGGAGGCCAAAGGGATAATATAAGGGGTGAGAAGGGGAAATGAAACTCCATGGAATGTGTGGAAGAGAGTTCAGCAAATTGGTTAGGGGTTAAAACTTTTTGTTTCTTCAGCAAAGTAGTGAAAAATGAAAACTGACCCTGGTCTCTTTCAGTGGAGTCTTGTTTATACTCTGTGGTTGATGGGCACAATAGGAAGATCTGTCTATGTACTGTGTTTTTGCTATGTACAGGATTTTTTTTTAGGCCCAGATTCTTGGGTCCACTTTGTGCCAGGCAGGTGGTATATAGGAGCTGGATTCTGACCATAAATGGCCAGCAGAGAATTCCTTTAGTGGAGAGGTACTCCCCAACTGGCATAAAGCAGGTGAAATGGACTCTTACACCAGCTGCTCTTTGCATTCCTGGCACAGTTGGCATGCTGGAGCATGGTGAGGTAGCATGTTGGGCCATGGCAGAGCATTGTTCTGCCACGTTGATCCTTCTTTGAAATAATGTCCCATATGCCAGTGGTATAGAGCACACCTCAAGCTGGGGCTAGCTGACGCAGAATCAGAGAGCTGGTTATGGCTGCCAGATGTTTCATCCTCTCCAGGGCTGAACAGAACTCAGTTGGAGAGGAGAATTGATAGGGTTACCATATTTAGTGCCTCCGAAAGGAGGACACTTTAAAGGGGCCCCAGCCCCGCCCCCAGCCCCGCCCCCGCACCCGCCCCAACCCCGCCCCCTCCCCAAAGTCTTCGCCCCCTCCCCTGCTTCCCGCGAACATTTGAGTCGCGGGAAGCCTGAAGCAGGTAAGGGGGTGTGTGTGGGGGGGGGAGGAGGCGCGGCCCACCCCCGGCACCGCAGGTCCCCAGCCCGTCCCCCGAGCCCCCGGCCCGGCCCGGCCCGGCACCGCCGGCCGAGCCCCCGGCCCAGCACCCGGCCCGGCACCCGGCCACCCCGAGCACCGCCGGCACCCGACCCGGCACCCGACCCGCCGGCCGAGCCCCCCGGTCCGGCCCGGCACCCGAGCCCCCGGCCCGGCACCCGGCCCCCCCCGAGCACCGCCGGCCGAGCCCCCGGCCCAGCACCCGGCCCGGCACCCGAGCCGCCGGCCGAGCCCCCCGGCCCGGCCCGGCCCCGGGTCCCCCCGAGCACCGCCGGCCGAGCCCCCGGCCCGGCCCGGCACTGCCGGCCAGGCCCCCCGAGCCCCCGGCCCGGCCCCGGGCCCCCCCGAGCACCGCCGGCCGAGCCCCCAGCCCAGCACTGCCAGCCAGGCCCCCCGAGCCCCCGGCCCCGCACCGGGCCCCCCCGAGCACCGCCGGCCGAGCCCCCGGCCCGGCCCGGCACCCGAGCCCCCGGCCCGGCACCCGGCCCCCCCGAGCACCGCCGGCCGAGCCCCCGGCCCAGCACCCGGCCCGGCTCCCGAGCCGCCGGCCGAGCGGCCCGGCCCGGCCCCGGGCCCCCCCGAGCACCGCCGGCCGAGCCCCCGGCCCGGCACTGCCGGCCAGGCCCCCCGAGCCCCCGCCCCGGGCCCCCCCGAGCACCGCTGGCCGAGCCCCCGGCCCGGCACTGCCGGCCAGGCCCCCCGAGCCCCCGCCCCGGGCCCCCCCGAGCACCGCTGGCCGAGCCCCCGGCCCGGCACTGCCGGCCAGGCCCCCCGAGCCCCCGGCCCGGCACCGGGCCCCCCCGAGCACTGCCGGCCGAGCTCCCGAGCCCCCGGCCCGGCACCCGCGCCGCCGACCGCATGTCCGATTTTCCCGGACATGTCCAGCTTTTTGGGATTTCCCCCCGGACGGGGATTTGGAGCCCAAAAAGCCGGACATGTCCGGGAAAATCCGGACGTATGGTAACCCTAGAATTGAGCCTAATGCAGATAGCATGATCAGTCCAAGTAGGAATGGCTTTTCAAAACAGATGTCCTTTGTGAGGGGAGGAAGCACAGTGGCTGTACTGTGCAATCTCACTCAGGCCTATTTATGCAAAATATGATTTAGGGTAAGTTTAGGTCTGAGGAATAAATTACATGGTAGCATCAGAGAAGGAAAAGGGTTTACATTTAGGACCAAATTACAGTAATTTGAGGATAGAATCTGGCCCATAATGTTTTGATAATTTAACCATATATAGTTTAGCAATGTTAGCATTTATTGTATAACTAGAATAATGGTTGTAGAATAAATCTAACTTTAAATACACCAGGTCATTCCTCCACGACCTATGCCCTGCAGTGGAGTGGAGTTCCCTCGAGGATGAATTTGGCCCATTGTTTGTCAATAAGCATCGAATATGATAACCTCTATCTAAGGAGAAAATGTAACTTCACCAACAAAAGAAAAGGAAAGAAGGAAGGGAAGTATTTATTGACAACAGTGCTGCTTTACAGAGCAGGGACATTTTAAAATAGCAATAATAAAAAGATACATGTGCTCAATTATCTTTGCTTGGTTCTATCATTGTTAGTCTTGTTACCATCGCTACCTGCCGCATGGGTTCAGAACAGCACAGGAATTTCTTCAGACACTTATGCTTACAAATAACCCTCGATTTGTGGAGCTTGGAGATTTCATTTTACTTTGACAATGATGTTTCAGTCTGCAGAAAATAGCTTCTCAGTCTCTTTTCAAAACTATAAATTAAAAGAATAATTTATCACAGAAAAGTAGAAAAATGAGCTCAAATGGCATGAAAGTAACATTTATTTTCCACTGCATGAAAATATACCTCAGATGTTTAAAATAATAATGCAAATGAAAGAGACTGATTTCAGTGCTGCTACATATTACGCCTATTCCATGCTATCTTTGTTTCCTTAATGGTGTATAAAGTAAACAGAAATAAAGCAAATGTGGTTCAGATTTTCAAAAAGGCTTTCAGAAATGCTTCTATCAATTCAGTGTATAACCTACTTATGTACAACCCTCTCTCCTTTTTGCTATCATGGCAATTTGGGGACATAATTTCAGATCCCTGTGTGTGAAAATGTATGTTCAAAAACATGAATGTATTTGAATCCCTAGGCACCGCTCCTGCAAAAGCTGGGGCATGCATTTAACTTTAAGCATGCATATAGACCCACTGAATTTTATAGGACTACTCATGTTTTTAAAGTTAAGGACATGCGGAAGGCTTTGGAAGATCGGGGGTTTTAATAGTATGTGCATTTAATGCAGTAGTGCATGTACTCATGGTCGGTATGTATATAAAACAGCAGTTAGACTAATAATTTGTCATATGCATGCATATTTTCCCTCACTTACATGCAGAACTGCAATAAATGTAATCACAAACTGGCAAACTTTTGTGCATATGACTTCGAACAAGCAGAGGTCTGAAAAGATGGCTCTTTTTGTGTCAGTACCCATGTGCATGACCCTGCATGAGCTGATGCAATTATACATTTAATTAATGCAGTTTTGGAGACCCAGCACTCAAAATTTTGCCTCTGTAGCAAAATATCACACGTTATTGTTCAGTAGAGCTAGTCAATAAAGCAAAAGTTAACAAATTATTTAATCATCAAATATTGCTGCTGTTCAATCAAATCCATCATTCGACAAATAACTTTTGACCAGCTGTAGGGCCAGCGATATAATGCAGTAAAAAGTATTTTTATATGTTATATTCATATCTCATATGAGATGAAAATACAGAGTGTCCAATTCTGCATTTCTGGTGCACCCAAAAGTTCCTTGAATTCAATGGGCACATAAAGGATCCAGCGTGAGGCCTATAGTTTAAAAGACGTTCGTGTTGACTTGGTATAATATGTCTGAAGCAAATTTCCCCTTGCTTGAGATGACTTATACAAAATGAAAGCCCTGATGTAACTGTGCCACTTAAAGTCCTTTATATTCAGGAAATGAACATGACGCAAAACCATTCAGTGTGTTAAACCTGTCACTGCTCTTTGTAGATTCTAGGACTGGATATAATAGGGGAACTATTAGCCTGAGAAAATGATCTGAAAAGGAGTTATAATAAGCATATTACCAGAATAATAAAGGAGATCAAGTGGTCCCTGGGGAAGTGGACATGCTTAACATTTTAATTCTCTACCTTATTTTGTTCTTTTGGGGAATTAAGTATTTTTACATTGGGTGTCAACTGAGCGTCTAGTTTGAGTGGGTTGCTTTCATCACAGGTCTGACTGATGTACTGATAAAACATTATAATAATGATTTTTATGCTGTGGACACCTGTGTTTTAGGAACTGGACTGAAACTGTCAGCTCATTTCAGGCAGGTGGATGAATCTACGGTCTATGATCTACGGTCAAGAGTTCAAAGGCTCTATATTGTGTTACTGCTACTACAGGTGTGCCTCCTGTTGGTAGCCTGAAGAACGGTCTTAATGTTAGGCGCAGTCTCTCTAGGCTATCCATGTAAATCTACGAACGCTTTGTTACTGTCACTTCAGACATCAGTGAACTGCCATCAGCTGTAGGGTGGAATGTGGTATCTTGTTTAGCAGCAACACTACACAGTTTGGACAGGAAGTGAAGAATATGAAGCAGCTGAAACTATAAAAGAAATGTAGGTACATTATAATTCTCCAAATTGGAATTTGGCCAGAACTCCAGACCCCAAAACTTTATTTTTTTAAACCTGCCAACGTGCCTGACAATGGCCCCTCTGACAGCTCCCTGCTCCCACATACTGTGCTGGGAATTTGTTCGATGGTAACTCACTAGACGGTTTGCCACACACTGAATTACCAATAATTGCTCTCTCAGAATCATGATGGTTTTTGACAGCACCCCCACCCCAGCAAAGTACTGACTGGACTTGACTCTGCTTAGTTTATGGGATCTGATAGGTCTCATATTTATTTTCAATAATCCTTTTTACAAAAATCAGAGTTGGGGTTTTCGTTTAAACTTTCTCAAATGTGTACAGGTTCCGGTAGCTGTTAAATGTTTCTCTTGCCAAGAGAAAGAATAGTTAGCCAATCTTTTAATATTGTAAGAATAGAGAAATTTGTATCTAACTGGAGTGGGCTTGCAGGCCATGGTTTAGGCCGGCATGATCATTTGTGGTAGTTTATGAGTCCTTTATAAAAGGAATTTGAAGCTTAGTTCAAACCCATTAATGTGAGTCTTTCTCTTTGACTTCAATGGGTTTTGGACCAGGCCCATAACAGGAATGTTGGCTACAATTTTCAAACGAGCCTAAGAGACTCAGGAGCATGTCTCATTTTCAAAAGTGATGTAGGCACTTAGGGCTTGTCTTCACGTACAGCGCTACAGTGGCTGCGTGGCTGTAGTGCTTTAGTAAGGACATTTCTATGCTGACGGGAGAGCTTCTCCCCTGGGCATAGTTAATCCACCACTCCCATCTACATAGCACTATCTACATAGGGGGTTAGGCCGGGATAACTATATTGCTTAGGGGGGTGGATTTTTCACACCCCCAAGCAATGTAGTTATACCGATATAGGTCTGTGGTGTAGACGAGGCCTTACTTCCATTGACTTTGAATAAGACGAACTCACATGGGAGTTAGGCACCTCAGGTGCTTTTGAAGATCCCACTAAGTGCCTAGCTGTATCTGTAGGTGCCTAAATCCCTTTGAAATCCAGCTCTAAGTACCTAAGTCACTTTAGAAAATGGGATTTAGGCTCCTAACTCACTTAGACACTTTTGAAAAGTTTACCCATTGACTGATCCTCATTCATCATGATAATATTGGTGGCTTTGGATATTGTGTGTTACTTTACAAATACACAAAAGGTCTCGGTTTTCTGGAGAGCTTTTATTTGGGGAGCACGTCATTTGTGATCTGTTCGTGTGGGTGTATTGATGAATGAAGAGCTGCATAAAAATTAAACACTATCCATAACACAACATTTTGGGTCCATATAAGAAGTAATTTACACTGATCTCTGTTTCTTTTTAATATGACTATTTTTGTAGCCTGCCATCTAAGCTGGAAATTTAGCAAAGAACTGACAGCCAATTACTCAATTTCAGTTTCTTGTAATCATTGTTAATTACACTTCAATTTTGAGTACACAACTTAATTTATAAATGTTGAGGAGCACTTTGTGTCTTTGAGACGTTCTGATTGCTGGTCTCAGCAAGATGGGTCTGATGTTCGTAGGTCCACTGTGAACAGGATTGTATCTGTCATGGATGAAAATACTGTATTTATGTTTTGCTGTAATAATTTGCTGGTTTATGGACCTACAGTCCTCCAAGGAGTATCACAAATCTTTAGGATGTCCCTGAGAGCTGGATTGTGCATTCAGATCTCTGAGCTAGATGAGAGAATCTCATCTGATGCCAGACTGTGCCATTGCAGAGGAAGCTTGAGGCGCTAGTTATTATAGTGAGCGTCTGCAATAAATTACACTGAAGAAATAAGCTGCTTTGTTACAACGACTGTAGCATACCAATAGCGTGTATCTAACCCAAAGCATCCTCTTGTTCTTGGAGGGAATTAGCAGGATCTTTCCAGTTTTACTCCACATGCCAAGTCAACCTCCTAGTCAAGGAGCCTGACTCTGATTCAGCCAAAAGGAGCAACACAAGGCAAAAGAAACATGTCTCTAGAGGTGTACATTGCCTTGACAGCAGCAGTCTAGTGCCCTCACCCAACTGCCTGTTCATGGCGCTTGGAACCTTATTAGACTTCCCAGCATGGACCCCCTCTAAGCCTTCTAAGGCCTAAATGTGTGACAAAGACTCAAAAGGAGGGAGACAAAAAATTATTCATGCAGAAAACTGTGTATGCTGTGGGATTCATTCCTCTTACGATAAACTCAACCTCATTAACTTCATTTCTGATATAAATTAGGCTCAGTGGGATGTGTGGGGCATAGGTAACTTTGGGAGTAAAATGAGCGATCTCTCTCACCCTGGGAGACATCTGAAGGGCATGGCTACTAAACTGTGAGAGACAGACAACTCTTTGGCCCATTCAGATAAGCAATTTCCATTTTGGATTAGAACGGTGGCCCATCTGGTCCGGTATCCTGTCTCCAACTGTTGGATGTTTGGGTTCCCTGTTTAATATCCATTCTGAATCATCTCCTCCAAATATAGTGGTTATAAACCTGCACACTGTATCCTTTATGAATCACAGCTGTTGAGGCAATTGTGTGTAGCACTCCCCGGGATCACTCCTGGTGTCTTTATAATTTTCTCTCCTGTGAGGACAGATGGATGGAAACTCATATCAGGCAAGAGTGTTTAACATTGCACAAAATTTAAAAAAACACAGATTGAGCTGTTTCTGTGCAAGTACATGATGGTCCTGTGAAACAGGGCCCTGCATCCATTTCTGTTGGGGTCCTGCATGGTTAGAAGTGGCATAATTTAAAAAAAATTCCTGGACAGGGACAAATGCTCCATTCTAAACCTACCTTTCCAGATATTATTGGAATTTTGGAAGCTGTCAATGCATGTTGTGAATTAAATCTGAAAAAAGGGCAGCAGCCACTCTGGATAATTGTCAGGTTGAGTTACATGCTCAAAGACACAGGAAATCAGTGTCAGCACTAGCATAGTCTAGTGAACGGGGCACTGGATTGGGAGTCAGGAGACCTGGTTTTTAATCCCACGGTTACCACCAACCTGCTGTATGACATTGGGCAGACACTTCATCTCTGGGTTCTCCTCCCACCCACTGTCTGTTTACTCTGTAGGCCTTCGTGCAGGGTCTGTCTCCAACTGTGTGTGTGTGTGTGTGTATATATATATATATATATATAGTGTCTAGCATAATGGAGCCTAAATTGTATCCTCTAGGTGCAATATAGAAATATAGAATTTAATCTAACCCTATGGTTAAACAATACCTCTGGCTGCACGGGTATAAATGACTTAACACATTTTTTTAACTACAGTCCTGGCTGTTAAGTTTCCACTTACTCTTCAGGAAGAGAGTGTCATGTTTTTATTTTAACCAGGAGCTCAATGTTATTTCGTGGAGTCCACCCTGAAGGATAGGATGAGTTTTAAAGGACCAGAACAATGGATCAGATTTGTTTTTTTCTCTGTCCCATCCTAGTTACTTCCATCTTCTCCATAAGTAGTGATTGATGTTAATTGCATGACGCTAGTTCTCAGAGCATGCTTTCTGACCCTGCTGTACATGATATAACTCTTTAATCAGCGACTCTTTAGAAGCTAGGGAGACTCCCTGGAAATGGGGCCTTTATTCAATTCAATTTAAGGCCGATCTTATTAACGCCTTATCCCCCTAGTTTTTCCCATTTCACACTCCAATCCTCTCTCCCCACTTTGTTTCCTGAATACTTTGGCATCCTTATCCCAAAGAGGGTGAAGTGGTAAGAATGAAAGGTGCATTTTCCAGGCAAAGTCTTAGCTGGATCACTCACAGCAAGAGCCACTTCACTCATGTGATTCTGACATTTCAGCCCATGGCCCTGTCCCAAGCTGGTTGGTCCTAACCCCAGAGCGTTCAGTTCCCAGCACTGACTCGCCACCTCCTAGCACAATTATAAATGAGCCAAAAATATTGATCAAAAATCATTCATTAAAGAGAGGGGAGAGGAAAAAAGTGACGCATAAAATGAGAAATGAATCAGCAGGTTGATGGAAGCAAACATCTCGCGATGGCATTGAGCCATATTATTGATGGAGCCAATTGCAGTAGCTCTTTGGAAGCTTTGTTAAATACCCTGAAAGAACTAACCAACCAGTAGAGAATTCATGAAGATGAAATCCTTAATCCTATTATGTACACCAGTGCACAGCTAACCACATCCTCATTTAATCCCAAGTACTAAGTGCATGCGTTATTTAGTAGCAACTGCCTTCCTGAGATACCTCTTTGAGGTATGTGTGTAACTTACATCCATATGGCTGCATAACTTTTAGCATGGTTTTAAGCATTAAGGCAGTGGTTCTCAAACTTATTTTTTTCATGGACCACTTGAAAATTGCTGAGGGTCTTGGCGGACCACTTAATGAACTTTCCAAACGTTGTTTGTACCGTTAGCTAACTATTGTAAAGCGCTTTGGATAAAAGTGCTATATAAAAAAACCTAAATAATAATTAACATGTTTTTTTTTCTATAAATAAAAGCACACAACTCATATTTTAATATGAGTGGTCTCTCCCCTGCTGTGGCAGCCACCGAGCTGGGCTGGGAAGGAGGAGGTTCTCTCCCCGGCAGCAACCCTGGAGCTGGAGCAAGTCGCCACTTTCTCTGGCTGCTGCAGTCCTGCATGTCCTAAATTCCCCCTACCCCCGCTTCTCACCCCACTGTCCCCCATCTACCTCTTATTTCCCCCACTTCACCCCACTGCCCCTTCCCACCTACCTACTGTTCCCCCCAAGGCCACCACCTCAGCTTACATGTGCATCTTCTCCAGAGTCCAGGCACCTAATTAGTGGAGCCACACCTGCGCGGCTCCACTAATTAGGTGGGCGGCCCTTCATTCTCTCATGTGCGGCCGCCCAGGTGCACACCTTAGAAGGAACTATCCGCGGACCACCCGAATGGAGCTTGGACCACAGTTTGAGAACCTCTGCATTAAGGTATGTACTAGATCCAGACTATAAGATGGTGTAAATTGATGTAGGTCCACTGAAGTCCATGAAACTACCCTGAGTTAGACCAACTGGAAATCGGGATCCCTAATAACAGAAAAGGAACAGAAGTGTTTTAGCATATTCAGGAGCTTCATATGATCTATCTTCAGTGTGCTTACTGATTTTTGCTAGTAGTTAGAAGAGAAGGACTGGGGGTTAGTAATTAGACTGTAAGTTTTCTGGGGCAGGGTCTGTCTTCTCATTCTGTGTTTGTGCAGAGCTTAACACTGTGGGATCCTGGCCTATGAGTAGGGCTCCTACGCACTTCTACAATACAAATCATCATTATCATCATCAGTCATTTTTGGTTCTGTTCCCGGTTCTATCATCTCAGCTAAATCACTTCCTGTATCTTTCTTTATGCACATAAGTTTTAGCATTCAAGCTTTTAGAGTTCCAGTTCTGCCTCTATATATGTGTTCTTGTCTTTTGACCTGCAGCAGAGGGCATAAAAGGAAGACAAGAGAAGTGTAGAATAATTCCTTATTTCCTTCCATAAATGGAGATATATAGAAAATATTGGATGCTTTATTATCTCATTGTAGTTTGTGCTTTGCTTTGGTTTACAGTTTCTTGGCATGTTTTATAGTGCTGCTGGAAAATCAATTTTTCTTCTCCATGCTACACAACAGTATACGTGTTCTTAAACAAATTACTGCTGTAACAACTAGCATGTTTAGTCTTGCTTCTCCTGGCATCACCATTAGATCCATTCCAGCTCCACATAGTCTCTATTTTTAGTGCTGCTTTTGGAAATCACATTTAGTTTAAGAATTCTGTCAAATTGTTAGCTCATTATACAATAATACTGGACATATATTTGGAGTTCTATAAAAAGGAGTAGTTGTATTTTAAACACGCCTCATAAGCTGCAAAATCTCATTGGCTCTTTTCCTCTCATCTATCTATCTATCTATCTATCTATCTATCTATCTATCTATCTATCTATCTATCTAATTAGAAAGTTAACAGTGGGTTAAAAATGAGGCTTATGACTAAATGCTTCTTGCAACTTTAAGGCCTGATCCTGTGAGCTGATCTATATGGGTTTCAGTGGGGCTCTACATGGATGTAAAGGCTAATGTGGATTGCCTTGTAGGACTGGAGCCTTAACTAAGGAATTATATCTATGGTTCCATAATAGGCTTGATTCTGCATTCCGTATATGACCAAAACACCCACTGGCTTTAATGCGAACTGTAGGTTAATGAGGAATAAAGGATCAAGCTCACTGTACCTAACTGCTTCTCTTCTGGTGGGCTCCAGTAGCTGCTTTTAAAAAATATCATGGCACTTTCTAGGCTCCTGTGTTCATCAATCTGTATAAGAAGACTTGCAAAGGAAGTGTCTGGGACCTGATACCCAACAGGAATCAGAGCCTGGCCGTTATCCCAAAGAAAATCTCATACTCTCATCTCCAGGACATGGAAGGGGGACAGACACTGATTTGTGTGAACACCACAATGTAAACATTTGTGCTTATCTCCATTCAGTGTTGCATGTGAACATTAAGGCCTTCCCAATGCAGTGATGTTTGTTGAACCTCATCCTGGTATTGGGAAATCTTAGGGAGAGACTGGGGCTGAGTTGTTGACAAATAGGGGCAATGTCTCTATGATGGTTTGGAAAAGCTGAACAATTCTGTGTATTAGGAGGGGCAATCAATTTGCTCCTTATTCCTTGAAGGAGAGACTAATGTTTCTTGTCTATTTGCAGGCCCGCCGACAGCAATTCCGGGCTTCAGGGCAGAACAGTCAATAGGCCCCCATGCACGCACAAGCTGCGCCCGCACTCTCCATAGCTTGCTGTCCCCCACCCTCACTCACTTTCACCAGGCTGGGGCAGGAGCTTGGGGTGCGGGGTGTTTGTGCGGGATAAAGGTTCTGGGAGGGAGTTTGGGTGCGGGAGTGGGTGAGGGGTCGGGCTCTGGGAGGGAGTTTGGGTGCGGGAGGGGGTGCGGGGTCAGGCTGTGGGAGGGAGTTTGGGTGCAGGAGGGGGTGTGGGGTCAGGCTCTGGGAGGGAGTTTGGGTGCGGGAGGGGATGCGGGGTCAGGCTGTGGGAGGGAGTTTGGGTGCAGGAGGGGGTGTGAGGTCAGGCTCTGGGAGGGCGTTTGGGTGTGGGAGGGAGTGAGGGCTCTGGGAGGAACTTTGGGTGTGGGAGGGGGTTTGGGGTTGGGCTCTGGGAGGGAGTTTGGGTGTGGGAGGGGGTGCAGGCTCTGGGAGGGCGTTTGGGTGCGGGGTGCAGGCTCTAGGCTGGGGCAGGGGGTTCAGGTGCAGGAGGGGGTCAGGGGGTCGGCGCTTACCTCAGGCAGCTCCCGAAAGTGACTGGCACACCCCTCTGTCAGAGGCTCCTAGGCGGGGGGGCCCAAGGGGTTTCTGTGTGCTTCTGCTCGCAGGCACCATCCCCGCAACTCCCATTGGCTGCAGTTCCCGGCCAATGGGAGCTGCAGAGTCAGTGCTCGGAGTGGGGGCAGCACGCGGAGACCCCCTCCCCAGGGGCTGCAGAGACGTGCTGGCTGCTTTGGGAGAGGTGCGGAGTGAGGACAGGCAGGAAGCCTGCCTTAGGCCCGCTCCACTGCCGGCAGCTGAGGGCCCTCAAAACCTTTTAATTGCCCGGGCCCCTGGGCAATTATCCCTTTTGTCCCCCCCGTTGGCGGGCCTGTCTATTTGGGAAGGTTTGTTGCCCACTGGTTGGCATGTGATGCCATCTGAGGGTCAGTTAATCAGCCTCTGTATAGGCAGACATATCTTTGAGTGGCTTGCTTGCCAGTAAAATGATCATCATTATTATAATTTGATTTTATTCTGGCCTGTGAGGATTAGTTCTTTGTTTACTGTATTTGTTTTGTAAATGAAGCTTTGTTCTTTTATGCTAAGTGATATACCACTGAGCTTTGTACAAGAGGGATAATGAAAGATGCTGATGAATGGATGCCTATATTAATATTAAAGGTTAAACAGAACTTTCTGTTTGTTTGCTTTATCTGTTAAACCTGCATTTAAGAGTCTCTGCTTCTCCTGCAACAGCAAGGGCAAAATTATGTCTCTACATTGTTAGTGGTGCAGATCCAGGGGGCACAAAGCCCCCTGAGCTCGCCAGCCTGGCTGAGTAATGTGTAAATTGCACCATAGTCTATTTTCCACTGCTGTACCTGGTTCTCAGAGAGTGAGCTAATGTAGAGGAGAATGGGAACCATAGTTCTAGTTCTAATTCTTCTTTGGCTCCTTGGGCAGATGTGCAAACCTAATCATTCACTGGCAGCTCGATCCGGACTTCAGTGGTTGTTAGTTCAGGCCCCAAAGGAGCAGTCCCTGCACTCTGCTTGTCCTTTATTTTTGTGTGGGGCATGTGAGAGGGGATCAAGAAGTTTTCTTGCATCCTGGCCATGCACTTATGCAAGGGCTAATCACAATGTAATTCTAATGGATATCAATATATAGAGCTGCATTACCAGAATTTCTTGCACTGCTTCAGGCAGTAACAGTGTATGCAATGCTGTAGGGCCATCCATTCTCAATTCCTGGCCAGGATTTTGGAACAACCAAAGAATAGGCTGACCATACAGAATCCATCCCGGCTTTACATTGTGCCTGGAGCTCTCTAGGACAGGAGTTTTGGAGTTTAATGAGTACTGTGGGAATAGGTATGCAGTGCAGATGTGATCAATAAAGCTAATAGCTATAAACCTCACTAGTGAGTCAGAACCTGCCTGCTAGCTCCCTTTTGTTGCTGGTCATTTATATTTGTGTCAAGTGAGTGTAAAATACAACTGTCAATGTGTGCATGACTCCATAAAGTACAGAGCAGTAGAGATTCAGGCCCTTAGTACCTTGATT
Source organism: Malaclemys terrapin pileata (assembly GCF_027887155.1). Lineage (NCBI taxonomy): Eukaryota > Metazoa > Chordata > Testudines > Emydidae > Malaclemys > Malaclemys terrapin. The sequence continues at coordinate 16,044,133 of NC_071516.1, read as the reverse complement.
TAAAGGCACAACAGTGTGTTAATTGTTATGGGAGAAGCACAGAATCTTGTATTTGGCTGTTGGCAGGTAAGTAGAAGAACAGATTTTCCAACCATTTAGTTCAAAAATGTATTTAGTCTCCATCCTCAGTAAGGGTGGAGGATTAGGCCCTAATTGTAACTCAAATCAAATCAGCTAATTTTGCATCTTAAAGGATTTTGAAAATGTATTTTGTTGTAGTAATAATAATAAAAAATCTGCCAAATGCTTTTATTCACCTTTAAGACAACATGCACTGTTGTTCTCAAATGCAAGATGCAGGGATGGGTGAGCCTTGTTATCTGAGATTTGAAAACTTCTCAAACTAGTTCTGGGTTTGCAAAACTTGTTCAGTTTTAAACCCTGGAAGTTGCATTCTCCCTAAGAAGAGTGTTTTCAATTAAAAAAACCAAAAACCTTAGTGCATTGCATTTCCTACCCAAAGGGCAACATGTTCTTTGTGTTAATGATAGAAGATCCCCTCCCTAAATATTGAGCTGCCAAAGGCATGCATAGGGTACAGATATGCTTCTGTTTCCTATTAAAACTTCTCACTTCCTTACTCTGCTGCTTTTCTTTTCCACAGTCTCTTTGCAATAATGTTTTGCTCCCTACTTCTTAATTTGATTTCCTCCCTTCCCCCTCTGCGACTCTTAATCAATCTCCCTAACCAGAATGCAAACCCAACAACACTTGAGTTCAGGTTAAACATTTGAGCCCCCAGTGTCTAAGAATGTCCGGAAGTAAGTAAACCACGTTTATCTATCTTTAATGAACATATCAAGCACTCAAACAAAACTGTTCTGGGCGAAGGGAAAAGAGACTGGGTAAGTCAGTGTTAATATATTCATGGCAACAACTGCTTTTTGCAGGGGTGAATTGGTGACACTGAATGAGGACTATGTGAGGGATATGGATGAGGAGTTTGCAAATTCAAGTCTAGACCTGCAATTTGTACTTGCTGTGCTGGCAGAATCATTTATTTCAATGTGACTACTCTCAGTGCATAGACCCCAGTCTTTGCAGATTTGGGGTTTTAGTAATTGGAAGGCATGGCAGGGGAATCTTGAATGGTGGAAAGCTAAGAATGTGTAGCAATTGTGAACCATGTTGGTAGAAACATTGGGATGTGAAATGGGTCATTTAGTTCCAAAAGACAAAGTGGTATAAAGCGTTGTCCCACAGACGGGCTTTTAGGCAAGTTTCTTATTAAACCAGGCCATTGAGTGGACTGAATTCTCTATCCTGTTAGGTTCACCTAGGAAACAAGCCGGTCTCGGTGACTTGTCTGCAGGTCAACTTCTCAGACAAATTAATTCTCAAGACAAGTAAACATCTGGGTGCAATATAATAATAACATCACCGTTAACAGGATTACAAATAGAAATGAGCCAAACCCACAACCTTAGATCCAGATTCCTTTATCTGGGGTAGTTTCAGATTCAGATCCCCATGTCCGAAAGCCCTTAATGTTTTGATTCTGGGTCTGCTACCCAATCAGAAGTATCCTATTATTGAGAGGTTTTGGCTCAGTCTCAATAGTAGAGGTGACTTTGTCCACAAATCATGGTGTTGGAAATCTTACACAGTGAGAAGATTTGGCAAAGTTTTTGCTCTTTGAGGCCAAAATCTCATGAGAACAGTTTGGTTAATGCACGGTGTGACAGTGTACCCCATAAGGCTTTATGGGGAGGGGGTGCTTATAAATGTATGTATGACATAACTGGAATATGTTTTGTGCTGCCTGTGCCAGGTAACACATCTCTGTAAAGGTTATGGTCTACTATATCTATTCATCCTATTTGTACATATATATATCATTTTCTACTTGAGGTTAAGAATATGGGCTGTATGCTTGCTTGGTTTCTAAGTAAGCTTTGGGAGGCATTTGGTCAGCTTCTTTAGGAAGGAATTCGCCAGGTTAAGTACTTGATCAGGAAACACTTGGAGAACAATGCATCTTGGAATGCTCCAATCCACATAAGAAGTCTTCCTGGAGACATGCAAGATACCATGTGGACAATGGGGTCGGCCTGTAAAGACTGAGTCATGCAGGAGCATGTGACTTGCCCAGGTGACTCTAAAACTCCATCTTGGAGCTGGACTTTGCATAGGAGGGAGGAGGGGGGTCCCCACCCACAAGAGTCTATTTAAACCTGTGGGAGACCCCTCCATTTTGTCTTCAGCTGGCTAAAGAAGGAGCCTCTCTCCCCCCCCCCACATACTTGAAGGAGACTGAAACAAAGGACAGTAACTACAGGGGGTGTGAGTGATTGCTGGACCCAGGCTAAGAGATTAGCCTGTAAAAGGGAGCACTCTGGAACTGGTGAGGAAATTATCTGTATTCAGTTTGATTAGGCATAGATTTGCACATTTTATTTTATTTTGCTTGGTGACTTACTTTGTTCTGTCTGTTACTACTTTGAACCACTTAAATCCTACTGTCTGTATTTAATAAAATCACTTTTTATTTAGTAATTTACTCAGAGTATGTAATAATACCTGGGGGAGCAAACAACTGTGCATATCTCTCTATCAGTGTTATAGAGGGCGAACAATTTATGAGTTTGCCCTGCATAAACTTTATGCAGGGTAAAACGGATTTATTTGGGTTTAGACCCCATTGGGAGTTGGGCATCTGAGTGCTGGAGACAAGCACACTACTGTGACCTGTTTTCAGGTAATCTTGCAGCTTTGGGACAAGTGATTCAGACCCTGGGTCTCTGTCTGGAGCCGGACGGGAGTGTTTGGCTCAGCAAGACAGGGTGCTGGAGTCCTGAGATGGCAGGGAAAACAAAAGCAGAAGTAGTCTTTGCACATCGGGTGGCAGCTCCCAAGGGGGTTTCTGTGATCCAACCCGTCACGCACGTTTTTTAACAAGGGCCACTTCCCTCCTTTTTAGAGATCTGGGTCCAGCCACCAGTTCAAGCAGCAATGTTAAGCAGGTAGGTGGTTAGTCAGATCCTGACTATCTACAATTTTATCCAAACTCTCTTCAGTTAGCCTTCGAAAGGCACAGAAATAGCCCTTTGGAGCCTGTCAATAGGAAGTGTAATCTTCTTTCTTATGAGTCAGCATGAAGTTTGTTTCTTTATGAAGCATGTAACTTTCTTTCCAGTCTGTGTATTTTAAGTTGTCCCTTTATTTTTAATTTGCTTGCAGGCTGTTTTGTTGATGTGCAAGCCTGGGAATATGTCACAGTTTGCCACCTTCTGTTTTTGCCATTTGGAAAAGCTATTTTTTGCCACAGGGTTTGCTTCCAGCAACTTGCGATGAGCTGCTGCAGTGATGTACAGCTGAGAGTGCCTTCGGAAGAACCGGAACACACTGCTGGCGGATGTGTGAAGTTCTTTTTGTTTTGTTTTCTCTCTCTTCCTGGGGAACCCATTCACAACCAGCCCCAAACTATGCTCTTTTCCTGTGGGTGTCTTCTGCTGCTTCTCAGTGAGTCTCTAACAGCCATTGGTTATTGCCTACTTGAGGACAAGGAGGAGAACTATAATTACTCAAACTCATTTCTCCGATTTAATAAGCAGTGTAGATCACTGACTGCTTCAGACTTTTGTTGTGTTTCAGCAGCAAAAATACTAAACCCTCCCTCCACCTGAAACACCCCAACACTTCTTAAAAACTATTTGTGCAATTGCCATAGTAGAAGAAATTAGGCCAGGTGGCAGACTCAGCCCTATGCCAATGGTCAGCGAAAGGACTTTTAAGTTCCTTGGACTTGAGGTGTGAAAGTCTGATACCTTCTCCTAGAAGTTGGATTCCACCTCGGGTTGATGAGTCAGCCATTCTATAGGCAACATGTGCTTGTGTTATCTGCTGGCATAGAATTTCTTAAGTGGCCTTCTGTTGCTACTGAAGACATGTCCAGAGCATCTGTCAAGCCCTGGAGAGCCTCCAGCGGAAGAGCAGTTAGTAAATGACAAAACCTCTATGAGACAAGGCATTCGTGGAGTCCATTTTCAGGATTGGGATGGAAGGACAGAAAGGTGATCTGGATTTTACCTGTGGTTTTCACAGGTGTGGTGAAGTGTGACTTTAAAAAAAAGTATTCCAAATGCTTTATATGGAGGGGTGTTGTTTTCAGAAGAGGCATGAGTATAGGGCTGGGGTAACTCATGTTTTATCTGTGACAGCCAAAGATTAAAATACTTGAAACTTAGGAATGAAATGACCTTGCTCTTTGATATGAATAGACTGTATACAGATTTACAATGGAGTAATTAAGAGCAAGATTTGGCCCAGTGTGTATAAGTTAATATAACTAAATTCTGACCCCCTCAGCATGGCAATCATCTTAGCTTCACATCTGTATCTGGCCCATTAGTGGCTGGACTTCAAAATGGCAAAAACCAGGTTGGCAACCTGATATAGTGGCCATAGCAAAACACATTGCTATGTGGAAACCTGTGTTATAGGTAGAGTTAAGCTCATCCAACTCCAACCAATACACCCCAGTATTTGGTCCTGCCATGATGGCAAGGGACTGGACTTGATGACCTCTCGAGGTCCCTTCCAGTCCTAGAATCTATGAATCTATGAAAACCCCCAGATCTGAGCATACCTGAATATTGGGGAGGTTTGGGTTTGTTACCAAACTTGCTGGCTCAGGGTCATTTCTAGTGATGGTGATTCTTACGCCAGTCATGGTTTTAAGGTGACCTTGAATGCCAAAATAATTATCCTTAAGAAGAGTTAATACATCTTTCATAGTTTAATTAAAATACAACTCTGAATATTATTAGCATCAAATGTTTGCTCTTGTGATTTCTTTTTCCTGCTTGACATTTTGGGGGAGTTGTTTGCTGTGATATGCTGACAAATTGGGAAACTATACCTTTAAGGGAGGTATAGTTCTTAGTTCTGATTCAGGTATGAGTTTTTTATCTTTGTATTGATTAGACCCTATTGATGTCTGACTGAAATAATTCAGATCACCATAGGAAACTCTAGATGAGAGGTTGTGGCCTCAGGAAAGACTGTTACTGAGGAGCTCTCCTTGGATTCCTTTTGATCTTATATTCTCTTTCTTCTGGGGGTGTTTATGCCCTAATGCATATGTGCTGTATGGAAAGGCTTTTGTTACTTAAATGTTCCTAGTGTGCAAATCATGTACTGTTCCTCAACTCATGGAATATTATAGAAATTTGGAATGGCGTTGAGTAAATAACAGTATTTGTCAATTAGACATGCACTGAACTGAAGATCTTCAATCTTTATTTTTAAAAAAATTCAGCATGAACCTTGTATCAGATGAACATATATAAAACTCTTGTAGTGTGTGGACGTAATGTCTAATTGAGTCTAGTGAGACTTCATATCCCTCTTCTTTAGTGAGGCTATTATAGCTTGTAAGTGCTGTGGGTTTGGATTGGACTCTTCCCTTCCTGGCTTTCTTGTGGGGTTCATTAGACAATCTGTTTGAAATTAAGTCTACGTGAACTTAGAGAGCTGTGCTTGCCTTGGGGTAACTCTGCCAACGAGACCATTTTGCACAGTTCTACTAGGCCCTAGGAGCCAGTGCGATGGAGATTTTGAAAGAGTTAGAAAGAGGAGGGAAAAGACATTTAATAATTACAGTAGCACCCAGTGATGTCATACACCTCACTTGATGTATATTACATTGCCTGTGTGTCATAATTGGATTCTGCAGGATCCAAACTTTCATTTAAGTGCAGAACAAGCTTCTATCCTTCACTGTTGCAAAGATAACTTTCTATACGTGAACTAAGTGTAAAATGAGACGGTGTTGATTTCCTGAGTCTATAAACCACTGGAAGCAATGGCAGGTGCAAACTACATCATCCTACATTCATCTCTTCAGGAGCTTCTCTACAGCCTCACAAAGACACTTTTTTATTAACTGTTTAACTGCTGATCCATTTTAGCAGACAGAAAAGGGAAGAGATTGAGACTGTAGACCAGGAAGGAAATGAAGGGGGGCGGGTGGGAAAGGAGGAGAGAAACAAAGGCAGGGAAGAGACAGCAGAACAAAGAAAGGAGGATTTGGAAAGATGAGAAGCGGAAATAGTAGTTGTTCTAAAGGTGAGTTCATGGGTGCTGCTGAATGCAACAATAAGGTACTGAACAAAAACAATATCTCATACTATGTAAATATCAAATTGTAGGCTTGATCTTTAAGGCACACCTTTCCTTGATGTGAGTGGGAGTTCAGCCATGGCTGATGATAGCATGTAGTCCTAAACATATGCCCATGAACCATAATTAAAAATGGGATTCAGTCCTCTTCGCTGCATGAGTTTCCCTGCTGTAACTATTAGCAATGCCTTAACGTTTCTACAGGGTAGAACACAATCTTGGTTAACTTTTAAATTTTATTATATGGAATTTTTGCCTTTCTGGTTGATACTTAGAGGTACTCAGCCTGCCAGATAATACCATTTGTTCTATGAAGACCTAGATGCTTCATTATTGTCCTTCTGAGAAATACAGTGGAGTTGCATCATAGGTGCATTTAACTTATGCGATTTTAACTATACACACGTGGCAAAAAAAAGAGAAAAATAATTTAAATACTGTACCTGTAGTGCGGGTGATTCCACCCGCCATTCCACTCAATGAGCGTTCGATTATATGTGATTTTCGCCTTACGCGCTGACTTCAGAACCTAACCCCCGCGTAAAATGCGACTCCCCTATAGCTCCAGTGAGGCTGGGCTTATTATCTGACTGTACTCCAGAAGTACTCCCTTATTCAGAATTGAGCATTTTAGTTACTAAAGAAAGATGTGGAATTGAATTCAAGTGCTACACAGTCAGAGTTATATTCTGGGAAATGTTTCGCATACTTAAGTGTTAGAAGAATAAATGAAATGAAGATACCCTAGGTAGAAACTGTGCGTGGGGTAATAGGGAAAAACAGAGCTATTGAGAGTTTATTTACTGTACACATTTCTATAATTCTCTGGATCTGTTTCTATAGCAACCCCAATGTGAAATGTGTTGCTAGAAAAGGATTAGTTTCTATAGAAACAGCTTGTTTTATAAGTGAAAAAGTTTACTTTGTAACACACAATACCTAATATTAGTTTTGGGTTTTTTTTAAGTGAAACCACCCACGTATGTATGTTGAATCAATAAACAGAACATTGTACCTTTCAAGATTGCATAGCTAGAAAGGTATGGAACTTGCTTGTATTTCAAATAAAACCATCTGGTGATTTTTGAAGTCTGATTGACTGACTAGGTAAAATTAAGGTAGTAGAAAACTTGTATTGTGTGTTGGACAAAAGTCCTTTGAAATGCTAATATCTGGAGGTAACTGAAATATAATCTGAAGCTTTCTTTTCTGCCTGAAACCTTTAGGATTGTGGAAGGCTGTTTTTTTTTTTTGTTTTTTTTTTTAGTATTTTTAAATTGTCTTAAATCCAAGATGGGGAGAGCATAACTAAGGAAGTATGATCAGGATTCTAGGATTTAGAATGGAAACACTCCCATTGACTTCAATGGCCATTGGATTAGGATCTTAGTCCCCTCAACTATAGATGATCCTGCTTCAAATCGGTTTCATTTTTGTAAAATATGTAGTTGCCTGTGTAACCCGTGCCTGCTTGGTGTGGCGCTCTGTCCCCCGCTAGTGGCACCTAGCTCACCTAAAGATTAATGGATCTGAGGCTACAGGCTTGACTAAGAGGCATATGGCTTTTAGATCATGCAGTAGAGACACACACCAAGCTTCAGAGGTCTCAGGTTTGAGCCTGTCTGCCGATGACTGGGGTCTGTGAGCATTACACCTGGGCCTAGCCACTGAATCTGCAGTACATGGACCAGTTCCTGAAACCTTGCTCATTTTTACCCAGTCCTAACTCAGGTGGAACTCCTATTAAAATCAGTAGGAGTCTTGAATGAGGGGTGGGAAGAAAAGAGTAAGGATTTGAGCAATCTATTTATCCAAGCGTGCCATACAAGTTACTGACCATAGATGGGGCCTAGCTACCTTATTCTTATGGGGAGATTGTATCTAGATGTGAACATTGTGGCTCAGATCCATCTCTGTACAGTGTCTACTATTGGTGTCTCCACTCTGTTAGATTCTTATGCAGATATCATCACTGTGGTATCTAAGTGCCTTCCAGGATTAAAAGTCAAGCATATGATTTACATTTATAAAGTACAATTTCTCTTGGTTGCATCTATTTTGGGGATTTCTTGCTTTCTTGTCAGAAACCTTAATACAGGGATCAGCAACCTTTGGCAAGTATCAGAGGGGTAGCCGTGTTAGTCTGGATCTGTAAAAAGCAACAGAGAGTCCTGTGGCACCTTTAAGACTAACAGATGTATTGGAGCATAAGCTTCCGTGGGTGAATACCCACTTCGTCGGATGCTGCTCCAGGCCAATGGGGGCTGTGGGAAGTGGTGTGGCCCGAGGAATATGCTGGCTGCCACTTCCCACAGCCCCCATTGGCCTGGAAAGGGGGACCGCGGCCAGTGGGAGCTGTGATCGGCCGAACCTGCGGATGCTGCAGGTAAACAAACCGGCCCAGCCCGCCGCCAGTGGATTTCCCTGACGGGCCGCATGCCAAAGGTTGCCGATCCCTGACCTAATAGGTGTCCTTGGGATCACTCAGCATTTACTCGGCTATTCTTAGTGAGGTCTGAATCTGAATCTGTTCTGATGTTCTATAACAGTGGTTCTCAAAGCCTGTCTGCCGCTTGTTCAGGGAAAGCCTCTGGCGGGCCGGGCTGGTTTGTTTACCTGCAGCGTCCGCAGGTTCAGCCGATCGCGGCTCCTTCTGGCCACGGTTTGTTGCTCCAGGCCAATGGGGGGTGCAGGAAGCAGCGCGGGCTGAGGGATGAGCTGGCCGCCCTTCCCACAGCCCCCATTGGCTTGGAGCTGTGAACTGAGGCCAGTGGGAGCCGCGATCGGCCGAACCTGCGGATGCGGCAGGTAAACAAACCGGCCCGGCCCGCCAGGGCTTTCCCTGAACAAGCAGCAGACCGGCGTTGAGAGCCACTGTTCTATAATACACTTTAATGCCTTTTTCAAACATACACCTTTACCCCAATATAACGCTGTCCTCGGGAGCCAAAAAATCTTACCGCGTTATAGGTGAAACCGCGTTATATCGAACTTGCTTTGATCCACCAGAGTGCACAGTCCTGCCCCCCCGGAGCACTGCTTTACCGCGTTACATCCAAATTCGTGTTATATCGGGTCGTGTTTTATTGGGGTAGAGGTGTATGTAGCACAAGCAGTGAATATTCACTGACATACGACTCAATATGAGTTTCAAAACCACATCAGCACTGTCATCTGGACTTTCTCTACCCATACACCACTGTCTGAAACCTTGGGATCTCTGGCATCTTCTCTGTGCTTTAAGGCCTGGTCTATAACGAAAAGTTTCTGCTGCATAGCAATGTCTGCCAGGAGTGCGACAGAGCTATGTTGGCCAAAGCCTTAGTGTAGATGCAGTTATACCGCAAAAAAGCCTTTTGTCAGCATAGCTTTTTTTGATTGGGGAGCTGATGGTATAAGCTATCCTGACAAAAGCACTCTTTGGCTAGTATAAGCTATCTTCACTAGGAGGGTTTACTGGTATAGCTCTTGCTAGTCTAGGCCAGTCCATAGCTGTCACGGAAGTTGTTTTCTGAGTGGTGTGATGACTTATTCTCGTAGGCACCTTAGTGTGTTATGAAGTGCTGACAGTGGAGCCCGGCAATGGATTTTTAAATGTCTCCCAGTAACTATCATCAGTCGCCTAACTGAAGTTTGAGATGTAGATGAATCCTTTCTGTAAATGTGAGCATATTTTTTGTTGGAAATGAGTCAGAAATTCACATGATTTGTGATGTAGCAAAGTTTTTATTTATTTATATTACTCTGCAGGTGTAGTTGTACATGTTGGGCCTGATTCTGTTCTGAGTTACACCAGCATACAGCTGGAGCAATTTCCATACAGCTGATGGGGACTTTAAACATAAAAATCCTTTACATTATCCTGTTTTAATTTCTAGTTATTCCTGAGTGCTGCACGGCATTTATGTAGTTCCTTTGTCATTGACAAAAGGACAGTTACCTATCACTTAGTGTTTTTAATACTTTAGTTGTAATGTGCATTTCTATAGCATCATATGATTGTGGATCACTAAGCTTACAAATAGATTCTGATGATGACCCCTGTGAGGCAGGTAGGTCTTGGTTTTATGTTTGATTAAATTGAGTCCCAGAGAGGTAAAGTGGATTACTTAAAGCCACACAGTAAGTTGGGGGTAGACTTGGAATAGAACCTGGGAATTTTGACTCCCAATCTTCTTCTGACTATTTTGAGATTCTGCACCTGGGTTTTCAGAAGGTCTTAGTGCCTACAGATCCCAATGACTTCATGTTGGTGATTGGGGCTTGTGAAAATCAAGGCCCTTACATCTTCAAGTGTTGACTGAAATATAAAACTACCTTCAAATCCCACCAGACTGTATATTTCTGTTCCTGCTTGGCAATATTCTGGAGAAGAATTTTGGCTTGAAAATCTCTCAAATCTATTATTTCAAGTATGCCATGATATTTCCAGGCTGGAGGCTCTTCTATCTGTAGATCTATACAATGTATCATGTGTTGGAGGTGAGAATTGCCATTCAGTGAGTGGTGTTTTGTGGCAGATAAATGTAAATTAAATAGTTTGCAGAATTTCATAGGATTGTTAGATCAAGTTCTGTGTTGCCTGAATTTTATTTGTGAGAATTCTGTGCAACTGTAACACAGGGGGCCACTGGTGCCTTGCTGTTCTGTGTCTGTGACTTTTGTCAGGCATGACATACTACACTGTGACATTAAGCACCCCTGTATTCACATCCCTATTGTAATAATCTTTGTACAAGATCAAGCTGAGAAAGATGGGTCCTTCAACCAAGCAGGAGTTGAAGTCTCTGGAACTGAATATAGATGAGAAACTTGCTTAGGTAAAGAAAGATCTTTCACCTAAGAAGACAAGGGAAGCCAGCACCTTGTACTTTTGTGAAAGGTCCTGGCTGAGGAAAAGTCAGCCATGGCTGAGAAGAAGAATGACTGACTGGTGAGAGAAACCATCTTGAACAAAGCCTGTATCTTGCTAGATTAAGGTTTAGACTTTTAGATGCGTGTTTTTATTTTTTATTTGCTTGTAACCCTTTGTAACTTTATTCCTTTTACTTAACAATAGGAAATATGTGATTTTGTTTTATTTTACGATGCTGTGTTTAAAGAAAAAGATATATTCACTCCAGTTAAGTTAATAAGCTGTGATGTGTTTTGGTGTCTTTAGGAACAAATAATCCATATTATTTCTCTGAGCTGTCTAGTAGAGGGCTGGACATTGCAGAACATATGGTTTTGGGAAAGGTCGGGACTTGGGAGTGTGTTAACCAGGCTGGTGGAAGCCAAAGTGGGGCTGTAGACAGGCTGGTGGTGTCAGAGGTGCTGAACCAGGGCTGTGTAGCACACAGACCTCAGAGTGTGATCTGCATGCTGGTGGGCTGGCCCCAACATTCTGGTGTCCTCTCCCCTTAAGGGGTACAAACCCAAAGGTTTTATGAAATTCGCCCCCTCCCTCAATGTGGAAGGAGATGCACAACTTCTTGCCCCCTCCCCCCCAGTTAGAAATTACATAAACTGGGTTTATAATAATAAAGTTATTTCTTGTTTATAACTACAAAAGGTGAATTTCAAGTTACTATAAAAGATAACAGACAGAACAAATCAGATTGCTGAACAAATAATCCAAATTACGTCAGCTAAACTCAACATACTTAAGAAACAGGTTACACAATGGAATTTCTTACCCTAAATGTTATTTTAGGGAGGTTGCAAAGTTTCTGTGGTTCAGAGTTCCAGTTATATTTCTTTTCAGACTGGACCCCTGTTTCAGTCTGGACTCCCCACCGCTATCCCTTCAGGTGGCTTTAGCAGTCTTTCTTCTTGGGCAGACAGGCCATGGAGAGGAAGAATCTCATTTTCCTTCCTCCCCACCCTTAAATAGGATTTACATAAGGCAGGAATCCTTTGTTTCCCAAACTTGACCCCTCCCCCCCTTCCAGTGGAAAGTTACAAGAACTCCCAGGTAATGTTTAGTATCAGGTGACAAGACCACCTGACCTAGTAGTGTCAAAGTTATGTCCCCGGACGCCTCCCAGGACGGAGAGAGATTAGTATCATCATGGTTTTGTTGTTCCTTCCTGATGGATCATCAAATTTGATGGCCTGTTGTCTGGTGGGTGTCTTCCCAATACACACACAGTTGTAATGGTTACATAGTCCATATTCCTAACTTCAGATACAGAAATGAAACATGCATACAAATTGGATAATCACATTCAGTAAATTATAACCTTTCCAATGATCTCTTACAAGACCCATCTTGCATAAAGTACATCCTAGTTATGTCATATTCCTATCATAAACATTTTCATAAAGAACATGGAGTGAAACATCACAGTAACCCTTTCTATCTTTTTTTCCCTTATACACCTCTACCCTGATATAACGCGACCTGATATAACACGAATTCGGATAGAACGCGGTAAAGCTGCGCTCCGGGGGGGTGAGGCTGCGCACTCCGGTGGATCAAAGCAAGTTCGATATAACACGGTTTCACCTATAACGCGGTAAGATTTTTTGGCTCCCGAGGACAGCGTTATATCGAGGTAGAGGTGTACTTGGTATCACCTAATCCTATGTCTTTTTATTAAACTTGTTTCACTTTTTCACTGTAAAGCAATTTTGTACACTGATTGAAGGGAAGTGTATGCTAATCCCAGTTAAGCTAAGAGGCTGCAGTATATTGTCTCTTTAAAAGAGCAACAAACTTCTGGGAGCGTTCCAGGAGAAAGCTGGACACATTGGCAGACAATTCAGGACTGGGAAGGTGTTAGGGTCACTCATCAAAAAGTGACTGAATGGTGGAAGCCAGGGTTTGACCTGCATGCTTATGTGAAGGCTGTGAGCCCCAGCAGGATAGCATTTTAAGGCAGCCAGCATTGCAGGGAAGGTGGTAACACAACCTCTTACTGGTCTGGGTTGAACCCCAAAGCATCACAGTTGGTTAATCTCTTAAATTATCACATAGAATTAAATCTGTGCTTTTTATTTAAAAATGTCTTTAGCTAGGTTTTGTTTTCTTCACCAATGAAAGAGTCAATGGTTTCTTGAGATAGCATCATGCAAGTCAAAACTATTTTAGAGTCTGTTGTGATGAGAAGGGATATAATTTGAAACCTTTAATCTTGTATCCGTATGATGGGCTTCTTCTGAATTTCATCCCTGCTCTCTATGGGGGATGTCCTGGCCTTTGTACTATCAAGTTTTATATCCGTAAAGAGAGGCCATCTGTTTCATCTCTGCACAAATGAAAGATGAGAGGTGATCAGAGCTGCGTGAAACTGCATCTGGAGTTGCAGTGTCTGTAATTCCACTCACGAGAGCAGTCCGATGAGGTTTTTGCTGCAAGTGAAGAGTGTGGTGGTGGTGAAGAGGGAAAGGTCTGGGGTCTCATCGTGTGGGTATGCTAATGGGGAAGTAGGATACAAGGAGCCTTCGCTTTTTCTTGTGCAGGGGCCCAGCACAGTTGTGATACTTCAGCCCTGCTGAGTGATGCGGGTGTCTCCTTGCTAATACCCTGGAAGTGCTAACCACTCTGAAGGAGGTGAGGGGGCACAACGCAAACCCTTCTCTGGAGAAGTACAGTGGCTACATACCCAGGAGCCCTGGGAGCCATTGCGTCTCTGTAAGAGATGATGCTATGGGCTAGGTCGGGGTCGGCAACCTACGGCACGTGTGCCAAACACGGCACGCGAGCTGATTTTGTGTGGCACGCAGCTCCCTGCCGCGGTCCTGGCCCCAAGTCCCACTCAGCCCCCCGGCCCACCGCTCTCCCCTGCGGGGGCAGGAGGCAGAAGCTTGGTCCTGCGGCAGCCAAGCTTCCCCGCTCCCCCACTTCTTCCCCAGTGTGGTGCTTTCCTGCCCCTCCTCCTCTCCGTCCCTGGCCAATCAGCTGATGGCCTTAGTGAGGGGGAGAGGGAAGAGCGGCAGCGTGCACACAGCTCCGTAGAGACACAAAGAGAGGTAGGGACGGAGCCTGGGGGAAGGGGGTGGAACAGGGCATATCCCTTCCAGCCCCCTGCCATGAGCTGCTCAGGGCAGGGGGCTGGGAGCACCCCCACGAGCCAAGCACCCCAGCCCTCTGCCCTGACCTCCCCACACGCCCCAGCCCTCTGCCCTGAACCCCCCCACCCCAACACACATCCAGCCTTCTGCCCTGCACCCCCACATCCCCATCTGTCTGCCCTGAACCCCCCCACACACCCAGCCTTCTGCTCTGCATCCCCCCAGCCCTCTGCCCTGACCCTTGAACCCCCCACACCCAGCCTTCTGCCATACACCCCCCACACACCTCAGCCCTCTGCCCTGATCTCTGAACCCCCCCCACACCCCAGCCTTCTGCCCTGAACCCCCTCCCCCAGCCCTCTGCCCTGACCCCTGAAACACCACCTCCAGGTCTGGGGTCCCGGCCGCAGGCCCTGATCAGCCCGCTGCTGGCCTAGGTGAACAGAACCCCAGGCTGGCAGCGAGCTGAGCAGGCTGGTGGCGTAATATCAGCATTTTAATTTAATTTTAAATGACGCTTCTTAAACATTTTGAAAACCTTGTTTACTTTGCATACAATAGTTTAGTTATATAATATAGACTTATAGAAAGAAACCTTCTAAAAATGTTAAAATGTATTACCGGCACGCAAAACCTTAAATCAAAGTGAATAAATGAAGACTCGGCACACCACTTCTGAAAGGTTGCCGACCCCTGGGCTAGGTTCTGCAATGCACTAAATGTCCATAGTTCCTGTTGGGGTGAGTATGCTCAGCTCCTCTCGGGAGGCCTCAGCATCTTGCAGTGTCCTTGACTAACAGAATTCAAAAGGAAAAAGTTAAAGGGTACAACTAGTGAGAACAGATTGGTCTTCAAATGAGGCATAGAGTTGGTAAAGACATGAGCTGCAAAGGAGAAGGCTCTAGAACTAACAGAGGCCAGATTGTATGGCAGGCTAGAGTAGAGAAGGCCAATGCTAGAGTGAGCGAAGAGGGGAGTAGAAACATGGGTGGTGGGTGAAACTTACCCTGCGGGAGGCTAGCTCCTTGTCCCACCTCTTCTGCCTATGGCCCCGCCCACACTCCACCCCTGCTCCGCCCCAGGCCCTGCTCCCACCCACCGCTGACTCACCACTCACCTCTATACACCCCCCCATTAAGTCCCCCCCTCCATTTGCCTCCTCCCCCACCCGCCTACTGCTCGCTTCCTCACCCTCCCGCCAACCCCCCCCGCCACGAGACCCCCCCCCACCTGCTGTGCAGCTGGCTTGCTGCTCACCTCCTCACCCTGCTTCTTCCCCCCCCCCCGCCGCTGCAAGACCTCCCCCCCCCCCTTTTCATTTTAAAGCACTAATAACATTCCCCAAGGGAACTGAACAAGCAACAGCTATAGATCAATTGCCAGATGGATTCTCCTCTGCGTGGCAGGGAGTTCGGTGTGTACTGTATAGAGATGAAAAGCCAGGCTACCTGCACCAAATTTAAGCCTAATCTCTCCTTTTGAAAAAGTGTTTAATACCCTTTCTTACACAGAATTCCCTGCCAGACTCGTTTACTTAAACTGGAAAAAGAAGAACAGGAGTACTTGTGGCACCTTAGAGACTAACAAATTTATTAGAGCATAAGCTTTCGTGGACTACAGCCCACTTCTTCGGATGCAGAAGTGGGCTGTAGTCCACAAAAGCTTATGCTCTAATAAATTTGTTAGTCTCTAAGGTGCCACAAGTACTCCTGTTCTTCTTTTTGCGGATACAGACTAACACGGCTGCTACTCTGAAACCTGTACTTAAACTGGGTTTGTATAAAATGACTAGATCAAGAAATAAACTCACTGGCTATGTCAGCTCCTCCTTGAGTGAGGCTAGTCAAAAATACTTCTGCTGGGTACAGAGAATAATTGACGGGTCATTTGGAAACTGTTTTTAACCCCAGTAACACATTTTCCTACAATATAAAAGCCAGCAGAATGTGGCCAAAGGCTTCCTGGGCATTGGCAAATGCCTGTTAACGGCTTTGTTACCACTTTAATGGCCCTTTAACAGTTTCAGAGATCTGCTACTAGGTCTCTGGTCTGGAAGGCTTTTTCACTGTGTAAAGTTACTCAGGGATCCCCTTCACTCCTCTCCTCATTTCCCCTGCCTGCTCCCCTCCGCTCCTTTCCTCATTTCCCCCGCCTGCTGTTCACATGTACGTATGTACACACACACACACACACACACACACACACACACACACACACACACAATGCCCCACGGGGGTGGGGAGAGGAGAGACTCAGCCAGCAGCTGTGGGGACCTCCCAAGGGGGAGCGGGGAGAGAAGAGGAGGAAGACTGACCAGGCAGCAGCAGCAGCAGTCCCTTAGAGCCTCTGGAAAGTGTCAGAGCAGGGAGGGGGAGCACCATGGCCCAGGTGGCAGGGACAGCTGTGTTAGGGGAGGTACCGCCTCCCCTTGCCTCTTATACCTGCTGCCCATGAGTAGAAAGAAGTAAGGTCCTTAAGTCTGAGGCCCATGTTTCTGGAGCCATCTTTCCTGAATGCTATTCCCCATGTTGTGGGTCTTTTAATTTTTATTTTTTATTTTTAGGGCTGACGTTCGTGGTGTTTGTTTGTACACACAGCCATGGATTATCACAAATATATGAATAATGAATGACAGAGACAATCTTTCTAAGTTGTGGTGACCTGAAGTGGTTCTCTAAAAATCCTTCCTATAAGGTGACTTGTGCATAAGGCTACGATTTAGTCACGGAGGTTGCAGAAGTCACGGAATTTGTGACTCCGTGACTTCAGCCTCTGGTGGTTGGGAGCTGCAGGGTTCCCCACTGCCTACGAGGGCAGGGAGCTGCCAGGTACCCAGTGCCCCTGGAGCCCCCAGAGCTTGCAGGCAGCGGGGGAACCCCTGGATTCCGCAGCTACTGCCCCACTTCAGGCAGTGTGGGGACCCGCAGATCCCCATTTTGTCATGGATATTTTTAGTAAAAGTCACAGACAGGTCACGGGCAAAAAAGAAAAATGGAAGCTGTGACCTGTCCGTGACTTTAACTAAAAATATCCATGACACAATCTTGTGCAGATCTAGGGTCGTTGAGACTCTTCCATTTAGATGTTGGTAGATAGAATTCATGTAACTTGACTGTTCCCAATTTTTTTTTATTTGGAGATCATGGTTGTACAAACTCTCTGCATGGCACTCTGGCTTTCAGCTCATCTCTTGCATTTGCTAGCTCCCTTTAATCAGAGCTGCTTGTGCCATATAATCACCTGTACATAAAGCTCTAACTGTGTCCTTTTGACTTTCAGAACTCCAGAAGGCAGTCAGCCTTGCACGTCTTTAAACCAGGACCTGTGCTGTGGAAAGATTTTTCCTTTCCATCCTGACAGATGAGGCACTCTGCTCTTGAAGGGATTAGAAAGCAAAAAAAATTAGACAGGCCTCAGGTTTTTTCTCTCTGAAGACTGAAACTCAGGGTGGAAACATGAATGCACAAGCTGTTGTTTCTGAAGCTCTTTAAGAGTTTTGTTCTCTTGTTCTTGCCATAGAAGCTTTCCTTTGGATATGTTTGCATGAAGCAGCCGTGGCATCGCATGGTCAGGTCAGTTAGCCACCTGCGTAGTTCCCAGAAGACAGAATCAAAACCAGCTGCTCCAGTTTGAAAGCTTGGAGTAAGGCAAATATCATCTTCCTTCTGGCTCCGGTGCATCTTGTATTCAAAGGCCTTGGAGTCTTCCTGTCACTCTGATTCACCTTAGAGAAGGCTCTGTTTTGGTGACAGGTGACACAGAATCCTTGTATTCTGCTTTGTAGATCAGTTTAAGTGATAAAAAGTGCTTAGGTGCTACATGCGGGCTACATCAGCAGAGGTGTTTGCGTGACTGAAGTGGTGAGCAAGAATCTCTCCCCATCCCTTGGCCTCCCTTGACGTGGATGTACAAAGGCATAGGAGAGTTTCCTGTGCTCTTGGGAGTACAGGGACTTGGTTGCATCTTCTTCCCCATTCTCCAGGGAGAAAGATGATAAAAAAGTGTCAGAGGAGGTGGAGCCACTCCTTGCCCCTCATTCTGCATGAGGCCACTGCTCCAGGGGGAGATTGCTCACCTTCTGCACACAAGAAGCAGTGCTGGAGAAATTGTTTCTCTGAGCTATAATCTCTTCCATTGCTGCTCTTGTAGCAAAATGGCTCCACAGCACCTCCTAGATGGGCTACATAAAAGTAGGTGACCCTTCTAGAGAAGGGTGGCTAAATCTGATAGCTAATGCCACACTTAGACATGACCCTTCGTGCAGCAAAATGATATAGGAGTTTCCTTCTTTAAAATATAGCCTGTCTAGTATCCTGAAGGGAGACCCCAGAGACAACTAGTCCCTCTGGTGCTTGTGTGAGGCTTTTCTGTTAAAACAATCCTCTTTGCCCCTCTTATCTCACCAGACTATGACAAGAGAAACTCTGAGAGCCTTCAGAAAGGGAAGCTGAACTGAGTTTTCAAATTTTCATATGCTCTGTGCTCAGAGGGAGTGGGAGCCCATTAGTAGCTTTTTTTACTGCCTTCCTAGAACAAGTAAAAGAAATGAGCACACTCATAAAGAATGAAGGCTAATGTCCAATGAACACATAAAGAAGCAAGAAGCGGAGAGGCAAGCAGTAAATATCACTTAGTTGAGGATGCTGCCAGACTTGCTGAGCAGGGCTATGTACACAGAATTTTCTACTCTGTTGCTTTTAACCCTCTCTTTGGCGGTCTGGACTTCAGAACTGCTCTGTTGCATTAGGGCTTTCCTGCTTCTTAAACTACTTAAGCTCTACACATACTCATAGACTTTAAGGTCAGAAGGGACCATTATGATCTTCTAGTCTGACCTCAGGCCACAGAAACTCACCCACCCACTCCTGTACAAACGCCTGACCTATGTCTGAGCTATTGAAGTCCTCAACTTGTGGTTTAAAGACTTCAAGGTGCAGAGAATCCTCCAGCAAGTGACTCGTGCCCCATGCTGCAGAGGAAGGCAAAAACCTCCCAGGGCCTCTGCCAATCTGCTCTGGAGGAAAATTCCTTCCCGACCCCAAATATGGCAATTAGTTAAACCCTGAACATGTGGGCAAGACTCACCAGCCAGGCATCTCTTACCAGTGTCTGGAAGTCACTCCTTTATGAAATCTCTGGGAGGTGATTAGGGAGCTGTGCAAAGGTCCTGATCAGAGCTGGTTGGAAAATGGGGGGAGGGGTCTGTGTGTTTTTTTTTTTTTTTTTTTTTTTTGAGCTGCTTGATGCTGTGGGCCTAGGTCAAAAGCCCAAAGTAACCAAATTCATATCCACAAATGAAGACTGGAGAGAAAGAGGTGATTCTTTCCTGTATTGGTAAGTTAAGGACAATGTTCCAATTTTGATGCCTAAAGTTAGGCATCTGAATCTATTTGTAGTCCCCTAAAATAAGAGGGGCCTTTCTCTCCCACTCCCCTCCTCCCCAGAGGTGCTGACCACTCCCAGCTCCCATTGATTTCAATGGAAACTGATCCTTGCAAATGCTTTAGAAAAATCATGTTACCCAACTAAGATTATAGTCATTATGTTCAAGTACTTCTTAACATTGGACTTGAAATATCCTTTTTAATTTAGACTTTGGATCTTTTCAAAGGACAGACAGAGGGAGCATGTTACGCTGGCAGCTTTCCATTCAGGGCTTTCGGTTCTCAGCCTCTACTTGAGCAAGCACAAAATTTCCCACACTCCCAGGTGTTAATACCTACACACATGCTACACTTTTCAAGGCTTTTAGATAGCATAAAACCTGCATGTATTCAGGGCCCAATCCTGATGTGTGCTGAAAAACGCTTGTGAGGTCTGGTGGCCTCTACTTTCATTGAGTCTTAAAGGTGCCACAGGACTCTCTGTTGCTTTTTACTTTCATTGAAGTTATGGGCGCTCAGCACCCTGCAGGATGAGACTCTAACAACCCCTTGTGATCAGTACATTTTGTGGATGCAACTATGCATGTGCACACATTTTAGATACTTTAAAGGGCATGTGTAAGTGTTTAATATTTTTAGCAAGCATTTGCATCTGCAAAGCCCAGGTGATGCATACACATAAATAAAGTCTGGAAAACGTATCACTCAGTACCTTCAGCCTTTTATCCCCTACTGTGTAAATCAATGACACTTGACCAGTCTGTGCTTCTGCAATAGATTTCCCTTCACCTCCTGGGCCACCCTCATGTCACTTTCATATGAAAGACTGGTCAATGCACTCAGTGTCTTCAGCTATGCACCCCGTTAGTCCCCATCTTATGTTTCCCACAGTGGTGCTGACAATGTGAAGTGCAGGTTAAAAATAGAAATAAAAATAAATCAAGGAAAGCAATCAGAACACCTAAAATCAAGCAGTATCTTTAATCATTAGTAAAAAAACAGTATCAAGTGTTGTTTGATCAAAATCTAAACACAATCTAAACAGCCCTTTGAATTTGCAAATGACGTGCCACAGGGATATTTTTAGCTTGTGGTGTACAGAATCTGAGCAGGATGTTTTGGGTGCGTGTATTGCAGCTTATCACACTTCTCACCTAATAAACTCTAGTTCTGCTTGAAGGTTTCATGGTGTATGGAATTATTATGTATGCAAAAAGGTTTCCTCTTGTGCACCCCTGTGGTAGTTTTTATTCAAAAACGGATATTGAGTGATTTTTGGAAAGCTATACTGGAGGAAAATAATGTATCTGTTGATTTATGTAGGTGATTAAAATAACCTAATGAAAAGTTTTGAGCTGAGTGCATTTGCCTTTTTCAGCTGTTCTCATGGTAATAGTTCCCCCTTAAAATTTGTTCCCAAGCCTAGGGTATTAAAGTTCCAGTGACAGGATGGATGATATTAAATGTGAATTTCTATTAAGTGGTAGGCCACAACTTTAACATGATGTTTGCTAACTGTAGAACAGCTCTATTCCCATCACCATGACTACTCTAGTTCATTTAAAAGATGATGGCCCCTCCCCCCTTGGGCCAGCTAAAGATGTACTTACTGGCCAGCTGAACCAGTTAATCACTGCTGCTATCAGACTTGCTTGACCTTCCCTGATAAACATGAATGAGTGGGGAGCATATTTCTTGCTGACATGTCCCCTCACAAAGATATTCTAGGCTAAAGACTGAAACAGATTTTGCCAATGAGTTCTCCATTTGTGTGTGATTAGCTGAGACTTAGTCACACACGTCTGTACAAGAGTTAAAATGATCTTCCTTTATTTAAAAATAATTAAAGCAAAAATCTAGCATTCAGATGTACTCTTCTACCAAGTGCTTTATATTGACAATGAAAGAAGAATTGGTTAGAAGTAACGGAGGAGGAGAAGGACCTAGGGGTCCTTGTGGACCGCAGGATGACTATGAGTCGACAATGTGACGTGGCGGTGAAAAAAGCCAATGCGGTCTTGGGGTGTATTAGGTGAGGTATATCTAGTAGGAATAGGGAGGTCCTGCTTCCGTTGTATAAGGCGCTGGTGAGACCTCATTTGGAGTACTGTGTGCAGTTCTGGTCTCCCATGTTTAAAAAAGATGAACTCAAACTGGAACGGGTGCAGAGAAGGGCGACTAAGATGATCAGAGGAATGGAAAACCTGTCGTATGAAAGGAGACTAGAGGAGCTTGGGTTGTTTAGTCTGACAAAGCGAAGGCTGAGGGGGGATATGATTGCTATCTTCAAATATATCAGAGGGGTTAATACAAGGGAGGGAGAGGAATTATTCCAGCTTAGTACTAATGTGGACACGAGAACGAATGGATATAAACTGGCCGTGGGGAAGTTCAGGCTTGAAATTAGACGAAGGTTTCTGACCGTCAGAGGGGTGAAATATTGGAACGGCCTTCCGAGGGAAACGGTGGGGGCGACGGACCTGTCTGGTTTTAAGATTAAGTTGGATAAGTTTATGGAGGGAATGGTTTAATGGTAAAACATAGTAGCCAAGGAAGACCAAGCAATGGTACATGAATAGCATAATGGCCAACAAGGGTCAGGCTAGAGACTCTTGCCTATATGCTCGGGGTATTACTGATCGCCATATTTGGGGTCGGGAAGGAATTTTCCTCCAGGGTAGATTGGCTGAGCCTCTGGAGGTTTTTCGCCTTCCTCCGCAGCATGGGGCAGGGATCACTAGCAGGAGGGTCTCAGCCGATTGAAGTCACTAAAACACAGGATTGGGGACTTCAACGGCAGAGTCCAGGGAAGGGTCTTGCGGCCTGCATCATGCAGGGGGTCAGACCAGATGATCATAATGGTCCCTTCTGACCTTAAAGTCTATGAGTCTATGAGTCTAAGAACTAAAGATCAGTCCCATTGGGAATGTCTACACTGGAATTAAAAATCTGCAGCTGACCCAGGCTCGTGGAGCTTGGGCTAATGAGCTGCTTAACTGCAGTGTAGACATTTGGGGTCAGGCTGGAGCCCAGGCTCTAGGACCCTGTGAGGTGGGAGGATCCCAGGGCTCAGGCTCCAGCTAAGTCCAAACATCTACCCCCAATTAAACAGCCCCTTAATCTGAGCTCCTTAGCCTGAGCCAGCAACGGGTATCTAACTGAAGTGTAGACATCTCCATTGTCTGCAGAAGCCACTTCTGTTCCCTTGAAATGAATACAGACTTTGAGAATATATGAGAGACAGAGCTAAAGAAAAGAGGCTTGTACAGTTTTCAGATACTGAGAAGACTTGAGGAAAGCCTCAACAAACTTTGTACTTGGGTTTTAGTTTCAAAATAAATTCTGGTTTTATGTAGCATTAGAGCAAGAGCCTGGCGTAGTAGGTTTGGAGACAATGCTCCAAATCTAGTATTGGGTTAAAATGGGTATAACCGCCATTACATTTGGCGGCTCAATAGGCGATGAGCCTGCATATGCAGGTGCTGAATCTGACCCAGTGTGTTTGAGTTGGCATACATCTGCTCCCAGACTGGAAGAGTGAGAGCTTGTCTATGCCCCAAGATGTGACACCACTGGAGCCAGCATACCAGGTTCAATGTACTGAAGTTCACAATGCCAACCTGTGCAGAGAATGGTGTGTTCTGACTTCCTGTCAATTTCCCCAGTATCTACTGATCTCTAACATGAGTCAAATGAACAGGTAATATCACAGAGAGCCTGATCCTTACTCTTATTGGGCAATAACTTACACTACAAGTGGGCTTACTGAAATCAGTATGAGTTCTTGAGTACTAAGGGTCTGATCCTGTTCCCATTGATCTCAGCTAGAGTTAGATCAGGCCTTGAAATATTGCCAAATATGAACAAAGGTGTTTAGAATTGGGCTCTGAACTGCTGTTTAGTACAAGTTAACAAACTGCCTTGATGTTCAGATAGGGCTTTCGCTACCCACATGTCACTTTCAGTTTGATATTTTGGGAGCTTTGACCACATAGTTGTCATAGGAACTATTTTCTAAACAGTATGTTGACTTATTCCGTGAGGCAGTTTATTGTGTTATCAACTGCTGACAGCAAAATGTGACGATAGATTGCAAATGTCATCAAGGTACCTATGGCAGTCACTTAATTACAGTTTCAGATATAGATGAATTCTCTCTGCAAATGTGTGTGTGTATTTTGGTTGGGAAATGATTTAGAGATTAAGATGACTTGTGATATAAGAAAGATTCCTCTTGCTACTTTATTGGTTTAATTGTACACATCTAAGTTTTATGTAAAAAAAATAAAAAACCTTAAAAGTATCCTAGATTATTATTGATGGAGAATTAAAATGCTTTGGTATATGGGTCATATTTGCTTTTATATGCCGTCTATTCCTTTGTATTTATTCCTTTAAGTTTACAGATCCATAAATAGGCCTGTCATTTTACAGACAAAAGACCCAGACCCAGTCTCAATGATGCAGTGTAACATCCAGAGTAACTCTGATTTGGAATTGTAACTCTAACTCTAATTCTAAGTAACTCTAATTTGGAATTACTCCAGACTTGCACAAACATAGCAGAGAACAGGGTGCAGATCAGACCATCGTCTGTGCCACAAAGGATTTACAATCTCAGATTGGATTTCACATGACCAGGAAGGCAGGGAAAATGTGTTAGAGCTAGTAGAAGAAAGGAGGGTGTGAGAGATAAGGGCTTGTAATTGTTCCATTTAGTGAGGAACAATTCTGAAAGGGCCAGGGTTTTGGGTTTTAAATAGTGGCTGCTTAAGAATATGGATGGTTGATAATGGATGTTTGTATGTACTGGCTTTAGGAGAGGGCAGGAGAAACTGAGGTGGTGAGAGAGGAGGAAGCCAGCTGTGGGTGGCAGGGAAGAGATGGGGCGGGAAGGCTGTTGGGAAAGACATACAAGGAGAGAATATAAGTATAAATGTGCTGCTAGCAGGGGCAAGGAAAAGGGTAGGTAGGTGTGAGTGAAGCCAGATAAAGTGCTCATCACAGCTTGATGTGGTGGGTCCTTGAATGGCAGAAAAGGGGTTGTTTCCCCTTTTAAAGTCCCCTCCCCATCAATTAGTTCATCGGAGAGGAGCAGGAAATGGCTGGACCAGGTCAGAGGGTGGGGAGAGCGCTGCCCTTCTTGCTGACGGAAGAGTGGGGGGTATTTATACCTCGGAGAAGCCCTGTACAGAGGAGTCCTGTCTGATAGTAAGGAAAGAATCGGTGATTACCTGGGAACTTGATGAGGGTTAGAGTGAGGCAGCTAAGCATAATTGCTGGCTCTTCCTTGTGGCAGAAGTCCAGTGCAATCACTCGGTACGGAAGGGGTACGATTATTGGATAAAATGGATTGAGACTGACTTTGAAGGAAAGCTTCTTTTAAGGGAGATGAGGAAGGGGTTTGGGGCTCCTATGTTTGGTACAGTGGGGAGCTGACCCCCTTCTTTTATAGCCCCCCTTTCTTATGGGAGGGGAGGGCAGCAGGGTCACAGCAACAAAATGGTGACACCAGACTGGAAATGATGGAGGAGATGATGATGACCTGCACTGTACAATCTATCACTGGCTACTCCCAAGTGTTTTAAGTGAATAAAGTTACAGCCTAATTAAGCTACATCCCTAGCCTCCTTCCAGCTGGATAATGGGAGCCACTGGGTCTGCTCACAGTAGTGATCACTGTCCCTGGTAGGGAGGGCGTGCAGCACAAGGCATGAAGGGGAATTAAAGCAAGCCTCCTGTGAATGCTGGGAGACTTTCAGTACCCTAGGTTAGTACTAAAAGACCCTATAACACTCAGATAATGTAGACTGTGAATTTTTGAATGAAAAGTTTTATGTTGTCTCCTTCCATAAGAGTGCACGTGAGTTTTACACAGTAGAAAAGGCCGGCAAATCTATTTTCTCTGTTACTTTGTTGTTGTAAAAATCCTATATTCGGGTGACTAGAATTGTCCTCTCCATCCTTGCCTGGTGGTGGGATTCAACTGTGGCAAGTTATTTTGCTTAAAATCAGCAGTGAGCCTACCTGTGTGTACTTGAAGTGCTAAAGTCATTTTTAGATGCTAAAGAGGCATACGAATGAATAACTTAGCATGAACTTAGCACTTTGTGCTTCACTTGGCATTATTTTTTTTCAATGAGGGCCCACGCTTGTGAAGTAACAAAAATTACCCAGAGCTATGCAATAATTACTAGCTTGGAAAGGAATGATGCTTACTCAGGTCAAGGTTTGCTTACAAAGCCAAGCCTTTGAGAAATATACAAGTTCAGGTCATGTCTGCTCCATATTTTTAAACTCCTTTAGTTCCATTCCCTCCCTCCTCCCCCACAACCTCTTATCTAATATCTAGTCCCCCAGATTTCAGGATCTTCCGTCAAAGAGCAATAATCATTCAGTGTCATTAAAATACAGTGTGGGCTATTAGAATTTCATTTTTCCCTACCATTAAGAGCAATCTTTATGTGTATGGAAGTTTCACAATAAACCACATCATCCTTTTTAATTTAATTTTATTTAAAATTTAACAATAAAGGTGAGAAGAACAAATCCTCAAAACTACTTTGAGGATTTGATTAGCTTTCAGGGTGAAGCTGTATTATAAACAGCGTCTTGATTGCTTGACAGTGCTAAGAATAGTGGACTAGCTAAATGGTTTGTTAGCATGTGGAAAACTGAGCAACGTATTTTACTGCTGTCTGAAACTTCAGTGCCAAATATTGCAAGAATTATGCTGTTATAAAGAATGGGGAGACAGGCTGTTTTGGCAAGAAAAAATGTACATTAGTATATGGTGCTGGGAGAGGGGGATAAGGATATGTTCATCTGTTGGTGTACAACTCTTTAGAGCAGATTTAACCTACGAATAGAGCCCTTAAACATATTCCCACAGCCAACAGGAGCCATATTTCAGATAGCTTATGTTTGTGAAACCCATGCACAATTATATACCTATTTTGAGAAGGCGGTTATTATGTTTGCTTATATGAATTGCGTAACGGCAAGCATAAATGCATCCTATTAGCTAATTTTAAAGACGGCTGTCTGGTTAGCAAGTGCAGCTGCAGTAGTTTTCTGCATGCAAGTTTAGCATACAGTTGCACAGCTGAACTGATAATATAGCCCCAGAAAGGTTGCAGTCACTCTTCCAGCTACAAAGAGGGAGATTCTCTAGTTGCACCAGGAGCAACTGCTGTTAGGACCACGTTATGACTGGCCCTTACTGGAGGCATACAGGGAAAGGGAGGGTCCAAGTGTTACCCTGGGCTTCAGAACCCACACCGGGGCAACTTAACTATTTCAACTCCAGGCGGTATCAGGAATAAATCAATAGGAACACAGCAATTCTGTCTGATCAAGGATTAAATGTAAGTAAGCATGCTCTTGCCTAACACTGCAGTTTATTAGATGTAAGCACACACAGACATAAGCAATAGGTTTAGAGCATCCCAGATATATACCTAGCATCTGGAACAGTATTGAGTAATTAACTGAAGGTTTGCAGTGGCCAGTTGCTCACCTGCCAGGGAGAAAAGGTGTCAGGAAAAACATCTCTCAAGATGGCCTCAGAGGACTGTTCCAAAATACACTATTAGCTAATCTTTTATAACTAACTTCTACACAACACATAGGTCAAAATGACCCCTACTGGATCATCACTTTTCTAACTTTCAATAAACTTTTAATATCGGGGGCATCTAGATTCAAGGTTTTCCAATCACCAAGGTTTTCAGTCTTAGTTGTTCACTTGTCTGTCCCCTGCTCCTATTCTGATAAGCAGAAACTGTAGCTAGTTTTGATCTTGCTTCTGAAAGCCTGTCTTCAAATTAACCCTTAACAATGTGGTGTTCTATTTCATTAATTCAGAGTGGCTGAATGCACACAATATGGTTGCAATTAACTTGATCACATTCTGGGGTATACACACCCCTCGAATTCAGGGCAACACAAGGAGCCTTCCAGTCACAGTGGGAGTCCCCATGCTTGGCGGAGTGCAGGAGTGATCCCTCTGAACAGTGCGGGATAGAGGACCAACGCTGTATCCTAAAAGGGGCAAAGAGGAGGCAGAACCACTGATGGAGTGGATTGAGCCTTGCTGGGACTGTGTGTTAAATAGCTTTGTTGTCTCGATCTACTGACCTGCGAGGTATCTTTCAAACACTGTCTTTCGTGTTTCTGTAGAGAGATGAATAGAAAGCAGAAAAGGAATGCAAGTATCCAGTCCCCATACTCAGGCCCTGTTACAGCAGATGTTCTCCTTGAGGGTGTGATCACACCTTCCCACGTCTTTACAAGTGTAAAGTCAACCTTCTGGCCTCCTTCTGAGGTTTTTGCCTAACACAGGAAGTGCTAAGTGTCAGGTGCAATTCAAGAATGGCTGCCTCCCTGGCAAAACCATTGGGACAGAATCCAAACTGCACTTTGGTTAAAACAACAACAAAAAACAACAACCCACATTTAGAATAAAAAGGTGTCTCCCAAAGATAAACGGTGAGGAGGGAGAAACCACAAAAATGCACAGTTTCTATCTTCACTGTCCAAAAATCAATTCCCTTATTATATTATCCAGTTTGTTACACAGTAGATGAGAAATCCAAGTGATTCGTTTTGGGTTTCTGATGGATTTGCCATGTAACTTCTTGCGTGAAAATGAAGCATTTCCTGTGTCTTACTAGATTAATCCATTTTTATGATTGTTCATAATGTGGAGAAACTCTTTTTCTACATTTGGTTACCCCCTTTCTTAGTCAGATTAAATTATTGGGATGTTTTCCTCTATGATGATCTGACCTAGTCTGTCCATAGAAAGACTTCACTGGGGCATTTTCTTCTCTTGAACAGATAATTTTCCCCTCCATGTATTTGGATGTCAGCCTTATAAGGAAATGCACACTAAGGAGTCATTGGAGTGTTTCCCAAGAAAACTTTTCATTACTGAGGAATGTTCCCATGCTGCTTGTTCTTGAAGAGATCAGATTCAGAAGAACTTCTGATCATTTTGGAGAGAAATTTATCCTTCAGTCAGAGCCCCTCCAGAGAATCTATAGGATCAGTTTGGGGAGAAAGATCTTAATTGTTCAGCTAATTTCTGTGCACAATGGCAGTACTTGCGTGTCATGAAATCAAACATGCACGAATAGACATTTACATGCATTTGAGCATAACAATGTAATTCTCTCCCTCTGCTGTGTTGTTGGGGTGGGGGCGCGGAAGGAAGTTACTAAAAATTAGAATTGCTTAGGCCAATTACAAGAAACCCATCTGTTTCCAGGGAAGTTAGTCTAATTGGCAGGCACTTGGTCAGCTCACACTGAGGTGAGTGAGCCCGTTCAATATCTTTGTAAGATACCATGGCCATCTTAGGAATGTCAGCGAGTTTCCATTGAGCATTCTCTGTGGGGGAATGCTAACACTTGGTAATCAGATTGAACTGTTTGTGCCCAAGGTAGCAGAACGAGGTGGTTTGTTGGTTATACCATTTGATGACTCTAATGACCACGGATTAATTACTCGTGTCAACAGAAGTTCTCATCTGCCATCTTGAATCCATCTGAAACCTCTTTCCTAATGATGTTTACTTTAACTGATGCGGTGTTATAAACAGGTGTTGCAATGGGACTGATTGAAGTTGCAATTCCAGGGATGTGGCAATTGGAAAATCTTGCCCTATATCAGAGGGTGACCATCAGCACTGAAGTTGTATCATCCTCCTTCAAGCAGAGAATTGCTTTTTAAACACATTTTTAAAAAGAAAAGCTGGACATTTTAGGTTACAGCTGACTTTAAGTACAAGAGATGCTCAAAAGTTTCTGAAAGGTTAGGTTTAAAAGGTCACAAATGCATTAATATGAACATTGAGTATCAAGTTGATTGTAAATTAACTCCCTGGTCTTTCCTAGAGTTAAATGGGGTGAATTAAAGACGGAGAGGCCATTTCATGCTTGTGTAGGTTTAAAGCTTGCGCCTTAGTATTTAAATATATTTTTTTACGTTTCAGAGTAGCAGCCGTGTTAGTCTGTATCCGCAAAAAGAACAGGAGTACTTGTGGCACCTTAGAGACTAACAAATTTATTAGAGCATAAGCTTTCGTGGACTACTGCCCACTTCTTCGGATGCATATATTTTTTTAGTTGAGTTTTAATATAGTCAAGATTTCTGTAGCTCTCTTTGTGAGGCTATGAATTCACTTTTGACAAAGAAAGGTGGAAATGTCTAGTTTCCTTTCTCTCTACTGCTGCTAGGTAAATTCAGATGGGGTTATATTTGCCAATTTCTGATTTTTCTTTTCTTTCTGCAGTTAAACAGCCCTTAGGGGTATGTGCTGTTAAACACTTACTGGAAAGATCTTAGACACTTTGAGTTTGAGGCAATCTGGGTGGGGTTATAGAGGATAAGAAAGCCGTCTGCAGGGGATGTAATATGTTCCAATTTGAAATTTAAAATCTACAGAGCTTTTTTTGTTTAAAAATATGTTGGTAGAGAAGGAAAATAAATTCTTAGTTTACTTTAAGTGATATGTGCTTACGCTAGTGACTCATGTATTTATTCTATAACCATTTGACATCACAAAGAGATCTGTCTCACTCACCCATCTAACTACTCCCAGTCCTCCATGGCTTGGTTCTTGAAATGTTTCATTCTCTAGCTCACCCAGGAGTGGCTTTGCACTGGTGGTCCATAGCAGTGGTGGGCAAGCTTCAGGGCAAGCCGCTGGCAGGTTGCCAGCTGCCTGCAGTTCCCCGTGGCCGCAGTTCGCCGTTCCCGGCCAATCGGAGCTGCGGGAAACGATGCGGGCCTGGCCGCCACTTCCCGCAGCTCCCATTGGCTGGGAATGGCAAACCGCAGCCAATGGGAACTGCAGGCAGTTGTGCAAATGTAAACAATCTGGCAGCCCACTAGTGGCTTGCCCTGATGGGCTGCGTGCAGGCCGCAGGTTGCCAACCACGGGGTCTATAGTGTGAGAGCCACTGGTCTAAGCTAGTCAGGGAGGTTTGAGGTATTTGGGAGATAGTCTAGAGTTCACATAGTCACTCATATACAAACACACTTTGCACAACTCCTTTAGAAAGTAAGCCCTTTAAGGCGAAGGTTGTCCCTTTTGTGTGTCTGCAGTGCCAAGCAAAAGGGCCTTTGGTGAGTTGGAATCAGTGTTCTGCACTACAGCACAATCGTATAGGGACCGCAAGGTTAGGCTATGAGGAACTGATAGTGTACAGGTTGTTTCTGTGCATTCAGATATAAGGATTTTTATGACGTCCTAATTTTGGTAAATACAAAATACAACGAAATAAGTATGTGTTTCTTGGTGGGTACTGTATTTTCCTGACTCCTTGGTTGGTGTAATCTCTGTGACTCGGAGCCAATATGGTACATTTCAGCCAGGTTGCCATGAGTCTTGGAGCAAGGTGTCAGTGGATTTTTAGAAGGGGACAGCATCCTATGGGTCTTCTCCACCACTCCACTTCCCCATAAATATGGTGCCTTAATGCCTGATCTGTGGAACTCTGAACAGTGTGGCAGTGAAGTTATGTGGCAGCAAAATGACTGCAGTGACTTGGCCTGATGAATGAGAAAAATGTCTATGATAAGGTGACCAGATAACAAGGGTGAAAAATTGGGATGGGGTGGTAGGTAATGGGTGCCTATATAAGACAAAACCCTGAATATCGGGACTGTCCCTATAAAATTGGGACATTTGGTCCCCTTAGTCTATGATGGGTGTTGCACTTTTGCTATAACCTACTAGTATTGCTCCAAGAAGAGTTTATTTTCCCCTTCTGTGTTGCCTCCTGAAGAATTATGATGAGTGAGTAGAAATGGGGCCTGAACACTGCATTTGAGCTACCCCAAATTTGGGGATGGGCTTAGACTAGTCCCTAACAGCAAGAAATGACTTATCAGTTAACTTTTGGCACTGGCGTGTAAAATCAGAACAACCCTCAAAGAAAAGAGAAGAAATATTTGTCTCACGTGCATCCTAGCATGCAAAGCATGTTGATTTGGCAGCTAATATATTCATGTTTATGGTAGTAAATTGAATCAAATTCTTTTTTTGTCTGCACAGTTCTTGTATATTGTATATTCACTGCAGAAAAAAATAGAGCTGGAAAAAGATGAGTTAATTTTTAGGCAATGGAACATAGTCATTAAAAAAAATTCTGAAGCTATTAATTACCAGTCTATTAGCATATTATGAGCGCCAAAGTTCTACTTACTATATAATTGCATAGTCTGTCTGGCAGATGTACCTATTTTTACCACTAATTAATGGAATATTATGGAAGAGGTAGTGAATTAATTGTACTTCAAGATTTCTTTATTGAGAAGTTAATTGTGTAAAGACTGTTGCAGCTGAAAGAGGAAGCAATGTTTATAACTAAATTGCATTGTGCTCAAATAAAAGCCCAGGAAAAACACATGGGCCACTTGAATAATGTCATTGGTTAATATGATGAATAGGTTAGTTGGCTTCCTGCCCCCTTGCAGCCATCTGCTAATGGTGGTGTATGCAGAGAAATATATCTGGATGTTGCTCTGTGAGCAACTACCAAATAAACAAACACCTGGGTCTGAAAGAAGCTGACTGAATTGCGGGAACTACAGCTTTGGAATACTGCTGTTTCTTGGAGTAACCTGACAAACCTGAGCTGAAAAAAGCCATCTTACTGGCTTTGTCTCGACTAGAGCTTTTTGTTTTATTGTAACTTGAGTTACAAGACAACCAAGAACTTTAGTCTGAACAGATCTTCTGATGAGGTCTGAGGAGAACACTCAGGAAATTTTAATGGCCTGATTCTTCTTTCATTTGCACTGATTTTTATATCTGTGTAAATTCACTGACTTCAGTGGAGCCACTCTTGACTTATGCCATCAATGAAAGAAGATCTGAACTCCCCGTTGTATTCTTTTACATTGATATTGGCGAGAAGAATTTGGGGTGGTTTTGTCTGGTTTTATTATGTTTCACAGTTAAATGAACCTCAGTTTTGTATTTCTCAGCCTCAAATACAATTAGAATTGGGCCCAAAGTAAACTGCCGGATCCAAACATCCCTACCCTTGCAGAGCTTTGGAGTCAAATCTGAGGTTTGTGGTTTGGGCCCATCTCTAATGATATTTATAAAAAAACCAGATTGTTCTTTTCCATCCTAAGGCCTCAAAATACTAGACTGAGTGTAGTATAAGAACCTAACTTAAGAAAAAATAGAAGTGCTGTAAGAATCCTCCTGGAATCCCTATTAAGAGAAGAATTTCACAGTTCTTGTTGAACTCTATGAAATTCTGCACTCAGCCTGGGATATGCAAGATATACTAGCACGTGAATTTTCATGATACTTTCAGCACTAAGTATTACATTATGTATCAGTATGATGGTAAATATAGCCCACCAAATCTGCCACCATTAGTCAGTTATTCACATGAGTAACCCCTTAAAAATCAATGTTAGTGGCACTTGACCTGAATAGGGGTTGCAGAATCAGACCCTAAATGTAAGTTAATAAGCGGACAAATTTTTAAACATAAAACTTTGGCAGTTTAATGAATATATGAAGGGTCCATCATCAGTCATGGTATCTGGGTGTCCACTGTAATGGAATGCTAAACTGTATTATACTATTCAGCCACTAGGTAGCACTGAGTATAAATACCTTATTTAAGCTAACCTCAGCCATACCTAGGAGAATGTTAAAGGATCTTATGATTTGTGTACCTGGCTAAGAAGGGAGCTCTGTAGCCAGTCTATATCTAGTACAGAAACATAACATCCGCCATCATAGTTGTGTCCGTCTGTCCATCCATCCATCCAGAGACCTTTAACAGGAAATAGGAGACCCTGGCACAGATACTAACAAGGGGAATTGCAGTTGCAAACTTCCATTCGACATACTCTGAAATATTGAAATGTCTGAAACTTTTGAATTGGCCTCGTTAGCACAGACCCCGCCACTTGGTAAGGCAACTCCCATCTTTTCATGTGCTGTAATTATATATACTGCCTACTGTATTTCTCACTCCATGCATCTGATGAAGTGGGTTTAAGCCCACAAAAGTTTATGCCCAAATCAATTTGTTAGTCTCTAAAGCAGGGCCGGCTCTAGGATTTTTGCCGCCCAAAGCAAAAACAATTTTGGCCGCCCCCCCCCTTATTTAATTACCCCACCCCCAGCCCCGCCTCAACTCCGCCCCTTCCCCAAATCCCCAGCCCTGCTTCCTCCCCCCAGGGTCTCAAGCCTAGGAGGGAGGGAGGGAGGGGGGAGAAGCGGCGCCACGCCACGGCCACTCGGAGTCTCCCCCTCCCTCCCAGGTTTGAGAGCCTGGGAGGGAGGGGGAGACTCCGAGTGGCCGCGGCCAAGCCTGGGAGGGAGGGGAAGCAGCGGCGCGTGAAACGGCCGCTTGGGATCTCCCCCTCCCTCCCAGGTTTGAGAGCCTGGGAGGGAGGGCGAGTAGCGGGGCGCAAATCAGCTGTTTTGCACGCCGTGGCAGCAGCAGCGGAGGTGAGCTAGGGCGGCCGGGGCACATTTTTAGGGGCAGCATTCTGGCACCGGCCATGCCGCCCCTAAAAATGTGCCGCCCCAAGCACCAGCTTGTTTTGCTGGTGCCTAGAGCCGGCCCTGCTCTAAAGTGCCACAAGGACTCCTCGTTGTTTTTGCTGATACAGACTAACACAGATACCCCTCTGAAACCTGAAACTTTTAGTTCTGATCATTTGTGCTTAGTATTATCCATTTAGCACACATATTCATGGAAATGTCATAAGTAGTTAAGACATAAATTTTGCATGCAAGCATCAGTTCTTTGGGTCAGATTTTTAGAATTCTAACTGTGTGTAGTGATTGTAGACATATGAGCCTACTTTGCACATGCAGAGACATCTTTGTAAATTCCAAAAAATCTGTCCAATTAGTCACACAACAAAGCTAGACCATTATATAGAGCAGCAACACCGTATGCTTGCATGGAGATCATGTACTCCTGAGGGCATTCTGTGCCAAAAAATTAATAATTCTGCACCAAAAAATTAAAAAAATTCTGTGCACAACATTTTAAAATCCCGGGGGGATCTGGATGTACAGGGGCTTCTTGGGGGCGGGGTCTGGGTGCAATGGTAACGGGACTCTGCAGGGGGGTCTGGGTGAAGGTGGTTGGGGCTCCGCAGGGGGTGTCTGCGTAGGGGGGGATAGAGCTCAGCAGTGGGGTCTTGGTGTGGAGGGCTTAGTGGGGGTCCAGATGCTGGGGGAGTGGGGCTTGGTAGGACGTGGATCCAGGTGTGGGTGGCTTATCGGGGTGGTCCAGGTGCAGGGGGAGTGGGGCTCATTGGGGGGGAACCTGTGGGGGGGGGGCGAGGCTCAGCAGGAGGGTCTGGGTATAGGGGTCTGGATGCACAGGTGTTGGGCAGATGGGGGAGCAGCTCCCTGTATGGTGATCCCTCCCCCTGCAGCTGAGGAGCAATTGGTGCAGGAAGTGTGGGGGAGGGGGAGTTTGCTGAGCTTCCTGCAGCCAGGGGAGAAAGCTTGAGGGCTAGTCTGATCCAGCCCCGGATGCTGTGCAGGGGAAGAGGAAGTCCCATCCTCCCCAGCCCAGCCAGGACTAGCAGCTGAGCCCGGCGCAGGGTAGGAGCCAGCAGCCAGGTCTTCCCCAGTCCTGCCCCATGCCCCCCAGTGATTTACCTCTCTGCCGGCTGCCCTGGGCACACAGAACTGCTGGGGAGGGTCTCGTGACCGCTCTTGTTACTTCCATTTGATTCCCTATCAGAAAGTCATTTTTCTGCGGGGAAGCAAAGAAATCTGCAGTGGCGCAGAATTCCCCCAGGAGTAATCATATCATTGAGTGAAGAGGAGTGCTGAAGGGCAATGAATGTTAAGTACAATGGTTAGACCTTAAAATGGAAGCACAAACAATTATTATGCTGCCTTGGAAAAGTTAAAATGGGTTGTGGCAAGAAAAACTCTGGTTGACAAAGTTCTGTTATTGGATATTTTGAGCTCATCAATAACGGAAACTTTTTAAGGTTCAATTGGATTTCTTCTGTACTTAAAGTTTGACAAAGCCTGTTCATTTTCAGAAGATATTTGTTCCCTTGAGGAGACCCAACACTCTTCAGTCAATGCTCTCCTAGCATTTCTTTACCAGCACTTAGCCCTGACAGTTGTTACTGAATGCCTGCCTCTATTATTACTGTATAACACAGAGGTAAAACTTGACAATTCTGATGAAGCACGAAGTTGGATGCTACAAGAAACACTGTATGCCCCCAACATTCACTTCTACATACTTAAAGGGACACTTTGAACATTGACAGGTTCAAGTTGAACTTGCCCCACCGAGAGCCTTTTCCAAGAAAAATTCTTCCAGATTTCGGTGGGGGTGGGAGGGTGAATCTTTTTTTCAATTTTAATACTGTTAAAATCACAGTTTTTCTCCTGGCCAAGCTGTTATGGATGGATTTGTGAGCAGGCCTGGGTGCATGACAGCACATGGCAGCACCATTCTGCACTGCCTTCCTCAGCAGGTCAGAGACTGAAACATACCAGTCTCCTCCTCATCCAAGCCTTGTCTACCCCAGAAAAGTCTGCCATGCTAAGAACAACATGGCACCCCAGCATGCATCTAGAGTATATTGGAGTGGTTCACTTTGAATACATGGAATAGACTTGTTTTCAGTGTAGATAAATACTGGGTTAGTCTGAACCAGGTTAATATCCCTGTAGATGATGCCATGATGACTCAGAAACAACTCACAGTGCCTGCACTCTACTATCTGTAGTGATTGCACATGGGCAAAACAAGCTAGCCAAGTGTGATGGTGTGTATGAGAGCAGTGACCATTTATATCACGGTTACATAAATTTTCATAATCTTATACCAAGTGTATTATGTAAGGTGTCAATGGAAAAGTTATCATTTGCTAAGTATGATATACTGTTATATGCATGCATCATTTTTGTATCAGAAGTTATGAATATTGTCTGTGTGCTTGTATCTTAAACCTGTGTTGTATTCCTGGGGAGCCAATGTGCAAACACTGCATAGTTCGGGGCTCGTGTTCTGCTACTCAGCTGGTGAATATTTTTCCCCACTTTGGTTAAACTCTGCCCACACTAGACTACTAGTCACACAGCTCAGCCATGCCATGACAATCATCAGAGGCACACTGAAGCCAACAAAACCTCCATAGTTACCAATCCTAGCCAATATTCCTCCACTTAACATCCAGCAGTGGAAGGCAGTCACCAAACTGGTCATCAAGGTACAGCAAAAGCAACATGTGCAGGTGCCGGAACAATTTGTACAGTGGGGGTGCTGAGAGCCTTTGAACCAACTGCAACACCTCCATATGATGGAAACCACTTCAAGCCAGGAGGTGTGGCAGCACTCATGAATGGGTGCCACTGTTCAGGGATATGAGGGATGCATCTGGCCACTGACTGCATCATAGAAATTCTGTCTGCTCACTACTGCCCACTATGCATTTTAAGAATCTCCCAGAATTCAATGCTTTTGAGAGCCAAGTGGGAATCTGGAAGGTGAAATGGTTTAGAACAGTATTAGTGTGGACAGGGAGCAAAACTACAGCATCTGATTAAGGCAATAAAAGGGCCAAGTAGTAGTGGATTTGGTGATGAAGGCACTGCTCCACTAGGAATTGCCCCAGGATACCAAATAGCTGGGTAAAGTCTTTCTATTACTACCAGCCTGGAATAGTTTCAAACCAGCAATATAAATACAACCCCTCGCCCCATAACCCATTACCAACCCCCTGAACATCCAGTCCCACACCCTGCTGCAATGCATTTTCAATAAGTGAATGAACTGAACCTAAATTCCACAAGGTATCTCACTCCACTATCTCCTCTAGAAACTAAGGGGGGAAATAAGGATTCAGTCATGCAGCTCAAAGTGTGTCTGCCTTGCAGGTACTAAAATGATTTACCTATCTTAGTGTTACCTATAGTACTCAGCACCATAGCACCTAAGTGCCTGTTTCTGTACCCAATTCAAAAGGCAGAGTGGATACATTTTAAGTACCATTGGAGCAAGCCTGCACAGAGTGCTATTTTCTGTTTCCCTGCTTTCCTTTAGTCATTGGACATTGGAGCCTGAAATGCATTGTTTCCCATTAGGCCCTAGTGTATAAGACTGGGCTCTTAAGAACCCCATTGAGCCATATTGTTCCTGCTCATCCCAATAAACAAAACAAAAATCCACATAGTGACACACAGGATAACCTGCAGTTTAAGATGCTGTCCAGGTTGTTTATTGATGTCCCTTTCCTGCTCTAGGTCTATCGTCTTACTGGCGTGCAGTCTTCTTCCCCCATCCCCAAACCCCTTTCTCCCTTCCCAGCTCACAAATATTGTTTTCTGCCCCAGTCCTCATCTCTCTCTTATTCCCCTGGGTAGCAGGTGTAGCGATACCTCTAGAGCAGCAGTTTTGTGCAATGAAGAGATTACTATTGTTGGTCTCTAATTTTTTAAGAATTAAGATCAATGATATTAGGTCCCATTTACAAAATGATCAGCTCTGCTTTCAGTCACCCCTTTGCCTCATTCTTGTTTCCCCCAGAGGCATTTTCCTACTTTGTTTTGCCACACTTAATCCACCATTTTCCTTTAGGACACTTATGGCTTGACCCTGTGCGCACCCAAGTCAATGGTATAGCTCCCACTGACTTCAGTGGTGCCGGATCAGGAAGTGGATTCCCCTTCTGGTTTCCAGGGCACATGGGAATTTGTGTGCCCTTCAGTCACACAATGGCCACAGTATGAATAGTAAAATTCTGCCAGGTATTTTTATTTGAGTGATATACTTGCAAAGCAATGCCCCAAGAAGCAAGAAAGGGACATGAAGCACATGAGCACCTTTTTGTTCATTTTATGCCCCATCAAAAGAGTTATGGATCACAGGGTCACACTCTATTAGGACAACACCCCAGCGTGCACTATCTTGGTGAGCTTATAACCCTGGAACTGCAGTGGAGAACGGAGCTGGCAGACCATTTCTTTCCTATATAAAATATAATGCAGGTTCTTCAGCCGTACTTTAACTCTGCCTTGTGCACATAAAATAATTGGTTAAAACTTTACAGACCCCAGCTCTAGTCACTTTTATCTGCAGGAAAATACTGTACAAATACCACAGACTGATGTCACTAAGGATTTATTCATTGCTAATTATTTTGTGATAATTTTCTCAGTAAACATTGCTTTCAGTTGAGTCATCCAGCTGCAGCTGTGTCATTATCTTCAGCTAACTAATCCTCTGCTTTACTGCTATCCTTTTTAAGAAAAGGAATGGATAGGGTAGTGACAATTTGTATGAGATTATTCAGCACAGGAAAGGTGGTTGATAATACAAAATTAACAGGTGATGGCAAAGAATTTTGCAAGGGGGTCTTTAATGTGTGCTGCATTGTCAGCTTGTATCTTGCAGAATAGCCAATTCAAAAGACTGGATATTCCACCAACACAGATTGTACGTGAGAGACAAGTTCTTATGCAAACACATTTGCCATGGCGGTGGAGGTAAGACATACTGCATTTATGATCATAAAAGCAATAGTTTTCAAAAGAAAAAATCAGTGAGTTATAAGTGAACAGCAGGGAAAAGGTATAGGGGCCCTTCAGAAATGGGGACTACCTCTGAAGTCCACAGAGACAAACCACAGTTTGTTCCAGAATCTGAAAGTCTCAGATGAGCAAAGCAGGACTTGGCATTGCAGTTATGCTTGTTCAACTATGTTGCATCTAATATTCATCACAGGGCAGATCCTAAGCTGGTATGAATTGTCATAGCATTGGTCATATCTCTACTGATTTCAGTGACATTCACACCAGTCAAGGATCTGCCCCCATGAACTGAGCACATTTTTTTAAATTGGTTGGTGAATAGTCACTAACCAAGTACAGTTTCTTCACACATACGTTATTCGTAAGTATTCACTATTTGTTTAGAGTGTGATTTAGAACCTTCAAATTGTACACATTTTAGCCTACATGACCTATGATCTTATTACCCTCATCCTCTCCTTCCTTTCCATTGTTTATTACACTAAACATTGTTGCCTTTTGTCTTCAATGAGATTTGTCGGGTCCAGATTTTCCTGTGTTTGTGCAATGTGCAGCACAATGGGGCTCTATTCTGATTGTTCTCTTCAGTTCTTTGTTTTTCATGGTGTGCAGTGTTGTAAATCACACGGTAGTATTTCTGCTTCCCAATTTCACAAGCAACAAGGGAACAAGGAAGAACAAACAAATAACACTTTCGACTATGATTTTTTTTTCTAGTCATCTTTTGTGCTAAAATGCATGAAACTTTCCAAATCTACAAACATTTCGGTGACTATTGCGCAGTCATCCAAATATGCAGTCTAAAATAAATGATTCAAATAGTAGCAAAAATAGAGGGTTCTCCCCCCATGAATACCGCTTCTATGTCACTCGCTCTACTCGCAAATAGTCCCAATGACTTCCTTGAGTCTACTCCTGTAACTGGTAAGAACAGGATTTGGGCATTGACTTGCTGTGTTAGGAACTTTGACTTTCCCTGCAAGTCTTCCAGGACATGAAAGACAAGGGGAACAAGTGAAGAGGCATGTTGCCAATTACAGACAAACTCAAGAAGAAGAAGAATGGAAAACCAATTCACCTTTGATGAAAAGGGGAATTTCCCTACATTTAAGTTATGGCCCTGCTCTAGCACTCAGTGAATGTAACTTTAAACACAAGGAAGCCAATTTTTAAGATGTTCAATCCATCCTCCCTGAATGTCAATGAAACACATTCCTGATCCTAAAAAGGTTGCAGGATAGGGACCGCGTTGTGCAGAGACCATCGTGAACTGCTATAAAAATGGAAATGTCTCTGTTTTACAGATTAGCAGTAAAATAAGATGGGAAACATGCAGCCAGACTTGTATCTGGTGTAACTTCACTGAAGTCATCCTAGTTACAATAGGGTAGGAATTTGTTATACAGATTCACCACAACTAATAGGGTGACTTTGATAGTAACGCTGAAAGAGAGAATGATAATTTATTCTTATGCTGATGTGCTTCAGAATCAACAGGCTGCATTTTTCAAAGAGAAACTAACATGTTGTAGAAGGTTATACAGTTACTTTATTTTCTTGACCAACTTAGTTTTTTTTTTCCCCCTGACACCTGACCTTTATGCTGAATGCACTGCACTCCACTATCACTTTTCCTTAGTTCATTCACATGGCTTCTGTCTCACCAGAAAACATTCAAAATACATTTCCTTTATTGTTGGAAAACTACATGAATTTGTCCAACATTCAAGAAAATTTTTTATTTTGCCAGTGTTTATTTCAACCATATCATGCATTTTATGGTTAGGCTGGTCAAACAGTTTATGGACTGTTGGTCATGTAGGATGCCATTCAAGCTATATTAGCATACTCAGATCCACTGACATCTGCACTGGCATCTGGCTGGCTAAAACTATGATTGGAAGGAATAGGCTTTGGCAAACATGTTGTAAGTATCTAACAGGAGCATTGCAGAACTATCGTGAAGCCAGGATCCAGCTCCGGGTAATGTTTCACATGCATATATGTGTTCAATATCCTAAAACAGGAGAGTGATTAGACAGCAAGATCTTATAGCCAGTAATTTGAAATGTCACTCATGTAACTCAGAACAGAATTTGGTCCGCTGGGTTAAATCAAGTGTTGAGATCCAGAATGTTAAATTCTTTCCAGTTCTCTAGAATAGTCTTCAAAGAAAAAGATATGCGATTATTTAATAGGCTTTTCTGTAATGTCCTTACTTTCATCTGGAAAGCTAATGGATTGAGTAATAAGCCTCTAGCGAAGTCATACTTTATATTGGTTATTTCTCTTATAAATTACCATATTTGTAGCTAGAAGTTATGTACTGACATTCAAATAGCTGATGTACAGCAATAATGTTGCATAGCATTTCACCATCAAAACTTATCCTTTAGATAGTACTGAGAGGCTAAGAAAGCTTTCTATACAATAAAGGAGGAGGATTGCTAATTTACAGAGTGCTGCTATGTTAATAATATCGCCTAGATATATCAAGACATATTGCTGCTATGAGTAGGTTTGCACAGACATACAGTAAAGCCTTAGGTATCTTAAAGTCCTGAGGAATTTTCAGAAGGCAGAGGCTTCAGGTCACTGATGGATGTTGGAGACATAGCCTTGTTGCCGGTGTGGGGTCTTTTGCGCTAATCAAGTCTGAACAGGACACTGGTTTCTTCCTGCAAATTTGCTTAATTCTGCATGAAAAAAACCTTTCAGTTAGGTTATGTCACATTGCAGATTCTGCAGTTTGCAACTGTTTCAGCTAAGAGAACTCTGAAAAATGACTCTTGTTCAGTTTTTCTAGTTATATTACATTACCAGCACCTAGCCAAAAAGGTAATACGTTGCAGCTTGCAAAGAAATACAGAAATGTGTTTATAAAACAGCTATTTTTATTATTCCTATTGCGGTAGTGCCTGGATCCCCTATATAAGGATCAGGGCCTCATCGTCCTGGGCATTGAAGATTTCTATTGTTTGTGCAAAGATACTTGAAGTGTCCCTACCCCCAACCCCTTTTGGAGAGGAGAGAATTGTAACTTTGTACTGTAAATCAGACCATGTTGCCAAAATCCTTATCCAGCACCCGATGAACATACACTCATGTCAGCCTTTTGCAGTAGGATGGAAAGGAAAAGCATTGGGCTTCTGCCAGGATCACAAATTCAGGGTTAACTTCACCTAATCTGCACGTGGTATCAGAATTACTCTAAAAGTTAATATGCAGTTTACAGGAACTGCCAAGCAAGCCTGTATAATCAAGGGAGCCATTTAACACAAGAAAAGTAAAGAACATTCCACTTGAATAGAGCTGCCTTTCATTTGTGCCAAAGAAATGCACGAAACCTTCTAATAGCTCCGTTAAAAAGGCTTTTCTTTGGGGCACATTGTAATGAATCTTTGTTCCTTTCATTCTCTTGCACAGCCCGCTAGCCTTGTACTAATGAGAATGACTAAAGCTATAATTTCCTCTCCTCATAAGTGCTTCATGGGTTCAGTTGACCTTTAGAAAGTGTGTTCTTTTCTCTTGACCATTTTCCTTAATGACAGCTACTTTTTCAGAGCACACTCTGTGGTCCAGGAACTCCTGCTCACAGCAAGCACCATTTGTATTGAGAGGAGCGAAACAGGGAGACAGGCAGCTCAGAAGACCACACAGGCTCTGATGATGCACTGCCTCCACAAGAGAGGTGGTGGCAAGCATACAAGAAAAACATTATTAGTCATGAGTAAAGAGCACACTTGGACTTTTTATTTAACTCTGCCACTGATTGCACCACTCTCTTCATAACCAGAGCAGCAGCAAAGTCAAGTGCTTAGAATCAGGACTTCTGGGTTCTAGTTTCTGCCGTTAACTCTATGTGTGGCCTTGGGCAAATCACATGGACCCACACACACTTGCATATCTAATCTGCTGATGCATTGACTTGCAAAAGTGCACAATCTGGACAAAGACAGCTCCTTGGTTATTTATTTAGACAGTTACATAATTGTGCGCACAGCTACGGTAATTGTGCATGCCAATGAGGTATGCAAGCAGGCTTGCCTTTGCATGTACAACCCAAAATCTAGATGTGAACCTTCCGATGCTCAATTTAATCAACTGTACAATTACAATTCCTCCTTCACAGGCATATTAAAAGCCTTCATTAATGCCCACAAAGGATTTGGGGATCCTTGGAAGAAAGCTGTTCTACAAATGCAAAGTGGAAAATAGGACTTACCTTTTTCAGAGGGGTAGTCGTGTTAGTCTGTATCAGCAAAAAAAATGAGGCGTATTTGTGGCACCTTAGAGACTAACAAATTTATTTGGGCATAAGCTTTCGTGGGCTAAAACCCACTTCATCAGATGCATGGAGTGGAACATACAATAGAGAGGTACAAAAACTAATTTCTCCTTGCTGATACTTACACCTTCTTGTCAACTGTTTGAAATGGGCCATCTTGTTTACATTGGCCTCATTAGCACTACAAAAGTGATTTCCACCCCTTCTTGTCAACTGTTGAGAATAGCCCACTTCCACCTTAATTGAATTGGCTCGTTAGCACTGCCTTGGTAAGGCAACTCCCATCTTTTCATATGCTGAATATTTATACCTCCCTACTGTATGTTCCATTCCATGCATCTGACGAAGTGGGTTTTAGCCCATGAAAGCTTATGCCCAAATAAATGTGTTAGTCTCTAAGGTTCCACAAGGACTCCTCGTTGTTTTTGAAGACTTACATATTCTTTCAAATTCTATAGAGCCTTAAAGGTTAAGCCTGACTCTCCAAGGAGGAATTGGGAAAGGTTATGTATTGACAAAGTCTGAGTGGTAGGGGACAAAATATTCCTGATCCACAGAGGAAAATATATTGGAGGAATAAATACCAGGGAGGGAGAGGAATTATTTCAGCTCAGTACTAATGTGGACATGAGAACGAATGGATATAAACTGGCCGTGGGGAAGTTTAGGCTTGAAATTAGACGAAGGTTTCTGACCGTCAGAGGGGTGAAATATTGGAACAGCCTTCCGAGGGAAACGGTGGGGGCGAAGGACCTGTCTGGTTTTAAGATTAAGCTAGATAAGTTTATGGAGGGAATGGTTTAATGGGATAACATGATTTTAGTCAAAGGAACAGCGTGCCATCGCTGGTAAATAGTATAATGGCTAATGAGGGTCTGGCTGGAGAATCTTGCCTACGTGCTCGGGGTTCTACTGATTGTCATATTTGAGGTCGGGAAGGAATTTTCCTCCGGGGTAGATTGGCAGAGGCCCTGGAGGTTTTTTGCCGTCCTCCGCAGCATGGGGCAGGGATCGCTAGCTGGAGGATTCTCTGCTAATTGAAGTCTCTAAACCACAGGATTTGGGGACTTCAACAGCAGAGTCAAGGGAAAGGGTAGGGACGGCTTTGTGGCCTGCATCATGCGGGAGGTCAGACTATATGATCATGATGGTCCCTTCTGACCTTAAAGTCTATGAGTCTATGAGACCCAGCATAAGGAAGAAGCCAGAAGCTAATTAGAGGCCAGCTTCACAAAATGTGAAGTGTCAGAGACGTTTCTACAGGTAAATCATCACTTATACAGCTTGTAATCCACAGAGTGTACAAGGGTCAGAGTCTAGAGCACCCCACTTCAGGCAGCTGCATGTTAGCTGAGGCTGTTTGCCTT
The DNA here is from genome assembly GCF_027887155.1 of Malaclemys terrapin pileata. Lineage (NCBI taxonomy): Eukaryota > Metazoa > Chordata > Testudines > Emydidae > Malaclemys > Malaclemys terrapin. The sequence continues at coordinate 15,999,406 of NC_071516.1, read as the reverse complement.
CTGACAGTGAAGTTATTCTGTAAGCCATCAGCTCCTTCTCTCTGCTGCTATTGTATGTATTTCTTCCATTTTATACCTAATGCACGGACAAGGGTCTCAAGAGCCCAGTACCCTTTAGTCTGCTGCAATTAATCCTATGTCATTGTCTTAATTTGACTTCAGTGGTTGAAAGGGTGGCAACTGACTGTATATAAATTGTTTATGTATTTATACCTATCTGTTTGTATGTTACTCTCTTGGTTTCATCCTATCCTTCTACCTTAAAGCTTCTGCACCCACCTTTCATTTAAATCACACTTTCCTAATTAGGCACATTAAAATAGCATTGTAGACAACCTGGACATTCCCGCAAACTTAAGAGTTTTTGTTTGTTTATAAACCACTGCTCTTATTTTCACAGGGGAAAACAAGTTTTTTTTTTATTATCTGGCATTCAAAGGCAGCAGTCAAGTATCAGGGGGTAGCCGTGTCAGTCTGTATCCGCAAAAACAGCAAGGAGTCCGGTGGCACCTTAAAGACTAACAGATTTATTTGGGCATAGAACTCCTTGTTGTAAAGACACGCAGTGGTTCTCAAAAACAACAAGGAGTCTGGTGGCACCTTAAAGACTAACAGATTTATTTGGGCATAAGCTTTCGTGGGTAAAAACCTCACTTCTTCGGATGCATAGAGTGAAATTTACAGATGCAAGTATTATACACTGACACATGGAGAGCAGGGAGTTACTTCGCAAGTGGAGAACCAGTGTTGACAGGGCCAATTCAATCAGGGTGGATGTAGTCCACTCCCAATAATGGATGAGGAGGTGTCAATTCCAGGAGAGGAAAAGCTGCTTCTGTAATGAGCCAGCCAGTCCCTATGCAAGCCCAGTGGTTATCAAACTTTTGCACTGGTGACCCCTTTCACATAGCGAGCCTCTGAGTGTGACGCCCCCCCCTTATAAGCTAAAAGCACTTTATAGTATAAACTCTGTACTGTTAACTTTTTTTAAACATCATCTTAATAAAATATTTAACACTATTATAAATGCTGGAGGCAAAACGGGGTTTGGGGTGGAGGCTGACAGCTTGGGACCCTCATGTAATAGCCTGATGACCCCCTGTTTGAGAACCTCTGAGATAAACTATTTAACAAGATTCTTGATATTTTTTAACTAGTTATTAAGAATAGCAACACAACATCTTCACCATGGTGTGTGGAAAAGTAGATGTCCTAAAACAGCGAAGTGCTTTCTTAAGAGTTTGTTTTGGGGCCTCATGCTGGAATCTCACACTGACCTGAGAGAACCCAGAACAGAGGGAGCTGCCATTATTTGAGATATCACTGTTCACTCATCCCAGCATGGAGCCCAGGCACTTTGGGATCTGAAGAGGCAATGGAAATGCTGTACTGTAGCAGCAGGGATCTGATGAGCTTTCAAGAAGAAAACAGTTTCCTAATTGAGTGCAAGATGAGACCCTATGCCTTACTGTGACAAATTTATGCATGTGAGATAACAATTAGGCAGAGTATCCAAAGCAGTTAAGATACGAAGAGAAGCATTATGACTGACAGAGAAGAGTTAGGACTGTGGTGTTTGTTTTGCTCTATGAAAAATTTCTGAAGGGAGAAAGCATTAAAAATATATATATACCAGCAATAGCTCTGTTTCCTCAATATTATAAAAGCTATTCAAGGGTACTCTTCTTCATCGCTTTGTTTCACATCAAGGCTAATGCTGCAGCCACTTGTCTCTTTTTTTTTTTTTCTTCAAATCTGAGCTTCCCCAACCAGACAATTTAGAGCCTGAAGTACCTAAATCAAAGGCAAAGAATAACTGGCCATTTCTCTGTGCAGATACCAGGTTATGTGGGTAATCATTGTGAGTGCATTCTTAATATAGTTTTGTGTCTAAACTATTTATAAATCGGATTCATTGTTTTTTATAGTGAAAATTGGCTTCCCCCCCATGTGTGTCTTGGGGCAGATTATCAAAACATAGCCTGCATTGTGTGTGCATGATTTTTGTGCATTGTAGCTCTGTTCGCAAAACCAGAAGAATATCCCACGAAGTATAACATTATTTTAGTACACTAGCTTGACATTTTGTGGCTGTGTTTAAAGTAACTTTTCTGAGTACAAACTATAACACAGCTCATGAGCAATCAATAAAATCAGCAAAATAAAGGAATGGGAGAACTTGTGCAGTTTTCTTCCTCCTAAAGTTAAAAAGGACAGAGATGGTGATAGAAGCGGTCAAGAATATTGAGCATCTCTCAGACTCCGTACTGCATTTTGTATTAGACTAAACAGTGAAGTGAACTAACTCCATCCAGGCTGTGTGTGTGTATTTGTTCGAAGCAGCCGGAGCTAATCTTTTATTTTCAGATGAAAAGTCCAGTTTTGGTGCTGCTTCCAATCTAGAGTACCATGTGGCCAGGTGAACTGGTTTTTAGTAGAAAATACCAACCTGATCCTGCAAACATTTACACATGTGCTTAACTTCATGTGTGTCAATATCTCCACTAAAAAGAACAGGAGTACTTGTGGCACCTTAGAGACTAACAAATTTATTAGAGCGTAAGCTTTCGTGGACTACAGCCCACTTCTTCGGATGCATATGATATGCACAAGTACTCCTGTGGCACCTTAGAAACTAACAAATTTATTAAAGCATAAGATTTCGTGGATTACAGCCCACTTCTTCGGATGCCACAAGTACTCCTGTTCTTTTTGCGGATACAGACTAACACGGCTGCTACTCTGAAAAAAGTATCTCCACTGACATCAGTGGATTCCTCAAGCACACAAAGTTAACATGCATAAATGTTTGCAGGATCTGGGCCAAAGTTCTAGTCTTTCTTTTCCCTTTATAGAAGGCTTTAAATGATCTCTATGGTACTGCAGTAGTTGATTTGATACTTCTGGGAGGTCATTTAGCCCCTAGTAGATGTGGGAAAGCAAGAAGAACCTCAAGCTTCTCTTATGCGACATCTCTGGCCATTCATGGGGTGGCGCCAGTAGATTCTGGAGGGTATTGCATATACCCTGCTCTCCATCTAGAGGCAGGATTGCTGAACTGGGGGACTTATGAAGATGTTGGGAGCCCTGGAGGATGTGCTGGCCTGAGAAACACTATTGGATTTGTAGTGAAAAGCTGGTTTCTAGGAAGGTCTTTTTGACTATCCATATTCCATGCAGACTTCTATGGAGCCCTCTCCTGTTGTCTTGATTCAGCAAAACTTCCGTTAACTTCAATGGGTATAGGACTGGGTATGAAATTCTGGGGAGTTTTCCCTGAATCAGGCAGCAGGCTTGGGCCCAGGGTTGGTTAGGGTAGGAGTTTGGGGATAAGCACCATTCTATCCTTTGCTCTGTTCATCTTGAATATATCTAGTATAAGACCCCACCCTTCCAGCCTAGAAATTTAATGGGTTTTACTATTGACTTCAGGGGGAGTTGGATCAAGCACCAGGACTATGGTTAGAACAGGCACTGTTATGATGTCAAATTTGTGTCTTGTGTCTGTAATCTGCTGCATGCCTGTTATTGCAGTGTTTGGATGCATGGTTTTATTTTAATTTATTTAAAAATTGCAGCATAAAAATTGCTGCTGAAAATCTCAATAAATATTATGATTCTGCTTTCATGAGTCCAGTTTATCAGAACTATTATTTCTGTTTAAGAAACCACTCAATTTTTCCTGCACTATCCAAACACTTTAGAAGGCATGGGCCCTACCTGGAGAAGTTTGTAATTTTTCTTCTTTAATTGTTTAATCAATCCTGTCTCACTGGGTTTACATGAAAGTATTGCACATTCAAGAGAAGTTCAAATAGCCATATAATTGCATGACCTAAATGGGCTCTAGCACCGATGTTAATACTCTTTGCTTTAGTATTCAAGCAAACCCATTGTCTAATATAAGCGATGAGAGCAAATGCCCTTGAGTTTTGGGAGTATGTGGATGTGATAGTGGAGTGATTTAGATCCCTGGGTGAAGACATTAATTCCTCAGAACTTGTGTCTGTATCAGTGCTTTTATTTTGTAGGCCAACTATGTAGCCAATGTTTCCTTCCAGTAGATGACAAGAGATGAGTTTTGAAGGCCAATAAACAAGGTCTGATTATGACATATTTCAAAATGTAGAAGTACAGAAAATGTAATTTTGTTTTCCCTAAGCCTCATGTTGGAAATATTGGACTAGAAAAGAAAATTACATTTGCTAAAGTTCAAACCTAGTTTAATATCACTAGAGCCAAATAGATTTCCTTTGGAAATGTATAAAACTGGCCATTGGTCACTTTGTGCCAATTTACTCTGCAGCAAGAAACAACCTACATAGTCTAATACCAAGTAAAATGACCTCACATGCCAAGGTATGGGGAGTGATAAGAAAGAAAGTCTTTTAACCTGTCTTCAATCACCTTGTTAAGATTTCACACAAGATAGCCTGGCAACTGAGACATACTTTTGTGATTTTTAAGGTACATCCTGTGTATTTAAGCCTTCCAATGGCTCAGAAACACTCCTGCGGCCACAAAGAGATTATAGGGTGTTGCAGAATACTACTCTGTACTTTCATAGCACCCTCAGTCCAGATATCCCAAAGCACTTTGCAAACATTGATTTGTGCCTCACATTGTCCCTGTGAAGTGCAAGCAAAGATAACAATTAATATCTCGGAGGGGGAAGCTGAGTCATACAGGTTAAGTGACTTGCCAATATCATGAAGCAGGACAGTGGCAGATTCAGGAATTAGAACCCAGTTCTGCTGACTCCCAGTCCAATGCTTTAACCATGAGACATAGTCCATCTCTATAGGGTGCCTTGAAAATGCTCCTCTGTTATCATTAGGGATGTGATAGTATTAACTGTATGTATATTGGGCAACATGTTGAAATGCCACTTGTGAGTACAAAGTGATACTGTATCATTATATACAATATGAGTGGAAATGAGAAGTAGGGCTGTTTGAAAAATGCACTATTCGGTTTCGATAGAGTACAAAAAACTGGGGGGAGAGGAGGAGAGTTTTGGGTTGAGCCAAAATGAAAATGCTTTGAAATTTTCAGCAAATGTGAATGTTAAATACTTTGTTTCGTGACAACTGCAATGTTTTGGAAATGCTGAAATGAAGCATTTGATATTTCTGACATTTTTTTAAAACTAAGAACAATTTGCCAAAATTGACCCAAATTTACAAATTGTTTTAGTCAACACAAATTTGCCTTTGTCAGCACAAAAAAGGTTTCATAACAAAAAATCTTACTCAGCTCTAAAGAGCAGTGATATTATTAAGGTCAAGTCTCCTCACCACTTCTAGGTATTTGGTGGTATTCCACTCTTTTATACAGTTTCTTTTTATATTACAAGATCCAAACAATACAATAAAACTACAAATACTGTAGGCAGAAAGCTGTGCAAATCTTCACTTAAAAGGTTCTTACATTAGTTGGATTTTGTTTTCATGTTAGGAAAAAAAGAAATGTGTCTCTATGCAGAACAATAAGAGAACTAATTTTGCCAGCAAAGCAAAGTAGGGTGGAGAGTTTCTTAAATAGGACTCAAAAGATTCAGTTTGAAGAAGTCATGAAAGTTTGGACTCTTATCCACACCTTTTTGGGCTGAGATTGTGTCTAGAAATCTCCTAAAACCAGGTTTTTTAGTAAGATTTTCAGTGCTTCCTTGTTTTAGGCTGGACCCTAAATATGGTGAAAGCCTCTTTCTTCTGGCATTTCTGCTTCTGTGCTGAGCCTGGAATTTCAAATCAAACATAAAATGGCAAAACACTTAATTGAAAAAAACGTGAGCATCAAACAGGATTTGGATTTGGAATCATTGAAAGGGATGGACAAGATAAGACATTTCTTATTGGAGACACACCGGTTTGCCAGTCTCCAGTATTAATGTCACCTAGGTCCAGATACATACTAGTTGTGCAAATGGGACACATCCATGTATCTCCCCTGCTTGCACAGGTGCAATAGGTGTTGTGCACAGGCAGAAGTCTTGAAAAACTGCACTTTTGGAAAATCAAGCATGTCGTGTCTTGTAAATCTCTGCCTGGTTCTATGCTGAGCAGACACTAGATCAGACTCTTTTCAGAGTGGCAGCCGTGTTAGTCTCTATCAGCAAAAAGAACAGGAGTACTTGTGGCACCTTAGAGACTAACAAATTTATTAGAGCATAAGCTTTCGTGGGCTACAGCCCACTTCATCGGATGCATAGAATGGAACATACAGCAAAAGATATTTATACATACAGAGACATGAAAAGATGGAAGTGGCCATACCAACTGTAAGAGGCTAATTAATTGAGAGAAGCTATTAACAGTAGGGGAGAAAAACTTTTGAAGTGATAATCAAGATGGCCCATTTCGGACAGTTGACACAAAGGAGTGAGGATACTTTAACATGGGGAAATAGATTCAATTAGTGTAATGACCGAGCCATTCCCAGTCTTTGTTCAAACCTAAGTTAATGGTATCTAGTTTGCATATTAATTCAAGTTCAACAGCTTCTCATTGGAGTCTGTTTTTGACGCTTTTCTGTTGCAAAGTCGCCACCTTAACATCTGTCACTGAGTGATTAGAGAGGTTGAAGTGTTCTCCTACTGGTTTTTGAATGTTATGATTCCCGATGTCAGATTTGTGTCCGTTTGTACATGGCAGAGGGGCATTGCTGGCACATGATGGCATATATCACATTGGTAGATGTGCACATGAATGAGCCCCTGATGGCATGGCTGATGTGATTAGGTCCTATGATGGTGTCACTTGAATAGATATGTGGACAGAGTTGGCCGCAGGGTTAGTTGCAAGGATAGGTTCCTGGGTTAGTGTTTTTGTTGTATGGTGTGTGGTTGCTGGTGAGTATTTGCTTGAGGTTGGGGGGCTGTCTGTAAGTGAGGACAGGTCTGTCTACCAAGATCTGTGAGAGTGAGGGATCATCTTTCAGGATAGGTTGTAGATCTTTGATGATGCGCTGGAGAGGTTTTAGTTGGGGGCTGAAGGTGAGGGCTAGTGGCATCATGTGCCAGCAATGCCCCTCTGCCATGTACATTCAACTTCTCTAATCACTCAGTGACAGATGTTAAGGTGGCGATTTTGCAACAGAAAAGCTTCAAAAACAGACTCCAATGAGAAGCTGAACTTGAATTAATATGCAAACTAGATACCATTAACTTAGGTTTGAACAAAGACTGGGAATAGCTCGGTCATTACACTAATTGAATCTATTTCCCCATGTTAAAGTATCCTCACACCTTCGTGTCAACTGTCCGAAATGGGCCATCTTGATTATCACTTCAAAAGTTTTTCTCCCCTGCTGTTAATAGCTTCTCTTAATTAATTAGCCTCTTACAGTTGGTATGGCCACTTCTACCTTTTCATGTTTTCTGTATGTATAAATATCTTCTTACTGTATGTTCCATTCTATGCATCCGATGAAGTGGGCTGTAGCCCACGAAAGCTTATGCTCAAATAAATTTGTTCATCTCTAAGGTGCCACAAGTACTCCTGTTCTTTTTAGGTCAGACTCTAGCATCTCTGGGGTGAGGAAGAGGCCACAATGGCTCCAATCCCCCATCCAGAGCAGGCATGGCAGTAACTGTAGTTTGACTAGAAGCATAAGTGGTGGGAGTCAATTAGTCCTGCGGGCAACAATTACTGGCCTGCAGAGGGTGTGGCAGGAATGTGGCCATGTCCCATCTCTACATACAAGTAAGCACCGGCAGGGGAGAACTGGGGTAGAGCACAGGCTACTCCTTACTTCACTCTCTCCAGCTTCCCATGAAACATTAAACATTTTCCAAGCAAAATGCTTTCCTCCAACGTTGCTGGAGTGCAGAAATGTTTCCATCCCCTCCAAAGGCTCACAAGGCCATAATTTGTCTCACTGACCTTTAGTGCACATTTCATAAGATTGCATACACTATCAATGCTTTACTCTTCTTGCAATGTTTTATGCTGCATAGCATGTTCCCATTACCTCCTTATCTGAAGGAAAGAAGCTTATGCACCAAATGTCAGAGGTCTGGCACAGCTTGTTGCAAAATCTTTAAATCTGCTCTTCATAATATATGGAGTCTATTTACCAGTACCATCTCCAAAATGCAATTTTGTACAATAAGCTATATGTTCATTCACACTCTCCTGTGATTTTTATTTTTTCTCCCTTGGGAGCTCTGTACCTTCTTGAAGGTTCCAAAAATGTTTTGACTCAGTTGAGTGACATTTAATTAAGTCAGTATAGAGATCTGTGCTCATGTAGTTAACTGTGCATTTTAGTGTACACTCATTTAAGTCCTGGGAGAATCAGCAGAGATTTAATTTAGTTCTTTCTCCAATTCTTTGCAACGATGATGACTTGGGACTTGCTATTCTTGTGTTACATTTAATTAAGAACTGCAAGTATATATTGCCACCGAACATCTGGCATAGCCTGACTCTCTCCCTGCCTCAAAGTAATATGGTGTGGTATTTTACACTGCTTATCATTCAGAAATAACTTCTCTCTCTAATACTTAGAGCTCTAGGGGTGTATTTGCCAAGTATTATTGCTATCTATTTTAACAGAAACTTTATTAAAACTTTTAAATTACTCTCCAGAAAATGCCTTGATTTATTCAAGGCAAGATCCAAGTTTTAATATATCGACTTCAGCTTGACTTTGCTTGTTTAATCTATTTGATTTCATACTATTTGCTTGTTATGCACAGGCTGCCTAGTTTAATGAAACACCAGCTTTTCTACTGTCCTGCTATTCTTCTCAACACCAATAGCTAATACAAATGCTTTATGTATTGATTCCTAATGCCGTTTTCCTTCCTGGTTCATACTAAAACATCTCACACTATTTTAATCCTCAAGGCAAAAGTATTTTATTAAATGTAAATATTTGATGCTTTTGGGGCTTGGCATTATAAAATCGAACCTTGGAATGTGGTAATTTATTGTGAAAATGAATGGATTTTGGTAATGTTGTGTTCTGGAAACCAGGAATTGTAGAGATGAAAGGAATAACTGCAAAATGTTAATTGAACTCTCTTGAACCCCAAAAAAAGCCAAACTTTGGTCTAAGTTCCAGGTGAGGATCCTGGTCAGTTCTTATTTAATTAAAATGTTTTGTTCCTCCTAATAAGTGGTTGTTTGTTTTAAAGTCTAAAGATAATTATTTTCCTAATCATTAGTAGAGATGGGCTTAGGAATTGGGATTGGGATTTCTGGTTTCGGTTCAAGGCTGAATTAAAGCTAGGGGACAGGTCAGGTTTAAGATTGGAATCCATGGTAGTTAAGATCTGGAATAGACTTCCAAGGGAGGCTGTGGAATCCCCATCATTACAGGTTTTTAGGAACAGGTTAGACAGCTGTCAGAGATGGTCTTGATCTTGCCTCAGCGCAAGGGGCTGGACTTGACAACTTCAAATTCTTACAAAAGTGATTTTTCCTCCCTTGGTATTCTACTGTTGAGAATAGCCCACTTCCACCTTAATTGAATTGTCTCTTTAGCACTGATCCCCCACTTGGTAAGGTAACTCCCATCTTTTCATGTACTGTGTATATATACCTGCTTACTGTATTTTCCACTCCATGCATCTGATGAAGTGGGTTTAGCCCCCAAAAACTTATGCCCAAATAAATTTGTTAGTCTCTAAGGTGCCACAAGTACTCCTCATTGTTTTTGCTGATACAGACTAACACGGCTACCCCTCTGAAAAATATCCTTGATGATGATGCATTCAAAGAAGGCCCAGAAAAGTTGGACAGGCTAGCTTGGTCCCCAAAAGAAATATAAATCTTTGCAATCTGGAGGGAGGTTCAGGCCGAGGAGAATGCATTTTATCTTGTGAGACACAGTTCTGCAGTCTGCTTTGGAAGCAGAATTTGTCAGCACATTAAACATCGGTTAGACTTTTTGATTAAGACATTTAATATACAAACCACAATTCAGTCTTGCTTCTCAGATTACAGTAATAAAAATGCTAATATGAAATATGATTTTATTATAAGACTAATTTCTGCATTTCAGAGCTAAACATTTGCTCGATACAGGCCTAATTTTGATGATCATTATCTGCCATGTCTCAGAAATACTAACAACGTAAGAGGGCATATGAATCTACAAGTACCTGAATAATAATGTTCTTTGCCCTTATAGTGCTTTCCTACTGTAGATCTCAAAACACTTTAGAATAGTGGGCATGTATTAGTATTCCCATCCTAAAGATGGGGAAATGGAGGCACCATAGAGAAAAAGTAACTTGCTCAAGATCATTAGAAGAGCTGGGAATACAATCTCTGTTTTCAAATGCCAGGTCCAGACTCAATCCAATAGACTGTAGGTACATAAATCCCGAGAGGGAGAGGAATTATTTATGGTAGTATTATTGAGTATTGGGATGAAATTACTAAAAGGAAAATGTAGATTGAATATTCCTAACTGCTATCGAGTAGAACAGTATTCCAACAGGAACACAACAAACCCTACTGCTTGGACCCCTTTAGGATGGCATTTTCGAAAGGGCTGAACAATGGTCTAACTCTGCATCCATTGAAGTGTAATGGGAGCATCACCATTGACTTCAGTGGGAGCAGAAAAACAACAAGAAGTCTGGTGGCACCTTAAAGACTAACAGATTTATTTGGGCATAAGCTTTCATGGGTAAAACACCACTTCTCTTTTTTCTCTTGAAAAACCCTACCCTTGCAATATACTGGTCCTGACCCTAGAACATATGCTGCGGGGAACAATTCTGGGTGATAGATTAGATGATCTCACATTAAATGGGTTGAGCTGGCTGAGCACTCCAAAATCTGTCTGTGAGAACATTTGTTGGATTTCTGAACGGCTGTTCACTTAGGCCTTGTTTGTACCATTTATAAATTGTTATTCATGAATGCTGATGCAAACATAGGTTTTGTTTCATATGAATGTTTGGGGAAAGGCTGTTCTTTGTGCAAGTACACATACCTAGCTGCAAACAAGGTGCCATATTTGTGTGACCACAGGAGTTTTCACTGTTCTCAGCAGCATTTCTCTTTCCATTTTCAACTGTCCAAAAAGCTTCACTTAACCAGTTAGGGAACAGAAACAATCCCAGGCAATGCAAGTGATAAGTCTCACACCAGGTGCAACAAATAGCAAAGATTCAGTTTGCAAACAAACCATAGTGTCAAGTATCAGGGGTTCTAGGCAGGTGCCACAAGTACTCCTGTTCTTTCTAAGTATCAGGGGGTAGCCATGTTAGTCTGTATCTACAAAAACAACAAGGAGTCTGATGGCACCTTAAAGACTAACAGATTTATTTGGGCATAAGCTTCCGTGGGTAAAAAACCTCACTCTGCAGATCATCTTGTCTAAATCACTAGGTAAATACTTAGTAATTAATACATTCACAGAAATGAATGATGAATTTACAAAGGATTCACAAATTAGGGGGAGGGGAGGAAGAAAGGGCTACATTCATCAGATAACAATCTGCTACAAATTATTCAACCACCTGCAGTAATAGGCCTTGTCAAAGTCAGACTCAGGACTCACAATTTGTCAGACCACTCTGTTTATTAGCAAAAGTGCTCTGCTAATACACCCAGAAAATGTGAGTCCCATACAAGGCTCAAACCACCTTATTTATACAGATAAAAGGGCATGAAATTAACAAGATTACAAAGGGAGCAGAACTGATAAGTTTACCTGGGGCTAGACACATATCTCATGTCCTTATTAACTGTCACTAATCTCCTGTTAATATCCCACCATCAGCTTAAGTGGACCCATTGTTTAATACCTTAATGTTCCTCTTCCTGACAACTTTATCTCAACATTCCTCATTTCTGCTTAAAGGAACGTACAACATATCTTTAATTCATTCTACTTCTACAATATAATTCATTCTACTTTCACAGCCTTTCCCTCTCTAACTTTTGTGATCCCATCACTCCCAAGTTTTTGTAGTCTTCTGCAGGCTCTCCCTATAGCTCCTTCTTTTAAAAGCTACCAAGAACAGTTTCGGAAATGTTGTGATTGTCCTCCATCAGCTGAATAAGAGGGAAACTAAGCCATGTGTGTGTGAACCTCATGAAGCCTTAATAGTATGTGTATGAAGATGTTTGCTCAATAAATATTTCCACCAATTGGTCACTGCTGAAAGCAATGAGGATGCAAAATTAAGCCTTGAAAGGATAAAGCTGCAGATGATTATATAATGTTTTGGCTTAAATGAAACCCATACATCTTTTGCTGACAGGATAATGCAAGTTTAGAAATTACAAGAGCATGTCAAAAGGAACGGCTGCATGGTTTGCAGGCACTAATGTTTTACAGTCATTCCTGTCAATCGTAGGCAAGAAAGCAATATGGAAGTGCATCTAACTAGCATTCACCAGAGGTGGAAATCTGTTCAGCTTTCATACATTTTGAGAATGTAAATTGAATTCCAGTGCTTGGCAAATTATATTGACATCAAAAAAAGTCCTCCTGTAAACAGGAATCATGTTATCATACTTCTGTGGTTCAAAGGATCAGGTTGCAACCACATTTCTGTGCTTCAGATGAGAGCTAGAGGCTAGCATAACTGAAATGGATTCTCCCTGCAGTTTCTCATTCTCCATTTATAAATTGGCCAACTAAATAATAAAAATTAAAACCATATAAGAATGTAACAGGAAAAACAAATTCTAATCATCGTCTGGTTTCATCATCATCAATTCTAGATGTCACTTGTGAGTGGAGTCAAAGTGCTGAGAGTGATCATCCTAAAATTCCAAAAGCAGGTGTCTACATGTGGCTAATATTCCAGCTGACTCATTTTCAGAGCATAAACATATAAACTAAGAGATCATTGCCCTCAGATTTATGTTATGTTATAATCCAGCTCAAATCCAGTCACTATGAGAAAAAGTGGAGTAATCCTTTCAAGATAATCTGTTTTAGATTCTTCATGAAAAGGACGTCAGACAACTATGAAACAAGCCAGTTTGTATCTTCAGTGCCTTTTTAACACGAGTAAACATGGTTTTTGTGTAATTCAAAGCCAATTAAAAAAATGATCAATTACTTACTGCCGCATTTGTTCTTGGCTAAAAGGGTGAAAACCAAAACAGTAACTTTATGCCAATATTGCCATTCTAATAACATGTTTATAGCATATGCTTCAGGACAAGAGCCATATTTCCATAGGTTAAAGAGGAGAATACCCATTCTATTTGGCTTACTTGGGGACCAAGACAAGGTGCTATAGATACGAGAGACTTATTTTAACCCTTTGGGGAAATGCACATGGCATCTCAGCTATAAATTGGGGAATGGATAAAGAATTTTTAGCAGATGGCCCAGTGAAGGCAAATGCTGCTTGTGTAACATGCAAGTTAAAACCCTCTGCAGTGAATGACTCATCTTCAGGTCCCAGGGCTACCTGTCAATAACTGGGAAATGCAGCAGTGGTGAGTTACACATTTCAAGCATTTGAGTCCATGTATCCTTTGAAATGAATGCTGCACAGAGGGCCACGCTGTATAAATGTGGGGTATACTGGCATTGAAACATTGTGGTTTAAAAAGGCAATGGACTGGCAGATGCATGAGTGTCTGATGCCATTTAGGCTTCATGTATGCAGCAGGGCCGCTCAGAGGATTCAGGGGGCCTGGGGTCTTCGGTGGCGGGGGGCCCCTGCCGCCGAATTGCCGCCGAAGCGCCGGGTCTTCGGCGGCAGGTCCCAGGGCGAAAGGACCCCCCGCCGCGGGTCTTCAGGGCACTTTGGTGGCGGGTCCCGGGGCGGAAAGACCCCCCGCTGCCAAATTGCCGCTGAAGACCCGGGGCGGAAGAAGCTCTGGGGTCCCGGGCCCCATGAGAGTTTTCTGGGGCCCCCGGAGCGAGTGAAGGACCCTGTTCCAGGGGCTCCGAAAAACTCTCGTGGGGGCCCCTGTGGGGCCTGGGGCAAATTGCTCCACTTGCCCCCCCCTCTGGGTGGCCCTGGTATGCTGTATAGTGTAGCCGTGTGGGTCCCAGGATGTTAAAGACACAAGGTGGATGCGGTAATATCTGTTATTGGACCAACTTCTATTGGTGAGTGAGACAAGCTTTCGAGCCGCACAGAGCTCTTCTTCAGATCTAGGTGGCTCAAAAGCGTGTCTGTCTCACCAACAGAAGTTGGTCCACTAAAATATATTACCTGACCCACCTTCTCTCTGTTTAGTCTTCATGACATGTCCATGTCACAGTGGTCCGTATTGCATTGCATGAAGAGGCTGTGCTAATGTTTAATGTTCATTGCAGAATGTGCCAAGCACTTTACAGATCATGGTCAGAGGAGCCCATGTAGAAAAAGGAGACAAAATGAATAGAAAAAGATATTGTAAATTGAATAATCTACAGCATAAACTTTATTAACCAAAAGTGAGATGAAGCAATGGAGATCTAATGAAAATAGGATGTCAATTTTCAAACAAGTTTTTCTTTAGTCTCGCCGGTGGAAGGCATGGTACAAAATCCTAGAGAGATTATTGAGCTCTCAGATTTCCAGAGAAATGGAAATCCTTCCACGTGATCTGCATACACAGTTTATTTTGGCAAGGCTATCCGAGTGTGGAATTGGGCCCATTTCTCTCTATAAGTATGATCTCGAACAGTGCTTTGACTGCTTTACTGAAATGTGCTGTAGGAACGGACCCCATTGGAATGTCTCTGAATTTGGTGGAAGTTCAGATCTAGATCTGGGTCCTGCCTTTGTCCTGAGCTCTGGGGGGGAAGGTCAGTTCCGATGCTTGGGCCTGACTCTGAAATGCAGTGGCATTTCCCGTGCTTCAAGGGCTATGGCTATCATTAAGGCTCATCAGCAGGTTGATTATTTGATCACTTTCATGAGCACAGCTGCAGTTCTTTCCAGCTGCTCTTAGGATGATGCCATGAGAGTGCCTTCTTGACAGAAGCCAAAATAGGCCGATCTGATTGATGTACAACAAAATAAACAAACAAAACACCTCAGCATAAAATCTGTAATTAAGATAACTAGAGAAATATAACAGCTGCTCAAATAAATGGAAAGGAAGGATAAAATGGCCTGAATTACAATTAGAATTTTTTTTTTATAATAAAAGGGGAATAAATCAAAGATATTGTCCCTATCGACAGATGCGGTGCAATTCAAATGAAGGAGTTTAACAATCATAAGGTAGTTCAAAGGGAAAATTGTATGCAGGATTTGAGTCTCTTCCCATGATGATGGTAATTTCACTGTCTGGCTATTGTGCTGGCCTACTTCATGCTTTTCATTCTTATCACAGAAATATGAGTGGCGAAGGAGCAGAGATGAGGGAGGAATTATTGATCAGTTTCTCCCTTGTGATAACTTCAAAATTGGATCTTTTGTGTGCCAACAAAGCAGGCACATAATAGAAACATGTGGGCTGCTTTATTCTGACAGGCTAAAGCTTTACTTTCAGCAGCTGGGGACTGTGTTTGGTCTCACAAGCTAAGTATGGCTAACCTGGTCATAGCTCAGGTGCTGTGGGAAATGGTATTGTGGATTGAGTGGCTAGTATTTTTTCAGTCAATAAGGGGTCTAGTGCCAGTGCATTGGGTCCTGTTTCTGGGAATGCTGGTCTCCTACATGAGAGATTCAAGTGAAATTCTAATCTCCTGTGGCCATTGGAGATCCCACGGCACTTTGGTGTTAGCAGCAGTGTCCTGGCCAAATTGCAGTTTGGCATAAGTGAATTCTGCCTCTTTTAAAATTCCTCCTGAAGTTTCAGTTGGAAACCATGGTCCAACCCTGTTCAGTTGGACACCAACTTCTGAAACAGTTTTGGTACTTTGGGGGGGAGGGATAGCTCAGTGGTTTGAGCATTGCCCCGCTAAACCTAGGGTTGTGAGTTCAATCCTTGAGGGGGCCATTTAGGGATCTGGGGAAAAATCAGTACTTGGTCCTGCTAGTGAAGGCAGGGGGCTGGACTCAATGACCTTTCAAGGCCTCTTCTAGTTCTAGGAGATGGGATTTCTCCATTAATTTTTTTTTTTTATGCTTTTAGTGTTGGCTGGAACCAGGAAGTGCAGAGGAGAATGAGAGTGAAAACACTTTCTGATGATCAGAAAGTTTGAGTCAGATACGTTCAGGCTATTCATTCATCCCTCCTGTTGAACTGGGGTCAGCTGAGTGAAAGAGGGAGAATGGGGGTTATAGCTCAAATACCTGTAGAGGAGAAACACCTGCTCAAGTGTCAAAAGGCCATACAGTAGAGAGAGCTTGGGTAGTTAAGAGGTCTAATAGAGAACAGGGAAAGCTGGCAGAAGCAATATTTTCAGACTAAGAACAGGAGTACTTGTGGCACCTTAGAGACTAACAAATTTATTAGAGCATAAGCTGTCGTGGACTACAGCCCAAGTGGACTACAGCCTAACACGGCTGCTACTCTGAAACCTGTCATTTTCAGACTAGTAAATATGATCAGAGTGGTGGATTGCAGCAGATCTATGTTCCTGTGTGAGGAGGACAAGAGCATCAGTTGCACCAACAGGGCATATCAATACTCTTGCTTTAGCTCTCTCATTCCAGACTGGACCAGGTGTGAAGATGAGTAAAGCGAGGAGCACTTCAAAACTGGAATAATGGCATGGTGAAATTTACTGTCCAAGCTCTCTGTGGCAGGGTCCATCTTCTTTGTTACATGTCTCTACGGTGCCTAGCACAATAGCACCCTGATCCTTGACTCTGAGGTTCCTGGGAGCTACTGCAATACAAATAATTAAGAGACAAGCTCTTCTGGAGGATGCATGTACATTGCACTCATTAACATCCCTGGGAGTCGTATATCTGCAGCAGAGGGCAGACTTTGGCCATCAGTTGTGAAGAAAACAAGCATCATTACAGTGTTGAGCTCTGGACCTGTAACCTGCTCTCTATCCAAGGGTGGGAGGCTGGCGGTATCAATGACATCAGTGTTAGTTCGCTTATTGGCTGAGCTGGCTCCTCTCTCGCTGTTGGTGCTCAGCTATTGCAAAGCAGGAAAGCAGCTCCACTGCAGACACAATCCGATGGGAAAATAGCTCATCGGGATTTGGGCGCAGTTTTTTGTTTGGCTGTTGCTTATATGGCAAAATAGATGATAATTGAAAAAAAATAGCCCTGCAGATGGCTGCTGGGCTGTGCGCTCGGAGATTCTGGAAAGAGATGCAAAAGCAAGACCGTTTGGTATCAAAGAGCAGGCAGATGATGCCGGCTTTGTGCCAGGCAAGTTTGTACAGGCTTCAGTAAATCTGCAACTGCAGAAACCAGCGAGATCCAAAGGCTTGGAATATGTGCCCAAAAGCAATGTAAGTTCTTTCATGTAGAAAAATTCATTTTTCTAATAATTGCTAGATGCACTAAATGTCTATCAACTCTGCCTGTGTTTGTATGTCCACTGGACCCCCCTTGTCCACATGTTTGTTGACCCCTTCAAAGAATTCTAATAGATTAGTAAGACACAATTTCCCTTTACAGAACCCATGTGTATTTATTAGTGCTGCTTGGAAACTTTGCAATCCATAGAACAATTTTTAACAAGTTTTTCAACTAGCTTTAATACACATTGTAATAATTTAATATATTAAAAGCTAGAATACGAACACCAAGTATTAGTTGAGGAGATAGAGCAGGAGAGTTTCATAGAGATTTCCAGAGGTCCTGAATTTCAGCCTCTTCCCTAGCAGCCTAAATTTGGCCTCCAGGACATCTCTCCTACTCTTCCCTATGTCATTGGTACCTACATGTACCATGACCACCGGCTCCTCCCCAGCACTACACATAAGTCTGTCTAGATGCCTCGAGAGATTAAAGACACCATGATAGAGGCCCAACTTCAATGTATACCCCAAATTAAGAAACACAGTAAAAGAACTAAAAAAGAGCCACCGTGGCTTAACAACCGTGTAAAAGAAGCAGTGAGAGATAAAGACTTCCTTTAAAAAGTGGAAGTCAAATCCTAGTGAGGCAAATAGAAAGGAGCATAAACGCTACCAAATTAAGTGCAAGAATGTAATAAGAAAAGCCAAAGAGGAGTTTGAAGTTTTTGGCTAGCCAAAAACTCCAAAGGTAATAACAAAATGTTTTTTAAGTACATCAGAAGCAGGAAGCCTGCTAAACAACCAGTGGGGCCCCTTGATGATCGAGATACAAAAGGAGCACTTAAAGACGATAAAGTCATTGCCGAGAAACTAAATGGATTCTTTGCTTCAGTCTTCACAGCTGAGGATGTTAGGGAGATTCCCAAACCTGAGCTGGCTTTTGTAGGTGACAAATCTGAGGAACTGTCATGGATTGAAGTGTCACGAGAGGAGGTTTTGGAATTAATTGATAAACTTAACATTAACAAGTCACCGGGACCAGATGGCATTCACCCAAGAGTTCTGAAAGAACTCAAATGTGAAGTTGCGGAACTGTTAACTAAGGTTTGTAACCTGTCCTTTAAATCGGCTTCTGTACCCAATGACTGGAAGTTAGCTAATGTAACGCCAATATTTAAAAAGGGCTCTAGATGTGATCCCGGCAATTACAGACCGGTAAGTCTAACGTCTGTACCGGGCAAATTAATCGACACAATAGTTAAGAATAAAATTGTCCGACACATAGAAAAACATAAACTGTTGAGCAATGGTCAACATGGTTTCTGTAAAGGGAAATCATGTCTTACTAATCTATTAGAATTCTTTGAAGGGGTCAACAAACATGTGGACAAGGGGGATCCAGTGGACATAGTGTACTTAGATTTCCAGAAAGCCTTTGACAAGGTCCCTCACCAAAGGCTCTTATGTAAATTAAGCTGCCATGGGATAAAAGGGAAGGTCCTTTCATGGATTGAGAACTGGTTAAAAGACAGGGAACAAAGGGTAGGAATAAATGGTAAATTCTCAGAATGGAGAGGGGTAACTAGTGGTGTTCCCCAAGGGTCAGTCCTTGGACCGATCCTATTCAACTTATTCATAAATGATCTGGAAAAAGGGGTAAACAGTGAGGTGGCAAAGTTTGCAGATGATACTAAACTGCTAAAGATAGTTCAGTCCAAAGCAGACTGTGAAGAACTTCAAAAAGATCTCACAAAACTAGGTGATTGGGCAACAAAATGGCAAATGAAATTTAATGTGGATAAATGTAAAGTAATGCACATTGGAAAAAATAACCCCAATTATACATACAATATGATGGGGGCTAATTTAGCTACAACAAGTCAGGAAAAAGATCTTGGAGTCATCGTGGATAGTTCTCTGAAGATGTCCGCACAGTGTGCTGAGGCGGTCAAAAAAGCACAGGATGTTAGGAATCATTAAAAAGGGGATAGAGAATAAGACTGAGAATATATTATTGCCCTTATATAAATCAATGGTACGCCCTCATCTCGAATACTGCGTACAGATGTGGTCTCCTCATCTCAAAAAAGATATACTGGCACTAGAAAAGGTTCAGAAAAGGGCAACTAAAATGATTAAGGGTTTGGAACGGGTCCCATATGAGGAGAGATTAAAGAGGCTAGGACTCTTCAGCTTGGAAAAGAGGAGACTAAGGGGGGATATGATAGAGGTATATAAAATCATGAATGATTTGGAGAAAGTGGATAAGGAAAAGTTATTTACTTATTCCCATAATACAAGAACTAGGGGTCATCAAATGAAATTAATGGGCAGCAGGTTTAAAACAAATAAAAGGAAGTTCTTCTTCACGCAGCGCACAGTCAACTTGTGGAACTCCTTACCTGAGAAGGTGGTGAAAGCTAGGACTATAACAGTTTAAAAGAGAACTGGATAAATTCATGGTGGTGAAGTCCATTAATGGCTATTAGCCAGGATGGGTAAGGAATGGTGTCCCTAGCCTCTGTCTGTCAGAGGATGGAGATGGATGGCAGGAGAGAGATCACTTGATCATTGCCTGTTAGGGTCACTCCCTCTGGGGCACCTGGTATTGGCCACTGTCGGTAGACAGGATACTGGGCTAGATGGACCTTTGGTCCGGTACGGCCTTTCTTATGTTCTTATGATGTTCTAAGAATCTCCATTAGCTGTTAGCAGCATAGGGTTTATGACAGCCAGCTGAGCAGTCATGACTTCATCACATAGAGACAGTTAAAAAGGAGCCCTCCCCAGGGGGAGGAGGGGAGGGAGAAGACCTAGCTATTAAGTACAGTGCCACGTATAACAATATTAAAAGAAGATTGAGAGCCAGTTAGACCTTGAATTGGTCTTCAATCATGCAGTGCAAAAGCTATTATTGTAAATTCTGGTACTCTGGTTAAAGTCAAGTAACACTGTATAATATAGTATTAGTCCTGGTCAAAAATTTTCCCTTGAAACTGAAATTGTTTTTGACACAGAATTTGGGATTTCAATAAACAACTTTTTGCAAAGTACCAGCTTTCTGTCTCAAACTTTAATTTGATTGATTGATTTTGGAAAAACCAAAACATTTTAGCTGACAACTGAAATATTTAGAATTTGGATATGCTGCTACAATGCCTCATGGGAGTGGTAGTTTAGCTGCCTCAGGTCCCCATTCTCCTGTATGGACTGGTTTCCCAAGAATGAGGAATATAGCTTCATCGGTATGTAGTCCAACCAGGAGAATTGGAGCATAAGGCAGTGTGGCATCTTTTCTAAATTAAACTTTTCAGGTTTTGGCCCAAATATTTACATCTTTGAGTTTTTGTGAAAGACTGAAGTTTTTCCATGGAGGGGAACCCCAATTTTTGACCAGCGCTTTTTAGTATCCAATATAATGCAACATAGTGGGCTTAATTCTCCACTGCTTTACGTCTTGTGAAATCATGTCCAGCTGCACAGGGTGGGTATAACATGGTCCCAGTTGAGATTTGGTAGCATTTTTATACCCTCTTTGCCTAGGCGTAAAGGCTGATACAAGGAGCAAAGCATGTAGAATAGGGCCCAGTGGGTCAGAGCCATCAAATGAAAAAGCTTCTGCAGATTTAAGTACTTGCTGCCATTTCAAGGACTTATTGCCCAGCTGAAAATTTATGATGACAGAAATGAGATGAGCTAGTTCTGGAGTGCACTGTTTGAGAACTGACAAGTACTTGTACCCTATTTGCCATTCACCTGAATTATGCTTTTTCTCAGGAGAGCAATGCTAAAGAAGGCAGACCTTCTCCCAGTTAGCTGCCTATTTGGACAGACCTGTGAAACGTATTTCTTGTTACCCATCTTAATATAGCACCATAAGGTCCTGACCTTGTAGACAGTGATTTGTTTTAGATTTTTCAAAACCATGAATATCCGCCTATCTTTGGAGCTGCTGTTTTACTCACTGAATTAAGCAGCTGTCCCACAATTAGAAGAGAAAGTCTCTCTGGAATTGGGATGCTGGGATTAATGATATTGCAGGCCACATTCAGATGAGCTTTGATCTAAACTGTATTACTGGGAACAAAAAAAAATCTCGGTAGTGATGTGCATGTTGTACAAGCAAACTTTAAGGCCTGGTCTACACTAGGCGTTTATGTCGAAGTTAGCGCCGTTACATCGAATTAACCCTGCACCCGTCCACACCGCGAAGGTATTTAGTTCGACATAGAGGTCTCTTTAATTCGACTTCTGTACTCCTCCCCGACGAGGGGAGTAGCGCTAAATTCGACATGGCCATGTCGAATTAGGCTAGGTGTGGATGGAAATCGACGCTAATAGCTCCGGGAGCTATCCCACAGTGCACCACTCTGTTGACGCTCTGGACAGCAGTACGAGCTCGGATGCTCTGAACTGCCACACAGGAAAAGCCCCGGGAAAATTTGAATTTGAATTCCTTTTCCTGTCTGGCCAGTTTGAATCTCATTTCCTGTCTGGACATCGTGGCGAGCTCAGCAGCACTGGCAACGATGCAGAGCTCTCCAGCAGTGATGGCCGTGCAATCTCAGAATAGAAAGAGGGCCCCAGCATGGACTGATCGGGAAGTCTTGGATCTCATCGCTGTGTGGGGCGATGAGTCCGTGCTTTCCGAGCTGCGATCCAAAAGACGGAATGCAAAGATCTACGAGAAGATCTCTAAAGACATGGCAGAGAGAGGATACAGCCGGGATGTAACGCAGTGCCGCGTGAAAATCAAGGAGCTGAGACAAGGCTACCAGAAGACCAAAGAGGCAAACGGACGCTCCGGATCCCATCCCCAGACATCCCGTTTCTACGAGGCACTGCATTCCATCCTCGGTGCGGCCGCCACCACTACCCCACCAGTGACCGTGGACTCTGAGGATGGGATAGTGTCCACGGCTGGATCCTCGGACATGTTAGCGGACGGGGAAGATGAGGAAGGAGATGAGGAGGACGAGGCAGTCGACAGCGCTCACAACGCTGATTTCCCCGACAGCCAGGATCTCTTCATCACCCTTACAGAGATCCCCTACCAACCCTCCCCAGCCGTTACCCCGGACACAGAATCTGGGGAAGGATCAGCCAGTAAGTGTTGTAAAAATCTAAACATTTATTTGTAACAGAACAGGAATATTAACAATTTAAAAAATGGGTTTCTCATGATTAGTTTGATTAGCTTAACGGTTCAGTCATGGGCAGTGCAACTATTGAAAAAAAATCTAGCAATGTCCGGTTTTGCATGATTGTCCTGCCCAAGCCGCTCTACTGGTTAGTCACTGCTACAGCAGCTACAGTAAAATGCGGTCTATATGTCCGGGGATGGAGCAGAAATCCTCCTGTGACATCTCGAGGAAGCTCTCCTGGAGGTAATTGGAAATCCGCTGCATTAGGTTCTTGGGGAGAGCGGCCTTATTGGGTCCTCCGTAGTAGGACACGTTGCCACGCCACGAGACAAGCAAGTACTCTGGAATCATTGCTCTGCACAGCATGGCGGCATACGGCCCTGGTCTTTGGAGGCTTTCCCGGAGCATTCGCTCTTTCTCGCTGTCAGAGATCCTCATGAGGGTGATGTCGCTCATGATGACCTGCTTTGAATGAGGTAGGGGAATGTTAGTGTTGGGACTGCTTTGCCGTTCCTTTACAGAACTGTAACCGCTGGTTTGCAGCCACGCGGTGGAGGCGGGAGAGGGGCAGCCGAAAGGGATCATTCCCGGGGACAGCCGCGAGGGTGTGGGACAGGAGCAGACTTCCTGCTTGCCGAATTGCTGGCAGCAGGGACCGACATTGATTTCAATGTGAAATGAGGCCATTGCTAATATTAAAGTTTTAAGCTGCCACAAGTCTACGGCTTACCATGTCTGCCTGCAACAGAAATTCCGTTCTCCTGAGAGGCTTCTCAAATGTGCTGTAGAAGACCCCAGGCACTGAATGCGAAGGCCGAGAATTCGACCTTGTGCTGAGTGCGCATGTGATAGGTGCTGTGCATGGTCTTGTTCACAGAGAAAGACTATGTTCTTTGTTCACAACTACATTTATCTTTCTGAGGAATTCACTCCCTTTTTCCCATTCCCACAGCCCCATCTGCGACTGTCTCACAACCTAGCCTGTCATCACACTCCCAGAGGCTAGCGCGGATTAGGCATAAGAAGAAGAGGACACGGGAGGACATGTTCTCGGAGCTTATAGCCTGCTCCAGAGCCCAGGCAGCACAGCAGACCCAGTGGCGGGAGAACTTGACCCGAATGCACCAAGCCAACATGGATCGGGAGGAGAGGTGGCGTCAGGAAGACCAGCAGGCGACTCAAACCCTGCTTGGACTAATGAGGGAGCAAACGGACACGCTCCGGCGCCTTGTGGATGTTCTGCAGGAACGGAGGCAGGAGGACAGAGCCCCGCTGCAGTCCATCTCTAACCGCCCTCCCCCGCTACCAAGTCCCATACTCCCCTCACCCAAAGTGCACAGAAGGAGAGGCGGCAGAGTCCCTGCTAACTCTCACTCCACCCCTGCAGAGAGCTCGAGCAGCAGAAGGCTCTCATTCCCCAAAATTTGACAAGTTCTTTCCTTCCCGCCTGACACAAGCCCCCGTCCAAGTTTCACTTTCCCAGTTCCATGTTTGGTTGATAATAAAAAATACGTTTCTGTTAACTACTGTTTCCATCATGTTCTTTTGGAGGAGGGGGGGATAGGGGGTTGGTAATTCGACAGGACAGTCACCTTTGGCAGGGTATATAGTCGGGGGCAGGCACAGCAGCAGGGCACATACATAGTGCAGTGATGAAGTGACTAGTTACCCTGGTTAGTCTGGGAGGTTGTTTTCATGTTATGTGGTGGGGGGTGGGTTGCTCTGTGACTTTGTGGCAGGGGAGGGCAGTTACAGATCTTAAGCGGCGGTCCTTAGGCAGGATCACAGAGCCACACAGCAGGGGATCTGTAACCGTCCTCCCCCTGCCACAAAGTCACATAGACCCCCCCATACACACAGTCCCTATCAGGAGGGGTGACAGGCTCCGTTGAAACAACCATCCCACCTCAGCGGAGCCTGTCAATCCTTGAGTTTAGAAGCTGCATTCGCGCCACTACAGTACACCCGCTCCGCACCACAGTCTGCGTCCCAGTTTTAAAAAATTCCCGCGAATACAGTATTAAAGAAAACGGTGTGCTTTAACAAAGTAGAACTATTTTTATTTTGAAACGTGTGTTGGAAGTGGGGTGAAGGGGGTATGTAACTGGATAGGATAGTCAACATTAACTGGGTAAAGAAACGGGGGCAGGTTTAGCTTCTCAATACACAAACTTTAAAGTCACAGGTTACCCTGCTCACTCAGGAACTTTGCTTTCAAAGCCTTCCGGATGCACAGCGCTTCCCGCTGGTCTCTTCTAATCGCCCGGCTGTCTGGCTGTGAGTAATCAGCAGCCAGGCTATTTTCCTCAACCTCCCACCCCGCCATAAAGGTCTCCCCCTTGCTCTCACAGAGATTGTGGAGCACACAGCAAGCTGCAATAACAATGGGGATATTGGTTTCGCTGAGATCACAGCGAGTCAGTAAGCTTCTCCATCTCCCCTTGAGACGTCCAAAAGCACACTCCACCACCATTCTGCACTTGCTCAGCCGGTAGTTGAAGAGTTCTTTTTCAGTGTCCAGGGCGCCAGTATAGGGCTTCATGAGCCAGGGCATTAGCGGGTAGGCTGGGTCCCCGAGGATGACTATAGGCATCTCCACATCCCCAAGAGTTATTTTGTGGTCCGGGAAGTAAATACCTTGCTGCAGCCGTCTAAACAGACCAGAGTTCCTGAAAACACGAGCGTCATGAACCTTGCCCGGCCATCCCACGTAGATGTTGGTAAAACGTCCCCTGTGGTCCACCAGTGCTTGCAGCACCATGGAAAAGTATCCCTTTCTGTTAATGTACTGGCTGGCCTGGTGTTCCGGTGCCAGGATAGGGATGTGAGTTCCATCTATGGCCCCACCGCAGTTTGGGAATCCCATCGCTGCGAAGCCATCTATGATGGCCTCCACGTTTCCCAGGGTCACTACCTTTGGCAGCAGTACATCAACGATTGCCTTGGCTACTTGCATCACAACAACCCCCACGGTAGATTTGCCCACCCCAAACTGGTTCGCGACTGACCGGTAGCTGTCTGGCGTTGCAAGCTTCCACAGGGCTATGGCCACTCGCTTCTGGACAGTCAGGGCTGCTCGCATCCGGGTGTCATTGCGCTTCAGGGCAGGGGACAGCAACTCACAAAGTTCCCGGAAAGTTCCCTTCCGCATGCGAAAGTTTCGCAGCCACTGGGATTCATCCCAGACCTGCAGCACTATGCGGTCCCACCACTCAGTGCTTGTTTCCCGTGCCCAGAATCTCCTTTCCACGGCATCAACATGACCCATTGCCACCGTGATGTTCTCGGCGCTGGGTCCCCTGCTTTCTGAGAGGTCTGTGCTACTCTCAGACTTCAGGCCATCACCGCGTTGACGTAGCCTCCTCGCCTGACTTTTCTGCATCTGCCTCAGGGAAAGGTGTATGATAAGTTGCGAGGCGTTGAGAGCGGCCACAACTGCAGTGATGGTTGCAGCAGGCTCCATGCTCGCAGTGCTGTGGCGTCCGCGCTGTCACTGACTAGAAAAGTGCGCGAACTGATTTCCCGCCGGCGCTTTCAGGGAGGGAGGGCGGGAGTGATGGACGGATGACGACAGTTACCCAAAAGCACCCTGGACACATTTTTTTTACCCAGAAGGCATTTGCGGCTCCACCCAGAATTCCAATGGGCAGCGGGGACTCCGGGAACTGTGGGATAGCTGACCACAGTGCACCACTTCCAATGTCGACGCTTTCCCCGTTAGTGTGGACTCACAAAGTCGAATTACTGTCCTTAGTGTGGACACACACGTTCGACTTTGCAATATCGATTCCAAAAATTCGATTTAAGTAAAATCGAACTACTCTCGTAGTGTAGACAAGGCCTAAGAGAGTGTGTCTTTTCTGCCTGGCTAAATAAGTCTCCAGTGATCCATGTGGGAAGTAAATGCCATTTTCAGCTGCCTATGGGAGATTTGCTTTATTTTTTCCCTAGCGGCTTTTCTTTCCTTCTTGGTTTTCTGTAAAGTGAGGAGGTCTACACAGCAGCTGGAAGATCTAGCTTAGCTTTACGGTCTTTATTTTTATATTAAATTAGTAATCGTAGCAGTCAAGCAGAACTATATAATCTGATGGCTTTGTTTCAGAAAGATAGTCTCCCCTTCGGGGAAGAAATGCTTTTGGTCCTTTTTACATTAGCCAGAGGGCAAAAGGTGCTGAAATCCATTCTTCAGTTAAAAAAGATGGATGCAGCAGGGAATCCAAAACGGAGAGAGAAGAAATGGAAAATATTGGTTGCAAATGCTCCCGGTTAGTGCTATCTATCAGCATTTTGGGATCTAAAGGCATGTCTATTCGGGGGGAACGGAGGGAGAAAGGCCCAGAATATCTAGTGCACAGTCGGTATTGCTAAATAGCTATTCTTCACTAACTTCTCACATGGACACTCTTATTTCACAGTCAGAGTGCTTTTATGTGATTTACCTAACCCTCTAAAGCAGTGGTTCTTAACTTTTACTGCAGCCTGCACCCCTTTGGGTCTCAAAATATGTTCTTGTACCCCTTATCAAAAATTGTCGAAGTAGGTCAGCTCTTTAAACCTAGATATATTTTTGGTTTGTATATTACAGTAATCATTAAAAAATGTTTAATGTTAATAAATTCATAGGTTTGATGAAACAAAATAGTTGTACTTACGTGCCTGTGCTTAATTTGTGTTTTCAATGATTTATCTTCTAAAAAAATCTGGCATGTCTCGCACCCCCAGAAAGGGCATCTTGCACCCCAGGTTAAGAACCACTGCCCTAAAAACACCCTTAGTATGACATAAGAGTGTCCACATGGGGAATTATTTAGAAAGAGCTATTGTGCTTTAAATTCACACCCTAGCTATTTTGCATTAGTTTCCCATGGAGACAAGCCCAAAAGTTTCCTTGCTCGTTCATAAACATTTGAAGGGTCCAGAAGGTGCTTGCTGCTCAACTATGGTTCTACAAAGCGCAGCCAACTTTCCACTAAATATACATAAAGTGGGGAAATAACCCACAGGTGCTAGAACAGGGGTCAGCTCACCAGAGTAAGCACCCTGGCGGGACAGGCCAGTTTTATTTACCTGCTGACGTGGCAGGTTCGGCTGATCGTGGCCCCCACTGGCCGTGGTTCGCAGTCCCGGGCCAAAGGGGGGCGGCGAGAAGTGGCGCGGGCGATGTGCTGGCCACGGCTTCTTGCCGCCCCCATTGGCCCGGGACGGCGAACCGCGGCCAGTGGGGGCCGCGATCGGCCGAACCTCCCACGTCAGCAGGTAAATAAAACTGGCCTGGCCCGCCAGGGTGCTTACCCTGGCGAGCTGCGTGCCGAATGTTGCCGACCCCTGTGTTAGAGGAAACTGGCTGTGGCTAAGAAAATTCACCAGGAGTGTGATCCTGCAGACTTTACTCACATGAACATTTCCATTGGCTGGCGAGAAGCAATATGGCCTAATGGATGCAGGATTAGAATTCAGAAGACGTGGGTTCTGCTCCCAGTTTGGCCACTGGCATGCTCCGTGACCTGGGGACAGTCATTTTAATGTCTCTTTGCTTCCGTTTCCCCATCTGTAAAATGGGGAGAAGGATACTGACCTCCTTTTTCAAGTGCTTTGAGATCTACTGATGAAAAATGCTATATAAGATCTGGGTATTGTTTGTGTTATCGTCATATATGTAACAGTCTGTGTCTGGCCTTTTAATCCAGGGCACCTAATAACTCATGATTGGGCCCCTTACGAAGAAAATAAATAAATTCTTTAAATCAGGTATATTCAGGTGACCAAAACTATAGATTCATTGAAAATAGATCAGTGATCCCAGAGGGGTTCTGATGTTAGTCATCTTTATGCAAGGATCTAACTAGCTGTGTGAAGATTGTGCCACGTAGGAGGGCACTCCATTGGAGAAAGTGCTATCCACCCTCTGCTAGTAGAGCAAAATATAATTGAAGAACAACATGAAAAATGAGCACTCTATTTCAATGTGGCATTTTCAGAAAAAACGCCTCCTACTCTGGGGTGTGGGTGAGTGAATATCTTCCAACTAAAGCTCCCCATTCCACATTTCTGATTCAGTATTACCTAATGAGTGTAAATTACTTTGGGCCAGAATAACAACTTGGGATGGGTAAGAGAGTTTCACTTTAGTGAGCAAAGGGCTCTTCCAGATCCTTTTTGTTAGAGTTCTGCTTTTGTAACATTCAAGACTGACCTTTCCCATCCTGATAAATAATTGGTAAGCAAAAAATAGTTCACTAATACAAGATGGTTGAAGGACAACTTTATGAAGTGTTACACCAGGGTGTCAGGTGGAAGATATAAAATTATTAAGCCCACAGATCACTTGACTTTGTGCTCTATGCAAGTCAAAAGTCACCAACAAAGTCACCAGAGGTGCCTGACTTATGAGCCTTTCCCAGTCTCTTAAGCATCTATGGGTTTTTGAAAAGGCAAAAGAAATTGTATAATTAAAATGTCCTGTTCCTTTTTGTGCGTGATGCATCGTACCCAAGAGTCAGTAGCTCCTCTTGATGAAACCTCAAGGTACCCTATCTCGACTCATCCTCCGAACACCTTGATTGCATCTTGCAAGCTTATAATCAGGCATTCTCTATTTTGTCTTCAGGAGATTGGGCCCATCGGGTGATGGGAAGAGTGATTGTAGTTATCACCGTCGCTCTCCCGCTTGGAGGGAGGCCACTCGTTCCGGTTGCCTTCAGGCTTGTCTGGCCAAGGCACGAAGCTGCAGAACAGGCTAGGGCCCTTGTCTCCACCCGAGGTGGAGCAAGGCCCCCCAGGTCCTCTAGTTCCCAGCCCCACAATATGCTGGGCACCAGACAGTCACGGCCAGGCTTTAGCCTGGGCTTGGGGGAGGCTCAAGCTGCCAGCAATTAAACACCGGCTATAGGGGGCTGGCTTCGACTGGGGCGGGGCTCTGGCTGCCGGCAAGACAATCACAGTCTATGGAGCTGGTTCGGGCCTGGGCTTGAGGAGGCTCAGGCTGCCAGCAAACAAACAGTCTATAAGGGAGCTGGTAAGGGAGGCTCCTTCTTCAGAGCAGGCACTTCCCTGCACAGTGTAGGGAGTCAGCCACCCCAGGGTTGGGTGGCAGGGGGACGCGGTCCCACCCTACTCCACTGTGTCTGAGCCCAGGGCCCTGGCAAGGGCAGGATTGGCTGGCCCTGTGTTGGCGGGGATCTGGCCGCAACACGCCAACTGAACCACACCTGGCTTCGCAGCCGGCTGCTCCGTGGCTGCCCCCGGGCCACTTCCTGCCTCCCCGGGGTTTGGTACCTCTCGCTTCCAGGGCTCCTCAGGATACACTGTGGCTGGTAATCCGGGCCACTCCTCGTCGGGGTATCCCACTTCTGCGACTATCAGACAGCTGGGGGTAGGTTCTCCTCCTAGGCACGGCAGTATGGCTGGAGCTTCCTTCTCCTCTGGGGATTCCACCACAATGGGGCTGCAGGCCTTCCTCTTATACTTCCGGCACCACTCTGGCACTTCCAGCGAGGGGGGCAGGGCAGGCTAGGCTCTGCCCACCAAGGGGTGTGTAGGGGACCATCTCTCTCCCACTCGGAGGGAGGCCATTCGGCCTCACTACAGTGATAGTCCCAAATTTCGAGTCCATCTTTCTAGATTCTTGGCATATGATATATATTGTGCATTAAAGATTATGCCAATAAGCAGTTCAGGGCCTTATAGGTCATTGAACAATGTAATACCAACATTGCTAGTAACTTGGGTTAAACCCTTTTTAGAAAGCATACAAGGGCGTAAATCACATTTTGCTGTCTGGCTACCTGTGGTCCTTGAAGATGCTGAGCCCCTCCTAGGCAGTTCTAGACTTCTCACTGAAGTCTAGTTGGTGGGGCTGAACATGCCAGAGTATGCAGGAAGGTGTCATAGCTTTGCCCACCATCTGCTTTAGCCATTAGTACCGGGGGTTGTGAGGCAC
Organism: Malaclemys terrapin pileata; assembly: GCF_027887155.1. Lineage (NCBI taxonomy): Eukaryota > Metazoa > Chordata > Testudines > Emydidae > Malaclemys > Malaclemys terrapin. The sequence goes on along the minus strand of NC_071516.1, from coordinate 15,969,022 downwards.
CTCACTACTCCCCTCCTTTAGTGTGAATGCGTCTTTTCCATCCCTGCTTTGGATCAGCTGCTGAAACCAACAGTGTCTGGCATCAGGAGCAGTCCCTTCCAGGCCTCCGCAAGCCTTGCTCTCTCTGGACAGGTAGCAATAGACATAGACTAACCCCCGGTTCCTTGGCACATTCCCCACAGCGTCCAGACCCTTATCCACTAGACGCTCACAGAATGAGCAGGCCTGCTATTCCCAAAGGAACAGTACACACCAGCTTGTAAAATGCAGCTCAGGACCGCCATCTTGTTTACCACTGCAGGACTTAGATACATTCATAGCGAAAATAAGAATTAATTTACTATCAAAGATTCAAGTAGCAGTGAGTAAGAATATTGGAAACAAATGGTTACATATAAAACAAAATCATAACATGCTTCCTAGAGACTAAACTAACAGGTTAACCTCCTGTCTAAAGAAGATTATCTCACCCAAGTCCTTGGCAGCATTTTCAATAGCAGGGTCTCAGCCAGCCATTTTCATGAATGCAACTGCACTGTCCTAGATGCAGGATACCAGGAGGTCTCCATTTCCTTCTAGAAATACCCCCCAATGTTCATTGTCTTTACTCACAGACAGGATAACTCCCCCCACCCACCTCCCACCCCGGACTTGTTTTTTCCTGTGTGATGCTTTCCTGTTGACTTTACATCTCTTTGTTAATGTATGACTTTGTATGTAAATGGGCATCCATTGCATTATCTGCTTAATTTACAACCCAGGAGAGATACATCTTTCTTACCTCCTGTCTGGAGGAACTGGTCTAAGGTATGTCACCTTTTGGTGATCTGCTTTTACCTTACATGCTTAAGAACGTAACTTTCTGGTACACATGCATCACTCAAATAGTACATGTTATATACATTTCACAATGATGTTGATGACCAGTGTGACACTGTGCTTTTATCTGAGATCTCACATGACATTCTTTGGAGAACCAGAATGTACGTACCAGAACTGTAACTCCATTGCACGCCCTCATTAGTTGGCATTATGAGGTTCTTCAGTCACAGAGATGGCCCCTCTTGGGGGGAGGGAGGGGAGGAATAAAGTTGCATCCTCTTTGAACAGCCTGGTCAGCAGCCTGTTGCAATATTTTTTTATCAATAGAGAAGGCCTAAGGGGAACCAGGGTTGGGGAGAGAGGGGCACACTGTCCAGATCTGTGGGAAAGGACTATTGGAGATTCCCTCCATAGAGTCTTCTCTCATGAGCATCGTTTTGAGAGGGATTGATCTTGGCCGGTAATGATATAATGATAACTGGCCCTATAGTGGGTTGGCTGCTTAAGCCAGAAGAATGAAAATACCCTGTTTTTGGAACTCTTGCTCCATCTCCTGGTAGCCATGCCTGAAATGGTCATTGCAAACAATGGCACAGGCCTCACTTCTTTGTGTGCTTCCCTTCATGTTCACTGCTACTGATTCCATCTTGTTCCACTTCTATTATATAGACGATTGTCGCTTTGGAGTACAGCTAGCCTCCTCCGTGTACATGGATGATTTAGAATGAACGTTTCAGAATGATTACACCCACTCATCTCCAGAGCAATCATTACAATGAATAAACCTAGAGATAGCAGCTGGCATTTCACTTCACTCCCATTTACTACAACCATGTAAAGAGTAAAATTAACGGTGACGAGTCTAGAGCTTATGTTGCTAAAAAGGAGTTAATGAGGTGTCTGGATGGCCCAAGAAATGGGTCTTTCATTTCTAAAGTGCTAGTTCAAATGTTGCCAAGGTTCAGGGCAAGAGACAGTGGCCTAGGTCCTGCTGCATCTGAGGTTTGGTTGGTGCAATGTTGCTTGGAAAGTCCCTCCTGAAGTAGAGCTACTGCTGGCTGCCTATGGCCTGGCCATACACCTTAGGCCAAGCACTAGAAAGAGTGTAGTATAGGAGCCACTGTGGTGGTCTTAAGCCGTGGGACTCCTCCACTGGCCAGTTGAATTGGGTTTGAGGATGCTTTGTGACGCTGAAGCAGTGCAAAGCAGCCATCAGGACCAAGGCTCTGGCCCTAAAAGTTCTTGGGTCACAGCATAGCTATTAGATGTTGTGTGAATTGAATTGTTGGTCTCAATCCAGTTCCTAGTGAGCCAGTGACCTCATCACATAATAACCACTGAAGCTGGTGTTAATTGCCGCCATTGTTAGCAATCTGAACAGAGAGCCAGGTTTGATGGACGTGGAAAATGAACTATCTTCTTGACCCCGCAGTTGGCCTTTCCAGATCTTCAGAACTAAGGCATATTGGCATGGTGAACATGTGAATCTTGTCGTGCTGATGCCAGGGTTTTTCCTGCTCTGTGGATAAATGGAAGCCTTCATTGCCCAAGGCTGCCAGCCAACATCTTTCATTGCCACTGAATTCCATTTAAAATAATTAGGGGACAGGGGGAGCCACATCCTTCTGAATGAACCATCTCCCTTTCTCTTACTGCACAGGACAGTGCAGCTTGGCTGCCGGAGTTCACGGGCTAAACTAAATCTGATTCATTATGAACACTCTGCAGATTCCCTCCCTAGATTGGCTAAGGCAGACAGTACAGGCTTTGCTAGGGTGTGTGTATCTCCACTGCCGAATATTAAAAATAGACTTGAGCGCAGAGCAGAATGGGAAGCTTGAAAGTCTATTTTTCTCATTCCATTTTTACTTCTATTATGTGTTATTCTGCTAGAGAAGATAGAATGAGTTGTTATTTTGAACTTGGTGGGTGATTTGAATGAAAAATCATGTTTCCTTACTATACATCACTCTTCATGTCTCTAATTCAGAGCAGAGCTTTTTCATTATATTTTCAACCAGAAAGAAAAGAAGTATTTCTGTAGGGTTGCTTTGCAGTTCTAAGTGCAGACTATCCTGCTTAAGGAAGACTCATGTTTCCTGGTGAGAAAGTGTTGTGGTTCATTAGCAACTCAAGGTCAATGCGCTGAAAATCAGTCTTACTCCTTTTTATTAATCTCCCACACTGCTGATCTTTAATGAGCTTAATTAATTTGAACAGAATTCTTCCCCATACATTTTAAAGCCACTCAGCACACAGACTCGTAGGACCTGCCATTGGTGCACACCCTGGTTGTACGTGCACCTGTAGACGCTGCTGTTATGTGTAATGCTTGCGAGAAACCTTTGAGTCTCTAGAGAGAAAGGCCATTGCAAACAGATGCCCTCCTGGGCAAGTCCATCCAGTGGTGCACAAACACCTCATCTAGTACAGTAATGTGTCACTGCATCGTGTGTGAAACTCAGGGCCGGCTCCAGGCACCAGCATTCCAAGCAGGTGCTTGGGGCGGCAAGCTGCAAGGGGCGGCAGTCCGTGTGTTTTTGCCACCCCAAGCAGCGCGCCGAATTGCCATCGCAGACGGCGGGGGCAGTCCGTGCGCGGTTAGGGCAGCACGCTCGTTTCCGCGGCGGCGGCAATTCGGTGACAGCTTCTATGTTCAGCTGCCCGCGACCGCAATTCGGTGGCTTCTGTCTTCTGGCTGAAGACAGGAGCTGCCGCCGAATTGCCGCCGCGGAAACGCACGTGCCGCCCTAATGGCGCACGGACTGCCCCCGCCATCTGCGGCGGAAATTCGGCACGCTGCTTGGGGCGGCAAAAATAGTAGAGCGGCCCTGGTGAGACTGAGAGTGAGTGAGAGACTGATGTTATATTACCCAGGTGGCAGTGAGAAAGTTTGAGTTTCAGTGCTGCACTCTTGGGAGTCCAGCAGCAGAGCGCAGGGCTTGTGTTCACTGCATTGTTAACTCAAGCTATTGCTAAGTTTTGCCCTAACTCAACACCTGTCCGCACACAAAAATATCTAGCTTGAATTAGGTGGCGCTTTAAGCGTGAGCAAGCTGACCTGTTGTTGGAGGGTGGGGGAGGGGGATTGAAGCTTGACGGCTGCTGACATGACTCGACCTAGTCCTGAAGTGAGGATGCAGCAGCTTGAGTTACAACAGCTCATCCATGGTGAAAGGAATCACTCTGCTTGTTGCTTACGCTGCTCCCACATCAGCTAACTAGGCTACTTGGAGGGGAGTAACCGGGGTGAAAGTGAGCTGCTATGGGCCGGTACGGTGTACTGGTAAGAACCCGCACCGGCCCGTATGCAGCCCACATTAATGCACTGCCGTGGCAGCGCTTTAATGTCCCCGCCCCTTTTGCCTCCCCCGTTGGCAGCCCTGCTGGTAGGGTCCGTACCGGCAGGATCGCTGACAGGGGAGGCAAAAGGGGCAGGGATGTTAAAGCACTGCCACGGCAAAGGACCGTGGAACGCTTTAACGTCCCTGCCCCTTTTGTCCCCCCCCCCAGCTGACGGGTGGGGCGGCAAAGGGAGCAGCTGCCCCAGGGCCGGCGATTTAAAAAGGCTTGGGGCTCTGGACACCGCTGCCGTATCCGGAGCCCCGGGCACTTTAAATCTCCACTGGAGCCTGGAGCGGCGTGGGCCAGGTGGCCTGGAAGGGCTGGCGGGGGGATGCTGACCTCCAGCCCCGCCCCTTCCGCCCGAAGCCTTGCCCCTTCCAGGGGCCGGAGCTGGCCCCAGTCCCATACCGGTAAGTGTCTGGAGTTACTTTCACCCCTGGGAGTAACTCAGTATGCGGATACAGACTAACACGGCTGTTACTCTGAAACTTGTCAGTCATACTAGCATGAGCTAGCTGTTGCAATGCAGAGAAGCCCTCAGTGCACTAAACTCTTCCTACCTTATGACCCTTACTTACTACCATGTCAACCCTGCCCTCAGCTACCTACATTCTTGTTGGTGGAATTTGGTCCTTCTTTTTTCAGTTTCCTACTGTGGAACCAATTGTTCTGGAAAACAATTTGAAAAGACAAGAAAAACAAATTTTCCATAGTAGGAGATTCAGCCCCGTCTCCGCACTGCAGTTTAGCACACGAGAATTGGTTGACTTTTTTTTTTTTTTTTTGAAAAATTTTTGCACCTCCCCCCAAGAACAAACTCTTCTACATTTATCTTACGGGGAAAACAAATTGCAGTTTTTTGAGCAGGTGTACTCAGCCCACAAGACACATCCCATGACTTGAGGGTAACCTGGGAAACTTGTGTCAACAGTCTGGCTTAGATGTTCCTCTCCAGTTCAGCAAAGCACTTAAGCAGATGCTTAATTTGTGAGCACAAGATTATTCTCTGGGTATACTTGCCTACTTAAAGCTAAGCATCTGCTTAAGTGGTTTGCTGAACTGGGGCCTTACTTTCTACCGGGTTTCCTGTTCAGACCTATATCAGGTTCTTGTATGACTTCTGGGTTTCTCCTCAGTCACTGCTCGTAGGTCTTTAAATGGATGGGACCAGATCCCATTGCAAGGAGGGTAAAGTCCTTCCCTGGCCATTTTCACTGATATTGCCCTGATATTGCTAGGTTAAAGGGGGGTTTCCTGGGGCATGCATTGGAGATGCTGTTTGTTCAAGTAATGTTTCACTTCCTTTTTTTGTCAATTTTTGACTCCTGTTAAGCAAATTTATATAGAGATCCATGTATTTTAGGCTTGCTTGCTGCCTAATGATTGAGTCTTTTTTTGTACAGCCTCTAGTACAAATGGGTCCCTAGTCCTGATGGAAAGTGGGGGGGACTCTCTCTATCATTACAGTAGAAAAAATAAACAACATTAATTCTTCATTCAGTTTTCAGTCATTTGCTGCAAATGGAGAAACCAGTGTCACTATTAACTTCTCTCTTCGTCAAACACCTTAGCACCTCATAGTTCCCCAACACGATCAGGAGTAGGTAGGCACAGCCCTTTAACAGGTTAAAGTACGTTATTTTAACTATTGGTTTTTCACACTTGATGTGAAGGGAGCGGTGTTCATTGGTTCAGGCATTGGACTGCTTTATGTTCTAGTTCAACAGATAATCCCTCAAAGGAAAAAAAAAATAGAAGACCTGACTGTTGAGAGGAATCATCACAGGTTACAATCTGAGTTCTTTGAGTAAAACCATTTATATTTTCTTGCATGCAATTACGGAACTGAAAGATGAGCTCAGTCAGTTTCTGGTCTCTACAACAGTGAGGGGTTCTTCTTTAACAAAAGCAGCATTATTTATAGCAGTGAATGAAATTCTCTTCAGACTCCAGCATGCTACTAAATTATGGTGTGTGTGTGTGTGTGTGTTTTTCTTTCTCCTAAGCCCATTGAAATCTCTGGTTCCATAGGCAGCTCCCTGATTGGCATTGCTATTCTGCTTGAGAAAACACTCATTCTTTCTGTAGTGTCTGAAACGGAATGATTATTGCAGCATACTTGAGTTACTGCTGTATTACAGTGCAGCAGCCCTTCTTGTAGAGCTAGAGTTAAGGATCAAGGCTTGTCAACATCTCTATTCTAATGCCTGTTCTTAGACATCTAAATTATCATCAAAATGTGATGTAAATTAACTCAGGTATGTTTTGTATGTGTGTATGTCTCTGATTATAGTTGCAGCAACATCAATGGCACCTGGTACAGGTTAGTTGTGATGAGTGCTATATTTGATGTAGGTATTTGTGTGCTATGTCCAAATGATGCCCTCATATACCTGGGTAAGGTAGTGTTTGGCCCTGTATTTTTAAAATTTTGTGCACAGATTCCCTGCATTTTCCATCAATTTTTAGAAATCTGGTCCCAAACATGTTACTTAATCTTTGAAGCAGATGATCGGGAAATCTCAGCATTGTTTGTTTTAGATCTTAAATATGTTTTATTCCTTTCTTTCCAAGACTGCTCTGGACTTGTAATGGTTTATAGAGAAGTTTTCCCTGAATCCTCCATTGCTCTGTTGCTGTGTGTGCAGTTGCTAGACCCTTGCCCTTCTGTCACATCAGCATATCACCTCTTGCAGGTTTCATGGCATCTGGTGGCTGACATATTCTGAGATATTTCTAAAATGTCACATGAATCATTTTGTCTGCTTCCTTATTGTTTTGCATGTGCCATTTTGTTAGACATGTTGGCATTTAAACTCTCTCAATTTATACAATTAAGCCATAAAGAAAACAATCAAATGTAGCGGCGAAGAGCAAAGTGGGTTGCATATCTCTTTAGCTTTCATATTTTTCCTGCTATTCTAATTTACATGCTATTGAATGCTAACCTGACCTTTCTTTTCTCTATTTATGATTCTATATCAGAAAAGAGGAAAAGGGATTCTGATTTTTTTTAATACATACTGTATAATAAAAGGTTTATAAAATACAGATAAATCATAAAAGATCCTGTCCTATGTGTAAGACAAAAATTCCACTGTTAGTGAAGTAACTTTTGTTTCGGAACAAACAGTATTGTTCTAAGTGGCACTCTGATAGCCAGGATTGCATTCTGCACACAGCAATATATTGAAACCATTATTATTCCTGGGGGAATTCTGCATCACTGCGCATTCACAGAATTCGTGTCCCCCCCCAGATTTCTTTGCTTCCCTGCAGAAAAATGACTTCTACCGGGGAAGCAAAGGGAAGCCGCAAGAGTGGTTTTGTGCCCGTCCCTGGCAGCACAGGTTGGTTTTGGTGCCTGGAGCAGCTGGTAGAAACATAAATCACTGCTGGGGCTGGGGGGATGGGCAGTCATGCATGTGAGAGAGAGTGATAGTCAGTCCCTCTTGCTCACTATTGCGTCACGCTCGACATGGAGCGGCAGGGCTTTGGGGTGTTTCTGAGGAGTGGGGCAGGCTCTGTCCTCTCAGGCAGAACAGAATGTACACTCCTGGGGGGATTCTGCACCACTGAGGAATGCAGAATTTTTCAGAAATTAATATCCCCCACAGAAATGGGCTGCAGTGCTGCTGGCTGCCACTAGGAGCCACTGGACCCAGCAGAGCCCAGCTTGCACGTAGGAGACATTGCTGGCAGGAGGGAGAGGGAGCTAGAGGGTTCCTGGCAGCTGTAGTTCCCAGCATACCCTGAGGGAAGGAGAGGGTGGCGTGCAGTGCAAGCCTGGGACTGAGCATCAGGCTATTTCTCCCTTTGGATCTCTGGCCTCTGGGTGGGAGGGAGCGGGTATCTGGGCTGGCATGGCCCCATGGCTGGGCTCTGGGTGTGGAGGGGGTTCAGGTGTATTGGTGGGGGGGGCATGGCTGGGCTCTGGTGGGGGAGGGGTTATGGGTGTCTGGCCCCCTGGCTTGGCTCAGTGGGGGAGGGGCAGAGAAACAGGAACTGGGTTGTCATAGAGGTTTTTTTAACCCCCTACTCCTGGGGGAATTTTTGTGTGTCTGTATTGTTAAAGACATACTTGCTGACAGGTATTTTGAAATAAATTACCAAAATAATTGAAATTGGTGTGATTATGTAGTGTTATTCTGACACATGACTTTTGCAGAGTTTTAAAATGTGTGCAGAATTTTTAAGTTTTTGGTGCAGAATGCCCCCAGGAGTAAACCATTGCAGACATTTGGTCCAGGAGACCGCAGAACTTGTGCACAGGGCCGGCTCCAGGGTTTTGGCCGCCCCAAGCAGCCAAAAAAAAAAAAAAAAGAAAAAGCCGCGATCGCGATCTGCAGCGGCAATTCGGCGGAAGGTCCGTCGCTCGGAGCGGGAGTGAGGGACCATCCGTCGAATTGCCTCCGAATTGCTCTCCAGAGTGGCAGCCCCAAGCACCTGCTTGCCAAGCTGGTGCCTGGAGCCGGCCCTGCTTGTGCAAGGCTATTGTTTTGGAAAATTTAACAGGGCTTGTAAGTAGAGCTTTGATATAAACCAAAGTATTAGTGGCAGTGTTGTTCTAGAAGGTGTGTACTGGGGAGTGCCATTAATTGGGATTCCAGTAATTGGAGCATCATAGTCTAATGAAAGTAACTATGTAAAATAAGATAGCGGCTAATGCAACTGTCCACTTGCATATTCAATTATCTGCAGTGCATGTTCAAACTAGGCCCTTTGAGTCAGTTGCTTTCAGTGTTTTCCAGTAACAGCTCTATTTATCTTAGGTGTTTCTGTATCATCTATCACCACACTCTTTTAATGCTAATGTTGTTAGTCAGTTTTAATGGAGATGACATTTCTAAATTCACTTTTTGTATCCTTTTGAGATGCTTGTTTCTCAAATACAAGTATTAAGAGTTAACCTGAACATAAATACTGTACTAACAGGGATTCTGGGCTTTTCTTTTGGAATGGTTTAATGTTCAGTTGGGTTTGCTCTTATCATGTTGCTTTTCTAAATAATTTTATGAGGCACATTGGACATAGTTGGCAACTCAAACTTTTATTTATGTTTCCCAAAGAATCCACAAACCTTTTCTGATTTATTGGTGGAAGTAAACTGGATGAGTGGATTTCCTGCTCTTTGTTTCTAACCAAGTATCTCCCATGCTACTTCATTGAGCACAGACTCCCAGAAGTGTCATAGTACGCTGCAGAATATGTAACTGCAAGGGTGTGCCAGGGTATTGTAATTCACCAGCAGTCGCCTTTTGGGATGAAAATACCAGTTAAATATCATTAGAAGAAATTGTCAACATTCAATACCTGACTTTATTTGGAAAATAGACTCTTTAAGCATCTGCTGGTTCTTTATGCAGCTCTTCAAATTTATCCATGATTTCTTTTGGATTTTATCAGTCAAATTTATTGACGTATCCTCAATAAACTCTGTTGCCACAAAGAAAATGTCTGGTAAAATTTAGAAGAGCTGCTTCTTGTTTCCAATTCTGTCTCTCTTCATCCCCTTTTCCCACCCTCATCTCTGAATTTCAAGACTTTACATCTAGTCCAGTGTTATATGGTTTAAAAAAATCCCTTCATATTGAAGAAACCACAAATCTTTTAGTCTGCCATAGCTGCTAGTTAAATGACAGCTGACTGTTGCTGATGTAAGGAAATATTGCTGTTTAATTGTACTCTGTCCTTCCAAACCCAGCTTCACATCAGTTCTTGCCGGAGGGCATCATAACTACAAAATGATGTTGAGGGATTTTATACCAAAAATGAATCCCTTTAAGGGGAAAATACCTCTTGAATTTTAGATGTGATATGCTAGATCTTGAAGTGTGAGAATCACTGCTGTATGGCTTCATTCTTCTAACTGACTCATTTTTATATTCCCTTAGTTTCAGTAAGTGTTAAAATTTTGTCTTTGAAGAGGTTCTTCTGCTTTATTGCTCTGTGTGCTCAGCTTTCTTCTACCAATGCTCCTGTTCCCAATGGGATGTGGCTAGAGATGGGTCACAACTGGAACTATTTATCCAAACTTTGGGGCTTTGGATAAAAGGGGACCCTTAGTCTGAGCCACCAATGGTTTTGCAAATGCAGTAGACTATTGATGAAGGTTTGCAAAACCAAAATCCTTCCTTTTGGTTTTCCTCACTGCTCGTATTGGTCTCTAGAAAGTTTTGCTCTCTTTAACTGTGGTGTGTATTTTGCCATCTGTTTGGCTCATGGTATTTACCGAAATTTTGCTGTCTATCCCCTTTCCCAGTTCGCACATCCATTGTCTTTCTAGGAGAGTTTGTCTAGTTGTGAGAAAAAGCCCTGACAATAACCTTTCTTCATTCTTCATCTCCCTCCGTCCTCCCCCAAGTATTCTCCAAGATTTAGGTAAGTTATTTAATATGTTGATTTCGTCCATACCCCAATTCGATGTGCATAAGATATGCTACCTCCCTTATTAGGCACTTTGAACCTTGCCTTTCATCTTTATCTAGTGAACTGAAGTGAGCCTGGAGGCATTTGAAGGCAAAATGCCTGGTAAACATTGCTGTTGTGGTAGGGAGGATTCATTTCTAACTTGGGAAAGATACTACTGAAGTGAGTTGAAGGCACAAACAATAGTTTGCTTCAGGACCATGGCTGTAGGGTGCAGGCTTGTGCTATTGTATCTGGAGGAAGCCACTTGCCTGACCTGCTTATAATTTTGTAAAAAGAAGAACAGGAGTACTTGTGGCACCTTAGAGACTAACAAATTTATTAGAGCATAAGCTTTCGCGGACTACAGCCCACTTCTTCGGATGCATATAGAATGGAACATATAATGAGGAGATATATATACACACATACAGAGAGCATAAACAGGTGGGAGTTGTCTTACCAACTCTGAGAGGCCAATTAATTAAGAGGAAAAAAAAAAAAAACTTTTGAAGTGATAATCAAGCTAGCCGAGTACAGACAGTGTGATAAGAAGTGTGAGAGTACTTACAAGGGGAGATAGAGTCAACGTTTGTAATGGCTCAGCCATTCCACATCTACCAATGTGATCTATGCCATCATGTGCCAGCAATGCCCCTCTGCCATGTACATTGGCCAAACCGGACAGTCTCTACGCAAAAGAATTAATGGACACAAATCTGACATCAGGAATCAAAATACTCAAAAACCAGTGGGAGAACACTTTAACCTGTCTGGTCATTCAGTGACAGACCTGCGGGTGGCTATATTACAACAGAAAAACTTCAAAAACAGACTCCAAAGAGAGACTGCCGAGCTAGAATTGATATGCAAACTAGACACAATCAACTCCGGTTTGAATAAGGACTGGGAATGGCTGAGCCATTACAAACGTTGACTCTATCTCCCCTTGTAAGTACTCTCACACTTCTTATCACACTGTCTGTACTCGGCTAGCTTGATTATCACTTCAAAAGTTTTTTTTTTTTTTTTTTTTTCTCTTAATTAATTGGCCTCTCAGAGTTGGTAAGACAACTCCCACCTGTTTATGCTCTCTGTATGTGTGTATATATATCTCCTCATTATATGTTCCATTCTATATGCATCCGAAGAAGTGGGCTGTAGTCCACGAAAGCTTATGCTCTAATAAATTTGTTAGTCTCTAAGGTGCCACAAGTACTCCTGTTCTTCTTTTTGCGGATACAGACTAACACGGCTGTTACTCTGAAACTTATAATTTTGTTGATCCTTTAGTTGGTTCAATTAACATAGTTATCAAACATAGCTTTTAATTCTGCCATTCATCTACTCATGAGTGAATTTTAATTTGTTTTAGCCTTCATATTTAAACCTCTATTTGCTGGTATATATAAATAAATAATAAAAATTACTACAATGTGTAACTGAACAAAGCTTCTGCATACCTCAGTCCCAGTCTCTCACCACAGACTTGGTGCCCAGCTAAGTTTTCTCCCCTTTCTCATTACTTAACTAAGACTACTGGAGATGTATTAATTAGAAGTGAAGAAGAGTCAGGTCAGGTCAATGCCATTCTTGCAGGGCCGGCTCCAGGCACCAGCTTGGCAAGCTGGTGCTTGGGGCGGCCACTCCGGACAGGGGCGGCAGGTCCAGCTATTCGGTGGCAATTCGGCGGACGGTCCCTCACTCCCGCTCCGAGCGAAGGACCTTCCGCCGAATTGCCGCCACAGATCGCGATCGTGGCTTTTTTTTCTTTTTTTTTTTGTGGCTGCTTGGGGTGGCCAAAACCCTGGAGCCAGCCCTGCATTCTTGGAGACCTACCTAGACAGCCCAGATGATTGTTGTTGAATAAGTCGTTGGCACTCTGCCTTCTCAGTCAACACTGAACCAATACTGCTATGTCTTGCTGTGCCACATGCTCTTGGATGAGATTTAGAACTGAGGTCCAGATCGCTTCAGGACATTAAAGGTCTTATGGTACTCTTCAGAAAAGCTATAGAATTAATCTGACATCCTGACCAAATACCCCAGGCAATTTCAATGCATAAAATATTCTTCTGACCCCCTTCTATAATCTCTGGCATAATGTTGCTGTGTGTTGTTAAGCATTTGCCAAGTTTCACCCCAGAGGTGGCTTCATTTCAGATCTGGATTAAGTGATCCCATGCTGTGTATGAGGCCTTGTCCATACTCGGAAGAGTTGTCAATACAGATATACTGGTATAGCTATACAGTATAGATATTACCTCACCCCACCCCCGCCAGTGGAGACGACATTTATACTTGCAAGAGTTCTTTTGTTGGTATAGCTTAAATCAGTTTCCCCAAAGGGAGTAAGTTATATGAGCAAAAGGAATTTTTTGCTGGTAAACTGCGCCTACCCTAGGGCTTTTGCTGGCATAACTATGTGTTAAGAGTGTGATTTTTTTTCTTCACACTCCTAACTGACATATTTCATATGCATCCGAAGAAGTGGGCTGTAGTCCACGAAAGCTTATGCTCTAATAAATTTGTTAGTCTCTAAGGTGCCACAAGTACTCCTGTTCTTCTTCTTCTAACTGACATAGTTATGCTGGCAAAACTTTCTAGTTTAGACCAGGCCTTAGTTTGTAAAGGCACTTCAGGATCTCTTGGGATGAAAATCATCATGATGATCATCTGCGTATGCAAGAAACAAATTCTGCTATTCAACCCATTGACTTCACCTGGGTTTGTACAGGTGTAAATAAGGGCAAAATTTCACCATAAGCCTCAATAAGACTTAAGCTAGCCAGAATGATGTGTGTTGTCTGGGTTCAGATTTTCTAGGAACATATTAGTGTTTGCTCAGAGGGCCTGATTTTTAAATGGATTATGAATGCAATTATATAAACAAAATGTATGCTCAGCTGCATGTCCATTTGGCAAGGACTATTAATACATGAACATATAAGGTATGTGTGTATGGAAATTAGCCATTTGCACACACCCCCAGGAACTGCACACATAAATTAGGCACATAATGATATGCCTGTTTTGCACATGCTCTTGTATTCCTTATGGGTTCTGAAATCAGGCCCAGAATGTCTGGTAAACAGCTTATTGCAGAACTCCTACTGTTGAACAGTCATAGGACATTGGTTACAGACATTTATTTAGATTTATAACACAGAAGCAAGTTCCTGTCTATGGCTGTATGTGCTGATGACATAATTAAAATCAATGTGATTTTAAAAAAACTTCACTGTTGTCAAATTTCCGAACAAGTGGAAGCAGAAATGACTTAACTAACACCGAGAGTAAGAGCACAGTTTGAAAAGAAATAACTATAGATTTCAGAGGCTAAAAGGATTACTGAGAATGAAAAATATAATCAAAGATGCCAAGTAAATAGAGTATTTTGGAAAGATAAAGGAAAAATTCATATAGTTACAGAACCTCTGCTGGGAGGTTTTATCTTTGATTAAATAAATGTAATTAGAGGATCCAGTTAATGGCAGTGGAGAATGCATCGTGTTGTACATCTTGAAGTTTACTCAACATACAGCAGGATCAAAACACAGCTGTGAGAGCCTGAGAAAAAATAGGTCTATATTTTTGTGAAGTTTACTCTCTAAATATCTTGATGTGAATGTGTATCTCCACTGAGGCCAGAGGCCAGAGAAGATGACTGTTTTTAATTATTATTATCTGATAGTGCTTCAGTTATTTCAGGGCTTTATTGGCAGTCTTTGGCTTAGTGGATAGAGCCCAGTATGGGGACCCAGGTGACAGCTTCTATTCTGAACTCCGCCACTGGTCTGCCAGGTGACTTCGGGCAAGCCACTTCCCCTCTTTGTGCTTCAATTTCCCCACCTGGAACATGGGGATAATGATACTGACCTCCTCTGTAAAGTGCTTTGAGAGCTACTGATGAAAAGTGCTGTATGAGAGCAAGGTGGTGGCATTTGTATTGGGCTGGGCACGGCACGAATACATTAATAAAAGAAAGACACTGCCATCAAGAGCTTACAGTGCAGCAAGTAGGTGTGACAGGCAATTGGGAAGGGGAGGAGGTTAATGGCCATAAGCGTAGCTATGTTCACAGGTAAGTGGTTTTGAGTTAATTACATATTTTTCTGATGATTTTTTTAAATTAATGTTCATAAAGAAACAGACAATAAAAATACAAAAGGTAAATGACTCACCGCTTGTATATCTATCCAAATACTGCACATTTCATAGGATAGCCAAGAAAATTATGCTCTTACCCAACTTTACAACTTGTCAACCTGCAAGCAGAGGCAATACAAAATTAGACAATATAACACGGACCTAATATGTTTGGGTGGGGTAACAAGAATAATAAAAAGACACACACAAATAGGCAATAAAGGGAAGGAAGGGATTGGGGGAGAGAAGAGGGAGGGGAAAAAAGCAGAGAGGTCAGGTGGAATGGAAGTCTGGCATTACTGGGCTATCGGAGCATTCTTTATCCAAATATATCAGTAAACATGGTCCACATTTCTTCAAATTCATATAATTGCTCTGCTTGTCAATAGGCTATTTTTTCTTTCACTGCTAACTCAGACAGGTCCAAATACCACAGCTCTCTTCTGGGCATAAGCCTACTCCTCCATTTTTGTAAAGTTGGATGCTCAGAGCTGGTCCACACTAACCCCCCACTTCAAACTAAGATACGCAACTTCAGCTACGTTTTTCACATAGCTGAAGTCGAACTATCTTAGTTCGAACTTACCGCGGGTCCACACGCGGCAGGCAGGCTCCCCGTCGACTCCGCATACTCCTCTCGCGGAGCAGGAGTACCTGCGTCGACGGCGAGCACTTCCGGGATCGATCCCAGAAGATCGATTGCTTACCGCCGGACCCGGAGGTAAGTATAGACGTGGTCTCAGTAATAATTGCTGCCCTCTTCCTTCAGTAGCAGGGAGGGTGTCAGAGATACAAGTTAAGGGAATACAGTCGAGTTGAAGCAGTATAAGTTATGGTAAGCATGCATGCTGTTATCTATGGCTGTACGTTGCAGTGTTTGCAAGGATCCCAGACCAACCTTTACATAGGAAAGTATTTTAAAGTGCAATAGCCTCACATTCAGTATTTGCCTCCTTCAGGGGATTCTCATGCTAATGACTGGTTGCGGCTGTTATGCTTGTGATTACCGTAAGAGGTGTGGCATAATGGTGTCTTGCTTCTGTGACAACCAAATTAATAATAATGATAATTAATAATAAAAAAAACAGTCACATAAATAAGAGCCTCTCTTTGGCTAGAAAGCAGAGCTGTCAGAAAAAAATTTGAACATCCTAATCTTCATTGAGACCTTTCTTTCACTCCATTCTTACAAAGAACAGTTCTTCCCACCTGGAAGCTGGATGTACCATAGGAAAGCTTTGACTTTTGAGAATCTCTTGCTGCTTTCTCATCTGAGTGATTGCCCCTGTCTTTTTTTTTTTTTAATCTGAGTGGTTTGGGTTGGCTTATAAATAAATGGGACTCTCCTCCTGCTCCATCCCCCTGTGCAGTAGGAAACAAAGGGGAAATGCATTTTTGGGTAAGAAGCGTGTCCATGCCTGCTCTCTATTGGATGGAGTTAGAATGACTCATCTATGGCTCATAGGCCGTATACTGAGGACTGTTTCTTCTTTTAGTTGAAATATTAGGGCCTGGTGGTCTAGGGGAAGGAGGATTGGAGTACACTCCCTACTGTTACCACAAAGTTCAGAGTAGCCATAATTTGCAGCGTAATGACAGTCATAGATGGCTGTGGCAATGTTACACTTGTGTTAGGCTGGATATGAATATCTTTTTTTTTTTAAGGAGCATGCACCTTAAGACAAGCTGGCTCTTAAACCTTCTCTGCCAACATGATTTCCTGCTGGTTGAAGATGTTCTATTTATGGGCCTTTCTTATGGTTGTTATGGCAACCAGATGCCAGTTACTGGAACCTTTTATGGGCCTGTGTAATGAACAGCGGGTTTAAGTGCTGCACCTGCTGACTCTTAGCGTCTCTGATAGCTTCAAGAGCTCAAAAATCCATGAGAATGGCAGAGCCAGACACTTAACATGGTGGTTCAATGCAGCATCGAACCTTTGGGTAAGGCTCCATCTGAATACTTGGCATTTACTATATTGAAGCGGGATTCATTCATTATTACCTTTGAGAAATATGAAGTTAATTTTAGACACATGCACTTCTGAGGCCTTTCTGTCTTTTAAGTCTGGGCTATGATTGCTCCCTACTTCCCTCCTGGACGCTTTGCTCTTCCAGTTCATTTCCCTTTGCTTCTTCAGCCTGGCACTGTACCTGCTAGTGTGCCTCTCCCTTGTAACTGGAATAGCCTCTTTGACTCTGTTCTCCATACATTGTAACTCTCCTTTTGCTAATCTCATTCTCAGGACTTTTCTTCCATCACCCATCTCCACCGCAGACACTACTCGGAAATATAGCTGTAATTAACCCTGCTTGAGGTGGAACCTGAGCGCTCTGGATCCAAAAACATGACTCCCCACACAGCCTAAGCCAAAGGACCATCTCCCTTAGCAAGATGGCATTAGAAGACACTTAAATCCTTTGTGGCCCAACCACTAGAGGGTCACAAAGACCAATACTCCCAACAACCCCATGGGAGTCAAGGGAACTCCAAGCAGAATTGGGCCCCAAAGTGGCAGATGGCAGAGACAGGCAATAGCTTTGGCACTCAGTTTAGGGCAAGAGCGTTGCAATTCCTGTTCCAGTGCTCTGAGGAATCTCAGTGGCATCCGTGAAGGCTCAAGATAGGGGGTGGGTGTTGGGTGTCAGGGATGGCAGAGCTGGATTTGGGGATATTGATCCAAACTATGAACTTTTTGAGTTTTTTTTTAACCACTGCCAGTCATGCAAGAAAACCACATAAAGGAATTGCAGCAGCTCACACTATGCTTTTTGCAGAAGGCTTTAAGGAACAGAAATACCGTGCTATGGCTGCCCTTCCTTTTGGAGGGAATCTCCTCTTTATATTTTATTTTTGGTCATGTGCTTATTATAGTTATTTCCCAATTCATTTCTCTTACTAATAGCTGCCATATTACATCCAGTCGGAGAGAGTTGTAGCAGTCCTAGATTTTAACACTGAGTGACTACAGAGTGGGGCACTGCCATTTTTCTTGCACAAATGACTATGAGAAAGGACCGTTTTAGTGCTGTAATAATGAGCTTGGAGGAAGAGAGAAGAGAGCCAATCCCTCAGAGGACTGCAGCGGGTCATGTTATGGTCTCCTAATGTCCCCTTTTTGTCTACTGTGTGATTCTAATGCACTTTCTAAGGGCATATATTCCGCCCTTATGGAAAAGCCTCATAGAACTGAATTGAACTTACAGGACAGGATACTTTTTCTTGGGGGGCTTTGAATCTGAAAAGGACTTGGGGGTCATGGTGGATAATCAGCTGAACATGAGCTCCCAGTGAGATGCTGTAGCCAAAAGGGTTAACACGATCCTTAGATGTGTAAACAAGGACATATCAAATAGAAATAGGGAGGTTATTCTACCTCTGTATTTGGCACTGGTGCAACCGTTGCTGTTATAGTGTGTCTAGTGCTGGTTTCAACAATTCAAGAAGGATGTTGATAAATTGGAGAGGGTTCAAAGAGTGAGCTCCTTGAGTCAATCAATGTACTTAGCTTAATAGAGAGAAGATTATAGACGATGATCAAATCACCCCATAACTGCCTACATGTTTGATAATAGGTGGCTTTTTAGCCTAGCAGACAAAGATTTAACAAGATGCAATGGTTGAAAGTTGAAGCTAGAAAAATTCAGACTCGACATTTTTAACCATGAGGATAATTGACTATTGGAACACCCTACCAAGGGTTGTGGTGGACTCTCCATCACTGGAAATTTTAAAATTAAAATGAGATGTTTTTCTAAAAGATAGGCTGTAGCTCAAACAGGAATTAATTCGTGGGGGTCCTGTGGCCTGTGTTATGCAGATCAGACAAGATCACAATGGTTCCTTCTAGCCTTATCTATGAATTGGCGATATGAAAACAATAATTCCATAAAAAGTATTAAATTCTATAGGTTTTAGAGTAAAGAGGTAACTTTTCTATCAAATGTTTAAACCACCTTAAAGAATGTAATAAAGAATTCTATGCATGCTATGGAAGTTTGTAGGATGTTTTTTTAAAATACCCCATTTTGCATAGTAGATCATTCTGCTTTTCATAAGGGTCAAGAGGTCTTGAATGTTGAAATGCATGAATCTTCCAACCTTTTCCAGACACTACTGTGAACATTCGCCCCTTAATTGATGCATTATTAAAGCAGTAGGTGAAACGAGGAGTCAAATAGCTCAAAACACTCAAAAATGTTGCCTTCAAGGTCTGATCAGCTGAAAGGTCTGATAGTTGTTCATGCATTTGTCATCTCACGCCTGGATAACTTCATTGAACTCTGTGTAGGGCAACCCTTGAACATCATCCAGAATGCTATTGCCTACCTTTACAATGGGTGAACCGTTCTGAGCATGAATCACCAGTGCTTTATGCTCTGACCTAGCTGTCTATTCAGTTTTCAGTGCAATTGATGATGTTGGTGACCATCTCTAAAGCCTTTGGTAGCTTGGGACCTGGCTGTTGGAGAAACTGCCTCTTTCCCATCCCAAGTCAATCTGGGGCACCGTTGCTGTTGGTTCATAGAGCTGAACATGGCAAAAAGGCAGTGTCAGAACTTTCTTCGTGGAAAGACCTCCTCTGCAGAATTCATTCCAGGCGACTTTATGAATCCCAGCTGGCAGCATGCAGGCGACAAGATAACTACATCTGTTGTGTTTATTTATTTATTTATCTTAATTACAGTGTTTTCAGCTGGCAGGATAACTTTAAGTTCTAACAAAGCAACATTATTTCTATTCAGTTTGTTTCCACTGTGGAATTTTAAAGCATAGCTCTAGTTGTAATTACTGAGTCTATATGTTCATAAAAAAGTATCACTTCATAAATATTGAATTGTGCTATGCTGTGTGGTCCATTTTGTGTGTGATGGTTGGTTATCTAGAAATGAATTGATAGAAATTAGGTAATTATCACTGGAGGTATTCATGAGGATTTGAAAGCAGATAAATAATAAATAGGAATGTTGTTTACTCATTCAGCTTCAAAACCAAAGAACATTCTTGTCATTATCTCATTGATGCATCCAGTCCAGTAAGCAGGAAGGACTATGTGAAGGAAGAAAAGAAAAAAGCTAAAGGCAATCTAGGTGTTTTACAGGCAACAATTGTCACCCCAAATCAGGCCAACATTGGGGATGGGGGAGTCTTGAAGAGAAACAAAACTGCTTAGTAGATTGTTTCAGTAGACTTGAGTCCATGGGTGCTTAAAACCAGGGCCGCCAAGAGCGGGTTCGGGCCCCGGTGAAAATTTTTTTTCGGGCCCCCCGACAAGGGTGGGCCAGCTAAACAGGGCCGACGAGACAGGGGTGAAACCAGGGAAGCTGGGCCCCGGTAAGGTGATGGGGGGGGAGAAGACGGGGCAGCCGGGCCCCGGACCCCGAACCCCCTTCCGGACCACCGGGCCCCGGTAATTTGTACCAGCTTCCCCCCCCCTCATCGGTCCTGCTTAAAACTTCTCAGAATTAGGCCCTGTAAAAGATGACAACCACTTGTACCCTGTATCCATTGCAGTTGGGCCCTGTCCCAATTTAACAAAACCCTTAACTGAGTTTAAGTGCTTGTTCAATCTGGGTCTATGTAAGCTAAGTGTTTATCAGTTTAAACTGCCTGTACGTGTTAAAAATTAGATAAATTAATTAGAAATTCAGAAACTTATTTTTCCAATATAATAAAGTTGCATTTGGTGTATGACTTTTTTTCATACAGGTGCCCAAAATGTTTAGCTGAGAGAAATAAATGGGGGGAGGGGAAAATAGTTAAGAAGAGGAGAAATATATCGTTACCTCTTTTTGACCCAAATGGCTAGTCAAAGTTGGGGCCCTGCAGGTTGTTCCAGTTGGGTACTAGTAGAAAGTGATGAAATCTGGTATTTTTTTGTTAATGCCATCTTGTTCATTTACAAGGAACGTACAAAGTTCTGCTTCTTCAAATGCAGGAGGAATCAAGAACAAAAGAAGCAATTTCTTGGTGTACAGCCCCAAGCCTCCTTAGCCAGAAGCAGTCTCCTGTGCTTACAGGCTCCTGCTTAGCTTTCTTGCTCTGCCTCAGTTCTCTCTCTGTTTCTAGTCTCCCCAGCAGCTAGACTTTATCCACACCCAGTGACGCAGCCACCTACCTGATCAAAATAATGCCCAGTGGGACCCTCTGCCCACATGGTCCTAGTTTCTGGGAAGATTCTATTATGCCTTGTTGTAGGTGAGGCCCCTTAGCTGTGTCTTACAACTATTTTAGGTGAAGGACATGCTCACATATCAGTTTCAATGAGGTTTTAACTCAACCCATAACAAGGTTTAAGCCAGCTCATAACAATATGTGTATTTGAGAGCTCTCCCGTTGGCATAATAAAACCATCTCAGTGAGAGGAGGTAGCTGTGTCAGCAGGAGAAGCTCTCCTGCCGACATAGAGCTGTCCACACTGGTGCTTAGGTCAGTGTAACGTATGTCACTCAGGGGGTGGCTTTATTCACACCCCTGAGTGACATAAGCGGTATTGTGTACAAGCCCTAGAATCAGAGAGCGGGAAGCTGTTTCAGATAGTGGCAGCTTTCCACAAGACTGATCTCACTTTTTCACATTATCCAGCCTGTGCCGGAACAGACTGTGAACAGAAGAATAGGCAATGGTAGGATAGAGTAAGTCCCTTGGGGGATGTAAAAACAAATTGACTTCATTTGGACTTCTTAAGTTAAAATCCCAACTTTAAAATGTTAAGACCTTGCTTTTCATTTGCAAGATTCATTCTGTGCATCACTCCTTTCCTCTTCACTCTCATCTCTGCCAACAAGACCCAGCATACTGAAGACTTTGAAATACTAGGATATTATTACTTCCATGACTTCCAGCAACAATATGCCATATAAAAACCACCAAGCCACTTGATTTTCCTAAAACTTATCTGTACCTAGAGGTGAGATTAAAACCAGGCTGCGTTGTGTGACTCAGAGCACAATACAGTGGTTTCTATTCATTTGTAATAGATGATTTGGTGAAGCACAAGTGTAAAACCAAAGTGTACATTGATTTAGACATTTTGCAGGGGCCTGTGAACAGCTCAGAGTGGTGTCTGAACTACTACTGTGTAATCATCTTCAGTGAAGGTTCTTTTTATCATCTGCATTGATGGTTAGCCTTCCCCTGCTTCTCCTTCTATTTTGCCCTATTTCAAAATTCCATTAGTCAAACTCTGATACAAATGTTGAGGTCTTCTCGTTGCCTTCCACCATGTAATGGCTTTCCTATATATCCCTTTCTTTGCATTGTTGATTTCTGACTTCATTTGTCTGGCTGTTTACAGTCATTTTCCAAGTCCCAGCACCAGAGAAGCAATTTATAGACAAAAAGTGGAGAGAACTTGTGTGTTTATCTTGGATACTTAAAAATAATTTTCAAACATTTAAAAAAAAAAAACCTAGACATTTTAGCTTAAAATATATTCATATGTTGAGAGTTCCAAAAGCAAGTATTATTTCCAAACAGCTGTGTATGAATCAAAGTTAGGATACAAACAATGTTCAGAATCTTTACTCAAGCTGCTTATGTTCTACTAGCATGTGAGAGGGACAGGATTGGATTTATTGATGTTTTAAATTCTGTTAAAGAATATTTGACTGGCTATGTGTGATCTTTCTGAGTCAATTGATATTTATACCTTTTTCCAACTTATTATTTTCAGACTATCTTTTTTTTTCTTATGAAAAACTCCATTCTTTTTATATGTTCAATGATTTTTCTCTTTGAGTCAGTACTGAATCATTGCCCCAGTGTGGCATTATGGCATACTGCATGGCTGGCTGTGTCATCCATTGGATGAAATGTAATATTGCAATGTTGATCACTGGTGGCTGTTTAAAAATCAAACAAACAAAAAACTCACTGTCCCTTTTGGGACTGTTTATAATGAGTGCCAAACTACTTGAAATTCAAGAAGTGAGAGTTTATTTTGTGTGTGTATTTCGTCATGAATTTAAAAATGATCCTACTTTGCTTGTTAAATTATCTAAATATAGTTAATGTCTTTCAAAAAAATTGGTGGACCAGTTTGAGTAAAAGTAACATACTGGAAATAAGAGAATGTGTCATGTTAATGTAAAATAACCATTTTGTCAAAGTGAGGAAACTCCAAATTCATCTAAAAATGAAATGGTTAAAAAGGGGGGTGAGGGTGGAGGGGACGGAATCACTTGTCTCAGAGCCTCAATGTTAACCTGATAAAATTCCAGTGTGGGCAAATCTATCCTGCCTACTTAACAATCTCCTTGTAGTCTCATGAGGAATAAGATAGAGAATATCTCCTGTTCTCAAGTTTTTGATAGTTTTGCCATTGTATAGGAATTGGAAGCCCTTTAGATAGTTTGGGAGCCCTCTAGTGGACCTCCCAGTCTTCTATTGTAGAAATCACCAGGTCTTAAGAGATAGTGTATAGAGAGAGAGACGTGGACCTTGTATGTAGTTAGTGAGCTTGGTTATTTGGAACCCAACTGTGCCCGTGTGGTTTCCTAATATTACCAGTGCTGCAAGGAGAGCAAAGACACAACAGCTGGGTACTGTTAATAGCTGCTGTGCTTTGCTGTAGAGATAGTTACACTTCACTAGTGATTCTTACAATACTTGCAAATATCTTGGTGAAGTTTACAATGCATTCTGGAATGCTTCTAAATGAAAGACACTATATATAATTAGGATCATGATTAGCCATAAGTAACCATACTGCAAAGAAGACAGTTACTACTACATCATTCCATTTTGTGGCCTCTCATTACAGTTTAGGAAAAGCCTATAGCTCGTTCCCCTGTCTAACACAGATTTGATACATTCGGTTCTTCAAGGTTTGACCCATGTTACCTTCCTTTTTGACATGAAACTGATCATTATATCACAAGGCAGGAAGAAAAATAAAACCACATCTAGATCCATCAATACAGTACTGGAATTATTTGAGCTGATTTCCCCACCCCTCACACTTCCCTTCTCCCCAGATTGATGGCAATATAATAGTTAATAAAATGTGTTCTCAGGTTAGCCTCATGCCTTGGATAAAGGATCACTTATCTCTAATGGGTGTGTTATTGCATAAAAGCCAATGAAAAACTATTTAAAGCATATGAAACTGCCCTTTCCCCTTCCCAATAGCTGCTAGCTCTTATGTTCCAAGTTTTTTCAATTGCTGGCGCAGAGAAATTATTAAAAAAACAAACAAACTTGACGTTTGTTTCTCAGTTAAACTCTGAACAAATAGGTGGCCTGCGTGGGAGCGCCGTGGGCTGCAGTTACAAACTGTGCTCTCAGACATGCTTGTAACTAAAAGTTCAGTTTAGCAGATCCTTCTGTTCAGGGTGTCTGTTTGGGGAAAGCATCAGTGAGGCAAATAGGGCTGTGCCAGCTACACCGTATGGAGACTAATCCTGTTCCCATTGAAGGCAAAGGGCCCAGGATTGGGTCCATGGTACCTGACTTTTTTTTTTTCCTTTTAAGTTCTGATCCAGCAATGTCTGTGGATGAAATAAAAGATCTTGCCTCCAAAGAGCTAGTAGCAGTGGGTGAAGTACCTGAAATGAGAAGATAAAAGAGAGACCTCCAAATAAAGACATTTTCCCCTCCTCCAGATCCTTTATGATGCTTTGTTGGCATAAAGGGGGGCAGAAATGACCCCTCCCCAGGTCCACTTCCTCCCAATCCCTCCTTAGGGTGAAGTTGGGAAGGGAAAGAAGTGGGACAGGGTGGAGAGAGGGCATTGCCAGATCACTGCTGCAATCTGGGTATTAACTGCCTTTCATATTCTCCTTCTCTTAGCTCCTTATGAGACTTTAATTAGGAGTTAAACTAGGCAGGACCTTGGTGGGGTCCAGAATATGGTGTTGCAAAGTGGCTTACATCCCCTGCCACCTTCATTTCTGCATTGAGTGCAGGACTGGTATATCAGAATTGGGCCATGAAGGGAGTTTTTCCCCTGCCCTGCCCTGCCTGCAGTCATTTGCACCTGTGCAAAGCTGGGTGTCAAATGCTGCTGTTTCTGATATGGATGGCTGTATGTGACAGCATAAGGTACAATACAAAGGTGAAATAGGTTCATAATGATTTGTATAGTAGCTGCTCCTAAAATGTCATTGTGTTCAGATTTCCTCTTTTGAAGGAGTCCTTTTTGTTTGGCCTTTTCTGGTTGTCTGGGTAGAATATTACAGAAAATATCACTGCACAGCCATGATTAGACAGATTGCTGTTTGTATTCCCTCTGTGCACTGGACAGGAGTGTTTTATTTCAAACATCATTGACAACTTGCTTCAGTGATTCTATGGCATCCATAGCATAATCCCTATCATGGGGGAAAGATGAAAGGGAAATATTTATATATTTTATTTTGGAAGATAGGCACATTGGACACAAATATCCTTGTTCTCCCACAACAACAGCTGTATTGACAGCAAAGAAATCTCACTATCTCTCAGCCCATCAAAGATCAAAGCAAATATAATTTTTACTGTTGTCTGAAAGCTCCATTTTAAGATTAGCTGGCACAATTTTCATTCCACTTATCATGATTGAGCTTGGCTGATAGTGAAGTCACAAATCCGTAATGCAAGTCAAAAGGATATAGAACAAGATATTTGTAATGGGTTCTTTATACCTATTAACCTATGGTAACCTTGTTGATAAATACTGATTTTTAAGTTACATGAGAGAAACATATTGCTTGACTTGGCTGGGTACCCTGCATTAAATCTGAGCTGACTTGAAGCATAAGGAGTTATGAGTTAGTATCCTG
Source organism: Malaclemys terrapin pileata (assembly GCF_027887155.1). Taxonomy (NCBI): domain Eukaryota; kingdom Metazoa; phylum Chordata; order Testudines; family Emydidae; genus Malaclemys; species Malaclemys terrapin. The sequence goes on along the minus strand of NC_071516.1, from coordinate 15,943,535 downwards.
ATAAGGGATCTGTTGCAACCCTTATGGATAGTCCTGTTGGTTCCAATGGAGCCTCTCACATGAGTAAATATTGCAGTAAATATTGCAGCATTTGGCCCCTGTACACTAACCATAAATAGCCATGAGTACAGTAATCAAAATTCCAATTGTTTTCATTAATAATTGGGAAATGAATCTTTTTTTGCTGCCCCTAATGTGAACACAATGTCCTTTATTTAAAAATTGAATTAATAACATCTTTCTAAAGCTAGCCTGAGTTCATCACCTAGAGCAACTCTCTTGAGCTAAGCAAAGGAAAGTACATAACTGTTGTTCAGAATGGTGGGTCCAGTGCTGAAAAGTTAAGCATCTTTGAAACTTCCAATTAAAGTAATTGGAGTGGGGGGTATTCTGGTGCCTGAAATGGGTCACAGCTGCGAGTGCCAGTCACAGGTCAGACTGTCAGAAAACTGGGCAGACACACCCAAAGTGATGGTCTATTCTATAATTAGATTTTACCAAACCAAAAACAAATGTGCACTGCTGGAGCACTACATTGGTTTTACCATGGAGCCACAGACAGTCCGTCTTAGACTCCCCAGCCTCCAATTTACCACCCAGACAGACTGGACTTTATGATGAAAGGTTATTAAAACCCAAATCACTACACATTAGGTTCTTCCAGTCCCAAAGGGCCAGTCACTTACCCCAGGTCAAGGTACACATCGGATCTCACCAAAGACAACGCTGAAGCCAATTTTTCTTTAGTAAACTAAATTAAAGATTTATTAGCTATGAAAAGAAAGAAGAGTTGTTGAGAAGTTAAAGCAGGTAAAATACATTACAGACAAATCAAAGTTTGTAAGTCCAATCTGATAGCAGAGATGGTGTATCTGTTTACTTCTCCATAAGTCTCTCAGGGCTGCCCAAAAATGGTTTTGGTTTGGGGATCTCTGTCTTCTATCTGGAACGCTCCCTGACAGCATCCAAATAAACAAGAGATGAAGGATCACTCCCAAGGATTTTCTTCTTATAGCCATTTTCTCTGGCAAGCAATCTGGCAGGTGTTTTTATAACAGCATGCATTTTCTTCTGAAGAATCATAGGTAATGTAGACAGTTTGTGAATCTCCATTGTTAAACCAAGGAACCTTGCTTTGAAGACAGGATGCTTCCTCAGTTACAGTTCTAAGGCAGTTTTCATGAAGCTTTCACATCAAATACATTCTTATCTTAAAACTAACACACTTTAAATTAAGGTTATTTAATTACCGGAGAGTACGTAATGGGGTAGCCAGAAACAATTCTTCTTTAGCTTTCATATCATCTAAATATTAAGTACGTTCACATCTAAACACTAAATACAGGCCTTTTGACCTAATAGTAACTAAGTAGAGTTGTATACTTAATGTGCAGGTAATCAGAGTTACAGGACATAAAAAAGGATATAGCAACAACAGGTTAATTTAGTTACTCTAGTATGCATCAAACAGGATGTAAGTAGATGAAGACAAATACAATTAACATCTATTTTAACAAGTGAATTGTCTAGATGCACAATAGTACCTTTTAACACTCCTTTGTAGTTCACCCACCAGTGAATTGCCCCAGGGCTCTGATCTTAGCCCATCTGTCAACATCACAGGGAGAAATTGTACAGAATGATATGTTGCCAGAAATGGTGGTTGTTTGAAGGTCTGGTTGTGTAGACCTTGTGACAGATATGGGGCTGTCTCTAATAATTTTGGAAAACCATATGTTGGACTGGTTATTGAAGTATTTTCAGTATGACTATAGTAGTTATCAACAGAGGACATCTGGAAGAACAGTCAGGAAGGAAAAGAATGGCACAAAATAAGCTAGCTGTCTGTAAACACTTGAATTGTTAAGTCAGAACAGGAAAGGGCCTGCAGACACAGGAGATCAAAAGAACTGTGGCAGGTTTTAAAAAAAAAAAAAAGCTCTCTTGAGAGCGGGCATAGAAGTTCCGGGATCCAAATGGCAACATGTGACACCATGCAGCTGATGCCTGAAGAAGAAGTTAGGCCTAAGTGGGTCACCATTGAAGGGTGGAAGGGTGTTAGGTAGAATCATAGAACTGGAAGGGACCTCGAGAGGTCATCTAGTCCAGTTCCCTGCACTCAAGGCAGGACTAAGGTAAGATAGAAAATAACCTTTGGATATATCTTTTTTCCCTCTGAAAACTTTTGTTCCTACTTCTAAAATAAGCAATACTTTGGTTTTAAGAAGGCTGCCTGAATGCTGTATACCACTGGTTAAAGACTCCAGTAGGGAAGAACACCACGTATCCAAACTCAGTTAGACTTGTGAGATCAGAACAGTGGATACATCGGACACTGTTGCCCAGGAACTGGTCTATGAGTGGGAGAACTATATAATTCCACCTCAGGCTAGGTAAAGGCACAAGGCTTGACACCTGAGGAGGTGCACTCAAGAGACCAGACAGGAGTCAACTAGCCCTCTAACCATGACAGACCTTAATAAGCATAAATATGAATCTTTGTTATTGTGTTTCCAAATTCAACCCCGATAGCTATAGGCATGGCTAGTTTTGAAATGTGTCAAGCAGAAGTTGGTCCAGTGAAAGATATTGCCTCACCCACCTCGTCTGTCTCCGATCCTAGGACCAACATGGCTACAACAATGCTGCAAACAGCAAACCAAGTAAAGCAGTAAGTGATGGTTTGGGGTTGTGTAATGCACAATAAAATATCACTTCCAAGTTGAGCTAAATTATGGGAAATAATTTGCATAATGAACAGAGCTTTGTTGTGTTTTAATAAAGTCAGTCTGAAGTACTGATTTTTAGAATCAGATGCTTGACATCTGAACTGGTTTCAGAGCGACTTGCCAAGAAGCCTGACAAATAAGCAGAGAAGCTTGAATATTTTTCCTAGGCTTTCAGAGAAGTGCTTACTTCACAAGTAGGGCCAACTCATAGATAGCAAATTAGAGTGGGATTTTCAAAGGGACCTAAGTTAGGCACTCAGTTCCCATTGAGAGTTAGTGGAATTGGGGTGTCTAGTTCCTTTAGGCTCTTTGTAGGCAGACCCAGCCACCATTCATATACTGTTATCATTGCTTTAATGTGGTAACATCTATCAGCCCCAATTAGGATCTGTGCTGCTGTGTGTTAGCTTGAATTTGCACAGCACCTGTGTCTACACTACCCTGCAGTTTGGACTACAGGAGTGTGAATAGTAGTTTGCACCAAAATTCTGCACTGTAACTACACTGCGTCGACACTGGGGCGTAAATTAAAAGGTTCTTAGTTCATCTTAACTTAGTCCTCTTCATTAATGCAAACAATGAAGCTTTTAGTTCATGCCTGCAGTGTGCAAACAGGGGAATTAAGGTGCAGCACTCTGGTGTACACTGCTATTTGCACTGCCTGTAGTTGGAACTGTGGAGCAATGTAGACGAGCCCTCAGAATAAGAAGACAATCCATGCCCCAAAGGATGTAGTCTAACAACTGACTAACCATGCTTATGACTCACCATGCTTATGACTTTTGAAGTTGGAGAAATTAGAAATCTAGATATTAGAGATTAAACCTGTTTAAGTCTCTCCCTCCCCCCCATGGAAAACAAAATTTTCATTGAAAAAATTGAACACTCAAAAAAAAAAAGTTCTCTGAAACCTAGAAAATGTTAATTTGGCAATGCTGCTGTGGTGCCTCATGGGAATTATAGTTTGGGTGCCTCATGCCCCCATTCTCTTCTGAGTGTGTTACATTTTCCATGATGCCCTCTGTTCTCCCCTCTTGCAAAGCCACCATAAAGCAGCACGGGCGATCTAAGCCAGCCATCAAGCTCATCCCATAGAGGAGAATGAGAGCATGAGGCACCCATAGCTACAATTCCCCTAAGGCACCATGGCAGCTATTGTGAATCAACATTCAATTTTCAGAAGTTTCATTTCTCAACAAAAGCTGCATTATTTTTTGGAAAGTAGACCCTTTTCACAAAAAAACATAGCTGAAAACCTACTAGTTTTGACAGAAAACTTATGACAAGCCCTACTAGAGATGGGTCTGATCTGAAAACTTTGGGCCCAGATCGAAGTTATGAAGGACATTTGAGCTGCTGGTAATATTTTATGAATATTATATACTCCATCAGTTTGTCTGATTGTTATTGTGGTGTTTACGCTATTAGTATAAAGGGTTAATTCAATCAGGAGCTGACAGCATGTAGATAAAGGGAGACAATGACCTGGTAACACCTCTCCTACAACATCTGGGCAGTGCTGGAGTAATTTGATGAGATGCTCTGGCTAGACCCTGTTGTAATAACTGGGCCTACAAATTTACCTTAATTGTGAGCAAGTTTATAACGTGCCACAATAACCTATAACCATACATGTTAATGGTTACAGATGCAAATGAGAGATGGAGAAACAAACAAAAAAATCTACTGATATAAATCAAGGACTGTGTTCAGATGATGCCTGGCAAGCAAGAGAAATGTGAGACTGGAAATTAAGGGACCAAAACTGACGTGTCAGAAATTAGGCCTAATTGGTGGACAAAATGAGAGGACAAGCTGTTCTTCCTATGACTCCCTTTTGGGATTCTCAAAAAGAGACTTTTTGGGGGGAAAACTGGCCTCCATGAATGATAGCAGACTGAAAGAAGGGGATGGAACGAGTGCCACCATTATGGCTGCCAGCCCGCCCCCCGCCTCCATCTCCTGGGACCCTGGGATCCAGTGTGACAACATTGTGCCTTCATCATCATCCTAATCCTGAGAGAAGTCCTGACTAGACTGGGCCAGAGAGATGACACTGCCACCTCCAATGCTCTGGCTAATCCCGATTTCCACCTGGGATGTGAGACTTAGTTACAATGCTCCTCTTCCTCCCCCTTGTCCTTCCACACCCTTTTCTTCTTTCCTTATCCCTTTCCTTTCCCCACCCCTTCTGCATATTTTGAAACATTGTTGTAAATATGTGACCAGAGAGACAGCCAAAAGCCATGTTCTAAACATCCCTACACTGATGCACGTTTGCAGGTCTCAGAGTAGTTGGTAAGGCCGTGTGCTGTATCTGTGTTTTTCCACCAACCAGGCTGCAAGTGAGAGTCAATCCCAGAAACAGAAGCTGCATTTTCTCTTTGCTGTTCTTTTCTTTCCTCTTTTGTGTGTTTGTCTTGTTTTGTCTTCTAGAAAATAGATCAAACTTTAACAGCTCCAGTCTATCTCAACTAATGTCTTCTCTTTCTCCCCAAAATGACAGTTATTACCATCTGAGACTGTCAAATAAGGGTTGGGTTTTTTTCCTTCTAAAAGCTCTCTGCAGTTAAAGGGAAAGGGAACGAGGGATGTTGTTAAAATGAAAGCCGTACTTAATACTTTCATTTCAAATGCTTTAACTTTTTTCTCTCTCTCTCTCTTTAATCAAAGGTTTTGTTTTTTCACAAAAGGATTTTTAATGAGGTATTTACCATGGTACTAAGCAGGCTGTATATCTCTGTATATCAAACTCTGAACTTTAACACTGTTTAATATTGGAGCCTGGTAGGGTTAAGTTAACATCTTTGACTCTTTGGGACCATATATTCCATGAATACAACAACCTCCTCCGACTGGGCTTGCTAAACAGGTTTCTTCAGAAATGTCTGAACTTCAGCAGTTAGGGAAGGGGAAGATCAAAGCCTTGGGAGTTGGGAAGGGTTTTTTTTTTTTAAAGACACAGAGGCCAGATAGTTATGGGAGAGACTGGGGCAAAGATTATTGGGGAGCAGTTTGATATTCATACCCTGAGGTCAGGAGGGTAAGACAGGCCTTTAGGTAGGATAGACAAGCATATAGCCTATGGTTTTAAAATCCTTTTCTCTTGCTAGGTTATGTTACTCTTAGGATTAAACAATGCTTTGTTTTAAGAAGGCTGCTTTGGGCTCACTCTATTCTTCATTGGTCACAATCCCAAAGGGAGGATTTGCAGGCAGTAGCATAACTAGGGGGGAGCGGCCGCTCCCTCACTGAGCACAAGTGGCGCTTTGTCAATTTCCTGGCGCCTTTGTACTCACCTTGGGGAGCGATTTCTTTTTTTTTTTTTTTTAAAGGTGCCACCTGCTGCGGCGCTTTTATTTTACTCACCTGGTGGCGCTCCGGGTCTTCGGCGGTACTTTGGCGGCGGGACCTTCACTCGCTCCGGGTCTTCAGTGGCATTTCGGCGGCAGGACCTTCAGTGCCGCCGAAGACACCCAGAGTGAGTGAAGGGCCCGCTGCCGAAGACCCGGAGCGCCGCTGGGTGAGTAAAAGCACCACAGCGAGGGGCGCCTTTTTTTTTTTTATTGCTCCCCCTGTTCCCTCCACCTGGCTATGCCACTGTTTGTAGGTGATGACCCTAGTTGGCCCTGCTGAGAAATCATGGGTGACACAGAGGGCTGTAGCCTGGGGACCTAGTCTGAGAGTGGGAGAATTGCAGGATTTCACCCGGAGAGAGATGATGGCACAGGCCCTATTACCTGCGGAGAGACCTGAGAGGGGTCAAATTGTGACTCATGTCTAAAGTCCTAGGAGTTTGGTTTGGGGCATCTCTACTGCAGACTGAACTTCTGCCTGACGTGTATTTTAACATTCAAATATCATGTGAAGAAAAGTTAGAAGGTGACACTGTCTTCTCTAGGGAATTTGGAAATCAAAATTTAACAATATTAAATGGAAATAGAATTTGAACATAAGCTATATTTCTGTCCTATAAGATTAACAGTATGTGTAACATATTGCACAGGGTAATGAAGAGGTAACACAAGAAAATGAGAAGAGAACAGTAGCCATTGCATTAAAATATATAGCACTTCCCTCCATGTTTAATATTGTATGCTAAAGAGCCACATACTGTAATAACTTACCTGCAGCATGGTCCTTACAATAGGTTGTGATGAGAGTGGGAATCAGGAGAACTGGCTTCTGTGTTCAGCCCTGCCACTGATTTACTTTGGAAACTTTGGCAAGTCATTTATAACTTGATTTTGTACCCATTGAAGTCAGTGACAATATTGACTTCAATGGGTGCAGGGCAGGGGCGACTCTAGCTTTTTTGCCGCTCCAAGCATGGCATGCCTGCGGGAGGTCCGCTGGTCCTGCAGCTTCAGCGTACCTGCCGCTGAATTGCTGCCGAATCTACGGGACCGGCGGACCTCCCGCAGCGAAGCCGCCGAAGGCTGCCTGACTGCCACCCTCGCAGGGACAGGCAGGGCGCCCCCTGCAGCTTGCCACCCGAGACATGTGCTTGGAGCGCTGGTGCTTGGAGCCGCCGCTGGTGGAGGGTCAGACTCCCATAGCTTTCTGTGCTTTAGGTTCTCCATGTGAAAAATGGGCATAATCACACCTACCACTTTTGTAAACTCTTTGAGATTTACCACAGAAGTGCTAATTATTGATATTGTTATGAAAAATAGTCTTGGAACTGTATTTTTCTGCAAAAGTAGAGATCCTTTTATTAGTGCTCTCACTGACTTTCATTCACATTTCACATTAATATGTTGCTCAGCAACTGCAACTGAGAGAGAGAGAGAGAGAGAGAGAGAAAGCAGTGTGTGGAGGGGAGAAAAATCAAACTGAAATCTTAAAGCCTTAAGTGGATAATGTACTGAGAGACAGAAGCATGGCACAGGGTTACCAAAGTAACTTATCATTGGCCTGACATAAAGTGCTGTACTATGCCTGAATTATATCACTGTGATCAATGGAGGCCAACGCATCCATCTCTGCAATCTGAGCAGAGGAATTATACATCCTCCCCTCCCCCCGATGATGGAACAAAGTGTGTAATCAAGTTAGGTCCAATGTAAATGCAAATCATCAGCATTAATTAACAGGAACTGCACAGCAGTTATTATGTACTGCAAGAGCATGTACAAGATTCATAGATCCCCTGCAGCTTTGTCTTTTGATAATTAGATTTCTTAGAGAGGAGAAGGAATTTCAGGAGGCAGCAATTGCTTTGGACAGGGAACAGCCCTGACACGCTTGTCTCACTTTGTAATATCCTGAGTGTAATCACTATGCAGAGTGAGCCATCCCTTCCCACAGCAGTCCCCAACCCCTCACCATTATTGAGATATGGCCCTGCAGGAACAGAGCCGTTAAAATAACACATGGTGCATGAAGCAGTCAGAAGGCAGAGGTGTTATTAAAGCATATGTGTAATTTTTTAAAAGGCCTTTTATGTTGCCTGCAGCTGTGTAATTGCCAGCTTTCACATACAGGGGAAGGGGCTGTGCCCCTACTATACAGCATTTTAAATACTTGTTCAACAGGAAACATCAAAAGGCCCAAAGATACAATTGTGACAGTAGCTAGTCCCCAGTAAAAGCCACTGCAAATTATCCATCAATGTGGCTAGTCTATTCCTGTAATTATTAGAGTTGTCTTCCCATCTTTGTTTCAATAAAGGTTAGGAATCTTACAAATGTGCTCCATATATAACAATGCTGTAAGATCAGCCCTCTAGTTTTTCATTAAACGATGTATAATTGGAGAGTAAATGTCACTGAGGATTGATGGGCTGAGCTCTTTTACCTCCAGAGAGAGATGGCTTTCTGTACCAATGAGTTAGCAGGGATGAATTATGTGGTAAGCAGTGGAGCTTACTTCCCATCATACAGTATCCATCCCATGCAATCAGGCTTCAGTGATATTTGCTTTTGAAAGGCCAACAATTAAGTGCTTGTAGAAACCAGATTCTTTCTGAACTTAGGAGAAATGAGGACATTGTGGGTTGTGATTCCCCCGCCCCCGAGGTCTTAAACTTTTTAGGTTCTATTAACTCATCTCTTACTTCCCCCAAATCGGCTATGGAACAAAGGTTTCAGAGTAGCAGCCGTGTTAGTCTGTATCCGCAAAAGCTGTCCCATATTTTAAAAGCACATTGTTTTACTTAGGGTTACCATATTTCATCAAGAAAAAAAGAGGACGGGAGGAGCCCCGCCCTAGCCCCGCCCCTGCCCCTCCCACTTCCCGCCCCCCCAGAACCCCCAACCCTCCCCCCGTTCCTTGTCCCCTGACTGCCCCCTCCTGGGACCCCTGCCCCTAACTGCCCCCCAGGACTCCACTCCCTATCTAAGCCTCCCTGCCTCTTGTCCCCTGACTGCCCCAACCCTTATCCACACCCCCACCCCCAGACAGACCCCTGGGACTCCCACGCCCCATCCAACCACTCCCCACCCCCTGACAGCCCCCCCCCAGAACTCCCGACCCATCTAAACCCCTCTGCTCCCTGTCCCCTGACTGCTCCGATCCATCTCCCCACCCCTGCCACCTGACAGCCCCCCCCAGAACTCCCAAACACTCCCCCCCTACTCCTTGTCCCCTGACTGCCCCCTCCTGGGACCCCTGCTCCTAACTGCCCTCCAGAACCCCACCCCCTACCTAAGACTCCCTGTTCCTTGTCCCCTAACTGCCCCCTCCTAAGACCCCCCCCCAACTGCCCCCCAGGACCCTACCCCCTACCTGTACCCTGACTGCCCAAAACTTTCTCCACTCCCCCCAAAAAGCCCCCCCCCCCCGTTTCTTGACTGCCACCTCCAGAACCTTCCTGCCCCCTGACCTCCTTACCCTGCTGCTCAGAACAGGGTGTTGGGCTCTGTGCAGCCGAGCCGGACACGTGGCTGAGCTCCCCAGCACAACAAAACCCGGTCCCTGGCCCTGCACAACAAAACCCGGTCCCTGGCCCTGCACAGTGCTGCCGGACTGGGCTGCAAGGGAGCTGCCGGCTCAGAATGCAGGGCGGATCCGGCTCCTCTACAGCTGCTCCTGAGTCCAGCCCGGGACTTCCCTGCAGCCCTCCCAGCCGCTCGCTCTGCTCTGCCGGGGGGAAATCCCGGACATTGTGAGTGCTTTACAAATTCCCCCCGGACGCTATTTTTAGCACAAAAAGGAGGACATGTCCGGGTAAATCCGGACGAATGGTAACCCTATTTTACTCTCAAAAACATTTGGATTTTGCAATGCGTATCCTTGGTATAGAATATGCTTTTACCAGGCTGTCAAGAACAGGCATCATGCTGGGATTACAATACGCTTTTAATTAAGCCTCAGAATATCCCTCTGAGTCAGTGACGCATTAACCCTATTTTACAGAGGGAGAAACTGAGGTAAAGTGACTTACCTAAGATCCCTGGGGGCCAGTCAGTCAACAGGACCACTAGGTTTCTCTACTTTCAGACCCTATTTCTGGCCAAAGACCATGCTTTTATTGTGCTCTGCCTGCCGTAGTGCTCTACGTGCTTTACAACAACCTTGACTTCTCAAGTTTAGGCAGTTATGAGCTTCCTGAGGTTTTAACTAGATGATTTAAGAAATACCTTTTCCTTCTGACGGGATGTTGGGTTGGGGCACAAGCCACGACATTTGCATTTCTAGATGTCTGGGAACAGTACAGTTAAACTTTTCAAAGTGCATGAGGCTGAGGGGGTATAGAATTCTGGTTCGGCCCACTCCAGAGAAATGTTCCATTTGTGAAGCTTGGCTCGTTCTGAAGGCTTTTGATTGTTTTCTATCTAAGGTAAATAGCATCATTTCCCCAAACAATCATATATATCGTTTCCTATCAATCATGAAACTGTTTACAGCTAAAATAAAAGTAACTCTGTGTGTACGTGTGTGTGCGTATCTCTGTGTGTGTGTACTGAAAGCTTTGCTATACTGCTGCAAGACAGGTATTATTAGACAGGCACCCCTTCACTTCTCCCACAGCCCCCATACAATCTATCTTCTCCTCTAAAAAAACAAGCCTGTATTGCATCCTTAGCTGGTGATTACGTTTGTCTATTGGTATGCAGTGGGGTCAGCCAGTGGCAGTAATCAGAGTTAAGTGCATACAAAGCACTGACACCTGGTGCTTTAGATAAAACAAGTTAATTCTTTGGCACCTTAGGTGATGGAAAATATTTTGTATTTTAGTCTGTATTTTAAATAGTTCATCCACTGAAACATCTCGATTTCAAGGCTGGTTGCGCTATGGCAAGAGTGTGTGCGTGTGGCAGAGGTGAGAAGAACTGTGTGGACTAAAATTTTCTGAAATGAGATGCTTCTGTACTCCAGTTATCACGTTCCCATGTGATTATTTCTATTAATATACTGGCGAGGTGCCTATCATTTTAAGAGTTGATTTCTCACCTACATTTCCTCTTCCTTTAAAACAAACAAACAAAATACCTATCTGGGACATTTCTGGGGGTTGAGTGAAATTCTAATTAGACCTATCTCTCTTTCATTCATATACATTGTTTTCTTCCTTCATTCACTTTGAGGATGAAACCCAAAATCTGCTTTTAAGGACTATCATTTTGAGAACTCATAAAGCAGCTAAAAAGCAGATTTTTTTTATAGCGTTGGAAGGCTTTTATGCATTTATTCCATTTAAAGAGCCTCTCACTTATTCTCTTCAAGGGTATCCTGTTTCCCTTCTGTGTTTCTCATTTTCTTCATGATTTCCAGGGTGGTACTGGAGCTCCTTCTGATTACACTGCTCTACAGCCAAAATGCTTCTGAAATAAATGTAGTCAAACTTTACTCATTCTGGGTCACTGAGAACAAAAATGATGCTTAAAATTGTTGATTGGCTCTAGTTTTCAAGATATGCTATTGGGTCAGTATATACGACCCTTGATTTGGGAATGGCGGAGGATAAAGTGAGTTATAAAGGGAAGGGATTTCAATTTAAACCAGAAATTACTAAAATACATCTTTGACTGGATCTATGAATAAATCTATGACTGGGTTTGGACAGTACTTGCTTTTTAAGGAAAACAATGAATGATGCAATCTGAAGCTGGTATTGCATCATACATGATATGAATTGCATCATGTTATTCCTACAAGTCATGGATGATGCAATCATAACGAAGCTTACATCACTCTGCTGAACAAATTGCCCTATATCAGCGCTAGAAATCATACAGTGTTGTGCTCTCTTATTTGTCAGTGTTTGATTTTGCAAAGGGACACATTTCTGTTTAGCCAAAGTGAGCAGAGATGCCTCGTACTTGTGTGAACAGTGCAGATAACTGCTGCTATGTTTGTGGTGAAGTGATTTTTGCATCACAAAAGCACAGTATAATCACTATGGTTAAGAAAGCCTATCACCTTTATTTTGGCTGCAAAATCGGAGGTCAGGACAAGAGGTGTGCCCCACACACATGCTGCAACACTTGTGCAACAAATCTTTGCCAGTGGTTGAACAGGAAAAGGAAATCTATGCCTTTTGCAGTGCCAATGATTTGGAGAGAGCAAATAGATCATACCAGCAATTGTTACTTCTGCATGGTGCCTCCAGTTGGGAAAGGTGTGTCAAAGAAGAAAAAGTGGACTGTGCATTATCCAAACATTCCATCAGCTATACGCCCAATACCCCACGGAGAAGGACTGCCGGTTCCTGATGCACCAGAATCATTCTCACTTGAGCCGGAAGAGGAAGAGGATGAAACTTCTGGTCCTCAACCATCAATGTCACAGGACCCACATTTTCTCCCATCCTCCTCCTCTGAACTACACCTCATAACACAAGGTGAACTGAATGACCTTGTCAGGGATTTGGAACTACCCAAGAGTAAGGCAGAGCTGTTGGGCTCCAGACTACAGCAGTGGAATCTCCTGGCAGGTGATGTTAGGGTTTCCATGTTCTCTGACCGTCAAAAGGATCTTGTCCCATTCTTCTTCATGGAAGGTGATTTTGTAGCCTGCAACAAAATGGATGGTGTGATGGCAGCCCTCAACATCGTTCACGATCCAGATGAGTGGAGACTGTTCATTGATTCATCGAAGACGAGTCTTAAAGCTGTTTTACTGCATAATGGCAATGTTTTGCCATCAATTCCAGTTGGTCATGCAGTCCATTTGAAGGAAACCTATGACAACATGAAACGACTTTTGAGGTGCATAAACTATGACCAACATCAGAGGCAGCTTTGTGGCAATTTGAAGGTTGTTGCTCTCTTGCTTGGTCTGCAGACTGGATACACAAAGTACTGCTGTTTTCTCTGCGAATGGGATAGTCGTGCAAGGGATTGCCACTACATCAAGAAAGATTGGCCACTCCGACAGTCATTGGAGCCTGGTGAGACCTCATTTGGAGTACTGTGTGCAGTTCTGGTCTCCCATGTTTAAAAAGGATGAAATCAAACTGGAACGGGCACAGAGAAGGGCCACTAGGATGATCCGAGGAATGGAAAAATCTGTCGTATGAAAGGAGACTCGAGGAGCTTGGTTTGTTTACCTTAACCAAAAGAAGGCTGAGGGGGGATATGATTGCTCTCTTTAAATATATCAGAGGGATAAATACCAGGGAGGGAGAGGAATTATTTCAGCTCAGTACTAATGTGGACACAAGAACGAATGGATATAAACTGGACGTCGGGAAGTTTAGGCATGAAATTAGACGAAGGTTTCTAACCATCAGACGGGTGAAGTTTTGGAACAGCCTTCCGAGGGAAACAGTGGTGGTGAAAGACCTCTCTGGCTTTAAGATTAAGCTTGATAAGTTTATGGAGGGGATGGTTTGATGGGATAAAGTGATTTTAGTCAATAGGTCAATAACGTGCCATGGCTGGTAATTAGCAACAATGGTCAATGATGGGATATTAAAAGTTACTACAGAGAACTTTTTCCAGAGGGTCTGGCTAGAGAATCTTGCCCGCATGCTCAGGGTTCAGCTGATCGCCATATTTGGGGTCGGGAAGGAATTTTCCTCCAGGGTAGATTGGCAGAGGCCCTGGAGGTTTTTCGCCTTCCTCCGCAGCATGGGGCAGGGGTCGCTTGCTGGAGGATTCTCAGCGATTTGAAGTCTTTAAATCATGATTTGGGGACTTCAACAGCTGAGTCAAGGGAGAGAATTCTTCCAGGAGTGGGTGGGTCAGCTTTTGTGGCCCGCATCATGCGGGAGGTCAGACTAGATGATCATAATGGTCCCTTCTGACCTTAGAGTCTATCAGTCTATGAGTCTAAATGTCTACACTACACCTCTACAGCTATGCCTGAAATGCTTAATGCATTTTTAGTTATAATAATAATACCTGGCTCTTAAATAGTGTATATATATATTTTTAAAATGGCAACTGCTTTAGAGACACTAATTCTCATAGCCTAGTATTATCACCTTCCTTTTACTGTGACTCACCCAAGGCCAGAAAAAAAGCTGCACTCAGAGCTGGGATTTGAATTTAGGAGTTCCTAGCTCCCTATCATATGTTCAGGCCACTGGCTATGCCAGTTCCAGCTGATTTCATATTAACGCATACAGCACAACATGACATGATAACTGTTAAGTGACAAGTTGTGTGACTCATCCTGTTTTTACATAAACTTAAAGGGCCAGATACTGGGATCCTTAGTCAGGCAAAACTTGCTTTGAAATTAACTGGAGTTTTGCCTGAATAAGATCTGAGTAAGGATGGCAAGATTTGGCTAAAGGTGTGGTTATCATTAGGAAAGTAAAGATGATGGGGTGGGGTGGGGGTGGGGGGTTGAGTTGAATACTTCAGCAGCACACAAATGCCATTAATCATAGGGCTTGGCTACACTTGCAGCTGTAGAGCGCTTTGGATTAAACCAGCCTTCGGAGAGCGCACTAGGGAAAGCGCTCCAGTCTGTTCACACTGACAGCTGCAAGCACACTGGCATGGCCACATTTGTGGTATTTGCAGTGGCATTGGGAGCGGTGGATTATGGGCAGCTATCCCAGCATTCAAGTGGCTGCAACGTGCTTTTCAAATGAGGGGGATGGGGTGGAGTGTGTTGTTTGTATGTGGGGGGAGAGAAAGAGTGGGTTTTTGGAGTGCTGAGAGTGTGTCAGCACGCTATCTTGTAAATTCAGATCCCCCTAGTCCCCCTGCCTCTCACTCACTCACTCAGTAAACATTTGCTTTGCCCGTTGCAGATAAGCAGCCGCTGTCTGAAACGGAACTCTGAAAAGGCACTTCCGCATTCCTCAGCCGATTTCACAACAAAGAGAAGAGAGGCCACTTGACTTAAGGGGATGATGGGACGTTTCTGGAGGTTAATCAGAGCGCTGTAATGCTGTGACGTTATTGACATAAACTGGAACCATATAGATCATTGTTGCAACCAAGGTCCTGTAGTGGCACCCAAATCTTGTATAAAGGGGGTCAAATGGGGTGTCTAAGACAAGGTTCTGGTTTACTGGTTATGATTATGCTGTCTATATGGGTGTACCAGTTTTGTAGTTGAAGTTATAAATATTGGCTCTATACTGTCTGTATGGCAAACTTATGCTATGCTTCTGGGTGACATCCCAGACAAGCTGAGATTAGCTCTGCCTAGCCTGCTTGATGGCCCATTAAGGACCATCAGCTATACAATGGACTCATTGAGAGAAGGCAAATATGCCTTCAGACTCAGCAAAGTATGCAGGAACTTGCCCATGTGACTCCAGACTCCATTTTGCTGTAATTTTCCACAGTAAGAACAAAGTGGTGTTCTTACACCTGGAAAAGACTATATAAGGCTGATGCTTCATCTCCATCTTGTCTTCAATCAGCTCTGAACAAAGGACTGAGGACCCATCCCAGTGGGGGATGTATTCCGGAGACTTGACTTGAACCTGCAGTTTATTTCATCGCTGCTGCAAGCCTGAACCAAGAACTTTGCCATTACTATATGTAATTGATTCCATTTAACCAGTTCTATCTCTCATCTCTATCTTTTTCCTTTTATGAATAAACCTTTAGATTTTAGATTCTAAAGGATTGGCAACAGCGTGCTTTGTGGGCAAGATCTGATTTGTATATTGACCTGGGTCTGGGGCTTGGTCCTTTGGGATCAGGAGAACCTTTTTTCTTTTATTTGGGTATTGGTTTTCATAACCATTTGTCCCCATAACGAGTGGTACTGGTGGTGATACTGGGAAACTGGAGTGTCTAAGGAGATTGCTTGTGAGACTTGCGGTTAGCCAGGGGGGTGAGACCGAAGTTCTCTTAGTCTGGCTGGTTTGGTTTGCCTTAGAGGTGGAAGAACCCCAGCCTTGGGCTGTAACTGCCCTGTTTGAGCAATTTGTCCTGAGTTGGCACTCTCAGTTGGGTTCCGCCAGAACCGCATTGTCACAAATGTAACTCCTTATTCACACTGGCCCTGGGGCGTCTCAGCCAATATGCAGCAGCCGTTATCCCTCTCGGGGAGGTGGAGTACCAGGAGCGCTCTAGCCAGGGAGTCAGAGCGCTCTACGTGCCTTGCCAGTGTGGATGGGGAGTAAGGTAGAGCGCTCTGGGAGGCTTTATTGCGGTATAAAGTGCCAGTGTAGCCAAGCCCATAGTAACAAAGACATCACATTGATTAATTTGAAATATCTGCCTGCTAGCCCTGTGGAATACTCTGTAAGGGTTCAATCCTATGTTTTAATAATCAGAGCTGTATATATAAATGCTAGTGTGACAAAGCTCTGTCCTTGTCTCAGTGGGTCCCATGCTTCCTGGCAGATTTTGCTAGTCTCAGAGGTTCACTGTGACCCTCCAAGTAGCCCTTCTCTCTCTAGAGGCAAGGGTCACAGCCTACTGAGCCATTTTCATCATAAGCCAGCAAGGGAGGTGAGGAGAAGCAACCCTCCCATGCTCAGTCTCTGTTGTCTCCCAGTCTCAGTGATTAATCAGGGAGAGGAAAGGGGAGCCTAGGCCCGCCCTCTATTCCAGCCCAGGGACCACCCTAATAGTAGCAGCTATGGTAGCTGACTTTTTGGACATGTACATGTACAATTCTCTGGGCCACTTCCCTACAACAGCCCTCCACTCAATATCTCTTTCACCATTACCTCAGGGCCTCCTTCCTTGCACCTGATATGGCTTTGAACTGCTTAGTTCCTCCAACAACTACTACTGACTGACTGACTGACTGACTGACTGACTCTCTCTCTCTCTCTCTCTCTCACACACACACACACACACACACACACACACACACACACACACACACTCTCTCTCTCTCTCTGACTAACTGGGAGGCTTTTAACTAGTTCCAGCCAGCCCTTGATTGGCTTCAGGTGTCCCAATCAACCTAGCTATCTCCAAGGCAGGCTCCAGGATTTTTGCCGCCCCAAGCGGCGAAGCAAAAAAAAAAAAAAAAAAGATAAAGCCGCGATCGGCGGCACTTCAGCGGCAGCTCAGCCGCACCGCTTCATTCTTCGGCGGAAATTCAGCGGCGGTTCCTTCGCTCCGAGAGGGACTGAGGGATCTGCCGCCGAAAACCCGGATGTGCTGCCCCTTTCCATTGGCCGCCCCAAGCACCTGCTTCCTTCGCTGGTGCCTGGAGCTGGCCCTGGCTATCTCCACTGCTCTCTAGAAGGATCTTAACTGGCCCCAGGTGTCTTGATTAACCGGAGCAACTGCCATTTGATTACTATGGTACCAGAGATTTGTTTAGCCTGGGCTAACGTACCTGTTCCTCACTAGTTTATTATAGCCATGTGGCCTTGCCCCATCACATTAGGTATTACTATTGTTGTTGTTAATGAAGTTCACAAAATGACTGCAGATACCTAATGCGGGTGGCTAAATTGCAACATCGGATGAGACCATTTTGTTTCTCTCCAGAGGCTCCTTTAGCTCACCTGTTCCTCAGGATCAAGATTGCTTTCAATTCATAATTGTTTTTCAAGTCAGTAAAATCTTCCATAACACAGGAAAAATGTCTATTGGTCTCAGGAAATTTTGAAAGTCAGTTCTTCCCTCCCTCTCACCCATACACTCAGAGAGCCTCATTTTCAAAAGTTTAGATACCAAAAATGTGTGAAAACTATAATTCTTTTTTCTTAAAATACATGTGTATTTGTGTCTAATTCACGCAAGCGATCACTATGATTGCACGCAAATGGATTTTTTGTGCAGCCAATTAATCTAGCGGCACAATTGGTTGTGCCTGTAAATACCTGATTGCATGTGGTTGCTGTAATTACACGTGCAAATTAGATGCATGTATTTTTACATGCATGCCTGGTCACTTGACCTTTTTGAAAGCCAGGCCCTCAGTTTCTTCAGGCGCTCGTATCTCTCAGCTCAAGTGGAAGAAGGAATTGAAAAGAGAGAGGAACACCTGTAAGTGTGGATTAGCTGAGGCTTCTGCTCCCGGTAAACATGTCGAACAATATCCAGAAAGAAAGAATGGCCTATCCTATAGCTGGCAGTTAACTGACAATGTAGGGATATAAAATGTTGTAGAGCCTTATAAAAGTGGCAATAATAAAATGCTTCCTGCTCCTGGCAGCCCTGTTTTTGCTGGTAAAATTGATGATCAGCTGCTTGCTTGAATATGCCAGGTATAGATGTATGTGTGTGTGTGTGTGCGCTCTGGCATTTCTAATTGGTGGGAAAGATTCAGTTCAATCTCTTTTAATTTCCATGGCTACCATCTTTTGGAGAGACTTCTAATGGCTGAGATCAGGAATTTATAATAAAGTAAGAACAGGATGTTTGCATAATCTCCCCGACGCTTTCCTTAGCAGTGCTTACAAAATGGGACTCACCAAATTTGGCAAGGAAGGGCTGCAACTGAAATACTGACCCAGACCATCTTAAACCTCAGTGGAGTATAGCCACTAGCTGCCCATAGGATGATAAGTGTCCTAGGGTCAGACGGACATAATCACTCTCTACTGATTAAAAACAACAAGGGGTCCTTGTGGCACCTTAGAGACTAACACATTTATTTGGGCATAAACTTTCATGGGCTAAAACCCACTTCATCAGATGCATGGAGTGGAAAATACAGTAGAAAGGTATAAATATACAGCATATGGTAAGGCAACTCCCATTTTTTCATATGCTGTGTATGTATCAACTCCTCGTTGTTTTTGCTGATACAGACTAACATGGCTACCACTCTGAAACCTTTCTACTGCTACTTTCTCCTGTCAAAACAGCCTCAGGGAAGCTTGTAAAGTGTACTATATATTGAGACAAGTAATAATGCAAGACATTGTACTAATCAAGCTCAAAATGTATGGAGGTGTTCAGAGACCTTAACTGTAGTACTTGCCTACTTAGTGCTGGATTGTGTCTGTCTGTATGTGGTTGCAAAAGGGACACTGTGGTTTGGAGGGTATAAGGCTGGGAGGATGTAGTGCTATTGTTTTACAAGGACTAGAGAGGAGGCATGGATTCCATACTTATGCTTCTGGCACACATGGATTAGGGACTTTAGTACAATCACTGTTACTAGAAAGCCCATAGAGGTAGGGACACAGCCCCTGTAGCCATTTTGCGCTAGCTGTTGAAAGCTGGTGCAATGTGGCGCATCACACTCTCTTGAAGAATAAAACTGATGTAATTGTAATGTGGACCCACAGTGGTCCTTGAGAATCACAATACATGCAAGGGCTACCACCAGCACTTTTCACCTGCACCAGGGCAACGAGTTAAAACCACAATTTAGCTCTTAGTAAATTAGAGCTAAGACCTTAACTTGAGTGTACAGAGCAATACAAGCTGGGGGGGCCTTTGAGGGAGAAGTATAAATGAAATAATTTTGTGATCTGTAAGAAATAAGTTTATCATGAATTTGTGAAAATAACGTCTTCCATATGAATTCCACAAATCATAAACTCATATCTTCTGGGTTTTGGTTTTATTGCTAACAGATTGATTATGGCATACAGTCCCTGTTTAAATGGACATTTTTTTAAAAAACAAGCCTACTTCTAGGTTTTGGAATAAAATTTTAAAGCAGGACATGAAAGGGATAAGAGAGAGTCTGACTAGATAGAGATTCCTCCACTGAAGATTTTTATGCTGATTCTGAATTACAATGAGGAAATATTTTTGTCTGTGAAGTAATTAGTGATGTTCAGCAAAGAGAAGAGACAGTGTCTTCCTGGAAGCATTAAAGGGATCCTTTTGTACAAAAACAAACATTAATAAACTCATTCTCATTTGCAAGTGCCAATATCAGAAATGGTGTAGTGTAGGAATAGTTTTAGTTTTAATTCCAGAACGTTAACAGTTGCTCTTAATCCTTAATTGTAAATGACATTGCAACACCTCTTGCAAAATTTCAGGGAATAGATCAGCACAGCAGCATGTGAAGATTACTGATACATCAAATGATCATTATACCTTTTTACTTCAAGAGTTCTTAGGAATCAAACACTCTTAGTAAATTACATGCATTGAAATCTTCATAGCAGGTAATCCTATAGGCGACAGTCCTGTGAAATGCTGGGTACCATCATTTCCCATTGACTTGCCTCTCAGAAAGTGCTTTGGGCCTTGCAGGATTGGCCTCACAATTTGCAATGGAATGACATTCTGATTACAGATAATTTTCTAAACATACCCTTCATGCCATGTCAGTTCGGTGACTCTGAGACCATTCCATTCAACCCTTAGCACAGACCCTGATTTTGGAGATTAGAATTTAAGTTAACTATCAGCTATGATTTATTAAAGTGGTGGCTGTCAATGAACCAATCTTGTTAGTTGCCATAATACAGTCTGTAATTACTTGAAAGCTGATACTTTTAGGGGTTGGGTGAAAGGGTTTAAATAAAATAAGAACTGATGACTCAAACTTCTATCCAATACTCTGAGTAAACTTATTTGTGGCCTGAAATTAAAATGTAGGTAACTTCCTCCTCTACAAGTTTAGTTTTAGTTTTATTATTTTCACATTTCTTTGCACATCCTTCTCACGGCTGGAAGTAGAGATCTGTAATACAGCAAGACACGGTATTTCTGGCCCAGCTAGAAGCAGGAAATCCAAAGAACTTCCTAAGAGAATCTGCTCTCTTGAGACTTCATCCCATGTTTGCAGACTCAAATGAACAGATTTACCCCTGGTGTAACTCCATTGACATAAAAGTTTATCTCCAAAACTCTGATTTTAAAAATTTGGCGTTTAGTCTAATTATTAAACATTTATTCAGTATCAGGCAGTAAAAAGAAAGATGCATGGGGTAAAAGGATCAGTGAGAAGGAATGGTTAATTATGCATGTTTCATGGTACAGAACTAACCTCAAAATCTTATTGAATAGTTTTAACTACAGATGGGTCTGAACTAAAATACTAGGCTGAAAGAGCCCATCATTTTGGAGCCAACAAAAGTGTTTTGGAATCTAAACCTTTCAAATATCCCTGGACTTTGGTGTGTTCTAAATCAATATGAAAACTTTTTCTGGTGGGTTGATCTCTAGGTTTAGCCTATCAGGAGTTAAAATGGGAAAGAACACGATCTTGGACTGCTGCAAATTATTGTTGCTTTGAAAAATGGGCAACACATTGGGCCAGGGATTTTGCTTTTTGTCGGAGTTTCTTGTGCACTGTGGTAAGAGCATTATACATGAATGTAATTCCATCTAACAAAATAGATTTTTCATTGTAGATTACAAAAAATATAATGCCGTTGTGAATTTGATTTATGAAGCCAATAAAATGTTGCACCAGGGATACCTTATCACTCCAAATCATGGATATAATGTATCAATGCCAACATAGAATGGATGTCATAATACTGCATGCTGTATGGTATTGGAAAGAATATGATTTGATTCTAGACACCCCATAAAGTGATTCAGACAGCAGAGGGTATGATGGATTGTATATAATTTCTCATCTATTTAACTACATTAGATCTAAGATCACATATATTCACTAGAAGCCTGGCATCTGTCTCATCAAGTATGTAGGTTGCTTAGCAGGGTCAAGTTATACCTCTAGTATTTGGACTTGCATGCCCATTTGTTGTGTTTTGTACAAGATGAGTACAAAAATATTTCCCCATCTTTTTCCTTTCACACTTTACTGGCCTAATTTCATATGTTTCAAAAACATACTTCAGTCTGACCGCATGTGGATATCAGTGATTTTGCAGTCGAACTGTATGAAATCATTAACCAAAAATGTGACATGATTAACCTTACTTGGTATTATTAGCCACTAATCAGGATTTGCCTATTGTTAATATATCACTGCAAAATCCCTAGAAGTCCTTTCTCTTGCAAAATTCCTGGAAGTTTTTGCCTGATGACCGTTCGATTAAGGAACTTGGGAATTGGCCTCAGTGATGCAAATATAGAAGTAAAACACTTGTGGTGCTATAGTATTTTGTATCTGTTTTTACTGGACTCTTGGAATCCATTCTGTAACCCTTTGTGTGAGCACGTTCACATGTGAGTAAATTCCTACAGTGTACAGGTCTGTCTCATCTTACGCGGGGGTTTCGCTTTACGCACTAACCACGTATAGTCAAAATTACATTGAGTTCAATGGCGGGCGGAATCGCCCGCACTACAGATACAGTATTAAAATCGTTAGTTTTCTCTTTTGTTTTTGTTTTTGCCGACCGCTTAAAGCTGAAATCGCGCATGTTAAATGCGCGTAAGATGTGACAGACCTGTATTAAAATTGTTATTTTTCTCTTTTTTCTTTTTTTGTTTTTGTTTTTGCCGACTGCGTAAAGCTGAAATTGCGCATGTTAAATGCGTGTAAGATGCAACAGACCTGTATAGCACATATGAGAACTGGTTGGAAAATGGGAGGTATTTTCTGCAAAACACTTGAAAAGAAATGAAACTTTTTGTGGAATGGAAAATATTACTTTTCGCTGATCAATATGGTAGTTTCCTTCACAGGGCAACTATGATTAAAAACAAGGGTTTATATGGGTTGGATTGTTCCACAGATGGCAGCAGAACAATACTGAAACTTCCAGCAGCTCCCAGTTTGGTTGGTTTAGTATTTGATTTGTTGTTAGATATAAACATGAGGTGGGAGGAGCCCATCTGTCTTCATCATTGTCCTCAACATGGGTGGCATGAAAATGCTCCATTTTGCCTTAAAACAATGACATACTTTTTCTGAGTTCCTATATACTGATGCCTTTTATATACACGAAGGAGTGATATATGAAGGCACATTGGACTTGCATTTGCCACATCCAGGCAATACCGATGAGCAAACTGCATCAATTTGCATGTTGCTAATTAATTTAGCTGATTGGTGTCATAAAATGTAAGGTTAGCTTTCATCACTGGCTGATTAGCTGTGTATCAGGGACTCTGAAATTGTTCTTGCATGTTCCGAGGATTATTGTTTCAGTTCTAAGTATTTTTTTAGCTTTATCTGTGGAGTTGGAGCTTGAGCCTCTCTGTCATGAAGAAGTCATTGTCTTTGGCTTGAAGAAAAGTGATCTCTCTGAATGAAAAAAGGTTACAAAGAAAGTGTAACCACACAGTTTGCTAAAGCAGTTCCAACAGTCACACATGCAGCTTGGGAGCTACAATCTCGTTGCACAGGTTGAATCTTGACCTTTCTACTCTTACTTCCCCTCACAAAAATTGTACTGTTTATACAGTAGAACCTCATTGAATTGATACCTCTGTTCTCAGAAAGTTATGTCTTAGTTGTATCGCAGTAGTGTCTCGAGGCCCCAGCTGAGATTGGAGTCCAGTGGTTTTAGGCACTGTATGAACACATAGTAAGAGCGAGAATCTCTGACTCAAAGATCTCAGTCTCAGAGAAGAAGGCAAGCTAAGGCTGGGGGTGGGGAGGGTGGGGGGGAGGGAAACCGAGGCACAGACACTTGCTCAAAGTTGCACACTGTGAATGGCAAAGCCTGGTGCGGAAGCCAGGTGTCCCATTCTGGGTGCAATCCAGACCAGTGAGGAGTGGTGTAACTGCCTGCCCTGTTACCCTGGGTGCCTTAAATCCTCTGCTGCTGTGGCTCACAGCCTGGACACCAACAACCAGCAGACAAGCATCCACTGAGTGTGTCCATGTGTTAAGTAGCTCTGGCTCATCACTTCTTTCCAGCAGCCAACCCCACTCTGGTATCTACCAGCAATCGTTACTGCTAGCCAAGTGACTCCAGCACACTCCCCGTCCCGGTTTCCCCCAAAACTATGTGCTCTGCAATGCCCTTTCCTGGACCATTCAGGGAATAATAAGGTCTGTTAGCTCCTTTAAAGAGACAGTACCCAACAGTTTGCCACATTAACTGCTATTAACAGTCACTTCAATTCAAATATAGCACTGGGTTGGTTTAGATTAAAATTAAAACAAGTTTATTAAGAGGACATAGGTTAAGTGATGCGAAGTAAAGGAAATAAAGGTAGAGATGTTTACAAGCAAATAAAAGTGAAAAATACATGTCTGAAACCTAATCTAGCACAGTACAGCCTTTGATTTCTCTCACCAGTCACACCCTGTCCAGCTTGGCTGACTCCCTCTGTCAGGACCTTCCACAGAAGGACAGGGTGCTGGTTCCCCATGTCTTCCTAGATGAAAGAAAACGTGGGGTTCTTTGTCCCTCTCATTTATAGTACAGTGAACCTTTGAAATGGATTCTTGCAAAGGTCACCCCCCTCTCCCCTCCCAAATAAAGTTCATTCCAGCTGTGAGGAAGGAAACATGGAGTCTGGTGGTGAAGGAAGTTCCATGCTGGTTTCTTCCCCGATGGTGTTTGCTAAAATGCAAATTGATCTGTTCCTGCCCTCTTCAATGCAAAGGAATGGCACTTGACATGTGATAGCTAATTGACTCTGTCACCTGGCTGGAGGCATTGGCTTGTTCTTTGTCTGGGAGAAACTGTTTACCCACTCCCCAAACTTGTCTGGTAAACATATTTTAGTTCCACATTTCCTTCATATTTGTATGGTCCCATGGACATTTACTGTACACACGCCATGCAAGAATATTAATGATCAACATGGTATTAGTTTTCCAATGATACCTCGCATGACTCACATCAGATACAGTTTGACATTAGTGAATTGGGATACGGTGAACTGCTCAGGCCAGCTGAAACTCACTACCAGATACCCATGAGCCTCTTGCACTGTGATGCTGTTAAGGTCACACCAGATCTGCTGATTCCCAGTCTAGTGCCTTAGTCACTAGATTACGCTGCCACTCATCTCCTGTGTCTAGTTTGTGTCTTTTGGAACATAAGTTCTCTGGGGCAGGGATTGTGTCTTACCTATATTTTTAAAATGCCCAGCTGTGATCTTGACTGAGGCCTTTGTTGTACATTATAATATAAATATTTACTACTAGTAAAACTGTAAATGACACATAAATATGCCTGGATGATCCCAAAGCTTACTCAATGAGCTCCGTGCATCATTTGAATAATTAAGGTTGTACTGAATGGCTATATTTGCTGGTTTTTGTATTATAGTAGTTTTTATGAACTCCTTATGATGGGTTGGATCACAGAAACCCCCTTGGGAGCTGCCACCCGATGTGCAAAGACTACCCCTGTTCCTGTTTTCCCCGCCAGCTCAGGACTCTAGCACCCTGTCTTGCTGAGCCAGACACTCCTGTCTGCTCCAACACAGACCCAGGGTCTGAATCACTTGTCCCAAAGCTGCAAGTTTACCTGAAAACAGCTCACCGAAGTGTGCTTGTCTCGAGCACTCAGATGCTCAACTCCCAATGGGGTCTAAACCCAAATAAATCCATTTTACCCTGCATAAAGTTTATGCAGGGCAAACTCATAAATTGTTCGCCCTCTATAACATTGATAGAGAGATATGCACAGTTGTTTGCTCCCCCAGGTATTAATACATACTCTGAGTAAATTACTAAATAAAAAGTGATTTTATTAAATACAGACAGTAGGATTTAAGTGGTTCCAAGTAGTAACAGACAGAACAAAGTAAGTCACCAAGCAAAATAAAATAAAATGCGCAAATTTATGTCTAATCAAACTGAATACAGATAATCTCACCCTCAGAGATGCTTCAGTAAGTTTTTTCTCAGATTGGACACCTTCTAGGCCTGGGCACAATTCTTTCCCCTGGTACAGTGCTTGTTCCAGCTTAGGTGATAGCTAGGGGATTCTTCATGATGGCTCCTCCCCCCCTTTGTTCTCTTCCACCCCTTTATATATCTTTTGCATAAGGCGGTAACCCTTTGTCCCCCTGGGTTTCCACCCCTCCCCCCTCACTGGAAAAGCACCAGATTAAAGATGGATTCCAGTTCAGGTGACATGATCACATGTCACTGCAAGACTTCATTGCCCACTTGCCAGCACACACATATACAGGAAGACTAACAGGTAAACATAGGCATCTGCAGACAATGGTCCTTGTTAATGGGAGTCGTCAAGATTCCAAACCATCATTAATGGCCCACACTTTACATAATTATAATAGGCCCTCAGAGTTATGTTTTATATTTCTAGTTTTAGATACAAGAGTGGTACATTTCTACAAATAGGATGATCACACTCAGTAGATTATGCGCTTTGTAATGATACCTTACAAGAGACCTTTTGCACGAAGCATATCCCAGTTGCATTATATTCACTTATTATCAAATCTTTATAAAACTATCCCAGTTACATTATATTCACTTATTACCATGTTTTTATAAAACCATATAGACTGCACAATGTCACACTCCTATCAAGGATCATGCTCATGTATTAGGCAGTGTACCAAGAAGAAAGTCCCTGCCCCACAGAGCTCACAATCGACATGAGGGATGAGATGTAACAGGTGGATAAAACAGACAAGTGGGATGGGGATGGATTGTGAGGAGTCAATGATAAAACAAACAGAGGGTAGCAGAAAAGCAGAAGTGGCAGCTCATCACTGGCCAACTCGATGCCACCTGGGAGTGATCTGGAGGCATCCCAGCAGAGGTAGGCTTTAAAGAGGGATGTAAACTTAAAATAAGAAAAGATAAAGCCGGCATCTTTGTGAAAGAAATTACGGTGAATCATCAGCTATGTTAGGCTGCTCATTGGCAATTCAGAGGAATATTACCCAGCCGTCTGGTAGCTTGGAGTTTGGGACAGGCTGGAACAGGCAGAGCTTCTCATTAGCACATAAATAACGCTGTGTTTGCCAATGCACAATGTCAAGGTGTTTTTTCTTTGTTTGTTTATGCCTACAGCTGAATTTTAGTAATATGTTGTTGTATAATAAGAGCAGTAGTAACTACTTTGTCTGGAAACCTATAGCGATGTGCATAGAGAGCTGTGTATGTGGGGAGAGGAAAGGAGACTTTTGATTAATCTACCAAGGACCCCCCACAGCGTAGCTGGGGAGAATGCGCACTGCATTTAAAGGAGTGCCACAGCTAGCCGTCCTAAAGGAAGCAGGGAGAGAATGGATCATGGCACCCCACTTGCTTCCTGGACTGAGCCGCATAGAGGAGAACATTTACTGAACCCTTTAGTAGGGTGGTTTTGCTACTATTGTAGAATGCACTCTGAGCCCCATGAAGAACTTAAGCTAAGTCCTCCAGAATTCCTCTTGGGGGAATGTGGGGGTCTGATTTGCAACATAGTGAGGTCCCTTCCAACCCTGATATTCTATGATTCTGTAATCTCCTCTACGCCCCCTCCTCCAGTATTGCTGGGCTGTGTCTTGAAGGTATAGCTTATCCCAGAGTTCACATGACAAATTTGCATCTCCATAGTGAAAACCCCACGTCTGTGTCATTTCATTGGCCTTGCTAAGGAGAGGAGATGTTTAGTGGGATTTTTTGGGGGTGGGGCAGGAGATAGCGGGAGACAGCCTGGAAATTACAAAGATACACGACAAAACCAGGTTTCAGAGTGGTAGCCATGTTAGTCTGTATCAGCAAAAACAACGATGAGTCCTTGTGGCACCTTAGAGACTAAACAAATTTATTTGGGCATTAGCTTTCGTGGGCTAAAACCCACTTAATTAGATGCATGGAGTGAAAAATACAGTAAGCAGGTATATATATTACAGCACATGAAAAGATGGGAGTTACCTTACCAAGTGGGGGATCAGTGCTAATGAGGCCAATTAAAACAGGGTGGATGAGGCCTGTTGCCAACAATTGACAAAAAGGGGTGATTATCAACAGAGGATATCAAAACCGATATCAAAACCACTTTGTGATAGTGGGGCAAATCAGCTGTCATAGGGTCAATGCAGTGTGGCCTTCCATCTCTTCTGTTGTTCTCGACTCATCCCTCTCCTTATAACATCACTTTCACAGCCTTTACATCATCCTTGACTCTGAAACTCCATTCTCCTCCCACATGTCCTATGTCCTGCCTATAAGTTGTTGCCATTGCCAGTACATGTCAATGCCTTAAACCCACCTCTGCTGAAATGCTATTCCATGTCTTCTCCACCGCTGATCAACTTGACTACTGCTGCCCCTTCTTTGTAGCTTTCCCATACTTCAGCTCTCCATACCCCAGCCTGGCTCACTTGACTTTTCACACTTACAAAGACTTGCAACCCTATCTCTTTACAGATTCTTCATTCATGTTCATGTCAGACCTAACTTGACCACCTTAATTTGTGGATTTTGCTCTTGTGCACCTCTCTGTTCCTTCACCGGGATTTGTGCAAAAGCCTTTGCTGCTTCTGTCATCTGGGAAAGTTTCTTTGTATCTAAATTCCTCCTTGACATGACTCCTGATTCCAAATCTTGTCTGAAAACCTCTGTTTTTGTTGCCTATTTATTTCTCTCTCCTTTTTGGTTTTTGTAACAGTTATTTAACTATGAAAGGCATCTTAGGTAAAGTTTGTATGAAAGACTTTGTTTGATAGGTCTATAAAAATGTAACTCCCTCTATTAAGCTTTCTATTCTTTGTGCAACTGTATCATATTGGATCTAGATTGAAATGAAGAATGTGAACATCAAAATGAGTGGTAGCCAGACAGTGCCTGAGGGGAAGAATAGAGAAGCTAGTATAAAGGAGAAAATGTGGAAGTTTTTAATGACAGTAAAACTTTATCCTCATGAATATACTTGTTATTCCTCCTCCAGTTTTGCCCAATTTAATAAAAGCTCGGAGAACTTTAAACCCGGTACACCTCCTGATTTTTAATGAAAACCCATTGAAGAGATTAGATATTTACTTGTAATCTCTTTGGTAAAATGAATAGATGTCTACATATTACAAACCATTCCTGCATAAAAACACCTATGAAATGCATTTTTCTTTATCCCTACTTTATTTACTTCCTGTTTTAACAGACAAAATCGGCTCAGTCTGATATTCACTGGGGACATTTGTTTACACTGGGGAATGGAATGCTGCCTGGTGGTTAGAAAAAAAGTTGGTGGGTTAGGACTCCTGGCTTTTCCTTCTGACTCTGCCACTGATTTACTGTGTGACCATGGGAAAAGTCACCTCTCTGTTCCTCAGTGTAATCCTCTGTAATGTAGAGATAAGATTTAGCTACTGCAAGAGGAATTGTGAGGCTAAGTTCACTATGGTTTATGAAGCACTTTGAGATCCATAGATGCAAAGTGTGATGGTACAAATTTACTAGCAGTTCCTTTTGGAACACTTACTGCACAAAACACAGGAGGAATCAGATTCAGAGATGTTTCAGATAGTTATACAGACACTAGAAATGTGTCAGAATTCTATTTTACTCTGAGAAAAGACTTTAATGTTTTCATCACTAAATAAGTATTCAAGGACATCCCTCTTCTGGAGTGATCCAAAGAGCCTATAAACAGATTCATTTTGCTGACAGGTGTCTTCCAATAAGACACGGAATCAGTGATTCTGAATGGGAGCTTGAGGCTTGAAGGCTCTGGCTGTCACCATAATAACATGAATTTAACACTTACAGGCCCAGATTTTCACATGTGCCCTTTTGTACACTTGGGTTGGGTTTTGCACATGCAGAACCCAACGTGTATGAGTGAATTGGGGTTGCACATGTGAGGTATGCAGTAAAGTGCACTTCTGAAAATCTCTCTCATGTAGTTTCATCTGGGGATCTCCAAGTGCTTTACAAAGATGGGAAAAGTTAGAGAGTTTAAATGACTTGCCCAATGTCACTCAGCAATTCAGTTTTAGAATTGGGTGATAAGATGGGTGTCCTGCAACAGAGATACCAGTGTAGTATGAACACCCATAATCTTACTGTGAGGTACTGTTTTGTGAGGCATTCAAACTCTGTAGAGGAGCTGAATTTGGAACCATCTTCTGTTGGAGAGATGGGAAACTACTGATGTTATGGAAAGGTTAATTTGGCAGAGGCAGCTTTGGGGAGCTGCTAGGAACAATACTATGTCTCCAGAAGAGGAGCACCCAGCAAGAGCTTGTTCTCCTGATGTAATGGGCCTTAGCTTAGGGTTACCATTCGTCCGGATTTTCCCGGACATGTCCTCCTTTTTATGCTAAAAATACCGTCCGGGGGGAATTTGTAAATCACTCAAAATATCCGGGATTTCCCCCCTCCCCGGCAGAGCAGAGCGAGCGGCTGGGAGGGCTGCAGGAAAGTCACGGGCTGGACTCTGGAGCAGCTGTAGAGGAGCTCCTCCTCCCCCCTCCCTGCATTCTGAGCCGGCAGCTCCTCCTCCCCTGCAGCCCAGTGTCCCGGTCCGGCAGCACTGTGCAGGGCCAGGGACCGGGTTGTGTGTTGTGCTGGGGAGCGCAGCCACGTGTCCGGCTCGCACAGAGCCCAACACCCTGTTCTGAGCAGCAGGGTAAGGGGGCCAGGGGGCAGGAGAAGGGGCAGGGAGGTTCTGGAGGGGGCAGTCAAGAAACGGGGGGGGTCGGGAGTTCAGGGGGGGCTTTTTGGGGGGAGTGGAGAAAGTTTTGGGCAGTCAGGGTACAGGTAGGGGGTAGGGTCCTGGGGGGCAGTTGGGGGGGGTCTTAGGAGGGGGCAGTTAGGGGACAAGGAACAGGGAGTCTTAGGTAGGGGGTGGGGTTCTGGAGGGCAGTTAGGAGAAGGGGTCCCAGGAGGGGGCAGTCAGGGGACAAGGAGTGGGGGGCTGGGAGTTCTGGGGGGGAGCTGTCAGGGGGCAGGAGTGGGGAGAGGGATCGGAGCAGTCAGGGGACAGGGAGCAGAGGGGTTTAGATGGGTTGGGAGTTCTGGGGGGGGGGCTGTCAGGGGGTGGGGAGTGGTTGGATGGGGCTTGGGAGTCCCAGGGGTCTGTCTGGGGGTGGGGGTGTGGATAAGGGTTGGGGCAGTCAGGGGACAAGAGGCAGGGAGGCTTAGATAGGGGGTGGAGTCCTGGGGGGCAGTTAGGGGCAGGGGTCCCAGGAGGGGGCAGTCAGGGGACAAGGAACGGGGGGAGGGTTGGGGGTTCTGGGGGGGCGGGAAGTGGGAGGGGCAGGGGCGGGACTAGGGCGGGGCTCCTCCCGTCCTCTTTTTTGCTTGCTGAAATATGGTAACCCTACCTTAGCTTCACAGTTCAGTTCCAGCTCTGAAGCTCAGAGGTGAACCCCTAACCCCATTAAGGCCAAGCTCCATTAAGACCAGTGGGAGTTTTGCCATTGATCTTAACAGGATTTCACCCCTAGAGCATTTGAGTCCACATTTTTGATTGATTTCTTTACAGAAATGAGGGCAGGCTGTGAAATTTGGCATTGGCTCAGGACTTGTATAAAGTCTGCTGAAGCGAGGGAGTTTTGGCCCCTGGTTTTGGTTTAGGCCCTTCTCTTAATACTTCTAACTTGGTGTTTTGTTGATGGAGTTAGTTTGCTTTAACAGGCAGTCCGGCACTGGATATGAGGGTAGAGTTCTGCGGAAGAGATTAGAACTTTTTGTCAGTACTTTTAAGTTAAACTCTTGCTGCAGTTTTTCTTACTTGTCACTTAACTGTTAATTACTTGTGCTCCAGATTCTGTGGTGATCAAAACTTGGCTGTTACACTAAATCTAATGATAGAGCACGTATCCAGAAATAAAGATAGCCTCTATGTCACCTCCCTTAATTAGGCAGGTGGTGACTCTCAATCCATGGCATAGGTGCCGATATCTACTGGCGCCGTTGGGTGCTTGACCTCCCCTCTACCCCCGGCCCTGCCCCAACTCCTCCCCAAAGTCCCCACCCCAACTCCGTCCTCTCCCTGCCCCTATTCCTACTCCTTCCCCAAATCCCCGCCCTGGCCCCGCCTCTTCTCCTGCCACGTTCCCACTCCTCCTCCCTCCTCCCCCTTCCCTCCCGGAGCTTGCTACAGCTGTTTGGCGGCGGCAAGTGCTGGGAGGTAGGCAGAGGAGGAGGTGAGCTGGGGGGGGAGGAGGGCCTGGAGCTTGACTGCCGGTGGGTGCAGAGCATCCACTAATTTTTCCCCGTGGGTGCTCCAGCCCTGGAGCATCCACGGAGTCTGCACCGATGCTCCGTGGGACTATTCTGAGAGTACGGGACTACTGACCACGAGAAGGATTGAGCCCCTTCACTTTCTTGGCACTGCACAGTATCCTTGAAAGAAGAGCTGCTCAGATTCAGCTGTCTAGATTTTATTGGAAATGCTGTATGTGTCCCTAAGTGAAATATCATTCATGCTCCAGGCTGAGAGGCAGATCCATATTTTGCTGGCTGAAAATGTCGATGACCAGTTTCCATGTTCCAGGTGTGATTCATGGGGCTGCTGCCTGAGAAGTTTTTATATCCAACCCTAACAGAGATAAACAGAGTGACACAGTTTATTAAGCTGAAGGCAAATGTAAATGATAAAAAGCTGCTGTGTAAAACCACATTAAACACATCCTGTTACATGATATAAACCAAATTTTGTAGCTGCTTAAACTTAATACTTTTTAAAATTTCTCTAATTTCCCAGTAATTTTAAATCTCTATCACACAAGTTTTTTTTATGAGGTAGGAAAATTTATGAATTGTGGCTCTTGTATATTTTAATACAAATATTATCAGTGTCAAAATATTACATGGAATAATGTTATTAGGATAGATATTGATCTCTAAATATCCTGTAGTTCAGAAAGGGAGCTTCCGTTTATATCCACAGAATTTTTCACCCATAGCTGAATTGTGTGTGAGTATTTGCCCCTCTGCTTGTTTGTAGGCACTAATCAGGTAGCTAGATATGCAGCTACTTGGACTTACAGATCTGCAAGTCGATTTGCAAACACAAAATTGGAAGGCATAAATTGCATCTACAAAAAAGGAGGCTGGGCTTCAGGGTGATTGCAAATATACCCTTCAAATATGTCTGTAGGTATTAGGACAAAATCTACCGGCAGTAGTAGTTTTACACATCCATTGCCATCAATAGGAAAAGAATGAATTTGGCCTTTAGTCTACTATCAATTCAACTGACAGGGACAACCAGGGAGAGCATGTTTTCTAACAGGTGCATTAAGAGAGATCTGTCAAACTGTATAGACAAGCGAGGTCTTGGCAACGACACCAGCTACTAATCTGCTGTCATGGCCTCGGTTATAACAAGAGCCTTTTATTATTCCTTTGGGGTAGACTGGACAGCTGGGTACAGTTTGCTGTGTGAGAACCATGTTAGGGACTTCTTTTTAAATGTACCTGCTGCAGACAGGCTTTCCACAAGTTGTAATGTGTTCCATTTCCCTGATTTTTTTGGTGGATAAATGCAGCACTACAGCATGTGATCTCATTCAGACAGGCCCTTCCGCACCAAATCTGGGACTGAAAGCCCATCCCACCTATGTTAAAAACTGCTGCAATAAATATTCTGAGTGGATTGTAGCTGAGCAGCTATGGCCCTCTGGCATTCGCTAAGGGTTACCAAAGCCTTTTCTCTGTCAGGAATCGTCTTGCCTAGTGCAAGAGAATGTGAGTGTAAATAACAACTTGTGGAGCTTCCACTGATTCCGAGTGAAAGGAAGGGTGTGCTTTAGCTAGGTGCGTCTAGCTTTCTTAAAGAGGCGAGAAGGTGTTTTGTTTGTTTGTTTGTTTTTTACACTTGATGAAATGCTACCAGTTGGGAGCCAGGTTTTTAGAAATGTTCTGTGCAGACCTGAATGTAAAAAACACGCACAATACCCATGGATGCATATAAACATTGCGTGTGCCAGTGGATATAATAAGGGCCAGATTGTGGCTTGGCTTGTGAAGCATTGCAAAGGGAGTAAGGGGGTGTTACTGGCCCCCTTACGTCCTTGTGCTACCTGGATTCTGGGGAAGCAGTGTGGGGAGGAGAGTAAACTCTTTAAACTTTGAACCATTTCTACTTCCAGAGCATTGCACTTCATTATTTGTAATTTTGAAGCACATCTGAATTGTAGCTACTGCTAGATGTGGAGGCAGAGGTCTCCAAACAATATGAAGGAAGCTGTTTTTAGGTAGTTTTATCATGATCAGGAGTTTAAAAGTACTGGAAATCTGGCTCAGAAGCCTCTTTTTCTGAATTTTCAGGTAGATTTTGCAGGCTCCATAGGTTCAGATAATCTGAAGAAACATCTGAACTACAGTCATCTTACCTGCACCGCCTTACCTGAAGCTTTGGACACTTGCCCTAACTATCTTATGAGATTTGCACTAAGACCACATCAAGACCATATAGCCAGGCCGATCATCCATGCTTCCAAGCCTTGCTAAATGCCACAGAGTAGAGAAACCCATGCTTTGGGGTGGTTTATTTCTGCCAAGATGAGAAGTGTTTCCATGTATTCTCCAGTATTTATTACACCTCCATATTGCAATTCTCATTAGCTTGCATTTGGTGTGACTCATGAGCCAGTTTCAGTGCAAAACTATTGATCTTAAGACATATGCAATGCACAGCACAAGCAGGATAAAACAAACATAATTTATAGCATTAATTAAAAATATTTACAGCACTACATTCCCAATCAAAATTTTAAACACAGCTTTATCATCTTCTTTTAGAATTTTGTTTGGCATAAATGTAGATGTAATTTGTTGTTCATAAATGTGAGAAATGGAAATATGGCCTTGAATTAGATATAAAGGATTCAGATGCACTGCAGGTCTCCACTCACTTGCCCACAGTCTATTGTTACCCCAGTCTATTATTGTTCCAGGGTTTGGCCTCCTTTTCTGGAAAACAAATTCTGTCAGGTTGCATGTGATATGTGGATAAATATCCATTCATTATTAGGTTAATACTTGCTTTTTTCATTCATGAGAATCAATTTAGTTAATGAGAACAACAAAACAAGAAAGAACAAAAGTAAAGTGTCCATGAGGCAAGCACAGTGTGTGTATATCTCTTCCTTGTGTAACAGGCTGCAGTAGCTTTGAGAACAAAATGACTCCGCTCTCTACATATAGGCAGGGCTTTGAGAAATGTGAAGATGCAATGCACCATGAGCAAAGGCATAACAGTTTCAGAGCTCATGTGCCCCAGTAAAGATAATCAAATTCATTTTACTTGTGTCTGACATTTGAAACCAGAGGTATTAGTAAGTGGTGAAAAAGAGAGTAAATTTTCCTCTCTTTGAACCCTCTTCTGAGGCTGAAAAGGAAGTGTTGAGATCAGTTCTGAACCCAGACATGGAGAGAAGTGTTCAGGTTCAACTCAGACAGACTTCAGGTTCACTGGACATAGTGTTGCCGGCATTGTATTTCAAAAATGAGGGACTGTTTTCTTAGCACCCCCACTCCACCCTTCCTCCCAATATTATTATTATTATTTATTAATACGTGGTACTCCCCTACATTCATCGGGGGTATTTCTTGATGCTTTTTGTAGTATTCAGCAATTTCTGATCTTGTTGTACAGAGATGAAAAAAAAAACCACCAAAATCTCATGAAAACAATAATTCTCACAAAATTTTGGCTATTTCTGAATCAAGCCTGGAAAACAGGTTCGTGGAATTTTGTGTGTGCAAATACTTATATTAGACTGTTTAGCAGTGGTGTGCATTCCCCATCAGAAAAGTAACTAGATTTTATCATAGTGTAAAGGATGAGCGTAGACCTATGTTATCTCTCTTATGGGTGAGGCACCCTCTCTATGCATATCATGTGATCCAATTTTGCTTTTTGAATTTTTCATTTACACACTTGTGCAGTTTCTCTCCTGATAACCTGCTGCTCCTGGCCGTAAACAATCAGCAGTTGTAGCCCTGAATAGTTCTCCAAAATAAGCAATCAGTGCTACTTACTATACTCTACTTCTGTAGCCTCTGTGGTTTCTTTGCTGTCCTTACATTTGCTCATGTACGGGCTGTACTCAAGTTGTTCAGTGCTAGGTCCAGTAGATGTTACACTTAAAAAATGTTTCAAAAGAATATTCTTCAGGGAGTATTTTTTGTGCCTGTACCATTAGAGTCATTAGATTTGGGTGCCTATTATACCCCATACATGCTCCACAATTTGTGTTTTTTCCTCCTACCTTTTTAAAAATAGCCCTCTCAGTGCTCTGCAGCATCACAGTGTGTTGCTGTGGAGATGACTGTGATGTTGCCCATGGAGACTGTGACTTCACTGACAGACTCCGAAGCAGAACGGAAATACAGAGAGTGGTTATTGTTTTTGTTTCAGCGTCCAGTCCCTAATGACTTCATTCTCACAGTTGGCTGCGTTCCCCATGCTTTTACACACTGAACTGGAATTAGTGCACCAGTCCCCTTTCTTTCTATGTTTTGGCCTATTTAAATATGTTTAAGGTAAGTCCAAATGTAGTCTGCATAAAGATGCAAAACTCGGGCATCTAGATTCCAATTTTTACCTGCAACTGTTGTTGCCCAACACAAATTTGTACAATATGGGGGCTGAGAAGTTTTCTTGTATGTCTTCCTGGTAAAGGTCAGCATTGTTTACCTTGAGCTAAGAGCAGGCTTTTCCTGCTAATTCACACCACTGCCCAACATCAAACAAAGTAACTTTTTGCCCCCAAATCCACTGGATTGCCATGCAAAGCTAACCTGCCCCGGCCCCCACAGCTACTCCTCTCCTCTTCCACATTTCTCCTTGCTACCGTCAGGGTCAAATGTGATTACACAAATGAGCCTTGCAGCATGACCTGAAGGGATTTGGCATTTGATGAACAGCTGAGAACAGGCTCCTCACTTCTTAAACAAGAGGAGTGTCCGTTCTAGTGCTTCAGGTTAGCTGCCTTGGTTCCCTTTTAAAAATGTTGTTTATTACCAGAAGGCCAGAGTAACTGTTGCAGAGTGAATTATTTATTTTCATTAGATTCATGTGTGGAAGGTGAGGGGAGTGGGATTCCAGGAGAAAAGTGAGGGGGCTGGGATGGGGCCAGTGCACCAGGCATCATTGTCCGTCTGCCTTTGAGCTCCTAGTGGAAATGTAATGCAATTCGAGGTTGTGTTAATGAGCCCCATCTGCACCCTAGGTGTCTTCATGAGAAATGGGTTGCATGGGAGTTGTTGGGAAGCCATGAGGACACAGACCTGGCTTGGACAGTCTATGGTTGGGCCGTGTGGCCTGTTCTGCTGGGGGAGATGAAGAACAAACCCTATCCTCTGATGGAATTACTGGAGAGAAATCTCGATGAGGAAACCTTTTAATCTCCTCCGGTGGGTTTTTTCGTGGCATGGGGTAATCAAGTCCTTAGATTTATAGCTAGATGGTACTATCCTGAAGTTGCCGTGGTCAACTAATGTTCTCTGCCAGGCTAAAAGAAAATCTAGCTCCAGTGACTAGTGAAATTTGTAGTTATACAAAGTTTTGTACGAAACTCCCAAACTGTATAAACAAATGACAAAGTTAGCACTCTAGAAATACAATGTATTTCTTTCTGGCAATCTGGGAGCTCACATTGGAAACTTCTTGCACTCTGATGGTAATTAGGTGTCACTTGATTGCAGCTGAACTATGAATCAACTACAGCCCATGTTTAATAATGAA
This sequence comes from Malaclemys terrapin pileata, assembly GCF_027887155.1. Lineage (NCBI taxonomy): Eukaryota > Metazoa > Chordata > Testudines > Emydidae > Malaclemys > Malaclemys terrapin. The sequence continues at coordinate 15,906,071 of NC_071516.1, read as the reverse complement.
GAACTAAACCATAATCAGAAATGTACTTTCCAATGCTCTGCTACAGATGACAACGATTATGTGGAGGAGATGGTGCCCATGGCCTCTTCTTAAGAAAAAATTCAATCTTCAGAACAGCTGATTTGATTTGAAATGGAACAGAATGCAAGAACTAATATTGCTCTTTTGTGTGCCCCAGTGCAGTCCTATTTCTGACATCCTGTTTGAGAGGAACTTCCTTTCATAGCCACTATGCAATGCCAAAATAATCAGCAGACATTATTGTTAGTAGGAGTGAAATGTGTGCTTTAAATCAGTTGTGAAAATGGTGCATTAACCTCAAGTGTGGATAATTGAAAACTGTATTTTAGCTCTCCTCAATAAATGACAATGCCTGACAATATTAATACATTGATAAGATACTGGGGTGATGGAGGCCATGTAAATAATTAGATAGAAATGAATATATGTATAATACCTTTCAGATGAGATCTAACACTACACCCCTGACCTCTAGTAGCCATTAATGATACCTTGGCACTTTGTGATAGGATAAGGGTGTGTAAATACTCAAGCCAAATTCCTTTCTTCTTGGCTAAAAGCTTGACACTGAGCACATCATTGAAATTAATGAATGTTGCACATTCTCAGCACATTTCAGGTGTAGAATTCCTCCAGCAGTTCCAAATGGTCCTGGTACGCCTCACTTCCTATCCTAAGCTGTTGTACGGTGATAGTGTGTTAAACAGTTTCCTTATTCCACTCCATTATTTTATCATCCTCCAGCTCTAGAGACTGAATTTTGCCCAGGTCATCTCAGCTGAATAGAATTCTCTTCCCATGAGATACATTCCACCTGAGTAATTGCAAATTCCAGACAAAACTCCAAAGCTGATACTTTTCTAGTTCTCGCCATCTCAGTTCCTGTTGTCCTTGTTTGGTTTTCAAGATGCAGTGCTCTGCTATGGGAAGATAGCTCCATTGGAGGATTGTAGATCTGGAGTCAGTTCTCTTATGACTTATGGGCCTCTTTGTTTCTTGTGGCCATTATGGCATAAGGGCAGTAGATCTGCTTCTGCAGAATAATCTTAGAAGGGGGCGTCTCCAGCTGGCACAGTATTGATGCAGCTGGCTGTACACAATACAGGGCAATGAAACAGGTGTTCTGGGCCATGACTGGGTTAAGGGGACATGGCTGGTTCACCACTGCTATTCTCTGCGGACACAATGGCCCTGAGGGGCCATGGACTACTGAGGCCTGGTCTACACTAGAAAATTAGGTTGGTTTAACTATGTCTGTCAGGGGTGTGAAAAATCCACACCCCGAGCAGTGGTGTTAAGCCGACCCAAGTCTACATAGATGGCGCTAAGTTGACGGAAGAATTCTTCCTTTGACTGAGTTAGCGCCTCTTGGGGAGGTGGATTACCTACGCTGATGAGAGATCCCCTGCTGTCAGCATATGTCATATCTAAACTGAAGTGCTACAGTGGTGCAGCTGCAGCATTGCAGATGTGCCGCTGTAGCGTTTAAGTGTAGATATACCCTGCCTGTGTGTTTAGAGCAGCACAGAGGCTGGCTGAGCAGATCCTGGACAGCCACAGGTGCAGTGGAGAGGTGCAGTGCCCTGGTCAAAAAATGGCCCTGCCCCATCCCCACCCTGGAAAATGTCAATGGAGATGGAAAAAAGGGATATTTCATGGAAAAAGCATACTGAATTTTTTAGGTTTTGGTCAAATTTTTTTTCTAGTTTTGGGTTCAATTTTCCACTGAAAAATCAATTTTTTTCAAGGAAGCCAGATGCTTTCAGGAAACATTTGTTTAATTGAAACCCAAAGTTTCCATCAAAAGTGTTTTGGTGGGAAATTTTCAACCAGCCCTAAATGTCACTTTGCCTCTCTCTGAGCGCAGGCTGGCCAGAATAGACAACTGGGTCCTTTAATTGCCTCCATCTTTGTCTGTAAAGTGCCTGCTGCACTTTGGGTGTTGGATATGTAAGTAATAGTAAAGATACAGTACTATTCAATTAAAAAGAGGCCTTGTTAGTTATTAATGCTTTGCCCACATCTTGTGCCAATCTACAGGACCTAATACAGTGATTAAAAATGTTAAGAGTACTAGATTATATTTGACCTCTGCAGGTCTTGATTTTGTCAGAAGAATTGGTTTAATTGGCTAGGCCGTTTGGCACTGATTAACTGAAGATTGCAGCTCTGACAATCGGCAGGAAGGGACTCGGGACTCAGTCTGTGGGGAATTCCATGAAATGCTGTTCAGTGGATGATAATGGAATGATACGGATGACACAAACTGGGCAAGGAGAACAGCAAGGTTAATTTACTAAAACTGGCACTTTATGAGCCATTGATTTATTGATGAGCTGAGCTCTGCTTGCTGAAGAGATTAGCTGGATTAGCTACTTTTAATTAGTCTTTCTGAACTTTCCTGCCTTTTTTTCAAAACTCATGCTTTGCCAAATTGCAGCAGATATGATTAAATCAGAAGAAAGGAAGGGAGCAGTCTTTTGACTTTAAATGCTTAGGGACAATACCGTGGTGGGGGAGAGTTGGCTACAGCTTCCTAAAGTGATATGTAGGTTGACTTTAATGTGGATTATATGGTTTAAATTTCTTTCAGTTTCTTTGCATTCTACATGTTGAAACAGGGCAGAGAAGTATTACTCTGCTGAAGAGGGCACATCAGTGGTAAAGGATTTGTATCTCCTGACTGAACAGGCCCGTTTGGCTCTTTTGCAGAATTCTAGTGTCGGGGTAGAAATGAAAGCTGACGTGGTATAAAAATCCTGACTGTTGCTCTTAGCAGTCCCTCTGGAATAGTGATCGGATTTCCTTTTTAGGTAGTCATACTCGGAAAATGAAATTGGACCAAATCTGGAGATCCTTTATAAGTTTTTACTCAGTTCTTACTCAGTCAAACTCCCATTCAGTAAGTAAGGATTAATTTAAATAAAGTATTGAGGGCCTTTGGGTTTGGCCCATTGTGAAATTTCATATTTATTCCCTCTCAATGACATCCAGGTCCTGATCTTGTAACTTTTCTTACTTAGTAGTACGTAGTAAAAGTAAAAGTCTTGCTTGCCTTACTTAGGCAAGTAGACACATTGATTTCAATGGGACCACTTGCATGAGGAAGGACTATGGAATCAAGCCCCAAATATGTGATGTCAGGATCTGAATTTTCTAACATCTGGCATTTGTTCTTCTGCCTCCTGTATTAACCCCAGCAATAAAGACTCCAGCACTGAACTTAGATGAGTGTTCTGGTGGTGATGCATGATGAGGAAAGAAATCCAGCTCCCCCTTCCATTAGTCCTTTGGCTCTGCAGTGTTGAGAGAAGTGAAAACTGGTTTTGTCAAAAAAATAAATAGACGTAGATGAAAGAGCTAGGGGATGCTGAGTAAGAATGTGCTACTTTAACAATGTCCATTTTCTGACCCCGAGCACAGTTTATAGTGGATCTTGATGGCAGCTGTGAGTGACTGACTGTGATGCATCTGCAAGGGACTTCACACAGCTCATTTGCAACACTCTGTACTTGCTCTTTTGGTTTTCCACAGTTTCACATAACGACCGTGAAAGGAAGGTATCAGTCCTCCAAAAAAATGTTTGTGATCTTAACTGGCTTGAAGACAAACTGCAGCCCCACAGAAGACCCTTGTTCTCTCCTATGATGTCAGATGTGACAGTGATGGATACTTTAGAAATTAGGATAATAAATGACAGTGTTTCATGAATGATGAAAAGGGATGCGTGTCAGCTTATAAACTGAGTGAACTCCAATGCTGTGGATGTAAGTTTGAGCCATCTAAGGGAACGTATTTGTGTTTGCACATAATGCTATAGTTTTCCCCTCATTAATAGCTTTCCTTCTTCTCTGAAGAAAGTTTCCAGTTATGCCTTTTTGAGTGCTTCGACATCAATATCACTGAATATACCCTCCATTTTTAACTAGGCGTGATGCTTTCTTGGTGTGTCCAGAACTGTAAGTCACTCTGTCACCCTTCTGCTTTAGCAAAAGAAGAGCTTGTTGGTGCAACACTGTGTGACAGCTCCCTGTCACCCTAGTTTGTAAGCCTGACAAAGTTCTTAGAGTTCTGCCAGTCCTTGCCATGCAGGCTAACGCTTTGTGTGCTTCAGTTCCTGAACTCTTCAGAAGCATCTCTCTGCAGCATCCAGCCCCTGTCCCTGGATGCCTTCAGAAACACCAAGTCTGCTGTCTGCAAAGAGACAGAATATCATTAGCTCAGCTGAGGATGCACACCTCACTTTAATATAGCAGCACTGAGATGAATTGATAATAAAACAAGATTAAGAGGTACTAAGCAGAGATCGGAGAAACAGAAAATGGTTGTAAATAAAACATCAAATCTAATCATGCTTTTAGTGACGAAAAGTTAACGCAACAGGCTACACTCCTTGTCTTTTCTCACCTACAGCCAGTTCTTAGAGTCCCCAGCTCCACACAGTTGGGGATCCACCATTCATGGAATGCAAAGAGCACTGACCTTTCTGTTCCCTCCATGATGGGATAACAAGATGCCCTTTTGCTTCTCCTTATATTCCCTAAAGTTCACTGTCTTTGTCTCAAGAGTCAGGATTACCCCGGGTGTCCTCTGGTGTGCTGACACCATGCTGTTTCCTCATCCTCCTCATAATTGGTGTTTACCTCAGAAACAAATGAACCCCCCATTATCTCTGGCATCCCCATGTTCAGTTTACATCAGAGACGCTGGCAAATCAACATTCCTTTGTCTAGGACAAACTTACTTATCATCTGTGCCCCCAAAAGATGTTTTAGGAGCATGTTTCCAGCACACATACATAACTCTTTACACACCATCAGTATATGCTTTACCCAATGATATTAATACCCGGTGTGTTCAGCTTATGTGTACAATCACAATTACCTGTGCATTTGGCTAACTCTTTGACATTCTGCTTTGACCAGCTTTCATTTGATACTTCACACATCACTCTTTACAGAGAACTACTATGACAGCAATAGGCTAGGTGTAGTGAGTGTGTCAGGCCATATAGGTTTCAGAGTAGTAGCCGTGTTAGTCTGTATCCACAAAAAGAACAGGAGTACTTGTGGCACCTTAGAGACTAACACATTTATTTGAGCATAAGCTTTCGTGGGCTACAGCCTACCTCATTGGATGCATATAGTGGAAAATACAGTAGGAAGATATATGTATATACACACACAGAAAACATGAAACAATGGGTGTTACTATGCACACTATAAGGAGAGTGAGTGGGGCCTCTGCCAGTTGCATTGAGGGCTTATAGGGTGACACTGGTTAACTATAGAAATTAACTATTTTATTATGTAACATCCAGCTATTCTGGGATTCTGAGCACAGCTTAAGCTTTCGTGGACTACAGCCCACTTCTTCGGATGCATATAGAATGGAACATATATATGTTCATACATATATGCATTCTATATGCATCCGAAGAAGTGGGCTGTAGTCCACGAAAGCTTATGCTCTAATAAATTTGTTAGTCTCTAAGGTGCCACAAGTACTCCTGTTCTTCTTTTTGCGGATACAGACTAACACGGCTGCTACTCTGAAACCTGAGCACAGCTTGATTCTCCTCTTTTTGCCCCCATTATCTGATCCTGATGGACCCACCAAGTTGCACCTGCTTTCACACACACATGTTGAATTCCATATGAGTTCATATCTGCCCTGTGCTGAAGCTTAGCAAATAGTTCAGTGAACCTGAATTAAAAGTTGAATTTAAAACCGAAAATGACACCGCACATTCAACTCTCTTTTCTGCTACACATGCAATTGTGCATGCAGTCACTTGTTCAGTTTATGTGTACAATCACAACTACCTGTGCATTTGGCTAACTCTTTGACATTCTGACCTGTGGGATATGGAGGTACCGGTCTGGTTTGTGTCATCACAGTAACTGTGCATTCAGATCAGATACATATTTGCATGTGCAGTTTAATACATGCAACTGAGCACACAGTTTAGCAAATCAAGCTTGGATCATTTTGATTTCAGAAGGACCTCTAGTGGACCATTTAGTCCATGGTTAATTTTTGTTATCCTTTAAGTTTAAACTATCCTGACAGAGGGATATCTAGTCTAAGAGTTTGTGGGAAAGTTTTAGAAGTTATACCAGAATGGTTAAGCTGCAATAGTTATACTTGTATAACTCTCTTATTCTGACACTTTTATTCTGGAATAAGAGTGTCATTTTCATTTCAGCTTAAACCAAAGTGATGACAACTACTCTGAGGTCTGGTCTATACTACCCGCCTGAATCGGCGGGTAGAAATCGACCTCTCGGGGATCGATTTATCGCGTCCCGTTGGGACGCGACAATCGATCCCCGAATCGGCGCTCTAACTCCACCAGCAGAGGTGGTAGTAAGCGCCGCCGACAAAAAGCGGCAGAAGTCGATTTTGCCGCCGTTCTCACAACGGGGTAAATCGGCTGCAATACGTCGAATTCAGCTACGCTATTCACGTAGCTGAATTTGCGTATCTTAAATCGACTCCCCGCTGTAGTGTAGATGTACCCTGAAAAAAGCCATTCTCTTATAGTGGAATAGGAGTATCCATGTTGGGAAGGGGGATGAGTCGCTATATTGGTTGGTTTAAATGCACTTTGCTTACACTGGCATAACTTTTCTGTGACAAACCCTTTCTATTTCCAGTTCCAGAGTTCCATAACTGACACTGATAGTCTCTTTCTTTGCCCTAACTCTTAAAACATCCTTTCCTAATAATTAAACCACTCTTTCTTGGCTGCATTTTAAATCCATTTACTCTTCTGTTTTCATTAACATGAACTTATTGGTACCTGTATGGGGCGACGACTCACCCTGTGGCACCCTAACCCAACCCCCTACCCCAGCTCACCTCAGTCTTTGGCTACTGCCAGTCACCATCTAGCCCCGCTCACTGGGGCAGACTGCAGTATAATTGCCACTCATCATCGGCAAGGAGGGTTTGGACCTGCTGCCTTTGCCTGCCCTTGGGCTGCCCCTCTGCAACCCCAGTACTCTTCTTGGCCTTTAACAAGGCCTGCAGCCTGGGGGTTTTCCAGGCCGGAGCTCCCCAGCTCCTCTGGCCTTTCCCCAGCTCTGCTCCAGTCTAGGTGCCCTGCTCAGCACCCAGGCCCATCCGTCTCAACCTCGAGAGAGAGACTGTCTACCTCCAGCCTCGCAGCCCCTTTATAGGGCCAGCTGCGGCCTGATTGGGGAGTGACCCAAGTTGAGGCTGCTTCCCCAATCAGCCTTTCCCCAGCCACAGCCCTCTCCAGGGCTGTTTTTAACCTCTCCGGGCAGGAGCGGGGTGATCACCCCGCTACAGTACCCATTTTCTTTGAAATGACTCTTTGGTAGTTATCATGCCTCCATTCTATCTTCTCTCAATCAGATTAGTTTTTTGTATGTAAATTTATACTATTCAGTACTTTCCAAATCCCTAAGAGGTCTTCAGCTCATGGTTTTTATTTGTGAATTGGAAAGTATATTTTCACTTGTTCTTACAGCATTCACATACAGTGTCATTATTTCTAACAAAAACTATTTAGTATGCAGATTGCAGTGTAAAAGATATTACCTCACCCACATTGTCTCTTTAGTATGCAGTGTTACTTTACTGATTAGTACCACAACTAGTCTTATAAGAATATGGAGATATACCTATCTCATAGAGCTGGAAGAGACCCTAAAAGGTCATCAAGTCCAGCCCCCTGCCTTCACTAGCAGGATCAAATACTGATTTTACCCTAGATCCCTAAGTGGCCCCCTCAAGGATTGAACTCACAACCCTGGGTTTAGCAGGCCAATGCTCAAACCACTGAGCTATCCCTCCCCCCACTTCAAAGTTTGTTTGCTTTATCTACATTTGTTTGTACTCGGAATTTTTTGTTATAATGCCGGAAAACAAAATGTAGCTGCATGTCTCTTCAAAGCATCATAAGACACTAAACAGAGTCAAGAAAACTAGCAGCCCTGATTGTTGCACAACAGCCAGGGGCCCTGGATATAAAAGGAAACTCTAGCTAACCCATTTATTTGTTTCTCATCAAAATAATGGACTATATATCACTGTTCTGTAATCCTAGCAGTACTAAAGGATTAGTGTGGGGCACAACAGATCTGCACTGTATGGAAAAAATATTTTTAAAGCAATTTTGCCAAATTGTGCTCTTACACAAGGATAAACCTGGAGGGACATATTACTCCAAGTGTACAGAAGCGCAGTGTATCTGCTCCTTTTCAGGAGGGTGACTCCTTACTCCAAGTGAACTGTTTACATTTCCCAACCCCTCGCATTTACTATAAAGAGTACAAAATGTACTGACAATACTTATAAGCTAGTATAATTTGTGTGTGCATTTCAACAGGTTGACAGAGAATTACTTGACCTTGAAGGGCAAAGGTATGTTTGGAATGAGGGAGCAAGATTATTTTTGCTTTAGATTGTAATTAATTTTTTTCAGCTCTGTAGTGACACCCCCAATTGCCTTTCATGATCTTCCTGCCCCAGAGGTCGTGACCCACCAGTTGAGAAACACTGCATTAGTATAAAGGAGGGCAGAATCATGAGGACACATTCCAAAACATGGGACCAAATCCTGAATTTCTGACACAAATTTTACTTACTGTTCACTCACTCTTTACTCAGAACCTGCATTTGAATCTCACCCCTGAGAGTAAAACAAGGTGCTCAATTTTTTGTACTGACTATGGGAGTTCTGCTTGAGTAAGGACTGAATAAAGTCCTCATAGTTTGATTCAGTGAGAGTTTGCCTGAGTAAAAGTGAAGTGAAGCTTTCAGGATTTGCCCCTAAAGCCAACATATATTACCATACAGCAGTTTGAAAGCTTACACAGCATCCATCTCTAATCTATTAACTGGCCCTAAAGAGATAACAAATGGACCCAGGTGCTTAGCGAACATTGTTATGTGGTTGGGGAAACATCATTCTGTTCTACTACTGAAAAATTAGACTTTAAAGAAAATGCTAATGAAGCCTGAAATCACATTTGCATTGCAAACAATGCAATTTGTTCTGCTTTTGTACCTGATTAATTTGAGCTCCGTTTGTTGTTTGTTCCAATTGTGAAATAGAATAATGAATCTCCTGTGGGAGCCCATCATTGTGAAGAACTTTTCCATAAACAAGGCAGGGTAAATAAAACTTTGCTAGACAGACAATTTACCTAGTCTACTTTCTGACATTCATTTTATCAGCCAGCTTCAGAACCCTAATTCTGGCAGGGAATCCCATTCTCCTCAGAAACAAACAAGAAATATTGTTGCTGTTTTGTTCAGTTAAAACAAGGATTTGAGTTACAGCTAAACTGGGTGATTATCTGGGGTTAAGCTGCAGCACAAAGTGTTCTTGTTAGCTCTTTAACTTACAGTAAACAGAATACAGAAAACTCTATGCATTATTTGTTAACCGATTAAACATCTAATACTATAGCAAGCCATAGAGGATGTGAATGCAGTCTAGATGGTAGTCCCTTCCTTTACTTTGATTGGTTAGTCTATCTGGGCAGGGATGTAGGATGACTCTGGATATGGTGGTACTAGGTAGCCTAAATTGTGTTTAGTTAGAGAATATAGAGAGAACCATAGAATCTTTGTCCAGAAGCTTCATTATAATACAATTTGGCTGGTAGCTATGCTCCATCTAGATTCTTATAACACCACAATATCTTAGGGTTTAGACAGATCTGGGAATTTCACTACAATGCCAGGTCATCAGCCGTGGTTGCTCTGGCTGGTGCAATGGTCCTTGATAGACTCTGGGCATCTGATGATGATGTATACTTCAGGGCTATTTTCTACGCCATCCCACATGACACCAGGCCATTGTTTAACCACAATATTGTTGAAGAGACATTGGCCAGTACAATAACCTCGAATCCTTGTGAGTTATAATGCTGGTGAAGGAGACAGATTGGAGTTCCTGGGTCAAAACCTGCTCATCCTACAGCTTTGGTTTCAGATTGCACACAAAATTTCAGTCCTGGCTTGGATGCAGTATTTGAGCAGAGCTGATGAAAGCCATATGAGAGTATCTGTATGGATAGTTGCAGCTGAAATCTTGTGAGAACAGATCAGTTGTTCTCAACCCTCAACCCACAGGCCACTTGCAGGCCAATCAGCACCCAGCTGCAGCCCATCTGATATTCTCAGGGCCATACAGGTAGTATACATGTGTGGATGCAGCTCTGATAACACATTAGCTGCATATGCATCCCACAATGGTAAATAGGTTGAGAACCACTGGAACAGATTGAGATTTCAACACTGTCTAATCAGAATCTGAGCCCTGTCAATTTGATTTGGTCATGAATCCCTGAACAGTCAGCTAAACCTCAAACCTGAATCTGAATGCTGCCTTCTCCTCTGCCCATTTCTAGTGGAGACAAGCATCCCAGCAAACTGATCTGTGGTCACACACAACAAAAACAAAGAAAACAAGCCCCCACCCCCCAAAAATCACAAAAACTCACATTATTATAAAGAAGTTACCAACTGCTAACAGTAAACTGCACACACAAACCAGCCATTCACAACTATCAGCTTATTCACAGAACTCAGAAACCTGCTCTGTTATGAATTTGTCATAAGCTAGAATGACATGCAAGTCAGAACATCCTGCTTGGCTTCAGAATTCTGTATGGATGTAGCAAGTAGCCTTGAAATTGGAATGGGGTTTCCACAGGCCAGTTTTACATTCGGACACGTTTCATTCTGTTTGGTAACTGATGCAAAAAGATAGTAAGGTTTCTCCTGAATACTTACAGTGGGGGGCAATAAAAACCCTGGGCTTACTATTCCAGAAAACAAGAGACTGTCAAGGATAGGCAAACTGGTTCAGATAAAATAAGAACCACTACCAAGGCTCATGCAGAACTCAAACCAAATCTTTTTGAAGCTTAAGGAAAAGGTTTTTCATACCATTAGGTGCTGTACAAGCACAGAACAAAAAGACAATCTCTTCCTCAAAGAGTCTTAGAGTTCACAGGGTTCTTGGTAGTTTTAGGAGCTCCCCTGTAGCCACAGGTGCTGACTTTCCAAAGTGCCTGGGGGGGTGCTTGACTCCCGGCTCTGCCCCAGGCCCCGCCCCGCTCCACCCCTTCCCCCAAGGTCCCACTCCTGACCCCACTCCACCCCTGCCCCGCCTCTTCCCATCCATTTCTGCCCCCTCCCCTGAGCATGCCACGTCCCCGCTCCTCCTCCACCCTCTCAGCCTCCTGCACGCCGCGAAACAGCTGTTCGCAGCAGGTGGGAGGTGCAGGGAGGTGCTGATCCATGGGGCCCACCGGCAGGTGGGAGGTGCTGGGGGGGGGGGGAGGAGCTGATAGTGGGGCTGCCCGTGGAGTTGGCACCTATGCCTGTAGCTGTTTTCAGAAAGCAGGTCTAGGCAGAGATTAAACACTATTCTTCCTCATACCAGACTCTGCATGTACATTTCAGGATTATTTGCACATGACTTTATATCTGAGATGGACTAGACATGTCAGTCTCTTCCAAATCAAATGACCTCTGAAAGGACAAGGCACAAACAGACCATCACCCTGGGTAAGGTGACCAGATGGCCTGTTTTTAAAGGAACAGTCCCGTTTTTTTGGTACTTTTTCTTATCTAGGCGCCTGTTACCCCCCACCCTCTGTCCCGTTTTTTCACAGTTGCTATCTGGTCACCCTAACCCTGGGCCCAAACCTGCAAGGTGGCGAGCAATTGCTGGAGGTGCTGAACACCTTCACATTGAGCCAATGGGAGCAGAAGGTGCTCAGCACCTTGCAGAGTCAAGCCCATTGAGCGCGTGCTAACCGATTGGCCTACAGCTAAGTGCTAATAGGCAGGGGTTCTCAACCCCTTTCTGAGCAGCCCCCCTCCCCCAACATGCTATAAAAACTCCATGGCCCACCTGTGTCACAATAACGGGTTTTCTGCATATAGAAGCCAGGGGTGGCATTAGGGGGTAGCAAGCCGGGCAATTGCCTGGGGCCTCATGCCACAGGAGCCCCTGCAAAGCTATGTTGCTCAGGGTTCGGCCTCAGCCTTGGGTAGCAGGGCTCATGGCCCGGGCTTCAACCCCACACAGCAAGGCTTCGGCTTTCTGCCCTGGGCCACAGTGAGTCTAATGCCAGCCCTGCTTGGCGGCCCCCCTGAAACCTGCTTGTGCCCTCCTCCCCCAGGGGGCCTCGGACTCCTGGTTGAGAACCACTGCTAATAGATATGAAGTATTTCATTGGCTCAGAACTGTTTTTAAAATTAGCTCAATTTCTTGAGCTGTGCTCCAAAGCAAATCATCATCAATAAAAGGAACAATAGTGAATGTACTAATCTGGTTTTAGTCCTGGCGTAGTTGGGTATTAAAAGACTTCTCAGGCATCTGAATATTATGATTTAGCAGTTTCCGTTAAAGAATGAACTGAGGGAAGCTGGTTCCCATTTTTACTGCTAATGACTCGAACTTTCTAGAGCACATCCTGTTATCTTTTGAAATCAGCTCATGGGTTCAGATCATAAAATATTCGCAGCTCTGATTGTCATTCTGCATCTTATTTCTTATGAAAACCAAGCGATGCCTTCTGACATAAAAAAGAAGAGGGTCTGCTTCAAAATCTATTCCCCAATGACAACTGCCAGGAATTAATTACTCCCAAGTCTGCCAAAAGAATGAACCTTAGTCCATGCAGAAGAGAACAAAGCATCCCAACTGCATCTGTCTCATTAAGCAGGCTGACAACGTGTTTCGTGAAATTCTGTCCAGAACAAGATCACTGACACCACGCTTTACAGACATTTACTTTTAATTCAGCCACTCGGATGTCCAGGTGGGGGGTATATTGTGCCTATATATCTCCCCTCCACCCCAACAAGAGATGTCCAGAGGTTTCCACTTGTGATTTTCACACTTATAATACGTTAGCTGAATGTTTGAAAAGTATTTTTAAGTAGGTTGAAAGAATACTCTTCATTTCTTTTTGCTTGCACAAGAACACTTAAACCTGCAAATAGCATACATAGATTTAAATATAGCAAACTGGAAAGCCTTATATTTTGAGTCCCAGTGCTATACAGAAATCACTTTGGAGAAATCATTTTGGTGTGAAAGGATTATAAATGAGATGAAAAATTTCAAAGACATATTTATGCATGTTGCTAACTTAGGTGTATGCAATCCCTGATGCATGCACACAGGCAGGGCTTTTCAGATGTTCACATTGACTTTTGCACACACACTAAGGTATTGTGCATGTACAGCTCGGGCACACACACTTCACCTTTGAAGAGGAGTGCCTTGATTTCTAGTGGAGGTATTGCATAGGGAAACCAGGCATGTAACTAGAAGATTGTGTTACTGTATCTTTGAAAGATTCTTTTGGTTTATTTGCTCACAAAGATGTAATTTGCTGTCCCAGAGTATCATATTGCTGCTGAAAATACGTATGGAATCATCTGATTTATTTCTGATTTGTCTCCAATTCTTTAATACTGTTAATAACTTTTGGTCCACCTTTTGAAGGAGACCCATCAAAATTAGCAAATTACATCCATCCATTTGTACATGAAATAATATATGAATATACAACACCACAAGGTCTTCAGAGAGTAGACCTGAATTTCTCAGCTGCGGCCCATCTCTGTCTGAATCTGCATTTCCCCAAACTTTGGGATGAGGTTTTGGATCAAAAGTTTGTGGTTCTGGTCCGTCTGCATACAGGGAAGTTTGATTCTGCTAGTCACAATTTACTTATGCACTTAATTGTGTGGTGCCATCACTTGCCAGAATGCTTTTTGCTCATTGCTTAAGATACCTTTTGCAAGCAGCAATACACTCAGATTTACATACATCTCAAGTGCAGCACGGTGTGAAGAGTAAGCAATTTTTTGCCCTCTTTCCCCTCCAACTCAGCTCCAGAGGATCTGCCCCATAGTTATGCCCATGCCACTTGAAGAATCTGCGGAAAGGGCTAAAGTGTCAATGAGCCTCTGAAAACTAAACCAAAATATTTGCAGACATCTGTTCACACATTCTGAATCTCAGGCTCATTGACACTTTAGCCCTTTCCGCAGATTCTTCAAGTGGCATGGGCATAACTATGGGGCAGATCCTCTGGAGCTGAGTTGGAGGGGAAAGAGGGCAAAAAATTGCTTACTCTTCACACCCTGCTGCACTTGAGATGTATGTAAATCTGAGTGTATTGCTGCTTGCAAAAGGTATCTTAAGCAATGAGCAAAAAGCATTCTGGCAAGTGATGGCACCACACAATTAAGTGCATAAGTAAATTGTGACTAGCAGAAAAGGTTATGCAATGCTAACGAGCAATTGCCATGCAATTTCATAACTTTTGCTTGTATCAGAGCAATTTGAAAGGAGGTTGATATCTTAATAGGGTTTATATGCCTCATATGGCAAATGCTATGAGACTGAGTGCAGTGTCTGATTTAAACAGCAATTTTTCACCATCTACTTCTTTTTTTATTCCTGTTACATGGTTCTAGCACAAAAAGTGAGTGAGTGAAAAATTGCTGTCATAAAAGACTCATCTGCTTTCCATTACAGTGACATTTAAAGATTGTACACATTAAAATTCTCCTACCTGCTGCAGCAACTGACACAGAAAAAACAGAAGGTACAGTATGTGAAATTTACAACAGGTGGGAGATTTTATAATTAGACAATACATTAAAAAGAATCCAATGATTTAGATACTATAATGCTCTCCCCACACCTAATCTCTTCTCACTCCCACATATCTGTCTGTCAAGAGGATGAACTGCCAGTAGAGGGGAAACTGGGCTCTCCTAAAAGGGTCTTCCACCTATCTAATTCTTCACAAGGATCATAGTACTGTAGTACAGGAACAAAGTCAGTTGGCCAGATTCCCTGTTGGCATAATTCCTCTGAAGGCAATGGCTTAATATAAACCAGCGGGTGTAATCTATTTCCTGGGTTACAGATATAAGAGAGCATTTTTGTTTAAATAGAGAGAAAATCGGTTCCCAGCCCCTCACCTCTCCTTTGGGCAGCATACATCCCTGGTACTGTACATGGGATTTATGGCAAGGTAAGAAGGAAAGTTTTTGTAAGAGCCTTGTTAAAATTCTAGCAGCACATCTCTGCCCATGGCAGATAAATGACTCTGTATCCTTAGCATGTGAAAACGAAGGGGAGAGCGTCTCCAGGCCACCCAGGTATTGGCAGTAGAATGGAATCCACTTCCCCCCCCACAAATCTTGCATCCACCTTTTACTGAGTTCCAAAGTCAGCGCAAGGGGGCGGTGTTTGGACAATGATTGATTTGTTCATTGTTGGGATTTTATGATGAAATCAACCATATCTGTAGGCTTGGCAGAATTTGATATTTATTTTTTTATAATTTTGATGAATAATATTGATATTAATTTTTAAGCATTTTTTTCTGTTTTTATCCATTTAAATTTTCACAATGGTAGGAAATTGTGGAGCCAGATAATGGGTGTGTGTGTGTGTGTGTCTGTGTGTGTCCCAGGGGTCATACAATAATTATTTAATAACAGTAGATGTTCCAAATAAAAAATTACAGCTTTATAACCATTAAAACACGAATTGTCAACAACTTGTCAAATATAAAAGGTAAATATTCTTAAATCAATCTAAGATCTTAACCAGCATTTTTTCTTACTCTGCCTATCTGTAAACTTCGATCAGGGCCGGCTCCAGGCACCAGCCGACCAAGCACGTGCTTGGGGCGGCACCTTGTAAGGGGCGGCCAATCTTGGGGTAGTGGGGGGGCGCTCGGGGTTTTGTTGTTTTGTTTTTGTTTCGGCCGGGCGGTGGTCGGGGGGGCGGGGTTGTTTGTGTTTCGGCGGCATGGTGTGGCACTCGGGGGGCGGGGGGTGTTTGGCGGCGTAGCACTTGGTTCCCCCCCCAGCAACGCAGTGGTCGGGGGGGGTGTTTCGGCAGCGTGGCGCTTGGGGGGGGGGGTTTCGGCGGTGCACCACTTGGGGGAGGGGGGAAGTGTTACGGCGGGGCGGTAAAAAAGTTAGAGCCAGCCCTGACTTCGATTATCATCGATGAAACCTTTTTTTCAGCAGTGTGTGTGTGTGTGTGTGTGTGTGTGTGTGTGTGTGTGTGTATGGTGAAATTGACATTTACCAGTAAAAATCTACTCCTTCCAAGCCTACATATTTGATATATGCTATCAAAAATATAACAAAGCTAATCAGTTGCAACTGAATTTTGCCTTGAATAGAAATGGGCATGAAACAAAAAAAGGAGCAAACTCTTAATCATGAGTTGTACGCACAGTTCAGGTAGTTGTGAATGTAAATCAGCGTAATTAGCCAAGTAAATGTGACATTGGCAAAGCAGGGTCTAGTAGGTTACAGCGGGGAGCAGATAAATCTGGGTTCTATATAAGAACATCAGAATGACTATACTGGGTCAGACCAAAAGTTCATCTAGCCAGTATCCTGTCTTCCAACCAGGGCCGACTCTAGCATTTTTGCGCCCCAAGCAGCACAAAAAAAAAAAAAAGCTGCTGCCGCATTGCGGCGGCAGCTCTACCGACGCTTCATTCTATGGCGGCAATTCGGCGGCAGGTCCTTTGCTCCTAAAGGGAGTGATGGCCCCGCCGCCGAATTGCCGCCGAAAGGGCCGGACGTGCAGCCCCCCTCTTCATTGGCCGCCCCAGGCACCTGCTTGCGAGGTGGCCAATGCCAGGTGCTCCAGAGGGAATGAACAGAGCAGGCAATCATCAAGTTGCTCTATTGCCCACTCCCAGCTTCTGGCAAACAGAAGCAAGGGACATGCAGAACATGGCGTTGGATTCCTGCCCGCCCTGGCTAATAGCCATTGCTGGACCTATCCTCCATGAACTTCTCTAGTTCTTTTTTGAACCCTGTTATATTTTTGACCTTTGCAACATCCCCGGTTTTCCAGATCATTTATGAATATGTTGAATATGTACCTCTCTCCATTCTCACCTTTTATTCCTACCCTTTATTTCCTATCTTTTAACTGAAGTGCCTGGCAGTGCTTTCGGGATCCTTAATTTACTTTAATGATAAGCCTTTTGTTATCTTAATCACCCTGCCTCTGTTTATAAACAAACTCCCAGCTCGAAGGCTGTGCTGCTCCTAGCTTCCAAACTCATCACATATTACACTCAAGTTGTTGCAGTTAAAAGCTCCATCTGGGGCTAGGGTGAGTAGATCCCCCCTATGAAACTCGGGGGGGGAGGGGCTAGAACCCTCCCTTGGCCCCCCAAATGGCGCCCCTGTGCATATCATTCTCTGTTCATTCTACTTCATACAATGTCCCTGCTAACAATTAAGCTGGAATCAGAATGTGGCTGGCAGTGGTGTTTCTGCTGTGTGACACAGAAAAGAATAGTTTGCACTTTTGCTATTATATGAACGCTGCATCTTGAAAGGAGAAAAAACTGGATGTTGTCAGTAAACGAAGCTGCTTTGTCTCGGAACATGGATCCTAAGGGGAGTAAGTATGGAGAGTATCAAGGTATTCAGTGTGCACAGTTTTTCTGACCCTTAAAGCCCATTACAGTGGTCCTAGCCTTATATAAAATGCATCTTTCTGCTCAGTAGAAATCCTCTGTCTGCAGAAATAAGATATTTGCTATTTTAGAGGAAAGAACAAAATGGAGTTAATTTATGAAATGGGAAAAATTCCATAAGTCTCTTAATCAAAAGCAGAACGGTGTGTGGAAGCCTGGAGTCCTGACTCTTGCTCCCTTTCTCACCACTAAACAAATTATATCCCTATGTTAGTTAATATTATAATAAAGAAATGGAATTGTCTTGGCTAATCAGAATACATGGATACTATACAGTTACTGGTCCATAAGTACTCTGGTCTAATTGGATGAGGGGGGTCCTGATTTGCACAATAATTTTAAGATGTGTACAATATGACAATATAAAATAGCAATTAGGGACAATTAAACACACCAGGGGCCAGATAATAAACTCTGACCTACATATCTGTGGATGCACTTCTGCAAATGTTGATGCTCATGTTTCTCACCCCCAAACGAACTGCGGCTTCAGTTATTCAGCCCTGAATTTATGACTTTGCAAACATTAACTGTGTGCAGAGATAACAATTTTCTTGGTGAGAGGGCAAGATTCATTCTATGAAGAAAAGACCGACAAAGGGATAGAATGAATGTCAACACTGCACCATGCATTGCAACATTTAGCTGGTGTGTCAAGGATCAATAACAGCCACTTTCTTTTTAGCAATATTCTGTTGCCTGTTGCTTTACTTGATCTGTTTTCTGTAAATACTGAGGATATGAAACAAATGCTCCTGACAAGATCAATGGGGAATTGTAATCAAAATGGAGACCAAAGACTATCTGGTAACCCATTTGTAGGTCTTGGAGGAGGGCCAGCAAATTGTAACGGTCCTCTTTGTTATAGAAAGGCCACAGGTATTTCTAAACACCTTTTATTATAGCTGGGTGAAATTTGGGCCAGTCATTTAATGTGTCTCTTGGTACCTCAGTATCCCCATTTGTAAAGTTGGGATAGCAATAGAAACTGTTCTTTATGAACAGTATCTGATGCCAATGTTCATATTTTAAATCCATGAGTAACACTTATTAAATTCAGTAATGGTTGTAAAACACTTTGTGTTTCTTTTCCCAAGGTTCTCATAGTCTTATAACAAAACCTGAAATAGAGGGGAAGGGTGATCTGAACACATAGAACTGGAACACAGGAGAACAGTGTTCAATTCCCAGCTCTGCCACGGACTGCCTCTGCAACCTTGGGCAAATCACTTTAACCCCAGTTCAGCAAGGGACTTAAAAATGTGTCTAACACACAAACAGTTCTATTGATTTCAGTGGAGCTATGAGTTTAAAATTAGGCACATGATTAGGTAACTTGCTGAATTGGGGCCTTAAACTTTGTGCCTCAGTTCTCGATCTGTAAAATGGAGATAATGATACTCCATTTCTTCCACCTTATTTTCCTTGTCTATTTTGGACTGAAAAATCTTTGAAGCAAGGGTGGTCTTTCACTATGTGGGTGTACAGCACTCAGAACAATGGGGACTCTAAACGCAGTTGTAATAATAATAATAAATAACATAACTTAGGTTCACAAACCTCTCAGGCACCTGGTGTTGTTCCTGTAAATGCCTTAAATGCAAAAAGCTCTATGGAAGGATTTATGATTCTACTTTGTTTAGGTTCTTTTCCATGCCCACCACCAACCTATCTGAGCCATAACTTTGCACATAGTTTGGAATCAATTTGGTGTTTTTAAGCTTTTTTTTTTTAATTTTTGATTTTGTTTAATAGAAGTTAAACAGACTAAACTGAAAGAACACACTGTGCTCAATTAAATCACTATGGCCCATTGGAAAGAAGTACCTCTTTTCTGTGCCTGGTTTCTAACCGATCCATTGCAGAGTTTTGCTTGGATTAATGTGTCTTGGGTACTTCCAGAAATTGTAGCATCAGCAAATGCTGCCTTAATATGTTCTAGTTGGCAGAAAATACAAAATGAGCTGCGTGGACATAATATGGAAGCAAGTATGGTCAGATTTAATCGAGGAGAAATACAGATGGGTTATTTGCAAATGAGGAAAATATCTAAAGGTGTCTTTTTAATTATTTTACTCCTGATATTTGCAGAAAACAGTGCCTCAGTCTCCTCTCACATACACCAGGTTTTTTTAAACTGGTATAACTCCATTGGCTTCAATTTGGTTATGCCTGATTCTACCTTAGTGACCATCAGATGAGAATCAGGCCCTTTATATTTACATTGTATGTGAGGTTAAACACATTCTTTTTGTTTTAATTTAGAACTGGGTCTCAAGCCAAAAACCTGCAGGTAATCTATCTGTAGTTTGCACCAGATCTGCATGTGGTGGCTTAGCGCCATCTCTAAAACAGGGAGAACCAAAATGCTGGACCCTCAGTATCCCCAAAGTTCGGGGAAGATTGCCCCTGGATCTAGATCCAGGCTTTGTGGTGTTAGTGTTGCCAGCTCTCATGGTATTTGGTGTTTTTCTCTCTAAAGCCCTGGCTGCTGGAAACAGGAGATTGCACGAGAATCTCAGCTTTCCTCTTAAAAAAAAGTTTTTAGCCTTTGTAGTTGTAGAGAAAAGCTTGAATATGTGAAGCGAGTGCAACTTAAAGACTCAGAAACCAGAAAGCAATTAAGAAGCACCCAAGATGACTTATTATTTTAAAATAATGATCTCATGATTTTTAAACCAATCTCATGAAACTTGGAGGCCTGACTCCAGTTTTTTAAATTCTTGTGGTTGGCAATGTGGGTGGTGCCAAGTGTGTTTCTAAATTACATGCATTAGTGGCTCTTACATGGTGGAATGAGGTCATTTTGGGAGTGGTCTAATGTCCCTCAGACAGACTTGGGCAAGGGAAGACAGTGGTGAGCAATAAGGCGCACAGAGAATCTGACACAACTGACAGGAAAGACTCAAGAGTGAAATCTATTTAGCATAACAAAGAGAAGGTTAAGGGGTGACTTGATCACAGTTTATAAGTACCTACATGGGGAAACAAAAATTTGGTGCTTCCATCTAGCAGAGAAATGTATAATAACATCCAATGGCTGGAAGTTGAAGATAGACAAATTCAGACTGGAAATAAGGTGTAAATTTTTAACCATGAGGGTAATTAACCATTGGAATAATTTACCAAAAATAGTGGTGGCTTCTCCATCACTGGCCATTTTAAAATCAAGATTAGATGTTTTTCTAAAAGATATGCTCTACTTCCAACAGGAATTTATTCAGGGATGCACTATGGCCTGTGTTATGCAGTAGGTCAGAGTAGATGATCACAGTAGTCCCTTCTGGCCTGGAATCTATGAACCATGGAAGACATGATTAAGTTTGGAATTTATCCATTAGCACTCAGACACTGTGACAGATGCACTTGAAATATGCTGGATAGATGAGCTAGGTTAGATAGTAACAGCTTGTCAGTGAAATCATTTTACCCCACTACAGGTGGTAAAATCAGGGTCACCTTGCTTTTAAAACCTAACCCTCCCTGCTTTTAAAACCTAACCCTCCTCTCCACCTTACTCCTGGAAAAAATATTATTTTGGTTCTTTTTAATTCTTTAACTTAAGCTCCATATAATAAAATCATGCTTATTTATCAAGTTCTTTATTGGCTTGTCACATTTCACTTTAATTTCAGGTGACCTTCAGCACTGATCATGTCATCATTCGAAGAGCACATCAATAGTAGTTGACATCAATTTAAAAGAAAGTCAAGGGTGATTTTTCAACCAGCTCTGTTGCTATTTGTATTGATGAATGAGAGAAATCATGTTTTTGTGATTTCAGTCACTTTCTGTAGAAAAGTAGCTATCCCAGTTAAAAACCCAAAACATAAAAATTCATACATCGCAGAATCCTGAGAAATTATTAGGAATTCAGTAGGATGAATAAGTTGGTTTTTAGGTTTTGAGTAGCAGTATTGACAACCCTGACATTCAAAAATCAGGAGTCAGGCCCAAACAAGTCATGAGATTGGCTTACAAATCATGACATTTAGAAAAAAAATTATAAATGTTGGTTGCTTTTTATTTGTCTTCTGGCTGTTGAGTCTTTAGTGAGCTCTTCAGATCACTTTTCAAGCATTTCCCCATATTCATGAGGGCTAGAAACTAACTTTTTTTAAAATGAAAGCTGAAGTTCTCGTGTGATCATTTGATTGCAATACCTGAGGTTCTGAGAAAAACATCAAATATCACAAGACTCACAATATAATGGCAAGAGTTGGCAACACTATTTCAGGCATACTTTCAACTTTTAGACACTATATTAAATTATATTTACATAAAGCTAGTCTTAGGAAGAGGACTATTAAATTAAGCTAATTGGAGAATAGATAAAAATATCATCTGAGCGCCTTTATTTTCATAATCTTTACAAATTGTATAAAAAAGCTGCATGTATGTGCCAGAACAAGGGGCATGCAGACATTTGTAACTCATCATGGAAAATAAGGCAGACAAAAGAAAACATTATTGCCTCTATTACAGGACAGTTCACATTGTTATGTTTTTGTTAGCGTACAGGTAAAGTAATTGTATATGAGTCATCATTTAAGCAGCAAAAGAGATCACAGGTCCTAATTCTGAACTAATGCTAATGTAGATCAGGAGTAATTCCTAAAAGTCAGTGCAGTTACACGGATGAGAGGAGAGTTGCAGATGAGAGGAGAGTGTCTTGTCTATAATTGACCCGAGTTATTTCATGCGTCAAGCAGTGCTACTTTAAGCATTTGAGAGGCACAATCATGCAAAGATGGGTTTTTGCAGGCTTAATGGGTCCACCCATGCACCTTCCTTTTAAAATCTAATTTTGCCTTTCTATAGTGCCTGACATCCAAAGATCGCAGATTGAGATGTACTTAATTAATTAAGTGCAATAATTAGTAATTAACTAAATGCCCCAACATTCCTGTGAGTTAGGTCAACAGCAGTTATCCCAAATCGAGGTCCCCAAGAATTTAATCGAAGGAACTGAATATCTCCTATAAGCTACTGACCATCCTTGCTCTGATTAAAGACAATAAAAACATAAGAACGGCCATACTGGGTCAGTCCAATGATACATCTAGCCCAGTATCCTGTCTTCTGACAGTGGCCAATGCCAGGGGCTTCAGAGGGAATGACCAGAACAGATAATCATCAAGTGATCCATCCCCTGTCGCCGATTCCCAGCTTCTGGCAAGCAGATGGTAGGGACACTCAGAGCATGGTGTTGCATTCCTGCCGATCCTGGCTAATAGCCATTTCTGGACCTATCCTCCATGAACTTATCTAGCTCTTTTTTGAACCCTGTTATAGTTTTGGCCTTTGCAACATCCCCTGGCAAAGAGTTCCACAGGTTGACTGTGCAGTGTCTGAAGAACTTCCTTTTGTTTGTTTTAAACCTGCTGCCTATTAATTTCATTGAGTGACCCCCTCTGAATGGGCATGGCAGTTCCTGATGCCCTTTACAGATAGTGCTGCTGGGGACACTGATGTCTACACTGCAGTGGCTACAGAGGCACAGTTATGGTGCTGCAGCAGTGATGCAGTAACGCTGTAGTGTAGACATGTCCCACATTGACAGAAGGGGTTTCTCCGTCAATGTAGTCAATCCACCTCTCCAAGAGGCAGTAGCTATGCTTACAGTGGGGGTTAGGTCAAACTCATTTTTCACAGCCCTGGAGTAATGTAGCTAGGTTGATCTAATTTTTAAGTGAGACTCACCCAAAGTCAGGCAGAAAGTCAGTAGCAGATCTCTGAACAGAATCCAGGCTTGGCTTCCTTATACTGTAGAATGTTTAATGAAGTGTTAAACTTTTCCCATATTGGTCTCCTTTGATTTATGTTCTCAGTAACACTCTCTCCTTCCAATTTGACAGATATTGCTATATATTTAAACTGGTATTTATAATGATAGTAAACCCTTTTATAGTTCAAACTCTTCTTTTTTGCTATAATATCCTTATCTTGGATAATTTTATCCTTCCTATCAGAAGATTCAGTATTGGCAATCTGATATAAATTGGCTATATAGAGTTAGGTTATATACTGGAGTCGCATCGCTGTAAGATTGGAAGAACGCAGTTGGATCTGACCCATATTCATAAGATTTGGAACATGGAGTACCTTGGAATAAGAAAAAATCATTTATAAAATATTTTCATTCTTTCCCAGGAAGTTATTTTATTATTGTTTACTCTATAATACTGTTGCCCCCTTTCACCTGAGCAGTTAGTCAAAGTTTGGGGCCCTAGTAGGGTTGCCAACTTTCTAATCCCACCAAACGGAACACCCTAGCCCTGCCCCTTCCCAACGCCATGACCCCCGCTCACTACATTTCCCCCTCCCTCGGTGGCTGGCTCTGCCCCCACCCTCACTCACTAGCAAAGCACATAGCTGTAATAATAGTTTCTGCCCTTGGGGGCAGGATACTATGTTCAAGGCAAACCAATTACTTACAAACCATTTGTCTCACCTATCCCATGAGGCTATATCTTTAAAGGAATTTTCCACAGAGTGAATTTTGTAGGCCACCGTTCCTGGCACTGGTTAAATCGTTATTAGCCATAATTAGGGTTACCATATTTCCACAAGCAAAAAAGAGGACACTGGGGGGGAGGAGCCCCGCTCTAGCCCCGCCCCTGCCCCACCCCCATCCACTCCCTCCCACTTCCCACCCCCTGATTGCCCCCCTCAGAACCCCCAACCCCCCCTGCTCCTTGTCCCCTGACTGCCCCCTCCTGGGACCCCTGCCACTAACTGCCCCCTAGGACCTCACCGCTTATCTAAGCCGCCCTGCTTCTTGTCCCCTGACTGCCCCCTCCTGAGAATGCCCTACGACCCTACCTGTCCCCTGACTGCCCCGACCCTTATCCACACCCCCACCCCATATTCACACCCCCGCCCCCAGACAGACCCCCGGGGACTCCCATGCCCTATCCAACTGCTCCCTGCCTCCGACAGGACCCCCAGAACTCCTGACCCATCCAACCCCCTCTGCTACCTGCCTGCCTCGACCCCTCTCCACACCCCTGCCCCCTGACAGCCCCCCCAGAATCCCTGTCCCTGACTGTCCCAACCCCTCTCCACACCCTTGCCTCCCCTGACAGCCCCCCCCCCAAACTCCTGACCCATCCAACCCCCTCTCCCTGTCCCCTGACCAGGGGCGGCTGTAAAGAGCCCAGGAATCGGGCTGTGCTCCGGACGGGGTTGCGGGGCTTGGGGCCAGGCCGGAGGTGCTCGGCCGGCGCTGCTGGGACCCGAGCCGGGCCGGCACTGCTGGGGTCTGAGCTGGGCTGGGTCCGGGCCGGGGGTGCTGGGGCCCGAGCCGGGCCGGGTCCGGGCGAGGGGTGCTGGGGCCCGAGCCAGGCTGGGTCCGGGCTGGAGGTGCTGGGGCCCGAGCTGGGCCGGAGCTGCTGGGGCAGCCGGGCGCCGCTCAGCCAGGGCTGTGCCTCCCCGGAGCTCGCCTCCTCGCGCCCCCCTCGCCCCAGCTTACCTGCTGCTGCCTCCCGCTTGCCCCTACTTCTTTTCAGACTTCCCGCGAAGATCTGATTCGCGGGAAGCAGGGGAGGGGGAGGAGCAGGGGGGGGCGGAGCGTTCAGGGGAGGGGAGGAGGGGGAAGACAGCTGCGGGGCCGGACAGCGTGGTAAGGCTGCAGGGGATGGGGGGAGCCGGGAAGGGGCTTTGGGTGCCCAGCGGCGCTTGGCCGCAGCTTTTCTATCTATAAATAGCCGACCGGGGGGAAATCCCGGACATTTTTAGATTTTTAAAAATCCCCCTCAGACGGCTATTTATAGACTGAAAAGCTGGACATGTCCGGGGAAATCCGGACATATGGTAGCCCTAGCCATAATGAAATCCGAGTCAATTATTAGCTCATCCACTATTTCAGCCAGCCACACTTCTTGCTCGAATTCCAGAGGTCCAATCTTCAAACCACATTTCCCCAGTTTTTGGATGGGTACCCTTGCCCCAGTCACTTGTCTCCATTTGCGACCAGTTTTAGGTCATTCAGTTTGGATCCCCAATTCCCTAACCTTTTTAGAATATCTGGTTTTATAATTGTTATGTTTGAACCATGTGACAATCACTGCTGTGCTGTTTATCGATCCTCTTTCAATATCCAAGCTCTCAGTATTGTTTTTTAACTGCCCAGATCTAAATGAAAACTGCGAGGCTGATCCTGATACCGCCACCAAGCTTTTGTCCCTTCAGCTTCGTGCGCCCCTGTTACCTGGACTGGGAGAGAGGCTTTCATTAGACACTTGAGACAATCTGTCTTGGCCGGCTTTAAATTTATAACAAGCTGCTGTTTTGTGGCCAATTTTGTCACATTACTAGCACTTAACTGAATTGTTTCCTTTTATTTTTGCAATATTGCCAATTTCCTGGTGGTGGTTTTTTTTACACACCCAATGTATCAGTTTTTCTAATCATTCAATAAGGCCATGAACTAGATTAGAATCACTTCTTTCATTGTACCTATTGGACACACAGCTGTATTTATAGAGCTCATGGCAATCAGCTTCCATGTTCCTCAATAGCAACTGCTTCCTCTTCTGGTGAACTGCTTCAAGCAAAGATTCAAGTTCTGTGGCAAATTCCACAGCCTCACATAGTGTCTTTGGCCTCCTTTTACTGATCTTTCACTGCAAGTCCAAGTCCAGCTGAGCATTTATGAATTGGTGCATTGCCAGTTTATGTTGGAAGGCCTCAATGGTATCTGGGTGTGCCAGGAACACAAGTCTCTTCAGGTCCTCTGCCAGTTCTTCTTTTCCTCCTAGCTCTTGGCTGCTCCCTAGCCAGGTCTCACTGATGGCTATCTCCAAACCGCACGTCAGGAGCGTTTACCAGGTCAAGATAACTCCGTCTTTTCTGGCGGTAAATTCTGCAGCATTGTCAGAACTGGGCCACCCAAGTTGATTGCTAGAAACCCCCCCTTTCTGTCCATCTTCCCAGCCATTCATTTGAGTTATAATGTTGAAATGAGCCAATAAGCCTCCCAGTGAGTTTTTCCCCTCAAAGATAGTGGGGCTTTTGCATTATTTGCAATGGGACAATCTCACCTCTTCCCTCTCAGCCTCTGTGGGTTACAAACAGGGCAGAAAACTGTTATAAATATCCTCTGGCTCAATTCCTCATCCAGGCAGCTGGCTTATGCTATGGGCTGTGACACCCTTTGATTTCCTTCTGGAGCTGAATTTTCAGTTCCTTAAGTCCTTACTGCAACTCACCTCTGTTAGCAAGTTCCAAACTGGCCAAAGCCTGTTTGGTTTTGCACTATTTCATGGAAAAAAACTACTGGTCTGTGGTAGTCAGATTGCTGGTCACCTCATCAGTCCGTTTTACCATTCCAGCCTGGGTGTGTAGCAGCTGGGTTTTGCAATGTGTCTGGGCTCTTTGTAATTGCTGCTCCAGCAGGGTCTCAGCCTGCAAGTTCTCTCTGAGCCTTTCTGGGAAACCTTTAGCTCTTGCTTTAGGTCTTGTGTTTAATTCCTTTTGTGAAGTCTCCAGCTCCTGTTTTATGTCTTGTTTTAAATCCCACTGGCCATTTTTGATTTCTGTGAGCACTGCCATTATTTGTTCCATCAGGATACCAACTAACAAGCTTTCTCCTTGGAAATGATCCCACAGCTAACGCCAGTGTTGCCCCTTTTCAGCCTGAGTGGCTAGTCAAAATGTGGGGTCTGATAGAGTCACATCATGTAATGGGTGTATGCATGCATTGCTGTTTGGTTACTAGTTGGTAAGGTTTTGTGAGGAAGTTTTAAAATTAAAAGGCCAAATTCTGTTTGATTTTGAACCATGCAAACCTCATTAAATCTGTGACCTCAATTTGATCTAGCAAATAGAGTTCTGCCTATCGATTCTACTGAGGTTTTAAAGGTAATTGAATTGGCTGGGTATTCCCATTTGATCTCAAACATGAACTATATTATTTTGGAAAGGATTTATTATATCCAGATGAATCAATAGAACTGTTAAAAGAGAAGTGGGATAACAAACTGCACATGCAGTTTGAGGTAAATCAATGGAATAAGATACTAAATTTTACAGAAAAAATATTAGGAGGCAAAATTGAAGGGCACTTAAAAATATTACATAGGACTTAGTGAATGCTAGTTTGGCTGCAACAATGGGAACTTGAAGAATATAACTGAGGGAACTGAACATCTCCTGCAAGCTACTGACCACCCTCAACTGTGATTGGAGACAATGGGCATAGTAGTTTCTGATGCCCTTTGAGGTGCATCATATGCAAACTTCTCACTGCTTAGAAATTGTAACACATTTGATACAGCAGTTTTAAATCTCAGACCCTACTACAGTATGCTTGTGTCTGTAAAGGAAAGAGACTAAAAGGAAGGCAGTGTGGTCTAGTACAAGAGCCCTGGGCTGGGACTCAGCAGACATGGGAGATTTTTGCAGAGCTCTAGTATTGATCTCACAGTTCTGATTTCACTTGGCAGGAACCAAACAGAAATATCACAGCTGGGATTGCTGAAAGCTGAGACAGGCAGACAGAGACCCACACACCACCCTATTGAAAATGAAGAAGAATTTGGGGAGAAGAGGAGAGCAGAAGGGAAGGGAACGTCCTTCCCTCACATGCAAAAAGTTAACCATTGAGTGAACACGGTGCCTTTTAACTTCCAGCCATGGTCCAGATCTGTTGTCTTCGATAACAACAACACAATCCTACCAACCCTTTTTTCTTCTAAAGGATGTATTACTTACCTGTAGTCTGAGGATAAATACACCAGTCAAATACTGTGGGCCTGGCAAAAGCTGATTTCATGCTGTGTACTTCACAGTCCTTACTCTTGACTCACCTTCGGAGATGAATATGGCAAGTCTCATTCACTTGCCAGTGACTTTGATATGCAAAAGCTCTGGGCTTGTCTGCATTGTCTGTAGTCACTAGACCACATCTAAGAGCCAGGAACAGAAACAAAGGTTCTGGATTCCCAAAGTTCCTCTGCTAGTCAGGTAGTGTATTGGCAAGTGTGCTGTCCATATAGCTTTGTCTTCCTTATTAAAAAAAAAAAAAGTGTTCTTAACTCAAGTTTAGAATTGGTCAGGAATTGTTTGATGAAAGGTTGTTTATTTTTTGTGGGACTGGAAAATGCCAATTAATCAAAATCGAAACTGTTTGCAGGAAAGGTCAGTTTGGATGAATTTCCTGTTTTGAAAAATATCACTGTCAACACTGCATTGTTAGTGTGGAAATATCCTGTTATCCTGTCACTGCCTTGTGGGTTGCGGATGCAGGGCTGGAGCACCTTCAGTGCTGTGAGAATGTATGCAGTATCGTAGCTCCTTAGCTTGCTGCAGGTCCTGTACAAGAAGAAAGTCTCCTCTGCTTTATAAGAGGAGCGGTTGCTGACATATGAAGTCTGACAAGGCCACAAGAAGGGACACAACAGCTAATCTCTGTGGAAGATGGTTTCCCAATTAGCCAGAGAGTGTCAGACTGCATGCTGTGTGGCTGTTTCCTACACAGGGGAGAGGTGCTAATAATGAATATTTATACGGTACTTTTCTTCCCAAAGAAGAGCTCTGGGACTGGAATGGCAGGGGTGCTGGTCAGCATAAAGGGGTTTCAGCAAAGCTATCTCTGACTGCGAGAATTTCTCCTTTCATCCCCCAACACCGCCCACTCTCCCGCCAGCACTATGCCACAGCTAAAAGTCTCTCACATTTATACTGTATAGGAGCTAGGTGGCATTATTTATGAACAGTAAATTCATTCAGAAATTTAGAGAGAGCAAAAATAGATACAGACATAGCCAACTCATTTGAAAAACATTCTCCTATTGATATTTACAAGTGTCTACTTTTATTAGTAGTTAGAGGTCTCAATAAACACTTCCAATAAAATGCTCTCACAAATTGCTGTAACTGGCCATGGGACCTTTCCCTAGGGACAGGACAGTTTTCTCATGTACCAGGTTATGGTTTTATGCTTATCCACCTATCTGGCTGTTTTTGGTCTCTTTAAAGTGCTCTCAGACCCTTGGATGGAATGTGCTTGCAGTGCAAGGTATTATAATTAAGGCTACGTTTTAGTCACGGGTATTTTTAGTAAAAGTCACGGCCAGATCACGGGCAGTAAACAAAAATTCACGGCCCATGACCTGTCCATGACTTGTACTATATACCCCTAACTAAAACTTGGGCCGGGGGGCCGCGGGTGCTCTCTGGGGTGGTCTGGGACCCCTGCTGGTGCTGGGGGGGGCAGAGTTGGTGGAGCTGGCAGGCTCCCTACCCGGCTCCACGCAGCTCCCTGGAAGCGACCAGCATGTCCCTGCAGCTCCTAGGGGGAGGGAAGGCCAGGGGGGCACCGTGTGCTGCCCCCACCACGTGTGTCGGCTCCGCAGCTCTGATTGGCCAGGAATTGCAGCCAATGGGAACTGCAGGGGTGGTGCCTGTAGGCAGGGGCAGGAGCAGTGGTGCGCAGAGCCCCCTGGCTCCTCCACCTAGCAGCTGCAGGGACATGCCAGCCACTTCTTGGGAGCCCCCCAAGATAAGTGCTGTCTTGCACCCCAACCCCCTGTCCCAACCCTAAGCCCCCTCCCACACCCAAATTACTCCTGCTGCTGGCCCAAGGGCTGTGCAGCCCCAGAGCCAGCAGCATCGGCTGCTGCAAAAGTCACAGAGGTCATGTTTCAGAGTAACAGCCGTGTTAGTCTGTATCCGCAAAAAGAAGAACAGGAGTACTTGTGGCACCTTAGAGACTAACAAATTTATTAGAGCATAAGCTTTCGTGGACTACAGCCCACTTCTTCGGATGCATATGCATCCGAAGAAGTGGGCTGTAGTCCACGAAAGCTTATGCTCTAATAAATTTGTTAGTCTCTAAGGTGCCACAAGTACTCCTGTTCTTCTTTTTACAGAGGTCATGGAAAGTCATGGAATCCGTGACTTCTGTGACAGACACGAAGCCTTAATTATAATAAACCATTCCCCCCCTATGATTCCCAAAGCAGAGGGAGGTGTTGTAGTGTTAACACGCTAAGGGCTAGAGTTTTCAGACAGCCTTCATTATCCTGCAAAACATGTGCTTGAAAATGGCAATTAGATGCACAATTGCAGATGTTGGGCTTCAGGAGTGCCGATGTATGTGCCTACATGAATTCATGAGTCATTGAACAGCTAACAGATGGCAACAGTTTTTGATCACTCTGAGCCTGGGCTAAATTCCAACCAGAGACCTAGAGATGGAAGCTTCCATATGCAATTTCCAGTTCCCTGAGCCATCCTGTCCCCTGTTGATTTGGTTTCTTAGGGCTTACTTTTTTGCACCAAATAGAACAATACTGTACATTGAACAGCCTCTGTTCCTTTACATATTGATGAAACTGTTCATTGGAAGCTATTCTGAGATTCCTTTGTACCTAGATGTTTCCATAGTAAATTATATGTATGTATGCAGGCTTGCAGCTAGAGAAAGCTGATCAGGAGAAGCCAGCATTGGACTAACTATCATTTCTCCAATCTGCCTTCAGAAGAGACTACAGCCTTTTCTGAAGACTGGATTGTTGCTGGCATCTAAAGGTTTTGCTTGATCTGTTAAACCAGGGCTGCTTCCTTTGTAAACATTTTCTTCCTACAATACAAGTTTCCCAGGAATCCCAGCAATAACTTATGCACCAGTAGTTTTAATGTTTAGTATTAATTAATTAGGTAAAATATAAAGTAGCAAAGGCATAGATGACAATATTAATGAAAGTAATGAAACCAGATTAATAATTAATATCAAAGGAATAGATCCAGCATTGCCACAGATGAGTAAATTAATGAGATTTTTTCCTTTAGCTTCTCCAACCCCACTGACCTCTGCCAGTACTTCAGTTTCCTTAGTTAGCTGAGAGGAACAGATTTGACAGAATGAAGCTCAGGGCTTGTCTACATGGTAACTTAGTCCACACTAGCTGGGGTGTAAATTTTAATGTGACCAGTTATTGTGCACCAGCTGGCTCATGTGGACCCTGCTGGTGTGCACTAAAAGTTCCCTAGTGCACATTAATGTAATAGCATTATAAACAGTAAGAACATAAGAACGGCCATACTGGGTCAGACCAAAGATCCATCTAACCCAGTATCCTGTCTTCCGACTATGGCCAATGCAAGGTGCCACAGAGGGAATGAACAGAACAGGTAATCATCAAGTGATGATTCCCATTCCCACTTTCTGGCAAACAGAGGCTAGGGACACCATCCCTGCCCATCCTGGCTAATAGCCATCCATGAGCTTATGGATCCATGAACTTATGAGCTATCCTCCATGAACTTATCTAGCTTTTTTTTTAACCCTGTTGTAGTCTTGGCCTTCACAACATCCTTTGTCAAGGAGTTCCACAGGTTGACTGTGTGTTGTGTGAAAAAATACTTCCTTTTGTTTGTTTTAAACCTGTTGCATATTAATTTCATGTGTTATGAGTAGGAGTAAATAACACTTCCTTATTTACTTTCTCCACACCAGTCTATAAACCTTTATCATTTCTCCCCTCAGTCGTCTCTTTTCCACGATGAAAAGTCCCAGTCTTATTAATCTCCCCTCATATGGCAGCCGTTCCATACCCCTAATAATTTTTGCCCTTTTATGAACCTTTTCCCAAGTCCAGTATATCTTTTTTGAGATGGGGCGACCATATCTGTGTGTGGTATTCAAGATGTGGGTATACCATGGATTTATATAGAGGCAATATGATATTTTTTGTCGTATTATCCATTCCTTTCTTAATGATTCCCAACATTCTGTTCGCGTTTTTGAGTACCGCTGCACATTGAGTGGATGTTTTCAGAGAACTATCCACAATTACTCCAAGATCTCTTTCCTGAGTGGTAACAGCTCATTTTATATGTATAGTTGGGATTATGTTTTCCAGTATGCAATACTTTGCATTCATCAACATTGAATTTCATCTGCCATTTTGTTGCCCAGTCACCCAGTTTTGAGAGATCCTTTTGTAGCTCTTCGTAGTTTGCTTGGGACTGAACTATCTTGAGTGGTTTTGTATCATCTGCAAATTTTGCCATCTCACTGTTTACCTCCTTTTCCAGATCATTTATTAATATGTTGAATAGGACTGGTTCCAGAACAGACCCCTGGGGGACACCACTATTTACCTCTCTCCATTCTGAAAACTGACCATTTATTCCTAACCTTTGTTTCCTATCACTTAACCAGTTACCAGTCCATGAGAGGACCTTCCCTCTTATCCCATGACAGCTTACTTTGCTTAAGAGCCTTTGGTGAGGGACCTTGTTAAAGGCTTTCTGAAAATCTAAGTACACTGTATCTACTGGATCTCCATTGTCCACGTGCTTGTTGACCCCCTCAAAGAATTCTAATAGATTGGTGAGGCATTTCCCTTTACAAAAACCATGTTGATTCTTCCCCAACAAATTATGTTCATCTATGTGTCTGACAATTTTGTTCTTTATTATAGTTTCATCCAGTTTGCTTGGTACTGAAGTCAGGCTTACCGGCCTGTAATTGCCGGGATCACCTCTAGAGCCCTTTTAAAAAATTGGTGTCACATTAGCTATCCTCCAGTCATTTGGTACAGAAGCTGATTTAAATGATAGGTTACAAATGACAGTTTGCATTACCGTGTATTAGGGATCTTTTAGTGCATGCCAGCAGGACCCACACAGGCGAGTTAGTGTGCAACCCGCTAGTGCTCATTGCAAGTTACTTTACACCCAGCTAGTGCGGACTAAGGCACCATCTAGATATCTCCTACTATAGTTTTGATTTTGTCAAGATCTCCTCAGATCCCCTACTACATTGTTTCTTAAGCAATTTTGATTGCTGGGTTGTCAAGATTTATGGATACAAGCTTACTCAAAAGTTTTTTTGTCTTTCTTTTATCATCAATATATTTAGTGTTCAGACTAGAAATTGCATATGAAAAGAAACCCCACTTAAAATGGACCTGCAAAGGAAAGATAATTGGGTACATGTTCTGTGTATATTAAGGGGTTTTCTTCTGCTTGTTTTTCTCTGTCAAGTCAGGTCTTGCCAGGTAACGCATTAACATTCTCACATATGGTTTGTGAGACCTTTCCTGATCTTTAATTGAAGGGGGCAGAGGTAACAAAAACATCTTTACCCTGAAGTTTTTCTTAGATGTCAGAATTAAAGTAGTAGTAACAAAAACAAACAGCTTTAAATAGTCTGAAGAAAAGTCAGCTCCCATCTCAATGATTTAGGATGATAGCAGTGATACTGTGTAAGTGAAACCTATCAATTCTCCAGATCTTGGAAAATCTGAGTAGATAGGGCCTGAATGTCCAATATACAGACCAAACAGAAAAAGAACTTTTAAAAAAATTAAATAAAAGCAAAAACATTTAGGCCTTTTTTTTAAACATCATAAGGCACCAAAGATAAAAATAAATAAGGCTCACAGCCTGTCTTTTTTCGCTTTCGAGATCACCTTAATAAGGTGTTTTTTATCAGGAACAACTATGTCAGTTTTGTTCTTTGCTTCCTTATAAATTTTCTCCATTCACTGTAGTACTTGTTATTAACTAGGTCTGAGATTTTCAAAATTAGGCGGCTAAAGTGAGTTTTCTACACTTATGCACCTTGGCTCAGAATCTTAATAGGTATTTAGGGGCCTAGTTTCCACTTCCATTATTTTTGAGGATTTGAGTCTTAGGGCCTGATTCCACTCCCTTTAAACTCAGTGGAAAGATTCCCTTTGACTCCCAAAATAGGGGCCTGATTTTCAAGGGCACTGAACGTCCATTTACTTCACCTTTGAAAATCACGTTTTTAGATTCCTGCTATAGATTTATTTAAGAGCTTAACTATATTTAGCATAAGTTTGGATATCTTGGCCTAGCTAGTAGAACAGCACATTGTTACCAAAATGCTTCAATTCCCTTTCTCCATGGTGATGCTTCTAAACATAGCCCTTAATGAGGTACTAGGGTGAAAAAAAGTTCAAGAGGTCGCTTAGGAAGATGAGGTTAATACTCTGTTGGTTGTCAATCCTTCTGCGTCATTAGCGACTGTTCCTTGGTGGTATAAATAGTGTTACTAATTACATTGATATTAACATCACCACCAATCTTATGAAGCTTCATTATGGATACAAATTGGGTTTGCTTCAGGATCAGAGAAATCAGCAACAGAGGTAATTTGTGATGGACTCTTGCCAGTGTCCAAGCCACACAAGTGCATGCATGCATGTAAATTAAAGTGGTTTTGAAATATTCAGTCATTAATACTTCATTTTTTTCCTCTCTGGCATGGATGATAACACCAAAGAGCCCAACCCAACTCCAAATAAATGGAGAGACTCCAGCTGACTTTAATAGGAGTTGGACCAATCTTCAAGGCAGGAAGAAGTTTAGATCTTGGCATCCAAGAGAAGCAAGAGAGGCTTAGAGTTGCCTTTCCTCATTGTTTCAATGGGTAGAGTGAGCCAAGGGAAGGGAATACCCAATGCGAACTACAAAGAGGCAAATTGAGAGAAATGGAAGAGTCACCCATAAGATTGTAAATGCAAATTATCAACAGTTAGGACAGAAATATCATCATTCTCACAATATTACACTGTATTTAGCAGTTTCTGCTTCTTGCCCCAGCTAGAAATAGGGAGAGCAGACACAGATTCAAAAATGACTAACAATAGAGAGTGAGATATAATTTCTTTGTAGCTTCAAAATGGTAGTGGAGGTTTTGGATGAGGTTGTGGATTGTTTCTTGTTTTATGCACATTGATTCCTTCGTTCCTAATCATCCCCTGAATCTGCTGCCACAACCAGCATCCAAGGTAAGGGGCTTATCCTGCAAGGTAGCAAGTACTTCCTGTGAGACCATGGGCACCCTCAGCTCCACTCACCATTTCAGGTGGAGGAGAGACTAGTCAGCACCTTATAGAATTGCCTAAGAAACAATCTAGTAGGGGATGTGAGGGGATCTTGACAACCCCATAATCAAAACTGCAGGGTGCCTTCATAGATAAGCGTTTGATATATCCTGTATTTAGGGTTACACATGTGCTAATCACAGTGATAACCCTGCCCCACAGCAAATTAATATCAAGAACTCCACATAAAAATTGTGATTGACAAGGGAGAGGCCAGGATTCCAGATAAGAAACTGGAAAGTGGTGAAAACTGACTCTGGGCTGTATTCTGCTAAGGGCTTTCTTTATAAAGAGAGTTTAAAACTAATTTGGATAATTTATCCTCTATCAGTAAGTGAAAACCTGAGGTATTGGTTATTTTAAGGAAGAAGGGAAGTTTTTCTTTTTCTTTTGATTATAACTCTTGGCAGCCTTAGGCTACTTAAAGAAAATTCCAGGGTCCTTTTTGCCAGTAGATGTGGATATCCGAAGTTAATGGGCTTTGCACAAGACAGTCACTGTGGAATCAAAAGCCCTTGAAATCTTTAAGTCACAGCTTAATTCAGAACTGTTGTGAAGAAGTCTATTAGTGCTGGACTGTTGCTTGATGGTGTATAGAATGTAGTCTTCTACAAAAGCTGAGCAATAAATGGGACTCCCTTTGAGTCCCGGCGGTACTACATGTTCTCTGATTCTACTGCTATGAGAATATATTATGTAACTACATTCTGCAGTCACAGCAGCCAGAATGAAAAAAATAGAGAGGAAAGCTGCCCTTAAAAATGAAGAAATTGGACTGTAAATAAGATGAGGGGAAAGAATAGCCAGGTGCATGCAGCCAAGTTTTTGACCAGCCAACAAACAACCCCCTAAAACAATAGAGGATAAAATGTATCCTCTGTATTAAGCGGTCCAACTCCATTCAAGTAAAAGCACCATGGGCCAAATTCAGCCCTGATGTAAAAAGGCGCAACAGCTCCATTGGTTTCATTAGCTTATGAGTTCTCAGCCCAGAGGTTGCAACTCACAACAGGTCACACAATGACCCTGCCCCTCCCATATTGCTCAATGGGAGACTAGATCCCAGTTAGCTGGAAGGGAAGGAGGTTCCCAGTATGGAAAATGTTGAGAACGACTGCACTTAAGTCACCAAACACAGCCTGGAGTTAAACTCTTGGAAGTCTCCAGGCAATGCAAGCTGTCATTTAAGTTACAAGTTGGGGCCTGATTCTCCATGGCTTGGCACCTTGCAAATGATACACATGTACCAAGCAATGTTAAGCAAAACCAATCTGGCATTCTCCACGTATTCAGCACCAGTTGGGTTTTATACCTCATGTGCACTCACCTGGCTCAGGTATAAATAACTAGGCAAGGTGCAAGGGACACTCTGACCATACCTCTTTTCCCCATCGTGATGCCCTCTGCCAATGGCTGGGAGGGGAGGTGGCATAGGCGTCACCCAAACATTTCCCCAGGGAGGAGCTGGATCCATTGTCCTTAGGGCTGCTTTGCAGCACTGCAGTGGTGCAGGGTGATCTGAGCACCAAGAGAGTTAAGGCTTCAGCCTCCAAGTGTAAACTGAGAATACACAAGGGAGAGGCAAAATAATGTAACTTGCACTGATTTTGCATTCAGCAATTGTGTAATTTACATGCTGAGGTGGGTGTTTTAGCAGGAAAAGCAGCTAGCAGGAGGATATAAAACAAAGCAGTTCCCACCTCTTGCATTTAAAGTTATGCCCACATAATCCCCAGAGCAAACTCAAAGCTAGCATAAGTGTGTGTAGCTTTCATTGCCTTCCATTCATACCAAGGCTGAATTTGATCCTTCCCTCCCCAGCCCTTTCCAGAAAGTGGCTTCCTCTAAATCCCAAATTTGAACCCCAAATCAGATCCTAGCCCTAACACATAGCAGGAAGCAGGCTGTTCCATGATTAAGGTAACATTTAGTCACTCAGGCCCAGCTCCTTTGAGTTATTTAGAGGCCCAACTCCCACTGTTTTCAATGGGAGTCAAGTGTCTAAATACTTCTGAGGATCTGTGCTTCCCTTCTAATGGTTGACTCCTTTGGAGAGAGTTTCAGGCTCTGTGCGTGCTCTGAGCTCTGGATCTTTATATCCTTCCAGTCTGTCTGTTCTGTAGATGCTAAGGGAAAATAATAAGGAAAACAAAGTGAATGGAACTTGTTCAAACCTCAAGATAGGGTTTCAGATTTTGGGGAAAGGTTCAGGTTGGTTTGTGCCATCCATAAAATGGTACCCTCAATATGCATAGGTTAGTTCCTACAACCATGCTGGGTGGTGTGTACACCTAAGGTGGAGGCAGATACCCATATCTTTGGGGAATGCAGAACTCTAGCCATCTAGTCATTATTAGTATTATTGGGAGTATTTAGTAAGTGCCAGTAACGTGTATGGTGCTGTGTAAGATCCAAAATGCAGTGAGTCCCTGCTGTTTCCCATGCTGTACTGGTTCTGTAAGTATGCAAGCAGGCCCTTGCAATCCTTGAGGTGTAATCCAGCAGCACGAAAAATTAATCTGCAATGTACATATAAACATATGAAATGCTTGTGAGTGGTGGGCATAACTAGACCCGAGTCTCCTTCCCCTCCCTGTCAGATAAACATATCTACATCATTATTATTTTTTTTAGAAAATAAATTTACAGCCATCTTCCAGGTTGCCATGCTGTGAAAGTCTCAGGCAAGATGTAAATTGTGCGTCACCTGAGAGCACCCTGACTTTACTTCAAGATAGTTCTGTTTTTCGTCCAAATAAAATGGACATTTCCAAACTAGCTGTCTCTGTTGCTCCCACCTTGAAGGATGAATATGATTTGTAACACATGGATCATAGGAGCCAACTGTCTGAGACAGGAAAACAGCCTTGATCCTGCCTTTGATCTTTAGAATGAGGTGTTATCTTCACTGGACCTCAGGTTACTTCATTGCTATTTTAACCCAAGTTAGCTAACCCAAGTTAAGACTCTCAGTACTTTGTGAGTCATGGAGAGGAAGCTACCAACTAGAAGTAGTCCTCTGGTTCAAGGATGAGAGTCACATTGGCAGGGCAGTGTGGAGAAGCTGATCATGCTGTACATATATTGGGGATAGTTAGAATTCAGCCTCTAGGACTCTTGTTCAGTGGTAGCCCCTCCAAGCTGTATTTAATTCAAAGATTTAGTGGGAAAAAATAACTGCAGCTCTCTGCGAATGACAATGGCATAAAATAATACCACTCCAGTAAGAGGGTTACTCTGCAAGGCAGATATTTTTCCTTCAAGCCAAATTTTTAAGCCAGCCTACAATTTTGTATCCAGAAAAAATTGTGTGCAACACTACTGGCGTTTCCAATATTTGCATCTGTGTGCCTGTGAATCGGATATGTGGACATATCAATTCTGCTCTTTATTTCACAAAACTGAGTTTGAAATTGTTTGGAGATGCAAATTTTCAGGAGCCAAGTTAGCCTCTAAATTGGGGCTCTTTCTATTCAGAGAATAAAGATGGATTGAAGTATTTGAAATTCAGTCAGTTTGTTTACTGAATTACAATACAGGTTGTTTACCACTTTTCTCCCTTTTTAAAAGATTTACCTTTTAACCCACATGCCCTATCCAGACCTGTATGCCCAGGGAGCACCCTCCATCTCAAATCTATAAAATTGTCTAGGGTCCTTACCTTCATTTGATCCTAGGCAGCCATTATTCACTAAACACTCATTTTCCCTTCCTATAGATCAGCAGCATTAACCCTGCAGCTATGAAAGCTCACAGTCTCCTTTGAGACTCCGCTGATAGTCCAGAGCTGACTGCCAGATGGAGTTAGGAGTATAGGTCTAACTGTGGCTACCTACAATGAGTGGATTTAAAATAAAAAGAGATCTTATAGGTGATAAATGAGTAACACTGGCAACACAGGGAGCCAGGGTTGGAGGGTTTGATTCTGATCTCACATTACTGGTTTTGCACTGATGTATGTAAATCATATCATTCTGCTTTTATTTTCTGTTTCATATGTACAGTATTACATCTAGTGCTGGTGAAAGATTCTGAACTGACAGGACTGGAGGCCTCTATGTATTCACCAAAAGGACACATCATTGGACATAGTACATGCAAACTTCGACACACTGTACCTTAATCCTCACCTGGAATAGAGATTATCATTTATAATTTCTTCTGCCGTTGCACATAGAGGCCCCCCACTAAGAATTGGGGCCCCAGGGTGCTAATCACTGTGCTGACAGAGACTATTGATAGTTACAGCCCTGAGGAACTTGCAGTCTAATTGGGCTGAGAAGGTAATTCAGACTCCATGTCCCTCAGTCTTTGTCCTTTGAATTTGGGCTGACAGTAAAGGTGCCAATAGTGGTGGTTGCTTTCATAATATCAATAGCTATCTTCAAGGAACGGTCTTCCCCCAAATCAATCTAAACTTCTCTCCAAACATCCATCAGCTAGAACTGACTTATTCCTCTAAATATCGTTTAGGGCTGATCCCAAAGTCAGGGGCCCATTGACTTCAATAGGCTTTGGATCCAGAACTTACTCATTAAAATTCTACTAGTGAAAAATACCTGCCTATTATGGGTTTCATGATTTTGACACTCGACATCAGTAAGGGAAAGTATGGTGTGCTGAACTATTAACTTGATCATATAATACAAGGATAACATGCACAATGAACCACTTAGGCAGTTTTAATAGCAGGCATTACATTTGAGCATTAAATTAATGGGCACCACTCTCCCTTAATCCAGCCCTATGTTATCTAACATTGAACTTCAAAATGAATGATTTCAGTCTTCCATGAGAAGTCTGCAAATTACCTTAATGACCATACTACCCTGAATAGTGAAGAGTGAGAATTACATTGTGACCCTCTCATTGCAGAAAAAAGTTATGCAAATCTACAGATTTCCATGCAAAAAATCCTTGCATATTGAGGCTTTAATGGTGCATGTATAGTACAACCAATGCTCACTAAAACTTTGTGGGTGTGTTTCTAAAACTTTGTCTCTATTTACCTGTTTTAATGATGACTCCAAACTTTTCTGCTCATAAACCAAAAGACATACCATTCAAAAGTGGTTTCTATGCGACAATGAATTTCTGACAGAATATCTCTTCAGTTACAGAAGGAGAAGGCTCCCCTCTTGTGGCTGTGAAGGAAAATTACTGACTTTTTTTTTAGTCTTCCTCACATCTCCTGTTATGGAGGGAGATAAACAAGAAAGTTAAAAATTCCAAACCCCCACCCTCCTTCCAGTTACACTAAAAAATACAGTACTGTAGACTTTTGTAGAGGTGTAGCAGAATCACAGCAGTCCTTTCAATGGCTGCCAAAACTACATCAGGGCTAAAAGAGCTGTGTGCTGACACTAGACTGCAGAGGTTATATTTAGTCCGGCTGGGCATGAGAGAATCTGAGTCTAAGAACTATGTGTTTACTGTGTGTCCAGCAGCCTCAATAAAGAATTTGTATCTAACACAACCATTTGGTGTCTCTTCTCTGTTGCAAAGGACATTGGATTTTTCATGGCTTGTTTTCTAAGGCAATTTTATGAAGAGGAATCGCTTCACTCATCAACAGAATGCAGCAACTTCTGGGCTGGACCACGGCAAGTGTTTAACACAACACCGAGACACCAAATGGGTTAGGGCAGGAGGCTAAATTAGAAACACATCTGCTAGAATACATGTGATTTGGGGGAAGTTTTGGAATCACAGCATGTCTTCTATCTTGCAATTTGGAGAAGACAGTCTGTGTTCCAGGGGTTGGATTGATAGGTGGGATTCATATCTGAATTACCACAAACCCAAAGGGCTATGGATGCCGAGCTCTGCTTTTGGCCTGCCCCTGAAGGAAAATATAGGTAGGTTGGCTCAAGACACTATAACGCTAATAAAAATAATCATTCTTAGTTAAAAACTTGGGCTATTTCTGAAATACAGATATAATAATCCCCCAAATCTAAGCAGCAAAACCTGGTTCCTTTCCTTATTTTAAAAAGAAGAGTTTTCTAATGAGGAAGCTTTTATTTTGTAAATTTTCCAATTTGTGGTTGCCGTTCATTTTCTTTAAAAGCAGAAATATTTAGCCCAATAGTTTGGGATATTTAGGAGCATTGTCTTTTTTGCTACAGCTTTAACATACTAGGATATTTAGTCTTGAAACTTTCCTTGTGTACCTGGCAAGTAGTTCTGTTCAAAAAACTGAGATTAGCATGGAAATTGAATCCATCTTTAGGATATGGTACGCAGGGCGTCCTTAGGATTTATGGGGCCCTACACAACCTGCAGGCGGTCCCCAGCCGGCACCGCTGACCCCAGGTGTCGAGGGGGCACAGCCACCACCCCCTCCTGCAGACTCACAGTAGTCCCCCTCACCCCCATTGGTGACACACACACTGAGCTTCGTATTCAGCAGATGCTGTGGCAGTGGCTCCAGGCAGGCTTTGCGCTGTCACATGGGGGCTGCATCTTGCCAGAGCCCACGGCCCTCCTGCAGCCCCTAGCCACTCCTGGCTCACCACGAGCATTTTGACAGGAAGTACCAAGCAGTAATAACAACAACAATAATACAAATGTGTGTGTTTGTGTGTGTGTGTGAGAGAGAGAGCCAGTGTGTGTTTGTATGTGACTGTGTGTTGGGGAACTGTATGACAGAGTGTGTGTTGGGGAGTATGATATTGTGTGTGTGTGTGAGACAATCTGTATTGGAGGACTGTGACTCATGAGAGGCAGAGTGTATGTGGGTGTGAGAGCCAGTCTGTGTGTGTGTGTTAGGGAAGTGTGAGACAGTGAGCGCACTGTCACTTTAAGTCCCTCCCTTCTTCCCTCCCCCGCTCAGCCCGGCTCCCCCACACACGCTGACTTGCGTGGAAGTTTCGCTCCTCCTGTCCTGGCCCAGCCCCCGAGCGGCGCAGGCAGGCAGGGTCCAGGGAGGGACTCCACTCCAGGCGGCAGTGGGCTGGGCTGCTGGGCCGCTGCACCACCAGTGCTGCTCTGCGCTCCCTGGGGCTGGGGTGGCAAAGCCAGAGGCGCGAGTAAGGGAAGGGGCGGGATTGAGGTCGGGGAGAAGCCCACCGGCCCAGCACGGGGGAGGGGCTGGAGAAGAGAGGATTCCAGCGTGGCCAGCAAGGGGAATGGTGCCCCAAATTTTCAGGTGCCCTACGCAGCCGCATATGCTGCATATGCCTAAGGATGGCCCTGATGGTACGAATGGAAAAGAAGCCTCCATTCTTAAAACTATATTCTCATCCAGGAGCAGCGGCCCAGATGCAGAAAACAGAACTGTAAACAGGGGGGATTGAGTGGGAGTTCTGTTGAAGGAGAAGGGAGGAACATGCCTGTGGTCCTTAGGGACAGTGAGTGAGTTTGGTGTGTGTGTTTTTCTGTTTTGTGTG
This sequence comes from Malaclemys terrapin pileata, assembly GCF_027887155.1. NCBI lineage: Eukaryota > Metazoa > Chordata > Testudines > Emydidae > Malaclemys > Malaclemys terrapin. Next base: position 15,863,243 of record NC_071516.1, on the reverse strand, counting down.
GGTGGCTTTTTTTATTTTATTTTTTTCTTCTGCTTGTTTGGTTTGTAGGCGAATAGGGGGCAGTGTTCTGTGACAGAAGTAGAGCCCTGGTTAGGGGGTGGGGCTTCCCTGATTACAGGGCCTATAAAGGCAGCCAAACAGTCAGCCAGGGGCATAGGAGCAGCAAACAGAGCCATAAATGGGGGTGTTTGAGTGGGTGTGGTCATGCCTGGAGTACTGAAGGGTATGTGCTATTCAGGAAAGACAGAAATAAAGGGAAAGGTGGTGGAGTAGCACTGTATATTAATGATGAGGTAGACTGTAAAGAAATTAGAAGTGATGGAATGGATAAGACAGAGTCTGTTTGGGCCAAAATCACTTTGGGGAAGAAAGCTGCTAGAGGTTCCCCTGATAGAGTGCTTGGGGTGTGTTACAGATCACCAGGAAATGATCTGGATATGGATAGAGACCTCTTTAATGTTTTTAATGAAATAAATACTACTGGGAATTGTGTGAGAGACTTTAACTTCCCAGATATAGATTGGAGGACAAGTGCTACTAATAATAGTAGGGCCCAGATTTTCCTGGATAGATTTCTTTACCAAATAGTAGCTGAACCAACAAGATTTGGTATTGGTGAGTAGTGAGGACCTCATAGAAGAACTGGTTGTAGGGACAACATTGGTTCGAGTGATCATGAGCTAATTCAGTTTAAACTAAATGGAAGGATCAAAAAAAAAAAAAATCTGCAACAAGGGTCCTTGATTTCAAAAAAGCTAACTTTAAAAATAAAGGGAACTAGTTCGGGAAGTGGATTGGACTGAAGAACTCAAGTGTGATTGTGGAGGAGACTTGGAATTACTTTAAAGTCCAAGTTGCAGAAACTATCTGAAGCCTGCTTCCCAAACAAAGGGAAAAAAATTGTAGGGAAGTGTTGAATACCAAGCTGCATAGGCAAGCATCTCAAACAGGTGATTAAGAAAAAGCAGAAAGCCTACAAAGCACATGAAATTGCAAACCCAATAGCAAGGATTTTGATGAATCTGTAACCTCAGGGGTCGTACTGAAAGGCGAACTGTCAGGCTGGAGGGAGGTTACTAGTGGAGTGCCTCAGGGATCCGCTTGGGACCAATCTTATTTAATATTTTTATTACTGACCTTGGCACAAAAAGTCGGAATGTGCTAATAAAATTTGCAGATGACACAAAGTTGGGATGTATTGCCAATATGGAGGGGGACCGGAATATCATGCAAGATGATCTGGATGACTTTGTAAACTGGAGTAATAGAAATGGGATGATATTTAATAGTGCAAATTGCAAGGTCATGCATTTATGGACTAAAAATAAGAATGTTTGCTCTAAGCTGGGGACTTATCAGTGACAGAGGAGGGGAAAGACCTGGGTGTATTGGTTGATCACAGGATGACTATGAGCCATCAATGTGATGTGACTAATGCAGTCCTAGGATGCATCAGGCAAGGTATTTCCAGTAGAGGCAGGGAAGTATTAGTATCATTACACAAGGCACTGTTGAGATCTCATCTGGAATATTGTGTGCAATTCTGGTCTCCCATGTTTAAGAAAGATTAATTCACACTGGAACAGCCTAGCCAAAGGAAGGCTGAGAGGAGATATGATTGCTCTCTATAAATACATCAGAGGGATAAATACCAGGGAGGGAGAGGCGTTATTTAAGTGAAGTGCCAATGTGGACACAAGAAAAAATGGCTATAAAACGGTCATCAACAAGTTTAGGCTTGAAATTAGGCGAAGGTTTAACCATCAGAGGAGTGAAGTTCTGGAACAGCCTCCCAAGGGGACCAGTGGGAGCAAAAACCTAACTGGCTTCAAGACTGAGCTTGATAAGTTTGTGGAGGGGATGGTATGATGGGACTACCTATGATGGCATGTGGTCCATCAGCGACTGCCAGTAGCAAAAATCACCAACGGCTGGAGACACTAGATGGGGAGGGCTCTGAGTTATTATAGGGAATTCTTTCCCAGGTGTCTGGCTGGTGGGTCTTGTCCACATACGCAGGGACTAATGGATTGCCATATTTATGGTCAGGAAGGAATTTTCCCCCGGGTCAGATTGGCAGAGACCCTGGGGGTTTTTCACCTTTCTCTGCAGCATGGGGCACAAGTCCCTTGCAGGTTTAAACTAGTGTAAATGGTGAATTCTCTGTAACTTGAAGTCTTTAAACCATGGTTTGAGGACTTCAGTAACTCAGCCAAAGATTAGGGGTCTATCTCAGAAGGGGGTGGGTGAGGTTCTGTGGCCTGAAATGTGCAGGAGGTCAGACTAGATGATCACAATGGTCCTTTCTGACCTTAAAGTCTATGAGTCTGAGTCTATGAGACACAAAACTAGTTTACAAAGAAGCACGAGAGTTGTCACATCAGATCAGAATATGGGGCCTTCTACTTTAGCATACTGCCTTTGGCAGTGGCCCACTCCAGATGCTAATGAGGAAGACAAGACAAGGGGGAAAAACAATAACGCACCTTGTCGGTTTGTGCACTATTATGTCAGGGAAATTTATATGGGAAATGCTTTGTCTAACCCTCCCTTACATACACATGGATCTTGAAGCATGAGGTTTGAATACCCCCTGATTGTACTTTGCGTACACAGGTGCAAACGTTATTGATGGTCAGACTAATCCAGTTCTTTCTTGTAATCCAGACAAACCACTGTTTTGATTATTATTGATGATTTCCTCTGGCAGTGATAATTTAACACATATGGCACAGCAGGAACAAAAGTGACTGTGTGTTGCTGTTCTTTGACAACGCAGAGAAAAATCTACAGCTTTTCAGTTGGAAATATCTCCAAATTTGATATGTTTATCTAGTCTGCATACATTGTGCTTGTCCTTAGGTACGTTGTGGGCTTCTCCTGAGATGTAGATGTGACCACAATATAACTGAATATTTATTCTCATCTGGTAAACAAATATGTATTAGAGAAGGCAATTTCAGACTGCTGCCTTTAGACCTATATCACCATTTGTACAAACAGTCTTTCTGGAATAAAGGGCACTTAGGGACTCTGTGCACTTAGAAATTGATATACAGTGCACTTGAGAGATCAAAAGTCCCCTTGTTAACACTGTCTCATCCTTTGTTAGCTCTGTTCTGGTTGTTAGAGCTGTCTGATATAGATGGTGTTTAAAGGTGTGGTTGCACATCTTTTAATCACAATTAAAAATGACAAAATGCTGCATATCAAGACTACCATGGAGGCTGACGGGGCAGTGAAAAATGGGAGCTGTTCTCCTTATCTGTTGTCTGTGGGGGAAGTTCAGATGTTATTATGCTTCCCTTAAAGAATTGTGCCCTAGACTCAGGTTCTTCCATTATGCATCAAGCAGTTCATGATCTAGAACTGTATGATTCAATGACCAGCTACAAACTAGCCTCACTGGTGGCAGGAATACTTCTAGGGTAGAGTCAATGGATTCTGTATGGGGAACAGCTCTCCTGCCGAAATGAATGGCACAGCCTTGTTTTTTGATGGGGGTGAACTCTTTTTCTCAAATAGATATGAGAAGTGAATAAAATAAATTTATGCCTTTTATCTGAGCATGCGTTGGGCATCCGATTAGAAAGCGGAAGCTCGAGATGCAAAATTTGTATTTGGATCTACATTTTTGAATATCCGGATCCAGAGTTCTGATGTGGTCCATTGTAGGAAAAAGAGTTTTTTTGTGAAATTTGCAGCTGGATTTCGGTCCAGAGTTTGAACTTATCCAAAGGTTAGAGATTTGGGTTCAGTATAGCTTCAAAAGTTTTGGCTGTAGCTTATCACTGACTGAAATGTGAGTTTTGCTTTTGTTTAACTAACAAATTAATAATATTTTGTTAGGTTCAACCCGACTGCAGGGTGTTCTGGCTCATGTACTGCAGAAGACACAAATTTTGCTTTTGAGTGACTGGCTTATGAATGACACAGCTTCAGTGAGCTTTAGCGAAAGGTTAGTAAAATAATTTGATTTCAAACTACTCTATTAATACTGTACAGTGTGTTAGCAAGAACATTTTAAAAAATGCCTCTAAATATGTGCCCACAATATTTAACATCCACATCATTTGTGGGTGCAAATTTTGACATCTAGCTGCTTGAGTGAAACGCATTTGCAACCGCAAATTAGGGAGAGAGAGCTATTAAATATTTTTTATTTGTGCCTTGAAATACTTAGGCACATACAATGATGGGTGCAAATGTAGAGACTGGGAGGAGGTCCTTTTGAAAGTATTTCCATTTCTGTGATCTCATCTTATCTCAGATGCTGAGCAGTTTCACTCCTGGCCAAAATGGGGATAGAAGATTTCCAAGAACATCCCCTCCCTCCCTGGTACTCTGAAAAGTGGTCTGAAGGTCAGTTGATGGTACACTCCTATCTGCATCAGTCCAGAGATGGATCTAAAACACCCGATCCAAATCTCCTCAGATATCTTTGAGCATACAGTAGAACCTCAGAGCTATGAACACCAGAGTTACCAATTGGCTGGTCAACCACACACCTCATTTGGAACCGAAAGTACGCAATCAAGCATCAGAGACACACCCTCCCCCAAAAAATCCCCCAAAAGCAAATACTGTACAGTACAGTACTGTGTTAAACATAAACTACTAAAAAAATAAAGGCGAAGTTTAAAAAAAGATTTGACAAGGTAAGGAAACTGTTTCTGTGCTTGTTTCATTTAAATTAAGATGGTTAAAAGTAGCATTTTTCTTCTGCATAGTAAAGTTTCAAAGCTGTATGAAGTGAACGTTCAGTTGTAAACTTTTGAAAGAGCAACCATAACATTTTGTTCGGAGTTACAAACATTTCAGAGTTACGAACAATCTCCATTCCCGAGCTGTTCAGAACTCTGAGTGTCTACTGTAGTCATGTCCAGATTTGAACTTCTTGGTTCAGGCACATCCCCCTTAGCGACCCACCGTGCAGTGAGAGTGGCTGTTTCTTTCTGAAAGACTCAAAATCCAGGGCCAAATCCTGCTTGCCTTACTGACGTGAATCAATAGGGTTGATCACTTGAGTAAAGAAAGCAGGATAATTGTCTGCAGTCAGTCAAATACTAATGCAAGACAGATGTTTGCTTGTGTGTGAAATTCAGCCCTCCTGCAGGCACCAGCCCAGGGCCTATGTCCCATTTATGCTCCATTTTGAGGTTTGGGCCTCTCTCTGGTAGTGACCTACATAAAACCATGCCTTGTGCTGTGCTTTGTACAGGAATACATTTTTCCTAGTAGGCATGTAGGGACTGGAAAGAGGAATCCCACAAGGTGTATACAAACTGATCCTGCAAACCTACATGTTTTTATAGCTCTTATTTGAGTGAGTAGCCCCAGTGGCTTCAATGAGACTATTCATGGTAGTAAGTAAAAAGGATCAGGCCCTTTATACCTTGTGGTATCTTTATACCTTCATGTTACCAGCTCCATACTTGCCTATCTGTGCTTTACAAAGAGTAGAGCGTACTCACATTTGCAAATTTGTTAGTTTATAAGATAGTTTGGAGTTCTCCAGTTAAAATAAGAATGTAATTAGCCCCTGGTTTTCAAAAGTGATGAATATTTGCACAATAAATAGATCAGTCATATTAAAATGTGTTTCAACTGAATTCTTCTTAATTCTTCCCAGCACTAAATATTATGGGTGAAATCCTGGCCCTGCTCAAGTCAACGGGTCAGATTTTGAAAAGGGCTCAGCCCCCGCAATTTCCATGGAGAACAGTGGGAGTTTCTGGGGGCTGAGTGTTTTTGAAAATCATTTAGGTGCCTGAGAGCTGAGCACTTTTCAAAAACTGGCCCTGCTTAACTGCATGACCACCACATTTGTATACACATTTATAAGGCAGCCCTGCATGCAGCTTCTTGTATTTGTAATACTTCACCCATTCCTGCAACAGAAACTCTGAAACATTGCTCTAGTGAGTGGGTTAGAATCACTGCTGGTGTCTCCTTGCCTTGCTGCCACCATTAATAGCCCAGTAAAAAGCGTTTATTTTCTAGTTAAACAAAAGACTCAAAACAAACAACAACAAAAACATTGCCTTCATAAAGGGAGCACTTAAGCGAAAATAATCATGTTTGCACTTTGTTAAAAAAAATTGTTTCTGTCCTATTAATAAAATTGTAGATTATTAAAGTGAATGAATTTGACAAATCCAATTAGCATTTCACCGTTGTTTGCTTTTTGCACCATGTTCAACTGGAATAACAAAAATAGTATTTATTTATTATTTACTGTACCTATTTTATGTCACTGTGAGGCATGCTAAGTGCTTCACCAAAGACACATAAAGACAAAAAGTGTGCCTTTTTAAAGTAAGTTTCTGGTCACTTTTACTTTGTGGTTTTCATTCCCAGGCACAATGTTGAAACATTTGTGTTGCAAGCACAGCAATTGGTTGTTTACATCCAAACAAAAACCAGATTTTTGGAACTGAAAAAATTAATGGCAATGTTATTGATGTTAGGTTTTGTAAAGTCTTTTATCTGGAGCTAGATTGAATGGGCATTGTTGAACAAAAAGGATAGCCATTGGGCATAGCTCCATTGACTTCAGTGAAACTGTGCCAATATATACCAGCTGAAAAGCCAGCCCCTTGTGTTAAAAATATTATTTATTTATTTGTATTAGTAAAATATGTGTAACATATTATCTGATTCTGCTGCCAATAAAGTCAAACGGATTTCCCCATTGCTTTAAAAGGAACATGATGGGGCCCATTGGGCCTGATTCTGATCTCACATTCACTGGTGTAACTCAATGAATGGAGTAACACCTCTGTAAGATTGGAGTGAGTTCAGAAGAACAGGTCCATGATCTGTAGGAACAAACAACACAAATGTAATAAAACATGTACAATATTCCATCTAAATTGCCAGGAATAAACCAGTCCCATACATTGAATTCTCACCTATTGTTCATTGTGTATCCATTATGACTGAACTTTTGAAATATGTCTGTTTTTCTTTCTTGTTGGAATGAATATAAATACCAGGCCCACGAAACTGAGCAGATATGGAAAAGCCTTCCATCATTTCATATGGATTAATCTCTTCTGCTGTTGGCAGAATGTTTGAGACACAACTCACGCTGATGTCATGGTGTCCTATCATTCTAAATTACCCACCAGTGTGTCTGTGGTCAGCCAGGGTCTAAAAGTGTCTGTGCCATTATGAAGTAAGTTTCCTCAGCTATGGGTTTGGTTACCAATAATTGCTTGTGTATGTACAAATGAGAAACAAACATTTCTGGAGACTTGCAATGGATCAGTTGGAACCTCCAGTGCAGAATAAACACCCATGAGAACCTAGAGATCATAAATGAGCCTAGGCAATTTAGAGCTTAGCATTTGTAAATTACAAATGCCTCTCATTTTTAAAAAAAAGAAAAAGAAGGGCCCTAGGATTTTTAAGTGGAAACAAGCATGTTTGAAGGATCTGGTAACAATTTTGCTTGTTACTATTTACTTGTTCTGTTGGAGTGGGAGGGAGAGGTGGGGCGGGGGTTCTTTTTAGGGCAGAGCCTTTGGCAGCTCAGTTTAATAGCTTCAGTCATTTTCATCTCTTCACTCTCCTCTTTCACATGTGAAAGAGAGTGGAAAGGCATCAGTGACACCCCACCCAATGGCTGTCCTGGGCGGCTGCTCTGTCACGTCATGGTTGCTGGGACGTGGGATGGATAGGCGTGTTCATGATCCTTGGGAACAACAGGGCCAGTCCCGTATCTGCCCATCTGCGTTATCCATCTCATGGTCATCATCAGTCTGAGAATAACCACTGCCGAAAAGGGATCATTCTGGGGCGAATACCTTCTGTGTTATTGCTGTGAGAGAAAAAAGGGGTGTGTGGTTAGACAAAGTGGCATGTCCAGATGACCCTATGCTAAGGCAATCCTGGACTATATTTTTGGGCCTTTTCAGGGTTAAAGGACCTCTTGGGGAGGAAGGAATGCAAAGAGCAGTATCAGGATGGTATAAGAGGGGACTGTAAATTCTCTTTGTCCTACACACTCTGCATTTGAGCTGCAACTGAGGATCTGAGCCCAGAGGTTTTTATAGCATCCACATTTTTCTTTCATAAGGAAAATCTAAGCTAATTCAGTGAGAGAGCTGTTTATCTGCACTCAGTGATAGTGGGGGTTATTTGAGGGAAGAGATGTGTGGAGGTGCCATTCATAGGAATGAACTATCTGTGGTTATAACAAAGAAGAAGAAAAATATCTTGCCTTCACCCTGCTGTTTTCTTTGCTTATTATACCCAGGGCTGAGGTTCTGGAAAAGTTTATGAACATTTTATAGGCCTTTACTGGCATTGTCTGCCATATGAACCACTTCCTATCATAACAGTAATTTCCTAGCATTATGGCAGTGTGTTTGTGATGCTCTGGTAAAGATGTGTCAGTGTTTCCATTAGAAATTCTGTCTTTCCAGAGTTTTGTAACTGTGGTAGCAATCCCTTCCCATGACAAAACTTGGTTTATAGGGTCTCAAAGGAGGCCCCAGGACACTTCTTCTATAAATGCTGAGCAATTGCCAAAAAGTGATTTATTGGAAATGGGCCACAAAACCAACCCAACAGTAACTCCACTAATCCCTCCACCAAAATTATTATTACTTCTATTACAGCAGCACCTAGAAGCCCCAGCTGAGAATAGAGCCCATAGTACTAGGTGCTGCACAAACATATAATAAAAGACGGGGCTTGATATGATGAGTTTAATATTCAAATAGATAAGACAGATAAAGGGTAGGAAATGGGAAGGATTATTATCTGCATTTTACAGATTGGAAAATGAGGTGCAGAGGGATTAAGTCACTTGCCAAAGGTCACACAGAAAATCTGTGGCAGAATGGGATTTAAATGCAGATGTCTTGAATCCCAATCCAGTGCCTTACCCACAGGACCATCTTTCCTCTCAAAAATCAAATAAGGAATCCAATTCAATTAGAAATATTCCATGCAGCAGCCATCAAAAATTTTACTTCATAGAATGCTAACATTAACAGATGGAAAATACCAATTAGATCATCCATTTCATTTCCTTGAGACATTAATAAGTTTAATCTCACAATACTCATATGAGATAGGGTAAGGATTATTATATTGACTGAATATATATTGTATTCAGATGGGGAAATTGAGGCACAAAGGTTAAGTGACTTGCCCAAGGACATGCTGGAAGTTGGTGTCAACAAATAATCCTGACTCTATTCTGTACACTATTTCTTCCTGTTGTATCTTTTATTATTATCCTTTCCTTGGACCATGTTATCACTTCTGCTATATTCTTCTTTGACTTTGCAAATCATTACAAATATATAGGTTTCAAACTTATTGGAGGAATCCTGATGGATACATGTTTCTGTGGGGCCAAATTGTCAAGATACCTAATTCTACAGAGAGATAAATTTTAAGACAAAGCCCAATAGCGCTGAAACATTCTGTATTTCCAAAGAGTGTGAGTTTTTAGTATAGATGAGAGTTGAAATTTATGGAGCCTTTCTGATTAATCTGTTAAACCAAATGGAGCATTCCTAATAACATATTCACAAGGTCACCTCTGCCAATTCCAAAGGAGAATTTCGAGTGAGTCTAGATTTCTCATACATTCACAATGGGTTTGGTCTAACTCCAAAGGAAGCAATGCAGGCCAGCAATAAACAAGATACACATGAGGCAATGTGTGCTACCAGGCTTTCATCCAGGGGATATTTGGAGAGGAGATGGGAAGCCAGCAGAATAATGGTTTAAGAAGTATCTATCCTTTCCATGCTCTTCCTCCTTGTTTTCCCATATTGTTGATCACATGGTCTTCCCCATGAGACACCTATCCCTCATTAACTCTCCTGCTCCTGCTTGCTCCTTCAAGACATAACTGTCCTACGTGCTGCTTCTCCTCAACTCCTCCATGTGGGTTCCCCTATATTGTAACTGAAAGAAAACAGCCGGCTTGAACTTTATGGAGAGGTGTTCAGTATTTGTGTGCAAAACATACGTCTGTATTTGTATGCATAATGTGCATATGCACTGATTGAGCTTGCATATGTAACTCTGATATTTATGAGAGCAAATGGCCAGCTAAATGCCTAACTCGCCATTTGCATATACAATCACAGTAATTGCGAGTGTAGATGCAGGCACATTTTGCACTCAGACTTCTGCAAATCTGGGCCGAATCCGTTAATTTACTAAGAGACCTCTGAAGAGCTGCTATCATGATCACACCAAATTTCCACTCTTATTACACAGTGTCTGGAGTGGACTTTGTAATTCACTAGATCAGCCTGCCTCTGAGGGGATGTTTGCACAGCAAAAGCTGTGCATGGGCCAGCCTACCTAAGGTAGCTTGAATCCAGCTAGCGTGGGTAACACTAGTAGCAAAAACAGCACAGTATGGGGTAGCGAGCCAAGTAAGTATCCAGATTCTGTGCAGGGCTTGTACTACTTGCTGTGTTGTTTTCACTAGTCTATTGTTACCATTACTAGCAGAATTCAAACTCAGGTAGGCTAGCCTATGCACAACTTTTTCTGTGTAGACATACCCTAAATTACATGCCCCTTGGGGATACGTGTCCTCTATGAGACACAAGAGTTGTTCTCTGGTGCTGGCACTGCAATGTTAGAAATAGGGTTGATCCCACAGCTTTCAGATGAAACATTATGGATCATGGTTTTGAAGGGCCTCCAAAATTGTGCCCACAACATATGCCAATTCAAAATTTGCACAAGAGAAACCCTGCGTGTGTGTGCACAGCTGGGCACCCAAAATGTATGGGTGCATGTATACGTACCCACTTTGCAGATGAAAATGAAGGGTGCAAAGTGGACACTCTTGCAAATGCTCTGGGTGCATATTCGAATGCCATTTTACAATGTGGCCCAATGTATAAAATACAAATCTCAGACGGTCGCTCTTTGGTTGTGAATTTTGGTACATTTGTGGGTTCTAGTGGCAGCTTTAGCATTCCATTAATTGTATTTTGGATTTTAGAAACTTGACGTGCCAGAGATGTGTTTTGTTGCCATTAATGTTATAATTGGAATTTTGTGCATGAATCTCTCTATTCATCAGAGTGACGGCATGCCTGTTTGTCTGTGAATTATATCATATACTGTCACTAATGATAATGTATTAGTATAGTTATGTGCTAATAGAATAGTATAGGATGTATAGTTATGTGCTAATAGAATTTTGATACTCCAAGGAAATTATGGAAATTTGCTAACAGAATTAAATTGGAATAATACATCAGAGTTGTAGTGTCACTAGCAGCAAGGTAGCCATCTTACAGCAAAAAAACTTCAGGACCAGACTCCAAAGAGAAACTGCTGAGCTTCAGTTCATTTGCAAATTTGATACCATCAGATCAGGATTAAACAAAGACTGTGAATGGCTAGCCAACTACAGAAGCAGTTTCTCCTCCCTTGGTGTTCACACTTCAACTGCTAACAGAGGACCCCACCCACCCTGATTGAACTAACCTCGTTATCTCCAGACTGATTCTTGCCAGCATATTTATACCTGCCCCTGGAAATTTCCATTACATGCATCCGACGAAGTGGGCATTCACCCACGAAAGCTAATGCTCCAATACATCTGTTAGTCTTAAAGGTGCCACAGGACTCTCTGTTACTAGCAGCAATGAACACTTTTATAAGGTGATAGTGTAGAACATTGCTAACACTGCAGAAAAACACTGGAGCACTGTCCATAAAACATGTCAGAATTAAATATTATATGGGTATATTTGCCACAAAATTCCCATTAAATTTAGTAAGATTTATGCATGCACAGCCAGGGGAGAATATATATACTTACACACAGCTGCTCGGTCTTGTCCTCCTGCTACAATGGTTGAAATCTCTGCAAAAGATCTGGTATGAGATTATTATATCACATTTACCACATGTAAAAGTTTTCTATGTCACCCAGTTCCAGACTTTCACCCTTGGACTCCATATTTGGATGCTCACTTTTGTATGTCCCGAGGCATACAAATGCTAAAGTGTAAAATTGGGATATTTGGATGCAGAATTACCAGTTTGAGTGAGGGGTTTTCTGCAAAATAGAGAGGTACTAAGTGTCCAATTTTTGGGTGTGGTCAGATGCAAAAACAGAGGCTAGTGCCCGGTGAAACATTTGGATTTCAGCATGCAATTTTGGAGTTACACACGCTGAACCAACCATTCTAATGGTCCTCATGTAACCATTTTGCCATTGTCTGTTTTTAAGATGTCTAGCTACTTGCTATTCATTTGAGAAAGGGACTCACATTTGAGGCCTCAATTCTTCTTAGTAGTGATGTCTATTTGCCACTATGGACACCTGGATCTCTTGTAGGGATAGTTAAAATTACTGAAAATTTAGAGTCCATTAAATGATGCTGGAGATTTTTTTTTTAATTAATTTTGGGCTTCATGCCCACACAAGGGAGTAAGAACTCCCCTTGCTTGTTTGCATGGGCTACCTGACCTTGAGTCCAGGTTTGTAGGGGGAAGCACTGTATGCTAACAACGTATTCCTATCATTGGAGCAATTGATTGGAGAATGGGAGGCAATCAGAAGAGTCATGACTTCATCCCTTCTACTCAGTGGTCTGGGTAGCTGAATCAGCAAAGGGTGGGGCTTTTATGCCCGCAGCAAATTACTATCTCTCTGGACCAACGGGGCAGCAAGTGAGAAATTATGATCTGGAGGGATATTTCTGAATCACAGTGCCATGTAGGGCTTCTCCTAGTTGTGCGGGGTCGAGTTTACACACCACCCTTTTCTCAGGGCTGTGCTTACTCACCCAGCTTGATTCTCCCCATCTCTGAACTCTGCTGTCTGAACAGGGGATGGTGGGAAGTTGGTTACAGCTCCAGGATCTGCACTGAATATAGATGCCTCCACACTACTTTCACTTATGCCCTAGTGTAAGGTTCCTAAGGGCCTTGCACTCATGGAAGATCATGAGTAGTATAGACCATAGGGAGACAGGTGGCATTTGTAAATATTATCATGAGTTAGAGTATTCATTTCTGAGATGTATTTTTAGTTCGCCATCATTATAAACTCTGGTGGCTTCTCTGTTGAATTTGTAAGAGCTGTGAAAACAGAAATATCCAATATATGATCGTTGTAAACTACAGCTGGCTTCTCTGGCTCTCTTGATTGGTTTCCACCCATCTTGAAATTTCATCACTGGCATAAAAGGCAATAGTACCTGGATTGGAGGATACCAAGTATTTTAAGAGAGGTGCTGTGTGCGGCTCATTCTAATTAATGTCGGTAAAGCTACTTGTAACTGTCTGTAGTGCATTACAAGTGGCAGGAGCATCCCTAGATTATCAAGACTGGCAGAATGCACTTTGTGTCCACCTCTATGTGGTAGATAAATGATAGGAGGGAATTATAATTTATAGGGCTTCAGGATGAAATAAAGCTCTACAAGTCCAAAATCACAGCATGGGCTCTATCCTGTCAAGCTGGGACCTTAAATTCTTCAGTTTATTCCATGCCTGATGTATATTTTGCCATGTGGGAGGTGGTAGTGGAGCCATATGCTGTAAGAAATCCTCCAAGCCCACAAAAGAGCAGATTGGAGCTGGCAGAGCAGAACTAAAACAATGAGGGGAGTGAGAGTCCTACCAGAACAGATGACCAGGTGAATGGCTTCAGACACACCATGTACAAAGCCATCACAGAGCTCCACGGCGCAGGTTTTAGCACCTAGATTGAACTTTTCTTTTTGCAACAAGAGAAGAATGGACAGACACCAGTCTGTTCGAGCTCTCTATTTGCAAATATCTGGGTGGCTCAGCTAAAATGATCATAGTTATTGATCTTTAGATGTTAGAGTCAACACCCACTGAGATGACTAGGGCCAGCTCACACCAGAATGCTCCATTCCTCTATGTGCAAACTCTGAAGGAGAACACTTAATGGGTCACTTGTTTTTTGGATGTTTTTCCTCACAACCAAGATGGCTAGGAATTAAATTTCCTTTTAATGAAAGCTTAAATTCTGCAGAAATTGAAGGGGCCCCCAGAGAAGTGCTGGTGCAGAGATACCACTGAGTACCAGCTCAATCCATCCTCTGGCTTCAGAGAAGATATTGAGAACATGTTGGAGAAGGGTTACAGTGAACAGAGCGGGACTGGAAAGAGTTCTTTTTAAGTCAGTTAATCATAATTTCTCTCCCGGGGTGTGATGGCTGTAATGGTCATACCAATCAAACAAAGCAAGTATTAGAAAGGGAAGGAAAGACTGAGAAAACCAGCCTTGATATGCTAATGGCTAATTTTAAAAGCTGGGTGGTATCTCTGTTACTCCAATATCTGAAATGGGAACCAATATCTGAGCAGGAGTATATTCTACTAGTTAAAGTATTGGGAGCCAGGACTCCTGGGTTTTATTCCTAGTTTTGTTAGTGACTTGTTGCATGATCTGGAATAGTCATTTAACTGGTTTGTGCCTCAGTTTCTCCATCAGTAAAATGGAGATTATACCACCTCACTACTTTTTTGAGTTGTTTTACAGATTAACTAGTTAATATTTATCAAGTGCTTTCAGATTCTCAAATGAAAGGTGCTGTAGGTGCTAATTTTATATCTTTATGCCAGATTTATTAGATCTTTGTGTGTGTGTGTGTGTGTGTGTGTAGCGTGTCCTTCCAAGCATTAAGTCTGAAAAAGGGCTCAGCATTTGAAGAGTTAACAGGAGAAAAGTAATTCAGCAACTTCTCTTTGTTTTCATTATGGCACAGTCTCCACTGTACTTTGAATTCCAGCCAAAATGAACTACCACCCAGCTTGCAACAATACCTTCTTAGTGCACTCAAAATGTCTCTCTCGTCAGGACTTTGTACTTCAGGTCTCACCAAAAGAAATAAAACCTGGTATGCATAGCTCCCAGAATACCAGACTGGATTCCTCCTCTTCCCCCACTTTCTTCTGAAGGCTGCAGGCTCTGAAGGTCTGAAGTCGGTTTAGTAAGTGTTCTCTGCAGCATTTTTGCTTTTTATTGTGCCACATTAAACAGTCATTTTTTATTAAAAGAGCAAAACCAGAGCATTTCTTTTTGAATGTTCCTGGTTTAAATTTTATTTTGAAGTGAAAGTTTTATGTAGAACACTCTACATGAGAATATAGAATCGTAGGACTGGAAGGGACTTCAAGAGGTCATCTCATCCAGTCCCCTGCACTCATGACAGGACTAACTATTATTTAGACCATCCCTGACAGGTGTTTGTCTATCCTGCTCTTAACAATCTCCAATGATGGGGATTCCAGAACCTCCCTAAGCAATTTATTCCAGTGCTTAAGTACTCGGACAGTTAGGAAGTTTTTCCTAGTGTCCAACCTAAACTGCTGCAATTTAAGCCCATTGCTTCTTGTCCTATTCTCAGAGGTTCAGAGAATAATTCCCCCCCCCCCTTCTTTGAACAACCTTTTATGTACTTGAAAACTGTTATCATATCCCCTCTCAGTTTTCTCCAGACTAAACAAACCCATTTTTTTTTCAATCTTCCTTCATAGGTCATGTTTTCTAGACCTTTAATCATTTTTGTTGCTCTTCTCTGGACTTTCTTCAGTTTGTCCATGTCTTTCCTGAAATTTGGCACCCTGAACTGAACATAATTCTCCATTTGAGACCTAATCAGTGCTGACTAGAGCGCAAGAATTACTTCTTGTGTCTTGCTTACAACACTCTTGCTAATACACACTGTTTCAGTTCCTGCATGCAGCACTTGGACAACCGGTTCTAAAAGGGCTTTTAAATTTAACAACCGGTAAAGCTCTGGCAGCTCTCCGCCCCGCCCCCAGCTCACCTCCACCTCCTCCCCTGAACGCTCCACCCCTCTTCTCCTCCCCCTCCCCTGCTTCCCACGAATCAGCTGTTCGCGCAGGAAGCCTGGGAGGGCTGAGACGCAAGCAGCGGCTTTGCGCAGATGAGCTGGGGTGGGGAGGGTGCGAGGAGGGTTTCAGGGAGGCGCGGCCCCGGCCCCGGCCCCAGCCGAGTGACTCCGGTCCCGCGGCCCCAGCCCTGGCCAAGCGGCATGACTGTAGCACTGCCAGCCACCTCCAGGCAGCGTGGTAAGGGAGCAGGGAGGAGGTGTTGGATAGAACAAGGGCAGGGGAGTTCGGGGTGGTGGGGTGGATAGGGTGGTGGTGGGGTGGATAGGGGTCGGGGCAGTCAGAGGGCAGGGAACAGGGGGATTGAATGGGGGCAAGGGCCCCGGGGGGCAGTCAGGAAGGAGCAGGGGTTGGATGGGGCGGTGGGAGGCAGTCAGGGGCAGGTGTTCCAGGGGCAGTCAGGGGACAGAGAGAAGGGGTGGTTGGATGGGGCAAGGGTCCCAGGGGGCCATCAGGAATGAGAGGAGGGGTTGGATGTAGTGGCGGGGGGCAGTCAGGGGACAGGGAAGGGGGGTGGATGGGGCAGGTGTCGGGGGAGGGCGTCAAGGAACGCGGGGGGTTGGATGGGGCAGGAGTCCCGGGGGGCGGGGGCGGACCACGACCCCCTCGTGGGGTGAGGAGGAGGGAACCGGTTGTTAAGATTTTCACAGCTCATCACTGTGTGGAGGGAGGGCTGATGCAGAGTTGCCCAGTGCTATACCAGTGCAAAAAAGCCACTCATTCTCCCTCTGCATCCCAGCCCAGAATACCCCTGCCTCAGAAGGCTTTCCCTGCCACGCATGAAGATGGCTTTGTTGTCTCTCTGTTCACCTGCACCTGGTATCTCCTGGGACAGGGATGGACATTCTGTGCTGAAAAAGTGAGTGACTGGGGAGGTTCTGTAGCAAAGTCTATAGGAGGTATGGGCAGTCTGGTGCACGGTGCTTCCCATAAGGCTATCCCAGCCTGCACCAGGAGCTGAGCTGGCCTCCATCAGCACGAGGTTTGGAGCTGGGGCATAAGCTTAGGGTTACCATATTTCAATACTGAAAAAAGAGGACACTCCACGGGGCCCCGCCCCTGCCCCAACTTTGTCCCTTCCCCTGAGCACCCCGCATTTGCCCTCCTCCCTCCCAGCCCCCGGGCTCCAGCTGCTGCTGTGCTGGGGAAGTTGTTTCAGGCCCTGCTGCGGTGAAGAGCGGCGGGAGCCGGGAAAGTTGGAGCCTAGGGAGGAGGCGGCTGCGTGCTTGGATGCCACCCGTTGCCTCTGTGCCCCTGCAGATCGGGGGAGTTGTTAGTTTTGCTGCAGCCACCTGCACTCGGGGTCCCCCGAGTGTCTTTTGCCCAAGTGCAAGTGGCTGCAGCAAAACTAACAACTCCCCCGATCTGCAGGGGCACAGAGGCAGCAGGCGGCATCCGAGCGTGCAGTCGCCTCCTCCCAGGGCTCCGGCTGCTGCTGCTCTGGGGAAGTTGCTTTGGCCCCAGCGTGCGGTGGAGAGCGGCGGGAGCCGGGAAAGTTGGAGCCTGGGGAGGAGGGGGTCCCCTTACCATGCCTCCCTATTTTCCTGGAAATGTTCGGCTTTTTGGAAATTCTTCCCGGACTGGGATTTGAGGACCAAAAAGCCGGACATGTCCAGGAAAATCCGAACGTATGGTAACCCTACATAAGCTCCTTCCTGTCAGTCTCTGCATTCAGCTCTGTACCAGGGGAGGGATGGCTCAGGGCTGGAGAGTGTCCATGTAGATAGCTGAAACCAGCCAGGCTCTGAGGGTCTCCTCAGTAATGTGTCAACAATGTAGACAGTTGAAAATATTATTTTAAATAACAATATTTATCTATTACTGTTGACTCTGCTGTTGTCAATTTATCTATGTATCTATTACTGTAGACTGTACTGTTGGGCACTGCAGCAAAAAAGAGGAAGGAGGGCTTGAATGCACAGTTGGTGATGGTTTGGCAGATTAGACTGTCCTATCCTTTTCTCCTCAGAATTACACTATAGACTGTGACCAGGGCTCTAGTGGGGAGCCAGTTGTGATCACTCAATTAGGGTGAACTGCACAGAATGGGGCAGACAATCCTCATAAAGCTGGTGGATATTCCAATACTTAGATTTACCAAGCCAGCATAAAAACAGCTTCTTTATTACCTTACTGGTTACTTAGAAGTCCAAACAACAGAGTTCCCTTAAAGTGATCAAGCCTCAGGCCTCCATCCAGGTACCTAAGTCAAATATGATGAAGATTCCTGAAAATCTTATTTCATCATATAAAAGAAAAGGTTCTACCAATCCCAACGGATTGGACACATTACCTCCCAGGTTATTGAATGTTTCAGATCTTACCCAAATACACTCTACAGCCAATTCTTATTAACAAAACTAAAATTTATTAAAAAACAAAAGAGCGAGAGTATGGTTAAAAGATCAATATACAGAAAGACATGAGTTCAATTCACTGAGGTTCAGATTCATAGCAGAGATGGTGAGCTTTGTAGTTGCAAAGAGTTCCTTTAGAAATAGTTCATAGGTTATAGTCCGATGTCCAAATATCATAGTCAGCGCGTACCAGCATAACTGGGACCTCAGTCTTGCGACTCAAACTTCCCCTGATGAAGCCTAAGCAGATCTGAGATGACAGAATCAAGACCTAAGGATCTTTTATACAATTTCATGTCTTTTGACAAGTTGGAGTTCCTCAGGGAACAAAAGGTAATTTAGGATGACTTTGAAGGAGGTCCATCACCCGTACTTAGTTATAGAATTAACATAAGGCAATTTACTTGTTCCTCCACCATTCACAGATTTACTATACATTTCAAAGAGAGATGAATACAGAGATATCCCATGTTTACACTTCATTTAAATGATAGGATGTTCTTTTGATCTCTGAATTATCAGAATACAGCATAGACAGGGACTGTTGATTACATTGTCGACCCTACTCAGACATATATAAATACACAAAACCACAAATATTATCTCCCCACATGACTTTTGAGGATTATTTATTTTGCAGGATCTTTAACCCTTTCTGGCCATGAGTCACATGGACCCTGTTCCTACTGAAACTAGTCAGAATTTTGCCACTGAATTGAATAGTAACGGGGACATGCATTAGGGGGATCCTGTATGTATTTTCTAAATCTTGAGTTCCAGAGTGGGATTTCAGTATCTGTGTTAATTGCTCTGACTCTGCATTGTTGGACCATCCTATTGATGTGAACACAGTGGCAAAATGAGGACAGACACATGCATGGAGTTAAGCATCAGGTGCAACTTTTATTAAACTTTAACACCGGGGAGGGGTGCTACTTGGCCAACACTCATACTGTCCTATACCAAGCAGTTAATTGGTTCCAGTGTGGGGATTACAGGGCTCATTACCATATAATGCATAACACGGGGTAGGCTCTCCTCAGCGCACGCCCCAGGACTCAGCTCTCTCTGAGTCCTAGCATCCTTCCCCGCCACAGAGGGGGGACAGAGGGTGCAGAAGGGTGGGGACGTCAACCTGCAAGAGCCACAAGGTCTCGCCCTATTGCTTGAGCCCAAGGCCCATCATCAAAATCCCAGGTCTTTTACCTCTGGGAACCGTTCATTTTATTCTCTTAACCACCTGGAAGTTGCAATGAATAAACAACTCCACCCCAGTACCTCAGTTAGGTACTAAATGCATTCCTGCTTAACCCATTGTGGCTTGAAGGTGCTTTAAGGAAGGCAAAAAACTCTGTGGTCCTCTGTCAATTGGCCCATGGGAGAAAAAATTCCTTCCTAACCCCCTAAATGGGCGATCGGTTAGACCAGCAGCATCTGTCTGGCCAGATTCCCATCCTTAGACCAGGTGGGTAGGAGTGGCTGTTAGAATGGAGTTGAAAGAAGCTTCACATGATCCCCATGCCAGTTAAATCCTGGGAACTGAGGAATGCAGGCCAATCAGCACCCCTCTCCGCCAGCTGGCCAATGGATGCCAGAGACTTCCAGGGGGAGGAGCTACCTATTGTCCCTTGGCAAATGTCTCCCTCCTTTGCTGCTGGCCCCATCAGTTTCCCACTGATGTAAGTTGGTGGTATTTCTGAGGCTGCTGGTGGTGGTGATAGTGAGTTGGAGGGATAGCTTTTGGGTTTGTAGATAGATAGTGTTTGATAACTGGAGACATTCAACAGTTTTCATTGCAGAGAGGTGTTCCTTTATTCCGGGCTTCTGAGGGCTCATACAAAAAACATCCCACCATTATTTCAGACAACCCATGTGCTTCTGGAATGTCAGTGTTCCTGACTGCTCCTAGATGTGAGATGGTGGTATCAGGAAAAAAGGAGGTTAGACATACAAGATGATAAAGAAGGGGAGAAAAAGGAAAGATCAGGAAAGAGAGAAAGGAGAAGTGGATGGCTGAGGAACCTTCTTTTTTAAAACATTACATATTAAACTCATGAATTCAACGACCAGTTGATAATTATCATGACCACATAAGATACCAAAGCAGTTTGGTATTTAAGCAGTGTATAGATTCAAAGATGAGTCACAAACCAGCTCTGATATTTTACCCTTGGGCTACAGTGATGGAAGGCTTTTTAATATAAAGATCTCTTCCTTCTCCCTTCTGCCCCTAAGGCTTTCCTGTTCTCAGAAGGTTAATACCATTATGACAAGCAGATTGTTTTCCATACATGCTTGAAGCCAAACATAGCATAAAATTTATAGCTTGTGGGACCACCCATTATTACAGTCTTAATTATTTTCTAAAAAAATTAGTCTGGAGAAAATATATTGCTATTCAATAGCACAGGGAAGTTCCAAGTTCCCACTCCCGGGGAGTACCAGTTAAGAGGGAGAAACCATTTGGCCTTGCATTCCTATAAGAAGCTTTGAGCAGGATTTTGTGCTGTTGATGGATGACGCACCAACTGAATTCACTTTCTGAGCACTTTTTTTTGAGCAGGCAGGGTGTAACATGTTAGTGGGCTGGTGAGTGGACACTTGGGAGATGCAGGAGGGTGCATCCAATGGCACGAAACAACATGAATCTACAGTAATATTGTGCTAGGTTCCCTTCCCCTTAAATTGGAGTCAAGCTCAAGGTATGGCAGATAATACCAAAATGGGCTGCACTATTGTCCTGAGAAAAGTATCTCTGATTTTGGAGTCACAAACATCAAGCACTGGTCTGCTTTTGGCTGGCATACTTCTAGAGTCATAGACGCCAGCAAGGTAACAAACCTGCCAGAACATCAAGACTATTGCTCTACAAATGCAGATCCTATGACAGAGGATGTAATATTAGTAAGAACCTCTGCAAACTCTTACATGATCATCCTTCCTTCCTAGCCCCCTTTCTTCCTTGTAGCAATGGATCCTAGAAGCATAACCATCTTTAGAACAGTTTAGGATGATGAGGAAAAACATGCTTAGCGCCCTTAGCGTTTCCCATTTTCTAGCCTGTTCCAATTCACTGTGCCCGACTTCCTGGAGACTACACTTGCTAGTGTGCAGTGCAGGGATCACACTGTGAAGGATGTCCATTTCCACAGGGGCTCCATTAGGTGGAGACAACAGGAGGATGAACCCCTTGGTTGCTGCTCTTGCTTCCTGCACAGGCTTGCTGTAGTATAAGTCAGCTTCTCCATTTGAGTCCTTTTTATTTTCTCTTGCCTTCATCCTTCCTTTCTCCAGGCTGGGATCAATGAGTGGAGAGCAACGTTTATCTTAACGGGGAGCGCAGGAACATTCCGGTCACATAATTGCCACGAATGCTGCTGAATGTACCAGACAGTACCAGTTTGAGCTGATATTTTTCCAGAGTGTGCCAACAATAGGCGGCCGCTGCATGAGCAGAAATTGCTTCATTTTTGTGTGTGTTCACATCTGTATTTGATTTTCAATCAAGACTTGGTTGGTGAAAGGCCAACTAATCTACAGCGCTGAGTTTTTTCTTCGACTGGCTAGTTTGAGCCAAGTTTAGGACTATGGAAGTAGTAGTGTTGGTTTTTTTAATCGAGAACTGTTGGACATAGAATTTTCAAATGGTTCATCGGTGAAATTATTGTTATTATTTATTTACTTATATTGTGGCAGCGCCTCGGAGCCCCTGTCATGGACCGAACCTCATTGCGCTAAGCACTGTACAAACACAAAACAAAAAGATGGTTCCTGCCTCAAAGAGTTTACAATATGAAGCCCTTGGGGTGATATGTCCACCTAAACTGACCCTGCCATCTGTGCCTGCTCAAAAAAAACATACTTTCCAACATAGTCATGAGAGTGGGTATAATTTGAGCTGGGTGAAAACTGATGAAGTTTTCTCAGGATTTTGTCTGACATTTTTGGTATTTTGTTTGGGATGGAGTCACTTACACCCCTTCAGGTTTAATTTTTCTGTGAAATTCGATGAAATGGCTGTTTCTCTGCTTTGAGGATGTGTGAAAATGTAAAATTATAAACTTCAGAGTTGCACAGAATTGGCCTATTTTCAATCAAGTCCTCACCACAAAATATATTAAATTTGGGGAATAAGGGGCCTTGTTTTCAAGCTGCTACCAAAATGAAAAACCATTCCTATTTCCCTTTTGCTGCAATTATTCTATGAATTACAATAATATAAAGCACTTAACAATGCCTAGCACAACTTTCCAAGGAATATTCTAACATTGTCTTTCCTTTCATTTATTTGTCCAAGTGACAGTCTCCATTTCTATTAGACTCTTTTTTTTTAAAATAGAATCTTTAGTTTGGAAGTGCATTTAGTGAGGTTGAAAGATGCGGAACGGACATCCTTGGTGAATGAAGCTCTTGCTTTATTCAGATGGGCAGGGGCAAAGCACACAGGTTAAAAAGTAATAAAGTAACCAAAATATTTTGTAGCACTGTAGTATGCTGTAGGGTTGTTCACCATTAATACAATAGTCACTGTTATAAAGATGCTTTCCCCATCCTGACTTGCTGAAAGTCCTCGTCGTTGCTTCTCTGGAAGAGCTCCCTCTATAGATGAGCTATGGTAGTTGAGCTTCATGATAAATTAATCATTTCTCTTTCTGCTGCCTGCGCCAGCTGTGGTAGTGATTTCTGGGAGGCGAGTACATATCTGCTAGGAACTAAACTGAGATCGCCTCGCTTTCTTGTCAGACAGGCATTGAACACCCATTCACTCCCTAATAAATTCAACCTGAGCTGGATTTTGAATTGGTGGCCCAAAAAAAAAAAGAGACCTTGACATTTCCCATCTCCTATACATGTGGCTTTCCTTAGAGAGAAAACATAGGACCTGATTCTCCACTCCCTTGGGGAGTGGAGGGATAGCTCAGTGGTTTGAGCATTGGCCTGCTAAACCCAGGGTTGTAAGCTCAATCCTTGAGGGGGCCACTTAGGGATCTGGGGCAAAATCAGTACTTAGTCCTGCTAGTGAAGGCAGGGGGCTGGACTTGATGACCTTTCAAGGTCCCTTCCAGTTCTAGGAGATGGGATATCTCAATTTTTTCCCCCTTCATCTTGTGTCATCATTTACTGGTGCACTGCAACGTGTGTGTAAAACACTGCCTAAATCAGAATGCTTGTGTTTTATACCTACTTTTTCTCTGATTTTTTAGGGGAGGAAGTGACAGCACCAGGTGAATGGTTAGTCAAGGATCAGAACCAGTACTCCTGCAGTGTCTCTGGCATCCATGCATAAACTGTGAAATGATGATACATTTAATAATGTGGCACTATTAAATAGCTGCAAGCTAAATGTGTGTGGGTGTGTGCATGTGTGCACATATAGGCTAGGCTGTGTCGCAAGGGAAAATTATTTGTATTGCAGTAGGGCACAACATATTTTAGGTGCTGTATGGAATATATATGGATGTAGGAATGCACCGTCCATGCTTTGAAAAGCTTATAGTCTAAACATTATAAAATTTAATGACGTGGCAATATTGAATAGCTGCTTAGTTGCCGGGACAACTCCTTTTGGGGCTAGTAAGTAAGCACATGCTGGAACTGGCAGACACTCTTCCTTCAGCATGAACACAGCTGCATTTATTATTTTACTGGTGCTCCCTCTAGTGGTACCTCGTGAATATGATGAGTGTTACCTTTTGTCTTTAAACATGGTGAGGGTTTTATTCTTTTTTCTGTACTGTGATACCCTTCAACAAGTTTTCGGAAGCCTTTTTTCCCTCTAAAAGGACACGGCTATGAATGAGAGTCTAGTTCTACCACCCTTATGTTGGAAAGTACGTTGCAACTAATCCTTTAATACTACTTGCTGTAATAGCTACTACTCACTAGAAGAAGCTAGTAGCTTAAATGTTTGAGATTACAGACTGACCATAATATCTTCAATCATATGCCAAAAGCTGAATGTTAGTTTGAATAATGGACAATCTGGATAATGAAGTCTTTCATTCTACATTTGATTAGTCACCTTTTGGCAAGCGGAGAGCTCAGTCATATTCTTTGCACGTAAAGCTGTGAGTTTATTTCCCATCAGTAATTGCCTGGGTCAGTCCTGCAAGACTGGATGTTTTAAAAAATGTAATAGTTGAAGACTAATTTCAGGAGCTGCACCATGGTTTTGCATAGCAGGCCAAATGATGAAAATTGGCAGTCCTGATTGTATAGGGAGTTAACTAACTGACTGGCTATTAAAGAAGGCCTGTTGTAGTTGTCGGCAGCAGTCATTGCTAACACATGCCTGGTTATGATGCCATCACCTTAGGTAACTACATATGAGTGAAACATTCATTTGGAATTTGTATTTTAAAATGAATTTATTACTTTTGGGGTAGATTGGCAGACTTGTTTCTTCCACATTGAGCTGGCAGTAAACTAGCGAGGTTTTAAAGGAGCTCGCACCCCATACCCAGTTCAATCCTTTGCATTTTTGATGAGCTTGCAGTAGTATGATAAACTTTCGGTAATACACATTGGTGTGTATTGAGGGCTTCCCTGCAATGGTTGAAAACATGCTTCCTTCTGTCTGAGTTTCATGTGCATATCCAGTGTATTTTCCCCTCCATATGACTCATGCACCTCTGTGCAAACATATAACCTGTGATTTTTGTTTTTCTTTTTGAAGTCTCCTTACTTCTGCCACACTCGCCCTGCAGGAAAAAAATAGTTGTTGTTTTTTTTAAAAGAAAAAATGCTGAACTTCTGTTTACCTCATTTTTGATTGAACAGAGCCCTGTGTGTTAATCCTCCTCTATACAATGGAACTCTGTACAGAAAACATTAGCTAAGTGGCTCCTTATTTAGAATCATTCATCACCATGGCACAATCTCATGTGTACAGGGCAGATTTACATCAGTGAAACTGAGAAATAAAAACAAAGGCCTCATAATCTGAGGGCGGGTGGTTATTATTTATGGAGTGTCAGCAATGTGCTAGGGACTGGGTTAAAATCATGGATTCATTTCAAAGCCTGGATCACTCTTCAGTGGTGCTGGTGGCACTGTGTCAGACCACTGAATGCTGCTTCAGAGAGGAGAATGGGAGAATGTGTCCAGCACCTCAGGACTAGATTCACAAAGGGACTTAGCCTAAATGCCACTGTTGGTACCTAAAAATGTAGGCATCACTAGCATTCATAATACCCCCATTCAGCTGTCCCCTAACCCTGAGGTTACCTAAAATTCCTAGGTGTTTCCACTCAGTCCTGTCATCACCTAGCAGCTTGGTCCCAGAGGGATGCTTAGATTAGGTGTTTCTCTGTCTAGCTTGCCTTCAAGGCCCAATCCACTAATCAGTGGGCCAGAGAACGAGTGAGAATGACTTGATAGCCCAGTAGTTAGGGCATTTGCAGGGCCGGCTCTAGCTTTTTTGCCACCCCAAGGAAAAAAAAAACAACAAAACCCCTGCTGCGCGGCCGGAGCGGCAAAGCAGGAAAAAATTAAATAAAAAAAACCTGCAGGCGGCCAGAGCCAGGGTGCAGACGTGCCCCAGCAAGTGGGGAAGCGGGGGAGGGAGCAGGGGAGGAGAGAGAGAAGGGGGGCGGCCAGGGCCGGTCGGCGGGGAGGGAAGGACACGGGCTGCCCTGCTGGGCTTGCCCCGATTGGGGCAGATGGAGTGCGCAGCCCGCTCCCAGCAGGGCGCTCCCCTCCTCTTTGCCGCCGCCCCCAACAGGGCGGCCGGATCGACAAACCAAAAAAAAAAAAAAAAAAAAAAAAGCGGCCATGCCGCCCTAGGCTTGGGCGGAATGCCACCCTGTAGAATCTGCCGCCCCAAGCACGAGCTTGCTCACTTGGTGCCTGGAGCCGGCCCTGGGCATTCGCTTAGGAGGTGGGAGACCCAAGTCCCTGTTCTGGTGATTTGTTTAATTATTTATACAGAGTGAAACAGCTTCAACAGGAGAGATTAAAAGACTCTTACCCCAGAACACTCAATAGCCCAGTGGTCAAGACACTCTCCGAAGATGTGGGTTCAAATCTCTGGTCTATGTCAGGCCTCAAGGGGATTAGAAACTGTATCTCTCCCCTCCCTGCCCCCATCTGAAATAAATGCATCAAGTAGATGGCTAGAAGCAATAAGGGGGCAGTGCTATCACCTGCTCAGTTTTTCTTGAAAAGGGGCTGACCTTGTTTAGGCACCTAATTTCAGGACAGAGTTCATGTCTGTGAATCCCAAGCAGAGATAGGTGCCTCCTTCTGACCCAGACGTAGGCATCTAAATCCCTTGACGGGGCGGGAGTTTAAACCCACCCCTCTCCTCAGCATTTGCTACTGGCTAGCTTAGGTGGCTCCCTGATCTGCTTGCTGGCTTCTGTGAATCACATTCTTATGCACCTACCTCTCCTCTGCATTGCACAGGGAACCTGGGGCCTAACTTTAGGGCTGCTGATACCACTGGGCAGAGTGACTGAAAGCTAGGTGCGGCAATGCTCAGCACTGCAGTGCTGAAGTCTTTAGGGTACGTCTACACAGCAATAAAAAACCTGTGGCACCAAGTCTCAGAGCCTGGGTCAGTTGACTCAGGCTTGAGGGGCTTAGGCTGCAGGGCTAAAAATTGCAGTGTAGGCATATGGACTCAGGGTGGAGCGTGGGCTCTATGACCCACCCCCATCATTGCAGGTGCTCAGAGAGCGGGCTCCAGCCTGAGCCCAAAGGTCTACATTGTAATTTTTAGCCCCATAGCCCGAGCCCTGTGAGCCCAAGACAGCTGACCCCAGCCAGCTGGCGCACTGCTGTGGGTCTTTTATTGCACTATTGACGTACCCTTAGTCTCCTCAAAAGGCATGTGGTAAATGTCCTCAATTGTGCATTGGCCCCTTCTGACTTACCTTTCAGATGATGAGGCCCTGGCTCGTGGAGACTTGTGGGCTAGTATGGATGGCAAATTGGGTTAAAATAAAAAAAAGGAATCTCTCTGATCCTTCCTCAATTTATACCTCAGCTTAAGAGAGCCTAGCCAGGTGGTGAACTGGACCCTCCCAGGATTGGAAAGCCACAATGATAGATTAAAGTCCCTCTTGCCCCTCCTCCAGGTTCTTTTGAACTTGCCACAGTATTTGCCTGAGCAGTTACCCATTTTGCCCAAGCAAACTAGATGCACTCACAAATGCTGTAGGTGCAGCTAAGTTGAATTGAAACTACAGTCATGGAGCTTATCATTTCCCCCATTTTAGGAGTCCCAAATATATATGTTCACTTCTATCATTTGACACAGTTTACAGAGAGAGCAGTACAATGACCAGACTTTGAGGTTGCTACCCAGGGGGCTCAAACCCACGGGTCATACTCAGGATGGGTTCACTAAGAGCTCTGCTTGCGTAAGGACTGCAGGGTTTCGTGCACAGTGTTGTGACATCAGCTAAACAAATGTATTACACGGCTCATTCACAAAACCTCTGCTTTACCATGGAGATGGTGGCTAAACAGTCAGTTGCTAGGCAACGAGGAAGCATTACCACAGGCTGTGTGTACTAGTGTTTTTTTGTTAGAGGAGCAACTGCATCGCTTGGCTTGTGGGAGTTCTTTTGGTTTCGTAGGCATTTCTGTTTGGTGAGTGTCCCCAGCTGCAACACACCCTTTCAGAGAGGGCCTGACTCATGCTTTTAGCTGTCACAATTAATCTGTTTTCATAAACAAAATTAAATGCGCTGTGTTTGCTCATTAGGGAGACTTAAATTCAGATGTCTCTGAGCAACCAGGAAATATGTGTTAGGGGTTAGAACTTTATTTGTCGTTTTTTAAAGCTGAGGGGAAATATTTGAAAGAGCAGTTTTAAAAAATGCACCCAGTGGATTTATTCTCGTGATATGGGCAGAAATGCACAAGACAAGGAGCTGGCTTGTTGTATATGCAGTAGGGATTTGCAGGCCTCACTGAGAGCCGAAGAAGATGGTCTGAAGTGTGACATTAAAATGGCACAAAGCAGAGCAAGAAGGAGTAGGAAGTGTTAAGGAACTGAGCTTTAAACAGCATTCCAAGTTAGTGCTAGATGGACCACTTGCAGACAGAAGCTCTGTTCAGTTCTACAAAGCAGGTACAATGTAGGCACCGACAGTGCCAGCCTCCTCCACTCTTCCCAGCCAATGTTTCTCCCATATCTATGATTGCAGGAAGTCTAGTTCTGACTCCATGGCATCCTGGCATGTCCATGACTCCATGTCAGTCCTTCTCGTTCCTGGGCCCCCGGTTAAGGCTTCCAAAAGTGGTAATAGTTGATGCTATTTCTGATGGTAGCTAGCGTTTGTGACGTGGATGTGCTTTCACTAAAGGCTGGATTAATACCACCCATTCATTTCACATAGGAGGAGCCACCAGAGAGTAACAACTTGTGGTCACTCCTGAAAAGGGACAAATTTAGACAAGGGCAAACTGTGCAACTGATGCAAAGATGCCAGCATAAGGGCAGCATTCTGGAGAGAGATCTGAAGTCTGAAGCAGCATCCAAGCTCTTAATTGATCAATTGGTATAATACTGCATAACTGTTAAGTGACAGAAGTCATAAAACTGAGCAAGCAGTTAGAACCCAAAAAGTAGCATTTTGATTTCATCCAAGTTTCATATAAAACAAACAACAAACAAAAAATGCATTTACATCAAGCATCCTGATGGAATCTCTGAAAGACTCCGGATACCATGTATTCTTGGTGTAGATATAGCACTGCGGAAGGAAAAGTATCTATGAGAATCTCCCAGGCCACCTAACAATATTATAATGAATAAACCCCAATATTTAACAATCTCATCTACAAATAGTGCAGTAAATCATAAATTCTGGAAACAGATAAGCCCTATTATGGTATGTCTTGTCCATCCCAGCTCGCCAGTGCAGGATTGTTCCCTATGGTATATTTCCTACTGCCTTGTCCTTCTGTTTTTTAGTGTCTCCGGTGATGAGGTTTCAATCACTTCCCTTGGAAAGCTATGACCCAGGTAGAATTAAAATGACAGAGAATCCAAGAAGGAGATTTGAGAAAAATCCCAACACTACATTCATGATTCTGTCAGAGATAAGTGTCTCCAGCCCCAGGAAATAGATAAATTTGGTGGGAAAAACTATCGTGATCATAAAACCACTGGAAGGCAGTAGGAGTAGTTCTGTTTTCATAGCTATTATTTTATTATATGGTGGATTTTTATTCCACCCTTTGAAGAGAGATCCTTTATCACAGTAGATATTAGTTAGCAACAAGTGTTATTGCTGGGCAGAAAACAAACCTTGAGTTCCTATTCTTAACAAAACCCCTTTGCTTTTTTTTCCTGTACAAATCTTGAGTCCTTTGAGCAGAAAATCAGTGTGGAATTTGCCGTCTCTGCATTAATAAGGCATTTCAGCCATTCCTGAAATCCTACTTCCCACCACACATACAGTAAGCAAAGTGGATACTTTTCACTTGTGCTCTTGAGGGATCCATAACTCAGAAGTGGGGAACGGCAGAATAACAAGGGTGTTTCTGGCACTAACATGCTTGACATATATCCAGTGCCAACAGCAACAATGACAACTTGAACTGCAGCTCGCATGCCAGGCTATTAAATGTACCTTTGTTACAGTGCTTGCTTCACCTTTCAGTAATAAGAATAACATCAAGGCTTCAAATGACAGGATACAGGCTCTTACAGATGTCACACCTCGGGAAGATAGATCTGCAGCCTAATTAGATTGAATTTTTAAAAAAGGTAATGTGAGTCAATGGATAGTGCACTAGACTGGGACTCAGGAGATCTGGGTTCTATGTCACTTGTCCTGCTGCATAACCCTGAGCAAATAACTTCACTTTTCTGTGTCTCAGTTTCACTTCCTGTAAAATGGGGTTAATAAGCCTTGCTTTGTAAGTACTTTGAGCTCTGTGGATGAAAAATGCTGAGTAAGAGCTACACGCTATTTCATTTTTAAAAATGAAATAACACTTTTTAATGTGTGGACCTTTATTTTTTTAGGATAGACCATTGACTCAGAATAACTTCCTGCTGAAATTTGCACATGCAAAAATGATCCTAATTTGTGTTCTGCTAAAGGCATACACAAATGTGCACATGGAGTCCTGGAAATCTGGTCCTGAAGAACTAGGTCTCATAAAGGAAGGCAGCTTAACCAAGTGGTTAGTGTATGGACGCCATGGTATATCCATAAATCATACCCCAGCTAATGTTTGCAGTGTTGTAGCCATGTTGGTCTCAGGATATTAAAGAGACAGGGTGGGATAAACATCTTTATTGGACTAACTTCTCTTGGTGAAAGAGACAAGCTTGGGAGCTATACAGAGCTTGTCTTCAGGTCAGGCCACAGCTGATGCTATTTTTCCTTCTGTTGGCCTGGGAATCTCTTGTCACTGAAAAATGCACAGCCTGGAGTGGTGGCCAGGTTGAAGGAGCTGAATTTAATTCCCGGCTCCACGTGCACTTCAACCTCAAAGTCTGATTACTCAGACCCAGTCACTCAAATGCCTCTCACTGAAGGGCCCTAAATGAATACCTATTGAATGGTACTATTTCCAGATAATTAGCTCTTGGAGCCAAATCTTCAGAGGTATTTTCATGCCTAACTCCCACTGAAATCAATGGGAGCTAGCTGACTAAGTAACCTGGAGGATCTGGGCTTCAGTCCTAAACGCGATGTACTACATTGAGCTAAGGGATTCCAAAACGTTATGTCCTATATCGAGGTCTCTGTGAAATTCTGTTTCTCATTTTAAAAATGCTATTACCTCACTCACCTTGTCTCCCTAACAAAACAGACATGGCAAAATTCTCCTCAAAAACTTCCAGACCTGCTGGGCCCACAGGCTGCATCTGGTCTTACATTACAATGAAAGCCCAAGCTACAAAATTCAGATTTCAAACAGCCCAAAGTTCGGAGGTGTTTAGATCTTATGTTTTAGTTTGAGACATTATCAGGAGAGAGGTCATCTTAGAAACTTGAGTTCCATCTCTAGTATACTGTAACTAAGTAATTTTTTCTTGGGATTCTATCACTATCTGTTGGGCATGGATTTCCTCTAAACCACAACCAGCCTCAGCCTCTGATTTTCTTGTCAAGCGCAAGATCCCTATTGCTGCACACTTCCTCTCTCTTTAGTGGGAGAGTCACTGCCTTCTCCTGACAGTATATGGCTAAAAGTAAAATCATCATTAATCTTTTTATTTCAAAGGGTCCCAAGGTGGACCACAAGATCTGGCCTTATCTGATACAACTTTAGCGAAGATGATTAATGCTGGACAATAATGAAGACAAAATTGGATCTCATTTACACATGGCTTCTTGTAGAAGAATTCAAAGGTTTATCTTAATTTATTACTAAGGAATGTAAGAATCATTCATTTAATTGTTTATTAATTGGTACCAAATCCACCTCCTAATGTAACACAGCACCACAGCCATCTTTCAGAGAAAACCTACTGTGTGAAATAATAGGATATTGTTTCCTGCTTGTTTTGTACAAGGGAACTAAGTTCTTACTCAAGGTTTGTTATTCTGCATGAAGCTGCAGTGGCCTAGTGAATAGTGCCCTGTCCTGGAAGAAACAGACCTGAGTTCTGCGCCCACATCTGTCACTAACTTGCTATGTGAACTTGGGCAGATTCCTGTATTTTGGTTTCCCCATCCGTACAATGGATGTATTGCTGCTTGCTTGGAGGATGGAGTGTACATTGCAGGTGGGAAAAGTTTGGAGAAGGACGTAGGAAGTCAGTCTGTGTTCACATGGCTAGAATGCTACTCTGCAGTTGTAACAGCTCTTTAATTGTTGATTTAGTATAGAGACAGTTTAGTTTAATAAGAATGGAGTCCTCTTGTGTCTTGACTCAGGATGTGGTATGTGAAATATGGCGGAGGCAGTCAGCCTAGTGAAGACCCACAGCCAGGAAGAGAGTGTGATTAAAAGAGAAACAGTGCAGCACCTGCAAACAGGCAGCATGGAGAGACTCAGACCACTGGGAAGGCAGGATTTCCAGACAAAACACTTTGCACAAGCATGAAACACCTACCAGCCTTGGCAAAGTGTTGTGAGATCTATGGATGGAGAAGGCATCCTGAATTACTTCCTTTGGATGGGTGTCACTCTTAAGACACAAATCGTCATCTCCCTTGTATGCAAATGCCTCTAGGAGGGAAGTGATTTCTCCTGATCTTTGACTTGCAGAGTTTCCGTTGCATTCTCCTGTTAGCAGACACGGGTCTGTGCAGAGAAAGTTTGTGGTGCCCGGGGATCCACACAGGCAAATTCTGCAGAGTGAGGGGGCAGTCCAGCACCTTGTCTGGTGCAGCCATCTTCTTTCCTCTCCCATGGCAGCATGGGTCTCTCAGGAGTCCTCTCCTGCATGTATGGCATCTATTTAACAACTGCTTTGGCTAGGAATCCTCTGGGTTGCTCCAGAGTAGAGAGGACGTTTCCCCAGCTCCAGATCCCTTGGCAAACCGAGCTCAAAGTTCCCAACTACCTGGTGCTTGCACTGAGGGGCGTTCGTTCAGGCCCATCTATGTTTATTAACACTCCTATCTAATCGACCAGGGGTTCTCAAACTGGGGATCGAGATGCCTCGGGGGTTGCGAGGTTATTAAATGGGGGGTCGCTAGCTGTCAGCCTCCACCCCAAACCCCGTTTTGCATCCAGCATTTATAATGGTGTTAAATATATTTAAAAGTGTTTTTAATTTATATGGGGGGGGTCACACTCAGAGGCTTGCTATGTGAAAGGGGTCACCAGCACAAAAGTTTGAGAACTTCTGCAACAGACCTCATGGGAACACAGCGTTAATTCAGATTTTGCGGGGGTGATGAGTTAACAGCTTGCTACTCTCTAGCTGGGTTTTCATCATGTCCTTGGGCTTCTTTGTTCTCCACAGCTCAGCACAAATGACTGCACGTGTTTTGAATACAGTGACAAGCTCTGCACGCTCACTTGGTGGCAGGTTAATATGAGTCATCTGATGTAACTGGAGTCATAAGAACACCAAGGCAGCTGTGATCACTGCTTTCCTCCAGATGGCAGTGATATTCTGCAGAGAACTAAATTCTTAGCCTCAATTCTACAGTGGCTTTTGTTTTTAAAAGGAGAAAATGGTTCTTTTTACTCAAAAGAAAAAAAAATGTATTGAGCCTAAAGAACAATTTGTGTCTAAACTTTGTTTTGGCACCAATGGAGAGGCTAGAGGGAGCAGTGCCATTCAGAGGGAGAGTATTTCATATCCCAAACACACATAAAAGTGTTGAAAATGTAAGAAATGTGGGCCTGGTTCAATTATATTTATTCTTTCCATTTAATTTTGGTGTTGTATGGCTCTTTTCAGGAAAATGAGGCCAGAACAGTATCTTGCAAAATCTTTGTGCCTGGCCAGCAGGAATCCTGATTTATAGAACTGTTTTCATGAATGAATGAATGAATGAATGAATGAATGAATAAAACAAAAAAAAAGAGAGACACTTCAATACTAACGATGGAGTGAGCGGTTCACCAGGCACCTGAACTCAAGGAGCAAGCACTTCTCCTTTCCCCCACAGCTCCCTCCAGCAAGGCTGACTTGGGAAAGTTTGTAAATTCATAATCTGTTAAACCTTGATTGAGAAGCAAACTGGAGTCCAATATTTAGTCTAGTCTGAGGTGCTTGCTAGTGCTAATACAATCAAGGGTTTGTGAATAGTCCAGTGCCTTATTTTCAATAGGTTATATAACCTGGCCATAAAAATATGCTTCAGCCAACTCTCAATATTAAAAGCACTTGGCTCACTAATGAAATAGCTTTACCTCTAGTGGAAGCATTCACCTGTATTTTTGGGTATATTAAGAGTATTGAGAGAGGACATAGGTCAAACCCAAGACCTTATTGTAAATCTAAGGAAAGTACCTTTCCTATCACTTAAGATGTGTTTTGACTCTAAATTTTTCTAGATGTGCATGTACAAACCTCTAGAAAAAAATTACCTTGAAAGTAGTGCTCATATAATTTTATCCATTTAATAAATATGCAAGTGTTCTGGACAACGTCCTTTTCGGATCCTCCCAGGTTCACTCAGCCGTCTCTGTTACTGATGTGTCAATACCGATACTGTGTAGACTATTTCACTGCCTGCTGGAAAAGTTAGGATCTCATGTGACATAATGAGTCCTCTTCATAAGTTAGCTGGGAAGGATTTGATTTTGATACTAAACACTGGTAATAATCAATTCTCCCTCCAAAAGAGGCACCAAAAAAAAAAATGTATGGAGAGTGAAATTAAAACCCTATGATTAGAGATGGGCTCAGGCTGTTGCAATGTAGTCAGCAGTCTCTTCAATGATTGCTTATCCCAGGCTAGGTTTTTGCTGACACAATAAACACAAACTGTGTTGAGTCAGTGTGGGTGCTGGAGAATCTGTGAGAACCACAGCATTTGTCTGCATCCAGCTACCTCAATATTAATGTATATCCCATTTATATTTGTTAGTACTGAGTCTTGTCCCTTCTCTGCCCTGATGGAGTTTTCAGCCACACCATTGGATGCAGATCTAAATGAGTTCCTAGTGTGAAGGGATTTCTATCTAGTGTTTTAAATTCAGGCTTATGTCTCCGTATATTGCACTCTTTTCTATCCAGCAACCAATAGGATATCACACAGTATGATTGTCCTGAAAAATAATTTTGTTTCTGAATTTGTTAGGAATTTTGACTTCTTCATCACATTTTGAACAAATAAGTCATGTGAGGTGCAGCTTATAAAATTTCCTACTAGTGCAAAAATGTAAGTAAATAATAATGGAAAAAATATACAACTGTAATAAATAGTTATCTGTCAAAAATTAATACAAAATCAAAGTTGACTCCTTTCAGAGTTACTCATAAGACATCATTAGGGTCTTGTCTTACTGGGTACACTCAGAAAAGTTAACCTGAATGAACTAAAGGTGTGAATTTAAAGTGGATAGTTAAACTGCATTAAACTCCTACATGGAAAATCTCATTCAGAATTAAAATCACTTTAATTCAGTTTAATTTAATTTTTGATTTAAGGTGATGTTATAATTCTGAATGAGAGTGGCCACACAAGGGTTCAGTGAAGTTTAAGTAATCTGCTTTTACACTGTTTGAGGGCAGACACTGTGGGCAATCACGAAGAGTTTGTTGGAGAATTTCTGCAAGACTTCTAAAAGGTTCCTAATCTGCTCTGTATATTCAGCAGTATATTCTACGGGGATAGAGCGTTTCTGTAGGCACCCCTCCGAGCAAGGGGTGATGCATAACCTGT
Organism: Malaclemys terrapin pileata; assembly: GCF_027887155.1. NCBI lineage: Eukaryota > Metazoa > Chordata > Testudines > Emydidae > Malaclemys > Malaclemys terrapin. The sequence continues at coordinate 15,827,719 of NC_071516.1, read as the reverse complement.
TTCTGTTGGCATAGCTGAATCATACTTCCTCCACTGCTTCCTCCTTACTTGGCGAGGGAAGGGACCTGATAGTAACTTGCTGCTGATCTATAGCAGAATCAAATTACAATGCCCCTCGCAAGGGCTCATCTGAGTAGACGGGGTTGTAGCGCCAAGACTCTGCCCACCTGCAGTAAGCAAGTAAACAAGAACACAGCACTTGCTGTCTCCTATGCACCTGGGCCCAAAGTTTGGCTAATCTGTACATAGATTTGAGGATTTTTTATTTCCCCTTACTTCCTTGCATATGTTTGTTGTCCGAGATGCAGTAGAATGTACTGCTACCACAGCATATGATTAGTTTTTTGTTCTTGATGCAGTCATCTCAGTTGTGCTCCAGTTATATATTGAGGGCCTTTAAAAAAAAATTGGGGAGTGATTGAAGCTGTTAATCAGACACATGGACCAGGAAAGGCCATCAAAAGGCCAACAGGCAGTAAGTTAGCATGGCAGTGGTAGAGAATGAGCCTTAACATAAGAAAAAGTTAAAAACTTTAGTAGGAGATTAGAGAACTGATTTCGCTCCTTTCTTTTGTACCCAAGAGACTTTTGTGGTGTTAAGATAGGAAAGTATCAGTGGTGAATAATCAGTGCCCTTAGGTGGACTTGGAGTTCCAGTCTGAGAAAGAGCCAGCCTAGTCTATCTCTCCATCCAGTTTGCCAGGCACAATGATAGCAGATAATCCAGTTTGTTCCTCAGCGGGTCAACAAGGACTAGTCTGTTTGGGTTGCTAGTACCCTCATCAATAGCTGTCCTGAGCAAGTTGCCTTAAAGGCTGAGCCGTCTCAATCTGGCTCTCCGAAGCAGCAGCACTAAATGATGCTAACCTTTGCGTGCATGGCTAGCATTGACATTGTTAGACAGTGCAAAGACAGAAATGAAAGTCACAACTGTGTGTGTGTGTGTGTGTGTGTGTGTGTGTGTGTGTGTGTGTGTGTGTGTTACAGATTTCAGAATGACTTCCAATTTTTGACATAGTGTTTTTGTGTTTTAGGCATGCTGTCTGCTGTAGCGGATGGGGTAAACTAATTTGTTTTCATCATATGACCACAAAACTAGAATGGGGCTTAGTTAGCAGCAGCAGACAGAGCTGTAGGTGGGTGGTTGGGGAAGAGAACAGATGGAACTAAGACCCATCACTGCAATCAGCCAAAATACAATCTCTTTGGCAGTATTATATTAATTCACTGCACAGCAGCTGGGGGTTGCTGGGTAACTTTGCCCCTAAGCTCAGATGAACCTAATAACAGCCTTGCCAGGAAGGATACTTGAATAAGCTGTCATTCCCTCTGTTCTAGTTGTCTCATAAACCTGCTTTTAATAAGCATTTCAGTACATTTGCCTGGTACTAAAGTATGGTTCATGGGACTGTAATTCCCAGATTCACTACTAGTGTCTTTCCCAAAGATAGATAACACATTTGCTCCCATCCTCTGGAGTACTGGGGAGACTGGATATTTTTGATAGTAACTCAGGCCTTGTCTACACAAGAAAGTTTACAGCAGTTAAATTGATTTTAAAATCCATTTAGTTAAACCAGTGCAAGCCCCCCCGTGCCGACATTCTTATTTCGGTTTAAGAGCCGTTTATTTCAGCTAACCTTAAACTGATTCCTAATTGACTTAAACTAAACTGAAACAAGCCTGGTTTATATTGAAATAAGAGTGGTTTAACTAAATCAGTTTAAACTCACACCTTTAGTTAAACCAGTTCAACTTTCTCATGTAGACATGGCCTCAGTCAGTTAATTCTTACATTCCTTTATTATCCTTGCATGTATGCTATCCGGAACTGGTAATGTAGTGTGCTTTAATATGTCAGTCTGTTCATACACCTTGGACACTTTGAGCACCTCCTCTGGTCTTCTTGCTTCCTTTTTTATTTAAGGGCATGATGTCTTCTGTGACACTGTTATGGTATAGCCTCAACGCTGATTGTATGTATTTTAATTTCCTTACTTTAGACATTATGGTCTCTTTGACCAGTTTCCTTTTCCTTTTTATTTCATAGTGTGTGAATACTAGGTTTTTGGTATGGTATCTCTCCTGATTATGATGATTATATTACAATAACTATAACTATACTTGGTCACTATTGCTTCTTGAACCAACTCTCATGAGTAGGGCCCTACCAAATTCACGGCCATGAAAAACGCATCACAGACCATGATATCTGGTCTACCCCTGTGAAATCTGGTCTTTTGTGAGCTTTTACCCTATACTATACAGATTTCACAGGGGAGACCAACGTTTCTCAAATTGGGGGGTCCTGACCCAAAAGGGAGTTGCAGGGGGGGTCACAAGGTTATTTTAGAGTGGTCATGGTATTGCCACTCTTACTTCTGCACTGCCTTCAGAGCTGGGTGGCCGGAGAACAGCGGCTGTTGACCAGGCACTCAGCTCTGAAGGCAGTGCCCGCCAGCAGCAGCGCAGAAGTAAGGGTGGCAATACCATACCATGCCACGCTTACTTTTGCACTGCTGCCTTCAGAGGTGGGCGACGGGAGAGTGGTGGCTGCTTACTGAGGGACCAGCTCTAGAGGCAGCAGTGCAGAAGTAAGGGTGGCAATATCATACTGTGCCATCCTTACTGCTGCTGGCGGTGGCTCTGCCTTCAGAGCTAGGGTCCCGGCCAGCAACCGCCACTCTCCTGCTGCCCAGCTCTGAAGGCAGCGCCGCCGCCAGCAGCAGCGCAGAAGTAAGGTTAGCAGTACCGCAACCCCCCTACAATAACCTTGCAACCCCCCCACCCCACACACACAACTTCTTTTCAGGTCAGGACCCCTACAATTACAATAGCATGAAATTTCAGATTTAAATAGCTGAAATAATGAAATTTACAATTTTTAACATCCTATGTCGGTGAAATTGACCAAAATGGACCCTTAATTTGGTAGGGCCCTACTCATGCATTATTTAGCACAAAATCCAGAGCAGCCTTTTTACTCTTGTATTCTCTAGCACCAGCTGTTTCCAGAAGTCATAAAAAAATTGCCTCTCTAAATCATTCTTGACCAGAAACTGGAGGACAGCTGAAGTCACTAACTACTATTTTCTTATTAGATTTAATTGCCTCTTTGGTCCCTGTCAACACTGTGTCTCAGTATCCTTTCCCTTATCAGGAGGCAAGTAGTAGACTTGTATTTTTATTACTTGAGATTTGTATCCATACAGATTCTACTGCCTGGGTCCTCTGCACTCACCATCTGTATCTCTTTAGGTTCTATGGAACCTTGTAGGTTCAGGACTACTTCCTCAACTAGTTGTTGTGCCTTCATATCTTGGTAAATATCAACATTTGTCGTTCCACCATGTTTCAGTAAAGCCTATTATTAAAAAGAATAGGAGTATTTGTGGCACCTTAGAGACTAAGATCCTCTGCCACAGCCTGATATTCCAGTTCACCTATTTTACTGTTTTGACTTCTTGTGGGATAGACCCTCAGTTGGTATAAATCACTGTAGCTCCAGTGATGTTAATGGAGATAGGCCAGCTGAGGATCTGGCCCTAATAGTTTTTATTTTATGCCATGTGCCTTCACTCCTTTGCCTGACAATTTTATTTTTGTGATCTTCAGCTCCTTTTCAGCTGTAATTTCTGTCCTACACTTTGCTGGATAAGGAGTTGCTTTTTGTAGTGCTGTCACCCTAACAGATGTGTCTGTGCAATTTGAGTGTAGCTCAGCACCTGCTAGCTTTTCCCTGGGCTTCCAAGCCGCCCCCCTGCCCAATGTCCCCTTCCTCCCCCCCAAAAAAACAAAAACAAAAAACCCTCAGCAATTTTCTGTGCCAGAAGTCTTAACAGTTATGGCGGAGGCCATAGGCTTTCCCTTTTTTAAAAAGTTCCTTGGTTGCTAATAAATGTAATGCCATTCTCTTTTCATCCATGCATTGGGACCTAGAAGCTAGCCTCTCTTGCCCCCATCTTCATGCTATCAAAGCTGTCTTGGGGACCAGGATAACTAATTGGATTTACGATGTATTTTGCTGCACATTTACCAGGGGCCTTAATGGCAAACAGTTTAAACTTTGTACAGTGAATGCAATGCTGCTGAAAGGGCATTTATTACAGAACAAGGCATTTATCATGATGTATTTATAAAAAGAGCCTGGTATGAGACTGAAAAAGGGCTTCTTAAATGCAGTAAATTAAATTTGTTGTCAAAATCTTGTAGATCACTTATTTACACAGTGAAGCATGAGAGCTTGCAAGTTATCATACTAGACCCAGATGTTCATTAGAAACATGAATCTTCCTTCCTTACTACCTTGCTACTTCCTTATTTTGCTACCAAAAGAAATGTAGTTAAAAATATAATGTTGCAGGGGCATAAATGATCGGATTTAAACCTACAAAAGCCAGGACATTCACAGTTAAGAAAATTTGGGGCACTGTTGTAGGGTTCTGTTTTGGGCCCAAGAAATGAATTAAAGCCAGAGCATCAGCTCAGGTGCTCAAGTTTTCAGCCTTAACTGTGGAATTTCGAGGTTAAGTTACTTGCATTGTCCTGTGGCTGAATACAGCTAAAATTCTGTGTGCCATGTATTTGCTAGTCATAAAATGTTCTCCCTAGCCAGTAACAGCTTCTTTGTTGGCTAAGCTTGTCTGGTTTATGGGCTTCCCAGCCTTTGTGCAGTGTAGTAGGAGTTAAGAACTTCCACATGGTTCTTGCTCCGAGGCTTTTGTGAATAAGCAAAGCATTTGCTTCTATGTCCAACAAATGCATCAAATATGCTTTGAATTTTCTGTTTTTAAATGCAAAGGATAATATTGATTTTGTTAAGGAAAATGTCTTTAATCGTATGCTACATAAACTTAAATGTTAATAAGAAATAATGGGCTTTCTGGGCGCCTTTCCAGCACAGCAGTCTGAAAATGTACCTTTTAGTGTGTCCAGAAAAGAACTGCAGATTTGGGATTTAGATGAACACAAATTAAACGGACCACATCTCCAATAACTGTAAACTGTGTATATGAATACTTTGCTCAAATGGAAATTAAATTTGTACCTTTCCGTAACCCTCTACAGAGCATCTGTTAATTTGGCCTGTTTGGTTCTCTTACTAGGAAAACAGAAAATGACTGTTGAGAGCTAAGGATGGACTTTATCATTTCTTTTCACTATGTAATTCAATCTGAATTTCTACAGAAACCAGAGAAGACTTTGATTCACAGGGAGTTATCTAGTTTGCAAACAATGATGCCGATTCGGAAATTTTTACTCATACTAGCGTCACCAAAGAATCCCACTAAAGCAGTCTCATTGGGATTATTCAGGAGAGTGAATGTTACAAGATGAACCCTAATTACTGTAAATAAGGTGATGCAGGTATTTAAGAACACACAAACACACATGCTGCAGATGTTATCCTTTGATTTATTGCTAAACTATCATAGTACAAGCTATATAAAAATATTTTACAGATAGGAAAAATCATTGAATTGGAGGTTAACAATGTTTTGCATAGGAATGTGTGTTATATAAACCCCTCTTCACTTTTTAAGCATAGACTTTTGCACAAGCAAGTTAGTAGTAAAATGTCTGTTTGAAAGTCATTTGCTCACTTCAGGTGAGTATCTGCATTTAACGCAGAGTGTTAGCTAAACATGGAGACTGTGACTTGAGCAGCGAGCCTGGGAATACAGGGATCACCAGAAATAGTTATTTTTTAATTGATTTACTTACTTATTGCCCAATTATGCCACCCTTACTGACACTGAATAGCACCTGACTTCACCCATAGTCTACAACCTGCCGACACCCATTGGACTACTCATGTAGTAAGGTACTGCTTAGCATGAGTATGAGCATTGCAGTCTAGGCCTTAGTACTATTTGAAAATAACTCATCTACTCTATAACAGATAGATGGATTGTTTGGAAACTCAGTGTATCCATGTAGCATCTGCATAGGTCATTATTGCTGGAATCTTCCAGCTTTTTTGTAGCAGTTTCAGGGGAGTTAGCGAAGGAAACTCGAAATATAAACTTTTCCCCTGATTGCCTCTCATTGGCAGCCTATATGATCATATACAGCTACCAGCACCTGCATTTGAAACTTTATTGCAACATTAGTCAGGTACCAGTTTATTTCTTTGGATTACACACAAGGAACAATTAAAAATAGATAAATCTTACATAGACTATAATAAGGTGATTGATGCTGGTTAAGCAAATTGTTAGCAACTGTCATTCACTGGGGTTACACAGTAGCACAGATGTAAGAGAAAGGTATACTAACTTCATGTGAAATGTTCAAAGGGGTGGATAGTTCATATTGTATTAAGAGCTAATTGGTACGTTGGTGTCTATCCCTTTTCATATCAAGCTAAATGCTTTAGAATTACGTGTGAAATCATGGACAATACGAAAAACACATCACAAATTCCATAGGAAACAGTAAGTAACTGAGTTTTGGGGAATCTGTGGTTCACTTTTTCTAAATCCAATTTAGGCACTTCTCCCAATTCCATAAGCACAAACAGTATAAATAACAAACATTCAATGTAGATACTAAATTGGGCCATCAGATAATTTAAAATGGGTCAAACATCACCAGGTTTGACCCAGTTTTATATCTTAAATTTAGACAGACATTTTCTTGAATCCATGTAAGAAACAATTGTTCTGTGATAAGTAGCAATTTGGAAACTGATTCATTGGAAAACAAGTCACATTGAAGTATTTTGAAAAACAGTGTGTTCAAAAACATGTTTGGAGTCTTTGGAACACTTATCAAATACCAACTTGAAATCATTTATCTTACGGGGGAAAAGTTCAATAACAAATGCATAGAGAAATTAATCCACTTGGAAAAAATGCAAAACAATCCTTTATAAATACCATTTCTAATGCAAAAGATGTTGCATATTTGGGGCAGATAAAAAGCATAGACACTTTTATTTTTTAAGATATCGATTACAAAATATATTAAAAAACATGCTAGCTAATTTTGAGAACTGTTTTGGATATATTATCAAGCAGCAGCATTTTTATACAATAGAGAATAACATAGTTATGTCTTTGGAAATATACTACATTCAGAAAATGGTGTATTCCTACAAGAAGAATGAAGTAATACATATTTACATGGATACAAATAAAGCAAGTGCAAAAAACATGGCTCTTCTACATTCTTTCTACCAATAAAAACACATACAATAGACACTTTCAATCCACTGCTGCTGTTCAGATCTTACATTTTGCTCATTCTCATGGAGAAAAACAAAACTGGGCTGCATATTTCATTGCAAATCTCTTCACAAGCAATTACTCCCCTGGCAAACTTTACTTACAACATTTGTAACTGACATAAAATCTTCCTTATAGCTGTCAACTCCCATTACGCTCTCGGACTGTTTATGTATCAAGAATGATTATTTTATTTTATATATTTATATAATTGATGCAACAGTTTATAGAAGCGCATCCTGTAATTTGCAGCCAAAGCTATGACGGAAAAGTGTGGGGGGGAAAAAAGACAGCTAGACGCACTTTGAGTTACAATGAGCCCCATGTACTTAGCATGGTATAACATTGATGGAAAACACATTAGAGTTGTTCACCCTGCAGACATTATATTTGGCGGGCCTTTGGTACAATAGCAGGAAGGCACTGTGGTGAAACATTCAGATAACTGAGGAAAGACAGAATTTCCTCATGTGCAAATATGGCTATTTTCCAGATAAAGTGAGAACAAATTACTCACAAATGCTATTAACTCTTCAAAGTTGAACCTAATGTTTCTACAGCGAGAGCAAGAGAGCAATTTTTATTTATGTAACAATATTAATACTGGAAAAACACTGCTTAGCAAAAAAAAAAAAAAAAAAAAGAAATAATTTAGTACTATATATTTTGAAGCTATTCAGCATAGCTATAACATTTTTAAGAGACAAAACTGCATAACGCTGTGTCTTAGGATCCTCCTTCCTCTCTCCAGAAATAAATATGAAGTTAGTTAAGACTATATTATTTATCGAATGTTTTGCATGTAAAATGATGACAAGCAGATACAGTAGTATAGGCAGACTCCATGTAGCTGTAAATAAAACCACTAAAATGTAGTCTATATTATATGAATGTATGAAGAGCCTTGATCCTTTAGCTGACATCATGCGGGTGCAGTGTTCTGTCCCTTTGGTGCCAGTCGCAGGATTGCAACCCAAGTATATAACATATGTGTGTATATGCTCATACACAAATACATCTAATTAGCTATGTATTAAACTTAGGAAGAAAAGCTCCAGTTTAATGCAAGCGGCACTAGAACCCTTGCAGCACATAAAAATTACTATCCCACCCTACGCAGCCTAGCTCTTGAAGGAAAATGTAAGATCAATGGATTTAAAAATAAAAACAAAACAAGTCTTCCACCAAAATAGAAGAGAGAGCATGTTTAACAGGCAAATCCTGCAATGTGACTTCAGTGGAACTCCACGTGCGTGTCACATTGTAAGGATCAAAACCTTAGTTCCTGTTTGGTTTATACATTTATGTATCATGGTAAGAAAAGCCTAATATGTAAAATGGGGAAATGATGCAGGATGCTCAACTGATAATTTAGGGGCAGTTCCAGAACAGGTAGGCACACTTAATGGGAACACATGTACTATGATTTCACATTTCATTTGGGTAATTGCATGTTGAGATGACCAAGGTTTCTAGTGGATTTGTGTGTGCAATTACCCCATATACTTGTCCAAGTCAGGCATGCATTTGTGTGTATAATGTTGTTGAAAACCTGTCCCTTCTTGGGGTTTTATTTTTAAACTATCATTTAATGAGTTGCAGTGTTTTTAGAACATGCCATCTAGCCAATGTATTGTGTAAACAAAATAATTAGTTCACATATTTCTTTGTGCTGCTTATTAAAATCCAACAAGAAGAGAGTCCATACGGGAAAACAAATCTGCCAAGTAATTTTTATGGTAGCTTTTAATTACTTTATGCCAAAATTGTATAAAACTGGAAAACTCACTACACACTTGCTCAAGTAAAGTCAGCTGAAGTAAACAACTTGTGCAAGATGACTTTGCTCCTTGAGAACCAAGACAATTCAAAACAATCGGATGTTTTGCCTGGAACTTTATCTGCCTTAAAAAGAACCAGAGATCTTAAATATCTCATGGTACACTGCATTATTAAAGCAAGTCTCTGAGGAAATTAAACATAGCACCTAGAGTTGTTGAATAATATACAATAATTCCACTACATCTAGGTCATTTTTAATTCATCATATTCAAAGCCCCAGGCTTGCTCCCATGGAAGCCAATGGCAAAAAGTCTATTGACTTCAGTGGGTACAGGACCAGGACTTGAACCTTTTGTTGTATTATTTACAGATGGAGCATGTGTAGCTGGCTATATGAATGGCAGACTGAAACATCCACTGCTGACAGTATTGTGTGATAGTCACATTTAGTATTGCTGAAATGGCATATGGGAAAATGACCTTCTGAAAAAGATTCTAATCGTACAAAGCAGAATACCTTCCAACTGGAAGAAATGCTCCTGCTTGGTCTGTGTGTTACACTAACACTGTCTGCATGTATGAGCAGTATATGTTTGACCCACCTGAAAAAAAGAAGCAAACTTCATGAGCAGGCCACATATCTAATCAACTTTTTGATTAAGAATAGAAAGGGGCTCCAGTAAGCCACAAAATTCTGTTCAGGATATAAACTCAAACTTTAAATGACCTAAGAAGGTTTGAATCCAGGCTTTTGTTTTTCCCATTTGCAAAATTCTGATTTCAGATACTCCAAAGATCCTGGGTTGTTTAAGATCCAAGATTTTGGTTGAGGTCCATTTCTCAATCAGGCATTCTGAAGCTATGCAAAGGCTTATATCCTGGAGAGAGTTAGTGAAATGCTATCCATTAAATCTCTCCAGGATATAAGCCTTTGCATATCTTAAGTGGTAGAATTTAGTGGCAGAAAATATATATTTTCACAAAACTCATGAAGAATGGCTGTGCCAAACCCAGTACTTATTCCATGGGGTCTATGCACTTATCTTTCTTGCAGCATTGGGCAAACATTCTACAGAAGTTCTGATCTAATATTTTCATACAACCTAATTCATGCTGTCACCATGTAGACACATGGGTACTGGCAATCTTTGCTTTGAAACCCTTGAGTCTTTAGCTAGTGTGCCTTCTAGAGGGATCTTTAGCACTGCAAATTTCCTACAAGCACTTTTAAGGATATTGATTTCATTAATTTAACAAAAGATTATTACATTTTTACATTATTACATTTGCTGCAATATTATGGTTAGCCCTTACTGTATTTCTTTATCCAAGTATTATATCTTTTTATCATGGCAGGGAAGCAATAACACACTAAAAATGGAAAGCGTGAAACTTGACAAGCTTACTAGCTGTGCATCTGCAAATGGCAAATATTATCCATATTCTGTTTCTTATTGTGATTAACTTTCATGAGCACAGTATATTCAAACTATGTGTTAGCACTAGAAGTCGTACATAGCTAACTTATTAGACTAACAAGGAAGTTCAGCCTTTCTGTAAATTGCTGCTGGCTTTTCAAAGCAAAAGAAAAAAAGACAAATAAATGTGTGGCTTCTTTTAGATGTAATTACTTTCCCCTGCAGCTTGTATGGTTAAATGTGGCTTCTAAATGAGAGCAGTTACGAATTGAAGGCAGGTTCTACATGAAAATAAACAGCAGCACTTTATTAGAATAAAAAAATTAAAAGCTGTCAATGTATTGGCTAACCAGTAATTTGGGTCAATCGCAAAGTCTTTTGACAGGCATAATTCTGCTTGAATTTTGTAACTCCAATAGATGCATCCGCTTCATTTTATCAGGGGTTATTTTAACTTGGGCTGTACATTAGAAACGTTGAATTGTTCTTTTAACTTAATTCTCTCTAAGCATCCCTCTCCTTCAAAGGCACATCACCTCTGATTAAAAACAACAAAGAAAGTCCTGGATTCACGTGGCAACTACAGTGTGGTGTGCTGAGCACAGGAGTAGGAGTCAGGAAACCTGGGTTCTGTTCCCAGATCAGACTGAGACCTGGTCTAGTCTTAAATATTAGTTCAACATGGCTACACCCCTGTGTACTGTAGCTTTGCTGACCTAACTCTCAGGATAGATGCAGCTAGGTTGATGGAAGAATTCGTCCATTGACCTAGTTGCTGCCCCTGGGAGAGGTGGATTACCTACAGGGATGGAAAAACACCTTCCATCAATGCAGAACCCATAGTGTAGATGTGGCCTGACTCGTGCAAGTCCCTTAACTGATGGGTGCCTCAGTTACCCCCATTGATAACATTGGGAATAATAATGTGTGACCTGTGTTTGTAAAGGGCTTTGAGATCTGGATGGAAAGGTATTGCTATTTAAATGCGAAGTGTTGTTAATCTTATATAAAATGCAAGCACTCCCTCTGCCCTTATTTCCCGTTCCCATCTAATTAAGTGCTAATATATAACCACATTTGCTGTAGAACAGAGCTCTGGAGCGATGCCTTTCTTCTCCCTTATTATTATGATATATATATATATAAATATATTTTTGCAGCAGGCAAGACACATACCATGTGATATGAGAACAATACAATTTTTGGACTAAAGGAAGGGTGTCCTTTTGATGTTTACAGAGAGAGGTGGCGAGTTGCTTAGTCAAGGCTGTCAGCTTGATGCCAATACATTGTTCCTTGCATTGAATCGGTGCCTTGAGATGAACGATTAAGGAAGCAGAAGGTTGAAGGGGCAGTGGAAGGATCTAAACAGGTCAGTTATGGAAGGATTCAGTAAAAGTTGTCTCACAAATCTCTTCTTCTACGTCTGATTTCTGGCAGGGAGTCCAGAAAACTCCTTCCTGATAATTTCATTAACTGTGAAATGAAAAAGGGGAAAGAGATTTAGCATGTTCTGAAAGTGATGGGAATCCAAAGCAATCTGAGCAGGTTTTGCTATTAAGTCTCAAACATCCCCTTGACATTTTATAACAACATATCTATTATTAACAAAAAACCCAAACACTCAGATAACTCAGTTCCCTACTGGATCACCAAAATGTGCATATGCATAAAATAATTCTTTTCCTGCTTCGTAGACAAAAAGTCCCAAAGAGTCAGTGGATATTGACATTCTTACCAAGATGAAGTAAGAAAAATTAGAAAAGTGAAGCACCAAATTTTGGGAAGTGCATTTTTACACATGCCAAACTTGTGTGCTTGCATTGAAAATTCTGTGCATGTAAGTCATGTGCAAAAGTATTTTTCTGAAAATCTTGCCCTTAACATATTTGTCGCATAGTGTATTTTTCTTTACAGCACAGAAATAAAACTTCCATGTTCCATGCCTCTTTATGCAATTATTACTCTAACCTCCTGACATTGTGTGCTGGTAACTAATAATAAAGACCAACAGAATGCATTAGTGTCCCTTCCTTGCTTTTCTATGCAAAAACCCAAAACAACATCATTATGTGTTACAATATACAGTAGAACCTCAGAGTTATGAACATCTCGGGAATGGAGGTTGTTCATAACTCTGAAACATTTGTAACTGTGAACAAAATGGTGGTTCTTTCAAAAGTTTACAACTGAACATTGACTTAATACAGCTTTGAAACTTTACTACGTAGAAGAAAAATCCCCCCCACCTTTTTTTAGTAGTTTACGTTTAACACAGAACTGTATTTGCCTTTTTTTTTTTTTTTTGGTCGCTGCTGCTTTTTTTCCGGTTCCAAATGAGGTCCGTGGTTGACCAGTCAGTTCATAACTATGGTGTTCATAACCCTGAGGTTCTACTGTAGTATGCAGTGTTGTAGCTATGTCAATCCCAGGATATTAGGTAATATCTTTTATCAGACCAACTTCTACTGGTGAGAGAGAGACACGCTTTCAAGCTTACAAAGAGCTTTTCTTCAGGTCTGGGAAGCGTACTCCCACATAGTTGTTATTGGGGCATTTAGTGCACCGGATAAGGTACACCACATGTAGTGATTGGCATATGTAGGATCCACAGATTTGAAAGGTGTGTTGTGGGGAGGGGGAAGGATTTCCTGAATCCCCTCTTCTGGCCTTCAGACAGCCGCCCAACCCCTCCAAGCTCAGCAGAAGAAGAAAATTCCCCACACACCAGGACATACCAACTGAAAGCGGCATCAGACCCTGCCAGAACAACTGATGCAAAACCTAGCCATATCTCCACTGCTAAATGGAGATAATGGGTAGCTATCTCATTTGGAGGTGACATTACCTGATTTGTATCTGGCACAGCAATTATGTGTGCATATTTTTGCCAGAATCTGCTATTTGTGGGTTCAGTTTAACCTCTCGGAATCATGGCAATTGCATTTGCAAATAAGGTGCATAATTATGAATATATGGGCCTCTCAATCGATCTTGGTAAATTCTTGTTAAAATTATAATAACCAAATATTCAAAATTTTAGAAGCCCAGATCTATGATCAAAATTACTTCAATTGCTTGTGTAAATTGATTATATGCTCACAATAGTAAGTACCTTACTAATTTTTGCATGCAATTACTGGGGGTGCATTACAGATGGATTAGTCCAGAACACCAGATCCAAACTCTCTTCTTGCCCCAAATCTTTGGTGAAAATTCAGAGTTGGATCCATTTCCAGATCCGAATGGGCCCATCTCTAATTGCTCTTGCAATCACGGGCACACCTTTTTGCATGGGAACTTAGAACTGCCATTTCAATTTTTGTTGGAACTAGTTCACTTAAAACAATATGTATCCTCTGCCCAAGCCACTGTACAGAGAGAGAGAGAGAGAAATGCCAATTTAGGAAAGAACTTATGCGCATGCTTCAGTACCCTATCTGAATAAGGAGATGCTTTTCTGAATCAGGGTTAGAAAGAGATCAAAATACATTGAACCCTGTTTAATTAATCAGAGAATGAACCTAACAATAGAATAAAAATTCAGTGCCACATGTTAAGATGCCATAAAAATGAATCTGTTAAGGGCAAGGACTGCTTAAAAGATACAGTGCCAGTGTAACAAACCAGCTGGTGTTTCATACTATAATAGTGTCCCTTTTGAAAAAAACTGTAGGGTGCAGTGATCTATGCTTTATTCTGCAGACGGGATTTGAACTCCCCACACCGATGCAGCAGAGCAGTATTAAGTTCAATGCATTCAGGGCTTCTACACACCTATTTAGAGGGAAAGTAGGTTCTACCCCTCCGTGCACAGAAATCCCACTAGCAGTACACCTCAGAATTTAGCACATCTTCCTAATTCCAGTCAGGATATGCTTTCATGTTCCTGACCTGGATTTGATTGTTGGAGGCGCCTACTGAAAAGCAGAGGTATGCTAGAAAAAACTATTATACAGCGAAGGGGATTTTTACTATCTCCTCATGCCTAAACTTCCACCTGCCATATCTTATATCAGCTTCTGCCCATAACCACTTGTGCAAGTTCACTGAAACAACTGTATAGCTGAAGGTTATTAGCTCTGTTGTGGTTCTGAGGCTTTGCAGTGTAATCAAACTGCCAGTGGGAGGTGAGATTGCTCTAGTTTCATGCAAAACCGAGTTAGGCTCAGCTTAAAGGACTTCCTGTTTTCTCTACCCAGGAAATGAGAGGAGCAGATCTTCAATGGAAATTTTCATAGCCTCTGCTGCTAAAAATAGCAGTGAGGTGAAAGAAGTGGGCACCGACTCTACGGGGTCATTTCCTTTATAAAAAGGAGTGGGCTGAAACGGCAGCCTGATTTATTTATCAACACGTTTGTTCATTCAGTCAGTGTATCAAAAACATATTGTATGTGCATTTCCTGTCAATTTAATACAGCCACCTCATATGGAAACATGACATTCTTCCTGATGACAAGAGGTCATTTCAGTCTAGCGAGGGCTAATATTTTAGCTGGAAACAAGAAGGTGAAAAAGACTTACCCTATTTGGAAAATAGACCTAAACTAATCTTTGTAAACTTACTGCGGGAAATTCGTCTGGGATACTGATTTTTTTTTCTTTTGTTTCTACTGCTAAAAATAAAACTTGAGTAAAACAAAAACTGCAGGGCAGGGCTGCCAGGCTAACAGTACAGCGACAGGAGAACAGCTACTCTCTGGTCTCCAGTGCAAATATGGATGACTCTGTAGCTGGTAGGTGCAAAATAGTGTGGACAATGTAGTGAGGCCGTTGAAATCTAGCGGTTATAGGGTTTATTTGACAGTCAGCTTCACTTTCTCCCCCGCAAGTTGAATTCATTTGCATTGCAGGGTTTTATTGGCTGAGGTGACAGGGTGGACAGCAGTGACTGTACAACAGTAGAAACAACAGAGCAACACAGTGAACCAGACAGCTTTGTAACCTGACTGGTTACTGTTTCTTGGACTGCGGTGGGGCTTCATGGGTGTACACAAGGGCAGAGGTTTGTCTGTGCTATGGCGGGTGAGGCTTTTGGTTCCTGAGGGCTGCAGAGCAAACTCTCATTTTTGTATATATTTATTACTAATGAAAGTCAGAATGAGTCAATAAGGCTGTAAAGTAAGCTAGCCAGAGGCTGCTGTCTTCTTGCTATAAATGGGCCTGAGCCATAACACTGCGGCTTTAAGAGAAGGACCAGCAATCCTGTTTGTACAGCACCTAGCACACCTGGGTCCTAGCCCAAAACGGGGGCTCCTAAGCACTACTGCACTACAACTAAATAAAATAACAGCAACTGGAGCCAATCTTCCCAGCTCAGGGTTATCTCGACACTGGGCTGAATGAAACCATTCATGTTGAACCTGTCTTTCTCGGTATTTTGGGAGAATCTGAATCCCTATCCAGATCTGATTTTAGTGACCTGAGTTTCTATAGTAGGCTGACTGGGAGCTACAAATCCAGACACACCCAAACTTTGGAGGAAGTTTGCATTCTGATCAGACTTTCATCTCTAAATGTCTCTTTTTGTGGTAGCATAGGCCTGGTCTACACTACACAGTTAGGTCGACGTAAGGCAGCTTACATTGACCTAATTATGTCAGTGTACATGCTACAGCCTTGTCCCGCAGATGTAAGTGCCCTACTTCATGCTGACATCATAACTCCATCCCCGTAAGAGGCGTAGCGCTTACGTCGGTGTAGTTAGGATGACGCAGCGTCTTGTAGACACGGCGTTACTTATATCAGCTGTTGGCTGTCTTGTCAAGAAAGCTGGTCAGTTAGAACCCGGCAGCCCCCAGCTCCCCACTTCTAGCTGGGCTGCTGCCCACAGGCTCCCCGCTCAGGGAGCCAAGAAGTTCAGGCGGCTGCCCTCTGCTCCCGCTTGAGAGCCGGGAGGCAAGAGCTGAGGGCATAGCTGGACTCCCAGTGGAGAGCTGCACAGATCTGAGAGCCCTGACTCTCAGTCCCCGCTCCCCCCCGCCCCCTTCAGTCAGTGGAAGTGCTGTGGGTGAGGATGCGCACCACCGACAAAAGCAGGGTAGTTATTGCACTGGCTGTAAGTCGACCTATCTTTGGTCGACTTACAGCTGTAGTGTAGAAATGCCCATAATTAAAATTTCCAGTATAGGGTGGACACTTCCACATCCCCGGAATACCGGACATTCCAATATTTCCAGGAACAGCGTGACCCTATCCCTGCTGACATGACTTCACGTGCACTGTGCAAGTGAAATCACGCTGCATGGAGGAAGCCATTTTGAAGACCACCTCCCCCCTACTCCCACTGGCGTGATCTCATATGCACGGTGCATGCTGGTGTGGTGAAGGTAGCGTGCCATTCAAAATGGTTTTCCCCGTCTTTGATACCAGATACAATCACATCCAAGTTTGTCTCAATACTGGAAAGGGGCCAAACCTTAGCAAAAGAGGAATGTCTAAAACTAGAGCAGACAAATGGCCTGCCTAGTCCAGTATCGCTACTCATTAGTTGAGAGTAAACAGAAATGATCTGACTAATGAATAAAATGTTATCATCTTAAGGTGCCTGTTGTGTGCCTGCTTTGTAGTGGACTGTCACCTATGTTGAAGCCAGAAGAGCTGATAAAACAGGACAAGCCACATTATGAGGACATAAACAAACATTATGAAAAGTAAATAATAAAGAATGCACATTTAAATAATATCTGATGTCAGCTGAACAGAACAGGGAAATTCTCAGGCCAGAATTCCTACTGCAGCTTATCCTTGTGTGTGACTCCATTTAATATGGAATGCATCAGCCCTAATACTTGGAGATCCCTGCAGTAGCTACAAGCAACAGTATGGCTCAAACACCATGCATTACTGCAGTCTGCATTACTTTGGGTTAGTTAGTACTTTACTGTCCAGTTTTCCAAGGGCCTTCAAAACTATGACTGCAACAATGTCCTCTCCCCCATATTTGCACATGCAAATAAGCACCTGAGCAACGTGAGGCAGTCGCTTTTCTATTAGATACCCATTTGGCACATGCAAATATTGGCTGTGTCATGCACAAATATTGAGCCACATTTTCAATAGGATGGCTGCCATTTTGTGAGTGCAATTTGCACTGGTAATTTTGTACTTGACTTGGATTATGGTCATGAATTGAAGTGCTGGCGTCTTCAGTGACCTACATTCAGGGACTGTGCTATGGCCACAGTGGTGGCTGGTGCCTTTCTTGAGGAACAGATTCTACCCCTTCATGTGAGGTAGAGGGATAGCTCAGTGGTTTGAGCATTGGCCTACTAAACCCAGCGTTATGAGTTCAATGCTTAAGGGGGCTATTTAGGGATCTGGGTCAAAAATCTGTCTGGGACTTGGTCCTGCTTTGAGCAGGTGGTTTGGACTAGATGACCTCCTAAAGTCCCTTTCAGCCCTGCTATTCTATGTTTCCCTGCACAAGCTTGTTTATTGGTCTCTGTAGAAGAGGCTGGATTCTATCTTCTCTGATTTCGATATTATGGATCCAGAGGAAGGGCTTGTAGTTGGGGGCTCTAGACTGGGTCTCACAAGACCTGGGTGCTGTTGGCAGCTCACCACAGACTTCCTGCATGACCTTGGACAAGTCACTTAAACTCTCTGTGCCTCAGCTCCCCATCTGCTCAATAAGGATAATAACGTTCACCTGCCTCATGGGAGTGTGTGAGGATAAATTCATTAATGTTTGTGACGAGCTATTTTACTGTGGCCTTTATGAGCCTAGACAGATAAAACCCTAAGAGTCAAAATCCATATGAAAGATCTGAATTCTTTCAACCCTCAGTTCAGGTGTCTATGCTGCTTTACAAAGGGCCATGTCCACATTACACACAGGGGTAGATCCTCAGCTGGTGTAACCTGGAATAGGTCCACTGGAGTCATTGTGGAGGGGTTTAAATTACAGATGGCTACACCACTAGAAAAAGGGTCCAGAATTGAATGTCCCTTTGACTTTTCAGTTTAAATCTGTATTATTGAAAAAAGCCTGCATGTAAATTTGTAGTAAAACAGCTCTCTGCAAGGCAAAGAAAACAGGGTCAAAACTCTGATTTGCAAAACTCTTGTGTGCCAGGCTTGTGCTCAGAGCAACTTTTTACAGACGAATAATAAATCCCTAAAAAAAGAAGGGGGGGGGGAAGATTAATTTTAGAAAACAACCTGCCTACCCCCTTGCAACAGGGAAGTTAGTGGGAATTGTAGTACCCATGTATACATTCAAGTCTAGTCACTTAAAAAGAGTAGAAGCCTTAAAGGATTCTTGCTAGCACTTTTACTCTGAGGATGTTAACCAGCAACAGCACAAGGACTGCTTTTGTATTTTTGCTGGTTAACATCCTCTCAGTAAAAGGACTGTTATTACTAACGTCATGGGCTGACGATGCAAGATCCCAAGTTTACATGCACATGATAAAGTCACAGTTTTAATAAATAAATGCATTTAAAAAAAATCAAACCCCGTCTTGACAAATAAATTTAAAAGCTTGAGCCAAATGAAATATCCAAGGAAAGATAAAAAAAGAAAGAAAAGGGGGTCATGGAGTTCTCAATCAAGCAATGCTCCATTCTAATCAGTGGGCCAAAGTCAGACTTGATTTAAGTGGATGTGATGCCACTTAAAGTGAGCTTGATTCTCTTCTCACTTACGACCCTACCCAATGATCATTGAAATCAAAGAAAATACTCTCACTGGCCGTGGTGGGCATTGAGTCAGGTCCTTGTGGCTGCATAAATCAGAAGTAATTCTTAGTCACATCTTTGCAGCCATGCCACCATAAAACCAGGGCAAGTGAGAAGACTCTCTTGCCCAGGTGGAGTCCTGTGACAGTGAAGTTTGCAGGATCTGGCCCAAAATTCTCACTAAAGGAGATGAAACTAATCTGCGTTGCAGGATAAATTCCCCTCTCTTCTCTGTGCTGCAGTTCAGAAATCCTGCTTATTCATGGACATTGCCAGGGGTTCTGCATGTGAAACAAGTGCAGAATATGCATGAAAGAACTGACTGCATATGAGAGACCCACAGTGAGGAGTGGAGAGGACGATCTTTCCTCACAGTTGTAGAATGATGCGTTTGCTAGGAACACAGTTTGATACACCCAGGCGAACTGCGGGTTCTAATGACATAAGGTAGGCACCACATGTAAATGTCAATATTCTTATACACAGAGCATGCACAATTCAATGCCTTTTCCCTGCCCACCAAGCCCCAGATATTTCAGGAAATCTACAAGGTATATAAAATGGAAGCAAGAGGAATTAAAAAAAAAAGATTTAAAAGCTTTTAAGCCAAATTAAAAGTGGCAGGATTTTTAATTTTGTTTTAAAATAAGTATAAGGTTAAGAAAACACACAGCTGGAGAAAAGGCAGAAAAATATCAATTACCTTTTACTTTGATTGCTTGGATCAAAGATCACAGTCATTCTGTTTCATATAATGTTTTGTATCCAGCTAAGGTGTGTATCTATCAGCTCTGAAAAAGATTTGCAAAACCATTTTTGAGAAAAAAATTGTAACCTTCAGCCTATTTCATAAGGCCAAATGTTACAGTTATCGGCTACTCTTTCATTGTGTGTCTTAGTTTATTAAACGGACATTTCGGCATACACAATACACAAGGCAGAACTTAACCGCTGACCTTTTATTGGCTCAGATCCAGCACTCTATTTTACTGGGTTTTTTTGCATTTCCTAACTGATATTATTATCTAAAAATGAATATTAAAAATTATCCCGATAAATTACCTTGATTCAAACTGTACGAGACGTGCCAATAATTTGATCTGAGATTTCTGAGGCACAGGAGGTTCATGTGTCTTATAAGCCAGGTCAAAGACTAGTCACTGCCTTTTACAGTAATTCCACATAATTATCATCTTAGTGGCCCAAATGAAACATGATACAAATATGCCAAATCTAATCTCAGCCTCTTTTAGATTACCCGATGGCCATGTAAATGCAGTAGATTTTTGCATTTTCTATGAAGAACAGGAAAGTTATGTGCAAAGAAATTCTGAAAGTTACAGCTTTGCTTCAACCACAAAGGAGATGAAACTTTTTTCTCATAAAATGGCCATACTTAATAGTCAGTTTCTTTTGATCTGTCAGATATCTTTAGATTTCCTTTAAATTCATTGTGAAAACCTTTGGCTCCTATTTAAACACAGTGCAGAGATTTTAAAAAATCCTCACAGTATTAAAGGAATAAAAATGCTCTTTCAAGAATAATCTAATTTTGAGATTCAGAAATGTCTTTGCAGTTAGATTTCAGTTGGCTATATACAGAAGAGAAATGTTTTACTTGGCTCCCTAAGATGGTGCAGCCACATATTATGTGCTTGATCCTACCATTCAGTACATGAAATACGTTATACCCTCTATCTTGGAAAACTATCCTTTGAACATGTGAGCACATCAACTTCCTACAGTACAGACTCAGATATATCAGGAGGAAGAAGCCAAGCCGCAGCAAGCTACACTGGTAAAAAATACAGGGGGACTTCTTAGTTTCTTCATTTAACAGAATGAAAGATACATTCTGGGATCTAGAAAGAGGTACTTCGCTCATACTCATTGAATGACTCCTAATGTATTCATCTGTTACAAAATTCCACTCTCTGATTTAAAGAACAGACTTGAACCCCTCTGGGACCCATTCCTCCTTCTCCTCTCCATTAGCTGCTCACTCTCCCACCATCCCTCACATAACCGGCTAGGTTGTTAATGTCATTTAATTGAGCAAACTCTTGAAACAAGTTAGATATGTAAAAGTAAATGGTCATTCTGTCCCCATACCCAATCTTGATCCCTGTTTAAATGGACTCAAAACCCATCCAACCAACAAGATCTTTCCAGGAATCTCACATATCATATAGAAAGCAGATGCAAAACAGAATCTAAATACAGTGCGCTGCAATGAAGTAATATTTGCACTTGTGGCTAGAGCCTGGCTCCACGTAGATTTATATCAAAACTCCCATTGAGTTCAGGGGACCTGGATTTGGTCCAGGATGTTCTGAATACCCTCTAGTTGTCATACTTCAATAGGGCTACTTGCAAAGTAAGGAACAAAGAAGAGAAAATGGCTATTGTGCTACTGTACCCAGAATTCTTAACAGGAAGCTGGGCAGGTCTGTGAGCGAAGAGTGAAAAAATACAACATGTGTCTGTTCCTTTCAAACCCAAAATCTCCTGTGTGCAGAATGCATCACAAGTATTGAGGGAAAATTCTAGACAGCTCAGTAATTTGCTCACATCACTGATTATTATGATCCTAGAAATCCAGAGTGGATTTTGCATATTTCTATTATTGTCAATGTCCCTCCTGACAGGGAAGTTGGGCCCAGGGCCAATGGGGGGGGGGGGAAAAGCCGGTACAAATTACCGGGGCCCAGTGGTCCGGAAGGGGGCCCGGGGCCTGGCTTCCCCCCCTCTCATCAGCCCTGTTTAGCTGGTCTGCCCTTGCGGGTGGGGCCCCAAAATTTTTTTTCACTGGGGCCCAAACCCGCTCTCACCAGCCCTGGTTGGGCCTCAACTCTTTTATAAAAATTCACCTTTAAATGTGTCACTAAAAAGTGTTATCTCGTGGTTAGAGCACAAGACTAGCTGCTAGCACGCCTACGCTTGGTTCTCAGCTTTGCCACTAACTTGTCATGTAGCTTTGGCCCAGTCACAGAGGCCAACATTCTCCAAAGTCTCCACTAAGAGTCTCATTTTCAAAGGTACTGAGGTGCCTAAAGATGCAGACCAGTACCTAATTGGGTTTTCAGAATTGCCTAAGCAGGTTAGATGCCTAACTCCTGGAGCCACCTCTCTGCATCTTTAAGCACCTAAATATACATTTGAGAATTTGTCCGTAAGTGTCTAAGTCTTTAGATGTCCACCTTGAAGTACTCAGGGCAGTTTGCATAAACTTCAATCAAGTTACATCTCTACCCCGATATAACGCGACCCGATATAACATGAATTTGGATATAACGTGGTAAAGGTGAATGTATACAGAGAGAAAAAATGGAGCTGTTTGCCAGAGCGTAACTAATTTGAAATTTGCATTGGCCCCAGACTCCATTCCTATAACTGTGTGCATAGTTGTTGGGTTCCTTTACTGTTTTGCCATACTTCACGTCAAGCAAATAATTACAGCCTTGTAAATCAGTAATAAGTCACACCTGACTTTGTAAGTGACCGGTTAAGTCATTATACTTTTGTGGCCAGAGGGCTTTCACACAGTTAAACTGGTTATTTAATTCTGTGGAAACCAGTTTATTAAGATCCCACAATAAGAGGACTGAAATCTCAATACAAACAGCAAATAGGGGAGAGGTGTTATTTATAAAGCCCGAAGTCTCCACTGGGAAAAGATAGCAAATATGATAGCACATTATGGATAGCATACAAATATAGCACGTTATGGCAAGTGAGATGTTAAGAGTTTTAAATGATAATAAAGGGTTATCTGTGGTGGTTTCAGTTATTGAAATGTTTTCCCTTTTTAAGACCACTGGATGTCAGTGAATTAAGGATTCTAGATTGCTTCTCCATGAACTGGGAACGCACACATTAACTTGTCACTTAACTTTTCTCAGCAAGGGAAGGTTTGTTGATTTGCAATTGCAAAGCAATTTTTGCTTCAGAAGTGTGATTTCCTGTTTGCTTGATGGATTACAGTATTTTATCATTGGTTTCTCATCAGAAGATTCTAAGATAGGCACAAACTCTGCCTACACATTGAGCTGGAGGAAGAATTTGCGTCAGCTGGAAATCAAGAAAGTGCACTTTCATGCAAAACTTTCATGTACTTTCCCTCCTTTCCTACAAGCCATTAGGTATTAACATATTGTTGCTGGAGGTATCTTGAGCTGATCTGGAGGCTCTACCCCTCTAATGTCCAGAAAACTATCATATGGGGGCTGAATTTATGACTCCCAATTATCCGGGGATGGGGTGGATCAGCATGCCATGCCAGTCACAGGGAATATGCAACTCAACAGGTCTTTCCTAACACCTTTCTTCTGAGTGGCCTACAGCACTGCATGTACTCAAGCCTCCACACAGAAGTTCAGTATGGTACCAAATACCATCATTGTTGTTCCAATCCATGAGTCAGTGGAGTGAGGTACTAATTAGTGTGAGTAAGGCTCTATACCACAATCAGGCCCTATATAATTAAGGAGCAAGACTCCTTAATCACATCAAACCTCTAGACATCATGCAAAGAATGAGGAGCATAAATATTCCCTTTATAGTGCTTGATTGTTTGTCTGTTCAATCTTTATATAAGTTAGGAAGATCTATATGGTGGACTGGAAAGGGATTTGAAATCATCATGTGGGAGTTCTGGAAGTGTAAATTGTCACTTCAAAAAATATATATTGCCAGTGGAAACCTGAATTGGATTTGGTGTGATGTGGCAATCCAGCACCTCTTTGTGGATTTGATTTGTATTAGCTAATAGCAAAGTTTAAAAAATCTTTATTTCTGTTTGCATATATTTAGATATGACTTTAATTGTTTGATGCCAGAGTGTTTTAGCTGAAATTGCAAGAAAAGGACATGTGTTTGAGTCATGCAAATGGAGTTTAGTTTTAGTTAACATGTGATGAGATCAAGTGAAAAATTCCAAGTAGTACACTTGCTCATTGAATAAATATGTACAAACTTATACAGAAGTGGGAGAGGGAGCTGATTTCCTTAAACCAGAATGGATGGTTAAAGCAATACAGAAGTGTTTCAGCAAACGGACTGAAGCCAAAGAAGGGACATAAAACACAGGACAGGAGTCTCCACTTGGTCACTCCTATTTTAGGCTGATGTAACCCCATTGCACTGGTGTAAACTGGAGTAATGCAGTGGTGAATCATGCTTACACTTGTGGATACTCTGAGCCCTATCAGCTTGTTAAGTAAATGCTGAGATAAGCTGTGCTGTTCGCTATTAACAAATCTTACTTTTAAATTCAAAACAGCAAAAACAAAATGCATTTAGTGATAAATTTTTGCTACTGTAATGTACACCTCCTGTCTTAAGTGCTAAGGCAAGTCTAGTAGTTACCACAATGCCTCTAAAATAGCAAGAACTGGCAGGAAAAGCACACATACTAAACTACCTGTACTATATTTACTTGTCATTCTGCAGATTCATACAGTCCTAGACTTAACCTATCTGGTAGGAAGTAATAGTAGCCATTTAATGAAGCATTTTAAAAACGAGACGGAAGAATGGACTGGAAAAAGGGCACTTTTGATTGAAAATAATTATGGCATAGGAATAGAAAAAGGTAGCTACTGCATGTTCATGACTAACGGTAAGAAATAACAGGTTTCAGGTATCTCGGGGCCTCTCCTTTTGTCCCTCCAAGCCCACGAACATGATACAGTTCTGCAGTGACCTAGAATCCTACTTTCGCCATCTCCGACTCAAAGAATACTTCCAACACGCCTCTGAACAACATACTAACCCACAGAATCCTTCCTACCAATACTACAAAAAGAAAGATTCTGCGTGGACTCCTCCTGAAGGTCGAAACAACAGACTGGACTTCTACATAGATTGCTTCCGTCAACGTGCACGGGCTGAAATTGTGGAAAAGCAGCATCACTTGCCCCATAACCTCAGCCGTGCTGAACACAATGCCATCAACAGCCTCAGGAACAACTCTGATATCATAATCAAAAAGGCTGTTAAAGGAGGTGCTGTCGTCATCATGAATAAGTTGGAATATGAACAAGAGGCTGCTAGGCAACTCTCTAAATCCACATTTTACAGGCCATTATCTTCTGTTCCCACTGATGATTACCAAAAGAAACTACACCATCTGCTCAAGAAACTCCCTGAAAAAGCACAGGAACAGATCTGTACAGACACATGCCTAGAACCCCGACCAGGTGTATTTTATTTGCTATCCAAGATCCATAAACCTGGAAATCCTGGACGCCCCATCATCTCAAGCACTGGCAGCCTAACAGCAGGATTGTCTGGCTATGTGGACTCTCTCCTCAGGCCCTACGCTACCAGCACTCCCAGCTATCTTTGAGACACCACTGACTTCCTGAGGAAGCTATAATCCATTGGTGATCTTCCAGAAAACACCATCCTGGCCACTATGGATGTAGAAGCCCTCTATACCAACATTCCACACAAAGATGGACTACAAGCCATCAGGAATAGCATCCCCGATAATATCACGGCAAACCTGGTGGCTGAACTTTGTGACTTTGTCCTCACCCACAACTATTTCACATTTGCGGACAATATATACTGTGGGGCCACTGCTATGGGTACCCGCATGGCCCCACAGTATGTCAACATTTTTATGGCTGACTTAGAACGTTTCCTTAGCTCTCGTCCTCTAACGCCCCTACTCTATTTACACTACACTGATGACATCTTCATCATCTGGACCCATGGAAAAGAAGCCCTTGAGGAATTCTACCATGATTTAAACAATTTCCATCCCACCATCAACCTCAGCCTAGACCAATCCACACAAGCGGTCCATTTCCTAGACACTACTGTGCTAATAAGCGATGGTCACATAAACACCATTCTATACCGGAAACCTACTGACTGCTATACTTAACTACATGCCTCCAGCTTCCATCCAGGACATACCACATGATCCATTGTCTAAAGCCAAGCTCTAAGATACAACCGCATTTGCTCCAATCCCTCAGACAGAGACAAACACCTACAAGATCTCTATCAAGCATTCTTAAAACTACAATACCCACCTGCTGAAGTGAAAAAACAGATTGACAGAGCCAGAAGAGTACCCAGAAGTCACCTACTACAGGATAGGCCCAACAAAGAAAATAACAGAACGCCACTAGCTGTCACCTTCAGCTCCCAACTAAAACCTCTCCAGCGCATCATCAAGGATCTACAACCTATCCTGAAGGATGATCTCTAACTCTCACAGACCTTGGGAGACAGGGCAGTCCTCGCTAACAGAGGGGGGCTGCAATCTGAAGCAAATACTCACCAGCAACTACACACCACACAACAAAAACACCAACCCAGGAACTAAACCCTGCAACAAACCCCGGTGCCAACTCTGTCCACATATCTATTCAAGTGACACCATCATAGGACCTAATCACATCAGCCACGCCATCAGGGGCTCGTTCACCTGCACATCTACCAAAGTGATATATGCCATCATGTGCCAGCAATGCCCATCTGCCATATACATTGGCCAAACCGGACAGTCTCTACGCAAAAGAATAAATGGACACAAATCTGACATCAGGAATCATAACATTCAAAAACCAGTGGAAGAACACTTCAACCTCTCTAACCACTCAGTGACAGACTTGAGGGTGGCAATTTTGCAACAAAAAAACTTCAAAAACAGACTCCAAAGAGAGACTGCTGAACTTGAATTAATATGCAAATTAGATACAATTAACTTAGGTTTGAACAGAGACTGGGAATGGTTGGGTCATTACACTAATTGAATCTATTTCCCCATGTTAAGTATCTTCACACCTTCTATGGGTCATCTCGATTATCACTTCAAAGGTTTTCTTTTTTTTTTTTTTTCCTGCTGATGATAGCTCATCTCAATTGATTGGCCTCTTACAGTTGGTGTGGCTACTTCCACCTTTTCATATTTCTATGCAGAAATATCTTCTTTCTGTGTGTTCCATTCTATGCATCCGATAAAGTGGGCTGTAGTCAACGAAAGCTTATGCTCAAATAAATTTGTTAGTCTCTAAGGTGCCACAAGTACTCCTGTTCTTTTTGGTAAGAAATAAGAATCCACTGCTTATTTCTTCTAAGTGCTGTTACTTATTAACTTTTCTGCTACAAACAAATATTAGAACATATATTTCATTGGCTGGGAAACAAAACAATTATTTTTAGACAGTTTTTTTTAAATAGATGTACAGGCAATAACCTAATCTGTCCTGGCCCCCGCGGCCCCAAAGCATGAAAGCATTTCTGGTGATTTCCACTTAGTCATATAACTACTTACTGGGCCACATTCTGCCACCCTTACTCGTGCTGAGTTATCCTTTATTCTGTAAGAAGCCATACTGAAATCAGTAGGGCTTCTCACAGAACCTGACCTTGTGATGGCAAACCAACATTCTTCAAGAGCATATCTGCAGTAAAGCTTGATGCTGATTCTTTGGTGTCACAGTTCGATGAACTGCCCCCTTGCACATAAGGAGCATGTAAACATTATGGGCCAAATCTTCATACAAAATAGGCATACAATTAGCTTTCTGCATGTCATTTTTCAGTTTTCACAAGCAAACTTAGTGATAGATTTTCTTTTTTAAATGAGGTATGCATTTTGCTCGTACAATTGCACACCACGGGCTGGGGTTTTCAAAGGGTTTAAGGGAATTAGGCATTCAGCTGTCCCTGAAAATCAGTGGAAGTTAGGCACTTCCTTAGCCATCCCTTGAAAATCTCAGCCTTAAACTGTATGAAATCTGTTCTTGTGTATATATCCCACTCCCATTACAACCCCACCCCCTCCAAAAGATGAACATTTTGAGCTTTAGGCTACTAATATTAGGAAGAGAGTTATGATCCATAATAGAACCTTGTTCTAAGATACCATGTACAGTGCATGTGCAGGTATTATAATATACGACATGCCCAGAGGATGTATTTATTGTAGAAGCTTGCTAAAACCCATCCAACTACACTGTAATTACAAGAAAAAAACTAAAGACTACAGGAAACCAGCACTACATCTGTATTTGCATCTCATCTAAATAAGGTCTGAAACCTTTTACCAGCAAAAAGTCTGAGATGATAAGAAAAATTTACATCCATCATTCAAAGAGTCAAAACTTTCAGTATGAGTAAATTGTGCTAGTGAGAAAACTTTTGTTTTAAGTAAGAAAAAAAGGTGCCAATTACCAGAAACTACATTGAACTCTTCATTGTACAATAGCAGACAGATCATTTTATTTTTGGTAAGGGGAAGGCAGGCTCAAGAGTTATAAGGTTGGGTAATTCCCAACCTCATAATAGTAGCAATAATTTAAACCAATGGGGCCCTGAGACTATTTTAAAAATCTGGACCCAATGCTTTGGGGACACCCCCTCCAGATTCTAGGTCAAGACTCTGGAACAACTAAAGAAGAGACTGCCCCAGAGAATCTGTCTCAGGTTTTAATGAGCCATTCCAAATTGTACAACTATACAAGACTTTGTGCTATGTGTATACGCATGTGTACAGGCAAGACCAATAAAGCTGTATTCATCATAGAATCTCAGGGGCATGATTTAAGAAGCGTCCAGTAATTGTCAACTGTATGACAATCTACAGCTCTATGCACTTGCATACATGGCCAGCCTATGACCCTGCATTTGTAACTTGTATTGAATATATTCAAATTTATGTTTGTTTTTACAAGAAGCATATTGCCCATCCACGGCTATGATTCTGGGTGAGTTCCAACCCAACCAGTACAGGTTTTGGAACTCTATAGTAATAAAAGACCCTCCTCTCTAAAATCAAAGCAGTTGGTAATGTCTGGCGTGACCTCACTGGAGAATGGAGTACATCCAAAGACAATTGTCTATTAAATGTATAGTCATAGAATCAGAAAGGTGTAGGGCTGGAAGGGACCCAAAAGGTCATCTAGCCCATCCTCCCATACTGATGCAGGACCAAGTATGCCTTGACCGATGTTTGTCCAATGTGTTCTTAAAAACCTCCAATGATGGGGAATTCCCGATCTGTTATCAGGTTCCCCCCTCATGCTTCTTTTCTCAAGACTAAACAGATCCAGTTTTTTAACCTTTCCTCAGAGGTTGGATTTTCTAAACCGCTTATCATTTTTGTTCCCTCTCCTCTGGACTCTCAACAATTTGTCCACATCTTTCTTAAAGTAAAGATGCCCAAAATGAGATACCGTACTCCAGCTCAGGCTTCAACTTTGCTGAGTAGAATGGAACAATTACCTGCCATGCCATATATACAACACTACTGTTAATACACTCTAGAAAGATGATATCCTTTTTTTCAACTGCACACATTGTTGGCTCATATTCAATTTGTGATCCACTATAACCCCAGATCCTTTTATGCAGTACTCCTACCTAGCACTTATTCCCCTTTTTGTATTGGTGCAGTTAATTTTTCCTTCCTAAGTGAAGCACTGTGCACATGTCTTTATTGAATTTCATCTTGTTGATTTCAGACCAATTCTCTAATTTGTCAAGGTCATTTTGAATTCTAATCCTGTCCTTCAAAGTACTTGCAACCTCTCCCATCTTGCTGTCATCCTCAGATTTTATAAGCAGGATCATCATTTACTATGGGCAAAGAGGGTGGGGGGAGGAGGGCAGTTCCTCCCAACCTTGGTTTGTCCCCTCCCCACTTTTCATAGGTCTATAGGCTCCACTTTTTGTCCTCTCCCCCCACCTCCAGAATTTGCAAGATAAAATATAATCACATGTAATGTTCTAAATGCTCACAACTTGGCTTTCCCCCACAATTTTTCTAAAATGATGTCCCTGTTTATAAGCATTCTCTCCACTCCGTTATTCAAGGCACTGAGGAAAGTACTGAATTGTACCAAACCCAGGACAAACTCCTATGGTACTCAACTAGATGTGACCTCCCACTTTGATGGGGAACCATTGATAACTATTCTTTGAGTAAGGTTTTTCAACCAGTTGTGCACCCACTTTATAGAAATTCCATGTAGACCACATTTCCCTAGTTTGCTTATGAGAATGTCATGTGGGCCAGTGACAAAAGCTTTACTAAAATCAAGATAAGTCACGTCTACTGCTTCCCCTCTATCCACTAGGCCAGTAACCCTGTCAAAGAAGGCAATTAGGTTGGTTTGGCAAGATTTGTTCTTGACAAATCCATGCTGGGTATTACTTATCACCCTATTATCCTGTAGGTGCTTACAAATTGATTGTTTAATAATTTGTTCCAGTCGACTGTGCTTCTGCAGGGAAGGCAGGTTAGATGGGAATAATGTTTGTTTTGTAGAGTGGGGAACTAACTGAAGACAGAACTATAAAAAATGTTCATCGTGAATCTGAGACCGTACCAAAGTCACCGTTGCCCTTTCAAATGCCCTTATAGGGACAGCAAGATTCCTTTCCAAACCAACAAATCTAAAGTTCTTCCTGGTGTAACTACTCAAGAAACAAATACACCCACTTCAACAACACACTAGTGACATTTTGGATCTTCAACTTTTTTGCAATTACTAAATAAATAAATGAACCCATTTAATAAATGTTTTGTGTTTGTAAAGGAATCTTGTTTCTGTTCATATAAATTGATACTCTGAGGCTCAGAAGCATGTGGCTTTTCCCCCCGCCCCCATAACCAATATTAGTCACCAATTAGGATTTCCCAACTTCCGAGTTCTTTTGTAAACAAATATCCATTGTGCACATTGGGACAGATTTTGCAAAAATTCTAGCTATGCAATTTCATGCTTAATATGTGCACTCAGTCCACAGCTGTATGAGAAAATCAGGCGACTGCATATACAAATATAGTTATTTCCAATCACCTAGTTTGCACATGCTGTTGTAGTAACTGTGAACACAAATAAGAAGCACAAATTAGCATCTATGGGGTATGATACTGCAAGTTGCTGAGTGCCGTCTGCCAGGTACTAAGGACCAGATCCTCAAAAGTATTTTGGCACCTAACTCCCATTGAAATCAAAGACATGCCCAGAAATCAAAGGGAGTTAGGTGCCTAAGTCATTTCAACTCCTAATGGGTGATGGACACTTATTTGGATCAGACCCTCAAAGTTTTTCAAAGTCTGGCTCATACTCTCTCTCTTGCTCTGTATAATCAGACAAACATCACTCAATACACAACAACACTAGTTGTGTATTACTACTCTAAGAGTCATTACAAACAGTGGATAAACAGAGGTGTGAAGGGTTGGCAATAAAGTGCAAGTACACAGACCTGGCTAATTAGTCGTGAGGTGATGTTGCCTCCTTATGGTTTCAATGCAACATCATCTTGATGAAGGCTATTGATGTAATGTTGCTGCATTGTGTCGTGATAATGCAGTCCTCATAACGGGGCAGCGCTGCTTTGTGATGTGACAAGGCATGGCCTGAACATGTCAGTTTGTCCTTGAGGACTTGGGCCATGAAAACTGGTCTGATAGGTGACTACTACCGGTGTGCATAGCCCAGTGCTAAATGCAGAGGGGAAGGACACGAAGCCAGCTGTCTGGGGAAGAACTCCAAAATCAATCAAAAGAACAGCTGTAAATTCTAACTGCCATGCTCCTATAATTTCTGTGATTGCAGGTGACTTGGCTGTGTAATGCACCACACACTTAGGCATTTGTCAGCAGCTGGATGCAGGCTTGAATGGTATTCTACAGTATAGCATGCTTTCCTGGCATCTATTTGCAGCCAGAAGTAACAAGCCTCTGGGATGGAATTACCTGCCTGGTCATGTGATCGCTTATTAGGGCCAGCAGCAAGAAAACAGGAAGGTGTCCAGTCATGGAGAGAAAAGATTCAGGAGGGACAAAAATGCTAATTTACAAGGAATAAAAATGAAGGGGATTCTTTGCTGGGGAAAGGTCAGGGCCGGTGCAACCATTTAGGCAAACTAAGCGGCCGCCTAGGGCGCCTAGTGGTTGGGGGCACCTAAAAGCCCGCTCAGGCGAGGAGATGGAGTGGAGGTGAGCTGGGGCGCGGGGGTGGGGGGCGCGGGGAGGGCCGCCCGCAGTAATGGGGGGGCACACAGGGGAACCGCTCCCTGCCCCAGATCACCTCCATACTGCCTCCTCCACTGAGCACACAGCCCCCGCTCCAAGTCTCCTCCAATCGGCACTTTGCCACAGGCCCCCTGAATCCTCTGGGCGGCCCTGTTTCCCCTTATTGCACTGCGAGTCTCCTGGCTTCAGGAGTGAGAGAGTAGGTCAGTCTCCATGGGCCAATTCAATGATCAGCCTCTCAGCAAGGGAGCTGATGGCTGCCAGTTAGCTTTAGTTAGATTCTTTGGGACAAGGGCTGTCTCCTATTCCGTGTTAGTACAGCACAACGGGGGGCCATTCTCAGTTGGTCCATAGGCACTACTGTAATAAACAATAATAGTTCAGTGTTTATTTTTGATGTAAATCACCACTTTTTAAAGGATATAAGGTCATCAGGTGGTAATGACTGCTGGTCACTGCTGCCCCTGGTCTGCCTCTGAATTGCTGACCTGCCTATTGAAGGCTCCACATGCTGTCAGCACCAGGTTTTGGAGACATCAACTCCCATCCCTTCCCGCCCCCGAATGTCTATTTTCATGTCAAAAGTTACAGTGCAAACTTTTTTAGGTGGATACATTTCCACACCCATAAATGTTAACTATAACAATCTCCAGGTTGTTTATCTAGTGCCCCCAGTGTCCAACACGATCTGGGGGTGTCACTGTGTGGGGGCAGCATCAGAAGCAGGTCAAGGAGTAACATGAGAGAGTTTTTTCTTTTTAATTTTGAAATGTCATTTGCGTCCAGCTGTTGATATTTTGGAAATCTGCTGGGCTTTGTTTTCCTCTTCCAGCTGCAAAATCCTAGGCAGCCAATGGCCCTACTTAAAGCAACAGCCTGTGAAATCTTGTGTCCTGCCTTACTACATTATTCTGTTAAGACTCTCTTAGTCTGCATTGCTTCTTTCCCTTCAAAAACTGACTTCAAAACAAGACTGGACAAAACAACAATGTATAGTAGGAAAAAATCATACATGAGAGTCTAGAGGATGGACTGGATGATGTGTAGAAGATCTTTTCTGTCTCCAGATTCTATGAGAAAGGGGATCCTGACCAGCACGGGGGTTGCCACCTTGTTTGTAACCATCATTTTCAGGGTAAAATAAAAACATTGATAGGTGAAACAGTTCTAGGTAGGATGTGCTCACTGCCCAGTTTGTAAAATATTGTGGAGGACACACTTCCAACCACAACCACTGTCAACTCCAGCCCAAACTTTTGTTTAAGGGCAGGGACAGTTATAAAGGGCAGCATAATGTGGGTACTGTCATAATACAACTATGAAGTATTAACGAAATGGCAAAGCACCATGGCATAGCTTTATGCTTCCAGAGGTAAAGGAGTAATGACGTCACAGGCCATAGAAAATATGGTGGGATTTTCCACATTGTCCAGTAGGTAGGTATAGGAACCTAAAACTAGACAAGGACTTCATTCCTTCTGTGATTTCCCCCATCTAGTAGCTGAACTCATATACCCTGATTTTTACACATACAATTGTAAGTGCATTTGCACACCTGCTTTGCACACTTAAGTACCACACAATTGATCCTTTATATTGAATTGCAGTGTTAATACAGAGAATGACTGTAATGGATTTGATCACCTCATTGGCACTTCTACATACAACCAATGCTGAACAGCAGCGGAACAGCCCTTGGAGATATACATATATTGAGAAAGTTATATTAATTGATCAGAGCACCAGCTGTGGCAGGGTGCAGCAGGGCAGGGGATGATTTTAGGTGGGGTGTCAGGGAAGTATTCACAGAAGGGCTGTGGCAATTGGAAGTGGGGAACTCATTCTGTGGTGGGCTCACTAGCTTTGCATGGAAGACAGGATGAGAACATATGACAAGTCTGGTTGGAGATCTTTAAGGTGCATAGCTGTTTAGCCAGTCTGCTGTCACTTGTGCTGGGTCAGATCGCTGGTTTAAAACCAGCACCTTTTGTAAAACCAATACCAAGTACCTGGAAACAGGGATATTTCATTGTCAGGGACTCGTTTTCACCCTATGCTCTTGGGTTGCTGCAATGTATAACCACGTGTTGGTAGTGAATAAAAGAGACAATAGAGATCTAGCTACCCCACATATAGAAAAATACAAGGTAAAGTGGTTACACAAAACCCCTCTTGAGGTGATCTCTAGCTATTGCTATATGTTATACAAAGGAGAGAAGCAGAACATCCTGGCTGAACATAAATCCTGTTAGCCCTGCGTTTAGCTTATGATGCTTTACAGGACATCTCTGAGGGGGAAAAGGTAATTATAGAAGTATATGGTGCAGGATGCTTATAAGGTCCCTAAACTAGTGATAAAAGGAGGTATTTTATTTCCCTTTTATCCGGAATAAAAAATAACTAAAAAGCCCCGTCCTCTATTTACCCAACCCTCTGAGAACAGGATGGTTAAAAATGCCTCATTGATTTCATGTTGTTTTCCATCCCCCAGAAGTAGAACCTTGCAGTGTGCCTTTTACCACAGCTGAACTCTGGGCAGGCATATAGGGGGAGGAGGAGAAAGGGGATGTGAAGTTTGCTATGCAGTACAGAAGATGAAAACACTACTGTTGTTTATAGAGGGAAACCCAGTTTGTCAGCCCAAATGAATTCCTTTGCTAATCCATGCAGGCTTCATGTTTTCCACCAGCCCCGGCCACTGTAAAGACTATCTTTAGGAGGCAGTGTGTTTGGAAAGGAGCAGCTGGAAAGAGGAGGACGTTAATGCCAGCTTGGCAGGCTCTTTGGTATGGAAAAAGAGGAATGCTCTCTTGGGTCCCCCGACAAAATTAAAGCATATTCGTCCAGAGCAAAGTGACGCCAAGCACAACAAACAAAAACGGCTTTCCCCAAGCCTCCTGGGCAGCGTCCCTCCAAGGTTTCACAATGGTTTCCATAGAACTTGTTTTGCTATCATAACAAATTCAATCTATCCAGGCACTATGGAGCGCACTGTGTTCTGAAGACAAGAAAATTAATTTCCTGGCTTATTGGCCTGCCAAGGCATTTTTGTCTAGGTGCCACAGACAGGGACTCCCCAGATAACTGGTGCATCTGCCTTTCAGCAAACTAGAATTCAGCTTTTTAAAAACCTCTTGCAATCTTTGAGCCTAAAAACAGAGGAAAGACGAGTTAACTCTGCTGTAAGGGCTGAGGGGAGATGCTTTCCTTGGTTGAGAACTCCAACTCCTTGGCCTCAGATCATCCCAATTAAACCAAGCCAGCCTGTGTGCAATGTGTCTGTGTGCGGCAACATACGTTTCCTGTAATAAACAGCCTTCTACTGCATGCATCTCTCATTGTGTATATAAAGGAAATGAACGTCTTGCTCTGCTCACCACAATATTGTTGAAATGCTAGTAAATATTATGGCCTAGTTGCGATTAAAGACTTGATTATTTGCACCGCTGAGCTGGGGTACTTTCTCTGAATGCACATGAGGATAAGAAGTTTAGTGGAATGTAACACACAGGGGAAACACTCCTTGAGCATTTTAGCTGAGAGAGTCATGTTCCTCAAAGGTTTTAAATAGCCAAGATGTTTTCCTAAGTGTCAGACAAAATGGGGAAGCTGAAAGAACTGATTCAAACCAAACCATTTGATTGGAACCACCGGCCCAGACCCTCAAAGGTATTTAGGCTCCTAACTTCTGCTGAAATCCATGTAAGTTAGGAGGCTAAATAACTTTGAGGGCTTGGGCCCCAGAGTTTTGGGAAACTCTAGGTCTTGATCTCAACTATATGGCTATCATCTAATTCTAGTTCAGAGAAGTCTGAATATATATTTGAACTATCCAGACCTTATTGAAAAGTGCTGTAGAATTGAATAGGGATAAAAGAGTATAAATATTAAATCTGATAGGATGATTTAAAAAAACAACAACAGACAAACAAACAAAACAACATCCCAAACACTATAGGAAGTTTCCTTTAACAAAATAAGTAATTAAGCTTTTGAGTTTTTCCATGGGGGGAGACCTCTAGCATATCCAGCACTGAGCTGGGCATTTCATAAGACCAAGCAGTCTTGTGTGACAGTTGGTCAGATATGCCTGCTGGTCAGGATGGTAATATCACAAGACAGGTTCTCTGGTGATAACATGGCACATCCACCCCCAGAAAGTGTAGATGCACTGGGAGGGGGGGGGGAGGGAGGAACTGAACAAAACTTAAAAAACAAAAAAAACCCTCCTTTTACATGTTATTTTCTGATTTGGCCTGTATCTGAATGAGGAATCAGGTCACTTCTTATTTTAGCCAAGCCAATTTTCTCACCCCCTACTTTGCAGTCTCACCTCTACCTGGAATGGATAGGGCTAATGCAAAACATTATTTCTATAACTATTTCATTTCAAGAGACCTGCCTGGAGATATTCTCCAATGTCACAAGGGAACATGTTCTAGTCTAATAATTATTTACTTACACAAATACTGGACCAAATTTTCAACTATGGGTGCCTTTTAGTAACACTTGCTTTTTTGTGTGGCAACCCCTGTTATTATAAATGACAGCTGTGTGCTGCCGAAGGCTACCTGGAAATGAAGGTGTTCATACAACATCTATGAGCAGAGTGGGTGCAAAAGGCAAATGTTGAGGATGTTACTTAGGTCATCCATATTTGAAAATTTGGCTCATTTTGGAGCTTTTTAATGTATCCAAATAAACAGACTTGTCAGTCTCGTGCCTTCCTATAGGACTTCCCTTTCAATCAGCGCCAAACAGAGGGATCCAAATGGCTACAAATGCTCAGAACTAGCTCTAGACATTATTTGGAGCTATTTAAAATGAGACATTTGGGGCACCAGACAGTTTCCTTTCCAGTGGGCCTGTACCACTGTGGCTAGTGAGTCTGGTAAAGGCTGCCCAGGAAAGTGGAGTTCTTGTGAAATAACCAGGGCGATTATTGCTCATGATGACCAGATATTTAACCCAGGGAGGTTTTGAATGCCATAACTCTTCTACCACTGGCTCCTGGCGCATCCTTCTGGAGTGTCTCCCCTTCAGTTAGTCATGCTCACTCTTTCAAAAGAAGCTTAGAAACCACCTAAATAAACCAGCAAAGATCGAGACATTGCAAATGTCATAAGAGTTATTCATATGTCTCACTATTTGTCCTACATTCGATTCAATTCATTCATGGATGATGAAGTCATTTTATCATTTAAAAACAGAAAAACCCAAACCTAACTACACTTTGGGAATCTTTGACTAGATTACTCTGGTAGCGATGATCAAAGGGAATGATTACAAGATTATAATCTCCCCCCCCCCATTTCATTGCTTTTCTTTTTCTGGTCCAAATTGATTTGTGCATATTAAATACAAAGTTTGTGGGTCTTCATGCTTATTCAAGACTAGTCCAAAGATAAGCATTATAAATAGGTTTAGGTTGTCACAGATGTACATTTAACTTTCGATTAATTTGGATTTTTCAGTAGGGCCTCAACCCAGTCTTCCCTGGTGCATGCACAATTTTTCATTCATGCAAATTGTGTGCACTTTGATCCACTAATAGCTGCTAATGTGCTCTAGTAGAATTGGCATGTGAAAATCACGTGTGTATACTGTTGTCTGTGCTTCAAAGTGCATATACAAGTGTGCACAAAGGCAAATGTGCACAAGGGTTGGTGGAGACTGCAAACTACAAATTTTTGCATTTTACTTTGAGGCAGTCTGCTAGTATATTACATATAAGGGCAAATTCTGCCCTCAGCAGCAAACATAGAGTACCCTTTAACATGCATGGGTGAAATCCTGGATCTGTTGAAGTCAATGACAGAACGTTCATCAACTTCAATTTGGCCAGGATTTTGCCCCATAGGAATTGTGTGTATGTAGCTGAAGACAGAATTTGGCCCATGCTTTCAGACTGGAATAGAGTTTCAAAATTAAAAGTCCGTACTGGGCCATAGCTTCCGGGCCTGGTTGGCTTAGAGGATTCCTCCTGTGAGATGGAGACTATTCGGTCAGATACTTGGTGCACATTAGCATAGCATTGCATTGCTAGTGAAATTCCTAGGACAGAGTTCAGTGGAGCTAGGCTGATTTATACCAGCTGAGGATATGTCCCTTGTACGACTAACGTAGACCACTGGTTAAAACCCAGCCCAAGGCTAGGGATAACAAAGTTATTTCTATCTGACCGCTGGAAGACACAGCACAGAGACCACAGACTTAATATGACTAAGACTATAACAGGGATCAGAAATGAACCATTCGCCAGAATGGGCAGGGATGGTGTCCCTGTTTGCCAGAACGTGGGACAGGGTGACAAGGAATGGATCACTTGATGCTTGCCTGTTCTGTTCATTCCCTCTGGGGCATCTGGCATTGGCCACTGTCCGAAGACATGATACTGGGCTAGATGGACCAGTATGGTCATTCTTATGTACCAGAGAGACTGTAGTATGTGTATTAAAGGTGGGCACACACACCAGAATTTGTTTTTGATTTTGAATGCCCCCAAAGATGTATTGGGGGAGGGGGTTGGTTGCGACCCCTTCTAGAGATAGGTTCCATCTGTGAAATTTGAATCTGGATTTATCCAGATTTCAACACTTGCAAAATTGGGGTTTGGACTGTTGATTCTTATTTCTTCTTTGTGAACCTTAAAAATAATATATTATAAAATGAGAAAAAAGGAGTATGAAATTCAGCAGCCTGCTACAAATTATTGCGATGTAAATCAGCAGGGTAAGGATGTTCAGTCATTTTCAGTCATTTTCTCCCCCATCTCTGACTGCTGCTGGGTTGGCCCAAGATGTGCTGCTTGCTTTTTCAAATCACTGAAGCCAGGGATGTAAAAGACCTTTCAGATCATCAATGCAAAATTTTCCCTACAGTGTTTCTTCTAGTATACTTGTCCAGTCTGGTTTCAAAGTTTCTCTAGTAAACATACAGCATCGAAATTAGAGCATAAAAGTGTCTTGGAACTGGTGAGTAAGCAGTCCTATAAAACGATCTGTGAGAGTAAGCTCATAGCAGCTTCTGCTATGGGCAGAAAAAGGGCTCTCACCCTTGAGAGCTTTCTTAAGAAAACTGACTTACAAATGGATGGAAAATTCAGATGATTCATCACCAGTTTTTTTTTTTTTTTTTAAAGCACAGTGGTCAGTAAAAAAAAAGTTTTTATGTGAAACAAATTATGATGATCAGGTGGAAAAAAACTATATTTTAAATGTCTCATCCATAAGGCTTCATTTGCATTAGAGAAAAGGCCCATCTTTCCAACGCTTTCAGAATTAACAATCATGCCCCAAATAATTATGAGATTGGCTACAAATCATGCAATTTAAAAAGTAATACAGTCGGAGTTGTTTTTATTTCCCTCTTGGTTTCTGAACCTTAGCGGTTTATGTTTCCAAGTTTTTTTCCACAACTACAAAGGCTTGAAACGTACTTAAAACAAACAAACAAACAAACAAAAAACCAAATAAAAGCTGATAGTCTGACTCCAGGCACTGGGGCCTGGAAAAACATGAAATATTGCAAAACTCACGATAAAATTGCAAGAGCTGGCAATACAGTTGAGCTATGAATAAGGCCCTGGATACTAACTGATTATTTGGTTACATTAACACTAAAATGCAAGGCACTGATTTCAAGAGAGTGAGAGCTGGATGTACTAGCAGAACAGTTACATATATGAAAGCCTCATGTACTGGGGTCATAAGGAAGAGGACAAATCCTCCACACAATTACAGCCAGTGGATTGCATTAGCCATGTCAGAAGTACATGGCCATTAGGATCAATGTTTTAAAAAGCCAGAGATTTTGGTCCAGAGGTAAGAAACATGCACAAAGTTTGTGATTATTGCCAACGTGACAATCAGAGGAGATGTGTGCACAAATAGCTAGTGAAACATCTAGGGAGAAATTATCCCTGTGCATCACTTAGGCTTTGTTTATACTTAACGGTGTTGGCAATTTAGCTCTGTTGGTATAGTTAAACCAGCAGAGACCTCCTAGTGTCGATGCAATGATATCAGTATAAAAGTGCTTATACCAACATAGCTTATCTGCGTTCCCTGAACGGACATAAGCTATGCTGCTACAAGCACTTTTATACCAATATAACTGCATCTAGTGCTTAATAGCAATGTCAGCAACAACCCCCCCCCCCAATCAACATAACTATGTGGTAAAACGTTTAAAAGTGTAGGCCAAGCCTCACAGCCCCTTGTTAAGGGCTTACATGGTGAAGGGCGCACTATGTGGGCCTAGTGCAGAGGGCACTTTCTGGGTGCAGTGCAAAGTGATGTATGTCACCCAAGCAGCAATTTGTTCATACATTTACCTGCTTTGCGTGTGCACTTATAGTAACTGCAGGCATGGTCATGCATGCAGTTTTTTATCATGCATTTAATACATTTGGCCTTTGGGGAAATATTTCAGTTAAAAATAGTAACAATTTTGATTTAATTAAAATAATCTTTGCACAAGCAACCTAGTACCCCTCTGCATATAATGAGCTATTAGGGAGGAGGAAAAATTTTGATTTATTTTAACATTATGTTTACATGCTTTACATGCTGACATGTGGTACAGTCTAGTGGATAGCATAGAGAATGGGGAATTAGCACTCCTTTTGTATTTTCACTTTTGCCAGTGACTTTCTGTATGAGCTCAGGCAAGTCACTTAACTGCTGTGTGTCTCAGTTTACCAATCTGTATCATGCAGACAATAAAACTCACCTGCCTCCCTAGCTAGTAGTGTTAGGTGTAATTCATTAGTGAAGTGTTTCTCAAACTGGGGCCACCGTTTGTGTAGGGAAAGCCCCTGGCAGGCCAGGACGGTTTGTTTACCTGCCCCGTCCGCAGGTCCAGCCGATCGCGGCTTCCACTGGCTGCGGTTCGCTGCTCCAGGCCAATGGGAGCTGCTGGAAGCGGCGCGGGCCGAGGGACATACTGGCTGCCACTTTCAGCAGCTCCCATTGGCCTGCAGTGGCGAACCACAGCCAGTGGGAGCCGCGATCAGCCGGACCTGCGGACCGGGGCAGGTAAACAAACCGGCCCGGCCTGCCAGGGGCTTTCCCTACACAAGCGGCGGCCCCAGTTTGAGAAACACTGCATTAGTGTATCTCTCCCTAGAGTGAAAGGTGTCCCCGAAGTGAAAAGTACTGTGGTTATTGTTGTTATCCCTTTAATTTGAAAGTGGAGGTTCTATGTGAATTGAGCAAATAAAAGTAAAGATATGGCCTTTTTTGGCAAGTGTCTTCCAGCAGATGGACATCTAATGATGTTCCTATGGTCTTCTTTATAGGAGCTGGCTGCTGCCTGTGATTCAGACTGTCTATGGAATGCAATGAGTGTGAAATAAGTGGACAACAAGTCTGGGAATGGACTTTATTGTGGTTTAGAAGCTTTCAGTTCCCAACTGCATGAACACATTCCTTTTTCAAGTTATTGTTTCCCAGGATTTCAAAATTACAATCGAAAGTTGTTTGATGCCATCTGGAAACGGACTCCTTAGTGCTGATAATCATCATCTGGTTTAGTCTCCAAACAAGCTTGTCTTCCATCAGCAAGTAGATGGGAATGTTTCTTGTCTTGATGCACCAGTTGCCTGAGAGGCCCTACCCACAAACACAGGGAGCGTATATATACCCCTACGTGACTATCAGTTCTCCGCAGTCCGCTTGCTCTCTTAATGGACTTTGCATGTTCTTCTGAACAGGAAATGCTTTGTCAGAAACTTGCCTGTGGGCATTGTGCTGCACCAATTAAAGATTCCTGAACTCAAGAACAAAGAGATGCCAGTGGAACTATGCTTTTAATCACTCAGTTCATTTTTTTCCTTCCTCCACAGCTGATTTTGGATATATGGCGTGTTTTTTGTTGGTTGTTTTGGTTTGTTTTGCTTTGTTTTTTTGGATAGATACTCAGGAATGCTGCTAGGGAAACATCTTCATTTTTATATATGCAGAGAGGATGTTAAGCTGCTTATGCAAAGATTCTTTGAATTCAATCAAAATATTTACTATTTTTAATTGAAATACTGCCTTAAGAACCAAAAAATTTTAGAACTGGAGTTTCTGGGGTTTGTACACATGTGAAAAAATGCTTGGGCTTTTTTGGTCATTTTGTTTCAAGAGGCCTGTGAAAAATCAGATGTGAGCCAACCATGACAATACTAATACGTGGCACTTAGCCAAGGATTCTTGTGCATTTTATTAACATGCATCAACTTAGCCTCACAACACCTCCTGTGAGGTAGGTTAACTATTAGGATATATTTTTACATAAGGGTACACCAAAGCCCAGAGTGGTTAGGTGACTTGTTCATGTCCCTGGCAGAGCTGAGAATAGAATGCAGGAGTCCTGCCTCCCATTGTTATGTTCTTTCCACTTCTTCATAATAGATATTAAGCTCTTGGAGGCAGGGACCATCTTTCTGCTCTGCATTTGTACAGCGACTAGCACAATGAGGCCCAGGTCTGTGGCTGAGGCTTGTAGGCACTACCACAATACAAATAAGTAATAATAATAATTAATAAAATATATGGAGGCTCTGGAACCAAAACATAGAATAGTGACCTCAACTGAGACCAAGTAGATAATGCTGAGTAATAAGAACTATAGGGCCAGCATCCAATTGGCTAATGCATAGCTTTGCTTTAATCCGGGTGAAATTGCTTGGAGAATGTACAGGCTCTACTCTACTGAATCTAGGACTGCACCTTCTATGAAAAGTAGTTCTAATTATAAACAGAAAGTGGCTTTTTTGATGCAAATGTTTTCTCTAATCATACCGCAGCCCTGCAACATACAAATTAACTACCTTCTATAATGCGAGAAAATAGAAAGAGAAAAAGCCATTTTTCTCCCTCGTCTGTAGGCTCCTTCATGATTTTGTCCAACACTCAGAGGTGGGAAAAGAGAGAGCTAAAACCAAACTGTAACTTAAGCATAGGAGACCATGTTCTGTGCAGCCTGAAGTTGAAAGAAACAGCATGAACTCAGAGAGAGAGCTACACTGAATCCAGTCAAAGAGCTAGATCCTTGGCCCTGGGTAAGTTTTCTGTGCTACTCCAGTAGCGTGAAGGGGACTTTAAGCTGCCTTAATCATGCAGCTAAGGTTCCCCTTGTGTGGGGGAATCCCCAGCTGTCATAAAGCTGACATCGTTGGCTTTAGGCCACCTGCTCCTTTACCTGCAGCAGAGGGGGCTGGAGAGGGCAGAGCTGGAGCTCAATGTGCTGTGATAATCCTGGCCCACAAGAAAGGTCCAATGAAGACTGCTTCAGCTGGAATAGATTAGAGCAGCCCTATGCCCTGCAAATAACTGCAGGTCCTGCCTCGTCTTTCCTCCCATATATATCTAATCCTCTCCTTCCCTAAATACACAGATGGCCTGCCTCTTCCCCTGAAACACACCCAGGGCCTTGCACAGGAGCACAGCAGGCCCAAGCCTGCATTGGAGAAGTACAAGACGCCTCCCCATTTGCCCCTCCATACAGGAGCCAGCCACCAGTGAGTCCCTATGCTTTGAATGTACAAAATGTCTGGGGTCGGATGCAGCCACAGTATGGGCTGGCACCACGGTTGCACTCCCATCCAATGGGTAGCACAGCACCTGCAGTCCCACCTAATGGATGATACAGCAGCTGCACTATTCAGGTGCTCCAGGAAGCACTGTGTTTTCTTGAGATACACTCCCTCCCATAGCATCTTCCTAGGCAGGGTTGCTTTGCATTGGGCGCCCAGTGGAGGTCTGTGGCTAATGG
The DNA here is from genome assembly GCF_027887155.1 of Malaclemys terrapin pileata. Lineage (NCBI taxonomy): Eukaryota > Metazoa > Chordata > Testudines > Emydidae > Malaclemys > Malaclemys terrapin. The sequence goes on along the minus strand of NC_071516.1, from coordinate 15,783,836 downwards.
TACAACCTGGTTCATTATTAGTAAGCCAGAAAACAAGAGATGCACACTTCAACTCCTGGACTAGTCCTGTAAGGCCTGGTAACTTTCTCAGAGTGGCCGGAAGCATGCAACAGAATCATTTGCTAAGCATCTGGTGACACTTTTGTGTCATGCTGTACAAAGATAAGTAGAATCATCCTGAAGTGTCAATAATCAGAATAAAAATCTCATTTGGTCAACAATTACTGTGGTGTGTGGCAGAACCCACAGAGAGTCATATCCTGGTCTTAGTGAAGGTGAGTGAAAGTCCTGGGTCATTTATATGCATCTCAAGGTGCAGGTTGCAATTTCAGTTCTACTGAAACATCCGCTTCAAGTGCAGTTTTTCTGTGAAATAACTTTGCTATAAAAGGGCTCCACTGATCTGCAGCAGTTGTGCCTACCGCCTTCCTTCCCTCTGCTCTTCTGATTACTGACTCACTGAAAATAGTTCAGATATATTGCAGCAGAGAGGCTATTTTGGGGTTTTGAGATGTGGTTAGATAGTTGCCATCTGAATGTCAAACATATTTTCTTTGTGAAGTAAAAAAACATGTAACTTACGTATTCTCAGGATGGAAAATCAATACCACTTTGGAGAGCGGCTATGTATTTATTTACTTATTTAGGGCCAGATTCTATCACCTTTATTTACTCCCACTGAGTCTGTCTAAGGTAGTTTTGTGGCCATTATTTCTGTATTTCTGAGTGTCTCACAGTCATCAATGTATTGATGTTAGTACCCCCCCACCAGGGTATTGTAATTATTCCATTTTACAGATGGGAAATTGAAGCACACAGAGGCTAAATGACTTGCCCAAGGCCACGCAGGAGCTCTGTGACACTGCAGGGACTTGAATCTTTGTAGGCTAGTTCCCTAGCAACTGTGCCTTCCTTTTTGTACCCTAGACTTAGAGACTTCTGTGCCTAGTGGCACATGGGGCAATCCACTTTGCCCACTGCTGTCTATCCAGAGCAAGATGTTTGATTCCACTGTAAGTTGTCTCCATGATGGCAGCATCCTTTTCAATTGTCCTGTGCTAGGTCATTCTTTGTCCTCCCCAGCTTCTCTTTCCTCCAGGTGGAATCCAATCTAAGATGTATCTTGTGCTTCTAACACAGGGTAGCATGGGGGAAATGGTTGAAACAGGTCCAAATCAGAACCCTGGATAAAATCTCCCTGAAGAGCTGGACAGACTTAATTCAGACAACATCCAACTCAAGTTAATCTGCATCTGTTTTACATTTCCAAACATAACCTAAACTGCTGGATAGCTTTGTTCTATGCTCCCTTTAAATAATATTATGGAAGGACAAGAAGTTTGGTGGTTCTGCCAGCCCTTGCCTGTGAGACTAAGGAAGCTGGAAATGAGCAGCGGTGGTTTGGGAAGGTAGTTAGTGCAAGTGTAATACCGACATACCCCGGTCGCCAGCAGGCGGGATCGAACCTAGGGTGACCAGATGCCAAAGATGAAATATCGGGACGCCGGGGGGCAGAACAAAAAAAAAAAAAGCCGCCAGAGCGTGCCCCCCACCCCGCCGCAACCCTCTGCGAGACAAACAAGTAAATATCGGGACAATCCCGATAAAATCGGGACGTCTGGTCACCCTAATCAAACCTGGGACCTCTGCAGCTTAGTGCATGAGCTTCTACCGCATGAGCTAAAAACCAACTGGCTGTTAGCTAAGGCTTAGAGCAGATTCATTTAACTCTTTAAGAGTCTTGGTGCCACTAGATGGGAGAAAACACCTCACCCAGAAGGTATGTGGGTTACACAAGCCAGCTGACCTCTTGTTGTAAGGTGGCACACACACACATGGAACTATCATAGGAAGGCATCACTGATGAGTATGTGTAGCCTTTGGACACAGCAAGTGGCAATATTGTTTGGAGGTGGAACATATTTTAAAAGTAGGAGGAAAAGGAGGGGCTACGTGGATTACTCTAATAGTGTGTGCCAGCGTCAGGGGTCCTTGGAGCCGAGAGTGCACTGGGCAAAGAAAGAGTCATGATCTCAAAAAGAAGAAAAGTTAGTTTTTAGCTGCAGAGATGGGAGGAGAATTACTACAGGGAGACAACATAGCAGACCTAGCAGCAGAAACACAAGAGGGCCAGAAGAAATAAAGGGAAATAATATAATAATAGTTGTACCCTGTATTTCTCTGGTTGCTTCCAAGATTGTTCAGACATTAACGAACACTATAGCCCTGTGTGGCAGTAGTGGTTATCTCCCATTGAACAGATGAGGAACTGATGGAGCAGGATTTGCCCAGGGTCACACAGGAACTTCATGTCAGAGCTGAGAATAGAGTCTTAGTTCCCCAAATTGCAAGACTTTGCAATAACCACAAGAGCAAGGGACTTGGAGACAGAGAGGAGAGGGAAGGATGCAACTATAATACAAAAAAACCCCAAACCAAACCAAACTCCCCACCAATACTGGCCTGTCAGCTGAAATCTAGAGAGAGAAGAACAGGATGAAGGACTAGAAGGAGAAAGATAGGGGAAGGGGAAGAAGAGAGAAGTGAAGCAAGAGACACCAAAATAACCACTGTCTTAGTAGTAGCTATGCAGAAGCAGTCAGCATCCAGCCGGTTAAACCTAACCATGGGAATGGGAGAGACAAGGTGGGTGAGGTAATGTCTTTTATTGGACAACTTCTCTTGATGAAAGAGACAGGCTTTGGAGCTACACAAAGCTCTTCTTCAGGTCTGAGAAAGGCACCTAGAGTGTCACAGCTAAATACAAGGTGGAACTAGCCATGGGAATGGTCATCTAAGCATCTACCCAATAAGTGTTACAGCAAGATTAATCACCATTTATAATCTCAGGAGATCGATTCAGCCAAAGGGACTTGTAAAACTGCCATAATCATATTGATTTGGGTTTCTTTTAATACTATAAAGTGCAAAAATAAATTTTCTAGTTCACAAAATGTGGTTTTTGTTATATTCTGAATCACTTTTCCCCATGGAAAAGCAAAGTGGTTTTCAAGACCTGAACATTTTGGAATCATGTGTTTTGCAAAGTAAAGCATAACTACCCCAAGGGCTCCTTCTTAATAAAGTAAACATGTAGGGAAGGGAAATACTAGTGTGAATAGTTCCCCATAGTCCAGCTTGGGCATAATACCCTATAATTAATGTGAGTATTCTGAAAATTCAGATGATTGAGAGCTGACCTCTGGTTTTGACCTACAATGTGCAATATCATGATAATTTGTGCCTACTTAATATTTCCATTCCATGAATGGGTATGGCCTCTAGCCTAAAAAATAGCTGAAAGAAGCCTCTGAATAAGAATACAATTTATGCTAAGGACTTTAAGGGCTCCAGTGAGCTATTATGATTTAAACCGGTAAATAAAATGTGTCCAAATGTCAGACTAAAGCAGCTCTTTTACCTTGTTGTGTTACTTGCAAAACCTCTCCACAGAAAAGGGTTCAGTTCTGTAGTCCTGCCTCAGACACAGCTCCCACAAACAACTAACTTTATATGCTCAGGTGGCAAGCAATTTTTTCATGCTTTTCCGAGAGGAAGGCACCTATTGTGAATGTAGGTGCTAATATCCCATAGAGTTCAGTGGAACGTTAGTATACAGACCAGCAGCCAACCTGATGACAAAGATGTTCAAACAGAAGCCTGGAATTTCATTCCTAACTCACTGCCCCCCTATTTTGTAACCAGGGCCGGCTCTAGCTTTTTTACCGCCTCAGGCAAAAAAAAAAAAAAAGGCGTCTGAACTGATGAAGCAAAAAAAACAAACCAGCAGCCGGACTGCCGAAGCAGGGAGCACGTGGAGGGCAGTCAAGGCGGCTTGCAGGGGGGTGAAGGGCGGCACCCGCCCGCTCCCTCCACCCGTGGGCAGCCCTCCAGCCTTGGGGTGCCTCTCCCGGCCGGGCAGGCAGAGCCCCCAGGGGCTGCAGGAGGTGCTGGCTCAGCCGCTCCTTTAAAGGCGGCTCAGCCAGGCTGGGCTCAGAGCAGCACGGGAGGCAGAGGCTAGTGCAGGCGGCGGGGAGTGGCGGGGAGTGGCGGGGATCGCTAGTTCGTGCCCCTGCAGGACTGGGCTGCCCACCCCAAAATAGGCCAGAATGCCGCCCCTTACAATGTGCTGCCCCAGGTACGTGCTTTCTTGCCTGGAGCCAGTCCTGTTTGTACACATGCTTTGAGGTACAGTATGCAGCATTCTGACGCACTCATGATATAGTTGGGCATTACAGACGTGATCCAAAGCCCATTGAAGTCTTTCTTTTAACTTTCAGTGGGCCTGGAACAGGCCCAAAGTTCATCAGCCTTAACTTTGAATTTCCTTATTTTTTCATTTGTATTGCAACCATGAGATATTTTTTTTTGTGCCCAATATTTACAGAAAGGAGGAAGACTCTCTGATGCCCTAATATTAAAAGAATGTTAAGACACAGTGGCCACTTTTATTACAGAGAAAAATTACCTCGCGCTGCTCTAATGCTCCTTTCCCTGAGCAGTCCCTGGCTTTTGTTTATTTTATTTTATTTCATGTCCAAAAAATACTAGCAAAATTCTCTCTGCAGACAAGGATCATTTTATATGTGTAAGAACTGCCCCAGAATGATTGCTGTGATGGTGCCAAGATTACATCAACTGCCAGGGCTGAATGAAGACGCTCAAACATTTAAAATACGGACTACATTAAGAAGGGAAAAAAAGTGTGTCTGTGAGGGGTGGGGAGTAGGAACCTGTTCTGCCCGCAGCCATGATGATCATATCAGATAAAGGTGTCTTCAAATACTCCGTACCTCCGGGTTCCCAAAGGAAAACTGACAGGACTAGAAATTCAAAATCTATAACTGTATAACTGTGCAGGCAAAATCCCTAAGTATTGTTTGCCTAATTTATATGTCGATTGTCCGAATTGCACATGCACATGCATGGGACCAAAATTAGCATTTTGCACCAGCAATACTTGGATTGTGAGTGCAGTCACAGTAACAGTACATGAAAATTATGAGCGCATTTTACATACACAATTGCACAATCTAGCCCACTCCATTTATATGCAACATTCTAATCAAGGGTTTCTGCTCCCACGGAAGTAAACATGGGTTTTGCTACTAACTCTAATGGGAACAGGATCTAGCCCTCAAGCCTTAGCTTTGTATTTTTTGCCTGCTATGAAATAGTACTAATGTTTAACAAAACAACCAGTCAACCAGTTTGCCAATAACTCTTATCTACCTAAGGATAAGCAGGATATAGTCAAACACAGCTTTACTCTTACTTTTATTCAGTCCTAACAGCTAAATCTACTGGGCTCACAACAAAGAAATGACATTGTTTTACTAATCAATGTACTACTGTTCATCTAGAACATCTGCAATCGTTTTGCCGGCAGCACTACCCTATTCATTATGTGTCTTCATGGACTGTTCAATTAGGCTTTTTAAAAATGGGGTTTTACATTGTGGAATTTGCATTGATATAAATACTTTTGGAAAAAAAAACACTTTGTGTCGGTTTCTCCATTTTCAACTAACAGTTGGCAAGTCGGAAAAAAAATTAGAAACAGATTAAAACCTTAACAGCTCACCCCGTGACATAAAGACAGAGGTTTTCTATAGACTGTGGAAATGCGTCGTTTTTTTGAGTTGCCAAAGTGTGTTGCTATCTACCAAAAATGCAGCTGATGAAAGGCTCTTACATTAAGAAAATATAAAACTTTACAAGGGATGGGTTCTCACCAAGAAGGAGGCCACATTATTTTTGTACAGAGGCCCAGATGGAATTAGATATAATAAAAAAAGAGTGCTGCTTACCATCATCCAGATAGGCTTGGTCCAGGTTCTGTTCCTGTTTAACAGTGACTCCGGCTGGTAACGCTTCTTTCTGATCACTAACGGGCGGTCCATTTTTTGCTGCTCTCTGGCTGGTGGCTGTCTGCTGCTGAATCACAGTAGGATATGAACTTGGACTTATCCTTTGTGCTTGACTGACCTGAGGCTGGCTGGGTCTTGCTACATTAGAGGTAAAATTTTCGCAGCACATGATATGCTGGAATTCTTGATGACTTCCACACCTCAGCTGCTGATTGGTTGGAGAATAATGAATCACGGGAGAAGGTTGTGGACTGGCTGGAGAGTGGTGGAGCACAGCTGAGGTTTGGCCTGGGGAACCAGCATGCACCAGCACTGACCTGTGTGCATCTGAAATGGAAACCTGTGTGGCCATCAAACTGGACTGCTGGTAGCCTAGTTGGCTAGGACTGAGACTTTTGCTTCTTTGGTATATTACAGCTGCTGGGTTCTGCTGATGATATCGAGAATCAGTAGAAGACAGGCTTGAACGCAACTGCTGGCAGGAAGCCATAGTGGCCACGAGACAGGAAGGGGATTCAGTGACCATTGTGTGCTGTGAATAGTAAGGCTGTGTTACTGTTCCCAGACCACTGTGTACTGTATTGCAGATTAAAGCTGGATCATAGTCATCAATGGGCTCTGTTTTGATTGATGGTACTAGAATAAAGCATGCAAAGGACATTATTTTTAACAAGCAACTGAGAAACAAAGATTGTTTTTCCCTGGCACTAAGAAGAGACCTAAATCATTGTGAGAGTGTGTGTGAGTGAGTGCACCCTCCACAAGGGCACTAAAGGTAGTAAATTGCTTGAGTGCATACATGGGAGAATCTCTCGTGAAAGCACTTAGCATTAGGATGGACAAAAACTTTACCCAAAACTTAAACCTCACATTTCTCAAGGTTCAAAAATCCAGATTAGCTCATTATTTTTATTGCTGTCATTTTAATTCATTTTTGGCTTGGTTCTGCAATTTCTAGTTCTAGGTGGAACCCAAAGCAAAACTACGAAGAAACCAGGAGAGAGGCATTCCTCATAGCACTTCTGGCCCCAGTGGAAAAAGGAATTAATAGACTGTTTATGAGACGTGCTGATATTGCAAGATTTGCAGCCCTGTTTTTCAGTCCAAGAGATTAATTAGAGATCCAAAGGAACAGTGTAGGCTTGACCATTATTAGAGCTGTCTTCGAGATCCAATCTTTTTGCATGAGTCTTCCCCAATAACAATGGACGACATCATCAATAAAAGGAGAATAAACTCCCATTTGTAAAAGTCAACTGAATCTTGATGTGGTGGGAAAAGAAGGGTCTTTTGCAGGCAGATAATGCAATTTTTACTTCTTGTAACCATCCCTACATCTTAATGCCCTGAATCTTAGTGCGGAGATACATACCAGGCAGAGTGGACAATATTTATGTATCCAGATAAAAACAACGAGGAGTCCTTGTGGCACCTTAGAGACTAACAAATTTATTTGGGCATAAGTTTTCATGGGCTATAACCCACTTCATCAGATGCATGGAGTGGAAAATACAGTAAGCAGGTATTAAAAATACAGCACATGAAAAGATGGGCGTTGCCTTACCAAGTGGGGGGGGGGTCAGTGCTAATGAGGCCAATTCAATTAGAGTAGATGTGGCCCATTCCCAACAGTTGACAAGAAGGTGTGAGTATCAACAGAGGGGAAATTATTTTATATGCTATTATATATTGTATATTTGCACCTGCTAACTGTATTTTTCACTCCATACATCTGATGAAGTGGGTTATCGCCCACGAAAGCGTATGCCCAAATAAATTTGTTAGTCTCTAAGGTGCCACAAGGACTCCGCATTGTTTTTACTGATACAGACTAACACGGCTACCACTCTGAAACCTGTAGACAGATAAATTTCTAATGGAATATTATAGCTTTTTTAAAAGTTTACATTTTGAGGCTCTCTTTGAAATAACAGCTTATTTACAAATGTAATTTCACAGTGCAACAATTTAGTGGCCATCAAAAGCCTTAATGGTATTCTCTCTCTAACTATGAATCATATAGAGCAGTGAAGCATTTTCCACTAGGGATGGGTGAAATGCTTTGTACCAAGTAAGAACTGATCTGGATGTTTCCCCATCCTTAGAAATTAGCAGCACTGAGATATCATTTCAAAGCTTGAAAAATCTAGTCAGGTTAGTTTGTGCTTTCTGGTTTCCACTGAGAAAAATCAGCCAAAACTAGGAAGTGCTGGGAAGCCAAAACTAGGAAGTGCTGTTTCACTTCTTGCTCACCAATTCCCAAAGGAAAGAGTTTGAGAAGCATCCAAACTTTTCTTTCATATCTAAACTGGCCCTCCAGTAAAGAATATATCCCACTCATCTCCTTCCATACTCTAATACTCCTTTCCCCAGGTCTGATGTTAATTTACTGTGGTACACGTCAACTAGGTAAGGCAATAGTCATTGTTTTCACAGGGTCAGAGCACATAACCATCTGATCCTGTTCTCACTGAAATCATTTGCAAACTACTATTGTCTTAAATGGGGCAAGATCAGCCCATTGCCTGGACAGCTGATGTAAAGCCCCCTTACATACATACATGTATATAAAAAAAAATTCCTCCTCCAAAATTTCATGCAACCTTTAAACCAATAGCAACTGGTGATCTGGCAGTGACTCCGCATTAAATTAGAAAAATTCAGATGCTTAGTTAATGACAAGAGAATGAGGTATCAGACTACACAGCCTGCCTTGTGAGAAATTGTAGCCCAATGTGCCCTCTGCATAAAGAATTACCTGGGTGATAGGTAAAATGCTGTGGCTGACTTCTTTTTCTTTTCCCATTGATGACATAGAAATTCACCTTCACAGGTGTACGGATGTACTTGTTCCGATACTCTGGTATCTCTACAAAAAGCATGCTCTGAAACAATGAAAGGCGGCAATATCGTATTAGAAACTGAAGTTCAATGATCAACAGGCTCTCAGGCAACTACCTCATGGAGTACTTAACCTTGGAGGAAGGAAAAGGAATTTTCTTGTTCCCCTCTGAAAAGGAGGATGTGGGGAAAGAAGGGACAGGTGGGTTAGGACTGGAAGATTTCTGATATCAGGAAACTGGTTTTTAAATGTCACATCCTCTATGGCTTCTGTTGCTAGTGTCCCGATGTTGAAAAGAGAAGTCTCAGCTAAAGATAGAACACACACAATACTGATTAATGCTTCAGTGCTTTAACTACTCCTATGCACTTGATAAACATTAAATGTAATTATTCTATATATGTAGTTATTACTTTTTTACAATCTGATCCCACTGATCCAACTTCCATAGCAACAGCGCCATTCACTTCCTTAGGAGCAGATAAGGCCCATTGCACTATAAGGGCTGGAACCTAGACGACGCTGATGGTATACTGTAAGTTTTCCACTGACCTCCATAGGAGTCAAGGCTGCTCAGCACCTTACAGAATCAGGCCCTAAATGTAAGTAAAGCAACGCAAACAAAGGGTCCCAGCCTGCAAAGCTCTGAGCAGCCTGGACTCCCACTGAAGTCAACGGAAGTTGGAGGGGCTCAGCACCTTGCAGAAGATGTTCTCAGCATATAGCTGAAAAGCAAGGAGTAAAGGACATACATTATGTTGCATACTTACAGGTTGGCTCTTATCTTTATCCACTGTTGCCTCCATCTCCCAGATCTGCTGACCATCTAAAAGTAATATTACACTATTAACTTGTTGGAAAATATTATCAGAAACCTAACTTAAATAAAGTCGAATCAGTCATTAAGACACTAATTTAGCAGAGCACTTAAGCACATGCTTAGTTCCAACTGAAGTCAATGGGATTTAAATGTAAGCATGTACTTGAGTACTTTCCTGAACAGAAAAAGATTTATGCACATGCTTAAAGTTAAGCACATGCTTAAGTGCTTTGCTGAATTGAGGCCCAGCTGATGCTTTATATGTAAATACACCTCTACCCTGATATAACGCGACCCGATATAACACGAATGCAGATATAATGCAGTAAAGCAGTGCTCCAGGGGGGCGGGGCTGCGCACTCCGGTGGATCAAAGCACGTTTGATATAACACGGTTTCACCTATAACACGGTAAGATTTTTTGGATGCCGAGGACAGCGTTATATCGAGGTAGAGGTGTATTAGGAATGTTGAATACAGATGAAACATCTGCTTTTCAGCCAGGCTCTGACGTCAGCCAGCAGGATTGACTGAGGGTACAAGGAGTCATACTGATTTAACCAGAATCATACTGTGAGTCAGCGGCTCAGCAGAACCCGGTTGAATCTTCATTGTTTGTTTTAACCATAAGACCATGCAAATATTCATCTTCCTTAGTAACATGCATGTTACTGACTGGAGGATTAGTTTCTAGTAAAAAGCTATTATTGATTGAACTATAAGTCCTAATTTTTCACCTAAATTTGTGTGTCACTGGTTTTAAGTGCCCAAATTGAGACACGCGGGGCTTTGATTTTCAGAGACACCGAGCACCCAACGCTCTCACTGAAATCACCTGGTGGCGTGAGTGCTCAGCACCTCTGAAAAGCAAAGCCCCAGCTTTCTCTAGGAGTAGTTTATAGGGACAAATTGTTACTGCATTTTTTTTAAACAGGAAAAAAGATATTACCCCAGGTGAAGGGAAAGAGGGAACATTGTTGTTATTATTAGAAGACAACTCATCTATTTGTTTTATTTTATTCTACCCAAGCTTTTTAAGAACCATAGTTGGGAAGACAGTTACAAGGTGTCTGATTTCTTTGTGCTATTTGTGTCCTCTTCCTGTTTCATAGGGGTTTCTGATATGTACAACATGAAGCCTAAATGTACATGATAGCTATCTATCAACCCATCTACTTTAGCTAGTAATAAAAATGACCTATAGCTAGATATGCACCTTCAGTATGTCTTTACTCCAAACTTCTAACAATGCCTGTAGACATTCACTGTCTGGGTTATCCAACTATAATGGATTGAGGATTTACTGTATATGCTCTAATTAGCAATACATCCACCACCTCCATAATGATGGCTACTGAAACACAGAACTTCTTTCTACTGCCTATTACACTCGTGCACTTCCAGTGAGTTACATGGAATTACCCGGATATAACTGAGAGCAGAATTTGGCCCACAGTAATTCAATCTGCTTTCTCTCTTTCTGTTGTTTTCTAGCATTATCAGTAGCATAGTCCAAAGTCTCTTAGCAACTCAAGGCTAACAATATTAGGTAAGTCATATACCCTGAATAATTTTTCATTTAAGGGCTGTTCAAAGAAATATAGTAAAAATATGTCCTGTGAAGTGCCTGGCAGTTACTTTTGAGACTGCTGAGGGCTTTGGGGTCATTGCATATTTAGTCTCTATGAGGTGCAATGTGACTTTGATTGTGTTACACATATTTTTTACATCTCCGTCTAAAACAGATTATATATACACTGCTCTGCCACTGCATTCTATGTACTGTACCTGCATCAGCCTGGGACATTCCTCACAACAGTACGTGGGTGTCCATTAACACCAATTTAGCTCACTGTCTGCTACTGTAAAACTCCGCGTACTACTGCACATTGATAAAATGGCATCCCAAGTTTTGTGTGTGAAATGTAAACTGTTGGACTGAAATTAAATTTTGCAGAAACAGAAATAAATGTCTCCTTAGAACCTTCATGATTGGACCATACGTTGTGTACGATGCCTACATAAATCTACCCACCTTAATATCTTTATTAGTTGTACTGCTTGCATGCTTCTGAGCCACCTCTTAATGGGCCACACAGGAAAATAAAACCTACCTACTAAGAGCAATTTATCTTATCCATTTACTGTAATATATACTCTACACATGCTGTAGGGCATTTACTTGAATGCACTAAAGCATATTTAGAGCATGTGACAATAAAAAAAGTTTTTATATTAGTAGAATTAAATTAGTAGGATTAAAAAACTATAGGTATCCAATTGTGCGCCCAATTACCATGTGTACACATGCCAGGCAAGCTATTGCATGTCCAAATGGTCAATGCAGGGGTTTTGCACATGCATTTTTAGTACTAGTGCACAAATTAGGGGCTCAATCTAGCCAGGAAGATTTTTTCACTGACCCCCCCAAAAATTTGGAAGCTGCTTTTTTTTTTAAAGACTTTGAGCCCTGCCGCTAACATTTTCAGTACATTGCATTGGGTTTTTAATCAGGTGATTTGCTTTAAAAATTTTGATGGAGTGTAAAAACTCCTAATAGCTCGCTGAGAATTTGATTAATATGAATTATGGGAATTGTGCATCCAAATCACTGAGCCAGCACCCAAAACTCTTTCAACAGTTCAGCCACTAGCTGAGTGTTTGTGCTGTGAGGGGAGGGAGAATCTCCAAAAGTGAGGTTCTGTTGGAAGGTTTCCCAGAAGCTTATACATACACTTTGGGTCTACAGAACTGGGGTGGAAATCTAATGAAAACTGCTTCTCATAAGACTTCTTATTTTTCCTGATGCCTGGAAATTCTACAAGAGCAGCCTCTCTCTTCTGCTTCTGGTCCAAATGGAAGCAAAGAATGAAGGAAAATGGAAGAGGACTGTGAGGATTTTTGTGTTTTATTTAATGCACTTTGCACCGCTTATGCTCTTTGTTTTCTCTTTGTATTCCACGCCACGTGGCTAATGAGAACTGGCGTGACAGTTGCACTTGGATGTCTAATCCGTTTCCTCCCATAAGCAGAGGCTAATTCCAACTCCAGGAGACATACTTGTGCTTGAGCATAGCCAGGGTGGTATGCACTGCCCTGAGTATGTGCCCATCCAAGATGCTAGGTGTGTACTCAGGACAGCTAGCCCCTCCCACTATTTACGTTGCTGCTGGTACCCTTCTATTTTTGCAAAAAGAAGAACAGGAGTACTTGTGGCACCTTAGAGACTAACAAATTTATTAGAGCATAAGCTTTCGTGGACTACAGCCCACTTCTTCAGATGCATACAAAAACTTATGCTCTAATAAATTTGTTAGTCTCTAAGGTGCCACAAGTACTCCTGTTCTTCTTTTTGCGGATACAGACTAACACAGCTGCTACTCTGAAACCTTCTATTTTTGGTGCACGAGATGGATAAGATCTAAAGTAGGTATGACTCCTCCTGCTGGACTTTACACCTTCCAGCTTGAAGTAATACCCTAAGTAATAATAACAACCACATGCCATATTCATCCCAGTGTAACTCCACCGGCTGCCATCAGGATGAATTTGGCCCAGTATGTGGCTCTTCTATAGTGCCTTTCATCCAATGATCTCAAAGCACTTATCCAACAACAAGTAATTAAGTCAGCACCCCTATGAGGTAGATAAGGGGCACCCACTTCTGAAATGCACCCACCTCTGGGGTGGAATATGGCTGCTGTTTAACAGTGTGTAGCAGCATCACTACACACTGGAGAGCAGAAAGTGAAGAATACTCAATCCAGTTGAAAGTGCAGGGGGATTTGTAGCCCAGATGGAATTACTGGAGTTGGTGTAATCTACCACTACTACTACTACTACTACTGAATTACTACCCAGGCGAGGCCCTGACTCAAACAGCCTCTCAAAGAGGGAGAAAGAATCCCCCTTACATCCATTCTAAGGACTTGCTGGATCTGGGTGCACAGGCATAAGTGGGGCCACTCACCCACTTACTCCCTCCCTGCAGCGGAGAGAGTGTTCAAATGGCTGGAGTCTGGGCTCCATCCACCCCACTCGCTGGACAGAGTAGCTGAGCCAATGCAAGGACTATGTAGCAGTTTACTACTGTTACAAGTGAGCAGTAAATCACTCTCCCTCCTCTCTCCCCCAACAAGACAGCGTCAGGGGAGGAATTATGACTCAACATGTCTCTGAGTCACAGGCCCTCCTTTGGGACTACTCCTGAAGTTGTATAGTTTATGCACTGCCCGGAGCTGTGCCTAAAGGCACAATCTACCCCTTTGTCTAAAATCTGGAGGCACAGATTTTTCAGAACTGCCCAGTCTGTCACCAGGATACTCTGGACAATCACAGCACTGGAATGCAAAAATGCCCAGTTAGATACTCAGTTTCTTGCACGTGCAATCAAACACAAATGCCTACACAACAATTGCAGTGCAAACTGGGACTGCAGATATGCATAGGTTATGAAAATCTGGGGCTAGGTGCCAACATTTTCTTATTTATTGTCATCTTTAACACCCTCTCGGATACTTTTTTTGTTGTTACTCTACAGGAAGAAAATGCTGAATAATTTCCTTTTAGTACTGAACAGCTCAGTTTCTCCAAAGTGAGCCCCTTGTCTCTTCTATCTTACACGCAGTAATGGATTTCCAGAGTGCAGACAGCACAAGCAGGCTGTAATTAGAGTCTGCAAGTCTCTCACCCGATTTGCTGCTTAGCCCTAACATCCCAGAGGACCACTGTGTAAATTAATGGAGAGGATTCCAGAATTTTAATAATGAGCATTTATTTTGGCCACTGCTGTGGACTGTCACAGGTTACAGCTACGCTCCTGTTAACACATTTACTGCTGAAACCTATAGAGGCAGTTGAAATGAAAACACCTTTTTTTTTGGTGTGTGTGGCAGCTCTGGGTTTACTCCAGCAAAAACAAGGGCACCTCATGCTGAAAAGCAGCCCTTACTGAAGGATTCCCTTTGTAGCTGGTCGTTATGGTGAAAGGCCATCATACTAGCTATTAAGGATTCCTCGTAAATCAAAAATACCAAAGAGATTGTTACTGCGATTCCTCTGAATGTAAGAGGAGGAGGAGATCAACAGCAAAAAGTATCTTACCGTAAAATAGTTTATAAATCAATCAATTAGGAGTTGACTGGGGATTTTTTTCTGCTCAAGGAATTGAAGGATAGGGTTAAAGCAGTTGAAAAGCACAGCTGGAGGCAGACCTCTTACAATGGTGTTTACACTGATCTGGTGATGTACTTCATTTTTCACTTGCTGTAGTGCATTGTCCCATACACCACTCTGCCAAAGCACCGCCTGCTGTCCTAGTCCTGGGTCTCCACCCAGCTCTGCCAAAGCACCTCAACTCTCGACATGCAAAACCTCCTTTTATTACAGTCCTGGTTCTCCATATTACTGCCAGTGCCTCAAAGCCAGATACTTGCTATTTCCGCCCTTGGCATCTTCAAACGACCACGTGTGATGTGGAAATTCACTACAGATTCTGTTCAATTAATTTTCATTTTAGACCTTTTCTTGCCTTCACATTTGAAGCCAGGGCTTCATGGGTGACAAGCTGGGCACTCATTGTTCCAGCCAGTACTTAAAATGACACCTTTGGACAACGTGAAGGTTAGAGGCTTGTTTGACACATAGCGGAGTTTATGAACTGTTATGAGATTTTCCTGGTGTAGGTTAAGAACTATAAATTCTTGAACTTGGAGAGGAGTTAAGAATTAGGATACAGTTGAATGTCAAATTAGCCAAGAAAATCCTATTTGTAAAACCAAAAGCTGACTGGTATATTTCTAGCGACAAGTCTGGGGGCTAGTCTTACTCTCAGAACTGCATGGGTTAAACAGTTCCTTAACTAACCCTCAAAGCCAGCGGGCACATGCATATAACGTTGAGTCATCTAAACAATGCAGTATGACCGATCCCTAATAACAACTAAGGCAACTAAATGGGACTTTTGACACTATTCTTCCTCATTACAGAATATGATCATCTTAGATCGTGTGCTGTACCCCAGTGTTCATATAACAGAGTTACCTTGGGCATAGAAGTACTACAGGCAGAGACTTTTCGCCGTCAGTAATGCATAAAACAAAGGCAACACAGGCCTCAGAGTCATGTTCAATACTCAAGAGGCCTGTGAAGCATACGCAAACCACAACAACATTTGATTTGATTTAGTGACTGAGCCACTGAAACTGCATTGAAACCTAATGAATCCAGGCATAAAAGTCAGATGATGTTTAGACTGAGTTCAAAGTCCATGGGGATTAAGAGTGGGAACGAGGCTAACGCCAAGTAAACAAGAAATGTATTTATTTGGGGGTTATCATTCTAATGATGACGGATGCTTCTACATGGATCTATTTATGCCCACAGCCATTAAACATTTTCCTACCAACTCTGTCACCAGTGACAATTCCTGTTCTTTAAGCATTGAAACGCTGTTGAATATAAACATTTTGCAGCTCATGCACTGACCTTTATGCTTAAATATCATGTGCCATGCTCCATCTGTCTTGCTGCTTTTCTTTTATAGTCATGCACATACAAACCCTAATTTTAGATGGTCAATATTTGCTTTTCCCTTAACCCCTATGATCAGTGGAGCGAGCTTCTGGCAGAGGCCATGAGGCCATACATTAATGGCTGCATTCATTAAAAAGAGCCCCACTTTAACCTATTTTTTTCACAACAATAATAATAAAAAGAAACCTCTGAATTGTGCACACCCAGAAAGGTAACTGAAAATCTGAATAAAATGTGAAACAGAGACGGCTTCTCTTGGGTTCACTGATGGGGCAATCTGGGGAAGCCCTGAACACAGAATACTTTCCACACAGCTGCCAACACAACACATTTCACCAGCATGAAATATGCATAAATGTGTGGGGAGGGAAGGGGAGAGAGAGATCAAAGCAAAATTTTAAAATGAGCTATTAAAAAGATGTATGCAGTGTAGCTGTAGCCATGTCTCTCTCTCTCTCTCACCAACAGAAGCTGGGCCAATAAAAGATATTACCTCACCCACCTTGTCCCTCTATTGAAAAAGTGGAATTTTTACCAGGAAGGTGGATGCACTGAGAGATGCATGGGTTACTAATACCTATATTATAATAAAATCTATAGGTCCCAGCTGAGATTGAGACGTTATAGCCTTTCTATAGGCTTGGAAGGATTCACTTTTTATCAGTAAATATCAATAAATGTTGATTTCACCATGCGCACACACACACCAACCGACAAATAAAATATTTCCCCTGCGAATGCTCAAAATTTACAGATAGGCAAAGTCAGAAAAAAGCTGCTTGAGAACGTATTAGACATGGATCTAAGGCAATATATTTTGACAGGACATGTTGACAATTTGTGTTTTAATGGTTGTAAATGTAACATTGACCCCCTCGGTTGTCGTCAGCAGGGATCAACCTGGGACCTTTTGAGATAAATGCATAAGCCTCTATTGCCTGAGCTAAAAGACTTGTGTCGCCTAGCCAACCTGTAGCAGCCTCATCAATCGCTAGCTGGCTTAGCCACCACTAGAGGGAGACAAAGTAATTATTTTCAGACCCCTCTCTTGTCTAATCCACGCCACATAATTCCCTGCAACTGTGAAAATTTAAATTAATAATTGAAAAAAGGCTTAAAAATAATATCAATATTATCTATTGAAATTAGAAAAAAAAATAAAAATCTAATTCTCTCAAGCCTGCTTTTATAGCTGGATGTAAATAGGTTTCTTCCCCACTGAGCAACATGCTCAATGTCAGTACTGGAGGAACTGCATAGTGTTTAGATAGCATAATCATGCTCTATCCATGCGTTAGATAGAAACACATTTTCAGTCGCCTCTCTGCTTGCTAACAGAGAAAACTGGGCATCAACCCGGCTGATACTTTACCCCCAAGCGTGTGTGTATAACACTGCCTTCTGCTGGATAGAATCAAAACTTCTCCACCTGTGTACTGAAGTAAGGAGGCCACAAAAGCAAAGCAACAAGCCGTCAGAATGGGTTCCTGCACTTCATGGAACAGGCTAACTGCCCTAGAAAAGGACAGGTATATTTTCCAAAGTCGCCTTTTCTTATTGTGCACATAGGTAACTGGAATGGATTACAGAACCTGACCTAAAATTTGGCCCCAGAAAGGAAACTTAAAGTGGAGGGTGGTGGTGGAAAATACATTTCAAAACCATTGGAATCTATTCAGTTCTGTATTCTGTTGAAGGCTTGGTAGGAGTTTATTTCTGACCCTGAACACCTATTTCTAAAAAAGGGGACATAATGCACTGTAGCTAACCCTACTTTCATGATTTTTTCACCCCTTTATCATCATGTTTACTAAGTCTTCATAAGCACATGAGAGTGGCAATGAAGCCCCTGTGTGCCCTGTTACCTAAAATCAGTGGCTGCTCTATCCCTGAAAGGACATGCACTTGAAAACGCATTGCCATTACTACCCAAAGACATAGTAGATGAGCCCAGCTCCAAACCAGCTCCTTGCCAGGGTCCACATAAGCAAAGAGTCTCTTGAATTCTGTGTGAGGATTTTATATATAGAATTCGGACTGCCTAGCTGAAGGGCCAGCAGATCAACTAAAGAAGGTAAATGGAGCTGGATTTAGACCTCTAAGCCACAGTGGCCTTGATAGCCGACTTCTCAGTTTTTACCGGTGTGGTTCCCTGTATTTGTTCATTTAATGGTTTGTCTTAGTTGGCAAGTCGCTAACATACAGTGCAGTGAAATGTTCAGGAAATAGCTGATTTTTGTACTGCTTCAGGGCAGTGAGCTTTAGCACTAAGCCCTGATGAGAGATCTGATTGTGTCAGCACTCTCTGTAGAAATGAATGAGTTGTTAGAAGAATGTAATTCTACCTTTCTAGCCCAAACCATGATCGGACCAAAAGTCTTGCTTCAAACTTTGGGGGAAAATGAAAGTGTCAATCTGCATTAGGAAAACTTTGCATGATCCTCTGCAGGTCCCTTGTAGTTGTTTTTCTTAATTAGTCAAATAAGTTTTCTCGAACCAGTTACAGCCTTTGCACATTATTCACGATCCGTTATTCATTACGTTAGATTGTTAACTAGCAGGAAAATGAGCTTTCTGCCTTAGCTGAGCTGGCATGACTGATGGACTGAGATGTTCAAGAAATTCTCTTCACAGTTCTCACCAACTGAAGACTAACCATATTATTCTGTGGATTCTATAGCAGCTGGTAGGTGATTTTCAATTGAAAATGTACATTGCCTTTTAAGGATCACATCAAATATTTAATGGGACACTGTTAACTTTTCATCACACAGTAAGCCCACGTCAACTTCTAAAGGAATTGAGCATGGCTGGTAGGACAGTTGCTTCATCACTAAACATCTATATATAATTGCCTCTGGGCTTGGCTATTCACAGTGCTTCTTGGAAGCGCTTCCAAGATGCATGAAGATTAATATGTCTCTGACTTTTTATGAGCGGGCGATAGGCTGCCCCCCACCTCCCATCAAGAAGACCCTAGAAAATTTTTCAAGATGCCCCGAGAACAAAAACTATCACAACTTTGCCAACTCCACTGATGGAACAGAATCCACTTATGGAATGTTCAGAAACGTCCTGGGAGACACTGTTAGGGGATGGCATCTGATCTCAGCCAATGGCATTACTCTGAGTCACACCACTGATAGTGAGGTCAGAACGTGGCCCTAGGCAGTGCTCCCCGGGAGCTTCCACTGTCTTAGAGATAACTCTCAAAGTTAGAGTTACTGCAGCTGGAACACATTTAGAGCTCACCCGAAATGGGCCACTTAGTTCTTCATAAGGGTTGAATGCTGTGGATTTTTTTGTTTTGTTTTTGTTTTTGGATCAAAACTCCCATTGCGGTTAATAAAGATGTGTTTGTGGTGAGCTGAAGCCAGTGCTTTCATTTCACTGAGGACTTGAATTTGAGTCATCAAGGCCAAAGATACATGTCAGGGTCTGGGAGGTAAAAGGCCAGTGAATTAGTCATCCACCATTCAACCCCACCCCAAGTCTGACATTTGGTACAGTGAGAACAAGTCTTAGAGGAGCTGTCCCCGAGTCTATTGTTTAAGGAATTCGACTTGAGTTGCAATGAAACAAATATAGTAGTTGAGTAGTGAAACAGCAGGGGCAGATTGTAGTTCCAGAGCTGTTCCAAATAATTCCTTAGGCCAATTCATGGAAATATACTTCATTTTTTTAATAAATATATATCATACACATATTTCTATATTTTATTAAACAAAAGCTCCACTCAAAATAAAACCACTGGGAACCTCCATATAAGAAAATGAGTCACACCAGGATGCGATGACTAAGTGGGAGAATGAGGAATTCCACTACCCACGCCAGCATTTTATACGATCAATTTGCTTTCAACAGGTGATGGGAGCTTCTCTCGCTGCCTTTTGTTTATTCCAAGAAACGTCTTTTTTTTTTTTTAAATATGCTCTTTAAACAATTAAGTTTCAAAGCTGAATAATCAGGAACAGGCCTGCTTCCACCCAGAGCCCCCATAGTAAACAGTGAGCCAGGGAATCCAAGCCAGTAGTGGCTGCCTGTGTTAATAAGGATTTACCAGCTGTAAAATTCCAAAACCTTGTGTCATACGGGGAAACCTTCCAAAACACTGGATTCTACTGTGTCTCAGTGAGTCTCTCACAGCTATGGCAACTCAGCTTCTGCAGCCGCATTTTTAAAATATAAATATATACTTGGTGAATGTATCCTTAAATTCCTCCCCCTCCGTTCCCCCATTTTGCAGTGAGGTTTTGGGATCCCCGCTTTAACATCTGACAACTTCCCCCTGGAGTGTGAGAATGCTTGGGGCGCTACACATCACACCCAAGCTAAAGCCTGCAGCTAGAACGGTTGGCAGTGCTTTTTCAGCAACTGTTAGATTGAGAAAAGAAGAGCGTTCCATTTACCAATGAAACTTCCCGTCTGCTCAACAGAAAAAAGGCAGACTTTAAGCTGCCATGAAGGCCGACATAATAAGCATGTGGCATGTTGATGGCTGATGCGCCTCTTCAGCCAAATGCTCAAGCACGGGCATTTATCAAGGCATCTTTGTCTTTCTTCACCCAAAGCACTGCCCTCTACAGTTCATGCTGAAACCTGACCTCTTTTGGCAACAAACCCTCCCAGCTGGGCTCTGGGCTCCACTCTCAGTTCTGCAGATACCTTTCTTTGGTGGCGTGCAAGCCATAAGGAGAGGAGATTAACTTGTAAGGCAGTCGGTCACCTTTAACTAATATAAAAAGCAGGGGGGACTCCCCGCACAGAGAAGTATAATTTATTCCCCTGAACCATGCCGCTGCTCTGCAGGGGTGTATTGGGGGAGGATGTGCATCCAGAAGCATCCAGCCTTAAAAAGATGGATTGCAGCCACAAAATGAGAGGACCAGAGAAAATCCTAGCAATCCGGTGCACTAAGAAAGGAGCAATACTAGCATTGTAGCACATTTATTTCATATAGTCCCTGGGAAAAATCTTGTCGATCCATAATCAATTGAGTAATCCCATGTTCAAAGGTGACAAGCTCAGATCTACTGAGCCTGTTGCTTTTCCCGGAGTCTACAACTCCTTTTCTGGCCTCTTCTACTGAAAAACTGAATCAAATTCCTGTTCCTGATGCTGAGTTCTGGGTTCAGTGAGTTATGAAAGCAGACAGTGGTGTGTGTGCATGTGCATGGTGAGATTCTTATAAAATCAGAGAGTGGTATGTTAAACTGTAATCTCTTTAAGTCATGTTCTCTTGCTCTGGCCACTCAAAATTTAGATTTTCCCATTTCAATTCCTTTGAGTTTGAAATTTGCTCTCAGAATTTACTGGGGCTTCCTTGGAATCCTGCAGGTTGTACTCGAGGGTCAGAAAGCAAACCTTTCTGCGGGGAGAAATGGGAGTGCTTTATTGTGGATCCTGAATTTTCCAGGGTGTTGAAAATGGCCTGAAATTTTTGTATTTCCCTTGGACGTTTTTGAGGTGACCGGAGTGATCATTAATAAACTGGGAGGATTATTAGGAGGTAGCTGTTCCCCTTTTTCTCACCTACTTTAGACTTAGCACTACGAAAAAGAGAAGAGGGACATTGCTCTAGGGCAGAGAGTGTCTTCTTTATACTTGGGCACAATAGGGCCCTCCCTTGACTGGGACTCCAAGGCATTACTGCAATATAAATAACTAACTGCACATTTGAATTAATGGCACAATTGCATGCATTTTCAGGCCATAAGTTGGAACTGTGAAAGTAAAACTTTAGCATTGGAAGGGCATGTGCTGCTACTGGTTTGTGCCTGAATCTATGAGGGTGCATGTGTTTAAATTAAAGGATGTTGGCAGGTAGGGACTGCAGAATGCCTATGTGCACATTCTGGCAGGGCTCTGCACACCAGCAAAACTGTATGTCACCAAACAGCACGCCAGTTACAGCAAAGCACAGAAGGGCACTTCCAGAAGTGGCCTTAATTAGGGCCAGATTTTAAGAGCAACATCTGAAGCATTCATTTGGATTCAATGAGAGCTGGAGGTGCTCAACAGGATTTAGCCCTTGATGTGCCCATGTCCAGCTAAGGCCCCACCAAAAAAATTGTCCTCAAGGTGCCACCATGTTTAGTTTCTGTCCTTGCATGGTTTCTGTACTCTCCCCTTCCCCCCGTCCCCTTTGCAACCTGGCATCATAGAGCTAAAAGACCTGATGCTCTGAGATGCTGAGAATCCTGAACTCCCATTACAAACTGAGCACTTGCTGCTCCCACTGACTTCAACTGGAACTGAGGGTCCTCAGGACCACTAGATGTCAGGCTCTAAGTAAAGAGAGAGTTAAGATTGAGCTTTTCTTATTTGATCAGCAGCTGTTCATTTTAACTACATTTATAGTGGCAATCCACATTTCCTCAACTAGAGGCAGAGATTATAAAAGCCACAGTTTCCTTTAAACTATGGTAGACAGCTGCATATATTGCATTTTAGTAGGATTGACAACAGGCATCATTACGTCCAGTTTATCTTCCTCTTTAGAGAAGAAATGCCAAACAATAGAAACTGCCCCTACGCTCACCTGCTTTGAATGATACGCTCCTGGAATATTTAAAGAGTGCAATCCTTGACAGAAAAATTGCTGTAAAATCTGTTATTTTTACAATTGCCGTGATATATTTCTGAGAACTGGACGTACTTGCCCAGTGTCAGCGTACTGATGTGTGTGGTGAAGGCTGTGCTGGTGTTGTTAGAAATCAGCAACAGAAATAGCGCAAATGAACTCAGTTGTTTATTATTAGAGGGATGGGTATTCAAAAAACTTTGGCTTGCGTATTTGCATGTCTACCTATGTGTACAATTACTTTGTGCAAAGCAGGCAAATGGAGCACAGATGGTTTATTAGGCACATTTGAACATGCAATCACCCATTTTGTGTATACAATCAGGGACTTCCTCACACAAATTAGAAGAACATGTATATGTGCACAAGAGCAGTTACAGTAGTTTCTGTGACAGCTATACCCAAACAATCTCTCTGACATATTGTGGATGTTCAGCCACCAGCTCAAGTTAAGTGTGGCTAAAACACAGCTCTGAACTTCCTCCCAAAACATTCCCTACTACCTCCTTTTTCAATTACTAGGGATAACACCATCATCCTGCCCATCAAACAGGCCTATAACCTGAGCATCTTCTTCAACTCAGACCTCTCTCGAGATCCTCACATCCGGGCTATGGCTAAATCTTGCCAATTCTTTCTGCATAACATCTCTAAGACACGGCTTTTCTTATCCCTCCACACAGCTAAAATGCTCATCCAGGCTCTTTATCATAGTGCATCTTGATTACAGAAACAGCCTTCTCTCTGGCCTTGACAAGTGCAGACCTGCCCTGCTCTTATCCAATCAGAATGCTGCTGCAAAGAGCATTTTCCTAGCCTATCACTTTGGTCAAGGCACCCCTCTCTTTGAATAACTCCACCGGCTCCCGCCTCTCTAGTGCATCAAACACAAGTTGCTTGTATTCACTTTCAAGGCCCATCGTAGCCAATACTCACCCTACCTGGCATCTGTCACTCATGACTGAGCTGTTGATGCCAGCCTCCATTGCCCACTTGTTAAAATTTTCAAACAAGCCCTTTGTGTTTTCTCCCAGGCTGCCCCCTACACTTGGGAGCAGCTCCCTGTGAACATCTGCACAGCTACCTCATTATCTACCTTCAAATCCTTCCTCAACACTCTCTTTTGCTTTGAGCCCTAAAAAAACTTGACAACCATTAAGCTGCTGGTGTGCAGAGAGCACAGCCTGTCATGCTGACCAATATTGTCCCACTGTTTCCCTGTGCTCCCCTGTCTGCCTGTCTCCATCTTTTGTCCCTTGTCTTATACTTAGCTTGTAAGCTCCTTGGGGCAGGGACCGACTTTTTGTTCTGTTTGCACAGTGCCTACTACAGTTGGGTCACAGTCCATGACTGGGGGCTATGGTGCTATAATAAAGAAGAACAGAGCAATGAAGAGATATGCTTCTTAACAGAGCAGGGACTTTCCTTTTGGATTCACTGTGGTGGGGTCACTGAGACTGGGGTCTCAGTGGAGATGGTGGTGGGGTCCCTGAGACTGGATGTAAATCAGGATGAAAAAACTATCCACTTTTGTAGCTACCAGGGAAGTGTAAACTGCCTAATTTGAAGCCTGCTCAGATATCATGGGTTGCAAAGTTCATCTAAAAACTTTAACATTATTAGGTTCCCATTCTGCATAGGGCAGACTGTGGGAAGCAGAGAGCAGCAGAGAAAATTTCTAGTGGGCCAAATTCTGCTATTCCTTACACTGGTGCAAGCAACCCTGTTGAAGACCATTTTTTTACTCCCACTGGTAGGGCAGGATTATCGCCTGCAGTATATTTTGTAGTTAAGCGTCCCTTGCATGACATAGTGAATTCTACTGAGACACCTTCAAAAATGAAGCAGCAGACTCTGTATAGCTTCCTGCAGGTGGAATGAGAAGAGGGTTGGCAGTCAGGGAGTCCTGAGCTTTCATCTTGGCTCTGCCACGTCTTTTCTGTGTTGACTCTGCAAGTGCCTCAAGTTCCCCCATGTGTACAAAGAGATAATATCGACCTTGCAGTCATAGATGATTCATGCCTCCCCATATGAGGTGTGGGGGGGTTACAATCTAAAGGGGAGGACATGTGACCACCCCACGTGTCTACCTTGCCCAGTGATCCCTTCTCCCCCCGGCCCTGCGCCACCATGCTCTCCCCGCCCCATATTACCTGCAGGGTGAGGCTCTGACCTTCTCTCCCTGCACCTCCCCCTCTCCCCCCACACACATTCAGCTACTCTCCCTGGCAGCCATGGCGGGGACAGAGGCCAAGTGAGCCAGAAACATGCTGGGGGGAGAAGGTGCTCCTGCTCGCTTGGCCCCTGTCCCCAGCAGCTAGGGCAGCAGTGGGCTGCTCCCCGCCCGGACCCAGCTGCCAGGGACAGGGGCTGAGCGAGCCGTAGCCCCTCCCCCACAGCATGCTGGACCCCTGTCCCCAGCGGCCAAGACTGGGCAGCCACATGCAGCTCCTTTGAAGTCAGTTGGTCTCCATATAGAGTCAGGGGTCCGTGTATATACATTGCTACCGGATTGGAGCCTTAGATACCACAGAGATGGGAACCTCAGAAATGTGAGATAGACAGACTCCAGGGGGAGAAAAAAATCAGGACTCTGCTGTCTGAATCTGGAGGGTTGGGGAGATTTTTCTTAAATGGACTTTAAGCATCAGTGCATCAGAGACCTCAACATCGGCACCAAGTTCAAAGGGCACAGAGGCAGCCACCTCCTCTCCCTATACTGTATAGCTGAGTTAATGAAAGATTTATGGTGGATCTACTCCAAAGACATACACTTTCCATTTGGGTTGTTCTTCCATCTCCTGCATTGTCCTACAGATGATTCATGATGTTCATGTGGCCACCATAAGAGTTTGGCAAAGGAAAACACCATGCATATCTACAATTCTCCCACAGGAATATGAAGCTTTCCTACCACTTGCAGAAAGCAGCAATAACGAGCACACAAAATGGGAGTAAATACAATGCAACTGAAGGCATGTAATTTGCAAATTACTACATGGTAATTAAAACAAATCTAAAAGGGAAATTCCAGAACTTTTTTTTACATAGATTTTACTAGTAAGATCGAGGCTCAACCAAAACATGGACAGCCTTGAATTTCTGGACTTTTGAAACCCTTCTCCAACATTGGAGCCCGCCTCTACCAACGTCAACATAAAAAGAATAATTTGGCCTCAGAAAATGAATTCTTATCTGCAGAATCACTTGCTCCCTTATCAAGTTTTATAGACTCAAGTGTTATATTTACTTGAGTTAGAACCAAGTAAGTGCAAATCTTAACCCACTTTCAGCCAGATTCTTAACTGATGTAAATCAGTGTAGCTCCATTAACTTCACTCAGATATAATGCCTTACGCCAACTGAGGATCTGGCCCTTAGTTCTGAGATGCCTTCTTAATAAAAGCATGCAATGCAGTACGTGGTTGGAGCTCAAGATTACAGTGCTTAACTGTAGCGCCCAGCCACTGAAGTTCACTTCCTGCTACCATTTCCTGTACCAGTCTTAAAACAACAGTCTTTTATACAGTACTGGTTAGTGAGTTCATCAATTTGTGTTGTGGTCAGTACAACAGAGCAAGCACCGGTTATTTTAACATTGCCAGCCAAAAATATTTCAGCCTATCACCTAATGAGTTGCCCAGGGAAAAATCTATAATGCCCTCTTTGATGTAGTGAAATAGTTTGTACACAAAATCCAGTAACATTTACCATTGTTCCTTATGGCATATTGTATGTTAGTATCAAATATGGGTAGAGTTTCATTTCTTTAATGATGAATGTTGAGTTTTCTATAAAATCCAAAGAAGAAACTGAAAGGTCATCTCAGGAATGGCAAATTTAGGGTTTCAGTTTAGAGAGTCAAGTTTAATTTATCATTAAACACTTTAATAGCCCTTTAGCTCTGTTTCTTATTGCACACCAGGTCATACATCCTCAGTTCCCAGTTCAGTGGAGAGACTGGCCTTTTGACCCCACATCCAAATACACCCAGATTCTGGAGTGTTTGCAATTCAGATCAAAATTGTCAGATTGAGCAAATCGCAGATTCACAGCAGAAAGGGTTCATTAACATTTCTCACTGCATGGAGATGTGTGTGCTAGTCTTTTGCCAAAAAAAAAAAATTCTGATCCTCACCCCCGCTGGTTCTGTCAGCTGAATTGCTAGGGCGGCCTGAAACGTCACCTTTTAAGGATCACGTCATCTAAGCATGTTCAGAGCAGTTGTACACACTGTACAGTGTTTAAACGCCCATACTTGCTAGTGCCCTGTTTACACTAGCGCGCCCACTCTTGTTAGCACCGATGGAACTGAAACGGGGACAGCCAATGTGGGAAATTTTTGACACAATTTCCCCATGCGGACAAGGCCCATGATTTCACAAAGTGAAACTCAGAGATAATTGTACTTTCCCTGTGTGCTGGTGCAGCTTAATTCCTTCACAAAGATGTAATCCTTGCATAGGCTCATTAGGGCAGCTTAGCTATCTGAAAGCAGAAGCAACAATGACGGGCACACCAGAAAGATGCACAACCCACCTACCATGGGTTTATTTTGGCGTTGTTTGCTTCTGAACAGCTTATCAGTGTTTCTTATGAAGATCAGAGCTGCAGCACTCAAGCTACCCCTTTAAAAAAATATTCTTAGTTTTTCTCCAGCAGCTTGCACCCAAGGATCTCAAATACTGTTATAAACATTAATAAATTAGGTCTCACACCCTCACTCTGAGGCAGGGGGTTGCATTATCCCTCTCATTGTTTGCTGGTGCTCTCCTGTCTGCTTGTCTCCACCTGTTGGCTCTTGTTTTAGACTTAGACTGTAAATTCTTTGGGGGCAGGGACCATCCTTTTGTTCTATGTTTGTACCGCACCTAGCACTATAGGATCCTGGTCCAGGATTAGGGCTCCTAGCTGCTCCAGTAATGCAAGTAATTATTAATACTAATAATTATGCCCATTTTACAGATAAGGAAACTGAAGCACAGAGGCCCTGATTATCAGAAGTGCTGAGCACCTGCAGCTCCCACTGGTTTCAAATAGCTGGGAACAGAACCATCCTTCACCTTCCCATTCCATGCCTTAATCACAAGAATCCCATCCTTCCTCTCTTCTTGGACGGATATTCCCTACCTCCTGCTATTTGGAAGGTACATCTGGCAAGAATTAAGACATGTGTTGAAACAGATCCAAATTAATCTCAACATCATTTGCTTGGGGTTAGCTATGAAGATATGAGCTATATTTTTGCTCTGTTATCAAAAAGACTTCCTTTGTGCAGTCAGTTTGTAAAAATGGTACACTGTATTGGAAAGATTTTCAATCCCATCACATTCTGTTGTTTGGAAGGCACCTATTGTTCCACTACCCATACACCATCTCCATTAACTGTCTCATATTTTCGCTCTAGTAGTACATCCATGCAATGCCAGTCAGATAGCAGTACATGGCGTTCCACATTCTGATGGATGGGGATCATCCCAGGTTGAAAACATCAATCTCAGACTGATTTTAGGTCTTTATTCTTCTTAGAGTAGATGCCCTTAGATTTCATGTGGTCAGAACTCTTGTTTGTTTTACTTTCTAACATCCATTTTGGTCACAAATTTCTCTAGAAGTCCTATGAAAATAGGGAGAGGGGTTTTCAGACGCTGCTTCAAAATGGCATTGAGAGGAGCCATTAACCCTCGTTAGTCACTGCAAAACAGCTAGCAGTGCTATGCTACCAAAATACTCTCATGCACCCCAACAATTCACGGACATAGACGGAACAATGGCAGCACAGCAGAGAAAGAATCAACACACAGGCCTAATAAAAAAAAAGTGAACCAAGAAATTGCTCTGACTGACATTAAAATTTCAAAGGAAAGATTGGTGGCCCATAGACCGCTGGTCTCTCCACTAAATAGCAACACACTTTCTGATGGTGTGTGAGCAACTGAGGCTGACCTCACTTTTATTTTTAATTAAGTCCATATTTTATTGGGCAATTACTGGCCCTAGCCTTAATTTTCCCCCCAAAAAGACAATGATCATTAATCATACCTGTTGTATTAAAATTATACGCTGCTCAAGAGTCCCAAGCCCAATTACTCTTATGAGACCTTGGGCACATCACTTAATCATTCCATGCCTCAATTTACCCAACTATAAAATGGGATCAACACTATTTGCCTTATCTTCCGAGGACCTATCACAGATATTTACTCCCACGAGTAACTTTACTTATATGATTAGATCCAGTGACTGGAATGGCTTTACTCACGTGAACTTTAGTGGGATTACTCCTATGAGTACAGTTATTCATAATGTGTGACATATTTTTAGGATCAGTTCCTAAGACTATACATTTCATCAGAGAAACACTGCAAAATCTGCCTTACCTGACGTCTTCTCAGTGAATACAACTTTAGACTCTGCTGTGAAATTCTGACCAGACAGGATCATCTGCTGTCCGCCGTAAACTAGGCAGCTCTCAATATCTTGTCTTTCAACCATTGGGAGCTCATGAGCAGATCTTTGGGCTGTGGACAAAATGCAGACATGAATGAAATCAAATATGTTTTACCAGGACTTTCCAGATCTTCACAGAACTATCCACGGATTGATCTTGTCATCGTTACCATCCTCTTGCTGCCAAAGGAGCTTCTCTAAGATGCTAAATTTAGGTTTAAAAAGGAAAAATAAACTTACTCGAGACCTTTTATTTGGAAACATTCAGGAGCTGGCTCCAAAGTTGTAGCTGTGCTGGCCTTACTCCTTGTCCTTGACAAAGGACAGCTTGGATGAATGAGCTGGAGCGTGCCCATGTCTGTTTCCAAATAAATGGCCAAATTTTAAATCCTCACACACTACAATCCTGGAGCCTTAACATTCCACCTGCCAGAAGGATTCCACTGAACAACACTGAATTCCTTTTTTAGAAAACCAATACAAATCTCCATTCCTTTCCAGCAGGACAGACAACACGAAAAGGCTTCAGAACAATCCGTTCACCAACATCAATGCACAACTGCTGAGTACACGAAGCCCTGGGTTTGTACCCTCAAACAGCTGCTTGGAACAACAAGATGGGCCACTGCATGCACACAGCACCATTCTATGACCTTGTGGGGTTACTTGCCGCTGCAGGGAGAACTGAGTAACAGGTCTATGCACTACAGAAAGAGAAAATTTTAACATAACAGGATAAACAACAAGGGAATGACCAGCCGAAGGAGGATCAGTGTGGAGATATGTTATTGATTGATACCCATCTATAACAGAGAGGGTGGTATCTACAGGATGGGGCAAGTTGGGACCAGATGGGGTCTAGACCAGGAATATTTCTCCACCTCTCTGGATTTAGTTATCCCAGTCAGGCAACTGGGGAGACTAATACTTTCCTGCCTTGCAGGAGGGGGAGAGAGAGAGTTATGAAGCACATGAGGCTCCTCTACAGAAATGTAATATAGCATCTTCCAGATCATAATCATCGATTAACATGAGTTAGAACAATTCATATGGGCAGGAAAAAAGCTTCTAGGAATCACGTCTCCACCACATTAACCTGTTTCCTCAAGCAAGCCTGCTTGGTCACAAACAGCAGTATCTGAAAAAAGCCATGATCCAGGAGTCCTTCCCCAGAACAGACATCTGGAAAGGCTCAAACACCGTCCTGGGACCAGGCCTGGTGTTTAGCCCAAATGTATTTGTGTGTGCAATTTTTTTGCAAGTGATACTATGGAGGCTGGGTACAGGCTCAGCTGACAAACTCCACCTCCAATCCCAGAATACACTTTATGCTTATTTAAAAAATACAGTTTGGTATTTATCACAGTAACTGTGTCATTGTAAATTTTTTTTATTTTGTTTTGCTTTGAATTTAGGACAATGCCTTATTGTGCCCATCAAATGTATTATGACAGCTGGACTAAGAAGATGCCAATGAAGAGTATCTATGCAGATAACTTTCACAGAAGCTGTTAATTTCTTCCACATGGCTGTATGATTAATCCCTATTTTTAAATACTCAAGGTTTTGATGAGTTCATAATTGGATTTATCACAAAGGCAGATTTATAGCCCTGAAAGCTTAAGAGTAAATAATAGTCATAAAAAACCCATCTACTGCATTTAAAGGAGGACACACTTAAACTTCCCCTGGGGCAGTAGTATGTCCTCTCATTCAGGCCAATGTTGTGTCAGAATGAAGGTGTGATGTTTCTTTACAGGGTCACTATAGGCCTAATTTTCAATGGAGCCCAGCACCCACCGCAGCTTCCATTGATTTCAGTGTCTAAGGCAGGAGGCCTTAAATCCAGTTTCCTTAAGGGCACATGCTTACTCCTGCTTCTGGGCCCTGCAGCTACAACTTTTTCTTTTAAAGGGGCCCACAGAAGGTAACAGATGCACTGGGATGTGTGCATGCATTCCAAGCCTTAGTTTTCCTTTATGGGCACCTTTCATTCTAAAGTACTTTTCACACTGGCCCATGCAACTATGTATTCAAAATCCACACTTGATTTGCCCAGGCAGGTTCAGCAACTGTGTGTGCAACTGCATACACAAATCGGCAATTACGGTCATTTCACGCACAATTAATTACCAGTGTGCACAGGCAGCGATCATAACTACAGGTATAAATTAGGCCCCCAGTTGAAAGGGAATTTTGTGCGTGCAACTGCACCTCTGGTTCCTCTGAAAATTGTGCTTATATATTGGGATCATTTTGCCCATCATTGAAAGGCTGTCATTTCTGAGGGTGGAATGGTGACTATGCCCCCCCCCCCCGCCCCAAACCCTAAAATACTATATGACAGTTTAGGACAGTGAAACATTCCATATTTAATTAAAACGTCAGGATCAGAGGATTAAAAATTTCAGTACTAAGAGTTTCAATCACAGGGTCTGGTTTTTCTCCTTGAGGCAGGCATAAGGTTAATGGGAGCACTAGGGGAAGAGGTGAGGTCATAGTGCATAAAATGGTTTATTAACATTTATCTGTATGCATCCAGCTGCCATTAAGTTGTTTGCAAATTGAATATTCTATTATTAATGATTATTTACTATTATTTTTGATGTATTATTTCTCCCTGAGCCACAACTGTAATGGAACTGGCAAAGAAATTAGGATCTTAGCATATGCCATGTTTTCACTCGTAAGAGGACAGAAGTTTCACTGGTGTATTGCTTCCATAGGATTATTGTTTTCCTTTGCAAAGAATATCAATCACCAGTAAATCCCCTTCCTCTAAGGCTCACGATGGATGGCCTGTATGCAATAATTTCACATTATTTCTTCTTCTCCCCCAGGGGTCGGCACTTCATAAAGTGACCTCCAGCTACTGTAGTTTATGAGCTTGAATAAATAAAACACTGTTGATTTAACCAGTTGGGGTGTTTACTTTCAATAGCAACTGTTACTGACATAAGGCAGCAAAGCAAATGTTAAAGAAATACTCGCACTTGGCCTGAAGCAGCGTGTCAACCTATTAAAGTGTGCATTATTTTTCTATTTTATTTGACTGTCTGCAAATCAAGATGTCATGGATCCTCAGTGCCAAGAAATACAATACGCCCAGCAACACGAGAGAAAAAGAGAACGGCTCTCGGGGGGGGGGCTGTGCTGTGCCTCTGCGAGCCCCAGCCTCACAAAAGGGGAGGAGGGAGGGAAAGGGGGAAGCAAATGGCTCCACGTGCCACGCTTCAGATGAGCAGAGCACACGACAGGCAGAATGTGTTCTGGCAGGAAGGGAGGTGGTTCCTACATCTTTCTGGTGGTGCAGCCTGCTTTTCTCATTCATATTCATAGATCCCAAGGCCAAAAGGGGCCATTGGGATCAGCTAGTCTGACCTCCTGCATAACACAGGCCAGAGAACTGCCCCAAAATAATTCTTAGAGCAGAGCTTTTAAAAAAGCATCCAACCTTGATGCCAGCTAATGAGGAAGAGGATGAGTCCATGCCTCCCCTAGCACTTTGGGATGGCTAGCAATGCCATAAGGATTTATGCTGCACTTAGGGTGCTTGTGGATTGGGATTGTGGCTGACACCTGTGCAGGTGTGCATGGGTGTGGAGAAGCTCCTTGCACCTGCTCGCTTTCCCCTTCCTCCTCTGTCCAGCTGCAGAGAGCCAACTACCATCTGCTCCTCACAAGTTCCCTGCAGAAAAGCTGGTGGTTCTTTGTACGAAGAAGTTGGAAGACAGCAAGTGGCTCAGAGACCTCATTGGAGACAATTAACCCTTGAGATAAGCACCACTCTGGGCCCGATCCTGCCCAAGTTGTTAATGGCTGTGTAGCAGGCAGCATTGGGTTCCAAGTGACAAACTCTAGTAACGCCTTACAAGCATTTTAAATAATCACCGATCCTTTACCCGAGACCCACCTCCCCCATCACCCCAAGAGGTGCCACTCTTCTCTTCCACTTTCACCCTGCAATGCCTCACTTTGGATAAGCAGATCTAGTCCTGCTTCAGGGTCATGCTTCCTCCATTGGCTGGGAGGGCTGCCAAACATTGCCGTTTTCCCTGACTGCTGATGGGAGGATGACAATGGCACAGCGATTTTTGAGGTTCCAAAGTTTGTTTTAGTCCAATGCACAACAGAAACACTCAGATGTTTTCACAAAAACGTAACTGTGTCAATTTGGGGAAAGCGAGGTGTGCGGGGGAGGGTGGTTTGGGGGCTAGGGCCGTGGCCTGGGAGACCCAGAGAGTGTGAGAGTCTCTCTCTCTAACCTTCCCAAGGAAAACTTCATTGAAATCCATACATCTCGGGGAGACATTTCCACTTTGGTGAAACAACATATTTCGGTGAAATTTCATTTAGCCAAAGATGTTCTGACTAGCTCTTGTACTGACTCATTCTATGACTAAACTTCATTGAGTCTAACGCTTGCCTGAGTCCCCAGGGAGGAACTTCCTAAGCATTCTTTGTGTGTGTGCCTGGTGGGTGTGAAAGGAGCAGTGGGATGGAATGGGAGATGTGAACAAAATCACTAAATTGATCTGCCTCTTGGGAGAAGTAGACTCGTGGGCTCGCCATGGGCAGCACCAATCCAGCCATCACATAAGGAACAGTCACTCTGCTATGTACCCAGACATGGCTGGATCCTGTCCCCTTTTCTCTTGGGGCCTGTTCCAGTCTAGCTGCAATAATTCCTCCAAGAGCTTATCCTGACCTCCAAGAACACCTATGGAGAAAGAGTCCAAAGAACAGCTACCAGGGCTCAGTTACATACCCGAATTTCAAACTCCTGCAAAGTTCAGGTTGTTTGGTCCCAAACTTTTGGTTTGACCTATTATCATGAGGTCAGCTGCAAAATTCTGATCTGGTGCTGGGTTTGCATTTTGATCCCTCTCAAACTCAAAGGTCAGCGGTTTTTCAAATCAAGGTTGTTGGCTTGTGGCCATCCCTACCTGAAAGTTGAAAGGATTAGAGGCAGGATGTCTAATGAGGAAAGTCTGAAATGATGATCTATGCATGGCTCCAATGGAAGACAGTAGACATGTGCTAGGATAGTACTGGAAAGGAATGACTGAACCTTACAAGATTTAGAATAGAGGCTTAATATGCAGAAGATTCCAAAACCACCTGGAAGCTAAACGTGCAAAAGCTTTAGATGAACAGTTCAGAAGCTCAAAAGAAGTTTGGCTTGGAGCTGAGTTTTGGGTGAAGGTTCAAGTGTTCATTCCTATTTTACCTGACCTGGTTTGCACAATCTGTAGGGCTTTGCAGGGAACCAAAAGTAAGAAGAGAGATTATTCGGACTGGTCAAAAGGGACAAGGAGGCAGCGATGAATGGAAGTAACGAGGAAATTGAAAACTGAAAGCGAGATGGTTTGGGGAAACATTGCTGCCACAACTTCAGTCAAGCGCTGGCGCTGGCTCCCGAAGGAGCTCCACCAAAGCTCCATCCAAGTAGAGCTCACAAGAAAAATTGGACACTTGAGGAATTACAGCCTGGATCCACATTGCAATTGTCCCCCCATGCAAACTTCAGGCATCCCCTGGACATACCCACCCTCCCCAGTGTTTCAGCCAGCCAGAGTTCACCTCAGCCAGCCCGAGATCACCTTAGCGGCAGGCTTTCAATTAACTGATCCAAACAGGTTCCCCTGATTCCCAAGGCTCTTAACTCAGTCCAATGCCATATGGGGGAAAGGGAAGACAGGAATAGATGACTGAGGTGATGCCTTTTGGTGCTAAAAATATCTGATCCTATAAAATTCAAACTAAAACCTGAGAGCAATAATAAAGGCTCAACAGAGGCATAATTGCTGTGAAGCAGCAGAACAATTCTTCCTTCTCTTCTTAGAGTGAAACTTAATGAGCCAAAGTAAATATCTCTTTCCTCCTGTCACACTGTGTTTATTAACCACAAGCTGCTCGCCTGAGGCAGTGTAGACGTTAACAGACCTCCTGAGCCCCATGCCTAGTTGAAGCACGAATGTTCCTGAGGAGACTTCAATCCAACAATCACAGTCACAGAAGCACACCAAGCCTTCTGGGATATATGCATGGGAAGCTGCAGGAGAAAGGGGACAAAGGCTGGAGGCAGTGCTTAATTTGTGCCAGGGCTTTCCAGGACTGAGCCCCGGCACCTCTAGGCTTGGCATTTCATAGCCCGGGCACCTGTGCCGTGTCAGTTCTGAAAATAAAAAATTTGCTTGGGCCCCAGCACCTAATTGCTGGAGCCCTGGCACCTCTTTTATTACAAATTAAACCCTGCCTGGAGGGAGATCTGGATTCTGGGATTTCCATGAGGAGACTAGGGATGGGAGATCATTTCAATAGAAAGGGTGGGATATTCTGTTCCCAAATAGGAGTGAAGGGTGGTGAACGGCCTATGTGAAAATTGCAACTTTCGTTAAATCAAATCAATCAATCAATAAAATAGCTATGTTTCCAGACCTCAGGGTTGCAGTGAAAAGCTTGAAAATATGACCTAAGTACACCAAAAAGGCTAAAAAGAAGAAGTCAAAGAAAGAGAACCTAACAGGGATCTAAAAACAAATCAAACTTTGGGGCCTGGCTGTGTTCAGTGCTTCGGATTTGCAATGCTGCCCTGTGTTCCACACTATTTGCCTGCGCAAGGCTAAATGGTGCCATGCTACAACTACCTTGGAAAATGGTAGGGAAGTGCCGTTCTGGGAGAGCAATGTGGGATGAGAACAGTTTAGAAAGCATTTGTTGCCAGCACAATTGAAGCAGCAGTTTGCACAGGGCCTTTCGAACAGAAACAATGCACAATAAGTAGAGGGCTTGTTCATGCCCTCCCTTTGCACATTACTGTTTAAATGAGACCCTTGGGGAGAAGGAGTAAACAGCATCGGTGGCAACAAAGTGAGTTAAGAATGGTACTTTCTATACTGCAACCAGCTCACCAACCCAGCACGTGATTAATGACAGGAAAACCATGGCCTCGCTTCACTTCACTGCAGAGTAACTCTCTGGGTATGCACAGCATTTCCTTTTAATCCCTCATGGAGGAGAGCTGCTGAGATTAACCTTTGCTCAAAAGTTTATGGTCTGCATAATGCATTGGGTTGTTTGCTTACACTTGCAACAGCATCGTGATGGCAGGCAGCAAACGGGAGTTTACTCTCACACCGGGACTTTCAGCCTGAATCTGCGGGTATGCATTATCCCACTGTCTGCAGCTCCCAGCTCCCAGGCCAAATTCTGCCAGCACCCACTGGGGTAAATATGGAATTGTCATTGCCTAGATTTACACAAAATGATGTTGAAAGAGGCAAACATTATCTCTGTTGCAATGAAATTTCCAATTCTAAATTTTGAAAAGGGAATTTTTTAAAAACAAATCCTATTATTTTTTAGCAAAACCCCCACAAAATTTCAAGGTATGTTTTTCTGAAGCTAAATTGGTCAATTTTCATGAAAAAAAAAGTTACGTTTTTCAAATTTAATTGAGAAAATTTGCAATCATCTTAGCACTCATGCTCCATTAAAGG
This sequence comes from Malaclemys terrapin pileata, assembly GCF_027887155.1. NCBI lineage: Eukaryota > Metazoa > Chordata > Testudines > Emydidae > Malaclemys > Malaclemys terrapin. The sequence continues at coordinate 15,747,236 of NC_071516.1, read as the reverse complement.
GACAAATTAAACAATCTACCAATTGTCACCAGATCATTTGTTACTGCTTTTAATCTCTATAAACTAAAACCCTTCTAGCCTGTCACTGTAGTCTGATCAGCTGGGATTCATAGCTGGGGAAAAGCAATAAATGATTTGCCAAGAGGAAGACAACATTTTTTAAACTGACTAGCTCTTTCTATCATAGTTATTAACATGCCATATATTATAAACTGAGAACATCTAAATTTATGGGAAAATCTACTAGTAGAAAAGGGAAACTGATTAAAAGGAAACAAAATCTTTGATCCTATTTAGTGGAATAAAATTAGAAAATCGGAATCATCTAAATTCCTCAGAAGAACACGGTATTAAAGGAAGAGGGTTTTTTTAAACAAAGCAACCAACCAACCACCTTATAAGAACAGGTTTTCAGAACGCTCTGTTATGTCAACTGCAACCATTGTAAAGAATTTATGAGGCCGGCATAACATCAGCTAACATGGACTGCATAATAAAAGAGCTGCAAGAGACTTCAAACTAGACTAACAAGCATCTACTAGAACAGAAGCTGTGACATAACTTGAATGGTATTCATGAGTCTTGCATTCATTTCCCATGAGGGATTTTTTTTGTTTGCAAGAACCTTTGATAAAGCAAAATGCCAATGTGTCTCAATGCCAGAAATGATCATGAGGCTACCTGGAAATCCCTCCTTCTCTTTATAGAAGTTTGAGTCAAGGAGCAGAAAGAAAACCATCTGACTCAGGTGGCCAATCACACGCCAAGAGTAAACTTCAGCCAATAGTAAAAGATGCCGTGCAAGCAAATGGGCTGAAGTAATTTCACAGAAAGGGTTTGAACAATTCTGTAACATTGGGCAAGCGTCTAAAGATTCAAAACTGTTCATGGATGAGTCACAAAGAGGAAAAAAGGAGGGAGGATAGACATATTCGCTGAATAAGCTTTTCATGATGGAGAGTTTGCCCAGCTCTAATAGCAGCTATGTATCCAGAAATGTCATGCTGAACCTAATATAGAATCATATTTTGGCACTAAAGAAATTAGGGCTCCGATTTTCAGAACCAGAGACCAGATTGTTTCTTATGGATGAGCGGGCCTAGATGGGTGAAAGCACCCTTCCACCTTTGTACCCCTGCACAGCAACGGGACACAGTCACAGTCCAGGGCAACGCAAGGACTGCATTTTCTGAGAGCCCCTGGGCTTAGGGTTGCCAGGCATCCGGTTTTCTACTGGAACACTGGGTCAAAAAGGGACCCGGGTGGCTCTAGTCAGCACCGCCGACCAGGCTGTTAAAAGTCTGGTCAGCGGCGCAGCGGGGGTCCGGGGCTAAGGCAAGCTCCCTGACTGCTCTGGCTCCGCGCAGCTCCTGGAAGCAGTCACCTGGTCCCTGTGGCCCCTACGCACATGGGCAGCCAGGGAGGCTACGTGCACTGCCCCTGCCTGAGTGCCATCTCTGCAGCTCCCATTGGCCGAGAACCATGACCAATGGGAGCTCCTGGGTGGCGCCTGTGGGCATGAGGGTAGCCAGTGGCCACCCATGTGAGTAGGGGCCAAAGGGACCTGGCTGCCACTTCCTGGGAGCTGTGGTAAGTGCTGCTGGAACCCTGCACCCCAACCCTCTGCCCCAGCACGGAGTCCCCTCCCACACCCAAACTCCCCACCAGAGCCCACATACCACACCCCCCCCACACCAATCCCCCTGCCCCATCCTTGAACCCCTTCCTGCACCCCAAACTCCTCATCCCTGGACCCACCACAGAACCCAAACCCCCAGCCGGAGCCCTCACCCCCAATCCCACACGCGAACCCCGGCCCCTGCCCGGTGACAATGAGTGAGGCTGGGGAAGAGCGAGCGATGGAGGGAGGGGGGATGAAGCGAGTGGGGGAAGGGGCCTCAGAGAAGGGGCAGGGTAGGTGTGGAAAAGGGCTGTTCGGTTTTGTGCGGTTAGAAAGTTGGCAACCCTACGTGGGGTGCAAGACACCCCTGTGCACCAGGCAGAGTATGCTGCACCTCCTGAAATGTTGTGGTAGCTGGCACACTCCCACTGTGCGTCCCACAGCCCACTGGGGTTGTTGGCTCTGCACTGCATGTATTACTCAGCTAGGCCCTAATTCAGCAAGGTACTTAAGCGTGTGCCTAACTTTAAGGACATTGATTTATGTGCTTAAGTAACTTGTTAAATAATGGCCCTAATTTGTGCATTACATAACCACATATGCAATGCACAGGTGACTGACCAGTGTGTGCAGGCACTGGGATCGTGCACGCACAATCACAATAACTGCACGGGCATATTACCTGTGCAAATGCGCTCACGTGCAGAGAGGTTTGAGGGCTGGGGGAACAGGCCAGGTGAACACACTGCTATGTGGATCCACTGGCTATAGATTTCTGAGGACATCTGGTACAGATGTAGGGGCTAGTGCAGCATCAGGGCTCCACAGCCTGTAGGGGAGGCTTCCTGCCAGCCCCTGTAGAACCCCCATCAGTGCCACGCCCGTGAGGGAGCGGATTTAGCCACAAGCAAATGTTAACGGTTGCTACAATTAACAGTGCAGTTTAAAATTCCTTTGCCTCATCGATTGCTTCAGAGTAAAAGCCGCAGCCACAAAAGTCACTATCTAGAATAATCTAGATGTCTAGATACAAGGTCCCTTCTGAGACATAATGGATCATTTAAACACTGCACAAGACGATATCACTTCTTCATATCTTTCCACACATCCGCCTTGGGAGAAACTTACTCATAATGATATTTTTGAAATCGCTCCTGAATCTGACATAGGTGAGATGGAATAAGACCTCCCCATGAAAGGAAGGTTTCAGAGTAGCAGCCATGTTAGTCTGTATCCACAGAAAGAACAGGAGTACTTGTGGCACCTTAGAGACTAACAAATTGATTTGAGCATATGCTTTTGTGGGCTACAGCCCACTTCTTCGGATGCATAGAATAGATGCATCCGAAGAAGTGGGCTGTAGCCCACGAAAGCTTATGCTCAAATCACTTTGTTAGTCTCAAAGGTGCCACAAGTCCTCCTGTTCTTTTTTCATGAAAGGAAGATACTTCTACAATTCAAGTATCAGAGGGGTAGCTGTGTTAGTCTGAATCTGTAAAAAGCAACAGAGGGTCCTGTGGCACCTTTAAGACTAACAGAAGTATTGGGAGCATAAGCTTTCGTGGGTAAGAACCTCACTTCTTCAGATGCATGAGGTTCTTACCCACGAAAGCTTATGCTCCCAATACTTCTGTTAGTCTCAAAGGTGCCACAGGACTCTCTGTTGCTTTCTACAATTCAGTGATTCACAATTCTTGCTTCATTGCAGTCGATGATCTGCTGACACCAATGGGAGTTCTTAAGCAGGCTCAGCCTCTGTTGAGGTGGACAGTCCAGCGTTCTGTCACAACTGGCAGAGCAAATGACCAGTTCACTTGAAGCTGCTACATAATGATGTTCCCCTTGGGGACATTTTAAACTGCTGCTGGATATGGTGGGTCTGATGGGAAGGTTTATCATGGACAAGGACTCCCAAGTGGCAAAAGGGAAAAAATAACAGAACAGTGAAACCACATAAATACTAGATGTGGGGGTGGGGTGGGGATGAGGATCTGACCCAATAAGTATCCTGGATTGCTGCATCCATGGTGACTCTACACTTTGTGATGCTGTCCGTGTGATTTGAGCTAATCTGAGTCAAGGCTAGAAGGTGTAAGTCAGCCGGAACACAGCTTTCTCCTTCATTGTGTGCTTTTACCTGCTTTGCTAATGTTGCTGGTTTTCCCAAACTAGGCTGCGGTTAGTAACTGGCGCTGCCATTTGTAAACATTGATAATTAAATACCGGACATTAGAAATGGAAAAGACTTATTACTCCTAATTATCTAGTCCATCCCATCAGGCCAATGCAAGCTGGCTCCCTAAAATACATTACAGTGCTTTGTCCCAGCCAGGGTTAAGTTTCCCAAGTGATGGGGCTTTCTCTTTTTTCCTTGGGGAAACAAATCAATTTTTCCCAACAGGAACTTTAGTTATTTATAAAAGGAACCTAAATTTTCATTGGCTCAATTTAATTCCAATAATCCTAGTAATGAGCCAGCTGGGCCAACCTCTGTCTTCTTGGAGTTTACATCCTTCAAATATTTGTAAAAAGTTCTCACGTCACCAGAGTAAATGTGTAGCCAAGTCGAGCAGGCCAACATTTTCAAAATAGCACAGGTGCAATAGCAGTAATTCCACGGGCAAATTGAACATGCATGTGCAAAATGGTGTATGCAAATAACCTGCTCCCTGATTGACTCCGACAATCCTGTTGACTGTGTGCACAAATTCAATGCACAATTGTGGATGGTTTTAAAAAATGTCAGGCTGCATTCTATTCTAAAGAAAGCATTGTTCTTTGGGCGGGAGCCCAGACACCTGAGTTCTGTTCTATGCTTAGACACTGACTCACTGTGTGACCTTGGGGCAAGTCACTTAACCACTCCATGCTCATTTTATCTCTCAGTAAAGTGGGTATAAGACTTACCCTACCTAGCTCACAATGGTCCATTGAAGCTTAAATCATTTTGAAAATTGCTTTGATACCTTTGATCGCTTTGATATCTGATCTCTTCAGATGAAAGTAACTAGGGAGATGTAAAGTTCCACTCACCTTCCCTCATCAACCAATCTTCCTTCCCCTTGCCCACTCTAGTCACTTTTGCTGCTCTTCTCCAAACCGGCTAACACCACGATTAAATTAATATTTGTAACACTTGATTTCTTATCACAAAACTGCTTCTCCTCCCCCACAACACTTACACTAATTGCTCTAAACAGAGCCTGCCTCTGAATTATAAAACACATGGTGGCCTCTTCAGTAACCTCCTTCACATGGCTCATTACAAAACGGTCTTTGTTCATGGACATGAGTCATGTAGCGCAAGAGTGAAAACTGTTCATGGTGTATTTGTGAAATCCCCAAACAATCGAGAAAGCTCCCATTACCAACAAAAAGTATCACAGGATGCGCTTAGGCCAGATAAGTAGGTGGAGCCCTTCCAGAAATGACTCTGAGGATTAGGTGCACTTTATTAGAGACCTTTTCATGGCCTACTGCCTATGGTTTCTTAAAGTCCAAGCCTGTCAGGTGCTGAGTGTCCTTAACTCCCATTAAAACCAGTGGGAGGTGTGGGCTTTTCAGCATCTTACAGGATCTGGTCCTTAAAGAATCAAACTCATACACTTTCCTCCATCTCTGTTATGTTCCCCATCATGGGAATACCAGAAAACCAGGGGCTTTTCCTGGTTTGTTCTCGTGCGCCTCTGCTGTGCCCCCAAGCTTTCAGATAAACTAAATAGCTATCAAAGATGAACCCAAGCTTCAAAATCCAGATCTCCATTGTACATACTCCCCTTCAACACCCCCCCACCAAAAAAACCCCAAACCAACAGGATTTTCAGCTCTGCAGATTGGGGCACTCCATAACGGAAATAGAGATTAACCACAAAGTTAGGATCTGATCTAGATTCTGATTCCAAACATCCCAATGTCTGTGAACATTTGGATGCAGAGTTTTCCTTCTGGCATCTTTCTACTAAATACCAAAAATGTCTCTAGGATAGATTAGGTAGGTATGTTAAACACACACACACACACACACACATAGCCACTACATAAGCACAGATGCAGAAAAGAGGATGACCTATCAGTCAGAAGGATCCAGCAACAAGGAGCTAACGTTAGGTTGGATTTTCAAAAATGCCTGATGGGAATTAGGCACCTAAGCACTTTTGAAAATCCTACTATAAAGCCTTTTCTACTCCCAAAGTTAAATGCTTCTGCCTGGAACACAAACCCTATAGCCAAATTCTGCCATATGCTGACATTGGAGCCCGTGTACATCTCTAGATCCTGAACCTGCAACTGTGCATGCCTGAACAATCCTTGCTCACTGAGAAATCCTCGAATTTCAATGAAACTACATACATCAGTAAGGATAGCTTACATGAATGAGAGCTGCGAGACCAGGCCCCTGATTGGGAGTCAACCAGTGAGAAAGGCAGAGAATCTGCACTTTGCCAAACGATGTGTACTCTACGTGGGATGTGCTAATTTCCCTTTACTGCACTCTGGTTTAGAAGGACAATGAAATGTAACGGGTAGTGGGCAACTTACAGCATTCGATGGGATTAGATGCCGCTTGCAAAGAGACTATTCTGCCACTGGATTCAGGGATGTGCACACGGAAGACAAGCCGTACCCTGGTGTTCTTCCTACCAATGTCCGTCTCCCCCTTCCGCAGTTCAATGTCCGCGTTCCTCAGCTTCAAAATCCCTGCACAGTCAATGCTGACAAACAAACAGAAAACATGTTGTGTATGTGTGTCGGTGTTTCTGCTCTCAAACATTTCAAAGACATGTGAAAGACAGAAGAGGGCTAAACCATTTTGCCTCAATGATTTTGAAGAAGCAAAGATAAGAGAAGCCCTGAACTCTCTTTCCTTTTGTAATGTAGGTATTACAGTTAAAATGTCCGAGGGTTTTCAGCAACATGACTAGGCAGTTGTGCATCTAATTTGGGACTGCTACATGTGTGCAGATAGCTAGTTGCACACCTAAACTGTGCAGCAAGTGCAATGCTCAGATACTATGATGATTAACAGGGTATCAGTACATAGATAGATAGAGTAGATAGGATGGGTATGTAATCATGGTAACTGCACAATCAAATGAGACACACAATGCATGCAAATTCTCCTGAAAATGTGTATGTACAAACTTAAAACTAAAATAAAATACATGATGTACTATAGGGGTTACAACATAGGACTGGGTGTCAGAATTCTAATTCCAGCTGTGATACTGGACAACTTTGGCAAGTAATATTCCTTCTGGGCACCATATGTAAAATAGTGATCACTCTTCCCTGCACTACAGAATTGTTACCAGGCATTTGAGATCCTCAGACTGTACTACTAAGTGTTGCAGGAAGCATGGCTATTAAAAAGGTATTTTAACCTCAGCTTTAAATGCAGGTTTTATTCATATAAAGTTAACATCAACAGTTTGGAGACTTGGATCCAAAATCTGTTTCCTACAAAAAATATTTGGTCATGATAGTAGCTTATGATTTTTTGCCATGCATATTAGTTTATTATTGTAGGGTTGCTCATGAAGGAGTGGCAGTTTACCCTCATTTTGGCTGTAGGTTTGTTTAAAGCTTGGGATGCTGACTTTTATTTATTTATGTTGAGGTGGGAGGAGAGAAAGGGATGATGGAGCATTTGTTTTGGAAAAAAACAGAAGAATCATGTGGATTTTGCGACAAGGTACAGTTTTTAAATAAACAGGGTAAGGTTTGAGCCTCTACCAACTTTGCCCATATCCATTTAAAATGGTGGACTATTCCCTTTCTCTAAACCATCCTATAGCTGTTTGGAACATATTCAAGCTGAAATTTAAGATTGGCTTTTCTGTTGCTCTATTTATATATTACAAAGATAAGGGGAAGGAGTATGGCCTAGTAGATAGAGCATTGGATTGAGGACTCAGGAGGTCTGAGTTCTACTTCAGGCTCTGCTGCTGGGTGACCTTGAGCAAGAGGCTTCACCCCTCAGTTTTTCTACCTGAAAAATGGGAATAATGAGACTGATCTCCGTTGTAAAGCACTTTGAGATTGACTGATGAACAGTTCCATGTAACAGCTGAGTATTATTATTAGCATTGTACCTTTGAGCTACATTGGCAAGGCTCTCTAGATTCCAAATCTACTCTCTTCAAAAAAGGGAGACTTTGTGGATCGTAACATGGCTTGCCAAATTCTGTGTTCTCACCAGATGATGTACAGCTGATAAGATCTACCTGTAACCCCTAATCCACCCCACATATCATATGTTCCTCACTACGCTGCACAATATTTACACATTTCCTCTAGTTCATACCACTATTCATTGCTGCAGGGTTTCTCCCATCCCTGAAACATCATCATAAATTCTCCAAGCCCAAGTCATTCACACTGAGAACATTTATACCACTCTGGCATCGTAAAAAGGGCCTTAAGTGGTATAAGTTATAGTCACACCTAAAAATCTAGAACCTATCCCTAGCACAGGAAGTTGATTCATTTAAGTGATTCCTCCCCAAACAACACAGATAAATTAATTCTGCCTTATCTCACATAGTAATAAGAGTTTTGCTGCAATAGCATCCTTACGTTGCTCTCATGTTGTTTTTGGGCTCCAGGGGGATCTCTAGAACTTTGGTGTTGCCTATGATTTTCTCATAGCTGGTGGTGGTAACAGTTTTGCCCGTAATGCGATGGACTTGATAGAAAGCATGAGGTTTAAGTATCCGTTCATCTGCTGTCCCAATGAAGATCTGAAGGCCCAGGGGTTTGTTCTCCATGTAACCATGAAGCTGTCAAGAAATCAAATCTATTAGCGCATGTTGTACTCCCAGTGCCCTCAGTCATGTAGACATTAAGACATATGCACAACACTAAAAGCAGTTCATCTCAACTCGTGTAAATGGGATTTTTTCCCCCCAGCAGCGTCTTCTGGAGACCTTGTTATACATGGAATACATCTAAGAAAAGATGAATGATTAATTATTCTTTGATTTTCAGTGGAGATAAGAAACCATATTGCCTCAGTATTGTTTTTGACTGCAATCTTTAAAAAAATCTGGGAAGTAACAGCGGAAGCTCTTGGCTGCTTGATTCAATCAGCCATTTTTGAAGCAGACAGACAGGAGGAGAGATACTGCTATTTTGCTCAGACTGGGTTTTGGAGCAAAGACCATCTTTTTGTTCTGTGTTTGTACAGCACCTAGCACACTGGGGTCCTGGGCCATGACTTGGGCTCCTAGGTGCAACAGCAAGATAGATAATAAAATAATAACAATAATAATAAACAAACACAAGTTTTTGAAGTACATTTGTTAAGAGATGAGCAAAACAGGGCTAGAATTTCTCTCTAGGCCAGAGACCAGGGAATATATATCTTTGTTTATTAACTTTAAAAATTATTAATCAAACCATTTGAAATTTCTCACATCACTGAAAATTAAAAACAGATATATCTACCACATAGCCAGGGATTTAGCTGAAAGGGAACTTTATGGCCTGAGGCATGCTAAATTTGTTTTCAATTACTTTGTCCGCATACAAAACCTTGATGAAGCCATACAAAGCAAACAGCACTGGAAGATCAGAGAACAAAACCATTAAGCTAATAGAATTCATGGCCAAAATCTTTTTTCTTCTTTTCACCAGTCAGCAGGAGGTATCTTTGCATAGAGTGATTAATTCACCCCCCTGGAAAGAGACCACATGCGGCATCAATGCATTGCTGGCAATCTCCCCTGGTATGGTAAATGTAAAGTAACACTCACAGTCCTCTGATACATTATGATTCACATAGCACATACTTGCCATGCATATGAAGACAGGATCCTTGTCCCAGAGATCTTACAACCTAAGGTCCCAATCTTGCAACCTTTACTCACATGAATGGTCCCACTGAAGTCAATAAAACTTATGTCCAAGAGAGTAAGGATCACTTATGTGAGTAAAAGAGTTACTGGATCAAGCCCAGACACAGTTTGGTGCAATACATTGACAACAGTTCAGATGTAAGAATGCCTGTCAAGAAGGTGTGAGTAACAGTAAGGGAAAAATTAGCATGGGGAAATAGTTTTTACTTTGAGTAATGACCCATCCGCTCCCAGTCTTTATTCAAGCCTAATGTAATGGTGTCCAGTTTGCAATTTTTCCCCCTACTGTTACTCACACCTTCTTATCAACTGTTGGAAATGTGCCATTCTGATTATCACTACAAAAGTTTGTTTTCTCCTGTTGATAAATGACGACTCTTGTTACGGTTGGTATGGCCACACCCATTTTTTCATGTTCTCTGTGTATATATATCTTCCTACTGTATTTTCCACTGCATGCATCCGATGAAGTGGGTTTTAGCCCAGGAAAGCTTATGCTCAAATACATTTGTTAGTCTCTAGGGTGCCACAAGTACTCCTTGTTCTTTTTGCTGATACAGACTACCACAACTACCACTCTGAATATAGGATCATCTCCCAAAGCCAAGGCGTTGCCCCAGCTTAATTTTTACACTTCTTTCAACAAAGCAGAAAATACAAATCTGGATTTCAGGATAGAGACTGAAAGCTGAGAATGATTTATGATTAGAAAACCCTGACAGGATATTTTGGGGGGTATTATAAGGTGAGCTATTCACAATAAAACTCCCCCAAACTATATACAGATTGGACTGGAGAAAAAACAACTCTTTTGAGTCACATTTGCCACAAGGGGAAAGAGAAGCCAGACATGATGTGTACCTTTCCATACGCTATTTTGGGATTTTAAGATCCTATTTCTTTTAGTTTAAAAAGGTTTTTTTTTACAAAAAAAACAACTTTGCTTTTGCATAACTCTTATAATATTAACATAGTCAGACATGGGCTGGTTTGTGACCTGAGGAAATGCAAGGCACTTTGGCAGATAAACAAATAACATCATTCAGAAAACAAGGAGACTTTTCTTGTTTGGTTTGCGGCAGCAATTGGGTTTTATAAACAAAATGGAAATTTGTGGCATGATTTGACTCACCATTTCATAAACAAGGTTCATTCATGTATTCTACATTGCATCTCTATATCAATATCAGTTAAAAATGATGTCTATGTTTAAGTGCATTATGAGTTTTAGAATTGCACACCCATAATTTTAAATGCAAAAACTCTGTGCATTTGTACGTACATTACCACTGTTGTGTGTATGTGTAGTAGAAGTCCAACAAGCCATTTGGAAACACAATTACCATACAAAATTGCAGTAACTGTGACCACAAATTAGGCAAGCAAATGAACATGAAATTTTGCTTATGCCATTCTAAACAAATGGACCAGTACATCCTACCAATGGCTGTAAACACAGATCCAAAATTCCCCAGACCTTAAAGAGGGAATTTGAAATTCAAATCTAGATCCAGATCTGCATTGGCCCTTGTCCCAATATTTGGCTGAACCAAAATCCCAGTTCTGAATACCCTTCAACTTTGCAGGGTTTGAAAACCCAAACTCATCTCTAAAGTGTAACACAGTGCACTCAGAATAAAGCCCATCACCTGAGACTCAAGGGGTGAATCCTTTAACATTGCTCAGTTACTGCAACTGAAAACTGCATGATAAACTTATAGTGTACATCAGTGATAGAGGGGTAAATTCCCTAGAGTGTTCCAAGTGTGCTCTCATATACATATTACATGTATTTGTGTCTACAGGGAATTTAGTTGGACCTTCTTTGAAATATATTTACTGACTTAAGTTTACATTGACCACCCTACAGCTTATAAACAACAGAGATTTACCCCTTCAAAGACACCACTCATATTATATTTGTTGTGAGATGTGAGTTGTAGCCCCTTTGTACAAATGGGAAACCTGATGATTTAAGTGATGTGCTTATGGTCATACGGTGAATTAATAACAGAGGAGCTCCTAGCTCCCACGGCTATGCACAGTGCAGTAGATCACACTAAAATAATTTGAAATGAATCTGGTATTCCAAGAATGAAGTTGTAACAATTGCTGACACCATTCCGCTCTGCTGGCCTTGCACTATTTATACGTCAGTATTTGTTACTTGATGTTTTTGTCTTCTTTAATTTGTAGACTTTTGGGGCCAAATTTGTAGTGGGCTTCTGTTTGGGCACCTGCACATTAGAAAATTACACACCTGGCTGTCTGTTGAATGAAGGCAAATTGTGATGAGTTTTGCACTAAGAAAAGTGGAGACACCTGCAAATCTTGTGGGCACCTTTTGGGAGCCCCACAGAAAATCTGGCCCGGTGTGATAGAAGTGCAAGTTGCATGACAGAGTGAATGTCATGGAGAATTTTTGTTTCCCCTTCATCCCAGCAGAGCTTCTCCTAGTCTGAATTTACAGATCTTTCTCCCTGGAGGGGGATAAAGCTGCATCTTTAAAGTTGATCACATACATCTTCCTGTCTAGACAATGCAAGCCACTGCCAGAAGGAAAGTATAAAATAAGCGAATAAATTCACTGAACCTACTTATCAAAGATCTACAACCTATCCTGAAAGATGATCCCTCACTCTCACAGATCTTGGGAGACAGACCAGTCCTCGCTTACAGACAGCCCGCCAACCTGAGGCAAATACTCACCAGCAACCACACACCACACAACAAAAACAAAAAGAACAGGAGTACTTGTGGCACCTTAGAGACTAACAAATTTATTTGAGCATAACCTTTCGTGGGCTACAGCCCACTTCTTCAGATGTATAGAATGGAACATATAGTAAGGAGATATATATATATACACATACAGAACATGAAAAGGTGGAAGTAGCCATATCAACTCTAAGAGGCTAATTAATTAAGATGAGCAATTATCAGCAGGAGAAAAAAGACTTTTGTAGTGATAATCAAGATGGCCCATCTATTTCCCCATGTTAAGTATCCTCACACCTCTTGTCAACTGTCTGAAATGGGCGATCTTGATTATCACTACAAAAGTTTTTTTCTCCTGCTGATAATTGCTCATCTTAATTAATTAGCCTCTTAGAGTTGATATGGCTACTTCCACCTTTTCGTGTTCTGTATGTATATATATATATATCTCCTTACTATATGTTCCATTCTACGCATCCGATGAAGTGGGCTGTAGCCCACGAAAGCTTATGCTCAAATAAATGTGTTAGTCTCTAAGGTGCCACGAGTACTCCTGTTCTTTTTGCGGATACAGACTAACACGGCTGCTACTCTGAAACCTGCCAGTTTTGTTTGCTTGAAACTAATCAGCTCTCTTGCTCATTTCAGTTCACCACAATCTGAGGGCTGGTCTGTTAACTGTTGCATATTACTTGCCAGCTCCCTGTGGAAGTCATTTCAGCTTCCCTCTGAATGAGATGCGTGCATACGTGTGTGTGTGTGTGTGTGTGTGTGTGTGTGTGTGTGTGTGTGTGTGCGCGCGCACTTGTGGTCAGCTTTTAAAATAATGCACTGGTGATTCAGAGAGATATTCATCAGCCTCTGGTGAAAAATTTGGAAAACAGACCTGTGCTGGTTACATTCAATTAGAAGTAAATACAAAGCAGCGTGAGAAATCGCTTCCGCCTACTGCTTCCCTTTTCCTGCTGTACACGAAAAGATAAGAAAACACTTAGAAGCTCTCTCCTAAGTTTACAAGGAGTAGCATAGGATTTCAGCTTGCAGCTCCCGCTAGCTCAAATTGGATCTGCATGCCTGCTAAATTCCATACTCCCCTTTTAGACATGGAGAGGGGTTTCCACGTGAAACCAATGGCTCTCAACGTTTTTAACAATGAACTATTTCCCCCTCCAAATTCTTCATCTTCCCTGTGTCTATTAAAATGCTCAGCTACATGAAAAGTAACATTAGGACACTACTGAGGAGACAGGGTGAAGATATACTTGTTTAGGTACCTCCTGCTTGCTTCACATTTTCTGTCTTGGCTGTTGAATTTATCTCCTGGGAGGAAGAATTTTACATTTGGTGTCTAATCACCTACTAATCATTAATTCTCTTAGACTGCAATGTTTCCAAGGATGCCTGCAGACCTTTATTCACAAATGTTCCAATCTGAACTGAAAGCCTCATTCTCTTGTCCCATGGAGACCAGGGTATCAATAGCTGTCACTAAGCACAAAGGCCTCATCCAGCCACTGTATCATAGAGCAGTCGGCATGCTTGTTTTAGTTAAAGCAATAAAGGGGAAACTTGTCACATGTTTTTGTTCAATGTAATGTAGTCAGGACATTCCAAGAGAACACAAGCCAGAGGAACTCTCTTCCCTCGTTCTTTTTACTACTTAAAGAAGCAGCCTAAAAAGGCCTCAAACGATTATCATTTGAACATCTGATTCTGCTAAATGGTGACTTTTTATTATGCTCATTTTTTATGTTTTTTATTTTGATATTTGATTAACATTCCAGGGACCTGAATCTCATTTACGTTAATGTCTCTCTAATGAGATTCAGGCCCCAAGTGTTTGGGATTTCTGTTCCCAAAAGAGACAGTACTGGGTTAAGCTAGAGCTTTGGTGAAGAGGAGGCAATAGAGAGTCATGGTTAGAGCAAGTGATAGAGCGTGAGACCTATAGGTTCTATTCTTGACTCTTTTGGTGCTGACTTACTCTGAGACCTTGGGCAAGGCCATATGTCTTTCTGTGCCTCCCTTTCCTCTCCATTGTGTCGATAAACTATCTTGAGACAATGGTTCCAAGGTACTTTGAACACTTCTAAAGAAAGGTGCTATAGAAGCACAGTGTACATTATTATTAACTACATACCGAAATGTGGAGCCAATGCACTTCTGTGTAGTTATATTTCACGCCTATATGGGGTCATTGGTACTGTTTAGGAGGGGAAAAAATGCTTTTTGCTGTTGCTAGCAGGGCCGGCTCTAGGCACCAGCATTCCAAGCATGTGCTTGGGGCGGCACTTTTTAAGGGGCTTTTTTTTTTTTTTTTGGCTTGGGGCGGCAAAAAGCCTGTAGCCGGCCTTGCTTGCTAGCATGTGATTCTCTCCTTTTTCAAGCACTGGTGAAGGTAAAACATAATCTTCTCAAGCAGATTATCTAGTGTTTGGTTATCATTTCTGGAGTTTGACCAAAACAAACAAACAGATAACTGTAGGGGGTCGACCAACACAAATGGGTTTTTAAAGGGAAAGTTACTGAGGAATAGACTCAAATGGAACAGGGTAGTTGATGCCTATATAAAGAGCGATATGTAGCAGCTGGTTATGGGTTTGCAGGTGTATTAATAGGTGAGATATATGAGTGTTGTTTTACAGTGATGGATAAGATTTATTATACTTGTGTGGAAATGTGAATTTACTTAACGTTAAGAAGGATAAACTGTATAATTTAAGGGATTCGATTTTCTGTTCATGTATGTTAATGACAGAAATAAAAAGTTTAAACAACACCATACACATCCTCTATGTCTCAAGTAAAACACAAAGGGTCTAATTCACCACGGGTGCAACTCTGACTGGTTAAGCACAGGGTAAGCAATCCTGGGGAAAATTAACCCATGCTAGCCTAGTCTGCGATTGCATGGCCACATTCCTGTGCCTGCTTCCACACACGTGCTGTGTCTGGATATTTCAATCAGTAGAGCATCCCAAGCTTCATAGCCTGCAATTCAGTATGCTGCCCTATGCTTTCATTCACAGGGTGGGGTGGGACAACTTATCTGCCCAGTCTAGGGATTGTGGGAAGAAATGGTCTACAGCCGCAGAGTTCATTTCTTGGCATGCCCTCTCCAAGGGTCTGTCTCAACCCTGGGCTGTGGAAACTTTCTCCCCTCTTTGTGATGACCCCATGTTCCTTCTTCAGGGATGGGATTACTCTCTCTAGCCTGTTTCCATGTAAGCTGCAAGTCAGACTTCCTTGCCTTAACTATCCCCCAATATCCTATGAAGAGTCCGCTATTATAGGGAATGGCTTCAGAACTGCCACACACATACCTTGGGTGTTTCCCACCCTTGGGTGGGAATCACGTTATGCAGGACTCTGTAGCTGCCTCAGTTTCCCCACTTTCAGCTGGGCTCAGCCACAGCACTACTGAGCTGTGCCTCAGTTTCCCCACATTCAGCTGAGCTCTTGGCTGCAGCAACACTGAGCTGTGTGTGACGCTGGAGAAACTGCAAACAGGAAGCTGAGCAGAGGGGAGGAGGAAGCTGAGCAGAGGCAGAACGATAGTCCACTTCTGGTTGAGAAGGGGCCTATGGGAAGGGAGGGTAGGACTATCACATGTCAATTGTTGTGTCCACCTGCGGTTGCATGTCTTCACTGCAATCACCTCCAGATAGTAATAAGCATAATAAGCATTATTAACATCTACCACAGGGTCAGCCTTATAGCTCCAGGCATGGCGGTTGCCTCACTGTGTAACACTGATAAAGGAGTGTGAATGCAAAGCCGGTTCAGGGGAAAACCCAGAGCTGAGCTTAAGTTAAGCCTTCAGTAAAGATAAGAAGGCACAGCGTGGGAACAGCCTCTTTGAGTGGGGAGAGGTGAAGGAGAGTGAAGTGTCATTTGGTTAAATGTTTCTTTACCACCTCACTACCACAGTCCACTGCAACACGCCTCTCAGACTTCTGGGTAGTCGGAAGTGACAATGATGCTTCAGGTTTCAGAGTGGTAGCCGTGTTAGTCTGTATCCGTAAAAACAACGAGGCGTCCTTGTGGCACCTTAGAAACTAACAAATTTATTTGGGCATAAGCTTTTGTGGGCTAAAACCCACTTCATCAGATGCATGGAGTGAAAAATACACTAGGCAGGTATAAATATACAGCACATGAAAAGATGGGAGTTGCCTTACCGAGTGAGGGGTCAGTGCTAATGAGGTCAATTCAGTTAGGGTGGATGTGGCCCATTCCTAACAGTTGACAAGAAGGGGTGAATATCAACAGATCCCTCTTTGTTAGTCTCTAAGGTGCCACAAGGACTCCTTATTTTTTTTAAATGATGCTTCAGATTCCAAATCCAATATACATTCTCCAGAATAGTTACTTGGTTTATAGCCCCCAGAGACTCTGCTGTGTAATTTAGACATAGCACAGTGCGCGAGAGTAACAAACAGAGCAGAAATGGGGTGAGGAAGGATGTAAGCTGCAGTGATAACATCTCAGTTACTCAGCTTTGCTACATGCACATCACTGTAATTCAGTTACATTTTATCAAAATAAATAAATAAATGAACACATGCACTGCAGGTGATGGAAGCAGCAGGGGGCTTCATGAAATGGAGACCGAGATTTCTTTGAAAAGTGTGATGAAACGCTTATGGCACTAAGTTGACTAATAACACGAGAAACTCAGCAAAAACTCCACTGTGAAGCCCTCCATTCCGCACTTCCCTGTGGTTTCTCTCAGTACCTGCTAGAAACACATAGTAGCATTGCTGAGCCCTTAAGCCATCCTTTCATTAGTCATTTGTGTGAGCACTGTCTGATTTTCAAACGTGCCTAGACACCTAACACCTATTCATTTCAATAGGATTTAGGCACCAAACACACTTAATCGCTCTGTTTCCCATCTGCTAAATGGAATACTAGTATTTCCCAGTGATGATAACTATATTAAAGATCGTAAGGTGCTCAGATACTACAGTAATAAATACGCACAATTACCTAACACAGATAGATTTTAAGACTGGAAGAAGGGGCCATTATGATCATCTAGTTCTGCATAACCTGGAGCAAAGAATCTAACCCAGTAATTTCTGTATCAAACCCATCATTTTTGTTTGAGCTAGAGCTTATCAATTAGAATGTTATCCAGTCTCAATTTAAAGCCTTCAAGTGATGGAGCATCCACATGTCTCTAGGGGAATTGTTCCAGTGCTTAATTACCCTCACAGTTATTAAAGGAAGCACAGATAAGCCTGCACTTCTCCTCTTCCTTCAATTTTGCTTTACTATCAGGGGTTATACCTGACATTCCCTATGAACTAGTCTGGTTTCAGATGTCCATATAAACCAGCTGCAGGTTCCTCTAGGTTTACAGGAACTACATTTGATATATCTAGTCATTTCATTTTCTCTTTAGCTCCAGTGAACCTTTAGACTGTTACTTCCTCAAGGCAGGGAAATGTTAAGTGTTTGGCAAACTTCTAATGATACAGCGCTATGTAACTGTAAGGACAATTGACTGATCTGCTCTAATATTTGGCAAGATTCTTTTAAAGATAATTTTTTAAATTAGCCCAAAATATAGGCCCGAATTTTCAGAACTGCATAGCTATCACTGCAATTTGCACACATAATTGAGGTAGATCTACCCGCAAAACTATCAGTTTAGTGTCTAATTGGCCATTTACATGCACAATTATCATAGTTGCACAAACGACACTAGTAATTTTGCACTTAAATTAGGCATGAAATGTATGTTCAGTTTGACATGTGCTGTTTTGAATATCTGGTCCATAATCTTTACAAGGAAGTCAGAGAAGAGGATTGGAGTGTGAACAAGGTTATTGCTTGCTAAGAAGGGTAAGTAGGTGGGTTGTCTGCTTCACTGAGTTCAACACAGTCTGTGCAGACAAAATGCTAAGCAAGGAGCAAACACACAGAACTTGATTCTGGAACCTGTGCTCACACTGAGGGTATGTTGACATTTCCAACACTACAACACTGCAGCTACCTGCTGGAACGCTTCAATGTAGACACTACCTACGCTGAGAGGAGGGCTTCTCCCAAGAAGAGGCAGTAGGTAGGTCAATGGAAGAATTCTTCCGTTGACCTAGCACTGTCTACACTGGGGGTTAAGGTCAGTATATCTGCATTGCTCAGGGATTTGGATTTTTCACACCCCTGAGAAATGTAACCATACAGATGTAAGTTCTTAGTGGCACTTACCCAACTAGTCTCATTTTTTAAATCAATATAAAAGAAGTGAGAGAGCTCTCCTGACAACAAAATAAAAACCACCCCTAATGAGGGGCGGTAGCTTCAGTGCCTGGAGAGCATCCCCCACCAACGAAGCACTGTCATTAAAATAAAAAAGCTTTTTGTCTTTAAAACTTTTGTCATTCAAGGGGGTGTTTTTTTCACACCCTGAGCAGCAAAAGTTTTAACCACGAAAGTGCAGGGTAGACATAGCCTTAGTCCCACTCAGTGTGTGTTTGGATTGCAGTATCAAGCCCATAATCTTGTGTTATGTTTGCATCTGATGGTCTGGTTTTACTAGTAACCCTAAAAGTACTAGCTGAACATTAAACATTACATATATGTAAAAGTCAGAGCCCTACAGGGAAGTCTGAGCTAGAAAACAATGTCCTCTTTGACTTGAAACCACAAGAGAACACCCACAGCAGAATGCTTGATTCAAAGAGGAAAGTAAAAAGTAAGTCTGTTATTATAAAACAAACTCCGCTGTGTTTCATTAACAGTTGGACAGTTGTAGCTTTTTTGAATTAATTTAAAAAGCGAGAGTCACAATGATCACTAAAGAGTTAAAAACGGGGTAGGAGAGAGGAAAATTTGGTGAGCTCGGTTGATTGAATGAGTCCCTTTTAAACGTCACTTCTCTCTCTTTGAACACAGGAAAAGAGCTCCACAGCAGCATGCAGCACACTACAGACTAGCCTAGGTAATATCAAATATTGCATTTCTCTAATGCCTTTCATCTCAGGATCTGGTATTTTGCAGACATTAAGGCCTGGTCTACACTTGAAAGTTGTACCAGTATGTTGTACCAGTGTGACTTATGAGGAGAGGCTGAGGGAACTGGGCTTATTTAGTCTGCAGAAGAGAAGAGTGAGGGGGGATTTGATAGCAGCCTTCAATTACCTGAAGGGGGGTTCCAAAGAGGATGGAGCTGGGCTGTTCTCAGTGGTGGCAGATGACAGAACAAGGAGCAGTGGTCTCAAGTTGCAGTGGGGGAGGTCCAGGTTGGATATTAGGAAACACTATTTCACTAGGAGGGTGGTGAAGCACTGGAATGGGTTACCTAGGAAGGTGGTGGAATCTCCTTCCTTAGAGGTTTTTAAGGCCCGGCTTGACAAAGCCCTGGCTGGGATGATTTAGTTGGTGTTGGTCCTGCTTTGAGCAGGGGATTGGACTAGATGACCTCCTGAGGTCTCTTCCAACCCTAATATTCTATGTTGGTTAAGGGGTATGATTTTTACCACTATCATTATACTGGTACAAGCCTAGTGTGGAAGCAATTATATTAGTATAAAGATGCCTTATAGCTTATACCTTTCTTGTATGGCAATAGTTACACCTTAAAGAAGTACCTTTACACTGATATAACTGCATCCATACTGGGGTGGGTGAGGATGGGTTACTGATTTAGATATACTGGTGTAATTAGAGTAGTACACATTTCTACTACAGAAAAGGCCTCATCTTCATGGCACTCAAGCAAAGTAGGTCATATTATTATATCCATTGTATGGATGGGTATAAATTGAGGCACAAAGTGATGAAGTCATTTGCCTGAGGACGCACAGTGATTCAGGGGCAAATCCAGGAAGAGAACTCAGGACTCCTGCCTGTCTTCCAGAAATTTGCTGGGATTTTCAAAGGTGCCTAAATTACTTGGGCTCTTAAATCACTTAGGTGTTTTGTAAAATCCCTCTCGAACACCACACTCAGTTGACCAGATCAACTTAGACTGGGGGGGGAGAGGGGAGGAATTAGTCTTTGATGAACAGTCAAGGCAGAATAACTGAGAATAATCACTTTCTGTTTAACAGTGAGAGAGCAAAATAACATAGCGCTTTTCATCCAAAGACATCCCAATCCTTTACAAAGGTACATAAGCAATAGGGTGGGAGAGGAAATAGGACCAAAGAGCAACAAGATGCCAGGGTTGTAAAAGTTCCTTTTAAATAGTTATTGCTTACAAATCCTTTGAGTTGAGCGGCTCTATATAAATGTGAGATTTACAGCTGGAATCCAGCATATCTAGGTAATAACAATAGCTTATTGCATGAATTCAGCTTACAGTTCTTCTGCAAGGAAATAAAGCCAATGGGTGAGGAACATTATTTTGTTAAAAATACAATTCTGAGAAGTAACTCGAGTTTTTGTGTTAAAAACCAAATATAGATTCCTTACTATGACTTGTCTTTAAAATTTTCCCCAAGTTTGAGCTTAAATTGTATGTGCCTTGTCCTGTTCCTGCTGTGCTATTCACATGCAGGAGTTATGGTTTATGTATTACTCTCCATGCTTCAAAGCTTCTATTTCCAACATGCTTTAGAGCATGGGCCAGATTGTCATACAAGTCAGATGCAAAATGTGCTTGTCTAATTTGCACACATGTAAACAGAATAACTTACACCACTAATTAACTACATGCAAGCACAATTATCCAAATTATATGTGCAATCTTTGCACAAATTAACTGCAACATAACATGCCTAACTTGGTTAAAAATCTGTCCTTTTGCCCATTATTAAAAGGCAGTCACCTCTGGGGAAGAGCACGGTGTCTGTTTAACAGCTCACAGAAACATTACACAACTGTTTAAGATATATTGAATCAAAAAGTAAAACTGTTTTAACTTTTCAAATAAATTCAGCCTTCTGCAAAGCCAATTTGGCACAAAGCCAAGGGGCTATTTAAACTCTATCTAAGTCCTGAAAATAGAACTTAACGGGACTGAGGTTGTCCATAGGTTCTTGGGATGGTCCAAGGTGAATTTCACCTTAATTTAGCTTCTAATTTTTGAACTGAAGAGATCTTTCCTGTGCAAAATGTTCTTAATGAAACAATTACAACCTCTTTACTGCATACAAAGAAAATCTCTTGGTCTGGGTTCACCTCCTTTTTTTTTCCTGACTCAGTTTTCATACATACAAATATAGGATTTCAACAGTTTCCTGTGGGCACTAGAAAAAAAGAGAAGCCCAGCTAGCAATACTCACATTCCAGTGCTACTGCACACCCAGTTCCCTCAGGCAACTCTGAATTAAGCAATGTCAGTACTTCAGCGTCATTAGCCACTGGGGGGAGGGGGGTTCAGGGGAACCTGAGCAGATCAAGGTTCAGTTCTTGATCCCCGTGTAATGCTGGGCAACTCAGTTATGTCTGTCTTACCCTCATTTCCCAATCTGTAAAATGGGGATAATAATATTTCCTCTCTCTGCTACCTTTTGTCTATCTTGTCTATTTATACTATAAGCCCTTCATGGCAGGGACTGTCTCTTACTTAGTGTCCGGATGGTATCTAGCATAACCAGAAACTTGATCTTGGGTGGGGTCTCTAGACTGGGGCTATGTAATGTAAAATAATATCCTCCCCCACCCCATTTATTGGCCTTCCAATGCCAATAAGCCTGATGGGAGCTTACAAGGAGGAAACTGAAGGTATCTGCAACTTCCTCCTTGAATTACCAGTGACCATGCCAAACCGGTAAGAATATAGCATCATGCTAGCACCATTCTTTGTTCCTGACACACAGGCTTCTGTTTCTGTTCTCAGAGATCTAACACAATGTAAAATACAAAAGCAAATGTCCCAGATCAGTGGTTTTCAACCTGTGGTCCGCAGCCCCCTGGGGGTCTGCAGACTATGTCTAAGATTTCCAAAGGGGTCCACACCTCCATTCGAAATTTTGTAGGGGGCCACAAATGAAAAAAGGTTGAGCTCCACTGCCCGAGTTCAATATGGCTTGTCCAGTCAGTGGCTCTAGCTTTAACAAGCAGATCATTGTTCTGCCACTCTTGGGAGCATGGCAGTGGTGCAGGCTCCCCGTGCAGCGCTCCAAATGTTCTGCGCTAAACACATGAAGAAGAGGAAGCAGCCTCAGAATGATCAACCACAAGATAAAACTGAAAGGATATGAGATCTGCCGGCTCATAGCTTCCGAGCACCCAAAAACAGCAGCTTGCATGCAAAACACAGATTTAAGAGAAAAAAAAAATGCAGGCCAACACCATGCCGTAAAAACTAATCAATATAATAGAGAGGGAAAATGTTCTCCTTACAAAGAATTTGTGGGTAATGCAGGCACACACACGATCTCTCTCAACCTATGTTAGAAGGATTTTTAAAAGAGGGATTATTTCAGAGAGAGGGTAGTCGAAATGGTGGAATCAGACATTAACGGTGGAATCAAATAGGATGAATGGGACAAATTCATCCCTCATGTAACTCTGCTGAAGACAATGGAGTTCCTACAAGTGGGGTGAGTTTGGCACATCGGATATAAGCACCATATGGACAGCAATAAAGAGAACTATACAGGATCAGACTTCGAAAAGGCAGTACAGGGAGGTGCTAGCAAAAACCTTCCAAGGAAACCCAATGACATGTTTTATGATCTGTCAAAGATAGGTGGTCATGGGTCTGTAGTTTCAAGTTATCTGACTGCTGGACAACTGCAGCCCCATCGACACTGTGCAGGCAGCATCAGCTTCCTATTTTGAGTCTTAAAAGGAAGAGAACTTGCTGAACATTAATTTTCATTAGTTAATAGACCATTCCCAGCCAGTTGCTAAAAGGCTCCTGTACATTTTCAGCAACACAGTCTCTACTAGTTATAATCATAACAACCACCACCACCACTCGCCTGCTTTATTTCTTTCACTTCTGTACAATTTAAACTAAAAAGGAGTGAATACAAAAGTTGAAATGTACTGAGGGGAAGAAATAAAAATCAGCGCCAAGCAAATTTTATTACCTAAAAGCTTTGGATTTTACTAGCCTGCTCTGGTTTCAGATGTCATAAACCATACAGGTGTAACGCTGTCATATTGCTCTCAGGGCCGGCTCCAGGCACCAGCTTAACAAGCAGGTGCTTGGGGCGGCCAAGAGAGAGGGGCGGCACCTGCGGCAATTCGGGGGCGGCAGGTCCCTCATTCCCTCTAGGAGCGAAGGACCTGCCGCCGATCTGCCGCCGCCAATCGCGGCTTTTTTTTTTTGCTTGGGGTGGCAGAAATGCTGGAGCCGGCCCTGATTGTTCTGCACCCATATGAACCTTATTATGTTAGACTGAACTGAAATCCAGTGAATATTTCCAAGTTTAGAATAAATCCTCATAAAGAAACTGTCCATATTTTCCCCATATACATGCACATCTGTTCGGAAGCACATCTGTTTGAGAGAGTATAACATTAATCTTTTGAATTTGCAGTTCAATATCCTTAAGTCTGACTGTAAAATTATGATAAAACTAGAAATATCTGTTCCTGTCTCCACCAGGAAATGTAAATCCCTCTTTGACTGCTATTGATTAAAGGAAAGAAGTGAAGCACTGTTATTTCCCCCCACCTCTGTCCCTTCATGTCATAAAAATCCCCTTCACTGTGATAAACATCCCACTGGTGGGCAATATCTTGGGAAGGTAAATGATACCAACTTGTAAGCAACATAAGGAATGAGTAAGTGCTGATTGGTCATTTATGTCATAGAGCCATATGATTTAATACATAGTGTCCTGGGTCATAAATTTGTCAGCTCCATAAACTAAGCGATTGCAAATGTTTAAATCAACAGACTGAGGTACACCAAATACAGGATTGCTGTTTATTGCCCTAAACCCTTTGCTCACACTCCTTACACATAAGCACAGTCCAGAAGAAATAAATAAGGACCACTCACGTAAGGGCCAAGGTCTCGATCCTGCAAGATGCTGAGCACTCTGGCCTAATCCAGGAAAACACTTACTCATGTGCTTAAATTCAAGCATATGCTTAGACCCACTAAAGTCAGTGGGATTGTTCATGTGCTTAAAGTGTTTTGCTGGATCAGGCTAGAAGATTTAGTACCTGACTGTTCAAGCCCTGAATGCAAGAGGAAAGTTTGAAGGATCTGGCCCTGACTTTGGCTAATCAAAGTTAATTTTTGTATCTGTGACTGATATACTTGTATCATTTCCACATACTACTGTAACTTCTGGAAACACCAATCAAAAATTGTCCTTACTTCCTGAACAATATTAGCTGAAACCAGGAGGGACTAAGAAAGGTGATAGCTTAAAAGATTGCCATGTCCGACAGGAATACTGCTCAGTTACTCAGCCATCCTTTTATCCAAGACTTTTAATGGTGAAAGTGACAACGGTCCACCTTACAAGGATATTAAATTCCATAAAATGATGTCTTAGATCATCTGTCTTTGTGCTAGACAAGGGGTCAAACTCTACTCTCATTTAGACCAGTATAAATGTGAAGTTCTTCCTTTGATTTCAATGCATTTACACCAGTGTAACTCAGAGCAGAATTTGAGTCTGATCATTGATGTTTGGGTCAGACTCCAATGCACATGAACCATAGGTTGTATAAAAAACTCCCACTGTTTCTGTGACTACATCATCCCAATTCACAAGTGAGGTCCTTCCCTAAACTCATTTACCCTTTCCCTACAGACTAATGCACCCAATAAACATGTCTTCTCTCTATTTACAACTTCATAGCAGGCTATCAAACTTCTCTTTGAAATCAGTCCCAGCACTGTGTACTTAAATTATCCTCCTGTCCCCGTATGACACCCCAACTGTTGCTGGTGTATGTATTTCTTATTGGGGTTGTATATCCAGAAAAAGAAAGAAAGGAATTGTTACAACAGATGACAACTGGAACTGCAAGCAAAGTATTAAATAAAGACATGATTCAGCATCTGCTCAGTGAATTAAATATATCCCAGGCAAAACATTAAAATGCATATGCTGAGGGATTAAACTAGGGAGAAGTGAACTTGTCTGGGCTAATTTCAAACCCACTTAAAACCCTACTATTAATCTGCTCAATTGGTAGGTGGGTTTGCTATCCACTTAGGAGAGACTTTGTAGAAAGGAGGCAGAGACAGAAGGAAATTCAATGGAAAAAAAATAGGGTGAAGTAGTTGAGAAGAGAGAGGAGCAAAGGGAAAAGCAAACAGAGAGATTATGAAAAAAAATGAGCAAGCAATGGGGAGAGAGAAACTCTAAAAAGTAATGGAAAAGGGAAGCCTAGTTTGTATAGTGTCATATACAGGACACCCGCCTGTGTCAGTCAAGCTTTTTGGGGAGGGGGATCTTGCAAACTGGCCCCATATTTTTCCAACTAAAGAGATGCACTGGCTTCTCTTTAGTTGGAAAAATATGGGGCCAGCTTCTCCTCTCATTTGCATGGATGAGACTCAAGGAGTTATACTGATGTAAGCGAGAGGACAATAAGGTTTTACAAGTCTTTTAATCACAGATCAGGGCAGGGAAGAATTTACATTAGAGGGCAAAAAAGATTTGGGAACGCCAACTAGTTTGGAAAATTAATTAAAAAAATAGTTTTAATTGGTTTGCAAAACCTCAACCCTCACCCCCAGAGGATCATCCAGTTCTGTCTTAAATTAACTCACATGAGTTATAGGGAGCGTATTATTAACTCTTTGGAAACTGTAGCTGAATGTACACACTGCCCAAATCCAACTCTCATTAAAGTCAAAGGGCGTGGTTGCTGTCTGTTCTTTCACTGGACTGGAAGCTGGATGAGCCCTTAGCATTTATTATCTGGAATAAAAAGACTCTACGGGTTAGATGCATTCAGAAGTATGCTTGGCACCCTCTAGTTGGCAGGAATGTAATCTGCATAGCCCATGTAATCCAGTGAGAGAGAATGGCAAAATGGTTCAAAGACCGTGAGATCAGCTGTGAGCCTTCACTGGAAACTCCAGCGTGAACCCAACATTGAACTGATTTCTGAGGTTGAAAAATGGGGTAGGTAGTTATTTCACAAAATAATAAAAATCACAAAAGGCCTAAAATGAAACAAAAAGAGGCTGTTTTGAGAGTTAAACTGGCTCAATTGGAAGTAGGAATTGTTGGACATCTAATGACAGAGAAAGAGGAGAGTCTGTTAGTCTATAAGGTGCCACAGGCCTCTTTGAGAGTCTGAATGTGATTTCTATTCCAGAAAAGTTGGCGTAAACTTTGGCCTCTGAGGTTTTCACAAACAAATCTCCAAACTTTTTGAAGTTCACCATCACTCAACTTCAGAGACCTCACACATGTTGGTGAGTGCGAACATGTTGCTTCTTTGTATTTATGTTTACACATGTCCCCCCATAGGGTTATCTCCATTACAAAATGAACTAACACGCTTCCCTATCCCCTACTCCCCAACCATCTGCACATTTCATTAATTCTAAAATCTCTTACCTGGACCACAGGATGGCTCCCCGTTGGTGCTTTGACTGCTCCTCGACTCCCCTCTGTTTCATAGTGTGCCCGATGGTGAGGTTTTGGCTGCACTTCAATGCGCAATTCATAAGAGCCAGACTGATTGGAGAGTGGCCACTCAAGAGGTGGGAGGGATGCAACAGGTACGCTGGACAGGAAAAGATCAGGCAGTTTGAAAAACTCTATGAGATGTAGGTGTGATGCTGGCAAACCAGCTAACCAACAAACCCATAACAACTTAACAAGAGGCATTGCAATTGTAATCATGACAATTCACTTGTGTGTGAATATCAAAGAGATGTAAGTAGACCAGCAATCACTAACCCATTCATCTTTAGTAACAGGAATCAAGGGAGATGCTAAATGTATAAGGGAGATGCTAAATATCCTGTAGAAGTTTCCAATGTAACCAAATTAGCTTGTAGATGCTAAGTCCCTTTCGTGTCTTAATTGCCTTTACATCGGGTACGAAGTGTGTTCAGTCAACATTAAGATCAAAGATGTGAGACACTGCATGAAACTAATAATATTACGTATATTGTTTTCAGCTTATCTATCCCTGTAATAATGAATGACAGGCAGTTGCCTTATGTAAACCAGGCTACCTGGGTTACCTGTGGATGCATAGCAAATAGAATGTTAATTTCCAAGTGATGGGTCAGTGTGCACTCAACAAAGAAGAATCCGCAGTCACATGCTGCGCTCATCACACTTGACAGCCTGTTTCAGTTATAAAAGAAAGCTCAGACCCGATCCTGCTATCTCTGGTCTGCTGAACTTTTAACAGGGAAAGTTTAAGCCGTGGCACTGAGATCTCCAAGTAGTTACTTGAAATACCCTGGAAAATGCATGGAAAGGCTCTCACAGACTCTACATCTAAGCTGCCCTTTGGGTTCTAACCTTTTGGGATGATTCCTGAGAGACTTGTGTGCACGCCAGCAGATTCACCATCTTAGGTACAGCTCTGATCTAAGGACTGTGCAATCACTTGTAATGTATATGATCCTTTTCACCATTTAATAACTCTCTTCTTTTTTATTAGTAATAAATCTTTAGTTACTTTACTGAAGATTGGCTGACAGCATGATATTTGGGTTAGATCTGAAATATCTATTGACCTGGGGTTAAGTGTCTGATCCTTTGGGAATGGTAGAACCTCATGTATGGTGAATTGGGTTTTCAGTATACTCTCATCATAAAGACAGTTGTCTGGATGGTGAACTGGGGGCTCAAATGCCTAATGGGGACAGTGTTTTGGTTTCTTGTTAACGGAAGCTCATTTTGTTATTGGTCTGGTAAATCTAATCATAGAATAAACCACCAGTTTTTGGGGTGTGTCTCCCCTGTTTCTTGCAGTCTGCCCTGAGTGTTGCACTTTCAGTTGTGATCCACTTTAGGCACTGGTCACAGTAGGTACTCATAAAAGTACTTGTAAACACTTCCTCTCCCTAGGTCTAAGGTGCTGTGGGTGAACTCCTGGCCCAACTGAAGTCACTGGGAATTTTGCCATTAACTTCAATGCTGTCAGGACATTACCTTGTACCCTTAATTACAAATGCCACCAAAAAATAGGATTAGCAAATCTTTCTGCAAGTCACACTCCACGCAGAGACACGGTAGATTCCTAATAAAATTATTTAATGGAGAGCGTGCACTTATATCTGATCTTTGCCATGCACCTTAGATTTTAATCATTTACTGTGAAATAATAAATCTCCATTTACTTAGTTCTGTAAACCGTGGTTTTTGTTTTTGCTTATATAAAAAGAACAAAGTGATGTATAATATACATGAAAACAAAGATAATAATGCACAAAAACCCTAATAAAATGCTAATGTTTCTTACCAGATACTACATTTCCCTGTTATTAAAGTACAGGAAAATCTAATATTATAAAATTACAGTAAGAGAAAATATGTTCAGTGCTGGCAATGGATCTTAACCAACTATTACCTCATTGAGATAAACTTCAGCAAAGACTCCTCTGATCAGACAACCCATAGAATTTAATGTCCTATATATTTTTGCATTAGATTTGTGGTTACTAGAGGACAATGTGTTAAATCACACAGGGTCCAAGTCTGTGGGCTGCTGAGTAGCTTCAGTTCCCACTGGAATCACATCAGTGAGACTTGAGAGCATTCAGTACCACAAAGGATTGAATCCATAATTTCCAAATACATCACCGCATATTGAGGCACCAATCCTAAAGCATGATCTGAGGCAAAGTAACTTCACACAAGGACCAACACTGGTGAATCATACTGCAGGATTGGGGGCCTTATACTTTAAGCTTCTTGGGAGGGAAACAGTATTCGTCTTTGAAGCGTGCCAGTGGCGCTGAATAAATTACATACAGTGCTTCCACTGGTAAAGTCGATCTGTTTATACGACTCTTTACAGCAATGCAGCGTATCTGTAAAGAATTTGATGAGAGTCAAGGAATAAACCTAGCAAGTGAAAATACAAAAACGTGAAAAGTACAACATACCTGCAGATGGGTATTGCAGGCACCAGCTGCTTTGGCCAAGACGGAGGTACTAACAAAATGGATTCAGGTGCTGAGTTTCTCCTGTCTTCCTGATCACAAGGCCCAAGGTAATCAACGGTCTGAAAGAATGCTGGAATGCTGTTTTTGTGGGAAGGCACTGATGGGGGATCAGGGCTGGTTTTCCAAATTTTCATGGGAACACCACAGGGAGGATCCGTGCTAAGGTTGTTCATAGCATCCATGAGACTAGATGAGCTGGGCAACTGGGTGTAAGTGAGCAAAGAGCTGTCTTCTCTCAAAGGGATGTGAGGAGAGGCTTGTGGAGAAGGGGTCCTTGACTGTCGTGGAGAAGTGGAAGGCGGCTGAGTGTTGTAGAGCTCAGTGCAAGAGTACCTCCGTTTTGCACCTGGCGATGAAGACCTTGAGTTGGGACGGGGTGATGGTGAATGTGGTCCCAAGCAGGTATCCTCCGTGATGCTTGTTCGTGGTGACATTATTGGCGAGGTTCTAGGGGAATAATGAGTATGGATGTTTTGAAACTGTGGACAAAGGTCATCACTATGGCCATTATTTGGTGAAACACATGGTGATGTGTAAGGAGAGAAATTTGTCTCTGAAATGAAACTTGCAGATGAGCCGCTACTAGCTGGGCTCAAACACAGCGGTTCTCTGTAGCCCTCATGGCCAGGGACAGGCAGTGTAAACCTTGGGCTAGCGGTGGCTGAGTTGGACTGATGTTCTACCAAAAGATCTGTGTCTCTGCTGTGCAAGGGAACCCTTGGATTAGTCAGTTCATGGGATGGAGTGATTTCAATCCTAGGGCTCAAAGCAGAGGCCCCAGACTTTACAGGGTCCAAGTTGCATTTTGACCCTATGCTATCTGGCTGTCCATATCTGCCCATGTGATCTGCAGAAAGACTAGGAAAAGCCAGGGGGCTGTATGGCTTGAGGCCATAGTCCAAGACATCATCATGAGGGTATGTAACTCCAGTGGGTGGGCTGTTGGTTTTATGTGAAGGAGTCGATTCTTCTGGAAAAAGAAGGGTCTCTTTAAGCTATAGATATTACTACAGAAGCTGAGCAATCATGGATTAAAAAATGCATATTGATAAAATGGATGTGATCTGGTATTAGGTGAATAGTAGGTTGTTGTTTTTTACTATTTTTTACTGCAGTTAGTGCATGTGAAAGGTACTGGATTAACAGCTCAGGAAGCTTAAATCCTCAGAACAGGCACAGGATGGACAGTGACACTGCAAACTTCTCCACACTGTCCTGCCAATCTACTGCTACCTGAACCCTGACGTGGGGTCACCTGTGGGGGTGAGACGGTAGTTCAGTTTCCATGCCTGTTTAATCTTTGGCCTCTCTGCTGACACTGCCAACAGGGTACAAATTAATGCCAATTGTGGTGATGTGGTTTTTGTATATTTTTATCTGTCAGGAGCTAGACTGAGACTTAACATGTCACAAAACCAGATCCCAAAAGGACTGAATAAAACTAAAAGACAAAAAAGTGTTTTTCCATTTTCTCATATAGCAAAGTCTAGGTCAAATATGCTTCATGAAAACAAAGTTCAACACAAATATATAAATTACTAATTAATTCTGTTTTCACAGTGTGGTTGTAGCCTTCTAGGTCCCAGGACATGAGAGAGACAAGGTGGGTGAGCTAATATCTTATTGGTGGAAGAGACAAGCTTTCGAGCTCCACAGAGCTCTTCTTCAGGCCCGGAAAATGTAACCAGAATGTTTCAGTGTCAACACCTGTACCTTTGAGAACGAGGACTGAGCTATCAATCCATATCTAACCTGACACTAAAAATCATGGTCTCAACAGAGACACTGGCTTTATGGCTCATTACAACAATTTGTAACCTACTAAGCCTCTTTTGTCCTGTGACTGCAGAAGTGTTAATTGCCCACTTCATTTTCAGTGGTTTATTGCAACCATATACTTAACAATCTGTCCAACCTTGTATTTAGCTGTGACACTCTGGCAGCGGCGGCTCCAGGCACCAGCGCTCCAAGCGTGTGCCTGGGGCGATAAGCCGTGGGGGACACCCTGCCGGTCCCTGTGAGGGCAGCAGGCAGGCAGCCTTCGGCGGCATGCCTGCGGGAGGTCCGCCGGTCCTGTGGCTTCGGCAGCAATTCAGTGGTGGGTACGCCAAATCCGTGGGACCGGGGACCTCCCGCAGGCATGCCACTGAAGACTGCCTGACCACCGTGCTTGGGGCGGCAAAAAAGCTAGAGCCGCCCCTGCACTCTGGTTACCTTTTCCAGGCCAAAAGAAGAGCTCTGTGGAGCTCAAAAGCTTGTCCCTTCTACCAGTGGAAGGTCCAATAAAAGATATTGCCTCACATAGCTTGTGTCGCTCAATAATTCTGTGTGACAACTTATTTGGCTTCATATTTCCTCAACAAAGCATGCAATAAGTCTCAAACAAGTGAGCACGAGTAATCAGAAAACATACTGTACAGTTGGTATTTAAAAATTAAATATGTACAAGGAAGCCAACCTATTTCTTATCCGGGCAAATTATTTCTTGATTTCAAGTCAAAGAGCATTTGGTCTTTATAAGGAGTACATGGTTCGGCAGAAGACGTCAAGGCTCAATCCTAGAATCTTTGCTTATGCAAGTAGGGTTGCAGGCCAAAGCCTATAATTATCTAAGAATCTAGATTGAGTGGGATGCTCAGGGGCTGCAAGCCACAGTCCCCGCTCTACTGCCTTTGAAGTCAATAGCAAAACTCCCATTGGTGTCAATGGGCCTGATTCTGATTTCACACAGGGGTTCACCACTCCACTGCCATCAGCTTCCGTGGAATTACTCCTGAATAGCATCTGTTAGTGAGAGCAGAGTCATGCCCAATGAGAGCAACACCTGACCCCCAGACTTAATGAACACACATATGTTAGCAGCAGTGCTGATATAGTTTCACCAAAGTGACACCTGAAAGATATTTATTCACTGAACAAAATGATAGAAAATATAAAAATAATTTCCACATTTGTCTTTAAGTGATAAGAGGCACGGATAAGAGGAATATTTTTTAAGGATTTGATTAATTTGGCAGTCAGTAGTCAGAATTACACTGTAATTATGGATTAATTGGCTCTCTGAATTCACCCTGGGGCATACAACTGTACGTATTGCAGGCGAACAGCCCATCATTAAATTATCTAACTAACTGTTCCACCTTATTCTCCTAGTCATTCCCAAACAGCACTCCACACAAGAGACCAGTATTACATATGGAATGCGGGAGGTGCCAATTGTGCATCTTATAAAAGTAGTGTATGTTTTTCCATGAAATGTTTGCTCACACTCTTACACACACAGTTACATTTTATTTCAAGGGAATTTTTCACATCCTTTAGTATTTCTTTTTTCCCCGATACAATGCCAGTTTTGCATTGAAAGCATGCAGGAATTCAAAAGTTGGCTTCCCTGTTTCAAATCTTTACTTATAAAGGCAAATTCATTATTCCTCCGCTTTCCCAGATCACTTTCCAAGTGAAAAAAAAATTATAAAATGCTCTGAGTTCCTGGTAAAATGACTCTTTCTAGTTTGCTACAAAACATGACCCCCCACTCAAAAAACCCCCAAAATAACCAAAAACCGCTAATTTTGACTAGTTCTGCTTTTTTGTTCTGCGCATTTTGCACAGCCTCTGGGATGCTGCGTTTAAACCGAAATTCTGTGTGGTTTTTTCCCCCTTATCTTTTATGCCTCAAAAATGCCTGCCAAATGTTTATTTGACAGAGCCACAGAAAGCTGTCA
Organism: Malaclemys terrapin pileata; assembly: GCF_027887155.1. Taxonomy (NCBI): domain Eukaryota; kingdom Metazoa; phylum Chordata; order Testudines; family Emydidae; genus Malaclemys; species Malaclemys terrapin. The sequence goes on along the minus strand of NC_071516.1, from coordinate 15,714,293 downwards.
GTGTCCCATTTGCAGATTTCTTCAGGCTCCTGTTAGCAGTTGCCTTATTTCATCACAGTAAATGGCTGCTTATAGGGATCACAAATTAGAAGTAATTAAATCTTGAGCCAGATACATTTTGGCATTGTTGATCTCAAATTTCAAATCTTTGGTATCCATGAAAACTGACTGTCATCCAGATCACCCACGTTCTGTGGCACCTAACCCCAGAGACTGATCCTACGCATCATTTCATACAAGAGGAACTCATCCCACACCACTACTGTACAAGGCAACATGCCCCTTCTCATTCATACAAAATGTCCCTTTCTTTGATTTCAGTGGAATTACTCCTGATTTACATTGGTGTAAGTGAGAGCAAAATCAGCCCTGCAACTAGAGCAGGACCTGATCTCAACACTATAGGAACTTAAACTTCTACATTGTCTCAGTAATCACAGAACGGTTCTCTAGGCTGACCAATTTCACACCAAGGAACAGTAAAATGATTGCATGTTTCAGTTCCCAGATCAACTATTGCCCCTACCATACATAGCAATGCGATATGGGCACATAGACAGACAGATGATGAGATAGCACAATGTGGAAGGGTTACAATTCCTGGCTCCAGATCCTTAGCTACATTTGTTAAGTGGTGCAGTTTTTCAGCAGAGAGAGAGAGAGAGAAAGAGAGAGAGAGAGAGAGAGAGTGTGTGTGTGTCATGAGGGCAGTAAAGAAATTGTCCTATATATGGAATTTTCAAAGATGCTTCTGCTAACAGACCTCACCCCTTTGCATGTTTTTAAACTGAGCTGCAGAGATCTAATAAACACTAATTTTAATTCACACATGAATAAATGTTGAAGAAATATTAATACAATAAAATTATTGTGGTGAGCATCATTCTAAGATCACTTTGCTTATTATTAAAATACTTCAACAGTCACTTTCACCCTTATCAGCCACTTTTACTACAGGGTCAAGCAGGGGAATTCACATTCCTGCTATTATTTACAACAACAAGCAACAACATGAACCTAGATTCATATAGCACTTTTCATCCTCAGACATTCCAAAGATCTTTACAGACTGTATATACTGAGATCGCGCACCCACCGCGAAAACATGGCAGGCATTCTGTGCCAGCAACACTACACACAATGAAAATTAAAACCATCTGTAATTTAACCTGCATAAGTTATCGATATAGCAGGCAGCATCACTGGAATCTGATCAAGGCACTAAGCAGAACATCTCTGAACGTCACCTTGAAAAAAAAATGCCCGAAGATCTTCACTGACCAAAAAAAAAAATGGTTAAGGCCTCAGTATTACCTCTCATGCAAAAGAGATCACCTCCAGCAGCACAGTGAACTCCCTAGAACCACCCTGGTTTATTGGCTCAATTCTGCCTCAGAGGGAAGGCTGCCACTCACTGAATCAACATAACTTCCTGCAGTACCTAGGTTTTTCTTGGAGTTCTCCCATCCAAATCCCAACTCTGCTGAGCTTAGGAGATGCAATGAAATCACTGTCTGAGGTGGTATGGCTATAACCCATGTGTTTGTGACATCACAGTCTGTCGCCATAGAAATGATTGTGATGTTACAAATACAGCATTGTGACTTTGCTGCAGGAAGAAAGAGGAGAAGGTTGGTGTGAAGAAGCAATTCCTGCTTTAAATCTAAACCACTCTTTCATTTAGGAGTTTTGCCTTTAACTTCAGTGGAAGCAGGATGGGGCCCTTAATTAGCAGACACATAGTTGTCAATAGTCCCTGTCTGGCTAGCGCTGTTGCTGGGTTTTGGACTCTGTTCCAGGAAGGAATAAGCCCAGCCAACATCCCAGCTCCCCCGCTTGAGCACCACAGGAGTTTGTTTTTGTAAACAATGTCAGCCTCCTGCCTTTCAGAGGGGAAGTAAGGAAGTTTCTCCACATGCAGGGCAGGCCACTTGAGTGCTCTGCCTGGCTGCTTTCCCTTTGCTTTCACAGGCCCCAGCAAAAGCACTGAGAGTGCCTGGGGGAGGATTCAGCCAGATGGCCCCAGACAGTGGCTGCACTACCCTGGCCCCCTCCCCTCCAGGGGATGACAGAACCATAGCAAATGCATAGCTGGGTCAGCAAGTCCAGGGGGCGGAGGGCAGAAATTCTCCCTGGGGCTGACCATCCACTTGCTTACAGCTTCACTATAGGGGCTTGTGCAGTGGAGAGAGGGGTGTAATTAGTTGTGCTGTGGGGACAAAGATGCATCAATGGTGCTGGGTGGACAAGAAAAATAAACTGAAATGGAGCAGGGGGGACAAATGGCAGGAGCTCAGGTTGGAGAAAAACAGGAGCACCTTGAAATGAGAGAAAGAGGCAGGGAGAAGCCTCATAGTCCTGCTCCCCCATTGAAGATGTTAGGGGGAATGGCCCTACTGCTTTCCTCCTGAAAGCAGCAAAGGGGGTCAGAGTCTCCTTCCTTGCAAGCAGATAATGACAGGTCCAATGAGCCTGTTGGGAAAGGTTTGGGGGGATTTTTTGGGTGGTAGAGTTTTGAGTCTCCTTGTGGGGCCCTCCCTAGGTTCAGATAGGCATCCACACTTCTGTCTGTCTAGCCAAACCCCACAGCTTTAAGACTTTGTCTGTTTCACCCACGTATGGCATCCTAAAACCTCGACTGTAAGCTGTCCGCGTAAGGGCTGTCTTCTCTGGTGCTTGGCTCTACAGTGCCTGTCACAATGGAGTCCTGATTGGAGTTCCTAAGTGCTACCATAATAAAAATAATAAGATATAGATATATTCAACATACTTCCAAATGCATCAGAAAGCTCATACAACCCCCTGGTGGTTGGAGACTTCTTGCCCCCTACACACACACCCTAGCTTACATGAAGAAGAATTGTCAGTCGAGTTTATTTTTAAGAACACAAAAAGTTAAGCCACACAGACGTAAGGTAAGTGGATTTAAGTTTAAGGACCAAACTCTGTATTCCAAAATTCTCCTGACTTTGACGGGCAGTTGAAGTGCATAAGGAAGGAAAGCTGTCTCAGGCACCTATATATTCAAGATTTCCCCAGCATGAAAGTTTCTCCTATTTTGTATTACTTGCAACTTCAAAGCTGCTTAGACTGCCAAATGTGATCTGGCCAATTAGTATGAATGTAGAGAGTAATAGATCAGCAACACAACAGCATAACCATGCTGGATTTGTGTAAAATCATCTAAGAAAAGCTAAAGATAGCACCATCCAGGATGCAAGAATCAAGAGAATTCAAAGTAATGAGCCTGATTTGGATCTCACACCAGTTTTCCAACAGTGCAACTCCCTTGATTTTAATGGAGTTATTTCTTATTTGAACCAGGGTGAAAGGAGAATCCAGCCCATAGAATGTTAAATTACATAAACTACCTAATTGAAAGGGCACAGTAAAGATATTTTTCATGTATTTGAAAAAGCCCTTTCTTCTGTTATTTCACTAACTACTTGGAAGTGTAGAGTGAAAGTTGGTTTCATAAGTGAAATATGCTTCTCTCTAATGTGCACGTTGGATTCTCTATTGCAGGGCTGCTGATAAACACTGGGCTGTGCATATTGGTTTGTTTATTGTAGGGCTATTTACCAGGACTGGGGTGCTGATATTTTTTCTTTTAATAAAAGCAATATAAAAGACTTTGTTTTGTGGCAGGGGGAGTGCGAGGGGCGGGGGGATGAGGGGGAGAGGGAGATGAGGAAATTACATGGAGATTGAAAACAAAAGAAGCCAGGTCCCAAATTTGACTTATCAACATTGGCAGTGTCCTTTTAAATCTGTGTAAAAGATTACAATTACATTGGGTTAAAGATGCTAGCAAAAGGTTGTGCCCAGAGACAACTGCTGCCTTCAGATACGCACACCACCTTTCATTGTTGTTAGTGGCACTTGCTTGTATCTTAGGGCAAAATTAGTCCTCAATCATTTTATAGAGACATTTTTATGGGTCTCAAATGACTCTACAAAGAATGGTGCCCCATTCTGAATCCTCAGTATTAATGGATCTTAACTAATCTCCAACAGATTGTGTGATAGCAATCAGAGAACACATCTCATTCCAGAACACAGAAACATAGGAATTGCCATCCTGGATCAGATCAGTGGTCTATCTATTCCAGCATTTTATATCCCACAGTGGCCAGTACTCTGAAACATCTGTTAAGATGTATGAAACCGTACAGAATGGTTGGTGTAACCTGCTCATACAAAAAGTTCTTTTCTGACTCCCAACCATCAGAGGCTTATGAGAATTTGTAGCCTCTCAGCCAAAAATGGAGAATGGTGATCTTCAACTGGAAGAAATTCAGCAGATGGGTTTCCAAGAAGACATTCTCTGAGCAACAGGAAAGGATGTCTCTCTCAGGTTTTAAAATTAGATAAAATCAGGACAGCAGCACTAAGAAGTTTTCAAAGCACTGATCAGGTGCATCTTCAAGAGAATAAAAAAATATTGCACACACCTTTGGTTACCATGGGAAAACTTAATGTTCATCCCTACAGTACAACACACCCTCTTTTCAGAATTCCAGAAGTCTGTTTATCTAAGCAAACCTCTCAGTTCAGTCTGTTACTAGCTGGCATTTCTAGTTTTAATACCCTCAGAAGAAGATAACTAATGAAAACCTTGAAATCAAAGTTAAAAGTGAAAGGCAAAGTGGAAAGTGGCACCTTTTTACTACACTACTGCCTATGTAAATGCTTGGCTTAGAGATGAAAATCCAATATTAATAATATTGACTGTTGCATTTTTATTTACCCTTTTTTTCTCGCTGTTGTTTTTATAGCAGCCCATGTTCCTGTTGTCTCAGGCACACATAAGCACTGGAGACGGCCAGCTGCTTTCAGTAAGGATATTGCTGTCTTTTCCATGGCAACAGATTGTAATATAGATACTAGTTTTAAGACATAAGCTTAAAAGGACACTGTCAAGTTACAGTATTTTTTTTCCATTTGTCTAAAACAAATTTCCCCCAGGCTCCAATCCTGAAGCCTGAAATTGATATGTGTTTCCTTGCCAAAAAATTGTTATAGGGTTGGCCAGGAGAGGTGGGCTGAGCAACCTAGTCCATAAGGCAAAACCAGAGTCTCATAGCAAAATGTCTCTGAATGTATGAACTAGATTAAAAACCTAGAATCCAAAGACACTCCTATGGCTTTGGTTGTGTTTTGAATCTAAAACTGAAAAGGACTTGTTTACCTTGTTCCTGCTGAGATGTGGCCAAAATCTCTCAAAACCAATCATCAACTACAACCAGCTTGACATATGGATTAAAGTTTTTTCTTTAACTTTTAAATTTTCTGTTTTCTGTTGTAAACATTAGTACATTGAAGGTTACTGATGTACACAAATTGCTTACAGATTCTGAATAGTGTCTTTTCAAAGTCAGGGAATGTTGTCCAGATTACAATGCTAGTATTTTGTTGTGCTCTTTCTTATGCTAATTATTTCCATCTTGGGATCAAACAAAATTAATAGTAATTATGGTTTCTAGCCATTCAAATATGGAGAAAGCAGGCTTTAGAAGGAAGTTACATCTCTCAACAAGTGTACACTGCTCACCATTCGTGTGGTTGAGAAGCTGAACCTTTCTGCACCCTCCTACACACTACGATATCCTGTGGAGTTTCCTACTATAGACTAGCATTAGCCTCTACACTAAAGAGATGAATGAAAAACGAATCTGAAGACTTCACTGAAATATGTTTTTCATTAAAATAATTGCCTTTAACAGTCACTGGTTTACTTTAGCAACTTTGAAATTGTATTAAACCTAAGAGATAATGTGGATTTACGATAAACTTTAGATTATATTAACCATCCTGCTTCTATTACATTGCTTGTGCCTAGGAATGTAGCAATAAAAAGAATCTACTGTGCTAATGGTGCCATACATGATACCTACTTTATCTCCTTCTGCCACACTGCCCCCTATGTACTGAACAATCTTCCAACTCCAGTGTGGCAAGCCATTACATTCTCTTCATTCAAATCCTTCCTAGAAAATTGACTTCTTTTGCAGTGTCCACAAAAAGTGATTCCGTCTCAAAAACTAAATCCTAGTTATTCCCTTCTCTGTGTCCTATCAACTGTTGCTATATAGTTTAGACTGGAAATTTTAGGGGACAGGAACGCTGTGTATTTTATATCACTTCGCTAACAAATAGTAAGAAATCAAGCATGGTTAATTTTGTTAGGCCTGGACAACTTAACACAGTGGCTCGCAACCTTTCCAAACTATTGTACCCCTTTCAGGAGTCTGATTTGTCCTGCATACCCCCAAGTTTCCCCTCACTTAAAAACTACTTGCTTACAAAATCAGACATAAAAAGACAAAAGTGTCACAGCTCACTATGACTGAAAAATTGCTTTCTTTCTCATTGCTACCATATCATTATAAAACAAATCAATGGAAATATAAATATTATACTATACACTGAAATGTAAGTACATAGAGCAGTATAAACAAGTCATTGTTTGTATGAAATTTTACTTTGTACTGACTTCGCTAGTACTTTTTATGTAGCCTGTTGTAAAACTAGGCAAATATCTAGATGAATTGATGTACCCCCTGGAAGACCTTTGTGCACCCCCAGGGGTATGTGTTGAGAACCACTGGCTTAACATGTAACTTTGGGTGGCGGGGAATGGGAAGGCATATATTCACATATCAACCTTTACAGTAATTCAGTCTTATGTGGGCTTAGCAGGATAAAAAATCCCCCCCCCCCCCGTTTTTCTGGAAGGACTCAAATTGTAAAGTTTGGAACTAGAAAATTCCTCAAAATTCAGAAATGATCTTGGGTTTTGGTTCAGGCCCATCCAATTTTTTTCTCCTCAAAATGTTAAATCCATATAGTCCTTTAACCCAATCATTTATTATGTCAGGTAGCACACAGGACTCCCATTTTAAATTCAACTTTCAAAATATCCTCTGCCAAGATGATGCTAGTCACAGGGAGTAAAGAAAGGCATCCTCAACTACTGTCAATTCCATTGCACAAATGTGCACTATTGACACTGATGTGCAAAGTATTTTAGAAAGGGCAGGAGAGTGCCTCCAGTCATTCAAGTCACTAGATGTAGCCAATGTACCTTGCGTTAGCGATTGGTTGCTACCGTTTTATAAAGAATCTGAACACTAGAATAATTTTAAAGCAACCGTACATTTCACCTAAAACTAAGTTGTAAAATAATCATTTCGCTTATTATTAGTCACTCCAGTAAAGTATTAAATTAGGCCTCACTCCCGCAAAGATTTATGCACACGTTTAACATTACAACTGTGAACAACTCATGCAAGTGAAGTTCAGCAGGTGGGTAAGTCTTTGCAGGATGGGAGCCACAGTGAGGAAGTGTGACGGTTTAAAAACAACAAATTCAAATGATCTGACATAGTTTAAATCATGTTTCTCTCTCTTCTGCATTACCCAGTTTTTTTAAACCAAAATGTAAACGTTATGCAACTTTGAGCAAGAGGCAAACACAAGGCAGTATATTACATGTGTTCACTGGTTGTGTTTTACCACTGTGATTAAATTCATCTGCCTGCTCTCTGGTCATTCATCCCATTACAACCAAAGCAAATAGTTCTAAGGGATATACTCTTGCTACTGCACGATGAATAGCAGGTGAAGTTTTCTTTCTCTTCCTTTCCTTTTGCTAATACAAAGAAGCTCAAAATAGATTGTCCACAAGGGATATTGTAACCTCACCAGACAGTGTAGCATTTCCCTACCGCCCTCTTAGGGTTAACTGGAGAAAACAACTTGATCTCTCCCGAGAGCGCAGCCAACCCCTCCCCAGAAATACTGTTACTTCTGCCCAAGTTCTAGAAGGACCAGGCAGCAACTCATCCTGGCACAAAGCCCTACATATTCCAGACACTCTCGGTACTTTGAAGCCATTATTTCACATATCCAGGGGCACGGGGTTTTAAGCTGTTTTTTTTATGGATAGTCGCCACAAACCTTCTGTACACTTCAAGTAATCATAATCATAATCGAATAATATCGAGAAGTCGAATTCCTCTTGAGGGCTGACGTTTTGATTTGGGTCATGGTCCCCGTGCTGTGAGTCAAACTCCGGATCCTTGTGGGTGGAACTCATCTGTGTCGCCTGGCCAAGTCCTGCTTTATTAAGAGGGAAAGGAGATGGGAGCAAAAACGGACACCTCCCTGGCTGAAAAGCTGTCAATTTCACGCCCACCAAAAGACAAGATCCTTCGAAGTATAAGAGGAACCGGGAGTTTAAAAAGAAAAAGAAAAAAAGTCTCCCGAGCTCCTGTTATCACCTCTCAGCTCAGTCAGCTGCACTTTTAAAGCAAGGTCCGCTCTGGTCTGTATAAATAATCCGGAATGGGATGGTGAGGTGAGGCGTCCCCAGCTGTCTGTGTGATGGGTGAGTGATCCCAGGCTGAGATTCCCCGCTCCTAGCCCCGTCACACAGCAGCTCAGTGACAAGAGTGTGAAATTAACTAGATGAACAGTGGCAACTTCCTGTTCTCAGCAGCCACCTGCAGCTAGGAGGCGGGTCCTGCCTGAGGGAGGAGCCCCCTCCTTGCAACGAGCAGAAGGGGGACGGGGGGAACTGCCCTGTAATTCGCAGGACGATCAATCCGGGGGATGGGGAGGATGAGGGGGCACAGAGAGGGAACTCGGTCAGGAGCAAGAGATGAGAGAACCCTGGGCACCGGGGAGCTGGAGAGAGGGGAGGCCGCATCTGAAAGCAGTGGGGGCTACATATTTTGGGGAGTGCAGAGAGGAGCCTATATGTATGTGCATGCGAGCGGGAGTGGGGGGGAGGATGCATGTGTTGCGGAGAGAGCCTTTAGCTGCGATGGTGGGTTTTTAGTTCAGGGTGGGAGCCTTTGATAAGGAATTTTGCAAGTGACTGGATGGGGAGCGTGTAGGAGGGAGAGATGATTTGGCCGGGGGTGTGTGTGTGTGAAGCAAGCGGGCTTGTGCATGGGCAAAAGTGGTTTGGGGAAGGGCTGTAGGAGAGCATGTGAGAGAGGCTGGAAGGAGATGAATCCGTCCAGAGAGACTGGGGATGGGGAATACATAGACGGAAGAAAGGAGGAACAGAGGAGGGAAATGGAGAAGGCCGGGGGGAGATACACCGGAAAAGAAGAGAAGGAAGGAAAGGGACCGAGTATTTGCACAGTACAGCAAACTAGACTTTACAAATATGGTGGAAGAGATAAGGAGAGACGTAGCAGAAGGGGGAAAATAGAGAGGAGGAAATGAAAAGTGAAAGTGAAAAGAACAAACACAAGGGATACAAAATAATGTTTTTAAAGGGCTTTATACTTAATACAGAGCTTAAATGGCAAACAGGAGGTGGTTATTTTTAAAGGGGTGGATAGTACAGACTGTAGGGGTATGGCCAGATATTTGCTGAAAGCAGCAAACTGCCTAGGGCAGCCTTGTTCAGCCAGCCACTTTCCCCTGGCTATCATTTCTTTCTATGCTGAATAAAATTCTTCCTCTTGGATCCTCCCTCCCCACTCCTGGGATTGTTCATGTGGTTGCACTTGTTTTATGTGCTCTGGAGGGTCTGTTGCATCCCAGCCATCCTCTGCTCTGCCCCCAGCCACTGCTTCATGCAGTTCTTACTCCTTCAATCATCTGTGGATTTTCACTAAACCCAGTGTACGACAGTGGACAGGTTTTGGATTGGACGTATCCAGCAAACAAGGACTGGCCTCTCTGGACTAGGATGCCTTTAGGAAAGAGAAATTTTGTGTCCATCTTCAGAAGGCCTCTATTCTGCTCATCCCTTGCTCATGGGGGAAAAAAATCTTACAAAGCCAATCATCCAGCTCCCTTTATGCACTTCCCACTGACCACACTACCAATGCAACCAGCCTCCAGACGCCCTTAATCAGCTTCTCCACCAATCAGCTCCATATTTGCCTCAATTCACAGGACATCCTTCCTGAGCTAGTCCACAAAGCTGCTACCCCCTCCTGCATCAAAACTCACCTCTGTCGTGCTGCCTGGGACATGGCTGTCATTGGGGGTTCTGTATACCTGTACTATATGTTTTATTTCTTAAGCATATGTTGTATTATCTAGGTATCTACAGGACTCTCATTACTATAGTGTTTGAGCAACTCACAGTCCTTCAACGTGTCCAGTGAGGTAGGGGAAAGTGCTGTTATTCCCACTATACAGATGAAGAAGGAGGCACAAAGAGGCCTTTGTACCCTTCAGCATGTCACTTAGGCACAGGTTTTTAAAGATATTTAGGTGTTGCTGCGCTCAGAGTTGCAGTCTCACTGATTTAGGCACCTAACCCTCATTTTTCAAAAGGGATTTAGGCACTTGGGAGCCTGTATCCCACTGTCTTTAAAGATCTGGGCCTAACTGACTTACAGATGGTTACACAAGAAATCCGTGTGAATTGGTCTCCCAAGTCCTAGGTTAGTGCCTTAACCACTGGACCATCCTTCTGCTCACTATTATCATAATGTAGCCAACACTTGCTGGCACTTTACTTGTTTGTTGCTCTCCCTTCCTCTCATTTTCATGTCTCTTAGTTCTGAAAGACAAGATGGGTGACAATATCTTTGGGCCAAGTTCTCTTGTTTTATCATTTTTCCTCTTTGGGGCAGATAATGTGCCTTCGTCTGTGTTTGGAAAGCATCTCATATATTGCTGCCTCCACCAGATACAAATAATAACAGTTTGAAAGCTGATATTGAATATATTACATTTATATATAGCATCTTCATCCACCATTGGAGTGAAGCTACTAATGGGATGGAACGTTGGAGGGGTGTAGCACTCAATACTTCCTGACATGAAATGAAGACGATAATAAATGCAATAACATTCCTCTTGTAGTTTCAGGTAGACAAAGAGAATTACCCTCACTGGAATATGACTTGAATAACATGCTAACACTTCCACTATCACAGAAAGTGTCATGAAATATTTAAAGCTAGATTTTCAAAAAGGCGGGTGCTATTGTGTACCTAGTTTGCATGTGCTATTACTGTAGTTCAGGGGTGGCCAACCTGTGCCTGAGAAGGAGCCAGAATTTTCAAATGTACATTGCCAAAGAGCCACAGTAATACGTCAGGAGCCCCCCATCAGCTCCCCCTGCTCCTAGCGCCTCCTGCCCACTGGCAGCCCTGCCGATCATCGATCATCGCCTAACTCTCCCTCCCCGCACCTCTCGATCAGCTGTCTCATGGCGTGCAGCAGGCTCTGGGGGAAAGGTGGGAGGAGTGAGGGCACGGCAGGCTGAGGGTAGGGGGCAGGAAGGGGTGGAGTGGGAGCAGGGCCTGTGGCAGAGCCAGGGGTTGAGCAGTGAGCACCCCCCAGCATATTAGAAAGTTGGTGGCTGTAGCTTCAGCCCCGAAGTCGGTGCCTATACAAGGAGCGGCATATTAACTTCTGAAGAGCCCCATATGCCTCCGGAGCCACAGGTTGGCCACCCCTGCTGTAGTTGTACACACAACTGTGATATTTACAAAAGCAGATGGTTAGGAATGCCATGAAGTCTAGTGGTATTTTCTCCACAAGTACACACTGCATGATACAATTTAAACAGACGGAGAAGAATCATAGTCTAGTCCTTAATTGACTGAACATTATGCTGACATTGATACTATATGTTAACCCAACAGAGATTAAGCGGGCAATCCCACACTTAATTCATGCACAACGTACGTAGTAACACAATAGCTTCCTTGGAGTGAGCAACTTGAGCTTTCTTCTGCACTTATTGCCAAAACAGCCAGGAAAGACAATTGACTGGGTTTCCACTTTGTCAGCACGTATGTGCATGTGTGTAAGGAAAACAGAGAGAGGCTCACAGGCCACTTATTTGCCTCCTTTCATGCAATATGATGCGTCCTCCTTGCCTGTCTCTTATGTCGCTGCTGGGGCCCCTGAGTCACCTTGAAAAAGATCCAGTGCTGCTTCTGTAGTCAAGCTTGAGACAATTCTTTAAATCTCTACAGACCCTCTCTCTCTCTCTTGGTCTCTGGGTGTGGTTTCATATAATCTATGTTACTACTGAAGTCAGGGCCCTGCTGCTGCTGCTGAGAATAGGTACAACAGTTTGAGGGTCTATCCTGTTTCTGAGGTTAGTGGTCTTGGCTAGTGGGATTAGAAAAAGAGGCCACCTCAGAAAGCATTGCTGCCAATGGGTTTGGGTTCTGAAGGCATCCTGAAGCACTTATATCTGCTATCACTGCCATCTCTAAAGATAGCTGCAAGCAACAAGGACACTGAGAAGACTGATGATTTCAACAGAGGAGACTGGCCTGGGTTTAAGAGACAAACCTGTAGATTAAGGACTGTAAGATCCAATGGGGTGAGAACATTGCTTAATCTAAATCTGGCTAGTGTGATAAGAGTTAAGATTGAGACTGCGTGCTTATATTTTCTTTTCTTTTGGTAACCATTCTGACTTTTTGCTTATCACTTACTATCTATCTTTTGTAATCAATAAACTCATTTTACTATTTATCTTTACCAGTGAGTTTGCCTGAAGTGCTTGGTAAATCTCTCAGGTTCACAAAGACTGGTATCAGACATGCCAAACCCGTGGAAAAAATGCAGAAATTGAACTTGGTTTTGGCTTAATTGGCTTGTGAGTTGCTTGTTAGCTAGTTTTTGCTTGTAGCTTGTTGCTTCTTCTTTTTTTTTTTCTTTTTTTTTTTTTTTTTTTTTTTGATCAGCTTCCGGCAAGCAGGGGCAAATGGGGGAGAGAATCAGGGGTGCACAGCAGGCCCCCACAGTCCCAGACTGCACACTGGAGGGATCTAGTCACATAGAGTGTTGGGGTTCTTAGGGACTGGATTGTTTTGGCCTTATTTTGAAATAGGATTAGCTTGATTTTTGGCTTATTGTGAAAGTCGGGGTGCTTATTTACCGCATGAAAGTTGGCAATTGTGGCTAGTGTATGTCCACTTTCCATTGATGAAACTTGTATTGCTCAAGAAGGGGTCTTAAACAGTGCAAGATGGTATATTCCTGAGGTACAAGGCTGGGGGCTGGGGGGGATATGGCTGGTGCCTTTCTCTGTGTGATTCATGGGTGGCTCTGGGAGCATTCATGCAATCTAGCTGGGCATGGGGTTCCACATGCTGTTGGGCTTAGTGATAACAGCGCCTGGAGGGGTTTGCTGCTTGTCACTAGCAGCAAAGCATTGTGAGAGACAGCCCAGGCTGGAGAGTTAAGGGGGCACAGTGGTCCCAGAGTCCCAGGTTGCACCCCAGGGATCCCATCCCACTCTGACCCCCCCCCCCAGTGTTTGACCTGCACCATAATTTCCCCAAACCATGAAAATTTAAATTGATAAAAATAAAAAGCTTAAAAGTAAACACTGATATTAACCATCAAAATTATTTAAAAAATAAAAATTGAATTCTGCCAGGCCTACTCAGTGTTAGGCCAGAACTCTACACACTATCATGGGTTGTATGAAAGCATGTGTCTTCACAGAAAAATGCAACTGATCAAAATATATACCAAGCTCGAGCAAATTTTAGACAATTTTCTGAAAGAGGTTTTGACTATATTATTTTTTATGTAGGACAGGTTAGCTTTAGTTTATATTTATTGGAGGAGGAAAAAAAATACTGGACCAGCAATATACATATGAACCTTTTTCTTTAAAAAAAACAAACAAACAAAATTAAAGGTAGAGAAGGACCATATAAAAGATACGGCACTTACATATCAAAGTTAAAAATGGAGGAAATACTATTAATCTTAAAACAAAAACAAAACAAAACTGGTAGTTCCAGTGGTGTCTGTGGCATGCATAAGGAGCCTAAAAGTTACAAGTGGATTTTATCCAAGCTCTTAAAAGTGAGCTCATTGGGTCCTGACTCCAAATGACTAGTTTGGGGTTTGTTTGTTTTTCAGTAAAGTAAAGAAAAGGGGGAAAGAATGTTATTCCTAGTATGTTCTTTTAAAACAAGCACAAGCATTCATTTTTGGGGTCAGCTTGAGTCAGATATTACCCCCCAATTTCAGACTCAAAGTGGTTTGGCAAGAAAAGTCAATGGAAAAATTGCTCGTAACGTCTGTGTTCCCATTAAATTCTACAGTCTGCTCTGCAAACCAATGGAATGTACATATAGTAAAAAAAAAAAAAAAAAAAAAAAACAATAGTGAAAAAGAAGCTCTAAGACATTATTATCCCTGGCCTATCCCAAGAGTGAAGCTTATAAAAAGAACCTTCTGGTTATGGCAGCTTCACGTCCACATCTGTGAATGGGATTTCTTTGCTATAGGAAAGACTTTGAAAATGAATGACTATTTGAGGACTTTCAGCTCCAGGTCAGTCTCCTGGCAGCCCTTCTCCTCAGGGCATAACCACAGAAAGAAGGGTGAATCCCATTTCAAACTACCAACCAGTGCTTTGTAAGGATGGTTTTTTGGGAAGTTTGGAATGATCACTGGCTTGAATTCAGCCCAGTGACTGAAAGTCCTTAACATTTTATGGTTGTTTGGCCCTGTCTGTGAAATAGGCTTGGTAATCTCTGACCAACCCCTACTGCATTGATGGCTGCTCATGAAAAACCACTACCATGATTGGCATCCTTGTTACCATTCACAACACCAGCCAAGCACGGATCAAAAGAGCAAGGATGCTGAAGTATCTTCTCACCATAGAGCTGGTTCAAGAATGAGGTAAAACTTTCATTGCCCATGCTGTACCTGCTCTGTGAACAAACAGGGGGCTGCACCCAGACCTAGCTTTTACAAACTCTTATTTTGTGGCATTATGGTAACATGATAGAAAGACTTATACACCACAAATTCCTTATACTTTGCACCATGTTATTACTAACAAATTTATTTGGGCATAAGTTTTCGTGGGCTAAAACCCACTTCATCAGATGCATCTGATAAAGTGGGTTTTAGCCCATGGACGCTTATGCCCAAATAAATGCATTAGTCTCTAAGGTGCCACAAGGACTGTTGTTTTTGCTGATACAGGCTAACACAGCTACCCCTCTGAAACATGTTATTACTGTGACTTAGTGCTGCTCCTCTCCCTTTGGGCTACTCTATGGAGTTGATGGAGAGCAGAATTATGACATCAGGGATGAATCAACCAAACTGCAGCCTCCCCTCTTCTCTCCTCCCACCTACTCCTGCCCCAGTACTGGGAGTGGCTTCAGTGAGAGTTTTGTCTGCATGACGAGTGCAGGGGTTGGCCCCAAGATTTATCCCTCTTTGAGCAGCTGAGGGTAAGAAGTGTAAATACACTATATTGCTGCTTTGTTTACTGAGTTTCCCATGTTTAATCTGAAAACCCCAAGTTTTTATTTCCCCTCAGTGGGTTGCTGGTTTTCCATGGACAACATCCAGCTCAAAGCTGAGGGGAAGAGAGAAGAGAATTTCCTCTGGGATTTTTGACAGCCTTGAGAAATTACAAGAGATGCATACAAATACAAGGCAAGTTGCTAGCGGCCATCCAAGTGCTTCATATGGCTGTTAGATACGTGGACACAAGAGCTGATTTCCCAAAGCAGGTGGCAATGTGACTGGCCAACAGACAAAGGAGCAAGAAGAAACCTTCCATTTGCCCCTGTTATTTTATATTTACAGCATATTAGCATGTTGGGGGTGAAAAGGCTAGGAAAGCAAATGGAGAAAAGGAGAGGGGGAAGATACATTTGGGGGTGAAGTAAGGGTAATAGAACTGCATAGGAAAAGGGGAAGGGCCCTGTAGGTACTTATGGCTGGAGAAAGTGTGGGTTATGGGTACAGTCAGAAAGGGGGCGGTGAGGGCTTGCTCCAAAGCCCAGTGAAGTCAATAGGAGTCTTTGCACTGACTCCAATGAATTTTGGCTCAGAGCTCTAGGGTGTATGTGTTAACGAGTGTGTTTTAGCAGGTGTCTGCTGGGCCATCACATCTGCTGAAAGAAAACAAAACAAAAAACAGGCACCACCAATAAGCCTCCAAAGAAAGCCCTTTGATGCCGTGCCCCCAGCTGGCACCGCTTGTGCTGGCGTTCCCATACCAGTCCTTCGAGTTGGCCGTGCTTCCTGCTCTCAGGCTGGGAACAGATGAAAGCATAATTGTGATCATGTAAAAAAAATACATTGGCATCAGAGCATCTAAGCGGCACCATGTTTGCCTTTGAGAAGGGGGACCAGAGCTGTTTGCTGGCCTCCATCCGGCATCCGAAGAAGTGGGATCTAGACCAGGAACGCTTATGCTCAAATAAATGTGTTAGTCTCTAAGGTGCCACAAGTGCTCCTGTTCTTTTTGTGGATACAGACTAACACGGCTACCACTCTGAAACATGTCATCTAGCAGGTCTACTTCTCCCGCTTCAACCCCCCCAACTCCCTCCCCGCCTTTGAAAGGCAGCGGGGGAGGGGCTCGCCCTCTGCTGTGACTTCAGAGCCGCGCTCCCAGCTCAGGCTCCCCGGCCCTGCACCTCGCCGCCGCACGCGCTGAGCAAGTCTCGCTCCCCGGCCGCTGGGGCAGGTACCCCCCTCGCCCCGCCGCCAGCGCCTCTCCGGGAGGAGGAGGAGCGAGGCGGCTCCGAAGGACTGATCCGCACCGTCCCAGAAGGGCGGGACTTGCGCGTGGATCTAGTCAATGGCAAAGAGCCCCCGCCCCCTCCCCCTCCCAGCTCGTTTCGTCACCAGCACCCAGGGCCATCTAAACCGAGCCGCTAACTCCGCGCTCGAGCCCGATTCCTGCCCCCTGGGCGCAGGTTTCAGCGGTGGGCGCCCACGCTCGGCTTTCCTCCGGAGACTCGCCCCCGGCCCGTGTGCGCTGGCGGCTGCTTTGCAAAGCCGAGTGCAGAAAGGAGTCACCCCAATACAACCGTGTCCGCTGTTCGGCCTCTGCCCAGCGCCCGAGATTTTGCAGCAAGCGGGCCACGGCTTGAGAGGGGGTTGGAGGCACTGCCACAGCAGGGAACTGGGTGGATGTCGTGGCGTTCACACTAGATAAACCACCTGGCGCTAGTTTCTATTGAGCAGCTAGTTCCTTGGCCCGCACGAATGCGGTTATCGCGACAAGTCACGATCGGGCCCAGAGTCTCTGGGAAACGAACATGTTTCATTTCCAGATCTGGGCCCTTCCTGGTGCGAGGCAGCAGATAACTTTCCTAGACCGAGCCTTTCACAGAGGGTCTGCTCCTCTCCGCTGGTTGTCTGCCAACACTTTGCAGCTTCAGCGGCTACCGCTCCGCATGCAAGGGTTGCTAGTCTAATCCGGATTACATTACTCACACCGATACCACACCCACCTTCGCTCTCCCACTCCCATACACACGTACACAGGAGAATCACCATGGAGACTAGCCCTTGTAACAGCCTCTGCCCGAGTTTTGTATTGAATTAGGTGGCTAGTACTTGCAAAAAAGAAGGGATCATCTTTTCTAGAGAGCTCGGTGTCTTCTAAACAGCTGCTAAAGCCACGCCAGCGTCTGTGCCTATCGACCCGTCCCCGCCCCCTCTCCTATATCCCGCACGGATAATGACAGCCTAGCCCTGCGGTTCCCCTTGGGACGCGGATTCAACCCTTCTGCTGTCTACACAGCCACGGCCAGGCGGTCACACGCCTCCGAGCCCCGGCGGAGCTTGGCACGTTCAAAACCTCCGGGCTATTTTGTGAAGCGAGGGAATAACCTCAGCTGGGGCGCAGTGAAATTGCAATTTCTTCTCCCGCAGCCCGGCCATGCCGAGCGCAAACCCCACCTTCAGCCCAGATTTATGACACCAAGCAGACTCCTCCCCCACGCGGCTCACTTAACCCTTCCTGCGCTCCCCCGGGGGACCCTCCACCGCGCCGCTTTCCCCGGCTCCGAGGTGGGCTTGTGGTTTTTAAAGCCTCCCTGCGGGAGCACGCGCCGCTCGTTAACAAAAAGGTCCCGGGGACCGGGCAGCTCAGAGGCGATCGCGACTCCCAATCGCCTAGAGTCTGCTCCTGCACCAACGGAGCCGAGTGCGTTCAATCAGCTTTAAGGTACATTCTAGGTTGGGCATACACGATACTTAAACCAAATGATAACACGGTGCGCATCACCCTGGAAACCGAGAGGAGGAATATAGAAAAATGAAGGGGGGAGGAAATCCAAACGAAGGATAACCTGTCCGCTTGGTCATTGGCTATTAAAGCAACATCAAACATGAGCCAGCCCAAGTACTATTTTGTTTCTTTCCAAAATTGCACGTAACCCCTGGAACCCCCAGCCTGTCAAAGGTAAAGTAAGGGTTAATCACGCAAGGGGTTAGTAAGCAAGACTCCTGATGATGAAAGTCCCTCTGGCTGAGTTTGAAAGGAGATTTGTTCAGACAAATTTTGATCGCCCGTCCGGAGCGCTTCAAACCAAGCCTGAAAGTTTCTGTACCTTCCCCAGGCGAGGTTCTAGCAGTGGAAAACTTCCTACCTAGAGATCCTTTAGTTGTGCTTCTTGAAGCAGAAACACAGGAACACTGAACATTGCAGCTAGCCCTTAGGAAAGATCTACAACGAAATATTTGAAGGAATATAGAGAGCGCGCGCGAGAAAGCATAGAATTGGGAGGACTCTACCTTGATCCATAGACCTCATGATGTGGTGGTAATGTACCAGCCTGCAGGCAGCTTCTCTCTGCATTAGGATTTTTTTTTTAATTACTCAGTGGCAGTGGGGAAAAAAATCTTCTTTAACCATATTCAACCCAGGCTGCCCGAAGAGAGGCACTCCCCGTTGCTCGCCTCCCCTTGGTGGCTTTGGGGGTGCAAAGAGGGATCCGAACCGGGCTGAGTGTGTTCCTGAAGTGAAGTCAGTTCTCTGCTCTGAGATGTGGGTTACTAGAGAGGGAAAGGCCACTTCCTTCCCTGCTCCGAGTGTTTATAGTCTTTGAATGCTGTAAAATAACGGGATTCCCTCACTGTTTCCTCCTGTTTATCCCAGTGCCATGGAAACCCCTGGATCGCCTCCATCTCCCAAACTGAGGGCTTTCCTGCAAACTTCACACTCAGGAATCCATGACGTCTCCCAGCTCCGGGCCAAGGCAGCTCTGTGGCTTTTCTCAGTCTGCAGCACAAGCACTTAATTGTTGAGCCGAAAGTTACCGAGCGCGAGAGAAATATGGATGATGTTACACATCCCAGTGTGTGTGTTTTTAACCCAAACTTGCAGGCACTGCAAAAGCTTTCAAAGCAACGGGGCTTCTGTGCAGCTTTCTCTCGTCCCAGCAGAGAAGCTCAAGCTGCTGTTTTTTTAACCTTTGCATAAAAACATTCAGAAAACTCAAATCCCCGTCGCTGATTTAAAGTCTTTGAAATTTGCCAGCGCCCTAATAGTATCCATCTTGTTATTGGCACCGGCTTTAGCTCCTCATTGGCACTGACTCGATCCTTCAGTCAATAAATATGGCTAGTGTCATTTCACAAATCTCTCTCTGTCTCTATTTTTAGATCTGTGTGTGTGTGTGTGTGTTTGTGTCTGTGTGTGTGTGGGTGGGTGGGCGGGGGAGGGGGGAGCAGGCCCATGGCTTTCCATTGATACACGTGGATCTTAGCAAGAATGAAATAGCCAAGGAAGCTTCTGAAACCAAGACAACCCCTGTGTGTTTACACGGACTATGTATAAACAGGAAAATAAAGTCAAAGAAAACAGGAAAATAAAGCCCAAGATGTCATGACCTTGGTGGTGGCTTACAATGTATAGTTTTCACTGTTTTGTTAACAGCCTTCCCTTGGTTCTTTAATGGGAATTAGAGCCTACACTCAGATGGCAATTTTTTTCCATAAGAGATCAAGAGTTCAGAAATCAAAAGTGCTTAATTTGCACGTTGCTCTCCCGGTGTTTGTCTCTAATCCAATCAAGCAGTGAAATTTACATTAAATACAAGTTGCTGCCGAGGTCAGATAGAATCGTGGGTAGCAATAGAGAGTGAGTCACTTTCTTTGCAGATGGACTTGGACTTCACTAGCCTGGAGGGCTGGCTGGCATCAGCGGGACATTTCCATTTTTCACTCTCTCAGTCCCACATGGACTCGAAGGAGGTGTCACAATCAAACTTTCTGCTGCTCTGGTTTGTTGTCTTGCAGGCTAGCAACTGCCGGCAGGCCAGGGAAACAAGCGCACCTCACTTTCCTAGCCTTTGTCATTTTTGGACCCGCTCAGGCGGAAATACATTGTACCTTCCTCAGCCCCTTAATGTCTGTTATGTAACCGTGCGACTTCCACTGAACTCTCAAAGCACTTAGCAGTGAGCATGAGAGTCTGGTCCACCATCGGGGAATCCATCTTAACTTCATTCAATTAAGGTGCACCAACTTTTTAGATTCAGAAGGTTAGTACTGGATGTTCTACAGCTGCTTGAGAATTAAGGCTGTGTCCCTACACCGAAGACCTGGGGACTTCCCATTGATTCCTTTAATTCTCCACACATTCATTTCGCTTTTTCCGCTTGTCATTTGCTCAGTTTCAAGTCACTTACTCAGTGCCCTGAATGCAACTATGAACCGAGCCACTGACACGGTCACTGTTTTAATAAAGGACTGAAAGAGGAAGGGGGAAACACTGTTCTCAGGGAAGCCAGGAAGAAATAAAACGCCATCCCGGCAACAAACGGCATTTGTTGTGGGTCCCTTGTCCCACACCAACTCAATAATTCTAGACAGAATGAAGTAAAACTATTTTTTGAGCACAAATCCTTTTCAAAAATGGTAGTATCGACTTCATCATTTGGGCAGGGCCTATGCGACCATCGAAGTACCCCTAGTAACAAATACTTGACTCAGAATCACATATACTTCCCTATTGACCCCATTTGCCCTAAGATAATTTTCTGCTCCTTTTGATGGATTTGTTTTTAATTGTGTTTTTCTTAGACTGCTTAACATGAAGCTTCAAGACAATCTCTTGTTTTCCAAGTGAGGTCAGTGCTTGATCCACTTACCACATTCATTGCCCCTTGAATTAAATGCTGGTGTGTTGGCCCTTTTTGTTTGTGTGCGTTGATTTTTATTTCTTTGTATGCGAGCTGATAATAACTGTGCTCTGTCTTCCAAGAAGGGCAATGCGATTGCCTTAAACCCAGACCCCAACTCTCTTCATAGCACTTTGGGCTGGATCCCACCATTACTAACAATGAGACATCTCAACAGAGAGGAGGTGAGTGTCTATCATTAGTATTGAGGTGAGGGTAAGAGGTTGATGAAAGTGACCAGCTGGAGGAGGGGGTGAAAAGGGGATCAGAGGGGAGCAGTGGAGTACATGTGACCAGAGAGAGAGGAACAACTGGGGTGTATGAGGGCAGGCCTGCCAGAGGGTATCCCAGAGTGAATGGAGAATGGGCTGCTGCCCCGGTGGAAAGCTTCACCTCATCCTTGACCACACACTGCATAATAATCTGGGGAGCAGTCACAGCTCAGTGGTCATGGCACATAGGTTGGCTTCCCCAGGCTGGACAGTCTAAAAATACAAATGTCTTTCTTTTAATAGCTCAGTTTGATGGGCTCCAGCTTGTTCACAAGACGGAGTTTTCCTAAAATATCTCCTTGTACCAGTTTTTTCCAACTTAAAAATGCTGAATCCTGCTACCAAAATTAAACTCAGTGAAAAAAAAAAAAAAGGCAGAAGAGTGGGCCTGGCGGGCGGTCTCTGTAATGCTAGCATTCCCCACACCAGCATCTGACACAACTGTAAGATTTCCAAGGCTTTTGGAGAGTTCAGCGAGAGAATTGTGTCCTCCATTGGCTCCAACTCCACAGCTGAGTTAAACTTTCCTGATGGAACCTTTTCTCCATCTGGCTTCTGCTACTAGAGATTTGTGAGTGACTGTGGAGAAGGGGAGGATAGTTCAGATGTTATATAACTGTACAAACTCGAAGTGGGGGTAGAGACTTTCCCTAGAAACGAGAGATTTTTATATTTATAGTTACTTTCAACTTCCTTTTCAAAGGAAGGCCAAATACCTCCCTCTTTCCTTTGCTTTCTAATTTTGGGATCACTAAGGGATTCTATTTTTGTAGGAAAGGAGACAATAACTATTTATTCCTCTTCATTAGAATATTCCCTCTTCTTTTGAGCAGCACCTTCAAGACCAAATTCTTTCCCCTCCACTTCTCCCATCTTAACATGGTTCATCCCCAGAGATCTGCAAACCTAGGACAGAATTTTGAAAAGTGACTCGTGATTGTAGAGGACACCTTAGAGTGGCCTGATTTGCAGAGTGCTTTAAAGACAAGACCCTTGAAGCATCTGAATTTGGGCTTCCCTAAACTGAAGCACTCAATCACCAATGTTTGTGAAAACCTTGGCTGCAGCTGCTCAGTTGTGCCTGTGTTACTACATTATTTATCACTAATTATCCTGAGCAGAATTTGTTCCTTAATTTCAATTGGGATTAATATTTTCAGCCAATTAAATGTAACTAGAAGGCACTCTTGGGAGAGCAGGGCAACTCTCCTCTCATAACTGCATTGAAATCAATCTTAGCTATTAAGGGATAAACTGCTGTGTAAAATCACCCTGCCTTACAAGTAATAGCCCATATTATAATCAACACAACATCATACATCTTCCCTACAAGTTGTATCTTGAAACTCCTGTTGGTAAGTTCAGCAGAGAAGGAGAACAATGAAAAAGTTATAGCATAGGCAAGGGAGAAAGAAGCTTTCAGGTAAAGTCTGAAATAAGCCAGAAAAGAGGCAGAAGGGTCTAAGAAGGATATTTTAGAGATCAGCAACTGCAGAAGAGATGGCTCTCACAGCAACAGTCTCATCTCATCTCTGCCACCACACCAGTTAGAGCAGAGCATGTTTCAGACACAGTGAAACAACATGTGAAGTAGAATGACAGGCACTCAGATATCAGGGAATAAGGACCTACATAAAACAGAAGAGACTAATAATTTCAATGTGCAGTGATATACAGCTTGCAACTGTGGTTACAGGGCAAAATTTAGCCCTCTGAGCAGCAACTAAGGAAGCTGTCAATGCAGTGGATGGATGATTGTGGAGCAGGTACCCAAGGGGACTCTGCGTCCTACAGAGCTTGGCTTAACACAAGTTCTGTACAGATCAGCACATAGAAAGACTGTGGGAAGGATGGGTTTGACCATTAGGACTGTATTTAGGTAGATCTAGTGCCATAAATGTTGCACTTGTTGTCCAAGCGAATCTTAGCCCGAGTGACTCCAGAGACTGGAATAACAGCTACAAAGAGGCTGTGGGGCTGCCTTGCTCAATGCCTGGGGAGTGGGTGAAGATTCCAGCCCACAAGCCTGACATTGGTTCCCCACACAAAGTCCATTCCCTTGAGCTATGTGCCAGGAGTACATGAGCATGTGTAGATGTACCCCTAGAGTGTGAAATGTATGTCCCTGTAAGAGGGTTCCACTGTACATGTTATTCTGCATGATCTATTTATGTTTTGATCTTATTCTCTAGAGGTTTTGTGTGTATAGATCATTGTTGCTTGCAGTTATTTTCTGGGTAAGGAATTTTCTTTTCTGTTTTCTATAGGTTCTTATACCACACTCATCCACCTAGGGTCTGAGGGCCTTCCAGTAGTGCGTTCTGCAATGTGACTAATACCTGTCAGCTGCTGTTTGTTCTCTCGTCCTCCCCCTGGCGGAGAAGCCTGTAGCGGAGTGTCTGTTCTGGTAAGGTTGTAGAGGTTTTTTATTTGTTTTAAATATGCATGTTACTGTGTATTTGTGCTAGAGAAGGCAAAGTGAAAGGAACCTGCCTGGCTCTTGCAATGAGGACAGGGAGATTTGTGACTAAGGCTTGTTATACCCTGTCCTGTTCTTCCCCCTCTTTCCCCCCGCCAATGAATGTGCTGAGTAAACAGGGTTGAATTTACAAAACTGCTCAATGGGAAAGCCTCCACAGTAGAAACCAGCAAGATCTGCATCATTACATTTGCAATACAAACGAAAGGCCATTTTTTTCTCATGCTCTCCAAGACATCATGGCTTCCTGAGGATGTGCTCTCAAGCCACTGCGGCAACTGCTCTGGGTTTATCATAATAGTCTTCATGGAGACGTCTCTGTTTTCCATTTGTAAAAGTATTTCAGGCTCACAGTAACAATAGGTATTTCTGACAAAAGATCATCATCCTTCCAAAGTAAATAATCCTCACTGAACCTGCCATCACATGCAATGCAGCACAGATAGTAAATTGAAATTGGTTAAGGCATTTCTAAAGTACCTAGTAGTGTCTAAGCACTGATTTGTACATGAAGGCCAGGTTTACACTAGGAGCACTTTACTGGTATAGGAATACTGATATACCATACTGGCAAGGCACTCTTCATATGAAAGCAGCTATACTGGCAAAGCTGATTTGTACCTGTATAGTAAAACCACCCGCCATGAGTGAAACAAGCTACTGTATATCGGTACAAGAGTAGTTTTGCCAGTATAGCTGCTTTCACACTAGGAACTTCTGCTGTCACAGCTATGTCAGAACAGCCTCATGTGCATACAATCTGCACACACAGTTACCTTTCTTGTTTAATGTCTTCTCATTTGTGCATGCAATTACCAGATTTGCACATGCAGCTGCAGTAACAGCTCATGAAAATTAGGCACATAATTGTATCTCAACTTTTTGAAAATCTGCCCCCATATTTAGAAGCAAAAGCCAAAATAAACAGGTTGCAAAAACTGCAGCCCACAACAGTTAAGGCTACTGGATGTCAGAAAGTGCAAATGCACTTCATTAATTAGATCAATGGCTAACAGTGTTTGTGTGAGAGAATCAGTTGTTTCAGAGGCACCCACAAGTACCTGAATCGTTTTAATACGAGGGACACACACACAGACACAGAGCACGTATTTTGGCAGCCATCCCTCCCACTGTACTGAATGCTTGTTACTGTTGATTACACCAGAATATCTATCACCAAAATCACAATCTAGAACTACATCAACATTTTACAGATCAGTTGTGAAAGATGCCACATTGACCCTGAAATAGAGGCTTTTGAAACAAGGAAATTCTTCCTTTCAGTGTAATATACTAGATTATTCCACAATCTCCCATGGGAAGTCATGGGAGCCTCTATTTAACTGAGACATTCAAAACTAAACTGGACCAAACACTAGAAATAATGGTGTAGGGAACAATCCTTCACGAACAGAAGGACAAACCAGATTACTCAACAAAACCTGAGAAATTAGAGATGGAAAAGTCCAGAGAAAGTGCTACACAGGATAACAATTGAGAAAAAGGAATTGTCGCTTTCACAAGACCTATAAGAGTATATGTGGCACAGCACTGGAGTGAATATAAGCATTTGGAGGAGACCTTTTGCTTGTAAGAGAATGAGTCTGTCATACTGAGGGAAATCATTACGAGGAAAGCATAGTTTTTGAAAAGTACAAGTGGAAGATGAATTTAGTGAATACAATTAAAACACAATAGACTAAAAAGTATAATCTACTTGACTGATCATAACTGATTAGGAGGGAACTGATAGAGGGATATGGTATAATATGATCAACTGGGATGTGAACATAATAAAATGACAATAGGAGAAATTAATTTTATTCACTATCATTAGTCAGGAATTAATAAGTACTGTACTATATCATCACAATGTATATACTTGAAGTTCATGGGAGTTTTGCCTGAGGAAGCACTGAGGATTTCAGTATTGAATCCATATAAAAGCTAGTTGAAATCTGACACTTGGTTTGTACAGTACGATTCAGTAAACTTGCTAAAAGGAGGATGTTTACACTGAATGATTTATGGTTTTTATCTAAACATCAAACATTGTTTTCAGGGGACACTTAAACCCTTCAGATTGGCAGTGTGTTACAAACTAATAGCAATGATTCTTTTTAGTGGCTCTTAGTTTGCAGACATGCATGCAGTATAAAATTGAACTCTAAACTTTTTAATAGCTAAACTAATTAAAAAATAAGAGCTAAGAACAAAGCCATGAATTAAGATGCTTGCTTCTTGCCAAAGGTATTTTATCTTGAAGATTATAAAACGTTGGTCTAAACTAGTGGTTTTTCAACCTTTTTTCATTTGTGGATTCCTACAAATTTTTGAATGCAGGTATGGACTCCTTTAGAAATCTTACACATAGTCTGTGGACCCCTCTGCGGACCACAGGTTGAAAACCACTGGTCTAAACTATGGTTCAGAGAACCAAGACAGCCAAATCAAGCAATTGCCCTGTTGGAATAATTTGGCTGGACATTAATCAGATTCACAGAGGCAGAGAAAACAAAAACTATGTTTTACTACTAAACTAACTAAATGTATCTTAGTGCTTAAATCATTTTAACTGCAGTCACAGGGTCAGATTTTGAGATCGTAGGTGTACAACTGTGCAACGTACATACACAATTGCATTAAAGTCAGCTTCTTGGCCCCACTCTGCTCCCTCACATCCCCAGCTAGGCATTCCCTGGATTCCCTAGTAGAATAGAGCTGGCTCATACACCTCTTTCCCTGCAGTCCCTAGCATAGGGGATGGGGAGCAACTGGGAGTGGCTGGAGACCTATGTGCTTTGGCTATCTCCAGCTGATGTATAGCTCCTAGATAACCACAACCAGCTGGCTCAGTTTAGAGCAGCCCCTGACCTGCTCTAATCTGCACCGAGGGTGGGGGCTGAGCAGAGAATCAGGGAGCCATAACGGGTTTCTTGAGAACCACTCTTGCCCTGCTGCATTCAGTGGACATTGGATGGAGAAGGAAATCTGTCCCATATTTGTGATTGCAATTACTTGGATAGTTAGTCACATTTGCACATGCAGTTACCCAATCTGCAGATTAAAACACAGTAGTTATACACACATTAGTTGTACATTGTGCATGCACGGTTATAAATCTAAAATAGTGGGTGATCTCCCCGATAAATCTTTATTTATTAATTCAGTGGAAATGTAAAGAGTTGTATAATTGAGTGATTTGAAGGGACCCAACTGATTGGAGGTGATCGTGAATTGTTTTACTAGCTTTTGTTTTATGAGATATGGGTTCAAATTCTACGTAGTGTACAAATGGAAATTAATGGGATGATTTTATCGTTGTGTTCGCACACCTTTCCCAAAACTACCACACAGTTAGACCTACTTGCTAGGCATCACCTCAAGAAAGGCTGAGAACTAGGTCTAGCAAGGTTGGGGCCAATCACAACTGATGGGTGTTGGCAGAATGGTTGTAAGGAGTGCTTGAAAAGGGCAAATGCTTCACAGAAAGCTAGTCTAGGCAAGACAGAAACATAACAATACATGGCATCCTTTTATTTAGAAAATAAGGTGACAAAAAGATGGCTTGAAGTGGTACTGTACGACTATCGAATTCTAAAGACATTGACATTCACTATACTGATAGCACTTCATTTTGCCGCAATTTCAACTGGAGGTTGTCCTTTACTTCCTGTCCTAAACTGTGCACTCCTAAAGGTTCTGTTCTACCCCAGCTCTGAAGTGATTCTTGCATGTAAGGTCAGATTCGATCCTATGATAGGAGTGGTGTTTATAAATGGATGGCATGGCTACAACAACACTGCCTATAAGTGACTGATATCAGTTTCAATTACAGCAGGGTTGAATTTTGTTCATTATTAATAATTACAATGAATGAAGCAATTAAACACCTGTACTGTAGGTGTATGGGGATGGCGGAGGGTGGGTGGGTGGGGGGAACAAGGATGCAATTACTAGATGCATCTTATGACAATTAAACTAAACCATGATGATGATGAAAGATATTTAGTTATTAATCAGTGTTTCAAAAGATGATGCTATCCCTTTAAAATCACAGCACTGGACGAGGGAACCTGATCTTAATGTCTAAACACAATTTACAGTTCATTACTGCAGTTCATTACTGGCCACACCCTGGAGCTAATATAGAATGTCACACATTTAATGAACTCCATACTTGAAATACATGGTCTGTAAAATCTGACGTACACTGTTGTTAAAATACTTGGTGTTTGAAAGAAAATGTTTAAAGGTATGTATTTACAGCGTTTTAAAAAAAAAAACCCTCAAAACTAGTCATTAATTTACCCAAAAGCGTATAAAATGTTCCCTAAAGCGTTATTTCTAGTGCAGTATTTCTTTCAGCACCTCAAATTTAGTTGCTATGTTTTTTTGAGAGCAAATGTGTTCAGTTACATAAGGATGGAGAAAGCCTTCACAATGTAATTGTAGATACTTCAAACAGTAATTTAACTTGACAAGTCAGTTCATGATGAAGTCCAGGTTCTATAATTAGTACTTACCTGCCATCATAATAAAAACTCTGTATTAGGTTAGTTCTTGTCTGGGCCATACAAGAGGTACCTTGCACTTCTATTTTATTCAGGAGTGTCAGATTTTTATTGGATGTTAACACCTGATATTTCCTTCAGGCTCTGGTTTTATTGAACACTTTGTTGGATTATGTTCTTTGAAGCTGGAATGGCAACAGGAGCTGCCCGGAAAGAGAGAAGAGTGGGAATGGTTATAAATCACATCACTGCATGGTATCCTAATGGTGAAATAACAAAAAGAAACATAGCCTGCTAAAGGCAAGAGCTGTCATTCAAACATGAAATACAAGATGTTTCTCTCGATTGAAGGCTATTTATGGTGAATGCTAGACCTGTAAAAATTAGTTTCTCACTTCAATGGCAAAGTCTTTTGGGACTCATGTTTGGCTTGAACAAATAAGGGCCAGATTCTCAGCTGGTATAAACCAGCGTGGTTCCTATGCCAATTTACACCAGCTGGGGATCTGGCCCTAGAAGTCTACATAATACATTTCTCACTATGATACTTATGGGAGGGTACTTTTCTAAAGATTAATGGCGTAAATGACAACTTCATGTGACAATATTGTGTCCTGGAGGCTGGGCAAATATGAATCCCCTACAACTTACGGGGAAATTAGACTTTAACACAATTAAAAAATGAAAGCAAATTAGCACACGCACCAAACAAGAGGTTTGAGATTGCCTTGAAGAACTCAGCAGCTCTTTTGTCTATAGCTTGAGTAAGTTGCCTGGAATGTTTTGGCACTAGTTTTTGAAATGTAAACTCTCATTGATTGGGAGCTAGCTAAAAGGCAACAATGTGGCTCAGTAAACAAAAAACCCACCAAAAAACCAGATGCTTAGGCTTGTATCTTGAGAAGGCAAGCAGATGAAGGGCTGGTAATGTGTATCTCAGTTTGAATAAGAACGGCCATACTGAGTAAGACCAAAGGTCCATCTAGCCTAGTATCCTGTCCTCTGACAGTGGCCAATGCCAGGTGCCCCAGAGGGAATGAACAGAACAGGTAATCATCAAGTGATCCTTCCCCCATTGCCCATTCCCAGCTTCTGGCAAACAGAGGCTAGGGACACCATCTCTGCCCATCCTGGCCAATAGCCATCGATGGACCTGTCCTCCATGAACTTATCTACTTCTTTTTCGAAGCCTCTTCAACTTATAGCCCAGCTGTAACGGTGGAGAAACTAAGCTACTGTGCATCAGCGAAAACTGCTTTGACACTGGTCAATGAGAGCTGAGGATGATTGCGTAAGTATTTGATAACTGAACCCATCTTCTCATTCAGGCTTTACCTGACCTTGGAGACAAACCACATTACAAATGAAGGGAGGGACCAATGTTTGCAGCTAACGTTTTTGGAAAAAGATCTACTGGTTTCCAAAGTATTAACTCTCAGGGAGCTATTCAGCTCAAATGTTCAGCTCCCTCCCCTTGCCGTTTGGCTTCACCGTAATTTGCTCTGGCTGGAACTAAAGCAAAATGGCATTTAAAGTTGTATTAATAACTTCAAGATGTATCTGCTCCAGTCACATTTTTTAAATTCAATTAAAGATCAGATCCTGGTGTAAATGCCTGTATGTGTGCAGGCAATAGCTATGTAAGAACCAATGGAAATCAAACAGGGCCATTGAGAAAATGGACACTACAACCACTGCACAATGGGATTTAGGAGAGTTTATCCCTGCCAATGCTAGGCTTTTGCTCCAATTTTACCAGGGTTGTTACCACCAGCACAGCTCCTGCAGTCGGAGCTCTAGTGTAGACAGTCACTGGCATTTTAACCATAAGAACGGCCACAATGGATCAGACCAAAGGTCCATCTAGCCCAGTATCCTGTCTTCCAACAGTGGCCAATGCCAGGTGCCCCAGAGGGAATGAACAGAACAGGTAATCATCAAGTGATCCATCCCCTGTCGCCCGTTCCCAGCTTCTGGCAGATAGAGGCTAGGGATACCATCTCTGCCCATCCTGGCCAATAGCCATCGATGGACCTGTCCTCCATGAACTTATCTAGTTCTTTTATGAAGCCTCTTCAGTTTATAGCCCAGCTCTAATGGTGGAGAAACGAAGCCATTATGCATCAGTGAAAATTGCTGACACAAACTTATCTAGTTCTTTTTTGAACCCTATTATATAAAACCAACATGTAAGCTAGACCAGCTCTGAGGAAGGTTAGGTAACACAGTGGTAAAGGGTCATGGGCCAGTCTACGCTAGGGTTTCCAACCTTGCTCCTACCCAAGGAGCTGTACCCATGGTAAATGCTGGGAAATCTTAAGGAAAAAAAAGTCTAATATAGGTGCAGTTTTGATAAGCTTTTCGGGTTCAACTTTCAGGTAGAATTTAAGGAGGGAGAAATAATTTTCCAAGTTGGAATTTGACTGGGACATCAAAGTTATCTTTGTGACCCCCCAAGTGGTAATGGCCAAGAGATTAATCTCTAGCAGCACAGTGCCCACTTGTACCATGCTGGGGCACTGGTTCAGAAAGCTCCCTATTAAATCAATCACTTTCTGTAGCATCTTAGAAGTCTCTGACCCAAGAAAGTCTTCACTTTAGCAACCTAACAAGATCAAAGCCGAAGGCATACTCATAGTTACCTGTTAGGGTTTCAGCTGCACTTCAGAGCCCTGATCTGCCCTAAATACAGCTGATCCCCATTCAAAGCCTTCTACACTGTCAAGAATTCCAAAGATGGCCCTGCTTGCAATGAGATACAAGAATGCAGTCATAGCAACAGAAGATGCAGAATACAGCAATTCATTAGAAACCAAATGTGTCAGAAAGAAGGTGTTGTTTGACAGAAATAATGGCGACCCTTATAAATGTGCCTTTTATTCAGAAACAACTTCAGATTTACAAATGATGCAAAGGAATTCTGTGGCTGTGAACAATGTGCTTTGATTTCATGGTAGACTCAGCAATGGATGACATTTGTTTTCAGAAAGGTTACCTCACTAATTTTGAGATAGGTGATACACTTCACAAATGCCAACACAGGGCACCAACAACTTTCTGTTAAAAATCTTAAAAATGAATGACAGTTTGTATCAACATAATGTTGGTGTTACTTACCCAGGTCTCTTACTACCGTTCATAACATTTTTCCACACACAATTTTTGTAAAGTGACAGATGTTTGTCAATGTTACCAGATACAACAGGCCTTAAGTATTTCTTGTGCTAGAATTCAGGCTCTTACATAGTTACATTTTATATGCAGAGAAGTGTAGTGCCAACAGTGTAGTTAGAATATTTTTTTTGGAGTAGATGAATTGCATCATGAAATTGTGAGCATAGAAAACACCTCATGTGTGGAGGGTGTGTGTGTGCAATCTAATTATTTCAACATTTCTGAAATAATTGAACAGAATGTGGTAGTGTAATCAGCTCACCTTTGTTCATGCTCTAATTTATATTGTGGGCAATTATACTTTTCCCCTTGGTAAACAAGTTTCTGGATATAGTTAAGCAACTCAGAGTGCATTTAAAATAAAATCTGTTTCACATAAAGGGACAAATGAGAATGACTATTACCCCCATCTTTAATGCACTAAATTCTTTTGCACAGATTGTTCTTGTTACTACTTCTTTATTTGAAACGATCTGAGCAGCACACAATATTCCTTCCTACGTGCATGACTGCAACAAGCCAAGTTAAGGAAACGTAAAAAGTGGGAACACTGTTGTTTTAATGGTGCCATATTTTTAAATCGCTTTTTCTGTAACGTGTTTGCCCAATATATATCTACCAATGGATGGGTCTAAGTGGCAGGGTGGGAGAAAAAAGAAAATCACAGCCTTATACAGGCCAGATCCTATCAACTGCTGAATGCCTCCATCTCCAGTCACAGTCAATCTCAGGACTCTGGAGGATTCACCATGTCATCTAGAGACAGCAACTGAACTCAAGAGATGTAAAAACAACGAGGAGTCCTTGTGGCACCTTAGAGACTAACACGTTTATTTAGGCATAAGCTTTCGTGGGATATAACCCACTTCAGCAGATGCATGAAAGCTTATGCCCAAATACATGTGTTAGTCTCTAAGGTGCTACAAGGACTCCTCATTGTTTTTACTGATACAGACTAACACGGCTACCCCTCTGAAACCTGTCAAGAGACGTAGCATCAGAGCACACAAAAATCAAAGGGCCAATTATGTGCAAGGTTATATAGCCGATTGGCTCATGGACTACATGAGAAGCATCAAATGGTGTGCCCTTGATTGAATTTTACCACTCAAGTCAGTGGGCACAGGACTGGGATTTAGTGTTACCGAGCAGCATCAGTGCTCTCAGTAGTTTTTACTCATATTCTGTTGCCATAGGTAAGTGTATTTGTGATAAAGCTAGTGCTGTTATCTGCTTCTCACTTTGTTCTGACACTCACAGATTCAGCATTGAGTTGCAAAATATTTAGTGAAAAGTTACTTTTGAGCTGCAATGGTTCTCTAA
This sequence comes from Malaclemys terrapin pileata, assembly GCF_027887155.1. Taxonomy (NCBI): domain Eukaryota; kingdom Metazoa; phylum Chordata; order Testudines; family Emydidae; genus Malaclemys; species Malaclemys terrapin. The sequence goes on along the minus strand of NC_071516.1, from coordinate 15,681,616 downwards.
ATCTGAAATGGGAAAAGAGCCAAGATTTTTGGTTTGGGGCTTATGGAAACTCTGCAGGGACAACAAAGACAATTTTGGAGGCCTGAGATCACACCTAGAATCTAAGGGCAGATGTGAGTATTCTATGATCTCAACACCTTTCCCACTGTATTGACTTTGTTGATTCAGGGGGGGGGGGGGGGAAGAAGGATGCTCCAGTGGTTAAAGCACTGGCCTGGGACTCGGGTGACCCTGGGGTTCCATTCCCTGCTCTGGCACAGACTTCTCTGCAAATCAGTTTCTCTGGGACTCAGTTCTCTAGCTGTAAAATGGGAATAAGAGCACTTCCCTACCTCTCAGGGCTGCAGTTAGGATGAATACTTTAAGAGCACATTGTGAGATAGATATTCTAGTAAGGGGGCCACACAAGTACTTAATTTAGAAAGAAAGTAAAAGCCAGAATCCATAATCACAGTTAGCTCCTTCCCCAATTTTTTTTTTTAAGGAAAGAGAAACCAGTACATATTTTTAGGCAACATGAAGTGGCAGGAGCCTCATAAGACCCAGAATTACCAGCCAACAGCAAACCCATTTTTTATTTTTCTACAGAAGAGACTATAGTGTAGAATACAACCACAGCTGGGGGGGATGGGGCTGGCATTCTTTGGTGAAGCTTAGTCTGAAAACTTATCCCAGGATGCGTGATCTTCCAAAAATCTGCCAACCCCTGCAGTGTTCAAACTTCTTGTATGACCACAGCCTCATAAAGAATGAAATTAAACCCCCATGGAAATCTTTGACATTTGTAGTATTATGCAATGTTTGGGTGAAAAAAAAATATTGCAGAAATTCTCATTCCCTTCCCAGAGTGAGTTTAGCAAAACTATTTCTAGCTTTTTTTAATTACAGACTTCTCCACTAATTTATGGACAGCTTTAAAATGAGAAATTGGTAACAGTTGGGAGTGAAATCTGTTACTGTAACTTCTAGAGCCTATAGCTTTCATTTGATGTGTGCAAACATCACAAAATTTGTTTATTCAACATTTGCTTTAACTTTATGTATCACTGGAAATGTTTAATTATGAAACAGGTTATGACTTTGGACCCTGAGTCTCATTGAACCTAATAGAAAACCATAGTTTTTTTCTGCATACTTTTTTAAAGCTGTCCTTTAGAGAATTTTATCCCCACTACAGAATTATTTTAGAATGGCTCAAAAATTAGATTTTTATTGTGTTCTTCAGTGTATTTTTAATAAATCTATATAACATTTTCAAAGAAGCCTATTGATTTCATTCTTATTTCATTCTATCAGAGTCTTCCACAGGAAGAATCTAAATGTAGCTTCAATTTTGTTTTTGTTCCCAAAAATTTTCCATATAAAAACAGGCAATTTTTTTTCAATTTGAAAGATACTGTGGTGCTTTTGGAGTTGCCGTTTAGCAGCTAAATAATCAAACATTCAAGATAGGAGAACTTCTGAAGAAGAGTCATCCTTAAGTAACATTATTCATTCATCTATTTTCCAAAACAAGGGCCTCATTCTCTTCATTTACATTGGTGAATATCAGGATTAACACCACTGACTTCCATGGAATTACATTAGTTTAAAATGAGAGCAGAATTAGACCGAGCATTTTTCTAAATGAGCTAGGGTTTATGACATTGAATTTCCAATTAGACTGAATGTAGAAAGACTTGGGACAGTTGGGTACTCTGGGACTAACTGGTTCTAGAAAACACAGAACTGAGGTAGGCTATTTCAATACTTAAGTTCCACCTAGTGGACAAAATTGCAAGGGTCTTTGTTTGTGACAATCTATAGCAGTTTGCTTGCAGTTACAACAATACAAAGAGTGGGAGAAAAATACCACAAAGAAGATATATTTATAATGAGTAACTATCCTGATGAATAGCTTTCTTAACACCAATCCATGCTCTTCATAAAGCTATTTAGCATTATTCTTCTGGAAGATTTAAATTAGGATAAGATCACAAGTGGCTAAATTCTTTACATTGCTGTTTCCAGCAAATCATAACCTTAAAGGAGTGGAGGATGGCAAAAACCACATGCTTCCAATGAGAATATTTTTCTAGTTTATGAGTTGAAATAACCAGCTAGAAAACTTATTGTATATAATAAAGATATGATGAAACAATTGCACACAAATTAGTAAAAATATATTTTACCTCAGTTTCATATTTCCCCTGCATCCAAATTACAAAGGCTGTAATACATCTAAACCTATATACTGTACCCCCAGTATAAACACCATGGACTGATCAGGACTAGATCAACTCAAGCCCACCATGCAAACTGTATATACATAAAAGCATGAAGTTGCATAAAATTTATTTTTTCACCTGTTTTTACATCATTCCCTTTAAATTCTTACACGTCGGCAACATATAATTCCACAGAACAATAAATAATTTGCATTCATTTTTCTCTTGAATCAAAGGTATTTACATCTTTTTTAACTAAATGACAGGTACAAAACATCGGCATCTCAATAAATATCATTTTGACACCAGAATCCATTTCCCCATATAATTGAAAAGGTTTTTAAAGGCATAGAAGCACATGAGTTTTATTAGGCAACAATAATGGGCCATCTTGACAAAGGTGAAGAACCCAGGATTTCATGCAGGTTAAAGGCTTGAATTCTTAATAAGAGTTAAGGATCTGCTCCATCAACACTGAAGTCAACGGAAAGTCTTCAGTGAGCACTGGTTGGGCCCTAGATGTGCAGCTGGGTGGGCAAGTAGAAGTCCCTCTGAAATTCTGAGTGGGCAAATAGCTCATGATGGTGATTTGTGCAGTTAGCTTGTTTGCACACATGGCTGAGACAAGTGCATGTGAGAATTAGGTGTGTATTTTGCACCCAACTCTGCAGCAGCCATTACAAAAACAAAGACGCCACCAAACGTTAGGTCTTGAATTTTAAAGAAGCCAAAGGGGTTCAGGCACCTTACTCTTTTAGGTGCCTTTGAAAACCCCAGCCTAACCTCCTAAAACAGCAATAATTTCCCACTGGAGACACAAACAGGTTTAAATGAGTTTGCAATGAGATTTTGTGGTTATATTAGTTCAGCAGACTATAGAAAAGTAGAGGGTTTAGTGCTGCTCCTTCTGGCTCTGCAGCAGCTGTAGCACTTAAACATAGTGTTCCCACAGCTGTGATGACACTAATGATGTCACTGCTTACAGCTAATACAATTTTGGTGAGATAAGATACTATATAGGTTCAAGCTGTTGTTGTTGAACAAACAGCATGTTAAATTTCAGCTCCATTCTAAACAAAGGAAAAGAGATCGCTGTTAAGAGAAATAGGACAAGATTTTTGGGGGGGGGGGGAAGGGAGGGGAAGTAGTATGGGATATATGTGTATGTGCATATATAAGTAATGAAATGCAAGAAACAAAATCTACCTCCTATTTTAAAAAAAAGCATGACAGCACACCTTTAGTTAGTTACATCAGTGATTCAAAAATGAACTGCTTATGAAATATAGGCTATTGTGGTACAACTGGAAAGGGAAATAGAGCACTGATCAGAGATCTTTCTAAAGTAAGCATGGGAAGCAAGAGCAAATGATGAAGCACATACTGCTGTCTCCTATAATATTACTCGTAGAATAGCTCCATAACATGGAAGTTACATAAACTGCTACAATTCACAAATATGAAGAAGTTGCTAAACAAAACATACATACTTGCTTAAAAAAAAAAAAAAAAAGGTCAGTTATTCCAAATAAGCACAAAATTCAAGTATAATAGAGGAAAAGATGTACTGTAACCTAAACTTCCAGTATGGCATCAATTTACTATGTGCTGTAAATACAAACATCTGAATGAAAATTTGCTTTTAAAAACTTTTTTTTTAAACATATGGGGAAATAGTTTACAGACAAAGTGCTAAACTTAAAAAAATAGAACAATCATACCTCCCCCGTCCCTAGTGTTTGTAAGTGGCAGTTTTACTTTTTTTGTTATTGCTTTTTAAAAAAAATAAAATTTATACCCAGAGAGAAATACTTCCTAGATTTACAACCTTGTGCAAGAAACTAGCTGTAAAGGAACAAGGCTACACCCCTCTCACATAATGCTAAAGATGATAATCCCACCATTGGTAATATGAGTTCCTTATTAAGGTTATGAAGCCATTAAATATTACTGAAATTGCAATTCACTCCCATTCTTGGTATAAGTTACGATTTTGCCAATATGGTCAATTTAGTGTAAACTGCATTGACTCCAGGAGACAGTGAATTCTAACTTATACTTTCCAAATATTTACATACAGTAGCATGGCACTGTTATTCTTACTGGACATTTAACTACTAATACACAGCTATTAGGGGCAGGAGTCATTACAAAGATATCTACTGTCATGTATTTTCAAAAGGACAACTTGTCAGTCACAAGTAGTTGCCAGAACCATTCTTGATTATTACATTTAAATCACTAAATCAAAATTTTGATCTGGGAAGCCAGCAACAAATGCATGACTCACCCTATCCTGTAACTGTAGCAAATCGCTAGGAGAACATGAAGGATCTTTTTGGCGAACAGATGTAATTTACAAAAAGCTGACAACCCAATTCTTCTACAACAAAGGTTTTCAGACACGGCTTTTCTTCTCTGAAGCAAATCATAGAAAAATACGGAATTGAGCCTCCCCTGATAAAAACCTGTATTTAAAAAAGAAGAGTGGAAATATTTTGCTGGAAAAAGTTTGTGAGGGGATGTGGGAAAGTGAATTTTTAAAAAATACCATAAACATGAATACAACAGCTAGCTAATTTTTCTTTCTTGTTGGGTTGTTTATAGAGGATGCCATTGAGTATTCTGCTTTTATGGGGTACCAGAGAAAAGACAAATCAAAGCCATGTAGCACAAAAGAAAAGCCACTGTTTTATCTTAACAAGCGCTTGCTCTTCTTATTCCTCTAAAAGAGCTAATAGACCTTGAAACATAAGACTCTAAATCAAGTATGTAGAAAGGAGACCACTGTATCCAGCAGTGCTGGAGGCTACATTTCCCATCTTGCACTGCAGTCTAAAACATTTATTCATCCACTTTCAAAATGGTCATACATAGAACTACTGAATGGTAAGGTCAGACCTGGTATTTCCCGTGATGGCACGAGAAGGAACCAAGGAGCAAGGAGGAGGGCTCTAGAACACACAGTAGGGGTGAAAAGAGCCAACAGTGCAGGCTCCCTTTTCCCCCAGGCTCATGGCAGCCCCTTCAGGTCAATTCAGTGTGGTGACAGCACTGTCAATTCAGAGAATGTGAAGGTAGAGAGCATGGCATGCTCTCTTCTGAGCCCAGCAGGTTTCCCATCAGGAAATCCAGTATGAACCTCAATGTCTTTGAGCCCTATTGGAGGAATAGGGCCATTGGCAACATGGCTCCAAAGAGGAACAAGCTGTCAGGAAGAGGGGGAGATCCAGGAAGGTTTCCACTTGTGTAGATAACCCAGAATCTACAGGGTGGAAATTAATATACTTCAACTGATCCTTTGTTCTGCAGAAAGGAAAAGCAGCAGGTTTTAACTCACCCACTCTGGGAACATCCTAGATACTGCTTCAATTCATGCTCCTGGTTTCTCCAGGGGGTTGTTCTTTGAGAAACAATGACAGGTCATAAGGGCTTTTGCAGAGCATGTGCACGCATCTCCTCCTGCTTCTCAGCCATTTATGTGATGAAATGAATAACAGACTCCCATGCCTTTCAAGATTGCTAAAGTGTTTGGAACTTGCATTACTTGTTGGACCCACATGTATCCAGGATAGCCATGTCATGCAGCATGTTCTTCAAAGAGATTCGATTTCCTAGTGCAAGTGAGACAACTAAGTAATGCTAGGGTTTTCTGGAGCTCATAATCCAAAACACAGAAGTGCAAATCACTGCCCACTACAGATCTCATTTTAAACGCTGCTCCAATTCTGCATTTAAGTTTGTAAGCCAGAAAATGTTATTTATCATTTGAATGCTTGTGAAAGTCCCAGATGTGCAGCAATGGAAACAAAAGTTGGCAACCCATCGAAGAGATACACTATGGCAGAGAGGGCTTGCCCTGCTGCTCCCCACCTAAGCACAATTCAAAAACTCCGCAAGGGGAGTTCAGGGTATTTGGATCAGTCATTGCTTGCCTCCCTGCTGACCCTGCCAATAAGGGTGCTTAGTTCCAGTTATGATGGTGGTTTTTATTATGTGGATTCTGCTTCACTAGAGCTGGATGGACAGAGACCACACAACTCATTTATCACAGACTAAACAGTTATTAGATAGATGTGACTGTCACTAAAACTATGCCACATGTGACCCAGTGATGGAAGCCTCTATTAGCTCATTGCCATACTCCTAAGCTTTCCAGTCATATATTTCTGTCCCCATCCGCAAGGAATGCTTTATAAATTATGTGGGTCAATGCTTTTTTTAATTAACAAAAACATACAAACAAACAGAAAACCAAACACATCCCCTCTGGGAATTTTGCTGTTTAAAATAAATGGAAATCTTATCTGTGCTTCACATTAAATAAACTACCATCTTGTGCATGGGCTCAGTTTCTGACTGCTCTCAAACGTACATCTATTGAGGCAAGTTCCAGTTTTAAACAATGCAAATTCCATAGTTATCTCAAACTGCCTCTCTTTGTAGACTGTGTCATGAATGGCGCGTGTAGATGACTGCCTAGGCTTATTTGCAGCTCATCTTCATTAATTCATCCTAACAGGAAACAGATTTTATGTAACTGTGAAGAGTAGCGGCCCTGTGACCTTTCCTTTCAGTCTCCAAGGATTCAAGACACGGCTGCCACATTGTCTGCAGAATAGGATGAGTCTCTTATGCTGTCAACACGTTCAAAAGCTGATCAGCTGCAAGTTTCCTTCCAAATTGAATTTAGGTAATTTGCTCCTATAACAAAACTATATAGTGTAGTTATTTGTATATCATCAGCTCCTTTTAACAAGAAGCACAAAAGTGAAACAAAATGCAATTTTCCCTTTTTTGGATGATATTTCTCAATGTGCACTAAGTGCTGGAAATCATCAAAACACACTAGATTTTCTACGTTCAGATCTTTCATTTTGACTGAAGGAAAAACTCAGCCAGTCAGGTTTTCCTTATGTATAGATCTGTTTTAACACTGGAATCCTACAATCAAAACAGCATGACACCACCCAGTAGTCAGCTGTTGGTAGTAATACAGTACATTACCTATTTTAAGGGACTCCCCAACACACACAAAAACTCTCTCTACCCGAATTGAAAAGATAAATAATAATATAAAAATATAACACAATGCAAGGAACATCACAGACACTTAAACTAAAAAACAAAACAAAACATCTGTCACGTATAAACTTCAAGGTCATTTAGCAGCTTTCAGGTACTCTGATCTCACATGAGAAACCAATTATCAATGCAGTTACATGCATTTGACCCCAATTAAGTAAAACCAAGTGACAAAGACTGAACAAACTATCAAGTGCCCTACACCTCCCCAAAAGACTCTATTTACTGTTAGGTTTCAGTTTACTGCAGTTCTTAGTCTTTTTCATTAAAGCAGCACATAATATTGATTACTGCATAATCCTATCGGACATAGTTCTTACAATGACAAATACATGATTTCTGTCTCTCCGTGGTGTGCAAAATTAGTCTCTGCTCTGTAGACCGAGCAGCTCTATGATGTGAGCTTCGAGTAGCTTGGGGGAGAGAATCTTCGCCTCAGGTACTTCAGGACGTAGAGAGGAAGGCAGCTCACCAGAGTGATGACGGTGACCTTCCACAAGAACGACAAGGTTGCAATGAAGTAAACATCTGCAAGGAAAGAGCACAGAAGCAATGGAGATGGGCTGTAGACTGCAGTCAGAATTGCACTGCATGGGGAGGATCAAAGGTCAAAGTGAAAGCTTCAGGGGGAAAAAAATGCAGCCCAGTAAAGCTTCGGAACAGCCTCCTCCTCTCACACACACAAAACAGCATTTTTGCTCCCTATTTTTTTTTTTAAACAATGTAATTTCTGTTCCCCAACCACCTCTTGCTCTCTTCCTTTCTCATTCATGAAGGATATAGCTTTCTCCCTAACACACTGCTCATCTCATTTCAATAAGGCGTTTTGTCTAGACAGACAATTATGGACATAAACCCGATATGAAATATTGAAATCCTTCACCCCCCTGGCAAAATGAACTACATTAGCTTCCTTTAAAGGGTCTCTAGATGGATTTTAGCTCTGGGAGTTTTTTTTCTTTAACTCGCTAGTAGTGCTGAATATGAATTATCTCCGTTCATTCAGATACCATGCAGCACCTCTTTTTACATTGTATAATCACAGAAGCACTATGGATATATTTGAAGTGCATTCAAAGATGAGCCACAATACTCTTGTGTAAGAGATAGCCTTATTGCACATGGAGGCTTTGAACCGAGGAAATGAGAGGGCTGTTTTATTCTGCAGCAGGATATCATCCTAGGAGTTTGCAAGGCTTTCTGGGGGAAGTAGTGACATCTTGTGGTCCTTGATAGTACACTGAAACACGTTGCAGGGATCTGATATTTAACGGCCTGACTGCCCAGGGAAATGTGGAATTCATTATCTGTTTTCTTCTAGCATGTGAGATGCGTCTTCCATTTAGACAAATGAAAATATAAAACAAAAAAGTCCAGATGAAATAAAGAAATTGAGACAAGTTTTAGTGAGTCCACTACTACATCCAGCTAACGGACATGGTCTTTCACTCCAGCAACAGAGGGTGATGCTTTTACATTCAGGGGTCTCAGGTTCAATCCCCATAGATGACCCAATCAAGTGGTGTCTCGTGTGGGGATCTGAACTGCTGGGAAACCCTGAAGGCCAGGATGAGACTCCTGGGCCAATGTGTAACATATTGGCCAAGTGTGTCTTTGTCCCTCTCTAGTGGCTGGACTGTGTAATGGGATCTGAGAGTCTGCTACTGCCTTCAAGCTAATGGATCTGGTCCCTGGGATAACTTACAATAGGTTAGTTCATCGGCAGTTGTGAGCCCAATTTATGCCCTTACCCTCTTGTTAAGCATGTAAACATTTGACTGGAAAGACGTGAAGAAATAGAAGATATTTAACCTTACCAATAAACTCATGTAAGAAGACCAGAGAGGCTATGTAGCAGGAGAGGCTGAGCAACTCTGCCACTATCATGAGCCAGTGCCATGTCTGGATTGTTAATGCCACCATCAGTAACTCAGTAAGAATCAGGGATGTGAAGGAAATGGCCACAATGTGGACAAATTCAGACTCAAACAGCAGAAGAGCTCCATACATGATGATACTACCTGTGAGGGAAAAAGAAGGAGAGAGGCTGGATATGTTACTGCTAAACATCAATCTAAGTTCTAAACATCAGTCTCAGTCCTGAAAGTGCAGAAACATAAGGTCACCTCTTAAGACAGTTTGCCATGGCTTTTGATAATGCATGTTGGACAGTAAATCAGTGATTTATGACCTGGCATTAAGAAGATAAAAGAACTTCTGTGCAATGAGTAAGAGACACTACACTGGTGGTCAATGTTTCATAGGGGCATGTCAGATTTACAGATGTGGAAATATGAAGTATATTATTTTAGCTACTGTCATAGATCACTTGAAGATTATGGCGATCTACTTGTCCTTCCAGAAAAAGAAGCACAGTCACTACTCAAAAGAGAAGACAAATATCAAACACTTGTAACGTCTCCTGTGCTGCCCTGAAGTCCGGATGGAAGCACAAGGTGTAGGGATGCTGAGTGCATATAATTAGGTTTTCTGTGCCCTCCTTGGGCCAAGTCCTCCACCCTAAACAAGCACAAATTAAAGTGGCATTAAGGAAGCATTATTTTGGGCCCCTATTCCGGCTGGGCTGGAAAGCTCACACAACTCCCTGCCTAGCCACCTGCACAAATAATTCATGTCAGCAGCATGAGTAATTGGCACCAACATCCATCACATGCTAGTTTCTGAGGGGAAACCCTATAAGGGACTAGAGCCTGAGCCACAAAGTTCAGATCCAGCTCTGAACTCTCCACCGTTGGGCCTGTTCAGTTTGGGTCAGGCCCACCACTGCTAGCAACTAGTTTAATTGTTTAGCCTGCTGCTTTCTAGTCATTTAGCACAGTAGATATGAAGTCACTTTAACCAAATACTGTAACAGGATAGTGGCCTCATCTGAGAAAGAACTTTTCCCCAATGCATCATCCTCTGGCTTTGACTTTCCACCACTTGTGAACTTTCTATAAATGTCTTGGCTTTACCATAGTATTTATATAGCAACTGGAGTCCATTAGTCCTGCCATAGCATTCTACTGCATTAGACTCATCCCCTGAAATCTAACAGCGGTTTTCTATTGCTGGCCCCACTCAAGGATGGCAATGTCATTTAAAACTGCTGATTTGGGCACATTTCTTTCCGCTTCTGTCGATAAAGGAGTTTGGGAAAATATCATTTTGTCCCAGGATCGTATGGCCATTTTAACTATACAACCTCAACACTAGATGTACATGTGTTGCATGCTTCCTTAGCTAATAGCAACAGAAATCACTTGTGCTTGAGGTTCTCTCTTTCTTTTTTAAACCAACAGGCTGACTTTCTAGGAGCTAAACCAATGGGTGCATCCACACTTGAAACAAACACAGGGTAACCAAAGTAGTTTTGTTAATAGCTTCTAGCAACTTGAAGATAAAAGCCCATATAAAGTGCAAGTTATTTGATCTCAAGAACTAGAAGTTTCTTCAGGTCCTTCACCAGAAAGGGTCATTTCCTTGGCTGGGAATAAGCCAATCATCTCAGCTAGGTAGTAACCAGAACTGGAACTATTATGACTAATAGATAATAATGTGTTTATATGGTGGTTTCCCTTCACAGATTTAAAAACAAAGGCAAGTGTCATTAACTTAATTTTACAGGTGGGATACCTGAAGTGGGGTAAGGTGAAGAGACTTGCCAATGTCAAAAAGCAGATCAGTGGCCACAGTGGAAACAGACCCCAAATCTCCTGACTCACATGCTGTCTCCTATGATGACCCAGTACTTCAAAATGTTGGTAAGCCACTTGCTACAAATGTTTAGTTTTAAGTGATTTTTTAAAAAAAATTTGCATTAGTAAGATGGTTGCGGTCATTGTTTTGATGCAAGGAATGGCTATTTTCACCCTATCCTAAAGGATTGTTATTCCAGTAATACTCTACTTTTGATAATACAGCAGGACAGCTATATAATTCCTGACAGGTACGGGAACACTATGAGAAAAAAAGGTGCAGTTTCTTACCTTGATAGATACTTATCAAAACCCATATTAAAAATGTTTTATAAGACAATGGTCGCCCCTATAAAGAAAAAGAAAGACAGCAAATATGACTTTTGAAAACTAATTTATAGATTATCAAGCAACTCTGACATAAATCTAAAATAGGTGGTTTAGAGGTGACCTGCAAAGGGAAGAAAATTGATGTCTTTTTTGTGCTTCCTCATGGTGCATAACAGGCATTTGACTATACTGTCACAATTATTTTGGTATAAACAGTGCTTTGTATCAGTATAGCTATTCCTGTACGGGAATGGGAATAAACTATGTTTTGGTATAGGGTTACCAGTATAACTGCATCCACACTAGAGGAATTCTGGGTATAAAAATATAAAAATGTAAAAAAAATAAAAATCACTCGTCTAACTGACAAAGCAGTACAAAACACTGTGTGAAGACCAGGCCTAAGGATGGTTGGAGAATTGGTGGTTTATGACCTCAGAGACCACATGAGAGTGAAACCAGATGGAGATGGGAGGCGACTTATTCAGACTGTTGGAAAACACTCACTTTGCTTCTGTTGGACTCTGTTTAATGGAAATTCTTGGGGGAAAGGATGTCTTTGTTGAAGAATCAGCTCACCCTTCCCTTCAGTTAAGGATGTTCCTAGTCCATATACACAAATCATTCAAAGAGTTCTCCAGAAAAATAGAAGAGTGGCAAGACTTGGCATTCCTCACATTTCTAAGGTAAAAATCAAATCAAGTGGACTTCTCTTTTTTTTTTTTTTTTTTTTTAAACAAAGAAAACTCTTTCAGGCCTCCTGTACATATCATAAAGCAGCAAAAACAGCACAAAACCAATCCTTTGTTCTCTTTTCAGGTCACCTGTAAGGCAAGTCTCCATGCAAGAAACCATCTGAACTACTGTTTTTGAATAGCAGTAGAGCGAGTCCAGAATTTTCCAGCAGAACAGATTTCAATTGGAAAATTTGACAAAAATCAACCCATTTAATGGGAACACATCAATTTCAATAACATTTTCAACAGAATGGGGGGGGAGGGCTAGCTCAGTGGTTTGAGCATTGGCCTGCTAAACCCAGGGTTCTGAGTTCAATTCTTGAGGGGGCCATTTAGGGATCTGGGGCAAAAATCTATCTGGGGATTGGTCCTGCTTTGAGCAGGGGGTTGGACTAGATGACCTCCTGAGGTCCCTTCCAACCCTGATATTCTATGATTCTATGAAAGGAGGGGATGGTGGGTTTTCCTCCTAAAGTTCCTGTCGTTCTGTACCCACAGCACGATGCTGGGTCCCTGTCACTTTCCCCCCTTCCCACAGCTTCAGCACGGTGGTGGGTCAATGCCTGCTCCATCCCATCTTCATGTCATCAGGGACCAACACCAGTGGAAGTGAGAAGCCACGATGAGAACTGGGGGGACACAGAGACTGAGGACAAGTGGAGGTGTCATGTTCCAAAATCAGAATATTCCTTTTTTGTGGGAAATTCTGAGGTCTGAGATTTTATTCTGATTTGAAAGGAAACAAAATTTCAAACATTCAGAATTTCCCACAGGATGGAAATTCTATTTTCTGGCCTGTTCTAATAAGCAGCTAACTATTAACACACACAACGAGCTGTGAGAAAATAAAAATAAGTTAAAATTGTAAATAGAATTTTGCCTCTTGACAACTGTACTTTTAGAGTCATACAATAAAGTACCATGTCTATTGTGTTTGGTTTGTCTCTCTGAAAGCCAGTTCCAAATCAAGCCAAAGATTATATATGGAGCAGATGGAAGAGAAACAGAATAAGATCTACTGGACCTTAAGAAGATCTTTGTAGAGCTCTGGATACAACATAGCAACCTCAGATTTGACATCCTTGTCTAAGACCAGAGAGAAGACTGGAAACATTGTATAGATTGTGGAATACCTGAGCAGAATAAGACAGGAGACATCAATAGAGCACACATTGTTTAAGCCATAAAAACGAATACACAAGTCTTCAAAAAGGAAATACATGCTGCTCCCTGCATCTCAATAATAGTCACATAATAAACTCACAAATGGAACACAATACTGTATGTACAGCAAAAAAATTGCAACATTTACTACTTTAAATTTATGAATAGAACCATTCCTAAACGGAAGCTGCAGGTATTGTAACCAATGTTACACATTTTCCTTTTAGAGATGGAACAATTTCAGTGCTGGATTTGACTAAGTAATTCAGTTCAGAGGGTTGGGGTGGGTTTTTTTTTTTTTTTTTTTTTAAACACGTATCTGAGAGCATGAGCAAATGAATATTATGCAAGCACAATGACATGGGCATAGCAACGTAGGTAGTACGGGTGAGATTTGGGGCTGTGCCTCTCAAAGCCCAGAGGGAGGAGGAGGATTAAGGTGACTTTAAGCCACCTTTATGCTCAGAGGGGGATAAAAGGGTCCCCCAGCAGGCTATGTCTGTGACAGAGCCTGTGCCTAGCTTCCTATGGGTAGTACTGCGGCCCAGAATCTCCACAGCACTATGTGCTGCAGCCTCACCCTTGCCACACCCCTGTGTCACAGCTCACAAAGACATCACTAGAAGACAGCCTGCTCCTCAGTTCCTGAACCAGGGGAACTCTTCCTTGGCCAGATCCAGGGCTTTTAGAGCCCCTTTACACTACCCGGACTTTTACCATAGCATACCGGGGCTGGAACAGGGAGGAGATTCTCTCTCCAATTTTTGAAGTGGCATTTGCAGTAGGCATCAATACAGAGCATTACTGAGTACTTACCAGTACACATACTAAGGAGACTTGCATACCTCTGATAAACTTTCACATGTATCACTTTTCAGACAGGAATCTATTCACTTTGCACAGGGTTTTCACATTTTTTTTTGAACAGTTTTGCTCTTACCCAATAATGAGGAAACCCTGGTAGAGAGGAACTGATGCAAAGTAAAACACAGATGAGAAGACAGCCTAGCAAAGAAAAGAAAAGGACTGTCAGGCTTCAAAAGCTGCAGTGTAAGTTATATTTGATAAATCCTACTTTATCCAAACTGAAAAGTATTTGCAGTAGACTCAAAATTCTTGAGACGAAGACAGGAGACTGTAATATCCGTTCCTTTGACTCCTGCACAAAACCGGGATGAAGGAGAATGTTTAACAGCAAACTGTGGAGAACTGAACCCCTTTGGTAAACTTCTCTTTACATAATCCCACAAAAAGAGAGGTTGGAGTGTTTCATCAAAAGCCTGCTGTTTTCATCCAGATGTCCTAAAGGATGGGTGTTTAGATATGTGGAGTTAACCCTCTGGAGTTAGAAGGAACATTTTCACAATGTAAAATGTATTAGCACTTAGTGATGGAGACAAAGGATAGAGGCAAACTCCAGCACGGACTTTTGATCTCAGAATGGAGATGGTACCTGCATTCTCAAAACCAGGAATGATCCCATATTTTACTGAAAAAGGTTTGTTTAAAAGAGATGTATTTGTCAGCAATATTATGGCTTGGAAGAAAAACTTCCAAACAGTAACTTCTGCCAATATATGTCCAAGCACTCATAGCTGAAGACAGAATTCTGCTCATGAACTCATAAATTTCTTTAAATTCTCTCAGTCTAACACAACCTAGTGTTTTTAATCAACTGACAAATACGCATCAACCTTGCTTGCTCAATACTGAAGTTGTGCAAACATGACGAAAAATACCTGAAATTCTGTGAACAGAAAACACATTTTGTCATTGAGGACCCAATTCTTTTTCCCCCTAAAGTCAATGGAAGTCAAGCCCTTTTGGCTCAGTCTAGCAAGATGCTGAGCACTTAATGTGGGTAATACATGCCTCAACTCCTAATGAAGTCAGCACCTCCCTAAACTGCTCGGCACCCTACAGGACTGAACTTTTAGTAGGCCCTGATTCAGCAAGGTACCTAACTTTAGGCACACGAGATGTTCCATCAAGTTCAGTGGGGCTCCTCATGTGCTTAAAGTTATACACTCTTAAGTAACTTGCTGAAGAGAGGCTTTAGGAGCCATTTCATACTGAAGAAATACAATATTTTATAACATTTCCATGGAATGGCTGTTGTCACATTCACATATATGTGAAATCTCAAAGCTCACATGTTTCTGATGCAAACGGTTTTGTGCCCAAAAGAAATTTAAAATAATATTTTTTGGGGGAAAATTGCTGACTGTTCAAAAATGGAAACATCTTTACATGGAGGCGAGCCTCTTCTCATGCAAAAAAGTTACCTTCTTTTCAAGATCAAACCCACTAAAGTTCCAAAGAAAGCCAGGGGCTGTGCCAGATGTGAAATGAAAAGCTTGAGGTTTGAACTTTTCACATTCCTCCCCCCCAGTTTCACTCACACTCTCAAACACACACACTAAAAGCCAAGATGGAACAATCCATTCACTCCATTTACCTGCATCGTGCTGATACACAAGCTTCTGTGGATCACAAACTGGCTGAGAGCTGCAGATCTTTTGTAGCTGTTCCTTCCATGCACCATCAGTAACCGGCCCAGATGTTTAAACTGAGTGATAGAGAAATCTGCTGCAAGGGATGCTTGTTTTCCTTCCTATGTAGGACAATAAATCAAAGGCCATGAGGTCACAAGATTACATAAGATTAAGAAACACCATTCATGTTAATACATGCCTAAACAGTATTGACAGTAAAAATACCAACTTTGTCCCCCCTCCATATATATATATATTTATTTTAACAGCACTGGATGAGGAAAAACCATTATCTTAGCATCTCTATTTCCTCCCTCAGCCCCCAGCTGCCTCCCCCATTCCCTCTACCTCCTGCCCCCAACACTCAAGCAACAAACGAAAAGACTATTCAAGGACAATACCTATTTGGTTTCATGGTTCAAACCTAGAAGGAAGGTGTGTGAATGAGGGTTCACAGCATGCATGTTAGCATGGCACTAACATCACATACGTTACCAGGTGCTATATTGGGAACATACCCACTATCAGTACCACAAGTAGTCGAATGAAAATGTCTGGATGAGAATTGTACTGCAGTGGCTATGAGAGATAATAGGATACCGCCGTTTACTGGGTCAGCAAAGGAGTTATAACACAACCTTTTAGGCTCACAAGGTTGCTTTCAAACCGCTTTGATTTTATTTTTTGGCCCATTTCATGCACAGTCTTTATGCTGTTTGCAAATGCATTCCTCTCCTTCCAAGCTATGTAGGAGTTCTGTACAATAAGTGGTGGGACTCCTGATCCAATGTCACCATTTTCCAAATTAATACAAAACAGTTCTAATGAATATATTATAGGACCAGCTACAACTCAGGTGTTTTGAGCATCTTTGTATAGCGATGAAGCAAGCATGAAGTAGCCTGGTCTGACTATGTAGAATCCTCTAGTACGGGGTAGGCAACCTATGGCACGCATGCCAAAGGCGGCACGCAAGCGGATTTTCAGTGGCACTCACACTGCCTGGGTCCTGGCCACCGGTCCGGGGGGCTCTGCATTTTAAGTTAATTTTAAATGAAGCTTCTTTAAGGTTTTTAAAATGTTTTTTACTTTACATACAACAATAGTTTAGTTATATATCATAGACTTATAGAAAGAGACCTTCTAAAAATGTCTGGCATGCAAAAACCTTAAATGAGAGTGAATAAATGAAGACTCAGCACACCACTTCTGAAAGGTTGCCAACCCCTGCTCTAGTAAATATCCGCATGAGTTTTGCTAAATGATTGCCCAGTTTACCAAACTATTTTTCATCCTAGCCTGAAAAGGGCCAATGTTTTTGGCCTGATATCTTTTCTTCTCAAGACAATTGCTCTTTCTATGACATGAATCAATAAGGATTCAATAAAAGGGGCACTTGGAAACCAGCCTCTGCATTTATATGACAAGTTATATCAAATATGACGTGTGCTTCATAATCTCACCTTTCCTTCAACCCCAACACCGCAGTCAGCCTCCTGAATCATGCTCACATCATTCCCTCCATCACCTGCATGTAAGAGCACAGAGAAAGGGCAGGAAATACAGTAAGAGAGTCACTTATTATAGCTACTGAATGTAGCTGAATTAATAAATTCATAAACTTTAAAGTCAGAAAGGACATTAGCCCATGGGGAATTAGAATAAAATCATTAGGGCTGATATGTTCAAAGCAAGCTAGGAGGAGTGGATGCCCTAAATTTTAAACAGGAATTGGGTGTTCACGTGTCTTGCACAATTTTTCATCGATTCGTAGGATCTTAAGGCCAGAATGGACCACTAGATCATTTAATCTGACCTCCTGTATAACACAGGCCATGAAATTTCAGCCAGAATACTGAAGAAAAGTTAGCAGCTTGGCTCAGAATTAGAGCTTCAGAATGAGTGTTGTTCCAGCCGTGTTCGTCCCAGGATATGAGAGAGAGAGAAAGGTCACTGAAGTAATATCTTTTATTGGTCCAGAAAAAGATATTACCTCACACACCTTGTCTCTCTAGCTTCACAATGAACAATTTTTCCAGATGAAATGTGAACTCTTCTTTTTGCAAAACCCAACCTCAATATTTGTGAAGTTTTTCTGCCCTCCCCCCACCAAATGAATATGCCCAGTTTCAGTTTATAGGTTATTCCACAAAACACTTCCATTTTATTTGTTATTTCTTGTTACCACTGATGTCACGAGGTGTCACAAAATATTTCCACTTCCACCATGAAATGAAAGAAGACTGCTTAGTTTGAAAATGGAAGAGTTGCCATACCAGGTCACACTAGTCTTACATAATAATAAAGGAAATTTCTTCCTAACTTCAGCAGTTAGTGGCTGGTTTATGCCCTAAAGCATATGGGTTTATATTCTCTATATGACTGTACTTCAGCACAGCACTTTAAGTATATGCTTAGTTTTAAGCACACGAGCAGACCAACTGACTTCATAATACTTATGTACTTAAAGTGCTTGGTTTAATGGGAGGGCCTAAGTTTTTTTAATTCATATCTAATGTAACTGGACAGTCTCATCCATATTAACCTCTGATCCTTTCCTGAATCCTGTTTAGTTCTTGGCCCCAATAATATATTGTGTTAATGAGCTCCACAAGTTAAATTATGCATTGTGTAAACAAATTATTTCAGATTTGGATAATATTTATATTTCTGAACATTTGCACATACAGACTTACATTTGCACGAATGTTCACAAACAAAATGGATAATGGGTTTGTGAATACAGTGATTTAAAATTTGTTATTTATTTTGCTGAATAGGTCACAAAAAACTTTCACTATTTGCTTTGTTCTGTTTATACGACCAGCAGTCTATGTAGTGTCTAAGAGAAATCCCAACGAGTAACAATTTTGTATTATTTTAAAAGCAAAAACACAAAAAAATCCTACTTTAACTCATTTGAATATCTGCGTATCTGTTCCACTCATTATTTTTCAGCCATGTTTCTTAAGGGAAAAATTTTATATGTTTGACTTTAATTTCTAGTACATATAAAAAAAAGCAGAATTAAATAACACTAAAAATAATCTTTCAGGCTTCTTTATGCAATAAAGAGCAAGAGGACAAAGGACCTTGTGTTTTCTTTGCTGAGCACTTAAATCGGGAAAAGAAAATAGTGTACCGTATATTCCGAAAAAAATGAATACTAAAAATGATCCATTAACTTTTAACTAAAGGAAAGAAGACTTGTATGTTTTTCCTTCCTGTTTGAGAAGAGTTGAATCCGTTTCTCTTCAACGTGTCAAAAATTAATTAAAAGAAAAATGAATATAAAAATGAGACTGAGATGGATAGCCTATGCGTTCCTTACCTACAGCGCAGGTCAGTTTGCCAGTTCTTTCCTGGAGCAAGCGCACAATCTGGGCCTTCTGTGTGGGGGCACATCGGCAGCATATCACGGCTGGACACTGGCAAGCTAACTCCATAAACTCGTACTCATAATATTTCAGACACACCTGTTTTATAGGAGAGGGAAGTTTCAAAGATGATTATACTGCATATATTTCCCTAAACCAAATCACACACATAATACCCTTGGAACTCCTATACAGCGGTCATAAGAATTCGAAGTTTACCTCTAGCGAGTCACCAGAAATCACAAGCGCACAGTCATGTTTCCGACGGAACGCATTCAGCTCCAAATGAGCTTCTCCACGGTTAGTCACCTGGAAATGAGCACAGCAGCTGAGAATAAATTAATACAATCCTGGACACATACTCCCGGATACTGGCAAATCAATCAGGTTATCAGACATACTTCTGACTAAAAACAGAACCAAACAACAGGGTGAAATTAAGGTCCACGTTCAGGGCCGGCTTTAGCAAGTGCGAGGCCCCATTCGTACTCACCCAGCGGCACTCTGGGTCTTCAGCAGCACTTCAGCAGCGGGTCCTTCACTCGCTCCAGGTCTTCGGTGGCACTCAAGGACCTGCCGCCGAAATGCCGCCGAAGACCCGGAGCGAGTGAAGGACCCGTCGCCGAAATGCCACTGAAGACCCGGAGCGCCGCCGGGTGAGTAAAAATTAAAAAGGCGCCCAGCGCAGGGCCCTCATAGGTGCCAGCATGGGGCCCGATTCAGGGGAATCGGGCGAATTGGCCTAAAGCTGGCCATGTCCACATTTTCAAGTTTCATTTGTGTGTGTAAATTGGGGTTTACACCCCCATCCCATTGCCCTCTTTGTGTGTGCAAACCTCAACTCTCATGCCCTTGTCAGGGAGTGGGGTTTGAATATGCACAAGAATTTTGAAGATTTGGGCCCAAAACTGTATTTGAAAGAACAGAAATTCACCAATCATCTTATGAAATATGCATCATATCATTTTTGCTGAGCCTTTGGAAAACAAACCCTAGGTTTCTTATTAGTGTCTGCAGAAATTAGCAGCATAGTTACACAAGGGCCTTTGCTCACAGGGGCTGAAATAAATGGTCCAAGGTGTGTGCTGGTTTTAGGGTTACATGACTGCTGCAGTGGTCATGTGGTGAGGCAACAGTCTGGGGACTGACTAAGGGATGCCATTAACTCTGGGTATTTTTGGAACCATGAGGAGAAATTACATAGTTATTACACTGTCCTCCTAGAACCTCAAAAACTGTACATCTCAAGTATCATCAGTGACCTGCCCAATTTCACTATTATCTCTGCTCATGGGATTGAAGTTATCTATTGGCATAGTGCCCACTCAAGGCCCTCCATGATGCCAAACCACCATAGCAGTGTGGCAGAACAGCCTTGTGGGGAAGGGAGGAAGACACTTTAGTCTTGTATGCTGCAGGGGTGGGCTCCATGCTAGCTCCAAACAGATCAGCACAGAGGGTCAATCCAGCACTACTGAAGTCAATGGGAGCTTTGCCACTGACTTCAGTAGGTGCAGGATCAGACTCAAGGGGAGAACTGGGGTAGGTCTGTATTCTGCTTACGGTAACTCATTGGCCAGGAACCACCCTGCCATTATTTCAGGCCACAGGCTGGAGGAAGCACCATGGAAGTAATGCACTATAGCCTGCTTGCAGATTGGGGTATTCTATCCCTTCTGATCCCCAACTTAGTTTCTTGAACAAGTCCAGAGAAGAGTGAATTTCACCCACAAGGAATAAGTGTACTTTACTCACCAATCTGAATATATGAATGTCCTGGGTTCTGGTTACCAAATGAGCATTCTTCGCTGTACAAGTAGCTGTTTCTAGCTTATCCCCGGTCAGCATCCATACCTGAAATTAAAAATATTTTTATATCCCCAAATTAACACAAAACCTAACAAACACTATGTTTGCAGGGAACTTCTAGGAACTCTGGGCCTTTATGCATGCATGTAAATAGACCATATTTACAACAGAAAACGTGTGGTGTTCAACAAATTCCTCTATAACAGAATCCCATTTAAAAAGGGCAGGGAATTCCCCTAATCACAGAGGAATTAAGGGGTTTGAAAAATGCTGCAGCATCCAGTGGGTTATGAAATCTGCACATTTTTCCACCTGCCATTTCAAGACTTCACTGATAAAACACAAAACATAAATGGAAGAGGCAGACCCTGTGAATGTATCCCCATCCTCCGCAAGTTTTATCTTTAGCCCCAGCTGCAAATAGATCCTGCATGGCCCTGCCTGAAATATAGATGATGCAACTGCAGTTAGCTCACCACCCGCATGTATGGAACAAACTAAACATAAGAATGGCCATACAGGGTCATTCCTATGGCCCATCTACCCCACTATCCTGTCTTCCAACAGTGGCCAGTGCCAGCTGCTTCAGAGGGAATGAACAGAATAGGGCAACTTATTCAGTAATTCATCCTCTGCTGTCCAGTCCCAGCTTCTGGCAGGCAGAGGTTTAGGGGCCCCCCCAGCATGAGGTTGCGTCCCTGACTCTCTTGACTAATAGCCATTGATAGACCTATCCTCCATGAACTTATCCAGTTCTTTTTTGAACCCATCACAACATCCACTGGCAATGGGTTTCATAGGCTGACCATGAGTTGTGTGAAGAAGTGCTTCCTTACATTTGTTTGAAACTTGCTGCCTATTAATTTCATTGTGTGACCCATGGTTCTTGTGTAGTGTGAAGGAGAAATAACACTTCCCTGTCTCTACACCATGACTTTATATGCCTCTATCATTTCCCCCCCTTAGTTGTCTCTTTTCTAGGTTTAACAGAACCAGTCTTTTTAATCTCTCCTTGTATGGAAGCTGTTCCATTGCCCTAATTAAATGAAAATGAAGACAGTGTATATGAAAACAATTCAGTCATTAAACAAGGACACTAGAAAGCAGTGTGACCAGCAGTTCTGACCAATATTTGTTATAATCTGGAAGCGAATTTCTTCAACTGTATAAATATTTGGGGTTTTGGCTATTCTTTACCTGGTGCTTTTAATTCCCTCCAGGCCTTCCCCTGTTGGAGCAGATCAAATAAGGATCCACTTGTTTGTTTCACTCACTAAAAGGAGTTTAATAAGCTAAAACCCAGGTAGGACACTTATTGTAATTAACAAGATAGTATAATAAAGAAATAAAGAAAACAGATAGCAGTCTTGATTCTCTACTGACATGCAGAATCCCAAAGAACATGAGCCGCAGAACATCTACTGTAAATTGCAACACTATGTATGCAGTTACTAACAGGGCTATCCATTCAGCATCAAGGCAGTGACTTTAGCCAAGTTAAAAACAAAAACAAACATTTTTGGACCAAACCATCAAGATTTAACTAATAAAAATCAAAATATTGCTATGGAAACTACGGGAACTATATTCTGTTTGTTTGACCTACTCACTGACGTGCAAAGTTACATTAATATTAGTTTTAGCTTTGATGCTATCTCTGTTTATTGAGAACCTCTTCAACCCCCTCCCCCCACCCCCCCCCAAAATAAAAACACTTTGAGAGTTCAGGTAAACTGGGTACTGTACCTGAAACAGCCTGGTTTGATTCTGCAATACAACGCGAGGTTTTGTCTATTTTCTGTTTGAAATAGGCAACCAGAATGGTAACCTTTTTCCAACTCTTCACCCGCAACTCTAAGTGCTAGTTCCAGACCACCCCTGATTTTGTAAACCTAGAACCTGACTGACAAGATTTTGGGGAAAGGCAGAGTCAAACTGTAATCATTCCTGGCTTTGACCATCTATGTATGGCTAATTCTGTAGGTGCTGAACTTATGGAAATATATAAAGCCAGAAGGCATAAAAAAAAATCCTTGTGCATTATTGTTTTTGGTTCAGACTCCCTCTGGTGGCTATATATCACGGCATAAACATTCATATGCGTGTGCTTCAACCTCAGTGCTCAAAAACTTGCACATTATAATTTGGGTGCCAGAAGAGAAAGGAAATCAAGCCGAGCTAACTTTAACTGTGTGTTTCATGCAGCCACTTACAAGACTAGCTTGGCTGACTCTTTATACTTATCTTACATAGATACCATTCTGTCTGCATATTTGGTTTCTTCGTATATTAAAAAGTTTTGGGCGAGGGTGACACATTTTAAGGTGCTCAGCTAGTACTCAACACTTACAGTGCTTTATATAGTCAAAACTCTGTACAAAAATATTAGCTATTAGATGATAACATGATATAATCATTGAATCAGAGCACATGGGGTCATCATTTGCATGTCCTGTTGCACTTCCATTAACCAACAGAGCAGAGCAACATTAGATAATAAGGTTGTTTCTGGACTGAACAATATATATATATATTGGGGGAGGGATAGCTCAGTGGTTGAGAGTTCAATCCTTGAGGGGGCCATTTAGGGATCTGGGGCAAAATCAGTACTTGGCCCTGCTAGTGAAGGCAGGGGGCTGGACTCGATGACCTTTCAAGGTCCCTTCCAGTTCTAGGAGATGGGATATCTCCATTAATTAATTATTATTATTATATATAAAGAGAGAGAGAGAATAGAGTTTCTTTGTTGCTAGTGTCTTATTCTACAGCCAGTGGAAAAAGAATTTTACACCAACAAGATTTCACTTATCGCTGCTGCTCACCTATTGCAATAGTCACACTCAATGGAGATCAGAATTTTATGGGGGTTTATTATCAGACAGACTCATTCACTCCAAATGTTACATTCCAGAGACTCTCCCGCCAACTCTCTGGCCATTATCATCAATTGCACTGTCAGACTGAGGTTCTGCGTTCCATTTCTAGGTTAGCCAAACCTTAATGCCAGCATTTCTCAGGGTCTCCAGAGTGGGTCTGACATCCATCTGCAGCTGATCCTCCACTCCAGTCAGACACAGCAGCTCCATCTCCATTTCCAGGCTCTCAATCACAGTGGCTACCTTCAGTGAGCGATCGTGCACACTTAGCTTCGCCTGAACGTAGCGTGCCTGAGAATAGCACAAGACAAAAATCCAGTCACTGTAATTCAAACTAAGAGTGTTTGTGTGTCTGTGGAATACAGGATTAAACAACACGACACAACTCAGGCCGCTCAAGGCCACAGGCTAAGTCCACCTCAAGGGTGTCCTCTGTAATGACTGGTTAACGTTAACCCTACAGTGCAAAGACAAATGAGACTAAACAAGTCTTTCCTAGGAGATCCTATAATTCTGTACACTTATTATGCAAATCTGCCAGTTAGATGCACAGTTACCTGATCTGTGCTCACAAATAATTCTTCTGTATACACAAAATTTGCAAGTGCTATTTCAGAGATGGATCTTGAAATTTGGCTCATGTAGACCAGATTGCGGTAAATAGACAAATCAATCTGCCAGAGTTCCATACACAAGCAACTGAAGCCCCCATTTCCCTGAAAGTACACAGGATTCCTTTGACTCTCTCTTGTTTTGCAAATGTCAGGATACAAAATTGAAGATTCAAAATGTCAACACAAACTTTTTCAGTAAATTTAAACATGGCTAAGCAGCACTGAATGTTGGCAGAAGTAAAATGGTAACAACAGAAATCTACGGGGCAGGATTCCTGGGCTGCAACTCCTGTGGAATCAATCTCTAGAATGGGAACTTGTGGAAATGGCAGAAGCAATGGCTAGGGAGTAGCACTGCTTACACACCACTCCGTAGACACCTCCAGCTGATTAAAAGAGCAGCATGATGGTGATTATGACATAAAGAGTGGAGAGATGAAAGCAGATGCTATAATCAGAACTCTGTGGGCATCACTTACATGATTATAAAAATACAAACTTACTTCAAAGTCTTGATACTGCTCCTCAGTCAGGGACTTCTTCGCTACAACAAGAACCCTCAGGCCTTCCCTAGCCATGTTACCACACTGGAAAGAAGTGTCATATTGTAAACGATCACCTACATCGCAACTTAACTGATTCAGAGATTGTAACAGTAGATATGATGCTAACAAAATAATTGTTCCAGTCAAACAACCCAGCTGAATACATAGCATCAGATAAACAGCATGATAAATTAACCAGGGAAGAGGAGAGCTCAAAATCTATTTGTAGGCTGTACCACTGATCGGGAACGATGCTCCTCTCACAGCAGTGTCAAACTGGCATAAGTAACTCCACTGGCTTCAGTTCCTCCACTGATCTCAGTTCCTTTGAATATATACCAAAGTAAGAAGGGATGCAAGCCCATGGTTTCAATAAGCACTGTATCTTTTGTTCACAAACTATTTAAAGAAATACTACAATATTCCTATGTAGTCAGATAGAAAAGGAACCATTTATATCTGCTATTGTGGAGACTGTTCACCATTGCCAGCAATACGATGGAATGCGTTTAAGCAGGGAGGTTCAGAAAGACTTAAAATCAAAATGCAATTATTGGTTTTCCAGTAGTTTAAAATAAAGCCAAGTGCAGAATCAGGCTCAGTTACCCAAGATAAATCTTGTGAGAAAGAGGAATTACCAGACAAAGAACAAGAAACCTGGACCAGTGACTACCCTAAGCTTGGACAACGTCCATTTTGTTTACCAGAGTTATCCTGGACTAAATGGACTGAATTCGCCACCTGGCTTCCTTTTAAAATTGACTAATACTGTGTCTGTATCTCTGGCTACAAGTTAAACCAACCAAAATGCCAAACCAAACAATCTTTTTCCTGCATACATTTTAACAGCTACCTCAGCCTGCTCCACCAAAGTAATGTCGGAGGCTTAGTCATGGGTTGCCATGGAACAAGCAGCACCTGCCTGAAGAAGTAAATATTCTACATCTAAGAAAGTGAGACTACTTTGTACCTCTTCCTCTAGCCAGTCATTGTACTGCACGATGCCAGCCATGACAACGTCGGCTCCCTTCATGTAGAAAGTGATTTCTCCCGTTGACTCATCCTGAGAGAGAAAGAAAATGGTGAAAGATTATGGGTTCAATTATCTACAGCAGGCAGCAAGATACTTCATGCAAGGATTATCAACTTCTTGGTCAATAACAGGTGATACTGGCTGGGCTGTATTCACACTATTCTATATGGAAAATAGTCATCCCCTTCCTAACTCTAATCATTAATGGTCTAGCGTAACCATGACACTGGTGCATTTTGTTTTCATCCTTGAAATCAACTTTGATGTTTACACTTAACAGGGGGAAATTAAGTAACAAATAAATTATTTTACTCTATTAAATTCCAATCTTAACGGCTCCCTGTATTATAATTATGCTGTATATATAAGTACAATTAAAACTCAGGCCTGCCACAGAGGGATTAGGCTACAGGCTTCCTCACCTGATGTGACTAATTTGTAGATTGTAAACAATGTATATTTACACTGTTACAAATTCATAATCCTTTCTGAGCAGGCAAATGTCCAAGGAGGTCACAGTTATTAGTATGGTGGGCTAATGGAAACACTGGCAAACTCTGCAAAGGAGGTCAAACAATGTGCAAGGAGAACTTGCATCGTAAACCAAGATAGCATCTGCGGATGGAGGGGGGAAAAAATATGTACAGAACAAAAAGATGAAGCTTTGGAGAGAAACACCAGTGAATGAAGAAAACCAAAATACTTTCCAAAGAAGACAGGGAATAGGAAAAAAATGCAATGTTTGCAATGTACTCACTCCAATTTACATTAGATGATGCAAAATTACCTTGTCTTCTAACAACTACAGAAGCCAGTTAAATGGTGATATGGCTGACACTATATAAAAATAAAAAACCCTGCCTCAAGGATGCACTAGGAGACCCAGAGGAAATGGGGAACTAGGGGTTTTGTTTTGTTTTTTAATCTTTCCCCCTCCCCATTTCTCATCTGACAATTCACTAGGGCAGAAAAGACATTTTACTGATGGGGTTAGTGAGGATGGGCCTCGCGGAATAGGGACTGGACTGAGAAATGGGAGAGGGCCTGGCATGCTGGTGTTGGGGAGGGTGCTTTCCACACACAGGGCGCAGCATGGAAGAAAAAGAATTAAAATGGGAGTGGAAGGAGGAAATAGATTCCTTTGCTGAGGAAACTTCCTGGGAGCTGTGGACACTCAGTATCTCTTATTACCAAGACACTTTTTTATTCAGGTCCCTACACTGGGAGTAAGGTGCTTAGCTTTAGCTGCTTGTGTTTGAACACTGTTGCTCAAGTATTTTTGAGACCTTTACCAGGAACATGTGGTGGTTCTTACAGGTGCATTACAAACTATTTCTGATTGATGGTGTTGACTGCCTGTGTGTCAATATGCACAGTTCGTACATCTCAGAGTTCAAGTTTTACAGGTCACAAGAAAACCCAGAACACGCTTAGTTTTAAAAAATTAAGCTTTCTGGCATTAGCAAAAGATTTATGTATTAAATTATTTGATTAAAGAAAAAGTGTTTAACGACATCTCTGTAGGAAACTGAATAAAGACTCCACTTCCTGTGCTATAGAATTGGCTTAAGATAGTTTATAAATTTTGTCCAATATAAATATTGTATCAACTATCTCCTTGCATTAGTCATTTCCTCTTGCAGAGTTCAACAGGAGGTTAGCACGTTCTCATATTATGGTAAGATCACACTATAAATCTACAGAGAGATTTGCCAGTTGTATTGTTTTAGAGCTACATCTTTTTCCATCGTGGTCTGATTCTGGCCATGGTTCAAAGGCCTCTTTCAGTTCCAGATATGACAATAGTGCTATCTTTGTTGCAAAACAAACATCATCATTCCACATGTGTGTGGGGGGGAAAAAAACGCAGAGTGGAAAATTTTGTGATCAACAAACAAATATCTTTTTAATGCAATCCTTTTCTTAACATGAAGATAAGCAAGTAAACAATGCTGTAAAGAGGGTGGCTGCTTTGTTATAACAAGACTTCTTAGAACTGGAATAATAAACCACCAGACAATGACAGTTGATCATGTGTAACAAGCAAATATTGCCAAACTGTCTTAAATGAGGCAACATCTGCTACTTGTGAACATACGTTGCCACCTTAGTCCTCATCTGCTAAAGAAGTTTAAAAGTTATCATAGTAATAATACAAAGAGACCCTTTACAAGAGACAGCAGGCAGGACCACAAGGGGAAGCAGGCATCTCTGAGAAGAAGTTCAACCACACATTTTTTTGGCTCTGTGTAAGAATCCTTGGATGAAATTCTATGGCCTGTATTATACAGGAGGTCAGACTAGATGGTCATACTGGTCCCTTCTGGTGCTAAAATCTGTGTGCGTCTATAAGAACAAGTGGGACAGGACGAAATTAGCTGTATATCTTATTCAGATATTTTTCTGAAGCTGTATATCTTATTCACATATTTTTCTGAAGTCTTACAGAAGTTTACAGCTTCAAGGAAGAGATTTTAGAATTGTTTTTCCAACTGTGAATTTATTTTATATGCTTAGCTTCTCAATAAGCTATTCCCCCACCCAAGACTCTTACCAACAGTTAAGACACTATTTTTAGAATTAATATTGATGAAATAACTGGTTCAACTGCACCCAATATATTTGGTGGCTTGTAGGTAAAAAATAATATTTGGTGCCTGCACTGGTATAAATATATAAAATTTTACTTGACAACTAGTAATTGTTGAGCAAAAAAAGTTTTTTCATAAAAAGGAACGAAAACTTTGTTTGAAGGCAGGAGTTCAGAGCATGCAGAAACACAATATGTGGTGATACCCATCTAGTTAGCACCCACTAATTAAAATCTGCTTCAGTTCAAAACAGAAGACAGAGCTCATTTGGTTGTTCAGTCACACAACATTGAAGGAACAGGGTTCACAAGCCCATCGGACAGGGGCCAAGGCTTCCATCCTGACACCACAACAGCATAATATACGTAGACACTCAAGATTTGAGACCTGACGATGTTCCCAAATGCAGTGAACGAGAATTCTGCCATGGTCTTCAGAGGGATCATACCTAATATGCACTGTATATTAGAAATATTTTTAATTAGAGAGGGAGAGTTGTGGCTTATAGTTACCTTAAAAACTAGGATGGAATTCAGAATCCTGGCCTGGGAGGTCCAATGCCACTCTAAGTGATAGTCAGATTGTCAGAGAGGAAGGAAAAAAAGGAAGCTCACTAAGGCTCTCCTTTTCAGTGAAGATAAAGAAAAAGTTCAGAATGTTTCAGGGACACCCATCTCTTTGCGGGGATGGTAAGTGAAAACCTTGATGAAATTCAGGTCGGTGACTGTTAACCACTTGCTGT
Organism: Malaclemys terrapin pileata; assembly: GCF_027887155.1. Lineage (NCBI taxonomy): Eukaryota > Metazoa > Chordata > Testudines > Emydidae > Malaclemys > Malaclemys terrapin. The sequence goes on along the minus strand of NC_071516.1, from coordinate 15,652,313 downwards.
TACTGCAATGGAACAAAACTAGTAAAAAATTGGGGAGAGGGAGGAGATTTTGTTGAAAATTTTCCACAATTTTGTCAAATTTCTTTGTTTCTATCTAGGTCTCATATAGACCATTTGGACGGTGCCAACCCACCTGTTTAGAAATAATCCAGCTGATGAAAAGGAACACAGCACTCGCTATGTTTCTATGAGCATTTGGTGACTGCATTGTCCCAACTAGGTCTAATATCAGACACTTGTTGGAACAAAGTTATGAACTGTATCCTCGAGGATATCCAGTTGTTTTTTAGATTCCTGTATTTATCATGTACTTCTGATTACCTCACTTGCACTCTGACCAGTAGTCTATTCCCCTTAGGACTTATTCTATTGTTCCAAAACATGGAGCAATTCCAAATACAGGGTTTTGTTTTTTTTAAAGCTAGCCTGCCAATAAAATTCTCTTGTTTCCCCTCACTCCTAGCCCCCAAAAGGTGCCAGGGCCCAGGCCCCAGAATGGGAAGCACTGAGTCCTGAACCAATGGCAGATTCAAGGTCTGGAATGCCACCAATGAGATGGGACGTGATATTAATATATTGATGGTGCTGTATAAATCTTTTATCAACACTGCCTAGCTCCTTACTCACAGTTTAGCTTATTGACACTGTCATATGTTCACATTATATCTTAATCTGTATGTCAACAAAAATTAGGGAATCAGATGCATGCTAAGCTTCTCCAATGAATTACTTAGCTTTTTGTTGTATACCATCCCCACCATTGTTCAACTTCACATTATCTGTTTAGACTGTAATTTCTTCTTGCCCCTGCATGTCTGCAAAAGCATCTCACTCTTGTGGTGCTATAAAAAACTATAAAGCATGAGACAATGGAATAAACTTAATTAATGTGACTGTATAGCAGAATTTCATATGGAAGACGCTAACCTAAAATACTCACCTACAAATACAAGAAAGATTTGTCTTACCATTCTAACCTGTAATACTAGAGAGGTACAAGGCCCTTCCTAGGCCATGTCTTTGCTGCTAAAAAGATACACTTTTAATTACAGGATAACTAAGTTCACATGAACTATCTTAGGGTAAAAACACAGTGAAGACAATGCATGTTAGTTTTACCACAATGTAAACTAGATGAGGTCAGCACTATACTACCGCTTGGGGCATGGGTTTGGGTTTTTTTTTTTTTTTTTTAACCTCCAGATAGCTCACATGTACCCAGCGGTAAAAAAACCAAAAAACAAATACACCTAACATGCATGAGCTATCTGGAGGTAAAACTGAAGAGCATTGTCCTCAGTGTGTTTTTAACCTCAAGATAGTTCATGTGCGTTAGTAAAAAATACATCTTTTTAGCAGGGCAGACACCTCACTCACTATTCATTTAAAGAGTGGGGAGGTCCACTAGGCTGAACATAGGCGTGAGAACCAAAATTATTTGAATTCTAGCCCCAGCTGTAAAACTACTCTTGCTGAAACCTTGGGGAAGTCCCTTCAACTCTGCATCAGCTTTCTCATCTGTGGAATGGGGAGGGATAGTTTTCCTTTCAAGGCTATTGAGGATTAACTGTGGGGCCCATCTTGGTTGGTCTTCAGGCACTACCAAAAAATAAATAAATAAATAAATAATGCTGCACTTTGATAAGAGAGCTAAGAATGTTTTGAAAAGGTTTAAATATGGGTTCACCAGTTTGTGAGTAGGTAACAAGCATCAAGAAAAATATTAACAGTTAACAGACTAAGAGGGGAAAGAAACAGAAAAAACCTGCATAATCACACTAACCCAGGAACCTATCCTTGCAACAAAGCCCGTTGCCAACTCTGTCCACGTATCTATTCAGGGGACACCATCATAGGACCTAATCACATCAGCCACGCTATCAGAGGCTCGTTCACCTGCACATCTACCAGTGTGATATATGCCATCATGTGCCAGCAATGCCCCTCTGCCATGTACATTGGCCAAACCGGACAGTCTCTATGCAAAAGAATAAATGGACACAAATCAGATGTCAAGAATTATAACACTCAAAAAACCAGTCGGAGAACACTTCAACCTCCCTGGTCACTCAATTACAGACCTAAAAGTCGCAATTATTCAACAACAAAAACTTTAAAAACAGACTCCAACCAGAAACTGCAGAACTGGAATTAATTTGCAAACTGGACACCATTAAATTAGGGTGGAATAAAGACTGGGAGTGGATGAGTCATTACACAAAGTAAAAACTATTTCCCCATGCTAATTTCCCCCCTACTGTTACTCACACCTTCTTGTCAACTGTTTGAAATGGGCCATCCTGATTATCACTATAAAAGGTTTTTTTCTCCTGCTGATAATAGCCCACCTTAATCAATTAGTCTCATTAGAGTTGGTATGGCAACCCCCATTTTTTCATGTTCTGTGTATATATCTATCTATATCTATATCTTCCTACTGTATTTTCCATTGCATGCATCTGATGAAGTGGGCTTTAGCCCATGAAAGCTTATGCTCAAATAAATGTTAGTCTCTAAGGTGCCACAAGTACTCCTCGTTCTTTTTGCATATTTTCCACTGTTTCTAACACTAGCTCCTTTTTAGTTGAATCAGGTTTTTGAAAATCTGGGTCTCCACTGTATTAGTGCATAGGACCAAAATAAAGAATTAGTGTGCAAATGCATATGTAATTGCACATCTAATTAGCATATGCAGTTACGGTCATTGAAGACATAAGAGAATTGCATGCACAAATGCACCTGGTTACCCTAATTCCTCTGGGAAACCCCATGCACCAAGTACTTCAAGGAAACCTCTGTTCCAGAAAAAATGCTTATCATAATAGCCAGCAGGGCACAGAACAAAGAAAGGAAATCACACAGTAATTTGTTAATTATTGCCCCATTTCTTGGTTTATTTTACAGTTTAATATACATTGTATAAACAATATAATCCCAGCATGATTATTTGACAGTTTACTTCTTAGTGAGGAGCAAACTAGAAAGTACCTTCTTAAAGTATATATTTGACTTTCAGTAGCACCTCTACTATATTGTAGTTGATCTGTTATGAGTCATTAGATTTAGCTGTAGTTGAGGGGTAAATCTGCATCTATTTACTGGTGATTCCTGAATTGGGGTTTGTGCTTTTTTGCTGTTACTTTGAACAGTGGCTACAATTATTTTCCTACTGTCTATGGGCTAAGGACTGTCACAGGCCTTTGGAGTTTGTGTTGAAAGAAAATACACTTTACTTATCAGTTCTGGGGGATGGAAGGACAGTACTTCAACGTATAAAAATATTTCAGTTTCTAGTATCTGAGATAATGTAACATTCTCCCACGAAGAACAATGTTGCTGATATCAAACAGACTGTACTTGCTTATTCAGTCAGTGTTTTGCAAGAGTTACATGAAGATGAAAAGAAACATGAAAAGCAACTTACCCTAACGATGATTCCCATACGTTTACTTTCATAAGTAAATGGAAAGATCTGGAGGATGGTGAAGTTTAGTATCTGACCACCAGGTGTCCTCAGCTGCATGGAGGATTGATCTCTGCCAACCAGTGTTAAGCCTACACTTTCAGTCCACTGTACCAGGGCCACCTAAATACAAGAAAGGTCACAGGTCAGATAGACTGCTGAGCTTTGTGGTTCAGAGGTCATGTAAATGAACACCAGAGGGGAAGGGACAGTGGGTTAACTGAAGAAAAAGTTACTCAGTCATTAACGTCACTGTAAAATGGATCAGTTTTTCTACCTTGGCCATGTAATGTGAACAAATGGCCCTTTAGTGTTATTTCCTGCGGCCATTCCTGCCCATTGACAATATTAATTACTCAGTCCCTGGAAGGACTTACTAATGTCCAGTAACACATGACATGCACTACACTCTGTTCTGAGCCAGCCAGATGATGTTTAAAAAAAAAAAAAAAAAAAAAAAAAAAAAAAGTTGGCGGTGGAAACACACAGTACATGACTGCCCCCATTCAAATGTGGGTTTAAAGACAAGTAGAGGATATTAAAGCAATGAAGGTCTAAGTTGTCAATATGCCAATAACCCAAAGTGATGAAACAGGACGTGATCCTGCACCACTGGGGTTAGTGGGAACAGAACTGAGCCCATAATGAAGGCCACTGAAAACTGGAAAGTAAAAGGAAGTCAATGAAACAGATCCAGTCAGTGAGTTTATGTGGCTTTATTGTGCACTGGGCATTCGGCTACAACGTCAAGGGACGTGACTACTGTTGTAAACAAAGCTGAGCAGAGGAGAGTTCTAAAGATCCGAGGACAAAAGAGAGTTTCTGCCTCTTGCAGCGTGATATTCTCTTGAGACAACTGCACTGAGTCAGCACAGCTTAGGTTATTTAAATCTGATCAGGATAAGTTTCAAATGGAAACATTGCACACACTAGGAACTGCCCTTCCCTCCCCATCCCCAGTGAAAACACCTCCAGCTCCCCCAGACAAATTTTGGGCTAAATCTGTATCCAACTCTAAAACTCAGTCCCACCTCTGACTAAAGTTGCCAACCCTCCAGGATGGGCCTGGAGTCCCCTGGAATTGGCATTGATCTCCTGGTGACTATTGAAAGCAATCCGGGAGATTTTAACAGGATATTTTAACAAAATCACATTACATCATGTTGAGGGGACGGGGGGGGAATCTCCCGGAATAGCTTCAGTCAGAGTTGGCAACCCTACCTCTGATGCAAATATCAGGCCAAGTTCTCTGCTTGTGTAACTCCGTTTACTACAAGATAGTTACATCAACAGAGAATTTGACTAATTCATTTTAATGCTTGCAATCTGGGCACTTATATTCACTGCACATCCCAGGTTCTTTCAGCAAGGAAAGATTTAGACTCAACAGTGCAAATAAATCTCTGAGAAGAAAGCTTGCTGTATCCAGTCACTCTACACTAGCTTCTAAGTAAATAAAAACAAAACCCAAGTGTCAGTGGATTCTCATCTATTTTTATAGACATCCATTAAGAGTGGCATGTCTAAAGAAATGCACATAAAAAGCCTTTACCTGTCTTGTCTTATAGCCATTATCTTGTTGAGAAGCTGAGTGGAATTAAGATCAGTTTTATGGAGACTTATTTACTAATAATCTTTTCCCTTCATTAGAGAAATCACTTCGATAACCATAATTATTCCTGACATTTCATCTCTTTCGGCACAAGTCTATTTAGTGAATGCAAGCGCTAGGACAAAGTATTCCATTCACTACTAAAGGAGTTATGTCTTCCAAAGAAGTTCATGAAAAAATACCTACCACACATCAAATACTTAAGCCATGGAGCTAGCCTCTCAACTGGAAGTAACTTATTTAACCTGCACTGGAAGCTGTGTGCACACATTAAGAGGAAGAGACACCACCCTCATTTAAACCTAGTGTTCCTAACATGCTAAAGCACATAGGGCCTCATCCAAAGATTCAACTGACTCCAATAGGCCATTAGGACCTCAATCTAATGAGGTATTTCAAGTCCAGAACTATTGGTGTGACTCTCCGTGGCAGGTTCTCCCTCAATGTAAAGCTTTTTGACTATTTTTAGGATTTGGACAGCCTGGCTCTAGGTCTCTCATACAGACTCCATATTGCTAAAAGCCTCTTTCGAATCTGTGTAGTAGCTTACTCATCTTCATCATGTGATTACAATGTACTGAAGAAAGAAAAAACAACAACAACAACAACAAAAACTTACTGCAAACCTTCATTTATCCTAAAACCCAGGCCTGCAGACTTGAGGGAAATAACATGCTTAAAATACTGCTTCTTGTGTTCGACATTTCATATACTACTGTTTACGGGATTCAAATTAAAGGAACTGCTCCCCCTCAGGACTGCAATAATTGAAACCTTGGAGGGCTAATTCAGAGTTTATTCATACAGAATATTTGCATTCAGACACCTTCCAGTTTTTGCTCTAACTCACTTCTTTACTCTGTGTCACCATCATTTTCTATTTTTCAGACAAAAAGCACGGTCCAACTAAATGCACAGAACCCAATACTGGTTCAGATTTAAATCACGGACACTGCAGCTGAAATGAGAGCTTATTCAAAGGGTCACCTTAATTCCTGCTGAGCAGTACCCTGCATAGATATTTCAGTAGGGACTGCTCACAGACTACGGTTCCACACACAGCATGAGGATGTATGGCAGAATTAGGCCATACATCATTAGTTAGATTGGGGTTTTTTACTGAATGGAATTCTTTCAGTGGATTTGGAACCACAATGTGGTATTTGGAGAGGAAAATTATTTAACTGTTAAAAAAAAAATCTCAGCATCCCCCCAGCTTTTTAATTAATGAAATTAATCCTGCTAGGTTTGCTTCTACCAAATTATATGGTTTTCTTTTGGGGGGGAAAAGGGAAGCAGGAAAGTCTCCCAAGACTAAGAACTGGTTTGCCCGAAAACTTCTGTACAACAATGAAAATATTTTATGGGGAGATTTTCAAAAGATAGGCATCCAATTGCCATTGAATGGAAACTGAGGCCCAGATTCTCAAAAGGAATTTAGGTGCCTAACTCTTAGTGAAGTCAATGGGAGTTAGGAGCCTAAATACTTTTGAAGATCTGGGCCTGGGTTTCATGCTTCTCTGTTCCCCATCTAGTCTTGAAAACATCCTTAAAGTATTAAGGAAGCTAGTTAGAGGCTCTTCTATTGTCCTCATTCTTAACAGTTCTCTGGATCAGAACTTGATCTCAGGCTTCTATTGCTCTGGTTAATACAGAAATATATAAATGTTCAATTTATGTTATTTATTAAAAGTTTCTAACCTCCGTTCCCTGACCTGATGTCTCTCTATTCGACCTCCACAGGGCGATGTTACACTAGTATCACTCTCTGAAATCTCACAGACCAAAAAGAACACTTCATGCTTATTTGTCCACATGTTTGAAATCCGCAGTTGTCTGAAGGCACAAACCTTCTTGTTCCCTTCACAGCCCAGTAAGAGTCTTATGGAAAAATAATTATTAAAATACCTGGATTTTCTCATGCAGGAGACTGGGACTAGATGAAAAATGTTACAGTACAGTACAGTAGTTGGACTGTGAAAAAAGGAAAGAGGTGGTCTGTCTCCGCCACTCACTCTAGACTGTCAACATCATGCAGTGAGGTAAAAAAATGCTTTCTAAAAAAATTTTCATAGGGGACAAAAGCTTCGTCAGGGCTGCTAAGGAAAGAGTGCAACAAGCAGATGGGTTAAGAATAAGAGGACCAGAATTACAGGGAATCAGCTAGTCAGAAGTATTGAAACCCATTAATTTGCTTGTGTCTTATTGATCAGAAGAGAATAATAGATTTTGTACCTTAGAGGCCTTGGTTTGTTTTTTAAACCCTTCACTTCCGCCCACGCCCTAATATAATATCACTGAAGATTTCATATGTTACATAAAATGAAAAGTAATTACCATGAGTAATAAATAAATAGAGTTACAAACCCCACAACATACAAAATCCATATGTGATTTACCAGGACATTTACAATAACTGATTCCATAAAAAGAACTGATATAATAAACAAGGTTATCTTGGACTCCACCATTAAAATTAAATAAATCAATGGCTGGGTTGCCAATAAAACAAGATACAATATTCTGAAGGTGTAAGTCTCTTATGGAAGGAATGGAGAAATATCTATTTGGCTCCCTCAATATAGGCTAAAATAAATATCCCCAGTGATAAATCAACTTAAGAGTACTTCATTGCCAGAAATTTCCTGATTGCTAGGATTCTCCATACATTACAAACTATTTCTCTAGGGATGGGGCAGAACATTTTCTCCAGTAGTAATTTTCACTATCAGGAAAAGGAACTAAATGCTTCCACTGTTCTATCTGCTCAAAAGCCAAGTTGTACCCATTTAACAAATACATATCTCTAGCAGAAAAAAGGCATAAAGCAACCCAATGGTTAGAAACTGAAGCTAGACAAATTCAGTCTAGAAAAAATGCAATTAAAACAAACCACTTGAAACAGAGCAAGCAGTCATACCTAAGGACATGATGAATTCTCCATCAAATGAAGTCTTTAAATCAAAACTGATATCTTTATGAAAGATATGCTATAGCTCAAAACAAAGTTATGGACTTAATGCAGAAATTACTGGGTGGGTTTCTATAATCTGTGTTATAAGGAGGTCAGATTAGATCTATAGATATATAAGACCATGATGGTCTTCTGACCTTAAAAAAAAAATCTAATAATATCTGCAACTGCAAGGAAAAAATCCTTAGTCAATTTATGAATCATTTCCCTATGAGCTTTGCAGATGGTTTAATTCTGCAGCACCTCCAGTAGAGATGGAGGAATCCTTTTACTCCTGCACTTAACACACTAATTCAGTTACACATATTTAATATCAGCATCTCCTGGAAACTAGAAAACTACAGAGAAGTAGGTATCGATTTTCCATATGTTGTACCACTATTGAGGTATGCTAACTTTTTTTTTCTGCCTCCAAATAGCCCCTTTCTTTCTTGCTCTGCCATTTAAGGTAGATCTCAGGACAACAAGCATTTAAATTTCCAAAAAAGTTAACACTTAGGGTAATATGTAAAACTGAATATAAGGCAAATGAAAAATTAGCTGAGTGCAGACCTTACAAGCCTCACGAGGTGGTGCAGAGTGCAAGACAATCCTGGGGACACTAAGACCCAGAAGAAGCCTGCACAAGAAAGAAGCAGATCCTCCCTCCTGCTGCTGTCTCCGCCCAGCTGCAGGTCCCAGATCAACTCCTCTGTCCCTCCTTAACTCTACCCTGGGCCTTCAGTACTCAACTCTAGGGGAAGGGAAATGGCACTGGCTTTTAAACCAACACTTTCCAACCTCCAAAAGCTGCAGAATTCCTGCCTCTGCGCAAAAAACGTTTTTCACTGAAACTTTTGAAGTTTGCTGACTAGCTGTAATTGAAAATGTTAAAATTAATAGGCTTACACAGCAACTAGCAAATAAATAATAGTGTCAACATCAACATGGCCTTCATTGATGCAGATTTTGGGCACCCAGTTTTACTGGATATAGGGGTGCATTTTTAGAGTAATCAAAGATGGGAAGCTGTCATACACTGTGCTATTTAAACTGACAGTTATGTGTGTTCCAAGTCACAGTCATTCTCTCTGAGAGAAGCACCTGAGTTGGAAAATAAGTGTGGGTGGGAAATTAAGTGTGTGTGTCGGGGGGGGGGGGGATTTATATATAAAGCAAGCAAAGTAAAACTGATTTCAGAGAACCCTCAGACCTCTGAGATAAACATAGCAAGAGAGTCCTCCACGCTCAGTGCTGAACAGCAACCAAAATAGCTAATAAACCTTCATTACTACATTCTAGGAATCTCTGGATATTGGCTCTGTGTGCCTATACTAGGTTAGATATATTTCTCTGCACTGAGAGTCAAAATTGCTAATGCAACTCTATATACCATCTCCCTAAACTTCCCCCTCTGGCTAGTCATTAAATTACTCAAGCCATCTCTGAAATGGATATTGATTAACAAATTTCATTTTAAAGAGAGACAAATTGATCCTTGCTATTAGTTGCTCTTCAAATGTCCCCAACTAGATTGCCTAGGAACACAGACAATGGCAGTAATCAATTGGAGCACACTCTTTCATGTCCTGGAAGCTGTGGAGTGCTGTCAGGGTTAAAGATTGTTTGCCCAAGAATCCCAAGCAGGCTTATCTCTGATCAGATTATATCTATTTCATTTCCCCTGTTAGTTACTGTATGGCTACAACTGACACAATCAAAGAGCCCCAAGGCTGTAACTGATATCTGAATAAAGATACTTCAAGACTTCTAAATGGGAATATGCACAGGAAACAAATTTAGGAAATCCTGCTTTCTGTTACAGGAAATTAATCCTATTCCAACTGGTAGAAATTACCCTCACTGTTCAACAGTAAGAAGAATACAAGTTTTTGTACTCATTTCATAAACTGACCTCTCCTGACATGCTAATATTTTATTGATATAGAATTTCAAAGGTAGGCTTTAGATGCCTGTTAAAGACTTTCCCTCTAGGAATCCATGAATGCTATTTAACAGTATCACACTTTCCTGAAGGGTTTAACTAGCACTGGTTTCACATTTAGTACCACCTATTGTGAGACACACAGTAGATGTTTGACTGATATTTGTACTCTTGAGACCTACAGACAAGACGTCTTCAGTGTTGTAAAGCATATTTAATTTCTGAAACCACTTGCAATTCACTGTTCAAAACATTGCAAGGAAAACAATGTAGACCAAGTATAATTTCAGAGAGATTAGTTATAAAGTTACAATATAAAAATACTATGTATTACAGCTATATTAGTTGCAAAAAAAATTTAAAGCAGGAATTACAATTACAATTGGAAATATGTCAAACTTCACTGAGACTTTACGGGCATGTAGGTAAAGAAACAGAGGCTATGAATGTAAATAGCCAATAAATTCACTATGAAACAGCCTCAAATACTGACCACAAAAATTAACATCTGGAAATTGTTCAGATCCCATTTCAATGCAAAGGCACCTACTTCTGTAAAACTGCTTTATTGGCAGGAGCAACAGTTTAAGGAGAAACCCAGGTAAGCAAAATACAGAACAAAAGTATGGTTTGGAAGCAGCATTTGCACAGTGCCTGTTCACTCCAAGCACCATGAAGACAGAAATACCCTTTTGTCACCATGAGCACAAGAATTTTGTTTATAAAAGAATGTGCTTAAAATGATCCTATACTGGGGGCTAGGAAACCTTTTGTCCTCTTGAAAGGAGATCATGGTCTATTTGAGTGAGTAATCATAGGAAATATTTTAAAAGTATGTGCAATGTAGGGCAACTCATCACCACAAGCTTTTGAGGTTGTACCTTACTAGAATAATCTTAGAACTCTGGCTATTTGAAGGATTTAAAACAATTTCTTATATGAACAGCTCCTCACCTTTAACACCACCTTTAGGAAACCTAGCTAGTCTTATAATGTTAAAAGTGAAAAACTGTTTATATAAAACAATAAGAAAAAATTCCCTTCAAATACTGCCAAAGATCTACACATCATCAATGGAATTTCTAAAAAAAAATTTCAAATTTTCAGTCTTTTAGCAGATATGGGCAAGTGTAATTATTCAAACAAACTGTTAAGAAACCATAATTAGCCCTGAATAATTTAGAATTTGTACAATACTGTTTTAGTTTAGTTGCAGTAAAATATATATCCAATAAGTATTACTCATACACAAAATATAAATATTTAAGGGTAGTAGGAGGGCTCAGGTGCCCCCGACTTGCCACTAAGGAAGTGACTAAACAGTAGACTGTGGTCACCACTGAGAGAAGTGGCTGGACAGGGACTACAGAGACATCCCCGGGAAGGGGGAAGCATCAAGTGTGGCATGGCCAGAGGCCTTTGTCACTGAAGAGGACATTGCGGTCCTTGGAGGGACATGGGTCCAAAAGCAAAAGAGATGATGGGCTGAGCACCTCTAGAGCCAGGCACACTGGCTACCAGAGCTAATTCCCATATTGGCCATGAGGAGATGCTGGAGGAGTGAGTGGATCCCGTCACAGGCCCTTACTGGACCATACGCCAGTGGAGGATTAGCATGGCAGAGCTCTGTTCTGACACAGTCCCCTCCCTGCTTCTATCACATAAGATACACTGCGATAAAAGACCCGCAGCACCAAGTCTCAGAATCCACGTCAGCTGATTTGGGCTCGGTGGGGATTGGGCTGTGGGGCTGAAAATAGCAGTGTAAAGTTCAGGCTCAGACTGGAGCAGGCCTCTGAGACCTTCCGCCACTTTCTGGGTCTCAGAGCCTGGGCTCCAGTCCATGCCCAAATGTCTACACTCTACTTTTATATCCCCATAACTCGAGCTTGAGTCAGTTGACCTGGGCCAGCTTTGGGTCTTTTACTGCAGTTTAGACATACCCATAGAGGTGGGGGACTGCAGGCATCCTTGCCAGATCCGGCCCTTTGCACCAGCAGCGAATTCCCCTGTGATAAAAGAATTCTCTGTTGGGCATTTGTGGTCAGTTTATGCTCCCTTTGTCCCATAACTGCATAGACAATCTGACCCCTTGACTTGACTAGAATAGGCTTGCCTTAAATTAAAGATGAGCTGTGGTTCTCCTTACTAAATATACATAAAATTGGTTTAACATATATGCAAAGAGGGAGGGTTTGTTCCATTTGTAAAATATTTATTGTTTGACATGTAGCACTTTCATTATTTCCCTATTCATTCCTACAGAAAAGAATTTTTGATTATGCTTTTTCTTCAGAAATTGTCTATTTCAAGCCTTTAAAAACATGGAGGTGAGGGAGAAGAGGGTGGGGAAAAAAGGAAATCTCACCTCGTCAGGACTGGAAGCCTGGTACACCCTGCAGGAGTCTTCATAATGTCTCTCAGCTTCAGCCTGATCTGTCACGCCGTTAGATTCATACACTGGTGTCACGTTGTGACAGAGGGCAATCGCTTTCACAGCCTCGTGAACACGGCTACTCATGGTTTTACGTACTTTGGTGGCCAGGGTGGGGCCTTTTAAAGCAGGTGGGTCTTGTGACTGCTAATGAGAAAGGAGAAAAGAAAGTGTAGACAGTTTTGAAAAGCAGGAATAATCAAATATCATTAAGGATCTTACTTCTGTTATAACCATACACATACTATTTGCATGGACTCACACCTCCAGTAACTTGGGATATGTTTTTGACTGGGGCATCTTCTTTGTATGTGTTATCATGGGAATAACTGAGACCACTTCCCAGTTATGTGCAGCTAAATGAAGTTAGATTTACTTAACTATAGATGAAATGAAAAAATAACTCCCTAAGATATTTGTCCAAGAATTTTCAGTACAGCTTGGATGAAAAGGGTAATTTGTTGCAGACCCACCAAATCACTACACAAGCTTAGTGGATGAAAATGTTCCCCCAAAATCACCAGATTGTGTGTTCCATTGAAACCACATTTTGCTCAACAAAAGGCAAAGTGGCTTTTATGCTTGAGAATGAATTGGCTTTCATACGCATGAACACATGATTGCTGAAAACAGAAAACAGATGGGCTCACATGGAATGAGAAACTTAAATTAAGTTCATTTAATTTTTAATACTATTTTTAGTATCAGAATCAGACTCCTCAGGTAATTATACAATTACTAAATTATGCTGGTCACAGAGGGGAGACATAGTGATCCAGTTTCCTGTTCTGTTAACCTTTAATGTCAAGAGGACAAAAGTTTCACTTCCAGGTCAAAGGGCATAGCATGGTAAAAATAAGAGCAATAAAGAACTACAATTTAAATGAATCATTACTAGCAAATGCTTCTAATTATAAAGTATCTCAATTTTTAAACTATAAGAACATATATATTATAAGATTTATGGGAAGTTCAGCACACAAGTTTAGCACACAAATTTTGTACAATTAAATGCTCTCTTCAAAATTTGAGTCTTTAATAAATCTAAAATCTATCTGTGGGTTTTAAACTGCTATCCATCACCCTGATATTAGTGTGCTTTCCACATAAAATCAATAGGAATAGTGAAGTCCTTGGTTCAACCACATTTAGAGTCACATACTGTACCCAACCATTCATCCGTTAAGTCTAGTATCCTGTCTTGACTAATACTGGATACTTTAGGAAGTAATTTACCCCTAGTCGAGTTTCTTCACCTCTCAGACTGAGATGGTGCCTGAGCAGGTGTAGCCTGATCACAGAGAAATGTTTATAGACAGGAAGTATCTGGCAGTTCAGACTGACTAGCAGCTCTCAATGTCTGACAGAGATCAGATGCCAAAATGGCTCTGAAAGCCAAAGAACAAAAGACAGGTAGGTGGCTAAGGCAGCCAGGAGTTGAAAGCCACATCTACTAATATGCACACGAAGTTTCTGAGGTGTCTGAGAATGCCAGGTGTGCAAGACATCATTGTACAATGACGCACCTATCTGTTGCCAAATTCTATTGACTGAATCTGCAGGGTCACATTTTACAAATGAGGAAAAGAGCAGTCATTAAAGACAGAGACTTCTGATAATTAATAAGCCACTGCAAAACAATTTCTAGCTGTAGGAGAGTCTAATGGTTGGAGACTGCTTGTAAAGAGCAAATTTTAAAAATCAGAAAAATGGTTTACTGATAACTAAATTATTATTAATTTAAACAGTGTTAAAAGGCAACCTAAAACATTAACTACTGATGACTTCCTAAGGGTTAACCATTTTTTCAAGTGTGATAACCTGCCGGGCTAGTGCAGCAGAAATTCATCTTGTTTTCAGGAAAGAGGTAAGACACGTTTCATATGAGAAATTCTCTTGACTTCCAGATGGGTTTTTTTAAATTATCATCAAGCCCCTCATTATCATAAAGAGTGAAGTTAGTTATTTTAATGAGTCCTTGTGGCACCTTAGAGACTAACAAATTTATTTGGGCATAAGCTTTTGTGGGCCAAAACCTACTTCATCAGATGGGTTTTAGCCCACGAAAGCTTATGCCCAAATAAATTTGATAGTCTCTAAGGTGCCACAGGGACGCCTCCTTGTTTTTGCTGATACAGACTAACATGGCTACCACTCTGAAACCTGTTAATTATTTTAATTCTTAATGAACTGTGTGTTCATTTAATTTAAACACTCTACTGCAATATGTGCAATGCAGTCACAGGAGCATAACACTATTACATGTACCAAAAAGTTAAAGCGACCGACCTTTTGCATTTCACTAAGTTTGGATTTAAAAAAAAAAAAAATTGTTCTTAATTTAAAAAAAAAAAAAAAAAGTTTTCACTTGTCTTAGGTAAGGAAGCTCTTTTTAAGTCTGATTTTTACTGGACCATTTCCCTTTAAAGGAGACAAAAAAAAACTAAAATGCAAACAAATTTCAAATAATAATTGAAGGCTCAAAGCATTCTATTGCAAAGAGGATTTGGTTTTATTTGTAAAGGATTGTAATGAATTATGAATCCCAAATCTAGGACAACAGGATACGAGTTCATACTTCATGGATTGGTGCTGATATTTTTGGATGTGCCCTTCATGATATATGTAGGCACAACTGTGGTCATTACTTTTACTTCACAGGAAGTTGCAGAGTGACTGCTAGGGTTCTTTGATAGGTTTACCCAATGACAAAGGAAATTACAAACCATAGCACGAGTCAGGAAATGTAGTTTTCTCACCCTGATAGTTCATAAGATGTCTATTTGTTATACAAAATTGAACCAAAAGAGTGCAAGCATATAAACAAAGATCCAGATTGTTCACTACCATAGAAAAGGAATGCTAAGGGAAAATCTCCCATTATCATGGAATCATAGGACTGAAGGGACCTCGAGAGGTCATCTAGTCCAGTCCCCTGCACTCATGGCAGGACAAAGTATTATCAGACCATCCCTGACAGGTGTTTATGTAGAATGGCCTTGCTTTGTAAGTTAAATACTATACTTACTCATGTGATTTACATAGAGATTTTTGGTATTTGAAGTTGAGACAAACTGGCCAAGTTTCAAAAGTACAAATTAATATTATATCAGCCTGAACTATGATTTTAGACAATTTTGAAAAGATACAGAATGCTGTGGAAGAACTTTCCAAGTTGTAGCCAGTTTTGAAAAGTGGGTATTTGGTTTGGTCCATAAACATTCCCAGGAAACATCTAATACTGTACTGTATGCAGTATTACCAACGTCAAGAGATCAAAAATCATGAGTCAAGCCCCCCAAAATCATGAGCTCTTTTAAAGAGATTGTATTGTTCTTTTTAGGTCATTCTCTTGATTTTTGAACTTGCCCTGCCCATCCCCAGGGTATGTACATGACAATTAGTGTTGCCCACTCCCACATGTACTGGACAAGGTGATTTTTGGCCCCTGCTGCAGGAGCTCTCATCCCCATATCTGCCCCTCTCCTGCTCAGCAATTAATCCTGTCCTCCAGTCCCTCATCAGTAATGTCCCAACCCAACCCCCTCAATTCAACTCCCCCTCAGTTCAGTCCCACAGCCCCCATCAACTCCCACTGTCCTCAGTTCACCTCCCAGCACTCACCCCATCGGCTCAGAACCAACCATCAATACAGCCCTCCCATCCCACCAGCCCCCTCCCTCCGCACTTCAGCCCCACTGCAGGCCCCAGACCATAGTTCAGCCCTTCCAGCCTCACCTATGCTCCTCTTAAGGTTCTTCCCCTTCACCAGGCTGCGTTGGGTGGGGTGGGGGGAGCTGCAGAGAGGTCCCCTCTCCCACTTCCCAGGGTGGCAGGGGAACCCTGGCTGCGGGGCTGACAGCGGGGATCCCTGGCCACCAGGGGCTGACAGCAATTTCTAAGTAAAATTAAGCCTCACTTGTGATCTCTGGATAGAACTCGGAAATATCAGGCTTATTTTTTTTCAGGCACGGCTGGTAATTATAGATATATACACCTCTATCCCGATATAACACGAATTCTGATATAACGCAGTAAAGCAGTGTTCGGGGGGGGGGGGGCGGGGAGGGCTGCGCACTCCGGTGGATCAAAGCAAGTTCGATACAACGCTGTTTCACCTATAACGTGGTAAGATTTTTTGGTTCCCGAGGACAGCATTATATCGTGGTAGAGGTGTACATATTAATCATGCAG
Source organism: Malaclemys terrapin pileata (assembly GCF_027887155.1). NCBI lineage: Eukaryota > Metazoa > Chordata > Testudines > Emydidae > Malaclemys > Malaclemys terrapin. Next base: position 15,635,712 of record NC_071516.1, on the reverse strand, counting down.
CTGCCTATATGTTTTACTGAAAATTTGAGCTATGTAGTCAGGATCCCTTTATGAACAGCCCAATGACCTGTCAAACTGTTCACTGCTTTGAGAACAAAGAGTTAAATTAATCAGACTTTACTTTACCTGCGTATATATACTAAATATATGGCTCTGCACTTCATCCATGGAGTCCAGTCCATAGGCTACTGTCCCAAGGTGAAGCCTTTTAAAAACCATCTCATTCTGTGTGAGAGTTCCTGTAACAGAAGCAGCATTATAGGCCACGTCCAAGCCCTGGCAGACACTTATTTTCCATTCAAGCCCTGTTCTCTGCTCTTCCCAACAAAGAGAGAAAGGATGAGATGGGAGCACAGATGTTTACCTAGTTACTATAATGAGCTACTAGTGCAGCTTCAAGCGAGTGAAAAACAATTTTAGTAACTTGTGGGTAGATCTTGCAGGGAGTGGTAGAGTACTTGGCTAGGAGCTCCATTAAAATGAGACTACTCACCAAGTAACTTGCTGCTTAATGAGATAAGGGTATTGGTGTGAAATCCTGACCCCACTGAAGTCAATTTCAGTTTACCCATTGACTTAAATGGATCTGGGATGTCATCCCAGAACCTGGCCCTTGACTATTAACTTAGTTCTTTTGTTGTCCTAGACCAGAGTCGTGAAGGTTCTGTGACATTAAAAGCTGGAATGATGGCAGGTGACTGGTTTCTGTTCCTAAAGAAGGGTTGTCTGTGGAGCTGGGTAAAATGTATTTGGCAAATTTATTGCTCGCCACACAATGTATTTTCCAGGCACCAAAACTCTTCACCAAAATAAATAAATAAATACAGGCCACAAAACCTGGAAATGTTGATTTAAAGTTTCATCTTGAAAAGGTCAATTTGATTTCACAAATCAAAACATTGCGTTTCAAGCCAAAAAAAAGTTTTTCATTTTTTCATTCTGGGGAGAAAAACTGGAAAAAGAAAACGAACAGAGTTTTATTTTGTATATTTCTGTTCAACCTCCAAACTGAAAACAAGTGTATTTAAAAAAAAGAAAAAGAAGCAAGTTATTCCATTCCCTCTCGCTCACAGAACAGGGGCTGAAGACTGACAGAAGTGAGTGATGGTGAGGAACACACACAATAAACCATAAGGGGTGAAAAATCATCCCTGTCTCTTGCCCACTTATGTGCACACCCCCTCATTAAGAAAGGGCTCTATTATATGAGAGAACAACATGGAGATTCAAAACATGGTTTATAATCAAGGTACTGAACCACATTTTCTAAAAGAAAATCCCTGTTAGAAAAGAAGATACGTTATATCAGTGGTCACCAACCGGTCGATTGAGATCAGCTGGTCGATCCTGGAGACTCTCCCAGTCGATTGCGATCTCTGGCTGCGCAGCCGCTAAGGCGGCTCCCTGCCTGCTCCAGCCCCACGCTGCTCCCGGAAGTGGCCAGCATGCCCCTGCGGCCTGGGGCGGTGGCAGGGGTCTCCGCATGGTGCCCCTCTCTGCAGGCACCGCCCCCGCAGCTCCCATTGTCCAGGAACGGGGAGCTGTGGTCAATAGGAGCTGCGGGAGTGGTGCCGGTCGAGAGGGGCAGTGCCTGTGGTGCCACATGCCCCCCCCCAGCCCAGGGGATTCAGGAGCGCATTGGCCCCTTCCAGGAACAGCGTTGGCCTTAGCCCTGCTGCACCGCTGACCGGGAGCTGCCCAAGGTAAGTGCCCCCCGGTGGGAGCCTGCACCCCAACCCCCAACCCTGAGCCTCCTCCTGGAGCCAGAACTCCATACCCCTTCCTGCATCCTAAACCCCTGCCCCCTCCCAGAGCCAACATCCCGTACCCGCTCCTGCACCCCAACACTCTGCCCCAGCCCAGAGTTCCCTCCCACACTCCAAACCCATCAGCCCCAGCCCAGAGCCTACGCCCCCTCCCGAACCCCAACCCACTGCCCCAGCCCAGTGAAAATGAGTGAGAGTGTGGGAGAGCGAGCGAGGAACGGAGAGAGGTGGGGATGGAGTGGGTGGGGCTTTGCAGAAGGGGCGGGGCCTCAGGGAAGAGGTGGGATAGATCCTGGGTTGCACTTACATTCAAAAAGTGATCTTGTCGTAAAAAGGTTGGAGACCACCGCATTATATTTTCCTACCCCATCAAAGGAGAATGTATATTAACTTATTTGACCATTCAAAGAAAATATGTTACCCAAAAACATTCTTCACGCTTTTGCCTATACCAAAACTCCTGATAACTCATTTACCTGCATACCTGTTTTGTCTGTAAGTAAATAGGATATCCTTCCGAGCTGCTCTGGAATAGTGCTGGATCGAACCACTGTCCCAGGAATTTTGGAATCCCTACGGATCATCCAGCTGTAGACTATTTTCCCCATATCCAGGTTCACACGTAAGCTATGTTGGGGAAAAAAGAACAAAAGGGCTAAAAAAAAAAAAAAATCATCTGAGAATATCCCCAAAGAAATGGGATAATAAATTTGCTATAAAACTTTTGGACAACATCATGAGCTACCATAGGAAAGTGCTTCCATATTAGAATTGAGCAGCACAAAAGGTGTTGAGGGAGAACCACGTATTAGCTCCTGTGACAGCAATGAGAAGTTCAAAGTTGCTAAGGAAAGAAGATATACCATGAATGGAAGCTGGACACACCATCTAAGTAGGGATAAAACGATCAACAACCAAAAAACCAGAGGTTTAAAAAAAAATGGTGGTGGCTTGCTTTCTTCCTCTCACCCCCTTCATTTTTGCTCACCTCTCTTCAGGGAAACAAGGAAGCCTGTAGAGCAAGAGAGGCTGTCCCTGCAATAGGCATTTCTAATCCCTCATTTCTTGAGAACTCACAAGAAAGTCCAATATTTTAAAATTCTAGATGTGTATGTTAAAGTGTGGCAGAGTAGAAGGCTATACGTTTTGCTGGGAAGTGTTAATTGATTGGCTTACCTAATAGGAATGATGTTTGAAAACAGGAGGAGGAATCGTATGATCTGAAGATACCAGCGGCCTGCGAAATGCTGGAGGGCCACCATGACAAGCGAGACCACCACAAGGGCTCCGAACAAGATTTTGGTGAGGCAGTTCACTTCCAAGTCAAATAGGCCAATCTAAGCAAATAAAATAAAATATTTTCTACAGTGTAAATCGAGAGATTAATCCATGTAGTGTTCTCATATTTGGCATGAGCTGCCATCATGCCTTGAAGTGTGCATGCACCCAAAGAGGTAATGGGATTCATGCATACATTTCCAGTGCAGAAATGAATGCAATAAATGAAACAGAGCTCTCGAGATTATGGGGGTGAGGACCCGCAGAAAACTAAAAACAGCAACAGCAAGATTAAGCATTAGTTTCAAATCAACTGACAGTTCCAAGATGTTGTTCATCACCAGACACATTTTCTTCTCTTCATTTAAATCTCTGTACTGTTTTGCATTTCAAAGCAACACTTTCCCCAACTCAACCTTCATGCTTCCAAGCCTTTGGAGGTACAATATCACAAGCACTGGAGTGCTACACACCTGCTGCTGCCACTTTCTAATGCAGGGGTAGGCAACCTATGGCATGCGTGCCAAAGGCCGCACGCAAGCTGATTTTTAGTGGCACTCACACTGTCCGGGTCCTGGCCACCGGTCCTGGGAGCTCTGCATTTTAATTTAATTTTAAATGAAGCATCTTAAACATTTTAAAAACCTTATTTATTTTACATACAACAATAGTTTAGTTTTATATTATAGACTTATACAAAGAGACCGTCTAAAAACGTTAAAATGTATTACTGGCACCCGAAACCTTAAATGAGAGTGAATAAATGAAGACTCAGCACACCACTTCTGAAAGGTTGCCGACCCCTGTTCGAATGTAAACTGCCTTTTCAAAAAAGGGTATTTAGAAGTGATCAACTCTGTTAGCACTTCGGTGAAGAGATCTGAGACGCCTCATATTGTCAGCAACTGGTCACTAACATCCACAGAACTAACCTTAGCTAAGGGACACGATACAACATTGTGCGTGGACAATTTCAATTTTATCTTTATAGTTAAAGCTACTGTGGGTGCAGTCACACTGGTATAAATGTATTTATACCGGTAGAGCTTAAGGCTGCACAATAAGCCAAGCCAGTATAACTGAGTGAACCCTAGGGTTGTACCAATATAATTATTGATAAACAAAGAGTCATTCCCCTAACATACATCGCTATTCTGGTACAAAAAACACTCGTAGACCAGGCTGAGAAAGTAAAGCAGGAAGAGACCACCTATGAGGAGTATCCTAAATTGCACACCGGAAGTCAATCACAATTCAGCTGATGCTGCCCAGTTTACATCGTGGTTAGATGTTTTCTAAGGGTATGTCTTCACTACCCGCCGTATTGGCGGATAGCAATCGATTTATCCGGGATCGATATATAGTGTCTCGTTAAGACGTGATATATCCATCCCCGAACGCACTCACCGTCGTCTCCGGAACTCCACCAGAGCGAGCGGCGGTAGTGCAGTCGACGGGGGAGCCGCAGCCGTTGATCCCGCGCCGTGTGGACCCCAGGTATTTCGATCCAAGATACTTCAACTTCAGCTACGCTATTCGCGTAGCTCAAGTTGCATATCTTGGATCGATATCCCCCTCCCCCCGAGTGTAGACCAGCCCTAAGAGACAGACACTCAACATAATCTCCATGATGAACCTTTACATGGCTGCCCCCACTGATGTTTCATTTTTCTCTGAAACAGCAGGTGTACGCATAGGCATAGTTTGCAGGGGCAGCTCCAGTCAGGCCAATGGGGCTAAGCGTGGTGGGGAGGGGCAATTGCCCCCCTGCCCAAGGCTTGCAGTTTGAGGGGGAGCAATGACCCCTCTGCCCCCACCCCCTCACAAACTACACCCATGGGTGTATGTATCTGCAAGAGATAGAATACTGGGCTAGATCAGAGAGTCTCAGTCTCTTTAATGCTGTGATTGTATGCTAACTCTCTCTCTCTCAACTAGTTATCATCAGATGCACTCCATAAATAATCTTGGTTCACATGGTGCTTTAGAAGAAATAAGGAGTCCATGGGTGCTGCAGAGGAGGTGCCACAGGAACTGGGGTAATGATTTTACAGTATTTCTCGTGTCTGAGGAGGACTGATTACTAAGAAGCAAGAAAATCAGTTTACTCAAACATCAGGAGAGGGAATGAATTCACAACCCACAGGTTGAGATCCATTGTACTATGGTGGCCCAATGGTCTCCTATTGTACATCAACGACGAAATGCCGTACCTTACTTCGTGGATTTGAAGTGTTCATGACGCTGCGCAGTTCCCTCCCCGTGTAAAGAACAACTCCCACAACTGTGCCTAAATGAAATAAAAAACATGATGTATATTATTCTGGGATGAACAGGTTAAAATAATGGTGCTTTTTTTTTTTTAAATGGTTGGGATGATGCTTGTTCTTAAAAGGTTTATTTTATCCGCAGACTCAATGTGCAGGCACATTTTTAGTAGATTAATTTTAGAAAGCATGGAGAGCACCCACAAAAAAAAAAAAAAAATCAACTGATTCAAGTACCTGAGATATAAATTGGAGGGGTGGAGAAAACTGATTCTGAATATAAAAATGCCAATCCCTGAAGCTGGACACGGCACTCCTAATTATCATCATCTGTGCAATTAACTTTTAGGTAACGCAACATAAATTAATCTACTACCGTACCTAAAAGGATAAGATGCCCCATCCCTATTTTCCTCCCTTAAATTCTTGGTGTGAATTCCCACCCTGTTGCAATCAAAGGAATTGAAAAGCAGGGGTTTCAGTTCACCGCCACCACATAGTTGTACTGTTGCTTAGGTTGCTGGCTCTGGAGGCCACAAACTGTTTAGGCCTTTCTGTTGTCCTCAAAAAGCATAAAACAGCCACTTCATTCTAGTGGCCATCCCTGCTAGCTAATGGAAATATAATACAACGTTTAAACAGCAATGTGGTTATCTAGTTGTAGAATGTCAGTGTTGCAAGTACATTTTGCAACATGTCAACATTGCTCATTCCTGCCCCAGCACTAACCTCCTGTGGGTGATGGAATACTTAGTAGGAGAGACACCCCAAGGACTCATATCCAGTTAGTGCTTCCATAATTTTGGGAGACTGTTGATCAAGTGCATCCAGTTACGTTTTAATTCTGGCCCTGGAAGCCCTCGAGCATCTTTAGCTGGTGCACTTCACAAGTCTGAAGTCACTGTAGCCCTGATGGCAATTTCAGTGAAACAGGACTGTGCAATCCAATGTGTTCGACACACGACCATGAGCCCTGGTGGCTTCCTCTTCCTGTCTCATAAAGGTTGCGGAATTATGCCTCTCTCACAGGCCAAGTAATAAGGTAACAGATTTAATGATAAGTTTATGCACCTACTGACATATATTCACCTTGATAATCTTCTCACACGTTCATATACCTGCACATACAAGTTGTGCAGGGCACATAAACAGCTGCTAGGGCCTATATTTTTAAAGATATTTTGTACAGGTTAGATGACATTCATGCAAATCCATGACTCCAATGTGGCTGTCTCCCTCAATGTGCTGCTTGTCCAAGACTTACTTTGTGGTGCTAAGGCAGAGGTCTCCAAACTGTGGGGCACAGAAAAATATTCGGGGGGACGCAGCTGGGGCCCGGGCCAACCCCCCCGGGAGGGGGGAGAGCGTCACCCAACTCCGCTCCTGACCTTGGCTCTGGCTGCTGGGCTGGGACCCCAGCTGCCAGCCCTTGCTGCCGGCCTCGCACCCAGGACCCCAGCTGCTGGCCTCGATCCCTAGCCCCACCCGGAGCTATAGCTCCAGCCTCAGCCCCCTTACCTCTGTCAATGTCTGCCCCTCCCAGAGCTCTGGCCCCCCTCCCAGTGCCGGCTCCAGAGGGGGGAAGGGGGAAAAAGGTTAAGGGGGGGGTGCAAGGTAAAAAGTTTGGGGAGCATTGTGCTAAGGGCTGTGTGGAAGGTAACAGACTAAGGATGACAGAATGATTATCACCACACCATGTTCCATATAGGGCATGCAATAAGACATTCACCACACATAACTTTGCAACTTCAATAACAGGAGCATCCTAATAAAGAAGGCTAAGCTGATCCGCAATAGTTAGCCCAATATTCTTTCGATGGCCTTCCGACTACACTGTCATGGATGAATTACTCACGTCATGAATCAGTATATTTGCAGTGATAAATATTCCTGATTAACTCTACAGCTAAGTTTGATCTTTCTTCTGTGCAACTGTGGAAAAGATGCCAGGTACATTTCCTTTCTACTACCCCAGCTCATCTTTTAAGAATTAGCTTTCCATTTGCACACAGACAGATCCAGAATGCGTGTGAATCAGAGGGTTTTTTTTTCTTCTTCGTAAAATAACTGACATCTGGAAGACAATTAAGGCTAGCAGCAGAGTCAGGAAGACTAATAACTTTCTTAAATTAAGAGCTCAATAAATTAAATTCATTGGGTTTGATTTAAAAAAAACAACCCATTTGAAAAGTCTTTACTAGATTTGGATCGGCAGAAAAACCAAGTTTTATCAAACCCTTGGAAAATTAAATTTGTAGTCAGTGCCGTCGTTTGTAAGTTCTTTTATCAGAATTGTATTTCTGAGAAACAAAACTGCATGAAGTTGCTATAAATAGAGCAGTGAAGTTTCATCCAAACAGGAGAATCCACATCTAGACATAGGACTTGATCCTGCTCCATTCAAGTCAATGCAAAAATTCCAGTAATACTGTATTATGGCAGCATTCTAGAGGCCCCATAGTGCTAGGCATTGTGCAGACACATGTTAAGAAACAATCACTGGCCTGAACAGTTTACAATATTAACAGAGAGGCACAGGGTGGGAGAAAGGCTGTTACAGTCATTGGGACCAGTCAGAGCTAGGCATAATCACATGAACTAAATAAATGTATTACGTAACTTTAAAACTATTTTGTGAATGTTAAACCAGACATATGCCTGCCTATTCCCAGGAAGAGACAGAATCATACTAATTCCTACTATGCAGGAACAGATGGAGCTGCTGGGAGGTGGCAAATATATTTTAATGCGGAAATAAGTAATACACTGAACCATTTCAAAAGGGCTAACAGTGAGTGTATGCCCTACCTCTTAGAAACCAGATTATTCTAGTTGCTCTAAACCCATTGCAGTTTTAATACCTTGCTTTAATTCCTCCCATGCCCATTACTAACCAAGGTTTCAGAGGGCTGCAAACATATTATTTTGAAATAACTTAAGATGTAAAACTAATTCAAACTAAAAATATCCTGGGAAGCATTCTTTAAAAATAAGTCTCTGGAACCAGATGGCAGAAGGTGGCAAGCGCACTAATTCAAATCAGCAGATGGCAGAAGGTGGCAAGCGCACTAATTCAAATCAGCAGATGGCAGGCTACTCCAAATCTGACAGCCAGCAGCAAGTGGAGTCAGACTCACTCCTACTGCAGCAGCAGGCGGACATGCTGCGAAGCTCTGCTTTAACTCAGAAGCGTGTGCTGCACCCAGTGCCATGTGTACTATTTATTCTACTCACGAGACAAGGAAACTTTGTTCAGTGTAGAGTCACAAAAGTTAAAATGGGGGAAAGCTTATTAGGGGATGGAAAAAGCCTATTTATTTTTCTGAGCAGAACAAAGTTTGAAGGGCAATTTTCACTCGGTACTTGCTCCTAATTGTTGTATGGATATTTGAAATAGACCACATTGTATAAACTATTTTAAAAGCGATTACAATATTTTAAAATGCCATTCTTCTGGGTTGATCCCACAAACATGTATGTACACGTAACTTTGCTCACAGGCATAAGTGACAGACTGGGCTCTTGTCTTTGTAGCTTTTTGTACAGCAGGTAGAACAATGGAGCTCCAATCCTGATAGGGGCTTCTGGGAGCTACTGTAATTAATAAGCTCATCAGGTAGATCTGCATGCAGTGTCTCCCACCGTAGTACAAGTGCCTAAACATGACAGCCCATGTGCATATGAGCACATCTGATGGCTCAGAATGGGAAGAGGATAATATTCTCTTGACACACTGAGGGGGAAATCTGGCCCCACTGAAGTCAAAAGGACTTCTGCCATGGATTTCCATGGGGACATAACTTCACTCCGAGTCTGGTCATGTCATACCAATATTAACAACTCAGGAAAGACCTCAGAAGACTACATGAATTGGTTAAGAGTTACAGTTTAAATTATCTAGCACACAAGATAAGTAAGCTAGAAATAGAAAAACATATCTGAAGAGGCAAGAGTTACTAGAACAATGGCTTTCCTGCCTCTTTGTCTTCTTATTTGGTTTAGGAGATGGACTGAATTGAAAACTTGCTCTGAACGGCCTATTTGGTATTTGAAGCTGCCTGTACTAGTACTTGTGTGTTTGCATTCGGGGGGGGGAGGTTAGCTGCCAATCAGTTGACAATTACTGAACTATAAATAAGATTTACTCTACTATATTTGGACAGCTATATTTAATTGCCTTTCGACATATCACTGTGACAACATTTATTATATTTTAGCATATTTTAAAGAGAAGGAGCAGGAGAACTGGATGGAAACATTGCAGAAATGAAACACACTTACCTTTCTCTATTTAAAAAACTGGGGGGTGTCAACTGTTCCATTACAAAGAGGAACTTTCTGAAGCTCATATTCCTTCCCATCAGTCACTTTGTGAAGTGTCTCAATACATGGCTAAACACCATACACTGAAACCTCTAAAAACTCAAAAATGTCAATCCTCAAACTGCACTGCAGAATTTCACTCTTCTTCTGACACTCTCTTGTAACCTAAAGGCACCTTAGCTAGTGAAAGAATGAGCCTTTTCTCCTGACAAGCCTTTAGAAGAGAACATTGATTCCTCTCATTCCTTGCAACTTTAGTGTGTGTATGTAACAACCCAAAATTTATCACAGAATGCTTTTTATTTATAGAACCACAACCTAGTGGAAGCATTTACCTGAAGATCTTTTATGTTAGCTTCTATTACTAGACTCTATTTGACACCATTTCTGTTACAGATTAGAATGTCAATGTAGCAATTAAGTGCTATTCTGGTAGCAGACACTCAAGAAGCGCCCAAAGGCCCCTGGAATTCCAGTTCCTTCTCATCTATAAATGTCCAAGAGGTAATTAGATGTCAGCTCAGCTCCCCGGAGATGTTAGGACAAGTGGTAAACTTCATTCCAACCGCTAAATTCTCCAACTGACAGAGATGATTATTCCAAATTACAAAAGGATTTTAAAAAATTGCTAACATACTCCTCAAAAAATTACACGTGCTTCCATCTTACCTGATGCAATCACTGTGCTGGCCCAGAGGGTGTTTTCTATGCTTAGGCTTTCATTCACTGGAGGGTCACTGTCTTCCTAAAACGGATACACAAACAGCATTCAAACAGCTTACTAGGTGCGTTCGTGACAGAGAGAGAGGCAAAGGAGGGAAAACTTCCTAAGCTTATGAAAATCCTAAAATCTTAACCTTGCCATCAGATCCTCCTGGTTGGGCTAGAAACACAGTCATTTCACACTGGGATGAAAGGGTAGGGGCAGGGGAAGTCTACTATTGTGCCTTTTCCTGCACAGGCAGCCCCTCTCCACGTTAGAAGAAGGGCGGCTTGTTTCGTATGACTATTTGAAAGTGATTTGAAATCTTCAACTGGACTATGATGATAGGCACATTCACGGACCATGACATTGGGTATGTTTTTCACCAACGCGATCCACTCACTAATACAAATAACTGACCTTTTTCGGTCTTTTATTGCAAGGTATCAGTGAAATTTCTCCTTTCGCAGTTTAAGCCTCTCAGAAATGCCTGGAAAGCTAAATAAATAATCTGAACCATGCCAGTAAATGACACAGAGCGATCAGTATGCTAGATTCAGTGTCCTTTTTTCAGGGATCAGGATATTAACTCTAGCATGCTTTATCTTTGCATTACAGTGTGTTGCGTGAATTAAGGCCTTTTTAGGGCTCACATAAAATTGCTTCTCTATTTGGATAGTCCAAGGGGATCTACAAACCTCCCAAGCTCTGTAGCTGCCCAAGCTGCTCCCTATTCCATGAAAATACTACCTCCTGTAAAGCCAATCAAGGGATCTCCTCAGCAGCTATGGGATGACGAGATCACAGTCTATCACTTTAAAATAAACAAATGTTGGCAAGCAATTCAGAAAATGACCTAAAAAGTCTCAGGTCTTGTACCAAGCTGCCTATGCTCCTTCAATCAGGAAGGGAAAAGGATCTTAAAAGTAAGGAACCCATATATAACATGCATTCATCAAAATCCCCTTTCTCCAGGGAGCAGGGGAAGAAGCCTTTGGGCCCAAACACTCATTGCATCTCTTCTGATTTCCCCCACCCCCCATAGTAATAGACAGTTTAATTTTTTTTTAATGTTACATTCTCAGGGACCTTGGGCCAGAACAGAGTATTGAAGGTGCACATCTATTAGGTCACACTAACTCCCACCGACTGTCTGTCCCTGAGAAGGGAGAACCAACCAACCCAGAATAGGAGTTGATGGCCATTGGCTTATTTACCTAAAGTCTTCTGTCCCCATACAGCTCCGAATGGCAGAGATTTTTTCACTCTTTGACCACTTGTGCGGTGGGCCAGCCTCCCCAGGTGAGCTTATTTTACAGCACCATGTTGAACCCAAATGGCCACAACTAATTCCATCTGGATAAGACCCTTAATGCTGAGTGGCCTGTTGTCTTTTGTTTCTAAGGCAAACTCTTCATGAACTATAAAGCTTTAGATTTTATTTAAAACATGGGTGCATATTATTTAGAAGAGGGAAGGATCCCTATTAACCTATTTGACTTTAGTATTTTTGTATAGGGCCGAGCAACATTTCAGCATTTCTCCTGAAGCAATTTGAAAGTCACTTCCAAGATCCAAAATGCTATTCAAAAGGTCTGTGTGGCAAACACTTATATACAAGGCTTAAAACATATCAGTAGACTTACTCTGGTGAAGGTCCCCACAAAATTATGTATGTCAATATTGGGCTCTTCTGCATACACATAGGATCGGATTTGAAGAAGGTCCTAAAGAATAGACATGTTATGGCAGCAGTTAAAACATGATTATCCCACAATATACAAAGCCTTTAAGCCTCCAATTATTTTATGAATAACATTTCTTTAAGCAAATCAAAAAAGACACTCAGTGTACTCATACGGAAAATCTCTCAGCTGATGAAGACAGAGTAGAATCATTACAATAGCTTCAGCAGAATGGTGTTGCCACAGTTAAGAGTTCCTCAAATGGAAATGTGCAGAGACTGCTTGGAGTTCTTTGACAGTTGGTGCATTATAAAGGACATTTCAGGCTGAATAATCAGGTTAACTTATGATATGTCTACCAGGTTGTGGAATAGCCGGCCAAGGGAAACAGTGAAAATCCTTCAGAGCTTTGGACATTTAGATTATGTCTACACAGCAGATAAGAGGGCTCTTCTCAGGGCGGGTAGACAGACATGCTCTTGCTTGGCTCAAGCTAGCATGCTAAAAATAACAGCCTGGATGCAGCAACGTGGGCAGCAGCTGGGGCTAGCTATCCAAATAAAGGGAGTTGGGCAAGTTTGTACTCAAGTGGCTAGCCCAAACCACCGGCCATGCCATCACAGCCACACTGCAATTATTAGGGTGCTAGCTGGAGTGGAACTAGCGTATGTTTGTCCACCAGTACTGGGAAGCACCCTCCCATCTGCTGTGTAGACATATCTTGAGTTCAAGACACTAACATGTATAATAGGAAACAGTTCCCACAGTGGCAGGGAGATAGATGTGCCAATACTGCAAGTCATTTTGACTACTAACTTATATAAGTATATGGAGTCTTAGATCTTTGCTGAATAATTTTCCTGATTCTAGGGTTTTGGGAACAAAAAAATATTTATTACAGCTGGCACATTGGCAAAACAGAGGCACACTCAGCTGACTTGTTTTGTTTCTTATAACACACACGCACAGACACAAACACACACAGTTCTGCAGCGAGAGAATTTGGGAAGACACATAGCATTCAATGGTTATATACTTAGTTCAGATGGCAAAGAGGAATAACCATGATCTAAACTCTCCTTTTATGAAGGTAAGCAATGGCTTAAGTGGCAGGAAAAGTGCCATTCTAAGGTCACATGATTTGTTCTCTTGTAGTACAGTAGAGTTCAATGAACAGAAAGGGGAGTATTTGAGAAAGCAGGAAGTGCACGGTCATCAAGGAAATGAACCTTTCTATAATAAATTACTGGTAGGTGACTTTCATATACACCATGCCCCATTTGATTGGCTCCTATTTCAAGGCAGTTCTTTGGATGCTAGCTCAGTAATTCTATTTAATTTTCCATAGGGATCCATCAATATAGTATCTAAACAATATTAACCTGTCTGTTGAAGTACCCAGTTGAATTCATGAAGTCTTCTGCTATTTTCTCGTCCCTGGCAAAAGGAAGTTCTAATTGTCATTCCTCTTCAGCTGCCAAACTTGCCTCAAAACTGCATAAGGCATGTTGAGAGCAATACTTCATGCTGCACAAGTGGTTACTGTACACCTTATGGGGTATATTTTAACCATAGATCAATGGATTACTAGGAGTACATTTCAAACAGAAGTTAGGTGAATGCCATTCGTACCCAAATCTATCTCTTCCAATACCACTTTATGGTCTCTTGAACATAACACAGTCTATATACCACTACTTGTGCTTTAATTTGTCAGTTTCCTCTATTTTTCAAAATCCCAGAGCCCTAACCAGCTGTGAAGTGAGAACTGGAATAATAAAAATTACATTCAATCCTTCCCCCTCCATCTCCCCCCCTCAAAAAAACAGAAAAAAACAACCAAACAAAAAATCAAGCAACCATGATCCTGTGGAAGAATGGATTTTCCCCTCCCCACCATCATAGTGCAAATATTGGCAGGAGGATCAAGTTTGCAAATAATTTTCTAAGTCTTCAATTCTGATTCCAAAATGGCAATTATTTTGCCTTCTGTGAAAGCCAGACAGAACACACATTTTTCCCCTTTTGGCAGATTACATACACTTTCAATTGTTCATGACACACTGAAAAACAGTTAATTCAAAAAAGTCTTTTACTAGGAAACTACTTACAGAAGCGGTGGGTAATCTCTGAGTGCAGGCAACTGGCAGTCGCAGCTTCCAGTCTGTTTCACCATCTAGCTGATCAGTCCGGAGGAAGCAAGATCCTGCGGATGTTCAACATTTGTTAATGGTCTTTTTAATTCTATCATAAGTACATATACAGTTCATGGAATTAGTTCCTGAGATAGGACACATTTTTTTCTATGAAAACACCAGCTGATTAAGAGTAACCTTTCTGAGGAATTTAGATGAAAAGTTTCTTGAGACCCCAGCTATTTAAGTAAGCCAAGACTAAGGAAACAAACAAACAAATCAAACTTTCAATTAAGTTATATGAAGGGAACAAATCAAAGTAAAAAAAAATAAATATAATTTTAGGAGGCTAAAACATATATAATAGCTAGTCAGAGACATTTGGATACAGTGCTGGATGACAGGTAAGGCGTATACAACCTTACGTATGTTAAGGCTGTTTTGAGTTACAAATGCTACGGGTCTGGCAACAATTTCAATGGACACAAAAAGAAATGAGTATGACTGTTTTAAAAGAATAGTGCTCCTGGCAACTGTTCATTTAATAAACCATATTACAGACGCACAATGGGGGTCCCTAAGGCATGGAAGCCATGTTATCGTGAAGAGTCAAGCACTCCTTTCCTTTTATACTACAGAATACAGTAAATCAATGTACTCGATCGGTAAGACATATTCAACCTATTTTCTAAGCCCTGTGATTAAACATTTACCCAAACTATCCTGCGTCTCAGCAGGACAAAGCTGAATGGCAATTCTACCCACATAGCTAATTCTCCATGTAATGAAAGCAAGTGTGTGATTTCACTAACTATGACTCAACCTAAAGGTCAACTGTCTATATCCTTTAATTTTCAAAAACTATCAGAATATAACAAACAAAAACAACACAAAATAGCCAGTCCATCAAGTGTTTGCGGTCGTCTGCTTCCCTAACTCTAAAACTGTATCATTTCTGTTACATTTTCAAATGATGATCTTTTCCAAATAACCAGTGAAAGGTTAATGGTTATTTTCACAATTAGTTCCAGATGTTTACCATTCTTTTCTGACGTCCTCAGGAAGATCATGTCAGCAGGGACCCGCTGGTTCTGTTACAAAAAGAAAGGCTGTTATTGTGCATAGGTGGATTCACATTTGTGTACCCCTACCCCCATAGCATAAAACAAAGGTTTTTTTTAAAAAGAATATTTAATTCTTTGTCCAGTTGGGGTTCAGGATTTATTTTATTTTGAATCCTAAAACAGGATCTCTTCCCTCCACATGTGCTAGTTCACTGCAGAAATCCAAAGACAAAGGTATTAGGAGCCAGCTCCCATCGATTTCACTGGGAGCTGGCTCAGGCTCTAGGTTTTCAAAGAACTCATCCATTCGCTCTGGAGCTTCTCAAACAATCCAGCATTAGAAGCTTAAAGCCTGTACTGGTTTCCTTCCAAGAAGCCCTATGTTAGTAAAAAGACACATGCATGTGCTTTCTTCTCTACAGGCTCTGTTTAGCCCTCATCTGTACAAGATGTTTGTTATATTACTGCTGATAGACATCTGCAGAAACAGAAAGTGGAAGTCCGTGAAAATCATCCTCTGAACAAAGGGGCAAGTTGATACTGAGTCATCTGAGGTCATATAAAGTACATAGTTTTCTAGGTTTTCAATTTCCAGTCAACTACAGATACTTACAATATTGTGCAAGGGACATCCATCAAGCTTCATACGGGGATAATGTATTTGCACATGCAATGTAGGTACCTGTTCAGGGCAAGTGGGTCCTGGTGTA
This sequence comes from Malaclemys terrapin pileata, assembly GCF_027887155.1. Taxonomy (NCBI): domain Eukaryota; kingdom Metazoa; phylum Chordata; order Testudines; family Emydidae; genus Malaclemys; species Malaclemys terrapin. The sequence continues at coordinate 15,619,781 of NC_071516.1, read as the reverse complement.
TCCAAACACTCGGTTACAAGCATTTGTGTGTGCACGTGCACATTTTGTTGATGCACTTGGATCAAGAATTTGGTCTACTACAGATGGAGGACCATGTGGGGTTTTTATCTTGTCATGCAGAGGTAAGTGGGAACCTCAGATCATAGGGTTTCAAAGAGAAATTTGTTCCAATTTCTAGAAACTTTATTGAGAATTATTTAATACAGTATAAAATTACGGAAAAGGGAATATTACTAGGAGAGATGATTAAAGATGATTAAAGATCATCACTAAAATCAAGAATTCGATTTTAGCCATTGTAAAAAAAAACAGTGACATGACAGATTTTAGTGAAATGTTCATATTGATTGTGTGAGAAAAGTATTTTACAAACTAATCCACCCACCCCCACATAGACACAATTAATACAAATCCACACAAACCTTTTCAACGATGATAAGGTCCCCTACTTGGATATTAGAACTCTTCACCTTCACAGTTCCTGCAGAAGTGAAACAAACTTCAGTAAATTACAACCTTTTCAGCAAAAGATACAGTATAAATACACAGCTGAGCAGAATCTTTAGCAAAAGGTCCATCAAAGCTATACTGGAAACTGTTTGGGAATACTTTAAATTTGTTATTTTGGAGGTGGCCAGTAACAATTCTATAACACACAGAGCTGGTCTATACTACTTCTACCTGATGCTTTTGTTAAAGTGGTAGAGGCCTATGCTTTGGTGCTGGAGATCTGAGGTTCAATCCCCAGTAATGACCCAGCAGGGTGAAGTCATTCCATTATTTTTTATAGTGCTTAGCATCCATGAATTTAAAAATGCTTTCAAAACTTGTTAGGCAGACTGTGGTGCAATGAGAATGTAACAGGGAGCAATGAATTTCTGGTGTTTCTTTTCAGCGAAGCAAGTGGAAAATTGAGGCTTACATCTTCAATATAATACCTGACCACAATAATTAAAACAGACACGTCAACCTTAACTCACGGTTAATTTCCTTTTTGTACTGCAACCTTATAGCAGGCCAAATTCTGCAGTCATTCCTTTGTGACAACGAGAGCTTTGTCTGAATAAACACTATAAGATATGCCCCCTCACAAGAACTTCTATTGCCTTGCAGTTGTCAAGCATTTTTACCTGTTGTTTTAAACCAGAGAATTAATTTAACAATTGGCTAGTAATTTTAAATCATTAGCCAGTTCTAGATTTGGCTTCTCATGGTGACTAGTGATTTATTATCAGTTAATTTGAACTCTGCTTTATGTGGCTGCCTGCTATACTCAACAAAAGCCTCTTTAAACTGTTGTGGTTTGGGTAGAAGGGGGGGGAGACTCCGTGGGAGTTCATACCAGGCAGAACTGCAGCATGGACAACACTCCTACTGTAATTTGCAATTCATTGGCTAACTGGCCAGCTACCAGCTCAGAAAGGGGGTGAAAAAAAAAAAGGGGGGGGTGTGGAAAAAAAAAAAAGGAAATTAGCACAAAGCACAAAGGTCACTGGGATTTTACTGCTGGCACTCCCTTCATTAGCATCCCTCTCAGGATATGCTTCAGTGTTTCTGCTCCAAATTAACAATGAAAGCCATTCTAAGCTGCAGGGCAGCCTGCTGCTTTGGTGACACACTGTGTCCCGAACAACATGCCTCATCACTGCTGCTAATAAACGCAGACTTCCTTACCTGCTTTAATTATTGCTACAAATTATAAGCAGTCAAGGTCCATTTACAAATATCTTGTAGGTCTTCACAGAACTTGAGCTTTGGCTCATGAGAATTTAATTAGCTAAGGTAAACAAAATGAATATTGGGCTACTGAATCGATAGCTAGTAGGGCAGGCAGCATACCCAGGGATTAAAGTCCATTACCTTCCATGGAGAGGCTTAAAGGGAATGCAGCACTTCAAAAACATCACTTCTAGCCCCCTTCTGTATGTCCTATACAACACGATACATTAGGACACTAAAATGGTCTGGCAGGTAACATCTCTTGCCTCCTCATATTGTCATTCATGGAATAATAGAACACACTGATGAATACTCTACTGTACGGGGAAGGAAACTCTAGGAACTTCTTCCTCGTAGCCACAGAGGTTCCCAAACCATGGTGCACAGAGCACTGAGTGGGGGGTATGTGAAGAACTGGGTGGTCAGAGTGTGCTGGCCCCTCATTTCCAGCTTCTAAATTTAACTGCAAGTCATTTAAAATACTTGACATACTCTCCTAGCATCACTTTTCCATGTGAGCCACAGGGATGTTAGGCAATCATGAGTAGGAGGGGAAATGGTCTGTGGCATTGCAAATGGAGAGGAAGTGTTAATGAGACAAGCTGAATTAAAACACGGTTCACACTAGGAAAAAGTTTGAAAACCCCTGGACATCACCACCTTGTAACTTCCATCACATTCATAAAAAGCTTTATGGACCCTCATACATCAGCGTCTGGGAAATGGCAATACAATCTACTACAAGTAAATACACCTTGGTCATTATTCATGGTCTCGTCCCATAAGCATCTCAATGTTGACACTTTTAAGGAAAAAGGGACAGATGACAGAAATATCTTTCTAACTAATCTGCACTCTCTAAAGGAGCCTGTTGCATGAAATACACCCTCTCCCTTTTAACTAGCAAAGCTAATTTTCTTTACCAACCAAATTCATGGCCCCTCATGGATGACATCTTATGGCAAACACCATATGTCACACTAAGAAGACAGGACCAGATGTTTCCTTTGACTCAGGACTCCCATAAAGCAATTTACTAAAATTAGTTTTATTTTAATCTTGGGAATTCTGTTTGTTTTTAAATCAGCTACTGAATACGGGAATTTGCTTATGCACATTTGAGATACCCAATAACACAAATGCTTCAATATCATTCTTAGTATTTTTCTACTATTGTAAAAAATAAGATACTTTTATATAAAATATGGATGCTTTTATAAATGCATGAAACAGTATTGTTCTTTGACAAGCAGCAATGTACATGGGTTTTTAAAACAATCCAGATTTAACAAGGATTAAATTAAAAATACTTTAAATGTTATGTTTTAAGGCCTCCATTTTCTGAAGTTCATTAGAATGCTTAACACAAAATTCAGATCACAAAATCCTGCTCCATTAAGTTACATGAGGGTTTGGTTTTTTTAAATGGTATTTGTTTCATTCTTAAAATGTGAGACAGGTGTTGTTCCATTTTCCTGAAACAAAGGAATGTGTATGTCCCTTCTTGTATACAAAAACAAATATCATTCCCTCAAGTTTCTTGGTATTAGCTTTTGATGTGCCCTGAAACATGCTATTTGTGTCCGACAAAAGACAGAAAACGTGCATGCTAGTGTGGAAATATTTCACTCCACCACGCAGCTATGGGCTTTTGAATTTCCACCAGATCTGCAGTGTGATAAACGCACCATTATACAGATTATTTAAAGTGTCAAACATACCAGCAAGAGGAAATGTCTCTTACTACCATATAAGGGCCTCTATGGAGATTTCACGTGGGATTTCCACAGCCTTTATCACAGCAGAGATCAAAACACTCTTCATTCGGAATTAAAAGTTGAAGCCAAATGTTCATGAAAACAAGTCAAATGCACCCTAGAATCAGAAATAGCTTTTTTCTTTTATCCATTCCATTAAGCTTTTGGCTTCTACAGCCTAACACTATATAAACTGTGGAGCATGGCAGAGAGGGGTTGGGAAAAGATTGTTTTTATATGGCTGGTAAATGCCAGTGATCTGTATCTTAAGGAGCACCCCCTCGGTAGGAGTTCCTTTCACATTTCTTACTATTTGTGTAGTTCCTCTATTATGCTCTGTTGCCCAGGGAAGGGAAGGGAAAAAAGTGAGAGGAAACCAGAACAATCCTGGAATTGTAAGCAAAGACCTAGCTCTCTATCAAGCAAAAACCCTGCCTGCAGATTTTATAACAAAAGTGGTCCTGTAGGTTTGTAATAAGGGATTGAAATGGGATTGTTGTCCATTACAACCCAAACAACTGTCCTGTAAAACATTACTGACGCTTAAACTTTCGAGAAGTTTGCTGATTTTTAACTAAAATATTGAAGGGATCAAAGAGGTAACAGCAGCAACCCATTAAAAAAAGGCAAAATAGGCTCAGTAATAATTGCTCTCTTATGCAGAATAAAGGATACAGCCCTCTAGAGTAAGGAAATTATTCATTTATTCTTAGCCCAGTACTGGAGTTTGGCTACTATATTCCAAATAAGAAGTGATCCAAAGAGGATTCTCCCTTTTTCGCTATCAAGAAAGCAGCTTATTGAATCTTAAAGAGGTTATCCAAAAGGACGCATTAGAAAAAAATCGGTGAACAGGAGCAGAACTGCAAATAATTGCAAACTGCCAAAGGTGTTGCAGTAGGACTTGCTGGTGAGCTCTTTGTGTTTGATTGGTGAAATAAGTTGTGTTTGGAAGTGCATGAAAAAGAGACTGTTCAAGTGAACAGAAAACCCAGATCTCTGCAGAGAAGGAACTGGCAGGAGTCAAAGCAGGAGAAAAATGCACAGAAGACGACAAGATGATGCTAATTCAGGGAAGCACCTAAGCCTCTTTTCAAATCCATCCCTATTCAGGAAAGCACATAAGCATGTGCTTAAGCCTCACTGTCGAAGGACATGTCTCCACTATCACTTATGTCGCTCAGTGGGTCTGAAGGGAAAAAAAAAAAAAAAAAAAAAACACCACACCCCTAAGCAACACAAGTTTCGCCTGCATAAGTGATATTGTGCACAGCGCTAAGACAGGGAGAAGAGATTCTGTCGCTGACATAGCTACCATTGCTCGTTGGTTCAATTACGTCGACAGGAGAGCTCTCTCCCATCAGCAAAGAGCAGCTACACGAGAGATCTTACAACGGTGCAGCGGCATCGGTACAGCTCTGCCGCTTAATGTCTCACGTGTTAATGTTCATGCTTAACTCCGACTAAGCTGTCTAGATTTGTGCCCACGGGGCAGTGGGGAGAAGAGAGAAAAACTACACGAGTTCTAGATTTTGTAGCAATTTAGAGACATTCAACAGCGGAGATAAGAATATTCATCAGGAAATTATAATGAGAAATTAGTTCTGCCACAGTTATTCCTCAAGTATAGCTGTGTTGAGTTTCACTCCTTATTCTCCCTCTCTCATGCTGATGGCCATCTATAGGGGTGAAATTGTCCTGAATTAAAAAACACACGTCAACCTTTTAAAAGCCTTTAAATCACTGGTACTGTCTCCTCGACTGCCCTTGTCAATGTGATACCCTCTTGTTATTTGTATGGTGATAGTACCTTGAAGTCCCAGTCATTGGCCACGCCCTATCGTGCTAGCTGCTGTAGAAACATATCCAAAAAACAATCCTGGCACCAAACAGCTTACAATCTAAGTATCTGGAGTTTTGGCAAATTAACCCAAATTAATTAATTAAAATTAATGGTAATAAGACTCTATTACTATGCTATTGGTGACTTTCATACACCTGGGGCCTGATCGTCTGAGGTCACTGGTGGCTGACAATTAAGCCCCTGAAAGTTGCTCGCTTCCATTCCTACTGTGTGAAATGTTTTAACTCTTTCCCAAAAATTGTTATGCAAATACTTATTTTAAAAGTTGAGATAATCACTACTAATGTGCCCACTGAACATTTGAGCCTTACAATAAATAGAACAGAATATAGAAAGAGAGCATCATGAAACTGACTGGGCTACTGTATTATTGTTACCTTACCAAATATATTTTAAAAAATTAATGAAATGGCTTGTACTATATGCTAGTGTCCAGCTGCCCATCCCACTCAGTTTCTTTCAAGAATTAGTGAAGTTAAGGAGGAAGGGAAGGAAAATCATTCATGGGAAACGTAATTGCAATATGAAAAGAACTAAGAAAAGGTCAGGCCCCTTATAGATCAATGAATAGAACACAGAAGGCAACTCTTTTATACCTTTAAATAGATGTAGTAAACCGCTCTTTGATGGGACTTTTGCTGGTTGCCAAGCATTTTAAATGTTGTAGTGAGAACATGTTATTAAGAGGGGATTTAATATTCAGCAACTGCAATGGCTTATTCCACAGCAGCCTCACAGTTCCTGGCCTGTGAAGTATACATAATCTTAAGCAATTACATGCAAAAGAAGGCTTGTTCTCAAAACTGCAAAATGTTCATAGCATGAATCACACATGCAGCTTGTTTTACATACATGCTCAGATCACTGCACCTTAAAATTGAGAGGCTACATATTTTATATCAAAGAGGACTGAACCCCAAAAAAGAAGCTACTTAATTTCAGCTCACTCCCATTAAAAAAAAATACTCCTGTCATCATTAGGCAGCACTGCTAGCTATGCCATGGTTAAAACTATTATTCTTCAGTTAAAGTGGGATTTACACTTCTTTGTTAGGCATAATATATATAAAGATCTGAATCAAAAAATCACACCACTAATACTTAGGGTACAGAATAAATTTTTGAGAAAGTCTGAAGTGAATCTATCCTATAGTTTAACTGTCTGGAAATGACCCTATTAACATTTTTGATCTAGTGTCTATTTTATTTTTGGCTTATAAATGACTTAACATTCTGAACTACTCAGAGTTCAAGGGAGGGGCAGCTAAACAAAATATATTAAAAACACACAAGAAGTTATTAGCAATATCCCTGCTTAATATTTCTGTTGCTGTCGTGAAAACCACAATCAAAAATATTAGTTGAATGTCAACTTGTAATATTTTGCACAACAAAGCACTGGCGTGTAACACACTAAGATGTGAGCTTTTTGGCAAAGAGGGTCACGTGGTGGCAGCAGGATTATGGAAGTGCGTGCCCAGGAGAGCCAGGTAGAAACTGGAATTTGGCACATACCCAGATGACATATCCTAAGATAGGCAAGAGCAGAGTTCTTCTACTCCTCCTACACACTTCAGAGAGGAGAGCATGACACCATACTTTTCTCTACACAATCTCCAAGGAGCTTGGTGCAAAGTATTTTCTACCCCACTCTGAGTTATGCTTTCAGGGCTCCATTTCTTTCATACGATCACAAACACGTACACAAAAATTAGAGTTCAGGCTGCTTAACTCTTCCGCAAAATAAGTAATGACATTATTACCATTAAAAAAATGTAAGCATAAAAAAAACAACCCAACTGGAAATAATGAAATAGCTTACATACATTTTATTACCCCTTCTCACACATCTGGTTTAAAGATAATATTAACATCTGAAAAGTCACCTCATGTGTTACAGTCACCTTAACGCTGACATATACTCTTATGAACTCCTTCAGCACTTAGGTCACTAATTATATACTCGACATAGTTATAAGAAGACTATAATTAGTGATGCATATGTTGAAAGAGTTCCTAAGTATGTATAGTAGAGTCACAGCTAAGGTAACATGTAAGGTGAATTTTCATGTCATAGTCAAGTGCATGTGTAAAGCGTTGGGGTAATAGTGGATGTGTATGCAAATTATCTTAACTAGTTACACTGTGTCCTTCTAACTGCCCCTGGACCATGCTGAACCAACCCCCTCCCACCCTCATCTGTTGCATCTATCTTTGACTAGCTGGTGTCTGGAAAGTTTTTTAAGCCAAGGCAAGGTTATTAGAACGTTTAAGTAAATAACTGCCACCAATAATCTGCAGTTTTCTTTCTTTCTTTAGTTATTAATGGTTATGCGCTTGTTGTGTATTTTGTATCTGGGTTATATTTACTTCAGCAACCTTATTAGATACTGATTTGTGAAAATCTTTCACTACACACAGCAGAGCACATTATTTCCTTCCACACAAGTGACAAGCAAGGAAGTGTACCTGGAAAGCAAAAGTATTATTGAAAGACTCATGCATGACTACTCATGTGAATAAAATACAATTTTGAACCCCCACAATAGCTACCAAAGGCCTAGTTTTGCCTTCATTCCATCTACAATCTACTTCCTGCACTTGGATCTCCCCCTCTCTCTCCTTGGCCACTGAGGGACTTCCCTTCCCCTTTAAAAGAACACTGCTCCCATGAGGCCATTCACTGATAATCAGGCAATTAAAGGATCTATAGTAGAGGAGGGACAAGGATACTTTGCTTTATTTTGCAAAAGCAAACTCCAAGGTGATTCAGTTCCAGGTTCCATTTTCTCCAACATGCCATGGTACCACAAAGACAAGGCCAGGGCACAGGTTTTACAATGGGCTGGGATTTAGGCCTATCAGTTTTCAAGAGCCTGATCTGCAAAAGTTCAACCTACATCCAACGTTTGCCTGGACTGGTGTGTCTGTGTGTAATTTAAATTTTAAATTGATGGAAAGAAACTACATCTTTCCATTCAGCCTGCACAGCACCAAACACAGCCTCACCCACCCTATAAATAGAATACTGAGATTCTGACCACTCTACATACAACGTGTCCCGGAGTTACTTGAAATAACTTGCCCATTCACATTTGCTCTCGATTTATTTCCTAGGGGAACGTTCAGTAACTGTCAGCTTCAATTGTAGTTATGCAAGAAGGTATCTGCAAGTCTACCGAGACCTGCAGATGACTCTCTAGTGCTAAAAGTAACAAAGTGGACATTAAGCCACGTGCCTGCATGCCTGTAACCCTCCCGCCCTGCTTGAACTCTGCTTCTCTGACTGTCAGCAACGTTTGATTGAGTTGCAACTCCTGCTATTCCAGCAGTCTGCTACAGGATACAGTGGGGCAGAGGCAGAGAGCTGGAGCCAAAGAGCTGACCTCTTGCTGTGAGCTTGCTGTAGATCTGGGAGTTTACTTCCTTGTCGCGTGTGTAACATCTGATCTCCTCCACTGCCTCGCGAATGATGGTAACTGCAAGCACAAAACCCTAAAGAGGGGAGAAAAAAATTAAACGGGTAAGAGGCCAGAAAACATCATCTGTCTCAGATCTGTGTAATGCACGATACTGACCAATGCCCATGCCTATATTCAATGTTTTCATCTTGTTTTCCTGACTTCTTATTGCTTAATTATTACAATGAGTGTTATACAGAACCCTGATAGCAAGATAACAATAGACTCATATTTTTTAAATATCGTTTTATTTACAGGCTTTCTGTGCTGCTTGCCAGGCACATCACAAACAATTTACCCTTGCAATGCCCTTGTAAGGTGAGGAAGTTTTATTTCCATTTGACAGATGGGAACTGAGGCAGAGAGAGATTAAGCCCGGCTCCCAGCAGGTATTCAGGTGCATAACCTGGTCTACATCTAACTTAGGTCAACTTAGTTACGTCACTCAGGGCTTTGAAAAATTTCTCACCCTGCAGGACGTAGTTAGGTTGACCTAACCCCCACTGCAGACAGCCAGATTGATGGAAGAATCCTTCCATTGATCTAGTTACTGCCTTTTGGAGAGATGGATTACCTACATTGATGGAAAAACCCTTTCTGTTGATGTAGGAAGCATCTATACTACGGCTCTACAGAGGAACAGCTGCAGTGCTGTAGTCGTGCCACTGTAGCGTAAATATGGGCTAACCCCCAATGAAATCAAAGGGAGTTAGATGCCTAAATACGTTGAAGGGTCTGGGCCACTGTGGCTTGCCCCAGATCACACAGGAAACCCACTGCATTGCCAGATCTCCCGAGACCTGGTCTTGTGTCTTAAGCACAAGACCATCCAAGATAGTTCATCTAATTTGATCCTACAAACATACACGTGCCTAACTTTATTACCCTGAGTAGTGTCTCAAAATTAATGTGACTATTCACAGTATTAAAGCATTGGCAGGATTGGGGCCTAGATCATTCTCTTCTGTAGACGTGAGGAACAATTTCAGTTTCTTACAGCATGGAGAATGTGCACATCATACTTTTAGCATTACCAGACTCCAAAAATAAGCAGCGCTCAGACAAAGCAACTCCCTCTATGGGCTAGTATCACAAACTAATTTTATACTAGACATTATTCAGCTCTGATTCACTACACTGCTAAAACTGGCATGTCAATGAACAGAGCTGCGAACGCTTTACACTCCATGTGAAAATTCATATTACAGAATCTTGTAATCAGGCAGCAGGGATCTTGTCAACCAGTGCATCTGTTAGGTATCCAATCAAATTCCATTTTTTTTTAATCGTTTAAAAGCATGACAGTTGAAACATGCAATAAAAGACAAAACCACAAACAGATTTATAAATAATGCAGGAAAGGGTCTGATGAGTAAATAAACAAATGGGATAAGAATTTCCAATGTGGTTAATGAATTTTTGGGTGCCCAACTTAAGATACCTTTCAAGGGACTTGATTTTCAGAAAGTGCTGAGCACCCATCCTTTGAAAATCAGGCCTCTTTAAGACACCTCAAGTCAGGCACCCAAAAATTACTGATCACTTTGGAAAACCTTGGGCATACAGTGCTGACAATATTACTACCTGACACTGACAATAATTAACCCTTTCACATGTACTCCCCCCCCCCGCAAACAAGAAACTGTCTTTGGTTTACTGAAACTGAAGGAAAGCATTTTCTGCAGTTAAACTCAGATATTCTTATAGGTTTGGTGTTTGTGCACACAGTCTCACCTAAAACATACAACACTGTAATAAAATTATGCAGTGTCTTAACTACAGTTCATATGTATCAGTGCACAACCACAGGATACATTAGGAGGAAAAATTTGACATTAGCTTTGAAATGCAGAAGGTATTGCATGTATTTGCATTATTTAAAGGGGGCATTTTCAAAAGGACCTAACTCAAGTTCCTTTGAAAGTTTCAGCCTGAAAACGTTCCTGTTTATTAGACTGCAGGAGGCTTAATTAAGATAAACATGATTTAAAATATCAAGTCCGCCGCCCTCTTTTCAAGGACACTTGAGTATTTAGCAAAGAATACACTTTGGTACCTATTCTAATAATAGATAATAATAATCCTAATAATTCCACAAAAATTGTACGCAGTGCCAATTAATGTTAATGGCAACTTTCTGCCTGTACAACAGAGAAGAACTGGTCAAAAAATGCTAATTTTTATAAGAATTTTTTTTAAGTTTTCAAAATTTCCTGCATAAACTTCTACTTTTCTTTGACAAAACCCCAATATACTGAAAAATTTGAGTCTCCATTGTGTGACCACCATTAAAATGTTCCCAATATATTTTTGGCCAAAATGAAAATAAAAGCCATTTTTCACCAAAAAAAAAAAACAAAAATGTTTTGACAAAAAAATAATCCTACCCGCTTTGCTGTGGAGAGAAGAGAGTTAGTCAAATATACAAATTACTGAGATAGAGTCTCGTTACCTTCCATACATAATGCCCATTAACATTAACAGAAATTATATTCTTACATCAAGAGAGAATGTGTCCTTAAGGCTTGGAATTGCTTTAATAATGTAAACATGGCATAGAACAGATTCATATTACAGAAGCCAGGAAGTCAATAATATACAAGATGATCTTTTGATAGAAGCAATTCATTCCAAAAGGGCTAGGGTCAGTACATTTCACTTTGGGCCACTCAAAGATTTGTCAGTTGGGTAACTGACAAGCAAAAAAAGACTGAAGGCTTCTCTGTCACTTAATGATTTCAGAAACTCCTAGGTGCTTTCAGATAAAAAGGGAAGAAACAATCTGTGTTGATTATTTTTAGCTTGCTTTGCGGATCAGTAATCTAAAGCGTTTGGGTATCTGAATTTCAAATAATCATCCAAAAATATTCCCACATGTGCTGCCTCACTATGCCATCATGTATGTCATTCTATACCGAACACTTGTATCAGCAGTCAGTAATGAACAAAGACCTTTCTTATACTACTCTCTGGCAGCTCATATGCTGAATCCTAATTGCTCATCTGGCCTAGACAAATCACAATTGCTTATAGGATTCTACAAAAAACAAAACAAAACAAAAAACAAAAACAAAAAACTGATGGGGGGGAGGGAATGGCGGGCTTGTTCAAACTAGTTTGTGACACACACACACTTTTTCTAAACAGGACAAATACAATAACTTTGTCATAAGCATATGCCAAAACACGAATTCAACCAGACAAAGGGCTGACTACCAGCAGAGTTTTAGTAGCAACTTCATGATATTCTTTACTTCTGGGGTATCAGTTTGCTTTTGCAAACAGGATTATCAGATTGAGGTAAATTTAATGGAAATCATTTTTCTCAATTCAATTGAAAATGGGGAGAATGTTTTACCATCAATACTGCAGAAATTTTACCAACACTGATTTCCAAAGAGCAGCCGAAAAGTGTCATCTTTAAAATCATTGTGGATCTGTGATTATTTTAAATATCTTTTTGCTTCCTACATTGAAAGCAACAAGTTATACCCACGGATTTCTAAAACCTGTTGGAAGATCCAGATAACTCCAGTTCATTTGCAGCCCTGCTGAGTGAAGACAGATGGCAGCACAGGTTTGATGCAAGTGTTTTCTGCCATTTGTTTATCAAAGCTGAACTGTTAATGTACTTAAATACTGTGCAGAAAACATACGATATTTCTTGGTGATTAACTTCCAGCTGACCTCATGTGCAAGAGAGGGATGTAAACCCCTAGGAGACTGCTTACTGGAAGTGGAAGGGAAAAAAGTATAGAGGTGCATAGATTTTTAAGTGGTTGTTGTAGCTTTAATTGGCTTGTGCAGTGCATTCCTAAGTGCATTGGCCACATAATTTAAACTATCATCCCATTCAATCACTCCTTATTGTGACTTTTTAACTCTTCCCCCATAACCCCCGCCCTCCCCAAAAAAATCAGTGTTATGTCCTTATTTTTTTTAAATCACCATCCCCTTTAATCTGGTTTGCTCCTAAACACTTATGTCTATTGCCCCAGATGTCAAGAATTATAACATTCAAAAACCAGTCGGAGAACACTTCAACCTCCCTGGTCACTCAATTACAGACCTCAAAGTCACAATACTCCAACAAAAAAACTTCAAAAACAGACTCCAATGAGAAACTACAGAATTGGAATTAATTTGCACACTGGACACCATTAAATTAGGCTTGAATAAAGACTGGGAGTTGATGACTCATTACACAAAGTAAAAACTATTTCCCCATGCTAATTTTTTCCCCCTACCGTTACTCACACCTTCTTGTCAACTGTTGGAAATGAGCCATCCTGATTATCACTACAAAAGTTTTTTTTTCTCCTGCTGATAATAGCCCACCTTAATTGATTACTCTCGTTATAGTTGGTATGGCAACCCCCATTTTTTCATGTTCTCTGTGTATATATATCTTCCTACTATATTTTCCACTGCATGCATCTGATGATGTGGGTTTTAGCCCACAAAAGCTTATGCTTAAATAAATTTGTTAGTCTCTAAGGTGCCACAAGTACTCCTCGTTCTTTCTACAATGGCGTCAAGGAAGTCAGCTATAAAACCCAACGTCCAGAGTTTTAGAATTACATGCACATCTTACTGGAGATCTGATATGCATATCTGTGATGACTACCCAGGCATGCATATGTACATATACAAGCAAATGCACACGTTTCTGAAAACAGGGACCTAAATGTTAAAAAAGTCATCTCCTGACACCTTCCAACCCTGACTTCCACTGGAAAAAGAAGCAGGGCAAGGTTCCTTTGAGCAGCTGCCACAGAAAGGGAGCTTGGTTCATATGCACAGCAAGAGGTAAGGGGCAGGCAGAAAAGAGCTAGATAGAAAACATTTGAGAACTCTGTAATAAGGAAGCTATTCAACTCTTCCTGCAGATTGGAGATTGAAATAAAGCCACATGGCGCCCTTGTGAATGCACCAATTTACTCTAGAGATCTGCCTAAGAACTTTAACGAGAGACGGGAGAACCCATCTCAAATAGGTAGCTAGCATCTCTTCCCAAAGACTGTAGTGAACTTGGCTTTCTGACTTCTTCCAATCTCAGGGGAAATATATGGTTGGAAAACAACAAATCAGTATGTGTGTGTGTCGGGGGTGCAGAGGTTTCAGGAGAAGTATCTATGCTCTGAGCAAATATGAATAAATAAAATGTAAAAATATATATTTTAAGAAACTAAAACATGTTATTTTAAAATCAGCCTGTTGACCCATCCAAAGGCTCTAAGTCAAACTGTTTGGCGGGACTGCATGATTTGCCTTCATTGCACATACGGTCATTCATTAAGGTCACTTTTGAAAACTGCCCTTTGGTCCTTTGCTTCACCTGACAAGCTTTTCTGAAATCCTGCTGGTTTGCAGCCCTCTTCTGGAATGCTTTGCCAAAGCAAAATGCTCTGACGCAGACCCTCCATCTTCACCTTTAACTTTCTAATAACTTAGCAACTGTGATCAATACTCACAGGAGCCAGGAAAATGTTTACTTTGCTCGCCATTTATTCTCTCACTTTTTCTGAGTGTAGAAGTGGGCCAGTTGCCCCAGTGGTGGGTACGCCTAGTGGCAGTTGTGTAAGAGGCAAAGAATTATGCCCCTATTAACTCAGATGAAGAGGGTATAGGTAGCGGAGTCCTATCATGCCTTAATGTCCAACCTTTATGAAATTAATTTAAAAGTGAGAACAAGCATCTCCACTCAGAACATGTAGAGAGCAGACTTCCTAAAAATAAGCTGCCAAAAAATCATGTGAGACACAGAATTACTTAGATCAGAGAGATAAGACAACAAAGGACATTTTGTATTCAAACACTGAAACTTTCTTGAATAAACAAACCGTAGATTACCTACCAAGGGAACCCAATACGTGTAAAGTGCACCAAGCCTCATTTCAGGGACAAATTGAGAGCAGGCCAGAAGTAAGAAGTAAAGATTAAAAAAGTATTTGAACTGGTTAAACAGCACCTACAAAACAAGGGAGAAGGGGAGAGGTTAATGGCGATCTCAGAGTTATGCATATTGAACTACTGATAAGAGACATTCATTTCTGCTAGCTCCTGTAATGTCTAAATCCTAAATAATGATAGCAAAGTAGTGCTGGAAATAATTTCCAAGAGGTCATCTTAGCGAATATAACAACATGCACACAAATGTAGCTGTGCTATAGAACAGATTCTGCAATAGTTAGTCTTTAATACATACATATGATTTTACCTTTAAACTTTCGACAAATACCACTCAGAAAAGTGACAGCAACTGTAAATAGGGGATGTCTAACCAACATTATGTTTTGCCATAAAAAATATTTTAAATATATATTTAAAACAAATGCAGTTTCAACTTGAACTGGTTGTGAGAATAGCTCCACTGTCCCTTGCATACTGAACCACCACCAATCAGAACTCTCTTTCATTAAGGAGTGGTTTTGCTTTTAAACTGATGACAGACTAGGACAATGTGAGCTGAAAGCAAAGGGCATACGTGGTCCGGCCTTGCATCATGATGGCTCTGTGGCCAGAGGGCAACCTGTGGAAACAAAGACGTGAAGTTTCATGGGCATACATACCCCCGGAAGAAATGTAAAAAAGTTGTATTTCTGATTGTTGATCACATTGCGAGGGTATCTCTGGTCTCTTTTTTCTGGATGGCCAAGCCAAACCGTACGAGGCCTTGGGTCTCTTCTTCCGCAGCATCTCATACACTCACAACACCTATTGGAAGGACATATTTAAGTTAAGAAGAAGTCTCCATTTTATCCCCCTCCGTGATCCAGCCTACGTCCCCGGCCCTCACTTAACAAAACAACTCACATTTCTTCCACACAGCTTATTAAACACAGACTCTCCCCATATCATCGCCCAGCAAAGTGCTAAATAAACCCATATAAAAACTACAGATGCATACTGAGCATCAGACTTGCCATCTTCTGTCTGTTCACTGTCAATTTAGATTGTAAGCTCCTTGGGGCTGAGCCCTGGACTCTTTACTGGTCTGCAAAGTACTTAGCACACTTGAGTATCAGAGGGGTAGCCGTGTTAGTCTGGGTCTGTAAAAAGCAACAAAGAGTCCTGTGGCACCTTATAGACTAACAGACTTGAGGCACTATAGGCCTGAGCCAAAGCCCATTAATGAAAAGATTTCCCTGGGCTATGGATAAGGCCCTATATAAATCGTATTACTGTTAATGATATGCAGCATTTGTATGGTGTTTTATATGTTTAAAGCACTGCATAGACATTAACTAGTTAATCCTCATTGACATTCCTGAAGGGTAGGTGGGTAATGCGTTATTATTCCCTTTTTAGATGTGAGGAAACAAACATGGAGAGATAACTTGACTCGCCCAAGTCCACACATTGAGTTAGCTCATCTTTTCCAAGATTAGATTGGAAACATCTGAGAAATTCTAATTTGAGATTCATTTTCTCCTATCATTCCCTGACTGGAGTCTCATATTACCATGAAAAGATCACAGGCTGGTGCAGCCTTAGATATAAGGAACTCGCATAGCAAAGAAGGATTCTGGTTTGGTTTTGTCCTTTTCTGTCAAAACAGGTTTCTGGAACTAAGGAAACATGCGGTAGCAGGGACTCTCTCTGCATTGCTCCAATTGCAGGATCTAGGCCTGAGTGGCACAAAACTGCCCTGACTATATTTTGCTAAACGAGTTGTTGCTTTTCATTGTTTTACTTCATGGGTGCTGAGTGAAGAGCCACATGAACAAAAGGGGAAGTGAACTGATTATGGCTGGGAAGCAGTAGAAAGGTAAATACCCAAGATGTTGTTAAATGCCCAAAGCAAACTGAAAAAAGATGCAGACTTTTTCACTTCCCTGCAACCCCTTTAAGTGATAGGAACCTTAGCTGATACTTTTAACACTAGAAGGTACAAAATATTCAAACAAATATGAATTTTATTTGTCCCTTTAATGTCTGTCACAACACAGTATTTGGCAAAAAACAAACGCATGGCGTATTCATATTTTTATTTCCTCCAAAACATTCACAAAAAAAACATCAAAATTGGAAGCCCGTCATGTTTTGATTTTCTACCCAGACGGCATTCTTTGTGCCATGGAAGACACTCTCCTCCCCAGTGGCACCGACTTTCTAATCTGCCCCGGGGGAGGGGGAGTGTGCTCAACCCACGGCTCTGTCCCAGACCTGGTCCCTCCACCCCTTCCCCCAAGCCCCCAGCTGCTTCTTCCCACATCTGCCCTGCCTCTTCCTAACCCCTCCCCCGAGTGCACCCAGCCTCGCTCCTCTCCCCTCCCCCCCCAGTGCCTCCTGCACACCACGGAACAGCTGATCACAGTGGGCGTGAGGCGCTAGGAGGGGAGGGGAGCGGAGGTGGCTGACAGTGGGTGCTCGGCACCCACCATTTTTTCCCTGTGGGTGCTCCAGCCCTGGAACACTCAGAGAGTCCGCATCTATGCTACTCCCATCACCAACTTTAAATTTTAGCTAAAATAAACATTTCCAGCTGTAGTCCATTAATCTACTCTTCTCCCCTTTCTGGGGCTAACATTAAGGCTATGTGACATCTCCCCTGTCCTTCAGTAGAAGCCACAGAGGGAAATCCTGAAAGCCACAAATTTCAGCATAACGTGGGTAAAACTGATACTGTGACTATAGAATACCCCCTACTGTAATGTAGATGTATTTGAAGTATGGACTATAAAATACTAGCCATGCTACAGTATATGGGGATGTTTCTATATCACCTACTTGCAAAACATGAGTATCTGCAATTTTGGCCCTATCATGAATAATAAAAAGACCAAGGCCTGATCTTGCTGTAGCTGAAATCAACGAATTCTAAAGAGATACATTTGCCAGAATCAGAAAAGGGAATGCATGTCATCTTTCAGATTTATATTGTACACAAGTTAAATTTCCTCCAAAGTATGTTAGGACATCAACTCCCAGAAATCTATATTCTTGGCTTTTGAAAGTAATCAGTGTCACCAACTCTCCTGTTATTTGATGTTTTTCTTAAAGCCACAAAGATTCCCAAGAGGTCAGATTACATGAGAATCTCAGCTTTCTTTTTTTTAGCCTTGCTGGTGGCAGACTAAAGACAGAAAATGTGACCTGAGTGTTCCCTGATGACTCAGAAACCTGAAGGCAAATAAAAAGAACCCCCAAATCATTCCTTCTAAAACCCTCCTGATTTTCAGGCACTCATGATTCTGGGAGCCTAACATGATTTTTAAATCTTTAGAGTTGGCAGAATTGAGTGAGTTTTCTTCCACATGGATAGCTGAAACTGCTCAGGACCTCCCTCTTTCATGGCTATTTGTAGACTGGGTTTGTTATTCTGAACAACTGGTAGCTGCCACACCCTACAGTTTACACATGAGGTGGAATTCGGCCTCTCTGTCCTGTTTACAATCCTCACAAAAAGCTCCTGTACAGGCATGGTGCCGGCAGCACAGGTCAATGTCTGCTATTGCAGCTGTCATTTCAGAAAATAAATTTCACTATCTATTGCCCAAAAATGGTTTCAGGCAGTTGACATCCACATTTGTATAAAACTCCACCTCACTCCCAAAGAATGTGAACAATATCAGTTTGTACTTTGTCACTGTGTCACAATCAATAGGTGTGACATCATTGAGCAGCATGCACCAATCTTTCTATTGCCACACCCTAGGACACATATTTGCTGAATTACTAAAGTGAATCCCATCCATAATGGGAGGGTTACCCACATTCTGCTAAGAAAAAGCAATGGCTTAAACACCGGAGCCTGCAGTGTTTATGTTCAATTAAATCTATGCACCTTTTGCATATGGTTCCTGACCAGGCTCTAAACTTGTACAGTTCCCTCTGTCTCCAGCTCCATAACGAACACAGAACAATTCTGTCACTCTCCTGCTGATTTGGTGGTCATTTGGAATTCCATACTCAACCTGAAGAATTTGCTCTCCCAATCTCCTCCCCTGCAAATAATTATTACATCTTTTTAAACCTATAATGGGAATGATCCATTGCATGTCCCATCAGTACAAGGCAGGCTGCCCCTATCACAAGGCCAGCTCTGTTTGGATCAGCAGTGTCATTAAAACATCCAATGCAACACAGCAATCCTCATTCTATTATCCACAAGTCAGTTACAACCATTTGGCACTTCTCTTGACACAACTTGATGTGCATTATACTGCTTTGATCCCAGTTATTATAGCTAGCAAAAAATCTGGTCCCAAATGGATCAGAAAGAAATACAAAAGCCCCTAATACACAGGAGAAATGGAGGAATAGGAGAATAAACAGATGAACATCAAAACGGCCTTACTGGGTCAGACCAACGGTCCATCGATCCCAGTATCCAGTCTTTCAACTGTGGCCAGCACCAGATGCTTCAGAGGGAATTAACAAAAGAAGGCAATTATTGAGTGGTCCATCCCCTGTCGTTCAGTCCCAGCTTCTGGCAGTTGGAAGTTTAGAGACACCCAAAGCACGGGGTTGCGGCCCTGGCCATATTGGCTAATAGTCATTGAAGGACCTATCCACTATGAACTTATCTAATTCTATTTTGAAGCCCAGTTATACTTTTGGCCTTCACGACATCCCACGGCAATGAGTTCCACAGGTTGACTGTGCGCTGTGTGAAGAAATACTTTCTTATGTTTGTTTTAAAGCTGCTGCATATTCATTTCATTGGGTGACCCCTGGTTCATGTGTTATGTGAAGGGGTAAACAACACTTCCCTATTCACCTTCACCACAACATTCATAATTTTACAGACTTCTATCATACCCACCTTACTCATCTCTTTTCTAAACTGAGCGGTCCCAGTCTTTTTAATCTCTCCTCACGCGTGTATTTCTGTATCTGCTAGAAGATACAGAAATTTCCCACTCTCCTTTGTCCTTACAAAAGCACATACTCAGAAACAGTCTGTCTTTTTCAAAATGGCAATGCTGTAGCCTTCCAAGTCAGCAAAGGTTGTTTTTCCTCAAGTTTCCTCCTGTCACTGCTTGAAATAAGAGCTAATCTTTTTTCCCCTTTTTATAGCAAAAGGATTTGTATTAGATTTCATTGACATTTGAAATACAGCCCCATATCAGATGCAAGCTTACAACAGAAAGCCTTGGAGATCAGATAGAAATGCATATCCGACTCACTACATTAGATAACAATGTCAAGATGTCTGCTTAAATTATAACAGTCATCTGCTCAAACAATTTGGGTAACCGTATCTCTGATCAGAAATAAAGCAAGTAAATTTCCATTTAAGGAAGTATTCAGCGCTTTCCGCAGGTAAACTCTCTCTATACGTATTGCAGAACAGGAAACAGCATGGTGAATAGAGCACACCATTCACTGCTACAAAGGTGGTTTTATACAAAAGTATCACCTTTCATGCATTCCACCCCCATCTGCAAATAAACACAGAAAAAAAAAATCTTATCTGTTAAGAAAACTCCTTCAGAATCCAAAAAGCTTGAAAATCCAGTTGGTTTACAGAAGTTAGCAAGGAAAAGGTAGTCTAACTCAAAGTATTTCATGGACTAAACTTTTATAAGAGGCATTTTCTCACTCTTTTTAGACCAGTGCAAAACTATTTCCCACATAATCAGATCACTATTCTGATGTGATTACATTTCACTAAGAAGCAGTAAGTGAAGCATCAGAAAGATAATTTGTGTGTGTTGTGGTACAGCCTACGGGCATCAATTAGATCAGAGCCCCATTGTGCTAGGTGCTGCACAAACGTACAGTGACAGTCCCTACCTCAAAGAGCTTACATTCTCAAAAGAAAAAATATAATAAAAATGATCTCTCCAACTATTAAGTTTTGCAAAAACCTCCATACTGAGAAAGCATGGAATCAAACAAAAATCTTGTCTCATACTACACAGTACTGCAGAGTACACTACTAAAGGTGAAAGACCTATGGCTTCTCTCTACAGAATTACTGGTGGTTATGATTACAGAATAGTAGTTTTGGTAGAGAAGAAGGGTGAAATGCCATCAGCTAAAACACTGGATCCCAGCACTGATTCCCTACAGCAGGGGTCGGCAACGTTTGACACGCGGCTCGCCAGGGTAAGCACCCTGGCGGGCCGGGCCAGTTTATTTACCTGCTGACGGAGCAGGTTCGGCCGATCGCGGCCCCCTCTGGCCGCGGTTCGCCGTCCCAGGCCAATGGGGGTGGCGGGAAGCGGCGCGGGCAAGGTGCTGGCCGCGGCTTCTCGCTGCCCCCATTGGCCCGGGACGGCGAACCGCGGCCAGTGGGGGCCGCGATCGGCCGAACCTGCCGCATCAGCAGGTAAATAAATTGGCCCGGCCCGCCAGGGTGCTTACCCTGGCGAGCCGCGTGCCAAACGTTGCCGACCCCTGCCGTACAGCTTTGTCACATTTCTGTAAAAAACACACTGCATCTAAATTATGGGTGGTTCACCTTTTTGAGCCTATAACAATATACAGGTCAGCTTTATCACAGCCTCACCAGTTAGCATCTGCTGCTCACTGCAAACTATTTGTTCATTTACTAGAGGAAAATGTATGAGAATTCTGGAAAATTTAATAGAAATAAATACAGCTGGAAATGTTAGTAACTTGAATGATTAAAGCAATGAACAGATATCTCAACTTATTGGAATAAAATAATCTAGAACATCTTTTACCCTTCAAGTATCTATGACAGTCTCTGATTTTTAATATGGGCTTTCACCCAGGTTATTTACATTTGATTACTTTTAGAAAGTGACACTGTGTGTTACTCTGTGTTTGTACAATGCCTAGCACATTTTTGACTGGTCTTTAGGTATCACCAGGTGATTCATAATAATTCAAAATCTATCCAATTTCTAAAGAGAGTTAAAAGTAGTTTCTGGTACAACTCTTGCATCTGAATCTCCCTGCCAATTTTTGCAGTTTTACAATCACAGTTTCTT
Source organism: Malaclemys terrapin pileata (assembly GCF_027887155.1). Taxonomy (NCBI): domain Eukaryota; kingdom Metazoa; phylum Chordata; order Testudines; family Emydidae; genus Malaclemys; species Malaclemys terrapin. Next base: position 15,598,069 of record NC_071516.1, on the reverse strand, counting down.
GGTTTTTTTAAAGATTACTCTGTCTTCCACTCCTTCTTTTTCTCTCCCCACTGACAGACACAAAAAAACTATGGGAAATTGACTATACGAGGCAAACAATTAAACTGACCTCACAAAAAGTGTAGTCAAATTTACAAATTAAATTAAAAAAATAGATGTTTTTAAATCTAATTCCTTTCAATCATGATTATAGGTGTTGCTTGTAGACTTAGAAAAAAAATTCAGACAGTGCTGTGATTTAAGTCAATGTTTTTCCTTTAAACTATACTAGTGCTAATTAAGAAGAGGTGTCAAAAGGGAAATATATTTGTTCATTCTTAGGAATGGGAGGGTTGTTTTCTCAAATCTCAATGAGAGAGGAAAGAGACACAAAGTTAGCCAGATTTACTCATTTTAACTGCTGTATTTCAAATGACCTTCAGTGTGAAGTTCTAAAATAGAGGCTTTATCAAAAGGAACATGCATTTACAATGCTCAGTTTATCTCCACAACCTGCTTCACAATTACAGACAGATTCCCGCTTATCATATATTTGAATCCAAAGTTACTTTTGCTTATCTTTCCGGTTGAGCCTCTTTTGGTGATTCTACTGAAAGAAATAAAGAGCTACAAATCTTTATAGTTACATAAGGAGATAGGGCTAAAAGGGGGACCAAGTATTTTAACACGGATCTTCTAATGTTCTTGGGTTATTATAATTCACCAATATGTTCCAAAGATTATTTTAAATGATCCAAAACTAACTTCTAAATCTTTAAAAGTATAAACAGAATCACGGATACATTTCTTCAGAAATAGAACAGAAAATAACACATGAATGACGCTAATATAAAACAGTGGCTTGAATGTTCTTATAAAAGGAAGTGCTCTGTGTTGAGATAAATATACACATTTTAAACAGCGCTTAGGTTCTTCAAATTTCTATGAACTTATACATTACTGAGTATATAGAACACCTAACAAGATTTTAGTAACAAGACAGATTTGACCATAGTTAAAGCTCAAGATCTTGATCCAGCAAATCATTTAAGCGTGTGAATTCTCTCATATATTTCAATACGGCAACTCAAGTGCTTAAAGTTAAGCTCGGGCTTGAGTGCTTTGCTGGATCAGGCCCAGACTAAAACTTAAGAAGTAGACTTCTACCACTGTCAGCACTACCAAAAGAAAAGAGGGTAATGGACCATGATTTCACTATAGATGCTAAACTTAAAGTGAGGGCACCTTTTGTAAACAAGTCTATCATCTCACATAATATCCCCACCACAAACAGGAGTGTTGCTATTAGAACAGTACTTCACTACAAATACAAGTATTGACCAACAGTTAATTATGTTAACTTTTAATAATTCATTTGCAATTTCTGCAACTCCTAGCCAACCAAAGATCCCACCACTTCGTTAGATATGGGGGAAAGAAAGTTCAACATGTATTTCAACTCTAGAAGAAAGACTTCTTGCTTATCTGGATTCTGAAAGTGATACATATAATATTGTCCAAGTAAAGAAGAATTAGCACTACTTAAAACACATTTGATTTCCAACACATTTGCAGGGAATTTATAAGAGATTCCCTATTATGTTTTCTTTTCTATCTGAGGGTATTTTTAAGTGATCATACATAGTCCTGGATATCTATTTATATGTTGTTTGTACTTTCATACTATCTATAGAACCTTATAATAAAAAAAGACAGAATCTGACCTATGCAGTTCTGTAACAAAGACTTTTTATCCAATTTAAAGAATGCAGTAAAAAAACCAAAACAAAAAACAGACACGTTACCTCCAGCTGGCAATAATACAAATCCACAGGTTGCAGTTGACGGTTTAATGGACTAACCGGAAAAGTCAGTCGGAAAGTTTCAGAATCACATTACATCCAGCCTTCTCCAGAAAATGTAAAGCTAAACAAAGCAAGCATGTGCCAGTGTATTTCCACAGATAGGTTTTAAAATATAGCCAACGATGCCAGGAATACAAACTTTGACCTTTATCACTTGTAAGTTCAAGACGATCCCTTAAAGAGCTTTTTGTTATGAAAGCTTGTAGTCAAACCACCACAGCTGGAATTTAACACCTATCCACTTCCCTGACCTTGTTTTTTCCTGTTGTCCCACAAAACAACAAAGCAATCTGGAGAATTTTGTTGACTGGGCAGAGAACAGAAACCTACAAACCAAACTAAATGTCTCCAGGAATGCTGAATGGCAACAGTTCATCTCCACACATCACTTATGCAGGTGCAGTATGTCCACCCATTTGATAAATTTGTAATGGAACTTATAGTAGGAAAGCAGATATTTCGGTGGTGTAGACTTGTGTGGCCATTCCTAGAGGCAAATATTTAACTTCTTAGGAAGATATCCAACTTCATTTACCATTCTTTCAAGTCCTCACTGAAATCTTATATTTTGTTCACTGACGATAGAATTCTAAAGCTCATTATTTCTGCTTTAACATCCTGCACTCGCATACACGGGCTAGTCTTTTGCTAGGCACAATAATTATTAACGAATTGTTGTAACAGTCGTTGGTGTTTTAGCAGATCAAGGTCTGCATCTTCAAGAGTTAACAATAAAATTTAGACAAATCACAGGATAACTGCTTAAGTGAAAGAAAGCGTGGAAAGATGTTAGCGAGGAGATCAACATAGAAAAACTACAGGAAGCCTCTTTAGTGTTTTCTTTCTTCCCCTTTGGAAACTGAATTATCTTAACCTCTCAAAAATGCATTTGATGACACTGATCAATTGGAACCAGGAACAATCTGTCATATTATTGAAAGTTTGCTCTTGACTTTTCCTTGTAGGTTATTGAGAAGTCAATCAATAAGTCATCCCTTAAAGGTGAAGTTTTCAACTTTTTCCAGCATAAGACATTTGTTTTCCTTAAAGAACTGTACACAGACCCTAAATGCCAAACCTCAAATTGCTTGCTTAATCAACCAACGCATGTTTAGTTTTTGTTTTTTTTAAAACAGGATTCATGTTAGGGAAATAAAGCTTTAAGAACTTGATTGTGTAGGAGGAAGATGCAAGTTTACCTGGAAGACCAACGGATTTCTTTTCCTTGGGACAAGTTTTTGTTTGGTTTAGATGTTTTGTTGTTGTTGTTTTCTGGGGGAGGGAAGGGGATGGCAATAGTGGACGAGGATGTTGGAAAATATTTTACTATTCCTATGAAACCATTCATACATTCAAATTGCTTTTTTAAAACCAAGAAAAGACTGGACACTTTTTGAATGGGTACCAACCTATTACACTACCCCTATCATGTGGAGATGTAGTTAGGATTAGTTAACACATTTCAAAACTCAACAATCTAAGTATTATTCTACGTAAGAGTAACACAATCAACATTTGAAGAGTCTTTCTACATAAATGAATCATCAACGGCTAAATTTAGAAACACTCAAGATATTTCTACTTTTTTCAAACGGAACTAAAAATATTGCCATTAGCTACTACTGTTATTTAAATTATATTATATTTTCTACTTTATACTCTACTCTTATCGATAAACACCTGCAGTATCAGAGTAGCAGTCACTGATGTATATAGTCCTTTAACTAAAAGCACTTTACTCTAAAATAAAATTTTTACTGAATTTTTCAATTACTTCCTTTTTTTAAATAAGATACAAAACCATTAAAACGAAAACTTTCATAGAGTATGAAAACAAGTTGTTCTATATGCAAATCAAGCACTTACTGTTTGGGTCAAAAAATTACTAACAGCATTAACCCAAGTTCTAGGTTTCTACAACATCCATACTTTATCACAACAGTTATGATTTCAAAGGGTCAGAAAAGTTATGTAAAAATCTCATTCAACTTGTTGATATCATTTGCAACTTGGAGTTGTATCTACTGTCTTTGTTGACTGAGGCCCTTTTATCCTGCAAAAGGATCCAGGTGGATCCAATTTCAGATAGCCTTTGTCAGTACAGGCATCCATTCATGCATACCCAATAGCAGAACTGGGCCCTGGACTAAATGTTTTTTAGGATCGCAGAGTCAGTACAACTATAGAACAGTGAGCTGGGTTCTACCCTGCCACATGCAGAATCAGCAGAACTGTTATCTATGGTTCAGATCCTGCCAGGGCCGGCTCCAGCGTTTTTGCCGCCCCAAGCAGCAGAAAAAAAAATAAATAAAAAAAGACGTGATCGGCGGCACTTCGGCAGCAGCTCTACCTTCTCTACCAGCTCTTCATTCTTCAGTGGCAAGTCCTTCCCTCCGAGAGGGACCGATGGACTCACCGCCGAAGACCCGTACGTGCCGCCCCTTTGCGTTGCCACCCCAAGCACCTGCTTGCTGTGCTGGTGCCTGGAGCCGGCCCTGTATCCTGCAGTTAGAAATATGCAGTTCAGACCCACAAAGCACTGGTGAAGTAAGAGAGGCTCCACACAAGTGGACCTCTGTGCTTGGGAGGGTCTGTCAGGGGCCTAAATTCTGGTTACCAAATCTTTATTACTGGTGATGAGGCAAGAGGCAGAAAGACAACATCTTGATTTGCAGATATCAGGCTAAGTTTGCAGTAATAGCCATAAAAAAAAAAAATCCATTGTCAACTGATTAAAATTTATACAGAGGTCACTGAGAGATACCCATGGAAACATTTTGGGGAGCACTTTTCAGAGGATACCACCACTTTGCCATTAGATTCTCCTGACTTTTTAAACTGATCCACATTATTTAGAATGTTTTTATTGTTTCAAAGTCTATTGCATTGTAATTGGCTGTGCGGCAGGGCCAAGTGCCTCAGTGAAGGCAGGCACTTGTTAAATAAAGGCCCTGATCCTACACTTGACTTTGCATGAGAGAAACACCATACAGGTTTGTAGCCCCTTTGAAATCAACGCAGCTCTACACAGATGCAGAGGTTTGCCCACACCGTCAGATACAGGATAGGGGCCAAAAATCATTTGTTCATCTATTCACTCCAATCCCTCCCTGTTGATTACAAGTGAGCTAATTTACCATTTTAATGGAACCATTAAGATGTAGCTCAATATGATAAGAGAGAAACCATGTGACTTATTACTGGAATCCTTGTCCTTCCTCATCCCATTTCCAATTATTCTTTGGTTTTCCTCACTTGCTGCATCACATCGATTATTATTTATTACTTTCATTACCACATCACCTAGGAGTCAGAGTCATGGAGCAGGATCCCACTGTGCTAGGTGCTGTACAAGTGCAGAACAAAAAAACAGTCTCTGCCTCTACATAGTCTCTACGTAGGCACAGCAGTCTTCCTGCATGATCTACATAGTAGGAACGGGACGTTAAATTAGAAGGTGCTCAGGGTACAGATCAGGTCTTTGCATATGTTCTTTGATATGCTTGGCACATTTGGGTACTGTCCATAACAAGAAAGCAAACCACAGCTTTTTGTCTCAGGATACATAACCCACAGAAGTCCCTACAGAGGTATGGGCTGTGACACCATCAGCATTTTGAGATTACTCAATACCATGTCTCTTTTAGAACTGACGGATTATGGACTACAGAGAGTGGTTATCAGGATGTCATGGCTAAACTGGCATTTTTATTTGGGTGAGATAACTGTATAACTCAGTCAAGACCAGACCACAGTGACAAGAAAATTGTGAAAAACATATCCATTATTCAAGCAATACAACTGCAGAATTCAGAAGTCGCCCTTGACTGCACACATGGGGGTCAATGTTGTGGCTATGGCCAAGAATGGCTACTACCATTACCAACTTATTAAAACACCTGTTTCTTCTTGACATGGACCACAACCATCCTTTCCTTTGTCCCATCTCAGTAACGGTACTGTAATGAGTTCCTCACTTTCCCCCTTGAAATGAATCTGGAGGCTGAAACTGAAATGGAACATGGTTGTTGCCTTGTTAGGAGGAGGAAGATCAGTAACATGGACTTGCCCTACACTGGCTACAAGTATTTCAAACAGTTCTAGCTCTTTGTATTAATATATGAAGTCATTCATTTAGGTCTCTGAGTATATGAACAATTTCCTCTGGCCTTATGTGCCTTCCCAGCAGCTACATTCAGTTTGAGAGGTCTACTGTTAAGTTAGGGTCAGAAACTTTAAGGTCAGAAGGGACCTTTGGTCAATTATTATTATTTATTTATATTACAGTAGCACATAGAGACTCCAATCAGAGATGTGGACCTCATTGTGCTAGGCACTGTACACACAGATAATGAATGCTGCAAAGAGTCTCTTACAATCTAAGCAGCAATCAAAACCCTGGATATCACTTTTTGGGGGGCTGTATATTATTATTAATTATTATTTGTACTGCAGTACTACATAGAACACCCAGTCATGGGCCAGGATTCCATTCTGCACCTGCTACCATTTTCTCCCTGTTCCCCTCTAACTAGTTGGAAATTGATCCTTTTGTGCCAGGGGCTTGAGATGGATAACTGATACTGTCTGACTGGTTAGTCTCTCTTTAGACTTATAATATTTTGGGGGGAAGGAGGCCGCTTTGCTTTGCTTAGGTACTTTGACAATGCACCCAGTATATTGATTAAATAACTGATTTATGTCACAGGCTGTTTGACAAAAGACAAGACTGAAAATCATTGTAAATAAGTCACTTCTCTGGAGTATTGTAATCTCACAAATTCATTGCATGTCATATTGCTTAGAGATGTTCAGTCATACAAGATGACTGCTGCTCTCAACATCGTAAAAATCCATTTTATACCAACACCTTGGTTTTCCATAAATACTGCTTTAAAAGATTCTCTTCCTTTAGTACTCCCTGAAATAAAATGCTTCTGCAACATCTTTGTGACTGTCTTTAAAAAAGAGAGAGATCAGGACTTGTATAAAGAAAAACAAAAGTCACAGAATCTCAAACCACTACAATCAATGCAGATTGCAAGCTGTCAACAGTTCTTGCTAGCACAGACAATATTGCCTCCAAGTTAGAGCTCCCTAGCCAGTGACAGAGGGTTAGTGCTTAGGTTACATCAGGGTAATTGCTGTCAGCGTCTGCTAACAAGGCACACCACAACAGAATGCCCAAAAGAGACCTATGGAGCTCTAAGAAAGCAAATCAGCTAAGGAGCATTGAGGAATATCTTAAGCCCCTCGTACAGCTGATCCTTTATCTCATAACTGAACTTTAAGCAGTGGCCAACCCAGGAACTGTCATAACAGATTACTACATGTTCCACAGTCTAGTCCTCAGTGTCCAGGCCAACTTCACATTATTAAATCAACATACTATCAGCTACACAACAGAAACCTTATCCATCAACAGAACATTTTAACTGAAGTATCCAAATCACAATTACTAACCAAAAATATAACAAGATGGTAATTGACATGTACTCTTCCTTATTTGTTCCGACACAAACATGATTTCTTTTGAGATTTTGGTCTATTTGCTACAATTGTATACCATATTTTTTTTAAAAAGATTAATTTGTCATCATAATACAACATTACTTTCCAGTCAGCAAGCTTGGATTCCTAATCTATACACACATTTTGTACTGGTATATTGTTGTCAGTTAGGGCTGTGATTTTTTTTTTTTTAACTGAAATAGTTATACCAGTACAACCCCTAGTGTGGGCACAGTTACATTGGTATAAAGCACTGGCACAGCTTATTCCCTTACCTGCATGGGAAAAATTATACCAATATAAACCAACTTTATATCAATATAATCAATACATCATTAGGGGTTGTACTGCTTTAGCTATACCAATATAATTAAAATTTGTAAGGAGATATAATCCTTTGTTATAGTTATAAATATATTTCTGTTCCTGAAAACAAGTGTATTGTCATTATAAAAACCCCACTCAGCGAAGCAACAACCTGCAATCTGCCAATGTATTCCATGATTCTATAACACTGAGCTAAGCAACACAATGATCCTGATCAAATGTTAATGTTAAATGATAAATACATTAAATGAAAATCTGTATTCAAATGGCTTGTCACACGCATGCCCCCGCCACAAGATAATCTACTGACAAGCCATCCAGCCAAGGTTTTCATAGCCATCCCAATCACCATGGTGCCTGAGTGCCATTGAAACATATGGGCTGATTTTCAGAGGAACCGAACACCCATTGAGGGAGTCAATACGTCTGAAAATCTGGCCATTGCCAGTTTGTTCCTGATCACTAAGGCTTAGAGCTGCCAGGCTATTTCTTTGTTTAAATTTGTTTAAGAAAGAAAAACTGGGTGTGTTGATCTCTTCATAACAGCAATAATAGGAGTGCCAAGTGATTTCATCTGAGGCTCATTCCTCAAGCTTGTCAATATAGGAGCCTCCAAGAGGTCTCTATTGTTTTATTTGGCCACTGGTCCTGCTGTCACAGGGAGAGATGGCAGGGGGGTTTGAAGCCAGCGGGGCTCTCGGCCTGCACGAGGGCCTATTATTTTAGCGTAACAATGTTGCCGTGGCAGGATCCTGCCTTTTCTTGCAGTTGTGCTGGGCTGGGATCGCAGCGCTGGGTGTGCCACCGACAATGGCGTCAGGAACAACCTGCCGGAACGCTGCTGCGGCCGCCGCCTTACAGGACCGTGGCCAGGCAGCCCCGGGCGAGAGAGAAGACCTAGATTTGTCCCTTAGTAAGGCCACCCTTCCAACACCAGCTCTCAGCCTCCCAGGGGGCTCCTGCAAGACCAGCGACCCTCCTAGGTCCCCTCCCGAAGAAGGGCGCTTTCCCCAGTACGATCTCCCCTTCCCAAAGGAGAGGGGATCCCCTAATGCCAGACCCGCTGTGTGTCCTTTCCTAGGCGGGTTGTGCTGCTGAGCGGGGGCAGGGCCCTGCTGGAACAAACAAAGGCGAGCCGGGCCCCCTGCGCCCCAGCCAGCCACATGGCGAGAGAGCCGGGGTCCCCTGCGCTGCCGGGACTCCTCAGCCGGGCTCCTCTCCCCAGCCCAGGGAGGAGGAGAAGAAGAGCAATCCCCACCGATCGCTCCCTCCCTTCCCCCGAGAGCGGGCCACGGACCGGTTCCAGGGCGGGGCTGGATGCCCACCATCAGCCGGAGCCCAGCCGGACACATCAGCCCCCAGGCACAGGGCAGGGCCCAAGAGGGGCGCAGTCCCCTGCAGCCGCGGGGCAGCAGCCCAGCCAGCCGGGCACCGGGGAAAGCGAAGCCGGGTATGGGGAGGGGGTTTAGGGACGGGCGGCAGCCGCGGGACCGGAGGGGAGCGCCCGCTGCGGACCCCGCGCTCACCCGCTCCGGTGCTTGCTGTCCATCCGCTTCTTCTGCCTGACTGGCTGCAGGGGGATGTTATCGGTCATGGCCGCGGCGGCTGGGCGCAGCCGGGGAGGAGCAGAGTGGGATCGGCTTCCCAGCAGCGCCTCGGCTCGGCCTCTCCGCGGTCTGACAGCGTCGGGTGGGGGGCTGGGCCGGGCTTCCAGCACGCAGGTAACGTGCCCGCTCGCTGCCTGCCACTCACACCAGCCGGGCTCAGGCCCCCTCCGCTGGGCGCTGCACCCCGTCTGCACCTCCTCCAGCTGAGCTACTAGCACTGCACCCCTGCACGCCAGCCGCTGGACACTGCACCCCATCCCATCTACTGGCACTGCACCCTTACACCACAGCCGCTAAACACTGCATCCCATCCCATCTACTGGCACTGCACCCCTGCACGCCAGCCGCTCAACACTGCACCCCTATCCCATTCACTGGCACTGCACCCTTACACCACAGCCGCTAAACACTGCATCCCATCCCATCTACTGGCACTGCACCCCTGCACGCCAGCCGCTCAACACTGCACCCCTATCCCATCCACTGGCACTGCACCCTTACACCACAGCCGCTAAACACTGCACCCCTATCCCATCTACTGGCACTGCACCCTTACACCACAGCCGCTAAACACTGCACCCCTATCCCATCTACTGGCACTGCACCCTTACACCACAGCCGCTAAACACTGCATCCCCATCCCATCTACTGGCACTGCACCCCTGCATGCCAGCCGTTCAACACTGCACCCCTATCCCATTTACTGGCACTGTACCCCTGCACGCCAGCCGCTCAACACTGTATCCCTATCCCATCCACTGGCACTGCACCCCTGCACGCCAGCCGCTCGACACTGCACCCCATCCCATCTACTGGCACTGCACCCTTACACCACAGCCGCTAAACACTGCAACCCTATCCCATCTACTGGCACTGCACCCCTGTATGCCACTCCATCGACACTGCACCCCATCTCATCTACTGGCACTGCACCCCTGCACGCCAGCCGCTCAACACTGCACCCCTATCCCATCTACTGGCACTGCACCCCTGCACCCCAGCTGCTCGACACTGCACCCCCAACCCATCTACTGGCACTGCACCCCTACACCCCAGCCACTCAACACTGCACCCCTACACCCCAGCTGCTCGACACTGCACCCCCAGCCCATCTACTGGCACTGCACCCCTACACCCCAGCTGCTAAAAACTGCACTCCCAACCCATCTACTGGCACTGCACCCCTACACCTCAGCTGCTCGACACTGCACCCCTACACCCCAGCTGCTTGACACTGCACCCCCAGCCCATCTACTGGCACTGCACCCCTACACCCCAGCCGCTAAAAACTGCACTCCCAACCCATCTACTGGCACTGCACCCTTACACCACAGCCGCTAAACACTGCACCCCCAACCCATCTACTGGCACTGCACGCCATGCGCTCGACACTGCACCCCCACCCTCCATCCTCACCCACTGGACACTGCATCCCACACCCCACCCCTAGCCCCATCCTCACCCACTCGACACTGCACCTCTACACCCCACCCCTAACCCCCATCCTCACCCACTGGACACTGCACCCCACACCTCACCCCTACCCCCCATCCTCACCCACCTGACACTGCACCCCACACCCTATATACTGGTCACTGCACCCCTAAACCCCACCCACCCGAAGCTGCACCCCACACCCCATCTACTGGTCATTGCACCCCTAAACCCCACCCACCTGACACTGCACCTCACACCCCATCTATTGGTCACTGCATCCCTAAACCCCAACCACTCAACATTGCACCCCACACCCCATCTACTGTCCTCTGCACCCATAAACTCCACCTGCTCAACACTGCACCCCTAAACCACACTCACTCAACACTATACCCCTAATCCCCATCCTCACCCACTGGTTACTGCACCCCCACCCCCCATCTACTGGACACTGCATCTCTAAGCCCCACCTGTTCAATACTGCACCCCCAACCCATCTACTGTCCACTGCACCCAAAACCCCCATCCGCTTAACACTGCACCCCAAAACCACACCTGCTCAACAATGCACCCCCCATACACCATCTACTGATCATTGAACTCCTAAACCACATCCACTGGACACTGTACTCCATGTGCTGCACCTGCCTATACACCTCTGGTCATAGAATCATAGAATATCAGGGATGGAAAGGACCTCAGGAGGTCATCTAGTCCAACCCCCTGCTCAAAGCAGGACCAATCCCCAACTAAAACATCCTAGCCAGGGCTTTGTCAAGCCTGACCTTAAAAACCTCTAAGGAAGGAGATTCCACCACCGCCCTAGGTAACCCATTCCAGTGCTTCACCACCCTTCACTGCACCCCTTCCCACTGCACCTGCCCACAACCCCTCTGCGGAAATGCCCCCAAATCCTATACCTCCCCCCCTGCACTTCCACACCCCAGGCATTGGGTACTGTACCCCCTCTCACTGCACCCCCTCATCCTATCTACTTGTCACTGCTCCCTCTCTCAGATACCCTCCCAACTACTACCCAACACCCACCCCTGCAGGTACTGGTCCCCTTTACCTCACTGACTCCCTGCACTCCGGCCCCTGGGTACTGATCCCAGACACCGTCCTTACAACCCCACCATCACCAATTTAGGTCAGTATAGTTCCCTCCTACTGCTACTCAACCAGCTGGACTAAACACTATCCCCTTTACATGCCCATGTTCTGTGCTCCTACAGCCTTTCCAGCCATCCCTTCCCACAACACAGCTGCCGCCTCCTCCTACTCAAACGAATAAGTTTCAGACCCACTGTTCCCCCTGTTACAGCCCTGCTCCCTTTTCTGTCCCTACAACTCTTACAGTCAGTGTGTTAAGAACACAGGTGGAGGCAAGTACTTCCTCCTACTGCCTTCTCATCACCCTTGAGCTTCTTCATAGTTCCTCCTCTCCCCCAGCTGCTGTAACTTTCTGCCTGCTCCTGGCAACATGCCAAGCAATGGATCCCTCACTGGGAACAGACTGCTGGGGAAAAAGAGGTCTGGAGTTTGGCATGGTGACCTAAGGGGGAGCAGACATATTGCTAGTGGTAGGGAGGCTACCAGGAACCAAGGGTTTCAGGTGGGGATGCGGGTGGAGATCGGGGTGCAGGAGGAGACGCTGAGGGAAGGACTAGCACTTGCCTTGCCTGGCTAACTAAGGCAATGTGGGGAGGTGGAGGCGAGCCACACTATGATACAAGGCTACCATGAGCTCCTCCACTTGGAGTGTCAGTAAGCAGTGTCCCCTCTCCCCAGGAGATGCAGCTGGGTGGGTGTTCCCTTGTCCCCCACTAAGAATGGCAGCAGAGCGTCCTCTCTTTAGTGGAGCAGTCAGGGATGACCAGATACCAGCACCCAGGATGTATGCAACGCGGCTATGACAACACTGCAAAAGAAAGAAAGAAAGCTCAGATTCTGACATAAATACCTGACTACAGAAGCTGGGGTCGCATGCCTTAATGTGGGCTTGCTTCCTTCTCCACCTGAAAATCTTCCTGTGGTGGAGCAGGAGGACTGGGCCTGGTCCCAAGGTCTATCACCTCCCAGGTAAGTGCCCTAACCACTGTACTACAGTCATTCCTACTCATGCTCTCTCTGTGTGGCCCACTGACTGCTAAAATTGTCACTGGACCAGCAAAAAAGTATAAGTAGGAATGGCTGTAATCCAGTGGTCAGGGCACCCAGCTTGGAGGTGGAACCAGAGTTGCCAACTTTCTGATTTTCCTGGGGTGCTTGACCCCTGCCCCAGGCCCTGCCCCCACCCCACCTCCGTCCCCTCCCCCAAGCACGCCCAGCCCTCACTCTGCCTCTACCTGCCCCTGCTCCTCCCCTTCCCCCAAACAGCTGATCAGTGGCAAGCAAGAGGCGTTCGGGGGGGGGAGGGAGAAGACCCAATTGGCGGGCCCCCAACACCCACTATTTTTTTCTGTAGGTACTCCATCCCCGGAGCACCCACGGAGTCAACGCCTATGGGTGGGACCAGTCCCCCTTTCCACCCATTCTTTCATGAGGTATCTACAGTGGAAGAGCTTCATCAGGAGAGAATGAGGGATACCCAATGTCAGACTGTCCCATTGCTCAATGATTAGAAAGTACACCTCAGAGATGGGAGACCCCTGTTCAAGTTCTTTCTCCCCCTTGTTCAGGGAGGGGGGGAATTGAAGCTGGGTCTTCCATGTCTCAGGTGAGTAATCTAACCATCTTCTCCTTGGTCAGATTTTGAATGGGACTCAATCTGATCAGTATTGCATCTGAAGAAGTGAGGTTCTTACCCACGAAAGCTTATGCTCCCGATACTTCTGTTAGTCTTAAAGGTGCCACAGCACTCTCTGTTGCTTTTAATCTGATCAGTGTGCTCAGAGGCCACATACTGGCTTGGGCCCTACACATGACTTTGGTAAATGAGGAGATTGCCATCAGCAAAACTTTTGCTAAGAAAACTTATCCTAGAAGGAAGTTGTTGTTTTAGGAAAGAAGCACTGTGCATATTAGCATACAGTCTCTTCTTGATTAGCATATATTTTAATGAGTGTTGCTAAAAGAACCTTACTTCTCTGTATGGTTTTTATATCATCCATTTTTACATAAATATAAATTTGAAATCATTGTTCTCTTGTAAGTTAAAACCTACTCTCTTTGCCTGTCTTTCATTCATCTTGAAAGCTGTCCAGGTTTGGTACCAGGAAAATGCATAATAGAAAGTTATTAACTTTATCATTATTTTATTTATTATTTGTTAAGCACCAGTGCAAGTGTGTCCATGCTAGGATTAAAGGTGCTACATTTCAGCTCACGTGTTTTAAAACCCTAGTGCCAGCAGGGTAAGAGTGTGCTATGTTGTACAGGACACAGTTCCTGTCCCAAAGAATTTACAACCGAAGGCTCTGATCCCACAGAGACTTATGCATGTGTTTAACTTTACACACCCTGAGTAGTCCATTGATTTTAAAGTTAAGTGCTGGAACAATTTTTAAGTGGGGGTTCTGATGATGGAAACCATATATTTGGTGTTTGTTGTTACTACTTCAAGCTGGGCGGGTGGGTGCAGTAGCACCCCCAGCACCTTTATTTCCAGCACGACTGCTGAATCTAATTGGCTATCCTCACACTCAAGAGGGCAATTGAAGTGGGATTCCCTTATTCCCCATAACCAGTCCACCTCATAAAATGTCACATATGGTTATACAGGAAGCATCTTTTTACTTCATTTTTCCTTAGTATTAAAATGCCATCTCTTTTAGCTGCAGGAATAAATTGAGTGGGATGTTTTATTGTGAGACAGAAACAGGATGGTAACATTCCCTCAAAGTGATAATTTAATAAGAGTAGCAATCAAGGCACTTAAACAGGATATTATATTGTAGCCAAGAAATGCTTTGAGTAGTAATGTAATCGATAGTAGCCACAAAACCACTCCTAACTGTAGCCTTATACTGAAAACTTAAGTCTGTTTGTAACTGATATAAAAACCCAAAAAAGTGTTATTCACTTTGACTCTGATTGGCACAAATAAGAGCTTTAAAGGATTATTTTGTGCATCACAATTTGGCCCCAGTTCCCCATCCTTCGGGATGGAAATAAGTTGCACTGATCCATTCCCTAGTGCAGCTGATATCCTCTTCTGTGCCAGTTCCTCACACCTGCCTAACTATTCCCCTTCCACATGCAAGGGACAGAAATAACTCAGCCCCATGCTGTGACACACAATGCTAGTAACTCTAGCAGAGAAGTAAGGTGGTTCATAGCATGGTTCACAAGTTGGCCCTTTGCTCTTACAGGAATCTTTGCATAATCACCCGAGTGACAATGAACATTAACAGAGATACAGCAACAGCAATAGAAGCAATGGTACTGTTATTCTACAGTCCACTGACTCACTAACAGAGCATCTTGCGGTACAAAGAAGCAATCTTTGAGAGTCAAACTCATGTGGACTTTCATTTCCCCCCTCGTTTTGTGTTCTGCTGTTTTTCATTTTGTATTTAGAGAATCACAGTAAAGAACAGTAGCAGTAGCCTTCAGACGTGATCTAGGTTGGTCTGTAGCCAAATGGGCAAAGCACTTTTTGGGTAGGATTAGCCTTGTTAAAGACACTGCATACACTCTCTTGGGAACAGCAGCCACACAGTCCCCTCCACAAACCCTTGATTTAGAGGGGGAAAAAACATGATGCATATTTCCTCTGTATTTTCTGGATGAATATGAGACAGTCCCCATAAAAAAAGTCTGTGACCATGAGCTGAGGAATTCAATCTGTTAAGTCAAGTGCCATAAAACCCACTTTGGTTTCTCTGATGCCACTAGCTTCTCTCTCTGACATTTAGTTTTTGCATGCACAGAGTTTGAGGCAAACCCTGGAAAGACCTGTGTGCCACCCAATTCCTACCTCACAACTGTTCATTAGAAAGGGGCTAATTATTTTTCACAGCTTTAATTCATTACCTTTGTTTTCTTCTCTCAGGCCCAATCTATGCCCCCCAGGTTGTTCTAAATCAGTGGTTCTCAAACTTTTGTACTGGTGACCCCTTTCACATAGCAAGCCTCTGAGTGCGACCCTCCCCCCCCCTTATAAATTAAAAACACTTTTTAATGTATTTAACACCATTATAAATGCTGGAGGCAAAGCAGGGTTTGGGGTGGAGGCTGACAGCTTGTGACCCCCCCATATAATAACCTCACGACCCCCTGAGGGGCCTTGACCCCCAGTTTGAGAACCCCTATTCTAAATGTCGATTAAGTTGATGCAATAGTGTCCCATTAAACTTAAAGGTTGGCAGATCTTTTCCTAATTTTTTTTTTCCTGAGTGATTTAGGACAGCACCAGTTCTGATCCAGCTGGCAACCTACTATCATATCTATATTGTAGGAAGAGTTTATTGTTATTTATTGAGCACCAGTGTGCTTTTCATTGTTAAAGTGTGGAAGAAATTGTTAAAGAACAGCATTTTTAAAAAGTCAAAGGGCAAGCCCACATTTTTATCCAATCAGCAGTACAAAGCCACCAGTATGTTGAACCAGGTGATTTCAATACCTTTTTCTATTACAGCAAAGAGAAGCTTCTGTTTTGTTATATGCTAAATACACTCGTGAGTCTTTTGAGAGCCACAAAACAAATGCACATAGACAAACACTGGTCTGATATTTTACTGATGGAGTTCCAGCAAATGGTTTCAGACTCTGTATCTGTTCTTCCACTACAGACACTCCACCAGCAATGCTGGCTAGATTTCTCAGGTTACCAATGGTATTTGTGAACGGGCCTGGAGAATCAAGGGGACTTTAAAGGAACTCACTACTGCTCTGTATGCATCTTTTCTTGTCTACACCACTGATCTCATTTCTTCCTCCCTCCTTCCACTCAACAGCTCTTTTTGTTTCCTTCTCCCACTTTTTCATCATGTCTCTTTCCGTGCTGCTCCCAACGCCTGGATCTCCCTGACATATCTGTTGCATTAGCCAGCTACTCTTTCTTTGTTCAAATCTTTCATTCACATTACATTTGATGTTACTGGAACTACCGGTGGTACATCGCTCTTACACAACATGTGGAGGAGAGTGAGAAAAACCACTTTTACTTTACATCCCTTCAATAGCAACCATCTCTGTATTTTGTCAAATTCAGGGCGATATCCTGCAAATTTTGGGCCATTCCTGCCCAAGCCTTACTAACATAGGGGCCTTTCTCTATACTAGGGAAATTCATCAAGCTACAACCGTGCTCAGAACAAAATTTAGATGACACAGTGCTAAAGAGAGAGAGAAGTGAGTGAGCCAATATCTTTTATTAGACCAAATGTTGTTGGTGGAAGAGACAAGTTTTCAAGCTTCACAGAGCTCTTCCTCAGGTCTGGAAAAGGTAACCAGGTAAAGATATTACCTCACTCACCTTGTCTCTCTCATATCCTGGAACCAAAACAGGTACATCAACACTGCAAACATCACTGGTAAAGACACAGCCTGTAATCCTGTCTATAATTTTGCTTCTACCGCTAATAGCTCTATTGGTGCTGCCCTCATGCAGAAATGCACCCAAATAGCCCAACGGTAGTCTTACATTAAGACTACTCACGTGAGTAAGATTTGCAGAATTGAATTCTTTGAGCTGATTCAAAATCTATCGAAGCACAGAAAAGACTTCTATTCATAAAGATGCAAATAGGTGCCTAGTGGGATATTAGAAGTGCCTAGGACCCAGATCCTCAAAGGTATTTAAGTGCCTAACTCCCACTGAAAGCAAATGGAGTTAGGTGTCTAGGTGCTTTTGAAAATCCCACTAGTCACCCATCTGCATCTTTAGGTGCCTTTTAAAATCTGGCCCAAAAGTGACTTGGGGCAGACACCTTGTCTGTAGAGCTGGTCAACATTATTGTAAAAGTATTTGTGTTATTTTAAAAACCAGCTTATGGACCTGGTTGAAATTTTTTCATTAAAATGTTTTGAAACTGTCCCCACTTTTTTTTTTTTTTTTTAAACCAGCTCTTCTTATGTGTCAAGTGCCACGCACATCCCTGGTGCTGTAAAAATAAGCAGTCTCACCAGCCCCAAGCACTCAAAAATTATGAGCCAGGACCCCCCAAAAAACACCTGGGTCCCATTTTCAAGCTTTTCTCCACCACCACCCAGGATTAGAAACGTCCTTTAAAAAAAATAAAAGTGAAAGCACAACAGTCTCTTGACTTTAGGAGCTGGAGCTTTAATAAAAATGCCAAATACCGTGAGACTCATGATTAAACCGCGAGAATCAGCAACACTGAATAAATGTTGTTCTGCACCTTAAAAGGTTGTGATATTTTAGCTTTGAATTATCCTCAGGCTTTTGTGGCTACACTTCTACCACTCCAATAGCGTGTGGCTCACTTGACATATTAACTGTTCTTTAGGGTTTCCATTTAATACCAAGTCAAACTTCGCAGCACATAACTCTTGTTCAGATGTAACTAACGTAACACATGCAAATAAGTGTCTATGACCTGTTCTTTGCTGTGGGAAAATCATGCTCTGCATTTCTTTCCCACTGCCCTCCTCCTACCCCACTTTCCTACCCTTTATTCAACATTGTCTGTTGCGGTAAGACCTAAGTGTGGGGGCATATTACCCCACATCTGCCTACTGCGGGGTTCTTACACCTTCATCTAAACTAAAGCATCTGGTACTGGTTACTGCAAGAGACAGGATGCTAGACTATATGAACCTTGGGTCTGATCCACAATGGAAATTCCTATATGCCATTTCTGTTGTGTTTTTGACTTGATGATTGCATTTGCTAGACACAGTCAGGGACTGTGCCTTTTATTTGCTTCTTGAGCTCTGCAGAAATACTGAATACTAATATATTGTGTTGGCTTTTTTATTCTGGAAGGTTAATATGAATGTCTTACAAGATATGTTGGACTTAATCTGTGTTTGTGATTAGTTCTGTTTGCCTCCGTACATATGGCATGTCATTTTCAAAATTTAATAATCAAACTATTCAAAATACGGAGATAACAGTAACGGCCCCGCTTTTCAATCCATGTACTACTGCATGGACAAGACATGCATGAAGTTACCATGATTTCACATGAGAAACAGATAACTGCACATTGAAATTGGTAATTCTGATTATTTGTGCATGCTGTTACTTGACCTCTGTACACACACAAATTAAATGTGCAATTTGTGCATGCTTTTGCGTACCTTATTTATATGAGAATTTAGCTCTAAGGTGTATCATACTTTCCACATGGCAGCAGGATTGTGCTTGCAATTCCACATTTGAAAGGTAGAGACATCTGAAACTGCGAAAGTGGAGATTTGGTTGCTAAGGGATTGAAAAGTTGCAGTCATGCATTAACTCTGCAACAAACCATTTCATGTGCTGCATTACTTCCACTGGCTACTGATTCATTCCAGGGAGTGACAAGGGAGAAGGCAGACTCATCCTATTTCTTCAGGCAATACTGAAACACACTCAGCCTATTAAATTCACTCTTCTGAAAAAAGAACAACTACCGGGACAAACACAGGCAAGAGCAGCCTGTTCCCAGTGGTTTAATGCACACACACACACAGTCACTACCTCTGTGCATAATGCCAAGGAGGAGGAAGCATTTTTTACAACAGAAATGCAAATGTGAGATCTGTGATGCCAAGGCAGGAATGATTAGCAATATGGTAGCAATGTACATGTGCCCTAAGTCTACACTTGATGCATTCATCTTTTAAATTTATCTTTTAAATGTCTGAACTCAGACAAGGTTACTGCAATTAATTGGCAAGTTAATCACTACCAGACTATAATGTGCTGTTAGCACCTGTATCTCTGATCTGCACGGATGGCTTTGATATTATTTTTTCTTTTGACAAGTGGGTGATAGCGGATATCCTTTAAGCCTATATGTAATGAAGCCCTTCATAAATCCATCAACACTTGTGAAGGGAAACTACAATAAAGCTCACACTGCCACAGGCTCTGTTATTGAAACACCATTTGGCATTCTTATAATGAAGTTTCAGCATGCATGTGTTTTGGTTTGGGGAAACATAGGATTTCTACAAGGTTTTGTTTTGTTCCTCGTACAAAGATATATTGAAACACAAGGGAAAAAAATCTCTTGTATGCCTAATTTACAGAATAACAGGACTGACACCCTCTCACTCATCCAGAATGAGATTAAATTCAAAAGTATGACTAATAAAATAAAGTAAACAAATACAAAGAGTGCATTTTTGGGAAAAATGGGCCCATTTTGTGATTTTTCATAAAAGCTATTTTTATGAGATTTAGCATGTGAGATTTTTGGATATGGAAAAATCTAGGGGCACAAGTAGGGAGGCAGAAAGTGGAGCTTAACAATTAGAATAAATTAATATTTATTACATTATTTGCAAATTTGCAAGGCTAACAATTTTTTCTGCGTAAAACGGTGAAAGTGTCACATAAAAAGAACTGAAAACAGGTATATAGAGATGTGGAAAGGGGAAAATTAGACTCCCATATTTGGACATCAGCCAGGGGAGGATAGCCTGCTTCCCATGAATTTAGGCTGGTCCTGATTCAGCAAAGCATTTACACATGTGGTTGACTTTAAGGCCATGAGCAGTTACATTGGTCTCAGTGAGCCTACTCACAAGTTTAAAGTTTAGTACATGCACATGTGTTTTTCAGGATCTATGGACCATAGAGGTTAATTTTTTCTGAATTTGAGATGCTCAGGGCTGCAGGCCTAATCTGGGCTTGTAATGAATGTGACTAGTCAAGCAAAACTGGCTTTTGTAAATGGAAATAGCTAGTTAAAATATTAGCCAGGCGTTTTATGTATATGTAAATGCCCAATCTGTACATTCAGTCATGTTAATTACACATGCAAATTAGGTGCACAAGCAGTAGCAGGAAAAGTGCACAACTTTTGTTTTAACTTCAAGAGACTGAAATGCGGCTACCAAAAATTAATAATCATCTTCACTCTTAAATATTCATCTCTGAATGACTCACACCTCCATAAGGATAAATTGAACAGAAGATAATGGAAGACAACAGGATTTGTGGCAACCTTCTAGGAAAGAAAAGGCATGAGTGAAGCATACAGCATAAGTCTAGATATCTTAAAAGCTGCTACAACATGACCAGCTAATACAATTGTAAAGGTGTTAAACTGTCTCTATACACCTGTTATGGGGGAGTTAAGCTAACTCAATGAATTAACTTGATTGAAAAGAGCACCTTTTTTCATCATGTAGGCAGGGTCACATGCACTACTTAAGGTGTGTGGAGACAATGCACTAGGAAATGGCTATGTGACTGTTTCAGTCTTATTGTAATATATTGCTCTGTTCAGTTTCCCCAGTGAGCCTTTCTGTACCCCTACATGCCTTCTGCAGTGACCTTCCATTCACCATTCACAGTGCATGACATGCGTCTCTATGCACGTGACCCTCAGTGCTCAAGGTTTCAGAAATTAAGTCCTTAAGGCTTTTAGTAGGTTCTGTATAACTTCTCCAAAGCTTGACCATGCCAAACAAAGAAGGGTTGAATGGCTGAACCATGTCTCTCATTAGATAGGATTTTTATTCTTCTTCTGATCACACCTGCCTTTTAACACATGTGAGGAAACCAAAGAAAACTACTCTACAAGACAGCTCTCAAAATAGTTTTTAAAATGGCTTTGCCAGCTCTGCATTCACCACATATACTATTTATCCAGTTTTAACAACATTAGAATGACCATACTGGGTCAAAACAATGGGTACTATACTGGGTCCATCTAGCTCAGTATCCTGCCTTTGATAGTGGCCAATGCCAGATGCTTCAAAGGGAATGAACAGGACAGGGCAATCATCAGGTGATCCATCCCCTGTTGTCCAGTCCCAACATCTGGCAGTCAAAGACATAGGGACACCCAGAGCATGGAGTTGCATCCCTGGACATCTTGACTAATAGCCATTGATGGACCTATCCTCCATTAACCTAATTCTTTTTTGAATCCAGTTATAGTTATGGCTAGGGTGACCAGAGTACAAGTGTGAAAAATTGGGACGGGGGTGGGGAGTATTAGGTACCTATATAAGAAAAAGCCCCCAAAATCAGGACTGTCCCTATAAAATTGGGACACCTGGTCACCCTAGTTATGGCCTTTACAACATTTCCTGGCAAGGAGTTCCATAGGTTCACTGTGTGTTGTGTGAAGAAATACTTCCTTTTGTTTGTTTTAAATCTGCTGCCTATTAATTTCACTGGGTGACCCCTCATTTTTGTGTTCATGTGAAGGAGTAAATAACACTTCCTTATTTACTTTCTCCACACCATTCATGATTTTATAGACCTCTATCATATCCCCCCTTACGCATCTCCTTTCCAAGCTGAATGTCCCATTCTTTTTAAGCTCTCTTCATATGGAAGCTGTTTCATACCCTTAATCATTTTTGTTGCCCTTCCCTGCACCTTTTCCATTTCTAATATATCTTTTCTGAGATGGGGCGACCAGAACTGCATGCAGTATTCCCAGTGTGGGTGTACCATGGATTTATATAGAGGCAATATGATATTTTCTGTCTTATTATCTATCACTTTCCTAATGGTTCCTAACATTCTGTTAGTTTTTTTGACTGCTGCTGCACATTGAGCAGATGTTTTCAGAGAACTATCCACAATGACTCCAAGATCTCTTTCTTGAGTGATAACAGCTAATTTAGACCCCCCATCATTTTGTATGTATAGCTGGGATTATGATTTCCAATGTGTATTACTTTGCATTTATCAACACTGAATTTCATCTGCTGTTTTGTTGCCCAGTCACCCAGTTTTGTGGGATCCCTTTGTAACTCTTAGCAGTCTGCTTTCTACTTAACTATCTTGAGTAATTTTGTATCATCTGCAAACTTTGACTCCTCATTGTTTATCCCTTTTCCTACATCATTTATGTATATGTTGAACAGCACTGGTCCCACTACTGATCCCTAGGGGACACCACTATTTACCTGACTCTATTCTGAAAACTGACCATTTATTCCTACCCTTTGTTTCCTGCCTTTAACCAGTTACTGATCCCTGAGAAGACCTTCCCTCTTATCCCAGGACTGCATACTTTGCTTCAGAGCCTTTGGTAAGGGACCTCGTAAAAGGCTTTCTGAAAGCCTAAATACGCTATATCCCCTGGCTCATTCTTGTCCATGTTTGTTGATCCCCCTCAAAGAATTCTAATAGATTGGTGAGGCATGATTCTCTTTACAAAAACTGTGTTGATTCTTCCCAACAGATCAGGTTCATCTGTATGTCTAATAATTCTGTTCTTTACAGACTGTTAGCAGAAAACATTATGAAGCAAGTGTTGAAGGGGCCTAAAACAAAAAGATCCCTTCTTCAGTTTGTGAAGCCAGGTTCTAGAGAACTGGGAGTGTCTCCTCAAAGGCAAGAGGACATTGGTCTCTGAGAGTTTCCTGTCCACGCCAAGAGCTCTGAGTTGTGATCACTCTGACAGCACATTTTCAGCAAAGATGTTTTTTATGTTGCCAACTGTATGGCATTTGGAGAGGAAATGCTGGGAGAGATCCTAACAAAGTGTCAGAATGGATTTATCTATGGCAATCCTGCATAGACTCCAACTTCCTCTGTTTACAAGGGACAGTGTTTTCCAGCACAATATTTACCATTTTTTACTCTGTCCTTCCATAGTGCTCCACTAGTTCAATGTATTTCACTGGAGTTAAAGGGGCATCTCTATTTTTCTCCTTAAATTAAAATTCAATATGTTGGCATGTAGGTTTATTATTTATTAAATGCTGACAGTGGGCCTTGCCCTGTATAGACATAATAGACATACTATCTGCCTTGAGTGGGCCCTTATCCTGTAACCCTCAGTGATTCCACGGGACAACTTGCATGAGTAAGGATTACACTGCCATGCCAGTAAGGGTTACAGGATTGGACCCTAAATAGATAAAACATACAATCAGACCTAAAATATACCAGGTGATCATAAGATGATTTTAACACAGACCATTATTTATAATAATACAAGTATAGTGATTGTCACAGCAATGCTCATAGCAGTGTGGGTTAAAAATGCATAGGTTTAATGGAAGAGGAGGATGTGTAGTGCACAGTGGAAGGGATATCCAGGTGTAGGGGGCAGAATGGACAAAGGCTGCAATTAAAGACAGGAAGGCAGTGTAATGCTAGCATTTCAGATTTAGCCTAATTAATGAGTTGTTCCAAACCACTGAGGGTATTATGAGTCGTATCCTTGTTCAGCCTCACTATTCACTCTAGAGGAATACTGGTGCCATTAGAAACTAGTGATGGATTCTTCCTAGCAGAACTAATGCAAACATATCTAAAGTAAATCATATTTTCAAGTATGTGCTTTGGGTTTTTGAATTGTCTAGCCAGATAATTCTGTTTGCTGGTTTACTCGAGTGCCTTGAGAGAAATTGAATATGTCCACACGCCGCCCTGTTGTCTCTCTCTTACACTGAAGTTAACTGCATCTCACATGGCTAAAGTGCAATGTGTCTAAAATGTGCATTCTTTGAAAACTATACACCAGTTGAGAATTCCCTGCCATTGGAAGAAATCAGAGCTGCCCATCAAGGGGAATTTTAAAATCTCTTTGGCTTCTCTGGTAGTGCACAGATACCTTACTGCAGGCAGGGCCAGCTCCAGGGTTTTGGCCACCCCAAGCAGCCAAACAAACAAACAAACAAAAACATGATCTGCAGCGGCAATTCAGCAGGAGGTCCTTCGCTCTGAGCAGGAACAGCTGGATGTGCTGCCCCTCTCCGAAGTGGCCGCCCCAAGCATCTGCTTGGTAAACTGGTGCCTGGAGCCGGCCCTGACTGCAGGCCATGATCTGGCCTGAGGAATTCTTATCTTTTAGAGCTGATTTCATTCACAGACCATGTGGTATCTTGGATCACCTGGGCTACCTCCCCGTCCTGGCTATGACAATGCTTATTAATAACTTTCTGAAATGTATATAAGGTTCAATGGACTTCATAGTCCAATAGTAACATTTCATGCCTGAAAGCACTGTCATTTAGAGTATGATGTTTGTGCAAAAATTGCACATTTGAAGATTTAATTTAAAAATTCCTTGGAAGCTGAGATCAAATTAAACACTTCACAACATCCAACATTGCAAGCCACTTTAGAATGTCCTAACACCAAAACATCTAACAGCAAATCTTACTGTGCTTATGGGGGTAAAAGTCCCACAAAAATTTGGCATTTATAACTTTAACCCTGCTAAACCAACTTTGTCCAAACTTAGCTCATTTCTTAGACCACAGCAAGACTGACAAAGCAAAGTGTATTGATTTCTGAGTTATGTATGCACATTTCTGATCAATTGATGCATCACGCACACACACACACACAGTTTCATTCACAAATAAAAGGAATTTTTTGATGAAGCTATAAGCAACTGAAAAGGGGGATGACATGAAAATTCAATTCGAAGGATATATTATATGAACAATTTAATTCCAACTCTCTATAGTGCATCAGTTCCTAGGCTTTTGAAAGCCAAGTCTCGCTTTAGGAAAATAAAAATATTTGCATCCAACTCAAATCACGCCATGTTAGCAGAACAGAATGAGGGAGACTTATTTTGCTCTGCACCACCCTAGCTATCTGGTTTAGGAAAATTTGGGAAGTACTATGATGGAAGTTGAAATTCAGCTTTAACCATGTTACTATGCAGATTTTAATACTGAATAGTAAGAGTATAATACTGAACAAGCAGATTATTCAGTTAATTGGGAAAAACACAATACACTATAATAGGATGCAGGGTAAATAACTTGTTCTATTGTGCTTATTGTACATTATGGATTAAAATGGCAGGGTTTGTTCTGTTAGCTAGACTTGACTTCTCTTCCTCAACCTCCCCACCCCAAAATAGGCATCATGCTGTTAGATGTAATTGTATTCGTATTTAGTTTGTTTTATGGACACACTATTGCTGGTTTTATTGCAAAACCTTTGGAGATTGGTTGGTTTTCCCTGAATAAAGAGTTGCTAAACAGAGTCCAGAATGAGGTACAGCCATTGTCATTGAGAGGGCATTTCTAATGTGAAGGATTTTCCTGTGGAGTTGTGAAATGGAATACATCAGAGAAGCTAATCATAACAATGCAGAGCCTGACAGCAAGGGAGGCCAATAAGAGAACATGAATAGACAGGGCACATTAAATTTGCCAGGGCAACCCCTCTCTGACTCCCAGCCACATTAGTTACTGAACAGCGGGATTCTCCCAGGGCAGATTCAATATCCTTCACCCAGAATTTGCAGCACAGAGACCTCAAATATCAATGGCATTTCCAAAAATGGAAGCAGAGCAGCAGTTTATACAGTTAATCTTAAGTGCTGAGAATGGAAAGTTTGAAAATAAGCGGGTGTCTGTGATCAACTGCTCTTTTCTGTGCTTCAGCATTTATATTTCCCCTCCTGCTGTGTGAGTGCAGCCAGAGAGAGACTTTTCTAGGTCAGTGATGAATGTGGGATGGTGTCAAACATGCTCGAGTCCAAATTTGCCCACCCACGTGGGGCAAAGCATTCACCAGAGTGAGCCAGCCTGCATGGGGAGGGATAGGTATAATGCAGGCAGCTAGAAACCTTGTTTCAAATTTAACAGAGATTCAG
This sequence comes from Malaclemys terrapin pileata, assembly GCF_027887155.1. Classification (NCBI taxonomy): domain Eukaryota; kingdom Metazoa; phylum Chordata; order Testudines; family Emydidae; genus Malaclemys; species Malaclemys terrapin. The sequence continues at coordinate 15,571,687 of NC_071516.1, read as the reverse complement.
AAACGTTCAGCACCATGGTGATAACATTTATGGGTCCCACAAGTGAGTGATAACATTGAAGCTGTCAGGCCAAAAATGGCCTTTGCTTACATTGGGGGCTCTCAAACTTTATAGTATGGATCATATCATAATACGGAGATTATCACATGGCCACCTCTATTCCCACTTCCAAATACATTACATCCATGTGGGCAAACACAATGCTGCTTCATGGGAAACTATTAATAATGGATTTTAAACTAATTTCAGTGCAGCAAATGTTTCGCCTTCTGGAAAATATAAATCTGGGACTGTTTTTACTCTATCATTTCATCTCACCCTCACCTGAACAGGCTTCACTTCACTTCACTTCCCTTCCCCTTTGCAAGCTGAAGTACCTCGCTAGCGCCTCTCCCCTCTGTAGCCCTAATCTCAGGTGGTTCTAGTGAGCAAAGGCAGTTCCTGAGTTCTCTTCTCCTTTATAGTGGTAGGCCCAGCCTGGCTCCTCCCTCCTCATTTACAGCTGCTTTTAAAGGCTATCAGGCCTCCTGAGCGCACTCAGTATTATGAGGATAATTTCCATAGAGAGTGGTAACCTCTACAGAGCCTGGTAGAATTAAAGTGGAGTTGTAGGTATTTATTAACCCTGCACCTCTGAAAAGCAGGCCCTAGGTATGTTTCCAGCTGTGTTGAGTAGAACTAGTTGACACTTTCTGAACAAAAAGCTTTTTATTTTTAAAAATGGCCTTTTTTTCAAAAACAAAAATGTTAGTTACAGAAAACTAACTGACTTCTTGAAAATTTTCATATTTTTATGACTTATGGAAGCTTTTAGTGAAACTATCAAAGTGATTACTAACATTTAACATTTCAATACAAACACCCACCATTTAAAAGAAACCCTTAAACAATGGGGCTATTTCAAACCCTGAGAAACAGAGAAAAATGTAAATCTTCTGCAATTTTTTTTCTCCCTTTTTCAACTATTGAATATGTGTAAGTGCTTCATGGACCATAGTCTGACTACCTCGGAGTTTGGTGATGTACTCTTATTATGGAAATAATTTTATATTTTAAAATCATGGGACATGATTTTTTCCAGAGCCATTTAGGTGCCTAAATACAGATATAAATTTAGGGGGATTTAAGGTAGTTAGGAACTCTTGATTTTGGGTATGTCTATACTACCCACCGGATAGCGCTCAATCCAGCAGAGGTTGATTTATCACGTCTAGTCTAGATGCGTTAAATTGACCCCCGAGCGCTCTCCTGTCGACTCCTGTACTCCAGCACCGTGAGAGGCACAGGCGGAGTTGACAGGGGAGTGGCAGCAGTTGACTCACTGTGGTAAGTCGATCTAAGTACATCAACTTCAGCTATGTTATTCACCTAGCTGAAGTTGCATAACTTAGATCGATTCCCCCCCACTTTCCCCCCAGTGTAGACCAGGGAGAGTGGTAGGGCCAAACTTGTACTGGCTTCTAGAGAATGACTCAATCCTTGGCTTGACTCCTACTAGTAAATCTGCTGCTTCCACATTAGTAACAGCTGGGACAAATCCACTATGTAGCTGCAGTGGAGCCCTGAGCAATACAAGAAGTACAGAATGCTGCTTTGGGCAATAAGAGAGTCTAATCAACAGGGACAGTGCACTTACTGGCCCCAGTCCCTCTCCATGTACACTGACATAACTCTGTTGGCATCAGTGAAATTCCTCCCAAGCTGCATGAGCATATAAATAATAAAAAGGAAATGTTACCTCTTCAGTAAGTTCCACTACATTGAGTTTGAAAATTGCTCAGAGCACATATTTTTCTGCACTGTAGATTGCAGTTAATTTCTGGTCCCACCTGTTCTGCAAACTTAGCCAACCTGGCACCCAGTTACAACATTGCTCTCCCCTCTTAGAACTTAATTTGCTCTTGCAATATAGATGGGACCTGATTGTAGACATGATAAAAGGTCAGACGTGTCTGTTGCAGTAGCCCCACTGCAGAGTATAGTTAAGGTCCCATCTATGCACAAACTGGAACCATATTGTAACTGAGCCATGGGACAGTATTACAAGTGGGTCACTGACACTTTAGTATAGATGAGAGCCTTGCAACAATTGTAGCCAGAAGCAACACAGTTCTATTCCACCTGTAGACTACAATACAACCTTCTCTTCTGAAATGTTACATGAATCACTTGCGGTACCTGCGTTGACTCCACTCCAGCAAGTCCATTTTTTTTTCAAATAAGAGAAAGCAGTCTCTTTTCAGTTCTTTTAAATAAGTGATCTGCTTTCCCTTGCTTGTTTTGACATCTCTCCTTGCTGTTGTCTGTTTTCATTTGATTGTAACCTCTTTGGGGCAGGGACTTCTGGTGCCATATAACTAATTATGGAATGCACACACTTTAGCTGCACAGAACTATTCCTTTGAATTTAGGATGCCACTTTCATACTATCCCTGGAAGTGTGCATGGATGTACAGGGTAGCAAGTTAAGTCCTCATTTAGGGTAGCTCTTTGGTAATTAAGACCAGGTCCTTGCCTCTGCCATCTCTGACTATTGCTTCCTTTCTTCCAGGAGGTGCTGATCTAAGCAGCTTTTAAGCATGGAGAGCAGCTTGATTTGACCCAAACGTCACTGACATTTTACCAGCAGGGGTACCGAGCTACTCATTGTCACAACAGGAACAGCCTTGGGTTGGAATCCAGCTTGTTCTAGACCTAAAAGGAATGTTGTATTACATGAAATATGAATGAGATGCCCTGGCAATAAACTGCTAGAGACAAAACACCTGAATCCAGTTTCCCCTCTCAAAAATATTGAAAGGTTTAGAACTGTGCTATTACAAGAACAGCCTCCAGTAAAGCTAGCTGGAGGAAAATTGCAGCAACTTTCAAAATTGGTTGTCATGCCGTATTGGAAAACTAAACCCATCCAATGTTTTTGTAAAAATGAAGAGGTGGTGAAATGTCCACTGACCGATCAAAACCTAAGCGTGTTCTTGTCCCAGGGGTTAGGGCTCTGACCTAGGCTGTGGCAGAGGCAGGCGCAAGGCCCTGTCCTTCCTGATTCAGAGCAGTTTTGCATCCCAGATCACTTTGAATCAGGCGGAGCAAGAACTAGAAGTAGGTTTTCACATGGCAGGCCAGTCCTTTAACAACCACGTTATGCTGCGAGTCTCTCCCGCCACCTCCTCTCCAACAAAATCTTTGCAGGGACAGCTACATCTCTGCAAATTGTTTCAGCGTTGGGGAAAAAAACCTACATGCTGGGGGGATGTAAGTGCATCCTCTTCTCCTCCACAACAGTGCTTGTGCTTCGTAGACTGCAGTCAGTTGTTGATGAAGACATTATATGGAGATATACCTATCTCATAGAACTGGAAGGGACCTTGGAAGGTCATTGAGTCTACTCCCCTGCCTTCACAGCAGGACCATCCCTGACAGATTTTTGCCCCAGATCCCTAAATGGCCCCCTCAAGGATTGAACTCACAACCCTGGATTTAACAGGCCAATGCTCAAACCACTGAGCTATCCCTTCCCCAATGCTCAAGCTGTGTTAACTGTCTTCAAAAACTGAAACATAGTTCGTGACACCCACTTTTGACTGTGTCGTAAGAGTTGCACCCCCGGAGATAGTGTAGGAGGGAGGGAATACCAAGTGCAGCACCACTCACTTAGGTTTGCCCCAGCCACCTGCCTAGTTTGCCTGTACAGCCGAGTCTCATCTTACGTGGGGGTTCTGTTCCGCGGTTAGTGCGTATAGCGAAAACCGCGTATAGTCAAAATTACATTGAGTTGAATGGTGGGCGGAATTGCCCACACTACAAGTACAGTATTAAAATGATTGTTTCTCTCTTTTTTTTGGTTTTTGCGGACTACGTAAAGCTGAAATCACGCATGTTAAATGCGCGTAAGATGTGACAGACCTGTAATGAGTGTAGCTCCTAATGCTATGCTACCTCCCCTCCCCCATGTCCCACATGGAATGACCTGGAAGAGAAAACAATCAACACTGATAAGGTTTCCAGGTGACAGAAATTGGTGAGTGGTAAACAATGAAAAGCACGAGCTTGCTTGGTAAACTGGGTGCACGTAAACAGGGTGCGTTTTGATATGGGTAAAATGTAAATGCACACAGCTGGGAACAAAATATAGGCCGTAATTACAGGATGGGCGACCTATCCTGGGAAACAATGACTCTGAAAAAGATTTAGGGGTTGTGGTGGATCATCAGATGAATGTGAGCTCAATCTGATGCTGTAGCCAAAAGAATTAATGCAATCCTGGGATGCACAAACAAGGGAATCTTGCCTAGGAGTAGACAGGTTATTTTACCTCTGCATTTGGTACTGGTGCAACTGTCACTGGAATACTGTGTCCAGATCTTTTGCCCACAATTCAAGGATGTTGATAAACTGGAGCGATTCAGAGAAGATCCATGAGAATTAAAGGATCAAAAAATGCCTTATAGCAGGGCTGGCCAAACTTACTAACTCCTCCATGCCGCATACGACAATCTTCAGAAGTTTGAGAACCAGGGTGCACCTGCTCAGGGGCTTCAGCCCTGCTGCTGCTGAAACCACCAGCCCCAGTAAGCGAGCCCTATGACCCTCCTCCCCATTAAGCGGAAGCTCCTACCCCATCACCCTACTGCAAGGCAGAGGTCCCATGCTTTCTCCCCCCCAAGTCTGGCAGGTGCAGGGGGAGGGAGAGGAAAGGGTGGAGGGATATGCAAGCCGCACTTTAACTGTAAAAGAGTTGCACGTGGCTAACAAGCCACATTTTGGCCACCCCTACCTTATAGTTCCAGTGCCTTGAGTATCACTATTTAGATTAAGAGAAGGTTAAGGGGTAACTTTATTACAGTCCATGTACCTATATGTGGAACAAATATTTAATGGGCTCATCTCTCTAGCAGAGAAAGAGCTGGATCCAAAGCTAGATAAATGCAGAGTAGAAATAAGAAAAATATTTAATTGCGAGAATTAACCATTGGAACAATTTATTAAGGGTCACAGTGGATTCTCCATCACTGACAATTTTAAAATAAAGAGTGGATATTTTTCTAAAACATGCTCTAGGACTTATCTTGGGGGAGTACTAGGGCTTGTGTTATATGTGTCAGACTAGATGACCACAGTGGTCCTTTCTGGCCTTAGAATCTATAAACTAAGTATTGACAAAGAAGGGTACCAGCTGGTGAAGAGAAGGAAAGAAGTTACTTTCTCTACTAATATAGAGTAAGTGGGAGAGAGAGACAGTCTGCATTACAATGCAGAGGTGAAGAAACCAGGCACTTTTATGAATTGTGTTATGCTAAACAGGGACATTTAATCTAAGTTTAACATAACAGGAAACCATCATTTTTTTTTAACATACACTAACGGAGACACTTTAAAGTTTGGAATTTAGAAAGGAGGAGTTCCTTCTCTAGAAGAGAGCATAAGAGACACCTTTGGTAAAGAGCACAGCAGCCAATGTCTACGGAGCAAGTCCCTCAAGCTATGTCATGGTTCTCTTGCGTCATCCAGATGGTGCAAGAGGGACCATAATCTGCTGGCAGATGCCCAGCACTGTTCCTGTCTCAGACAGGACATGCCTGTGGCAAGAGTATGCCAGATCCAGGCCTTAATCTTTGCTGTCTGTTGTAGGGGGCATAGATTCCAAGGCTAGAGGGGACAACTGTGATCTAGTCTGACCTCCTGCATAATACACACCCTAGAACTTCCCAAGATAATTCATTTGAGCTGGCTAGTATGTCAGGGCAGGTGGGGTATGTGGCCAAGAACCACTTATTTTCTATTAGTATAGGGTCCATTAAAGACAATTCATCAGTGACAACAAGCTCCTGGTGACTGGAGCAGCCCTACTGATTTTGCTGTCTAGGATAGAAAATGGGCTCATTAACACATCCCATAAACATTCACCCAATCAGTGGTGCGCAAAAAAAGAGGGCCAATCAGACCTGAACAAGCAGCATCTCTAGCTGTTACAAAGGGCAACTTACTCATGCACCTTAGCTTCTGGGTAGCCATGTTCAGAAATTGGGAGCCAGAATTAACCAGTCCACTTACTGAGCCATAGGTCTGCTTGGTAGAGGAAGATATGGCCATACATCTCCAAAACACACACACACACACACACACCCCCACACCCACCCACCCCCCCGGGATATTCCCTTCCTGCCATAGACACCCATAAAACTGTGGATAGGTGTGTCACTGACGGTGACCTAGCACTCTTTTCCCTTTGTAGCACAATCACAATATACCTGTTACTAAGAGTTCGAATCTATATGCATGGCATGTTTCCCCTATTAACTAAACTCCAACATGTAGCACACACTAATTAAAAAAAAAAAAAAAAAAAAAAAAAAAAACCACCACACCACACCTCAGTGGAGGTAAAGATATTACTAGGCCTACTGGAATTTCAATTCAAAGGGGACAAGAGTACTTTACCAGAAAAATGTAAGCATGAAGTGCGAAAAAGCCATCCCAAATTTATTCTCAAAACATCAACTGAAATGCATCAGATACTCAAAACTACAGAATTCTTAAGTCATACATTCACAATGCAGAAACTTGACACTTGGGATGCCTTTGGCATGTTCGACGTAACAATATCCATTTTACAGTGTAAACAGGTACTGTTGTGTTCTTACTTACAAGTCCAGCAGGAAAGGCACAACATGGCAAAAATAGATCATAAACAAGAATCAGGTGCAACAACATTACATGAACTTTTGGTAATCTGCATTTTTGGGGGGCCTTCCGCAATTGAGACTGGACTCAAAGGATTTCCTGCAGTCAGAAATCAGACTTCTTTCCATCATTCAGTCCTTTAATACCAAATGCTTAATTGGGTTCCAATCTAGCTTTAGATTTTGTTACATATACAGATCCAGCAAGTGTAAGAAGAGTGAAAAATAAGTCCATGAAGTCTTCAGGTGCTTCCACTAATACATCAGGTTTTGGTTTCATATAGTGCATGGAAGCATCTGCTTGAATCTCAGTTCATTACAGTGGTCATTTATAGAAAAATAGACACTACATCTACAAAGAAAAAAAATGAGGTAGATAACTTAGAATCCAGAGGGCTATCCCAATAACCTTCATACAATACACATGGGTCACCATGGTTTTGTGGTGTAATGCAAGTGCACAAATCACCAAGAAACTTAACGACCAAAGTGGGAATGCCATCCAAAACGCCCACAAGACATTAAACTTAGGTGTGAGTACTTTTGTATTTAAATACAAGTTTACACAAACTGATCTCCTAAATAACCCAAATTAAACATAAAAAAATAAAAAAAATAAAATAAGTTCCTCTTGCTAAGGAAACCAGTTCTAATGCCTACATGCAACAGTCATCTGCGATTCCTTGCAGAGCTTTCAGACATGACCTTCTCTTTCTAGAGGAGAAGTATATACATACCTGCCCATGCTTCTTCAGGGCTCTTGGTACAAATAATATCTTAGGAGAAACTGCACATCTTTGGAAGGGAGTAGTTTTGGCACTGTTCTTAAGGGACTGTCCAAGTAGTAGTATTAAATAAGCAGCAGTCAACAATACAGGGAGTATTCAATTATTAGGAGCAATGATCAAAAGGGGGGAAAAAGGCCAGTAAAAGATCTTTTTACAGCTTCTGAGGCAAATTAAAAAAAAAAAAAAAGTCCTGTAGCCATATAGTAAAAGGTACATTAAAAAAACAAAAACAAAACAAAAAAACACCACACACCACACAAAGACTATTTCTAAAAAGGTGGCAGACATTCTAGAATATTTACCCGCATAATAATTTTTCATGTCATCCGTAAATACAAGTTTTTCCATGAACAGTAGGTTGTTTCTACTGTGTTCAAAACCCCCAAAGATTTCAGTTTAAACAGAGGCAAATGTTATAAACCTTTGGAATTTCAAGTTGTGAAACTTCTGTAAGGCTGTACACATTAAAGTCACACATAACAAGGAATACTTTGCAAGACCCGCATCTTTCCAAATAAGAGGATTTTTTTTTTTATTATTACTACTTTTGCAAAGCAACATCATGATTGTACTGTGGGCAACTCTTACAAAGACAACCATAAAATCATTTGCATGTCAATAGGAAAATAGGAGGTCGAGATGGAATCTCTTAAAAATATATGTTTGTATATATATTTGTTCTTTCTGCATTTCACCTTCACAAAGAGTTTTTCTAACTAACAGCAATTTTGTTCTCCTCCATGAAGTGAGGGAATTGGTGTTTTGGCACATTGTCTGCAGCAGCACCACCAGCTTTCTCCATATCCGAGCTAATTCCAGACTGGGACCCATCTATCTTGGAGACTGTTGCAGTATTTATTGCAGAACCACCCCCAATGGTGACTGGAAGAGAAGGTATGCCACCACTCTGGATCACTGAAATCTCATTATTCTTCATTGCCAAGCCATTGCTGAGTACTGCAGCATACTGGTTCCATACTGTGGGATCAATGTTCACTGAAGGAGGCACTATATCCTTTGGAAACATTTCAGATACCTTCTTTGGATCATTCCCCAACAGAGCCATGGGATTATCAATGGATAATCTTCTTCCACGCCTGGCAGAGTTATTCCACATGTGAGTTCCAACATGAACCTTGCAGAAGAGGGGGTAGGAGAAGTTAGAAGATGAGAGCTATCATAATTCTGAGCTCCTGTCCTAGTCTATCCAAGTTCTTATACCTCACCAGCACTATGGTATCTGAGCCTCAAGATAAAGTAAAGCCAAACATTCAGAGGAACGTTTATGTAGTTTTGTACTCAAACTACAGCAAAATCTTTGTTTAGATCTTTGTTACTGTAGAATGGCTTATATGCCCTACATGTTCTTGTTTACTTTCACCTGAAGTAGAACAAAAAAGAGGGAAAGCAAGAACAGAAGTAGTCAGTTACTTAGTGCATGGGAAAAGTTTATTTTTTCCTCTACACAATTTAAGATACATTGGTTCTTAAGAATAGGCTACAGGGAATATTGGCAAGTGGTGCTGAATTAAGGCAAGGCAGGGACTTTAGAAATGGTTTTACAAAAAGTCTAGCATGAATAGAATTTTGGCAGCTAACACACTCCCATGTAGTTGGAAAAAACACAAATAGCATATTACTGCACAAACAGAGAACCTCCTGAAAGACCACCCCCCTACAAACAAGCAGCTATCCGCACCCCAGTCTTCATTTTATTTTCTAAGTTTGAGCATCTCTTTTCTCTCTCCTCCTCCACTCTCATCCCTCCTTATAGAGTGCTTATGCAAAGACTGTTAGAGAGGAAGAGTCTGGAAGCTCTACAGTGTCAAACCATAGCGTGGGTGGGGGAAGCTAAGTGTTCCTTAAAAGACGATTAATCTGATTATCAGGAGCACAAGGGGCAATTTTTTGTGCTTAACAAATCCCTGAACATTGTTTGTTGCAGGACTTTGCTCCAGTGACAGCCATTTCAACAGGGGACTCTCAATGTGCTTCAAGCAATAGTGGAGTCTAGAACATGTTCCAGTAAGGTGAACAATGATCATTGCTTAAAAGTATTGGGTTTGAAAGAACCAGATCCAATACAGTTTTGTTTTTTTAAACAGGGGTTTTCCCTGCATGCTGAGGTATCATCTAGATATGGGCTTCAGCTTCTAAATTCAGATCCCAAACCCACACCATGGTTCAGGAGCATTTGGAGGTAGGGTTGCTAAACAAAGCAGTTAGAAGTTGCAGTTAAAAAATACAGTTCTTCCCCTACAGGTTTTTTTTTTTTTTTTTAAGTGGATTTAGGCTGATCTCAAGGCCTACTAGAGAGTTGAATGTATGATCCTTGCATATTGAGAAACTATAACAAACTGTCTTAAATGACCACCCAGAGGGCCAGGAGAAATTATTAGTCATCTTTAAAGTCTGGATGATTATATTAGAAGGAATAGAAGCATTTTAGAGGGGTTAAGAGACTTTCCTAGTGAAGGTGATTCCAAAGACAGGCATCGGTATATCTCAGCCCCCTTAAGAATTGCTTACCTTCAGGTTTCCTTTTGTGGTAAAGGCTCTCCCACAGATGGTGCATGCAAATGGCTTTTCACCAGTATGGGTCCGTTCATGAATCTGAAGAGCACTTGCAGAGGAGAAGTTCTTCCCACACGTAGTGCAGATGTGCTGTTTAGCTGGACGGCAAAGCTTAGGCCGTGGCACCAGGAGAGGAGGAACACCAGGTGATAAAGTTGGTGGGCCAATAAAATGGCTAGTGCTAATAGGACGCTCACTAGACATTTCCATTTTTATGAGGGCCGGTGGTGCCCTGACAAAAGCAGCATGAATGCTGCTGCGACCTGAGGAGAAAGCACACACACATTAGGCTACCACCACTACACGTTTCAGCTCGGTTTAAACTTTGAAAGCAAGATATTGGGTCCAGATTTTTGAAGGTGCATAAGCCCAGCACCCAGTGCACATGCAAGCTGTAATTTGCAGGCACACAGACAACCCATTAGCACCTGTTTGAGGCGAGAGGGAGACGGGGTTCTTCAAATAGGTCCCTTTGATCAGGGAGAAAGTTGTTAAATCCTGAATGCAAAAAGCTCAGACACAGCATTTGCTATGCTAGCTTTACACTTCATATACTAGTGCTGAACAGTCTGTTCCATGGTTTATCAGCATTGAAGTGTCTGGTTTAGAGAGCTAATTAATAACTTTAGGACAAAATGCAAGATCCTGAGCAAAACTACCATTGAAGTAAATGGGATGAGTGTGTGATCACTAGGCAGCCGGAGGCTACAACTTGAAAACTTATCCATTCTGTGTGTATGACTTTACCTTCAAATGGGAATTTGAAATTAGGAAGGAGATTTTCAGTGGCTTGCAGAGCAAAAAGCACCATGTTCCTTTTGAAAAGGAACCAAACCAGCAGGATAAGTGTCTTACTCCCACTGGTCCACTGAGGAGCTCCCCTCTAGAAGGATTTGTTAGTTGTGGGGACTGCAGCTACTGGTTATAACTCACCATACTCTCCATTTGGGAAGTGTAACCCAGGTTCTTCTTTGATGACCTTTCGACCAATATTGCCATAAGTTAGATCCAAAGCGCCAGCCCCTTCCATCTCTGCAAGATGGTTTTCAGGGCCCTCAGCTTTATTTCCCATGCCAGCATCTTCCTGGCTATTGAAACCTGGTGACTTTGACCTAATGCTTTCAGATTGGCTATTGGTTGGGGACAATGCCTGGAATGAAGCAGATTCAGAGGCGGCAGGACTCCTGCCATTTTGATAATCTGGATCACCTGCCACAGAGGAAGAATCATTCGTCATGCCATCACTTTCTGCCGAGCCATTGTCACTAGACTTCAGGCTGCTTTGCCGTTGCAAGTTCAAAGCTGAATTTACCATTTTCATTTGGTTCTCCAGAGCTGCAATCCCAGAAAATGCTATGCCTGGAGATTCTGACTGTGCATCATATGGAATTGGTGGTTTCAAAGAGCTGCTAGGGCCATCCTGAGAGTCTAGGTCTTCTTCCATCTCTATGCTTTCCATGTTCTCACCTGGGCGAGTCAGGTCTCCATTCTTCTCGGTCACAGTAGGATCCACATCAGTATTATCACAAGTGTTTTCCGGCATAGGTGTATTGGGAATTTGTCCCCCCATATGCATGCGAATATGCTGCTGCAATACAACTGCATTTGTAAACTTCTTCTGACAAATTGGACAGGAATGTTGCATCTTTAGGGGGGTGTTTGCCCGGTGGACACCATAATGAGTCTTAAGGTTACCTTTTGTTGAGAAGGCACGGCCACAAATTTTACACTTGAATGGCCTTTCTCCAGTGTGAGTACGGTAATGCATTTTGAGTGAACTCTGGCAGCTCAGCACTCTGTGACAGATGAGGCACTCGTTGGGGTCTGTTGTGGACTTGTCAATATTCTCAACCAATTGCTGTAGCTTAGAGGTTTCTGAACCTTGCTCACTTGCTCCGCTTACATGGAAGACACTCACACTGCAGCTAGCTTGCGGAGAGCTCAGGCTCTGCTCAGTTCCCGACTCGTGACTCGCTGCTCCTGATGAGGAAGAACCACCTTCGCTTTCTGGAGAAGGCCTTGGCTGCATGTCACTTGAAAATGTGTTGGCAAGAGACTCCTTGATGCATGCTAGATTGGAGATATTCTGAGGCAAGCCAGTGCCTACTGAGGTAGGCAGTGATGTCAGAATAGGCTTGCTGTCCACAATTAGGTTAGACTCATCCAGTGGTACAGACATCCCATATGGGATTCCACTGCTAGTGGGCACATTGTCCAGATGCTCAGGTACTGGATAGGGATTCATTTTAATGTGAGGGTACTTATCTTTATGACGCTGAAAATGCACTTTAAGGTTTCCTTTGGTTGTAAATCTGTTACCGCAAATGTTACACTTGTAGGGTCTTTCACCAGTGTGGGAGCGGAGGTGTATCTGCAAAGCACTATCGTTGCCGAAGACCTTGCCGCAGAACTTGCACTTATGTTTAAAGAAAGGTTCTTCAGCATTTGGTTTGCTTTCAGACACGCTGATATTGGGGGGCTTCCCTTTCCCTTTCTTTGAGGGATCAATCACTGAAGAAACTGCAGAGAGTGGGTTTTGGAAGATGACAGAGCTGGATGATTGAGGTAGTAAAGGGTTTGGAAAACGAGACATAGAACTTGGGAGGCTTCTGTTTGCTTCAGGCTTCAGGGAGAAGGAAGAAGAAAGCCCACTGGCTACCGAGCCAGCAGTTGGAATGACCATGTTAGAATGAGGTAGTTTTCCATGCTTCAAGGATTCCAGTGATAGGCTTTGGCTTCCAGCTTTTTGTCCAATTAAAGCAACAGCAGCAGACAGTTGCTGAGACATCTGAGCACCCAAAGCTTTTAGTGGATCAGTAGCAGCTACTATTGAAGGATGTAGGGCATGAGGAGCCATCATGGCAATTTGGATGCGGATTTGCTCTGTGAGCTGAATTTGCTGGAGTTGCTGCTGCTGCAAGCACACGAGCTGTTCAAGGATCATTGGAATAGCATTAAAACTGGCTGCTGAGGAAGAGATGGTGTCAGAGGTACGCTGATTCACAGCCACTTTAGTGCCACGTATTGTCTGCAAAGTCACATTAGTGTTTGGTACTTTGGATTTTGGTAAATAGCTTAGCCCATGAGTTGCAGGAGGTTCTGTTTTTAGATACATTCCTCCCACTACTTCAGTCTCAACTTTCCCCTCTCTCTTCTCCACAGAACCAGTGCAACTCTTTGACTGACTGTCCTTGGCTGCCTGGCTATCCTGTCGATCATTTGGAAAGCTCTCTGTAGAGGCTCCAGGGAAGTCTTCAGGGGGTATTGTTCCTTCACTATCATTCATGATTAGGACAGGTGGATTTTTAGTGCAATTTTTCTTATGCTCCAGAAATTCAGAGAGATCAAAGAACTCTGCACAACATTTCTCACAGATGTTGGTTTCCTCTGTTCGGCACCTTTTGGAACTCATTTCACCATCTCCATCACCTGGGGCGTTTTGTGGACTCCCTAAGTGGGGAGAAAAATAGAAAAGTCAAATATTCCCTATGTATACATAAATCTAGAACAGAGGTCGGCAACCTTTCAGAAGGGGTGTGCCGAGTCTTCATTCATTCACTCGGACTTAAGGTTTCGCGTACCAGAAATACATTTTAACGTTTTTAGAAGGTCTCTTTCTATATAAGTCTATAATATATAACTAAACTATTGTATGTAAAGTAAATAAAGTTTTAAAAATGTTTAAGCAGCTTCATTTAAAATTAAATTAAAATGCAGAGCCCCCCAGACTGGTGGCCAGGACCCGGGCAGTATGAGTGCCACTAAAAAAATCAACTCGCGTGCTGCCTTCGGTACACATGCCATAGGTTGCCTACCCCCGATCTAGAACATGGGTAAGTTTTTTCCAGGTTAAGGCTGTAAGTAAGCCAAAAATTTGAAAGAAAGATAATGGGATCTTAGACACATGGATCAAATGCAAACCTTGGAGACACAATTCCAAAGTCCTACCCCACCTCTGCTACTGATTCACTTTGTAGCTTGCTCAAAGTCACACTACATCTCTATTCACTTGTCTAGAATAGGTGGTATACTTTCCTACCCTCAGCCTTGTGAGGGAAAGAGGAATGGTGTTTTCCCCATTTGAATTAGGAGGTAACTAGTTCACTACAAGTCTCTTTACACATGTAAAAATAGAAATGAGTGTTCTAACTACTCAAAAGGCAAGGAAGTGATGGAGGGCATAGAGGATTGTTTACTTCATATTTTAAAATGTATAATTAAGTTGTTATTCAGAGGGTCAATGGCCAAATTCTAGCAAAGCCATATGAAGCTGTGAATCACTAGAGTTAACACATCGTTCCATTTGATAAAGATTCCATTGAAGCACATAACCATTGCAGATAGAAACAATGAAACTGCAATTATTCTCCCATATTACAGTATATTAGGTAGCTTATGAAAGGGGTTGATAGAATGAATAAGCCTGGTGTTATAGGCCATATACTAAAAATCAATGAAGAACTAACCATGTTAAGTAGATTACAGCTCTTCTAATAAGACTTTTGAAACCACTTCCTTTCAAGTAAATCAGACTGTATAAACACAAGACAAACCTTTGTGTGAATACTAGTTTGTTTAATGTAATGCTACTTTTAAAGGACTAATAAAGCCTACATTTTTAATAGTCATGTGGAACAACTTTAAAGCTTCATCTTGTTCTAAGAAAGAGCATAATGACGTTCTTTAAAAAAAATGCAAAAATATACTATTTTAGCAGTCAGCATATACCAGGAGTTGCCAAACTGCAGCTCTTTTATAGTTAAGGTGTGGCTCACAGAGCCTGCACCCTCGCCCCTCCCATTCTCCACCTACCAGACTGGGGGGCAAGCGCTGGGCTTCTGCCCTGCAGTGGGGTGTTGGGGCTAGGGGCTTCTGCCTCCAGGAGGTACCTGCTGCTCTTGTTGAAACCCTGAGCACCAGCAGATACCTCCCAAAGGGCTGAAGCCCTGAACCCCATCACCCTACTGCAGGGCAGAAGCCCGGAGCAGGTGCACCTGGCTCTCGAACTTCTGAAGAGCATCATATGCGGCTCGGAGGATCAGAGAGTGTAGGCCAGGGGTGGCCAAACCTTAATAGAAAGGGGAAAAAGTATAATAATTTATTGCCTGGAGTCGAAACTGTTAATTTAACACTTAGAGATCTAGATTGGGCAACTCATACAAGATGGATTTGCAGTGTTGTTGGAACTATGCTGGCCTCAGATCATTGGCGAGACAAGGTGGGTGTTCAGTGTCAAATTCTTTCGATTTTTACGACAACTTTCAGGAGATTTGGCATATACAGTGTAGTTGTAGCCGTGTTGATCCCGGGATATTAGAGACACAAGGTGGGGAGGTAATATCTTGTATTGGACAAACTTCTGTTGGTGAAAGAGACAAGCTTTTGAGCTAGACAGAGCTCTTTTCCCACCTTGTCTCTGTACAAGGTGGATTGCAAGATAAGCATTCTACTGTGAACTACACTCACTTTGGGATTTATGCAACAGCACTCGCCTGTCAGACACAGTCTGTGGGGAGCAGGAAGCAGAAAGATTATGTTTTGTAAATTAGACAAGAACCCAAGTGTAACCACTTCCCCCTTCAATGTGCCAAAAGCTGAAGAGGAATTTTCCTGTTTTTCCAGACTTTTCTGGTTCCCCTACCACCCAAACTACATAAAGTTTTAAGAATTCTGCAGAAAGATTTGAGAGGAAATTTTTACCTTGGTCTGAAAAAGGTGACCAAATGACCCTGATTTAGAGCCGTAAGCTCCTTAGGTCAGCGGACACCCAGGGGCCACTCATCATCAACTCACTATTAATGAGTTATGTCACATTTATTATCCCAACTTTAACAAGAGATCCCACAGTAATCGTATATGTCCATCAGTTGTGTTTTCACCTCAGAAGGCTGCAGCCCTATTTTATTCGTTAACAAGTTCCCCTTTCCTGCCACCACCTATACACACAGCATTCAAGACATTCTATCTTCTTCCAGGAAACTATAAAGTGCCCTCTGGCCACACACTGTGTGACCCTTTGATCATAGAGGCACTTTGTTTGAGTTCCATCTTTATAGGTCAATGGTGTGGAGGCCTGACACACTATGGCTTCAGTGGGAGTTCAGGGTGTTCAGCACCGCACAAGATCAGGTCCAATAATGCCAATAACCCAGGGAGCAGAGTTATTTCAGTAGTATCAGACGCTGCATTTTTATTAACTAGACTATAGAGTAAATGGTTATGATCATCAGATATTGTTATAAGCTTAATTTTCCAGCTTACTTTAAAAAGAGTTCAACTACAAAATAATTACAGCCCCTATACTAGAGATATACATGTTACCAGGCTGCACAGGGTGCATCTTGTGCATGCAAGTAGAGGATTTGCATGGACAGACATTTTTGCACCTACAACTCAGGTGAGTTTATATAGTTTGGGCCAGAATAATTTCATGGGGGAGGATATGGCAAACCGTGACATTTGGCTCGAGTAACAGAGTCACACACACACTTTTCTCAGCAATGAAAATGCAAAAAAGTGTTTAGTGTTGAAATCTGTAGTTGCCCACAGAATGAAAGGCTTTGAAGGAGTTTCCTTAAGCTAGGTCAGGTTAAGAAAAATTCACAGCAACATTATAGTGGAGAGAGATATAATCTCTGCCTTACAATAGCTACCAAAACAAGGCCTGTATAAGAGCAACTAAAGTAATATGTGCCTCAGCGTAAGGGGGCTGAAGGGGCATATAGACTAGGAGATGACCTCTTGGGTGCCTTCCAGCCCTACATTTCTGATTAGCAGAACTGCACATCAAACACTGAGGCCAGGTCTACACTACAGACCTACATTGGTATAATAATGTCCCTCAGGGGTGTGAAAAATCCACACCCCTGAGTGACAGTTATACCAACCTAATCCCCCATCTAGACAGCACTATGTTAACAGGAGAAGCAGCTACTGCCTCTCTGGGAGGTGGATTAACTACCCTGAGGGAAGAGTTCTTGTTAGTACAGAAGTGTCTTCATTTAAGCAGTACAGCCGCACAATTGCATCAATGCAGCATTAAGTGTAAACCTGCCCTGAAATACACAACACGGAGCCTCTCCCCCCCCCAAAGAAAAAACAAACCACCACACAAAGCATCCCCCCATTCCTCCCCCCCGCCAGCAACTCTCTTAAATCATTTTTTAAACCTAGTGATATATAGCCAGGCAGTCCCCTAAGCAAAAGGTAAAGTGCTAGATCACGGTGACCAACTCTCAGTGCTGCACCCAATACATACAAATTGGCACTCCAAAATAAGAAATCAACCACTGTAGCTAAAAAACCCATTTTTCATTAAAAAAAAATTTCACTCGGAAATAGAAGTCTCCTAAAATAGTATACGAGGCCCAACTTGATTCAGGACTCAGTCAACAGAAATGGACCAACTGAGGTCAAACATGGAAATTTTGGGAGTACTTGTGGCACCTTAGAGACTAACAAATTTATTTGAGCATAAGCTCTCGTGGGCTCAAATAAATTTGTTAGTCTCTAAGGTGCCAAAAGTACTCCTGTTCTTTTTGCGGATACAGACTAACACGGCTGCTACTCTGAAACATGGAACTTTTAAAACTCCATGAAGTGGCATTTAGTTCTACCCTTATCAATGATTAGGGAGAGTAAAATTGAGGTTGTGTTTGTTAATTACAAAAAAACCTACTTTCCTTCCTGGAACTTTAAGGTGCATGCTGACTCAAAAGGCTTTTTAGGCTCAGGCCTTGGCTACACTCGCAGATTCATAGCGCTGCTGCTCCCAGGGGAATAGCTTGCAGTGCTGCGAGCGAGCGTGCAGCGCTGCAGGCGCTGAATTACACTGGCGCTTTACTGCACTAGCTGCGCTCGGGGGGGGGGGGGGGGGGGGGGGGGGGGGGAGGGGGGGTGTTTTTTCACACCCCTGAGCGAAGCAAGTGCAGTGCTGTGAATTGCCAGTGTAGCCAAGGCCTCAAAGTTTCACAGGAACGAACTCACTCCCATCCAATACATAACCCACAAAATCGCAGGTTAAAACACCACAACCTTTGTTCCAAATACTTGCAAATTGGGATTAAGGCAGTGAGGTTTTTGTTCTGCCTTCAAAAAAAACAGAACACCTCCCCCCCCCCCCCCCCCCCCCAAAAAAGCCTCAAAGTTATACTGATTTAACTCTACTGGTTTAGAAAGATAAATTTGAATGGGAGTATCCCCCCTTGTATTGATAGTAGACTCCTTTTGGCAGATGAGTGCCTTGCATCAATTGAAATTAAACTGGTAAACGATAAGAACCTATGGGCCTAATCTGTAAACCCCCTCACACATATCCCAAAAGGTGGAACAAAAACATTGAGATCACAATTTTTTTTTCACAAAATGGGAGATCTCTGTTTCTGGCCAGCCCTAGTTAGCATCCCTCCCGTAGCCATCTGATATTCTTGTTGTCCCATATTGTTCATTTGTTTCCCTATTTTTGACAATTTCACATTCACTGGGTCTCAAAAGATCTGAATTCAATTCCCAATATAGACTCCTGTGTAACCCTGGGAAAAATAGTGAAGCACAGCTTCCCCCCCCGCCCTGCCCCCCAATCTCCTCCTAACTGTGAAACTGAGAATACTTCTCTGCCTCACAGGGGCAGAGGGTTGAGTATAAATGAATCAATATTGGCAAGTTGCGGGACATAGTGTCTTTTTTTGGACCATCTTCTGTTGGTGAGAGAGAGAGAGAGACCAGCTTTTGAGCTCACACAAAGCTCTTCTCCAGGTCTGGGAAACTTAGGGCTAGTCTACACTGACAATGCCAAAGCGCTGCCGTGGTGGCAGCGCTTGTGCCTTGTGTGGTCCCGGCGCAGCGCTGGGAGAGTACTCCCCCCCCCCCCCTTTTTTTATTAAAAAAAAACACACCCCGCCCCACGAGGAGCATGGCTCCCAGCACTGGGGCACTGTTTACATTGGCGCTTTACAGTGCAACAATTTCTGCACTATGGGGAGTGTTTTTTCCACACCCCTGAGCAAGAAAGTTGCAGCGCTGTTAATTGCCAGTGTAGACAAGCCCTTAGGCTAGGTGTACATCACACAGGGGTGTGGGGAAAAAAAAAAAACAAAACACACCCACACAAAAAACCACCTACCCCCCTGAGAGACATAAGGCTATGTCTACACTGCGCAGCTTTTAGTGACAGGGCTGTGCCACTACAGCCGTGCCACTAAAAGGCACAGTGCAGTGTACCCACAGTTTGTCAGCAGGAGAGAGCTCTCTTACTGACAAAAAACTTCCACCCCCAATGAGCAGCGTTATCTGCAGGAGATCAGTCCTGCCAGCTGTTCACACCGGTGCTTGTTGTCAACGAAACTTTTGTCTTTTGGGTGTGTATGTGGGGTGTTTTTTAAAACCACTGTTGAATAACATAACAGGTCTTTCACTTGCCAGTGTAGACAAAACCATAGTTATACCAACCTACCTCCCAGTGTACACAGTACTACAGTAACTCCTCACCTAACATTGTAGTTATATTCCCGAAAAGCGCTACTTTAAGAAAAATGATGTTAAGCAAACCAAATTTCCCCATAAGAATTCATGTAAATAGGGAGGGACAAGTGCCAGGGAGATTTTTTTCACTAGACAAAAGATATTATATACATATACAATACAAAGTTTTAAATAATTTTAAACAATGTAATACTGAACTCACCAATGATGTTTGTGAAGCTTGGTTGAGGCAGGGGTGTAGCAGGGCTTGACCCATTCTTCCTGCCCAGCGCACCTGTCAGGGAGTGGAGTCTCCCCGGCTGGAACGCTAGGTGGAGCGGGGCAAGCCAAACAATCTTATAATGGAATGTAACGCGACTTTAAATGAGTATGTTCTCTAATAGATCAGCAACCTAATAACAAAACAGTGTTAACCAGGATGACTAAGTGAGGGTTACTGTATGCCAGGAGACCATCAATATAGCTACTGCCTCTCGGGTGCGGTAGATTAACTGCGCCAACAGGAGGTCAGCGGCCTTGCATCATGGTGTCACGTAGCCGTGTTAGTCTGTATCCACAAAAACAACAAGGAGTCCAGTGGCACCTTAAAGACTAACAGATTTATTTGTGCGAAAGCACCGGACTCCTTGTAGTTTTCACTAAACACTGCTACAGTGGAGCAGCTGTACATTGTATGTGAAGACAAGCCCTTACTCAGAGTGTCACTGCAAAATGCAAAGTATAAGATTGTTTAGCATAAGTAGTCAACACATTTCAAGGGACCATTTATGGTAAAGTGGCCCATTAAACACCCCTCCAGTCATAAGTTTCAGAGTAACAGCCGTGTTAGTCTGTATCCGCAAAAAGAAGAACAGGAGTACTTGTGGCACCTTAGAGACTAACAAATTTATTAGAGCATAAGCTTTCGTGGACTACAGCCCACAGTGGGCTGTAGTCCACGAAAGCTTATGCTCTAATAAATTTGTTAGTCTCTAAGGTGCCACAAGTACTCCTGTTCTTCTTTTTCCTCCAGTCATAGGGAGGAAGGGGGTGAGGTATTAGTGGATTATAGATTGTTGTAATAAGCCATAAATCCAATGTCTCTATTCAGTCCATGGTTTTTAATATTTAGCAAAGTTATGAATTTAAGCTCCCAGGCTTGTCTTTTGAAAGTATTGTGTATCCTGGGACGACACAGTGACAATGGTGCATTCAATAGTGGTAAAACAGTTGAGTACTATAGGTACTGAGACCAGAGAAGACGAAGAGTGATGAGCATCTCGCTCACCAACAGAAGTTGGTCCAATAAAAGATATTACCTCCCCCATCTTGTCTCTATTATCCTGGAATCAGCATGGCTACAACACTACCACCACAAACATTTGAGATCCTAGACAGAGACAGGGGGGAAAAATCTGAACTATATCTTAAAAAAAAAAAAAAAAAAAAAAAAGATTCACCAGAGATCCTTGTTTTGATTTCTAGCTGCCACCTCCTCATCCCTGTCTTGTAGGAACAGTCAAGTGATTGCAATCAGACCACCTCATTTACCAAAACAACATGCCTTGCTCTACCTACCCACCCTAGAAACAGTTATCAGTGACACATACTTAAGAGTCTTAAAAACAAAATGTAAGTTTACTTCTGTGCAAAGAAAGCTCACCATGCATATCTACATCTGTGGAGAACTCTGTCCAAATACTGTAACAGTATTTGTCAAGTAGCAAGGGAGATCTGTTAGAACAGTTACTCATGTACTTAAGTAACCCCCTCAAAAATGCTTCACAGGGATCGAACCTCTACCATTTTCTATTCCCCCCTCCCCACCTCCGAATTTCAGGAATGTTATCTTTCAGCATCTAGTTATCCAATAAGTAAGAAGAATGCAGTAAACCCAGCAGGGGTTTTAGATTCAATCACTGCCAAATGGATTTTGGGGGGGGGTCCACTATTGCGTAGGATACGGTGGTAATTTACAATAAGGTCTGATGAAATCTTTAGACTCAAATTTAAGTTTAAAAAAAAGTTTCCTAAAGACAATTAATAAAATACCCCACACCTTTTACCTGATTTAATTTGATTTAGTGGAAAACTATTGGAAAGAAGAAAGAGGTGAGGAGGGTGGTTGGTCAGAGACCATGAAACTAAAAAACAAAAAACACCCACACTCCACATTTTAAAGTGTCTACTTCACAGTAACTGAAGTTAATACCCAGTGAGACTTAACTTTTACAGAAATTTAATCAGTTTATCTATTCTCAGTCACTTTCCCAATAGTCACTGTTAAGAAAAGGGTGTATGATTATGTTACTTGCTATCAGACATGATTAATTTTAAATAATCAGTTTAGTAATTTCTAGTTCTGAAGGCCTCAACTAGCATTTAAAAAAATTAGACTAGATACTTTGCAAGTGTGCTATTTTAAGCCTATCAAGAAAAAAAAAAAATCACAAGCACTGCACAGAAAAATAGGTTTGAATAAACGTGTCAAAACAGCTAAATAAGTTTGGCTCCCTTCTTAATTTTAAGAAATGCGGGTGGTTTTATTTTAAAACATTTGAAATTTCCAATAATGATTGCAGACAATGTAATTAAATCTCTCACAAAAGAATTCAGTCAATACCAGTTTCCAACCCAAGAATAGCTAGACAAGAGACTTGTTGTGTCTCATGAAAATAATTCACAACCTAACTAAAAAAGTGTCTTCCAAGGTTTTAAGCTAACCTTGTTAACAACAAGCCTTTAATATATTCTGGGTTAACATAATTAGTACTCTTAAAGTTTCACAAAAATTGCTTTGAAAATCTAAAGGTGCCAAATCATTTAGACAAATTTAAGACTCTAGCTATCCTCACATAAAAGTAGGATTTTGTAAAAACAGAGATAGCAACTCTTAAAAGTCTTAAGACTAGACCTCTAAATTCCACGTCCTTGCATGATTAACCTTCTGGTGTACTTTCAAAGGGCTTTAAAAACAAAGTTGCTGAATGCCATGACAAACCCCTTTAAAATGTCTGCAGTTACCTGCTGAGGCTCAAAACTGAAAGCTTTAGCAAACACATGTTCTGATGCTGCTATTAACAACTGAGCTTAAAAAGGCCGAACAGTGGAGGGCACTCATGTATTACACTGAAAACAATATCCATTTCTGGAGCCGGGAAGGCAGTTTAGTTAGATCAAAAATTACAAAAACCTACTTTCTCCAGAACGAGAGATTGCAATTTAAAACAGCAGTAGCGACAAACATGCAACTAAAATTCATTAGTTCTTGGTGGCTGGAAGAACGACTAACAAATTAATCATTCCCTAAGGACATGTAAATAAGTAGGTTACCATCTGCCCCAAAACTATGTTAATATAAAAACAGAGGTCGAAAAGTGCAGTGGTTAAAATAGGCTACAAAAGCTACCAACATTTTTGATTACAAGTTGCAGATAAACCCGAATTCTTGGGTTTGCGGAGCGAAGAACATTTCTGAACTTAAGTTTAAGGCAGACAGACAAAGTCACTGCAACACCTAGTTATTTAATTTTCCCAGTGTGGAAAGAGCAGAACAGGAGACTCCAAAAGCCAATGAAACCTGCCTGGATGCAACAACACCTCAGAGCGGAGGAAAGTCTTTTGCTCTACCTGACCCACCACTGTTTCTTCCTCAGCGCTCAATTACTTCCACCAGCAAGTCCTTCGTCCATAAACAAGGCGGCCCTAGACCACACTTAACACTAGTACAGTGTTTAAGACCAAGCTAAACGGCGCAAACCCCGCTGCCAAGGTCAATTGCATGAGAGTCCTAATTGTAAGCTTGACATCAACTTACCACCCACAGCAGGCAGGAGGAGGCAAAGGTTAGAGCAGCAGCTCTGTCAAAACGTCACATGCTGCAGGGTTTAGCAAGAGGACTTGCTCAGTACAACCAATATAATGTTTCACTTACGTAAAAGGGAAAAAACAAGCAAGACATTTTCCCCCTTCCAGTCCGTCAGCCTGCCTTACAGGCTTCACCCAATGGCTAGCATTTATAGCTCTGCAAAGATTAGCCAGCACTAGCACACCCCACAGCGAAGAGTGTCATCCCTGGATGCAGTAACGTTGAATAAGCCAACGTAGAGCTTTGTTCAATTCAAACAGCACTAACTAGCTGTTAATTTAAACCGCAGCAACGGGCCACTGAAGGCGTGTTCGAGTCTCAAGTTGGGCCGCACTGTTGATACAATAATATTTCCCTCAACTACAATCTGACCCGTCTCTGAGCACCTCACACCGATTCAATGGACAACTTTTGGAGCATACATCATGTTTGCACAAGGAGTTCTGGAATCGGGCTCACGTTTTTAAGGGCTCGTTAACTGACTGTTTCCTGCATGAAACTCATTGTTTTGAGAAGCTACAATTTAGGAATACCTCCTTGATATTTGCGCTGAGCAAATATATTTTGATGATTATTAGAGAGCCCAATTGGAGTCCCAATTTGAATGGATGCCCAACTACAGGATACAACTTCAGTTCTTAGCCTGGAAAGAATTTTTTTATTTAAGAGTGGTATACTGCATTTTAAGAACCCTACACTTTAATGGCTGTAATCCAGTACAATGGGCATTTTAAACCCTTTTGTGAAAATGCTAATTTTCAGTATGTGGTATTATTCTCAAGTGACCACCTGCTGATTTTTTTGACCTGTTAATCGATCACCAGGTTAGCAAAACCATTTTCTAGCACACTGCATTGTTCTCAGAGGCGGGTCTCAGATTGCTTTGCAAATGTTCTCTTGCAAAAGAGCGAGATAAGGGCTTGATTTTATTATTGCAATTATGCATATATTTGATCATTTCTCAGGCAATCTGGCTGGAATTTTAACTTTCTAATGGAGCTTCATCCCTTGGTATTTATGGACACGCCTAGGTCGGAGAATATCTAGATTATTCTGAAGAGGAGAGAGAAACTATGGTTAATCCCGAGTCCAGATTTTTTTTTTTTAATCACGTCAAGGCTGTTTTATTTAGCTAAGGGGTTCCTGGAGATGGTTTAACTCCCACCCACTTCTTCTGATCGTTATCACGAACAGCAGCAGAGAGATTTCTGCAACGGTTTCTAGAACTTTGTTCCAAGCTGGTATTGTAGGAGTGGAGAAAGAGCAACAACAGTCAGGTAGTTCTAGCTCAGGATGGGCGGCCCACCAGCCCCTTTCTGCGGGGTGAGAGGAAGGTTAAGAATAGAGGGAAATCTGCTCAGAGATTCACCAGCAGGGCTCCTGAATAATACAAAGTTTGGGCGGGGCACTGGGGGCAACCCGTGTGTCCACAAGTCCTTCAAGAGCAGGAGCAGTAATTCCCAGCCCTGAACACCACGTTATGCGTCTCTGGGCGAAGGGGAAGCTACCCTCCAACTTCAAAAGACCGTTGGGGAAAATGTACAAAGTTTTCTTTACAGCTTGCCTAGTACTGCCAGTGACCCCTGGGTGGCGCAAGAAAGCAATGAAAGTTCCCCAATAAATTAAAGTCAAGCAATGCGCTAGATTGTGGATACCGGGCTAATTTTGTCTGTTACCGATTGACACGCACCCCTTTCCCCCCCAAAAGGCCCATCGAACCGGAGGTACGGTAGCCAAAGCAAAAAAGTTAGGACTCTACAAGGATTAAAAAAAACAAACAAAAAACACTCCACCCCAATCTTGGGTATTTAATAGACAGACATGCACACCACCCACCAGGCAGGTTCCAAAGATGGTGCTTTAAATTGCTGTCCTTCCAGAACTTGCAAAATCATTAAAAAAAAAAAAAAAAACCCTGATGATACCGGTTACTCTAAAGGATGAGAAAAATCCCTCTCTTCTCCCTCCCCCACTCCCTCTGGAGTAACTCTGCAGCTTCAGGAGAGTTATTAACCCTTTTGTTTCAGCACAGCCCCCGGAGGTGACTCTCCAGCAGTGGGCAGAGATTTACATGTGGAAACATCACCTCCATCCCCCCAGCCTAACCATATGCACAAAGGAAAACAGTCATGCATTAAACATGGGATTTATTGCCTTCTGGCCAGCTTGCTGTTTCTTAAGTCACCATTAACCGGACCCAACAATTGGACATTTCGGCTCAAAGAAAGAAGGAGGGGGGGGATAAGAACTCGAATCTCCTGCGGTTTGGGAATAGGCGGCTCCTTGTTATATACATTGTTATTGATCATTTTTACCTATGGAAAAAAAAGTGACTAAGCATTCAATTTTGGGAGCTCTTTGAATATTTGACCTTTAAAGACATAAAAGCCGACTCACAGAATTACAGAGTCCAGGTTGCTTAGGGTAGTAAAGTCCTGCAGACCCTCCCACCCCAAATATCTCGAGTCAGTTGGTGCTTTAATAATAATAAAATAATCTGAACTATTTGCAAAACCCACCTTCATCTCTCTTGGGGAGGATACTGAAACTGAGGATTCCTAATTGAGACCGGAGAAATTCATTGATCTACATAACCAGGGAAATTCAGTTCTAATACCACCATCCCCAAGAAGTTGCAGAGGTTGCTATCCAGTCTGTCAATAGGAATTATGGGACGAGTGGCATTAGATCCGCACCGATTTTTTTAAGTGTAGGTTGAAATTTAAACTGAGAATTAACATTGAAGGAATCGGCCCACGTAGTAGTCTACAAGTGCTACAAATTCTCCCCAGTTTAGCGATGCACCAACAGAAAAACCCTGGGAACGTATGAGAAGATGCTGCACAGTATCGATGAAACTTTCACACAGGATCCAGGAATTACAACGCTGCCCAATTCGTTTCTAGTGGCAAACTAACCGCACTTATACTAGGTGATCAATTCCCTCCCCCCCTCTCGATTGCCCCCTCTGCGCACCCCGCGCCCACAGATCTGTGATAACTTCACTGCAAATGTAATTTTCTTTTCCCTTTAAAACATAAAGTTCCAGAGCATGTAACAGTGGCTCCCGATATTAAAAGCCCCACACCACCCAAATACAAAACACACGCGCACACACACCACGTTAGCTCACCGGAGTTATTTTAGGAAGTCGGAAATCAAAGATGGCTGGAGGTCAGGCTACAAAAGGTCCAGGGCGATTGTGATCTCCAACCAAACTAGCCAAAGCAGTTTTTTTTTTAAATCCCCCACCAAAAAAAAAAAAAAAACAACCCCTCATAAAAGAAATAAATCCAGAGAAACAAAACTAGCGCAGGCATGAGGGAAGGCTTTAAAGAGATGGTTTGCAACTCCTTTCTCTGTCTCCCCCCCCCCAAAAAAATCCTTTCCGGCTGGGTAGGGTTTGGGGGTTCACCTTGCATTAGGCTATAACAAAACTGGCTGTACTAAGACACGTAGCAGATCGCATCCTGCTCCCCTGGCGTGAGAAGGTAGAGAGCCCGGATCCCCCTCCAGAGCCAGCACACGTTAACCTTTAAGGGGGATGGGGAGGAAAGACTCTCACACACCCAACGGGGACGGCAGAGCAACACACGGAGAGATTTCTGCTGCGATCCGAGTGGTCAGCAAAGAGCAGCCATCGGGCTAGAGCTCTGGGCAGAGCCACTGGACAGTTTTAAGGGGAAGAAAAAGAAAAAAAAAAGATCCCGTTGCGATCTCAGAAGAAAAAGGAGGATCAGGCCCGATATCAGTCGAACAATGATTGAAGATAAGTGAGGGGTTGTTTTTTTTTTGGGGGGGGGTAGATTATGGGAATAAATGGTACAAACAACGAGTGGTCAGTGTAGGGTCATGATCTCGAGCCGAGTCCAGTGGGGGGGGAGGGGACTGACAAAGCCACACACGCACCCACACAAAACCCCTTATTCCCTGGCTGATTTCTTTGCACATCAATTAAAGTTGGTAATTGGCGAGCCTCCGTCTCTTACTTTGCGCCTTACCACTTG
This sequence comes from Malaclemys terrapin pileata, assembly GCF_027887155.1. Taxonomy (NCBI): domain Eukaryota; kingdom Metazoa; phylum Chordata; order Testudines; family Emydidae; genus Malaclemys; species Malaclemys terrapin. Next base: position 15,544,311 of record NC_071516.1, on the reverse strand, counting down.
CAGCATCTGGGGGCTCCTCCTCGGAGTTGATGTGCTGGGGTTTCGCCTGCTTGCGTCTCGACATGGTGCACAAGCATCGGGAGCAAAATAGTAGCAATTATTTTCTTCTTCACAACAAATTCCTAGAGTTGGGAAATTACCCCCCTTGGGCGGAATGCGCATGTCAGAGTAATTATGATTATCAATAATGCATTGCGATTTATCATGGGTCTCTGACAGCTGATTGGCCTGAGTCCAAGGGCTCACAGATTATTCAAATAAGGTCCATTGATCAGGGAGCAGAGGGGAACGCTGGGCATTGTAGTTTTCCCACTGCTGCTCCGTCCCATGCATGTGACAAAAGCGTGTGCTCCTAACACAGCTCTGGGGGAGCCAGTCTCATCATTTCCTACTACCTGATTGGATCATATTTCCTTTAAGGGGAGGGGGGCGAAAGAGGAGCATGAATCCATCTTTGAGAGTAAACAAACAATCTGGCAGCCTGATTTTCTGTGCTATCCAGGGGGACAAAACCTTTGTTATCTCACCTGTCCTTTTTATTGTCTATTCATGGTTTAAAGATTATTTTTAAGTAAGCAGAACCTTGAAACAATGAAGTGTGGAGGGCTAATTCTTCCGTTTGTCATTAGATATGATGGGAAAAGCAAGGCGCATGATCATGTGATTGCCCAACTGGATAAATTGGATGACAATATTATGGTATGGGAGGGATGGTATGAGGCGTGGGAGGGGAGGATTAAAAAAGCAAAACCCAGCATACAGAATAATGTGTATGTAAACTATTGGCACATTGTTTTATTTTCTTTCAAATACCTTATTCAAGACTCACTTTCTTCTGGGAGGGTCACCAAAAATGGGTCAGTCATAATAATTATTAAATAATTACAATACTGCAAAAAGTAGAGTGGGTAACAAAAATAAAAAAAAACCTGGAATTTGAAAAACTACCACCAGAAAACAAAAACTTCTTTCAAAGGATATGCATTTGCCCAAGTATAATCTCTCTGCTGTTTATTTCTACCACTTATTACATCACATCTAAAGAGAGGCACTGGTCTTGCAAACAGATCCATACCAGCAGACCTGCTGGAACCATTTAGAGTCCCACTGAAATCAATGTCCCTATGTATGGATTTGGTCACAGGATTGGACCCCCTAGTTGGAACCCCATAGAAGTAAATTGGAGCCTTAGTTACTGATCCTACAACGTGATCTCATGAGTGGAGGTTGGCTGTGCCCACTCTGAACCCCACTGTCAGTGGCAGCAAAAAATCTACACAGGGGTAGAAGCTTCTGATGCAGAACTCCTTGCATGACTAAAGGCTTAGAATAGATGATAAACTCTTTAGGGCAGGGGCCCTGCCTTTCTGTTTGCACTGCAAAGCATTCAGAACCCTTTGAGTCCCATAACCATGATGAATAACAATATAGTTATTGCTTAAAGTATTTTATTTTATAATTTGAGAGGTGGAAAGATAACCTAGTAGGTAGGGCCCTGGTCTAGTACTCACACAATCTGGCAACAGTTCCTGGCTTTGCTACAGACTCTCTGCATGAGAGTGGGCAAGTCACTTAATCTATTGTGTGCCTCAGTTTCCTACCTGTAAAACAGGGATGGGACTTCCTTACCTTGCAGGGACATTGTGAGGATAAAAATCCATTAATGATTGTGAGGGGCTCAGGCCAACGTTCTCAGAGGAATTAAGGTACCTAAATCCCTTTGAGGATGTGGGTCTCAGATACTATGGTGATGAATGCCATACAATTTATAGATAGGAGAGGCAATATATATAAGAAACAATGATATATAAAGATACAAGAAAAATTATTACAAACCATTGTACAACATTAGTGTCATTTTAATAGTTCCTTTACAATAAAACCTGCAAATTGTTTATTTCAAAACATCTTTTAGTAATACAATATAGCATTTGTTATAGTCAAAAGTTTATTATTCAAAATTTATTCACCAAAAATGACCTACTGTACACCAGTGAACAATTAGTGATATTTCTAGAAAGTGGAGTGTGTGTGGGTCAGTCACAAAGATTTTGATTCAGCAGACCAAGGTACACAGTGTATCATGATGATCTAATTATCTATTTATTATCTTAGGCTTTTCTTACAGTGTTTCTTACTGGGATCTTGTCTAGCATTTAGCAAATGATAATGGAAACCACAGAAGTAGGTTGTTGCACACATTGTAACTTCTGAAGGCTGAGCCTATTACACACTCCAAAGGCTACTGCATCACTCTATTCCACCGTTCTCTCACCCTGTGGGGGGTTAGTGAACATGTAGAATCAGGGAACAGATTTTGATTTTTAGGGTGAGCAGCAGGGTTATTTTGTGTGATGTCTCCCTGACAAATAAATAATTGCTGTACACCATCCTGATCCTGACACAACAGGATCTCAGGTTCTCTGTATAATAATGTAAGTATAAAATCACTTATCAGAAACACCATATATACTGATGTATAACAAAAGAGGTTAACTCAGATTTAAAGTTATTCTGATCAGAAAGAATCTTCGTGGAGCATTTATTCCAGTCCTGTGTAGTTGTACAAACAGAAGCTCTAGTTTCAGCCAATTTTATATTTTTAACTAACAGTTTGAAATGCTCTTAGTTTGCAAAGTGTGTCCAGAGAAAATAGATTGTTAAACAAGATTTAGATAGATAGATAGATTAGATATTTACACTGGTGAATTTTATTCTCCCTATATATTTTTTGTTCATTACATAGAGGTGACATTACATGTAACACCACTGAGCCAAGTGACAACATATTAAACACACTATTTTATGTACCAATTGGGGGGGAGGGATAGCTCAGTGGTTTGAGCATTGGCCTGCTAAACCCAGGGTTGTAAGTTCAATCTGGGGCAAAAATCAATACTGGGTCCTGCTAGTGAAGGCAGGGGGCTGGACTCAATGACCTTTCAAGGTCCCTTCCAGTTCTATGAGATAGGTATATCTCCATATATTATTTATTTTTATTATATTTTAAGGAAAGGCAAACTTTTGTAGTCAATCCACTGTTTAAGATAGGCAACTTATATGAAAGGATTTGTAATAAGCTTTAAAAAAAATAATGGGTGAAATCCTTAGTCCATTGAAGTCAATGAGGAGTTTTGCCATTGACTTCAGAATTTCACCCAATATGACCAAACCTTGCTGGAAGAAAGGCAAGCATATCATTAAATATTAATTTATACTGAAAAATAAGAAGGAAAATGAGAGGCCTGGCTCCGAGGTCTATTGTCAATTGGAATTCAGGAGAGGAGATCAGGATTGGGAGCAGAACACAACAGGATGGGGGAAAGTCGGAATAGAAGACAGGTGGTGTTATTAGAGAAAGCTGCTCTCATGATGCCTTTTCTTCAATGGGCTTCCACCTACTTATAATTTTAAATAGGATAAATCGAGTGATTCCATCGGATGCAAAAGGCACATTATTTGGAATTTGCATTATCATCTGAATTAGCATGATTATAGTTTCTGCATCTGGAAACTACAAGGCTTCTTTTTTGACTTGACATTTATTCTATAGAAAAGTTCAGAGGTAATCAATGTTTTATGACCAACAGTGCTGAAGAGCCATTCCTGGTAGGTGCATTTCCAAGATCGCAGCCTAATTCCACATTGAAAAGTGAAAAAAGGAAGCTTTTTTACACAATGCATTATGAGCATGTGGAACTCATTGCTACAAGTTAACACTGTCAGAGACAGGATACTGAACTAGATGATTCACAGGTTTGGTCTAAGCAGGAAATTATTATGGTCCTAAAAGGCCACCTAAAAATGAAATTGATCAGGACACAGGCAAACTTGACAAGTGTGCTGAACCGACGACCTAATGGGAAAAAATATATTTCCACCACTATAAACAAATATTGTCCTGTATTCTCTGCTGTTCTACTATGAACAGCTCTGCTCATTGCTAAGTAGAAAATGATTAAAAAATATTTTTGTTGAAATCTTGAATTTCAATAATAAAATAAAATAATAATGATAAATGGGAAACTACATTTTAATGAAAAAATTTATTGGGGTAAATTGCACTAGTGTTAGTCCCATTACACATCAGTGCAGCATGTTTGCATTAGAGGTTTGCACCGGTGGAGCCATATCAGTTTCACTATACTAATGCACATTTTCCCTGATGTAGATAGTCCATAAGGGAGTAATCTACACAGACACTGGTGTAATCTGCACATTGAGGGTCCTGGACGGTAAAAAAGTTTACATCTACTGACATCTTCCTGCAGGGGCGCTGGAACAATTTGTATAGTGGGGGTGCTGGGAGCCATGGAACCAAACTGTAAACCCTATATATGGTGGAAACCACTTCAAGCCAGGGGGTGCAGCACCCCCAGCACCTATGTCTTCCTGTTACTTTTCCTGTTACCTTCCTCTCCCTAGCATGGCAACATATACATTGCTGCAACTTACTTGCTAGGTAAATGACCCCAGTCCAGATTCCTTGGGCTTACTTCTACTACACTATGTTCTGTTACCCTTTTTTGAACATGGCTGGGAAGACTCAAGTTAGCAGATATGATGCTAGCCATGACTTTGTAGTCAGTGTAAACAAGGATAAATTATGTCAGCACTGAGCCAGTTGCACAAGATTAAGTCTTGAGATTTAGCCTGCCCCTCACTGAAAAATGGGTGGCTTCCAACCCAAGTTAAAGTGGAGTCTAGGTTCTAACCCCCAACCCCAGATGAGTAAGCTAGCCTGGACTTAAATGCACCCCCAAACCCTGGTCAGAGGTTTTACTGTGTAGAGAGGAGGGGGTTAAGGCTAAAACTCTGGCATTAGCACAGGCTAACTTGCAGTGTAGGCATACCCACAAAGGGTCAATTTCAGAAGTGGTTAGTGAGTAAATTGCATATTGGTAAATACATGTAGCTCTAAAGAAATTGAAATCTAACTGAATCTAATGGCTTGTATACACAGGAACATTTTACCTGCTATACCGGTATAATTATACCAGTGTAGTTAACCCAACATGATTATACCAGTATAAATCCCTATGTGAACACTCTTATTCTGGTATAGGAATATTGTTGTTTTTTTGTTTAGCTCAACTACTCTGAAAAAGGCCAGAATAAGAGTGTTCACAAGGGGGTTATAACCATATCAGTTTAAATTAATACCTTAGCTTATACCTGTATAACATTCCCATGTAAACAAGCCATAAGGGAATGGATGAAAGTCCAGCTGGATGTAACTTATATAAGGAGGACACTGAAGGAAGGCATATATATCCAATTTTGCACTAGTAGGTTAGGGGGTGTGATTTTTTTTTTTTTAACTGATTCCAGTACAATCCCTAGTGTGGATGCAGTTATATTGGTATAAAGGTACTGCCTCATAGCAGTATAACTTATTCCCCTTTCCTATGGACTTAGTTATACCTATTTCACTGTGTTCACACTCAGGGGTGGCTCTATGTTTTTTGCCGCTCCAAGCACGGCAGTCAGGCTTTCAGCGGCACCTAACTATCTTAGGAACTTTTGAAAATCCGAGACTAAAAAATATTTCAGATGTAAAATATTTAACAAGTCAAGTAATCAAGAGTTGCCAAATATTTAGTGGTAACTATCCTCCATATTCTTCCCATGTCATCTAATAAATGTAACACAGCTGATGTAACCGAATCATTCAAGTACATAAGAACGGCCATATTGAGTCAGACCAATGGTCCATTTAGCCCAGTATCCTGTCTCTGACAGTTCCAGATGCTTCAAAGTGAATGAACAGAACAGGGAAATTCATCCCTTTTGTCCAGTCTCAGCTTTTTGGCAGTCAGAGGTTTAGGGACGCCTAGAGCATGGGGCTGCATCCCTGACCAGCTTGGATAATAGCTATTGATGGACCTACTGTCCGTGAACTAATCTAATTGTTTTTTGAATCCAGTTACACTTCTGGCCTTCACAACATCCCCTGGCAACAAGTTCCACAGGTTGGAATGGTTAATTTCTCCTTGTTTTAAAATCCAAGGGGTTTGGATCTGTATTCACCAGGGAATTGGTGAAGGTTTTTCAAGGCTTCCCAGGGAGGGAAAAATTGAAATGGTGACAGCGGAACCAGAGCTAAGCTGGTAGTTAAGCTTAGAAGTTTTCATGCAGGCCCCTACATTTGTACCCTAAAGTTCAAAGTGGGGATCCAGCCTTGAAGAAGTACTTCCTGGTATTTGTTATAAACCTGCTGCCTATTAATTTCATTGGGTAACCCTGGGTTCCTGTGTTAGATGAAGGGGTCAATAACACTTCCTTATTCACTTTCTCCACATCATTCATTTTACAGATCTCTATCATCTCCCCCCTTAGTCTTCTTTTTTCTGAACTGAACAGTCCCAGTCTTTTTAATCTGTTCTCCTATAGAAGCAGTTCCATCCCCCCAATCATATTTGTTGCCCTGCAGTGTACCTTTCCCATTTCTACTATATCTTTTTACGAGATGAGATGACCAGCACTTCACACAGTATTCAAGGTGAGAGTGTGTCATGGATTTATATAGTGGCATGATATTTTTTTGTCTTATTGTCTATCCTTTTCCTAATGGTTTCTAACATGCTGTTAGCTTTTTTGACTGCCACTGCCATAAGCACTATTGATTTATAACTAGTTGCTGTTAAATGTGAGCAGCTCTGATTTCATTGATTAAAGCTTTTTGATAAGAGATGGCTCAGTTGCTTGGTAATCAGGACTCTGTACAGTTATGCAAGAGCCCCAGATTTCATGTCCACCCCTGCTTCATAAACTCGGGTGTGTGCAGTGGGATCACATCATTCTGCAGTTACAATTTAGAAGTGGGGTTGACGTGGCTCCTGTGGGAGTCATGCCCCACTCTGCTTAGCCATCAAATTGACGACCACGTGATTCAGCCGCTTGAGAGGCAAGGAAGGGGTCTAAAATGGGGGGATCTTCAGAATTCCATTAGGGACATGGAGGTAAACATGGTAAACTGGGGAGAGCTACTACACAAGGATGATATAGAATCAAAGAACTATAGGGTTACAAGAGTAAGTTAAACTGTTGGCTAAAATTCCTAGTTATCCTCTTAGCTCTTTTCTTACCACTCTCTCCTATATTCAAAGCAAACAACTCCTCAGATAAAACATTATTTTTATAACTGCAAGTAGCAGACCGTGTTTATTCTGGGTCATGTCTGTTCAGTTATACCTGGGATGAATTTGATCCATGATGTCTAAGACAGGAAAGGGTAAGTTAGGAGATCTAGGGTTTCCATTTAAGTAAACTAAGGAGTAGCATAGGAATTGTAATATTTTGAAAGACGCTCCAACTGACTCCACAGCCAAGAGGAATGAGAAGCATGTGGGCTAGGCAGGTAAACAAACAAATCTGTGGATGTTTGTTAAAATGCTCAAGTGTTTCATCTAGGCAAGAGTAAACATTATCAGCTCTATTTCTTAGAGCATGAAAAGTCACCTAGTGCAATGTCTTCTATCAGATGGATGACATGATGTAGAGAAAGTTTAGACCCAACTCCAACCAAACCTTTACATGAGTTTGTTTTAACAAAAAAATCTGGTTAACATCTTTTCCCCCCTCCATTATTTTTCATTCTCCAGCACCTCTTTCTTAATTTCCAAGTTACTGGTGAGATTGGAGGAAAAATACTAACATGCCACAAGTAAGGCTGGCTTTATAGTATTTCAGGACCAACTGGAACCTGGCAGGAAGTCACGGGAACTTTGTAAGAAAGCCTTTTTCCCCACAATGTGCATTGCACTTTACAGGATTGAGCCCTAATGAATGAAGCCTCACTATCCCCTTATGCAGTAAATAACTGTTATCCCCATTTTATAGGTGAGGAAATGTAGGGACAGAGGGTTATAGGAGTCATCCAAATTCACAGAGTAAGTCTGTTAAAGACGTAGGAATAGGTATGTCTACACTGCAATTAGACACCTGCAACCTGAATTGGGCTCATGAGGCTTGGCTAAAGGGCAGTTTATTTGTGGTGTAGACATTGGGGCTGAACCTGCAATCGAGCTCTGGGACCCTCTCATCTCACAGGATCCAAGAGCCCGGGCTCCAGACCGAGCCTGAACATCTACACCATAGTTAAAGAGCCCCTTAGTCCAAGCCCAGTGAGCCCGAATCAGCTGGCACAGGCCAGCTGCGGGTTTTTAGTTGCAGTGTAGACATACTCTAAGGGGCTTTGACTGAAAAACTTGTCTACACTACAAAGATGTACCATGTTTGAATGGGATTGTGAACTATTTGTTAGATAACATAATGCTGAACACAAATTAGCGGTCAGTGGAGACTAAGACAAACCTGGTTCCTCCTCCTAATAGTATTTAGTATCATAGTTCAACTAAAATAATCCTTGAAGCTTGTTTTCACAGGGTAATATAATGATACCACTATAGTTAAATGGCTACAACTCCCCAAGTGGGCACTGTTAGTTTTATAGCTAGAGCAGTATAATTATCCCAGTATGGTTCTTCCAGTAAATTTCTCCATATAGACAAGTCCTAAGTCAGATATTTTAGAGCTAAGGTGCTTCAACTTGAGCCTACCTGAACATTGTCTGCAGTACAGCTTGCCCTGTTGCTACCCCTGCAATAGCGGTGAATTACGAGCCCATTTTGGGCAATATAGACAAGGCTCAGTAGTTCTGCCTAAAGAATGAAAATTACTTGTAAGGTGTAATATGACTTGGAAGAGCTTGAAAAGCCTGTATGGTTCAGGTCTGGCTAATTCTTACTTGCTGGGATGGATGAATGCTCTATGTGACCAATCAGCATTTCTGTGATTTATAGTAACATTATGTAGCATATGTGTCATCGAGTAAAAAGTAATGTGAAAGAGAGAAGTCGAACATGAGTAATAGAAGAATAGTTTCTGGTTAGCAAGAAACAGAGTTCTTTTATCCATAGAACACTGGTGTTTTCCAGATGGCTATCAAAAAGATGCTTTGGCAGATGTTTCTGCTGACATTAATGTACATTCTCCAAAGGTTAATATATTTGCAGTGAAAAAAAATCTGTCAATTTTTCTCTACAAGGAGTTTTTAATCTAAAGTCTCATCTACACTACAAGTGAATTCATGTTTGGGGACCTCGTTAAAACATGGATGTCTCCCCCCATGATTCATGCACAGTTCAGTACCAGCCAAAATCTGGCTTCCACGCAATTATAAAAGCAAGGTTATGTCCCATCTACACAGCAAAATGGTGTTGGTGGACAAATGTGTTGGAACTGGGACAAAGCTGAATTTGTAGCAAAGTTGGTACTATAGGCCTAGTCTAAAAGAGCCTGACAATTGAATTTAAAAATCTGTTTTCAGACATGGTTTATATACAGTTTTGGCCAAACAGGGCCCTGATGCTGTTTGATCAGCTACTGCTGATGGTGCCAAACAGTGTTAAAGCAGATTTCAAAGCCTATGCTTTACCATGTCTCAAGCTTGGCTGTTCAGATCTAGCACAATCCATACTGGCGGACTGCACTGTGTTAGAATCTCACTGGGCCACAGCCAAGTTTGAAAGATGGTTGGTCAGCTAGTATCAAAAGGAGTCAAGGTTCTTAGCATCCTACAATGACTGTGGCTGCAGGCGTTTTCACTGGTGCAGCTCTATCTGCAAAGCTGCCACATTATCCTCTTTTGAATCTCTCTTAAAATCTCTCTCTGCCGTTATGCCTACAAAATACTTGACAAAGGTTAGGCAATCAGTGTGCTGTGACTGCTGCTTATTGCACTAATCATAACGGTCTCACTGTCACAATGTGCTCCCTTATCTATCTCTTGTATTCAACTATTGTCTCATTAACTACTTAGATTGCAAATTGTTTGAGGCAGAGAATTTTATTTTCTCTCTATATAAGTACAGTGCCCAGGACAGTGGGAACTTGATCCCGGGTTGGAACCTGTAGGTGATACCACAATACAAATAAATAGACAAGATTCTGGCAGCTGCATCTATTTTAGCCAGCTGCTCAAAGCAAAGCTAGATGACATACTTGTAAAAATATTGTTGGCTGATGGCACCTTGTCTATGCTAGTGCTTGCACCATTGCTAGCAATGGTGGAAAATTTTAGCGGGGGAGAAATAAAATTCAGCACCTTGAACTTTAGTTTAGTTATGTACAGTTAAGGTCCAGCTACGTTTGTAACTAGATTAAGGGACAACTGAGTTGTCACCAAGTTCCCTTACCATCTCATTTACACCACAGAAAGGCCCTAATTCTTTTTGGATTCCCAACTTGGGACTCCTTGAAAGAGACAGGTTTTCAGAGGATGGGTGCTGAAAACCACTAGTCCCTTTTGAAAATCCTGACCCTGTTTCCCAACATGGCTGCAGCTAGCCTTGGTTAAAGTCTCATGCAGACAGGGATCTTTTTAGGCAATTCCACCAGGAGAATCTACACTATAGACTCCCCTCTTCGAAAATGAATAGCATGGTTTCTTAATACCATTGTAACATGGTTTTAACCAGGCTGGGTGTGAGCTGAAACCACGATACAGCCATATGAGGCAGTAACTGTGTTTGAAAAAGAGTTTTAAAATGCGGTTACAAGTCTTTAGTATGGACTAATAGGTCTCATGTTTTATTGTGCGACATAAGCTGAGAGCCACAGTTTAAGCCAAGAATTCCTTTTGCTGACATAGCTTTTGTATCCATTTACATTTGAAAAGGGCAGTTGGTTGAACAATACTCTCAATACTGGGTGTTGAATCGGTTCAGTGCTTGACACCTTTCAGCATGTAAAGGACAAAAGCTTGAAAAACATTTTTTCATATAATATCTTTTCCTGTTTGTGGCCTTTAGTCTTTAGAATGCTGTGAGGCTGGAGCCACCAGTGATCTTGCTAAGTAGGTCACACCATAAACAGGCTTATCAGAAAAATAGCATGTTGCGTAATGTGAGAAGGAAAAATATATAGAATGGGCTGAAAAACAAATCTATGGTTCCCTTAAGTGACCAACTGTCTGTCTGTCTGTCTGTCTCTCTCTCTCTCTCTCACACACACACACACACACACGCGCGCGCGCCTTCAAAAATGTTTATTCCTATTTTAATGCTATTTTACATAACAATCTCAATATTATCCAAATAATGGCCCAGATTCTCCATTCTGGCTGGTGAAGGAAAGAAGGGGACAAAAAAGTGGCTTTAAGTAACTTTTGTGCCTTTTGTGTTCTTGGCCCTCCCCATTGTCCAGTGTAAATTAATGTAACCTCAAAAGCTCTCTCGTGTAAACAAGCTGATGTAAGGTGAGCGGTTCTGCAAAGGTTAAAGGCTCTCAGGGAAGAAGAAAATGGGAGAATTGGGCTGAGTAACATACTTTCTGATTTATGCACATTTTTCATACAGGAGAAACTCAACAGGGTCAGTGAGATTCCTAGACAAGGCAAACTTCGGATGCCTTGTAGCTTACTAGCCCTCTCCAGGCGTAGATTTGTAATTAGTTACCAGGCAATAAAATATCTCCTTGGCATAGATGGTTTTCTACTAGAAACCTGGAAAAATTGTTCCATCTTCCAATCTGGGATCTCTAGCAGATGAACATCCTCCAAATCTCCCAAGGGCTGAAGTAGTGATGACTCTGAACCCCCACGAACCAGACACAAACATTTCTCAGTTGTTTAAAAATAACTGAAATATGAAATACTTATCATAGTCTCTGTGGCTGTAACCTGGGATGCAGCTGCTTCTGAACAGAGGAACATGTAAAGATGATCTAAAGGCATACACCAAATAGATACAAGTTTCCAATTGTGACCTTGCTGTGACACAGAATGTAAAAGAAGAGATACATTTTTTCTTTCTTTCTGTGGACAAATATATACTATGCTTTTTCATTGCCTTGCCTTCCATCTCTGCTGGGCTGAGGCAGCCACTCAGGTCTGGTGGGGGGGAAGGGGGGAAGATCAGGACAATCTGCTTCAAGAAATACTTAATGACTTTGGATACAAGTTGGATTGGCACCTTGGATTCCAGAAGGCGCAACTGGGGTGGGACAGGAAGAGGAGGGACAGACTGGTGGTGTAGTACCAGAACACAACTAGAAGATGACGGAGCAGGACTGGCAGCAACAGAAGGAGTTGCTTGAGTGGATGCTGTCCCCGATGGACATGATGCAAACCTGTTGCAGCAGCACCTGCACCAATGGATTCCCCTCCATGCTACCACAGTCTGCAACCCATGCAGCCATTGGACAGTTCTGGGATGGGGTGGCCTATGAGTCAGTCCATACACTCCTGGAATGGAAGTTCCTTGTTCATTCGATCCTGTGACTGCGTGGGGTAAGGAGAACAGGTACACTGATGCTGTGCATACTATTACCAGTGACACTGCACTGATTGGTGTCTCTGGCAGTTTTCACTGCACATAGCACTTTTCAATTCTGTTAGTGTTTCACAGTATGCTTTTATTACTTGCAAATTTTTTAATAAAGTTTCTTTGGTTGTATACTACATTGATTGTGGATGCTTGGGAAACAAAGAAGAGGCAGGAAGTTGTATCCAAAGCTTTTAATGGGTCACATAAAAGCAATGACAAATTGATAAAATGGTATGAGTACCACAACACTGCACAGCATCACATTTACCCATGCAACACCTTGGCAAGGCAAGGATGTGTACACAGAAGGCACTCCTTGTTCTCCTAGACCTAGCCCCAGTGATGACAGGTGCACTTCCTGGTTGCCTATGCCAAGCCTGCAAACCTGCAATGTCTAGAGGCCACTCCTGGCAAAAGCTCTCCCCCTTATCTTCATAAATGTTGGGCAGTGTACAGCCCGGCCCATTAATATGAAAGGCATTGGGCACATTGCCATCCAAACAGGTTTGTAGGCAGTGCCATCTTGCTTTCAGCAGCCACATGAGCATTCTACTACCATCATGTAGCTACTCAGTGTGTAATTAAATTGTATCCAAAACTTCATTCTTCTTCCAGGTGCTCTTTATTTTTCTGCCAGGCTTCTTGAGTCAGGGAGGTAGAGGTTAGGCTGGGTCCTCTAAAAAACAGTAGGCAGATACTTCATTAATAACCATATTATTTGGAGGAAGTAAGTCCCTTCTTGTCCAAATAGGTCAATACCAGTATCTCGTGAATGCTCCAAGTCATGCACCCTACTGGCGCAACTCACATTGGCGTTCATGAACCTGCCTTTGTAGTTGACCAAAATCTGCCCAATTGGCAAATACTATCCTTTCCGATTGACATAGTCATGTGTTCCTTGTGGTGGACAGACAATGGGCATGTGTGCGCCATTGACAGGTCCAGTGCAGTTCAGGAACCCCATTCTCTCAAAGCCAGGAATGTTAGCAATATCCACCACCAGTGGGTAAACCACAAAAATTGCCTGCCAAAACTCCACCACAGCACCAATGCAATGACTTGCCAATGCTACGCTGATTAGTCACTGATCTGTAGCAGCATGGGGTAGCCAACTTCCAGATGGAAATAGCAACCTACTTCTGGACTGATGTGGCCTCTCTCATCCACATGTCCTGGAGCTGGAGGGTTGAGGCAACTAAGCTCCTCACACAACTCTAGGAAAGTGGCCGTCTGCATGCAGAAGTTCTGGAGCCACTGCTGGTCGTCTCAGTTCTGCATATTGATTTAGTCCCATCACTCCATGCTTGTGGTTCTGCATCTGATGGGGGAATCCTCAGAGATTGCAACCAGCATAATCTGTCTCCACTCTGCCATGTCAGCATCCAGCCTGCATGATCTCCTCGCCAAGACCAGCCACTACCTTCTGAGGACCACAAGCCACTGCTGAAATGCCTTCCACCATGTCTTATACCTGCCTCATCCTGCATTAACAGCGCAGCCAAAAGCAGGAACAGTTCATTGACCTGGCTGGATCCATTCCTTGGCACTGGTTGGGACAGACAGAAGTGAGAAGCATGCTGAGCTGGGAGGGCTTTAGTTAACTGTGTTGGTGGGCTAAGAATACTTCTGCACAGGGGCTTGGGAAGGACCCACAAAGTTGCTCCACAATAAATGCAAAAAAAAGGCTCAATTTAACTAACACCAAGAACCCTGGAATATGCCCCCAGAAATCCTAGAGCCCTGCTCACGTTATTACAGCACCAGCGTGGACATGGCTACACAAGTATGCATTGTGTGGTTATGTGGATGCAGCTATTTCAAGGGCTGTAATTGGGGCAAATCCCCAGCATAGACAAGGCTTAAACCCAGATCACTAGTTACTGACAGTCATTGCAATCTATTCAGAAACTACTGGGTCCCTGTACATTAAGGGCACATTCAGCCGGAGACCGTACTAAAGTGATGTAACTTCCAGCATCACTATACCTCTTTCAGGTGCATCTTTGGCTTCTGGCACTGAAAAAAATCTGAATTTCCATTTTTTTCCAAGTTACATTTAATGATCCTTCTTCATTGTGACTCTAACAAACACTTTTTTTGCTGGCAATGGACAAGGGGGAAGGGTCAATAGGTAGTGGAAGTTTGCATTTGTATTTGGAGCTTGCCCTATAATGGGCAAACCAAAACCACGACTTCACAAATGCATAGCTAAACATTACAGCTCAGGAGCATCCAGGAGGAAGTGTGTTTAACAACACAAACACACGAGACCAAATAGGGTGGTCTAAGCAAATCTGTAGCTCCTTGAGCCATTCTGTCAAGACATGCAAAATCCTGATTATCTGCAACAAAAAACAACTTTAGCAAAAACAGGAGGTCCCACCTTGCTGGAATTCCAATTATTAGAAGATAACACTGGGAGCTGCATGCCTATAATTCCCCACACCCCTTTGCTGATCATTTAGCTCTTAATGTTACCTGCCTTTAAAGGTAACTTGACCCTCCAGAAATAACTGGCTCCTGATTTATTTATTTTTTCTAAATCATAATGTTTATGTAGTTTCCTGGAATGACAACATGAATAAATCACCCAATGCATCAAGTTGTTCTTGTGATACAGGAGCAACTAGAGATCAAATTAAATGAAATTAGACAATCAAATATATGTTTGCCATAACAGTATGTGACAATAAAATAGTAGGTTAAATAGTAATTTTGTTCCAAGTTACTGAGCTCTCTCATTAAAGTCATGCACTCAATGTACATTCAATAGCTAAAATATACAACTAACAAATACTAATCATTTTTAATTACTACTATTTTTATTAATGGACCAAATCTTAAATTCCTTACTTGGCTTATATTCTGTCCTTATTCAGACAGATACACACTGAATTCAACTGGAGTAAGGAGCTGAGGGTTAGGCCCATTGTTATTTGATATACATACTCTGCCTGAAATATGTGAAATTCTTTTCACACAAATAAGGAGACAAAGGACAAAATTCTGTCCCCATTGCAGTTAATGGGACTTTCACCTTTGTCTTCAGTAGTGCCAAGATTCTACCCAAGGTCCCTGCCCCAAAGAACTTATAGTTTAAACAAGACGGTGAGCACATGACAGATGGGGCATCAGATGCAACAAATCATTACAAGAAAAATGATTAAATTTCCCTGGGGAGGAGGAGCCAGGAAGAGGAGGTTGCCTTGCCATTGGAAGAAACCAGGGGCTCCACCAAAATCTGTCATTCTCAGGGGATTTTCTGGAGGGTAGAGTCATCGACATTAGGGTTACCATATTTTGTGCCTCCAAATGGAGGACACTCCATGGGACCCCGGCCCCGCCCCCAGCCCCGCCCACACCCCCGCCCCAAAGTCTCCGCCCCCTCCCCTGCTTCCCGTGCGGGAAGCCTGAAGCAGGTAAAGGGGGGGGGAAGAGGTGCGGCCCAGGCTGGGTCGGCTCGGGCCCTGGGGTGCCGGCCCCGGCCGACCAGCCCCGGCCCGCCCAGCACTGCCGGCCGGTCCCCGGCGGCCCGGCGCACCCCCCGCCCCGCGACCCCAGACCGGCTCCCGGACCGGCCCCCCGGCTCAGCGCACCCCGCGGCTCCGCGGCCCGGCGCACCCCCGCGGCCAGGCGCACCCCCCCCGGCTCCCGGACCGGCCCCCCGGCTCGGCGCACCCCCGCGGCCCGGCGCACCCCCAGACCGGCTCCCGGACCGGCCCCCCGGCTCGGCGCACCCCGCGGCTCCCGGCTCGGCGCACCCCCCCGGCCCGGCGCACCCCCCAGCGGCTCCACGGCCCGGCGCACCCCCGCGGCCCGGCCCGGCGCACCCCGCAGCGGCTCCACGGCCTGGCGCACCCCCCAGCGGCTCCACGGCCCGGCGCACCCCCGCGGCCCGGCCCGGCGCACCCCGCAGCGGCTCCACGGCCTGGCGCACCCCCCAGCGGCTCCACGGCCCGGCGCACCCCCCAGCGCCCCGGCCCGGCGCGACCCCGGACCGGCTCCGTGGCCCGGCGCGACCCCGGACCGGCTCCGCGGCCCAGCGCACCCCCCGGCGGCCCGGCCCCGCGGGCCCGGACCGGCTCCCGGCACCGCGCCCCCTGCTCCCCGCCCGGCCCCGCGCCCAGCCCGGCCCGGCACTGCGACCCCGGCCCGGCACCGCGCGCCCGGCCGGCTCCCGGCCCGGCACCATGCCCCCGGCACCGCGACCCCGGCCCCGCACCGGCCCCGGCCAAAGAGGCCCCGGCCGAACCCTCCCTCCCGATTTTCCCGGACATGCCCGGCTTTTGGGGATTTCCCCCCGGACGGGGATTTGAGCCCCCAAAAGCCGGACATGTCCGGGAAAATCCGGACGTATGGTAACCCTAATCGACATGCAATCCTTTGCCTCTGCACTGGTGCTCTGTCCAAATGGGCCCCAGATGGCATAGTGCTAGCAGGAGATGTATTACCAAGAATGCTCTTAAATGCCAGCTATACACAGAAGCCCTCTCAAGAGGAAGAGTTACAGTGTGCAGTTACTTATTCTGATTTGTGCTGTGGGCTTGCAGGGACTGGACTTGGCTGACCCCGCCTACTCTCTGCCTTTCTGCCTCCATTTAAATCCATAGGAGTTGGGAGCCCACAGAGAGGTACTCATAGTAAGGAAAAGCATGCATTGGAGATAGCACTCCTCCATGTCCATGTCCCTACAGCCATAAGGCAGGGACTTCCCTCCACACAAGGAACATAGGAAACTTATTAACTCTTGAATACTGCATATAATAAAATACCAACTATTTAGGGCCCAATTATAAAAGGGTGGTGCTTTAAAAAAAAAAAAAAAGCCATTTGCACCCAGTTTATGCTTGCAATGCACTCACTGGTGCAAATCCAAGTAGTTGTGCCTCTTCCTTACAGTCAGTGCAAATCAGGTAGTTAGAAATCCCCAGATTTCATTTTGTACCCACCGTTCATTTTTTTCAGGTTAAAAAACCTCCATGCAAATTTTGTAGATGACACTTGTGCCTGCAAAAAGAGAAGATGGGCCCCAGCCCCTGAAAGCTCACCCCTTCCGTGACCTCTTACTCATTTTAATTAAAGTGATTATTCAATGGACTCCAGATGCTACAAAAAGGCCCCATCTTGTTAGGTTTAGAAGCGCAAATTCTCTCGAATTTGCACATCATAAGAGTAAAACGTATCCAACAATCCATCTGTAGCTGAAAAGTTAACCTTTTCTCAATGTTTTTCCAATTCTCAAGCCTGGTTTGCTGTGATGACTTTAGCATGAGCAACCTTTATCTCTTGGGTAGTTAATTAAGAGAGGTCAGATTACCTTGAGGAGCCAATCACTTTGGGGCTGGGGGTTGTTTAGGTTGTAATTTAGGACAGCAGGGATTTTGACTTCTAAAACTTGCTTCTCTAACTTTTTTTCCCCCATGCCTGAGTTCAAAACTTTTTTATTTTGCTTGAAAAACCAGAAGAGTGGAAGAGATTGGTAGTCACCTTGAGTATACAAAAGACTGACCAAAGAGGGGGGAAAAATTGCAATTTCCTTTATTTACTAAGCTTGCTCCATTCCCTGTTTGTGTATGACTTGGCAATGATATATTGATTTTTCAGAGGTTTCTTTTTACAATTACAAAAGAAAACGAAATTACTGATTGGGAAGGAAAACTTCTTTGTATCTGTTTTGTAAAAGAAACAGCTTTGTGTATGTGTGTGTGTAAGAAATAGAAATGCATTAAAAGAAGAAAAAAAAGAAGAGGAAGATGATGATGATCCAGAGATCAATACAGAGAATTAGCTGAAATAGAACATCTTGTATGTTTTTTTAGAAAATCATTTTTTATATACTAAGTACATTTGAGGACTTTGTTCCTAGCAAAACCTTTTCAAGTTGTAATTTGAGTCCAAGCCACAGGTCTTCGTGCAGATTTTAAATGACTGAGAAATCATCTTTGATTTTGAGCAGGGTAAAAGATTAGAGAGAACTTGGTCTTTGGAGATTTTCTGAAGCTAACTTAAAAACAAAATTCAGCCCTCAGCCATGTCACAAAGGAAGTAAGATTATTGCCTGAGGGCTGAAGGATTTGGTCATGTGTCATCATTTTACCTTAAGCATATTCTCACCAGCAACCACGCACCGCACCATAACAACTCTAACTCAGGAACCAACCCATGCAACAAACCTCGATGCCAACTCTGCCCACATATCTACACCAGCAACACCATCACAGGACCTAACCAGATCAGCTACAACATCACTGGCTCATTCACCTGCACGTCCACCAATGTTATATACACCATCATGTGCCAGCAATGCCCCTCTGCTATGTACATTGGCCAAACTGGACAGTCACTATGCAAGAGGATAAATGGACACAAGTCAGATATCAGGAATAGCAATATACAAAAACCTGTAGGAGAACACTTCAACCTCCCTGGCCACACAATAGCAGATGTAAAGGTAGCCATCTTACAGCAAAAAAAACTTCAGGACCAGACTCCAAAGAGAAACTGCTGGGCTCCAGTTCATTTGCAAATTTTACACCATCAGATCAGGATTAAACAAAGACTGTGAATGGTTAGCCAACTACAGAAGCAGTTTCTCCTCCCTTGGTGTTCACACCTCAACTGCTAGCAGAGCACCTCACCCTCCCTGATTGAACTAACCTCGTTATCTCCATACTGATTTATACCTGCCTCTGGAAATTTCCATTACTTGCATCTGAAGAAGTGAGGTTCTTACCCACGAAAGCTTATGCTCCAATACTTCTGTTAGTCTTAAAGGTGCCACAGGACCCTCTGTTGCTTTTTACAGATTCAGACTAACACGGCTACCTCTCTGATACTTGACACATTTTACAGGATATTACCTCAAAATGACATAATTATACAAAAATCCAATGCAGAAATGGCAAAATGGCACATCCACCTTCTCACTGTATACAAAATTTTGAACGCTGATTCTCCTAGACATGCTTTACAAGTAAGCATTTGTCTGGGCTGAATACGAGTAATGGTAAAATCAGGTTCAATCACTTGGATTTTGAATGCTAATGAAGCTTTCAGTACCAGTAATGCCATCTACAATAATCAGCTTTCACATGAACAACGAGGAGTCCTTGTGGCACCTTAGCAGTGTTTCTCAAACTGGGGTCGCCGCTTGTGTAGGGAAAGCCCCTGGTGGGCCGGGCCAGTT
Organism: Malaclemys terrapin pileata; assembly: GCF_027887155.1. NCBI lineage: Eukaryota > Metazoa > Chordata > Testudines > Emydidae > Malaclemys > Malaclemys terrapin. The sequence goes on along the minus strand of NC_071516.1, from coordinate 15,524,796 downwards.
TGTCTACCTGCCCCATCCGCAGGTCTGGCTGATTGCGGCTCCCACTAGCCGCGGTTCGCTGCTCCAGGCCAATGGGAGATGCTGGAAGCAGCGCGGGTCGAGGGACTTACTGGCCGCTGCTTCCAGCAGCCCCCATTGGCCTGCAGCAGCGAACCGCGGCCAGTGGGAGCCACGATCAGCCAGACCTGTGGACGGGGCAGGTAAACAAACCGGTCCGGCTCGCCAGGGGCTTTCCCTACACAAGCGGCGACGGCAGTATGAGAAACACTGCCGTAGAGACTAACGAATTTATTTGGGCATAAGCTTTCGTGGGCTAAAACCCACTTCATCAGAGTATCTGCTGAAGTGGGTTTTAGCCCACGAAAGCTTATGCCCAACTAAATTCATTAGTCTCTAAGGTGCCACAAGGACTCCTCGTTGTTTTTGCTGATACAGACTAACACGGCTACTGCTCTGAAAGCTTTCACATGGTCATCCTCATTATTTTTCTGCTAGTTATTTGGAGCAGTCAGTGTACACAGTTCTGCATCAAAACAGAAAAAAACAAGGTCCCTGCCTCAAGGTGCTTACAATCAAAACAAGATGAGCAAATGAATATAAGAGAATGAAAAAAAATCATCTTAATTCCTTAGCATTATATGGGCCCCGATATTCAACAGTGGGTCCTGATTGTAGAAGCCCACAGTTGCGTGGGCAGCTGATCGGATATACACAGTGGACGAGCACCCATTTGGCACAACCATAGGGTAACCAGATAGCAAGTGTGAAAAATCGGGACGGGGGTGGGGGGTAATAAGTGCCTATATAAGATAAAGCCAGGAATATAGGGACTGTCCCTATAAAATTGGTACATCTGGTCACCCTACATACCCAGCCACTTCACTTGCATGTGCATACTGAGCCGCGCCTTACATTTCTGTTGCCAACTCCTGCTATTTTGTCACAAGTCTCATGGTATTTGACATTTTACTTAAAGCCCCAGCACCTGGAGACAAATGAGTATGTCAGTTATTTTTTGTAAGCTTCTATCACCTCTGGTTCCAAAAAAAAAAAAAAAAAGCTTGAAAATGTTTCCTGAGTGCACCCTAAAGACTCAAAATCCCATTAAGTAAACATAAAAAGAACCCAAAATGGATTGTTTGTGAAATTGCATGATTTTAAAGTCAATTTTGTGATTTTAAGGAGGGACCTGACTCGTGATTTTTGGGGTTGGTATTACTGCACTTTGCTCACCTAAATATGGAATTTGCATACGCAAACCAAGTGCATATCCAGTTTTGCGGGCACAATTAATGGTGTATATGGAAAAGGGGTTCAGAAAATCAGAGTTCAGCTTCAGCCTGACTGGAAATATGACTCTCAAAGTCTCCACAAGTTCTGGTTTAAATCTGATATTCACAACTGGTAAATGAAGCATAGTGCACATAGATACACATCAATTTGCACTGGCACAGCTTGCAGGGGGAATTAAAAAAAGGGAAAAGAAAATCTCAAGGGAGATGATGCCAGGAAGTGAAGTAATGACTGAATAATAATAATTTTAAAAAGGCATTCTAACCCCCTAAGAGAATGGCGATCTATTGGCTCAAAGTGACAGATTCTTCGCTGGTAGATAGATTCCTCAGCAACACTATATATGTGGATCCAATTTGGGCCTCCTGACATCAAACTGATTTGCCAGATTGCCTTAGATTCATTATACTCATGAGTTTTAAAAGCGTTTAAAATATTTTTACACAGATTTTGCTGAACATAGTAAACATAAACAACATAGGAGATGGGCGAGTTCAACATTGCAGCAGCTGCATAAAGGCCCAAGCCACACCCACCAGAATTCTGATTAACAGGCCATTAAGGACCTCATTCCATACACATTATGGAGGTCATACTGTACGGAACAGTCACATGCTCTAGGGAACAATTCTCCATTGGCCTGGATGAACTATCTAGGCATTTATTATTATTGGTATTACAATAGCGTCTAGGACTAGGGTTACCATATCTAACAAATAAAAAAAGAGGACCCTCCACAGGCCCTGGCCCCGCCCATTTTCCCACCCCACCCCGCCCCAACTCCGCCCCTTCCCCGCCCTAACTCCGCCTCCTCCTCCCTCCCACTCCCAGCCACGCGGAAAGGGCTGCCCGAGCGCTACCGGCTTCACTGGGCAGCCCCCAGACCCTGCGCCCCGGCCGGCGCTTCCCCAGCGCAGCTGGAGCCCGGGAGGGGAAGCGCCCAGCCGGGGGCGCAGGGTCTGGAGGCTGCCTGGCAAACCGTGAAGCCGGTAGCGCTTGGGCTTCAGGCAGCCCCTATGCCTCCGGACCCTGCGCCCCTGGCCGGGAACTTCCCCTCCCGGGCTCCAGCGGCGCAGGGTCCGGAGGTATGGGGGCTGCCCAAAGCCCGTAGCGCTCGGCTCTTAAACAGAGCCGAAGAGTCGGGGAGGAGCAGAGCCGCCGCGGCTGGAGGCTCTGCTCCTCCCCTGACTCTTCGGCTCTGTTTAAGAGCCGAGCTGCCCCAGCGCTACCGGCTTCGGGCAGCCCCCATGCCTCCGGACCCTGCGCCGCTGGAGCCCGGGAGGGGAAGTGCCCGGCCGGCGGCTGGGGTCCGGAGGCAAGGGGGCTGCCTGAAGCCCATAGTGCTCGGGAAGCTCGGCTCTTAAACAGAGCCGAAGAGTCAGGGGAGGAGCAGAGCCGCCATTTTCCCGGACATGTTCGGCTTTTTGGCAATTCCCCCCGGACGGGGGTTTGAGTGCCGAAAAGCCGGACATGTCCGGGAAAAAGAGGACGTATGGTAACCCTATCTAGGACCCCTAGTCATGGACCAGGATTCCATTGTGTGAGATGCTATACAAGCAGAGAACAAAAATATACACTGTATTAATCACTGTAATATCAGAGCACCCAACCTTACTATATTCTTTGATTCTAGGAACATAAAAATTGCCATACTGTATCAGACCTGATGTCTCTGATGGTAGCCAGAAGGTGTAAGATGGTTAGTAGAAGGTGTAAGATGGTGGGTGAAAAGTGCAAGAAGGTGTAAGGACCTTGCAATAGGCAGCTGTGGGATAATCAGCCCATTAGTCAGATCCTGATATCTAATAATTAGAAATTGACTTAAAACCCTAAAGCATTGGGTTTAATATTCCTTCCAACATTTTTGTTATCAATAACAATTATAACTGCATATTCCTGCTATCCATATAAATATTCAACCCCTTTCTGAAACTTGCAAAGTTCGTAACCTTGACAACTTCATGTGGCAAGGAGTTCCACAGTCTAATTATGCACTATATGAAAAAAATATTTCCTTTAATTGATCTTTGAATGTCCCATTATTCTTGTGTATGAGACAGGAAAAACTAATGACAGGTTTCAGAGTAGCAGCCGTGTTAGTCTGTATCCGCAAAAAGAACAGGAGTACTTGTGGCACCTTAGAGACTAACAAATGTATTAGAGCATAAGCTTTCGTGGGCTACAGCCCACTGTTCTTTTTGTGGAAAAACTAAAGCACCTGAATTACCTTGTCTGCATAATTCACTCTTTTACATACTTTTATTATGTCCCATTTTAGGGGTTTTCTACACAGTAAAACTATTGTGAAATAAACTAGGGTGTAAATTTAAAGTGCAATAACCATTCCACAATAGCTTCCCATGTAGCCACTCTTAGGCCATGTCTACAGTACAAGATTATGTTGACCTAACTTCCATCAGCATACAGTCACCGCAGTTATTAAATCCCTTGAGCGTGTACACACTTGGCTTCTTGTGTCGGAGGTGCGCATACCCATCAGGAGCACTTGTATCGTCAGTATGGGACATTGTGGGATGGCTCCTGAAAGCCAGTAACAGTCAACATAAGCAACGCAGAGTCTACATTGACACTGTGTCGATCTAATTACATTGACCAGGAGTCTACGCCACTCAAGGAGGCGGTGTTACTAAATCGGTGTAGAGAGGCACTTATGTCAGCAGGAGCCAAATTTAAGTGAAGACTCTTTCACAGCTAGATTGATGCAAGGCAGCATCTCTTGACTTAACCACTAGTGTAGACCAGGCCACAGTCTGCATTAAGCGTGCTTTCCAAAGTGCATTAAGTTAACCACACAAAGGCACTCAGTGCAGAATAAATTAATCCACACAGGGAACTAGTGTGGAATAGCTATTCCACAACAGCTATTCTGGGCTATTTCCCCATTAGACAAGCCCTTATTCATCCCCATTCAATTGTAAACTATCTTAATTCCCACTGTAGTGAGATTACAGCCTAAAGAAATCAATCCCCATGCAAGAGCCTGGGACCCAATTTTCAGAAGTGCTGATTCAAAGGCAGCTGTAAAGGCTCAGCACCTTATAAGATCCAGACACTAGTTTTCTAACCCTTACTCACTTGAACAGCACCATTAAAGTCATTGGGCCTGATTCCCCACTGTCTGGCCTCCTGTGCAGCCATTTATACCGCTGCAAATTGAGTACAGAGTGAGAGTAAAATGGTATTCTTCTGCTTTGTAGCACTTTGCACCCACTTTACACAAGTAACTACACAATTAGCAGGGCAGTGTCAGATCAGGCCTATGGGACCATCTGTGTGAGTAAGGGTGACAGGATCACTCCCTAACAAGTTCAGGAAATTAAAAAATAAAGAAACAAAAATTTGGGGCTAACAATTTATCTTCTGGAGTCCTAACAAGTATTTAACCTTTTGCAGGATAATTATTGCTTGAAACTATGTCAGCAATAACAAAACAAGACTGGTGGAGAATCCATACATTATAACTGTTGGGTCATACCATAGTAATGTGGGTGGGCTGAATTTAAAAAAAAGATACATAGTGGGAGATAGCCAGAGTGCATTTAAACTAGCCTACAGAAATGAGACTGTTCTGTATCTGAATGTACTCAATGGAAGAAAAATATTTTGCTTATAAAGAATTTTCATAAACATTTCTGAGGATGGGTATGTCATAGGATGTGCATTAAGAGTAAGTTAAACAAGATGGTATAAACACAGAAATGGTCTGTAATAGGAGAATAAATAGCCTGCCTCTGCTTCCGCTAGAAGCCATTGTTCAGATAGTGCATTCTGTGAAAACATAGCCATGCTGGCACATTGGTCTTTAATTAGAACATAACAACATACTGCAAGAGATCAATCTCTGGGACGGCAAATAAAATCTTTAGCTGCAAATAAAAATAAAGTGGACACGTTTTCTACTATCACAACCCCTTCCTAAGCAGATTCTTCAGTGCCTAAAATATCTTAAATATATACAGAGGCACTGGGAAGAACAAATGAAAAATAGCAAGAAGCTAGGCCATTACAATGGGACTGCTCATCGGATTAAAGTTAAGCATGTATTTAAGAACTTTGCTGGTTAGGAACAAAGGGCTCGATTTTCAAATGTGTTTAGGTGCCTAAAGATGCAGATAGACATGGGATTTCAAAAGTGCCTAAGCAAGTTAGGCACCTAAGTCCTACTGAAATCAAGAAATAGGTGCCAACCTGAGTAGATGCTTTTGAAAATTCCACTATGCACTTATCTGCATCTTTGGGCACCTAAATTTAGGCACTTTGAAAATCTGGTCCAATGTGCTTAGTACATATAGGATTAAACCCTCATTTTTTACTCAGCGCTTACTCTGGTACATTTCCTGCAGACCTCACTTTGAGCTATTGTGTGCTCAGCACTTCAAATCTGTCAGCTGCCTAAATATGGATTTAAATGCCTAACTTTAGGCTCCAATTTTTGAAAATCTCAGCCTAACTCTGTTACCACATCCAACATATTTGAGGCATACCGAACAATAATAATTGAATTCAAAGGCGCTTGTCCAGATTAAGCGCAGCAATAGATTAAAAATGCACATGGAGTTTTGGAGCCTGGTTGGAAAATGGGAGTTATCTAGTTTGTTGTATTAAGCGCTAATTATATGTTCATGGTATCCATCACACTAATATGTTTCCTGTGTGATGTGAAAAACATATGGTAAAGAGGAAATTATTTGTGCATTTTATAGGATTGAACTAGTGTTTCTAATATTTGAAGGGAAATTGCAAGAATAATTTAAAAAGTGCCACCACCAATATCTAGTATATTGGAACCTAAAGAGATTAAAAGTAAATAACATGTGGACTAAAATTCACCATACCCAGTATAGCTAGATCAGTTAGAGGTGTGATATTTTGCCAATATGGCTATACTGGCAAAAGCCCTAGTGCAGAAGCAAAAATAAAAAAAAAAAAAGGGCTTTTTGGTAGTATTTTTAGCTTATTTTGCTTGGGGAACTGGTATAAGCAATACCAGTAAAAGGGCTTTTTTTGCCAGTACAAATTGCAGCTACGCTAGGAGTGTTTGCTAGTATAGCCAAGGGCCACATCTACACTAGGAGCTCTTTTTTGGTCTAGGAATACTAGTATACCATCAAACCACTCCTAGTCTGGACACAGCTATACCAGCAAAACTATGCTTTGCACCGATATAGCAAAACAAACTATGGTATATCTGTAAAAGCACAGCTTTGCTGGTATAACTGAATCTACACGAGGGATTTCTGATGGCAAAGCTATGTCAGGCATCTCTTCACATCCCTGACCAACATAGCTAGACCAGCAGAAGTCTGTAGTGTGGATTGCTTCATTACTGAAACTATCCAAACCTTCCATTTGAATGCCATCACATATATTATATGATATATGTTTAAAGTCTCAGATCATGTTCATACTTGTAACTCCACTGTCCTAAATTTTCAAAAGTGACCAGTGGTGATTTCAGGTGCCTAATTTTTTGTTTGCCCAACATGACACATGGTAAAGGGACCTGGTTTTCTGAAAGTGGTGCATACTTCATCTTCTGAAAATCAGGCCTCTTTAAGGCATCATGAGATTGCGCGTCCAAATTCAATAGTCACTTTTGAAAATGTAGGCCATTGATTTCAATTAAGTTACACCACTGATAAATATAGTCCTTATTCCTTCCCCATACTACTCAGCATCTTTAGATCTGAATTAATGTCATTGCCACATCAGTAAAGTCTTCAGGGCAACAAATGGCATAAACACATTAGAATATGGGTCTTTTAATTATTTATTTATTTTTTAAAAGAGTTTGTTTCCTCAACGCAGTAGTTAACTCAGATGTTGTTTTTTAAATTGTTGCTGTGCTGTGTTTTCTGTCTGTGGATAGGTGTTACATTATTCCTGTGAGACTGTTGACTGAGGGTGGGTGCAGCAACAGCTGTGGAAACCATTCTCAATCTAATAACACTGCGGTGGCATCTCCAATGAAAGCAAAGTGATGCTTTGCCACCTAATGAGCAGAGACAATTTCCATGTTAATAGTAAACAGGAATATCTGTGTGAGATGTGGTAGCTTTACTGTTGTCCAGTCTTTCTTCCACCCCTTCTCCTGTTTGTCTTGGGGCCCTAGTCCGATTAAGTTCTTTTTTGTGTGTTTCTGCTCAGTTCCACAAGCTGTATCACTAACAAGTCAGTGCTATTTAGTTTTATTTGCTCTTAAAATGAGAAGCCATTCTCAGGCTGTGTTGGATGATACAACTATTTTGCTACTTCCCCTGGATAATAAACAGTTTGGAAATTAGTTACTTATAACAGTTTGGTGTTTATGTGACAGAAACTAGGACAAGGAGCTTGATTCTGATCCCACTCGTGCTAGTTTTTGTGTCAAGCCACTACTGAGTTGCATTGATTCAAGTGAGATCAGAATCAAGTCCAATATATATCCTTCAGCATTTCAATTTAAATGTAACAGCTTGCTAATATCCAATAACAATCAGATAAAGTTACAGCTTTCCCCCCATCTTACATGAAGAAAGAATGAAATATACATAAACCTTGAGCTCTACTAGCGAAGCACAAATTTGTATGGCTAAGTCCAAGAATGTCTCACTTCTAGGCATAAACAAACCGCTCTCTTATTAAACACTGTACCAGCTCCTTGCATAATACTGTTGCACACTGTCTTGGTATGGAGCAACTCTTCATCCACAGACTTCCGTCTTCAGAGGGGTAGCCGTGTTAGTTTGTATCAGCAAAAAGAATGAGGAGTACTTGTGGCACCGTAGAGACTAACAAATTTATTTGGGCATAAGCTTTCGTGGGCTAAAACCCACTTCATCAGATGCATGCAGTGGAAAATAGAGTAGGAAGATATATATACACAGAGAACATGAAAAAATGGGTGTTGCCATACCAACTCTAACAAGACTTCCACTCTAAGGTTAGAGTCTAAGGTGCCACAAGTACTCCTCATTCTTCAGATTTCAGGCTGTGATTTAGATGCCTTAATATAGCTTTTATATTTCAGCTCCAAAGAGCAGGTACTGTATCTTGTTCTGTGATGAGCACACTGTGGGTACTTAGGAATTAGCACTTAATCATGTTTTATCTTTAAGCACATCAAGTGGACACACTGAAGTCATGATGGGACTACTCACATGCTTAAAGTTAATCACATGGGTAAGTGGAATGGCCCAAGCGCTCAGCGCATTGCAGGACATATCCTTTAAGGCCTGATCCAGCCCCCATTGAAGTAAACAAGAGTCTTTTCATTTACGTCAATCAGCATTGGATCAGACCCTTAAACAATAATGATCAACAGTGAATAAATCCAGCAACAATTTCTGAAATCACTCCTAACATTAAGACTCCTGTTCTTGCTGAAATCTGAAATGACTCCTGTTCCATCTTTGCATCTGGATCAGTATCACTAAAAATTCAACCCAAGTGGAAACTCTGGAAAATAATCCTCACTCTTAAACACTCCACTCTTTACATGGTACAAGTATAATTCCACAGGGCATCCTCCTGGGAGGCAGTGCCATTTCAGTGTTGAGTAGGCTAGCTATATGCAGATAAATAACCAAACAATGGCCTTTTGTAAAAGGGATCAGGAGTGAGTCCAATATAATTTAACATACAATGGAACAGTCTAAGAGATGTGCAAATCTAAACAACCGCCAACATTCTGCGGTTTTTAAATTGCATGATAGGATCACATAGCCCAAAGTTAGACAGCAGGACAGAGATGAAGGACCAGGTGCTCAGCTACTGTGAATTGGTGTAGCTCTATAGACGCGAACTGCTGAGCATTGGCCTTGACATCTTTAAAATGCTCACAGTATCATGGGTCAACAACTACAGCAAAGATACCAATAACACAGGATCTTACATATTTGAGCCAGAGGGGAACTTCATGGTCTCTCTCTCTCTCTCTCTGGGATTATTAGCCATTGGATTTGCTGCCCTATGTAGTGCTTGTCTAGTTTATGGAACTTTTAAGAGTTTTAAGAGCCGAGTAAGATTAAGGGATCCCTAAATAGTGGCTGTCTTGTGCCATCCGCCCCAGAGGTGGCTGAATTTTAGTGGAGATGTATAGAAGTAGTTTGCAAAGTGGTTTGCAAAGCTGAAGGTTTTTATGGAAACATGATTCATTATTACTATTTTGCTTAAAAGATGAATGCTGAAAGCTGGCTCCCAATGAAATGGGCATGTTTGCAGCCAGCACCAATTTATTATCCAGTGAAACTTGCCTTAATAAAACACCCATAACTATTTCCTAATTTTAAAAGCCTTTAAGGCTTCAAAGGTTGCCTCTCCAATCAAGTTTTGATTTGCTTTAGGGTCACTACTGACACTGGCGCCAGCGGGATGTGTTTCATCTATTATTTCGCACAAAGAAGTCAAATATTGCACAGTTGTGTGTAGTATCATTGTGAGGAATGCAAGATGGCTTCGTCTGAACTCCATACTGAAGTGAGCCACACAACTGTGTAATACTGTGCCCTGACGCACACACTTAAGCATGTGCATAACTTTATACATGGACAGTTTAATTAAAGTCAGGTACAGCAATGGGACTACACTTGAATTTTGAATAATATATGTAAGTGCTTCGCTGGATCAGGCCCTTAATATGTGTAATTTTCCTGATGTCAAGGGGGATGAGGGTTGACCTGCAAAAGATTAATCAATTCCGTTTTGATGCTTAGCGGAACTTATCCAAACTATTTTTTTGTTTGGCTAGAGTTCTGGCTGGACCCCATATGGAACAAGCTTTTCAATGAGAAATCCAGTACTTCTTTTTCTCTATTTGGGTCAGATTTAAAATGGGAACATATTTACGCTAAATTTCCTGAGTGAAATCCTGACTTCATTGAAGTCAACAGAAAAACTCCGAATGATTTCAATGGGGCCAGAATGTCAACTTCCACGTTATGAAATTGGATCTGGTTGCAAAATCCTCCAGATTTGGAATTCTGCTGCTTTGGGGTTTTGGTTTGGCCATAACTGAATGAATGGTCAGCCATAAAGTTTGGATCTTTGATCAGAAATCCTCCAAAGCTGTAGGGTGTTCTGATCCAGCATTTTGTTTTGTCCCATTATTCCCTCCCCCCCCCCCCCCCCGCCTTTTTTTTTTTTTTTTTTTTTAAACCCACATGTTTTGGCATTTCCAGCACTAGCTGAAACCAAGAATTGAAGAGAAATTCACAAAAGTTTATTTAAAAAAAAAAAAAAAAAGTCAACCAGATTTTCTTGATCCTCAGAAAAAGCTGGCATTTTGGGGCAGATGTTCAGGTTAGCTCCCATTTCCAAATGAGTTCAGAATTCAGAAAAGGCAATAGAAACTTTCAATATCCTAGAAATCACTGAGGCCACAAAAACTCCCCTTAAACCTCTGTCTTTGGAAGACACCCAAAGAAGATGAAGGAGGAGTCAAACTTCTCAGTAAAAGATCTGCACAGCAATAAGGTAAGAAAATAACTCAATGGCATGTATGATAAATTGTAATGTGGAATGCACAGAAAGATATTTACCATGGGGCATTGTCTTAAATTTCCTCTACATGTAGTATGTTACAGAGTTGATTCCAATAAGCCTATTCTTTGGTGCATAATATACACTATCATCACCTGATTAAGGCTTGGTTGAGCATTGTATGTTTAGTGATGGTTTAAAGGAGGTGTAAGATAAGAAACTGTTTATATATGACAGAGAAAACACATTTTAAAAGACGGTGAGATGGAATTATAACAGGAAAATGCAAAAAGGGGTGAAATTATTCAGTATAAACGATGGAAGAATTTTATTACCAATCTGACTGTGTTATAAATCAAGTACTCTGTAAATGCAATAAAACAATTGTTTAGTCTGCATGATTCATACCACAAACCTCAGTATTCTGTGTTTTGATCTTATTGCAGCAATAAACTGTCTAGACAGCAATTAACAAACTGTTTTTCCTTCAGATGTTTGGAGTGCCATTGCCGCCCGATCAGCACTCAGAATACAGGGCTTTCTCTTCTATTCCTATTAATTATCAGGTTGAGTGGGGTGTATGGTTAGTCATTCTCTGTAATTGTACAACATATCTCCCTAAGTGACCTGCTATAGGAAAAATATAGATAATACTGTTTTTAAATAATTGGGAGTATATATGATTACAATTTATTTTACAACTATGCACTAGAATGTAAAGTAGAAGACATACAGATAAATAATATGGAGATTTAGGCCCTGATGCAGAAAAGTACTTGAGCATGTGCCTAACTTTAAGCATGTGAGTAGTCCTGGGACAACTCCTGATTAAAGGTAGGCATGTGCTCAAGTACCAAGCAGTGGACAAAAAACAAAACAAAACAAAACAAAAAAAACACCAAAAAAAACCTGATCAATCAGTTCTAGCTATCCCTTAGTTTGTTTCTTTTACAGCACAACTATAGTGGCTGCCATGTTGCCATCAAGCCCTGAACATAGCTACCTATCAGTAGGAAGTGAAGTAAAGTGATTCCTATGATTTGCTGTTTTGGAAGAAGCTTTGATGCTTCTGAAGGCACTACTGAAACTATTATTCAATCATTTCCAATGCCCTAATTGTAAGTGCATGATGCAGCCAATATCCTCAACGAAGCCTCACATGCTGTTGGTAAAGTATTGCTATCCTTATTTTACAAATGGGGAAACTGAGACTCAGAAAGGTCAGGGACTATATTTTTGAAAACAATTCCTAATTTGGGGTATGTCTACTCTGCAACTAAACACCCACGACTGCCTGTGTTAGCTGACTCACGCTGGGGCTGCTGGGTTTTAACACTGCTGTGCAGATATTTAGGCCGAGTGCTGCCCTTCCTGGATTGTCAACTTGAGCCACGTGGAGGCTGATTTTCAGGGGTGCAAAGCACCCATAACCCTCATCTGAAGTTAATGGTAACAGCCATGTCTCACTTTTATGGAATGTAGGGCATTTATACAATATATTTGTTCACAGCAAATACTGAGAGGGGGTGTGTGTGTACATATCTATAAAAGCAGGAAAGTGTCTCATCATCTTGAAAAAGAAGTAGAGGTTTCCCTTGAATAGCTTCTTATTGCTGACAACTCCTAATATTTACAGGGCATGGATACAAACAGGTCTAGATCCTCAGTTGGGGTAAGTCAGCACAGCTCCACTTCATTGACTTCATTGGAACTATGCCAATTTATACCAGCTGAGGAATTAGTTTCAGGTGCCTGAATCTGGATTTTCTGAAAATCTGGCCCTTTTATTTTGTTTTATCTTCTTGCTGGACAGCTCCCCAGTTCAGAGAGACAACGTGGGTGAGGTAATAGCTTTTGCTGAACCGATTTCTATAGGTGAAAGAGATAAGTTTTGAGCAATACCGCTACAACAGCAGCTCCCTAGTTTCTCCTTTTTTTATTCTGCATGAAATTGACCTGAGATTTGTTGCAGATGAGCAGCTTATGGCTTTGGGCTGGGAAGCATGACACACATTCCAATGCATGAAAAGAATATTTAAGTTTTGCTGTTGTGAAATTAAATCCCTATCCAGGCATGCTCCTCCAACTGTGGGCTTGACCCTGCTTCCATTGAAGTCAGTGGGAACTTTGCAATGATGATTGCTTAGATACATAGACAAATAGGGAAACTATACAGGAATTGCTAAAGGAGTATGCTGAGCTGACATCTTTCTTTAGTTTCCAGAAAAACTCCAGAATGGCCTAGTTGTAAAACAAACAAATCAGAAAAAATTAAAAAACCACTTAGATTTTGAAGTTTTGGACAGAACAGATTTTGTGTTTGTGAATTTGCTTTTACCAAAATGCGGGGTTTTAAAATGGTTTTGTGTTTCCTCTTTTTTTCTTTTTTGACACTGACAAGAGGGGAAAAAAGAGGGATAAAAGTGGTAAACAAGAAAAAACAAAACACATGGGCCTGATTTTCAATGATTAAAGACTCAATTTATACACCTGAGTATGTAGTTATGTCTTCTATACAGAAATAACTGATTTGCCTACATAATTTAAGCAAGATGCACAATTACACATGCAAAATGGACACACGAACTGTATATGAATCCTCATCTTGTGCTGATACCTAGATACTAGAGGTAGCGGGAAAACAAACAAAACCAAAAAAGCCCAGTAAAATTATCAAGAATAATTTTCATCATTTTTACTGTTTTTTCAAAATTCCAGGCTGTTGATGACATTTTTCAAAAATGGAAACATTTCCATCAGCTCCTGCTGCTTCAAAAACTGGAAAAGAAAGGGGGAAGGGGAAGGAAGATTCCGGGGGTTAGGGAGGGGTTTGTCAAAATATAAATAAAAATGCAAACAAACAAAACAAACCTGCTCCAATAGGTACTGGGCATTGAAGGGTACATTTAAAATGCACTGCACAGTTAAGCCAGGTGATTAGCATCTGGTTCTGAGCATCTAAGTTAGTTTAGCCCAAGTGTAAGTATCTCTACAGCAAAGCCCTACCTGCATTACTGTTTCCTCAGAGTTTCTGTACTCACCCATGTGTGTCTGGGGGCACATCCCATGGTTCTTTGTACTGAGCTGCTCTAGGATTCTTTCCTGTTCTACTGTGAGAGAACTTGTCTGTCCTTGGGAGGAACTGTGGGAAGGGCACTGGAGGACTATCAAACTCCGGTTCTTTTGTCTGAATCCCCACGGCAAAGCCTGCCCAAGGTAATCTGGAGCCTGGGTTCTAATGTATGCCCCCAGCTGTGTAAACTACCCTGGATTTAAAGCACCTACAACCCAGGTGAGAGGGTTTTCCATGTGGGAGGTAGCTGAGTTGGGCTAAAATAGAGGTAAGAGCCTGGGTGAACTGTGCAGTGAAGCCACATCCAGAGAGACACACCTTGCTGAAGGCACCAGAGATGTGATGCTTTATTAGGATTCTCTTTTATCTGTCTATGAAATAATCTAATTATTTTAGTTACTTCTCTTTTTTGTTATGTTAAAGTTTTTTTTTTTTTAAATCAGCATTTACCATCAGGGTAGGTAAATTTGCAGTTGAGATTGTGGTATTTCTCACTCTAGGCAAAGATAATCTCTTTCTTATTTGGAGGTACCACTGCTCACACTGAACAGTTCTCTACTGAACAATCAGCCCTAATGATTTCAGTGGGGCTACTTAGCTGATATATGATGTAAGGATTGTAGGCGCTCTCTTTTAGTAAAATATTCAGATCATATATCTGATATATAAGATATATGTCTTTCACTCTCCATCAGCACTTACCTTTCTCATTTCCTAGGCCAGAAATGCTAGATACGTAGTAGGGTTGGTCTGATTCTGTTTCATGAGGCAATGTCTATTAAGAACTTGAAAATGGCGCCATGTTTAATTTTCATTATGCCATAGCAATTAATTTCTGCATAGCTAGTAGCCAAGACTGAAGTTGTTTATGGCAAAATAAATAAAACAAAAAAATCTATCCAGCCCCAGTCTTTGCATGAACACATCTAACAAGTTATTGATTGAATAACTGATAAATTCAGCACATGCTAACTACAGTGGACATATCTGGATCTCAGGGCTTGACCTTTATACCCAGAGGGGGTGGAGAAGATATGGAAGTAGTCTGTATTTGTGGGAGAAGGAGATCAGAAGTGTGGGAACTTCTGTAAACATCAATCAACACTCTATAGTCTGCTGACAAATGCTGTGTTAATGTTTGTTTATTTCAAAGGCTTATGGTCAAAGTGTTTTACATAACTTTTAAAAATATCCTGTTTATTCAGTTGCTTTATTAAGATCACCCCTTTTGGAAGCGCGAGAAAGAAATCTGTTCTCTTTCTCATTTGCTTTCCCTCCATTGTGTATGAACACTAGGTAGTTTTTGCAGGGCTTCTCATGAAGCCTGAGCTGCTGATGGCATTGATTTTTTTTTTTTTTTCTTTCTCCTAGAGAAATCTCTTTGTTTGGTTTGAAAGAAAAAAAACATATAAAGAATTGCACAGACTTTGTAAACAAATATAAGAAAAAACACATATGGTTGGTCAAATCAAATTTTGGGCCTAATACCCTTGATGGTGCCCTTTTAAATTAACTTTGTAATCAGGAAACGTCCTCAGAGAATGTTTTTAAAGAATTTATATATCCTAAAGGAATCAGACAAAACTTTAATTTACTGGGCATCTGGCTACGAGCTCTAGACAAGAATGTAAGTAGTTGGGAACATTTGACTGGAAATGCAAAATCTTAGGGCTATTTGTATCAGTATTTTTCCATTAGGTGGGGCATAAGGAATCATTGTGTTTTTCATATGGAGTGTAGAGAAGCTTTTACTGAAAATTCACCTACTTGGTATATTTTCTTGATCTTACATTAGTATTTAACAATGTCACATTTCCTCACGTTGTGTTGGACGGCTGTGCAGGACATTCCCTGAGGAACATTCGTACATATATGATTAGTCTTTTCTAAATTATTCCCTTGGTCCTCGTGAGAAGGAATTAAGTTCAGGGCAAGGTTCTATTGAGGGGGAAATCTTTCATACTTCTGGGATTCTAAATAGCTGGTGTTCAATTGTATAGATTTGTAGCTGTGCTATGTGTGTCTATCAGTGTTTGCTGTGCCTATATTCTACTTCTCCTTCAAATGTTGATAAAAATAATCTGAGACATGTTCATCTGCCTCACACATCTCTTTAAAGTCACCCATTGCCAGCACAGATTAGAGAATTCATTACTTTGCTCTTCTGAAGTTTACTCTAATTGAAACCACCAGTTGTGCTGTATTGATCATGCCATATCAGAGAACCAATACACTAACACCAGTACTCTTAACTCAGAACATGATGTTTGGGTGACTTTAGGGAAATCACTACATACTTACTGCTTTAGGATTTATTTCTTCCATTCAGCAAGCAGATTCCTCCAAGAGATTGAGGCTCTGTTTTTTCTTGTTGTGGAGGAAAGAGAACTATATCAAATAGGATATCACACAGTTGCTTCAGGTTCTTTCATTGTTCAAGCTACTAGGCTGATATAACTCAGCTAAGAGAAAGGGAGAAGCTGATATTCTAATGCAGGTTTCCTAACAGGAACATTTTGCTCTATGAATATTGCAAATCTAAAATGCAAATATCCCTGTGAAGTGAATAATCCTGTTACTTGGGTGTTAATTACCTGTCTGGGTAGTTCTGCTGTTACCACAAACTGGCTACAATCCTGGTCAATGACTTTCAGTGTGGAGCACCCTGCCTATAGCCATTAAATAACTTTGGTGCCCGTGTTCCCCTCTCAAATCCAAATATATGTGGATGGGGAAAATAGTAGTGAAAAATTCATGTGGGTTTAAATGCATGGCCATTGAGCTATGTGCTCTCCTTGCTCTTCAGGGGCTGTGAAAGTGTCTTAAATGCAATAGTCAAAGCCTAATACGAGGCAGAAAATCCACAACCCTCACCTCCATCCCCATGAAGCCCTGGCCATGTTCAGGGAGGGCACCTTCCACCATAATTCATCCAGCTCTCCCCTTCATCCCTTCCCATTAATTACAGCATGGACAGTAGACCTAACGTTCTGTTTTTGGCTTCTGGGCCTTCACAGTGCTTGGTGACCTCGCCAATGGAAATCAGAGGCCTTGTCTTCACTGCTAAAAATGTGCATTTTTTATCTTAGGGTAACTGATGTGCATGAACAATCCCATGGTAAACAACACAATAAAGACTAGGCACTTCAGTGTTACTGTGAAGTAAAACCAGCCCTCTGCCTCCTCCAGGGATTGACCTCAGTGAATTTACCATGTGGGGGAAAAAATGGCCCAGTCTTCATGGTGTTTTTACCTTGGTTTAGCTTGCATATGTTAGTTATCGTTAGGCAAAAATAATTTTTTTTAAGCACTGAAAACAAGGGCATAGACAGCAGAGGGTTTAGTTCATGGAACTGGTCTGAGTAGCCTGAATGAATCCATTGCTTTTATTTGTTTAGACTGCAAAGAGGGGAGCCCACGCTGATTTGATGTGTTATTCGTCTCCTTCTTTGACACACATCTCTTGTGGTTTTTTCCATGCTTTTGCCTTTCCTTAAACTACACAGAGGGAGGAACCCAGGTGCTGTAGACACCACCAAACACACATAAAATAAGGGAGGGATACTGAGATGTATAGCCCTTACCCTACACTTGTGAGCATACAATTTTGCACGTGCACAAACTTATGCCTGTATAACACCGACAGACCCCAGTCGTTGGTGGGCTGGATCGAACCTGGGACCTCTGGAACTAAATGTATGAGCCTCTCCCACATGAGCTAAAAGCCAACTGGCTAAGCTAAGGCTGTAGAGCTGATTCATTTTATCTCTCTCTCGCTAAGTGGTCTCGGTGCCACTACATGGGACACAGCACCACACCCAGAAGGCATGTGGGTTACACCTACACTTATGCCTGGTGCAAACTTCTGTTGCAAATTTTTCCATGCACCCTTTAAATAGCTTAATGGCTGCGAACACACAAGTGACAGCACTGGCCCATAATAGCCACTAAGGCCAAATCTGAATCCTGACATTAGCATGCATTTGGGTGTTAGCCATAGTCTAAACTACAGAGTTAGGTCGATGCAAGACAGCTTACGTTGGCCTAACTCTAAGTGTCTACAGTAAAATTTCACTCCCGCGAACATAACTCACCCGCTACATTGACTTACTAACTCCACCTCCACGACCGGCATAGAGTCAATGTCGATGGTGTAGTTAGGTTGATGCAGTGTCCGTATAGACACTGTGTTGCTTACATTGACTGTTGCTGACTTTCAGAAGCCATCCCCCCAATGCCCCACACGGAGAATATAATTGGTGTAAGTTCTCCTGGTGAGGGCATGTACTGCCGACACAAGAAACAAAGTGTAAACATGCACAAGCGATGTAATTACTGCGATGGCTATATGCTGATGTAAGTTAAGTCAACTTTATTTTGTAGTGTAGACGTGCCCTTAGACTATTTGAAAGTTGTTTGCACCCACAAAGTTCAGGCACAAGTAGATGCCAGGTAGGAGCCTGGCTGAAATTATACCCCGCAATGTGTTTTATAACTCATTTTCTAAGACCAATCTGTGAATACTAAGTGACAGTTGGACTGCAACCATTGCTAGATACTATGTTAAGAGTTAAGTCACATACTTGTACTATGGCCTTCTGATAGGATTTTAGGCCCCTTTATTCACTAATCAGGGGCAATTAACATGGCATCAGCTATATTACATGAAACCAACATTATCTTCAGAGTAGAGACAATACCTTCTTAAAGAAACAGACAGTCCAATGCATTTTAGCTGCAGTTCTCCTGTTGTCATAAAGAAAAAAAAGTATTTTTATCAGAGGGGTAGCCGTGCAATCTTGGTTTGAAAAAACATGTCTTTACAGCTCATTCTTATTATAAAGTTAGCACTTTTTTTTGTGCAACAGAAAACAAAGGTTAAGGATTATACTGAAGGAAGTTAAAGGAAGGTGGGTGGGTGAAAGAGAGATTTGGCATGTTTTTTGTGCTGCTGTGTTGATATTGCTAGGGGTATGCTATGCTCATTGTACTGTCAAGCAGCAGAACGGTTTAGTTACAACTCGATTACTAAAAATCAGGCACGTCTCAGTTGAGTGGTACACAACTTTATTTGTTGTTTTGTTTTTCTAGAAAAGCTAAACCATTTTTTTTACAGATAAAACAAAAAACAACAAACCCTCTATTTTTAAGGCTCTTGTGGAAGCACATTGGAGGTGGAATGAGATGCTGCCAACACTGTTCTTGGAACACTCACCTTAATATTCTCTGCCAAACAGCATGCAGCTGTTTGTGAGGTTTACTTTTTCTTTTAACTTTCCTTACTATTATTTCTTCTTTATACCAGTGACCAAAAGCATGATGGTCACTTCACAGAACAAATAAAAGACATGGGCCAGAGCTTACAATGTTATTTTAGAAAAGATTCATATTACATGTGGGTGGCAGAGGAGGAAGTATAGCTCTATGTTCAACGGAAATATCACTTGGGCCATACAAAATGTTGAACTCAAAACGTATTACACAAACCTCACCTGATTTATTCAAAATTCAGAGCAGGTTCTTCAAACAGTAACCTGTCAAAATTCATGGGCCTTTTGATAAAATTTGGGATGAGTTTTGAGAAAATATAGGTCACAATGCAAAAGAATCCAGGGTGACCCAAAGCTTTATAGCAAAATAAAGTGAAAATATAGTTTTACATGACTTTGACTCAAAATCAGGTAAAGCTCATTTACTTCAGCTGACCTTCACTTCAAAATGTTAGGTTTATTTGAATCTCAGAGGGGGTGAAAAACCACATGGGTCAAAAATCAGATAAAATGTTCACACAAACCCCTATAATTCTCAAATCACTATGTTTCACACTGCTGTAAATATGCCCTTTAATTGAGAAAACAAATAAAAAATCCTTAATGAATGCAAATGTTGCAAATGCATTTTGTTATTCTTTAAAATGAAGAAGCCAACTAGTGAATCTAATTAACTGGACACAGGTGAGTCTTTATGAATGGAATGTAACATAAGCACACAAAGTAATCTCGTTACACTAAAACAAGAGGTTAAATACCATTTCCTGCTAGGTAGTCGCTGTTAAGTATAGTATTGATGAAAAATATGCTAACACCACCTTCTGAAACGCATAGTTTAGTTCTCATTAGCTAATCTCTTGAAGCTATTTTGTCCCCTTAGGTTGTTTTATACATAATATCACATGCACACCAAGCAAAATGATTCAATACATTCATCACAATATGACAAAATATGTAGTTTGATTCTAAAGAAGATTTTTAAAAATAAATCAGGCTAATAACATGGTTTCTTTGTAAAAAGTAACAGAGGGTCCTGTGGCACCTTTAAGACTAACAGAAGTATTGGGAGCATAAGCTTTCGTGGGTAAGAACCTCACTTCTTCAGATGCAAGAAGAAGTGTCTTGCATCTGAAGAAGTGAGGTTCTTACCCACGAAAGCTTATGCTCCCAAAAGTTCTGTTAGTCTTAAAGGTGCCACAGGACCCTCTGTTACTTTTTACAGATTCAGACTAACACGGCTACCCCTCTGATACATGGTTTCTTTGGTTTGCCTTTTAGCTGGTCTCATCTAAAGAATCTCAAAATAAATGGACAAATCCAGATTTGCCATGGACATTGTTACAAATTCATCAGCATAACAGCACAGAAAAAGTGTTGGTCCCAAAAACAATGGTCCGGATTCTGATTTCAGTTTTACTAGTATAAATTTAAATGGATTCAAATGTGACTATGATGGAGTTGTTCCTAATTTACATCTATTGTAAATGAGATGAAAATTTATGGATTCTTCTAATATATAATGTATTATCTTTGTGTCTGGGGGAAACTGTTAGGGAAAGTGCACTCTGTATTTTAAAAAACTCACTAAGACTTTTTTTTTTTTTTACTTAAAAATGATCTTGTAAAAAGTTAAGTATTAACTAGTTAACTATTTTAAACCACTGTAATGAGAACATATTTCCCAGATCTTGAAAGATACAGTCAATAAGTTGTTTTGCAGCTGTACTAGTATATCTATATTTATATAAGTTATTTAATCTATTTTTCCAGAAGTGTAAGGAGAGCTGCAAACCTATGTCACAATGGTAGTTTCTTTCATCTACACATGGGCCCATCTTTATCTGTAGACTAGCATTCTGTTTTCTTTTCTCCCTCTTCATTTCCATAAACAATATGCACAATTCTCTCAGCCATTCAGTCAGCAAATAAAGGCAGAGGGCTAAGTAAATTTGCTTCACACCAATTATTTTTGTGAGGTCACCGAGTTAAGCATTAAAGAATACTGCGGTGGATGAGCACGCAGGAACAGTGTGATTTGTGCTGTAAAGTCGACAAAAGAACTCAATGCATAGCAGAATACAACATTTACTAGGAAAGCTTTGTTCCACAAGTTAATAGAATAATCCTTTCCCTTAACATTAACATTTTACTTCACAGCCCAGTTGCACTTTATGGTCTTTTCATTTTTGGCAGTTTCGGCCGATTTCAGAATAGGAAAGAAAATGAGGAATGTGATTTCAGAAAATATTGAATTGATTGGTAAATCCAGCGATGAGATGTTTCATTTCTATTTACAGCCTATGGGTGAGAATTTGGAAAGTTTTCCTTCTGTGGTCACACAAAAACAATTCAAGCAGGAATAACTTTGGCAGTCAGAACTCAGAAGGTATCAAAATAAGGGGCCAGGTCTTCAGCTAGTGTAAGTCAACATAGCTCCATTGACCCAGTAACACTAGTTTACACCAGCAAAGATCTGGCCCAAGGACACTAATCTGTTTACTGTGCCAGGCTGTGTTGTGTGGAGTAAGCAGCTGAGATAAAATGCAGTACACTATGGGTAACAGATTACGGGCACACTTTGGTCTATCAGTTCAGATATTAACAACAGGGCACTGTTTACCTGATTTTGGGCCCAATCTTACTCCAATGCAAGTCAGAGGGAGTTTTGCCATTGCCTTAAATGGGAACAGTAGCAGACCCTATGGACCATTTTTAAAAATGTGCAATTTCCTCCCCCCCCCCACTTCCTCCAAGACAATAAACACATCACTATATGAGTAGGGCCCTATTAAAGTTGTGGTCCATTTTGGTCAATTTCATGGTCATCGGATTTTAAAAATTGTAAATTTCATTATTTCCGCTATTTAAATCTGAAATGTCACGGCGTTGTAATTGTAGGGGTCCTGACCCCAAACGGAGTTGAGGGGGGCTGCAAGATTATTGTACGGGGGGGTTTATGGTACTGCCCCCCTTACTTCTGCACTGCTGCTAGCAGCGGTGCTGTCTTCAGAGCTGGGCAGCAGGAGAGCAGCGGCTGCTGCTGGCTGGGAGCCCAGCTCTGAAGGCAGAGCCGGCATTAGTAGCAGCGCAGAAGTAAGGATGGCATGGTATGATATTGCCACCCTTACTTCTGCGCTGCTGCTAGTGGGGTGTTGCCTTCAGAGCTGAGTGCCGAGCCACTGCTCTCTGGCCACCCAACTCTAAAGGCAGCGCAGAAGTAAGGGGGGCAATACTGTGACTCCTCTAAAATAGCCTTGTGACTCCTCTCTGCAACTCCCTTTTGGATCAGGACCCTCAATTTGAGAAACACTGGTCTCCCCCGTGAAATCTGTATAGTATGGGTAAAAGCACATAAAAGACCAGATTTTACAGGGGGAGACCAGATTTCACAGTCTGTGACGCATATTTCATGCCTGTGAATTTGGTAGGGCCCGATATATGAGGCTGAATCCTGTTGTTTTTATTCAGGCTAAACCCCATCACAGCCACACACCCAGATCCTGCTTCTCCTCAGTGCAGTCTGATACAAGCCCTGAAGGGCAGCAGAACGGATTTGCAGGAAGGGAGGACAAGTGGAGAGCCCATGATGCAGGGATTGTCCACAACTCATTGTGCTCTATAGGTGGGCTCCATTATGGGGAAGGGGGTGACTGGGGTGGCTCAATAGCTGCACAGAGCTACCAACCAAATAGTCAGAAACAGAGGGGGAGCACAGGAACCAGTTTTGGCCACTGAGCCTCCTCCAGTTTACCTTGACTTTGCCTACAAACAACATCGTTCCAATGGGAATTTTGCCAGAATAAGAGCCCAGAAAGGCCTGAGCAGGTTTTGGCCTGTGGAATGCATTAAACTAGGTGTGGGAAAGACATTTTGTGTGTCCGTTTTTTTTTTTAAACTTTCAAACAAAAATAACAAATTCACTAATTCAGCTTATGAGCCTGACTCTAGATCCTCAATGGGCTACTCAATTCAGAGAAGAATTGTTATCTTAACTTTGACAAGCCACCCATTTTGGTTCACATTCCCATTGGGCTCTACAGTTCTTCAAGACAAGAGAGCCTGTTCTGACCAGTTTTACACGAATGTCCCTGCACTGACTTCAACTATGTATTTACACCAGTCAATCACAGTCAGGCCCGAAAATTGCAGGAGACTTCTGAATATAAAGGCAAACAATGAGAACCTTGGAAAATATGACTGTGCTTGAAAATATAAGAGTCTGGCATGGGTTAAAATCAATGGGACCAATCACTGCAGGGTGTGGCCCTTTATCATGCTTCACAATAGGACATGAATAAAGTGTAGTGCCCCATTCTTGTACCTTTAATAATGCCAAGTAGTACTTCATCCTGTGAATAACAACCTATGTGCACTGGTAAAAGAAATGGAATCGTATTACACGGAAAATAACTGCATTCTATTGTCAAAAATACATTTTGTAATGTAAATGAAAATAAATTGAAGGGTATGCCATGGATTGGCAAAACTAGATCAAAAGCAAAATGTATACTAGACTGTGTACACTTTTAGCAAAATTTTGGTTGGCCCTTTTGCAAGTGCCCTGAAGGCCAGACAGTATTCCAGTTTCTACTCTCTCGAGCTTCTGCCTTCCTCCCTTGGAGGCTTACAGCCCCTCAAAGGGAACAAGGAGGAGCTGGGGCCTTAGCTCCACCCATCCATGCAAGTATTAGCACAGCTGGACAACCATGCAGGGGGTAGTATACTGCACCCCACTGCTTCCTCTGGTGTGTTGCATCTTCTCCTCACCTCCCAGTTGTGCCTACAAGGGCACAATCGGGGTCTGCTTCAGTGGGTTTTGGAATTAATGAGAGCTTTTCCATTGAGTTCTGTAGGTCTTGGATCAGACCCCCCAAGTCATCTGTGAGTACCTTTAAACTGATTTTTAAAAAAAGGTATCAGATCAAAGAGTGGGATGGAAATACTTCAGAATTGCTGCACTATCACAGCAGAGATCGTTTCACTATCATGCCTCAGACATCTCTGGAAGTACTTTGTGTTTTCTTGCCAGTCAGTATATCAAGTTTTGCCATGAAGAACTAATTAAATATTAAAATATCTTTTTTCCAACCTCAGATTTCCCTTCCACATATTGCTCCCAAGGAGAAAGCAGTATCTCTGTGCTCAGATATCACGGTAATAAGCATGAGCTAGTTAGCTCACGAGAAGCATAATACACTTAACCCCCACCCACATAGACAACATTAGAAGATAATAATAGCTTGTTCCTTATAATTTAGATATATTTAACAAAGCTGAGAAAAGTCTTTGTGCTGAAACATCATTTTAACCTTATTTTTACCTTACATGCTTTAATAGTCAACATTAACACAGCTCCATCAAAACAGGAAAGATTTCAATAGCTTAGTAACTCATTGGTGAGATCTTTCTTGAGACAGTGACAATATCACTTAATTACTGTCAAATAGACAAGCAGAGCCTTCATTCAGTTACAGTATTTAATCCGGTAAAGGCTGATGGAGATCAATACTTGAGACTGGGGAAAGTTGTCATCTTTAGTAACAGACAACAAAATTAATACACTATTTGCTTTTTCCTTGTGATGGGTCAATGATAAAATCCAAGGTCTTTGCCTTTGCCACAAATATTTGATTGTCTTTTCAGCACCTCCGGTCAATAACAAACACCTCAGACATCTCACTGTCTCCAGTCCATTTTCAAAGAGAAAAGAATGTAACGTGTCAGACATGTGTCCATTGCATTAAGCTTGTGAAACTCCCTTCTGTTTAAAATTTCCCCACTGTGTTGGACAACCCGGCTGGCCCACATGCCAGTGAATTGTTACTTCATTACATATTATAGAGCTATGTGCACCAAACTAATCAGACTGATGACAAAGGGTTCACATCCTCCAGATAGCAAACACTGTTGCCATTCTAATCAAAATCCACATTTTTATAAGATGATTAATTCCTACTTGCAGTGATGGAATATGTTCATTACTGGAAATAAAAAGTGAATTTTAACTGAATCATCTTTCCTGTTTTCTAATGCGTCTGCATACTTGAATCAATGTGACACACACACTTTTCTGTAACATCGCCAGCGAAATACAGACAGCATTAACAGCTTGAAATGAAATTAAACTCCACAGTTTTGACTCCAGTAAAAGTTACTCATGCATTTAAATAGTGGGACTTCCTAGCCCCCAAATATCTTCCTTTCTGAAGAATTGTCTCAGGAAGGGATAGCATCAGGGATCATAAATTGTCTTTTGGCTTTTCAACACTTTACAGGCTCCCATGCATCTCCAACAATAGGACACGAGGGATGACTCTTAACAGCTCATTAAGGCTGTTTTTGCCAAATGCAAATAATAAAAAGGACTCTTAAAAGGCTGTCTCATTTTTATTCAGAAAAGCCTACTACGGAATATAAAAAGCTGCCATAAAATGGAAATGCAATAGTGCAGTTATCTTGTGTGTCCTTGTTAAGATTTCCATGTTAACTTGACATCTCAGGGGCATTCCTGGATGGATTGCTGACTGGTACTGGTCTGCTAATGAGATGGCTACCTCAAAAGGGCATGTCATTTAAAAATCAAATATTGTGTTGGGAGTAGATAGATTTGTGAAAAAAGCAGAAGAGAAATACCCGTGCAGTCGGGCAACGTTTTCCTCACTCTTTGCTTGATTTCCTAATACCCATTAATTTGCTCCATTTAAATCCTGTTCTCTGACTGACTCTATCAATGGAACTTTTAGGGATTACATGGTAGTTTTAATTAATAATATATGGGGGTACATGATGGCTACCCCTGGAATGGCATACTGATAGGGAAAGGGCATAAAAAAACCATTTACAAACCCACTGCATCCGCACAATCCTTGTCTATGCTAAGCCTTTGGTTAAAATCTCCCATCGTACCTGTGGAAGCAATGGCAGAAAATCCCATCATAGACCAATAAGTGGGATAAAATGGTGGTGGATAGTCTACATCAGTGCTCCTACCATTACTTCCATTGGTGGAACTGCAGAGGAGACAGCACAGTTCTCAGGATAAAGCTCACTATAGACATCACCTCACGGGGCAGGTATGGTCTATATCCCAGCATTCCAGTGTACTAAGGAAAGGGTCTGCTTGCCTGCCTTGCAGAGTAGCATCTGTGGGGGCACTTCTGAGCTGGGATGCCTGTAGTGAGGGAAGCATTTGCTGAGGCATAATGCCTCCAGGCACTGATACTTCTTCTCCTCAGTAATGCTCACCCTTTGGAGAGGCATAATTCGGTCTCTATCTGCCTATCTACCCATCATCTTCAGTCCCAAATTCCAGAGGTGCTGGGCATGGGAACTTCCACGGAGATCATGGTATGCAGTGTTTTTGTAGAGAGACAAGGTGGGTGAGGTAAGATCTTTGATCCAGTAAAATATGTTACTTCACACACTTGATCTCTCTGATTGACTTCACCGGGAGTTGTGGATGTTCATTACCTTGGAAAGCTAGGCCTTTACTATTTTATATAGCACTCCTCACTGTGGTATCTAAGGGTTGTATCTGAGTCCATACTGAGTTGTGTTTTATAAACACGCGTAGGCACTTTGGACCTGACTCTCTTCACACACAGGGCACTGAAGTCACTGGAAAGACTCCCATTGCCTCCAAAGGGTATTAGATCAGTCCCTTACTTCAGTGCAGATCAAGAGCAACTGTGTTAAAGTCACTAGGATTATATTGGTTTACCCCAGCTAAAGTTCTAGCCTAATGGACTTACACTAGTGTTTAATACTAGCATTGGTGTAAGGAGAATTAGGCCCTGTAATGGAGGAATTCCCTTCATAAAACCATGACCTCTACTGGCAAAACACTTCCT
Source organism: Malaclemys terrapin pileata (assembly GCF_027887155.1). Classification (NCBI taxonomy): domain Eukaryota; kingdom Metazoa; phylum Chordata; order Testudines; family Emydidae; genus Malaclemys; species Malaclemys terrapin. Next base: position 15,497,830 of record NC_071516.1, on the reverse strand, counting down.
GAAAGCTGAATATTTATTTTATATTTGAGTTGCATATATGGGTGTTATTCATGTTTAATCATTATTATTTGACTATAATCTACAGCCCTCAAACAGGGATCAGGACCCCATTTTGCTGGGTATTATACAAACACAGAGAAAGACAGCCACTACCCCAAAGAGACATTAGCCTTTAGAATTAGGATCCTTCACAGATTTGACCCAACCTGTTAGATGATTTTATAAAACTAATGTATGAAGATTTGCCTTGGGAGTTTTGCTTCAGTAAGGACTGAAAACAACTGAGGAAGGATCTCAGAATTTGCCCCATGATACTACACTTGATCTTAGCTCACAGATAGCCGAGAATTCTGGCCCAGATTCTTAGTTGGCATATACTCACATTGCTCCATACTAATTTTTACTCCATTTTCCTCAGTCCTTTCTCAGGTAAAACTCCCAGGGTAAAATCTTGAAGGCCAAATTTAAAATGTGCTTGCGTGAGGGCAGAATAAGAATGGAATAAAGTCCACAGGTTTTGACCCTGAGATTTTTACCTGAGTAAAATCTGAGGAAGGACTTCAGGCTTTGTCCCACCCAATTGCTTTATAACAGGTTATGCCACATTTAAGCCTAAATTGTGATTTATTGCAGTTTTCACTGCCTTGGCGGCCTTTTGGAGCGAAAGAGATGGGAAGTCATACCCAATCTGACTTGACTTTTTAAGATGCAAACGAACTGGAGCCCAGAGGGGTCTTGAAATATTTCCCTAACTTTCTATTAGCCAGTAAAAATGTGTCTCTCGTGTTCCTCATGGTGGGAGATCTGCACGAGCAGCCCTACTGGGAAATAGTGCTGATTCTTGGAACATGGGAATCCTAGAACATTTCCACTCTCTTCAGAGCACCTTCTCCTGAGAAGTTAACTTTTTGCATAAACCTGCAGTCTGCTTTCCATGATTTCTCACCCCCTCCCTGCTCCCTCCAAATTTAAGGATTGCATTGACTTGATAGTGGTTCATTGGCACTTCGCCCTAGGGGGAAAAAAAAGACAGTAGGGTTAAATTGTGAATAGCCCTTAGTTTTGAAAAACTGCTGAGCCCCACCATATGGACTGCTGTATGGCAAGGAATATGCTTTATTGGCATTGCTTGGAGGTTTACAAGCAATCTTCTTGAAGTTTTAATGGTTACTTGGGTGATTTATCCTGTCTTGAGAGCCATTGCTGCTAGGAGGCACCCAGTTCCTGAGCTCTTGCTTTCCTTTATTATGAAAACCTTTAATCTTTCCTACAACACTGCCTCCATCTACCATAAATAACCTCATTATGGTCACACAAAGAAAATGTAACAATTCTCATGTACGTTTTGACTTTTCACATAACACTTTTATGAGCTACTTTAACTTTACAAGTGGGATACTTAATATACAAGAGCATACATTTGGGGGGTGAAGGATAAAATGAAAAGGTGATCTACTGTATTGTGTCCCTGCAACCACTGAACTGAGCAGCATATTGCTGGGGTGCAGAAAGAAATGTTTTAGCATCTTTTGAATATTCAGGAATATCTTCTGAATGTTTCAGAATATTGAATAGTCCAGGATTTTATCTCATGGCAACATCATAGTTGGCCTAATCCATCATTCTAGGCAACTATCTCGATAAGACCCATCACTGTAACATCTGAGTGCCTTCTAAATATTTAAAGTTGCCTTGCATGTATGTGTGAGAGAGTGGGCGTCTGTGTGGGTGTGGGAAGAACTGTTTGAGCTAAGTAGAAGAAATGTAGTTTAGTTCTGGAAATGGTGAGATTCGTAATCTAAATACAACTTATACAAAGAGAGCTAACAATCATGTTAAAAACCAAACAATTAACTGACATATAGGAGAGAGAAGCTTCATGATAATCTTCTCTCAGTAGTCCCGCCCACACCGTCCCTTGGAAGCTTGACCCCCCTCATGGAAAAGTGGGCAGGGTGCATCCTCAGGACTTCTGTGCCTCCACACTAGCTGTCCCCTGCTAACTCTTTCCTGGTTCCCTGGCAGTGCAGTTCCACTCTGAGCCTCAGTTTGCCATCTGTAAAATGGGGATAACAATGGATACTCATCTTTGTAAAGCACTTTAAGGGCTATAGATGTAAAAGTACTATAGAAATGGTCAGTATTAGTTGTATTATTTTTCTTTTGCTTCAGTGATTCTGCCTACAGGCACTACCATATGCACTGGCAAGAGATAAAGCCTCCAGATCACCCCACCCAAGAGTGTAAAGCATGGGACAGACTCAGACTCAGATAATGAGGGAACCAGTGAAGAATTCAGATCAATGTTTCATGCAAAAAGAAACACAAATTAGCATAGGACAGCACAGCACATAACTTGAGATGGAGGGAATCTGTAATTGAAGGCAAAGCTCTAAGTGCATCTCTTGAGCTAATTGCCACCTCGAAGATTGTAAAAAGACAAAAAAGACTGGAGGGCAAATTACAACTTCGGAGCATGGACTAGCTAAAGTTAGAGGATGCATGTGTGAGTTATGCAGGGAATTCACAAAGGGTTGGGCAAGGTTTTATGGAACATTTGTCCTTAAGTTTTAACTATGTACATACTAGTGCGGGGAAAGAAATACCTCTCTCTCTCTCTCTCTGGACAAGGCACATGCATTTTGAGACGAGGGAAAAGAAAGGAAAAATCTAACTGTAAATAGTAACAATAATACCTAGACCAACGTTTCCTTATTCTGTGTAGAAATTTTATACAGTTTAGTAAAGATTAGAGGACTTCCCCCACCCGCTCATGTATAATATTGCACACTTGATAGGGTGAATTATTGGTGGTTTTCACCTTTCTCTGAATTGCAGGGTAATGGCAAGGTCCCAAACTTGATGAACCTGGACTCCGATCCAGAATGGCAAATCTAAATTCCATTGTACTAAAGTGCCACAATGAATCAGCAAGGTCCAATCCAGCAGCCCTTACTCGTTGATATCGGTGGAAATATTCAAGTGAGCAGGGGCTGCAGGACTGGATCCTTCACCATCATGCCTAATATACTATTAGAGTCCAGTTAAACACTAACGATAAACTTCCATTGATTTCACTGTAAGATCAGGCTATTCCTGCAGCCCTACATGCTGAAGTCAGTTTCATCTCATTGTTTCTTGTATCTGTTTGTTGGCTGTTGCCTTATACTTAGATTGTAGGCAATTTGGGGCAGGTACTGCCTTTTTGTCCAATTTTGCCTTTGAGTTGTATGGGTTTGAAAGTGCAACCTGAGTAACTAGCAGGGTAAAAACCAGATTATTGCAGGGAGGTAAATCAAATGTCTTAGACATTTTTATTTCAGCTAAATACTACAGTGATAGACAGACATATCTTTGAATAAATGAATTCTGCCATCTGGTATGTTAAAATTCTTAATGAAAGTGACACCACTTATCTGTGAAAACTTGGGCTATGATCATTCACATATTTGCATACATCAAACCCAATTACACAGTGTAGGAATGTATCATCATCAGAGATGTTTAAAAATATTATTATTATTATTATTAATCTGCCCATTGTCAGAGGCTCCTTCCTTCTCAAACTGATTGGGTAGGCAGTGAAACTGACATGTCTCCAACACCAGTGTCCCCCTTTGGTGCTGTGATTAGATCAGCCTCTGGATGGTGGGGCCATACCATTACAGAAAATCTTTTACTGTAACTTGGCAGAAATCTTCCCACAAGTCCACTGCTGTCTCCCAAACCTAAGGAAAGCTGGGGCAGGGGGGGGGGGGGGAGGAGGGAATTGTGACCTGACAATAGGGGGATGGAGCAGATCAGCTAGCTAAGCCATCTCTGTTAGTTCTAGTGATCAAATTTCATTGTATTTATCTGAAACACTGAATAGCTAACTTTTCAGATGTGGATGAAATGAGGAAGTGAAACTAAACCAACAACGTAATGCATGTTAATCTCTCATGTTAAAGTTTGTCATATATTTAAAAGCACTTGCTGCTTTTTACTTTCTTGTGTGTTTGAGACTGAGGGCTAGAATTTACAAATGCTTATTCTTGTAATGGATAGGGTTACCCATGCTAGAAAGCTCTGCACCCAGTAGTAAGTATCTGCACCGATTACAATGGGACTACTCACGGTAGTAAATATTATAAACCAGTAGGACAAGTTTGCAAGATGAGGTCTTAATATTGTAGCAGACACCTTAGTCAAGCAAAACTTCCCGTCACTGAATAACAGATGCAGGATTGGGCCATTAGATAGAAGCTGCTTACTAACAAAGAAATCTCAAAAGAATCAAAGTTCAGTGTTGCTCAAAATGTTTGTAAGGTGCCGAAAGCTATGAAATATCACTGAATGTTATTAAGATTCTTATAATAAAATGGGAAATTTCAGACAAAAAAAGCCTTTAATGATCAGCTTTACTTGCTTCACACAAAGAAAAAAGCTTTAAAAGTTTTATTTAAAAATAAAAATGCAATAGAAAATGTGTTACAATTCTTCAAAAGCTCTCAAGATTTCTCCCCAGACCTCCACTGGTGCCTTGAGGGGAGAATCAGAACCACAAAATGTGGGAGGTGGAGGGATGGAGAAAAAGTTTAGCTCAGCTGTGGATTTTAATACATGACACATCTTAGGAAGCATGAAAACACATAAGGAAAAATTGTGCATTTCATGAGGTGAAGATTGTATTGATTCATTTAAGATCTTTATATCAGATGGAGCTCAATTAGTCTGATTTCAGCTAGCTGATAATATAGCCCTGGCTTTCAAAAACAAGAGTGCTTATCTTGGCAACAAGATATAAATAAAATGTACATAAGGAAAGATACCATGACATAAGATAACAGCACATAGTGGTAAAAATGGAAAACACTGTAGGTTGAGGTCTCTAAAGCTTTAGAAGTGATCAGAGTGGTATTTCTGTTAGAGGAAAGATTTGAGGTCAGCTTTAAATATAGCTAGTGACTTAACTATTGTAATTTCTGTGGTTATTTTATTCAATGATTACATGCCCAACAAGCAAAAATAGACCAGCCATGTTTCTTATGAGCCGCTTAGCTAATAAACACATTATTTACATTCATGTTATAGGGGGTGGGTATTTGAAAGGGGAAGCCTGAGGGGATACTGGAAAGATGACAATTTTTTGTTAAACATGTCCTGCCCTAAATTGCTAATAACTACGGCTGGTCAAAATGTTTTCAAAACTTAATGAAAAATTCAAAATAAAAGGGGTACAAGCATTTTTCACCATTTTCTCAACCATTCCAATGAATAAGAGTACAGGCAGCACCTAGCACAATGGGATCCTGATCCCTGAATGACACCTCTAGGTGCTACCACAATACAAATAATGAACAAGAACATCGGCTACAATGTTCAGTGACTCAGGTTCCGGACTCCCATTTTCAGAAGTGATTTAAGGCCAGAATTACAAAAGTATAAAGCACATAGGCACCTAGTGGGGTTTTCAAAAGCACCTAAGCATGTTAGGCACCTAACTACCACTGAAATTAATTTGTTTCGAGCAAAATACAATTAGCTTTCCATTCCCATCCTCACAGGTGAGTAGATGTTATGTTTGGCTGATGAATTTTTATAGCAATTTTTGCAAGGCTGCCTTAGATCATGACAACCAGAAGAAATTTAAAAGCCTCATGCACTTTTCATCATTTTTGCTGTTTGACTCATCTTGGCAGGGCCGGCTCTGGCTTTTTTGCTGCCCTAGGCAAAAAAGCCGCCCCTCTTTCCCCGCCCCCCCCCCCCCCCTGCGTGGCAGGGGAGGGCGCCGAGCCCAGCCGCGGGCCCGCAATCCCCGACCGGCCAGAGCGCCAGGGGGAGGGCGGCGAGCCCGGCCGGGGCTCTCTGCTCTCCCCAGCGGCCAGAGTGCCGGGGGGAGGGCGGAGAGCCCCTGGCGGCCAGAGCGCTGGGGTGAGGGCGGCGAGCCCGCCGCGGCTCTCCGCTCTCCCCGACCGGCTGGAGCACCGGGGGGAGGGCAGCGAGCCTGGCCGGAGCTCCCCGCCGTGCCGCCCCCCTCCAGGTGCCGCCCCAAGCAGATGCTTGGTGGGCTGGTGCCTGGAGCCAGCCCTGCATCTTGGACAAGGACTCTGAAATCCTATTACACTAGTGGTGGGGATGCTGGCAGGACAGTTCAAGTGTAATAGCTGCAGCCTGCTACTCCATGCACTGGGCTACTCCTTTGGAAAGTGTGTATCCCTGGCTGGCTCATGCCCATAGCATACACATTAGCTAGCTTGGAAAGCTGGGTACATCCCCTAAGAAGCAGGCAGTGTCTGTGGTGCACCAGCTGGCATGGTAGCTCACACAGGGCAAAGCTGTTTCTTTTGCTTTCTCCAGCACAACAGGGCTGCAAGGAACAGGATCTAGCCTGAATGCCAGATTGGTTAGCTTCACATTCTGTTTATGGTCAGATTCATGTCCTGGTTCTCATGCATTAGTACGTTGCTGTTATGTTAATTCTCCAATATTAAACAAGAAAAACAATCCTTTGCTTTCACTGGAATTTTAAGCAAAAGCAAGAATATGTCTAGACTTCCAGGGTAAAATCCTCAAGTCCTTACTCAAAGTCTAAATTTTCTTAAGTGCTCATACATTTTTAACAACCTCTGCTTGTATACATACAAATTCCAGGGCACTTGCAGACTTTGGTTTTCATGCATACATTACCACACACATATAGCCAATCAAATTTTGTGCAGATGCGAAACAGGTGCACGCAAAACACTGGAAATCTGCCCTCTTATTTCACTCCACTCTTATTCAGACAAAGCAGCCACTAACTTCAATAAGAGCTCCTCAGTCTTGATGATTGCATGTGCAAATTAGATGCATGAATGAGCAACTCTGAAAATCTGTCCACATGCTTCCCAGTGCTGACCATAGACATTTTGAATCTCCCAGCAAGAGTGCATCAGTGGAGTCAAAGATGGTAGAGACTTCATCAGGGATTTTCACTGACCATATGACAAGCCCCTGGAACTCTGCCACGAGATGGTTAAAAGCTCGTGCACTTAGACAATATTCGAGCTGCTACCTTATGTTTGGGAGGGCAGAAACAAGTAGTGAGTGACTTTTCTCTTGGGGAACTGAATGAGCTTTCACTTTGGGGCTTCATGCGGCTGCTTGATTCAAGTACTCCTAATGCTGACTGTGGTATTAGTAACCTAGATAATAGACAGATTCTACAGCTGTACAGGTGGCGAGATGTGTGTGTTCCAAGTTGTTCTGAATATACTGATACTCCAAGACATACGGTATAACATCACATTACAGTTAAGGGTCATCTGTCATTTCATTATGAACAAGGCTTTTCAGAGGACTATAGATCCATTGCTTCAAGCTGGAACTTGGCATGTAAACTGTTTTCTATTAAATAGATAAAATTGATTTAATACACTTTCATTGTAGAGCTGCCAAAATCAGATCCTTTCATTTCATTTTTTTAATAAATAAAATACGTTTAATTTTAAAAACAAAATCTTATTAACTTAGTTCAGACTGCTACTTTGCTATTTCAACTATAACAAGAAAATTCTAACTAAAAACTCCCACTCGGTTAATTAAAGATAAACAAAAACAATAAAACAGATTTTTTTTTGGTGGGTTTAGCACTAGGGAAGGTACCAATTTGGCAGCCTCACCAGATGACTGAAGTTGTGACTAGGTATTATTATTAATAAATAATAATAATAATTAATAATAATTCAGGAAGACATAGCAATGCAAGCTTATATGGCTCTTTTTTGCTCTCTCTCTCTCTCTCTCTCTCACATTCAACAGAGCCTCTGCCACTGTGCCTGACCATGGGAGGACCACATCTAGGAGTTCGGGAACAGGTTCAGTCTCCACACCAAATGAGCTGAAGGCACAAGAACTGGTCTGAGACCCCATCTATTCATTTCATATAGAGCAATTCAAACCTATCAGACAGATTCATGCCAGTGTATTTGATCACCGACTCGATCTGTGGAATTTATATCATTCCTACTACCATAGTATCTGAGCATCTCACAGTTTTTTGTGTATTTATCCTCACAATGCCCCTGTGAGGTAAAGAAGAGCTATTATCCCTATTTTACAGATGGGGAACCAAGGCATAGAGAGATTAAGCCATTTGCCCAAGGTTACAGTGGAAATCTGTGGCGGAGCTGGGAATTGAACGTCAGTCTCCTAAATCCTAGGCCAACGCCCTAGCCACTGGACCATCCTTTGTCTTTAAACTAGAGACTTCATTACCAGGCTTCTGAGCCGTGTGGTTCCCTCTGTGAAGAACGGCAATGAATTTATAGGATCTAGGGATATGTTGTGTGGGATAGACTGGATGTTGTTGGACGTTGAAGAGTCTATTGTAGGCCCCCAAGGTGCACTGAGAACTTTGCTAGTGCACCCCTGCATAGCCCCACTCAATCCCACAGTAAGAAAATGCATGAATTGTAATGGTTGCCTTTATATACGGATGACCATATGGACCTGAAATTATGCCTCGTACTTTTGCACTAACAATCACTTCTGGTGTCATCAGAAAAGGTTATGAATCATTTCTATTTTAATACTAGGTTAAAAAAAATGATTAGGCTGTATGCAAAATTTCAAAGAACCGGATCTAAATTGCACCACTGCATTACATAATGTGCAAACAGATAATTACACATATACAGAACTGGTCTTGTACATCAAAAGGGATAATTGCTTAGCTGCATATTTTGTGACTGTCTCTTAGGCCCCCTTAAAGTAGAATTGTTCTTCTTATTGTCGATCCTAATGGTTCTACTCAATGATCAGAGCCACACTGTACCAGCACTGTAGAAACAAGTCAGACTCAGACAATCCCTATCTGGATGGGAGAACAAGGGAACAGTAAAGACAGACCCGTTTTCTTCAGTTAGTAACCATGGTGGTCTTAGAATCACAGTAGTCACAGGTTGCCACTAACCTAACCAATATCAGTACCTAAATTCTGTTTTCATTTACACCCATGAAATTCCATTGCCTTCAGTCCCATGCATATATACTGCCTTCACAACCATGGCAGTTCCAGAGATCAGGATGTGGCCCCCAAATTCCATGGCATTACATACATGCTTCAAGTTAAGCATGTGCTTAAGTGCTTTGCTGAATCAAGGCCTGGACCCTGAGAGAAACTAACGTTACTTGACAAATGCAAGTGCATTCTGAGTTACAGGAGTCTGCTGTGTCAAAAACCTGTACATAAAGAAGATAATTAATCACTCTTCAGAGATTGAGGTAACCCATAGGCACACCACCACATATTAAGGATGGAGAGACATCCTGACCTACCTTGCCTTTGCTGGTAAGAGTCAGATATTTCTGTTTGCTTTTCTTTCTTGAATAGTACTACATGCACCAGATTTGATGCAGATAGGTCTCCACCAGTTACTTTATCACGGTGAACCTAGCACTAGATCTCTTTGGTTATTGCATGACCACAATAACGGCCTACAGTACGTTGGCAAGCAATTGAGCCCAAGAAGAGTGAGGGAGTGAGGCAAATGAACTGAAGCATTTCATCCTTTTTGAATTCACCCCAGCACTTTACACTCAGAGGAAGATGTTATCTGCTGTTCAGCAATAGTCATTTCTGTGCAAAAGGAAGAGATAAGGTAATATGAAAAACATTAAAACGCTTATTTCAGTAACCAACCCATTGCTTGTATATAGCTGTCTTATTTTCTAAAGGGTTTTAACAGATGCATCACAGATGCACAGGTTTTCATACATCATTAGTGGAATACACCATCCAAGCAACAGACATATTCAGTATCAGAATATTAGAAGTTAAAAAGCACTTCTAATTGAGTTAAAAAACATTAAATGTTAGCAAATTTATACACAAAAAGGTATGTTTATTTGCTTGGATGTTACCTATACAGAGGTCATTCATACTTTGTGACAACAATTTTATAGATTAAATCCAATACTTTATGCAATTCAACAGATAATTTTCCTTAGACACATTAAGGTACAACTCTCAACTTCTAATAGTCAATGATGAATCCACAATCTTCTATTCAGGTAGGCAAGACACCTAAATTATAGATATTGTAACTAATCTAAGCTTTTTACTAAACCTAGAGGTGGGCTTGAACCAGACCCCTCATCTGAAACCATATGAGCTCTGGAGAAGTTTGGATTGTGAACTTTGTCACTCAGACACATTTCTAAATATAATACGTTGATGAGCTTTCATGGAAATATGAAAGATTAACTATCAACTCTGGTTTAAAAACCGCCTTGCAATTCGTAGGGGACCAGATACTTTGAAATCAATGGGACCATTTATGAAGTGAGGAGCTACTCAGTGCAAGCAAGCATATCAGAATCTCTCCAGAATTTTGTTTTATGCCATATAACTTTTTTAAAATGTGTTAATGATATGTATTCTGGTTGCCTTCAGTAAAGTTATTACAAAACAAATTAAAACAAGCAAAAAAAAAAATCAACTGATTGAATATTCATAAGCACATCATACTTTGTTCAAATGTAATGGTTTCCCCCTATTTTAAACTCTATTGAGTGCAAATAGTTGGCTGTGGCTGAGCCTAGATTTAAAAATTTACCCTGTGTTTCTTAAATACTATTGGTTATCTGAATTACATGGTACGGTTTCTCCTCTCCTATTGGATATCAACACAAGCACTCCTGGTGCTAATATCCGCATGTAAAAATTCAGCATTTGGTTTCTGAGAATAATCACACATTTGTCCTTGAAATTTGTTTTCCTTGTTTTCTGTAAACAGGCTAGTAAAATTATTTGATCATCTTTTGATCATGGAAAGTGAATATAACAAGGCAGTGAGCAAGGCTGAGGTGCATTCATTTAAAGTTCCAGTGAGTGTTTGTGAAATTTTTTTGTCATATTTGCCCAGTTATAATAAGAGATTTCATTGTGCAAACACTTTCCTCAGCATTGAAAATGTCAAAACATTCTCTGTATTAGATCCGATGATTTGTCTTTATAAATACAAGTGAAAGAGAGGATGCTGGGTAGGTAGTATGTGTAGAGGTTAGCACAGACAACTGTGTTAGGAAGCTGTTCCCAGCTCCTTCACTGACTAGTTGAGTCACGACAAGTTTCCGAGCCTCAATATACCAATGTGTTAAATGGGAGTACACCTCTACCTCGATATAACACTGTCCTCGGGAGCCAAAAAGTCTTACCATGTTATAGATGAAACCGTGTTATATCGAACTTGCTTTGATCCGCTGGAGTGTGCAGCCCCACCCCCCGGAGCACTGCTTTACCACGTTAGATCAGAATTCGTGTTATATTGGGTCGCGTTATATCAGGGTAGAGGTGTAGTTACAGCTATGTCACACAAAGGTTGTGAGGCTGATGACCTGCTCTACTTGAATTGGAGTCACTGGGAGCTTTGCCATTCATTTCAAATACAGCCAGGACCAAGTTCTAACTGCTGTATTTAGTATTTGTGCTGCACATTGAAGTCCTTGAATGAAGGGGGCTACGGCCTCCATCTAGTAAACTACGTAAATACAATCTTAACATTAAGCATATGGTAGTCTCATTGGTTAAATTATTTTACTGGACTGAGGTTTATATGTGTGTCAAGTATTTATTGAGTTAGTTTTACTATTGTTTATTATCATTAGCCCTTTGTCACCATGGCGTAGAGTTTGTACCTATATCTTCAAGTGTGAAATCCTGGTTTCACTGAAGTAAATGGCAAAACTCCCATTGACTTCAGTGGGGCCAGGATTTCACCCTGGGACTTACAACATAATGGAATCTAAAACTGACTTTCTCACTTAATGGTGGGAGCATGTGAATATATTAACTGTGTCCATAGTCGGAATCCATCATAATACTGAGTACTCTGAGTTAAACTCGGTACAGCCATTTTTATTCCCTTAAAGTATGCATGTGTCTGGATAGATACTCAGAAAATGATGTACTATCAGATTTCATGGATACTGAAACTTGAGATTGGCAGGACATATTTAATTTGAGGTTGATTTATTTCTGAAACAAGGGTTACATGTCCAGGTTATTGTATTCATTCTGAAAATAGAAGCAAGGTGTCACTGTTAATTTGTTGTTTTTCTTTTCAGGAGAAAAGTATTAGGTTTGTGTGATTTTTGCGGGGGAGGGTAAAGCTTATGAATTCTCTCTTTGTTCCAGATGATTGTAACACTTCTGAATTAAGCAAACCATTTGGTGTGTGTGAGAGACCATACAATGAATTTTATTACAGCTACAAAACAGATTTTCAGAAGTCGCTTAGTAACTGAGAGCAGATGAAAGGGGAACCAGCTGAGATCAGTGCACTGCAAATCGTTTCCCCATGATTAAACTATTTCATCCTCCAGGCTAACATCTCCGTACTTGTTTGGCAACAAGTGATAATGTTAGTGATAAAACGTTCGCCCAGATGATCTAGGGAGGATTCTAGCAATTATTATTACCTTTCTTGTGGTTAGTAAACATTCCTCTTACAGATAATATTCTGCCAAATATATGGTAGATTAAAAAAATAACTAACATTTCCATGCCGAAGTATTGCAAAAGGTTGTGATGTGTTCCTAGAGTTTGCCCTAGAAAGAGCACAGTGAGTAATCTGTTAGAGTTTGGTACATGGTTCTGATCCAGTTTGGCTGAGTACTTTTTGGTTTAGTAATTGTTTAATCGCCTTCTGTTTCTTTATGGATAACTATTACGAACTTTAATGTAGTACTTGTAGAAATCATCTACTGTGATTAATCCTACCCAGAATAGGGACACTATTCTCCCAGTCTAAAATAAATATCTCCCATCAAACAGGATACTCATTTGGAAAATAGTCGATCATTAGATTTTTAAAATTATTCAGTAGACAGTTACATTTTTGTCAAAACACTGTAAACATCTATCACTATGGCCAATGTTTTCAAATTCAGGCACACATAATTATGCGCTTATATTCTTGTTTAGTTGAAGGGAAGTGATGCTCAGTACCACTGAAAATCAGACCACTTAGTTAGGTGTCTCAGGACCCTGTTCAGGATAGCACTTAAGTATGTGCTTAATTTTGAGCATGCTGTTGAGGTCAACAAGACTTAAGCATGTGCTTAAAGTTAAGCAGATTGATTAAGCACTTTCCTGAACTGGGGCCTACTTATGAATTGCAAAATTGACACCCAAGACTGAAAAGTTAATTTAAAAAAAAAATAGTTGAAGTTGAGGGAAACATCTGGAAGCCAGGCATTTAAAGATATATAAATAAATCAGAGGAAATGCTCTGAACTGCTTAAAGATGGGTGGGGAAGAAAAAAAACACTGAAAATTGACACCAAAATATGATTGTTGTTACTATGAATCTGTGCTTTTTAAGTGTGAACAATGCTATGCATATAAAACCTAAAATATGAGTTTAGTGTGCATGTGTAAATGTGTATCTGCATTCCATCAAAGCAAATAAGTGTTGTGACAGCTATCCTTGTATAGAATCTTTATATCCTGACTAATTATTTAATATCAGTGCTTTCCCTACTAAATGATTTTCAGATAGAGTTTATTTTCATGTGATGATCTTTAATGAAAAATCCTTGCTGAGTGCAGTACAAACCATTTGGTGCCCCTGTGTCAGGAGAGGAAAAGACCAACATTCACTAAAACTGAAGGTTTTTATTATCACGTCGTAAATGAACAAATGGCATTTGTCAATACAAAGGAATTCATAGGGGGTATAGAAAGGAAGCTTAGTTATTACACTCAGGGTGTGCTACTGAAGTGACAAACTGGAGTTTTATTAACATGCCAGTTATAGATCTCTCACCCTCCCCCCCCAACGCACTTTCTATTTCTTTTACCTCCTTCAATTTGGTACATACAAGAACTGCTGTAAAATGGACTTCAATAGGACAGCGCTTATCCATTTGATGCTGCAGGATTAGTATTGTTGCCACACCGAATTAAAAAGCAGCGGTCCCCACACTGTATTTTAATGTAAAATAGATGCCTGTTTTGGCCTGCCTCCAGGAAATATCACTGTAGGGGATTAAGCAGCCTATTTATGTAAGTACTAATCCCATCATCGTTTTCATATTTTGGCAATAAACATCTTTCACTGCACTGATAAATGGCAAAATGTTTATGAGCTGCAGGAAACTTTTATGTCCAATCAATAAAACCAGAGATGGGATAGTTCACATTTGGCCAAGAGTTAGTTTTTGAGCATAGCGACCAGAGGAGGGGAGGTCTTGGAGGGTGGGGGAGGCTGCTGGAATTGTTTTACTGGAAGTTGTTAAGGTGGATTTCTCATAAAACTGTTTAGTGGAACAGTCACAGTCACTTATCAGCCTGGGGCAGGTGTGGCTGTAAGCAGGCAAAGGCTAAAGAGGCGATTCCCCCCCCACACCAAGGTGGGCCCGGAGAAGCCCACGGGGACATCACCACCACTCCTGGTGTTGTGGAGGAAATCAGCCTGGAAGTTCCCCCTCTGTGCCCTGCTGGTGAGCTGGTGTGTGCTGAGAGTTCACAGCAGGAACATTTCTGTGGCTCAGAAAGGGAAAGCACTGGTGTTCCCTGTCTGAAAAATTGTACAATTAGATCTACAGTGTATTGAAAAGAACTCAGTGAGCCAGATCTAAATCATGTTAGCAACCATGGAAATAGGGGACATTGTCTATTTTTAAGGAAACAGAATCATCATAGAATTGTGTGCATTTTACCAGCTTTCTCCCCCTAGGTATGGGGACTAGTTTATTTTTATTTTGGACAAACATCAGAATTGCAGTTAGTGCCTCACCATAGAAAATGCTATGCAGATATTGATATAGACAGAGCAATTTCAAAGGGCTTCCATTTGTAAGCTGCTTAGCTAGGAGGTGAATCTCTTTCTTGTTGATGCACGTTACATAAGTTGAGGTTTGTATTCTGTCCATGAGGACAAAAGATCCTATAAAAAAGGGGTATATACTGACTGTGAAACCCTGGATCTGGACACCTAGAGATTTAGAAATGTTCAGAGTCTATAATTTGCAGCTGAGGTTGGCCTCTTATATGTTATAGGCTTGACTGTGCTTCACACTACGCGAGTGTGCAAAGTGGGGTAGAGTACAAAGAGCTTTTATCTACCTTCAACCCCTGTAGTGGAATGTTATTCCACTTGCCTCTGCACTGGACTGTGGAATTGGTCCCGCACAAGGGAGGGCTCCTGATCCATGTTCACAAAGGGTTGTATAAGGATCCCACACTTCCAGTTCTTCAACAGGCATTTTACCTGGCAGACGCACATCTCCTCAATTCCCATTGGGGATGCATGATATCACTGCTTCATACCACAGGCTATGAATTACAGGCAGAAATGACCAAGCAGATCCATTCCAAGAGAGCAGAAATATGAATCTCGTGGTAATACATGTTCATAATGTTGCACCTTTACCCAGTTCTGGATTTCCTGATTCTGGCTAGGACCAGCACCACTGATGTGCCACGAAAAAGACTATTTCCATGATCCCTCCAATCCAGCCATGAGTTTGAAGTCTCTGAAATCTCATTAATAGATCTGCTCAAGTGAATTATTTCAAACACATTTTTCAGAGTCAAGGGGCCAAAGTCACAGCTAGTGTACCTCCAGTGTGATTTGGATAGTTCAGTTAAACTTTGGGTAAACACCCAGATCCTTAGCTGGTATAAAAAGACGTAGCTCCCTTGCCTGCACTGGGACTGTACTGATTTTCACTAACTGAAGATATGGTCCTTCCAGATTTTTAAGATTGCTCGTCATAAAAGGGTTTATCATATCCTTAATGCAGAAGTTGTATTTTCTTTCACTGAACAAATAAAGTAAAAATTACATATTAAAAGTCCCTTTGGAAGACAAAAATCTCAGAGATGTCACATTTTGAGGTCACAGGATGGTCTTAGGTTCACTTTTCACTTTCATATACGTTCCTAAATTTATAGATTTACAGAAATGACAACTTTACTACTGCTAACGTCAAAGAAGGCAGCTCGAGACTACTAGGTTGAAGAGTGCTTTATTCTGTTCCCCTTGATCTAGAAGGGTAACAACTCTACACATCTCTCCCACACACAGGCGGAGGCGAGTGTATACACATGCATGCACAAATGCACCAATAAAACAGAGAGACCAAACCTGCTAATACTAAAAAAGGGCAGACAAATTCTTTTGCCCTTGCCAAGTACAAAAGAATTTGCAGGGTTCCCATGACATCAAAGCAGGAATTTTGCAAGTTATTGCCATAGCAGTTCTCAACTTCATATATCTCAGGAGCATGAATCACTAAAATAGGGTTCATTGATACAAAGCAAGGGAAGGGGAAAACTCACTTTCAGAAAAGTGGAAAATAACTAGCATAATTTTCATTGAGAATTGTAAGTTCCATGTTAATGATAAGCTATTGCCTTTATTGTAGGGCAGTTTAGGTGTTAATTTTTGTTTTGTTTTGTTTTGGCATAGCCATAGATAAGGCCAGAGATGAAAGGACTATTCCACCTTTGTTAGACAGAGAGCTGGGAGAATACCTCAAAATGTTTGCAGTAAATTTAAAAAATAAAGAAATAGGGAATTTGATTTGCAAGTTTCACATCCCTTTTGTATTTACTTTCCATAATACATTAATGAATATGTTTTCTCTTCACAGAAACAATGAATTTTAATATTAGAAAATATTTATGGAAAGCAATTTTGAACTAACAAACCTGAGTATTTACACTGGAAACATGATACTGGCCACAGTTCAGGAAAGCACTTAAGCTTTGAAGTCAATGGGACTGAAGCACATGCTTAAAAGTTAAGTACATGCTTAAGTGCCTTCCTGTTCAGCAATGGACATACACATGTGCTTATGTTCTTTCCTGAATCTGGGCCTCTGAGGTTTTGTCTTCACTGACACAAAGGTGGTTTTTCACAGTGCAATAACTAACACACGATAGTTATCTTGTTGTAAAATCCAAAGTGGAGACAAGACACTTGCAGTGTTTACCAGAAGGTAAAAAGAACAGGAGTACTTGTGGCACCTTAGAGACTAACAAATTTATTAGAGCATAAGCTGTCGTGGAAGTGGGCTGTAGTCCATGACAGCTTATGCTCTAATAAATTTGTTAGTCTCTAAAGTGCCACAAGTACTCCTGTTCTTTTTGCGGATACAGACTAACACGGCTGCTACTCTGATACCAGAAGGTAGTTAGGCGAGGTCAGCAATACATCCCTCGCCTACAGCTGACCTTGCTTTGGTTACCCTGTGGCAAAATTAAAAAGGCTTGTGTCCAATACGTTTGTACAGAGGGATAGCTAACATGCATTAGTTATCCTGCAATAAAAAAACCACACCTTTTGTGTCAGTGAAGACATAGACCTTAGGAGTCTGTCCACACTACGATTAAAACATATTTGCTAACACCCAAACAAGAGTTCCCCTTGGATATACCCAAATAGCAAACATGTTAAAATTCAACTTGACCTGTCTGTATTAGGAATTTAAAATGGGTTAGTTAAAACATGTTAACTAACATGTTTTTTAAAACAAAGACTCTTTTCATCCTAGAGTGGACCAATCCAATCAAGGAACAGGAACAATATAACCCTACAACCAGACCCTCACCTGAGACAAATTGATATCGCTCTCATACACCAAGTTACTCTATCTGAGAATCTGGCCTGATGTGTCCAATTGAAACATGCATCTTTAATTTAGAATATTTACAACTACGTGCTCACAGACAATCTACAGCACAAGAATTATTCACAGAGCCGTGGTATGTATGCATTTGAAAGTACCTTCCAAGCACAAGCTCCTCATTTTGTCCATGCACATGATAAGTGAGTAGTTAGCTATGTACTCATCCACTCAGGGATTTGCATACCCAAAGGCAAAGTGCATTTGAAAATCTGATTTTTTGGTTGTGCATAAGCTTGTGTGTACAAAATTTTACAACCAATAGTGCACAGAAACTGTGCACAGATTTAGAGTCTGAGGTTAAGTCACTTTGAAATTTGAACCTTTTATTTCTTTTGTGATGTACAGTATTTGCACAGGACTAATGAAGACACGTGTATACATCTCCACACATGCTAATGCAGGTCTACAGAGAGGACCAAGGCTGTTACTTAAGGATTCTTTCTTCTCAATTAAAAATAATAATCAAATGGACATTAGCCTAGAGAAGTTCTATTATCACTTTGTCTCACCTGGTTTTGACTTTCATTCTTACTTCCATTCTTTTTTTTTTAAATAAAGTTTTAAATATGCAAGACATGTGTTTATACCCTAGTAACTGCAGAGTTCATATTCCTGGAAGTACAGTAGTATGACCCAAATTCTCTCCTTTGTCCTGCTGTTTGTCCTTGATAATAGAACAGTTTGAGATGGTTAAGCCTAATGAGTTTATTATGCTGAACAAAAGACCAGTCACGTAAAGCTTTCCTATTTTCCCCCCTCACTTGGAGATCTATACATACCTTCTTTTATAGCCCTTTGTGCATGAGTTACCCTCGTGAGTAGCAGAATTATGGGGCTCAGCTAAACTTTTATTTTAAACTCAATTTTGATATACGGGGGGCAGGGGAGGGGGGAATCCATGAAATTGAGAAGAAAAGAAAAAACACACATGAGGTTTTCAATAAGAATGTGATTCTTTGTGCCATGTGACTCCTACCCTTATCTAAGAATGGTAAAGTAAATAGGAATGAGATAATCGGAATAAGTTATCAGCACATAAGCTATGGCTAAGTAGGAGCACTGTGACCTCTGGCCATTTTTCACCACTGTACAGTGAATATGGGTGGACTATATTGTATAACATATGGAACTTTCACCTTCTGGGGCATTGGTGGAGTGTTCGCTGATATTAGTGGCTTTGTCATTTGTCCACGAGAGAGGCATACACTGAACAGAAAACACCATGTACTTTCTAATCGAGAACAACTGTGGAAACAGGCATCAACACATTATGTTTTAAAACACACCCATGATGTAGATATCATTAAACCCATTTACATTTGTTGAAATGGTGATCCCAAGGCCACATCTATACTAGGAAAATTGCTATTCATTTTCCAACACTGAAAATTATATAGGGCCTGATTTCATAGATGCTGGAACTAAGGGTGTTGCGGGTGCTTCCGCACCCCCTGACTTGAAGTGGATTCTATTATGTACAGGGTTTACAATTTGGTTCAATGGATCTCAGCACCCCCACTATAAAAATAGTTCCAGCACCCCTGCCGATTCTCCTATAATTTCCATCAGGGAATGCCACTGACTTCAGTGGAATGACTCCTAATTTACACAGGTGTCAGAAGAGAGTCAAGCCTATATAGTATAAGGGGTCCATAAGCCAGATCTATAAGATACACAGATTTTTTCCCATAGTGCTGCTATACTTGCTGCAAGCAGGAAAGATACTTGCACCCAGTCTACAGTAGAGATGGTTGGTAGTACAGGTAGAAAAATGGCTTGCAATATTTTCTAACATAGATGAACCCAGAGACGCTAAGTAAGTTGCCCAACATCTCATTTTCAGTTAGTGGCAGATGCAGTGTGTTGCATGCCCAGGACCAGCTGTGCCCACCTGGCCTGTGAACATGCACCGAGGATGTATGAGGTCACGCCGCATAGAGGATGCCATTTTGCATGCAAGGATAGAATAGCATGCCTGACTAAAAACGTCATGGCATGCCACTGGGCAGTTCTGATGACATAACCAATGAGTTCCAGTTCATACTCTCCTGCTCTAACAGGTAGATTACACTGCCTCCCAATACCGTCAAAAGGGCACTAAACCATTTAGTGATCCGTGTTCTATATACAGAGCCCAATCCTACATTCCTTACACAACCAGAGCGCTCTTTGATTTGCTTTTGCAAGGAACGTAGGATCAGCTCCTAACTGATTCATGCACTTGGGAACAATCTCAACCCCTTTATTCTGAGAGCTGCAATTCCACACTGAGAGACCAATTCACTGTAATGGGTACCGTACAGTAATGGTTATTGTTAAACAATCAGGCTATAGTCAGACAAATGTGCTTACTTCATTCCTGCAGATGCCAGTTTTGACTCCCCTAGGTGTGACCTCCCTTATTGCTGTAAGATTTATGGAAGTTTATTTGAGTGTGAATTAATGACTCAGCAAGTTACTCACTCACCTTCCACGTGTCCATGGCTCTAAACCAACCCTGCGTTTTGAAAAATTCAACTATAAAAGGGCACTCTAACTGAAATGACCATAGTAAGCTTATCTCAGAACTTTGTAAGGACAGTAACTGCACCATGATTACAGGTTTCAGAGTAGCAGCCGTGTTAGTCTCTATCCGCAAAAAGAAGAACAGGAGTACTTGTGGCACCTTAGAGACTAACAAATTTATTAGAGCATAAGCTTTCATGGACTACAGCCCACTTCTTCGGATGCATATAGAATGGAACATATCTCCTCAATATATGTTCCATTCTATATGCATCCGAAGAAGTGGGCTGTAGTCCACGAAAGCTTATGCTCTAATAAATTCGTTAGTCTCTAAGGTGCCACAAGTACTCCTGTTCTTCTTTTTGCACCATGATTATGAAACTATTGTCTATCTCTCTGCCCCCTAGAAATCAGTTTATGGTTGATTATCCACACGTGACAAGACACAAAAGGAATTTGCAGACTGTAGTGGCAATAAAAAAAGATGAGTCATTTGTTTAGTAAAAAATGATTTCATTTTCAGAACATAGCTAATTTTATAGGACTGATGAAAGCTACAATTAGAACACACTTTGCTTAGAAGTTTGCATGAATTTGGACATCAGATAAAATATAAACCTATACCCAATGTATACATTTCTGAAGCAGGAACAAAAGCACAACTGAGGGTATATTTTTCAGTATCAAAGTCATGTAGGGGAATGTCTAGGCAGTCAGGTAATCTGGTGAATGAGCATGTCATAAAAGCTGAGACATACTAGACAGGCAGGTAGTCATGTGGATTATTTGACCCACCAGAAAACAAAACAAAGCAAGGAGAAATAATCTATACTGAAATAAATACAATTTTTCACTTCTATAGACCCTCCCATCCAGCAGTCTCAAAAATACTTTGCAAACATGAACAAATTAAGTCTCACAATGCCCTTGTAAGTCCAGGGAGGCTGCTTTTGGCTTAGGTTTAGACTTTCCTCCCTGCACTTCACAGTGATTCCAAAGACATGCTCAGAGGTGGAATCCATATTAGCCCTAGGACATGGGCTCCTAAGAAGGGGCCTGCTTCTGTGTTATATGTTGGAAACAGTCTACTGGAAAAAAAGAGTTTGAGTGTTGCATAACCCCCTTGCCCATAAAATCTTTAGGCTGCTTCAAGTTATTTCTTTGCTCATTGGTTTTTGGAACAGTAGTGTTACCATTAGAAAGGAGGAATGTCAAAGGCTCATTTCAAAGACAAAGGAGGATTTGAACTCTGGTGAAGAAAGCTGTCAGTTTGGTATTCCACAGACTTTTTGACTACCTTCATTAACGTATATGGCAAATTAAGGGAGTTTAGATGAATCCCATTGAAAGTGAGTAAGACTCGTGCTCCTAATTCCATTAGGCATTTTTTGAAAACATCAGTACTTAAATTCTGACCTCTCTTCTACACGCAAATTATATTTTGTAACATTATTGTTTAAAATCAGGCCAGTTTTGAAATTCCAGTCTCATTTACATTTTGTATGTCAAACGAGCAAAAATCTCAAAGCAATTTATCACAAACAGGGATTGTAAAACGCAGCAATAGTGCAGGATCTAGTTAGACATTTTAGTCAGATGATGCTCATCTTTGCAAGGATCTATTGTTAAATTCAATTTATTTCTGTCAATATTGACATCTGACCATGGACACAAAATGATCCTTTTTCTTGCCTATACTCTCCTGTCCAACTTTGCATTAAGAAAGCAATTGAAAGGCCTAATGCATGGAAAGTGAATCTTTTGTATTCACTATAATGCCCAAATTTTCCTTTGGAGTTACCAAAGCTGTCCAAACAAGAGCTAGATTTTCCCTTTCAGAAGAGAATAATGGAAACTTTAAATGAAATCAGAAGGTTACTTGACCTGTTAGAAACTCTGAGGTAGAACTGATGTGAAATTATAGCATAAAACCATGTGAGGCTGCTATATAAACTATAACGCATTATACAAACTCATATTTTCAATGTAGATTAAAAAAGAAAAAGAGGCCAAGAGCTCTGACAGATTATGCTGACAACTAAAGAATGAACAATATCATATTTTACATGGTTACCAGGCCAAGAGTCTGAACATTATTTTGTCAATGTATTTGCAATAAAAGATTGATCATGAACAAATAATCAAGATACCTCTAAGAAAGATATTGGTTTGATTGCAAATTAATTTCATTCAGCACATTGTTATGTGAACCTTAATAAATCGTGCTTAAATTGACATAAATAAGGATGCCTGTTACTTCTTCCGAGAGCAAATTTTACATCTCTGGACCTGAGCAGCACTTAGAGTCCTCAAGTTATAAATGCATATAGATAATAGATGTTCAGATCTGTGCCATTAATCTGGTGGAGAAATACATGATATCACACATTATCGAAAGGAGCTTGTCTTTTTGTTGAGGACTCCTGACAATCTCTGATGTTGATTCACACAACAGGCAAAATGAGGAGCTTCACATAGGGTAGGTCTACACTTACCTCCGGGTCCGGCGGTAAGCAATCGATCTTCTGGGATCGATTTATCACGTCTTGTCTAGACGCGATAAATCGATCCCGGAAGTGCTCGCCGTCAACGCCGGTACTCCAGATCTGCGAGAGGAGTACGCAGCATTGACGGGGGAGCCTGCCTGCCGCATCTGGACCCGCAGTAAGTTCGAACTAAGGTACTTCGAATTCAGCTACGTTATTAACGTAGCTGAATTTGCGTACCTTAGTTCGAAGTGGGGGGTTAGTGTGGACCAGGCCATACTGGACCAAATTCAGATCATTGGCTTTACTACATGCAACAGATCTGAATTTGGCCAATTGACTTCAGGATAAATCAAAAATATCCTAAAAGAAAGCACTACAAATGATCCCATCCTAAATGTTGGAACAAGCACCACCAGCCAAAATCTTCATTCCACCAGCACCCTGGTATATTATGATAGGGACCTGATACAGCGAAGAAGGAGATGGTTTCTTTATATTGTTTTCATTATATATTGTTTGCATTGTTGTTGTAGTCATGTTGGTCCCAGGATATTAAAGAGACAAGGTGAGTGAGGTAATATTTTTTATTGCACCAGCTTCTGTTGGTGAGCAAGACAAGGAGATAGTTTCACCTTTGTTTTAGCTATCAGAGGGGTAGCCGTGTTAGTCTGGATCTGTAAAAAGCAACAGAGAGTCCTGTGGCACCTTTAAGACTAACAGATGTACTGGAGCATAAGCTTTCGTGGGTGAATACAAAGGCGTCTGATGTAGTGGGTATTCACCCACGAAAGCTTATGCTCCAATACATCTGTTAGTCTTAAAGGTGCCACAGGACTCTCTCTTGTTTTAGCTGTGACACTCTGCTTATCTTTCCCATACCTGAAGAAGAGCTCTGTGTGAGCTTGAAATCTTGTCTCTTTCACCGAGAGAAGTTGATCTAATAAAAAAATATTACCTCACTCACCTTGTTTTTCTTTTGTTATAGATGTTTATTCAAATAGGAGAAAAATGACAAAGATGTATGTGGCTAAATTATCAAAGAGAATAAAGACCAGCTCATGAAACTGCAGAACAGCCAGAGTTTAGGTCATCTCTTGTGTCAGTGGTAATTACAGAAGTTAGCACCTCCCATAGCAGAGGAATCTAATTTGTGCATTCAGGTCCAAACTTT
Source organism: Malaclemys terrapin pileata (assembly GCF_027887155.1). NCBI lineage: Eukaryota > Metazoa > Chordata > Testudines > Emydidae > Malaclemys > Malaclemys terrapin. The sequence continues at coordinate 15,474,001 of NC_071516.1, read as the reverse complement.
GTTCTAAGTTACACAGAAGTTAATGGGAGAATATAGGTCTAAGGAATTTTGCTCTCAAATGTTCTTCTAAGTGCTATAGCCATGAACTGGAATTCTTTACTAATTTGTGTGCATTTCCAAACACTACACCACTAATATCCCAGTCTGCTCTCCGCATTCCATACTGATGAATACCAATTGTGTATAACTAACGGGGTGGATGGCATAAGTCCCTTTGTGTAGCCTAGCCAAAATTTGAGGCATTGTGAAACAGAGCCCTTTATGAAAATAATGCTTCAGATCTAAAGATACTTCACAAATTACCTCACAGTTGCATTATTTTGTTTTTATTAACGATTTATTTTTACTCAGCAAGGGCTAAATGAATGCCTGACATTATTAATGTCTAGGAGGATGGGTGTGCCTTTTTAAGATCTATTCTTTTTATATGCACTTTACCACTATTTTGTTTTGATTAAAGTGTCCCCCGCCTGATTTGAGTGCAATATGTTGACAATGAACAGAATTGCCAGACAGTTTTGTTACTTATGCCATAGATTTGACTATTCCTTTGAACCCTGATTGGCATAAAAGAAGTTTTTCTTAATAAGTAGTTGTTCATCCTTTGATATGCACATCTGGATGTGCCTCTTATCTGCAGCATGTTAATGCTGTTTCCTGAAGATAATGATAAAAGAACAACTGCAAATAACAAAATAACACAAAATGCCTCTGAGATATACCTTAAAAATAATATTGGGGGAAAAAAAGTGATCATAAGAAAGTTTCTCATTTTCTCTCTTCGTTGCTCTGGCCTTGTATAACAACAAGGGCTAAAAGAAAAGCTGCCACATGATCTATAGATAGAAAACAGCCATATTATATCTATATTGCTATAAGTTTTTTTTTTTTTAAAAGATTAAAGAAAACACAAAGTTTGTACAGCATCCAGCACAATGTAGCCCTGATTGGGGCCTTTACCCATTACTATAATATAAATAAATAAAAATAAGAAAACAATATGGGTATTAAATAGTTAAGTACATATAATGCAAAAAGAACAGGAGTACTTGTGGCACCTTAGAGACTAAAACATTTATTAGAGCATAAGCTTTCATGGACTACAGCCCACTTCTTCGGATGCATACCTGGATGGATCCGAAGAAGTGGGCTGTAGTCCACGAAAGCTTATGCTCTAATAAATTTGTTAGTCTCTAAGGTGCCACAAGTACTCCTGTTCTTTTTGCGGATACAGACTAACACGGCTGCTACTCTGATACATATAATGCAGCTCTCTCAATGCAGCTTAGAAACAGTTGTGGAAAAAATTGTGCTTTTGACAGAGATTTTTTCCCCAGAGTACGATACTACCTATATATATATAATTTTTCCATCCAGGCAATCACAGCATATTTCCCTTAATAATTTTCAAAGTAAAATAATTCCCTTTCACACCCATACTCAACTGCCGACATTTCAGGCTTCCCACCCTGCTTCCATTATAATCCATGGGAGTTTTGGCTTGATGGTTGATAGAAGCAGGATTAGGCACACAGTACACAATATAGAACTAATGGGTCAAATCCAAGGCCCCAGGTGCTTATCCTGCATAAGGTGAATTTATTTTTTCACTCAGCATGCAAATCAATTTGTTGTTCATACATTGACACAAATACCAGAACCATAAAAGTCTCCAGTTTCCAACATTATACCCAGTACATGCAAATCTCTGCTTTCTTCTTTACATATGTCTAACGGGATTCCCTTATCTTTGTGCATATTTCATGGCTGGTTTTCCCATGACAAATCAGGAAATAGCAAGTCAAACTTTTTGGTCAATCATTTTAATAACATAATACTTAAGCATCTGGTTGCCACTAATTGCTAAATATCTTAGATATTTCTAATTAATTAAAGGTGAGTACCAGAAACTTCTGTTTCATATAAAATTATGGAGTGTTGTCTTAGTGAATGCATGTGTGCATGTGTGTATATGTGTGTGTGTGTGTGTGGGGGGGGGAGAATGGCAGTATTCCCTGTTCTGAATACAATCAGAGATTGTAGTGCTGGACCTTTCTTAGCCTTACAGATAACATTCATGAATTGATCCCTCATTAGTATGCAGCAGGCATGGGAAAATGATAAACTCCTATTAACACTGTCATGGCAACTGAAAAAATGGCTGCTTTGGAAGAACAAGGTCCACAGCAGAAGAAAAGCAAAGGCCTCTTTCCTTTCTTCTGTTTGACATCTGTTGTTTAACATACAAAATTGTATTATAGTGATGCACACTAGCACAAGCAAGAGTTAAGGGACTGTCTGTGATTGTTATCATTATAAACTCCTATTTTTGAGGGCTTATGTGGCTCCTCTCTGACATTTCACTGTAGGCGGCAACTTGTCATACTAAATTTCAGCACAGGAGCAAAATTTATTGTACAGCTTTTGTTTGGCTTATAGCAAGGTTAAAGAAGAAAAAGACAGCTCCCATTAATGAATTCTCCCTTGTAACAATACCTTGGAAAGTACAAAGTATTTTTTAAAAAGAAAGTTAGGCTCCTAGCACAAAGTCTGAAAGTGCTTTTCACTTTCAATGAGATTTAAGCTCCTAAATCACTTATTAATATAGGAATTAGTTGCCTGTGTCACTTAGGCACTTTTGAAAATGTTACTCTCATTCCTTTATATTTATTTCATGTAAAATAGCAGAGGTATTAATTTCAGCTATTGAGCTTGCACAAGATCTGGTTTCAGAATGTACTCAACCAACATTCATGTATACGTATTAATAATCTAGGTCCCAGACGACTAAGCAGCATAGCCTAATTGTAATAACAGTGGAATTCTGTTCCTTACTCTGTGATTGACTCTGTGGGTGACTTTGGGCCTCCATTCTCCTATCTAAAAGGAGAACAATTACATATATATTATATATATATAAAAAACCTAAAACAATAAAATAAAAAAAAAGTGATGAGAATCCACTCAGGTAATGATTTTAAAACAGACACCACAGATCTGAGAAGACACATTAAACTTAATTGCTCAGTCACTTTGGGTGTCCTCACATTCTGTTCTTCACCTGCACATTGTCAATTTAGAAGTAAGCTCCTTCAGTCAGGGACCTAGTCTCCTTTTTTGTCTATAACCCACTTTGAATGCTATAAAAATGGTGAGTAATAAAAGGAACAAAATTGACAAAACAAAATTCTTATGTCTCTGAACCAGCACTTTTAGTCCACCAGGTCATGTCTGAAGTGTTGCTGTAGCCATGTTGGTCTCAGGAGAGACAAGGTGGGAGAGGTAATATCTTTTATTAGACCAACTTCTGCAGGTAAGAGAGAAGCTTTCAAGCTGCACGGAGCTCTTCCTTGGGTCTTGGAAATATACTCAGATTATCACAGCTAAATACAAGATCAAACAGATAGGTTAGCATAAATAGTTAGCTCATATTCTAAGGGACCATTCAAGGTGAAGTGGCCAGGTCAGAAATTTAAAGTGTGACTAAACAAAGGATTCGGTGACCAATATAAAAATTCTCCATATCTTTTTGGAGTTTCATTCTCTGCACTGGAGTTAACATGGGCGCCAGGTTTTTATAATTTTTGGTGGTACCCAGAATGGGTCCAAGCAGAATCGTTCCATCCATAGGATGGACCAGGGCAACCACCCCAGGCCCCATGCTTAGGGGGGCCCTTTGCTTCAGTGGTCTAGGGTGGCCTGGGAGGCTAGTGGGGGGAGTGGGTGCCAGCCCACCCCATTTTGCCCTGCCCCACCGACTCCCGGTGTTGCTCGGGGGAGGGGGCGGAAAGCAGAAAGAGGTTGGGCAGAGGCTTGGAGGTAGAGCAGGGGCAGGAAGAGGCAGAGTGGGATCAGGTCACTCGCTCTTGCCAGAGCCAGGCCCCCTGCTAACCCCCCAGGCCACCCTGGACCCTGCGTCCCCCTGAAGCACGGGGCCCAGGGCGGTTGCCCCGGTCCGCCCTATGGACGGGATGGCTCTGAAAATATAAGCCCAAACATTGGTGGAGCCGGGCCCACATTCCTGAATATTGGTGGAGCACGGGCACCACGGACCCGAATGCCATGGGCAGTGCACAGAAATTACACAAGTCATCCCACCTATATTGTCTCCCACGTCTTTTAATTTCAGCAGCACAAAAGGACATAGGTGCTGGAATGAGGGTTGCTGAGGGTGCTGCCGCCCCCACGGCTTGAAGTAGCAATAACAACTCAAATACATGGTTTCAGAGTAACAGCCGTGTTAGTCTGTATCCGCAAAAAGAAGAACAGGAGTACTTGTGGCACCTTAGAGACTAACAAATTTATTAGAGCATAAGCTTTCGTGGACTACAGCCCACTTCTTCGGATGCATATAGAATGGAACATACAAATACATGGTTTCTGCCTTCAGCACCCCTACTATAAAACTGTTCAGCACCACTACTCAGGGGTTTCCACCACTGGAAAAGTCCTCTTTTCACTCATCTCCGCATTGCCGCTGGACATGTGACTCAATGAAAAGATTGAGGCATTAGAAACACTTTAATGAATCCCTAAATGAGCTGAAAAACTATCAAACCTGCATTTGTTCCTGCTGTGTTTTTAAGACCACTCTGGAAACATGCAATAAGTCCTATTTTTTTTCATTAGAAGATTTTCAATATGATGCTTTATAGCTGTGAAAATTCTTGAAATAATTAGGATGCAGAAAAGCAATATATACCTGAATACCATCTGTACCTTCCAAAAGTCTATGGGAGAGATGTGTTTTCCTTTCCTGTGCACCTGCATGCATTAATTGCCTTCCCACAAAAGCTCTCTCTCTCTCTCTCTCCCTCCTTAAAACTGTAGTTGTGCAGTGAACAGATAAATGCACACAGAGGTGATCTAATTTCATTTCCTCTCATTAATAGCCTTCCTCCATGGCAACATCTAAGTTGCGACAACAGGGAAGAATTGCAGAAACTCCAAAGTAAATGCATATTAGGTAGAGTTTGTTTAGGGGCAAAAGTATGTCAAGTTTATTAAAAAATTTGTTTTTACAATTCCTGTGAAACAATTGGTTAGAAATTACTTGATCAAGAAGATTTTTTATATATATATGTCAGGGCACAAGGGGCTTTGCACTCAATTGTTGGAAGAATCCAAATTATGCAGTCTAAGATTTTAGGTTCTCTTTGCAATTTCAGTTGGATCTATCACTGTCCACTGCAAAAAGCCAACACAGCTATCCTGTTAACACAAAAACAACAAGGAGTCTGGTGGCACCTTAAAGACGAACAGATTTATTTGGGCATAAGCTTTTGTGGGTACAAACCTCACTTCTTCAGATGCAAGAAGTGAGGTTTTTACCCACGAAAGCTTATGCCCAAATAAATCTGTTCGTCTTTAAGGTGCCACCAGACTCCTTGTTGTTTTTGTAGCTACAGACTAACATGGCTACCCCCTGATACTTGACACCTGTTAACACAGTTGTGGTAAGGGTAGAGGGGAAATGGTCTGCAGATGAAGAAGGGCAGCAGCAAAGGTGTGAACTGAACTCTCCCACCACCCCATTCTCTTCACAGTGTTGTTAACTACAATACTGGGATGGGCCATTTAAATGCTAATATTATTTAGCACAAACATTCTACTGGAAGCAAGAATCTTTGGAAACTTTGATAACACTGTTCTTATGTTCTTCCCCGGGACAGGGTTCTTGCCCCTGTGTATTCTCCAAAGGGCTTCCTGACTGTGCCTGGGGTGCTAATAAATTGGGGTACACTCTTTGACCCCTGGAATTCTAGAATGTTTTTCAACTTAACTGTATAGCCCCCCTCACAATAGTGTTTGAGCACTGAATGCAATTTTGCAGCTTTTCCTTCTATTTCTATACATAGCAGACCAAGGAGTCGCAACAAGGTAAAATTCAAACCCAGATCTGGATTTCATACCCCACAGTTTGGAATTGCTTAGATCATCAGTTTTAGTTCAGCCCATTACTGAGATATGGAATTTGAATCCGAGTCTTATTTAGATCCTGAATCAAAAAATTGGCAGTGCTCCAATCCAGGATTTTGGTTCAGGCCTAAGTCTAAGTCAAGAGTAACAATGGTCACAATGTATGCTAATGAAGCAGCATATTTTATGATGTTCGTATTGTTGTACTCAATTGCTACCACTAGGAGAGTGGAGCTTTTTAAAATAATACACTGGATGGAAAGATACCAGAGCTAGCTAATGTTAATAAAACAGAACCAATTTTCTAGGTGATGGTCCAGGAATGGCATGGACAAAATAATAAAGTCAGAAGCATCATACAATAACTAATGCATTACAAAAATATCACAGATCTAGAAGGTAAAATCAAAAATAAAATTTCTTCACACTCTCCTCTTGCTTCTGTATGTAATTTCAGTTAGAGACAAACCAACCAGTTTGGAGCAATTCCTTCCCTCACCTTGAAAAAGTTTGGAGTCAGACTGCCATACCATCCAGGCGGTTTGATATATTCCAAGAAGGCTTGAGTCAAAATCTGTTGAAAACAACAGGAGCCGTTCCATTAATTTCAACAGGCTTGGAATCAAGCCTATATAAACTGCCATCCAGATTTGCAGTAACAGTTGCAAATAGGATCCTAAGTCAGTGGCATTGGAACAATTTTTATAGTGGAGATGCTGAAAGCCATTGAACAAAACTGTAAAGCCTGTGTATGATAGAAACCACTTCAAGCTCCCGCACCCCCAGTTCCAGCACTCAGTCCTAAATGCACATCCTGAAATACTGGGAGAGACTGCTGGTGTGGTGTAGGGTTACCATACGTCCGGTTTTTCCCCGACCATGTCCGGCTTTTCGGCAATCAAACCCCCGTCCGGGGGGAATTGCCAAAAAGCAGAACATGTCCGGGAAAAATATCGGCCAGGCACTTCCTCTCCCGCGGCTGCTCTGCTCCTCCCCTGACTCAGACTTCGGCTCTGTTTAAGAGCCAAGCTGCCCGAGCCAGCGCTACGGGCTTTGGGCAGCCCCCTTGCCTCCGGACCCTGCGCCGCCGGAGCAGAGCAGCTGGAGCCCGGGAAGGGAAGTGCCCGGCCGGCGGCTGGGGTCCAGAGGCATTGGGGCTGCCCAAAGCCCATAGCGCTGGGTCGGGCAGCTTGGCTCTTAAACAGAGCTGAAGTCTGAGTCAGGGGAGGAGCAGAGCAGCCGGAGCCCGGGAGGGGAAGTGCCCAGCCGGGGACGCAGGGTCCGGAGGCATGGGGGCTGCCTGAAGCCCTAGCACTACCAGCTTCACAGGTTTGCCGGGCAGCCTCCAGACCCTGCGCCCCTGGCTGGGCGCTTCCCCTCCCGGGCTCCAGCTGCACTGGGGAAGCGCCGGCCGGGGCTGCAGGGTCTGGGGGCTGCCCGGCAAACCGTGAAGCCGGTAGCGCTTGGGCAGCCCTTTTCGCGTGGCTGGGAGGGAGGAGGGGGATTTAGGGCGGGGACTTTGGGGAATGGGCGGGGAATGGGCGGAGTTGGGGCAGGGCCGGGGGTGGGAAAGGGGCGGGGCCAGGGCCCCGTGGAGTGTCCTCTTTTTTCATTTTTTAAATATGGTAACCCTAGTGTGGTGTGAATGACTGTGTCTGGATTCAGAAGCATTAAAAACCTTATTTTTTACAAAAAATCCCAGACCTTCTGTTCTAATAAGTTTTTCCATCCCAATTTTGCAGACTCAGGAGGTTTGGAGATTAGGGATAAACAAGCTTATCTGTATCAAACATGATCTCCAAACCTGTGGAGACTCACCCATCACTGGTTTATGTACATTTTCTTTAGAATTACACAATATTTCCTTCATGAAGTTTGTTGAGGATACAGTATCTTAATTACCTGCTTTGAGCTAACAGAGGCAATGAAGTTGTGCAACAGAATTAATTTTCAGTAATATGTCAACATTTTGAAATAACAGTTTTAGAATTTAAAAATATGTGTGTAACTTTATTTCACTGGGACATAAGTTGTTGCAGCGAGTCCTATAAACTGCAGGAGCAGAGCTGGGCACATTTGTTCCTTATTCCTCAGAGATGTAAACTAACTGCATTTTGAAATTAAATTACAGTCCTGGACTACAAACTCTTCTTGGCAGTATTCCAACAAAAATGTGTTTTATGCAATAAAAAGTGTTACTAAATATCAGGTAAAATGATAACTAAGTAACCGTTAACTGTGACACTTGGAATATCTTTTGCACACCTGAAGAAGAGCTCTGTATGGCTCGAAAGCTTGTCTCTCTCACCAACAAGAGCTGGTCCAATAAAAGGGATATTACCTCACCCGTCTTGTGTCTCTAATATCTTGGGACCGACACAGTTACAACTACACTGCATACAACTAAGCTACCATGGTAGCTACATCAAATACAACATCAAATTAACAGAACATCAAAAACCCTTTTAAATTGTGGTTCTACTCTGAAAAGTGACTAAGAGAAGTTCTATACTGTAAAAAAGAAAAAGAAAAGACCCATGGAAGAGAAGCTCAGACCTTGGGTCAATCACAGACGCGGGAAGTAGGGGTGCTGCAGCACTCCCAGGTTTTATGGAGGGCCACTGGCCCAGTGCCCAGGGCTCCACTCCCCAGCAAGGGTCTCAGGGGCCAGCCCCACGCCCCGCTCCCCAGCCGCTGGCTCTGTGCCCAGAGCCCTGTTCCCGACACTCCACCCAGGACTTTGCTCCCCAGGGCTCGGGTCCCAGCCACCAGCCCCGCTCCCTGGCAGCTGGTCCAGTGCCCTCCATGCCACACCCCAGCCCTGCACCTGGGGCCCAGGTTCTAGCTGCCAGCCTCACTCCCCAGCTGCTGGCCCTGTGTCCGTGCCCAGGGCTTCACTCCCAGTCAGGTGCACGGGGCTTTGCTCCTGGGGCCCCGGTCACTGGCCCTGCTTTCCGGCCACTGGCCCCATGCCCAGGACCCTTGGCCCAGCCCCCCTTCCCAGGGCCCTGCGCCCAGCCCCACAGCTGGGGCTCTGCTCCTGGCCCCACACGTGGGGTCCTGGCTGCCAGCCGGCCCCTGCCTGGGGCTCTGCTCCTGGCCCCACGACTGCCCCCAGCTGTGGCCACAGCCTTGGCCCTCTTACCCCTGTCTGGGTCCTCCCCTCCTAGAGACACAGCCCAGCTCCCAGCCTCAGCTTCGGGGGTGGGGGGAAGATGGGGTAAGTGGGCTGGCTTTCAGCACCCCCACTACTAAAAATGTTCCAGCACCACCGGGGTCAACTGACTCGGGCTAGTGCTAAAAATAGCAGGCCCTTGAAGAATTCCACCTGGACTTCAACAATTTCCACCCCACCATCAACCTCAGCCTGGACCAGTCCACACAAGAGATCCACTTCCTGGACACTACAGTACAAATAAGTGATGGTCACATAAACACCACCCTATACCGGAAACTTACTGACCGCTATACGTACCTACATGCCTCCAGCTTCCATCCAAGACACATCATACGATCCATTGTCTACAGCCAAGCCCTAAGATACAACCGAATTTGCTCCAACCCCTCAGACAGAGACAAACACCTACAAGATCTTTATCAAGCATTCGTAAAACTACAATACCCACCTGGGAAAGTGAGGAAACAGATTGACAGAGCAAGACGGGTACCCAGAAATCACCTACTACAGGACAGGCCCAACAAGGACAATAACAGAACACCACTGGCCATCACATACAGCCCCCAGCTAAAACCTCTCCAGCGCATTATCCACGACCTACAACCTATCCTGGAAAATGATCCCTCACTCTCACAGACCTTGGGAGGCAGGCCAGTCCTTGCTTACAGACAACCTCCCAACCTGAAGCAAATACTCACCAGAAACTACACACCACACCACAGAAACACCAACCCAGGAACCTATCCCTGTAGCAAACCTCGTTGCCTACTCTGTCCCCATATCTACTCTGGCAACAGCATCAGAGGACCCAACCACATCAGCCACACCATCAGGGGCTCATTCACCTGCACATCCACTAATGTCATATATGCCATCATGTGCCAGCAATGCCCCTCTGCCATGTACATTGGCCAAACCGGACAGTCCCTCCGCAAAAGAATAAATGGACACAAATCGGACATCAGGAATGGTAACATACACAAGCCAGTAAGTGAACACTTCAATCTCCCTGGTCATTCTATCACAGATTTAAAAGTCACTGTCATTGAACAAAAAAACTTCAGAAACAGACTTCAAAGAGAAACAGCAGAACTAAAATTCATTTGCAAATTCAACACCATTAATCTGGGCTTGAATAGGGATTGGGAGTGGCTGTCTCACTACAGAAGCAGCTTTTCCTCTCCTGGAATTGACACCTCCTCATCTATTATTGGGAGTGGACTACATCCACCCTGATTGAATTGGCCTTGTCAACACTGGTTCGCCACTTGTGAAGTAACTCCCTGCTCTCCATGTGTCTGTATATAATGCCTGCATCTGTAGCTTTCACTCTATGCATCCGAAGAAGTGAGGTTTTTACTCACGAAAGCTTATGCCCAAATTATGCCCAAATAAATCTGTTAGTCTTTAAGGTGCCACCAGACTCTTTGTTGTTTTTGTAGATACAGACTAACACGGCTACCCCCTGATACTTGAAAAATAGCAGGGTGGATGTTTGGGCTTGGGCTGCAACCCAGGCCCTGAAATCTGACAAGGGTAGGGCTCCAAGCCTGGGCATGTCTACATTACTATTTTTAGCCCCTAGTACAAGCCCGAGTCAGATGACCTGGACTCTGAAACTCACTGCTCCAAGCCTTTTCTTTGCAGTGCAGATGTACCCTATGTAAAATGGCATCTTTTCACTTAGCAGATCTACATCAGGGTTTCGAACTGACCAGTCAACCACACACTTCATTTGGAACCAGAAGTACACAGTCAGGGAGCAGCAGAGACAAACAAACAAACAAACAAACAAAAAGTGTGTGTGTTGGGGTAAGTACAATACTGTGTTAAAGGTAAACTGCTAAAAAAAGGGGAAAGCAGCATTTTTTTTCTGCATAGTAAAGATTCAAAGCTGTATTAAGTCAATGTTCAGTTTTAAACTTTTGAAAGAACCACGATAAAGTTTTGCTCAGAGCTATGAACATTTCAGAGTGACGAACATCCTCCATTCCTGAGGTGTTCATAACTCTGAGGCTCTACTGTACTTCATGGGCCTGATCCTGATCTCATGTGCACTTTTTTTGTTTTTGTTTTTAAACACTTGTTTATTTCCATTGTCCTCAGTTGAATATGTGCTGGTGTGGGATCAGACTCAGCCCTCATGTGTATCCAGTGTTATATCTCATTACTTCAGTGGCTAAATATACATTTTTACTCCGGAAGTGATGCAGAGCCAACTTCTGTGAGGGAGAATGTACCTCAGCATAAAGATCTAGTTGTTTTTTGACTCAACCTGACCCCTTCCCTTTCCCCCAACTTGAGTCATCATCATCATCACCACTGCCACCACCTCCTGCTCCTGGGTGAGCTCTCCTCCTCCTGCCCGCGTGTTTAGCATGGTGGTGGCTGCATGTGCCGGCAGCTGCAAGCCCTGTTCCTGCTGTTCACTGCCCACAGCTGTGCTGTGTGCATACTGCAGAGTGAGAGGTGCTGCAAACATTTTGGGGGCACTCACTCTGTTTTCCCACCCAACACTTGTAGTCGGGTCCCGTTGGATTTTGGGATCTACCTCTGCAGCAGAATTATTTACTAAATTCCAATAACTTGTATGCGTGCAAACCCTTTGACAGCTACAGAGTCACATAAATGTAAATGAGGGCGGAGCTTGGCTTATGAAACCTTTATTATTGATGATGATGTCAAAGAATGAAAGAACCCAGCTTGGTTTTCAGATCCCAAGTTGCACATGCAGCACTAACAGAACACATCTTCTTACCTGGAACTGACCACATTTGACATAGAAATTGAGAGCTAATAAGCCTGGATTCTCACAGTCATTTAAACAAAGTTACATCTCAGAGTAAAACTGCACTTTAAAAGAGAGTTTTATGATTATGGATTCTGTTACCTCAGAGCACCCATCAATATATCTGTAATATTTAGAGCTTGATAGATTATGACAGTAGCATCAAATTCTGTGTTAACTTTGCAACAAACTGAAAGACTTGTGTGACTAGATGCAGCAAACACCTGACTATGGAGGCTATACACATCCCACTTTAAAATAATGCTCTTTGATAAGCAGACCTAACAGCTGACAAGCATAGACTTCAAGTCATTGTTATTGCATTGGTAATTTCAATAATGAAAAAAATGCCACCTTGTTATGCCAGTTTTACAGGAAGTACATAAAAAGGTATGGAACTTTCTTTCCCAATGTCATTTATTATGACTCCAGAGAGGATCAGCAGACCTGTTTCCTGGCCTGTAACTGTAACTCATCTTTTAATTACATATTACTTCAAAGGAGGATGGAGGCAGATAACAACTACGCTGTGTTGCAGACATTTAAAAAAAATAAAATGGGAGTATTTTATGGTGGTAAAAGGTGCCAGACTGACAGCTTTGAAGATAGAACCATACAGCACACTCAGCAGCAGTGCAGGCTTCCTTGACACAGTCCTGCCTACAAGTTTCATCACTGTCCTGGAGGAATCACTAGCGTTGAAAGGGTATTTAATTCCCCTTGAACTCTGCTAATGCTGCCAACAAGGGGCAACTGATGAACACACAGATTACAGCATTGTCCTCAGTGCTGAAAGATATGCTTTGTACCTTGGTGTAAGTAACACATGAGCTATCCCAAGGTTAAAAAAAAAAAACAAAAAAACCCCCCCAGTGAAGACAAGGTACTTCAGTTTTAGGATGAGATAAACTCTTCAAGGTCAGCCCTATACCCCCACCTAGGACTGACCTCACCTAGTTTACCTCATGCTACAACTAATGTGCCTTGTCTTCTCTGTGTTTTTACCTCAGGATAGCTTATGTGCATTAGTTACCCTGAGATTAAAAACAACTTTTTTTAGCAGTGAAGACAAAGCCCAGAATGAGACCACCAGTTTATTTCATACAGACCACTGAACAGTGATCTGACAGGAATGGTTTTCAGTAGCTATCCTACACTGGGTCAGAATCAAAGAAGAGATTCAATGATAATGCCACTCGGCTCTTATATAGAGCTTTCCATCAGTATATCAAAGCACTTTACAAAGGAGATCAGTATCATTTTATGGATGGGGAAATTGAGGCACAGAGAGGAGAAGTGACTTGCCCAAAGTCCAAGAAGGCTAATACCAGGAGTAGAACCCAAGTGCGAGTCCGGTGTCCTATCCACTAGGCCACATTTCCTCCAGTAATAAAAGTGTCCTGTATCTCTTTGCTAAGCCAGCCCGTTCCTCATGCTATTAGAAAGAACGTGTACATACTATTTCAGCCCAATGAAAATTCTTACTTATTCTCTCTCTCTCTCACACACACACACATATCAAGGCTATATATCTCCCTTATTCAAAAAAGCACTTAAGCACATGTTTAACTTTAAGTATGTGCTTAAGTCACATCGACCTTAGGTTAAGCACATGCTTAACCTATTTCCTGACTAGGGATGGGTTTCAGCCTATTCTTAAGTACTTTCTTGAACTGATCCTATGTTTGGATCTCCCTCCCATCGTGAAACACTTGGGTTATTATTTCGAGCTGAAAAGCATTCTCTTCAATGATCAAATAACAAGGAGTCATGGATGAAATGAAGAAAAGTCAAAATTTAGACTGAATATTAGGAAATATTTTCAAACACAGAAATTGAATCTAGGGGACTGTGCAAGAACACAAGGAGAGTGGTGGAAGCCCTGGCACTTGTACCACATAAAGCTGTTAGACAAAGTACAGCAGATTACAATAAAGAGAAGGAGAGGAAAGTAGATGACCTGCTGGTTCCCTCTCCTCCCCCCCCTCTAATTTTTATGATTCATATATAACATGTGTTGACATAACATGCTAGAATATATTTCAAAATAGAGTTATTGTAAAGATTTCAAGACTTTGGTTTCTAATCATGTGAAAAATTTCACCTTACCATGCCAGTTTTACAGGTATTACAGTACGTTAAAAGATAGCTAGGAACATGCTTTCCCCACAAAATTTATTATTGCACTATGGAGTTAACCAAACTTGCTTCCCCTGCATATTTCTGCCCACCTTTTAATTACAAAAATTCTAATGAAAGTCCCAGAATTGGACACAAATGAAGTATTACGGATTATGGGTCCAGTCCTGCAGGGGGCAGATGACTCTGGCATCAATCCTGCAAAAGCACTTAAGCTCATGCTTAACGTTAAGCATAATAAATACCAATGACTTCAAATTAATTGAATAATCTAATCTGAGACAAGACAAACCTGCTGAAGTCAATGGGGACAGCTCAAGTGCTTTGCTGTACCAGGGTAAGAATGCTCAGCATTAAGCCCTATATCACCTTATGGGTGAGAAAGGACATTTATCCACATTCATATGTGGCTTCAGAACAAAACATCTATATTCACATCATGCATATAATTGAAAAAGAAAATTGAATTAACAGACTTCACCACAGAAGGTTTATGCCCTGCCTACCTCCTCCCTCCTTATTAATAGAGACCTTGAAGTCAGTAATTGTGATAAGATATTTGGTTACATTGATGTAAATGTACTTTTTCTTATCAATAGGCAAACAGCACCCTAAATCTATTTATCTCCTTCACATTTTATTTACAAGATTTTTCTGTCTTTGAAGATGGCTTTCAAGTTTCAGTACTTGATGGTACTAAGCTGATTTCTGAAGCAAACAACATTCATTATGTGCAGAGGGGAATGTTTTTTTTTTCAGTTGCATTTTCCAGATTTTATCTTGTTCATGCTGCTTTGATAAGCATGCCTCAGTTGTGCATCTGATTTGCCCCCTTCAGGAATGCATTTGTGTAGCATGATCTTTTGGTAGTACCCTTCACTCGTCCCTCTTTACGTTCATCTCACTCAGTTGTTGTGTCTTGTCTTAGATTGTAAATCCTTTGGGGTGGGGAGCACGTCTACCTATGTGTCTGTCTCACCCACAGCATAATGGGGCCTCTAGGTTTTACCACAATATAAACAAGTAAGTGATAATGGGAAAGGGGAAGAAGGGGCTGAACAAGACATGGAAAAGGACTTCTCTCACTCCTTCACTTCTGTTGCCAGCTCTTTTCTCCCTGGAGAGGTCTTTCTCCTCTCTCGTTTCCCCCCTTCTGTTTAAGGGTCAAATCTTGGCCTCATTAAAGTCTATGACAAAACTCCCATGGACTTCAGTGAGGCTAGGATTTCACCCATAGCCTTTTTTTACTCCCTCCATGTCAATTTGCCTTTTCCTTTTCATCCTCTGCTTCCCTGGTCTTTTAAAACTAACGTTGCCTCGGTCTCTAGAAAATCACCCGAGGCCAAATCTGGTGAACACTCTGTACATCATTCAGCATCTTGGGCTATGTCTACACTACCGCTTATGTCAGTATAACTTATGTCACTCAGGGGTGTGAATAAGCCACTCCCCTGAGCAACATAAGTTATATGATCTAAGCGCCAGTGTGGACAGAGCTATATCAGCGGGAGAGCTTCTCCTGCTGACATAGGTACCTCCGCTTGTTGGGGGTGGATTAATTAAATCAACAGGAGAGCTCTCTCCCATCGGTTTAGAGCACTTACAGCACTGCAGCTGCACTGCTGCTCTAAGCTCTCTACTGTAGCCATAGCCTTAGATCATATAAATATATTGTACCAGAGTTCTTAGTTAGATTTACTTAGGGTTACCATTCGTCCGGATTTACCCGGACATGTCCTCCTTTTTGTGCTAAAAATAGCGTCCGGGGGGAATTTGTAAAACACTCACAATGTCCGGGATTTCCCCCCTCCCCCGGCAGAGCAGAGCGAGCGGCTGGGAGGGCTGCAGGGAAGTCCCGGGCTGGATTCAGGAGCAGCTGTAGAGGAGCCGGATCCGCCCTGCATTCTGAGCCGGCAGCTCCCTTGCAGCCCAGTCCGGCAGCACTGTGCAGGGCCAGGGACCGGGTTTTGTTGTGCTGGGGAGCTCAGCCACGTGTCTGGCTCGGCTGCACAGAGCCCAACACCCTGTTCTGAGCAGCAGGGTAAGGAGGTCAGGGGGCAGGAAGGTTCTGGAGGTGGCAGTCAAGAAACGGGGGGGGGGCTTTTTGGGGGGAGTGGAGAAAGTTTTGGGCAGTCAGGGTACAGGTAGGGGGTAGGGTCCTGGGGGGCAGTTGGGGGGGGTCTCAGGAGGGGGCAGTTAGGGGACAAGGCACAGGGAGGCTTAGGTAGGGGGTGGGGTTCTGGAGGGCAGTTAGGAGCAGGGGTCCCAGGAGGGGGCAGTCAGGGGACAAGGAGCAGGGGGGGAGTGTTTGGGAGTTCTGGGGGGGGGGCTGTCAGGTGGCAGGGGTGGGGAGATGGATCGGAGCAGTCAGGGGACAGGGAGCAGAGGGGTTTAGATGGGTTGGGAGTTCTGGGGGGGGGGGCTGTCAGGGGGTGGGGAGTGGTTGGATGGGGCATGGGAGTCCCAGGGGTCTGTCTGGGGGTGGGGGTGTGGATAAGGGTTGGGGCAGTCAGGGGACAAGGCACAGGGAGGCTTAGATAGGGAGTGGAGTCCTGGGGGGCAGTTAGGGGCAGGGGTCCCAGGAGGGGGCAGTCAGGGGACAAGGAACGGGGGGAGGGTTGGGGGTTCTGGGGGGGCGGGAAGTGGGAGGGACAGGGGCGGGGGCGGGGCTAGGGCGGGGCTCCTCCCATCCTCTTTTTTTCTTGCTGAAATATGGTAACCCTAGATTTACTAGTGGCCTTAATTTTTGGCTGAGGTAGTCACATTCCTACTAGACAGGGGTGCATGAAATCCAGACAGGAATTTATTTACATGCTAACTTTTAGAACAACATCGTAACACACACCTGGAGGCAAGGAAATAGCAGTCTCTGATTTCTTTCCAGGAACTTGTGGACATTGGAGTAAAAGCCATAGCATCCCATAGTACTACTGGGCATATGATGCCATCACTTTCTTTCCCCATTTGTTTCTCCCTGACCCTCACCTACTGCAGAAGGCATATGGTGAAGTCTTGTATTCTAACTATTCCAATAACCTGCCCCAAAGGGGCAGGTAATTTCTTTTGGTCATATAACTCCAGTGGAATTCAAGCTCAAGTCAGTGCAAAATAGATCAGTGAATGCTAAAAATATTATACAATAATAAAAGTTTCAGAGTAGCAGCCATGTTAGTCTGTATCCGCAAAAAGAACTGGAGTACTTGTGGCACCTTAGAGACTAACAAATTTATTAGAGCATAAGCTTTCGTGGACTACAGCCCACTTCTTCGGATGCGTACCATACATAAATAAAATTATGCATACATAATAAAAGTGTTTCAGCACAGATAGATGCTATCACGGGGAATTATTAGCCCCAAATGCATACCTGCAGTTAACATATACATACAAATGATTGTTTTTAGCTGGACTATGTCCCAGACTCACTTTTTGCAGAACTGCAGAATGAACCATGGGTAGATATCTGAGTACTTGTACCTCCAGCTATTCGACTGGCACTTGCAGTTACTTACTTAGTGGCACAAGCACTCAGACTTCTACTTGCAAATTAACTGTGAACGGGGGTTCAACTTGTGCCTGCAAAAGGGAGGCCAACCACCTGGAACATGTTCCCATAAATTTCCTGCTATATTAAAATGGAATCTTTATTATATTTTGGTCGTAGGGACAAAATGCTCTGTTTTCATTGTTTGAAAAAAATACAGTTAGCTATGCATTTAAATGTGGTGTGCAATATGGAGATGTTTTAAACCTCTGGCTCAATAGTTGTGCTCTTTGGATTATCTATTAATTATATGGCCAGTTTCTACTACCACTGGATCCGTAGCAGCATCCTGTCATTTGTTGTCTTAAGTGCCTTTTCTGTTTAGACTCTTCTTTTAATAGTGGTCTGCATTTTGTATTCATTTATCTGGAGATCTTTTGCAATTAATCCAGAAGGCTGCTTTTTTTAACCCCCAACCCCCAAACCAAACTAAACCAAAACAAAAAACAAAGCGAATGAACTTTATTGGCTTGTTTAGTGCTGGATTGTGGCATGTAGCCACTGGCCTGAGGTGGATGCGCCTTCCTAGGCATGAGCAGAAAGGGATCCTAGCTTCTACTGCTTATGAGAACCAATCCCACCTTTAGCTCCTGACTCTAGTGGGGAAATATACATTCTGCAACCCCTAGTGTGCCCAGCTTAACAAGCAGGTGCTTAGGGCGGCCAAGGGAGAGGGGCGGCACTTGCGGCAATTCGGGGGCGGCAGGTCCCTCACTCTCTCTAGGAGTGAAGGACCTGCCGCTGAACTGCCACCGCCGATCGCAGCTTTTTTTTTCTCTTTTTTCTCCAATTGCCACCGCCAATCGCGATTGCGGCTGGAGCCGGCCCTGGTGCCTAGCCCTGTAATTCTCAAACTGGGGGTCAGGACTCCACAGTAAGTCACATCCCCATTTTAATGGGGTTGCCAGGTCTGGCCTTAGACTTACTGGAACTTGGGCTGAAGCCTGAGCCCTGCCAGCTTTGGCCCTGGGTGACCAGACTCAGGTTTGACTTTGGCTTTTGCCTCCCCCACCTGGGGAAGTGGGGCTCAGGGTTTGGCTTTGCCACCCCCACCCGCCACGATGGCAGGGCTCGGGCAGATTAAGGGTTAGGTCCCCCCTCCTGGGGTCATGTAGTGATTTTTGTTGTCAGAAGGGGCTTGTGGTACAATAAGTTGTTTGAGAACCCCGGAACAATGCTGTGGAATGCGTACACTTGGGTATACTGTTCTTATAATTGTTATTCTTCAGACTGCAGAGGGATGAGGAGGACAGACAGACAGACAGACAGACACACACACGGCAAGGACAGGAAAAGACTCATATTCTGAGAGGGCGATCGAGAAACAAAGTAATAATTATACTGCTATGGCTATGCTGGTAAGTTTCCCCGGGTAGACAAGCCCTAATGGATAACAGGGGCTCCACAAAGCTCCCACAGCAGAAGGAAGGTGGGCTTATGGGATATTTTTCAATGGGGAGGACGCACTTCTTTTCTCACAATGAGGAACCACATGAAATAAATAAATACATACACACAATATTCATTTACATGGCTCCTTTCATCCTAGAGGGTCTCAGCGTACTTTACTGAGTTACACCGACACTATACAACTATTCAGTCATCTCCCAGTGAAATGCAAACAGATCCGTGGTGAAATACAATAGTAGCTCAGTAGAACACAGGCACATTATAAAACAGTTTAGGAAAACAGAGGGGAGACTAGTGAATCCAATTTATACTGTGCAAGGAATTTAAATGTAGTAAAGCACTACCTCTCTGATTTGGTAGCATTTTACAATCACTTTGCATTCATTTTGCCCAGATGTAAGTAAGAACACAAAGCAGTAAAGGAGGAGAGAATCAAGACCCAAGAGTGCAAGCTTAACAGCTGCTATTGGCAGACTTGAATGTGAAGAGCAGGACTGTTGTGTCTTTCTTGGCTGCTTTTGCTGAAGGACTTAATGGGGGAAGACCTATCCATCGCTAAGACTATGGGAGGTTGATTTGGCCTTTAGAATAAATAACAACAGTGCCTACCTCTTATATGGCTTTACAATCTTTAATGTATTTATCCTCACAACATCACTGTGAGGGGAGGAAGAGTTCTTATCCCCCTTTCACAGATGGGGAATGGAGGCACAGAGAGGCGAAATGACTTGCCCAAGATCACACAAGAAGTCTGTAGCAAAGCAGGGAACTGAAGGCAGGTCTCCCAAGTCCTAGGTTAATGTTCTAACCATTGGCTCATCCTTCAGGTCAGCTCTAACCATAGTCATGGTGGCTGTAGCCTTTTAAAAATAAATAAATCTGAACTTTAAATTTGGGGTGAAACTCAAACTGTAACCCTCGGAAAGCTCGCAGCATGAGGTGCTGTATTTAAAATTACCTATTGTTCAGTAGCACATTCCTACTGTAGGCACAATGGAGTGAAATAAAAACAGAGTTTCAGCTTTGTCTTCTCTTGAGATTTTGGCCCTTAATTGTAATAGCTCTATTGGAATCCACAATGTTCCAGCTTAAATGAGGAAAAAGTATAAGAGAACGTTCCAGGAAAATGCATGGGGATTTTGAATGTACTTTGATCAGGTTCTCACCTCTTTCACAGACCCCTTTTTTTTTTTTTAAAACTCGTGCAAATTTTTATTGAATGATGCACAAACCAAAGTTTAAATGTGCATGCACAAAGATTTGCAGTAGGAATGGATCCATTCTCCTCCAACGAGGGAGCAGGCGTGATGTCATGTGGATTAACTGACCAGTCACACAACGTGAATATTGAGTACTGATTATGTGATTGTGAACAGTTTGCTGCACGTAAAATTAGATGTATTTTAATGTTGTTAGTGACTTCACAGAAGGTATTAATTTGAGAAAACAGAGAAAAAGAGTCAAGAAGATGTTCTTTTTCCTCTGGGAAAGCAAAGTACAACATTCCCCCCCCCTCCCTTGCCCCGATCCTTTCTATATTTTGAAAGTGCATTTCTGAAAAAGCATTTAGGCAAATAGTAACATGTAACCCTCAGAATTTGGGTGGCTAACTCCTCTTCATGAGGAAGACACCTAAAGGTTGGTTTTTAGTTTGTTTGCTTTGAACACAGGATAGGCATAAGCATTTTCATGAATCTTCTCCCCACCTCCAGCTCTTCAAACAATGAGACAGAAACTTGGTTTAAAAGCGGATTATGGCTGAGTCTCTGCAGGACCTTACCTAGATACCAAGCTGTGAAGGATATTCTCCTAGAGCAGGGGTCTCAAACACATGGCCCATGGCCCGCATGCCCCCCGCAGCCTACCTCCAGGCCAGGAGTTGGCAAACTACACCCATGGGATTGCCCCCCTTGAGCCCCATGCTGCTCCCTGAAGCGTGAAGCAGCTGGCATCATGTCCCTGCGGCCGGGGGAGGAGGGTAGGGAGAGCAGAGGGCTCTGTCCGTGTATTGCCCTGGTTCCAGGCACCACTCCCCCCGCAGCTCCCATTGGCCGGGAACGGGGAACCGCGGCCAATGGGAACTTCGGGGGAGGTACCTGCAGGCGTGGTAAGCAGCGCGCGGAGCCCTGCATCCCCCTCCCCCAGGGGCCGCAGGGACATGGTTCCAGCTGCTTCGCAGAGCAGCGCGGGGCCGGGGCCGCGCCGCTGCCACTTTAGGTAAGCGGCTCCAGGCCAGAGCCCGAAGCCCTCCTGCACCCCACCCCCCAACTCCCTGCCCTATCCCACATCCCTCCTGCACCCCAACTTCCTTCCCTGAGCCCCCTGCTGCATCACACACCCCCACTGCACCCCAACTCCCTGCCCTGAGCCCCCTGCCTGAACCCCACCCCCTGCCACACCCTTCACCCTTCCTGCACCCCAAACCCCAACCCCCTGCTCTGAGCCCCCTGCACCATGACCTCCTGCTGTCCCCCTCACCCCTCCTGCACCCCACACCCCAACTCCCTGCCCTAAGCCCTCTGTCGCACCCTGCACACCTCCTGCACTCCCTGCCGAGCCCCCTGCCGCACCCTGCACCGTGACCTCCTGCCGCCCCCCCTCACCCCTCCTGCACACCCCAACTCCCTGCCCTGAACCCCCCCCACACCCCTCCTGCCCCCTGTGGGGGCAGGGAGGGGGCAGAGTTGGGGTGGGGACTTCGTGGAAGGGGTTGGAATGGGGGCAGGGAAGGGGTGGGAAGAGGCAGGGCAGGGGCAGGGCCTCATGGAAGGGGTGGAGTGGGGGCATGGCCGGGGGCAGTGGGGGGGGGGGTCAGTGATGCGGCCCTCGGGCCAATGAACTAGTCCGCATGTGGCCTTCCTGGTCATTTGAGTTTGAGACCCTTGTCCTAGAGCTTGCATTTGTTTCCTTGAGGGATCCTGAAGACTGTTGTACTGACATCTCTTGAGCTTTTGCAGGGCTTACTTGCATGCTTAAGAAGATATAGGATTTGAGATCCTTTTTCCTTTGCAGCACCATTCTCCCTCTTACCCCACATCCCTGATTTTTCTCTTGAATTTGGGAGTTGGGTGCCCACTTAATTTAAATTTTTGATTGATCAGTCATAAAAGATTAATAGACAAATCATTTGTAAGTTAGATATACGCTGTATGGTGTTTTCTATGGGACAAACATGCCCCCTGCATAAAGGTTTGCTTCTTTGGAAAGACAGACCCATGGCCTCACACAAATACAGATGTGCATATTTTACTGCCTCATTACTCAAAGAATTTATTTTAGGGCATAAAGCTTAAGGGTTTTAAGTTCTTAATGTGTCTAACGCTAGAATGTTACCAAAGCCTTCAAAGATGCACATTTGAATACAGTATATGGGAAACACCTGGCTTTAGAAACGTTTTGGTAAAATTTGCTGTTATCCTTCTGTTTGACAAAAGGGTATATTTATCCCTTGACTTTTTGTCATGACCTTTGCATTCTGAAATGAATTAAAGGTTTATGTGCTGGAATGCAGAGAGCAGGAAATCAGGAAATAGCATGGGAAATGGCTTTCCTGTCCCATTTCATTGCTTTACGTACTGTAACGTCATCAAGGGCAGAGATTGTGTCAGTTTATGTCGCATCACTGATTTGTGATGTGCAGGCCATATTGTTCGATAATGGTGAACAGAAGCAATGCAGTAAAATGAGATCTCTTAAAGGATACATTGTTGCTTTATTATATTGATTTCACTCCATCACTGTAAAAAGCACACACTGATCTCAAATTGATTAATAAATCCACTTATCTGCAAAAATAATAGACATGCTTGGTGTAGTTGCATCCAATTATACCACTGGTGAATTTGTCCTTAACTGCTGTATAAAAAGTAAAAGCAGCAAAAGAGATCAACTCTATCCCAAAGACAGACCTCACCCAATATTTTCGCAAACTCAGTTCTCCCTAAGAGGCTATTCAACTTGGAAAGAAAGTTATTTATGAATACAGGAAAAAATTTGCAATTTATAAAAAAATCCCATAAGCCTTTTTTACGCTTTTAAACACTGTAATAAAGTACAAGGTAGACAAAGTGCACGACATATTTAGTGTTGGAGTTTACCACCAGGGGAGGTAATATTTTCTCTTAACAGTGCCTTGTCATAGTGCATTTAAATACTGTGTTGTGTGGAACAGCTTGCTAGCTCTCTCTATAAAAATAATAACTTGCCTGAATTGTTTTTCAGTGCTAATTCTGAGCTACAGGGCCACAGGACAATGAAAGACTAACCGATGCTATGAGGTGCTGGGCATCTCATGCGAAGGTCTATTGGCAATATTTTCAGAGGTGATTAGCACCTACAGCTCCTACTGAAATTATTGGAAGATGAGAGCTCTATGACTACTAAATAGATTGGGCCACTTTTAGATCAGAGCCTAAATATGAATGCAGCTACCCAATTTTAGTCACCCGCATTTTAAAATTTTGACCCAAGTGCCTGTTACGCATGTTGAATTAACAAAGGCCTGCTTGACATCTGTGGGAAGTGAGGATGCTCTGCACCTAACAGAATGTGCTCAGCACTTTGCATTAGCAAGACCCTAGTGCCAATCTTGCAATACCTGGCTCATGTGTGCTGTTCTATTGAAGTCAATGGAATTACTACTCATAAAACCAGGCTAAGAGAGATGAGCATCAAGCCTTCTGTCGTTACCTAGCAATATCCTCGCCTGTTAAACAGGGCCTGATCCTGTCCTTATTAAAGACAATGGCAAAATTTCCATGATCGTTTACTTCAATGCATCCGAAGAAGTGGGCTGTAGTCCACGAAAGCTTATGCTCTAATAAATTTGTTAGTCTCTAAGGTGCCACAAGTACTCCTGTTCTTTTTACTTCAATGGAGTTGTTCCTAGTTGATACTGTTGTGAGTGAGATCGGAATAAATCCAAGAGTGTTTAACTTCTCTCAAAAAAAACCAACAATTAATATTCTCTTCTATATACTCTGGATATTTCCATATCTTAATTTATGCCTCCTTATCTTTAATGCTAATTTATTTTTAAAAACAAACCCACTAAATTTGTTAAAATGCATAGTTTTAAAAATGATCATTTACTCACAAAACTGTTTAAAATATAGTATTTGGAATTGGATTGGTGTTAGCAGGAAACTGCAAAATAGGAGTGTATATTTTTATGCAGTAATTATTTATTGTTTAATATACCAACTGAGAAGGCAAAGAACAGCACAAATGCATAATTGTTACCAGGCAGGGAGAAGTAGAGCATTAGGAGATAGCATAAATAGTCAAACGTGACCTCAAAAGGTCAAAAGAGAACTAAACAATTTTGTCACAGCACTCGCTTATTTAAGTAAATGCAAGCCCAATTTCCTCTCTGCTGTTTTGCCTGGTATTTTACATTGTCCAGTATTACTCTTATTTGACAGAAAAAGACACAGGGCTGGTTGTCCTAAGTACATTTATTAGATGTGTGCGAATATTAGGTAAGGACCACCTAAAGCATTTCACAAGTCAAACGAAACTATTTTGACTGTCATGCCACCCAAAATACTAAACTGAAATGTCTATGTTATATTAATTTCTAAAAATGATTTACTGAGGTCAGTCACAATAAAAATGCAAGTCAGCTGTGGAAGCATTTTGTAACATGGATGATTTTTTTAACCCTTCTCATGCTGTCACAGACAAGATTGCAATTTGGCAGATGGAAACAATGAAGATCAAAATGTAATTTAATAGTCCAGCTCTCTTGCTTTCAACAGGACTTCAAATTTATCTCTGGAACAAACACCACTTATTAAATTCATTCATATTTCTGTAACTTTCCCCCTTTTTCAACATAAGACTAGGCTTTCATTATGGGAGCATGGGATCACAATGCGTTCACTATATGAATGAGAGGCTTATTTGGTTTTACATTTAAGATCATGTTCGTTTTTGCAGCACGCTCTGAACAACAAAAGGACATTTTATTGTCACATTAAAAAAAAATTAGTTTCCTATGGACAGTTATAAAAATCACTTAAAAGCTAAGGGGGAACTATGCCTCAGTGACAAAACAAATTTGCCATAAACCATTTTACAAAAGAACAGCAGGACTTTAGACTAAACTCAGGAACTGTTCCTATTCATCATTCATTTGTTTTGGAAACTCCACCCTCCTCCTGCCATGTTCAATATCTAATTGGCATTCTGACACTTCAGATAACTAAACATCTGCTGCATGGATGCTTCTTAGAAATCTTTTGTTCTGTAAGATGGAGTTCAAGGGATACAGCTCACCGATACACTAGATTCTTGCCATTGTTAAGGCAACTACTATTACTGAATAGGGGAGAAAAAACATTCAAAAGACAAACATGAACATTTTGCACAAATATCTTTCCCCCTCTGACAAGTTTTCTAGGCATTCAGATGTCAAAGGATTGCTGCCTCCTACCTATTTCCACAGTCTCTGGAGTATTGGGGTCTTTGCAATCCTACCATAAACAGCTATTGACAAAAGGTTAATTACTGTTGCAATGACAAGCATGTTTCATAATTGATTAACACTCAATGAATTTTTTAATATAGTAGTTCAATTAACATAAGTGGACAAGGTAGATGATGCAAGATCTACCTTTCAGGGTTGCTGTGGGACTTTAATTAATTAATGTTTTGAAAGCATTATGGAATAAATGTGAAGTAATATTATTATTGGATCAGATAAATCATATGCAAGGTTTTGGGATCAAAATTTCCATCCGTCTGATGCTAGAGCCTTTTTTGCCCGAAGGCTTGTGTTGCGTAATGTCGCTACTGATCTAATATTACTATTATTATTTGTATCACAGTAGCATCTAGAAGCTCCACTGTGCTGAGGGCTGTACAAAATGAGCCAGTCCCTGCCCCAAAGAACTTACAGTTTAAACTGACAAGAAAGACAAAGAGTGGGCAAGGAAAAAGGCAGAGAGAGGTGAAGTCCAAGGTCACACAGCAGGTCAGTACCAGAGTCAAGAATAAAACCCAGGTCTCCTGCCAGTGCCCAATCCACTAGGCCACACTGACTCGGTTTCCATATAGATATATTTTCCCTCTTTAACCTTTCACAGGGCCCAACATAGTAATATGGTTACACAAACACTTTCTACATTTCAGCTTAATATACATTCTCCTTTCAAAAAGATTCACTGTTTACAGGTATATAATGCATGTTTCTAATCAGCGCCAACATCTGGTTGCTATAGAAGATTTAAATGAGATCCACTGCTGGAGCTGTACAAAAAGCTTTGCTCCTAAAGCGATACCAACAATGGAGATCTGGCTGCGTTAGTCAATGTGAGGTACTGGGCCATCATCAGCGATAGACTGACTGTTGCAATAGCCAATGAGAGCGTCTGCTTCAAGGCTCCTGTTTGGCTGTCAGAGTGAGTCTGGATACTGTAGCCAATCAACGCATGTCTCGTTGTCTAGTCATTGGCTGGTGGGTTTTCTTTTATGAATCTATCCATGACTATAACTAAGTTATTTTAAACTCTCTGAGCCAAGTTTCAGAGGAGGACATAATGCATGGCCCTGCAAAACCCACTGTAACCACATTTGCACATACAAATGACGACTGAAAGTCCCACACAGGAAACTACCTGCATGACTGTCCTTTTGCACACACAATCAAACTGCATGCATGTGCATGAGCTTTGGCAGGCACATTCACTTTGCTCGCCATTAAAAATGTCTCTCTCCTTATTAATTTAGAAAATGTTCAATTGTGTACGTTAAGGGCCTGATCCAAAGTCTATTGAGGCAACAGAGTCCCAATTACTTCAATAGGCTTTGAATTGAAGCATAAAGTAAGTAAACTAATGTTATTAAACTACAACTAAACTGTCCAACAGAGGGAAGGAGGAGTCATAGCTATCTACCCGTTACAGTGACTGGGACACTTGGTGACAGAATGGTTCTCTCATGAGGGACTTTTGCATTTGATGAATCCTAGCCCACTCAACCCCCCTTTTTTATTTAAAGGGGTAAGGGACTCAAGAGGGGCATCTGTTAGTCTCAGTTGATGACACTGTTTGAAACTGCTCTTCTTGTCTTCTAAGTGATGATGTACATCCAGTGTGGAAGGCTCCAGAAGAGGAAAGATGACCCACTGCTTAGAATGCTAGCCCTTGGACTTGGGAAATTTGGGTTCAATCCCTGTTTCGCCAAATAATTCCAGTATGATCTTGGGCAAGTCACTTAGCTACAGAAGCACATTTGATGGATTGAATCATGGGCTTCTTGCTGGGATTGGAACAAAAGAAGCAGAGAAATAACTAGTTTTCCTCCTTTGTGGTCAGAATGAATATTCTGGTACGTTTGACATGATCTCCTACTCTGCCAACTTGTAAACACGCTATTAAATGGTATATGCTTTAATGTAACTTCTATTAATGATTACAAACCCCACTCTCTCTCTCTCTAGATACTTGTCTTGCCATTTAATTGGAGTTCATCGAAATACGCCAACCACATTTGGTGAAAATCCTGTGTTCCCTGGATTTGCTCACAAAGCAAAACCCAACAGGAGTTTGTATTTCAGAGAGAAATCTCCACTAGCATCACCTTCTCCCTCGAACCCTTTGAGGTTCCTGCAGAACTGACCCCCTAAAAAAATAAAAATAAAAAAAAATAATCTATGAGATAGTTAAATATCTGACAAATAAGTTAACGGGGTGGGCAGCAATCCTGTTTTACTGCTGTTAGGAATATAGTAGTAATGATATTATTCTTATCTGTATTACCATAAAGCCTAACCATTGTACTACATGCTGTACAAACTCATTTGCCTGTGCATAATTATTGCTATTGAGTACTATACCATGTTATTTCAATATCCTTGTTGATTATGGGTAATAAGGATACTTTCCTGCTCACCCTTAATCAGGTTTCCCATTTTGCACCCCCTCTTTTGTCAGCAAAAATAAACACCAGGGTCTGTTTGATTCTGCCAGGCTGGGTTGAGACCTTTCAAAAATCAAGTGCAGTGTCCTCAGTCCATGTGTGTTTCCACTGTTTGGCTCCAAGGAGCAATCTTCTTTTCATTGCCATTCCTCCCTTTCTCATGCCCCATGCTCCTGGCCTCTTCAAAGGGATCATCTTCTGCACATGACTGTTGGGGCCTGCTGTCATTTTCCCTGGCCCACTTTCCCTTTTCTTCTTGACTAGGGAAAAAAAAGAAGATGACCATCTATGTCAATGAATCCCTGACCTACATAGTCTGACCCTGAAGGTTCCATAGATAATACAGGAGATTCAATTAGGCCAGCAACTGAGGAAAGGGCCTCTATAAAGCGAACTTTTTAGATGTGCTTTGCTGAAGCCATTACTTTCTCAGAATAGTGTGCATACATTCTAACCTTTTATGTCTTTTGAGGTCCTTTTGGATTTACAGTGATCAGCTACCCACATATTTTTGTCATGATTGCTAAATTCAGAGAGAGGGTGAGGAGGGGAGCTTCCTCATCTTCTCTGTCATTTGTCCCCTTTAAGGTATTGCTACGCTTGAGCGGATGTGACAAACTCAGTTCCAATAAACATAACGGAATCTGATCAGCATCACAGTTCCTTTCACAGGAGTGAGATTGTACCATCTCTCCGTGTACTACATAACTTTTAGGGAGAAGCTCCCTTTGTCCTGTACAGAAAAACCCAGAGAGCAACCATGTATACCTCTTGTAAAGGGAAGTTAACACAAAGCAGGTAAGATTCAAACTGATTCAGATGGGGCCAGCTTCAAAATGCTTATATGCACAAAATGTCACTCTATACCACTCATACCTGTTTTAAGTCATGCACAAAACATACTAAAGCTTTACATGTGAATCAAAGGTCCTGCTGCTTTCTCATTTGCAAAAAGAAATCTCTTTACCTGTTGCTGAGAGAGGGAAAGAATGTCAGAATCATATATATTCATTCACAGCATGAAACAGGCTTCTTTACAGATGGTAACATAACATCCAGGTGTTAGGCCTCAACCCCACTTCAACTATTGTTTATTGCCATTGCATGGATTAATCCCCGCTGTCAGTCCAGTCCACAAGATGCTCTTAGAAAGAAAGGTCTGCATAGCATCACAATTGTCAGATCCTGCTTTGATACACTTTATCTTTTCTTATCCCTTCAGACTCACCATGACTGCTCTGACTGACATGCGAAGAAATGCTTTAGAATCGGTGCATATGGACTAAACTTTTGTTGTTGTTGTTGAGAACAGAACTCACTGTGGATCTGATAAGAAGTTTGCAGAGTATTCCATTACAAACTGGGAATCCCAAGAGTCAGTGATTCATTAGTAATTATCCTAGAGTTACAGGAAGTAAACAGCTTTTAGATGTGTAGTTTGCATCTAATTATGTCATAGTTCACTATCAAAGGTGTGTGGTTTTTAATTTATTACTCTGAAAAACAGATTTTACAACAGCATCTAGAAGTCAAATAGCTAAACAATTTTTTTTAACATAAGTAAAACACCTTTGCTACACAGTCAAGGCATACTGTGTCATTTGTTGTTTTAATTTAATTTACAGGGATATGAAAATGTAATTTTCTGGATGGACATGCTCTTTGATTTGATGATCATTGTCTGCCTTCTAAGGGATTCAGAATAGATTTATTTGTTTTTATATTTACACCACATTCACTAGTAATTTAAATTAAGTGACTAATAATTCATATTCTTCGTGGTAGCCACATGGGGCCCAATTCTGCTCTCAGATACAATGGAGGAAATTATTCTGAATTTATACTGGTGTATTAGAGGACAGAGCTGAGCTCTTAGGATTTCTCTACACTTGAAAGTTCTTTCAGGTTAAATTGAGGTTTTTTGAATTAAGTGCCTTGGGGCCACACACAAGTTTGTGTTTCAAATTATCTGGCTTTTCAACCCCCATTAGCCAACCCACTTTGGAAGTAAGTTGACTGAAATTTGGGATGAGTCTTCAAACAACAAAGTAGTTGGGACCATAGGGACCAACCTATGACTGTAGAGGTGTTAACAGGCCACTTTACATTACATAGTCCTTTACAATATGTGCTAACTACGTATGCTAAACAATCTGTTCCACCTTGCATTTTGCTGTGACTCTCCAAGTATCTTTCCCAGACCTGAAGAAGAGCTCTGTGTGGCTTGAAAGCTTGTCTCTCACCAGCAGAAGTTGGTCCAATAAAAGATATTACTTCACCCACCTTGTCTCTCTAACATTCTGGGACTGACACAGCTACAACTAAACTGCATACAACAATGTTCTGCATCTGGCAGTCCTCCCAGTGCTATCCTGTACCATTTTGTTAGCTACCTGTGTGCCCTCTACTGATCTTGAGGCACACAGACCGGATGTCATCTTCCCAATGAAATGCTGGTCTGTGGTCCTTTGTGATACCAGCTCATGTCAATTTCACATAGCCAGAGTCAAATACCAATTATAGAGCAGCCATGCTTCATGATTCCATATAGACCCACGGTGAGGTCTGGCCCTTCACTAGGGGAGGAGTGTGACCCAATTTATCTGAACAGGACAAATGAGTGAGAGGGGCACTCCTGGCACCTGAGCCAATGCTGTACCAAGGGAAAGGTGCTCCAGAAGGTTTATAAGACGGTCAGGTACAATAATTAAAGACCTCTGGGAGAGCTTGCATGGTCTGCAGATACTACCATGAGCTGGATGGTATTTTTGGCAGACATGCCACACTGAATGACAGCATGTTGTGGACTCCACAAAGGGCCCCACAGATATCGACCAGGATGCCAAGCTGATGGAGATTGAGATCTTGGATTTCAGGATCTCCCCAAGCTACTAAACCAGAGAGACTGCCAGAGACACAGGAGGCATCCAAATCACAGGCTCAGAACTAACTTGGAGAGGGGAGCAATTCCTGAAAATAATCTGTGTTATAGTACAATAAAAGTGCACTGGGGGATTTAAACACATTTGTCCCGGATACTGTCAAGGTGTCAGCATATTGTGCTAGCCTCTCTCTGCCGCCTCAACTTTTAACCGTTGGGTGCTCAAAATGGCTGGCAGCTACATCGGAGAATAAAAAAGCAAAATATGCAAGCACACAACCACCCCTCAAGCTTTCCAGGTCATGCCTTTCAACCCCCTTAACATATCGCTTACTGACCCCCCCAGCTGACGGCACCACATCATTAAAAAATAGCATACGCTGAATGGAAGACACGTTTTTTGTAGTGACAAATACAGGAAAGAAAAAGCAAATCCTAACGTTTTTCTGCCTCTCAGTTTCACTAATGCCCTCAGTTTTGAGCTAGCCTGAGATTTTACAAGGCAAATTGCCTAACTCAGGCTACCCAGACATTTCAAAATGCATAGAGAGTTTAAGGCATTAGAAGACAGGCATACTCCCTCCCTTGGATTCAGAAATTCAGAATTCTATTTAGTCTGCAATGCACTTTA
Organism: Malaclemys terrapin pileata; assembly: GCF_027887155.1. Lineage (NCBI taxonomy): Eukaryota > Metazoa > Chordata > Testudines > Emydidae > Malaclemys > Malaclemys terrapin. The sequence continues at coordinate 15,442,589 of NC_071516.1, read as the reverse complement.
TGCTGATCATATAAGAGAACTTAAGGCAAAGATGGTGCTCTAATCTGGCATGCATGTTGCATAATAAATGCAGCTCTGGGAAGACTGCCCATGTAACTTGTGATTCTCTTGCACCCCCACACCAGATTTGGGGGAACCATCCTGGCAAACAGCAGCGTGGTATAGCTTCCTGATTTGTTCATTGCCTTTCTGAACAGGATCCTCCTCTGCCTTTTGGGGACACGCCTCAGGGTAACAACATCCAAAGTAAGGACAGCCTGCAGAGGTGCACATGCAATTACTGGCCTGACCTTGCTACTACCAAAACCACCTTCTAATCCCAGACCACCAACAATTTGCTGGAGGTACATGCAATTTTTAACCGTCTTTCCAGGTGTCTCAATCAAAACCTCCCAGCCACCACCCCACCCCATCTTGGGGTCCTATATAAATGCGGAAGAATATTTGAAAATGTCTTACCATCTCCAAACACACTTCAGGCTGGGAAGAGCCCATGGGAATGGAATTCCAAAATTTAGAAAAAGCAAGGTTTAAATGGTTGTTGGCATAGAGACTAGAATTCAGACAATAACTACTTCTGTTGTCCACTCCCCTTCCCTAGTGCTGGCACTGGACATGCTACAGTCCCCATGGACAGAGAGAGAGAGAGAGAGAGAGAGAGAGAGAGAGGGGAATGAAGTACAGGGTCCATCCCAACCTACCAACAGCCCTCTCCCTCTGAGAGCTCTGCATACTGGGATGCACCCTTCACTTTCCCAACTCCAAGGAACTGGCCCTTCCCTCAACAATCCACATCACAGGACAACAGTGGATATTGAGAGAACCCTTAACTCCCATGATCTAACCCCATCCCATACCCCAAGACACACAGAACATTTTAACCTCTCCTCCCCTGTATACCAATGTGAGATCTTGAAAGCACAGACATGCAGTTCTTTGTTTATTAGTTCTGCTTGGATTGGGTTTTAAGTTATGGATGTTCAACAGAGGTTTTGTTTTAACTATTCACAATGTACAACTTGGTGGATTATTTCTCATTTATTAAAAATCCTTTGAAAATGTTGGCATGTGGTTTACAAATTTTATAGAAGCGTTGGACAAATCAACATAAAAATACAAAGTGAAGCTTGCACCAATCATCATAATCAATCCCTACACAAAAGCATGCGCGTGCATGCACACACACACGCACACAAAAACTTACACCAAAGGTTCACAATATTGTTCTAGCTTCAAAGAAAAAGCATAATGCATCCCTGACCTTGTGTCCCTGACCATTTCCAGCATTTTGTAGAGGCCACTTTTGTTGGCTTTTCATAATGTGCTCAGTAAATCTGTCCACTTCTCTCCTTGCTCTCACACCAGATGTTCAGTATAAGACTTCATAAGCCAGAAAAGCAGTTGGTAAAAACTGGTCCTCCTAGAATGACAGGTGGAGTCACAATATCATCAGTGTCTATATTGGTCCTTGGAGAAAAAGGACCATTTTTCCATTGCAGAAGACAGGCTAGCATTTCCAAAAGGTTCTGACATTATGGTCCTTTTACAGTGACCCCCCAGGCCTTCCAGCACCATGGAGAAATACCCCTTTGTGTTGATCAACTTTAAGTCCTGCTGTGGACAGCGAACAGTAGGTGTTTGGGTTCCATAAATGGCCCCCAATACAATTTGGAAACCCCAACTGTGAAAATCCATCAATAGGATTACCTCCCAGGCAATCCTTATGACCTTGGGGAATAGTACTTCTTGATAACAGCACACACCTCCCTGACAGGCGATTTAGTAACAAACTGGTTAGCTAGTGGTGAGGTTCCAGCTGGTGATGACCATGCACTTCTCCATACTGCGGGGAAATCATGTGGGTGGCCCAGCAGTGCAGCTTAGGAATGAGCTATGCACAGATTTTTAGGAAAGTCATCTTTGACATCCTAAAGTTCTGCCACCACTATTGTTCATCCCAGGTCTGCATCACTATCCTGTCCCACTCCTCAGTGCTAGTTGAATGAGCCCAGAAGCAGTGCTTCTGCCACCAAGAGAAGCTACTCTAGGCATAAATCATACAGAAATGACTGCTCAAATTCAGCCATCTTCTCCTCAGGTACCCATATAGCCCGCCTCTCAAGCCACTGCACAATTTGAGATACAAACTCTGCAACCTGTTTGTGCTAATGATGGGGTCAGGATTTTAATGCTCAGCAGGGTTTCCCCCAATGTCGCCTGATGGCACTCTGAAAATGGTGTGAGCTTGCCGAAGAATGATAGGATGCAATGAGAGGAATTATGGGAATTATTTAGTTTGACCCCAAGTCCTAGAATTCCAGTGCTTTCTGGTAGCTATCTCACAATGCTCAGCAAGAAAAAAATCCCAGAATGCACAGAGCATAGTGGAGAAGCATTGCACCATGGGACATCTGCTCAGAATGCTGAGTGCTTATTTCAAAACAACACAGCATTGTATGGACACAATGATTCTAGGGGGAAGTAGCTTAATCCAGGATATCAGTGGTGTAGATGTTATGTCCTGCTTGCCCAACAGTTGTTTTGGATCACTTAATGCAGACAAATATAACTCAAAACAGCTGTCAAGTGGGGACAAGCCCTGAGTTTATTTTCTGATTTTACCTGTCTGTAAAGTTTCCAAGGAGTTTCCAGGAGATACTAATTGGGATTTATACAGTCAACCACTTTCATTCACACCCTTATCAACAGGCCACATTTTCAAACTGATTTTGTTCACCCCCTTGTGAGAAAGACTGATTGCATCTGTAAGTGGGGCATAATCTCTATGCCCCAAAACACAGCTACTTGTGCATGTATATCAGACATTAGGTATTCAACTGCAGGGTCTGCAGGTGCAAACATGAGTCTTGTATTGCCAAAATAACACACACCCCTTTTTGTGGAAGTAATTCACTGCATGCGAAAACACAGGTGCACTAGATTGCAAGTTGGCTTGACGAGGTTTGAAAATTTGACACTGTATATTATAAGGGAGTTAAAAAGCATCTTAGAGCTGGGCTAGAAGTAAATGGGTATAGGAATATGGGAACTGACACAATGAATCATGACAATGCTCCATCTAATCCAGTGTCCTGTTTCCAACAGTGGTTAGCATCATATTCTCCATAGAAAAAGTATAAATCCCTCAGAACAGACAATTATGCATTAACATACACAAGAAGGAAATTTCTTCCTAATCCCTGACAGTTTGTAGTAGTCTTAGGCCTGGTCTACACTATGGACTTTAATTCAGATTTAGCAGCGTTAAATCGAATTAACCCTGCACCTGTCCACACAACGAATCCATTTATTTCGAAATAAAGGGCTCCTAAAATCGATTTCTGTACTCCACCCCGATGAGAGGAGTAGTGCCAAAAATCGATATTGTCATTTCGAATTAGGCTTAGTGTGGCTGCAATTCGATGGTATTGGCCTCCGGGAGCTATCCCACAGTGCACCATTGTGACCGCTCTGGACAGCAATCTGAACTCGGATGCACTGGCCAGGTAGACAGGAAAAGCCCTGCGAACTTTTGAATTTTATTTCCTGTTTGCCCAGCGTGGAGAGCACAGGTGACCACAGATAGCTCATCAGCACAGGTAACCATGCAGGCCAATAATCGAAAAAGAGCACCAGCATGGACCGTACGAGAGGTACTGGATCTGATCGCTATATGGGGAGAGGATTCAGTGCTAGCAGAACTTCGTTCGAAAAGACAAAATGCCAAAACTTTTGAAAAAATCTCCAAGGGCATGATGGAGAAAGGCCACAATAGGGACTCAGATCAGTGCCGCGTGAAAGTCAAGGAGCTCAGACAAGCCTATCAAAAAACAAAGGAGGCAAACGGTAGCTCCGGGTCAGAGCCGCGGACATGCTGCTTCTACGCCGAGCTGCATGCAGCTCTGGGGGGGCCGCCTCCACTACCCAACCTCTGACCATGGAAATCTCATCAACTACACCTGAGGATTCTGTGGACAGGGAAGAGGAGGAGGAGGGGGAGGACGACAACAGCGAGCTTGCGGAGAGCACACAGCACTCTGTTCTCCCCAACAGCCAGGATCTTTTTCTCAGCCTGACTGAAGTACCCTCCCAACCCTCCCAAGCCAGTACCCAAGACCATGACCCCATGGAAGGGACCTCAGGTGAGTTTACCTTTTAAAATATAAAACTTGTTTTAAAAGCAAGCGTTTTTTAATGACTACTTTGCCCTGAGGACTTGGGATGCATTCATGGCCAGTACAGCTACTAGAAAAGTCTGTTAACGTGTCTGGGGATGGAGCGGAAATCCTCCAGGGACATCTCCATGAAGCTCTCCTGGAGGTACTCCAAAAGCCTTGCCACAAGGTTTCTGGGCAGTGCAGCCTTATTCTGTCCTCCGTGGTAGGACACTTGACTACGCCATGCTAGTAGCAAGTAATCTGGTCTCATTGCACGACAAAGCCTGGCATCGTATGGTCCCGGTGTTTGCTGGCATTCAAGCAACATCTGTTTTTATCTTGCTGTGTAATCCTCAGGAGAGTGATATCGCTCATGGTAACCTGGTTGAAATACGGGAATTTAATTAAGGGGAGAGGTGGCCGTTCCTACTGGGCTGCTTGCCTGTGGCTGAAAATAAATCCTTCCCTGCAGTTAGCCAAGCGTGGGGGGGGGGCGGAAATTGGCCCTGAGCTTTTCGCTTTTGGCTAGCAGGGATCTTCCTTGATACTAGCCACGCAGTGGGGGGAGGGATAAAGTGATCATCCAGAGAATTGGATGGGGGGAGGGGTTAGTTTGTTTACTGCTGCTGAAGGTTAACAGGAAAACCGCAGCACTCAACGGGCTTTGCTTGGTATGTGGGAAAGGAGGGCACAGAAGCCAAAAGACAATGGTTTACCATGGCCGCATGCAAGCCGAATTCTGTTGCCCGGACCTGCGTCTGTGATCTCTAGCAGCAAAGACACAGGCACTCAATATTAAGAGGCAAAATGCGACCTTGCACAGAAATCACACGTGCTATGTAATGTGAATAGTGTTGGTCACCGTGAAAGAGTATAAGCATTGTTCTGTAAAATGTATCTTTTTAAATACTTCTCTCCCTTTTTTCCCTCCCTCCAGCAGCTGCAAGTTTTTCAAGCCTCCCTCCTCCGTCCTGAAGGCTATCTCAGATAAGGCGTCGGAAAAAGAAGACGTGAGACGAGATGTTCGCGGAAATCATGGAATCCACCCGCAGTGAAAGAGCTCATCTGAATGAGTGGAAGGACACGGTTTCAAAGTATAGGAAAGATGCCAGTGAACGTGAGGACAGGAGGGACCAACGTGAGGACAGGAGAGACGCTCGAGATGAGAGGTGGCGGCAGGAAGATCAGAGGAGGCAGGATGCAACGTTGGGGCTGCTGCATGAGCAAACAGACATGCTCCGGCATCTGGTGGAGCTTCAGGAACGGCAGCAGGATAACAGACTGCCGCTACAGCCCCTGTATAACCCCCCCCTCCTCCCTCACCATGTTCCATAGCCTCCTCATCTAGACGTGTAAGAATGCGGGAGGGGCGGGAGGCTCCGTACACCCTCCTATTCCACCCTAGTGGACAGCCCAAGCAAAAGGCTGTCATTTTTTTTAGTGGCCTTTTCCTTCCCGCCAATCCTCCTCCCAAACCCCACCCGGGTTCTCTCCCTCTTTTTATAATCAATTAATAAAGAATAAATGATTTTTAAATGATAGTGACTTTATTTCCTTTGAAAGCAAGCTGGGGGAAGGGGGAGGGTGGGTTCCTTACAGAGAACGAGTCAATAAAGGGGGCGGTTTTCATGAAGGAGAAACAAACAGAAATTTCACACTGTAGCCTGGCCAGTCATGAAACTGGTTTTCAAAGCTTCTCTGATGCACAGCGCTTCCTGGTGTGCTCTTCTAATCGCCCTGGTATCTGGCTGCGCATAATAAGCACCACCCCACCATAAAAGTCTCCTCCTTACTCTCACAGAGATTGTGGAGCACACAGCAAGCAGCAATAACGATGGGGATATTGGTTTGGCTGAGGTCTGACCGAGTCAGTAACGATCGCCAGCGACCTTTTAAACGGCCAAATGCACATTCTACCACCATTCTGCACTTGCTCAGCCTGTAGTTGAACAGCTCCTGACTCCTGTCCAGGCTGCCTGTGTATGGCTTCATGAGCCATGGCATTAAGGGGTAGGCTGGGTCCCCAAGAATAACTATTGGCATTTCAACATCCCCAACGGTTATTTTCTGGTCCGGGAAGTAAGTCCCTTGCTGCAGCCGTTTAAACAGATTAGTGTTCCTGAAGACGCGAGCGTCATGAACCCTTCCCGACCAGCCCATGTTGATGTTGGTGAAACGTCCCTTGTGATCCACAAGTGTTTGCAGCACCATTGAAAAGTACCCCTTGCAGTTTATGTACTGGGTACCTTGGTGCTCCGGTGCCAAGATAGGGATATGGGTTCCATCTATCACCCCACCACAGTTAGGGAATCCCATTGCAGCAAAGCCATCCACTATGACCTACACATTTCCCAGAGTCACTACCTTTCGTAGCAGCAGCTCAGTGATTGCTTTGGCTACTTGCATCACAGCAGCCCCCACAGTAGATTTGCCCGCTCCAAATTGATTCCCGACTGACTGGTAGCTGTTTGGCATTGCAAGCTTCCACGGGGCTATTACCACTCGCTTCTCAACTGTGAGGGCTGCTCTCATCTTCGTATTCCGGTGCTTCAGGGCAGGGGAAAGCAAGTCACAAAGTTCCATGAAAGTGCCCTTACGCATGCGAAAGTTTCGCAGCCACTGGGAGTCGTCCCACACCTGCAACACTATGTGGTCCCACCAGTCTGTGCTTATTTCCCGGGCCCAGAATCGGTGTTCCATGGATAGAACCTGCCCCATTAACATGATCTCCAAAGCACTGGGGCCCGCGGTTTGAGAGAATTCTGTGTCCATGTCCATGTCCTCATCACGCTTGTCGCTGCGCTGCCGTCGCCACCTCCTCCTCGCCTTGGTCCTGGTTTTTCTGGTCCTGGTTCAGCATAAACTGCACGAGAACGCGCGAGGTGTTTACAATGTTCATGACTGCTGTCTTGAGCTGAGCGGGCTCCATGCTTGCCGTGGTATGGAGTCTGCAGTGTTCACCCAGGAAAAAAGGCGCGAAATGGTTGTCTGCCATTGCTTTCATGGAGGGAAGGGTGAGGCTGTACCCAGAACCACCTGCGACAATGTTTTTTGCCCCATCAGGCACTGGGATCTCAACCCAGAATTCCAATGGGCGGGGGAGACTGCGGGAGCTATGGGATAGCTATGGGATAACTACCCACAGTACAACGCTCCGGAAATCGACGCTAGCCCCGGTACATGGACGCACACCGCTGAATTAATGTGCTTAGTGTGGCCGCATACATTCGACTTTATACAATGTTTCCAAAATTCGAATTATATAAATTCAGATTAATCCCGTAGTGTAGACATACCCTTAATTAGGATATGTAGAAAAAAAAAACAACATTTGTGCACACGAGCAGGTATTTATGCAATTGGAGCAACTAGTGCACATGCTACATTGAGTTTCCACTTATAACCAGTTTGTCAGACAAGCTTTGGCCAAATACTGGCAGGTGTTTGGAAGCAGGCTCTGCCCTCTTCTGCCACCGATGGGCACATCGGGCACATCTTCACTGGCAACGTTAATGTGGCTTGTGTAGTCACGGCAGAGCTCTGGGAGCTACCAGCGCTGGTGCACTGTCTACACTGGCACTTTACAATGCTGAAACTTGCAGCGCTCAGGGGGGTGTTTTTTCACACCCCTGAGCGAGAAAGTTGCAGTGCTGTAAAGTGCCAGTGTAGACAAGCCCTAAGTTGCATGAGCAGCAGAAAGGGCTTCTCCACCCTGGCTGAGCCCAGTCCAGTGCACAATCCCCTTGCTTGTACTATTACTGCTAAGAGTACAAATAATTTTTTTTTGGGGGGGGGGGGGCTATGTGTAGGGTGCGTGCAATTGTCTAACTAGGGTAGTGACATAAGTGCATTTATGGACCATCCCCTAAGAGGAAACCAACAAATTCACTGTCAGCTGTGATCTAAGTAAAGCTGGTCAGAAAACAATTCCCCTTCTCCCTCCCTCTGAGAAATTTTTCTTCCAGTAGGTTTCAAACCAATTTGAAATGAAAGGTTTTGTTCCAAATCACATTTCAAAGTGAAACGAAAATGTCTGTTTTGTTTTAAACTTAAAAATGGCATTTTCCACTCCAAAAATGTAGATTTCAAATTAAAAATTTTGTTTCAAAATTTCCTATGGGAAAACCAGACTTCTGTGGGAATGAATTTTTGTCCCATGAAATGATTCATATTGTTAAATAGGAAAACTGTTTGGGGGCAGCTCTAATGTAGGACATGAACTCAAGTCTCCAAATATGAGAGGCTGGTGTAATAACCTCACGTATTACTCACCCCAGAAAACAAACAAACAAACAAACCCCTAAGATTTTTCTGAATCTTTGGACAATCTAAACTTTGTTCTAGATATTATGTATGGTCTTGTGGTTAAAACATGGGGCTGGAAATCAGGAAATTGTAATTCTATTCCTGGTTTCACAATTGATTCACTGTATGACCATGTCACTTCAACAACTTGTGCCTCGGCTTCTCCATTCCACATAGACTCTTCCAACTTCACTAGGCTATTGTGATGGTACATTTCTTAATATCTTTAAAATAGTTAAGATCTATTGACAGAAGGCACTCTAGAAGACCAAAACATTATTATTCTATTGAGTTTAATGTGCATATAAATGGCACCTGAGTAATCAAAATTTCTGAGTTTGTTTTTCTTGCTGCTAAACCAGTATTTCAGTAATGAAAACAGATTAGTCCACTTAGGCTATGTCTACACTACAGCGGTAAGTTGACCTACACTACGCAACTCCAGCTACGTGAATAATGTATCTGGAGTCGATGTACCTTAGGTCGAGTTACCACGGGGTCTACACTGCGGGGGGTCAATGGGAGAAAATTTCCCGTCGACTTACCTTACTTTTCTAGTCGGGGGTAGAGTACAGGGGTCAACTGGAGAGTGATTTGCAGTCGATTTGGCAGGTCTTTACTAGACCCACTAAATCGAATGCCGGTGGATTGATCTCAGAGCGTCGATCCCCGCTGTAGCATAGACCTGCTCTAAACTCAAATCTTAAAAGGGGCATTATGCAGTAGCAGGCTGTCATTTTATTCAAGGCATACATTGTATTTCCCAGGACTGGCTGCACCAGTGGGACAATTCCATCTGGCCCCCAAATGCAGACCTCTCACGTACAATGTACCATATACGCAAAGTCACGCAGTGCGGAGGATGCCATTTTGCATGCCTGGCTAAAAATGCCACAGCATACCACTGGTGTTCAGTTTCTAGGAAACTAGAACTGGGAGTATTTTAGGTTACTTTAAACAAAATTTAAAAATGCTGCTGGCAGTGAGAAAACAGAGTTTGAGCCGAAGATGGAAAGTGTATGGGTAGTAAATAACATTGAAGTTAAAACAAATTGATTCAGTCCCAGAGTTAATCTATTATATTCTTTCAATGGAATTTGTTTTGTTTAAAAAGGATTATATGAAATCATAACTAAAGCTTCATTAACTTTGAGTGATTCATTTTTTTGGTAACCACATGTTTAGTTACAGCTGATAAAGCATGAAAAACTGCATTCCTTGCCGTTTGTTTTGCATGGGTGTGTTGGGTAATGATGTCAAATATTAAGGTACAACATTGCTCTTCTTTATTGATGTGTTAGTGACTGATCTGCTTATCAGTTCAGTGGGAGAACTGAATGCTAGAAAAGCGAAATGTGAATCTTTTCTAAAGAGCCCTAAGGAGTACTGAGTATTTATAGCACAGAACAGATTAATAAATAATAATAAAAAAATTAGAAGAGAACCTCTATTGGGAAAACATCACTCTCTATGGAATAACAAAGAGAACAGTGAAACTTTGGAAGAGATGCTTCAATTGCTGAGATTATAGGAGAGGTTAAATATTCAGATATGATGGCAGTATTGCCAGAAACATGCAATCTCTTTTTTTCATTACACATAGGATTGTGTATTCATCACAAGTGCTTACATAGGAGCTTTTTAAAAATCTTGCAATAGTATTGGGTGCTAAGCACTTTTGGAAGTCTGGTCCTTTTTGCTTTAGTTTGCCTTTATCTCCCTTGTCAGTATTACTTTGTCTTTTTCATATTCACAACATTTATACCTTAACACTTCTTGTATTTTCTAGTTTTGGGGTCAAAATCTCTTAAGAATAACTTCCAAAGTTTATCACAAATGGAGACTGTAACTCAATCTTTAAGATCGGTGGAAATGGAGAAGGAAACTTCAAGGTTTTTCTTAGCTGAACTTTTTATAAACAGAATAATCATTTCCAGAAATAGAAAATGTCAGTCAGATCATCTTTGACACAAGGTCAACTTTCTGCAAATAATACTCCTGGGGGAATTCTGCACCAAAAAACATTAAAAATTCTACACACAATATTTTAAAATTCTGCATATTTTATTTGTCAAAATAATCACACACAGCCAGCCCCAGGTGGCTGACAGTGGGGAGCCCCAGCCAGAAAAAAAATGGAAAAAAGAAGCATTTTGGTGGAAATCACAAATTCTGCATAAAAAAAAAAAATAGAATTCCATGGGGAACATTAATTCTGCACAAATTCTGTATGGCACAGTGGTGCAGAATTCTAGCAGGAGTAAAAGAAGGCTGGTGGCATATCAGATGGGAAGATAAAACAATGTTTTTCCATTATGTGAGCCTAAGATGCAGTTACCTGCTAGAGGGCTTTCGCATTATTCATTTAGAGAACATGTCCTAGCTTCTGTGGCTTTGGATGGAGGAAAATGTTTTTGTATTCATTTTTTAAAATGTATGTGTTTCAATTCATTACTCTTGAATGTGATGGATTGGATTGACTTTAGCCAGGCAAGAAGCAGCTTCCGTAGACTGGGACCTTGTCTACACTGCCACTTAACAGTGCTGCAACTGTCTCACTCAGGGGTGTGAAAAAACACCTCCCTGAGCGCTGCAAGTTTCAGCACTGTAAAGTGGCAGTGTAGACAGTGCACCAGCACTGGGAGCTACTCCCCTCGTGGGGGTGGTTTTTTTACAGCGCTGGGAGATTTCTCTCCTAGCGCTGGTGCCGCAACTACACAGCCATGTTAAAGCGCTGCCGCGGCAACGCTTTAACATTGCCAGTCAAGACACACCCTCAGTCCTGTCCTGCAACAGCTCCGTCATTCCACTTCTGGCCTTCTCTTGTGCAAACACTGTCTGTCATGCACAAATTGTGTGGTGGGTTAGGCAACATTACAGTGTTGCTCACTCGCAATTTTTTACACCCCATCTTAGTTGATTATGTGAGCATCACAGTTCTCTTTTTCTTTCTAAATGAGTTTCTGGCCCTCATGGTTGCAGAGAAAAGCCTGAAAATATGGCTAAAAATCCAAAAGACAAAGGCCACGTCTACACTTACAAGCTTGCAGCAGCCCAGCTGTACCAATGCAGCTGTGCTGCTGTAAGAGAGCTTGTGTAGCCGCTCTATGCCGATGGGAGAGACTTCTCTTGTCGACATAAAGCCAGCTCATTGAGCGGTGGTAGTTATGTTGGCTGGAGCCCAAACTCCCGCCGACGTAGTGCTGTGCACGTGAGCACTTATGCTAGCAAAAATTATGTTGCTCCGGGGAGTTGTTTTTTCACACCCGAGTGACAAAAATCTTGCCAACATAACTGCTAGTGTAGACCTGGCCAAAGAGAACTCAGCATGTATTTCTTAAAACAAAACAAACAAAATAAAAAAAACTCCATGATTTTTAAGCCAATCTCATGATTCTTGGAGGCTGACGCAGGATTTTTTGAATGCTTGAGGGCAGCAACATTAATATGACCCCCTCTTCCCCCCATTATTATTTATTTACAGTGCTGCCCACTGTACATGCCAGGTATTTTTCAAACACTGAAGAAGACTAGTTTATACTCCAGCCTAAAGATAGACAAGTAGACAGAGCTAGGGAAAAGAAACAATAGGCATAAGTGGTTAGTAGAATGAGACTAAACCTTCATTGTATGTTGTGGCCTAAATTTAGATTTGAATGCAGATCTTTGGGGTGAAAAGCTTGGGCACTAGCGTACTGTGTCATCTAGCTCACTAATTATATTTCAAATGTCTTGAATATCTATGCTATCCAAAAGTTGTTTCTTTGCCATTATTGTGCAGTTTGCCAATATAGGAAATTAGGACCAGGTTCTAAAAAGTTAGAGGCATGCAAGGTATGTACCAATGGTGCACCTATTTAGCGTGGACAGTTACCATGATCGTGCATGTACATAACTACACACATATGCAATTAGGTACATTGGCAAGAGCAATTACATAGCCTTTTCTGACAGTCTGGATCTTATTTTTCCCCTAATATTTCTGCTTTGTCATTCATGGACATGTATTTCTGTCATGTAAAAAAACCTCAAACAAGCAAACACAACACACAACACCTGCTAAATAGACCTCAGGATAAGGAAAGCCCTTGGAAATATATTATGTGACCAGTAGTGGTAGCATTTAGCAGACTAAAACATCTGAACATAACAAAAGCATTTGATTTTTCTCTATGTCCTCACTTGAGAAAAAAAGTCAAGCATGTTGTTAGGTTCAGGCATCTCATAGTCTATCCAGTTCCTGACCCCCAACACATTTGATTTTGAATAGTATCAAATTTACAAGAGCAAACCTGTGATGGTGTGACAGGGTGTCAGATGTTGCATTCTCCTGTGTATGCACAGCTGTACTCTTTTTAGAAGAGGCTGTCTTGATTCTTTGCAGGTTAAATATGATGGAATTAGTAGGCGATAAGATTTGAATGATTCTATTTCATAAGTTCATATATATGAATAGTGACAAAATACAAAGTTTTAAAAGGCATAATAAAAGCAGAACGTGTAAGGAAAAGCTAGGGTTTTATTTTAAAGGGAACCTTGCACTGAGATTCCTATTTGTATCTTAGGACTTAGATGCACGTACTCTGTCCTTTTGACACGTATGAGCAGTAGACAAGTAGGAGGATTAGATACTGAAAGCATTTTTTAATGTATGTTTTATATATATATGCAGATGACATACTATACATTATCACAATTAACTAGTTAGACCACATTCAGCTATCTGATGGATCTGACATAATTCAAATATTATGCCCTGCAGCAGGGGTATGACCCAAAGCCTGTTGAAGTCAGTGAAAAGCCCCCAGTTGACATCAATAAGTCTTGAATCAGGCCACAGATCAACATTGCCACAGATCAACATTGCCACAACTGGAGAACATCAGCAATGCTTCACTGAGGCATGAAAATCAACTGCCCTTCAAAGAAGTGGGACCTTTCAACAAGCAGCAAAATTGTACTTTAAGAGGTAGGATTGCTCTGTTTTTGAAGGCACACAGTGCCCCCACAGTGATTTGTACAATTGTAATTAGATCACTAACCATGGGTTTGCATCTGGAAATAAAGGTGCCCATGGGTTTGATGTGGTGTGGGGAAAGCTTGCATTGGTACTTACTGTGTTGTATTTAGCCTCTAGAGCGTGGACCTCAGTCACCAGAGATTTCATTCTGGTATTTTCCATTAGCAATAGATTGGTGGGGGAGGGAGAGAAAATCCCTGATTGCTCAGCTTGCACTGAGTTCTATCCACATGGTGTAAATGAGAGTTTGATGATGATTTGGTAGATCTGAGAGTATGAGTGTAAGATAGGGTCAGACACATGCACCAAAATTTTATCAGTATTTGCTATGTTTTTGGGTGAGGCTACATCTACATTGCTCAGTTTGTACACTTCAGTTCCCTTTATAGAATGCCCCGCATGCAACATGGAATCTTGTATAATTGTAAAATTATTTGTTTTAAAGGAATAAAAATAAAAAATAAAAAAAATCACAAAAATGCCACAACACTACATTTAAATTGCCTATAACAATGAATTTCCCTCAGGAAAAGTGGCAATGTAGTGGAACATCTGCCTTTCTCAAGAATCTAATTTTCAGGTCCATAAAAGATAAGGTTAAAATCAGAGACGGGATCTCATGTTCTACATTTCCTCCTACCTAATGAGACTCAGAGAATGTTTAGCTTTTTGTACAACAAGCATTACATTCAGAATAGCAATTTATGAAGCTGCTTTAGATGGCATTGGGCCTGCCGTGTCCTTTTGAAAGCTAAACAGTAGTAATAGGATACCCTTAAACTTCTCATTACAAGAGATGTTTAATGAACCCAGGATCTAACCAAGATACTTAATTTCTTTTCTCTTGCTTTCTTTTCTCCCCCCCTGAACAAGCTAAGTAGCATTTCTTGCGTAATGCCTATATGAATGACAGCATGCACAAGGCATGGCAGAGGATTTCCAAAACACCCAGGCTTGTATTGTGCTTTATTGTGCTGCACCTTATTATCATTCTCTAACCCTGCACATATGGTCATCTTCCATTCTTCTAACTGGTTCCAGGGCCCTGGAATTCAGCATGACCCCTAAGGGCTATTCTAATGCAATCAGTAGGAATACTATATCCAGAGCCAGTCCAAAATCAAAGGCCTGGCCAAAGCCCAGGATAAATTACAGCTGTTATAAAGAAATCACCTTTTCACCTTGGCCCTCATATTCTTTCAGTTTACAGTCATAACTCAACAAGGCCAGAAACATTTGTCATTAATAAACCTGGTTGGATAAACAAGGCTGATGGATTAACAAGTCACATGTAAAGAAACTTGAGAAAGTGAAAAGCTTTGGACAGAAGGTAAGGATAAGCTAAAAAAATTTTCTGGGAGGGAAGATTTAATATATTTTATATCTACTTTCCCATACATTATTATCTCTATTGGATTTTGCTTTCATGATTGACAGCTATAGATACAGTAGTTCTGATTTACTGCCAAATTTTAAAAAGAGAGGGTAATCCTATGTGCTTTTGGAATGCAAACATGACTTATTGACCTACAGCAGACATGGCAACTCCACCAGTCTATAGGCTTTTTTGCCAATATGTATTTCTTATCTGAACTGAAAAAAAAATCTCATTAATTGAATTCAGAAAAGGCTTGTGGATATTTGTCTTTGAAATACATGTTCATTAAGAGGTTGCATTTCAGAGTGAATTGTGTCATATTTCTCACTTCATGTAGAAGAATTATTTTTAAGTTTGTTTTGTGGCGTGGATATGTTTTTGGCCTTCTGATTAAGTGTGCTAGACTGAAGACAGATTCCAAAAATGTTACTTATGTAACTCAGCAACATATATTTCTGCTCATCAACAATGTTTGATCTTCCCCCTAAAGCCAAAAACAAGTCACAGCACGAGTGATTTCATCCCAGAAGCTAAAGGGTTAAAACCAACAGTTTGGTAACAGAGCTTCAGGAAATCTGTGAGAAAAGGAGGAAAAGCAGGTTGTATTTTTACCCAATTGTCTCAGAAAAGATAGGTTTCAGAGTGGTAGCCGTGTTAGTCTGTATCAGCAAAAACAATGAGGAGTCCCTGTGGCACCTTAGAGACTAACACATTTATTTGGGCATAAGCTTTCCCAAATAAATGTGTTAGTCTCTAAGGTGCCACAAGGACTCCTCATTGTTTCTTCAGAAAAGATAGTAAGACTTTTTTCTTTGTGCTTTACCATTCTCCTCAGATTTTTATTATTAAAATTTAAATTATTATTATATACAGCAAGTCCAAATGCTACTGTCACTGAATGACACCACTAGAAATATTTATGTTCACTACATTTAATAATTGCCTAGGCACTTGCAAGTATAATCATCAACTCACATAGGTTAGTACATTTAGCATTTAAAAAAAAAAATAAAACTACATACCCATTGGTAATTTGAAGGAAGACTGTTTGAAGGGACAAGACAATTCAACTGCCAAGAAAGTGATTCCCAGGTGTTCAAAGATGTTTAGCTTGAAATTCAAACTGAGTGAGAAGGCTATATTCTTTCTATTTCTGTTTCTGACACAATTTGATTTAATTAGTCCTAATTTGCCACTCAGCATAGTAGGTTATAATTAGAAGAGAGGGTGGGGGCTGGTGAGAAGAATATAATTTAGAATGGCTCTGCAAAACACATTTTATGTGTGACTTAATACAAGGTCATGGAGGGGGAAAAATCAATTATTAGTTTGGTGGGCATTTTAAATATTTGGCCTTAAACTGTCTTCATCTGGACATCAGCTGTTTACTCTGCAAACATCCCCACCCAGTCCACATAATGCAAGGTACTCCATTTCAGACCAGGGCAGCTGCAGAGCACCTTTTGTGTTTTCAATTTAAAGCCTTTCGGTTGATAGTTCACATTAACATGGAGAGAAATATACAACTTGTGAGTTTGAAAAGCAGTTTTTACTCATAAAAACCTTTGATAGTTTAGCCATCTGGTCAGAGTGAAAGAAGCTCATAAAAGAGGCCCAAATAAGGTTAAAGGTCATCTGCTACGTGGGTCAAGGGGGCCTAAGAAGGTTTGCTGTAGTGGACTTTACTAAAAACTTGTCAGTAAGGATCTTTGACAAATTATGGCACATTCCATGGCTTTTGGGGGAAAGTATTTGATTACAGTGTGCAGGAATGTTGTTGATATTTGCAAAGGTAAGTAAAAAGAGACATTTAAAATGAGAAACTTTAAGAATACTTTAAAACTTGTTCTTGTCTGAACATGCACATAAAATGCCTCTTATTTTATTCAGCTTTTCACTATTTTTTTTTCTAAATCATTTTACACTGAAAAAATATCTCCTGCAGAAAGCTGGCTAAAGGCTTTGACCTTTGATTCAGGTCATTTATTCTTTTAAATGGTCTTATTATAAAACATCCTAATTACTCCCGGTTGGTAAGTCACTTTTTTTTTTTTTTTTAAATTTTGTATCTTCCCTCCTATTGTTGTATTTACATCAACCTAACTATATTTATAAGTGGTTGTTGTGGACATAACAATCTAGGGCGATTAAAAGGCAATGTTCCTGAAAGGTACAGAAGAAAGCAAACTTATTTTTGAGGCGTCTGTAGGCGCAGCATTTATTAGCATATATCCCTATGCTGAATATGGGACACCTAGTAAAATTACTCTTATTCAAGCAAGTCCAACGGCAATTAATCGTACAAACATTCAAATTAACATCAAGGTGCCTGAGCCCCTGTTAAAAAGAAATACTGCGCAGTTGGGCACAGGCACCGACTTTCCGAAGTGCCGAGGGGTGCTCAATCGCCGGCTCTGCCCCAGGCCCCACCCCCACTCTGCCCCTTCCCTCAAGGCCCCGCCCCGCCCCACCCCACCCCGCCTCTTACCACCTCCGCTCCACCCCCACCTCTTCCCACACAGTTCCGCCCCCTCCCTCAAGCGCGCCACGTCCTCGCTCCTCCCCCGTCTTCCCCTCCAGCCTCCTGCATGCAGCGAAACAGCTGATTGCAGCGGGTGGGAGGTGCGTAGGGCAACCAGATTTTATAGGGACAGTCCCGATTTTTGGGTCTTTTTCTTATATAGGCTCCTATTACCCCCCACTCCGTCCCGATTTTTCACATTTGCTGTCTGGTCACCCTAGAGGCATAGGGATGGAGGAGGAGGAGGTGCTGATCCGCGGGCCCCGCTGGCGGGCAGGAGGCACTGGGGGGGGGGCGGAGGAGAGGAAGCAGTGGCCGGGAATGGCGAACCACGGCCACTGGGAGCTGCGAGCAGCCATAGCTGTGGACGTTTAGGTAAACAAAGCGTCTCACCGGCCCACCAGGGGCTTACCCTGAACAAGCCGTGAACCAAGTTTGGGAACCCCTGGGGGTAAGGGATGTCCTGGCCTGTGTCTTTGCAAAGTTCTTCCCCACTTCCCCTCCCTGGCTTCTGTGTGGCTGGAAGCAGCTTTTTCCCTTCCTGCCTGCACTGTTTCCAAAGGCAGCTAGCACCTCCAGGCTGCTGCTGGCCACAGACATAACCCAGCCCCCTTCTTTCCCCCACCTACAGCATGGGCAGGAAGGGGTTAAGCCCTAAGGATGCATTGTGCAGCAGGGCCCAGGGAACCCGGCCAGAGAGGTGGCTCAGGAGGGGAGGGTGCCTAGGGGATGGAGCAGCCCCTCGCTCCCTGGGGGCAGGACACAGGGTGGGGGTGAAGAAGGTACTAAGTCCCTGCCTTGGGGACTGTGTGGAGTCTGCGGGTTTGGGGCGTGAACAAGCTGGAAATCGCTCTCCCCCCCACACACCACTCCAGAGCTTAGCTGAGGGGCGGAGAGGCTTCCCCATGCCAGCGCTGTGCAAGGCTTTGGCTGATATGGGGAGAGACAGAGAATACCATGACAATTTGCCTGTTTTTCAGAAAAAGTTGGGACACCTGCAGGAGGGCTTAAATTAGAGACGATCCCTTTAAAAATGGGATGTCTGGTCACCCTAAGCATTATTATCAACCATAGTACAGAAGTCATGTCTTAAGATACAGGACTACATCACCAGGTAACTAAAAAGAGGCTGCACTAGAAAAACAAAAATAACTATGCCAATATTGCAGCTCTTTTATCCTTCATTTTAGAGGAGGATAGTTAGGATTCTGTATTTAAAATGTAGAACTTTAACATTCACTCCTTAACACAAACCCAGCTCTTCTGGTTTACTCCAACTTCAGATTTTGCAAATGCAAAAAATGGTGATTGCAGCTACCAGAAAGTTGGATGTATATCCATTTTGCTTGAGCAAACCCTACATTTTCACACTCAGCTTTGTGGGCACAATCAGTTTATTTAAAAAAAACAAAAAACCCAAAAGTAGTTAGGCCATATTGGAAGCCGGGCTGAAAACTGGGTGGTGTAGCAATATGGTTTATAAAGCATTTTGTAACTTGTTGATTTTCATTATTTTAAATGTTGACACTGCAGTTTTAAGCCAATTAGTGACCCTAGAGAAGAGCCGAATATTGCAAAATATCTACTCCTATGCTTGCTTAGACCCAGGGGTGGCTCTATGTTTTTTGCCACCCCAAGCACGGCAGTCAGGCGGCATTTGGTGGCATGCCTGCAGGCGGTCCATGGTCATGTGGATTCGGTGGCGTTTCTATGGGTGATCTGACAGTCCTGCGCCTTCAGCGTACCTGCCACTGAATTGCCGCTGAAACCGCAGGACCAGCGGCCCTCCCGCAGGCACGCCGCTGAAGGCCGCCTGACTACCGCCCTCCCAACGACTGGCAGACCGTCCCCTGCAGCTTGCCGCCCCAGGGACGCATTTGCTACGCTGGTGCCTGGAGCCGCCCCTGCTTAGGCCATTGCAGCAGTGTGTTTAAAAGTACATAGCAATGCACGTGACATCTCAGCCTTAAAACTGAATCATTATATCTCCTAGTCCAAAACAAAAATGCTGGATTACACCAAACTAAATAAAGAGATACATCAGTCAGTTGTCACCTGGACATTAGTTTTCTAAGCATCATAAATCAGCTTTAATAAGATTTTTAAAGAAAAGCTTTCTCTACATAATATTGGCCCTTGAATGTTGTTTGTGTGTCCTACAAGCATATTGATTCATCTGGTATCCATACTCGCAGCACATCATTCTCCAATGTAGAAATATTCGTTTGAGTTTATTTTACAGATATAGGGTCAGATCCTCAGCTAGTGAAATCAGCTCCACTGATGACAGAGCTGTGCTATGCTATGCTAATTTACGCTAGCCGAGGAACTGGCCTGTGAGGTTTATACTGCCTTAAAAATAATGGTTTCTCAATACTTTTTTTTAAAAAAAGTTTAAGAGTGCAATTCTGCCCCCAGGCAGGTTACTGAGTGAAAATGATTTTCTGTAGTCAATAGAAAAAAAAAAAAAAGTTATGTGCTTTAACAGTGGTGTTGGAACAGTTTTTATATTGGGGGTGCTGAAAGTCATCGAACAAAACTTTAAACCCTGTATATGATGGAAACTACTTTTAAGCCAGGAGGTGCTGCTACACCCTCAGTATCTCCTGTTCCAGCATCTCTGTGTTTTAATTTAAAAGAGTCAGAAACAAGAATATCATCTCTATTACTTAACAGAGATTGTCTGGAGGCATTTGGCCATGCTGCCAGATTTTGTTAAATTATTTAAAAAAGAGCTGTGTGTGTAGAAGGCTAATAATGGTGGCTCGATCCAAATGGATATAGGCATTGCCATAGCAGAAATGAGCAATGGTTCATCCCGTATGGTACCTGCTTGAGTGGTCTATACCAGTACCCAATATTTCACAGGGAAGGAGAAACTGTGGACTAATACACCTGGTCAACACTGTATCACAGGCTGGGGGAGTGCAGGCAGGATTGTCCTCCTCCCTGGGTTGGTGATCAGTTTGTGATCTCATGGATGTACTAATAGTCCTTCCCCCAGCCCCTCTAAATCCTAACTAGTGTAACCAGCAAATGCTCTTCTTATTCATGTGTCTAATCCTTAAATCCTACTAAACTATTTGTCTCAGTAATATCCTGCTGCAGTAAATTCCACAGGTTAATCATATACTGAGTCCAAGATTATTTTCTATTATGGATTTTAATTTGGTTGCTTTTTAATTTAATCAAGTGGTTCCTTTTTTCATTGGATGGATGAATAAGCACAACTGATCATACCATCTTGGTGCGATTCTACACACACATATTTCTACAGAATCTCAGGGGCTCCTTAAACATTGAGGTAGACCAACCCCCACACCCTTCACGTATTTGTTAAAAGCCTAATCACCATGGTTATATTCATGACTCCACTTTGGATGAGGTGCACTTGGCATGTCAAGTGTGGTGTCCCATGGCTGCAACTAGGTGGAAACATTATATTTTTCCCTGAAGGAAGGTCAATTGACGTGCCCAAGAGGTCCATTTAGCTAATGGGGCCATCAGTTGCCATTTGATTACATGTTCTGTGGCATTTATACAGACCAGCAGCTGCTGTCTAACTGCAAAGTTCCCATAGAATTTACAGAGACAAGTGGTTGCATTCTGACTGCATGGAGTTTATGTAGATCAGTAACTAATGAAGCTGAAGTTATTGCAGTGATCCCTCCTGTCTTTGTAATGAGAGAGAATGATTAAATATGAAAGTAGCATGGAGAAAGGTTTGAAGTTTAAGGAAGAACAAGCACAAACAAGAAGTCATTTTCATGCTTAAAGTTGTGCATGTGCTTAAATGCGGTCTCAAATAGCTATGCTTTCCTGAATCAAGGCCAAAATCCTGAACTCATAAAGCAGCACTCTCTTGTTAAAAACAAACCCCTCTCCTACTTCAAAGCCACAATAACACTAGCCATAGAGATGTGCCAAACCAGGACAAAAGCCGGGCCCCTCTAGTTTTCATTCACCTCAATGAATTGCATCTTTTTAAGAAAAACAGTTTAGGCGTAGTGGCTTATCTGTTAGATGTGATAGAATGAGGAACACGTTGAAACAGACTTAAGGATCACACAGATTCAGCGAACGTGCCTAGGACTATCCTGTAGTTGACAGGTCTTTTCTTTCACCAGAGGATCTGTTTGGTGTAGTCAATATTCACCAATTTAATCAAGTTTCTTTAATAAGTGTAAAGTGCCCATTGTTTTCAAGAATTTGTTCTTCACAATCTAGTTCCGGGATCCGGACAGTATGTTGTCATAGCCTGGGAATTTACTGCTATACTGATAGCAAATGGCTTTATATTTCCCATTGAGTTGACCGAGCTGTAACTGTCTTTATTTTTCTTTTTATTTATTAGGAGATTCACAATATTCCAAGGTTAACCCCAAGCATGGCGGAGATGGGTTTGATTTGTATTTCTCTCTTTATTTGGCTGCACTTTTCTCATGATCTTAGATTGTCTCCTTTTTACAGTAAAACAAACAAAAGTGGGCATAATGATGAGCTAATCAATCTCCATTAATTATATTAGCAGTGTGGGGAAACAGTCCATTCTGTCATCTCTCGAATATTGCTAGGCTTCAGCTTTTGCTCTCTCAATCCGATTTGTAGGTGCTTATTCTTGCACTCGTGACCTCCCGATTGGATTATTGGAATTCTTTGTTGACAGCTCTTCCTGATAAGGCATTGCATAGGATTCAATCAATCCAACACGCAGTGGCGAGGATTCTGTCTGTTCTCAATGCATTGACCCAGTACTATAACCCACACATTGGCTTCTTGTAAAGTGTCAGGCCCACTACGACCAGGATGATTTGATTATATTCTAAGACGCTACAAATGCAGCTGCTGGCGTACAGGGACTTAGTGAACATCTCATTCTTCTCCCTTTCCCTATATTCCTGACTCTACAGTGTGATGTGCTGGACTTTGGGTTATTCTTGATCTTTTTACCTACTGACCTTCCAGTCCCTATTTGTTCCAGATTTTGAAATCCTTCCATCCCAAATATCGTGATGTTGGGAGGGACATTTGTTTAAAGGGCTCACCTAAACATTGTTTGATTTGGATTTACCCGATTTATTTTTCATAGTGCAGTGTTCACTTTGCATTCTGGTGGTGAAGTTACACTGTGCAATAGAAGACCATGAAGATGGTGGTGTCATTGAGCTGTAAAGCCTTCTCCCAAGCCACCTCGACAACAGCGGAGATCAGCTGAAGTGTTCAGAGTGATAGTTTCTATGGCTGATGGTAAGACAGTCTCAACAGAGAGCCCTTGGCCTTCTCTAGTCCAACAGAACACAAGTCCATTGTCCTTTAGGTTACAGGGCAAGGTCTTATTTTCTCAGGCTTTTGGCTAAATGGTGTGATTGTTATGGTCAAAAGTTAGTCTACTTTAGGCAGAGAAAGACTTTGACTTAATGTGATGGGAATTCCTTCCTGCACACAGCTGGGGGCAGAATTTAGCTGTATGGAATAAAGTCAATGAAGCTACACAGAGAACCATGCAGGCAGATCTCTGCACCTGCACAGAGTCCCATTGCTTGCAATGGAATTCCAAGTGGGTGCAGGACTCCTCCAATGAGGTTCTCTTTGCAGGATTGGGACCATGAAATACTCTGTCTCTTCTGTGCAGCTGAGAAATATTTTCAGACAGTTTTTAATTTTATTACTTCAGCACGGTTCATCAAAAAATTACATGAACAATATCAGGCTGAAAATATTTACATACAAACATTTTAACCTATTAAAGTAAAACGTATTACTGAGACAAGATACAAGACAAGAAAAAAGTTTCCATTTTTCTATATGGAACATGGTTTACATTCCTTGGCCAGATCCTCCACAGGAATAAATGGATGTAGCTCTTGTCTTCTCTATATAGATGCAAAAATAATTACACCCTCTGAATCCAGTGGCTAGCTATGTAATTTGCAAGCAGAACTATTACATACGTTTGTGTAAATTAGCAACAAAAAGCTGGCGATACCCAAGCTATTGATGGCTATGCACTCAGGAGCACAACTCGCACATAGCCATTAAGAATATTTTAAAATTTCCAGAGCCAAAAACCCTCATGAATCTTCTTTGTAAATCCTAAGGCTTAACAACTATTTATCAAAATCAAGCATTTGTGTTGCCGAGGGCTTACCGTAGATAACCTCTCAAAATTAGGGGCCACTAATGAAGTTCACATGAGGAATTAATATTGTTACTTTGAGAGTCCACGTTGGCCCAGAGTTAAAAGGTTCTTGGCCTACTAAGATTTAAAGAACCAAGATTCCACTTCACATTTCAGCCAAGTGCATTTACACCAGAAGAAAGTGAGCATGTTTTCTTCTAAACAAAATGCAGACAAAGCCAGTTAGTGAACATCTGAAACATTTATGATTGGAGGAGCTAGCCCCAAAAGACTTGGAGTAAGCTCTGAGAACTTCAGCCCTGAAACACCATATTCTAAACCTGCAGGGCTCACCCAACTGATTTTAAAGGATGCCAGACAGGTTGCATGCACTATTCACTTTATTATTTCTGGGTTCTCTGCATCAGAAGCCCAGCTTCTGGAATGCTGGCTATCTTTGCAATTCACCTGGCTTTATAGGGGCTATTGTCCAGATTCACAAAGGCACCTAAGTCCCAGATTTGAGCACCACTGCAATCCATACAGCCCTGCATTTAGTAATTAACCTTGCAGGTGGCTAAACCCACTGTGCCTACATTTTCACTGTAAAAAGATCCCTAGGCACCTATGTTACTGCCTTTGAGCATGTGCACTGCTACCCCAGGAAGATGTCCTGATTAGAGTCACCACCCTTCCCGAATTGGATGGGACAGTCTCGAAATACAGAGTTCAAGTCCCAGCTGGATGGGGATCTGGGCCAGGGGCTGCTCTTGAACACCCCAGTTCTCCACCCAGGGTTCCCCACAGCAGCCAGGGCTGCCTGGATGGCTCTTACCATGACCCAGCTCTGGCTTCCAGCCTGGCCAGGAGGCAGGACTTTGGGGGGGAAGAAAAGGAGCAGGGGGCCATGGAGGGGGCAGGGATCCTGCATATCTTTAAATCAGGTGACTATAGATGATGCCCCACTTATCTTGCCTGGGGGCCCAATCTGGTAGGCGTGCTCTGAGCACACCTATCTCCACAGAAAACAGCCAGGGGAGGAGGTAGCAGCGGTGGTGGCCTCCCATATAATTTTAGTACTGTGGTTAGGGTTCTCACTCAGCAAGAAAGAATGTCTGTTCAATTCCTTCCTGTCTGATGAGGAGAAGGAGAGACTCCTTATCTTGTACAGTAACTGGAGTTCGTTGTGATGTCTTGTCCTTATGGTTCCCCAGGTGAGGATGTGCGTGGCTCATGCACTCTTGACCAAAGATTTTCCTTTTTTGTTTTCAGTGCCCACAGGTCCTCACCTGCACTCTACACCTCCTCATGCTCTAGTACAAGGTCACAGAGAGGAGAGGACCTACACCAGTTGTTGTACAAGGTAAGCACGTTGCAGTGAATCTGGGAACAGTGTAAAATGGATGCTGGTTAGTGTCAAGCAGCCAGGCAATAATGAAGAGACTCAGAAAAATCCCGGAGTAGAACCAAATACATAGAAATCAGTTGGGAGCTTTGATTAGCCAGTGTTGGATAGATTGGCGCTACACTGTAATGACAAGCAGGTGCTCTAACTAAAATGTGGGTCTTTGTGATCACAGTTGCTAAAGGAAAAGAACAAAGGCAGGCATGGATATGCAGTTAAAAGGCTGCATGTTGATTCCTCCTTTTCAAAGAATAAGATGCTCCCAACTAGTTGATGATAAATGCCATGCATCATTACATCCTAAAACAGTAAAAATGAATGGTCCATTCCAGAGAGTGTCATATTTCTGGAGGGGAGGATAATCAGTGTGATTAAGAACTTAAATCTATCTGCTCCATTAAACTCTGGAAGTTAGACTAGTTCTAAGGTTTGAGAAGCAATTAATATCTTTCAAGCAACAACATTCTTGAACAGATGACTCAGGATTCCAGTTACACCTGAGCAGAAAGTAATACTTTCCAGTGCCTTGATAGAAAAACCTCATTCGGAAGTGCAGTGAGAGGTCATAAAAATTTAGGATTACTTTTAGTTAGTCATTTGTAACAGGTAAATGCATCTGTTTAACTTCCTGGAGTGGGGGGAAAGGTCTTTATGATTTTTCCAGGGTTATGAATACATAAATAACAATGGTCACTTAAGAAGGACAGGAGCTTTGGGATTAACCTGCCCACACATTTGTGAGTAACCTATTGACCCAGTAAAAGATTTTTTTCTTGTTTGCTATCGGCATCAATCATATCTATAGGAAATGTAAACGTTTCACCATCTAGTTCAAAATGAAAACTAGAAAATAATCACCCGACCTTTACAATTAGTTATTTACACTCAGATGGCTTTTGGTAAAGGAATTCTTGAGCAACAAATTAATAGTTTTTCAAGCCACATCATGCATTCTTCCATTTCAGAAACTAACCCATTCTCACAACCAGAATGGAAATAAATAATTTCTAACTATAGCCATGAATTAAATTATCCCCCCCGTTATGCCACATTCTTGTTTGTTGCTTGTGTTACTTACTGTCTAGGTATTGTGTTGCAATAAATTGAAGTCGATCATTTCTTTTAAGAAGTGGGGAGAAGACACGCACTGCCTTTTTTCCACATACACATCACAGTACATGTGTGTGCACCTTCCCCCTTTCCCCCCCACCTCGTACTCAGATGAGGAGTTCCCAGCACAGCTTGGTGCGTGTACACATGCGTGTACAAAGGTTGCATCTGCACTCCCACAACTTGGGAATGGCTGCATGCTGGGCCACAACTTAGAGAAATGTGAAGACTGGTAAAGCGTTAAATATGGAACTGATCAGTTAAGGTGAAGAAAAGATTCTAGTATCCCTTTCATATTAGACATTTCAGTCAGAACTTTAACTTGACCCATGGTAGCTACTAAGCAACAAATATAGTACTGCATTTTTCAAGTTATAAAAGACTTGGTTTTGTCTGGTAAAAAGAGTGGCAGAGATGATGATTCAGCCCTTATTTTTACTACACTGACGTATGCAGAACACAGATCACTTAGACAGGTTTCCTGCTCCAGTCTCCCGATGTGCAAAGTTCTCCTTGTCCAAAACTAACTTGTTTAGTTTTTGAAGCCTGATCCAGCATCCATTGGAGACTCCCATTGGCTTCAACTGGTGTTGGATTGGACCATTTGGTGTCTGAGATTTGCCCACCAAATACTGGGTAAAAACTAATCAAGCTGTTCAGGGCAGGGAGTGTTTATTACTCTGTGTTTGTGCCAGGGCTGGATCCAGGCACCAGCTTAACAAGTAGGTGCTTGGGGCGGCCAAGGGAGAGGGGCGGAACGTGCAGCAATTCGGGGGCGGCAGGTCCCTCACTCCCTCTAGGAGCGAAGGACCTGCTGCCGAACTGACACCACCGATTGCAGCTTCCCCCCCCCCCCCAATTGCCGCTGCCGGCAGGGCCGGCTCTGGCTTTTTTGCCGCCCCAGGCAAAAAAGCCTCCAGCCGCCGCGCCCCCCCCAGCGCGGCAGGGGAGGGCGGTCGGAGCACCGGGGGGAGGGCAGCGATCCCCGGCCAGGGCTCCACTCTCCCCGGTGGCCAGAGCGCCGGGGGGAAGGCAGCGAGCCCGCTACGGCTCTGCTGTCCCCGGCGGCAAGCCCCGGCCGGGGCTCCGCTCTCCCCGGCGGCCAGAGCGCCAGGGGAAGGGCGGTGAGCCCACCGCGGCTCCGCTGTCCCTGGTGCAGCCCGCCGTGGCTCCGCTCTCCCCAGCGGCCAGAGCTGGAGCACCGCACCGCCCCCCTCCAGGTGCCACCCCAAGCACAAGCTTGATGGGCTGGTGCCTGGAGCCAGCCCTGGCCGCCGGTCGCGATTGCGGTTTGTTTTTTTTTTGCTTGGGGCGGCAGAAATGCTGGAACCGGCCCTGGTTTGTGCCTAGCACAATAGGGTTCCAGTCTCAATTGTCCCTTAGGCATAACCATTATACAAATAACAGCACGAGCCAGATAGAGGATACACATAGTTAAAATCACTTCTTTGGGAAGTTTTCACAGTTTGTAATATAAAATATTTTTCATGAATTTCCTTTCAACTTAGTGAAAAAAGTTTGTTCATCCTGAGAGTCAAATTTTGGGAATGTAGAGATTTGAATTTCAAGAGTTGCAAGAGCTGAAACCTTAACTACAAAGAGATTATTGAACACTTTATATTATTATATATTAATATGTCAAACTGCCTTCAACAAGTTGTTATGAAAGAGGTAGGTTAACATCTTCAACCCTCAGTGCTCTCTGCATGTTCTTATCCTGATTTTACTTTCACCTTTAGTGTCTGATCCAAGGCTCAATTAAAAGATTCCCATTGACGTCAGCGGGCTCTGGATCAAGGCTTTAACTCCTAAAACATTTGAGGTTATTCTGACCTCTCAATTGTATGCCACTGAACTATGACTGCGTAGTGCAAAATACATTTATGTTATTACATATATGATTAACAACATATACAGGGACATGGACATGTAGAAAAGTGCCCAAAGATTTCTTCATGCATCTGACTTAGGAATCCAAATGTGTTTAGTTACTGATGTATCCACCCTGCCTATCTGTGCACATAGGAAAGCATCCGTGGAGTTTTGGATGTGCCCAATTAAGTTTTTGCCTGTAATTTGCAAAGTATTTTGGGATTCTTCAAGATGAAGACATCAGCCATTCATAACATTTAAAAATCTCCTTCAAGAATTACAAATTAATTCCTCGTGTTTATTGTCATGTTCAGGGCCGGCTCCAGGGTTTTGGCAGCCAAAAAAAAAAAAAAGACGCCATCACAATCTGCGGTGGCAATTCGGTGGAAGGTCCTTCGCTCCGAGTGGGAGTGAGGGACCGTTCGCCGAATTGCTGCCGAATAGCTGGATGTGCCGCCCCCTCCGGAACGGCCGCCCCAAGCACCTGCTTGCCAAGCTGGTGCCTGGAGCCGGCCCTGGTCATGTTAGATTTTATACATTCAGCTCTTACTCACTAAAATTGCCACTGAGACTTTTCTGAATAAAAACTGAGTAAGGTCTTCAGGATTTAGCCATGGTTTGTTTTTTTCCTAACATTATTTTCCTGTATGCTCCTTGTTGTCATTGCTCACTGAAAGTGCAACCTCTGGTAGAAAGAATAACTTTTTGCAGTTTTATTAGATATATATATATTATTAAATACTTGTAATGCTACGAACTATGCACCAAAATTACAACTAGAGGCTATATTTTTTTGCATGTGTATGTTAGGTGCACTAATATTTGGACATACTAATCTGCCCATGCAAATTCTGTCATTTGCATATGTAAACATATATGTACTCAAACTATATATAAATACCATTAGCATGTGAATAATTAAATAGTCATTGGATCAGGGACAGGGATTTGAACCTCCCACATCCCAAGTGAGCTGCCTGACTCTGGAGTTCTAGAATCACTTGTATTCCCTATGGCCCAATGACTATTAGATTATTTATACAAAGTGGAACAGCTTCAAAAGGAGAGATTGGGTGAGACCCACCCCCATTGCACAGAGGCAAGGGCACACCTGGGAGTTCCAATCCCTGCTCCACAGCAAGCAGAGGAGGGGATTTGAAACTGGGTCTCCCACAACTGTGGGTGAGTGCTCTAATCATTGGGGTAAAGGAAGGGCTTAGGTGCCAAACTCCATGAAAGGGTTCACAGCTATGAATCCTGAGCAGAGAGAGGCACCGGTTGAAAGGTAGGGCTTAGGTCTCACCCTTCTCCTCAACATTTCCTATTGGCTAGCTTAGGCAGTTCCCTGCTCAGTTTACTTATTTTTGTGAATCCCCTTCTGTGGCACCTAACTCTCCCCATGCATTGTATAGCGAGCCTGGGCACCTAACTTGGGGCTGTAGCAGGCCGCCTAAACCTTAGGAGTTGCAACACTCAGTCTAATTCCCCATTGCAGAGCTAGTCTGGAGCACCTTGCAGGATGCAGCCACCATTAGATAACACTGAATCCTACCCTACTTCAGTGGGCCTAAAGTCAGACACTTGGAGAAGGGATTATGGGCCAGATTCTCTGCAATGGCCAAGATACATTCAGTTCAGCACCGGGGGGAGCTTTCAGGTAGCTAGTTTTAACTCCCTAATTCTGTGGCTGGTTCTGCACCTGAGGGCTGCTCTTCACTCCACTAGCTGGTCCCCAGGACTGTTCACCAGCTGAGAACTGTATTTCTGCTGTGCCCCTTTGCTACCGCCAATGGACCCTCTACCATGGGGATGTGAGGGGTGGGGTGACCAGATGTCCCAATTTTATCGGGATAGTCCTGATTTGGGGGGCTTTTTCTTATATAGCACCTATTACCCCCTGTCCTGATTTTTTACACTTGCTATCTGGTCACCCTAGTGAAGGGGCTGGCACGAGAGTGTAGCTATGCCAGCCCTTTGCCTGCTGGGAGATACTAGTATGACAGTGGAATATATTTCCACTCCCTTTGTGCTAATGAAAATTTTGATCCCTGCCCTTTCATGACTGTTAAGCTGCTTACGCAACATGGGCACTATATAAATAAATACATAAATAAAAGAATTAGATTTTAAAATAGATTTAAGGAGGCACTGGCAATTTCTTCAGAGCCAAAATTTGATCCACCTGAAACACTGAAATGTGTCAAAACACTAGAAATTCATTTCCCCAAACACTGTGTTTGTTTTGTCCAATGCAGAGCATACTTCCCCCCTTAAATATTCTATCAATAAGAATAGTTTCTGTTTTCTACTGAAGGGAAGAAATCCGTTTTTAAATTTAGTAAGGTATGAAAAAGTGTGACTTGGTTTTTCTCTCTAACAATAATTGAAAATTATATCTTTTCTATTTCTTCTTTATTCTTTTTATACTATGGGTTATAGTCATTTCTGCATGGATGCATTTATCAATTAATTCTATGCTCAAAGTAACAGCGCTGCCAAACCCAACCATTCAAAATAATGATTTAGGCACCCCCCCGCCATCATGAGATTGGCTTAAAAATAAATTTTTTAAAAAGCCCCCTAGTCTTTTATTGTCCTTTAAGCCTTTGAACAATCAAGTTTTCCTCCACAATCATAAGGATTCTAAACATACATTTTAAATAAATGAAAACTGAGATTCTCACATTATCACTTGACTCCTGGAGCTAGAACTTTAAGAAAGACACCAGATAGTACTTTCCCCAGACCTGAAGAAGAGCTCTGTGTGGCTCAAAAGTTTGTCTCTCTCACCAACAGATGTTGGTCCAATAAAAGATACTACCCCACCCACCTTATCTCTCTAATATCCTGGCACTGATATGGCTACAACTACATTGCATATACCAAATATCATGAAAGTTGTTATAAAAGTCAACAGAATTGGCAACACTGAACATTTAAGCACTAGTTATTTTTAACTACTGATGGATTGGAAATGTAAAAATAGAGTTTATGATTTTGTATTGAACTATGAAAGGACAATTTCAATCCATTATCAAGTTATGAAACTAATATTTATATCATAAGCCATCTTCTAAAAGTCCAAGAAAATGAAGCAAATATGCTCAAAAGCTAAAAGTTCAGCACAGTTAAAAACAACATACTTTGCGTTTTAAGTGCTAAACAGTTAACTGGATTCCACATTAATAAAGCATATGCTTTTATTAATGTCCAGAGAACAGCTGAAGTGAGGTAATAATTGGCAGGGACTGACCTTGGGTTAATTTGAACAATCCAGACTCAAAGGAAACCTTTACTTTTATGAAGGCCTCTCCACGCACCTCCGCTCCTAAATACAGAAATACTGTATCTGCCATCAGGTTTATTTTTCATATTAGCAAAAACACAGACACACACACAAAAAAAAAAAAATCAAAAGAATACAGGCATTCCCCAAAGCCCCCACATTGTTAAGTGACAGAATTGTCTGGAAATGGCAACAGTACGAAAATTTACTGCTAATGAGTTGCAGCTCTGCATCATAATTGAACATCCAGATTTCCATTTACAAAAGAAGGATGTGCTCAGTAAGAACAAACAACACATAGGGCCAAACAAAGAAGCGCCAACAAAAAAAAAGTACAGTTACTGACAGAAATTTCAGCCTAATGGCTGAAGACATGATGTTTGGTATGTGAATAATGTTAGGTAATTCAGCCAGCCTATATTTTTAATTTGCTTCTTGAGCCGTGGCATGCTATTCAGAGCACTGACTTAGAGTCTCCCTGATAAATATTTGTGATAAAGGTTTTCACACTTTTCAGTCTTTAAAAACAAAGCTGCTTGGGAAGTTATTTTCATCCCTCAAGGAATAATGCACACACACAAAAAGGAAAACACATACAAAATAAAATTGCAACAAATAAAAGAAATTAAGCCTTCCATAAAGTCTGTGTTTCATGTTAACAGGCTGCACTATCCTGCTGTGTTGACCATAATACTCTATCACAAGTACTGTCAGGGGCCCATGCTGGGTGGCTAATTAAAACAATTACAGAGACAAAGAAGATATCAATAGCATTCCAAGCAGCAAACAAAGAGATAAAGTAGTGAAGATTTAAATTATCAATGGTTGATCTCTTCAGTCTGGTTTTGAAGTAGGGACAGTGTCCCCAACATGGTATCAATTCAAATAACTGAGGTGTTGGTTGGTTCAATTGTAATTACTGTATTTCATTTCCCGGGTGTGTGTGGGGAACCATTAAAAGTAGCTTCTAAAAATAAACAATAAAACAAAATGTCAATATATCTTCGTTGCATGCAAATTTCTATTGGTTAAAACTGGTATAATTTGCAGGATAATCTGTTTAAAGCTCACTAAACAGATAATAGTTTTTATTCATTAAAACCATCTTTTTTCCTCTCCAGCAAGTATAGGCATAAAAGAAATTCTTCAGTTTTAATTCTAGGTCTTCACAGACCTAAGAGGCAAACATATTATTGAGTGAGCCATTGGAAAAAAATAGATAGTTGCATAAATTAGGCAAGATTCTCTGATTGGGTTAAAGATTTTCCAAAGTTTTGATAAAGGAAATGCCGCAGGCTAGCTGATACATGGAAAAATGGCAAACAATCCTGAAGTGTTTGAAACTCAAGTTGTAGTAATACTTTAGACAAACAAGCTTACCTTGATTGAAGCATGTAAGCAGTAACTGATGTTTTTCTCTTATCCTAATATAAAGCCAGCTTCCTTAAATTATATTTTTTCATTTCATACAATCTATATACTCCAACACAAACTATTCTTTTGCAGAAAAACTTTAAAACCATAAATGGGGTTTTAAAAGCGCTGTCAAGCTCAGCTGGCTATCTGCAAAATATCATGAATTGGGTGGGTCAGGTATGTAATTTCATTCTGAATTTCAGTCAGCTGTGCATTTAATCATCAGGGTAAAGAGCCAAATATTCCAATTAACCAAGAAGGAACCCTTGAGGGGCAAAGAGAGCATTTTGCCTGTCACCCACCTCCCTCCACCGAAGAAAAGTTGCTGGGAACACAATAAGTAATGGGGAAAGACTGTAAAAATATTTAATGTGAACAACTAGAAGCACACTTTAAAGATCAAGTATCAGAGGGGTAGCCGTGTTAGTCTGAATCTGTAAAAAGCAACAGAGGCCCTGTGGCACCTTTAAGACTAACAGAAGTATTGTATTCTTCAGATGCAAGTGAGGTTCTTACCCACAAAAGCTTATGCTCCCAATACTTCTGTTAGTTTTAAAGGTGTCACAGGACCTCTGTTATTAAAGATCAAGTTTCAAAATGTTGGCCCAGGTAGTGGATCTGCAAAAATGCAAATACACTTAACACATCTGAAAAAAACTGAATGAAAGTGCCAAAATGGAGTTACAAACACTGGGCAACACAGTCAATGCACCTACCTTTGAAAAACACGTTCCCAATTTACATATAATTATGAATAAGGATTGTAAAAATGTAACTTCAGTTTGTAGCAGTTCTGAACAACTCTGAACTCAATTCAATTGTAAACAACTATAAAATGCATCTTTGTGTAAGTGAAATAAGATTAGCAAATCTTGAGAACCTGATTTTTCACTGCAGCCCCAAGTTGGCACCATTTTTGCATGAATACATATGTACATATTGCTGAAAGGTCCAACACAAAAGCAAGTAGGTATTAGAATGTAGGTTATGAGAATGCAAATTCCAATATCATCATGAGCAGGGGTTAGGCTCTAGCACCTGACCGTGCAAAATTTTGACAGAAGCTGGATCTGAAGATCAGGCCCTAAGTTTTGAATTGGACTTTCCAAATGAGCAGCCACATCTAATATGTCAGCTAATTTTACTGACTGTTATAGGTGAATTAAAGAACAGATAACAATCCCTTTCAGGCTCTTGCATGCATCCAGAGCTCAGGATAGTCTGAAGTCATAAATAAATTGAAAGAAGCAGGTTGTTATATCAAATGCTGCATGAAACTTTGCAACTTTGATTCATAGAGATCTTATGAATATTTTCTTTAGTTTCAACATGTATGGGACATGAACAGCCTCAATTACACATATGAATGAAGCCAAAATCTCAAACAGAAATTCAGTGGATACTATAGAGTTTCACGTGGTGCTGCGTTGCTAAACAAAACATCTTGTAGTGCTGATGCGAAAACAGAAAATAGGCCCAGTTCATTTGAAACTGGATCCAGGTTCAGCCAGAAGGTTTGTGAACTTTAGCAAACCTCTCAGAACTGGGTCTGAGCTTGTAATTTGGAATCCAAACCCAGAAAAATTTGGCATGGTTTGGGTTTCATGGAGAACATTTTGCGCAGCTCTAAAAATAGGCTCTTTGTTGAACTGTATGAGGACTGTTTTCTCACACACACACATATTCATATTGCAGGGACATATGACAGTAAGTGATAATTTCTGCAATTTCTATAACTCAAGAAACCCAAGGAGTAAGAACAAAAATGACTGTGAGAATCTTTCCCTAATTGTTTTGAGACCATAGTTGCATTATAGTCATCCATGTTCCCAGCCTATGATTGGTATAGAAACAGCAGACCTCCTCAATGTGTGTAATATATCTCTGCCTGTGTTGACTACCCATAAATCCCACCACTTTCAGCACTGCTCCCGTGTCATCACACTGACTCCGATTGGTAATCTATTTCTTCTGCAGTTGATATCATGAGCAGGAGATGGAGATTTGGCTTGGGAGTAAATGGGAGGTGACAGAATCAAAGTAAGGCCTTCTTCCGTCGAACTAACCATGTCTAATCAGGGGTTAGGCTGGCATGCACTGCAGCTACGTTGCTCTAACTTTTAAGTATAGCCCAAGCCTAAGTAGGAGAAAATGAAATATTTGCCAGTTGCCTGTCTGTATGTTCTAAATAATAGCTGTTGTTCCCCTAGCAAAATCCTCTTCTCTACATTTCCTTTCTATTTTTGCCTCATTTTCTCCATTTATAGTTCTGTTTTTAAAGCCTATATTATCTATTCATGTTAATCTGTCTCTCTGTTTCAGACAGGGTTAAATATGTAACTTATTTTACTTAGAAAAATAGCTGGAGAGATAATGGCAAGACTATATCACCCAGCATTCTAAAGAGGATCTGTCCTTTACACTTTGTGAATAGGAAAAACAAAACTTGTCTTTGAATTTTATTAACCAATGTAATTGCTTTTAACGCATCAGGAAGAAAGGCAATGACTTTAAGACCTGTTTGCATAATACTGGAAATACTATGGTTTCTCACTGGCTAACTGTTGAAACATCATTTATTTTGTTTACAGCCACTGGCAGTAGCTATATAATCCCTTACCCACAATGGTGTTCTGTAACATTTGCCATGGCTACTGTCTAAATTCTTCCCAAACTTTTCATCATATCCACGGAACAGAGATTAAATTAATGTAACTGCTAGCTTCAATTCATGCTAGTGCTTGTAAAAACTGCTTCGTCAAAGCACTTAGTTCAATTTTGCAATAAATATCAGAATCCAATAAAGACTATTAAATCTGACTCATTGCCTACATACGTATTATATTTGGAGACGCAGTCAGCTATTATTCAACAGTGATACAAACTATGGTGAATATAAGACCTGGCCTATAAAACTTCCTCATAAAAACTCACTGCAAGTCATGCATTAGGAGAAGAATTAAGTGCAAGTCTGAAAATGGCCAATATTTATATTTGAAGATTCAAGTTCTTTGATCTGGCAGGAAGGTGAATATGAATCCAGAAGAAAATAAAAACATTTAAAGTGCTTAGCTTTTGGAGATCTTCTTGGAGCTTTCTCTATTGCCGAAGATTTCAGAGAACTTTTTGAAGTTATTTTTATTCTGCTTTTATTTACTGAAAGATCCCCTTTTCTATGAACATTTATCAAGGTTTTTATTACAATGATGGAGAATGACTATTTTTTGTTTATGGGAGTGTAGCAGTAATTTTAAAATGCGACTCCCAAACTCTTGAGGACAAGTGCTGTGGCTGGGCATGCAACTCAAGTCACTGAGGCCTGATTCAGCACATTTTGGCATGTACATAACTTTAACCACATGAATACTCCCAGTGGTTTTGAGTGCAGTGCTGGATTGAGGCCAGAATGCACAAAATGGCCAATTAACGATCTTTGCATTTGCAATTGCCCAGTTTGCACTCACAGTTGCAAAGTTTTCACACACAGACCTATTGATTGTTCATGGAAATTGAATTCACATTTTGCACATGCATTTCCAAGCCTAATTATTTGAAAACCAGATCCTGATGGTTTAAACTAAACCAGGATTAAAAAAAAAAAAAAAAAAAAACTCTCCTGGTTTTTATTTATTTAAAGCTTATTTATTTTCTTTTGGCCAGGAAAAGGGGGCAATGTCAGGGTCTATCATTCTCCTAATGTTATTGCTGGCAGCAGCCATCTTGTGGAAAGTGACAGCTAGAGCTTGAAAACAATGGCAAATTTTCAGCAAAAAAATTTGCTGACGTTGATATTTCTAATGTTTTGAAATCTACCAATCAGCCCTAGTGACAGGAATAGGAATCCCTCAGTAGGGGAACTGCAGAGCTCTTCTAACCATTCAGAACAAAGTGTAAGATCAGGTTTTACTATGATTCCAAAACTCAAGCCAGATATTGACTAAACTGAGATACTGACAAAGCTTTTGATTGCATATATGCCAGGTTTTACTTGTCACAACTGTCAGAGACAGAGTTGAATCAAGCTGACTCACGTCAATGGCTTTCTATGATTTCATTTTGAATATTTTAGGTCATTTGAAATCAAAGCAAAATTCAATGAGAACTAAAAAAAAAAAAAAAAATGAATTGCCAAAACTCATAAGAACTAAAACTGTTGCATTTTGTACAATTGGAAGGGGCATCCAATGTAAAAGACTGTAAAAAACAATACCTCCTATGTTAACATTAGACTAAACAGTCAGAAGAACCTATTGTACTATTGTGTACCTTCCAGTTAAGAATCTCCATAAGAACTTTACAAACATTCATTTAATCCCACACAACACTCTTGTGCAGCTGCTTAAGTATTATCCTCATTTTACAGAAGAGGAAATTGAGGAACAGAGAGATGGAGTTGCCCAAGGTCACAAAGAGAGTTTGAATGCAGGGTAGAGCAGTGGCAAACAGACCCATGATCTAAGCACTAGATTATGCTCTCTTATGGCATATCTCAGTATAGTCTACTGCTTACAATTTATTGCTTCTTTTATTTTTGACATCCATGAACCATAGAAGGCTGAAAATATGTTATTCCCCATAGAAACTAAACATTTCACATCAGTTAACTATAATGCCATGTTGGCAACCAGATGATTCTCATTGTAGTTAATTATTCCCTTAAATTAATAAGTGATATTACAAAGAAACCCAGTCTTTCCCGATTTACAGGATACTGATTTCACTGCTGACTGTCAATATGCTTTTAAAGACTAATATTTTCCCGTGTTGACATATGTACACAAGCACAGCTGTGCAATCTTCAGTGAATAACAGGGCAGGCAAGGCTTGTGGTCTAAAACCAAGGCCTTGTCTACACACACAAGTTGTATCACTTTATATGGGTATAGTTAAAATGGTACAACACGCTTAGTGTGGACACAGTTATATAGGCATAGCTTATTTCCATAGGGGAAGGGGAATAAGCTATACTGGTAAGGTACCAGTAGTGACTGCTATAACAGTTTTAGTGGACAATCCACTATAGTAATTTTTGTACTATAATTATATCAGTAAAAAACCTGTTTGTAGATCTGGCCAGAGCTAGGAAAACATCTAGAGTGTGAATTGAAAATAAGATCAGGAATATATTTCTGAGAGACAAAACAGAGAAACAAATGAAATAAGAAAAAAAATATGCCCTATAATCTAGGACAGTGCTTGCAATTTGATTTATAGGTGTGAAACAAAGATAGATATACAATTAGTGAAATTGTGTTGTAGTGGTTGCTCAAGCAATAAAGATCTATGAATAAAACTCTGATGCTATATTTTAGACCTAAGTAAAAACCAGTATTCATATAAAAACTGTGTTATTGGATCTGTTTAGAGAATGTAAATATGGTTAAAATGGCTGATGTGACAGTCTCTTTTATGCACACAACATTTTTGCCAGTCTGATCCTTGATCTTGGCCAAAATGCGGAGAAAAGGTGCTATACAGGTCTTTGTAAGGTGACTGAATCTGTAAATGTGATGTCACACTAAATTGTTTGGAATCCACACTAGTTATCTATTGTAAATATTGCAGTCTTGTTTCAACACAGGGCTAAGGGGCCCCTTGCTATTGTTGTTATTTTGTAGTGCCCAAAGATATGCTTCACAGAAGACAAAGAAAGACATGGTCACTGATCCGGATCCCAGGTGTACAGATACCAAGGTGATGGGTGTTGTATAGGTCTGCTTTAAAGTCCAGTGAATTCAACAGGAATCTTTGACTATAATGGGCTTTGGATCAAACTCTATACAAACCTAAATTGAACAGGATAACATCAAAGAAAGTATAATCTGGGTCTTGCCTACACTCAAAAGTTGTATTATCTCCCCCCATTGTGGATGTAGTTATACCAGTATAATGGTCCTAAACTGATATAGCTTATTCTTGCACGGGGAGGAGAATAAACTGTACCAATATACAATACTATAATACTGGTATGAATGTGCCCACACTGTGGGTATGTCTACACTGGCAGAGTTATAGCACCGGCAGTTACAGTGCCGCTTAGAGAGCGCTGAAGGGAAACCGCTGTTGTGTGTTCACACTGTCAGCTGCCTGCGCAATAGCGTGTTCACACTTGCAGCACTTTCAGCAGTATTCGGAGCGGTGCACTCTGGGCAGCTATCCCACAGAGCATCTCTTCCTCTTCTGCTGCTAAGAGTTGTAGGAAGGCAGAGGGGGTCGCGGTGCATCCAGGGTCCTGTCACAATGCCCCATGATGCATTGCTTCGCATCCCAGCAATCCCTGTGCTTTCATCCTCATTTGGTGCCATCTTTCAATGGTTTGTGTACGGCGCGCTCTGCCCCTTCGGTCTGCAGGAATGGATCCCGAACTGTTGACCAGTATGCTGCTCTCTCTGACCAACACGTCATGAGTGGCAGTGGAAGTTATTCCTTAAACTATAAAGACAAGAGGAGTGAGACATTGATCTCTCCATGCATAGTAGCTATGATATGAGATTGTTTGTGGCATTCACGGAGGTGCTGACCACAGTGGAACACCGCTTTTGGGCTCGGGAAACAAGCACTGAGTGGTGGGATCACATTGTCATGCACATCTGGGATGACAAGCAGTGGCTGCAGAACTTTCGAATGAGGAAAGCCACATTCATGGGACTGTGTGATGAGCTCGCCACAGCCCTGCGGCGCAAGGACATGAGAATGAGAGCTGCCCTGCCGTTGGAGAAGCACGTGGCGATTGCACTGTGGAAGCTAGCTACTCCAAACTGCTACTGATCGGTCACTAACCAGTTTGGATTGGGAAAATCGTCCGTTGGACTCGAGTTGACGGAAGTGTGCAGGGCCATTAATCACATCCTGCTCAGAAAGACCAGGACTCTGGGCAACATGCCTGACATTGTGGATGGCTTTGCACAAATGGGCTTCGCTAACTGTGGAGGGGCGATAGATGGCACCTATATTCCAATTCTCGCACCAGCCCACCTAGCCACCAACTACATTAATCAGAAGGAGTATTTCTCTTTGGTTCTCCAGGTGCTTATGGATCACCGTGGACATTTCACGGACATTAATGCAGGCTGGTCTAGAAAGGTTCATGACGCACAAATCTTTTGGAACACTGGCCTGTTCAGGCAGCTGCAAGTAGGGACTTTCTTCCTGGACCAGAAGATCACCATAGGGGAAGTCGAAATGCCCATCGTGATCCTGGGAGACCCTTCCTACCCCGGCTTATGAAGCCATACACGGGGCATCTTGACAGCAACAAGGAGCGGTTCAACAACAGGCTGAGCAAGTGCAGAATGACTGTTGTGTGTGCTTTTGGCTATTTAAAGGCCCACTGGCGCTGCCTATATGGGAAGCTGGACCTGGCCGATGACAATATTCCTATGCTTATAGCCGCATGCTGTTTGCTCCATAATATTTGTGAAGGGATGGGTGAAAGCTTCACTCAGGACTGGACCGCTGAAGCTCAGCGCCTGGAGGCTGAATTTGAACAGCCAGAGACCATGGCTATTAGAGGGACGCAGCGTGGGGCCATAAGGATCAGGGATGCCTTAAGGCAGCAATTTGAAGCTGAAAGCCACTAATATTTGTTGCGATGCTTGAGAGTGCAGTGCTTGTAATGCTAGGAGGTGATTGTGATTGCTGCAGATGATGCGCTATGAAGATTTAAGATAATTGTCTGTTGCTTTGCAGAGCTCTGTTTGCTTTCAATTAATAGAATAAAGATGGCTTTCAAACCAACACAATTGTTTTATTAAAAAACAACAAATGGAAGAGAGAGACAAACAAACAAAAAAAACATATCAGCACTGGGGAGTTGGGGGAAAGGGAGAGTCCCAGGAGGAGGTGGGGTCCCGGGACAGTTAAAGATTTGTGTATGTCCAGGGATCATATCCAACCTTCTCCTTTGGAGTGCAGTACAGTAGGTACTGTACTTCAGCAGGACTAAATTGCAGAGGGACAGGTGTTGAGTGCAGTGGTACTGGGAGTTCTCAGTGCTGGACTGTGATGGGGGAGGAGTGGAATGCCGCGGGTACAGACTGGAGCCAGGAGGTTGATAAGAGTGTATTGGCGGTGTCAGGGGGTGGTGCATGGGAAATAGTTTTGCGACAGCGGCTGCAGGAGAGGGCGGGCACAGAGCTGTTTGGTTTGAAAAGCTAGTATTGCCTGGAGTGTGTCTGCTTGGCGCTCCATAACCTTTAAGAGCTGCTCCGTTTGCTTCATTCTGGCGTGCTGCATTCTCCTTTTGGTCCCTCTTCTCACTGTCCTGTCACTCCTTCAATTCCTGTTTTTCGGCCGTGGAGTGCATCATAACCTCACACAGAAAGTCCTCCTTAGTTCTTCATGGCCGTTTTCTAATTCTGCGCAGCCATTCAGCTGGCGATAACGAAGAGGGAGGCCGGGCTCCCAAGGTCATCTCAGTGAAACCAAAACGCAACATTTTACAGAAGCAGTATTGTTTGCAACACCCAGAACACAGCCACTATTCACATACCTGTCACTAACTGGCTGACTCCAGGCAAGCACACGTGAGCCACAAGACCCCCAAAATGGTGAGTAGCTGCAGGGGCAGGGTAAAACAGTATTCCCGGATCCTACTGTACACTGGGCACGTGGCTCTTGGGGACAGTCAGCACTGTAGACACAAGCCTGCTTTCTGCAACCCGCCTGCCCCCAACAACTCGCTTCAGCAATTTCCAAAATCAAAGCCACCTACCAGTGGCCTCCTCTCCTGATTGCGCTTTGCCAAGATTCAACAGCTGTGACAGGCTAGCCTCCTCCGGGTCCCTCTCCCCCTCCACATCCTCATCCAAGATTTCTTCCTCCTGGCTCAGTCCACTCTCGACTGGCATGCGAGCCACCGAAATATCCATTGTGGCCTTTGCAGGGAGAGGGAGGTGGAGTTGCTGTTGAGTATGGCGTCCAGCTCTTTGTAGAACTGGCATCTCATGGATGCAGCATTGGAGCGGCGATTTGCCTCCCGCGCCTTGTGGTAGGCATTCCACAGCTCCTTCACTTTGACCCTGCACTGCAGTGTGTCCTGGTCATGGCCCCTTTCTGTCATGCATCGTGAAATCTGTCCATAGGTATAATTCCTACGGCTGGAGCGCAGCTGGGACTGGATAGCCTCCTCTCCCCAAATGCTGATGAGGTCCTGCAGCTTGGCATTGCTCCAAGCGGAGGATCGCCTGGTGCATGGAGCAGGCCCAGCCACTTGGAAAGATGTGCTGAGACCACTGTACATGTCACCGAGCAAACAGGAAGCGGACTTTCAAAATTCCAAAGGAACGTACGGGGTAGGGATGACGGTTGGTCACCTGAGGGCAGGGCAGTAGAGTTCAAACCGATGACCAGAGAGGCAAGAACAGGCATTGTGGGACACCTCCTGGAGGCCAATCGCAGTGCTGTAATCGATCAGGGTGTCTACACTGGCACCGCAGCGCTGTACCTGCAGCGCAGAAAGCTGTACGCTTCTTGTCGGGGTGGTTTTTTTTATAGCGCTACAACTGTGCAGTTTCTGTGCATTAAGTGGTTTGACAGTGTGTACACCTCAGGAGTTACAACACAGAAAGCTGCTTTACTGCACAGAAACTTGCCAGTGTAGACAAGGCCTAGGAGTTGTACCAATATAAATATTTCAGTTAAAAAAAAAAAACAAAAACCTAACCCCTCTAGTCAAAATAATTATACCAATACCAAAACTGTGTAGACGAGGCCCTAATTTAGACATGATAAAATGAGTGAGTGCCAGAAAGTTGAGGTGGGTTGGGGCAAGCAAGGATGAGGAAAAAGCAGTTAGTTAGTAACATACTTCACATTTCTTTAGTTTAGCTGCACCCGAAGGAAGAAGAAGAAACTAAGAGGACGGTGAAATAAGTAGGTTTAATGAATGCCTGTAAGGCCAGTCAATTGACATCAGCACCTTGTCTGTCAGTCACTGTAGGAAGTAGGAGATGTGTTAAGAATAACAGGCCATTTCCGCTTTCCCAGTCCCAACCTCCCAGCTGTACTACAGAGGAGCAGAGAAAGCCAAGGCCAAGTCAGTTAGTGACATCTTAAGGCTAATAACAGAACTGGCAGGATAATTTTTTTGACACACTTTGTACACAGTAGCAGAGCTAAGTATATTAAAATACTGGAAGAGAGTATTTCCAATCTGATGGATCTGAACATCATTTGAATAATACATAGGCTCCACTGAGCTGATAATTGATGCATGCAGCTTGTAAAAAGAGAATTCAGCTTTTTAAAAATAAATTAAAATTGACATTTTAGTTAAAATGCTTCTCATTGTAAAAGTGAACAGAAATGCTTTAAAATAATTATGGATGGAGGAAGGGAACCACTGTTTATGATCTCAAGTAATTATTAGATAAGATAGGGGAAGTTTAAAAGTTACAAATACAATTTTAAAACAAAATATTTTGAAATCATTTTATCTTTTATTAATGACTTATATGCCACCAAAAGCATGTTAGATTTTTCACA
Organism: Malaclemys terrapin pileata; assembly: GCF_027887155.1. Lineage (NCBI taxonomy): Eukaryota > Metazoa > Chordata > Testudines > Emydidae > Malaclemys > Malaclemys terrapin. Next base: position 15,399,516 of record NC_071516.1, on the reverse strand, counting down.
AACAAATAAGAGAACAAGGTCCCCTCTACTCCAAGGAGTTTACAATATTAAAGGCCTAATCCTGCAAACTTTACTCACTCAAGTATTCCTTATTCACACAGGTAGTCCCATTAATGTCAATTGCCTGTAATATCCAGACTGTAGCTGTTAAACACTCATTGACCTACACACAGTAAACTACTTGCTACTTAACTTAGCTCTTCATCCTTCCAACTTAAGCTACATGAGTAGACCTGGCTACAACTTGAAAACGTGGCTCCACAAAGCTATTTCAAATACTTATAGACTACTAAACCAGAGACACGGTCCAACTGTGGTCCACTGTCCACAAAGCATTTGATGGTGGTGTAAAGAGCTGGCTGGTTCTTCGGGGTTGGCTACTCCTGGTTTTTAGCTGGCAAAACTCACTAAGAGACAGCTAGAAATACTTTCCTAATATTAATTTCAATGTAAAGTCATTGCTGTACTTGTCAGAGGAGGTCTCCATAAAAGAAAACTGTTGACCCCCCTCCCCCCAGCAGTAAGCTGTCTCTTCCATCTTTAGACAGTGATTCACATACAGTGTAGCAGAGGTAGAGTATTCAAAGAGTGCTGCTCTGAGAGTATTTTATTTCACAGCCTGGTTACACATCCACAATGAAAAAAGCTCTCTGGCAACAAAACGGCCTGTCTACGTGCTGCATGAGGATGGCTGAATTTTTGACAAATACAATGAATCTTTATTCCATAACTTCATGTGCAGTAATGGTTTGAACATACTGTGATGGGGTAGTGTGCATGGAAGACAGTAGCATCTAGTGGTCAGCGTACATTACCATCTAGCATGGCCCTTTAAGGGTCTGGAAGAGTTGAACACATATAGAGACCCAAGGGTCCCAGCAATGAATGGTACTTGGGGGAAAGAATCCTGACACTGTACCTTTAAGGCCCCAAAGCCTTGCAGAGAGGGTAGGGGAAGGCTCCCCTCTCACCCAATCAACTGGGAATGAGTTGGGAGAAGGGGACCAGCAGAAAAGCTGTCTCCGCCAGATTGGAAGGTTAATTGGAGAAGGTAGTCAGCTGAAGGGAACTGGCAAAACCCTGACAGCTGATTATTCTGAGGCAAGAGACCTGAGACACAAACCTAGCTCCAGGAAGAGGTCTGGGAGAGAACTTCTTCAAGGAGAGGAAAGACTGACTATCCTAAGGGAAGAAACCTGAGATACAACTGTCAATTCCAGAGAGAGGGAACACCTGTCTGGAGGAGAGAGATATTGATTGCTATAAAGGTAACAAACTGTTCTCAATACAGCCCAGATGCTACAGAGAAAGGCTCTGAGTGGTCTTTGAGAAATCACCTCCATAGATGACTAAGGAGAAGCTAGGAGGAGCTACACATCCGGGCAGGGAGAGCAGAGACCTGGAGAAGATCTTAAGAAGCAGTCTGAAGATGGGGCATCTCAGGGAAGTGATAGGGGGCGGGGTGGGGAAACTGAATAAACAGTCCGTATCTGCCTAAAACTGGATCCTTGGGCTGGAATGCAAAGAACAGAGTGGGCCTGGATTCCGCAGACCAAGTGGAAGAAGCTGAGAACTGTAAGCCCCAACTGGGGGTAGAAGTCTGGGTTTAAAACCATTGCAGCATGAACTAAATCACTGATTACAGATGATGGAAAAACATTCAGCATAAGTATGGACAAACTTATTCCGTAGCAGGGGTTTTACTGAATTTAGAGGAATCCTGGACTTCCACATTTTTTGTTTTTGTTTTTTTTTACTGTTAAACAACATGATGGAATCTTCATGATCTATCTGGACAATGATACACAACAAGAGGCAAATGCACCTAGGCTGCAGTTCTGTTTGGAAAAGCTGTACCCCACCAGAATACAAAATGGCACTAAGGATTCGTACTGTACTTCATTTATTTATTTTCTATGACTCATTTTCTTATATTTATCAATTTCCTTAGACGAATTAATCACTGGTGTTGCCTAGGGACCAGTGATCATGACCTGATTATATTAAATTGGAGCAAACAGAGGACAGTCCCAACCAGTTTTTATCTGTATAACACACACTTGGTGCTTCAGAAGGGCCAATTTCCCAAAGCTGAGGAAAATTATGAACAAAACTGATTGGGAGGAAAAACTTAGAAAAATATGAATGAAAAATTAGGAGTTCTTTGAGAGGAGTTTTTTAAATGGCCAAAAGAGCTATGATTCCACAATCAGAGGACAAAATTGGCTAAAAGCCTATTCTCATTTAGTGGCAAAGTGAAGGCAGCAATTAGAAATTAAAAAATGGAAAAAAGAGGAAATAGATAGCAATCAATATAAATTAGAAACTATGAAGTGTAAAAATGATAAGGGAAGCTAAAGACATCAGGGAAAAATCGATAGCTGGCAGGCTAAGGGCCCATTACTAGACAGAGGTGGTAAAATTGTAAATAATAATGCAGAAAAGGTGGAAGTATTCAGTACATATTTCTATTCTGTATTTGGAAAGAAGCAAGATGATGTACTTGTATCACAGGAGGATGACTGATAGAGTATAATTATAAACCCAGAAAGAAGGTACCATTATGATCATCTGGCCTGAGCTCCTCCATAACACAGGACTTCCCTGAATTAAATCCTTTATGAACTAGAGCATAACTTTTAGAAAAACATCATATCTTGATTGAAAAATTTCCAGTGATAGAGAAGCCACTAAAACCCTTGGTAAATTGCTTCAAGAGCATAATAATATAGGTCTTATTTCTTGTCTGAATTTGTCAAGCTTCAGTCACTGTATCTTGTTATACCTTTGTCTTCTAGATCAAAGAGCCCTTTATTATCAAGATTTTGTTGCCCATGTAGGCAATTACTGTGATGAAGTCATTCCTTTACCTTCTCTTTTAACTGAACTGAGCTCCTTGAGTAGATCACTACAAGAAATGTTTTCCAACCCTTTAATTGAGTACTTTCCAGTAATGAAGGAAGATGTTAAAAAACCTCTACTATGGATAAACATTTTAAAATCACCAGGCCTGTCTGTATAACTTGGACCCAAAAGTCCATAAAGAATTGGCTGAGGAAATCTCTTGTCCACAGTTTTAGCTTTTATTAAAACTTGGAATATCAGGGAAATTCCAGGAGAGTGGAAGAGTACTAATTGTGCCAATGTTCGTATAGTTCAGCTGGGATGACTTGGGTAGCTAAGCAGGTTAGCTTGACATCAATCAGAGTAGAACAGTGGGAAAACTAATACAGAATTCACTCAATTAAGAATCAAAAGAGAACATAATATGGATTTACAGAAAATGGGCATCAGACAAACATGATTTCATTCTTTTATGATATTGCAAACTTGGTAGATAAGGTAACTGAATAGATGTAATAGACTTTTGCAAAGCATTTGTCTTATGCTGCAAGACTTCTGATGAAAAAATTAACCTTTTACAATATCAAAGTGCACATTAAATTAAATAACTCACCAACTGATAGATCTCAAAAAAATTGTCAGTTGAGAATCATCATTAAATGAGGGTGTTTCTAGTAGGGTTCTGCAGGGATCAGTAGTAGGCCAGATGCTATTCAACATTATCAATGATCTGGAAGTAAATAAAAAGTCACCGCTGATAAAATTTGTGGATGAAAGAAAGACTAAGTAGTAAATAATGAGGAGAACAGGAGTCCTACAGAGCGAGCTGGTAATTTGGTAAACTGGTCCCATTCAAATAAAATGCATTTTATACAACCAAATGCAAAGTTATAGATTTAGAAACAAGGAATGCAGGCCATACCTGTAGAATGGGGAACTGCATCCTCGAAAATAGCAACCCTGAGAAAGATTCAGAAGTAACCACTGACAAGCAACTCAACATGAGCTCCCAGTGTGATGCTGTGGCAAAAAGGGCTAGTGCAATCCTTGGATGTATCAACAGGTGAGTAGGTGGAGGAAGATGATTTTTACCTCTGTACATGGGCAGTGAGTGAACCACTGGCTCGGGGAGGCTAGCCCCTGGCCTGGCCCACCCCTTCCGCCTGAGGCCCCAGCCCGCGTTTCATCTTCCTCCCCCCAAGCCCTGATCCCCCCCCTTCAACTGCCAGGCCTCCCCCCCCCCCCCCCTTAAGGCTTACATATTTGGTATCTTAGATATTATGTCACACTCCGTGCTATCTGCTAGCTGACAAGGGCTAGGGAGAGACCTACTCAATGGGTAGCTTACTCCATAATTATCCATTATGGTATCTTTAGAACTTGTTCTGAACCACCTGAGGTTTCCAGACTAGATATTCCACTGTTGTGATGTGGAGCAACATTTGCTATATTTCTGTACCCTTGTACATCTGGACATTCCCAAACAGTTGCATTGGGTGTATGACAGTGCACAATTCGTAAAATGTTTTTGTGGTTGATAGATGAAGTGCTTTAACTGAGGATAACCAGGATTCCCCAGTACTTGGTAAAATCCAGCCTGGGCTAAAAGGTGGTGAATCAAGCTTTCTGGGACCTCTGGCACCCAAAGGACCCAATGCCAATGGAACTATTGACACACATTTTTAATACATAACTACTGTTGTATATATGCAGAGCCAATAGTGTTCAGCATAAAAGGGTATTTTAAAGTGCCAATAAAACCACTTAGCTTTTACAACACATTACTGTTACTCTACTCCTCCCCCTCCCACCAAAAGCTCTTCTTTTGAACTAAGTAACTTATATATTGGGCCATTGTTATAAAGTGGGTATTTATAGCAGATTTTATAGCTATAGATTTCCATGGAGTAGAAAGGAGACTTGCTTTTAAATGCAGCTGTAACAGGCAACTTTGCATTGATATCATTATCAACAGGTTGTAGGTATAAAGCGAATATGTTCATGCAGGGGCTTTGACCTCTGTTTCAGCAATTGCAGCAATACTTTATTTGCTTCTCTACCAAACAATTTATTTTAAAATTCCTTGGACTCATTTAACTGCTATTAACCAGCTTTCTAAAATATTAGTTCAATGCCTGGATTGCAGAATTTAGCTGATATAATTGTTCTGCATTTCTAACTTTGCCCTCTTTCTTAAACAGCAATAAATGCTTCATGATCGTGGAAAAAGCAACTCCAAGGGTATTATTACTATAATATGATCACTGACACTTGGCCATAACTTGTGCTTCATTATGCCTCAGGGTTGCATTTATCTAACAGAAATCCATTTGCTACCGATGGCTCAGCTCATCAGCCATTCTAACTACCTCCTTGCTGCCAAACTATTTTGTATTATGAAAGCGATACCTACTTACATCAGATAAGTCAGCTGGAAGGGTAAGCGTGACAGGTTTCACTGAAAGTTTTCCACTGCTGAATTCCCTACTTCACCAGGAAGAAGGGTCCACAGCAAAATACGTCTGCTGTTAGTAACTGTTTTAAAGCAGCATAGATTTAAATTAAGACGACAGGGGGCTCAGATGTGAGGGTTCCCTCCAGAAATATGCTTTGGGTTTGTTCAAAGTTCTTTCTCTACTTATATTTGTATAATGATATTAAATATTTTAACTTTAAAAACATAGCTCTGATCTCCTGTGATCAGAAGGAATTAACTTTTTGTTTGATGTACTGGACTTTTCATATTGATGCTGCCTCACTGGTTAGTGAAGTGTGTTTGCCTGGCATTCATTTTTCTTTAGGTTTTATTGTTTCCTAGTCAGTCTTCACTATGTCATGTAAAACTCTTATAGTTTTCTTAAAGAACAGGCTAATTATGCATGTAAATACTTGGATGTCACACAGAACTTGTATAATTATGTAGCTAAATGGCTAAATTATGAATTTTTTGCATGCAATTATTGGATTTAAACATGCAAATGCAGCAATATAGGTAAGCAACTAGGCAATGTAAAATAGTTAAAAATCTGGTGCAGAATATTAATAGAGTATCGACATGTCAGAAAGATAAATGGGCAAGTAGCACAAACTGATTTGCTTTATTTGGTCTTTTCCTAATTAAGTTCAACCTATGGAAAAGTTATGCAAATTTTTGTATCGAGGAATAGCACTGGGTGCATTCTGACTAGGGGCCTGATCCAGAGCCCATTGAAGTTACTGGCAAGAATCCTATTGACTTCAAGGCACTTTAGATCAGGCCCCGTATGAGGATCTTGTGTGCTATACATGCAGCTACATATTTCTCAACACGTGTTTTATAGATGATACCACATCAAAGAGAATATTAATAGCTTAGGTTTATTAGTTATGATTCCACTGCAAACAATAAACTGATTTACCAGATATCTCTTTTGCTGTAGTTTCATCAAAGTACTGAATTATATACACTTAGCTGAGGTCAGCCCACATTAGTTGTTTCAGAGCTTAGAACTTTATTCTCAATTCCAAACAAGGTGTAAATGGGAGTCATGGACACTGTACTGAACTTTTAATGCTGACATGCTATTTGGAGACCATCAATTCTAGATCTTTTGGGGAGAACCTTCAATCACAATCCATTATAAAGAGCTTTATCAAACTGTAAACATCTTAGTTTTATTACAAATGCCCCTGCAGGAGGTGGTGAAAGTTATATCAGCTGTACGTCTATTTTAATGACAGGTTTCAGAGTAGGAGCCGTGTTAGTCTGTATCCGCAAAAAAAACAGGAGCACTTGTGGCACCTTAGAGACTAACAAATTTATTAGAGCATAAGCTTTCGTGGACTACAGCCCACTTCTTCGGATGCATATAGAGTGGAATAAATATTGAGGAGATATATATACACACATACAGAGAGTATAAGCAGGTGGGAGTTGTCTTATTGGCCTCTCAGAGTTGGTAAGACAACTCCCACCTGTTTATGCTCTCTGTATGTGTGTATATATATCTCCTCAATATTTATTCCACTCTATATGCATCCGAAGAAGTGGGCTGTAGTCCACGAAAGCTTATGCTCTAATAAATTTGTTAGTCTCTAAGGTGCCACAAGTACTCCTGATCTATTTTAATGTTTTTTCTTCCCTTTTTTCCCTTGATCATCAGTCTGTCTAGGCTATCATGATTTACATTTAAATGTAAAAGTGGACTGTCCACCACATAGTCTTTGAAGCTATTAGCAGTGAAAGATAATCAATTGGGAATGGGTCCCTGCAGAGCACTTCTCAAGCAGAGTCAACCAAAAAGCAATTTTGCTGGAAACACCCTTTCTCCCCCCCCCCATGAATATCACTATTAAAAGTAATACCGTCTGCTGATCTACATGGATTTACAAAGCAGGCAGCATTTGTTTAAACATTGATTTTTGTATGATAAATTTTGAACACTTTTAAAGGAAGGGAAAAAAGCAAAAGTTTGCAACTTGTTCGTTTTCCCCTAGCCACACCATATGCAGTCTGATCCAAAGTCCTGGGAGGTCAGTGGAAAGTTTTCTATTGACATTAACAGGCTTTGAATCAGGCTTATAAAATTTTAAAACCCCTCTATTTACCCATTTCATTTTACATCTCTCTGCAGAGGCATCTCATGTTGCTGCACAGTTTTAGCAAAAGGACAGACAAAAACCACTCCATGAATGTTAAGGAAAGGCATTTCCAGAGAACTTTAATTATTTGCCTGCTATGCATTATACAGTTTAAGGTTTATACATTCCTGTTCTTTCAAATTCTCCTTCAGGCCATTATGCGGCCCTCAAATGTGATTATCTAGAGTATCTATCTAAGTATTTATACCTTGCTCATCACTGTGGTATCTCATCCAGCAGCAAGTATACTTTTTGTGACCCACTTAAAGTGGGTTTCCAGTAGCACTTGTATGATGAGGAAGTATATGTATTAAGGCTAAGATTTCTTAAAAGAAAACAGGAGCCTAATATTAGGTGTCTTAATTATGAAATTAGAAACTTACATCAGTGGGTTGATTTCCAGAAGTGTTACAGGGTCAACAGCACTTCTGAAAATCAAGCCACTGATCTAGGTGCTTGAATAGGATTTTAGTAGCATAACTTTAGTCCTTTTTTTTTCTTTTTTTAAATCTTGGCCTATATTAATACTTCACATTTATAGTAGGGGGCCAGCTATGATGGCAAAAGATTGTAGCAGAGACGTGGCCTATGACTGCAATGCTGCTTATCTTAGTGGAGCTAAAATGTCCCTCATTCTGAACAATATCACTCGTTTTAGTCACAAAGATCCCTCTCTTGCACTGTTGAAAATTTACATCAGAAACAGAATCTTGCATCTGAGGTTGCAGAAAGAGTTCTCTGCAGTGAAGAAATAATGGTTTTGTGTCCCTCATCTCTCTATCCTTCTGGGGTCCTGGCAGAATGAAAGATGTTTAAGAACAGAGCCTTTCAGTTAGGTGGGCAAACAGATGCAAGAATATATTGAAAGAAAATCTTCTAATTTCTTTTGTAAAACTTAAGTGAATAGGATAAAACAGTATTTTAATTCTTTTTTCCATAAAATTCACCTTTTTTTGGCCATTAACCAAGAAAAATTTCAGCCAAACCACACTTTTAAAAAAAGTATGGAAGGGTCTGAAAATAAGGATTTATAATGGATTTTTTCCTGTGACATTAAAGACAAGTAGGATTTTATAACACAAATCTAAACCTAAGCTATAATCCCTGTTTCTCACAAATACCAGAGTTTGGAAGCTTAAAGTTTATGGGCCAATTTTACTGATGTATTTGCTCACAATTGAAAGGAATTACTCCAGCAGAGAATTTGGCCCTACATAAAGCAGTATTTATTAGTCTAATAAAATATATAATTAAACAAATCAGCTTTCCATGAACTTTCAGTTCCTCACAACATTGTGTCTGTGAAATTTCTTAGATATGAAAGATAGCCATGTAACCAATTATTGTATGTTTTTATGAGTCCTTCTCAATGTCTAGTGACTGGAATAAACGCCAAGGCAGAACTAGGTATCTGGGAGAGAAAAGAAGTCTTTCCCTGTTAAAGACTTCTACTTCACAATGATATCGGAGACATTATTTTCTAGAGGTCACTATAGAAACCATTATCTTATGAAAGGTTAGCTGGATAATTGATGAAGGATGTTAGTTACTTGTAAAGTTGGTTTCTCTTCTTAAAATTTAAATAAAAAAGATTAAAGATTTTCTAACTGGAGATGCAAAAGGCTATTAGATCATCCAATCAATACCCCTGAAATTACAGGATACAGGCCTCTCCACAGAGGACATATCAAATATTGTATTGATAGCACAACATCACATTGCAAGAAGGACAGACACTGAATGCAAGCTGGCTGCGAACATAAAACATAGAACAAGGTCAGATGAGAGAGAGCTACAGAAAAATATTGTGCAACACTTTTTTTAAAACACAAAAAGGCATTTTATAATTGCTTGTAACCCAGAGAAAGTATCTCTGCATTTTTCTAACATTTTCATCTTTTTCTCATAAAGATTAATAATAAAAAAAAAAATAAGGCTCAGAGTGTTATATTTTTATTCACACTGAATGGTACCTTACACTACTATTGGTTCTGCCAGAGTCACTGAGACGGTATGTCGAATTAAGGCCAAAATGTGATACTTCCACTCTCAGTGAATAATACCTAATAGCACATGGGTCAAAGTCCCATTGACTTCAACTGGGGCTAGGATTTCACCTCAGATTTCCAAGCCTAGACCTGCCATGACTTAACTTTGGGCAAAATCATACTCATCATCTTAAGGTTTCATCTACAGTGGGGATTTGCTCTGATTTCAGCTACTGGTAAGTGACCACTGGTGTAGGTGCACCAGTGCCAACCTCTGGCACAGTGGATAAATCAAGCTTCAATGTGCATTAGTGTTTACGGTGGTTTTATGCACAGGTAAACTGTATTGGTATAAGTCACACACTAAGTCCCCCAGGGACAGGGAGAGTAGTATCACTGATTGAAGAAAACAGCATATGGCCCTGAAACTAAGTCCATAATCCACCCACCTGTGCTCCCATAGATATTGCAGCACATGACACCTGAGATCACATAGATAACTGCAATACTGACACAAAATGAAACATGTTACAGACATTTCCCTCTGAACTTCTGATGCCTTTTGTTTTGTGTGCTTTCATCTGTTACATTACAAGAACACACAGGAAAAAAATACATAAAACATTAAGACTAATAATATAGTAACTCTTACAAATGACAGTTCATCCTCTATGGAACTAAGGCCTATTTTTATGACCAGTGTAACATAGTAACCACAAGCCTTAAGTGTGGGAAAAGTATTTTACTTGAAATATGTGTACTAAGGATCAATGATTTCTTAGTGTTGTTGCTAATAGCTAGTAAGTTATTGTTATTATTACTGAAAATAGTCCAGGATGAAAACACCATTTTTAAAAAGTCAGAACTGTAAGCTTTGGGCTCAGTGGGTAAAATGTTCATAAATGCCTGTGACTTATGCTCCTAAGTCCCAAAGAAAGTCAATGGAAGTTAGTCTCATACACCGTTTAAGCATTTTTGAAAAATTTACCTTATATTTGATATGTTCCTCTGAAGGGGAGCAGAATGTACTGCAGTGGAAACTAAGCATGATCTATTTTGTGTAGAGTGGAAGGTGCTTCTGTCTAGTAGCCAGGACTCCTGAATTCTGTAAATACTTACCACAGGGAAGTTGTGAGGCTTATGTAAATATCTGCAATCAAACTTTGAGGATCCTCATATTTCAAATCCTCAGGTGACGGCCACTATGTATGTGCACATATTATTTTCACTGGGAAAGACAATTTGCTTAAGATCTTAATGACTGTGGCGGAATTCCAGGGGGAGCTCTGAATTCCGTGGCACTCAAGCAAAACAAACGAGCTCCATAAGAGAGAGACACTTGCTATGAACTAACAAGGGAACAACGAGGAGTCCTTGTGGCGCCTTAGAGACTAACAAATTTATTTGGGCATAAGCTTTCATGGTCTAGAACCCACTTCATCAGATGCATGAAGTGGAAAATACACGGAAGGATGGGAGTTGCCTTACCAAGTGTGAAGTCAGTCTAACGAGACAATTCACTTAACAGCAGGATACTAAAGGAGGAAAGATAGCTTTTGAAGTGGTAATGGGAGTGGTCAATTTCAGACAGTTGACAAGAAGGTGTGAGTAACAGCAGGGGGAAATTAGTATTGGGGAAAATAGATTTAGGTTTTGTAATGGCCCAACCACTCCCAGTCTTTATTTAGGCCTAATCTGATGATGTCCAGTTTGCAAATTAATTCCAGTTCTGCAGTTTCACGTTGGAGTCTGTTTTTGAAGTTTTTTTGGTGAAGAATTGCCACTTTTAGGTCTGTTATTGAGTGACCAGAGAGATTGAAGTGTTCTACTGGTTTTTGAATGTTATGATTCCTGATGTCAGATTTGTGTCCATTTACTCTTTTGCGTAGAGACTGTCTGGTTTGGCCAATGTACATGGCAAAGGGGCATTGCTGGCACATGATGGCATATATCACATTGGTAGATGTGCAGGTGAATGAACCCGATGGTGTGGCTGATGTGATTAGGTCCTATGATGGTGTCCCTTGAATAGATATGTGGACAGAGTTGGCACCGGGATTTGGTACCTTGGTTGGTGTTTTTGTTGTGTGGTGTGTAGTTGCTGGTATTTACTTCAGGTTGGGGGCTGTCTGTAAGTGAGGACTGGCCTGTCTCCCAAGGTCTGTGAGAGTGAGGGATCGTCCTTCAGGATACGTTGTAGATCCTTGATGATGCGCTGGAGAGGTTTTAGTTGGGGGCTGTAGGCGACGGCTAGTGGCGTTCTGTTACTATCTTTGTTGGGCCTGTTTTATAGTAGGTGACTTCTGGGTACCCTTCCGGCGCTGTCAATCTGTTTCTTCACTTCACCAGGTGGGTATTGTAGTTAGACTGACCTCACACTTGGTAAGGAAACTCCCATCCTTTCATGTATTTATACCTGCTCCTGTAGTTTCCACTTCATGCATCTGATGAAGTGGGTTCTCGCCCACAAAAGCTTATGCCTAAATAAATGTGTTAGTCTCTAAGGTGCCACAAGGACTCCTTGTTGTTTTTGCTGATACAGACTAACATGGCTACCACTCTGAAACAAGGGAACAATAATTCAGTTGATAGCAGCATGAACATACTAAACAAATATCAGATATTAAAGCAATGTGCTCTATTGGCTCTAATACATAGTGGTCAACATTGCATGTTTGTGTTAGTATTCCGTGGAAGAAAAAAAAAAATCAATCCTATTTCAGGCTACCCTATTTTTGTAGTATGGAGCGGGAAAAACCTAATTCTATAGATTATTTCCTCAAGTGTAATGCAAACAGTTAAACTGTTGAAGACAGCAATACTATGCCATTGTCTATTCATTCTCACCTTTTTATCTTTCCTGTTTATCTTAGAACTATACATAGGACCAGCATAAAGGGTTAGCCTTCATAATACAACATCAATCTACTGGTTTCCTACTTTAAAAGGTAAACAACTCTGTTTTGAGAAAGTAAAATGCAGATAACAGAACTGTCTAATGATGACACTGGAGTTAATATAAGGCTCCTGGGAACTCTGATGCAATAGTGCACACACAAAGAAGCTGCACCAATGTAAATTCAGACAATTTTGACCAATAACACTTGTGCTGAATTTGCTTATTTTATGCTACTTACTCAGCTGCTCTGCTACAGCTGCAAACTGTTTAGAGATTAAAACTAAACTGAAAGGGAGTTTTTTAAATTAATTTTCTGTACACTTACATTAAATTGGTTCTATCTAGAAATCTGCTTTGAGGGGGACAACACAGATCTTTACCGACTGGCATAGTTTGTTCTTTTAATTGCTCTTAAAATGCTGACAATTTTAATAATTTTTACTGTTAAGTGTCCTGCAACTTCTTATGGAAGTAGGCATAGAGATGTTTTTTCATTTATAACTAGCAAAGAGTTGATGACAGAAAATCATTAAGTTTCTGTTTCACAGGAAATATATGTACTTCAGATAAAATTTGAGCTTAGCCAGTTACTTGAATCTCTGGCACCACCTATAGATGATATAAAATATTTCATCATCACTTTAAAAACAATCTGAAATCCAATATATAGTAATTTGCTGCATACAGAGATATGAAAAATACCAAATCTTGCTTTCCAGCAGCTAAAGGTTTGTGCATTTATATTGGAAAAACTAATAAACAAACCAAATTATCCTCTTATCCTTCTACTTTCCACATTAATGGTTTCTTGTCAATTTTCAACAAATGGTTGCCTCGAAATACAGCATCAACATGTGAGATGGGATGGAATTTAAATTTTCTAGCCAAACTAGCCCATGATTCGCTGGTAGCCAATGCTATAAAGGACATTCTACAATCAAAACCGTAATAAACGGAACCCAGCATTCCTGCCAACTGGCGGGGATGGCCCAACTCTTGTCCCACTAGCAGCCAGCAGCACTATTATTCTCTGGAGCCAGAGGGCTGTCTAGCTGATGATAAAGTCTGCATGATAATGCTGCAAGTTGGGGAAATGGACGCCTGCAGCAGTGATTGGGAATTTTAATTTACATAAGAACATAAAAATGGCCCTACTGGGTCAGACCAAAGGTCCATCTAGCCTGGTATCCTGTCTTCTGATAGTGGCCAATGCCAGGTGCCCCACAAGGAATGAACAGTACATCATCAAGTAATCTATCCCCTGTCACCCATTCCCAGCTTCTGGCAAACAGGCTAGGAACCATCCTTGTCTACCCTGGCTAATAGCCACTGATGGACCTATCCTCCATGAACTTTAGTTCTTTTTTGAACCCTGTTATAGTCAAATAAAGCCAGTCTTGGCCTCCTATCCACCGACAGAGAAGTATTTTTAAAAAATTGTTAATTTTCCTAAAATAAAATGGAGGAATAGTAACTGGGAGAACTCATAGGGTATACATTTTGGGAAGCATATTCATTTTGATAATATAAATTTTGGCCCGAAGGCTAAGAGTAAGGATTCTCCCTCTGCCCAAATATCTCAATGAACTAAAATGGGCTCTAGATTAATTTTGAACAGATTCTCCAGCTCATTGGGGCTGAAGATTCCTAAATATTTCATATGTTTGGGTTGCCACCTAAAATTGCAATTATCATAGATTCCCCTATGAGCAAGTTTGCTTACGCTCAGAATTTGACTTTTCCCAGTTGATTTTATATTCCAAGAGGTGTCCAAATGCATTATTTATACAGATTAGGAGCAGCATTTTCAGATTTAGACACAAGAATGTCGCCAGGATAAACAATGATCTTCTGCTGTTTTCGTTGACACTGGTACCCCCACATAGATTACAGTGCAGCGACCTTGCCAAAACAGACTGCTGCTGGAGATGTGGGTCTCCCAGAGCCACACTGGCTCACATGTTTTGGGACTATCCCATGCAATAATACTTTTGGCTAGAAGTAGGTAGGATTAATATAACAGATACCTCCCATCATCTTAACCTCTCCAACTCATAGAAAGTTTGGTTCTCTAAAACAGTGCTTGTAGCCAAATGACTCACGTTGCTTAGGTGGAAGAACAGACTGCTTCCAGGAACAGAAGCTTGGCATAGCAAGTTGGCTGACCTGGCAGCTAAATAGCAAGTAACCTTTTGGAGAAGAGAGACCTCTGACAAATTTGAAAAGATTGGGTCTAACTTTTTAGAAACCTTTGATTATTCCCTAGCAGATGGAAACCAAGATGTCATTCTCCTTTCCTCTCCCTTCCTTTACTTTTTTTGTTCTTTTGTCTTTTTTCTCCCCTTTATTTTGAAAAAAATATATTTGCCTAAACTGGGCATAAGCCTTTGGGGCTTGGTTTATTGGGTTTGCTTTCAATGTTGTTCTCCAGTTGCCTGTCATTGCATACTACAAAGGGGCTGGCTCCTTTAACACAGAAGTCAATAAGGGCTTTGCCATATCATTCCATTGATGAAGGATCAAACCGAATACCCTCCCTTACTGAATTAGGGCTTGTGAAGCTCAATGAAATTTTGTCTTGAGAGGAGAGAAATGTTGTTTGCTGTTAAAGGATTTAAAATGTCTGCTTGTTTTGTTTAATGTCTTCTTTTGCCTATTGCTTGCTCTTCACTACAGCCTGCCCACTGTAACTATATTCCAACTACATACCATTTCCCTAGTCTCAATCTCACAAATTAGAATGTGAACACTGACTACATACCCGGAAGCATTTATAGATGGTTTGACTGGGAGGAACAGAGAACACGAAGGGTTTGTCTACCTGATAATTGACTGTTCGCCAAGCCAGGGTGTGAATCTACAGCAGTGGTTCTCAAACTTTTGTACTGGGGACCTCTTTCACACAGCAAGCCTCTGAGTGAGACCCCCCCCCTTATACATTAAAAACATTTTTTAATATATTTAACACCATTATAAATGCTGGGGTGGAGGTTGACAGCTCGCGACCCCCCATGTAATAACCTGGCGAACCCCTGAGGGATCCCGACCCCCAGTTAGAGAACCCCGATCTACAGCACCCCAGCTTGCCCCACAATAATGTCACATGCGATACTGCTCGAACGCAGTAGACGTCCCAGCGTGTCTTGATCTACTACATTATCATATATTTTACTGTGCACTTTAATTCAAAGATAGGTAAAACATTATGCTATCAGCTAAAGCAATAGTTCACAACCTGAAGATCAGTGACCACAAATAATAAAAACTTAGTGACCACTAAGTGCTATTTCATCTTCAAAGTGCTTTACAAACTCATTAAGTTTTCAACATGCTTGAGAGGTAAGTATTATGTCCATTCTACAGCTGGGGAACCCGAGTGTGTCAGGATTAGAACTCAAAATTTCCAGGCTCCCAATTAATTGCTCAGACTATACTTGCCCTCTCCTTAGCTTTGGGTACAGCAACCTCCTTTCCCATTCCATTTCTGATCTTACATTACAGTGGGTTTGCTCAATGACTTGCAACTAGTCCTCCTCAGATGTGAGCTCGCCATAAATCAGCATGCCTCTACCCATAGCACTTTAGGAACTGGCACAGATGACTCTGACGGCTATGAAGAGAATCAGCTGCAAATGGAATCATCATATGGAAGGCTGAGAACAAGAACCACTATACTAGAGTATGGAGTGCTGATAATCTTTTTAATATAGATATCCACAAATTTCTCCTTCAAACTGCAGTGCAGCATGGGAGCTAAGAAGCCATCTTCCTTACTAATAAATTAGTTCCCTGTTTAACATTCTCAACATTTATTTTATAACTAAACAACAGCCTTTTCTCCCATCCAGAATGTTGGAGGGTATATATTGCTAACTGGTTCTAATCAAACCAAAGCCAGGATTCAGGAATCAAGATTATTAGTCTGAACTGCTTTCTTAAAAGGAACATGATTTTATGGCCTAAACAAAACAAACCTCAGAAAAACTAGATTGAGTGGCTTTCATGGAATAAGTTGGCATTGCTGGTGGATTCAAGTGTACAGAACATATCTAATCAACTCCTGTGTCAACAAAAGTGAAGGGTTCTAAAACTGTACCTGTAATTTGTGTTTGCATTTCCCCATATCATTTTCAAGGATACAATGACTCAGATTTGTGAATGCAAACATGAGTATGGCTAGAAAAAATGCATGTGCAAACGGATTTTTTAAAAAAGATACTATAAAACCAATTTCA
This sequence comes from Malaclemys terrapin pileata, assembly GCF_027887155.1. Classification (NCBI taxonomy): domain Eukaryota; kingdom Metazoa; phylum Chordata; order Testudines; family Emydidae; genus Malaclemys; species Malaclemys terrapin. The sequence goes on along the minus strand of NC_071516.1, from coordinate 15,382,930 downwards.
AATATGGCTCTTCTTATGTATCCTATCAAAACAGGTTTTCATACCCATGGAGAAACATTCTCTCCTCTCTCTAAAAAACCTAACAAAACTGTTAATCAGATCCACTGATTTTTTATGACTGAAGCCAAATGCTACCATGTACATATTTATTCGTTGCATGATGATGTTAAGCACACAAATAGCCACCTCTATCTTGTTCTGTACTAATATTAATGTAGTTATATTTTTTTTAATTAATTAGCTTTTTGATCCCCAAAACGGAATCTTGAGTAGGTTTTGTACTGCAACAGGTTTTCTTTTTCCTCTCTTTAAGCTGCATTCTTACACATAAAGAACAGAAATGGAAATGCAAAATACATTTCTTTTCAATCACACAATTAAAAACAAATGATAATGCAGCACCAAAACAAATGACATAAAATTGCAGCACTGTATTTGGAAAAATATATTGTATTTTTTTTTTTTAAAGGACCCTTCTGATACAAAGCATTGTGCTGTATACATGATTTGCATAAAAGATCTGTTATGACACAAAGTATCACCAACACACAGACAGCATTCTATTATTTTAAGAGAAGTACTTTGGGGCCTGATTCTGCATGAGTGTCTCAAGCAAGGTGCTAAGTGCCCCCCAACCCCTATTGACTTCAATACACTTTTCATGTAATTAGCAATTGCCACAAATCTCTAGACAGAATCCCAAAATCATTTTTGTGGTGCAGGGCATTCCTTGGGGAATGATAATCAGCCAGGACCAGCTGATGGGCTCATGACAAGTTAGCACAACTATCAGAGATACAATTTTTAGTATACCTTTAAGGGGTTTATGGTTCGTCTTCCGCCTTTTTGAGTGTACATGTTGTGATGCCACTATGATATGCACACAGTTCTGGGAATACAGAGAGCATTACAGCCTGTTAGCTAAACAGCCTGCCCAGGGTCTGATCCAATTCCTACAGAAGTCAATGGAGTTCTTTCCATCAACTTCAACGGACACCAGATCAGACCTCAGGCTCTCTGTCAATGCTCCATTTAGCTTCTAGGGGCCAGATATTGAAAAGATCTCAGCTCCCATTTATGCACTGAAATCAATGCCCAGATTTTTTTTCCCAAATAACTCAGCCAGAAGGGCTCTGAGCATTTTGAAAAAATCTGGTGATAACTGTCACATTAGGAGCTGCTGTGTGCGGAGCACTTTTGAAAATCTGGCTCCAATTCATCCTGATAAGTCTGGTTCTGAATCAGACCCCAATCCTGAAAACACTTCAGTGGGGCTATTCAAGTGAAGTTAAGCAAATGTGTAAGTGTTTGAAGGACTGGGGCCTTAATTCTTAATGTTGTTTAATATACTGTTAATTTTTTATCTAAATAGTAGCACCTAGATAGCATGAAATTCTATTAGAATTATGTCCAGCAGTTTGAATGGTCTAACAAGTAATGAAAAAATGAACAGATGTTTGTTTTGGGGAAATTATAGGTACCATGTACAAAGTCCAAAAAGTAGAACCACTGTTGTACTATGTTAGCAACAGACAGATTAACCACAGAGAGTGCTCCCATTACAGACCCAATCCAACAAACCACCTAAGCATATGTTCAATTTTAAGCATGAGAAAAGTTCCACTTAAAACAATGGGGCTACTCATATGTTTAAATACTTTGCCTGATCAGGGCTTATATGCAGTAGAGCACAGCTACAGGGTAGGTCCTACAGTAACCTGCAAGAGGAGGTTTGGGCTGGCTAGGTTTTAATGGGTCTCTGAATAACTGTTTTGGTTCGTTGCACAAAGCCACCTTACTCAGGGCTTGTCTCCACTTACCGGTGGATCGACGCTGCGGCGATCGATACACCAGGGGTTGATTTAGTGGGTCTCGTGAAGACCCGCTAAATAGACTACAGATCGCTCTCATGTTGACTCCAGTATTCCACCGGATGGAGAAGACTAGGAGGAGTCAACGGGAGAGCGTCTTCCATTGACATAGCATAGTATGGACCCCGCGGTAAGTAGATCTAAGCTATGTTGACTTGAGTTATGCTACTAATGTAACTCAAATTGCGTAGCTTAGGTTGACTTTCCCCCATAGTGTAGACCTGCCCTCAGATTTTTCACAGGGGATGGGAATTTGTCATGATGGTATCTTAAGGCGAGATGTTCTTTGCATTTGATTAAAAAAAAAAAAAAAAAAAAAAGCTATTTTGTTTAAATAAGACATTTGCTGCGCAAAGTAAATCCTGCTTTGGGAAGTTTTTTTGAAATGTGAAATTTTAAACAGTTGCTTTGATATTCAGGATCACATTTTTCAAAGACTGTAGCCTCTAGTTTCCAATGCATGTAATTGTGCACAGCCTTGTGTGCAGGTGCAAGTCACTGCATGTGCATGTGAGAATGCAACATATGACTATATGTGCAAAGTGGTGCAAATGGAATGTTAGAGGCCAATCTCAGGACACCTGAAAATCTGGCCCTCACTTCAATGTCATGAAAATCCCACTGACTTCAAGGCGTCACAAGGCAATCCAGGGCGGAATTTGCGCTAGTTTTTTAACTAATCCGGTATGGAGTCTGCAGGACACAGCGAAGCTGTATGGGCTCCACTTTGAATGATGGAGTAGGTCTGCTTAGGTGCTTGTGTGTGAGAGGATGAGGAAAAGATGGGAGGAGGGGGAGCTGAAGTTGACACAGAGATACTCTGACCTCCATCACTAACCACAGCCACATCTGTTGCCCCTTCTTGAATCAAAGCATTGAGCCCTTCCAAGTCAGAGCAGCTGATTCCAGAATCATTGATGAAAGTCTGGCTTGCTGAAGCCCTGTGACTACTGACTGAAGCAGCAGGAATCAAAGTCTGGTGGAGAGTACTGCTGTCACTTTGGTCGTGGGCAGTGAGAAGAACTGCTGGCTGCCCCACTGACACAGCTTCGCTTTGAGAAACAGGGGGATGCGGCGGTGCCAGCAGACTGACTTGGCGCAGTATTTGCAACTGGCTACTTGCAGATAGGTCTTCCTGATTCTGGCTAACTAATGTGGGAGGCATAACATTCACTGAAGCAGCCTGAACTGTTCCATTAGCTTGAGGCACTTGATGGCCAGCAACGATCTTGACCCTTTCTTCATTGTAAGGAGAAACCTGAGTGGCTTGAATTGGAACTTGAAGGTGACTTACAGTAATCGGGGCACTGGTCTGTCTACTGGGGTCCATATGCAACTGCAAAACAGCCAATTCAGTACTTTTGGTCCCATTATACTCTCTGTGCTGCTTCTTATGGCTCCTAAGAGAATCTTCTCGGACAAAGGAAGCCTCACACAGGCCACATTTAAATGCTTTCTTGGCATCCAATTTGGCTACTTGCCTGGAGCTGCCCTGCTTTGACTTATCTCCCTCTTTCTTCTCAGTAGTTTGCTTTTTAATCTTGACTTTGTCTCCATGGGCTTTCTTCACGTGCGTGGTCAGATTGCTCCGCTGCTTGGTATCAAAGCTGCAGAAGTCACATTTGAAAGGGCGATCCTCGCAGTGAATTCTCTCGTGCACCTTGAGAGCTGCCTTGTTAGAGCAAGAGTAGTTGCATTTTGAGCACTTCACTGGCTGCTCAGGCTGATGGGTTCTTAAGTGATGCCGAAGGGTTGTTTTGTTTCCGCACTGGAACTCGCACTCTGGACACTTGAGTGTGTTCTCCATGCTGTGTTTGATGCGGATGTGCGATTTCAGGTTCCCTTTCATGGCACAGCGGACGTCACAGAACTCACACTTGTAAGGCTTCTCTCCAGAGTGCACACGCATGTGCCTCTTCAAGTCCGAGTTGATTTTAAATTTAGCACTACACATCCGACACTGAAACGGAGCATCTCCTGTCAACAAAACACGCATTTAAATTAGAGGAGTCAAGCCACGAATCTACAGGACTTCCTGGATAGACTGAAAGCTTCAATTAACTGCATAAACTTAAACTGGTACATGAACCCAATTTGTTCCAGTTAAAATTTCCCAACATATTTCCACAATGCACTAAATTCTTTAGTAAGGTGAAATTCAAATGTTGCATTCTCTTGTTTCACCTGAAGCTGATCAGACACACTTTTGTGTGGGAAACACAGTAGCCACTCCTGGCTCAAAGTGCTTTTGGGTAGAGAGAGTATTTGGGCATGCTTGCAGGACCCTGCAATTCCTTGGTATTTGTATTCCAGATGTTCTCCACTTCTAGTTCATTTTAGGGGTATGAATGGTGGAACACTGTTCCAAAACAAACTACTGAAGATTCTCAATCCTCCCTCATTAATAAGATTGAGCATCTCAACTAATGCTTTTAGCTAATTGAGATAAACATTAAAAACCGAAGAAGTTGTGTCTCTGCTAGATTTTGATGCATTATAAACCTTTCCTAAATATACACGTTAGCATATACATATAACTGTAGTCATGCTGAGAACTTAAGTATGATGGAGTATTAAATCAGTTCCAAACTATGTGGAATTAAATTACTAGCTAATCATCTTTTTAAAATATTTTGATCATAAAATATTTACCACTGAAGACCCAAACTAAAAATCATCCTCCAAAATAATTTACACGTCTGTTCCTATTCTTCTATGCTACATTTGCCCTAGAATATTTGGCTCAAATTTCTTATATTTGTAGAATCTGGTAACTAAAGGTGCAGTGTTCAGCTAGATTTTCAGTTTTTGAAGCAAATGTTGAAAAAGCAAAGAAGGAAGGGGATAGGGAAGGACAACACTTAGTAGCATATACTTGGATGCACAGAAAATACACTGGTTACTCCAGATTTACAGGATATTCCTACAATTTGTATTGGGGAAAAATTTAATTGTATTGTAGTGGGGCACCATAATTGGAAAAGAAAAATTAAAAGAGTGAAACATGCAAAAGATAAATAATGATGTATGGATTCATATGAGTTTACTTATATAGAAATGTAACATTAGGGAACTATTTAGTATATAGTTTTGTCTTGCAATTCAACAGTTGGAAATGGAGGATTCTGCATTATGTGACCAACCAACTTTCCACAAGCTACAGTAAAAGTTAATTAGGATGCATGTAGGAGTGTGTGCCTGCACAGTACATGTACATGCACAATTTTTTATGGGGACACACATGAAGACTAGAAATAGCTGCAGCTGAAAATCTGTGTCAAAGGATTTAAATGCTAGATCTTGCAAATGTTTTTGTATTTGCTCAACTTTAACCTCATGAATAATCACTTCAAGGGAACTACTCACATGGGGAAAGTTAGTTATGTGTATAAGCATTTGCATCTTCAGGGCCTAAACCTCTGTTCTTTGCATTTCCTTGCGTTCGAAGGGTTGTCACAATATGTGCCGCCAAAATAACCACATATATTTAATTCATAATCACTGGATCAAATCCAGGGCTTGGACTTATAAGACAATGACTCCATTCAGAATATGACGATTTAAAAAACAAAAGAAGCTGACTGTAGTAACTAGCATTAGCAAAACAATACTATTCATTCTTAACAGTTCTTCTCTGATCCACTTGAACAGTAAGACATCATTTTGGTATTACTCTGTCACGCCATGGAAGGAGAAAAGTGAAAGAACTATAGGGTGCTATGTAAGACAAACAAAATGCAGGAATGTACTAAGTTCAGTCAATGCTTTGTTCATTAATAATCAAACTGCATATGGCTAATTTATTTTACATGTTAATATTTTATAGATCTTTATGATATCTGTATAATTTTGCATAACTTGTTTATCCAGCTACATATGTCATTGATTTAGCTGCTTATTTTTCAAATCAAGTTGTGGCATACTGTGCAAATCTCACATCTGTTTAATAATTGAGATATATAGCGTATTATGTTTATGATAAAGATTTTTATTAACGAAGATACACTAGCAACCAGTGTAGCTTATTTATTTTACAGTCACAGTTGCATACTCTTCTAGTTGAATTGTAAGATTCCACTATTGAATTTTTACCAAGTTTACTGATGAAGGCATAGTACATATTTCAATAGCTCAATTTTCATATATTGGACTGACAGTGTTACTCACTTTTGTACTCAAATTCTGCAATACATATGTTTTCTAAATTGCAGATTGATCTATTATACATATTTACACTACTGGCCTTGCACAATTTGACACTGGCAGAGGTAAAAAAAGAAAGTCAGGGCCCTGATCCTGAAAACTATTACTCATGTGAATTGTTCCACTGAAATTAAGAGAATGAAAGGATTAATCAAATTAGCAAGGGTGTATAAAATCTGACTCCAAACTATATACAGTAGAACCTCAGAGTTACGAACTGACCAGTCAACCACACACTTCATTTGGAACCGGGAGTATACAATCAGGCAGCAGCAGAGAAAAAATAAATAATAATAAAGCAAATACAGTACAGTAGTGTTAAATGTAAACTTCTAAAAAAATAAAGGGAAAGCTGCATTTTTCTTCTGCATAGTAAAGTTTCAAAACTGTATTAAGTCAATTTTCAGTTGTAAACTTTTGAAAGAACCATAAAAGGTTTTGTTCAGTTATGAACATTTCAGAATTATGAATAACCTTCATTCCTGAGATGTTCGTAACTCTGAGGGCTTGGCTACACTTGCGAGTTACAGCGCAATAAAGGAGCCCCGGGCGCACTAGCTCACTACCCATTCACACTGGCAAAGCACACCGAGCGCTCTGACTTCGCGGCTACAGCGCTGCTGGTACTCCACCTCAGCGAGTAGAATAACGTTTGCTGCGCCCCCGCAAGAGCGCCACGGCGCCAGTGTGAATGAGATGTTGCATTACTGCGCTCTGATTGAGCGCTGGAAACATCCCATAATCCCCTTAAGTTACGTGGCCACTCTTGTCATTGTTTCGAACTCACTGTAGGAATGCTGTAGGAATGCGGATATGCCCTTTCAAAGCTCCGTTTCTGACAGCTGGCTGCTGCTTGCTTTGAGTGAGAGAGAGAGGTGGGGGAGGGGGGGAAGAGGTCTGCTGCTGTCTGAACTTACAAGACAGCATGCTGACACACTCTCAGCCCCCCCAAAAACCCACTCTCTCCCTCCACATACACTCAACATACTCCCTGTCACATTCCACCCCACCCCCCACATTTGAAAAGTACATTGCAGCCACTTGCATGCTGGGATAGCTACCACAATGCACTGCTCTTTGTGGCGTTGCAAGAGCTGCTAATGTGTCTACGCCAGTGCGCTTCCAGCTGAGTGTGTAAACACTCAGCAGCGTTTTCCCTGCTGCAGTCTCTGAAGGCTGGTTTAACTCCCAGCGCTCTACAACTGCAAGTACAGCCATGCCCTGAGGCTCTACTGTAGGTCACGAAGACATTTACCTCTATGAATTTCTAACAGATTTCTGGTAGTACAGAGAATGGTTGATTCAGTACCATTAGGACCTGCATCCTGGATACATGTCTGAATTTTTCTTTTAAACTAATCCACTCCACTTAATTTCTTAGTGAACAATAGGGATGTAATAATTTTTTAAAGCTTTGTATTTATATGCAACGAATGACACAAGTTCTTCATATCTAAAAAGATTTACTTGGGAAAGATAGAGTTTAGTTTCTTGCTCTAAAGACTTGACATCACATACTGAGCAATGAAGGGAAGTAGAAACAGAACAGGGTTAGGGTCAGAAAAGACCTCAAATCTGTAGAAACAGGAACACAGCTCCCACTTCAACACATTCCCTCTTGCCTCCTAGCCACCACAGGACTTCTGCAAGAGTGGGCATTCCTAGATAGATAGGAGGTAGGGATGAAATCTGACCCCACTACAGAATGAGGTGTTCTCAGAGGTAATTCATACAAAACTTACTGGAAGAACTCCCCTCTGTTTGCAATTCATCTTAGATTCAAGCCTGGAAGGGCAAAGGCAGATGCAGCATGGTTTCAAAGGGAGCTGTGCTGCTAATGAAGTGAAGAGTCATGAAACCTAAAGTGAAAGGATAACTTTTCTATGTAGATAAATTGGGACTATGCTGACTTCTCAGCAGACCCTAGAGAATCTGCTCCTGGCACATGCCTCTTTCCCTCATCCATCCTGGAACAGCAGGGAAGAGACCATTTTAATTCCACAAGTTCTAGTATAAGAAGTCAAATTATTTATTTGGAGAGGGAGCATGTGGCCCTGAAAGGACAACTTGACACAAAGGCTGTGCGTGCTTTTAAACTGGCAAAGCAAGACTGCGTTCTCATGACCATGTCACCCTATTTACCTGCTAAATATCACAAAGGGCTTATTCACTCCTTGTTCTTCACTGGCTGAATCCTTCGGAATCAGGGCCACTTGGCCTCCCAGTGGCAGAAAGTATATAAGTGCCAATTCATCAGTCTTCACAGGTGGCAGTGAAAAGCTACCTTACTCTGGTGGAAAAGCGGAGAAGAATAAAGCAAAACTACTGTTTTCCTTCTCCCGTGGATTAATCCTTCCAGGGGCACAACTGCTACAGTTTACATATATATACACCTGTGTGTAATCTGTGCACACTTGCGTTAGAGGAGGTAAATCTACATCAGGTGTTCTCTGGATTGTATCTATCATTACTATCTGACTCACCCATGTACAATTCCTACTGGCCATCACATCCTGTTATGTAGCAGCAGAAACAGGTGAACCTTGTAAAACAGCTCCCTAGTTGTCCTGCCTGTGGCACCACAGCAGATTTGTGAAGCATAAAAGACTCTTCTGCTAAGGACAGATTGGTTTGACCCTCTGCTCCTCCACATTTCACATGTGATTTATTTTTTTTATCTGCTGGAAATAAATGCCACACTGCCTACATCTGAACTAATGTAGAGTGTAGTACTTCAATTCTGAATCAGAACCTAGAGCAGGTTCAAAGCTAATATGGTAAACCCTGAATAGTAATTGCTTTACAGCTAACATTCACAGAATTAATCTGTAAAGGACAACATGGAAACCAATCTAATACCACAGAATAAGCGAAAAACATTGTATGTCAGAGATAACTGTACAGTCACACAAAACTTCTGTATCTTTACAAGCTACAAGAGAAAATCTGATTAAAAGAGAATTTAGGAAAATAATTTAACTATAAGAAGTTATGGATTTAGTGTTTGCAAAAGGTGTGTGGGCTGACAGCTCTGGAGACTGAAATCATCTATCCACAAGTATAGCATGGGCAGCAGCAAGGCCAGTTTCCTCATATTGTCCTGCTAACATGCCTCAGCCTTGACCTGGAGGGGACCCCACCAGCAATGAAAGTTTAGCTGAATTTAGTAATTTGCAGATGTAAACTAAGATGAATTAGGCAGAAATTAAAATAGTTCAAGGGTGTCTACATTTGGAGATTGCACTGGTTTAACTAGTTCAATATCGCAATCAATTTAGTTAAACTGTTGCAACTTTTCTATAATAGACTCCAGATTGGGAGTTAGACACCTCGGCACTTCTGAAAATCCCACTGGGCACCTATCTATATCTTTAGCATCAAAATACCTCAAATATGGCCCAAGGCGTTTTGAAGTCTTACAGACTGAAATTCTGGTCTAGACTTACCAGTATGGGATCTGAGATGGACAGTAAGCTGGCTAGAGTTGCGGCTCGCATAAGGACAGATCTGGCATTTAAAAGGACGCTCATTTGAGTGGATGCGCTGGTGCTTGTTGAGACTGCTGTTGTCGGCAGCTGCATAGTCACAGTGTTTACACTTGTAAGGTTTCACCCCAGTATGGGAACGCATGTGCATCTTCAGCTTATCTTTGCGACTGAAGCACTTGCTACACACCTCACATTTATGGGGCTTATCTCCTGAAAACCAACAAAAAAGCATCTAAATAAGAACTTTTGTAATGACACAATCTTGGAACTAAACAAAACACAAAGAAACTATATAGAATTTTCAAATCGCCATAGCCTGAATTTTCCAAAGGCCTCCTTAACTTCACCTCCAATGTTTATGCCTTTAAACACCTCCACATTAACCACTCTTCCTAATAAGCACAGAAAAGATGGTAAGGAATCGAGCACAATTCAGAAGACCCTTTGAAAAATTGTCCCCTTATGCTAGCTTTTGAAAGTTCATTTGAAAATGATTTACATTTTTTTTTAAATTATTGTGTCAAACTAAAATTTTTTTAACTTCTTGTCCTAATCTATAGTACAATACGGTGATGCACTGAAAAAGTAGCTTCCCATTCATGCCACGTAGGTTCCTGTGTGTCAGTGATGAGTGAAGCATACATCATTTTTGATGTTCTGAAATCTGAGGGCCAGATGACTAAGTTACAAACTGGCCTATACTAAAGTAGTTTGTACCATAATGTGGGACTTGGCATGTGAAAGAGACAGTTCTTGCATTCCAAGAAGCTAGGGGAGGGATTGTGCCTCTTGAACATGTAGGTTGTACCACCTAAAACTCTACGCTTATTTTGTGGGAAAACATCTATTGACAATAACAAGAAGGAAAAATAGAAGGTGATGGTTTTAGATTTTACCTGTGTGTGTTCTTAAATGACGTTCCACGTCTTTCATACCATATGATGTCTTGAATTGGCAACCTGAAAATAAATTAGATACCACAAACAAAAAATTAGAATTTTAAATTTAAGAAAAACAAACAAGACAACGGGATGGGGGACATGTACTTTGACAGATTCGGGATGTTGCCTTTCTCGGCATATATCTGTAACATTTCTGTGTCAAATTTATCAACGCTCTGTGTGTGTATGTGTGTATACAAATAAAGAGAAGGAAGTCAACACTGCCGGAAAATGAAGTCCACATCTTGTTTGCATATACTTACTTACAATAAGTAAGTAGCTATACTTACCTATAAACTTTAGTCTTCTAGTGCTTCCCTAGAAGATAATTCATTCTCTGCATTAACTCATTCTGGAATTTCTCGTGGTAATCTCTAAAACAAATTGTGTGGAATCTCTGCCTGGGTTTTGAGATGCACTCTACAGTACACAGGGGACACAGGGAGACTAATTAATTTCACATATAGTCTCAGATTAGAGATAGTGGGTGCCTAGCTAACACATTTGGGCCTTCATTCTCAGGAGTTTTGCCTGAGTCAAGAATACTGGATAGGGCCCTGAAAGTTTGTGTGCGCGCAAACTAAAACTGTGCATGTGAAATAAGATTCTCAGGTAAAGGAAAGATTTGAAACAATACTGTAAACTCTATTTAAATAAACAAGACTACCCATGTGAGGGAAGTTTAACTCCCAAGCCTTGCAGCACTGAATCCTATATGAAAGAATTAAGCATCTGTTTTGCAGGAATTTATATGGGAACTTTGCCGATTAATATGATTTAAATATTGACAATATTTAAAACCAGTCCATCCTTGCAAACGCTTTGGTTCATCAGAGCTGTGGATACAGTGCAAATAAATTTCAGGATTCTTCACATGAGTTGAAGGATTGGGAACACAGTTAGGAGGATACAAATCAGGCCCTACTTTTACAGCGATGTGTGTCAGCACACCTGGAAGCCAGGTAGAGCCCCATTGATCCTAACCAGCACACATCATTAAAGCAAGATCAGAGTCTGAGGGCTTGATTCTACTCTCACTGAAGTCAATGGCAAAACTCCCACTGACTTTAATTGCGTAGGATCAGGCCTAAAGAAGCATATCATGTTGTCTTCTGGATTCTGTGCAGATTAATTTCATGAAATTAGGCAAACCTAGCATATTTATAACTATACTAAACACACCAATTGCAAAATGAAAGAAAAAAGAAGACATAGCCAATACCTAACCTGGATAGCAGCAGTTCAATTTCTTTTGGACAACTGCAGTAGTGGATTTTCTGGAACGCGTTTTTGATGATGGGGCGACAACAGTGGCAGTCTGAGGTTCACGGCTCTCATTGGGCAGATATGTTTGGTAGCCATGCTCAAAAACAAACTCTGGAGCAGAAACTAAAAACATAAAATGGCCCACTTTCTTAGTATAAACATCTTCAATCTGTATCAAATTCCATTAAGCATCACCCGTATCTAGTTCTAGTTTTACAATCACATTTGCCTATTCTTTTATAAAATGTTTTTCTTTATCTATTACAAGTGAAAGCCCCAAGTAAGCAAAAAAAAAAAGACAAAGGCCCCTATCCTGAAACTGGATATGCATGGCTAGTCCTTTGCACCAGTACAAAGTTGCACTGAAGCCCGTGGGATTTTGCACAAGCACAAGAATGTGATGGTGTGGATCCAATTGCAGGACTCAGGGCTAAGTCAGTTTCTTCTGCTGTTTGTGCAGGGGGGTTACTTATATGAGTACAGTTATGTATGTTGTTAAATGTTAGCAGGATCAGAGCCCTAAATCAGTATTCAGGGGAAACAGCAAAACTGGCTTTATACAAAATGCTGTCAAAAGTATGAAGTAAACAAACTGAAAAAAATAGTTGTTTTTTTTTAAATATCTAATCTCTTTCAGTTACAGGAATTTTAAGTTATCAACTGTAAACATAGTAAGAAAAAACATTTTAATGCGGACTAATTAATGGCTTTTAAGTTGATTAAATCTCACCCCTGTCCTAATATCAAATAGGTTGGTATTATTGCCCTCATTTTACAGGTGAGTAAATAAGAGGCAGATAATTTAAGCAATTCATCCAAAATCCAGTGACTCATGGGCAGGGATTTGAACTCAAAAATTCCTGGCAGCCAGCCCTGAAATCAGTCCACTTGACTATCCAATTTTTCACTCGTTTTAAGGCTTTTGTATATCAGATTCTTTATCCCAAAACATTTCTGCAAATCTCTCTGAAAATTTATGTGTCTGTTCAAATTAGTTCAAAGTAAATGAGGCCCTGAGCCTGAAAACATGCACGCATGTAACTTTATGCAAGTAAAGGTCTGCATATGCTTCAGCCTGACTTAAACCTTTGCAGAGGTAGGAATACTGAGTATCACGATATTTCTAGCTAATTAATTGTGGAAGCAGTTGTTCCAGATGCAGTGTTCTCTTATGAGGAGGACCTGGACTGAGGATCAACAAAAACTCTAAGCCTGTGTTTGTTACCCAAGGGCACCACTAAAAATGCCCTGTCATTTGAATATTTTTCAAAAATGCTGCCACTGATTAGTTTCCCTTTCATTAAGTGCTGGCTGCACGTCACATCAGGCTTAAGATATTATGAATGGATTAATAGTTTTAATTGTCAAATTAAGTGTATAGCGTTATACCAAAGCTAACCAAATAGTCAGTTTGCTTCTTCTTCCTTCACCAAATCATATGTGAGTACTTGTGTGCAAACTGGTATTTTAACTTACTGTGATGGGGTACATGGATTTACATTTCTATTTTCTTATAGGATGTCTGCTTTCAAATTCCTAAGCAATACCTGTGATGGTCTGAGTCTCTGAAGTGATTGTTCTGGTTGTGGTTTGAGTCTGTGTTGATGGCACAGTTTCTTCTGAGACAAACTGGACTGTACTAGTGGTTCCATTTGCACTGATCAGCTGACAGCCGCTTTGCTTGTGAGCAACGAAGGCATCTAGGTTATTGAACTGCTGCTTGCAAATGCCACAAATGTGAATATCTGGGGTGAGCTCCACTAGGACAGTGGTGCCTCCTGGAACTACAAAAATGGAAGGAGATCAAATAATTTACACTGATGAAATCAAAACATTCCTACACAAAAGCGAAGAGAGACTCCAATAAGATTATCAATTATCATATGGATCAGGGCCTCGATTAGTATATCATGCATTCAGTTTCTCATTGAATAATTGCAACATATCCGTTTCAACTACTACTGGGAGAGCTATAATAGGACCCGTGAAACCAAAATGCTGAACTCTATAAATACTGTCCTCTTCTTAGCATAGCATTCAACAGATGACAGCACATGGGTGTTACAACCACTGAAGAACTAAACATATTTAGTGGTATATGAAGCTTCTGGGCACTGACTTCAGTAGGAGTTGATTGTGCTGAGCAGCCTGAAGTGCAAAGCCATTCGATCATCGCCAACCTAAAAAAAAGTTACACTAAGGTTCCTGGGAAACGTGATTCGTGAAGCCTGCATGCCTGCAATGCTGAACCGTAGGTTGCTGATAAGGCTACATTCTTTTCCCATGTTACACACTAGGCCACAGGGGCTTGCATGACAGTTGCAGTCTGGTAACTTGCATCTTTGCATGCTGCGCAGTGACACTCTTACAGCCAGGCGGCTTGCACAATGCCATTGTGCACTGGACCGAAGGACCTACACCGTTGACTCCTTGCATTAGGCCCAGGGAGCTTGCCCTAGGCACCCGGGGAGCTTTCCCAGAAAATGTGCTCCAAGTATGGGGTGGGGGGAAGAGAGAGAGAGAGAGTGTGTGTGTATGTATGTATGGGGGGGTTCTTAATGAACATGGATAGTCCTGGAGGCAGCATGGAGTGAAGTGTCAGGGTATCTCTTGCCTGGCTCCCCATCCCCTGTGCTGCCCAGCGGAGCCCAAGCAGCAAGACTGCCTTTTCCCCTCTGTCCTTCCCTCCCACGGCCTTCTGCCCTGCCTCCTCCCCTGCACTGACTGCTTAACATCCAACTTCTTCTCCTGCCTCAGTGCCTCCCCTATCCCTAACTCCCCGACATGTCCCATCTGCCTTCTCCCAAACTCCTCCTAGCTCCCCTTCTTACAGTTACTAATCCTTAACAGGCAGCCCTGACTGCCCCCACACCTCTAACCTATCCCTCTGCCCTACTTCTGCCGCCCCTGCTCCCACCCAATGCCCCCCAGTGGGGGGCTAGAACAGTCCCCGCCCTTCACCTCCGGATCCCTCTTTCTCCCTGACCCCCGATCTCGTCTCCGGAGGAGGGCTGGGGAGGGGAGGCGGCAGGCCAGAGTCGATCTCCGCCGGGCAGCGCCTATCGCCTGCGGCCGGGATAAAGGGGCTTTTCCTAGGCGGGGTGTCGCAGCCCGGGACCCGCTGCGGTCCGCCCTCCCCGGTGAGCGACGGGACCGGGGCGGCTGATGGCTCCGGCCGCCTCCGCCGCTCTCCGCGGAGCGACCCCTCGCTGCGCCCCGGCACCTGCTGCTCGCCCAGGCCCCGGGCCCCCTGGGGAACTCCGAAGCGGGGCCGCCCGGGGAGCCTCGCTGCGCGCCGGCGCGGGGCAGGCCGCCCAGCCCCCTGGCTGCTCTCACCCGGGTTCCCCCGAGCCACGTTCCCGGGCTTGGCTCCCGCCCGCTTCTTGCGCTACTCAGGTTTCGGGGCCTGCCCGGGCCCCGGAGCGCGCCTAGCCCGCTCGGCACTTACACGGCACGGGGCCCGGGAAGCCCGGCGCCCTCCCGCCGCCCGGGTTCATGGCGCGCTGCACGGCCTGGCCCGGGAGCTCGGCCACCGGCAAGGGGCTCACTGGCGGCGGGGACCCCCCGCCCCGGGCAGGGACGGACGTGGAGAAGCCCAAGCCGAGCGTGCCCGCGCGCTGTGAGCATGCTCAGTGACAGCAGCGGAGGCCGCTGCCCTCCCGGGCCCCGGAACCCACCTGCTCGTTCTGGGACGGCACGTGGGGACACAGGGGAGCGGGGCGGCTGCTGCGCCTCGCCTCCCGGTGCAGCTCTAGGCAGGTGCCTGTTTAGAGTCTCTCTCCACTGGGCCGGCCGCCGCCAGGTCTCTGTACAGCGCCAGGCAGCCGGCTGGTGAGTCTATAGACACTCGGTGCAGGCTGCTGCTAGTGCCGTTTATAATCTATACCTAGTGCGCTGCCTGCGGCTTGCTGGTTATTCTCCATACAGCTCCACGCAGCATGCTGGGCTGGTGCTGTGCTGTGGCCTGTCTCTCCCCAGCTCTGCACAAGAGGGTGCTCATGTTTACCCATCCCACACAGGGCGCACCCCGCACGGCTCGTACAGCTTGGGTAGCTACAAGCCCAACAAGGCAAATTAAGTGCCTCCAAGTGACAGAGGGGTAGCCCCGTAAGTCTGTATCCACAAAAACAACGAGGAGGAGTCTAGTGGCATAAGCTTTCGTGCGTAAAAAACCTACTTCCTCAAACGCATGGAGTTTTTTACCCACGAAAGCTTATGCCCAAATGAATCTGTTAGTCTTTAAAGAGCCACCGGACTCCCTCTCCATTTGCATTCCTGTGTAGCCACCCCACAGGTAGATTCCTGGACGCAGACCAAGCTGAGCAAGACTTTCCCTACAATCACTACTCCCAGGCTACTATGTACTAGGTATCAACTGTAAGAGGTGGAATAGTCTATCTGCTGTGCTCTCAGTGATTCCTCTGCTAGTTCTGAAGTGGAATAGAAGCAGCTTCCCTCAAATGCAGAGGGGACAAAGAGCTGGACCAGGTCGGAGTGGGAGAAGGCCACCGAGGGAGCAGATTGGAAAAGTATTATGTGATTATGTAATTAAAGACTAGATCCCAATGCAGCTCCACAAAGGGGGTGAATTAAGGTTGAAAGGGCAAATTTAATTCTGACATTGCCTCACTTTTGAGTGCTTGACTTTGCACCCGGAATATTCTTTTTGCCTAGTCCTTTGTGCTGGCAGTTTCGTGTATACTCTAAACACATGCACATAGTTCCAGATTACAGTTCATGTTACAATTGGAGTTCTACTACCCTGGGAAAGTGGCATCCACATGATCTCTCTCTTGATTTATTTTGTCAAAACAATATGCTGCAGACATAGGACCGACTAGGATGCAGGAGGGGAAAATCCTAGTTCTGGTCTCCGGAGCAGAGCCCGCTGAATAAATGTGTTGAATAACACATGGTAGGTTTAGGAAGAAGATGATTGAAAACACTACATATATCCCTCTTTGAGACTACAGGTAAATTTTAATCCCAGTTCTAGATATGACGTCTAAATAATACCATAACATTATTTAAAATAATCCCCAAATTTGAATTAAGCCACAGTGGTTATGATAACCTGAACATCAATATGGTTTTAGAAATGCATTTGGGATCCTCAAATCACACTAGACTAGACTTACAGGATTTCCATTAAAACTCTGGAAACACACCTTCTATTGTGTCAGCATAAATATATAGTTATTGCCTATAAAATGAGTTTATGAAAACATAACCTAGAAGTAGAAAATATGATAAGTGCTAATGATGCTTTCTTTGGAGTGTGTCCAAAATATATCATGGTTAAGATATTTACAACAATCAGCCTTAATCTATTTTTCCACAGTTTAGAGAAGGCTTAATCGTTGAAACATCACCTCTCATTCTTTTTACTATTTTTTGCAATAGTAAATTAATATTTACTTTTATCCAAGGTAGATATAACCAAATTATTTTTTTCTGCAATAGTAGTATACTTCATTTCAGCTGCAGTTGTACCTTGGAGTGTAGAAAGAACGAGGAGTACTTGTGGCACCTTAGAGACTAACAAATTTAATTTGGGCATAAGCTTTCGTGGGCTAAAACCCACTTCATTGCATCTGATGAAGTGGGTTTTAGCCCATGAAAGCTTATGCCCAAAATAAATGTGTTAGGCTCCAAGTACTCCTCATTCTTTTTGCTGATACAGACTAACATGGCTACCACTCTGAAACCTGTCACCATGTTGGAGTGTAGAATAATTTGTTTTAATCAGTTTTCACTCTGTTATTGCCTTCCATCAAAACATCAGCCTGTCGCAATTAGAAAAAGATAGTATAGATCTCAGACATTATTTGTTTTGGGTTTTTGTTTGTTTTCACTGAATTTATTACCTATGGAAGGGGCTAGAATGACACCCAGGAAGACTGAAGTCCTTTCTTTTTCCACACAACAGCTACAGCATAGGCAACAGAATTGAAAATGTACTCACTAATGTGTCTTCTCTTTTGGACTGGGTGTCTGGAGACACTTGGGTAACAACTTTTAATTGATACCGGTGAAGACTGGAGTTGAACCAATGAGACAGAGGCGCTGGAAGTAGGGGTGCTGGAGATGCAGCAGCACCCCCTGGTTTGAAGTGGTTTTCATCATATATGGGGTTTACAGTTTTGTTCAATGACTTTCAGCACCCCCAGTATAAAAATTGTTCCAACGCCACTGGACAGAGGTGAAAGGCACAGTAGCCAGTCCATTAACAATCATTGGGACCATCCAGTTCCCCAACAATCACTATTACTTAGTCAGCTGAATATGATTAAAAAGAAGACTTACATTCACTCATAGGAAGTACATTATACAATAGTGCTGCTATCACAGCAGCGGCACAGCTAAGCCATGCCGAGTATCTATTTATGGGGTTTAGGCGGGTTTATACTTGTCACCACTAAGCTGTGCTGCCGCGGCTTGTGCTATTGTGGCTACACTACTATATTTATACTCGTACTAGCTCTCATCGAACTAGTGCAACTCTGTGTATGCGAGCTAGAGCCCTAGCTCATAGTGTAGACATATTTCAGAGTAGCAGCCGTGTTAGTCTGTATCCGCAAAAAGAAGAACAGGAGTACTTGTGGCACCTTAGAGACTAACAAATTTATTAGAGCATAAGCTTTCGTGGACTACAGCCCACTTCTTCGGATGCATATAGAATGGAACATATATTGAGGAGATATATATACACACATACAGACATAGTGTTAGATGCAGGCTAACATCACTCCTACAGCTGGCAGCTCATAAAGGAATATATTTCCCCTTATTCCTGCCATTTCTCTACTAACAAGCATTTGGGGGCCAGTCCAGCATCTCAACAGCAGCCTGAGCTGCTTAGCTCCCTATGCTTGCAAGGAAAGGACTGAGGGCAATCTGAGGAAAGGCATTTGCCAGCACCTCCTGAAATGAAAAAGGGGGGCAGCTGCACTCTTTTACTAATCTATGGAACTTCACACAGAATGTTACAAAGCAGTTCTGAGTAACAGCATCGCCGAAGATCGATTCAGCAAACTTCCGTATTTAACTACACTAAACAACATTTAACTTTCAAAAGAATCACCCAGTTGCATGAAAGGTTTGCACGGAAATATTCCTATAAACACTAATGCATATGCATAACTTGACTCACAGAAGTACCTTTTGTCAAGTGCATAATGTTTGCAGGGTCAGGGCTTTATTTAAATTGAAAGCTGTTTTGGACAGAGACCTGGTTTTCATATCTGTCTTTATAGGCCTTAGCAAACATTTGACGCTACATAAATAATAAATAAAACACCTTGCGGTATGAGGATTGACTTTTGACAGTATAATACTATACTGAGAGCTTGAACCACCGAGCAGACTCTGTGGAGCTCACACTTGATGCTATTTCCAGCCTATAAGGCATAAATCAGTATGCATGTGTAATCTTTTTCACCCTTAACCTGACTGAAATGAAAATACCACACTGCTGCAGGCCCTCTCCAAGTGCTGTGCAAGTGAACTAGGCTCAGAAAAGACAAATGTCAATCATGAAAGACGAATTTAAAAAACATATGGGTGTAAAGAGTTCCCTAACCAGGGAATTCTAAACAGCCATTTCAGAGCACTGCATTGGACAACCATGGCCTAGCTCAGGGGCCTGAGGGCTGCATCGGGTTTCCAAAATTGTATGGAGGGTCGGTTAGAAAAAAAAAATAATGGAGATATCCCATCTCCTAGAACTGGAAGGGACCTTGAAAGGTCATTGAGTCCAGCCCCCTGCCTTCACTAGCAGGACCAAGTACTGATTTTGCCCCAGATCCCCAAGTGGCCCCCTCAAGGATTGAGCTCACAACCCTGGGCTTAGCAGGCCAATGCTCAAACCACTGAGCTGCCTCCCCAAACAGCCACATGTGGCCTGGCCCCTACCCCTTATCTGCCCTCCCGCCCGGGACTCCTGCCCCATCCAACCCCCCTGTTCCCTGATTCCCCCCCGGAACCCTTGCCCCATCTATCCCCCCCACTCTCTGTCCCCTGACCGCCCCCGGACTCCCCGCTCCTAACTGCCCCCTGCCACCCCATCCAACCCTCCCTCCTTCCTGACTGCCCCCTGAGGCCCCTGCCACATCCAACTACCCCTTCTCCCTGTCCCCTGACTGCCCCCGGAACCTCCACCCCAACTGCCCCTTGGCCCCCCATCCAACCCCTCCTCACATTCCTAACAGCCTCCCCGGGACCCCTGCCCCATACACCTCCCCTGCTCCCTGTCCCCTGACCACCCCTGAAACCCCCGCCCCGACTGCCTCTGGCCATCCCATCCAACCTCCCCTCTCCTTCCTGACTGCCCCCCCCACCCCCGGGACCCCTGCCCCATCCAACCCCCCTGTTCCCCGCCCTCTGACCGCCCCAACCCCATCCATCCCCCTGCCCCCTGACCACAACCGTGAACTCCCCTGCCCTCTATCCAACCCCCCCACTCCCTGCCTCCTTACCGCGCTGCCTGGAGCACCGGTGGCTGGCAGCACAGCTGCACCAGGACAGGCAGCGGCACTGCCCAGCTGCAACCAGCCACACACCGCACAGCACAGAGCACGGGGTGAGGCCAGGCTCGGCGGCTGCGCTGCCCCAGGAGATCGCCATCCGCCGCCCAGAGCATTGTGCCAGCAGCAGAGCGAGCTGAGGCTGCGGGAGAGGGGGATCAGCAGGGGAGGGGCCGGGGGTTAGCCTCCCGGGGCAGGAGCTCAGGGGCCGGGCAGGAGGGTACCACGGGTAGCCCGCGGCCGTAGTTTGCCCACCTCTGGCCTAGCTGGTTTCCCAAAGAAAGAGATTTATGTACAACGAGAACTGCATAGACAGTTACCTTTATATAAAAATTCCAGACATCCTTACGTCATTTGAGATCACACTGGGGCAGTGTTATCCTAGCTTTCCATCTTAGAAAAACCAGGGAGCTGATCCAAAACCCACTGAAATAAACGAAAGATACCTTTTGATTTATATGAACTATAGATAAAGCACTAAAAGTGAGACAAACCCCTAAAATATTGTACCTTTTATTGTTGTATTTGTCTTGCAAACCAGATAGAGTGTGAAAGGTTTAACAGGGATGAGAAAAAAAATCAGATTAAAGGAATGTTAAAGGAATGGGTGTAGGAGAAGAGAAATATTATGAAAAAGTACAAAGATAAAAATTATTGGAATTAAAAAAGGCATAAGGCCTGATTCTAGGCTTGCAGGTACTGATGTAAATCAGGATTTATTCCCCTGTTCCCAGTGTATTTACAGTGGGGTAAAACCAGTTCAGGTGAGATGAGAATCAGGCCCAGTGGGTGTGGGAAGACAAAAAGAAGTGTAATTCGTAATTAAAATTTTCAGAGGTAGGAGAAAGACAAATGAAGGATGGATTTATAGAAATATAAACAGGGCAATTAAAATAACAAAGATTCTAGAAAATAATTCTTAGTAATTCATCATTATATTGATGGATAATGACATATGCAGCAACATAAATTCATTGTGCATCAAATTAATTATGTTAAAAGAATAGGTAATCTGTCTCCATGATGATAACGTATAATTACGATAATTCTTTTTCAAATGTTTTAAAATAATGTCATTTCAATTCATAATGCAAGGTAGGTAGTTTGACATTTAATACATTCTCTATTTATACAATATTTTCAATATAAGTGTGCTTCTCAGATTAAATGATCGGATTAAATGAAGATATCTCTTATTGCTCTACGAACCCTAAAATAATTCTGTGTGAATATTATTCACCATGCTAACACAACACATTGACAACAGAGAATATACTGCAAATGAATAATATAACAAAATAATTTGTTTCTTTGTAATATATCTAATTATTCATTGTCAGAAAGTTGGTTTAAAAACTATGCTGGGTAAATTTTCAGGGTTTTGTGCTGTTTAGTGCAGCAACCAAGCTTTGTTGTCAGTCCCAAAATAAAAAATGCAGGGCCGTGATTAGGAAATTTTAGGGGTAAGTGTCCTGGATTAAACTCAGTTTCCCAGTAAGCTTCTGATTATACTTATTCATTTCCACACATCAATGATTTATTACTAATGTTCGTCAGCCTTGCTTTTTGGAATTTACATGTTAAATTACAGTGTGTGTGAACCTGAACAAACAAATGACCAGCTGCATCATTTGCATGCACATATGCTTTCTGTTTGTGTATGCACCAATTGTATGCAGAGCTGTGGTAAATGCACAACCTGATTAAGGTTTTAAGTGCACAAACATACAATTCTGGAGATCTAGGCCTAATATCAAACCATTTATACCTTCACTTAACTTGGAAAAATATTTTGCATTTACAGGATACAGGCCAAGTTTTGTAAAATGGAATGCTGAAATTCATATTTAGGTACCTCGATGAGTGGCCTGTTTTCCAAAGTGCTGAGTACCCAGCATCTTGTGGTCAATGACTGCAGGGAGTTAAACTGGGTCCTAAAACCTCAAATTAATTGATCCTCACAATATTTTCTTCAACAGGTTCTGCAGCCTAGATTTACTGCCTGTAGCTTTGGGAAACCCCAGAGTCCCACTAGTGATGCACTGAATGCTAATTTCCCTCTTGCTATTTGGGACAGTCAGGTCCTGATTCAGCAACCATTTAAGCACATGCTTAGTTTTAAGCATGTGCTTAAATATATCTCTCTTCAGCAAAACACATACTTGCATGCTTAACTTTAAATACATACCTAACTCCCATTCATGCTTAAGCTAAGTATGTGCTTCAGCATTTTGCTGAATCAGAGCCACAACAAAGAATTCTAAAGTGGCTGGATTTTTTAAAAAAGGCACCTGCATCTTACTTTTCATCTTCGCAAGCCCATCTCTGTTGTGCTTGTCACTCCTTCCTTCTCTTCTTACTGCTTCGTGCTTCTTTTTAAAATTCTCTTTTTTTCCTAGATACTGGCTGGCTGCTACCATAACCTGAACAACCTTTAAAACAAACAATTTATACTGAAGGTTGGCTGTCATAATTAACAGGTTATTTTGATGATGGATATGTCATTTCTGAAAATAAACTAGTTATCTTGTGAAATTTATTTAGCCACGTGTTGTATAAATAAAGCAGCATGGTGAAACACTGCTGGGATAAACATGATAACTAACAGATATATGATGGATTCAAAATTGCACAGCTCAAGTCTAATATTTAGTCATTTTTATGATATTATTGGGTCGAAAATGGAAAGCAACCCCAGCAGAGGGACTCCTTTAATACTCGGAGGAGTTTTGCTTGCTCACTAGCATGGTACAGAGATAATTCTATTCTAGAAGCTTTTGAATGCTTTACAAGTAATAGAAACCAAGTGGGAAAAGCATATTCCATATTTTAGTGCTGACATTCTTGCAGAAAAAAAATAAAAAAATTAAAGATTCAGAATACTTGGCTGTGATTCAGTACCTAAAGACTTTCTGGTGTTTTTCAGAATTCCCCTGAGCCCTATAAATGCTTCTGTTCTAGAGGTACCTATTGTAGCTATAGTCACTTATGCCAGTTTATCAAACTAACGAGCCATTGAGTGATGCTATTCCCAGGTTCAACTCCACCAGGGAGGGAAAGTGGAAAACAAAACTGAAATTTAGACAGAATAGAATTCCTAAGGGCCAGGACAACTATAATTTATTAACTCATACACACCAAACCTTACCAAGAATAATATTCTTCTTTGAGTTTTTTCTCTACAAATCTCATCATCTTTCATAAAGTCCAAGCATATAGATAAGGCCACATAATTTCAGTACTAGTAATGCCTACTGATCTCTCCACAAAATAAATAAAATAAAATAAAAATTCTCTCTGGCTCCTCCGCCCCTCTTCCAACCACAATGTGTGCAAATGGCTATAAAAGGAAAGAAGAGTGTTTCACTGTGTCAGATGACCGTAAAAATGATCACTGCTTCTATATTAGCCATAGGAGATCAAGCCTTCCCACCTTTTTAATTAAAAGATGTCTTCAACTTGACATAGTGATGATGGATAAGACTGGGGGAAAATGCATTTTGTGTTGTATAATTTTGAAGCATTTATGAAACTAGTGGGGAGTATACTACATTCTTAGCGCCTGGACCTGCAAATCTTTACCACATGCCCATATTCCTTAATCACACAAATGCTCCCACTGAGTTCAATAGGATGATTCATGTGTGTAAAGGCTCCTTTATATGTTATTAGTACCTGTGATGTTTAATATGATGGACAAGAATGAACATTTATGTGGAATAATGCTTCATTTTTAGGGCAGGCTTTAGCCAGCCTAACAAAATCACACAGGGGAATAGTGGGGAATAAAGCTCTTTCATTCCCCTGAACTAGGGCTACCTAAATCGCAGCTCTAGTTTCCCTTTGGCACCAGCATTCTAGCTAATATCTGCCCCCACAGGAAAATTGGTGCAATGATGGTTCTTCCCATTTCCCCAGTGTGATAGCCAGTGGTGCTGACTGACTGCAAGGGGTGAAGGAAGCAGGACCCTTTTAAAGGTGGCAGTAGCACACTTCATCCTTGGAGCAAGTGGGGAGCAGCGAAGGAATTGTGTCTCAGAGTTGGAAGGAACAGTGCAGCTATGCACTGCCCCAGCCTCCAGGACTGAATTTAAAAACTCAATATAACTCTTAAGGAATAATTCCCAATATAGACCGACCCTCCTCACCTGATAAAAAAAAGGTCAGCTGAGAGCGCATTAGACTGACTATATAAAGGCCTCTCATCTCTTCTCTGGTTTTGAGAAAGCCTTTTGTTGTGGGCTGGCTAGCTTATTTGGCTAAACTGTAGCAGGGCCGCCAAGAGTGGTTTGGGCCCCGCAGCAAGGGCGGACCGGCTAAATAGGGCCAGCGAAGCCGGGGAAGCCAGGCCCTGGGCCCCTTTCCAGACCACCGGGCCCCAGTAATTTGTACCGGCTTCCCCCCCCATCGGCCCTGAACTGTAGTGCTACTAACACTGAGGTCAAAGGTTTGATCCCATACTGGCCACTTAGGCTAAGGCTCCTTTGCATGGGCCTGTTACACAGGAGCTCAAACCAGATGATGTGATGGTCCCTTTTGGCCTTACAATGTACAAATCTTTCTTTGCCAGGTTTGGTTTGCAAAGAGCCCTATTGCTAATATATTTTTCATTGTTTATAGTAATTGTTTTACAAAACACCAGCTGACATTCATGCTGACCAATTTCAACCACAAACCTCTAAATTACTGGGGCATCTGGTTTATTCAGTCCTGACCTAAGGTCTCCTTTGCTTTTGCACTGCACCAGGGATGTTCTTGAACTCTGCATCACCCAAGCACTCTGAAGTTAATAATTCTTCCTAAAGGTTTATCGCAGTTTACATCGTGTCACAAGAAATTGTAAGTAGTCTATTTGTCCAGGTGTTGAAAGGAGCATGAAATTGTTAAAGGATAGCAAATATGGCAGGGTAACGTCTTATGTTCCTTTAGAGCAATTTCTGTGGTTAAATATTAGAGCTAGGCAAATACTATGCAAAAATGCAGCTAATATTCATTTGAATTTTAAAACTAATTCTTTTTGACTGTGGTCACACTCCCCTCGGTGTTTGCTTTCTGTGAACCTTGTAGGAAATGAGTTTATTGGCAAGAACTGTGAATTTTAAGGGAATATGGTAGAATAGTCATTGAAAGCTAATTTCAGATTTGCACTGGAAACCTGATCATGAGAATTAGGATTATCCAAGGAACAGAAACATACCAAGTGCATCTACTCAGAACAGACTGAGTATCGAATACTGGCAACAAACTGCTCATAAAAGAGCCATGGACTAAAAATTAGCAACAGAAATTCCTTCCCCCAAATTTTTATATAAAAAAATACAGTGGAGAAAATTGTTTACAGTCTATTCAGCGAGAGAGAGAGAGAGAGAGAGAGAGAGCGCATTTATTGAATGTTATTTGTTACAAATTATTAACCCATGTCTGATAAATATCACCCTCCCCCCCACACACAAAGGAATTATATTAATGTTAAAATATGAAAGGATAAAGTCAAAATGTGCTAAAAATGAATAGGACAAGAAGCAATGGGCTTAAATTGCAGCAAGGGCGGTTTAGGATGGACATTGGAAAAACTTCTTAACTGTCAGGGTAGTTAAGCCCTGGAATAAATTGTCTAGGGCAGCTGTGGATTCTCTGTCATTAGAGTTTTTTAAGAGCAGATTAGACAAATACCTGTCAGGGATGGAATCGACACTACTTAGTCCTGCCTTGAGTGCAGTGGACTGGACTAGAAGACTTCTCGAGGTCCCTTCCAGTCTGTGATTCTCAGATCTACTCTTGAAGTAAATGGAGTCTGACTTTCTATCCAGATTTAGAGATTTAACATGAAACACCATTTTAAAGACTAATGTTTAGAGTAGTTCTTTGCGCCAAATGTATAATCTATAGCACCGTACTTTCTCTCCTTTTCCTTCAGGACCAGTATGACTCCAAACGTTGTCTTCAAAACACAATTTCAACATTTCGGTAAAATCCATTTGAATAAATGTTATTGTCCAGCAGAGGACGCTGTTTGGTTACGGATGCAATTTTCTCTGTTTATATGCAATGACTGATACAATTGAGTGTACTTTGAAATCCCCTTCCAGACATTATTTTATTTTAGGCTCATTAGTGTGAAATTCCATTTTAAACAGCATAGCCTGACTCTGAAAACTTCACTGACAGCATAAATTCCTGCTCAGCTGTATTAAGCAAAACACTCAAGTTTAAATTCCAGAGACGCGTTGTGTCTTTTGACTGGTTGCTACCTGTATTTTACAACATAATGGTAACTTTGGGGTAATATAACTGCTATCCCTGGGGGCTCTCATGAAAATGAGATGTACATCTCATGAGGCTGTTTCTGTGACTGCACCCCCTCCAAAATAAATAAGAATATGCTACAAATAATAATACTTAGCAGTTTTTATTTTCAAAAGAACTAAACAAACATTAACAAATTGGTCCTCATACCACCATAGGAGGTGAATATTTTTTTATCTCCATGTCACAGATTGGGGGAAAGTGAGGGAGAGAGGTTAAGGGACTTGCTCACAACCACAACGGGAGTCATTGTCATAGTCAAATTTTGAAGGGAAGGAATATCAGGTTCCCAGTTCTCTGCTCATGCCACTAATGCCATGCCTTCTCTCATAATTACTCAAAGATGATTCTAAGAAGTGTCTTGAGACTCAAAGACTACAGCAGATTAGGGTCTTCCAAAGATTTGCCACAAAAAACACATTTTCAACATGACACATGCATTTCTTTGCTGCGGAAGATGCCAGTACATCATTTGTTCCCTTCTGAACCAGTCAGATCATACAGATCCAGACAGACTCAGCCCATGTCTTACATTTTCAAATGGGCATGAACTGAGGGTGAAATTTCATCCCGTGTAGCAGGCCAACACAGAGCACCACTTCTTGTGCTGGCCCCTCTCTGTCCAAGGGTGAAGTGTACCCTAAGTTAGCATCTTAACACCCATTGATATAAATGAGAGTTGAAAGACTACAGGCACCACTTTGGAAATGTAGGGTTAAGTGTCCAATAGAGAGGTGAAGTAGAAAAAGAGCAGTTGGGAAATCAGTAGATGGCCATAATCAGTGGCAGATGGGATGGTCTTGTGGATTAGGGATAGGAGTGGGAGTAAAGAGGTATAGATTTGATATTCAGCTTTTTGTGCCTCAGTTTCCCTATTTGTAAAATGCAGATAATAATGTCTTTTCACACAAGTCTTAGTTACTAATATGCAAGGAACTTGAAGATCATTGGATGGAAGGTGCTATTAAAATACAAGTTATTTTTATAGCATTAGAAAGGTAGTAACGACAGCTTTAAAAATAAGAAAATAATAATTTTTAACAAAACAATTATAATTAAATTTAAAAAAATCTCCTAAATAATTTAGGCTAGAACCTATGGGAGTTAGAGGCTCAAATCCCATTAAAATTCCATAAGACCTAGGCATCTAAATTCCTTCATCATCTTTAAAAATTTTAGCTCCAAATCTAGAGCAGGATTAGGAAGAGTGGGCTCTTTCCCACCTTATGAGTATTATTGTACTTGGAAAGCCCGGTCTCCAGACCTGTGTTTATAATTAGCTATTACTGAATTAGTTTCAGTAACCTCTGTGGATTATTTATTTAATTGTACATAGCACTGACATATGAGAAATAGCATAGCCCAGTAGTAGTTGGAGGTCTTTTACTTGTGGGGAAAAATTAATTTGATTTTTTTCCCACCTGACACACTTTGAAAATCATGTCTGACTAGCTCTTGGAATGCACCAGGAAATTCTTTGTATATGCTGAGAAGTATTAGTTTCCTCAGGTATGTTGCTGACATGCAGTACTGTATATGAATGAGAAAGTTTGAATTAAAATTGCCATTTCTGTGATGCCAGTGACTGTCTTGTTGAAAAGTATCATTAGCAGTTTGGAGGCCAAATGTAAGAGACTGCAAAGCTATTTGAATCCTGGCATTCGATGGTGGTAAGGGCTGGTTGAAAATTTTCCACTGAAATTTGTTTTTGTTGTAAAACTGCATTTTCAACCAAAGAAAAATGTTCATGAAAAGGGTCTGCTTTCTCGTTGGAAAACTGAAAATCCACACATCACATTTTTTTTTGGCCAAAAACTGAAAAAGGTTTAGTTTTCAGCAGATTTTTTTTTCCAGTTTTTGGCAGGTTTCAGCCAAACACTTTCAGGTTTCCTGTGAATGTTTACTGTTTTTGGTTGTTGAAAACTGAAAAGTGTTTTTTTTTTTTTTGATGAAACATTAAAGTTTTCTATTGAAAAAGCCCATTTTCCGACCAGCTCTAAAGATGGCAAAACAATCAAAAAAAGATTTTGCTAGTACACATTATACATTTTCGATCAAACTCTGCTCTCGGATATATAGTTATTGCACTTTAAAAAATAAGAAGCTGCTTCTAAGCCTTATTGTGCACCACTCCTTGCCTAATCCCCAGCAATTCCCAGCTCTCAGAACAAACCCCTGGAGTCTTGGGCAGCCTAGTGCAAGGTTAAACTTACGTTGGAAGCCAGGCAAGGCCCAGATTGTCCCCAAGCTTGTGGCAAAAGGGTAGTTGAAAGCTACTATTGCCTCCCACACACTTGGTCCTGTACCAAGCACAGCGCTGCCAAGTAAGAGAATATGGCCCTAATTATATTTATCTAATTCGATAAATACCTACATAAAAAAAAAATTATTTACACAGGGTAATAATATAAGCTTATGTGCACATTTTATATTCTTGAACTCTGCAATTATTTGTATTTATATTGAAAATGATACATGATGAAAAGTAATATAGGTCCAGATTTTCATATTAAGACACAATTGCACACCTGATTTATGTACACACATTTTATTAACTAGAATTTATTATTAATTGCTAAGTGCCAACAATGTGCTTATCACTGGACAGACACAAAACTCTTTGAGGAGTTTACAGTATACAAGATAGAGACAGATAAAATGAATATGGAGACTCCAAGAAGAGTGTTAGCTTAGAATATTAAGTGTTTTCTTCCTCAGAATGTTATTTTTTAAAATTAGACAGAAAACTTCCTAATCAGTAATTTTTGCATAAAATTCCTCAAATTGGATGTGCAGTAGCAATCATCACATCAGATGCACAAATTAGACATGCAGTCAAGCAACTAACATGTATGAAAATGTGGTCAATTACAGGTAACTTGCATTAAACAGTTTTGTAGTGTTCCTATACACTTGAAAACAGCTGCCACAACACTCTCCAGAGGTGGTTGCCTATGTGTGCAAGGTGAAGTGATTCTTGTATATCTCTTTGAGAATCTCTGGGATGAAAAGCATAATATAAATGTCACTTATCATTTTCATGTTATTTGACAAGCCTTTTAATGCTAGAAAGAGACTCCACATTGTAGACAAAGTGCATAAATGATGAAAGTAGAAGGACTATGAAGATTGACCATCACCTGTCATCATGTTTATTACACACTATTTGTATTACATTAGCACTCAGAGACCCTAGTCAGGATCCAGGCTTCACTGTACAATGCATTGTATAAACACATAATCAGAGCCAATCCCTGCCCACAAAAGCTTCACAATGTAATTATGAACTTACAAACGGCAACACAACTAAGACCATACGGACATGTCAAGCAACAGTAAGAAGCAGGCATCAGTACAGCAGTTCAACATGACATGAGTTTTGATCTGCTCACGCGTTGCATGGATTCGGGCTACAGTTGATAAACTTATCTTGAAGTAAGACAGAAGTTAGGCTGCTGAAATTCCTACCATTTCCCTGACATTATACAGCTGAGAGTCAAGAACTGTCAAATTACATGAGTAATATCTATCCATATTTAAAAGAGCAAACTGTTGACAATTGCCTCTCATCCCTCTTTTCAGTGTATGAGCTCCATGGAATGGTTAGGAATGATCAAACTGAAGATGAGGCAAAGCTATGGCCACATAATCATAATCCAGACAAGGAGCTCAACACTGTCTACAATGGAATGGATAGCAAGAAGCACACAAAAACTATAGAGATAATTCTTCCTGGACCTCAGTGAGGAAAAATGATGGAGATTGTGCTGACATTATTGAGGTTACACACACTATAAGGCTAAGTACAACGCCGACAAGTATTTTTTTTCCTGTTTTGAAACAATCACATGATATCTTTTCATAATATCTGAGAAAGTTTGTCATCTGGCATAATGAAAACCAAGCGACAGGCAGATAAACTTACTGGCTATTTATAAAGTCTTGTATGGTATTCTCAGTGGTATACAGATTAAAAAAATCACAATTGAATTGTCTAGAAACAGCATTAGAAATGCACATAAGAAGAAAATAAGGAGATCGACTGGAGAACCTGGATACATTTTAGATTATTAAGATTTTCAAAGGCACACAGGAGAGCTTGGTACCCAGTTCCCATAAGATTTCAGTGGCAGGTAGGCACCTAACTCTTCTCTGTGGGCTTGTCTTCACTACCTGCCTGGATCGGAGGGTAGAAATCGGTATCTCGGGGATCGAATTATCGCGTCTCGTCGGGACGCGACAATCGATCCCCAAATCGACGCGTGTACTCCACCAGCCCAGGTAGGAGTAAGCGCCGTCGACGGGGGAGCTGCGGCGGTCAATTTGCCGCCATCCTCACAGCGGGGTAAGTTGGCTCGGATACGTCGAATTCAGCTACGCTATTTTCGTAGCTGAGTTTGCATATCTTAAATCGATTCTCCCCCCTCCCCACCAGTGTAGACCTAGCCTTAGTCTTTGAAATTTTCCCTTTAAAAGGTCTGCCTGAATTCACTGATATAAGCAAAGTCTTGACCACCTCACCCAGGTCACTGGATTACATAGCTTGACTAGCTGGCTCCTAAAGCAGCCTCATCCCTGCTTTTTCTAAATGTTTTGCTCTTTAATTTCTTCAAGTGTTCCTTTGCTTACCTTTTATGGGAAGGGCTAAATGGAAGGTACTGATCACTTTTTATTTTGAAAACCTCAGTCAAATGAATAAACGTAGGCCAACATTTTCTCACCTGGATGCCAAAAGTTAAGCATACGTAGGGCCTGATTTTGAGAGGTATTCAGGACCCACAACTGCCATTAACTTCAACAGCAGCTGCTGGAAGTCACTGCTTCTAAAAATCAGGTTCTTCAACAGCTCATTAAAAGTGGCAGGATTTTCAGAGGTGTTGAGCACCCACAGCTCCCATTGACTTGGGAACTGGGAGGCTAAATACGAAAATCTTGGCCCTAGTATTTTAAATATCTTGTTATAAGAAAACCTCTATATATCTTTAACCATCTTCAATGCCATTCTCTGGGTCAGTGTCTACTGTTTCTTCCTTAAGTGGGGCAGCCACAAAATGGATAGAGAACTCAAAAAGAAGGCCTCCTCTTTTCAATATAATGCCACTGCATTCATTTTAAAAATGTTATTTTACCCTATCCTTTTTTTAATGCAAGCATCCTATTAACTTTTTCAACTACTGGTTTGCTGACAGACATTGTGACTGGACAGACAACTTTACTGAGCTATTTATCGTACCCCCCCCCAATATTGTTTTCCTTCAAGGGAAGGAAATTCCAATAATGCATGGCTGTCAGATTTCCAGAGTCCAGCACAATGCCCATTAAAAAGCCTAGAAATATACTGTCTCCCAGGTAATATCCACCTGGAAAGTGGCAAGTTCCCTAGGATTAGTACATAAGAATGGCCATACCGGGCCAGACCAACGATCCGTCTATCCCAGTATCCTGTCTTTCGACAGTGGACAATGCCAGGAGCCCCAGAGGGAATGAACAGAACAGGTAATCATCAAGTGATCTATCTAATCAGGGACTTTATCAAAAGCTTTTGTTACTCCAATTATGTCAACTTAATTAAGATTTCCCTTAAAGTTTTAACATATTAGACATACTTTCCTCTCAGATTAATTTGGGTTAAAAATGTGAAGCTCAGAGATTAGGTTTAAGGATTAGTTTTCAAAATGAGATTTAAGATAGTGCACTATGTCCAATTGCTACTGTTGGTGCCATCTAGAGTTTGACACCTGTATCTTTTTTAATATCCTCAGAAAGGACAAAATGTGCCTATCAGTAAACACTGCCTTCGTGGAATCCTACAACCTATTTCTAATTATGGATAGTATAGTAGCATCTGGGTGCTTTTGATCTAAAGCTGATTTATTTTCAGCTGATGACTCATTGTTACTGTGAGCTTTGGTTAAGGTTATCAGACCTTTCATAGCCTAATGCAAACAAGTTTAACATAGCCCATGTTGTATAATATAATGTAAATTTTGAAAAGAGCTATGGTTTAGGTCAAAGTGGAAATCCTTACACTCCACTACCTTTTTTCATTAAAGAAGAAAAAAGAATTCTGCTGGACAAATGAGCTAAAATCAGAAGAGTCTTGAACAAATATCCCATTTTTAAATAATTTATATAGAAAGAAAAAAATCAGCAAATAATTGAGCAATTGCAGACAAATACCAGAATGTCTCATATTTTCAAAATCTCATCATCAGAACTGTATACCTCTGATTTCCAGGTTTATTAATGAAACAAAAAGGCAGCTACTATGGATAAATAATACATCATATGGAATTTACACACTCCAGTTATAATGAAGATCAGTGACATCTATCAACTCATATTAAATCAGATCATACATATTTTGCCTCGTCTGCAGTTTGTCAATCTCGGCTTTCTAGTTAATAGTTACATTTAACAAAAAAGTACTGTGATGCTTAGCACAGTCCAGTAAAAAACATGGATTTACCCTTTACTCAAGGATCTGTTCAAGCATTAATGAATTAGTCCCGATGTCACATCTGTGGAGTTGATAGGTATTAACTTTGCCTAAAGATAGGTACATTGAGGTTACATGATTTATCCAAGGTCATTGTGAGACTTTCCAGAAGAACAAGTCAGTTTCAGGGCTGGGAATAGAACTCAGGAGTCCAACCACCAAATTCTCTTTTTTGACAATGAAACTATCTCCATCCCTGAGCTATGGACGTAATAAATCAGCAAAGTATAGTAATACTGACCTCTTTTGTAAAGCCCTTTTACATCTACTGCTAAACAGCACTACATAAGATCTAGGTAGTATTATTAATTTTTTTTTTTTTATTAAGAAGGTTCTGTAAATTAGTGGTATATTTAACAAATCTTAAAAACTTTACTATTAAAGTATAAAATAACGTGAATAAGCTATTTTGCAGAAAAAATATTTACTATCATAAAGTTGAAAGTTTCATAATCAGTTCAGAAAGTTGCAGAAAAGCAAACTTAATTGTTACATCCTCAAAAGAGGGGTCTAAAGAAGCTGAAAAACTGGACATTGCATTAAGCTTTTAAAATATAATTCGTGATCTAACATAAATAGACTCACTGGCTGTAGTAATGTCTGTGGCAAATAAATAACAGTTGAACACAATCAAACTCCCTGTAATGTACTCCGTTGGAATATTGATGGCAACATATGGCAAACATCTGACAGATGTTAAACAGATGTGGCAATTAGCAATCCTTATGGTCATGCTGTTAAGATTATTATGCAACACGTTCTCCAGCAAAATTAGATGACTTCCTACTTTCTGAAGCTTTATACATGTGGAGTGCTAGTCTAATGTCCCATTTAGGCAATATTGCTAGCTAATGTCTCCTAACCCATATATTTTTTTTTTAGTTGATGCCTCATGGAAGATTTAGAGAAATCCAGAATTTAAACAAGAACAATATCAATTCAGCTGTGTAGCAGATACTTCAATTATAATAGCTAATGGACAAATTGAGAGATAAAAAGACTTTTCTATCATGTTGAAATTCAATGAACAGTTTTCAATTAGGCTCAGAGTATAAAAGGGAAAAAAGAAAGATACTTTTCCTTGATGTTAACATTGCAGAAAAAGATGAGAGTAACTTTGCTTTTTCATTATACAGAAGAGATGCATATAATGATGCATATTTAAATTATAAATCAGGTCACTATCTGCCAAATGAAAGCAATATCAATTAGAGCTAAGGTGGATCAGGCTTTAAAACTCCTTATATTTAATGACAAAAGTATGACTGTTAATCTCAGCAAGCCAACAAAGGGATAATTTAAGGCAGTAAGAAATCAGAGTGATGTCACAAAAATAAGCCCTCACAGCTTTTTGGATAGTATTATTATAATTAATAGACTTCGAATGACTTTTTTTTTGTGGGTTATGGGCTTTCACAAAAGCATTTATTGCAGACATAAAATATAAAACTCTAAAGAGTGGGTTTGACTAAGGTTGACTTGAGGGTCCTTAGCCTTTCTACTACAGTAATTCCTGTAAAATAATAGTTTCATTTATAGGCTCAATTTATAATGTTGAATTTATGCCAGTTCATCTGATATAAATCATGATAATAGCATGATCCATTGTATGTCACTTGTGCTAATGCAAATTAAATATCATTACATTAAAAAAATCCCTATGTTAAAATAACATTAAATGTGTAACTTAAACCAATGAAAGAAAAAATAGATTAAGGGTGAATTCTCACAACTTTGTGTGAGCATATATGCAGATAATAAATACAAAACTACATATAGGTTATACATAAAATAAATGTGCACAAGGAGGAAAAGCTAAGCAAAATATAAAATTGGTTAAGGATGGACCAGCAAAACCGTATTATAGCTTTTATGTTTTTAAACCACTATCATTTGCAACAACTCCTTTGAAATAGGAAAATAAAGTGTCAGATTTCCAAAGAATTTAGGTGTGCAAAGTACATGTGCCATTGAATGCCTAATTTGCAGTCACTACTACGGGCACAAGTGAGGTATCTGCAGAAGTGGCCACTCCCGGTACACATTTGCACAGGAGTTATCCAATTTGTAGGAACACTTGCATTATTTATTGGCACAGGGATGTTGCATAATTATGGAATTTGAACCAGAGAAAAAATATTTATCTTGTATAACTACCTATTTATTATTTGTATAGCAGTTTACAGGCTTCAACTAAGGTTTGCAACCCAACATGCAGAGCACTGTACAAACATGTAGTAGGAAACATTCCCCGCCCCAACAGCTTACAAACTAATTAGAGAAAATAGACGAGCAGTTGGGGAAAAAGGGATACGACATTCAAGCAGAGTGATCCATGTGATGGTTTGTCAATGTCATGGTGGTTCTCCTCCTTACAAAAAATCAGATTTGGTTTTGTAAGGAGGAGAATTGCTGAAAGAAAAGGCAAAAGAAAGAGCAGCGGATATACAGGGGTGGGAGCCAAAGTGAAAAGGGGAGGGAAAAAACCAGAGACAAGGAAGGGAAGAAAGGAGAGGAGTAGGGTGACCAGATGAGGGAAAGAAAAAATCGGGACACATGGGGGGAGGGAGGGGAGCAAAAAAAAGCCGAGTCAGTCCATGCCGGCGGATTTTATCGGGACGTCTGGTCACCCTAGAGAGGAGCATGGAGGACAAATGGAGTGAGGTTGAAGTGAATTGCTTGTGTGGGAGGGCATTGGAGCAACCAGCCAATCAGCACAAAGAGAAAATGTCTGTCAGCCTGGTCCCTTCAATTTTAGAAGATTTCTTATGGAGCATAAAAGAAACCTAGCATGGTGCATTTGCATTCTTCTTCACACCACACTGATATCACCATTCTTGAGAGTAGTGTTTGTAACTCCTGCTGGTTCTGCAGCAGCAGGGCTCAAAACACAGTACCTCACATAATCAACAGCTATTGGACTTATGAAATTCCCTTTGGGCTGTGATCCCAGCAGATCTCATTAGCTAAGCAGGGCAGTAATTTTATCTATCTTAAGTGCTTATTTGACCTCCATTACCATAGTATCTGAGTATTTCATAATCTTTACTGTATTTATCTTCACAAACACTCCTGGGAAGTACGAGAATCCCTATTTTACAGATGGGAAAGTGAGACACAGAGAGACCAAGTAATTTGCCAGGGCCATACAGAAAGTCTGTGGCAGTGCAGGGAACTGAATTTCCCACGCAAGTGCCCTAACCATCCTTTCTTTCTTTGTGTAGTTGGATGGGAAACCTCCACGGAAAATAAAAGTGCTGCAGCACTTCCCCATGAGTTGGCATTGAATCAGTGGCTCAGCATCATGCATTTTCTTTCTTTGTGTGTTGATGGAAGTGTTGTCTTTCAGAGTCAACAAAAGTCCTTACCACTGTGGTCATTAAAAGAGTCTAAGACATTTTAAAGGTGGAGATCCTACAACCTGGGCAATGCTTTTTCTCCTGGCCAAATTCCAGAATGGGTAGTTGCATTCTGCCTAGGTACACAGAAGGAGCTCGGTGGCCAACAGACGGAGAAGGAGTTGCGTGTGTTTTTGCACAAGATCCTGTGCCCAGGACTTCTGTTTGCAATTCTGCTTTTCTCTTCCATTAGGTGAGGGCATTACTTATATCAACAGTACCTCTCACTGCTTTACGTGTTGGTGATGTTCTTAGCTTTTGGAGCAGGGAATACAGAACTCTGAATGCAGGTCCTGGCAGGTAAGGGAAAGGGAAATGGATTGATTTAAAAGATGTCTTAAGTCTGATGATGATTTGGGAGTTTTAATAATTCTACTCTTTAATTTGTATTAAAATTCTTATTTATAAAGTCCAGTGTACTGGATATAAAATCGGGGTATGGGATTGGCTGCAATCGGAAAGTTTATGATGGTGGGGACATGGCAGAAGACAAACAGATGATAGGCTGCCAAGGAAAATAATGCAAATACGACCAAGGTCAGTCCTACCTAGAGGCCAACCACCAGCTAGATGGCTGGACAGCGTACCAAGAGACATGACCAGGTTGGGCTTAAGAAAGAAACAAACCATGGTCAGGAATGAATGGTGTGATGGAAGTGATGCTGTACTGCTCTCCATGTCTGCAAAGATGCTCTGGGGTGAAAAGCAGAAAATATACTTCTACAATTACCTATTTTTCATGCTAAAATCCTAGGCTTATGCTTGCAATTGAGTGTGCTCTGGGCTGGAAATTTTAAAAATCTTGTTGAAAGTTTATTTTAGCCTAATACTTGTGCTGAATTTAACTCATTGCCACAACACATAATTAAGGTCAAGTGCTTAGAAGGTTTCAAGAGTATTCAACATTTATTTAGAGGGATAATGAGAACACAGTTAAATTAGATTACTATTTTTATATGGAATAATAGGTATCACTTTTCAGGGCATAAATCAATTACTAACTGACATAGGTCCCAATTATGCAAATTAACTTTAAGTATATGAGTAGCTCAACTGGAATTAAGGGGATTATTCACTAGGACGGGCCAGGAAACAGTTTTCCCATCCCACAAGAATTTTTGAGATTTTGAAATTTTTCCCATTTTGAATCAAGAAAAAAAATTAACAATCTCAAAAATTTTCACAAGCCAAAAAGAAATTTGGTTCAGGTCAATCAAAATGTTGTGTCTGATCATTTCAAAATGTTTCATTTCGATTTCACCTTTTTTTAAAAAAAATAATTTTTTTTTAGTGTAAAAAGTAAAATTTCTAAATGAAAAGTCATTTTGAACCAAAAAGAACGGAAACTTTTCATTTAGAAAATGTCAGAACTGGACATTTGATAATTCTGAAACTTGTTTTCAACTTTTTGGACTCAGGAAATTTGTTGAAATTGACCCTTTCCAGTGAACTGGTTTCGTTTTGATGAATTGGCAGTTTTTGGTGATAAACATTTTATCAAAAAATGGTCAGGACATTTTTTAATAAATATTTTTTTTCACCAAAAATGCCAATTCATCAAAACCAAACCTGTTCACTGGAAAGGGTCAGTTTCAACAAAGTTTCTTTTTCACCATGGGCCCAATCCTGCAAACACATTCATATGCTTTAACTTTAAGCGTTGGAGTCTACTACACATTCATATGCTTTAACTTTAAGTGTAGTAGACTCCAACGCTTAAAGTTAAAGCATATGAATGTGTTTGCAGGATTGGGCCCATGGTGAAAAAGAAACTTCCTTTAGGGGCATGTTATTTCATAACTGTCCACTACAGGGTTTCTTGCAGCTTTCTCTACAGCATCAGATACAGACTGCTGTCAGGATAGTAGATTAGATGGACCACTGCTCTGATTCAGTATAAAGAACAGGAGTACTTGTGGCACCTTAGAGACTAACAAATTTATTAGAGCATAAGCTTTCGTGCGCTACAGCCCACTTCTTCGGATGCAACTGGGCTGTAGTCCACGAAAGTTTATGCTCTAATAAATTTGTTAGTCTCTAAGGTGCCACATATCAGGGGGTAGCCGTGTTAGTCTGTATCTACAAAAACAACAAGGAGTCTGGTGGCACCTTAAAGACTAACAGATTTATTTGGGCATAAGCTTTCGTGAGTAAAAACCTCACTTCTTCGGATGCATAGCTATGCATCCGAAGAAGTGAGGTTTTTACTCACGAAAGCTTATGCCCAAATAAATCTGTTAGTCTTTAAGGTGCCACCAGACTCCTTGTTGTTTTTTTAAGGTGCCACAAGTACTCCTGTTCTTTTTGCGGATACAGACTAACACGGCTGCTACTCTGAAACCTGATTCAGTATGGACATTTCTATGTTGCAGCCTAGTAAACCTGTCTTACAAGTGCAAAGTTTTCTATGTCAACTTCATTTCCTACAATAGTTTCCTACTGACTCTGAACCACGCTCTTCTAAACTTGTCCTGTATCTGCTATGAATTATTCACCTTGTAAATAATTTATTAGGTAAATTTAACCACTTTTTTTCTGTTCACAAATTGCCCCTGAGCAATTTTTAATTTTCTTTTCTTTAAAATTATTCACTGAGTGTTTTCTGTGAATAATTCTTTGAGCTAGATTCTCCACAGTGCTAAAGTCTCTTTGCACTGCTCAAATCAGGCTGCAAATGCCCAGCAGGATAATTCCTCTGGCTGTCTGCTAGGTGTAAATATGCCAGATCTGGGTCTGTGCCTACTGCTTCCCCACCCCTGCATAGGGGACATATCTGGTGGGGTGAACGTGGCAGAGCTCCACTCCCCCAGGCTTATCCTCCACTATCTCTATGCCAGTAACAGAACCCAGCAGCAGCTTTAAGCATTGTTAGGACTGAATGTAGCCCTGAGAATCATGGAGCTGTAACTGGCTACCTGATGCTCTCCACTCTTTCTTCCACGGAGCAGAGATCTGCCACAGGAGACAATCATGCCCTATGTCTGTAAGCTGAGGTGAACAGTTCATTGAGTGTCTTTGAGCTGAAATGAAATGTGAAGGCCAGTTTTGCAAACTCCCCTGTGAGATGTGTTGTGTGCTGCTTGGCTGTAGCTGGAGATCTGGGTCTATGGCCTGGTCTACACTACGAGTTTAGGTCGAATT
Organism: Malaclemys terrapin pileata; assembly: GCF_027887155.1. Classification (NCBI taxonomy): domain Eukaryota; kingdom Metazoa; phylum Chordata; order Testudines; family Emydidae; genus Malaclemys; species Malaclemys terrapin. The sequence goes on along the minus strand of NC_071516.1, from coordinate 15,343,292 downwards.
TAGCAGCATTAAATCTAATTAACCCTGCACCCGTCCACACAATGAAGCCATTTTTGTCGACATAAAGGGCTCTTAAAATCGATTTCTGTCCTCCTCCCCGACAAGGGGAGTAGCGCTGAAATCGACATTGCCGGTTCGAATTAGGGTTAGTGTGGATGCAATTCGATGGTATTGGCCTCTATAGACAGCAATCTGAACTCGGATGCACTGGCCAGGTAGACAGGAAAAGCCCCACAAACTTTTGAATTTTATTTCCTGTTTCCCCAGCGTGGACAGCTGATCAGCACAGGTAACCATGCAGTCCCAGAATCGAAAAAGAGCTCCAGCATGGACCGTACAGGAGGTACTGGATCTGATCGCTGAATGGGGAGACGAATCCGTGCTATCAAAACTCCATTCCAAAAGATGGAATGCCAAAACATTAAAAAAAATCTCCAAGGCCATGATGGACAGACTATAGGCTGAGCAAGTGCAGAATGGTGGTTCACTCTACTTCCCTGTAAGCCAACTGCCCTCCCCCCCCCCTTTGATCTCTGCTTGCAGAGGCAATGAAGTCAGTATTGTTTCAAATTCATGCATTCTTTATTACTTCATCACACAAATGGGGGGATAATTGCCAAGGTAGCCCAGGAGGGGTGGGGAAGGAGGGAAGCAACGGGTGGGGTTGTTGTACGGGCACCCCCTAGAATGGTATGCAGCTCGTCATTTCTGTGGGATGTCTGGGGCTCTGACCTGGAGCGGCCACTTGCATCTGTGGTTCTTTAGTAGGCTTGCCTCATATTCTAGGCAGCACTAAATCTCTATTAGACAAAACTTAAAGAAGAGAATGACCTGGGGAGTCATTCCCATTTTTGTCTAGGTGCTCCTGACTGACCTCACGGAGGCCGGCCAGGAGCACCCATGACAGCAGCAGACAGTACAGTATGACTGGTAACCGTCTTTGCCAACTTGCAAAGCAGCAGATGGTACAGTATGACTGGTAACCATCTCTGCTAACTTGCAAAGGCAAGGAGCTGCAGCTGTTGCTGTGTAGCACTGTAGTACCGCGTCTGTCAGCAGCATCCAGTAGACATATGGTGACAGTGAAAAAAGGCTGAATGGGCTCCGAGTTTGCCGTGCTATGGCGTCTGCTCGGGCAATCCAGGGGAAAGGGTGCAAAATGATTGTCTGCCGTTGCTTTCACAGAGGGGGGTTTGACTGACGACATTTACTCATAACCACCCGCGACAAATTTTTGGCCCCATCAGGCATTGGGAGCTCAACCCAGAATTCCAGTGGGCAGCGGGGACTGCGGGAACTGTGGGATAGCTACCACAGTGCACCGCCCCGAAAGTCGATGCTTGCCACGGTTCTATGGACGCACACCGCCGAATTAATGTGCTTAGTGTGGACGCGTGCACTCGACTTTATACAATCTGTTCCCAAAAATCGACTTCTGTAAAATCGGTGTAATTTCGTAGTGTAGACATACCCTAAGACAGTGAAAAATGGTGTCCAGAGGTACATGGCAACTGCCACCTGACAGTTCCTGTAGCTTATCTTCCCATCTTAAGCTGTTTCTAGAGCACTTCTATAGTAACCTTCAGCAAACTCAGCAGGAGCACCAAATGCACGTCCCTCAGATTTGATATTTGGTTGGCGGAAGTAGCAAACACAGTCTGCATTAGGTGTGGTCGTCTCACAGCTAAATCCATTCATTGGGAACGAAGAGCAGAAGGAAGATGGAAGGGAAAATACCATCAAAGTGCCAGCATTAGGGAGAGAGAAAACCGAATCATTATTTAAATTACATGCATGTCTCAATTTTGCTTTGTTATTGTGTCACTATTTTGAAAAGCCCAAATTATACTCATAAAAACTTGATATACATACATATGTATGAAAATATTCAGCTTTAGCAGGATTGAGACAGACAAATCTGGTAGGTTTCTGCTCAGGATGCAAGAATCTAATAATAATCAAATATAGTAGAGTTGTGTGGGATAGATACCATGATTACTGGAACCACCTCCATTGTGCCATTCATTTCCAAAAGATAAGAAATAGTAAATAGCATATGTATATCCTTGTCTCTCCAGTGGGCCCAATCTTTCCACTGAAGAAAATGTCAAAACTATCATTAAATTCACTGGATATAAGATTAGGCCTGTGTTAGTTTCCCGTTACACTGATGCATGCTAGCCCACAGTGGATAACTCATGGGCTTCATGAATCACAAGACAAAATAGTTCATAGTGAGAGGGCTTTTAGAATTACTTGCAAGTCCAGAATGGATATTTCTTAAAAACACTGTCATTATTACCAAGCTAACTGTACCTCTGACCCCTCTGGGTCTCTGAGTGCACCACCACTCAGGACTCAGGCCTTTGGTTGCAGTCCTCAGACAGCCTCCTTAAAGCCAATTATAATGTATTCAGAACAAAAGCAATTTAATGAAAACATTTAAAAAACCAATGAAGCAGATTATACGCATGCATAGCTTACCAGGTGTTTAACCATCCTCCACATGGGGACCTTGGTAGGACTAATTCCCTATAAATCTTCCACAGAGCTTTTCTCTATGTTAGCTTATCTCCCCCCTCTCAGTCCCCCCCTCCACTTCTTTTGCTTTTAACTGTTAAGTGTTCTTTTGATCTCTAGCCTCCCAGCCTGGCAAAATAGCGGTGTCATTGTGGCCTATAGCCTGGAAACATGCCATTGTCTTGTAATTCCCCCTGATGTTTGCTGGGAGGTTGCTATCTGGGACCACTGTGTTGCCTTCCTGTTTATTCTTCCCACAGCCCATATTAAGCTAGATCAATCATTTGTACAGGAAAGTCTGATAAACCAGTATACAATAACTTCCCCTCACTGTCCAGGTCATATACCATGTTCATAAAGTGCTTACATTTCAGTATTTATAACACTAGGGTGACCAGATATCCTGATATTATTGGGACCATCCTGATGTTAGGGGCTTTTTCTTATATGCAGCTATGCCCCTGTCCCCTGAAAAAAAAGTGTCCTGATTTTTCACACTTGCTATCTGGTCCCCCTAATTACATATTACATCAGTCACAATTTCTTGGGACAATTTGACCATTTGCATCATCATTATAATTTTCAGGTTATTGTATGCTTTGGATCTTTTGTGTGACACCACTACCTCTGGTTGGCTATTATTATTTATTTGTATTAGAGTAGCATCTGTGAGCTCCAGCCATCAACCAGGACCCCCACTGTGCCGTACAAACACAGAACAAAAAGAAGGCGCCTACTCCAAACAGCTACATTTTAGAGGTGGTTTTTATAAGAATAGGATTAAAGTTTACAAAAGGTCTGAGACAGCAGACCATTTATACACCTCCAGTAATTACATTTCAGCAGCATACTCTTGAGATGAAAATTTGAGTTGCAGAACTTGCTCATGATGATTGAGAACATGGATAATAATAGACATATTTGCATTGTCTTCTCAAAATGGTTCACTCTTGCATGTAAAGTGCAAAGGATGTAATAAAAAAAATAATAATATTTAGCACTTACATAGCACTTTGCAGTTTCAAAGGGCTGTAAAACATTAACTGATTAATCCTCACAGCACCCCAGAGAGTAAGTGAAGTTACCTGATAGGTTATCAAGTTCATCTTCCTGACAATGCAGGATGGTCCCGTACTGTATATCACCCAGTGCTTTCTCCGTAGTTGAATAGACTCACCTTGAGGGATTTCCCTTTCCCACTATTCATCTTAAATTTTCCTTTCCTTAAAAGTAGGGAAAGGCTCTTGGCACAGAGACATTCCCTGTTGTCAGGCCAGGGCATAGGCGAAACATATCTATTTTAGGTACTTATTTAGAATAAGAAAAAATGATGGGAACAAGTACTTACGGAAAACAAAGAGGGAGAAGCAAGTACGGAGTAAGGTGACTACAAATTAAATATGTCAAGAGTACCCATATCACCAAAAAAATAGAAGATGGATGACTTGTGTGACAGAAAGGAAACTTGTGGGTGTTTAGAGTGGAAAAGGGTTGTCAACCAGGAAAATGACATTACCAAGACCTATGCCTGAGCCTTTCGAAGGTGACTGTTAAACCACATGGCTCCTATTGAAATTAGTAGGATTTGCATGTCTAAATCTTTGATCTTTGAAAATCCAAATTCATATCTCCACATTTGACCAACACAGGATCATGTTGAGTATTCCAAGTGAACAACATGAGACTGAGATGACAGACACTGAAGACTACAGATGAGGCATTGGGCCTCCTTCTTTGCTGTCTTGTTCTACTCTTAAAGATGGCCAGATAAACTAACTACTCACAGAGGGCTTGTGTCTGCCTCCTTACTCTTGTTGAGTAATACCGTTACAGGTAAGTAGTCTATTGGTTTCTGCTTCTCCTTACTTATCCACTCTTGTTTCTTATCACATCGACCTTCTACCCCAATAATGCCGGGCTCTTTCCCACTCCTCCCACAAATATCTTGAGGATTTCTTCCATGCTGTCCCTTATGCATAGAAGGCCTTCCTTAGTCCTCTCTTCTCTATCAAATCCTTTCTGAATACCCACTTTAATGGCAACATCCAGAGGAAATAATCCTGCATATGAAGGTTAGGCAAAGGGGGAGCTGGGGAAAGTTGATTCCTGTTTATTCCTTTATGCAATTAAAAATCAATAGCAAATGTATATAAGTATATATATATTTGATTGTCTCCCCACACTTTTCAGACACTGCTTGTTTTAGATTGTAAACCCTTCAAGGCACTGCGGTGCCTAATGTAACATGACTTCGATCTTGAGTTCACCTGTAATATAAATATGAAATAATAAAACAATAATAATTAATAATAATGATTTAATTGATTCCTCCCCTCACTTCAGGAACATTTTATTTCACAAGAGGATCACAAACTAGCTCCATCTTTACCTGTCTCTGCTAAAATTTTTATCTTCCTTTTTTTTTTGGGGTGGGGGGTGAAGATTGGAATATTCTCTCCCGTTCTGTGATGAATTAACTGTGTTTGGTCCTATATGGGAAAATATTACCATATTAATATATACACAAGATCAAATGTGTGATTAAAATATTTATAATGATGTGGAAAAGAATATGTTAAGCAGATAAGCATATAATAATGCATATCTTTCCCATAAAATTTAATTTATCCTTTGGGCAGGGCATAAACTTTGCTCCAGAACAACATATTTTCCATCTATAGATTGCCAAGGTAAACTGTTTGATTTTACAGCAAATTGATCACTGCTGTAATATTTCAGGAGCAAAATGATCCTCAACAGTCAGTTTGGTTTCAAAAGCCAAAATTTATAGTTTTGCTCCTGATTTAGTGATAAAGTTTCTTAACATATTGGGCATTTCATCACTTTCTATCAGGAGTCAGCGTTGAGCCAACAATGAAATATTTTTAAAAATAGACAACAACAACAATAAAAAAGGGAACATAAATAATGTAGCACCTAATGACCGAAGAGTTTAATATTCCCTTCAAACTAGTAGGAAATTACTCAGATTCTTGTCCTTGTAAACACATGTCGGGGCCTATGCAAGAGACATGCTATGCAGCCATATGGATGGAATCACAGACTCAGGAGCCTCACTGCTTTCCTGAGTGTTAAGGAAACTATTTCATTTATTTTCCCAAGTGGTTACATTTCACTTTACCCAATGCAAATAAAATTTAGTACATCTAAAGTTACTTGACACTTCTGATATGTTTAAAATAAATGTAGAGAGATTTAATGATGTGAAAGTTCATGACTCAGTAAAGATTACTCCCTAGACGGGGTCTTAGGATAGACACCTATAAAATCAAATTATAATAATCACGGGAGTCAGGAGGAAAAAAATAGGCCCCGCTGAGCTCTATTCACCGAGATTTTGCATTTATTAGACACCTCCTAGTTATGAAACAAAGGGAGGTGGTAGGCTGAAATCTCAATAGATTTTACTGAGTGATTCTTTCCAGCAGAATTTTGTGATTACTACAGTGAATTTTTAGAACACTGATTCATATGCCATGGGAACAGGAAAGAGCCATGACACCTCAGTTACTTTACTGTGGTAGAGGTAAGTGTTAACTTTTTAATAACGATCCCTGTAGCTATGGTCATCCAGAGAAGAGCTGAGTAAATAAAGAAATATAGGCATAGAATATTTTATAATGAAAATTTTGGTGAAATTCAAATTATCAAAGGATATTAGTTGACCAGCTCTCATGTGATGTTATCATCAAAAATATGTAACAGTCATATAATAACAGAACCTATATATTACACATAATATTAGTCAGAAGTACATTCCCTGTCCATTCTGTTACCTATTCAGCAATGTTATGTGATTATTTTTCAGTGAGTGGCACACATTTACACACGAGAGAACACATGTATTGCTCTTTTATAATCAAAAAGCTTATTTCCCAAAGCTGCCATTGGCTTTTTGCATATATCTGTACACTGACCTGGGACACATCAGCTGTAGATAAAGTAATTAGGCCATTTACATGGGCTGAGCATTTCTTTGAGACTTAAAGTTATAATGTGTTTTTGCACAGTGATGTGTGTGATGGTGGGGTTTTCAAGTTTATATTTTTTGATTGAAAAATTAAAAGCAAATGGTCAAATGACAGCCAAGCCTTAAAGAGGTCTCCATTTTTGTGAGAAGAAATTAATTATGGATGCAGAACGGGATCTTCAGTTATTGACCATTCCTGATAGGTGTTTGTCTAACCTATTCTTAAAAACCTCCAATGACTGGGATTCCACAACCTCCTTTGGTGCTTAACTATCCTTAGAGTTAGAAAGGTTTTCCTAATATCTAATGTAAATCTACCTTGCTGCAGATTAAGATGATTACTTCTGGTCTTAACTTCAGTGGATATGGAGAACAACTGATCACCATCCTGTTTATAACAACCCTTAACATATTTGAAACCTGTTATCAGGTCCCTCCTTAGTCTTCTTTTCTCAAGCTAAACATACTCAGTTTTTAAAATCTTTCCTCAGAGTTCAGAATTCCTAAACCTTTTATCATTTTTGTTACTGTCCTCTGGACTCTCTCCAATTTGCCCATATTTTTCCTAAAGGTCATTTTGAATTCTAATCCTGTCTTCCAAAGAGGAGATTCCTCCCAGTTTGGTGTCATCTGCAAATTTTATCAGCATACTCTCCACTCCATTATCCAAGTCATTAATGAAAATATTGACTAGTACTGGGCCCAGGACAGACCCTTGTGGGATTCCACTAGACACTTTCCTCTCAGTTTGACTGAAAATCATTGTTAACTACTCTTTGAGTACAGCCTTTCAACCAGTTTTGAACCCACCTTATAGTAATTTCATCTAGAGCACATTTCCCTACTTTGCTTATGAGAATGTCAGGCGGGACTGTGTCAGAAGCCTTACTAAAATCAATATAGATCATGTCTACATCTCCCACCTCCCATTCACTAGGCCAGTAATCCTTTCAAAAAAGGAAGCTAGACTGGTCTGGCACAGGGGTCGGCAACCTTTCAAAGAGCAGCCATTTTTTTGTTTTTGTCTTTGACCAAATTATTTCGAGAGCCGCATCACACGCAAAGCTACTTGTAGAGTTAGAATTTATCAACTAATAATAATTAAACATATTAAAGTTATTATTACGCACCAATACTTTTTTTGATTGAAGGTATTGATCTGATCTATTTTATTTCTGACTTTAGACTTTTTCAAACTGTTGAACGTTCGAACATAGTAGCAAAGACCGAGCACATCCACTTCCTTTTCACAAGAAATTCGAAGAGTTTTATTGGTAGACAACAGTTGCCTTGGTAATGAGCCTGTTTGAATTTGAACAGAAGGGGGCTCTGGGCTGGGGATTGGGGTGCACGAAGGGGTACGGGGTCTAGGAAGGAGTTTGGGTGCAAGAGGGAGCTCTGACCTGGGGCAGGGGGTTGTGGTGCAAGCTCTGGCTGGGAGGTGCTTACCACAGGTGGCTTCTGGCCAGTGGCACAGAAGGCTGCCTGCCTGCCCTGGCCCCATGCCACGCCTGGAAGTGGCTGGCTGCTGGCACGTCTCTGCAGTTCCCGGCCAATGGGAGCTGCGTGGGTGGTGCTTGTGGGTGCAGGCAGCGCACGGAGACTCACTGTCCCCCTGCCCCCAAGGGGCGCACAGAGATGAGCCGCCTGTGGTAAGCACCTCTTGGCCAGAGCCTGCATCTTACACCCCCTCATAAAACGGCTGCCCGCAAGGGGGCAGCCAAAGAGCAGCATATGGCTCCGGAGCTGCAGGTTGCTGACCCCTGGTTCTTGACAAATCCATGATGACTATTACTTATGATCCTATTATCCTCTAGGTGCTTACAAACTGATTGCACAGTAATTTGTTCTAGTATTTTTCCAGGTATCAAAACTTAGGCTCACTGATGTATAATTCCCCAGGTCCTTTTTGTTTCCCCTTTTAAAGATAGGTACTATGTTTACCCTTCTCCAGTCCTCTGGGACCTCACTCATCCTCCATGAGTTCTCAAAGACAATCATCACTAATGGGTCCAAGTTTTCTTCAGCTAGTTCCTTAAGTATCCTAAGATGAAATTCATCAGGCCCTGCAGGCTTGAATGCATCTAACTTATCGAAAGAGTCTTTTACCTGTCGTGTCCTTATTTTGACTTGTTCCTTTCCTCCCTGTTGTTAATATTGTGTTAAATATCTGGTCACAATTTACCTTTTTAGTGAGGACTGAAGCAAAATAGGCATTAAACAGGTCAGTCATTTGTTGAACCAGCTCTGGTTTTTGAGTTTGTAAGGAAACCCAAAACCAAGTTTCACATGGCTGTAAATGTTCACATCATCATGTCTGTCTGTCACACCAGGACTACATGGAGGACTTGCTACCCTCCTCTTCATTTTTTCCCTTTCATTCTTTTGTGTAATCCTTTGGTCCTTTGGTTCCCTCCCACTATATTTCAGGTTGCCCTCTCTCCTCATGTGAAATATTCTCAGACCATATTTCCTTTATTATTCCCTCTAAACTTCCTTTGTTACCTTCTCTGTCTCCTATTATTTCTACTGTGTCATCAAAAACTGACTCCGTACAGTCTGCCAATTAGCCTTTGTCTGTCAGCACATTCATCAGCATCCTGAAGAGTGATGGTGAATGGCAGAGCATGCAAGTGCTATTTGATATGCAGCTGTATGCCCTTGCACATATATATGTGCCATTACTGATAAAATAGAAGGCTCTGGTTTAGATATTCTAGTGACAAAACTTTTGGTATGGACCAGGTGCAATTAAGAAGAAAGAAAATGGTATGATTTTAAAATAAACACAGGGAAAGTATCCAAATTTGGTTAAGTGATAAGTGCACAGAAGATTTCTGCATTTATAAAATATTTTTATTAGTATAGTTCTTTTATGTATGCAGAGTAAAAATGTCTGACACAGATATATTTTTCCGGAAACAAAGAGAATTAGTAGTGTAATTTGATATTACATACCTGCAGTGAGTAATGCAAATAAAACTGCTGCTGTACTTGTTATGGGGGAAAAATATGACTTTGGAATATAACAAGCATCGTATTATTTTGTGGAAATATATATGTATACATTATTCAAAATTCAAATATTAATGATCACATAAATATTCTACAATCTTGGCTATTACTTTCAGAAAAAACATTTTAATTTTAAGATGTCAATTTTGTAAAGCCTGTATTTTGAGTAAGAGAAAAAGTGAGTGAGAGAGGCTCTTTTGAAGGTGTCTCAATGCCTTGCCATGGTAACTTTGTTTGGCAAATGCATGGCATCTTTAAATTTCTTTTAGCTGTAAAATGTTCACCTGCTTAAACATTTACAATGTTACTAGGTTAAAAACACTATCACAAAAAATGTAAAGCAAATGCATAAATGCATGTGGGGATGAACTGCGGATGTGTGAAAAGGAATCTGAATGAGAGGAGTTAGATTTATGGGTTTGGGCTTGTGTGTTTAAGCTTTTCAACAAACTTCAAGGACACACGTGATCGGACCCATAAGTGTGATAGTAACTTATAAAATCATACTCTGCCACCACTAGTCCCCTGTTGAAGGACAAAACTTCAAGTTCAACAGAGCAAACAGTGAGGAGGTATTCCTTAAAACAGTAAATTGTAAAACTTCAATTACAAACGATAGGCACCTGGCAAATTTGCTGCTGCGCTGGTTTGATCCTGCAAAAGTGGGGTTTTCCATATGCAAATAGATAGTCATTACAAATTTTGTAAGTGTATTTCCACAGACTCGTTGAAAATCAGCACTCCAGGTCACAGTGAGACAGATTTTCAAAGTACATAGCACCCTCAACTGAGGCCAGACCAGTCTCTCTACCTCAAAAAAAGTAATACATTTCTTTGTAGGTCATCTGTTTTCAAACAGTAACAGGAAGATTTAACCAGTTGTTCACCCACACCCTCATTACTTTTCTTCATCCTGTTCTGTTTATGCTGTTTTCTCAGTTTCTACTGAATGCATCTTCATATATATTTATTTAACCTCTTTTCATTTCAGTATCATTGGCTGTGGGAGGTCTTCAAACGTGCCCCAGAAAGATTATCAGCCTAGGTTGTCTATGAAATACAGCTGGTAAAGTTGAAGCTTTAGGACCACATTGCCAACCTCCTACTCACCTTGGAAAGAAGTCAGCCAATGGGATTGCTTTTTGGAATAACTGGTCACCATTGTTAGTAAGAGGTTCAGAGTCAGCCCATTAGGGTTTGATCCTGCATCATTCAAGTCAGTGAGAGTTATTCCATTGACTTCAATGGGAGCAGAATCAAACCCACAGTGTGCTAACTCAGCTTGGATAGAGAAACACAGGCAGTCTTACCACTGTCTCTAGTTGTTATAATTCTCTGTGTTTGTTACCATGCCAGAGATTAACTATTGAAATCTTTGGCATCCAGTTATATGAGGGATACTGTTGCCATTTCTCTCAATATATGCATAATTATTCATGAGGTGTGATGCATAAGCTACCAGTGAATCATTTTCTAGTAACTGTTCCAAGTCTTAATTTTGAAATATCGACCAAAAGGTTGACTGATGGTTATATATCATAACACTTCAATGTTTGATTTATTTTTAATTTTTTTTAGCTTTTTTGATCAATATTAACTTGATCTCGCCCTCAGTATCTTCACTTCACAGTGATAGTGTCTAATGTGCTTTGTAATCATTCTCTGAGTGGGGAAACCATTTCCAGAGGCTTAGGTAGAGGTCCAGATTTTCAGAAAAGTTGGGTACGCAATTGTGCACACAAAAATAATGTGCCTAATTGGTGAGTGTAGCTACTGAAGTAATACAAGGGTAACTATGATCATATCTGAGTGTGCAGCTACCTGATTTGCATACATAGTGGCAAGAGCTCAGATTCTGATAACCTTTCTGGTGGTGAACAGTACCTTCGGGAGCAGTCCTACTGAAATCAGTGGAAGTACGCTAAGAGTAAAACCAGAGTAAACGTAAATGCCATTAAACCAGAGTAAATGTATCAAAATAAAGCCCTATGATAGCACATGCAAATTAGTCATTCAGAATCTGAGCTACAAAGTATGATGAGCAGGGATCCTAGAAATCTGTTTGACACGGGAAAAACAAGGAAAAACACAAATTTTGTTTTTTTTTTTTTTACGGAGAACTTTTAGCCACTGTCAGCCCCAGACAGCTAGTGGTTCGCTTAATGCAGAGAGCTGGATAATGGAGGCTCGGAAAAATGGGCTTGTACTGTACATCAATAAAACGTGTCCAATGGATATTTATATATATTGTGGCTAGGGAAACCAAAGTTCAGCGTTTCATTTTAATTGCAGAAAAACACGGATTTTTATTTTTTTATTGGAGAATTTTGTGGGGGTTTTTTGGATCCTTGATAATGGCATATTCATCCTCCACTCCATAGGACCAGAAAATGCATTTTGGCAGTGCAGAACTGCAGTGTGCCAGGGGGAACTCAGGGAGAGGCACATTCCCTCTCCCAGTTTTCTGGGGAATGGTGGACACTGCATCTCCTCTGCATGGTCCTGCTTCCTCCCTACCGCCTTTGTGTGATCCTGGGTTCTTACAATAGGAGCTGTCCCTGCACTCCATAAATACTGGGATTGCAGTTGTGATTGGTCCTGGCCTTAGGTTTTCATAGATTCTAAGGCCAGAAGGGACTACTCTGATCATCTACGCTGATCTCCTAGACAACATAGGCCATAGAACAGGTGTGCAAGCATAAAGGCACCTTGCTTCCCACTCCCACCATGCAAGGGACGGTCACACTGTTCTATTTTTCTGAATTACAGTCTCTATGAATAGGTCTACACTTAGGGCAGCATGTAGAGTATGTAGAGTACAGACACTGCACATGCCGCTAATGGTGTAGACAGTGAGGCACTGCTTAGGTAAGTAGAGTACAGATATGCCAGAATCCTAGTGTTCAGAACCTACATGGCTCTCTACATGCCCAAGCAGTGCCTATCACTCTTCTACATCCTGAGCCTTTCCCCGCTGCAGTGAAAGACTCAGATAGCAGGGAAAGGCTCCAGCGGAGGGAGACAGTGACAGGGCTGGCTTTAGGACCTGCGGGGCCTGATTCCACGGTCTGGGTCTTCGGCGGCACTTCGGCAGCGGGGGGTCTGCTCCACATTTTCCGCAGCACTGAAGGATCCCCCGCCGCTGAAATGCCGCCGGAGCAGACCCCCCTCCCCTGCCACCGAAATGCCGCTGGAGCTGACCGCAGCCGGGTGAGCCTAAGGCACGGGCCCTCTTAGGCGCGGGACCCTCTTACCTGCGGGGCCCGATTCCAGGGAATCGGCCTAAATCCGGCCCTGGACCACGGGGTAGAGCTGCCGCTGCCTTTCCCTACCACATGTAGTTATACAATGCAGTATGGATGCAGCCTACCTTTCATTGTTGTGTGTAAGGTACATGTAGCTACATGCTGCCACAAGTATAGACAAGACCTATGTGGAGTAAAAACATCCCCCTACTTTGATGTCAGAATAACCTTCTGCCCAATAAATTTAAAAAATGGAAAATGGGTCCAGTTTGTACCCTGTTAAATAGAAACAATACTGAAATTCTGATTTTTTTTTGGAGGAGGGGGCAGAGGGGTGGAATAAGTAACCCTGTTCTCAATTAACTCTACCTATTGCACTTTTGTTAATTTTGTCAATTTCCATAGCAGCACTTCATATTCCTTTGGCCTCCGTTTGCCAGTGATTGGTTAGCAGAGTTAAGAAATGCTTGCTCGTGTTGGTTCTAAAGGGACAGGTTGGTTAGTGTTAATTGTGAATTGAGTGTTCAATGCGCCTATTTATAGAGCTCTTCATTGCACAGGATCCACCATAACTAAAGCCAAGACTGGACTTCGCAGATAGAATTCTTCAACTTCTGGCCCTGGAGCGTTTGATCTTTCTCCTACGGTTAGAATCTAAAAGCGCTACTGGCCAAATGACAACCAATGAGATCACACGTCAAAGATTCAAATAATTTCCCTTATAATTAGTGTTCTGTTCTCAAATCCCAGAGTACAATCTGTCTGCAGTTTATCTGCAGGTTCAAACAACACACAAAACCACTCAAGCCCCATGAAGAATTAACCTTTAGTACTTCCAGATGACAACATCCACGAGTGAGATAACTAGAGAAGACCTAGCTCTCAGATTGACCTACTTCCTATTTGCAATAGATGAATCACTCTTACTGGACAAGATAGATTACATAAAGTATACTTGAATATCTGACTAGGAAAAGCAGAAAATTACAAATGTGGCAAATGCTTTTAAAATCTACCTAATTTTCAAATGTGGACATCTTACTGGAATCTCAGCAGCACACTTTCGGATATACACATTGGCATGTAAAACAAACAGAGTTCATATTTAAAGGCACTGAAATGTCATGAGCTGTTCCCTCAATCTTTCAGCCCAAAACAGCAGAAGTCTCACTAGCTGTTCTCGTGAGATTTCAGCCACATCCAAGCCAGAAACAGAAAATAAGCTCCTTCCAGGTTTGAATCCACCTCAGATTCAAATCCTTGGGACAGGTTCTGATCTAGTCACATGAATCTGACTTTCCACTAAATTCAAAGGAGTTTGGATTTGAAGTTCTGGTTTTGGCCTCTCTAATTCCAATACTGCTTCTAGCAGTTTGATGGCTTCTTTCAGACAGGATTTTCTTTTTCTTTGCAGCAGAGTGCATCCAGTTCTGTCTCATTTTACCTATGTGTTTTCATCTCCTGTAATTTCTTTCTAATACATTTCACCACGTGATCATCAGATAGGATTTGTATCTGCTCTTGGGCTATTTCAGCTGCCCTACATATGTCAGTGAATTTTTTCAGAGTCAGACTATTTTCCCTAAAGAATTTTCTATTGTCATCATTTATGATCCCCACTATAGTTCCTGTCCCTGTTAATTCTCTTAAAAAGATATTCAGACACATGTCATCTGCAGATCTGTGTTTTACTGGTCACTTTTACCTACTCTTTTTAGATAAGTCACAGCCTGGGTACAGTATATAAAACAAACACACTATATATAAAAATCATATATATTCAAAATATTCAAATCTTAATTTGTCATAAAATAATTATGTTTGCACAACATTTTGAAGATACAAATTGCTATGTATTGTAAATGCTAAGTATTTTTATAGGGTGCTCTATTAAGTTTCTCCATCCCCTAAAATAGATGTAGAATACATTTCTAGGCACCTGCTCTTCAGCACAGTATAGCTACGCTGTACATTATAGGAGAGATTTTCAAAGGTGCAAATGGGTGCCCAGAGGGATTGGCTAGGGGGTGGGGTTCCCAGGAGGGGGCGGTCACGGGACAAGGAGCAGGGGAGGTTGGTTGAGTTGGAGGTTCTGAGGGGGGCAGTCAGGGGGCGGGAAGTGGGAGGGGGCCAGGCTGTTTGGGGAGGCACAGCCTTCCCTATACGGCCCACCATACAGTTGCGCAACCCCGATGTGGCCCTCGGGCCAAAAAGTTTGCCCACCCCTGTTTTAGTACTATGTTAATGCAAACTAGGTACCTTTTAGAGCATGCCAGCAGGGTCTACATGGGGCAGTTAGAACACAATGTGTTTGCTGCACTTACTTTCCCTGTTCCACTGTGTGACCAAGTAAGGATTATGCGATAGCCTACCATTGAACAGTCCCATTGATTTAACTCGAACCAGTCATGGGGTCAAGTACTACTCAGTGTGAATAAGGGTAGCAGAATCTGTCCCAAATAGAACGTTTGTTTTCAATGATTCATGGAATAAGTTACTCATACTTATGGTATTGTATAGTATGAACTGGAAAAAGAACAGGAGTACTTGTGGCACCTTAGAGACTAACAAATTTATTAGAGCATAAGCTTTCATGGACTACAGCCCACTTCAGTCTCTAAGGTGCCACAAGTACTCCTGTTCTTTTTGCGGATACAGACTAACACGTCTGCTACTCTGAAACCTGTCAGTATGAACCGGGGTCATCCACTTTTAGACTGAGCTGGCTGAATTTTTTTTCCAACAGAAAATTTTGACAAAAAGGAAAATAAGGTTGTCCTCATCTATATTTTCCACACAAAATTTCAATTTTGGCAGAAATTTGAATGGCAGAATTTTGATTTCAGCCAAAAATTTTTGGTTTCCAGCATACAATTGTTTGACAACTCCTCCCCTCCCACAATTTTCCATGGAAAGCAGACACTTTTTCCACAGGAAAGGAAATGGTATTTTTGGGTAGCATTATGAGGAAGTGATACCAGATCATCATTAATTAAATTAATGTATTTGTACCAGTATTTTTGGAGGGTTTGGGTGACATCGGAGAAATCAGAAAATGCTGTTAAATGGATTTGTGTAGTTGTCCTATTCTTGTTTTATGTAACAGATTTATTATTCATATTCACTTTCAGTAACCTTTTTATTATTATTTGGTATTATCATCATCATGGAGTCTAAGAGCCCCAGGCATGACCAGGAACCCCTTGTGCTAAGCACTGAACAAGCCCAGAACAAAAGGACAGTTCTGTCCCTAAGAGATTTGTTACTCTGCACAGTGGTAGTACTGGCTTGAGTTCCTAGAAAACAGCCACTCTCCACCATGAGGTGATTACACTGCAGGCAACTGCACACGTACATATGATCAGATGCATATTTTGTTTTTCCATCTGTATTCCACATATACTGTGCAGAGAACACAAGACAAATGGACTTTCCTTGACCTAGACTCACAGAACCCTTTGGGTGGGAAAGGACACCTGGTGACAACTATCTTCTGTAGATATTCCCTTCAGCATCATGGCAGGATTGATATGTTTATCCCTAGATGATCACTGATGGATGAGTGCCAACCCTAGACATCAGTTATAGTGAGGACAATAATTCAATTTCACTGATGTGACTGAAAGGGGAAGTTATTCTGTTAAATGGAAAGCCTTATAAAACAATGTATTATAAAGTGTTTAAAAAACTGGTTCTCAACATCTTCCACACCATGACCCACTTTCCCATAACCATTTTTTCTATATCAGGACCACCCTGAGACCCACCTCCCATTTAGCAGAGATCTACCGCAGATTCCCCTCTTGTTTAGCAATAGGGGAGGGTCAGGCAGTCAAAAAATCTTATACAATGATAAAAACAAATTAACGATTTTTACAAGATGGCTTTTTTCTTTATATCTACAAACTGCAGGCGCTAATAATTCTGGATAAAGTCTTTTGCCTACAGTTTGTGGGTTTCAGTTTCTGACACTTGTCTTCTAAGTACCTGATTTTCAGGAACAATTAGATATTTGGATGTTTAAAAGATAAAAACTGTGTACACAATCTCTAGCTATCTGTAGAGAGATCTCTATCTAAACCAGGGATAGCATGTGGCCCGTCAGGGAAATCCGCTGGCGGGCCGGGCCGGTTTGTTTACCTGCAGCATCCGCAGGTTCAGCCAATTG
The DNA here is from genome assembly GCF_027887155.1 of Malaclemys terrapin pileata. Classification (NCBI taxonomy): domain Eukaryota; kingdom Metazoa; phylum Chordata; order Testudines; family Emydidae; genus Malaclemys; species Malaclemys terrapin. The sequence goes on along the minus strand of NC_071516.1, from coordinate 15,326,353 downwards.
CAGCTCCCACTGGCTGTGGTTCACCGTTCCAGGACAATGGGGCTGCAGGAAGCGGCGGCCAGCACATTCCTTGGCCCACGCTGCTTCCCTCAGTCCCCATTGGCTTGGAACGGCGAACTGCGGCCAATGGGAGCTGCGATTGGCCGAACCTGCAGACGCTGCAGGTAAACAAACCGTCCTGGCCTGCCAGCGGATTTCCCTGACGGGCCTCATGCCAAGGGTTGCCAATCCCTGATCTATACCCATGCCTTGAGCCAGGTTCTAATATCTTTATTCACACTGAATAGTGCCTTGCTCCACAAGTAACTCCACTGAAGTCAACACTGAAACAGCTGAACCATTTAAACAAATCATCTTCATGCAGACACTCAGCGTGAAAAATTTCAGCCCAAACAATTTAATTTTGGCAAAATTATAAGCAATTGAAAACAGGATTTTATAATGGAAAGTGTTGGTAAACCTTAAGCATAGGTATGGCTACCTGCCCAGGTTGTAATTTGCTGGTACAGGCCAGCAGTAAATTATTATTGCCCTACAGAAAGGGAGATGCAGGGAGAAAATTGTGCCTTTCAAAGGCACAAGTGTTTTCCTGCATTGCTCCTGGGGTAATGCACCTCAGAATCATCAGGCACTAGGACAGATGCAAATGAAAGAAAATTAGAATGAAATAAATTATTATTTTTCACACAGAAACAGATGCACATAAATATATTTATATTAAAAAACTAAACAGAATTTTCCCAGAGTGAATAAACAGCATTCACTGTCTAGGCTGTGCCATTGCTCATAAAGATGATCTTGAGGTTTAGGCTGCGCCCTAGAGTGAATTACAGTACAGCCTTGTATTCACTCTGGTGCCATCTATTATCCTATCGTGTATACTGTTGATTAGGAAGATGTTTTTTGATAGCTTAGTATAGGAAAAAGAGCTAGAGGACAGAATTACAATAATGGTTAGAGGCAAAAAGAGGTTTGATATTAACAGCCTGTTAAATTTCTGTTCAAGAACAGAGTCAAAAGATATTAAGTTATTTTAAACAATGCAGTTGACACTTGTGAAGAAAAGATGTTCTTTGTTGGACCCACCCCAAAATAATCTCCGGTTTAGTCCAGTACATCTCCAAGAATAATACAGACATTCATATGAGGAGGACAGGCTGCCACTGTTAGAATGATGAAATTCACCACAGAAAGGTTGTTTGATTTGCCAGAAAGTTGGATTCTGCTGTCAGAGAGACAAGAACTGTTGCTTCTGCTATTAACCAGGTTACAAAAGGAAATTACTAACACTATAAAGTTGCTAGGAAAATATGACAGACCCATGATAAACTGATTTGCGTTTAAAAAAAAGTCAAACAAGCCTGTGGCATACCCAGGGTACAATCCGGATTAATGAGTAGTGTATCACCCCTGCCCTTTAACCTGGGGTGTCCTTTCCAATGCTTACGGCTGTAGCCTGGATTGGTCACACAAAGCCTCCAGCATGCAGGTCACTCCCATTTATGTCTTTGTGTGCTGCAGCCTGCCAGCCACACCTAGGCTCTTACCAGCCTGAATTATACTGCAGGGTGACCGCAACACACTCCCAGTCCCAGATTTTGCCCCCAGGAATGTATGTCCTGTACTGACCAGTCCTCTCCTGGACAATTCAAATTTATATAGGTCCCTTATTTCATCAATGGAAATAATCTGCACATGTTTTGATATCCCAAATGGAGGTACCCAGACACTTCAATTTAACCACAATGGATTAGATAAAACAAGTTTATTAACTACAAAGAGAGAGATTTTAAATGGATACAAGTAATGAGGCATGAAAGTCAGAAATGGCAAAATAAAGGAATAACTGGGCTGGTGGAATCCAGGGTGAGACTATTGTGCTATGCTGGTGTCACGGCTCTGAGCCAAAGCTACACAGCACAGAGGCACCCAGAGCTGCAGAATAGGTGGTGAGAGAACCTCTTAGTGGTCTGGATAAACCCCCAAAGTGTCACACTATCATAGTGACCCCCATGAAATTTTATGCTCCTTGGAAAAGGGGTACCTGCTGATCTGTGGGTAGACTATGTACTTAACTAATCAGCACCCCACTACTTACTGGTGGGTCATCACTATGACATGGAGAAACATTTCCTCACACAGGAGATTTCCAGAACCAATGGTTAAGCACCAGAAATGCTATAAACAGGAATGACATTTACTAGTCAGAGGACTGACAAACCTCCATTTAGAGAGAACGGAGCAAATGACAGTGGCAGTTGCATGTATATTCTGATCCTGCAGAGCATACTTGGGCAAAACTCCCAGTTATTTCAATGGCAGGTTTGCCTCCAGGACAGAGGAAGAGAAGGAAAAACAGCAAGAGATGGAAAATTAACAGAATTGATCTGGTTGATAAGAACTAGACATATATGGCAGAGCAGGTTTGGATAAAATAAGATTCCACCTGAAACTTTGCTCCAAACTGTGCTGAACCCTTTTTTGAGGATCAAAAAAGTTTGAATGACTTTCCCCTCAACTGTTTTAAAATTTTGTTCTGCTTCATGGCTCAAAGTGAGACTGAAAACAGACGTGACAAACAAAACATAGCAAGAAATAGAGAACATGAGGTGGTAGGGAATTCCAATGCAGACGGCACTAGATTAGGATTCAGATGTCCTGTGTTCAATTTGAGCTTTAAAACTACTTACTGTGAGACAATGAGCAAGTTTCTTCATTCTTTGTACCTCTCTTTTCTATTTAGATTGTAAGGCCTCTGGGTCAGAGACTGTCTCTTACTAAGTGTTTGTACAGCACCTAGCACATTGGGGCCTCTAGGTGGTACTGTAATACAAATAATACTTTAATAACAAAGAAGCTTTTTTGGGGTGGCTTCAGCCTGGGTTCTACTTACTCAAGCTTGGGCCAGATTTCGATGACTTTTGCATTTATTCAATTGCCTATGCAAATGTGGTTGTGTGTGCTTCTATGGTATCTACTAATAAACACAAATGAGATGCACAGATACACATGCAGTTACAAAAATCTGGCTGAAGAGGTCTGGATAAGAGACACATTCAGAGTTGAGTGTTAGTCAAACTGAACCTCTAAACCTTTTAAGCTTTGCCCCTAAAAACAGAAGAAATGACAAAATCCTCCCCTGCATTCAATATTTATGTTTATCCTTTGACAGATCAGCTGCAAGGCACAGCAGTCTGTTAGTCATACACTGAGTGACTTTTTGTTTCCAAATAAGCAATCGCTGTAGTGTGTTTCATTGGTAGACAGTGCACCTCCAGCTCTGTGTTGAGACTGCTTGGTTGTATTTGCTACATCTGTCCTAACTGGCTAGTCTGAAGAACTGAATATGCAGTATGAAATTCTCATCTGTGCTCTGGATATGAAAATTTCTGTCAAATTGAATAGGGGGAGGGAGTCCTGAACTAACCATTTATAACCCTCTGGCACCTATTCTGGTATACCTCAGGAATTCAGGCATTTGCTCATGGCACACATGCCTTTAGAGGGCAGTAAAATCTGCTTCCACTATCCTGTAATATCATCTGTAACTCTGCCATGTTTAACAGGATTTGTCTGGTACAGAGCAAACTCTATTAGGCATGTGTTGACCTTGTGAAGATGATTGGGCAATAAAACAAGCCCTCTCAGTTTGTTAAATATGTGACAGTAGGATGTGGACAATTTGTTTTAAACTATATAGTTTTTAAAATGTTTATACTGTTCTTGATATTATGAATGTAAAACAATGGGTTCAGTTCTACAGAATATATTTTAGAAGCAAAAACTCATCCCTGCTTTACTACCATTCATTGCTGACACTGCTAATATTGTCTCTGCTGGCACAACAAAAGCGTTAACATATTAAATCACATTTCCACATGATCATAAAAAGTCAACCCATTTTTCATTTTTTACCTTAGATTCTTCAAGCTAGATTTTTAGAATTATACGCGCACAGCTGTCTGTAAAAATGTGCAAACATGGGAACTTCACAATAAATCACTCAAATTGCCCTTGCAATTGTAGTAATTGTGCATGCAAATAATTCGTTAGCTGTCTAACAGATCACTTACATACAGAAAGTGAAATTCACTGCTGGGCAGAGGGCCAGCTCGAGCCCTATTGCAACACTTAAATGTGACTACAGCCTTTGGGCATACCCTCTGCCCAGGGCTGAATTTCATCCACACTTACCATAACAGCATGCACAACATAGTAATTGCAAATGCAAATTTACACGTACAAAAGCACATGAACTTGTATACACACAGTTGCATGCATGCAGTTCTGAAAAATGTGGGCCTCATTTTTTGGGGATGAAATGAAAGGCAGCTTTTGCATTCATCATTTGGCTACAAAAATAATGCAGTTTCTCTTGTTCACATGTAAAAACTAGTGGTTTTACAAAGCTATTTTTACAAGTCTGGTATAGTGCTGAAAAACACTGAACTGGAGTCTGTACAAGTTTGATCACTTCACTAAATGACACTGAACGAGGCTCTTCTAGATGTTTTGTGCTTCTACAGATTTTGCTACTGACACTGTATGTATGTGGTTGGTATACAACAGTGAAGTTTAGTTTGGTATTGCAGTTTTTTATTTTGCTGACTCTGTTAGTTTGAGCTTTTCTACCAGAATTTCTCTAGAGGGCAGTAAGGATTCAAAACTGCTTCAATATTTTTTTTAGAAATGACAGATCATCTTTGCACCGCATTAAAGGTTACAAGAGTGGGTGCACATGTTGCAACGTAGGGTGGAACAGCTAAAAGCACATAAAGCATACTGTACACTGTTCCTTCTCATAACATCACCCAGTCTGATATCTCATTGCACATTTTTATTCTAAATTACTGCATGTACTTTGCTTTTAAACTTGATATAAAAGGTAAGGAGCATGTGGTTAACCATGAGCAAGTAAAACGTGGCAAAAAAGAGAGCCTTCTTGTTAATGGAGATCCAATTAATTCAATAGATCTAACTGCATTGGATGGCCACATTTGAACAAGAGTTAAAATTAGAGAGGGTCCTGAACTGAAATCCTGGATCCGTTTACCTCTGAAGCATGCTGGCATTCAAAAACTGGATGAGGACTGAGATTTGAATTTCATAGCTGGCCCCTCTCTCTAATATGGGAATGAAAGATCCTGAACTTTTGGGAATCAAAATCTAGATCTGAATCGAAATGTAGCAATTTTGCGCCTTCTCTAGTTACATCGGAATGTCTAACAATAGGGGTGTGTGCATTTTAGGTTATTAGAAAGCAGAGCAAAACATATGCAGTAAGGCATGGGTTTATAGAAATAACACAGCAAGGTGGATGAGACAAACTAAGCTGGAGAAAACAATGTGATGTGTTTTCTAAGAAAAATGGCCTCTAATTTTGTGAGCAGAAATGACAGGAATTAGACAGCTGCCAGACTGCACCTGAAAAACAGGTAGATAATATCTTGTTCTTATATAGCACTTTCCATGGGTAGTTCCCCAAGCACTTTACAAAGGAGGTAAGTATCATTATCCCCATTATTATTTGAAGAGTGAGGTAGTACTCAGTATGGGTAAGAGTGGCAGAATGGGGCCTTACATCTGTATTTTCAAGTCATGCTGGAATGCCCCTCTGAGAATTTGTGTGCAGTGTCAGCTCTAAGTCAGTATATTTGGTGGGGCCCTGTAATTTACCTTAGCAGCCTATGTGTTCATTAATTAAGAGTACTTATAGAAGTAACCTTCAGTTGTCTGTACGGCTACCTGGGGTTTCAATGGAGCCTGCTGTGACTGCGTAGAAGCCCCCTATTAAAAAGGTACAAACTATACAGTCTGCGGCACTGGAGCAGCTGCCCAACTTCGAACCTTCATCAGAAAGAGTTATTTGGCTAAGTGGCATTGGCCATTGAGCTGTGCCTGGCTATGGACAAAAGGACAAGCCCAGGCTGATTTTATCAGACCAGTAAAGTTACTTTTGATGACCCTAAGGTGGTATTGCATAGGTTGAATTAGTAGGAATGGATCGAATTACAGTGTAGAGCTGTTCAGCACATTTATAATTAATTGTGTTTTCACCCAAATATGCTTTTTTGGTTGAAGCTGAAACATTTCACAGGGGCATATCGATTCTAGTGATGGTTTCAATGGGAAAGATTCTGAAGTCCAGGGCGTGCGTGCCTGCGCAGATCCAAAAATCTGATCAAAAGAAAGATGGTTTGACCCAATTTGATTTCATGAAAACAGTTGAGAGGTTTCGTTTTCATTCCAATGCAGAACAAAAAACAAATTTCTAAACCTCAAAAATGGTCACAAAATGGAACTGTCCTCTGGGCACCTCTACTGCTGTGATTTCAGGCCTTTTGATGTGGAAAGACCCACAAAATGTTTATGGCAATTTTCCAAGAGCTCTCTCTTGTGTGGTACTGCAGGTTTCTGCTCTGATCCTCTCCCCACTTATGTCCAAAATGTATATAAGGCTGTAAGATGCTAGTAAGGCGATGAGGACCACAGTGTCTGGAGTCTACAGACAACATCCAGCTATATATTTCCATTACACCAATCCTGCTGGATTAGTGGAACAGATGACCCTGTGTCTACAAGAGATAGGGGCTTGCATGAGGTCCCGCAGACTGAGGCTCAATCTGCATGAGACAGATAATGTTGATAAGGGGGAAGACGCATCCAGAAGAGTTGTCTAGAATGATAACAGCACCATTAATTGATGATGTGCAGCCATTGTTTGAGATTTAAGTTTGAAATTTAGGGAGATTATTAGAATTGAGGCTGTTATGGACAGCCAGGTAGCAGCTCTGTTGAAGGGCACGATTTTCCACCTGTGCTCGGTAAGGTGAGAGCCAGCGTTTGTTTTGTATGACGGGACCTTGTGACATCATTTGAGAGTTGCGGGGGGGTGGGGTGCGTGCGCGCTCAGTGCTACTGAAAAATCAGATCTAGATATCTCAAGAAAGACACTCAGCAATTCAGGCAGCCAAAATTAATGAATGCCTTTAAAAATATTGACCTTCGCTTTCTCCAGCACCCATCTGATGCCACGTCATTTCTTTCAATGAAATATTAGTCTTAGAAGTAGGTTGAAGAAGGCAGTATTCCTAAAACTGTAAGTTCAGTGCCAAAAATGCTGATGTCCTAGCAGACTTATTTCAGAAAGAATGCTCTAAGAAGCTGGTATTTTTGCAAATGACAGTGGGTATGGTGTGCCTAGGGTGACCAGATGTCCCGATTTTATAGGGACAGTCCCGATTTTTGGGTCTTTTTCTTATATGGGCTCCTATTACCCCCCACCCCCGTCCCGATTTTTCATTTTTGCTGTCTGGTCACCCTAGGTGTGCCACTCACTCTGTCTTGAGGGACCATTGAACCTGCACAGCTTTTCACTTTGGGGAGTTACAGTAACACAAGAACCTTGTGTCACCCCATAATTGGTAGAGTATATAAATTAGGGCCCATTGATACACCAATGAAATGGGAATTTCCCCCTGATTTCAAATGGAGCAGGACTGGGCATGGATCACTTGATGATTACCTGTTCTGTGCATTCCCTGTGGAGCACTTGCCATTGGCCACTGTCAGAAGACAGGATACTGGGCTAGATGGACCTTTGGTCTGACCCAGTAAGGCCATTCTTATGTTCTTATTTTCATCCAGCCTCAAACTTTTCTCATCCTACTTCTGTATGTGCATTTTATATGTTCCCATTTTACACACTGAAAACTTGCATTTGTATGTGAAGCTCAGAGGTCTGAATGCCCAGTTGCTCACATTAAATACATAATGTGATGGGATTCCAAATTTTGAGGGTATGTGCTAAAGGGGTTATGTCCCAGCAGGTTTTCAAAATCATTCCCTATGGCACATTCAATGAGTCTGAGAGTAGTATGCACACAAATGAATGTGAGCCAGAAATACCAGTGGAGAATTTTTAATAAATTGTTAGTACATAACATTTTTAAAATGAGAAATGGAAAACTTGAATACAATGAGGAGTAAGTTAGTTTTTATTGTAAGGGTTTTGTTTGTTTGTTTTTTCAAAGGAATACTAAATTTAGGGACCTAAAGAGCTTCATGCTTGAATCTATTTAAATAATTATTCTGTAAGTTATTCAACCTTGAATCTATGTCCTTGCTCTCCAGGAGTCTTGGCATCTGGTCTTTAAAAAGTATTGTATAAATTCATTTTACAGTGAAGCAAAACAATCACATAAGACGGAGAACCAGACTCGCATGACAGTTTTTGGACTAATCTCTGATTTTTCCAACAGATTTTCACCTGCAGCCTATACTCCTTGCATTCACGTTCTCTGTCTTCTCTTAATATAAGAGGAGCTCATTACGTAATGGACAAAAAGTAGGGAGTACTTTATAGCCAGCGAAAACAATAAGGAGTCCGGTGGCACCTTAAAGACTAACAGATTTATTTGGGCATAAGCTTTTGTGGGGAAAAAAAACCTCACTTCTTCAGATGCATGGAGTGAAAGTTACAGATGCAGGCATTATATAATGACAAGAGAAGGGAGTACCTCACAAGTGGCGAACCAGTGTTGACAGGGCCAATTCAATCAGGGTGGATGTAGTCCACTCCCAATAATAGATGAGGAGGTGTCAATTCCAGGAGAGGCAAAGCTGCTTTTGTAATGAACCAGCCACTCCCAGTCCCTATTCAAGCCCAAATTAATGGTGTTAAGTTTGCAAATGAATTTTAGTTCGTCTGTTTCTCTTTGAAGTCTGTCTCTGAAGTTTTTTTGTTCAAGAATAGTTACTTTTAAATTTGTTATAGAATGTCCAGGGAGGTTGAAGTGTTCACCTACTGGCTTTTGTATGTTACCATTCCTGATGTCCGATTTGTGTCCATTTATTTTTTTACGTAGGGACTGTCCGGTTTGGCCAATGTACATGGCAGAGGGGCATTGCTGGCACATGATGGCATATATCACATTAGTGGTGAATGAGTCCTTGATGGTGTGGCTGATGTGGTTGGGTCCTCTGATGGTGTCGCTAAAATAGATATGGGGACAGTGTAGGCAATGAGGTTTGCTACAGGGATTGGTTCCCTGGGTTGGTGTTTCTGTGGTGTGATATGTAGTTGCTGGTGAGTATTTGCTTCAGGTTGGGGGGTTGTCTGTAAGCAAGGACTGGCCTGCCTCCCAAGATATGAGAGAGTGAGGGATCATTTTCCAGGACAGGTTGTAGATGGTTGATAATGCGCTGGAGAGGTTTTAGCTGGGGGCTGTACATGATGGCGATTGGTGTTCTGTTATTTTCCTTGTTGGGCCTGTCCTGTAGTAGGTGATTTCTGGGTACCCGTCTCACTCTGTCAATCTGTTTCCTCACTTCCCTAGGTGGGTATTGTAGTTTTAAGAATGCTTGATAAAGATCTTGATAAAGGTGTTTGTTTCTGTCTGAGGGATTGACACAAGTTCAGTTGTATCTTAGGGCTTGGCTGTAGACAATGGATCATGTGAGGTGTTCTGGATGGAAGCTGGAAGCATGTAGGTAAGTATAGCAGTCAGTAGGTTTCTGGTATAGGCTGGTGTTTATGTGACCATCACTTATTTGCACTGTAGTGTCCAGGAAGTGGATCTCTTGTGTGGACTGGTCCAGGCTGAGGTTGATGGTGGGGTGGAAATTGTTGAAATCCAGGTGGAATTCTTCAAGGGCCTCCTTTCTGTGGGTCCATATGATGAAGATGTCATCAATGTAGTGCAAGTAGAGGAGTGGCGCTAGGGGACGAGAGCTGAGGAAGCGTTGTTGTAAGTCAGCCATAAAAATGTTGGCATACTGTGGGGCAATGCAGGTACCCATAGCAGTGCCACTGACTTGAAGGTATAAGTTGTCCCCAAATCTGAAATGGTTGTGGGTGAGGTCAAAGTCACAAAGCTCAGCCACCAGGCGTGCTGTGGCCTCATCAGGGATACTGTTCCTGACAGCTTGTAGTCCATCCTCATGTGGAATATTGGTGTAAAGTGCTTCTACATCAATGGTGGCCAGGATGGTGTTTTCAGGAAGAACACCAATGCATTGTAGTTTCCTCAGGAAGTCAGTGGTGTCTCAAAGATAGCGGGGAGTGCTGGTAGCATAGGGTCTGAGGAGAGAGTCCAAATAGCCAGATAATCCTGCTGTAAGAGTGCCGATGCCTGAGATGATGGGGGGTTTATGGATCTTGGGTAGCAGATAGAATACCCCTGGTTGGGGCTCTGGGGTTGTGTCTGTGTAGATTTGTTCCCATGGAGTTTCTTGAGCAGATGGTGTAGTTTCTTTTGGTATTCCTCAGTAGGATCAGAGGATAGTGGCCTGTAGAATGTGGTGTTGGAGAGTTGCCTGGTAGCCTCCTGTTCATAATATGACCTGTTCATTATGACTACAGCACCTCCTTTGTCACCCCCCTTTGATGAAAATGTCAGAGTTGTTTCTGAGGCTGTGGATAGCATTGTGTTCTGTACGGCTGAGGTTATGGGGCAAGTGATGCTGTTTGTTCACAATTTCAGCCTGTGCACATCCGCGGAAGCACTCTGTGTAGAGGTCCAGTCTGTCATTTTGACCATCAGGAGAACTCCACACAGAGTTTCTTCTTCTTGTAGTGTTGGTAGGAGAGTTCCTGTGGGTCAGTGCACTGTTCAGAGGTGTGTTGAAAATATTCCTTGATTCGAAGATGATGAAAGTAGGCTTCCAGATCACCACAGAACTGTATCATGTTCGTGGGGATGGTGGGGCAGAAAGAGAGTCCTCGAGATAGGACAGACTCTATACTTTATAGCCAGTGGTATCCTTTATAAACAATGTGTAGATATGGCAATCTCCTGCAATATCTTTGAGAGATCTTACTGTATTAAGTTTATGTATCATTTTGGGCCTGGGATTGCATGTAATTCCATGGGGGAGAGTGACCGTAGCTGCTCCAGGAACTAAGAACAGCGTGTGTGTCAGGGGGAGGGTTAAACAAATTCACTCAGGTTGTAACATCTCCAGAGAAGTAACCACCACCTGGAAAGGCTCATGTATACTAGTTCAAACTGGATTCTCCAGAGACCAACAGACAAAAAAGGACAGAACCTTCTGTCCAAGGGAGGCCCCAGTCTTTTCTGGGAAGGGTTTGAAGGATTTTGGTCTACTGAGGCCTGATAAGACTAATGGGTGACCTCTGGTAAGCTTTTAGCATGCATATAGGAGCTTTTTTATTGTATTTTTTATTTTTTCTCTGTAATGCTTTTGCCTTAAGAATAAATATGCTTGCCTATAAAGAGCTTTGTGGTGACTTGTGACTGCTGGCAATAATGCTATTCAAAAGCTTTGGAAAGAAAGCAAAGTGCAATGCCGGTCTGTTTAGGCAGTCTGGCTATCACATTATAGGCAGGGAACAGTGCAACCTGGAAAAACCTAGGTCAAGAGGGAGAGATCCCCAGTCTCTGCCTAAGAGAGATGATGGCTAAATAGCCAGGTGCCTAGAGTGGGTGCCCTTGGTGGACCAAAGAAGGGGAATCTGGGTACATTTGTCCTCAACTGTGACAACCAGCAGTTCATATGTGATGAAAAAAGACATGGGAAAAAAAGACATGGGAAGTTTGCATTGTAGGTTTCAAGTAGCTTTTACTCCCGATTAGGTAGTCCGGTATATCAGTGAGCCCATAAATATGGGTGTCTTGGAAGTACCCCTTCAAAAAAAGGTTATCCAACTAAAATAGATGTATTTTGGAGGCTGTAGCCCAAGAGCAATTGCTATTTGTTGTCCACAGTATAATTCACAACAGACTGTCTCTCAGAAAAAAAGCTTTTAGCTAAGGGGCTATGATTTTAGGAAGGCTTTATACTCCATGTGTGCACTATGGATCATGGGAGTAGGAAGCAATAAAAGTTGAGCACAGCTGGTATACCAGAGTGACAGCATTACGACTTTTATCAATTGTGTGAGAAATAAGTGCAAGTCTTAGTAGAGGATTATAGCCCAACTAAACCATACTCCTATGCTATGGATTTATGGAACACAGTCCACCCTGTAAAGCAGTTGTTTAAAAATCAAGGGCCTGCAAACCTTGTTCACATGAATAGCTCCATTAAGTGTAGTGGAGTAGTCACATGAATAAGCACTATACATGGGAGTAGGGTGTGTGAGATCCATCCTCAACCAACATATAATTTTTCTTGTACTGTGACAACCTGAACACCCAGAAAGTTAAAATAACGAAACAATCAACCCACCCGTGGGAAAGATCATCTGAGAGACGGTGTAGCTTAACAGAGAGGACTGTAGACTGGGAGTTAGAACACCTGTGTTTTATTCCTGGTTCTATCACTGACCTGTTGCATAACCTTGAGCAAATTACTTTACCTCTCTGTGCTTCAGATTCCTTACCTGTGCAAAAGCACTTTGAAAGCTATGGATGAAAAGAGCTGTATAAATACTGAGTACTATTAGGATTTAAACCCTTCTCTATGTGGCAGTGAGTCAGGGGAGTTACAGGTGCTCAGCTTCAGGATCAAGCCCCTATTGGACATTCTTGCTCCCAGAATATTCATTCGATATCATTTGCCCAGACAGTACTTTCCTCCAAGAACACAACTGTATTGAAAGGGTAAAACAGGCCAAGTTTTTAGTAGTTCTGAGTCAGTCAGCTACTCAACCTTACAGCCATTACTGTGAGATGAAGGGAAGATGGGTGATTTCTGTAGGGTACCTGCAGGGAGATGCATGCCAGGTGATTCATAAGTTGTTAGTCAGGAGCTGTTAAATATCTGCGTTTTGCCAATGCTTGCTCTGTTTTGGTCTGCCAAAGATTCTGGATAAACAGTCACTGTCAAAATTTATAGTTACTCAGGGGAAAACAAAAGCTTTTTGTGGCATAATTCAACACCATAAATTAAAACAAATGGTTTAAAAAAATTAAGAAGTTACATCATGTTTTAATGTAATGTAATGTGGCAGGTCATGCTTTTAATTTTAATAAACATTAAAGAGAGAGAGAGAGAGAGAGATTTGGGAACGTGAACACTGCTTCTGAACTCATAACATCCCATATTGGAGGCTCTGGTCAAGTGGGTTCACCTCGGAGACCTGGGTATAAATTTTGTTTCATGGAAATTATTTGAAATTAATTCTGGAGATAGTAATATCAATTAGTGAACTGATTTCCACTCCATACACCATCCAGGAAAGTGCCAACAGCAATATTAGCACCTATATAGTACTTGTCATCCACAGATGTTACAGTGCTTTACAAAGCCCTATTGCCCTCAGTTTAACTTTTCAAAAGTATCCATTAACTTTTTGGTACCTCAGTTTTTAGGGTGGCAAACTTAAAACACCTGTGGCCTGGTTTTCAGAGGCATTGAGCAACTGTAGCTCCTACTGACTTCACCTGGAATTGTAGCTGAGCTCCTCTGAAAAATTGTCCCTAGGTAATGGCATCTCAAGTTGGGTGTCCAAAAACTGAGGTACGCCATATTAATGGTCACTTGAAAATTTAGGCCTAAGTGACTTGCTCAAGGTCAGAACTGAGAATCGAACTTCTTACTCTTGAAGTCTGTGGGAAATAAAAACGCTTGGCACCTCTCAAGATGGGGCCTGCACTCAGAATAGGGAAGCAGCATGGTCCAGTGAAGAATAGGGTGATGTACTAAAAATTAGGGTACCTGGGTTCTCTGTTTTTCATGGCAAGGATTATGCCTTCACATGTTTGTAAACAGCATCTAGCACTCAAGGGCCATGATCCCCAGTTCAGGCCTCTGGACACTACCACAATAGAAATATTGAAGAAGAAGAAGAATTTGTAGGGATGGACACATTGGAAGCATGTCCAGACTGTCCACAGGGGAACAGTATCCCATTCAAGATTTTGCTGGCTGCACTTTAGTTCACTAATTTACCATAGTTCATGAAAGGTGCTATCTGAATGCAGCTGTTCACTTTTTTAGTCATATTTGACACAGCTTTATAAGATGGCCTTTGCTCAGTTTAGCCTTGGGACACTGAGAAGTCTTGGAACTCACTCTCCAAGGCTGTCAGAAACGTGACACTTTTTGGAGACATCATGCACAATCCTTGAGAGAATAAACCAGGGTCTGACCACTGGAATATATCTGTGCAATTTGGTGTCCGGCTCAAATCTGAGATAACCACCTGACTCTATGCTAAACCTGATGTGATTGGTTGTGGGCTGCACTTTCTTCCATTCTCCCTTTTCATTTTTCTTTTTAATCCCCTTATTTTGCCTATGTTTTCCTGATATTTCACTTTTCTTTCCTAATTCTCATTTTTGCCTTTTCAGTCAGGTTCAGAATACAGGGGAAAGGGTGACCCAATTCCTTCAGAAGGGACATCTGCCCCGTGACTTGACTGACAGGAGGTACCCTTAAGAGCCATGCCATGAGCATCTCTCCAGTCCAGCTGAGACTAACAGTGTTACTCCTGTGCACTCAGGGCTATATTCTGATCTCAGTTACATAGCTGTAAATCATGAAAGACTGCAACAAAGTCCATAGCATTAACCTGGTATAGGTCAGCCCAAATTAACACTTTCAGGCTTTGACAAAAAGGCCTATTGGTCTGACATACTCACTACACTTCGCACACTGATGTCATGGTATTTATTTAAGAGGTGATGTAGTATATTTGAAATCTAATAAGACACTGGCCATTAATGTCACTATGAAATATTTGTAGGTGAAATTATGGACATTATGTCCTGGAGACTATGAACAGACAAAGGAGACAAAAAAGGGTTTTTCCACATAAAGGCAAAAGAAAACATGGTGGGAGATGCCCTGTTCAGAAAAGAGAGTTCTGACCTACTGCTTCTAGGTCAGCCAGTGGCTAACCCTCCGGCAGTTTTTTAAGTGGGGACCCCCAGATGGCAAGGGACTCCCTGGTATGAAGCAGTGAGTTTCAGGTGGCCTGACCAGCCCAGTATACCCCAATTCTGGCAAACTTCATAATCTATATTTAAAATGGGTCATGCAAGGTATCATATGCGAGCGAAGAGGTGACACACTGATGATTAATATCACTGTGAATATCACTGTTTGCATCAACACTACATAAGGAATTATGGCTACTCACTAATATTATGCTTTCGAGTCTGTGACCAAACAACAGGAGAGAAACAGGTTTTCTCCCAGACAGGAAGGAAGGCAGCTGTCTATTGGTTGTTTATGTAAATTAAGCATAGTGGAATCAGAACAACGGAATATGAATCAGCAGGGGAATGGGAAATCCACAGGAAAGGAAGAACAGCATGAAGCCATCCAGAGTCTGGGGACAAAACAACAAGTTTGGGAAGACATAACGAGAGAGAAGGTGCCATCTTGGCATGCAAACAGGACCAGAGCTCTTGCAAGCTGAGAAGGATGGGCCCTTCAATCAAGGGAGTTAAAGTCTCTGGGAATTGAATACAAGTGAAAATACCCTTAGGTAAAGAACTTTTGCAAGAGAGGGAGACAAGGTAAACCAGCTCCTTGTGCTTTGGTGGAAGGTTCTGACTCAGAGAAAGTCAGCCATGGCTGGGAAGAAGAAAGATTGGTAAGAACTTTACCTTGAACCAAGGCTGTAGCTTGTTGAACTCTTAGCCACTATAAAGTCTATTTTACTTTTATTTGTTTGTAACCATTTTGTCTTTATCCCTTGTACTTGAACTCAGTTAAAACCTCTCTTTTTGTCAGTAAACTTGTTTTACTTTGAATCTAAACCAAGCCAGTGCTGTGTTTGAATTGAAGTGATTGTTAACTCCCATTAAAGTAATCAGCTGTGCTTTTGTCTCTTTAAAGGAGCACCAATCCATATTACTTCTCTGAATATTCCAGGAGAGGGCAGGATACTTCAGGACAGATGATTTGGAGGAAATTTGGGACTAGGAGTGTGTTGGGGTCACTTGGCTAGTAATAACCAAGGCTGGTGGAGACCAGAGTGTGACTATGATGTAACAAACAGGCTGCTGGAGTCAGTTGCTAAACCAAGGCTGCTCAATACAGAGACACCCAGTGCATGCCTGTATGTTGGCTGGGAATGTGTAGACAGATAACTACAGCAGCAGAACATTTTAAGACACTCAGGGTAACAGGACAAGCAGTGACAAAACCAAACTAACGCTTCCTTTGACATGGTAATAAGCCTTGTGGATAGGGAGGAAGTGGTAAAATGGTATATCTTGTCTTTAATAAGGCTTTTGATACTGTTTCACATGACCTTCTCATAAACAAATTAGGGAAATGCAACCTAGATTGAGCTACTATAAGGTGGGCACATAACCGGTTGGAAACCTGTTCCCAGAGAGTAGTTATCAGTGGTTCACAGTCAAGCTGAAAGGACATAATGAGTGGGGTCCAGCAGGGATCAGTTCTGGGTCCAGTTCTGTTCAATATCTTCATCAATGATTTAAATAAGGGCAAACAGAGTACACTTATAAAATTTGCGGATGATACCAAGTTGGGAGTAAGTGCTTTGGATGACAGGAAGGAGTACTGAGGAAAGGGATCTGGGGGGTCACAGTGGATCACAAGCTAAATATGAGTCAACAATGTAACACTGCTGCAAAAAAAAAAAAAAAAAAAAAGCAAACATAATTCTGGGATTTTTAGCAGGAGTGTTGTGAGCAAGACACAAGACGTCATTCTTCTACTCTATAGGGCCTCAACTGGAGTTGTGTGTCCAGTTCTGGATGCCACACTTCAAGAAAGATGTGCATAAATTGGAGAAAGTCCAGAGAAGAGCAACAAAAATTATTAGAGGTCTAGAAAACTTGACCTGTGAGATAAGATTGAAAAAATTGGGTTTGTTTAGTGTGGAGAACAGAAGACCGAAGGGGAACATAACAGTTTTCAAGTACATAAAAGGTTGTTACAAGAAGGAGGGAGAACAATTTTTCTCCCTAACTTCTGAGACTAGGACAAGAAGCAGTGGGCTTAAATTGCAGCAATGGCAGTTTAGGTTGGACGTTAGAAAAAACTTCCTGCGGTTAAGCACTGGAATAAATTGCCTAGGGAGGTGGTGGAATCTCCGTCATTGAAGATTTTTAAGAGCAGGTTAGACAAACACCTGTCAGGGATGGTCTAGATAATACTTAGCCGTTCCAGTCCTACCTATGATTCTCTCACCAGTCAGGGTTGCAGTGCAAAATGTATCACAGGCAGCACCATGTGTGTCACTAGGGGTCCCTGTTACATAACATATATTGTGTGGCACTTCCTTCATTCAATTTTGCATGAATTTAGGACTAGCTGACAAAAGTACTGGTAGAAAGGTTTCCCAAAGGAACAGGTGCCTTGAATTTCCCAATGAGCATGTCCATTCTGGCATTTGCCCTCAGTCACATAGACATCAATGCTGTGAATTTATGGTGTATTACTTCATTGTAAGTCATAACAGGACAAACCAAAATGCACATCAGGTTTAACAAAGTATTTTTGCGGCTTTTTACTTACGACACTGTAAAAAAGCAAGGTCTCTTTGGGCTAAAGTTCACTGGACTCCAGATTCAGAATTCACAAAGAGAGCCTATTGGAGATACAGAAACAAAATTCATGTTAGTGAGATGAAAGTAACAAGACTAAAGTAACTGCGCAGAAGAGCTATAGCATAAGAATCAGAGGCAGCAGACTTGATTATGCTCTCATGCACACTAGTTTTACGCTGGTGTAATTCCATTGATTTCAATAGAGTTATTCCTAATTTACACTTGAGCAAAGTCATGGTGTTAGAGAAGGGGTAGAAAGAACTGGAGATGTACTGTGGTTTAAAGATGAGAGAGCCAATGGGACTCTCTCTTTGTAACCAATGAGAAAAAAAGGATTTTTTAGAGTTTGATATTTTCTATTCTTTTTGCTATATTAAATTAATGGACCCATTTCTCATCTTTTTTATATTCATATAAAATTAGGAGCAACTCAACAAATTAATAGAATTACCCTAGTTTAAATCGGCCATAAGTGAGGTAAAAAACAGATTCAGTCATTACATTAAGCGTTTAATTAACTGTGACTGAAATTTCCACAGTACACATTTCTGTGTATAAAAACATGGATTTGAGCCACAGAGGTATTCTGTCTGCTCAAACGGGCATTTGTGCACCTAACTCCCATTTTTAAAATCAGAAGTCAGAGGGCTCTTTGCATGTTGTGCGTATGTGTGCAGCTGCATGCTCACAGTACGTTTGCTTGTGCACATGTAAGTGGGTCTAAAACATGCATGTGAACTCTTCCAATCTGAATGCACACGTGACAGATTGGACATAGAAGAGTAGACACAAGGCTGCATGTACAAGAGATTTCCAACATCTTTTTTTTTTCTTAATCAAGCTTCCTAATGTCTTCTTAGCTTGCGAAGTTACCTATTTTACATGCACAAATGCAAGTTTTTTGTGCATGCAAACACAAGCACTTGCAAATTTCAGAGCACAGTTGAAGAGCTCAATTTTGGGGGCACCTTTGTACAAGCCTCCTGACAAATTGGATTACTCAGACTGAGTGAATTTATCACTGTTGGCTTTCACAGCATTGGAAAATGTTGTTTGTATACTTTTACACGAGAAATTATGTTGCATACAGCAATTACCAATTTACTTTCTTTAACATGATTAATCATGAGCCATAATAATCTCTTCTAGAGTCACCTTTTTGGTTCCATCATCCCACCCTATATTGCATTCTCACTGGGAATTGGAAAGTTGCATCATGCAAACTGGACCTGCCCACTCCAAAGTTCTTTGTTAATGATGGTTCACCCCAAAGCATGTTAATTACATCAGCACTCCTTTGTGCTCACTCTACCTTCTGAAACCAATTTGGAAATTACATGACATGTTTTATTTCCAGCTACCCCTAGAGCTGGCCCCACAGGTCAATAATCTGGGTTGACAAGATGGGTGAGGTAATATTTTTTATTGGACCAACTTCTGTTGGTGAAAAAGACAAACTTTCGAAAGCTTCTCTCTCTCTCTCACCAACAGAAGTTGGTCCAATAAAAGATATTACCTCACCCACCTTGTCTCTGTAATATCCTGGGACTGACAAAGCTACAACTACAAGCTAGGTTGTCAGAGAGACAGCAGAAATGAGCTGGCATGCTGCTTTGGGCACACATGTCTAAAGTTTGCCAGACATGATGTAAAGCATCCAAACCAACCAACAGTTACATGGCATGTTTTATAATGGATCTGTAGTTTGCAAGATATCTGTAGAGTGCTCAGCTGTTCTGTCAGAAATTCAGTACCACTCAAGTTATAACTAGCGCTTCAATATCTGTTTAATGGAATTTCATATGGAATTTTTTGTTTCTTGTGGTTTCTAATATCCTCAGTTTTCATTCTAGTTACAATTTCAACAGAAAACACATATTTACACCACAGACATGCAAAAACTTGAGCTCCGTATTTGCATGGAAAATGGAAGCAACTTAACTTATAAACAGACCCTTTTTGTTAACAAATTTAAGGTATCATAGGGAAATTGTCCATGAAATTGGGCCTGTTTTAGACTTTGTGAAAAAATGCAAAATATCTTAAATTTTTCATTTTGGGCCAAGCATTTCACACTGCTAACCATATTCCCCTTGCTCTATGGTCTCTGCAAAGTATTACACATTTTATCTGTCTGGGTAGTATCACTGAATTACATAATTACAATTTATAAAATCCCCTTGACTGATTTTCCTCAAAAGTTTAAAAGTAAAATAAGAATCCATCCAAAAAAAAAAAGCACCCAAAAAGCTACACACTTCTTTACATTTCATGATTAATGGGCTCTATTAATTCAACCATGTTGTTTGATCAAATGACAAATCATTGAAATAAACCATGCTTAAGGCTCTAAAATAGTTTTTAAGAATTGCAATTTCTGTTCTAAGGAGCTGGTAAAGCAACTTTTTCAGAATAACCCTCTCATGGGCTATATATGAAAGAGAATTTTAGGTTTTTTTTAAGCAAAGGTCTGCTTATAAGCACACATTGAATTTACTGGGGATCAAATTCACTTCTCTGCAGAGAACTAGACCAGTCCTGTACACCATTTGGTCCCTTGTTAAGTCAAAAAAGGTCTTAGTTGGTGAATAGATCTTGGGCTGATCTGCCACACTGAATAAGTAGTATAAGTAGAGCATAAGTGTTACAGAAGTCCTCAGGATTGTGAGGACCCTTTCATAAGGGTGTGTTTCACCCTAAAGCTGTTACAGGAAATATGAATTAAACAAATGTTGTGTCACCATTTATATATTACCATTATTTCTTCTTTATACTAACTTACATTTGTCCAACCTATGCCTAAACCAAAGCTTTTGACTTCTCATTTCAATCCTTCCTTCTGATCAGTTTATGGCATTTTCTCTGGTAACAGATTATCATCTCTGAAGAAAACTTGAGGCATTCTTTTTTCATTTGAATAGCCTATAGACCCTCTTTTACTTCATCTCACCAGTGATACATTTTTTTTACACTTGAAATGGGATGCCTTTCAAACAGAAAGTTGGCCGTCTTACCAGAATATAAAGCAGTGTGGATGAAGATCAGAGATGCATACATTTGCTAACATATAATAAACAGATCAGACATTATTAATAGCTACAATTTCACTAGCCTCAATGAAGGATGGACAATCATGACACTTCAACCCTTGTTTGATGTCCACCACTAAAAGAACAGTTAACTCAACCTTTCCTAAAGCAGTCATCTGGGGATGTTTCCAGACACGCTTTCTGTAGGCTGCTGGCCTGCCTTCCCAACTCAGGAAGGACTCACTGCCATGCCCAAGTCTCTTTCAGACTCTCCCCTCAGGTCACTGTTTAATAACTCAAACACTAACCTTAGTCAAAAGAGTAAAACAAAGCAGATCCTCTGTCCACCATGGCCTACAATTCCCAGAGCCTTTCCCCCTTGCCTCTCTGTGCTGAAAGGAAGGCACACTCTGCCTTTGCCTTCCCTTCAATCACCCTTCTTCAAGGCCTGCTTCAGGAGGCGCTGTTCTTCCTGCAACTCCTTCCAACTCACTTCTGTCAGCCTTTTATAGCAAACATCTGACCCCTTCTCAGGTGGGTCTAATAATTCAATAGGGCTGACTGGCCCCAGGCCCTCTGGTCCTTAAAGGGGCAGACTATCCAGTTAACACTTTCTAAGAGCATCAACAACTGATATCACAAGATGCTGGAAATGCAAGATGTAGGATGTGAAGTCTAACTTTAAAATGATTTTCAAGCAATGCAGCAAGGCCATAATATCAAACATTGCTAAGCTCACTCCCGGAGAAGTCAGGGTTCAGTCTTCTACAGGAATAGCCTATTGTACAATATGGACAAAGAGCAGCAGCAACATCCTCAGGGTTTGGCAAAACCACCATGAAGGGGTCTCATGGTTTTCTGAAAGAAAACCAAGTTACCATCAAACCACATCTTCCTTTTCTGACCCCTTCACTTACTAACGCTTCATCCCAGTAGCGCCCGTTAAGCGATGATTCAGACTTTATGTAACAAGAGTCCACACATAGAAATTAGGTTTGGAATTTTCTAAGGTGTGGAAGGGGTACTCTCTATTTTTACAATAGTCAATCTGTATATGAACACCACCACAGCAGCCACAATTAGAGCATTCCTTAACAATATAATGATTAGGGGTAAAATTTGCAAAAGTGCCCAAGCAATTTAGGAGCTTAAGTTTCATTTTCAAAAGTGACTTAGTCACTTAGCACCTAAGTATTTAGACACCTCAATACCTTTGTCAATATGGACCTCAGGAGCCAAGTTCCACTGAATTTCAGTGAGCTTTAGGCTCCTGAGTGACTGTAACTTTTGAAAATGGGACTTAGGCAGTTTTGAAAATTTTGCTGTAGAACTAATTTTGCATGTGTCACACTCAAATCAAGCCCAGTCAGGAATCCCTTGGCTTCTCCCGTATACTTGGGTACTACTTTATCATAGGCACAGAGGCCCAAGAATTTATTGCTCCAAACAGAATTTCCCAGGAATAACAAACCCTTTAGGAGTTGCAAATCAACAGGAAAAGTTCTTAGAACCGTATGTAACTATTGATCTGAGGACACAAGGAAGTTACATGTTTTTAAACCTCATTTTACAGATGGGGAACTGAAGCACAGACTTACCTATAAGGGCACAGAAGTCAGTGGCAAAGCTGGGAACAGGCCCTTAAATACAAGACCATCCTTTCTTCACTTAGATAACCTTCTGACAAATCTGCTATGAATTTGGAGTTTGAAACAAACACAAAAATAGGTAATTCTTGCATGGTTTTGTAAAATAATTAAAAAGAACCAGACAAGTCTGGTAATTAACTTGGACATCTGGGATGAGAGCATTCTGCTTCCTTACTTGGGCTTCCTAACGAGTTCAGCGAGGACCATTGGCTTTTGAACTTTCTCTAGAGAACAGATGAACAGCTGGGTGTATGGAATGTTGATAAGACAGATTTATTTTGAATGAGGTGACTAAAGCACGCACCGGGGTATTACAACCAAGATTCTTGTTAATGCAAAAACACGGGGCACGTTCTGACCTACTACGGGTGTCAGATGGGACAGATACAGAAATATATGAAAAGATTCTTCACTAGACAAATTGCTTTGCCGTCAGATTTGTTCTTCCGTTTCATGTGCGCCATGGAAGAGAGGAGCAAAGGAAAGGCAAGAAAGGCACTTAAAGAGCAAAAATAAAAAATAGTGAAGAAAATTGGCCCTGGCATGGAGATAATGGGCTAGCTTCTTGGCCGCAGATGAGATCCGTTCATGGAGGCAGGGCAAGAAAGTGGCTTTAAGATGATTTTCCAGCTTCCTTGTCCTGGGGCTGACCCTCAGTGTAAGTTAGAGCAGTCTCTGGCCTGCTGTAAATCACACTTAACTGCCCACAGCTCCAAGGGGCCATTTCCACATCCAGAGACTGATGGAGCAGAATGGTTCTCTGGTCACACTCCTTTAACTCCCAGACTGCTTCCTGTGCTGGGGACTGGGAAGGAGAGGGATGCATAAAGTCAGCTACACCAGCTCTACCTCACCTAGGGAATCCTAAGCTAAGTAGCAACACCAGTCTCTGGTTGCTTTGTGCTGCCAGAACTTCATGAAATAGTCCAAGGTTCTGATCCCTTGGGCCTAATTCACAATGTAGTTACACAGAGGCACCCTCTTGAAGTCATTGTCATTGCAACAGCACAGCTGAATGGAGAATTTACATCAGAAAATACAGCACCTAGTCAATCTAAAATTCTGTTACCTTGGAGGCTAACATTCATGTTCTTAAATATATGTCTCACTCGGTTTTCTCTCTTCAAAGGGTAAAGGCACATTCGGCAAATGTGAATTGAGCTTTTAAACTGGCACCAGAAGAGGACATTGGCTTGATCGCACAGGGACCAGTACAACTGCATAGAACTCTTGTGGAGGTATGGTTAATGCTAACGAGGGAAGGATGAAAGAGAAACAGAAAGATGACCTTCTGAAGATGGTTTTAATTCGACTGCCACAAACCCTCCGAGAATTGTGAACTGCCTCTATTGCTCTAAAACTGGTGTTAATCCTGATGCCTAAGAATGATCACTCAATGTCAACATTATTTACTATTTCATTGCTGGCAAAAACAGATAAAAGAAGAGGTAAGATCATATGGGCAATATCTTGTCTAATCTATTGTGAGTGGCATCTTGTTTTGACTTCTCAGTTTGGTGTAGTGGGTAGAAGTTGGTTGGTGAGCAAAGCTTGACACACTGGCACTACTGTTTTTTTGTTTTGTTTCTTCTAATTTGATCCCTGAGTGAATCTCTTCCCTGGCACAAGAGGATTTGCTGGCACAGGAAAGTTTAAATTACACCTCCCTGTGTTAGTAGCAGTGAATTTGGCCTGTGGTTATAATGTCATTTCATTGCTTTGCACATCAGAAGAAAACCCTCTGACACAGACACTGGTTTACCTTAACTGGAGTGACTCATCATTTTCCCACAATTAAATTTTGAGCTCTAATGCAAAGCAGACTTATCTGCTTTGACAGGACACTACAGAATAAACAGAAAAGATTAAATTTGTATTGGCAGCTACCACTGCGCTGCTGTTATGAGTAATACAGCATAACTAAAAAGGACACCAGGAAATCAACATAGATTCTTGTTGCTGAAGAACCAAAAAAGAAGAAGGAGGAAGATCTGATGATTCCTGGCAAAACTGATTGTTCTGTACTATATCAAGCCATGGACTAGGAACAGCAATGAAGATATTTTTTCCCCTCTCTGCATTTTTAAAAATTCATTCATTGTACAGGTTTATTTAAAATACGCCACTCCATCTAGTAAAGGAGTAAGTACATCTGTTAAAAATATACCTTCAAAATACAAATTGAACCAATGTTCACATGTACAGATTCCCTCTCCCTGCATAGTCTCCCTCCCACTTAATCCTCTTTGCACCCCTAGACATAAGAGGAAGATTAGCTACTATGATGATGTGGGCTACTTCCATAGAAAGATTAGAACCCCACATATAACAAATTCAAGTTCTCTCAAACCAAGTCCAATTCCAGCACTGAGTCCTCCAGCCTGAAAACACTTTAGATTTTTTAATATCAAATCTAGGGTAGAGCTGGGTGAAATTTTTTGGCCCAAACTTTTTCTCAGCAAAAACTGCAGATTTGGAGACACAGAAACATTACATTGGATTTGCCAAGTTGTTTCCTTAAAATAACAAAAACCAAAACCAGAAAGTCTGAAAAAGTCAAAACATTTTCATTTCAACATTTTGAAACAAAATATTTTAATTATCCAATTCAAAGCAACTTTTTGTTTTGAAATGTCCTTCAATTTTATTAAAAAGATACGAAGTTAAATGCTCAAAATCAAAACAATTTCTTCCCTGATTTTTCAGAATTGCCAAAGAACTGAAAAGCCAGTTATTTGCACAGCTCTAATATAGGGATGTATAATTCCAATGCCTTTGCTGATCTCAGCTGCATTCATATCATACAAGGGAGAAAATGGTCTTTCAGATACACTACCAGGAGCCAAAGCATTTACTACTTTATAAGTTCATAGTCTATTTGAAGGCAATTTTTGATGGGCAAAGTGGTTCAGGAATTGAACAAACATTGAATCAAAGCAAAGCCAACATTTTTGGAGGTTCAAAGAAGTTTAGAAAACTTAATAAAATAAAATAAAAAGAATCAGGCATGTTTTTATCTCGTTTTGAACCCAAATCAGCAGTAGCTATAAAAATATGATGAGAAAGGCTAGTCTTATAACATTTCCAGCTCAGACAAGGAATCATATGTGTCATACACATTTCAAAGAGCAGCAGAAAAGCATTTGAGGGCAGATTTTTTTTTAATTTAAAAAAAAAAAAAAAAAAAAGATTACGCATGCAATTGCATGAGCAAAACTCTCATATCGTAATGTTCCAAATTTGAACGTGAATTTCTTGTGATTGAGCACACAGATCAGATAACGTCATGTGCAGACAAACAGAACTGCTCATCTGCATGAACAATTTTGCTAACTATATGAGCAAATTAGGGAAATGATGCAATGTTGAAAATTTGGATCCCGAATCCTTGTATGCTCCTCTGGACTGAACCCCTAAAACTTTTGATATTTTGTAATCGCTAATTGCAATAATGCTGATGCTGGGTCTGTAATTTCAAAATGAGAAGTATATTTAACAGCAGGTGACTAAGATCAGGCGGAAAAAAAAGCAAAACTATTGCAAACAATGGGAAAACTGGATAAAAAAGGCAAAATCTAAACAGCCTCATTCATATTATATAACAACATAACCTCAAGTACCTACACAAAATTGGTAACCTTAAATAACAATAAATAATGTAAATAGCTCATAGAAGGTGGAATGACTTGGCAGAGTTTTTATTTTTCAATATGCTTAGTGGTCTACTCTAATCTTGGTAAAGTAATATGGAGCAGTTCTGCTGGTAGGTTTAGATTTCAGACTACAGGCCTGTCAGAGTGTAAATTACCATTTCTTGGATACACCTTGACATTCATTTTCAAAATGTAGCACTTTAAAAATACTCCCTATCACAGAGACTAGGGGCATGGTGGTGTTTAGAAAAAAGTCAGTGTGGGGTTTGTTAACAGAAAGGAATTGGGATTGATTTCATTAGGGAGTTAACCTAGTTTTAATTTTTGGACCATAAATGATAATTTGAACCCTGACTTCTTTCCAGAAAAACCAATATGATCCCTGATCCCTCAGTCAGATCTATAGAGGTGAATCCTTGTGTCTGGTGGAGTCCCATTAAGTTCAGTGAAACTCAGCATGGTAGCAATGTTTGCACTATATGGATAAAGTGCAGTGGTATCAGTATGCAGGGAAGGGCTCTCCAAGGAAAGACAAATGGAAGTGGCTCTGTGTCAGTGTATCTTTGGACAGCCTTAAAGAGGTCTTTTTAAATTAATATTTAAATACCAGGCATCAGGGACATGGCATCCTTAACAAGAAGTGAGAGTGACAACTCCCGCTTCCCCAGTCTTGGCAGGAGTTTGAGTAGCAGGTTCCAGTCTGTCCTCCTGATGGTTTTTCACACAAAGGGCTAGTTTAACTGTAAAACTTTAAAAAAAATATACACTTAGTGGGTGCAAAGGGTGCAGATATGACAGTTCTGCATATGTTCTGGAGATAGTCATTATGACTATAGCAATACATGGTGGACAGACACATCATCACCATAAAGCTTACAGCTTTGGTCTGCTATTGAAACACCAGATGGGGAGGACTCTCAGATACTACAGAGAATCCTTTCTCAGGTGTCTGGCTGGTGGGTCTAGCTGATCGCCATATTTGGGGTTGGGAAGGTGTTTTTCCCCTGTGTCAGATTGGCAGAGACCCTGGGTTATTTTCGCCTTCCTCTGCCTTCACTTGCAGGTTTAAACTAGTAACTCAGCCAGAGGTTAGGGGTCTCTTACAGGAGTGGGTGGGTGAGGCTCTGTGGGCTCCAATGCACAGGAGGCCAGACTAGATGATCATGATGGTCCTTTCTGACCTTAAAGTTTATGAGTCTATGAGCAGCATGTCAGACAGATTTTATGCTTCCATGCACCAAATGAGTTCTGGATCCAGGCTTCAGCTATCAATCGTTTGAGATGAGCAGATCACTTAATAAACCATGTACCTCCTCAGGTATACGTCTTGTGCCCTTATCTTCTCTAGGATGGAATCCTATGATTCAACCACTCTCAGACTGGGGCCTAGTCTACAGCACCCCATGTAACCAACCGTGATTATGTAGCAGGCTCAGCGGAGTATGGCCAGGGGCGGCTCTATGTTTTTTGCCGCCCCAAGCACGGCAGTCAGGTGGCCTTCGGTGGCATGCCTGCAGGCGATCCGTTGGTAACGCGGATTCGACGGCGTTTCTGTGGGTGATCTGCCGGTCCTGCACCTTCGGCATACCCGCCGCTGAATTGCCGCCGAAGCCGCAGGACCGGTGGACCTCCCGCAGGCATGCCACCGAAGGCCACCTGACTGCCGCCCTCATGGCGACCGGCACGCCGCCCCCCGCAGCTTGCCGCCCCAGGCACGCGCTTGCTGTGCTGGTGCCTGGAGCTGCCCCTGGGCACCTGCAAGTCTTCCCTTCAGGAGCGACCAGCAACCATCAGCTTTCAAAACGAAGTATTACGTATTTAATCTTAACAGTAGGAACACAGAAAAGCATATGAGAAAAGGTTTTTTTAACAGGAACAATCTATATGCATACCTATCATACCTAAGGCTTACCATCCTAGTCCTAGCTTCTTCAGATCCCCAAATGACCCTCTGTCTGTCTGTTAGTCTGCTAAACAGCTCCCTGACAACTGCCCTCCCCTACCTCTGGGGAAGGAAAGAGGTTTTACTTGTTTATGGTCCTTTTTATCTGTCAGTTCCAGCCTTGGCAAAACAGCCTTGGCAAAACAGCTGTGTATCGCTGGCTGAAGCCTGGAAGTAGAATCTTCACAGCTAATAGCTCTTAACTATTTACCAGGAGGTGTTTATCTTGATCCATTGTGTTGCCCTCCTGTTTGTTTTCCAACAGCCATGCTATTAAACTACCCTTTCATATGCATCTGGTAAACATTCCAGCATAGTCATACAGTAAACATTTCCCATAGCCTGGTAACATACACTATTCATAAATTAATACCAAGCAGCCCCCACATCCTTCACACTTTTATCTTTGCTTTAAGAGTCCTTCTTATAGGAATAATGAACATCAACACGCAGTTATTCTGTAAAGCCAGTTATTCAGTAAAGCACATTGGCAATTAAAATAAATTAATTAAATTAGCACAGGCAAGCAAACAAAGGCACAATTGTTCAAGTCCTTTACTTAGGATGTAGTCACAATAATAGACTGAAGAGTAACAATACAATCTATAAAGACAATGAATATTACATTCTTATTTTTAGAGAGCTTAAGCGCTCAAAAATAGTAATTTTACCACAAAAGACTCCTATGTACTCTTTCCCCTTCGCTTCTAAACATGACAAATCCAGATAAAATTAGCCTTTTATATGCTTCTCATTACTTGAGTATATTCACCACCATCTTTTATATACAATGTTAGCTCATAACCTCCTGGGAATGTCCACTGCTTTTCTTGACTGTGCTAAAACAAGGATTGGCCAGTCCAGAACAGTAAAGAATGAAGGCATTAAAGAATAGTCTTGGGTCAAGAATTATTATTGCTAGAGGCCTCCAAAATCTAGTTATGGGTTTCAGCAAACCCTGTGGGCTCTTATGATAATGCTTTTCTATAGTATTATTGTTATATGGCATTAAATCAGTCAGATTCATGAGCAACAAGAGGTCAATGTCTGATTGAAATTCATAAGGTCAAAAAGGAAACTAAAAATCAATTTATAAGATATGAAGATTTAGGCTCAAACTATATCCATAAGCAATAAAATTTCACATCCATAAATGTAAGAAATCAGTTATTAAACTTGAGGAGGGGGGGAAGAAGACTTATTAAGTTTTACACACACATAAGGCAGCTAACACATAATTTTATCAGACATTACTGAAATCCTATGTGTAATATAAGAGATGATGGGCTAAAATGCTAAATGGTTTAGCACTAAATTATTAAGTGATGTATCCCTAAGGTATTAAACAGATAAGAAATGCAGAGCAGGTGTCTCTCCCACCAACTCTTGATCACTAGTTTAAGTGCATATTGATAACAAATGCACTTTAGAGGCAAAATAGTATTAGTAATATTTTTGCTGTATGAAAGCCTCATGTCAGAATGAGTAAAAGCTTCTACATGACAAAGAAATGTTCATTTCTTTAAAAAAGAAAATTAATCATGTTACATGTTAGCTCCCCGTGGGCCAGAAGCAAAACTCTGAGGGGATTGGAATCTCTCTCTCTCTCTCTCTCACACACACACACACACACACACACACACACACACAGAAATAAATACTGTAGGTGGAATAGCACATATATCACATTACAGAATGGAAATCATAGGCACATTTACCTGTTCTGAAATGAAACTATCATTTTATTAGCATTCATGACTAATAGAAAATCATGTAAACTTAAAAAGAAAAAAAAGTAATACCTCAAACAAGCAACTGATACTTCAGCTACTGGGCAACTAGCCAATGTGTTGAGTATTGTGATGTAGTTTGTGTTAACTCTTTGGTCATCAACTGATATTTTGAAGCAAAGTGTAAAGAAAGCAGAATTTTGGTTCCTGTCTTATGGAATGTTAATGCCTCATTCCCTGCTAACATTACTGCGTGCATATGAGAGAGAGAGAGAGAGAAAGAGAGAGAGAGTGTGTGTGTGTGTAAAAGCAGGTACTGAATGAGAAGGCTGACTCTTTGATCTTTTGTCCTGGATGTCTTGCCTCAACTTGAATTCAAAAAGTCAAACACAGAACTCCTCTCTTTCCTGAACAACTTGCTTTTTTCCATTGTCAACAACTCTGCTTCCTCTCTTTCCTTCTCTTCCCCATGCCCCCAGCCCCGACACCATCACTAAATCGTACTGGTTTTCTCTTTTCTCTCACAACTTTTCCAGAAACCTTCCCATTCCCAACAACAAAGACCCTTGTCCAGAATTTGAGCTTCTTGAGCCTTGACAGGAACATCTCTCTGGTGTTCTTGACAATCACCTCTTTTCCTCTCCAATCAATTCAAAACTCAGATGCAAAAATTATTTCCTGGCCCAAACCCTTGGCCAACTTTACCCTTCTCCAAATCCCTTCACTAGCTTCTTATTGCATCAGTCACCAAATTCACCCTCCTTGTTCTCAACTTGAATGCCCTCCCCAATTACTTAGCCCCCTTTTATCTGTCTAGTCTCATCTCCCTTTTCTCCCCATTCACCCAATTTGATCAGCTCTAGTCAACTGTCTGACTATGCCCCTTTGTCTTCTTTGCCTAGGCCCACCTTCACATATTTTTCCTTAATGCCTAGAACTCAATATTGCTAATTCTCGTCAACACACACACACTCTCTCTCTCATGCACGCAGTAATGTTAGCAGGGAATGAGGCATTAACATTCCATAACACAGGAACCAAAATTCTGCTTTCTTTACACTTTGCATCATGAGTCTAGCAACATTTGATGCAGTTGTTTTGGAACTTTTTAAGACCCAGTTGTTGAAATCAGGAGATTGCCTGCAAATCTCAGCTTTCATTAAAAAACATCCCCAAATATAATGATCAAAATGTATACATTTTTGGTGGCTTAATCTTTATCTTTCTCAATAGAGGCTAGCTGCTTTAGTTCAGGAAGTTGCTAACAATCACCAATACAACTTTTGATTCTAAAGTAATAATAATAATTAAAAAATGGCATCTTTGTTTAAAATGATTCTTTAGTAAAATTATCTAAAGTTTATTGTCATTGTTATTATATTACCCATGCTTTCTTATATTAAAATTTAAATTATATTATGCAAAATTATAAATGGTTATGCAAAATGATATGCAATATAACTAGCAGGAAACCTAAACACAACTGTAAAAGATGAAATAAAAATCTATTCATGCAATAAAACTACTTAATAAGAGTTGCTTTCGTATTCAAAAACAAAATATTAAAGCATGCTCCATATCTGAAAGTCAAAAATGAAGGAATAAATTAACTAAGGTTAAGAACCTGGTAGCAGCTGACTAACAAAGCTCTAGGGGATGATAAAAGTTCATGCTCTTGTAATAAAAAGGATAAAGGATTGGCTAGAAGACCACTAAAAGTTAAAATAAATGAACATAAAGAAGATGAAAAAGCTTGACAAGACTGGGACCACAAACGTATAAAGACCAAAGACACAGTTTTAAACCATTAGAGACCTGAATTAAATGAAAAATGAATTCTAGTAGTAGATTAATAGAAATTACAAAAGGTAAATGAGTTTGGTTTCATGGTTATAGAAAACTTTGTATATCTCATTATTTTTTCTTAGTACTCGAAAATGGAAAAGCATAATGAGTTAAATTCTGGCACATCCCCAAAACAGATGCAATTCCTAATATTTTTGCATACAGAAAAAACACATTTTTAAAGGCAGATAGGTGCATGATCACCCAAGCTATTTTCTCCCTAAGAAAAGGAGGGTGAGATTACCACTGAAAGGTTTGGATGTATACTTGGAGGCTTCCAAAGAACTAGATTTGTCTAGTGGATGAAAAAAATCATTCAGTGTGACTGCTTAAGCTCAGTCCGACCTCCTTTCACCTGAAGCTTTAAAGGAGATGAAAAGTAAAAGATTAACTTTTTTCCCCCCCAGCCCTTCCTTCATCTAAAGCAATGCTTCTTAACCAGTGGTTCATGACCTATGGGGGCCACAAAAACAATTTGGGAATTGGGGTGGGGGGCGCGGTTGTGAGGCTTTGAAAATGTTATTACAATCTTAAAAACAATGCATTTTCCAGAATAATTTTGGGGCATTCAGAGTTTGTGAGATCAAATGTAGTTGAAACATACACATACAAATAAGTTATAAAGGCTTATCATTGTTATTAATAATGTCTTACTTTTACAATAACTGTAAGGGAATCTTGAAAATTTTTGACTTTGAATAAGAGGTCGCCAACATGGAAAAACTGAGAAAAACTGGTCGAAAGGATCAGTCTCTTAGTTCACCCAGGAGCCAATCCAACTCTCATTAAAATACATGAAAAAGATTTCCACTGACCTCAATGTGGGAAGGATTGGCAATTGACTTATAGTAAAGTCTCATAGATACCTGTATGGGGTGAAAGTATTCTGTTTTGCCCTTTAGATATTGATCAGGATATGCTGATAAAGAGAATTTTTTATGTTATTTGGTCTACTGATTGTGATATCCCGGTGAATATTACGAGCCTGATAAAAGGCTCCCGTTGATTTCAGTGGGTTTTGAATTAGAGGATCTACAGACTTTTTAAAAAAATGAATGTGACCAGTTTCTATAAATGAATTGCACCCCGTGCAGAAATTCAGCACTTAAGTCTTATTTTTTAAGGCTTAACTGGGATTTAAGTGGTGCATGGGCCTTGTGTTCCTCCTTTCCACAAGCATGAATTTTACCCTCGCTTAGTATCCTTTGGCCTCACTGGTGACACTACCTTGATTTGATTCTTCCTCACCAAGATATGCACACAACAGTCAACTTGTCACTGACTTTCTGAAAAACTATTTCAAAAAGAAGGAAGACCTTACCTTACAGTTGCAGTACCAGTCGAGTGGGTAGGAATGAGAAATGTATCTGCCTTTCAGATCTCCTTCTTGCCAACATAGATATGTGTGGCTTTTAGGGACCTCAGAAGAATGTGTCAGCCAAACAGGTTTGCACCTTTGTTTTCAGCTACTAGTTTCAAGAAACTGTCTTTTTCCTGTGGTTATTTGATGGGATTTTATTTTTGGCACTAGATGCCTTTCACAGTTCTTATCTCACACCAATAACATTTTCAATACATTGTCACTCAGGAAATTGTTATTTAACAAGTGAATAATGGGATCATAGCCCTCAAAGATACCAATAAAATAAAATAAAATCTAGTCCACACATTTACCAATGCTTACTATTCAGAATATTTTCTTGTGCTTGGCCAATTCTCAAGCAATAGAACTTCTACCACTTCACAGTTTAATAGTAAATTTAAGCAGTGTGAAAAGCCAGGTGCATTATGGACTCCCATTCAGGACTCTCCTGCAAACCCCAGGTTTTTTTTTTTTTTTTGATACCAGTGATACCAATAACTCTTCTACAATAATGAATGTAATGCTCAAAGTCATAAGCCATAGCCCATGTCTGAGATTCATCTCATTGTCACCTTCAGTAGGTTCATGTTGGTGTTTTTCAATAACCTTTAATGAACAAAGTTGGACTTTCATAATAATAATGTTTGTCTTGCTGTAGGCACAGCGGTGATAGTAGATTAGCAGGGCAGACACCCTAGCATATTGCTCAATGTGCTGTAAATGACATGGTAACCATTATTTAATCAGTGATCTACCTATGGGGATGACAGAATGACAGTAAGACCCTCCTCAGTTTGCTTCATTGCTCTTCTGCTCATGCCTTTTTTAAGCTGTGAAATAGCTTTCTTGGATGTTTGAGAAGGCACATGGTAAGGGGAAGGACTGTTCAGCTATGTCTATGAATAGTTTGCTGGACACCACATTGAATGTTAACATAGGTGAGCTCTACAGTGTAATTATTTGAATCTTGTGCAAATATATCTTTTGAGAACTAAGACTACAAGTCAACAGAATAAACCTCTGGAACCCCAGAATCTCAGCTTCTGTAAACAGATGTAAGTCCATTGACTTGAATGAGCAATATTAAGTCACACCATTGGAGGATCTCTGTTTATTTTGCCTTTTGGTCACTTATCACATGACTAAATTAACAACATAATAAGTTTTGGTTTGAGAAACTTGATGCCAACTTTGTACCCAGAATAGTTTAGGGGGTAAATAAAACTATCGAAAATAACCATTCACTGGAAAAAGTTGAAACTCAATAACATTGGTGATAATGGACTTCAGTACCATATTTGGGAACTTTTGTACAACAGCACCATCACTGCTCATCATTAATAAACTGTCCTCTTTCTTCTCCTTAGACTAAAGCTAACACATCAATCTGACCATTTGTAATGAGATATAGGATAATACTGCATGGACCAGACTTGCTGTCAGCCAGTGCCTGATGGGTTTAGAGTAAGAAACGATCCTTCATTAATTAACCTTCACTTTCTATGTAGATTCACTCATTGAGATGCAGGTAATTAAACCAAGGTCATTTCAAGGACTGTCAGGGAAAAAACAGCAGTGCGAAGGTGGTGTAGTGGTTTTGGTAGAGGACTGTCACTACAATTTTAAAACAAATATAGGCAGCCTTTTGAAAAATTAACTCCTTTTCTAATGATGTAGGTTATCTCACAGGTCTAAAGAGGTTTTGGAGCTAACTTTACAAGTACTATATAGTTTTCAAGGTAGATTTTACAAAGAAAACATCAATAGAATAGGGGAAAACTCAATTTAAAAAAAAAGAAAGTACAGGAGTCAGAAAATTCAGGAGCGAATATACAGGGAGCATTTGATAGCAGCTGTGCGTCTGAAATTTATGGCAAAGGTGGCTGTGGTTTTCAGCAGTGATACTTACCAATGAAAGCCTGACTACATCAAGTTGAAGACTTTCTGAAAAGATATGGGTTGAATTTGTCTTAGCTTCTGTATTCATGGCCTCGATGTCCACTAACTTTTAACCCTTATGAAAGCAATGATGTAATACTGATTGAAAGCTACATACTAAAAATAACTGCTTATTCAAAGATAAAAGATTCCAGTTATGAGTTTCTGTAGCTTGGAGATATAACAGCAGAATTTTCGAAATTCTTCTAAATTGGCCCTCACACCAGCCCAAGACATGAAGTACCAGTCTTTGATCGCCATTGAGAGCAACATAAACATTTTGAACCTGCAAACAGCCCTTAGCTCTTTCAAGTGGCTCACTGATAATTTAAGCATTAGATTAAAGTTGTATGTTGTAGACTTTAATAACTATCTTCCATTTAGTTTACTGAGTGCCACTTGCTGTGGATTATATGACTTACTCACCAGCATGCCCCATTATGAGCACTTAACCTTGAAAATTGTAAAAATGGAACATTTAATCTGTTTAAGTAAGAATTAGAAGGTTATATAATTACAGGTAATTTGGTTTAGCGCTTTTTCTAATATTTTCCAATTAATGAAAGAAATTTTATTAGTTTAAAAACATGTGCTTTTTATTAAAAAATGAAAACAGTAGAGATGGGCAAACCATGCAAACAAAAATATTTGTTCAAATGTAAATATACATTTGCTCTGGTCATGTTTGTGGCCTCTTTGTGTTCATCTCCTGCAATCATTGGTGCAGTCAGTTTTTACAAGCATGAATACTCACCGAACACAGTGAGTATTAAGCTGTTATGCATGAATACTCACAGAATAGAAAGCACATTTGAAATTCTTTTTCCATAAGCATTCATGCTAGAAATTGATTACAAGAGATATGCTCATCCAATCAGTGAGCAAAACTGATACAATGTGACTTATGTGACCAATTACAAGTAAGCAACTCAGCTTGGATTTAGAGTCTGACTATTCAAATACAAAGCTGTAGATTAAATGAAAGTCCGAGACACACACAGACACACACGCACACACAAGAATAAACTTTAGAAAAATCACTATCTGCTCGCAGACATTCTATAGGCAGAGAAAGAATCACAATTGGTTGACTCATGTATTTGCCATAAATGAATTAATTAAAAATCAACCAAAACAAAACCCTACCAAAACAAAACACCATACTCCACACACAATTCTCCTCCCCCCATCCCTGGAGAGAGGATCAGAGACAGATCAAACCTCACAAGACAGATGATAGGTATATCTCCATATATTATTATAACTATCTCATAGAACTGGAAGGGAGCCTGAAAGGTCATCGAGTCCAGTCCCCTGCCTTCACTAGCAGGACCAATTACTGATTTTGCCCCAGAACCCTAAGTGGCCCCCTCAAGGATTGAGCTCACAACCCTGGGTTTAGTAGGCCAATGCTCAAGCCACTGAGCTATCCCTCCCCCGAATACAAGAACCTGAATAGAATAGAATTACCGACTGAATTCTAAAGATAAGTTAACTCTTCAACAGAGAAATAATTTTCTTTCATAGGGGCACTGATCCCGCACTATTAAAGTCACTGGAGGCTTTGCCATTGACTTCAATGAGAGAAGGTCAAGTTCTGCTGTATACTGTTGTAAACTTGCTTAGGGTTGGACTCAGGAAGAAGAAACAAACAGACTTTGTTGATGAGCTCTTCTAAAAGTGAAATGCCTTCTCACTGCTTATAGTTCTTTCTTCCAGGCCAATATTTTTTATCTATTGATCAGCATTGTTTTTTAAGCAGGAGTTTTTGTAACCAGGTATTCGGAAATCTGCTGTGGTCTTATGAGTCCTTCATTGGAAAAAAATATTTATGCACTATGGCCACCCAGGATTTAATATTTTTTCTTTTGGAGACAGAACTTCAGGGTGGGATTTTCAAAGAGCCGAAGGGAGTTACTTGCCTAAATCTCATTAAAACTGATCTCCTAAATTGCTTATGTTTCTTTGAAAATCCCTTCCTAAGTCTCCATGTTGCAAAAACATAGCCCACCACCACTCAAACTACTGTGAATCTCCTTTCACAGAAGCAGTTGTGACACACACTTGAACAGCTCTGATATTCCGTCCAGTACCAGGCAATGGCACAGAGACGATGCATAACTCTTGATGGTGGGGGGCACAATTTAAATGTTCGGGGGGGGGCATGTGACTGCTCCATGGCATTGCCTCTGGGCTGAGGAGCAGTAACAAAGCCAGGAGCGCCAGGGCAGCAGTTAGTGAGCACCTCGGGGAGCATCTCATGGCAGCCAGGCTCCGCAGGCAGGGGCTGACTCCAGAGGGCATCAGTGGTCAGCACTGGACTCCTTCGGGGGAGAAGCAAGAGCATGTCAGGGGCGCAGTTTGGAGCTGTGTTGCCTGCCCTGCCTGGAGAGTGACTGGCCATGCAGTGGCAGCCTGGCTTGGAGAGCCAGGCAGGAACGGTTGCCGGGCAGCCAGCCAGTGTGCCTTTTCCCACAGCGTGGAGAGCCAGAGGCCTGAGTTGGCCAGGCAGCTCCCACCAGCTTCTGATCTGCTGGCTCCTGCTGGAGGAGATGGTTTTCAAACTGTTTCAAGAGTTTGAAAATCTCGGTGCTAAATGGAAGGCAGAAATCTGGGGTGGCACGTGACCCCCGCAGACCTCCTCCATGCATCTCCTCTGCAGTGGCTTGATGTATTACAGTATAACACCCTTCAGCATTCACTAAAAATGTGATTCTACCCATGACTTTTAATGGCAATGATAGTCTGTGCAGTTAGAAAGTGCATTTTATTTACTAGAATAAAAAGACTTGATTTGTAAAGAAGCTTGGTGTGAAGAATGAGTGCATTTATATGTCAAATATGCATATACATTTATCATCATTCCATTAACATGTTGGGTAATCAAATGCACAAATTCCTTATTATGGTTATTTGTCTGCACAATTACCTGATGTCTGAATATGATCATGATTTTAGCACATGCAAAGTAGGTGTGCAGTTTGTGTTTTGTACGTGCAGCTGTGCACCAAAGTGATTAAAAATCAAGCCCACTTATAAGCAGTTTGAATTAAATTTAATTTGGAAAAGTTGCCAGAGTTTTCAGTATCAACAATATTTTTTTCTCCTAAGAAGGCAACACTGTCAAAATAGTTTGTCTAAAAGAAATAAGAAAAACAAAACAACCCCCAAAATAAAACTAAAATACACTAAGTCAGGAACTTGAATGGAGCTCCAATTACTCCTAATTTTTTTAAGCTTTTGCCAAAAGTGTTCGAGCTTAATTAGGTTAAGCTATTTAAAAGCATGCCCAGTTGCTGTAATTTGTTTGTGATACAGAGCTGCTCTTTGATCATGAATGCTCATTTTTATAGAAACCCTGTTATCATTCTTGGGATAAGAAATAAAGTGAATTAAGTCTGTGGTAGGAAAATACAGGAAATTAAAGAAACAGTGAAACAAAGTGTCTGATTAATAAAAGAAAGATGTGACTTCATTTAACTAGCCGGGGGCAAAGGGGACAGCATGAGATAAGCAAACTGGATGGGGGAAATTATGAAGTGCTCACACATCTTGGATTTAATTCATAAAAAGCATGGAACTATGGTAGTCATTGAAAATATGCTTAAAATCTCTTCATCTGGGCTCAGCGCAAACTCTTCCAGTTCTTGGGAAATGCACATACGATATTCAGTCACATTTTCTATCCTTAGACTGCATGCTATTAATTCTGCTAGATGTAAAACAGCTCTCCCATTGTGATATTTTTGCAATGCGTGAAAGGCTGCAGATATACAAGTGAAGCATAAGTAACCATAAGCAAGTGCTCTAGCTCTTCGTTATAAAGAAAGACTAACTGTTGGTAGAATTGGGTAATAAGAACACACTCAGTCCATCTTTATTTAGAAGTATAAATTTAGATTACAGGCTTGAGTCTGACTTTTTTTGGCTTATCTCCCGTTTATTTCCCCCCATCCCTCCCAAAAATCTTTTACATGGTAGGGTGGGTGCATAAATGGGACAGAGTTCTAGCTGAAGATCATCCAAAATACATGACTGCATTCTGGCTTCTGGAAAGGGTTGTGTTCACAGAGCAGTTAAAAGAAGTTTTTCAAAGATGCCATGAGGATACTTTTGAGCTTAAAGGGAACAATACAGTTCTTCCTGTGGTATACTGGAACTGCCTAGGGACTTGAACAAGAACTTCAATAGCAAATATTTAAATCTACATTTTAAAAATTGTGTTCATTAGTGTAATTGAATACCTAATTTGTGCATGCACTTTTCATCTTTAAGCAGTCACACTGGGTAACTGCAGATGGAAATGACCACTGCTAGTTGTGTGCATTCTTCCCTGATTTATGCATGCAGCGGCAGTAATTGCACATG
This sequence comes from Malaclemys terrapin pileata, assembly GCF_027887155.1. Taxonomy (NCBI): domain Eukaryota; kingdom Metazoa; phylum Chordata; order Testudines; family Emydidae; genus Malaclemys; species Malaclemys terrapin. Next base: position 15,287,398 of record NC_071516.1, on the reverse strand, counting down.
CAAATCAGGCACACAATGTGTGTGCGTTTTTGAAACATTAGGCCTTAACAGCTCATCATCCAAAATAAAATGAACATTGAAGAGTAAGTCTTGAAGAGGAAGCCCTCGAAAAAGCGGAGGAAGTATGTGCTGCATTTACTACTAAGGTTTAGTGAATAATTTATAGCAAACAATTTAGTCAATGAGATAGCTTCTTTTTTTCTTCACAAATTGGCTGTGCGTTGCTTATCATTTTCTCAAATGTATTCAGTATTTGACATTTTCAGAGTATTTTCTTTGATAAGGGCCAGATTGACAAAGGTATTTAGGCACCTACAGATGCAGATAGACACCTAGTGGGATTTACAAAAGTGCCTAAGCAGGTTTGGTTCCTAACTTTGATTTCATAACTCCCTTGAAGTCAATAGGAGTCATTTGCACTTATCTGCGTCTTTAGGTGCCTAATTGCCTTTGTAAATCTGACCCAAATTTTTGGTCTTTATATTGTTCAGAAGCAGAGCTTTTTTGGGACTATTGAGTATTGAATATCAAGGTGAGTTGATTAGCTCCAAGTGAATTCATATGGTAATATTTCTGTTCCCTAACTGGATGGTGTCTGGCAAAGAGACCCATATTATTGAGTTCAAAATTCACTTTCCACAAACACTATATAATATTTTCTTAAAATTTGCTGTTTCAGGGAATATTCCTGCCCATAAATCACTCACTCAAATATTCACAGAAAGCAAATACTAAAAGGGTGTGAACACTGCTGAAGGGAATTCAATGTTTTATTCAAGGGAATATTCGTGGAAATATTTTGAGTTATTTGCCTAGCTTTAATCGTTACCATGGAATATGTTAGAAATCTGATAGTAACAGAAGTGCCAAAATTTGAAAGCAATTAAGGATGTCTGAATAAAAAAAATCTTCACTTTATATTCGTGTTGGAATTTTGGTACAGGAAGGGAGCAGGCTAGTATTTCCACTGAACAGACCAGTCTTCTGTCAAGCCAAGCGCCATAACCCTAAGTGTCTTCACTGACCTGGAAAACTGCAGCTCTAACCACTTAATTACAGGACTTTTTATGATTTTTGCTAGAACTTCATATACTTTACAACATATAGCTAAATGTAGACTACTCACATCACCTGGAAATGATGCAGGTAACAAAGCCAACCTGTGATAGTTTCAGAAGTCCAACTGAAACAAGCATCACATTTAGATTCCTATACCCACCTCATCTAGCTTATGAGAAACTATTTGGTCTGAAGAAATAGGGTGAAAATCACTTACTTTCCTTATGCTTATGATATGTCTTGTTAGTAGGCCTGACCTTGTGAGGTGCCAGTGATCTGCAAGGCCATCTCAGACTGAGACTCCATATTAATGGGAGCTGAAGAAACTCAGAGGATCACAGGAAGCTCTCAACAACCTATAGAATGGGTCTTGCAGTTGAGGAGAAAACAAGGAACTTTTAGTACTTCTGGTATATTTGAAGCAGGAAGTGCAGCAGGACATGAAAATGAGAAAAACAATAAATATTTAATTAAAATATGATATGATTATTTTAATAATTAGTAGTAGTAATAATAATAATAATAATAATAACAGAACCTTATTTGCCCAGAAAAAGTTCAATCAAATCTTTCAAGATTAGTTACAAAGGGATCTCAAAAAGTAGGATGGATAGATGCAGAATAAAAGGGTAGCTGAGAAGTGTATCCTTTTTTCTGCAGCATTCAGTGCTTAGCAGCTGTTCAGTCACTGGCAAAAGATAAAGTACTAATGAAATAGCTACTTAAACTACTTCATATTTAACTTTCTCATCAATATAGAATTTTATTGCTGATCACACAAGCATCACACCTCTATGTCCTACTATTCACAGCTTCAAAACTGATGCCACCAAAAATATTTTCTTTATTGCATTTCAAATTGTATGAATACTCACAGACTTATAGAAGCTCCCTGCTGCTACCGGCTTTCATTTAAGAAAAGCAGGAGGCAATTATATTCCATACAATTTGGAAACTCATTTATGCGGCCGAGGGGGGAACCATGGCAGATTTTGTTAAACATGATCAGCAAAAGCTTTCAGTCCTAACTCAAGACTGTCGGTCCATGTATCCTTAGTGCAAATCAGCATAGTTTCTAGATGCCAGGCAACATATATTTACTTCTTTGACATCTCTCATTGGCTTCAATAGCAGTCTTGCATAAGTAAGTCTTGAATTACAACTGCTCCTGTTGTATTCACAGTACATTTACAAATCTGAACTGCTTTTTTGGGGTCTTTTTTGAAAACATGCTGATTGTGACGTGAGTTGTTGGCCTAAGTCCATTTTTCAGTAGACAGATATCTGTCCTCCAAAAACAGCACACTCACAACTGGCACCCTTGCTGGCAAAGAGGCTAAGGTTTCAAAGGCGTCCAGTGATGGAAATACCCTTTCATTTTTAAGTTTGATCACTCCATCAAACAGTTGGGGGGAGACTCATGAAGTGGAATAGGGTAGAGTGGACGAGTTTGCACTATCACTGCACATACTCCGTCTGTCTTGTGAATAAGCCGAAGTGGGCGTGCATTTGCCCGAACAATTTCCCAATTTGTGCGTGCAGTAGCAGTAATTGGGTACTAACATATTTTGAACATCTGGAGATAGCATGGAGCCTTCCTCCCTCTCCTCGCCCCGCAGTTCCTTCTTGCAGTGCCACGGACAAAGAAGGAAACAGATCTTTAGGAATTAGTAAAATATTATAGTGCTGGTGTTTGTGAGAATGTGCCCTCCAGGCTCCAGCTCTGCTATTGTTTCAAGTGGAATTACAATTGTCTTGAATAAATAACAGTCAGCAGCACAGAACATGATCTTACACCCTGTACAGCTGAAGTATGAAATTTGCGATCAACATAAATGCTGCTATATGTTCTTCAGTATAGACGGATTGGGCCCAATTCTGCCATATGCTGTAGGGTGCAGCTCTGAGTGACTTGCACCTTGTAATTGACGACATACATGAGCCAATTTTCCTCCAATCTACTGTCCATTCCAAAACAAATTCTAAGGAGCTCCAAAGGGGCTTTCAGATAAAATGTCTCTATGCTTTGCCTTCATCACAGACCCTTTCATTTTGTTAAGTTTACCATGGTGCCATTAGAAAGTTTGTAACATTAATGACCCATCTTAAAAATGTTTTCATTGTAATGTAATTGGATTTATCCAATGTCTGATTTTTTTTGCAGTATCAACTCTATTGAAATTATCCATTTTAAAAACATTTTTGACCGATTTGCTAACAGCAAAATCAAATGCCAGATGTTCAAGAGAAAATCAGCGTGGTGGTTGCTGAGCTTTTTTGAAAGTCTGCCACTGACCTAGGTGCCTAGCCGGGAGCTGAGCTCTTGAAAATCTGGCCTATGAGAGAAGGGAAAAAAAAATCTTGCCAATTTCATTTCTCACTCTGGATATTCATATTATTTGTTTATATTTTTCATTCCATGGGACTACTCAAATGCTTAAACTAGGCACATACTTAAATACCCCACTGAATCAGTTGTTCTGTGACATTAGATCATGTTTGATAATTTTGTACAGCGTTTGAAAGATGGTGATTTCTCATCCATAAATCCAATGAACTTTTAACATATCCTAATGGCTGGGTGAGATAAGATATCCATTTAGTTACTAATGGGAAAATGTTGTTGCATAGTATGATTTGTTTTACTGATGTAAATGCTGCACAGGGCTATCTCTTGTGCTTGGCTAATAGATCTAATACCAGTGTTATTCCTTAGGCACAATACTGAAGTATTATTTTTGGGCCAAATCTTCTGGGGTCAGGCTTTTAAAGGTATTTAGGTACCTACAGATGCAGGCAGTACATTTTTAACAGTGAGAGTAATTGTTCTTCAAGTATATAGTCAAATATAGTAAAAATCTTAAATGAATCAAAATGTACTCACCTTGAATAATAGGATATAGTAGTGGGAATATACTACCGACCACCTGACCACGATGGTGACGGTGAAATACTCAGGGAGATTAGAGAGACTACAAAAACAGAAAACCCAGTAATAATGGGGGATTTCAATTATCCCCATATTGACTGGGTACATGACACCCCAGAACAAGATTCAGAGAAAAAATTTCTAGACACCATTAATGACTGCTTCTTGGACCAACTAGTCCTAGAGCCCACAAGGGGAAAGGCAATTCTTGATTTAGTCATAAGTGGAACATAGGATCTGGTCCAAGAGGAGAATATACCAGACTGCTCAGAAATAGACTCCATAGTGTAATTAAATGTAACATCCTTGTAGGGGGAAAAACACCAAAGAAACCCACCACAGTAGCTTTTAACTTCAAAAAGGAGAACTACACAAAAATGAGGAAGCCAATTAAATGGAAATTAAAAGGAAAGGTCACAAGAATAAAATGTCTGCAAGCTGCATGGAAACTATTTAAAAACGCCATTATAGAGGTTCAAATTAAATATATACCCCAAATCAAAACAGCAACAAAAAACAGTAAGAGGATCAAAAAACTGCCACCATGGCTAAACAGCAGAATAAAAGAGTCAGTTAGAGGTAAAAAGGCATCTTTTACAAATTGGAAGTCAAATCCTGCTGAGGAAAACAGAAAGGAGCATAAACTCTGACAAAGCCAAGTGTAAAAGTATAATTAGGCAGGCCAAAAAAGAATTTGAAGACCAACTAGTAAAAGACACAAAAACGAACATCAATTTTTTTAAGAGAACCTCAGAAGTAGGAAGCCTGTCAGCCAAACAGGGGGCCACTGGATGACCAGCGTGCTAATGGAGCACTCAAGGAAGACAAGGCCATTGAGGAGAAGCTAAGTGAATTCTTTGCATCAGTGTTCACTGCAGAAAATATGAGGGAGATTCCCACACCTGAGCCATTCTTTTGACAAATCTGAGGAACTGGCCCAGATTGAGGTGTCAGTAGAGGAAGTTTTAAAACAAACTGATAAACAGTAATAGGTCACCAGCAACAGATGGTAGTCATTTAAGAGTTCTGAAGGAACTCAAATATGAAATTTCAGAGCTACTAACTATGGTATGTTACCTGTTGCGTAAATCAGCCTCCGTATCAGATAACTGGAAGACAGCTAATGTAATTCCAATTTTTAAAAAAGACTTCAGAGGTAATCCTAGCAATTACAGACCAGTAAGTCTAACTTCAGTACCAGGCAAATTGATTGAAACTGCGGTAAAAAATAGAATTGTCAGATACGTAAACACATTTGGGACAAGTTAACACAGCTTTTGTAAAAGGAAATCGTGTCTCACCAATCTACTAGAATTCTTTGAGGATGTGAACAAGCATGTGGGCAAGGGTGATCCAGTTGATATAGTGTACTTGGACTTCCAGAAAATCTTTAGACAAGGTCCCACACCAAAGGCTCTTAAGCAAAATAAGCAGTCATGGGACAAGAGGTAAGGTCCTCTCATGGATCATTAACTGGTAAAAAGATAGGAATCAAAGGGTAGGAATAAATGGTCAGTTTTCACAATGGAGAGAGGTCAACAGCAGAGTTCCCCCAAGGTTCTGTAGCGGGACCTGTGCTGTTCGACATATTCATAAATGATCTGGAAATGGGGGTGAAAGTGCGATAGCAAAATATGCAGCTGATACAAAATTACTCAAGTTGGTCAAGTCCAGCGCTGACTGTGAAGAGTTACAAAGGGACTTCACAAAACTGGGTGACTGGATAATGCAATGGCAGATGAAATTTAATGTTAATAAGTGCAAAGTAATACACATTGGAAAACATAATCCCAACTATACATATAAAATGATGGGATCTAAATTAGCTGTTGCCACTCAAGAAAGATCTTGGAGTCATCATGGATAGTTCTCTGAAAACAACTGCTCAATGTGCAGTGGCAGTCAAAAAAGCTAACAGAATGTTAGGAACCATTAGGGAAGAGATAGCTAGTAAGACCAAAAATATCATAATGCCACTATATAAATCCATGGTACTCCCACACCTCGAACACTGAGTGCAGTTCTGATTACCCTATCTCAAAAAAGATATTTGAATTGGAAAAAGGTACAGAGAAAGGCAACAAAAATTATTAGGGTTATAGAACAGCTTCCATATGGGGAGACATTAAAAAGACTGGGACTGCTTGTCTTAGAAAAGAGAGGGGATATGCTAGAGGTCTATAAAATCATGTATGGTATGGAGAAAGTGAATAGGGAAGTGTTCTTCATCCATTCATGTAACGCAAGAACCAGGGGTGACCCAGTGAAATTAATAGGCAGCAAGTTTAAAATAACTTCTTCACAGAATGCACAACCTCTGGAACTCATTGCCAGGGGATATTGTGAAGGCCAAAAGTATAACTGGGTTCAAAAAAGAATTAGATAACTTCATGGAACATAGGTCCATCAATGGTTATTAGCCAAAATCATCAGGGATGCAATCCTATGCTCTGGGTGTCCCTAAATTTCTGACAACTGGAAGCTAGACTGGACCATAGGAAATGGATCACAAGATAATTTCGCTGTTCTGTTCATTCCATCTGGCACTGGCCTCTGACAAAAGACAGGGTACTGGGCTAGACAGACCATTTGTTTGACGCAGTACGTCTGTTCTTATGTTCTTAATTTACCAACAGTCATAGTGGATTCTCAATCACTTGACAGTTTTTCAACCAAGATCGGATATTTTTCTAAAAATATGCTTTAGGAATTATTCTGGAGAAGTTCTATGGCCCGTGTTATACAGCAGGTCAGACTAGATGATAACAAATTATCCCTTTTGGCCTTGGAAGCTATGAATCTATGAAAAACCTTTAAAATCTGACCTGTAGCCTGTAACTCTCTTTGAAAACTGCAGGATTTGGTCCTTTGTTTGCATCAATACTTATTGAAAAGTGGCATATTTTGAGTATGCCGATTTATACAAGATTTATAGAGCACAGAACTTGAGTACACTGAAAGCAGAGATAGACTTGAGCCTATTCCTTGGCTCTGTCAACTGCCAGACTTTACTGTGTTTGGAAATTTTGGGACTTGAGCCCATCACCAGCAAAAAAGAAGCCACTTTTCCACATGAAAAACCTCAGTGTTTGTCTCTGTGTAGGTTTTGTTTCTCCGTCTTTTTTCCCAAGTTTATCATAATGATCACTTTAAAAAGATGTTAAGAAACGCAAGATTTTCTAGAAAAAAGAAGAACAGGAGTACTTGTGGCACCTTAGAGACTAACAAATTTATTAGAGCATAAGCTTTCGTGGACTACAGCCCACTTCTTCGGATGCACAGATTTTCTAGAGGCATTTCACTGCTAGATTACTGGAGTTGTCTGGCTGCTTTTCTCTCTGGTCACCACCCTTCCATGTAAGGTAATTTCCAAAGTACCAGATGCCGTACAGTGAAGCATATCCATGCTACACTGGTTGCAACTTAGTAGGTGAAAGCCCCAATTCTGCCCAACACTTAAACCCATACTTCGTTTAAAACATGTACTTAAGTCTCACTGACTTCAGTGTTTTGCTGCTTCAATAACCATTGATACCTACGTACTGTAGTGAGTCAGGGTGATTTTAAGCCTGAGCTTAAGTACCCTGCTGAATTGGGGCCTAATAACTTGGTAGTGTTTTCCCAGAAAAGTAAAGGGCACAAGAGAGTCCAGATTTTCTAGCATTAGCTTTATAGTTTATGGAAGGAGTCCAGTGACTCAGTCTACCCAAACGGGGGCTGTATGGACCCCTGCATACCCACTCACTCTGAAGGACACAGGTATTTTCCACTGAAATCAATGGGAGTCACTTATGTCCTGCAAAGGAGGGCCCCTTGATGTGAAAAGAGCATACACAGTCTGATCTGCCTATCTTCCTTAATCAAAGCTGACACAGCTTAACTAGGGCTGATTTCTGTGGTGTTCCCTCAGTGCCTAAGGTTCTAGCAAGACATCTGCTTCATTTGGTGCTGGGTTCCAACTAGCTGTGCATAACAAGAAGACATTCACAGTGCCCTGCCAAGTCTGTCTGTCTGGAACACTCAGACCTTAAAGCGACGGTCTCCAATACCCCAGTTTCCACTTTCAGGTACAAGTACAAATAAAACAATATTTACTATTTAAAATTACACTTTTGCCATAAGATAATAAAATTACTTTGCTTTTCTGGCTCCTCAGCTGGATAAGGAGAAAGAAAAAAAAGGAAGAGAAAATGAATGAGACAGAGAATGAAGAGGCAGAAGAAACAGTAGATTGTGGGTAAATCCCTCTTTTTCCTCTAATAACATACATTATCAGCCTAACCTCAATTTGGCAACTCTTTTCCCCAGAACAGGCTACAACTGACAAGAAACATTGTAATCACAAGTTCTGGAGGTGTCTGTAGCCCTAGAAATATTGAGTGATGAGGTATTTTGTCATACAGCCACACCAGAACTAGTTGAAGGGGCTGAAGACACTTGGGGGCACATGTGTTATATAGCATTATTCAGAGACTAACCAAGGGCTCAAATGGGACAGGTCCATAAAATGGCTGCTGGGAACTGGCTTACCTAGGCACTTCAGGCTATTAGGCAATCCGGATCTCCTCCTTACTCACTGACTGCCTGTAAAAATAGCACAGGGACAACAGCCCAGCCTAGACTTAAATGCTCCTTTCATCACTGACGCAGTGCAAAACCAAACTACATGGAACATAGAATATGTATATCTGGAAACAGCACCAGTATCTAGCAAAAGGCCACTAATGCTGCCTAACGTTGTGACCGGGTAGAGGAAATACACTCTAAATCATCTGGAATAAGAACATTGTCTAATGGAGTGCTGGAATCATTTCTATTTGATGTGGTTTCTAGCCATCCTTCCAATAAATATAAAGGCTGGCTTTGCACTGCAATTATCCATCTCAAGACATTATTCTCCATAGAAATCTGTTTCATACTTTTACGAAGTTGTGTTTGCAAGATGTGTGAGAAGAAGGGCATCATGTTCATATGCTACAGTATGGGGTCTCAGAGTGAGTGACATCCATCAGCATGTTGGACCTCATTCTCCGCATGCTTACACCGAGTTGGTTGAGTTACAATGGTGTACACAAGAGGAGAATCAGGAGAGGAGGCACAATCAGTCTAAACTATGGTTCTGGCCCTGATTCCAAAACTGGTGCTGTTGAGATCATTCTTGATAGGATTTGTGAAGTGCTTTAAGATTCTTCTGAGATGAAAGGTACTATAGAAGTGTAGGATGCTATTACTACAATTGGACAAGCTCCCCATTTCCCTAGCAATAATGCAGCTCATTGGTAGGGATAAACTATGGAGCCAAAGCAAACCAGATTATTGCCTCATAAAATGGGACATCTGCCCTATTATCTCTTAAATAATAAGTACATAAAACAAATTTGACTGTAATAATAAAATATAATGGTGAAATATTTATGGGTAATTTTTCAATGTAGCAAGGATTAAGCCACTTACAGGAGTCACACAGCTAAATCCTCTCCATGCAGTCCACTGAAAACTGATCTAGAGTGTATGTGTATATTTGTGTGTGTGTATAGGATTAGGTTAAACATGATATTGATATTTTAAAATATGACTAGCAATCACAGAACCCCTTCTCTCATATCCCAATGCAGAGAACCAAAGTAGAGAGGAACGCAAATGATCCAGAGAGAACGGTGATATTAATCATAAAGAAAACACTCTAGTTAGGCTCACATATTCAAAATTGCACATGCAGTTATTGCAGTTGTGCACACAAAGCAGCCAACAGCATGTGTAAATGGTTCATTAGGCAGACTTGTGAGTCCTCTTGCTAGGACTGCACTCAATCCCAGCAATAGCTGTATAGGTACAAATTAGATGTGCAAATGCAGTTCTTGAAATTGTTCTTGAAAACAGCAGGGCCCAGAATACTAGATCCTGGCAAACAGAACTCTGACTAATGCCAATGGGAGTTCTGTCTGTATAAGGAGAACTGGAATAAGTTAATAGTACAAAGCAAGGAATTATTAAAGGAACAGTGTCAGCTCAAAAAATGATAGTTATGTTTCAAAATTTCTCACCTACTATTTTCCCAAGTAACATCTATTACTTCTATAGCTGGAGGAGTTCAGAGAGAGAAAAAACTCCCTGTTTTAAATTTGTTCACTAGGCAACATATTGTGTACAAACAGTATTATTGTTTCCTTTATATACTTATTTTCCGACTCTTCTGTGTGTGTGGATATTACATACAGCAACAGTGATCAGAAAAAAATATTCTTAAAAAAAAAACTCTAAAAAGATATATATTAAAACAACAAAAATGGGCAAGGTGATTTTGAATCAGGATAGGACTTGAAACTACTTTTAACTCAGTGTTTGAAAATGTCTAGATTTTAAGTTGAGAATCTTTGAATCTTTGAAAAGGTTGAGCTCCTGAGTCAGTGTTTAATTTACCCCTTTTAGGGCATAAATTTCAACACTTACTGCTCTAATAACCGATAACGCTATTAACCCAGTTTAATTTTAGAGCGAGATCCAATTGACTAAATCTACAATGTAATAATATAAAATAATATGCTTTAGAATTAACAACATAAGATATTAGATAAAAGGAACATAGTATCTATGCCTTTGAATGATTTGAACTATATTTTTGTTTAATGTTGTCTTCCAGATCATTGTTTTTAAAAGCACTGTGAGGCGGCTACATCCAGCAAGATCATTTGCTTATCTCCATATCACTGCTATCTTCTCCAGTCAGCAGCACAAAACTAATTGAACTGCTTGTTTTTTCTGCGTGTTTGTGCATATTTGTGAAGTTGAAAGAGGAGTGAAGGTAAAGGTACAGCTCTAAAAATTACTGTGTGTGAGACATAAACAGACTCAAAAACTCAGACAATGGCCCTGAAGTCTGAAATGGTGTGCCATAATTTGTATGCATATACCACTGCATGATTACCATGAATGGGCATGCTGTTGCAGTATTTGCATACCCAAATTATGCAGGATTATTTTGCATATGTATTTCCAAGTTTGCAATTCTAAAAATGTGCCTGTTATTTACACCGCCCTCTATGTAGATTCATAAAATATGTGTGCATGCGTGTGTGATTCCATTAAACCGTTTCTCTCTTAGTGCACTACCTTCCTGCTTGAAGAGTTCCTATGTTTCTCTTTGTATCACTTTGGCTTCTAGTACTAAAAGCCACATCCTGTTATGTTTGGTTGCTAGGTGGAGAAATGTTATCATGGGCTTCAGCAATAATTTATCCATAGAGCTAGAGGAGCTGTCATGTACTTCTGACAGTGAGCTGCAGCACTTTATCAGCTTGCCTGTAAATCAACCGTGTGTGGGTGAAGATGCCAACAATGTTTGATCTCTCTCAGACACTCTAATAATCTGCTTTTGTCTGATTGATTCCTTCACATCACCAAGCACATTGGAACCGAGAGTGGAGTGCCCTCTGTTTATCTCCATTGGTCATCTGCTTGAGGGCAACAGGGCAGAAAATGCTGTTCTCACCAAGATGTAAGAGTTTTTTTTGGAATTAGGGGCTTTACATCATATCCTGGAGCAGGTTTAGTCCAGTAAATCAATGATAGCAGAATTGAATGCACCATAAATACCTCAAACCATATCTCGTACAAGAATGTAAGAGTAATTCATAGAAACAGGAAAGGTAACTTTGCTGGAAAGAATTATGACCCCTACAAGCTCAAGACATGCAGGTCTTTTATGGCCCATGTTTGCATCTACCCTCTTGAACTTTGGAAAGACATGCACTGCTCACTGGCATTTGGTTCTAGGCAGTTCAGAAATAATATCTAGTTGAGCAAGATGCTGTCAGAATTGATCACTGCCTCTCAATCTAAAGCCAACTTTTTCTAAATTTCTGTCAACTTCCATTACACATGGCAGAAGCCTATGCGCCATGCCAAGCGCAATGTAAAAATGAGGTGCAATGCACTGTGTTGTTTGATGCACTGCTTTCAAAGGAAAATATCAAAGGGTGCAGCCTAATTAATAGTATAAATTCCTCCAGAGTGGGCATGCGTCTCTCCCTTGCATTAGAGTCCAAACAGAGATCTGGGTTGTTTTGGGGTATTTTTTTTTTTTTTTACATTGCTCTATCCCCCAGCTGAAAATCAAGAGCTTATTATCGCTCAGAGCATGGCAGCAGCTCATTGTGCAGTGACCTGGGATCAGAAGCGGACTTGGGTTCTTGACCTATATGAAAGCTGAGGTCAGGAGATATTGTAGATGTGATTGACTAAATCTCATCAGGGGATGCATTCGGCTATAGCATTCCCTTTCTGGCTCACAAGGGGATGGTATTGGCTGCAGCATCTTTGGCGAAAGCAGTCATTTCAGCCCAGCACTCTGCAAAAAATACTGTACAGAAAAAGCACTGCTAATAAAGGGTGAAATTCACACCACCTGCATAAGGCATTTGTATCCGTACACAATGTGAACAGAGCATGGGGAAGAAAATTGACTGCACTAACCCAGGGTAAGGATGCAGAACTTTCTATATGCCAGAACAATGGCTGCAGCCCCTCCACATTTATTGCATGGGATTCTAGGGCCCTGCATCTGTGCGCATGTGGATCCATAGTCTCTTTCTTGGCCCTTCCCCATGTTGCCCCCATACATAGATGATACATGGAGACTAGTTCCAGAGTACAAAGGAGGGGGAGACGACAGCCCTCCACAGATCGTTAGCTTGCTGACCTCATGCACAGACACAATGGGGGCTTAATTGGTACAGAGGGACTTGTAATAGCCTTCCATACTGAATTTCCGTCTCAGTGAAATCTGGGGTTCCTTGGCTGGGCTTTCAACATGATCATCCTTTCTCGGGAATAAGTATAATAGTCACACGTTGCTGCACTCCACATATAACATTCCTGACTCAAAGCCAAAGAGCAAGGAAATGTACAGTATATACTCTCCACTCCTCCATCCACAGGCACATATCTTACCACTTCCACAACTACACACACAAAATACACACCACAGATCTTAATTCTATGTTCTGTATGGTTCCTAGCCTTTTAGCACCCCACTTACCAGACTACCCCCTCTCAACACTATGAGTTGCTTCCCATGAGATGCTTGGTGTAGCAGATGTGCAATACTATATGCTTCCCAGTCAGTATGACATCTCTCTGTCTGTCTAGTGTAACAGTGAAAGATTAGGATGCAATCTAAGAGGATTTTATACACAGGATCATATTCTAGTTTTGGATCCAGGTACCTGACACCCGTTCTGTTAGAGACTGGAATATGGCCACAAAGTTTAGTGAGAGAAAGGGCCAGATCCTCAGCTAGTGTAAATCAGCTATCTTGAAGGGTAACCTCATTGTTCGTTATTCCCAGGGCTTGATTCTGGTCTCGCTTATACTGTTCGAATCATAGGGCAGGTCTTCACTACCAGGGGCGGGGGTCGATTTAAGATACGCAAATTCAGCTACGCGAATAGCATAGCTGAATTCAACCTATCGGAGCCGACTTACCCCGCTGTGAGGACGGCGGCAAAATCGACCTCCATGGCTCCCCATCGACGGCGCTTACTCCCACCTCCGCTGGTGGAGTAAGAGCGTCGATTCGGGGATCGATTGTCACGTCCCGACGAGACGCGATAATTCGATCCTGGAGAGATCGATTTCTACCCGCCGATTCAGGTGGGTAGTGTAGACCTAGCCATAGACTATCAGGGTTGGAAGGGACCTCAGGTGGGACCTCAAAGCAGGACCAATCCCCAGACAGATTTTTGACCCAGATCCCTAATTGGCCCCCTCAAGAATTGAACTCACAACCCTGGGTTTAGCAGCCCAATGCTCAAACCACTGAGCTATTTACTCTGGTGTAAATAAGAACCAGGGCCTAGATCTTCCGTCGAGTTAAAATATACTCAGCTTATACCACTACCCACTATTATATTCTGAAATCATTATGATGTTTTGTCTGTAGGGGCTACTCATCTCTACTACCAGGGGCCACTCTAGCTATAGGCAAACTAGGCAGATGCCTAGGGTGGCAGATTCTGCCTAGGGTGATAGGGCCAAAGCTTAGTGGTGCTGCGACCCCGTTCCAGGGCACACCACCACTCACTCAAATTTGGCCCAGCCACCCAACTGTTGTGATGGCGAGGTGGTCAGGCCAAACCTAAGTGGTGCTGTGACTCTGCATACCAGGTCTCAGAGCCACTCATGCAAATTTGGCATGGCCACCCCCATGTCATGACAGAGGGGTGGCTGGGCCAAATCTGAATGAGTGATATTGCAACCCGGTGCTTGGCCTCCCCACGCCTACCATAACCACTGAACCATCAGAAGGCTCATCAGACCTCCTCCCACCCCGGAAAGTCCAATGCACATCCCTGGTTGAGAACTTCTGTTTTAGGGAATAAAAAGTGGGTGGCACACTGAAGTTTTGCCTAAGGCAACAGATTGTCTTGGGCTACCTCTGTCTGCTACCACAGTACCACACTTGCTGGACCAGCACTTCCTAAAGAAAGATGAAGAAGAGAAGAGAAGAGAAGAGAAGAGAAGAGAAGAGAAGAGAAGAGAAGAGAAGAGAAGAGAAGAGAGTGACAAAAAGGAGCAAAAGAGTTTGAAAGAAGGAAAATGGAGCATCTGTAAGAGGACTGCACTTTGGATAATATAAGAGCTTTACCACATAAAATTATCCTTGAGGGAGTTGTATAAGTGGAGGATATTACATGGCTGAACAGTAAATATCAAATTTCTTTTTACAAGTATATTCTGCATTTTATTACATTCTGACTGGCAGATCCATATGTTTTTAAATTATCCCATTTAAGAAAGGACTGTGCTAAAACTTACAGGCCAAATTGTCTGCTGGTCTAAATAGATGTAGCTCCATGATTTCAATGGAGTATTTCCCATTGATACCAGTAGAGAATTTTTCTCTTCAGCAGTAGTGAACCTGAATATGGCGCAATAGCGAAAAAAAGAGACACATACAAAAACTTAGGATGATTAGTTTTTCTTTGGTGATAGTATAAAACTCCACTGTTAAAGAACTGACCCTTTGTACTCGATGGTCAGTGATATCTTGTTCTTCCAAAATGAGACAGGGAATAGTAAGAAAAATGATTTTTCTAGATTTCCAGATGGTTTAGCATGTCAATTCATGCACAATTGTGTACATAAATTTGTAGGTGCAATTACCACACCTGCAACTTTACTCCATGATAGACCAAAACATAAATTACATATCAGGCATTTTACACACACACACCCCATTGTTTGTATTAGTCATGGTGCTGGAGCAAATGAGTACTCTAAGAAGAGTCTACACTTGGAAATTTACTAAAAGAGCTAGTCTGGAATATTACAATTATTTTGGAATAGTTATTTCTGTATAGGACCCCGTTTGGGGACACTTATTCTGGTGCTCAGACTTAAACCATCAGTGAGCAGTTGAGAATTCCTGCTTTAAGCCACTCTCTTCCTCTAGGATCATAGGGAGGACAGAAAAGTGGCTTAGAGCCATCTTTGTTTCTCCCACTTCAGCTACATCAAGCCTGATCATGGCACAACTGAGGATTCAGTCCACTGTGTACATATAATTATTTTATTTGCTTTACAATGCTGTGCCATGGTCTCTACTGAGCAGCACATAATATTATAGCTGTAAACCTGGCTCATGCGTCCTCTGCCTCCTCTGTCCTCCCTGGTTTCTAACCCTCTTCACTGTCATCATATGACTATTGTGAGCTGTCTATCACACTTTTGTGTGACGTTACGATACATAACTGGTGGTCACTAGGATATTACATGCATAAAATTACCTAAATTCTGGAAATGCCCCCCTCAGAGCTCTCCTGTATTGGCTTGAGAGTGTAGCAAACTCAGGGCAGACTGTTAGGAAACAGGGCACAAACCCCAAATTGGTTGGGAGTTCTATAGTTAGGTGTCACCAACCAGTTATCAAGTGTGAACTCCTCAGGCACTGTAACAGCCTTAACATGGAGTCACAGACAGTTCTCTTGGGTACTCCGATCTATCTTGCCACCCAGATAAGCTTACCTTTGTTATAGATGATCCCTTACACCAAAAATCATAGCAATATTCAGGTTACTCCCAGTTCCAAAGGACTGGTCACTTTCCCCCGGTCAATTGCACCTTAGATCTCACACCAATGACAACCCTTGTAGACAAACTAAAGCTGTATTATGTAGGAAAAGGAAATGAGAGTTATTTACAAGGTTAAAGCAGGGAAACATAGATACACACAAATGAGTTACAATCTTAAGTTTCAAAAACTAATAGAAGCTTCTGTGATTAGCAATCTCTATATGTCCTTAAGGGCTAAGCCAGGCTAAGCACTGGTGATCTTTTGCTTATGCTTTGTAATCCTTGCCCCCCCAGAGTCCAAGCAGTTCCTCCTTGTTAGGACTTTTTACTCCTTCCCCCCCCTTCTGATTTGAGTTGCAAACTCAGCTGATGGGAGGAATTCATTTGCACCTCTCCTCTTCATAGCGGGAGGGGGAAGCAATCAACAAAGTCTTTTGTCCTCAGGTGTTGCATAATAGTTCATCTGGTGTCAATGGGCCTTTGTCAGGCAGGACATAACACTTGTTGGAGACTTTGGCTACCGCTATACTAGAGAGCTTACAGCGGCGCAGCTGCATCAGTGCAGCTGTGCCACCCTACGCTCTCTGTGTAGCTGCTCTAAGCCAATAGAAGAGAGGTCTCCCATTGACTTAGTTAATCCACCCCCAATAAGCAGCAATAGCTATGCCTGCAGGAGAAGCTCTCTGGCCGACATAGCACTGTCCACATCGGTGCTTAGGATGGCGTAACTTATGCCACTCAGGGGGTGGCTTATTCACACCCCTGAGCGACATAAGTTATACCCACAAAAGTGGTAGCATCCACATAGTCTAGTATTTCACACTAGTTAATGTTTCCTCTTGTCTGGTGGTTTGCACAGTTTCAGAGATTTACAATGCAAATGCTCAAATATTACCTTACAATATGGGATACAGATGTTATAAGTGACGTTAATGCAGGCAGCAACTTACAAGCATTCAATACAGCCTAAACACTAAGCATATTTTCGTAACTCTAATACCTGTTTTACCAATTCTAACACACAGACTGAATTGTGACTGATTCCAGCTATGTGTTTGTCAGTATTCAAGTGAGGCACGAGGACCTTGGTATAAGCTGGTACCTGGTTTGCCAGACTCTCAGCCCCAAGTGCTGCCCCTACTACCAAGTTCTCAAAACTCTTTATTTAAAATCCCTGCCTATTTAATGAGATTTGTAGCAGCACCTTGTGATATACGGTACCTGTGCGTAACTAGACATGGCCACAAAAGATACAGACAAACACTGTTTAGGTAACTCTAGGAAAAGGGTTTCTGGGTACCTGAAAATCCTTAGGTTCTGCTGTCACCTTGCTTGAAATATGTGATTTTTTTGAAGTATAATCTGAGTAAGTGGTATTTCTGGGTAGGCTACCAAACTTTTAGCCAATGCTGATTGATTGATGGATTGAGTCTATGACATGACTTTTAGTGATAGCATTGTTAGGAGTGTTGCAAAAACATGACCCTTTCCTTGGCGTTTGTGGTAAGGCAAATATCTGGGGGTAGGGGTGGAATCTCAGGCAGCTGGTTGGGTCAGGTAAGTCAACATCAGATCTTCTGTATGGGGAACACCAGGTCTGGTTCACAATGTAGGATTATAACGAATGCCATCATATGTATTTGTGGGAGAACCTTCCTAATTCATTTGTGATTTTGATTTTAATGCTGAATTCGGTACATTACACTTTGCCCTTGCTATAGATAAGCACCCTTCCACTTAACATATTAACCGTAGTGTGTATAACCTACAAGCTAATGTGACACGACTGAAAGCTGATCATCTTTGATAGGATTGTTTCCCAGAAATGGCCAAATAGGATCTATCATGACGCCACATTTTAAAAGCCTATTTCAAGACTATTCATGGTCAGGAAAGTCATAAGCCCTCCCCCCATAAATCCAGCAACAGGAGGGAGAATGAAATTTGGAAATATCTCAGAAACCTGTTTGCAATGGACTCACACATTCTCAAAACCTTCCAGGAGACGTTAGACCTTTCTTCCAGGTGAGTGACAAGCTGCAGTTATGTGATAAGAGTGTCAGTAGCCTTCAGTCATGTGTAACTAAGTTTAATGTCTTACCTCACGGACCGTATTTGCAGGGAGAAGTCTTCATTTTAAAGACTCAAGGCCTGGTTCATCCATTCAGGGAACAGAATCAATAATATGTGACTTATCTGACTAAGCACAACTAACCAACATCGCTCAAATATCCAATACTTGCTGAGAACGGTTTGTGATCAATCCACAGAGCAAAAAATTTTGGAAAAAAAAATCAATTAATTAAAATAACCAATTAATTTGAGGAAAATGAGCTCTGATGGTGGATATTCCACAAGCTGAAAAAAACAGGGGCTAAATTAGTTAGATGCTGTACATAACTCACTGAGTGTTATTTGCTCAGCCTTTCCACATACTCAGCTAGTAATCAGGAGATCCCAGGGTTCACAGTGGGATTCAGAGGTTCACATCTATAATTTAAAGAGAATTGCAGCAGCTTCTAATGATTCTTGAAATTGAGGTGTGCAAAAGGTATCAGAGACAGACAGGATATCGAGGACTGAGAAAAAAAGAATTTGATTTCAGCAGGAGTGAAAATGAAAGTTGTTCTTCTGGATGTGATAGTAGAGATACAGAGAAACTGCAAATTGAGTATTTCAATTCCTCCCTCCCCACAATGCTAAGTGCTTTTAAAAACTGAAATAAAGAGAAAAGAGGAAAAGCCCCTATGCAGTATTCAGAACACTCAAACATCAGGGGATTGTTAATGGGCTAGAGACTGTTTCAAGGTCACTGGTTCAACTCCAGCCCAGGTTAGTAGTAATTGAAAGTCATTACCACTTGATAGCTGTTCAGTAGCTCAAGTGAAATGCGTTGGTGGTCCCAATACAGTTCCTAGCGAACAGGTGTCTGTATCACACACAAAATCAACTGCCTAAGCTGTCAAGCTGGTATATTTCACCAGTGCTGAATTTATTTGAAAGATTTAAAACAAACAAAAGAAACCCTGAGGGCTGATTGAATCACAAACGAGTACAAACCCTACAACTACTGGGATCTGCATTGGCTGCCAGCAGGTTCCTGGGTGGTTTACTACCCGTTACCCAAAAGACCGCCTCTACATTCCCATGGTACTGTGATGATCCTTAAGCAGCATCTGAGTTGGAGCTTCCTCTTTATCAATGTCATTTAGCTGTGTCAGGGCATTTGCTAACTTCCCAAGGAAATGCCTTTTCCCCCAGGCATTTGAAAAGGGAGTCAGCAATTAAGCTTGGATTTTTTTTTTTTTTTTTAAAAACAGGTGATATGCATTAAGGATAACGGGTACTTTCTGGGCATGTGGTAATACTGTAATGGTAACTGTATAATGACTAAGAGCTCAACTGTTTGTACTGAATACTGTCCATTATTTTATGGGAGGCAACTTGAACATAAGATACTTGGTCACTAAAAATCAAAATAAACAAACTATGAATATTTCTTATTGCCTTCTAAGAGTGTTGTGAATGCCCAACAAAACTTCAATTATTTGTCTCCGTGCTTATAAGTCTACATAGTAAGAACCAACGTGGTAAATTTTGAATTAATTCAACTATACGTATAATTAAGAAGGTTTCCCCAAAGTTCTCCAACCTAATGGCTGTTGATTCCCTTAACCTAAGTCAGTTTGCTGAAGTAAGGGATGAGAAAAGCAACTTCTTTGGGATAGCATCCAGAATGAACCAAATATTGTAAGAAAAGCAAGTCAAAAATGGATCATTTTACTACTCATTTCAAGCTATTATTACATGCCTTTCAGTGCTCCAGTAATAACAAGCCAAATTTTCAATGAATTAGGTATGGAACTGGAAGTAAAAAATGTTCACATAAATGCATGCCTGATGTGTGCCTGTAGGGACCATAATCGCATGCAAACTGTAACTGCATGTGCAAATTGATTGTTGTGGTATTGTGCTTGCAAATGCCTGTTCTGCACATACACTTGTGCACTTAAAACCCTTTGTAAATTAGGATTAGTATCTCTATCAAACTGAGGTCATCCTTAACATAAGAATGGCCATACAGGCTCAAACCAATGGTCCATCTAGTCCAGTATCCTCTCTTCTAACAGTGGTCCATGCCAGATTATTCAGAGAGTGTGAACTGAGCAGGGCAATTTATCAAGTGATCCATCCCATCATCCAGTTCCAATTTCTTAATCTTAACCTATCCAATATGTAGCTGTGGATATAAGATTGACTTTCATTGGAGTGACATAATTCCATGCAGAAGCACAACTATGGAAACAGAAAGACGTTTTCATAATCAGGAACTCATTGCTATGCAACCTATTTTGTTTTTATACCTAACCTATCAGAAAAAAAAAAGGCCGCGCATTCTCTAAGTAGTTCTGCACTTTACATGCCACGTTTGGGATATGTTGAAGATTCAGGGCTCTGAATAAATAAAAACATCTGAATATCTGTTGGTACAATTTTGGGAAACACGGGCACCCTTTCGGTCTTTCTTGTTGGAGTAGTTGTATAAAGAGGAAATATGTAAGCAAGGGCATAGTAAGTAATACTAACCGAGTATGGCTAGTGTGCAACAGACATTGAACACAAAGCTTTCATCTGCATCTGTGAGAAATAAGTGTATATTATTAGTAGGGATGCAACTATAGCCCCCAAGCCTACATTCATTGTGCCCTCAAAAGTCAACTGGAGTATTTGGGGGCAGGGTCCAAGGAATGCAGTACCATGCCTCTAATGAGCTTGCTATACCTCTTCATTTAAGCCAAACAAAGGCCTAGTCTACACTGGGGGAGGGATCGACCTAAAATACGCAATTTCAACTACGAGAATAGCGTAGCTGAAGTCGACGTATCTTAGTTCGACTTACCTCCTGTCCTCACAGCACGGAATCGACTGCCGCCGCTCCCCCGTCGACTCCGCTTCCGCCTCTCGCTGCGGTGGAGTTCCGGAGTTGACGGCAGAGCAATCGGGGATCGATTTATCACGTCTACACTAGACGCGATAAATCGATCCCCAATAGATCGATCATTTGTGGTAACTGAACTAACTGGGGGACACTCATGCGCACATTCCATTAGCTGGAATAGGACTTTTGTGGGGAAGTGTCACTGGTACAAGACAAGGAAAGATCAAGCGAGATCATTAAATATAGGAAATCCCTAAACCTGGGTCCTCTTCTAGAACTGCACCTTTCCTTTGTTCTTCAGTGTTTTATAGTTTCTTTCTGCTTCTGGTTTTGACCAGAAATAGAAGGGCTAGAATCTCATGACCCTGTTTTTGTAAGGTTTCCTTGTCCAAATTAGAGACTAAAGGGCCTAAAAATTAATCCTTGGTTTACCACTTCCGAATACTGACAGATTTCTACCAGGAATTAATTGTGTGCAAGCTTTGTATAAGCATCTGATCTTTTGAATTAGTATCAGAACTGGACTCAGATTCCAAACCTTTTGAGATAATGGGGGGCGTGGGGAGGGAGAAGTCTTAACAGGAGAGCCAACTTCATTGTGGCCCAAGGCACCCTTACATGTGTGTTAGGGAAACAGCTTAAAAGGAAGATTGATCAATCTGAAAATGGAGGCAAATCTAATTCTTCACCCTTTACTCATGTGACCTGTCTTTTCTCAACAGTGTTGCCCTCTTGAAACCAGCAGGACCAATCACAAAAGCAAGGGCTTGCAGGATCAAGTCCACAAACACTTCACTTTCAATGTACCATCCTGCATCATGTAGACATTCTTATCAAAACATATTTCTACTATTTGTGGGTTTATAAATGTGGCACCTGGTTTTATAACCTACACAGAGTCAAGTAGCTAGTGCACCTATTTTCCCCCCAGTCCTGCTTCTTTGAAATATTATTTCACTCCTAATTTTCAGCTCCCCCTTCTCTCTCTTTTTATTTTCTTTGGTGACCACAAGTGTAGTTTCAGTAAATAAAGCTAGTGCTTGATAATGTGGAACGGCCAAGAGCTTAACTCTGCCCTTGGAGATCGCTTACATCAAACCAGCGATCAAAAAGTGGTGCAGATAAAATTTGTCATCAGGGATTTCCTACAAAAGAATTACAGTGGAGAAATGGCCTGATCGATACTATGGATTTTCACTGCAGGGGCTGATAGTCCAATTGCTGTGAAACACTCACACAGATAAAAGGGCATGGTTGCCACTTTGTTACAGACTGCTGACTCAGCGCAAAGCCTGTCAGGTATTTATAGGCCAAAGTGATACAGAATTATCACCTTGCAGTGCCCAGCTCTTGTTAGTTCTAAGATTGCCTCCCTTTATGGGATTGCTAAATGCAGGTGAATGGAAAAATGATGGCTAACAGCTGTCAAAATGCAACAGAATGAAGTACTTAAATCTTTTTTTATCCATTAAAAGGGTAACAACCAACCATATATCATAGAGCAGACGCTGTAATGATATTTGGGGCCAGTAAACTAGGGGTTATAAACAACGTATGTTCTGATCAAAACAGCAGAGAAAATATAAAGGGGTAAAAAAAAAAAAAAAAAAAGAGTAATAGTAGAAAATTCTGCCATGAAGCTTGTTAATTTACTTTAGCACAATATGTGGCTTGGCTTTTACACACATCTTTCTTATATGGCGCTCAAAACACTTCATCAGCATTATTAAAACTAGCCTTGCAATTCCACCTATGTGGAGGGAAATGTTGTTATACCCAATATACAGATGGATAAACTGCTTCTCTGAAATGTCAGAGGGCAGGGCTGTGGCAGTGCAGGAAACAGAACCCAGTAGTCCTGACTGCTAGCTCATTGTTCTCCAGAGGTTCTCAAACTTCCTTGCACCTGACCCCAATCTAACAACAAAAATTACTCCATGACCCCAGGAGGGGAGACCAAAGCCTGAGCCTGCCAGAAGCCCAAGACCCACTTCCCTGGGGCTGAACCTGAAGCCAGAGCCCTGCTGCTCCGGGTTGGGGGCTTGGGCCTAAGCCCCAGCAAATCTAACGCCAGCCCTGGCAACCCCATGAAAACGGGGTCACAACCCACTTTGGGGTCCCAACCCACCGTTTGAGAACCATTGGACTATACTCTCTTCTAGACAAAACATTGATCAATATCAAACATTAATAGACAAATATTAATGGCTCATTGAATTCAATGGTAGTTGCACACATACATTGCTTGTAGGATCAAACCATAATACAGGCAAAATAAATATATATTTGCATAGAGAAGTATTAATGTCATTGTACAAGGCACTGGTAAGACCTCATTTGGAATACAGTGTGCAATTCTGGTCACCCATGTTCAAGAAAGATGAATTTAAAGTGGAATAAGTGCACAGAAAAGCTAGTAGGATGATCTGGGGAATGGAGGCCATATCTTATGAGAGGAGGCCTATTTACACTAGCAAAAAGAAGGCCTAGAGGGATATGATTCCCCTCTAGAAATACATTAACGGGTAAATACCAGGGAGGGTGAAAAAGCTATTTAAGCTAAAGGACAATGTTGGCACAAGAAAAACTGGATATATGCTAGCTGTGAACAAATTCAGGCTGGAAATTAGAAGGTTCTAACCATTGGAGAGGTGGAGGTTCTGAACAGTCGCCCAGCAGGTGTTGTAGGGGCAAACAACTTATTTGGTATTTTAGAGAGGACTGGACAAATAAATGAGTGCACTTATACAACAGGGCTACTTGTGATGGTAGGGGGCGGGGCTTAACAGCTCGGAGGCTCACTAGTTTTATTATTATTTGTACTGGGGTAGCATCTAGGAGTCCCACTCCAAGAACCCCATTGTGCTAGGTGCTGTACAAACACAGAACAAAAAGACAATCCCTGCCCTAGATAGTTTACAAGTTAAGTACATTATCTATTCTAATATCGCCTTGTAAAATTGTCACGACAGATTAGCAACCCTGGCATAAATTCTCCTCAGCCCCATAATCATGTTCATGATATTGATAAAAAAAAACACAATAGTTCATTTCCTTCTGAAGAAAAGTTATTTGCGCTGGGCATGTGTCTGACTAGATTTTGTAAGATTTCCCTAATGCATTTATTCCTTTAGAGCCATTCCAGTTGTACTGTAAACGACTTCACACAACTGTACTTGTAGTTTTGCATGTTCCTTTGGTTAGTTTACCATGTGTGATGCTAGCAACATAGATGGTCTTGAGACCATACCATGGAAATGACCTCCTCTGCCTGCAAGTCCAGATCTGCATCCATATATGAACTTCGTAACTTGAGCCCAACTCCAGCTATGAATAGCTCCCCATAGATATCTAGTTCATATAAGAAAGGATTCAGTAGGACTACCTGCATGAATAAAGCAAGACTAACCCAGAGACTAGCTATTTTCAAAACACGTCGGGAAACCCAGCTATTATAACAGAAGTCAAGAAAAACAAACAAACAAAACAAGCCTAGAAGAATTCATAGTGTCTGGAAGAGGTGAAGAGTAGAATCCACTATGAAGTCCATTATGGACAATGCTTTTCTTGTTCAATCTGGATACTATAGTTAGAGGTGTTGTAAAGAACCAGAGATCAATTAGATACATTAATTTGATCTGACAGATAAAGGACTGAGCCTTTTTATACCTATTTTGTATATTTTCCAAAAATAAACTAACAATGTGGACACAGACAAATACCTATATACATAACATCTAAGGCTGGAATTCTTAAAGATGCCTAGGGGGACTAGGGCACCCAAGTATCATTGAAATTCAATGGGATTTAGGTGCCCAAATCCCTTCATCTCCTATGCAAATCCCAGTGTTAAAGATAAAGGAACAAAAAAAAAAAAAATACAAAATCCAAGATCCACACAATTTCAAAATAGTGTCAAAGAGCTGGACCTAAACATATGGGGAAGAGGCTTACGGCAAATTTATCCATAGTGGCTAGATACAAAGGCAGAGCCTTCAGATGGGAAATGCATGGAGTTCAAATTACAATACAAAAACTCAGGGGAAAGAACTAATTGAAATAAAGTTTCCGCTGTCTGGAAGACATGTTAAAGGTTTTTGAACCAAAATCTTTCCTGAGCAGTTTTTGTCATGGCTCCGGAAAAGAACCCACACCTTCCTGTGTGCTCCATAGGGAAATTATCTTAGACTTGTTTGAACTGCCTAGTGCTGGTAGAATCATAGCTGCTATCATCACTGTACTGTTGGATGGAAGTTTACTGTCACTAGCAATAAGCAGTAGATAAAGGGGGGGGGGAGGAAGAAACAAAAGGGAAAAATAGAAAAAAAATTCACCAGAGTGAAAAAAAAAAAAAAAAAAAAGGAACCAAAGGAAAAAAGAATATACATAAACTAGTTGTTTTTGTCTCTCTAGTTGCTATGATGTGCACAAAGGAAATAGACTGAATAAAATCACATCTCAGGAACACCAACATAAATTCCCCCTTGCTTTGACAAGTACGTAATTTTGTGCAGTGATGCTCTTCACGTCTGGAGAGTTATGAGGCAATTTCATTCCCATCTGACAAATTTACAAAGAAACATTAGAGAGAAGGGATTAGAAAAGCGAGAAATCTTTATAGACTTTTTCCTCAGGCTGCATTTTCCTTCCATCTTTTGGCTCTTCCTTGAGGAATATGTATGAGTGACTCATGCTGTATGAACGCCATAACTGAAACACTTAGGAGATAAGCATAACATGAAATATGCTTTAAATCAACTAATTGTATTTACATTATTTCGGAGGGATGATCCTGATTGGCTAAAGTTCAGCAAAAAGTTGCTATTTTGCGTTTTCAAGATAATAATTTAAAACAGGGCAAAAAGGCAAAAAATGATTGCTAAAGTGTTAATTATGTAGGTTTCCTAAAAAAAGGAATAACAATTTGCATTGACATAGCTGTTTCCATCTTCAAATTCCTGTACATATATTGGCTTATCTGCACTCATAAGAGTCCTGTGGAGTTAAATATTTGTTCTCCATTTTACATGTTGTGAAGAGGAGATAGAGAAGCTAAGTTTCCCAAAGTTACACAGGGAACGAATGTCAACGCTGGCATTAGATCCCAGATATTCTTGGCTCTCAATACTATGTATATGCCTCTATCTTTTTAACAAAATAGGTGTGCTTAGTGACATCCATGCTGACATTATATTACTAGAAAATAAATTACTTTAGAAATAATGATAAAAAAATGCTCCAAGGGATTTGCTTTTTTGTGAATCTAGTTTTCATACGTGAAATATTCATGATTATTTTTTGTTATCCACTTTGCAGAACATATTTAAGCTCACCTAATTTATTGCTGTTACAGAATACTGAAATGTAGCTTACTATTAATAACCAATTTCAACTGCAAAATGCTATTGACAATAAGTAAACTTAATTCATCCTTGATGTAAGTTAAAAGGGCTTACACCAGGGATACACCAGGACTGGGCCCTGTCAGTCAATATCTTTTATCCACGTAAAGTTTCTTGCAGGCCTTCTTTCTAAGGTCATTGCAAGACTATATGGTGGGGTTTTCCCCTACTTTTTTAGCAGTGAAAACTATTTGACAGTGTTCAGAAATTCCAAAAACATATTCTTGGCTTAAAGATGAAATATAATATAATGCAGATGCTTTCTGATATGGAACACAGATGAAAATGTTTTATAACCACGACTTATGGAGTAGAGAAAAGCACAGGGGACGAGGTTTCTAGGGCCCTGGTTGAAAGCCCCAAAGCAATCTCTGCAATATCTGTAATATGACAGAAAAAAGTCAGGGAGGAGTATTTATTATCTTTTTCATAGGACCCAGGTGGACTTATTGGCAGCCATGTTTATGACTCAGTATCCATTTTAAAATAATGAAATATAATAAATGGAAAATCATATGTGTAATCAATCTGGACTTTAACAACTTTCAGATTTTATTGTCTCTGCATTTGCAATCACTTTTTCATGGAGTATGCAATTTCTTAATAACTTTGACAATGTTGATTTGCCATTTTTATTAACTTTGCTTGAAGTGTCCCTAGCCCCTCTTTGTATTTTCAAAACCTACTTAGGCTGGATGGAGATCTCTGTTATGAGATGTTTTTTCTAATGTTATGGAAGGCAAAAATGAAAGCCATTTGTGCTTCTGCAACTGGGCAGATAGATAATTGGGGAATTTTTTTCTATGCTCTTGTGAAGCAGGAATACCAAAATACTATGGTTTGTATTTGTACCTAGGGGCCTGGTTCTCTTCTTATTTGTTAGGAGGTAATGTATGGAGTCAATGTAAAACTGTTGAAAGCACAAGGCGAATTAGGCCCATTATGTTTGAATTAAGGTTGAATAATTCACTCAAACAAATAAAGGTATACCTTGAATTTTTGATGTATCTAGAAGGCATAGACTTGCTCTGCCTTTCTACATTCCCAGACACAAAAACAGCTACTTTCAAAATATTTTGTCATTTCAACTTCCAACCTGATCTATGACTCAGAAGCGCAGAGAAGTGCAAGAATGAAGTTAACACAGATTTCTGAACCTCCAGAAAGGATCAGTCCCCATGAAAACGTGGGTCACTTCTTATTTCATCCAAACCGATGCACCTGTCCCTAATATCAAGGACAAAGAGTGCTGCCTCTGACTGATGCCCTTGAGTATAGACACAGGACTTGATCAAACTACTGAACAACTACTCCAAAGGACTGAACATCTTTAACTCCCAATGACTTTTGATCGGTGTTGAAGGAACTCAGCGGTGTGCAAAATGGGCTGAGCATTTTGTAGGATTAGGCCTATGGTCCTTGACCTGTTTTCAATATCTTCAGACTCTGGAGGAGTGGTGATTCTGCCCTCCACTCTGGTCTGTAGACATGTCTCTGACAGCATATAAGGGCCATAAATGATCAACAAGGGATTGGCAGATAATTCCCTCAGTGCAGGAGCAGTGTCGGGAGTGTGTCAGAGATAGGAGGTTGTTATTCCTCAGAGTTACAGAAATTCTGGGCTGCCGTGCATCCCACAGGCAGCCTCGGGGAGGCTGGCACAAGTTAGAGTAGTTCCAGGGTCCACCCTGGGATCCAGGTGGTACAAAGGTCACAGTCTTTCCCCTGGATTCTCTCACAGCACAGAATGTAGCCCTTAGCTTTCACTATCCTGAACAGCAGCTTGTAGCTCTGTAAATTATGATTTAACACTTCATACTGGAGAGCTCTCCACTTAGTTCTCAGGAAAATGCCATAAATCAAAATGATGGGGTTTGAGATTTCATACTGTGGTTTAAGTAGCAAACAAGCCTCAAAAATTTCAACAATATCTTGTGAAAAAACACAAAAATCTCTTCTTGAAATATTTCAGAGCAAGATTTTCAAAAAAGTGCAATTGTGTGGGCAAAATATGTGTGCTTAACATGCACTTACAACTCCCGTGACTGCATGTGCAAATTACATTGGTTCTTGTGTGTGTGCAGATGTGCCTAATTAGCCATTCAAATGCACAGTTACTTGATTTTTGTGTGCAAATTCATGGCTGAACACTTCAAAAATCTGGCCTATAACTAGCTGTCTCAGGTTGATCAAAATAGGGGGAAAACCTTTATTTAAATAACCACTCTTGAAAAATTAAGTGAGCAAAAAATTCCTTTGATCCTCTTCCCCCCTCTCTCTTTTCTGCATGTGAGGCATTTAAACAT
Source organism: Malaclemys terrapin pileata (assembly GCF_027887155.1). Classification (NCBI taxonomy): domain Eukaryota; kingdom Metazoa; phylum Chordata; order Testudines; family Emydidae; genus Malaclemys; species Malaclemys terrapin. The sequence goes on along the minus strand of NC_071516.1, from coordinate 15,258,691 downwards.
AATACATTTGGTGATAAAGGTAGTAGGAATCAAAACATAATATTTGAATTATTTTGATCTTGATAATCCCACTTACTTTAAAAGTAAATTATTTTGAAAGTCTCTCTAGCATGTACTCTACAAATTCATCGGAATTCCATTAAAATACGGTATTTAATTAGCACCCACTTCTATAAAGTGCTGCTAATATTGTATAAACAAGGAAGAGTTGAAAAGCTTATTTTTAACTTCTATCTGCATAGATAGTGTGATCATGGTGAATTACAAAACAATATACACTCAGATAGCACTGGGAAATGAATTTTCACAGTTTGTTTCTGGTAGAAGACACACCAAAGTACCTGTCTTTAATTTGAGGAGCTGTAACAAAAAGTACTTGCCAGCTTGCTTAGCTTTGTATTTACATGCTCATGTCAGTTCAGCCAGGGATAGAATACTGATGTGTCAATATTTGTGAGCCAAAATGATAATAAGTGACTGACTTGAAATAACTTAAAACAATCAAAGTGATTGTACAACATTGCATCAGGTTAAATCTGACCATGCCATAATTAGGGCCCTACCAAATTCACAGCAGTAAAAACACATCACAGACCGTGAAATCTGGTCTCCCTCGTGAAATCTGGTCTTTTGGATACTTTTACCCTGTCCTTCGGAGTTGGATGGCTGAAGAACAATGGCTGCTGGCTAAGCACCCAGCTCTGAAGGCAGCACCACCGCCAGCAACAGCGCAGCATAATCATGGCAATACTACTGCCACCATGACATGCCACCCTTACTTCTACCCCGTTGCTGGAATGGGCACTGCCTTCTGAGCTGGGCACCCAGCCAGCAACTGCAACTCTCCAGCTGCCCAGCTCTGAAGACAGCGCAGAAGTAAGGGTGGCAATACTCCAATCCCCCTACAATAGCTTTGTGATTGCGACCCCCTTTATGGTCAGGACCTCCAGTTTGAGAAACGCTGAGTCTTACGGGCTTTACATGTTTATATTTTGCTATTTTTAAATACGTATTCATGATTGGTTACAACACTCTGTAATTTAAGTTTTAAATATCCAAAACTGTGAAATTCATGATTTTTAAAATGTTATGACTGTGAAATTTATGAAAACGGACCGTGAATTTGGTAGGGCCCTACCCATAATGCTTCTCCTCACAAGTAAAGCCAATTGGATGACATATGATGCAGTCCACATTTGACACAACAGAACTGTCACGATTCTCCAAACTGAAGCAATATTTGAAAGATATTTGGAACAAGGTCATGGATATCCCCAACTCCCATTGAAGTCTATGGAAGTTGAGGATTCTTAGCTCCTCACAGGACCGAATTCTTGATTTCTATACCAGTTGGCAAGCAATCCAAGTCCACACCCTTCTATTTGAAAGGAATCCTTTGTTTTGAACCTTAGAGACAGATAATTCTGCTTCAGCAGCTGGAGGGCAGGGCTAGAAGTGGAACAGTCTAATTTCAAAAGAGAGCAGGAGAAGGGCTAGGCACTGAATGATCAAACAGTAATTATTTTCAAACCACCCACATTTAGCAGTATCCCACAGCAATGGGTGATGTGCTGCTGCTATTTTAGGAAAAGGTTCACATGAAACGGTTTTCTATCAGGCTATAACAACTCCCCAGGTGGGGAGGGTCAGGTAAAAAGAGTGGCTGGAGTGTACACATTGGCATACCAGTGCTGAAGTACGGTCCCTGGGGAAAAATTGTTGGCTGGCGCACTTTGGTGCAGCCAGCCCTGTAGTCTATAAATTACACTGCAAACTATGATGAAGGTGAAGCAGAGAACCAGGGAGCCAGAACCGGTTCCTTGATAGGCCCTCACCCTGCTTTAAGCTGAATGTAGTGGAGAATCTGGGCCAGCTGTTCTCAACATGTGGCCAAATTAGCACACAGCTGGGCCACAGCTGTGTGCTAAAGGCCGCAGGGCCTGCGTGGCTGGGGTCTGGGCTGTCAGGCTGCCCTGCTGTTGCGCTGGGGTCCGGGGCCCCAGCTGCCCTGCTGACCAACGCAGCGTGGCCCTGCTGCCTGGAATGGTCTGGGGCCACCCTGCTGCCCAACACAGTCTCGGGCTGCCCTGCCGCCCAGCGCGGTGGGATGCGGGGCTGGGCTACTCTGTCTCACGCTGTGGGGTCCGGAGCAGCTCTGCTACATGCTGTGGGGTCCAGGGCACCGGAGCTGCACTGCCTTGCTGCACGGTTCAGGGCTGCTCTGCCACCCAGCACAGTAGTGGGGTCCACTCTGTGGTCTCACTCTTGGAGGGGTCTCTGGGCAGGGGCAGGCGCTGGCCATAGGAGTCTCTGGAGGGGACTTGGTGGGGCCACAGTGGTTCTCAACCTGTGGCCCAGCTAACACATTGTGGCCCACAATGTTAAATAAGTTGAGAACCACTGAACTGGACTGTTCTGTTCATGTCACTGGAAATATTTACATTGTGTCCTGAAAAGATACTATCAATATAGCCCTCAGTGTATGGCAAAGGGCATACTTTGAAATTGGAGGGGGTATTAGAATGGGGACAAAGGCCTTACAGAAGGATTTGAGAGTCTCTTCTTCTTCTTCAGGACTTAAAAAAACAAAACAAAAAAAAAACAAAACAAAAAAAAACACACACCTGACACTTGATCTATTCCAAAGGTAAAATGCTTGCCCTTCAGGTATATTTATATGAGCTGCCATGATACAATTTGTGCCAGATATTGAAGCCTAGATCTGAACCTCCTTGAAATTTGGGGATGTTCAGCTCAGGTGTAGCTCACAGACATTTCTATAAAAATAGAGTAGATCTCCTGGGAAGTTTGGATCCAGATTTGAATCTGGATCTGAATTTTGTGGCTCAAGCTATTTTCTGAGATAAGTCTGACATGAGTCTAAGGCTGTGTCTACATTCTATTTCTTTTCCCTACCAGTAGTGCAGCTCTGCATTTCAATGGTCTGAGTGCATGTGTGGAAAAGGCAACCATTCATCACTAGAATTCTAACCACTGCATCATTTTGTGGAAGCTGTTGTCACTTGTACCTTCTTTCAGTCCCTCAGGATCTAGCTTTATTTAGCTCAACGTACCAAAAAAGTAACTTAAGGCCAGATTTCCAAAGGTATTTAGGTGCCTAAAGGTGCAGATGGGCACCTAATGGGATTTTGAAAGGGGTCTAGATGCCTATCTGTGCCTTTAGGCACCCAAATACCTTTGAAAATCTGGCCCTTATTCCTGTAACAGGATGGCAGGTCCTACAGCCATACAGAGATGCCAGGCTGTTGACCCTCCCTGTCAGTGGGCGTTAGAACCCTGCATAAGGGTGATGATGAGTATATTTTGGTGCCTGATTGTATTAGATGTGGTTTGTTAACTCCACCGGGATATATGGCATGATCCAATCCAAGGAAACTAGAGGAAGACAGAGTTGGGAGAAAGTTCTGTCTGCAGGTTATGCTCTGTTATTATTTGAGTTACCAATAAAGTTAAATCCAAAGAAAGGGGTAAACCGACCTTATATGGCATGTATCAACTATTTGGAACAGGGTGGGAATGCAACCTGTTCCCCCCTTCCCTTACCCCTTTACACATCAGCCCTGAATTTGACACTCTCTCTAGACCTAATCCCCATATTCTGGATGACTTCAGTGGGGTTCAAGGTGTTGTAAATCGGTGCAGAATTTGGTCCAGTGTCCATCTGTCTATCAGTCACATAGCACCAAATTATTGAAACAAATTATTGAAAGAAAAAACAAATTTCCCTGATAACTGTAATAAATTACTGGCAGGAGTCTCTGCATTTCATTACTAAGCTGGAAAACATGCTGTAGCAAGGAGCTATTGAACCCTTTGGAATATGTCCAGGAAATGTCACAGGAACCTATTTGCCAAGATCTCTACACCACTGAATGTTGTTCTTTTAGTATGGTTCAGTTCACCTGGGGGCTCTAAATATACAATTCTCCAGTGCTCTATAAATACACACAAAGCCTTCCCCTATTTCCCTCCCCATATAGCTGTTAGTGTCACTCTGAAACAATCCCTTCCCTTCTGACATGTTTTGTTTTACAGTTGGGAATCCCCTTTAGTCCTCTCCTCATTTCTATATAGAGAACACCCTCTTATACTAGTTACCTCTTTAGCATTGACTGGAAGTAGTAACTGACCAATCCGATGCATGTATAAACTCACTGTGGTAATAGCCAGCTTAGAGGCACTATTACAAAGTGTTTGTGCATCATTTGTCCAGTCTTTAAAGTAATGCTTTTTTCCAAGTACAGCACTCAGTAATACCTTTAGATGTTTTAAGCCTTTAGAAAGTCATCCAGGAAATGCTGAAAGTATTCCATATTGGTAGATTGTTAACAAAAAAAGTTGCTCTCCAAAGAAACAATGTGGACTTGTTTTGTTGTTGTTTTGTTTCTTTTTGCTGCACAAGTTCCCAGGCACATTTTTTGGATGTCTATCTTTCCACAATTTAATGAGTAACATTTACTGAGTTTTTTTAATAAAGCATTCAAAGGTCTACTGAAAGCTAGGTTTACTTTTGTGAAATGTTCAAACAAGGGACATCAAGAAGAATGGCCCAGGTGTACATGAGAACTTTTGAGCTCACAGACCTATTGGCTAAATCCTGAGCAGCAGCTGGGTTAGAGTCTGGGGTTTGAGTGGTGGAAAAGGGAGAAGCCTCCTTTGTGTTCCCCTGATTTTGAGCTGGTCTGACTCCTGGAGTAACAGAGAAGCTTTGGGCTGCTCTAAGTTGCTCCTGGCTGCCCATGACCCCGCAAGGGCTATTCTGGCATTTGGGGACACTAGAGTGCTCTCTCCATGCTTCCATTTCCTGAGCCAGGCTCCCTATGCTGGAGGAAGAAGTAATATAGAAGCCATTAGGGTAGCCCTACAATGCTGAAGAATTGCTTTATATGTGGGGAATCCTCCACTTGTTGGCTAAAACCAACTTTAAGCTTGTTTTGTTACCACCCAACTGGTAGACAGAACAGATTCAGTGGGGCCAATGTTCTGGTCTTGAGAATGGTCATGTCTATTAAACAGTAAATGGGCAGATTTCTTGAGCATGCTGAGAGCTAAAACTCATATCCCATATGTGGCTTTCACGATGCAGGCTCAGAAATGTATTTTATATGCTCATTGATCTTATTGATGCATCTGTCATGAACTATTTTTCCAGCTGCATATTTCCTTTCTCTAAATCAGTCGGAGGAAGCATTGTCTCATGGTTAGAGAAGATGGCTGGCACTTCAGATTCCTGAATTCTATTCCTGGCTTGGCTACTGATCTTGCTGTGTGACCTTTAGGGAAGTCACTTACCCTTTCTGTGCCTCTGTTTATCCCATCTTAAAATGGGCATGCTAATACTTGCCCGCCTCACAGAGACATTGTGAGGTTTAGTTAATGTCTATAAAGTGTGTTGAGGTCCAGAAATGAAAGGTGCAACATAAGTGCATAGTGTTACCAAGTTTCTAATTTAAAGCAAGTGGATGACAAATTGCTCTTCACAATGTACAATTTTGGTAGCTTTTACTAGCGGCTAATTAACAAGTTTGACATTATTTTGCCTCCTTCTTGCATCCACCCTGCCTCAGAACTAATCAGGGTTCAGTGACAGCATCACTTATCCCAGGACGCATTCCAATAATTATGGTTTGGAGATCTCGCAAGCTCCATCATATACCAATAGGATTTTCTCTCCCTCTACTGCTGCGTATCTGACATGTGACGAGACAATGCCCTGCTCTCATATCCATAACAGCAGGAATCTTTCCCACCTTTTAATGGCTGACTGAATTTCTTCCCCAGCAAGTATGACAATATGAAAGTGCTTTGCAAAGATGCCCGTGTTTTGAAAAAGAAAGCCTTGCAGACTCTGGACTTAGGAGCAAAAAAAAAAAAAAAAAAAAAAAAAAAAGCATAAGTTGCTCCTATTGTTAAATGCTTCTAAGTAAAAACTTTATAAAATGTATTCATATGCATAGATCTTATGATGGAAGGAGGAGTTTTGCTGCCTGCAATCATTTTTTCTTTACCCATATCTGTCAATTGGGCCTCAAGACATTTTGCACAGGAAATGTGGCACAGGTAAGATTGTTGCCCTGTTGTTGCTAGTTGTATTATGGGGAGGAAAAGTCTAACCTAGTGAGAATCTTTGCCATTGAGGTTTAAAAGCACAAATATGCAGGAACTACACTATGGTGAGGGAGAAGACACTTCAGTCTTGTGCCAAATTGTGCTCTAAATAGTGTGACCAGATAGCAAGTGTGAAAAATTGGGACAGGGGGTGGGGAGGGTAATAGGTGCCCATATAAAAAAAAGCCGCAAATATTGGGACTGTCCCTATAAAATCAGGACATCTGGTCACTCTAGCTCTAAATTACATTGTGGTAAATCCAGGATAACTTCATTGACTTCAAAGTAGTTACCCTGAATTCACTCCAGTGTAAATGAGAGCAAAACTTGGTCTCTTATATTCAATATGAGATTACAAAAAAGATACCACTTAGTGCGCATCTAGAAAGGGACACTCAGGAAAAGTAAACCAAATTAACTAACAGTGTGAATTTAAACTCAAAATTTAAGGCACGTCTTCACTGGCAATGTTAATCTGGTTTACCTGAATGTCCCTATATAGGCATGCCCTCAGATACCTTCCTTTGTGTAGGTTGTTGTGCCTCATTCGGAGAAGAAATCTTCCCTTCCTCCTTTAAATACGCAATAGTCTAACCAAAACTGAAGAAACCCACCCTTGATATTTTAGCCCTAACAAACCACTACCCAGTGCCAAATCTTCCACTCCTGAGCAAGTTCATACAGAAAGCCAACTAGAAGCTTATCTAACTGAAGCTAACATTATAGACCTGGCACAATCTGGATTCATGCCAGGACACAGAACCAAAACCACTTTAGTGGCACTGATGGATGATCTCCTAATGTCAATGGATAGAGGACAGACATCCATTTTCATCCTCCTGGATATCTCTGCAGCAGTCAACACTATTGATCAGGATATTCTGCTGTCTCACCTGAGAGAAGTGGTCCAGGGCATGTGCTAAAATGGTTTCAGTCCTTCTTGGAAGGATGCTCCCAATGAGTAGTGAAGGGGAACTGCACCTCCACCACTAGACCCCCTGACTTATGGAGTTCCACAAAGATCAATTCTCTCTGCATTCCTTTTCAACATCTGCATGCAACCACAAGGTGAGCGGGTCAGAGAACATGGACTCAAGTGCCAGCAATATGCAGATGATTCACAGCTCTACCTATCCTTCACAACATATGACCATACCATTACTACTAGGATGGCCCAGTGCTTAGATGAGCTCAGCTCTTGGGTTAAAAACAGCTGCTGGAAGCAAGGCAGAGGTGATAGTGGTGGGCAGAGGATGGTATTATGAAGAACTGGTAGCTACAGTGAGGTCTCTTTTGGTTGACAATACATAACCACAATTGGTCAATTCAGTCTGTAGTCTAGGAGGACTCCTGGATTCCTCATTGATGCTGAGCTCTCAAATAGCAGTATCCACAAATAACATTTTCTACTCTCTGTGCCTGGCTAGGAAACTCCCTGCCATCCTGGGAGATGAAGGCCTGGCCTCAGTTAATCATGCCTTCATCACCTCTCCGCTGGACTAAAAAAATGCAATATACCTGGGTGTGAAGCCTTCAGCCTTTAGGAAACACTAAATAGTACAAAACATCACAGTTCATCTCCTCAGCAACACAGGCTACCACGAACATATCAGACCTGTTGTCTGCTCTCTATATTGGCTTCCCATAGAATTTAGAATCAAGTTCAAGGTCGCATTCTTTATGTTCAAAGCTCTCCATGGCCTGGGTTCAGCATCTCTAAACAATCATCTAAAGCTCTGGGACAAAGACCATGGTTGACAACTACACACATCTGGCACAATAAAACTCTCAGCAAGAAGAGTAAATCTCATCTGTGCAGGTGACCGAAACTTCTCTGGGAGTGGTCTGAGACGGAGGAATGAACTCCCCCAGGTACTAAGGACCATTACAAACTTCACCACTTTCTGCTCCAAGTACAATGCACATTTCTTTAACCTTGCTCTGTCTAATATAAACACATAGCAACACCTATCTATTTGTCTATCTATCTAAAAAGACACACACTATTGAAACAAGATCCCGCCTGGCACATATTTCTCTCTGTGTGGAGAGTATGAGAGAACAAACAACACATGACAGCTGTGTAGTCATATGGCTTAATGCACTAATGGAAGATGCTCTACTCCACAGTGATGAACACTATAAAACCCCATATAGAATAAAATTAAGAATCCTTGTGATCAGAACCCACAGCAAAGCATAAGTTGGCACATTTTTAATCCTCAGTGAAGGATTCTAAAACAGTGCTTGCTTCCTGACAAGTGTTAGAAGAAAAAGGCCCTTCTAAAGGGTGAAATCAATTGGCATCAATGGGACTTTTGTGATTGACTTCCGCGGGTCTAGGATTTCACTCCTAGTGTGGTAAACCTGCAGAGGAATTCCCTTCCTGCTTATCTACAGAAAACCTTACAATAAATGATAACTGAAAAGTTTATGAATGGGATTATAGGACAGAGATGCCTGTGATAGCAGGGAACTGGAATCAATGACCCAAGGGGTCCCTTTCAGTCCAATGTCCTATGTTTCTATCTTACCAAATTATCCAAGGGTCCGCTCAACAGCGGAAGAGTGTCAGGTTCTCTCTACTATTTATTTGGGATTGATTTCTATCTTCTCTTCATTTCCTTCCTTAGTCCCAGTAGGGCTCCAGACAGCAGGCATAGGTTGGTTCAGAAGCTCTATGTATTTTCCTTACCCGTGTGAACAGAAAATATCCTGACTACAGCTTTTAGGAGAAATGAATTTTCTGTTTGGGAGGACAGGATGAATACAACAGGAAAGTCAAACTGCATTCAGTAGCTTGCCACCTCTTATCCAAAGGAATAAGTGAATCCTCTCTTGACATTTACAAAAGGTATATCAACATGTGGGTTGTGTTTTCAAGGGCTGAGCCCAGTCAAACTGCTGAAACACAAATGAACACAACTAAACTTCTGAGTAGCTTATTAATTTTCTAGTCTACAGTATATGTCTACTCATGATGTATCTACAAAAGGACAGATAACCACTTCCTGTACATAGTACTTTAGATATTTGCAGTCAGAATGTTTGCCTGTAAATCAGATGCTGCTTTTCATAGTATCCAGTATTATAATATGTGGCATTATAAACCTAAAATACTCATTTATTTTGTGGCAAAAAAGCATGAATTATATTAAAGATTATATCCTACATGTCATGACTAAGCTCTGGACAACAATGTAGTGGTGGGAGTGAGTAAAAATGATTATATTTGTTTGCTTCAGCAAAAGTGGGCAGAGAAGCTGGAGATGTTTTGTGAAACTGACAAAATGTTGCCAACATTATATTACAATGAAAGTTGTAATTTTCCCAATATGCCTCCACTATCACCAGCAGCAACATTGACACTTACCGATGCTGAATTAAGGTTAATCAAATGTCATGCTTCAGGACATAAACTGATGACTATAGAGATCAGGCAGGAAAACTTTCCCTATGTGCAGCATTACATAGTAGTGGCCAGATCCTCAGCTGGTATGAAATGAATTGATGGACCATGAAGCTCATCAGGGCCGTCCTTAGGATTTATGAGGCCCTACGCAAGTTACCTGAGGGGGGATATTGAGGGATGGGGGAGGGAAAGGCGGGGGCTCCACTGAAGGCAATCTCCAGCCAGTGCCGCTGACCTCAGTGTGTCGAGGGGCACAGCTACCCCATCCCCTGCAAATCCCCAGAACCCTCCCCCTGCCCGGCGCTGCCTTTCCCTCTGCTGCCCACCCAGTGTGGCTTTTGCTGGAGCTTGGGGCTTCCCTCTGCCGCCCCCCTGGCACAGCTTCTGCCAGGGTACCCAGGCGAGCTTGGGGCTTCTTCCACCCCACAGCTTGGGCTGTCTGCTTGGGTGCCCATATTTCTGGGGGTCCCATATTGTCCGGGGGGGGGCCCTCTGGGCTCGGGCCCTGTTGGCCAGAGGGCCCCACCCCCCCCGCACACCCAGCTTTGAGAGGAGACTCTGCTCTCCAGCGCCCACGGCTCCCTCCTGGCACCCACAGCCCCATGCCAGTTCCTACCTTGTTGATCTCCCATGGAGCGGAGAGAAGCCCTCTGGCCACCAGGCAGGCTGAAGGGAGTGAGCAGTGGGCGAGGGGGAGGAGTCAGGGGGCTTCTTCCACTTCCCCCCCTTTCTTTTTTAAATTTCCCACCCGCACTGCTGATTGGTTGTCCTGATTCACTCCGCACATGTGTAGCTAGGAAGACGCTGGGTGCAAACTGCACACAATCCCGGCCAGCCTGACTATGGGTAGGAACAGTGGAGTCAGAGCGCAGCACAAGCAGAACAGTCCCACATACCGGTGGTGCCCCAAATTTTCGGGTGCCTTACTCAGCCGCATATACCACGTATGCCTAAGGACGTCCCTGAAGCTCATGGACCAGAGTTTGGGAACCACTGCTCGAGTGCCTAGATGCTCCACCTAAGATTGAGAACCAATGTGCTAGGCGTTGTACATAGTGAAAGACAGTCCCAGTCTCAAAGAGCTTGTCTAACTAGTCAAGACAAGCAAAATATGGCAGAGTTACAGAGACCTAGAATGAGTTGCCCAAAGGCACACAGCTGTGGCAGAGACAGGAATTCATCTGAGGCCAATCCAGTGCCCTATCCACTAGACAATGCTCCTTCCCAGGACCTAGCCCTAGGTTGTTTTTTTCCCCACCTCCATGCTGTCATGTAGTTGCCAGTATTGGTCTGAACAAGCATGACAAACTCTCTGTTCCTGTTTATTACTTCCAGTATCACTTACATGAAATGTACAAATACCACTTTTTTGTTGATGAAATTATCTTTTTTGCTAATGTGGTAATTAGTGATATTACAGTAGGGAAAAAATGGGGATTTCTTGCTCTCGCTCTCTTTTTTATTTATTTATTGGCCTTTTTGAAAAATCAGTGAACTGGCAAATTTTGCCACATTTGCTATATGTGCAAGATATTTCACCCAGCTCCACAAAGTAATGTGTTTTTTGAGCAGCTACTGTATATGCTGAAACTAAGTTATAATAATTTGATGACTAGGAACAAGTTTAATTCAGTGAACATTGTTCTCACTGACAATTGCCGAATGCGGTGAGGGATAGAATTAGTACGGACAATACTGTCTTTGACATCTTGCCAGCTCATCAGTGAGATGCTTGAGATAGGAATAATATCCAAGAAATGATTAGAGGGAGCATAGTATTGTGATGTAACATAGTATTTTGAGGTGTAACATGGTATTATGTTAATTCTTGTGTAGGAGAACTGGGGGTTGCAGTGAAAGATATCATGAGAAGAAACAAGAAGGTATAAGGGGGAGGGATAGCTCAGTGGTTTGAGCATTGGCCTGCTAAACCCAGGGTTGTGAGTTCAAACCTTGAGGGGGCCATTTAGGGATCTGGGGCAAAAATCTGTCTGGGGATTGGTCCTGCTTTGAGCACGGGGGTGGACTAGATGACCTCTTGAGGTCCCTTCCAACCCTGATATTCTATGGGGGGTGAGAAGAGGTGTTGTGGTTAAATTATAAGTTCCAAACAAAACAGCCACAGAAAGGAACAGTCATTTCTACTCCAAATGATGTTTGATAATACTATGGAGGGCCCAAATCATCTTATACATAGAGATCCACCAGTTGTCACACATCTAAAGGGGAACAACAACAACAAAGGGCCAGTTTCCATTCTCAGTTATAGTGCAACGGAGAATAGAACCTGGCTCATCAGTTAGTTAGCATGTGATATATTCAGGTCTGAGATGCTGGATGGGATGAACTGCAAGGTCTTGTGGGCAGGGACCATCTTTTTGTTTGTACAAGTTCTGGGGTCCTGAACAGGGGGCTCCTAGGTGTTATTACAACACAAATAATAACTAACAACAACATTAGAAAGATTATATAAAATGGTTGACAGATGAATATTTTCATAGGTGTTTGGTCAGTTAGTTATTCTGGATCTGTGGGAATAAATACATGAGACCAGGCTCAGAGCTGGGGCAAATGTTACAGTGATATACCTGCATGCAGTGTAAGCATCTCTGATTCCCTGAGAGATGAAGGGGAAGTCTTCACCTCCCTGTATGGTGGGGGTAAGACTGGGGTGGTTTAAATGATCTGCTGAAGGGGTGGAAGAGCAAGATTGTAGCAGGAAAAGTAACCAGCTGAAGGTGTAAGACTCTGTAATAGAACACTGGCTGCTTCTTACTTCATCTTATATCTTCTTGCCCCCTGCAGTGTTTACCTTTACTTGCTACAACTTTAATCACCCTTACTTTTCTCCCCACTGTGTAATTGATATTGAATGAATGAAAAGCACTGGTGCCTTTTCCCAGTAGAAACCCTGCTCAGAAAAATGGGGCATGAGTCTCCACTGCTTGGTGTCATCATTTAGACCTATGCAAAATGAGTTGGAAGCGAATGTAAAATGCTACCATACTACTTTGGTTGCATTATACATCCACTTCATATGGGTGTAAAGGTTGCACAAGGCACATAGTAGTGAAGGGTTAGGCCTATGGAATTTTAGACCTCAAACTCTCGCAATCAAATGACTTAAACCTAACAAATAGAAGCTTGCAAAAGTCTGAACTGTAAAACTAATAGAGCTGTTAAAACCGGCTTTCCTTAAAATTATGAATTGGTTGGCCTTTTTCTTTTAGTGGCAAACAGTGAATCTTGGTCGTCCATCAGTGGATATGCTGTAAATCAGGTGCTGCAGGAGCCAGAGAACACGTACTGCACAACATAAAGTTCTTGTGACTGACCCATGGACCTTATTGTTGAACCTCAAGTGAAGCTGCAAACACCTGGCACTGAAACGTTAACATTTCATCATGCAAAACCCATACTGAAGTCATCATGAGTTTTGCCTGAGTAAGAACTGCAGGATTGTAGTTATCAGGAAAATCTATGAAAAGCAGACAGATTAGTACAGAGGAGGCTGGATTTTAAAATGGCATGCAGTACTTCATGCTTCTGTGTATTTTATAACTTCATGATTCAGATTCAGGCCTGACTTAAATTGGTACAACTCCACTGAAATCAAGAAAATTGTGACCACAAACACATTGCTGAATTTGGGTCCATATTATCATGTGGTCATAAAAATGCATTATCAAGGGGAGTCCTGTTCCACCATTGAAACAATGGGCTCACTAATTCATTGATGCAAAAGGAGAAAACATCAGCAGAAAATAGTTATAAAACCACTGAATTTCACTTTTCCATCAGCCTTGCCACAGATTTATTATTATTTTATTTTTTAATATGTTTTTATTTGGGGGGGCTGCTAGTAAAACTTCAGAAAGGTATATGTTCCCACCCAAGTCTCTTTGAAAAGATGTTCTAGAATTCAGAAGAGCTGCCTTGGGAATGAACTACTCTTAGTGAAGAGAGAAAACATACAGTGTCAATCACGCTTGCTGACAGCATGCAATTAACCCAGGATCAAATTGCAGTGAGATGGATGGGACCAGATGGTCCCGTTATCCTAACAAAGGGATTATACAGGAAGTGTCCTTCAGAAGAGAGACTTTTTTTTAAGCATAGAAGTTTGTAATGAAAACTCCAACCAATTTCTAAACAGATATTATAGAGTGAGAAACTAGTAAACGATGTTTTAAATCCACATCCCAGCACTTAATTATGGAACTATAATGCAAATATACTATCACTCCTGATCATATTGGTATCTACTGAAATTTACCCAAGAAGGTGTCTCAAGACATCTGGGTTAGAAATGAGCACCTAAAACAAGGCAGGGGATGGATGATCTAAAAGCTAAATTGTTACTGTTCTGAAAATGTCAGTTCCTTTATTTTCTTTATTGTCTTAGACTAGTCAAATATCCTAGGACTATATGCATGTACATTTTTAAAGGAAGGAGAAAACAAGTTTTGAAGCCCAATTATAGACTAATAATTGCAATGGTCTGAAGAGAGAATGCTGTGATATGTTATATTCTATGTAACAGCTGAAAATGGACGGGGTTATATGATCAGAAACTAAAGCTCTTCCCATTATCAAGATACAGTCAATTTAGCATGAGGAAGGTAAACTAGTCCAGAAAATCTATAATTCACAAATCAAATATGAAGAAATTCAGAGATAAAGTGAAAGATCAACTAAAGAAGAGAATAGTTCTGTAACAGAGAACTGCTCTGAAAAGTACATCTCTCCCCAGTTACTCCCATATAAACGTATTTACTAATCGTAGAATCCAATTCTTAATGCCATTATAGTTTTTAGGGTATTTGTCTTTTACCAACACTAAGATCACATGATATTTTTTGTTTTCAATAAAAGAACCCAACCATGTTACAAAATTTGTTATATCACACTCTGTCCCCTCTCCCTCCCCCAGCCCCAGATTATTCCTTAGTACAAGTGATCTCAGAAGAACTTGTGTAGGGCTGGTTATATGTCAACCCTACAACAGATGAAGGTTCCCATATGCTAGGGAAATCCACATGTGCTACCTAAAGACAATTTTAAGACCTCTTTTAACCAATAGTACAGCATAAAGGGGACTTAAGAAGGGCTGCAGATCTGGATAACTATAATAGATAAATGATGCACGACTTTTTGCAGGTCACCTTTAACTTATCCTCAAGACAAAGAAATACATTTCCAGCCAAAGGTGCTGTTGTGTCTTTTCACACAACAAAAATAATATTAAGAAAACACATGGGCACAGTTGGGCCCCAAATAACCAGTTTTAATAAGTATACACAAACATGTAAGGCCTAGCTACATACTGGCTGCTGCTGGGGCTGGTATCTGGCAGCTTCTGAAATACAGGGCCACCCAGAGGATTCAGGGGACCTGGGGCAAAGTGGGGGAGCTGCGGTGCTTGTACTTACCCGGCAGCAGTCCAGGTCTTCGGCGGCATTTCGGCGGCGGGGGGCCCTTCAGTCACTCCGCATCTTCGGCAGCACTGAAGGACCCGCCGCCGAAATGCCGCTGAAGACCCGGACCGCTGCTGGGCCAGGGCTAGCGGGCAAATTGCCCCACTTGCCCCCCCCTCTGGGCGGCCCTGCTGAAATGGGGCCCGAGGCAAATTGCCCCCCCCCTGGGCGGCCCTGCTGAAATATGGAACACAATAAGCAGTACTCACAAAAAATTTAAAAGGCTACTATGCCTTTCCTAAATGCTACAGATGCACTCACAAAAATGCATGACAATACAATTGTGACTCAACACTGTAGTGTTCATATAGACATTTGTACCAGCACATGGAATTTGCATGCACCAATGTGGTTCTTTTTCAGATGCACATCCATTTTTGATGGTGTACTTAGTGTGACTACAGATGAAAATGTGGCCTATTACTTGGCTGAGTCCAGGATGGTATAGGCAAGTAGCAAGGCTGGTTGAAAAATTTAATTGAAGTTAAACTTTCATGATAAAGAGATTGCACTACAGTTCTTGTATGAGGTGAATTGAAAAATGTATCATTTTTACTGTGCAAATATTTGTAATAAAAAATAATATAAAGTGAGCACTGTACACTTTGTATTCTGTGTTGTAATAGAAATCAATCTATTTAAAAATGTAGAAAATCATCCCAAAATATTTAATACATTTCAATTGGTATTCTATTGTTTAACAGTGCAATTAATTGCAATTAATTTTTTTAATCACAATTACTTTTTTTTAGTTAATCGCATTAGTTAACTGTGATTGACAGCCCTAGTAAAACCTAAAAAGAAAAAAAAAATCCATCTAGAAATGCCACCACGGTGCATCATGGGAGCTGTCAGTCAGATCCCTCGTGCCCATATTTTCATCCACTAGTGTTGGGTTTCCCAGCCTCGCTACATCTCTCTTACGATCTCCCTACCATGGCTCAGTTAGAGAGGAGACCATAGTACATCATGGGAAATGTAGTCCAGGCCAATGAGCCCAGCCTATGGTGGAGAATGGGGACAAAAGGCATACTAACTACATCTCCCATGAGGCACCATATCGGCATTTTTTTAATTGAAAATTTAGTTTTGCAGACCAAAAGTTTAATTTCCTGTGTGGGGTGAGGGGAATATTTTTGACCTGCTTTAGCAAGTAGCTAAAGCTATGGGCCAAATTTCTCCTTTGGATATATTCGTACAATACTCATTAACATTAAGTGGATTCTCTGCTGTTTCTACCAGATATTCATCCACACCACAAAACCACCACAATGTTTGCCCTGTTTATTGCAGAGAGATGTAGGACTCAGATCCTAAAGTAGGGTCGTTGCACATAAGAACCGATTTGCACAGGCACAGTTGTTTAGAGAGGCTTCCATAGCATTTCCCCAGGCTTTGATCAGTAATTATCCCCTCAATTTCCCAAACCTTTAAGATCCAGATTCGTGCAGCTGAATTTGGAATCTGCACAACTTTCTATTGCACAAAACTGTTATACATACACAAAAGCAAATGTTTTGCAATGTAGATCAACACAACTGTTATCTATAATAAAATGACCTGTCTGAAAAACTTTTCTAAGTGATCTGGTCTGAAGAATACCAGTCCAGGTCTCTCCCAAATAAGGAAATTATAAAAGATCTAATCAACAGATAGAATATAGCCATAGAAAATGCACATCAGCATACCTTAAGGAAAGTAAAATAAATCTTGAAACTTTAATATCCCCTTTTCTTGGGCCTAAATAGGCCCCTTTGGAAAACTATTTTATTGTTTCTCATTAAATTAGAATTGTGCTGAGATGCCACTATCTACCATTTCCTATTATTATTATTAATGTAAAAAACAAAATCACTGCATATTCAGCATTTCCCCAGTTAAAGTTAAAAGGAAAATAAAATCCTAGGGTTTTTTGTTGTTGTTGCTTAACTCATGCTCATTTAAAAAAAGGTTCCCCCCCTCCCACAGTTTACATTTGCATTTAAAGATAGCAATATTTTCTAGTGACAATTAAGAACCTTTAATTTATAGGTTTATTACTGCGATCCTAAATTAACAGCTCTTACAGAAACAGAGATATCCACATGTGTGAACGTGTTCAATTCCTCTCTCATTAACCTTAGAAACATGTAGTAATTTGTAGTCAATTCAGCCTGCAACATAGTCATTGGATTATTTCTCTGCCTTTCAAATCATTAGCAAAAACAGGTAGCTTAGTCCAATACTGAATGCCCAAAATCTGATGGTCACCAAAACTTTTGGATTTTGTGTCCCCAGTGTATTCAGAGAGAGATCTAACATCATTTGCTGATTTGGGTGCATTTTCATTATTCAAGTGTTCATATATTTACTCAGTCAGTTTTACACCACTATTGCCACCTCCTCCTCCTCCTGCTCTTTTGTGAATCTAGCCCTTCATTTTCATAGATTCAAGGACTTTCCTTTGCTTTTATTTTTTAAAAATGTATCAGTGAATCATTTCAGGGCATTTTTCAGAATTTTCGGTTTTGTTTTTGGTCAAACAGGGTTTTTTTTTTTTTTTTTTTTTTTGTGGAACTGCCAGCAAATTGAAATATCTACTGTGGATGAGATTTTCAAAGCCACTTAAGGGATCTGGACAAACAATTCCTATTGAATTTAGTAAGAATTTGGGCACCAAATCTTCAAGGTGGCTTTGAAAAATGTCAGCTTGTATATATTACAAACAAAAATATGCTAAAAGAATATTAAGGTTGTAAAGTGAAACACTCCAAAAGTTAGGAAATGCCAAAATTATGGTTAAATTTGCAACCTTAATTTGCTCCCCTTGTGCATATGTCTTTAATTACATGGTCACATACTATTTTTTCCACCGGACCCTAGCCTCATTCAGTGCACAGGCTGGACAGTGCTCACTGAATGAGCAGCTATTCAACATTTTGTTTTATCCTTATTATTTAATGTGGCCTCATGCTTTATTTACTTCACACTATTCAAACCTTGTTCTGAATACAGAATAATTAATTTTCTCCTGGGGTTTTCTATGGCATTTATCACTATAGTACCTGAGAGCCAGATTTTTAAATGTATTTAGGTAACTAAAGATGCTGAATGATGCCTAATGGCAGTGTTTCTCAAACAGGGGTCACCGCTTGTGTAGGGAAAGCCCCTGGCGGGCCGGTTTGTTTACCTGTCACATCTGCAGGTCTGGCCAATTGCGGCTCCCACTGGCCGTGGTTCGCCACTCCAGGCCAATGGGAGCTGCTGGAAGCGGCGCGGGCCGAGGGACGTACTGGCCGCCGCGTCCAGCAGCTCCCATTGGCCTGGAGCAGCGAACCGTGGCCAGTGGGAGCCGCGATTGGCCAGACCTGCAGACACGGCAGGTACACAAACCAGCCCGGCCCGCCAGGGGCTTTCCCTACACAAGCGGCATCCCAAGTTTGGGAAACACTGCCTAATGGGATTTTCCAAAGTGAAATCAATAGAATTTAGGTATCTAAGTGCTTTTTCAAAGCCCACCAAGCACCTGTCTGCATCTTTAGTAGAGCTGCACAAACAGCAGCATTTCTGATTCACTGGCAATTCTAAAAAAAAAAAAAAAATTTGTTTTGGGTTGACCAGAAGATGAAATATTTTACAATTTTCAGTGAAAATAAAAAGCAAACTTAATTTCAGATTGAACAAAACATTTAATTTGACCTGGAACCAAACATTTCATTTCAATTTCAAGCACTTTTCTTTTCTGTTTTTGCATTTAAGAAAAAGAAAAAGAAAACAAGTTAATTTCAATGCAAAATGTTGTTTTGCTTTTTCAGAATTTTTTTGGGGGGGGTCTAAGTTTTTTTAGATGAATTATTTGGCAAAACTGATGTGAATTCATAAGATGATTCGTGCTACCAAATTTGCATTTTTGACCAAAAAAACAAAAGGTTGCCTAGCTCTAATCTTTATGTACCTCCATATCTTTAAAAATCTGGCCCTTCAGTGCTTCCCAAACAATTAATTAATTTTCACAACACCTCTTTGAGATGAGAGGCTATTATTCCCATTTTACAGATGGGAAACTGAGGCAGAGATAAAGCTCAAAAGTGTTCACTAATTTTGGGCGCCCGATTTGAGACACCTGGGACCTGATTTTTCAGATTACCTAATATTACCTTTCAGTTTATATTTTCAGAGCTGAGTTCCCACTGACTTTAGTTACAGCTGTGACTGCTTAGCCCAGGGTCTCATGTTGGACACCCATAAGGTGAGGAATATACAATAGTGACCATCTGTGAAAAGTTTGGTTTTAGTAACTTCTCTGGCACCACATACAAAAACTCTATGGCCGAGGCAGGAATACAATTCAATCTTCCAGAGCAGCACTCTGATTAAACCTCCTGTCTTTTGCAAGTCCTGCTTCATTTACTACACACCTTTCAACTTCTGCAACAAATGAAGCAGGGGTCTGACAGACAACTGTCTCCATCAGTACACAGCCCTGATTCATCCCCAGAGCAGGTCAATCCTGTGTATTAAATGTGGCCAGGGTCCTGTGGAAAAAATAGTATGTGATAATGGAATAAGACTATGCATACAAACAAGGGGTGGTGAATTAAGGTTGGACTGCCCAGACTTTTGGTCCCACATCACTGCACAGAATGTCCCACTCTCCCCCCACATTCACTAGCTGCCAGTCCCCACTGTGTCATTGAGTCCTCATACACATTCCTTTGCCACAGCTTGATCGTGGATATTTGTGCTGTTTCTTGGCATCTTTGTTCAGTTAACTTAGTCCTTTGTCATGTTCCAGACTCTTTATGATATGCCAGTGATGCCAAGTATTGATAAGGGAATGTGCGATCCAATTCCTTGTTATTGCCAATGGTAGTTTCTCTAGGTACTACGTAGTGTAGTTGAATAGCATGATTGCTTATACATATTTAGTCGACCTCTGTGCTGTTCATCTCCATTATCTACTGTTTGTGTGTATTTCATATGCAGGGCCTTCAAATTCCACCTTTCCCATGGGAATTTGCTGGAACATCATTGTGTTCCTGTTCAAACAAACAAACAAACAAACAAACAAACCCCCTGTTTCCTTCACCCAGAAATGGTGGAATTTGAAGGTTTCAGGGCGAATGAACTATAAATATCCTTAGTGCATATAACAAAACTCCTCATAACAATAAACAAACAAACAAAAGTGCCTTGAAATTCTTATTCGGTCAGATTTTTTTTTCATTTTTAGATCTGGAATAATTTGTATATTTACAGAGAGATTTGCTGGTATATGCATTATAGTTATTAGAGCAAATATAAATCCAGCGTCATGAAAATAGAAAAAGAAATGTGGTGTTTGACATCTCTCAGACAACCTTTCCAGCTCCTTTTCCTATGAGCCTCTAACTCAATGCAGCCATCTGTAAAAACATGAAGACTCTCAAGATGACGTACAGGCCACTGAGCAGCGACAGTACAGAATTGGCTCAGTCTATTTCTGAACTCTCTGGACTCACTAAATTCTTTTTGATAAACTTAACCTGCTCTTACAGCCTCACACTTCTTTTTTTAAAAAAAAAAA
The DNA here is from genome assembly GCF_027887155.1 of Malaclemys terrapin pileata. Classification (NCBI taxonomy): domain Eukaryota; kingdom Metazoa; phylum Chordata; order Testudines; family Emydidae; genus Malaclemys; species Malaclemys terrapin. The sequence continues at coordinate 15,238,128 of NC_071516.1, read as the reverse complement.
AAAACACAAATTACAGCCCAAGCTACGTGGGCCAGATTCACTGATGGTTGGGCAGAGACCAACTACTTCCTGTGAACCCCAGGAGGAGGGGAAAGTCAGCCACCAGGGAACTGAGGTCGCTCTAGTTTTCAGCAGGGCTTCACAAAAGCTCTGAAGTTGATTAGATGGCCTGACAATACACTTCCCACACCTGGCCTTTCTTGGGTTGCATTTGCTCCTGGCAGACTGGAGTTTGCGGCCACTATTTCCTGCCCTGGTGAATCTCAGGATCCTGCCTCTTCTGGCATAATTCCGGATAATCTATAGTCAAGGAGGCATGGGGGGCTGGTTACATAAAGTCAGCATTCAATATCTATGTAACACTGAGTTTCAGCATGAGTGACCTCAGCAGGCCTGGTGTATTCATCTGGAGTTTTTAATAAGTGTCAGGAAAACTGAAGCAATAGCATATCCCTAATTTTACTCTTCGGCATCATTATGCACCAGAGATGAAAGCAAGAAATTGAAACGTATGTTCCCACACACAAAAACAAAAATTACACCTATGTTGAGCGTGAGGGACTGGATGGCTCAGAGAGCTGGCATTAAGATATAGAGGTTAAATCTCTTCCAGGTCACTTGCTCAAATCCAGCAGAGGTCAATGGAAAATCATCACTATTTGATATACATTTTCAAACAGGCTTTTAGTTGCCTCTGGAAGTGAACTGCCAATGAAGTAAGTTGTTGGATCATGAGAAGTGTCTGCATTGTTATTTAGTATGTCTAGCATTGACACCGTGCCCAGCACTGTACCACACACAAAAATAAAGACAGACCCCCCCTCCTTAGCGCTTACAGTCTAAAAGGGAGAGAAATGCAGAAGACATGATACATTGGGCAATCCATGAGTAATGGTCTTCTTATGAAACACAGAGCTTGCAAAGCTATTTTGAGGCAGCCCTATCAGCAAGATCACCATCTGAGTGATCAGATTCATCAGACCCTATATCTCGGCTAGCAGTCACTGGGGTGAGGCCAAGGATTACATGGGACTAGAAACTGGACTTCCATCGCATCCCTAAAAGTGGATGAGCCAAAGGATTGAAGCAAGTTTACAGGATAGTTTGGAGACCATTGTGATGCCTCTCCTGTTAGAGCTGGGTGAAATTTTTTGGATGAAGAGTTTATTAACCAAAAATTACAGTTTTGGATCAATGGAAACTATTCACGAATTTGGGTCAAATATGACAAATAGTTTCAGCTGGAAATTTTTTTTTTTTAAAGTCAAAATTGAACATTTTGACTTTTCATTTTGAAATTTAGCTAAATTTTTTTTAATTAAAAAAATAAAAACACCCCCAAACCAAATTTAAAAAAATATTTTGATCAAAATGTTTTGCTTAACACGAAATGAAATTTTTTCAGTTTGGCCACTGAACCAAAAAAATCAATGATTCGCTTAGCTCTATCTCCTGTACATGTTCTATAGCTAAGTCAAGATGGCGTCAGTCTGCACACTGCAATCACTATTACCTTCAACTGTCAGGTGGCAATCAACAGCGCACCTTGCACTTTTGAGGAAATACTTCAGAGTACAGTTTCAGAGAAATCACTTAAAGATTATGGACCAAATTATGCTCTCTCAGCTATGCCTGCATAATCCGATTGTTTGGCCCCATACTGTGTATGTTTACACAGGTGCATACTTGCACACTGCATTAGACTTCTTACAAGAGCATCTTAGCTAGCAGTTTTTAACAAAAATTCTACTAAACTATTACTGTCCTTGCCCAAACGCCTGTAAAAATGTTATGGAAGGAAGTTTCATGTTTTTTTATTATGCTCCACTGAATAATTTGTATCAAGTTATATTTTAAATCAGCATTTCCTCAGATTGGAGAACAAGTAATGCTAAAGTATATGGTGATTATAATACTTGTATTTGCATAAAAATAAAAAAACCCTTCAGTTTATTACTAGTATGTTCTCTGGCAAGGTTTTCGAAAACCAATGGCTAGGAAATATTGTTGGTATTCAGATCGCACTTCATCTAATTATACAAAAGCATATCCACACAATTGCAAGGTTTCATGGAAGAGATAATCAAATCACAACCATTCAAAATAAAAGAATTGTTCAATGTGGAATTGCTGATACAGCAATTTAATTAAAGCAGTTTAGCAGCAAGAAAGTAGAGTTCTTAAAGAGCTGCCACAGGTTCACTAAGAGTAGTTCATTCCCATTTGTGATCTTTTTCTACAAGAAAAGGGTGCAAACAAAAGAAGTGAATTGGATCATTCAGGTCTGGGGAGGGGAAAATAATTGGCATAAGTGCTATTCAGCAGCACAATCCACTAGAGCTGGGCGAAATTTTTCAGATAAATAGTTTATTAGCCAAAAATATATAGTTTTGGGTCAATGAAAACTATTCATGAATATGGGGCAAATTTGGCAAATAGTTTCAGCTGAAAAAAAATGAAGACAGCAGTAGGGATCACAAAATGGTGCACTACATTTAGCACATTTTCTCCTCACATACTTGCTTCTGGAGGGATTTCTGAAGTTATTTCTGTGACGGGATCCCCAGGGTGAGAGTTGAGGGGACTGCTGTGCCTCCTCAGCGCTCCAGCCTGAGCTGTCTCTCACAGTGCTTTGCTAGTGACAAGTAGCAAACCCCTCCAGGCGCTGTTATCACTCAGCACAACCGCATATGGAGCCCCACACTTAGCTAGATTGCATGAATGCTCCCAGAGCCACTCATGAATCAGACAGAGAAAGGCACCAGCCAAATCCCCCCAGCTCCCAGCCTCAGGAATATACCGTCTTGCACTACTCAAGATGGGCAGTGCAAATTTATTAATCGGTTCACCATGTCCATCAATGGAAAGTGGATATACACCAGCCTTTGTAAACCTGAGCAAGCATCCTTAAACACTTCAGGCGAACTCACTGGTAAAAGATAAACAGTTAAACAAAATTATTGACTACAAAAGATAGATTTTAAGTGATTATAAGTGACAGGCAAAAAGTCAGAGTTAGTTACAAAAAGAAAATAAAATGTAAGTATGCAGTCTAAACTCTCAACCCTATTAGACTAGGCAACACCTAGATTAAGCAGTTTTTCTGACCACACTTGATACTGCAATTCATAGTACACAAATTTCACCCTTGAAACCTGGGCCAGTCTCCTCTGTTGGAGTCTTAAGTCCTTTCAGTGTCCTTGTTGCTTGCAGCATAGGTGGGGGCAGGAGAAAGGCCAACCATGGGGCCCCTGTGTTCTGTTTTATACTCTCAGTCCCATGTGCTTGGAGAACACAAGTCCAGACATATCTGGTAGGCATTGTTGAGTCCCCAGACAAGGTTGAGCAATTCCCCTGGTGTGGCCTTATGTGAGTCATTGAATTGTAGCTCCCTTGCTGGACAACGGCTGTTGATGAGTTGTTTGACACCCCACCCGGGTGTTGGTTACTTTCCTTGCTGTTGTCTCTGGGGAGCGAATATCTGGCTGATTCCCCAACTTACAGCATGTTTTAGTGACAACCATACAACACAATCTCATAACTTCATATGCACTAAAGATATACATATTTAAATAGAACAGTGACTTTCAGCCGATCATAACCTTTCCCCTGATACCTCATGTGGCATGCTTTATATGCAATATCACAATTATATACAGATGAGGAATATGGGGGTTACAAGATGCTCCCCCAAAATATAGTATGTCACAATTTCTGGATTCATTTGCACTCAGGAGAAATAGGTCTCTCTGAGAGCCAGACCTATAGTCCCACCAAAGTCAATTGAAAGACACTCATTGACTTAAGAGGGGTTTGAATCAGGCGCTTTATCTCTCAGCCCAAAAGATATATCTTCATCATTCTCTGCCTCCTTCTCCTTTAATTGTATACAGTGTTAAGATTGTGCAAAAGTTAGGGTGAAAATGAATAGGACACATATTCTTGTATGAGCGCATGGTTGTGATTGCACACTTTGTAGGCTTTGGAGCCCTTATTGAAAATTTGGCCCCAAGTCCTTAACGCTTACAGAAACAAAACACTGAGTTCCAAATAGCAGCTGGCTGGATGTAATAATAATGTTAATACCTAGCATTTATACAGTGCTTTGTAATTTCAAAGCATGGCATAAAATTTCACTAATTCATTCCCAGTTTCATTTTTGAAGGAAGGATTATCACTTCGGTATTAATTAAATTATGAGACTGATATCAATAACAATAGTTATTGACATGCTTGGTGCTGCACAAGGTGCAAAAAGATTGTCGTTAACCCAAGGAGATTACAACTTGAGGACCTGGTGCTGCAAACCGCTCCATGCAGCCAGCCCCTGTGCCTACACTGAGGCCCACTGAAGTCAGCCAAAAAAAGAACAGGAGTACTTGTGGGCACCTTAGAGACTAACAAATTTATTTGAGGATAAGCTTTCGTGGGCTACAGCCCACTTCATCGTATCTTAGGTACATATATGGCTCCATTACTATGGTCCCCAAATTAACTCGATACCCTTTTTTGATGAGATTACAAGTTTGTTTGTTAAAGGTCATAGTGCTGACAAACTTCTGTAAGGCATTTGACTTGATACTGCATGACATTTTGATTTAAAAACTTGAATATAAAATTAACATGGCACACATTAAATGGATTAAAAGCTGGCTAATTGATAGGTCTCAAAATATAATTGCAAATGGAGAAATGTCATCAAGAGGGTGTGTTTCTAGTGGGGTTCTGCAGGGATTGGTTCTTGGCCCTGTGCTATTTGACATTTTGCCATTGAGGGTAATTAGCGATTGGAACAATTTACTAAGGAGTGTGGTGGATTCTCTCTCTCTCTCTGACAATTTTAAAATCAAGGTTGGATGGTGTTCTAAAAAAATACACTTAAGAATTATTTCTGGGATGTTCTCTGGCCTGTCTTATACCGGAAATCAGACCAGATAACAGACAATGGTTCCTTCTGGCCTTGGAATCTATGAATCTATGCATTGCTATAATATCCGAGTACCTTCTATGTATTTATCGGCCCAACCCCTCTATAAGGGACTATTTTACAAAAGGGAAATTGAGGCACAGAGAGACTCAGGCCAAGAGTTTCAGATGTTTCATGACATATTTAGTGCCGCAATTTTGGAGTCCTCAACTTGAGACAATTTAAAGAGGCTTGTTTTTCTGAGGGTAGATGCCCAGCATTTTTTGAAAGTGACATCCCTTTAATGTGCCTCAAGCTGGGCATCCAAAAATTGAAACGCTCCAAATCACTAGTCACTTTTGAAAATCTTAGCCTAAGATTTTCCAAAGGTTAAACAGAGCAGGGATTTTAACCCAGATCTCCCAACCAACTCCTCGGCTATTGCCTGAACCACTGGCCTATCTTTCTTCTCTGTGGAATCACCTGCAGGCCTGGGATCTAAATGGGAGACGCATGTCTCTAATGCACTGATAGAATCAATAAGAAAGTGATTTAGAGTAATGGGGGAGCCTTGTAATGAATAGGTAACCTTCTAGGTCAGGGGTCAGCAACTTTTCAGAAGTGGTGTGCCGAGTCTTCATTTATTCACTCTGATTTAAGGTTTTGCGTGCTAGTAATACATTTGAACATTTTTAGAAGGTCTCTTTCTATAAGTCTATAATATATAACTAAACTGTTGTTGAATGTAAAGTAAATAAGGTTTTAAAAATGTTTAAGAAGCTTCATTTAAAATTAAATTAAAATGCAGAGCCCCCCGGACTGGTGGCCAGGACCCGGGCAGGGTGAGTGCCACTGAAAATCAGCTCGCATGCCGCCTTTGGCACGCATGCCATAGGTTGCCTACCCCTGTTCTAGGTGTATTGGATCTTCTCCCATCAAAATTGTTAGCCACACTTCCATGAAAGCAGGATCAGTTCCTTTCCTTGATTAGTATCAAAAGAGGACAATACATTATTTTATTTTTGACAGTATAAGTGGGGCCAAGGGCCAGTTCTCAAGTGTTATATTGGTGACCAGTCTCTCTCTCACCTTGAATTTCCTAAATGTTTTTGGTTTTCAGTCTTACACTTAATGTTGTATTTATACAGGTTTCTTGCATTGACTACATGTAAATATTCATTGTCCAAAATGTCTGGCTATAGTTAACCAAAGCCATGTTCCTATTCCTCCTACTTTACAACGGGCATTAGTAAAAACTGGATACTTAGCTTACCCCTGGATTTTACTGCAGTCTCACTTAGAATGGGAAATACCTCAAATGGCACGCAGGTTTTAAGTATTAATATGCCGTGATACATATGCAGGTTTTAATGGCACAAACCATAGTTCACGAACTCCTTCTTTTACACACATGTGCAATTGCCATTGGATCTGATGTTGCTTGTGTGTATATGGAGAGCAGAATTTGATCCTCTAATGTCACATTTGTAAAGCAGCAAAGAACAGTAGAAAACAGAAAAATAGAAACACCACAGATTGGGGCTGAAGTGGGTTCTGCGTTGAGAGTTGTCAATAGGTTCCTTGTTGCTAAGGAAACTATTTCCTTGGTAGCTGTATGTTTGCCACATCTTGCTAAATTGGTGTCAGAATCTCAGGCAAAGAACAATGCATTGTGCCATCAGAGGAAATAAAATTCCAAATAGGGCTAAATATTTAATAATAATTTAAAATTCTGAACTCAATTAAGACCTTGATTAAAAAAAAAACCAACAACACTTTAAACCCTTTTCCTTTGGAACAAGTGGTTCATTTGCTGCCTAATAAATAATGTGTTAATTAGGTACATTTTTAGTGCAGAAACATCTTGAAAGCCACATCTAAAACTTTGATAGGCACCCTTGAACAATAGTCCACTTTTTACATGTTGGAAATGTGTGTCAATGAACTCATGTGACAGACAACATGGTTTGCGTGAATGAGTATGAGATAGAAAAAGGAAATCCCACCACCATATTCCCTATTAGGATAAAAGACGTGTTATTTCTGCTTGTTGATCTTTCACTATACGTTAATCTACAATGTAGAGGAAAACGTATTATGAGCAGAGATTTTAAAAAAAGTTAGGCATGCAGATGCACGTAACTGTATACCTAGTTTTTGTGCACAATTTCCCAGGTTGGTGTGGGCAAATCAGATAGTTGTGTGCACAAATGACTATTTATGCTCATCTGTGTGTACAGCCCCCCCTTTCCAATTAGGCATATGTTTGCAATGCCTATTTTTTTTTTTTAAATCTGGCCCAAGATAAGGACATTCTGGGCCAGATTTTATTTTTAAAGGGGGAAAGGTTACAAAATGTGGCTAATTTTCACATGCAAAGGCCATTGAACTTAGCACGTACCTTTACTCTTTTAACTAGAGTGTATATTTCCAAAGTACGAGCCAACCAAATCAGATAGGTTTGATTATTAAACAAATCCAATGGACACTACTGAGGAACAAGTTGAAATCTTCATTTTATATGAGAATGAGAGAGCTGAAAATGTAAACAAAGGAGTGAGGAATACCAACATCTGTCCTACAGTTATTCTTAGCCATATTCCAATTCTAAAATCACACATCAATTCAAAATTTGTGCATTCACCCACATTCTGGGTAATTATTTTGCCTTATCAAGGCTCAGAGTCAACACACCCAGACTATGGCAACCAGCTTTATTGCAGCATTTCCAGAGCCTTGTAAAATATAGCACAAGGGAGGGAGAGTGAATATCTTTGTATTCAAAATAAATACAATTTGGAGTAAGAAAGGCCTCCCCCCCCTCCCCCCAAAAGCAGCAAAAAAAATGAAACTCTTTCAATTGCAATGACCTCTGAATTTTGCAGTTGCATAGCCAGGCATTCGTATCATTACTAATTATTTACATTGTGGTAGCATCCAAAATATGCCACGTTCTTTCTAAATTTAAAGAAGAAACAGCCCCTACCCCCAAGGATTTACAGTTCCACAGCTTCCCAAAACACTTGAAATCAGATGTGAAAATGTAAACTTGTATCTACCAGAGCAGCAAACCCAAAGTAACATGCAGAGCCTTAAAGACCAAGTGTAAACCATATAAAATGTCCACTGCATGGATTTTATAGTCACTACTGGTAGTGGTTCCTTGCGGGTTTTTCCAGAAATTCATGTCTGTTCTAAATCGAAGGTTTCATACTCCTATCAGAAATGTTTTTCCACTCCACAGAATGCTGCACTGTTAGAAGATGCTATAAGTATGTAGGAAAAGTACAAGGAGGACAGAAATTAACAAGAGGACAACAGGTTCTCATCATTCATTGCACATGGGTCAACAATGCAAGAGTAATTCATACAGTCATAACAGTACCACTGGGCAATACGCAAGTCAGACATTTCATCTACCATATCGAAGGCTGTGATGGAAGAACTAATGCACTCTCTATTAATGACTTGGAAAGGAAAAAACACTTTGCAAACATATTGTTAGAACTATGTAAGTCAGTATGTTCAATCTCCCTTATGATTTCTGACATCACTTTAAGTGAGCAGCTATAGAAAAAAACAACCCTGCTTGAAGACCATAGTCGTAGATTTTGTATCAGGGAACACATTTGCACAGTGTGTTGAACTATTATATAATAGCATTCACTTTAGCTAGACAAGGGGATGAGGCGGGTGGACCAACTTCTGTTGGTGAAAGAGACAAGCGATCAAGCTTACACAGAGCTATATTTCAGGTTCAATAAAAGATATGCCACCCACCTGCCTCAACTGGTGGGGAAACTTGACGGGACCAGTGGTGGCCCTGGTGGGGGCAGATTTGTTGGCGCATCCCCTCCCCCCCACTACTTGCTGGGTGGGGGAGGGAGGTCATATAGTGTCTCTACAGCAGCTGGGGTGGGGTCGTGTGTCCCCAGTGGCACTATTTGAGACAGGTCTGTTGCCTTGGCCCCCACCCCTTCCCTTGCATGTAGGAGGAGAGGCCAGGGGCATGCTGCAGAAGCCTCGGGAATGCACTGCTCCTTGTGTCCTGCTAGGCCTCTCCCCACTTCAGGCTTCTGGTGGGTGGCAGGGAACAGCTTGGTGGCTTCAGCCAGTGATATGGCCTGCAGGTGCCCACTCCAGGAGCCACTTTAAGGGAGCAGGGCAGAATGCGAGAGGCAGCAGGGGTCAGGCCCTAGGTCGTAAGGATGACAGAGAATTTAGACAGAAGGCAGCACAGCAGCCTGGTTTACCCCGAGGTAAAATAGACCTGGAACTTGGCTTGAGTGCAGGTCTTCTTATCGGCCTGCCCAGCAAGCATTCACAGACAGCAGGTTGCCAGTGCCAAAAACCTCATTAAAAATAATAATTAAAAAAAAGCGCCAATGTGTGCTTTGCATTTATTGATGGGAAAGTTTTCACTCTCAATGCAGGTATAAACACCACTTTAGGAGGATCAGCATGATGCACTGCTATGGGACTAAAGGGCTGTTCCAACACGGCAGTAAAAAAATAAGGGGTCTGTAAGATCCCAGTACTTTAGGAGAGGTAAAAGACATGGGATTTTGGTGATGGGCCTTGGGCTCATGGGAGAAGGTGAGACCTTGTGGCCTTCACAGGCCAAGGTCAGACCTCGTAGGCCAAGGCCCCCACTTTTATGCACCCTCTGTCCCCCTCACAGTGGCCCTAGGACTCAGAGGTGCTAGGACTCAGAGAGAACGGAGTTAGGTTTATATGGTAATGTGTCCTGTAATCCCCACACTGGAACCAATTAAATGCCTGGTATAGGAGAATATGAGTGATGGGTGGGTAGTGCCCCTCTCCTGTGCTGAAGTTTAATAAAGATTGTGACCCACCACTTAATTCCACGCATATGTCTGGCCTCATTTCCCCACTGTGTCCACATCAAATTGCCTCACCCACTTTGTCTCTCTAATATCCTGGAACCAACATGGCTACAACACACTGCAGTTCACTGTAGCCACCTTGCTTAGAAAGTCAAGAAAAGCCCTGGCTGAGATGCAGCAGGTAAAGAACATGCCAAAACATTAGTTAAAGTAAGAAGATTCACTTTTGTTGTTGTTTTAAGGATAGATATGGACATCCGCATAAATGACCTGTCCAAGTACCTTCTACAAGAACCAGTTACTACTATCCAACCAAAGCAGGTACTGCCAACCAGATACTTGCTATGTAAAGAAAACATCCTCAATTATTAGTGTTGGTGGAAACAGGTATTATTTCTTCTTAAAGTTTGATCCCTCTACTATTTTCACTAAGGTGGGAAAAGAAGAATCCCAAACATAAGGAGAGGAAATCAAATGAAAGTTATAGAAGAAGTATGTGTTTGTATGTATTTAACCTGGAAAGACTGGGAAGAAGGAAGCAACGAACAGAAAATGGCATGTGATTTCTAGTGCAGATAAAGTGAAGAACAAACAGAAGCTTCAGCTTATATTTGTATTAAGAACAAACTGTAAGTGTAGTCAAATGTTCAAGAGACCAAATACCTGAACTTAGCCAAATTTATTCTTTGAAGACAAAGCAGTACAATATGAAAAGGAGACATACACATACCTTCCTGCTGGGAAGCATATTCTCACAGCATGTTCACCTTGCAGAGAAGGTGTGCTTCCAAGGTATGCATTTCAGCTGGAGCATTTATAGCATAATTCTACAAGTTACAGAACTCTTTGCACATCACTGAATGATCCAGCACCAGGTCATAACAGTTCCTTAACTTGTTGTTTTGTTCTGTACTTTTCTTATCTCTGTTTTGGATGCTACATTCCAAACCATTTAGGCATAGAAGTACATCCAAACCTGAGCTAGGACATAGCATTCATGTATCTTGGCTTTTGCATTTTCTAATGCCAAAGCCGACTTCAACTATGCAATGTGCTGAGGGACACACTATATACATACATACATACATACATACACACACACACAGTGCATATCATACCCATTAATGTTGTGTATACTATGCCTAACATTTATGTATTGTTAAACAAAATGTACTGGCAAACAAGTTTTTATGCAACTAGCCATCAAGAAGTCCTGTTTGCTAGGAAGTCTTTTATTGAATTGAGGAGAGGTTTGGGAGGTGGATTGCTGAGAAACAGGCAGAGACAGATTTTACCATATGTAAAAAGTTTCTTATATCACCGATGAGAGGAAGAGCTAAGTAAGCTGAAAAATGAATATCGCTAACATATCAGGACCAAATCAGAACACTCTCTAAACACTTCTTTCCACTCTTCTAACCTGTTGGAACTGTCATGACAAGATAGTTATAGTTCTGATTGTGGTAGAACCAAGTTGGAATGCACCACTCAGCATGTAGCCTGCACACTCATTCCAACATACCTGAAACAAGGAAGCAGAGAAATCAAGTGGCAGGTACAAGAAAAGATATTGAGGTCATGGCCTGGTGTGGCTTTTTTTTTTTTTTTTTTTAAACTGCTCTTTCAAAACAGTGAAGAACCTCAAATTCCTTTCTAGAAATATTGTAATTGAATTAGTTCTACCTGTTCTCCCACAAGGTCTGAATGTTTTTTGTTCTGGTAAGTTCATATGCATTCTGGTTGGATAAACATGGTCTTGAACTGGTAATACTAAAAGGTATTACCCAGAAGTAGAGATGGAATGAGTGTGTTCATAGTGGAGCTAGTTTACAGTTGTCCTAGGAGCACAGAAGTTCTGGTTTGTTTTAGTTAAGTTCAAAATTGGTGTGCTTAGTTTTCAACTGTTTCTGGTTAGTTCCTATTCCTGGTATTTTTGTGGAGCTTATATTCAACTTGAGTTGCTTCATGGCAGCAAGTATATTCTGGCTCTCTATTGCTAATTTGATTAAAGATATGTATAGTCTGCTATTTAACGCTGGAGCTCAGAAACACTAAAGAGATAAGGGAAACAAAAAGTGTGTCAGTGGACTTTAATGGGGACATCAAGGTTAATATCTATCTGTGCTCTTACTCTCTTGCTTCGTACTTCAGAAAAGATCATTTATTGGATGGGACCCAAGTTTGATGTTTAATTAGCAAGGTACCCTTAGCAGCACAGTTCTGCATAGCCTGTCATCTAGAGAGCTAGTAGACAGAATGTCTGTGAAATTCCTCAGCTGGGACCTGAAGCAAAGGTTACTTTATGATCAGCAAAGTCAAGAATACCACGGCATAAGGCTGAGATGATAGAACCTGACAAAAATGACCTTACTCTAGGCCAGAAAAGAGGTAAAAAAAAACTAATTGAACCATTTATTCTGGAACAGGGATATTCAGCCATCAGAAAACCGAACTACACTGGGAAGATCAGAGAATCTGATTCCTGGCAGTTTCCTCTGACAAATTAAGACAGGAGTCACTCTGTTTCCTATAGTGTTTGGGATTACATAGGGCCGTAGGAAGCTTCTTACAACTTCAAAACAATAACATTAAAGGCAGTTGGCCAGAGAAGCAGAATTTCACATTGGTGTTTTGGTATTGTTGGCAGCCGGGCCGGATTATTGACACCACTGCTCCTGTAGCTGCCTGCAGAGCTGCAGCCAGCATCTCTAGTATTTGTCACTGTCACTTCACAAGTGTTCGGCATTGTTCAGGAAATTGTATGTGTAAAGCAAAACTGCCTGCGACCAACTTCGACAAGGGAGCAGGGATGTGAAGGTGCTTGAAACTGAAACAGAGGTTTTATGTGTCCTATTATGTGCCCTAGCAAGAGTCATAAATAACTGTGACAAGTTTTTTTTTGTTACATGTGAAAGTCCTTGACTGTGCCTCCTGTTTTAGCTCCCCCCTCTCTCTCTGTCATGCACTAGAGCTGCCAAGCTGCATGATGATAGATGGCACTATGCAGCAAATGACAGCCGGATAGATTTTTTAGTTTGTGCTTTAGAGAGAATCAGATATGCTGTATAAAGCAATAAAAAAAGCACACTCACAAGGTGGGTTAAAAATAGCTAGCACAGCAGTAGCTGACTTTGTTGTTTATCAAAAGTTAAATCTCTACATGTAAAGTCCAGGTGATGTGTTAATTTTTCAGACACTGAGGTGTGACTAGAGACTAGAAACCCTAAGAGGAAGAAAATCATGGATTTGTTTCCATATTGTAAGGGAGGGGAAACACACCAACAAAAAACCTGGAAGCAAACACTCCTGAATAATGAGTGTTCCAAACATAAGCTGAAATAGGCCCAATCTTTATAATGTTACAAAGTAAGCCCTGGGTCCAAACTAGGAATGTTTGAAAATCTGGATCTGAATGCAAATTTGAAGAACAAGCCCCTTCTCTATATAGTATAACTTGTTTACAAAATCTAAAGGTTAAGGAAGGATGCTCTTGTGTTTAAAGCGTAAGACTATGACCCAGCTCAGATACAGACATCCTCTGACCTTGGGTGAGTCACTGAACCATTCATTGCCTCAGTTTCTTCCCCTATAAAAAGTGGAAATAATAAGAATTATCTAACAAAGACCAGTGAAATCAAGGGGAGGGAGCCCTTCCAACGGGCTTTGGATTAGGCCCTTTGAGATCCATATTGTATAACAAGCATGATTAGTATGATTTTTTTATTTGCATCTTTTATAGATTAACTCTAGGAAAACACATTTACCAAAACATTAGGAGACTGATTTTAATCTCACTTATGCTGATACAAATATGTAACTAATTCAGTGACATCCATAGAGATTCATTAGTGTAAATTAAAAGAGATTCACTTATACAAGAGTGTGCACAGAATGAGTACACACGTGAGTATAAATGGGCATATGCAATTACTGCAGTTGCACACAAACTGGATAACTGTGCAAATGCACTTAATTTACATGCAGGGACAGAAACATGGTAACTGCACATAGTGATCCCACAGTAGATTTTCCACACACCGAATATTTTTGAATATCATCCTTAGGCCCCATATTGCCTGAAGAAATTGGATGCATTTGTGAACTCTCCATTTAAACCATCAGTGTTCAAGCTTGGAAGTTGTTCTGCCCTTCTTTCCACTGGATTTTAACTTTACTTGCTTTCCTCTGTGCTTTCTATTGATCTGGATGCCACGTAACAAATGGCCTGGTTTCCCAACCACCTTGGAAATGTCATATAGGAGTCAACAAAAATACTTACTGTATGTTTTATAAAGAATTACAGCTGGCTGTGAATTACTCTGGCTTTCATCTCTGTAAACCTGGTCTGGTTGCCTACTGTATCGATGGATGAGCAGAAGTACCAGAAAATGATTCAATGAGCCAGTGAGTTTCCCAGTTCATGGACATGACAGCCTGAGACGTACTTATTCACTCTGCTTCTCTCTCCTCAGACACTATACTTGAAGTTGCTATGTAATTTAAGAGTGCTCAGTATATCAGATCTCAACTACTTCCCCCCCCCCCCCCCCCTTGATTTCTGATGAATCATGGTAGGAAAACTGCAGCTTTAACACTAGAGGATGTGACATAATGCAAAGCAGCACAAGAGGTTTATTAAAAAAATATGTCTGTCAGGCTTTATACTACTAGAAAGGGATCATTTGAATTTTATGCCCATAATTCAAATTTGGGGATAATTCAACACCCAAACAGATACATTTCTAGCTGTATGCAATCACACGATGTAATATTGGGGGTTGTTTATTACTTACTGGCATGTTGTTATAGCATTATCTCCCCATACTATGCTTAGGGGACAGTTTACATTTCCATAATAAAATCAGTTTTCTATAGGTTTATAATTCAATCAGTTTGCATTTCATCAGGCTGTAACTTGGCATGTGAATTTTTAGCTTGGATACAATTGTTTTGACTAAAAGATTACTTTAAAAGCAATAAAGTAAAACAGCTCAAAGAGAGGGGGTTTTAAAGTAATGTTGTGTACTCCACCCCACACACCTGCTCTTATCTAACTAAAAATGGCTTAATTTTTCCGGAACCTTGTGGATAGTATAGACCATGGTGCCAGATGGGCGTATGCCGATTTACACCTGCTGAGGATCTGTCCTTATTGTCTTTAGGTATTAAGAAGCAAAGTAAAGTAAGACATTTTAAGACTGAATGGCAGCTATTGTTTATGTAAGAAAATAACAAGAATACATAGCTCTTATGTCCATAAGATAAAAGGCCTATCTACCTTAGGTATTTTTGAGGTGCCCATCACTGTAATCTATAATTACTATTGACATTATGTATTATTTGTGTAGTGCCAGCAAGGGTCTCACAGTGCTTCGCAAATACTAATTCATTAAGGGCCTGAACCATTGAAAGACTCCCATTGACTTCAGTGGATCTTGGATCAGGCTTAGCCTTTTGGGGGGGGGGTAGCTAAGTATTACATATTGTACAGAATGAAAAAACAAAGGACTGACCGGTGACTTACCAATGGCAAGTGCCCGAGACTAGGGTGCCAGAGCCAGCCCTTCCTACCTAGACAGGGCAGCCTCCCATATACATCCACTGCACTTTTCACAGCCTTTTTACCTGCACCATAAGAGTCCTTCACTAGTCTGTTACGACACCCACGTTGAACCTCTCCAATGGTCAGAAATATTCTATTTCCTCACTACTTTTCATTACGTCAAGATTCCTGGTTCAGGCTGGAAACAGAAGAGGATACCGGAGAGAACCTGATTTTATGCCATTTCCAACCAAACAGACAAGGTGGGTGAATAGTTCAGCTCAGCATGGAAACTTCTCCCAACCTCAGTTCAAAACTATGGATGATTTCCTGTCACCAGCTGAAATACATAATAAATAATAATAATAATAATAATAATGTCCAAAGAACCACTAGAACAGAAAATAACATGAGTGTAAGGACATTATTCCTCTGCACTGAGATCTTTTGTGTCTGCTTCTAAGGAGCAACTACAATGTTAATTGGAAAAGTCACAGGGGGAAAAAAAAACCAAAGGAACCGCCACACCTTTCTCACTATGCTAAGATCCTATTAGTTCAGTGTAACCATGTAGCTTGCCTCTTAAAGGCTAGAGAGCCTGGGGCTAGCTAACCCTGAGGAGGCACATCTGAGTTGGATCAGGAGAGTCCACTATCAAGAGCAGCAAGAAGTGGGAAAGGCTGCTGCAGGAAAAATCCTGACCTCAGGGGAGTTTGGAGGTCAAAGCCCAATGAGGCTTTTGTAGGAAACCTTAACTGGGTTTGGGTCTGGAGGTCAGAGCCAAAAGGCTAAGCTCCAGGGAGGAAGACTGGCTGTGAGAACAGACTGGGACAGTTGTGATGTTAGAGCTAAGTATGAATGTTTGTGTTGTGGTAACAGGCTCTATTTTGGGATCCGGAGGATTATTTTGAACGGTTTCTGTTATCAAACCAGCCACAGTCGGGGTTGGGAGCGGACAGGAAATCCTGTGTGAAGTTCTTAGGGGTCTCAGAAGAGGGGGAAACAGAGGCAGCGTGCTGCAGAGTGACCTCTGGCCAGGAGGGGGTGCTCAGGAGGCAGCTGACCCCATTACAACCAGGAACATTAAAAAACAAAGAACAAGTTGTTTGTGATTTATTAGGACAGTCTAGTCGGACCCTTCTTATTTGTTTCTAGTTAGTTCAGTCAGCATCTTTGCCCCACGAACCTGGATTTTTTCCATCTGTGTTACTTCATTTTGAAATTTTTATTTATTTATTTAATGAGCACTGATCTGACTCCTTCAGTGTCGGAAGCCCCCAGGGTGATATATGGGTGGAACGGCAGTCTGACCCCCTGAAAATCCTGGATTTTATCAGTTTGTATTAGGCCAGCAGGACCACTCTAAATTTTGCCCGCTGTCTAGAATATCAAGGGGCCAATGATTCCTGCAGCCAACAATCCCTGAAACGGGTGTGTGTGTGTGTGTGTGTGAGAGAGTGAGTGAGTGATGCAGGTGTGTCCTCTTTTTTCCTGGTCATGCCACCACACAAGAATCCCAGCTAGCCAGTTAAATTGGTTTGATGGTCTCTTTGTGCTACTGGAAAGGAACAAGGGTGCCATAGAAGGGTTGAGAATCTAGCTGCAGGTTTGGAACCTAGATTTAAAACCAGTTCCAATGTTTTAATTAGTACAGCTGATACCTGTTGGAGCGCAGGGAGGAGGAGTGTAGTACGCATGTCTGGCCTGTCCAAAAAATAAGGCATTCACAGGTAATTTCCGGCAATTATCCTTCCATGCCAAAAGAAACCACTTCTTTGAGAAGAGCTTTGTGTCCAGCAATGATTTAGAAACTGCAATGAACAAGTACGAGAAACTCAATATGATGCAAAATGAAACTGTTACAAAGAAGCCAAGATTCTAATTTGACAATATGGAGCTGTTTCAAATGAGCAAATAATAAAACAGCAGCAGCAAATGACCTAGCTGATGTTGGCACACGCTGGTGCCAGTATGAAATGAAAAACGCATCAGCCTAAAATGTCAGCCACCTAATATTGCCCGGTTATCTGGTTTGTATGCAAAGAGGCGGTGGCATTCAGTGGCTATGGTATGGATGGGAGTGAGGAGACTGTGCTCCTGACTGCCACAAACTCCTTGTGCAGCCACATCACTTATGACCATATTTCAAAAGGCAAAAATTGCACTTGCATTTTAATGGCTGAGATTCAACCGTGGGCATCAACCTGACTAGTTGAGCCTCTCACTACACATCCAGATCTGGTACTTTAGGAGCCAAGACCCAGATTTGTGACCATTATTCATTTTTCAGGTGCAAAAATGCACATTTTGTAGGTGCATGACCTGCTCATGGAAAGAACGACCAAATCTTTTAAAAACTTACCCCTTAACCTCTGAGTGCCTCAGTTTTCCTATAAGGAGAATTATACCTAACAAGCAGACTGTTCCTGACATTGCAAGAGGTGTAAAGGGAATTGGAGAGGGAAGGGAACAAAAGAAGCTCTCCCTTTACCCATGGCTACTGCCCCTCCTCTTCCCTCTCACCATGGAAGAGCCATGTATAAGGGGCGAGGAAGAGTTAGAGCGGGGTATGGCGTTCCCCTGCCCCCACCATGTAGGACTGGCAGAACTGGCCAACCACAGAAGGCAATGCATGCTGCAACCTACTAAGAAGGCATCACCACAAGTACACTCTCCCTATGCACCACAGTGTTCCAGGAGTCTTCTTTTGGAACCCTGAAATGTCCAGTTGCCTTAATAGGCACAGCTTGGGCACTACATTTATAAAGCATTTTGAGATCTACAGATGAGGAAAAAAAATGTGCAAAGTATGAGTCATTACTATCTATGCTGAGAGAGAGAGAGAGAGAGAGAGAGAGAGCAATTCACACCAATATATCCTTGCTTGTAGTTTTTATCAGTTAAGGTGATACATGTCTATAATGATAAATTCCCAAGAGTCCGTACAACTATAAAAATCATTGGACCAAGTTTTCTGCTGGTGTAACTTCATTGAAATCAAAGGAATTACATCAGAGATTTTGGTCCATTAAATTAAAACTGGATTAACATAGTATTATGGCACCATCTCCATCTCTGACTGTAGCATCTCTGATAGTAATCAGGGCAAAATTTTCGAAAGACAGGCTTCCCTTTTTGTGAGTATTGCTTGGACTTGCAAAATTTGCACCCACATATTTGCACTTGCAGTTGAGTTGAGGGCACAAACCAGGGTACTTATACTTCTAGCTATCTGATTGCAGGTGCTGCTCAGGTAGTTAAAGGCACGTGTCCACCTGTAATTTATTTTGGGGAATCAGAATTACTGGCATCAATTTTATAGGTACAAATTGTTCCTGCAAAAAAAAAAAAAAAAATGTATCCCTCAACATCAAATGCATGTTCTGGACCAACTCATTCAAAGAGTCAATGGAACTATGCAAATGTACACCAACAGAGAATTTGGGCCCCACAGTTTTGTCTGAAGTTTGAATGCTTTAACTGTGCCAAATTTATCTTTGGTGTAAGTGGGTGTAACTTCCACTAGTACCAGTGAAGTTGTACTCCATTACTCAAGGGCTGAATTTGTCTCTATAAATACGAATCTTCTCCCCAACCTAAAATCCACACCAATCTCACCAATAAAATAATTGTCCTTTCTATTAGTCTTTGTCCAAAACAGGAGTAACTTATGAAACATAGTGAAAACTATACTAGAAAAAAAATCCTTGTTAGACAATCTCCCATTATAAGAGACTACTCCAAAGCATCCCTAAATCTACAGAAATTCTGATCTTAGTTTACTAATATCAATATGAAGCAAATCTCTAATTCCATGGAGTCACTCCAGTTTCATGTCCATGTAAATGGAATCAGAACCTGGCCTGATGAGTATAGTTCTACTCTGCCATTATTAGAAGACAGTTTCACTTAAGTAAAAGATTTTTTTCAGTGCCTAGCATGACTGCTTATGTCAGGTTGCATTTTATATATACACACAAAAAACAAAACTACGCAGAGCAAAAAACACCACAATACGAAAAAACCCTGGTGAAAATAACACAAGCAAAAATATGTATTTAACTCTTCCACATATATACAAAGTTGCTAGGATACAAGCCAGTGCTTTGCAAACTGGCAGTACAATTACATTTACAAAGAAACTGACAAGGACTGACCTTTGTCTACTCTTTCCTGTCTGCCTTTTACCAGGCATGGAAAAGCCTAGTGGCTTGACAGACAGATTTGATGGGCACATTTCCAGACAGTGTGCTGTCTGGATGGGTGAAGTAGTTGTGCTTTGTGAATCTGCTAAGAACTAAGGAAGCTTTTAAAAAGTGTCTCAGCCATCAGTGCTTAGCTCTTGTAATAATGAAAGGCAGTTTTTTTTCATAACCAGGCTTATATAACATTTGGACGCACAGGATTTCTTCTGCATTTTAAAAACGAAATATTTCTAGTGAATGCCAAATTGAAATGATTCATCAACATATAATTGGATTTCTTTCTAATTAGTACACACATGAAAAATGACCCACATTTGCAAAAGCATGCGTGCAAAACAGCGAGCGTTTCTGGCAAGCCCAGAACTGTACCCAGGCAAGGCTCAATGCACTCTCAGAAGTCGGTGTCGTTGTATATAAATGTACCTATATTTGCACAATATTCCAACTTCAACACAGGCACTGCAAAGGACATGCAAACAACATGCATGCAATTTAGTGTAAATCACGGTGGAAATGTGTGCCATTTTCTATACATTTTAATAAGTGCAACTTTCGATGGCAGTGACACAAAAACAATTACTTCTGGAAATTGTTTTATGTATGTGCATTTGAAACTACATGGACATTAAAAACAGTCTGTCGAATTAAAGGTTGTGCAATTAATTAAGTGCAAATTCTGTAGAACTGGACCAAAGAGAAAATTCATCAAATGTATGAAATATGACCTATCTTGTCCAAAAGACAAATATGTTTAAACAAAAAATATGAAAATTGATGACAAAATTACTGGTTGCAAAATGCACACAGAGCAAGTTTGAGACAGCTGTACTTTGATTCAGCATGGTAGGTTCACCCTTACAGAATTCGTGATTCATTATCTCCACTGTCTTGTACAACTTTTGCTAGTTAATCTCTACTGTAGTCTCCTGTACCTTTGATAGTAAAAGTTCTCCAAAAAAGTAATCTATAGCTGTATATTGAAGGTTTACTGCATGTACAAGAACTCCGATTAAATTTAATATAAATTGGAGATGGGTGCCTTTTCTCAGGCACCTCAACTCTTTGCTTCTGCTGCTGTTACAGTCAATCAATCATTTCCTTCTCTTGTGCATCCTAATACACTCAGGCTGAAATCCTTTGTGCAAGAGGGCTTAAGTTGGACTTAAGTGGTACACATGCCCTGTGGTGGCCCTCTGCACAAAGATGGATTTTCCCCTCTCTGCAGTCAGTATATACATTATGAACATACATGGTGGGCATTAAGGCCCAATTCTACAGCCAGCCTGAGTCCTAGCCTCCTTTTTACAGGGGTGATTTATACCTGTAAAACTCGCATTTCTAACTTTGGATCCCCAAAATGAATTGCACCGCCAATCTATCTTAAAGGCACATGCACTCAGATTTGCTCCTGCAACTCAAATGCACGTATAAAATTCTAGGTGCATGCAAGTTTTGTGGGGGTAAATTGTATTTGCAAAAGGTGAGGAAAGCCATTTGAAAAATGGGCCTGATTCTACTTCATTGTAGTCAAAGGAGATTTTGCAGTTGACTTCAGGAGAGGAGGGGAGGAAGGAGCAGGATCTGTCCTTCAAGCCCAGCAAAACATTTAAAGAAGTGCATAACTTTTAAGCACATGAATAATCCCATTGTCAAGTGAGACAGCTCATGCGCACTGAATTCTTCAATGGCTTAAAGTTATGCATGTGCTTAAAATTTTGCTGGATTGAGCCCTAAGTGTCCTTGCATTGTAATTTCATTCAAATGTTTACATACATGAAGGACATGTAAAATCTGTGCAATTTCTTAAGAATGCACATTGTGTCTGTCAGAAGATACAACTTCAGCAAACCTTTTTGTGAGGTGTGCATGTGTAATGTACACCAGACATATTGTATTACACGTGCTTGATGATATAAACAGATATAAGGTTTCACAAATCAGAATCAAACTGTAAAGTGGATGGTAAAGAGGAGGCGGACTGGAGGGAACTCTAGGAATACAGCCTGTTATTTTCATATTAAAATGTAATGGTGCCATTAAAGTTAAAACCACTGTTAAACTTGATTGAGTAAATTAGTTAATTAACCATAACATTTAATGCATTCCTCCAAGGCATACCGCGATTCCTCAAGATGCATATATTTTACAGAGTCTCAGTTGTACATTATCCTAACTGTGCATTGTAGTATGATTACACTCATCTCTGAGTGACTTATTATGAGCTCACTTATAAAAGAAGAAACGGAAGGTTGTAGTATTGTTTTGACTTTGGGGTAGATGAAAAAATAGTGGGAAAGGATTCAGACACTTGTTTTCTTGCTGCCAAGAAAGCTCTGATTTTTTTTTTTAATATAAACTTTAACACAGTCTCTCTCTCTCTCTTCCACCCCCCTTTCCATTTCTCTAAAATAGCCATATCTGCTACATTTGATAAACAACATTCAAGTTTGCTTGCTTCTCGACATGAAGGCATCATCCTATTAAGAGCATTTTGCATATGACAGCAATTATACTCTTAAATTTTATATAACACCTGTTCTCACAGGGTATCCCAAAGTGTTATATTATTATACAAATTGTGAAACAGATTTTCTGACACATTAGACGTGCACTTGGACACCTAAATCAAGTGCACAAGTACCACAATTACACATACAAAATGTTAAATAGTGCATGCAAATGACTGTTTACTATCATTTTTGCAAGCCATTACCTGATATCCAATTGTCATAATTGCATGTGCTAATGATGTATGCCCCGGCATGCCTGGCATGTTTGAAAATCTAGCCATACTATTAATTTATGTAGATACAATTATATTAATAAAAACCAAAAACTATACTGAGTGACAGTTAAGGTTGCATCAAGATAAGCCTCAGTCACTCAGTGTCAAAAGCATAAAAATCACAAATGAAGCAAGAAGTCTTCCGCATTCTTTGCCACCTGCAGATGTCACACTCCAAAACTCCATGAAGCTTTGGCTTCCATCTCCAACACATACCATAAAGCAATACACCTCCAGCTTTATCAAATTCTATCACAAAATCTTAATGGCAACTTCATAACATTTGTGTATCAACCTATCTGACCGTCACACATCCTAAGATCTGGGAAGTTAATTTGCTTTAACATAGCTGAAGTCGCCACAAAACCAAAACCCAATAAACATTCGGTTTTGGATTTTTAAATCGCTTTTTTTTTCTTCCCCCCCCCACCTTTTTTCCTTCCCCATTTTTGTTTCCTTTTCTTTTCCAGAGGCAACGTTGAGATACCATTTTCTGTTCAAAACTGCTTAAGATTGAAAATGTCCTATCAGCTCTAAAATGGGTTAAGGCAGGGGTCGGCAACCTTTCAGAAATGGTGTGCCAAGTCTTCATTTATTCACTCTAATTTAAGGTTGCGCGTGCCAGTAATACATTTTAATGTTTTTAGAAGGTCTTTTTCTATAAGTCTATAATATAGAACTAAACTATTGTTGTATGTAAAGTAAATAAGGTTTTTTAAATGTTTAAGAAGCTTCATTTAGAATTAAATTAAAATGCAGAGCCCCCCAGACCAGTGGCCAGGACCCGGACAGCGTGAGTGCCACTGAAAATCAGCTCGCATGCCGCCTTTGGTGCCCGTGCCATAGGTTGCCTGCCCCTGGATTAAGGCAATTTAATTTTTGCTGTCCAGTTATAGCAAAGCAGATCATATTGCCTAGTAAAGCACGGATTCTAGTTCAATCAGTGTGTACATAACAGGTGCAATAAGCAGCACTAATGTTAATAGTAAAACTAAACAAACCTAACAAGAAAATTCTGAATAAAGGCTGTCACATAGGTCTGAACTCATGCAATCCTGTACTGGAATCAGACCTTAAAGCAGGGATCGGCAACCTTTGGCATGCGGCTCACCAGGGTAAGCACCCTGGTGGGCCGGGCCGGTTTGTTTACCTGCTGCGTCCGCAGGCTTGGCCGATCGCGGATCCCACTGGCCGCGGTTCGCCGCTCCAGGCCAACGGGGGCTGCGGGAAGCAGTGTGGGCTGAGGGATGTGCCCCCATTGGCCTGGAGCGGCAAACCGTGGCCAGTGGGAGCTGCGATCGGCCGAACCTGCGGACGCGGCAGGTAAACAAACCAGCCCGGCCTGCCACGGTGCTTACCCTGGCAAGCCACGTGCCAAAGGTTGCCGATCCCTGCCTTAAAGCATAGTTTCATAAAAGGATATATGGGGCAGTATTTTTAAAAAGGCAGCCTTCTTTTTGTGGGCTCATTTGCACCCATATGTTTGCACCTGCAACTGAATTACAGAACAGCTCTGGGTACTTGCACCTCCAACGTTGTGATTACAAGTGTAAATTATATGGTTAGATGTCTAAGTGCTCTGATTTGCACCTGTAATTCATTTTGCATGTACAAAACTGCAGGTGTAATTTTTGCAGGTGTAAGTTGCACCAAACACAGGTGAGATTGGGTCAGCCCCTTAGGAAACTTATCTACAGAGAAAGCTTCCCTTAGGACACTGTAAACACATTGTCCTTTCCTTCTCTATCTCACTGATTTTCTTTTTGTGCAAAATTAAAAATATCCTGTTCAGTTAGGAAATCAGGAAGTGCATTATCTTTGCCAATGAGTGATGCTAACAGTCAAGAATGCTGTGACCTAGTTGCTAGAAACTAAGCAACAGTCAGGTTTGTTTCCACCGCTGAAGTTATCACTCTGTGCCAAATACGTCTTTCCACGAAAGATTCTTTTTAGCATACATCACAAAGAAGTTGCTCGCTATAGCAGCCGTTGACATACTTAAGATTCACTGTTTCAATAGAAAACACACATGCAGAGATCGTTTTCAAATAAAGGAGACAAGAATGTAATCTCAAGAAAAAAGATGGAGGAGGGGGAAAAAAAACTCAAACCCCTCCACAAACCCAAAGCGCATGTAAAACCCCCAAATACATAAGTCTGGTTTTCTGAAGCCAGAGAGAATTTAAAAAGGAATGATCAAAATTTCCAAACACAACTTTAGAAGGTGACTATGTAAATCTTGCCTGCGCATCTTTTTGCATGCAGAAAGGCCATTTATTCATGCAACTTAGATAATGAATTTTGAACTTACCTACGTAATTAGTTTGTGTAGCTGCCTGAGTATGTAAATATATATTTTTTAAATTGGGGAAACAAATAGGAATGGAAAATTTTCAGGCATAATTTTGGATGTTGGTTTGAAAACTTGCCCCATCTTCAAAATGGTAGCAGAGTTAAATGATTGTGACAACATGGCCTAGAATGTCACTGATGCAAACTGACTCCAATGACTTTATTCACAAGGCGGTAGACTGAGGCCATGTCTACACTATAAAGTTAAGTTGATTTTATGTAAGTCAACATCGAGCCTCCGATTTAAGCAAGTCAATCTTGCGTGTCCCCACTATGCTCATTGTGTCGGCCGAGCGCATCCCCACTAGCAGGGCTTGCATAGACACACGGAGCGCTGCCCTCTGGGTAGCTATCCCACAGTTCATGTAGCGGAGTGGAATTTTGGGTTGGGCTTGCAATGCCTTATGGGGCCGAAACATTTGCACGGGTGGTTAAGAGAACATGGCGTTAGCCTCCCATTATGCACTTACCTCCCTCCCTACATCCCTGTAATCAACGACAAACAAACCAAGTCTTTTTTGTAAGCCTGGGTTACCCATGCAGATGCCATAGCATGGTAAGCATGAACCCTGCTCAGCTGTACACTGTTGTTAAGTATCCGAGGGGTAGCCGTGTTAGTCTGGATCTGTAAAAAGCAACAGAGAGTCCTGTGGCACCTTTAAGACTAACAGATGTATTGGAGCATAAGCTTTCATGGGTGAATATCCACTTCATCATGCGTCTGACGAAGTGGGTATTCATCCACGAAAGCTTATGCTCCAATACATCTGTTAGTCTTAAAGGTGCCACAGGACTCTCTGTTGCTTTTTACTGTTGTTAGCATTACAAACACCTCACGCCTTATCCTACAGTATTTGCTCAGCCAATACTGGAGCTGCTGCATGGAACTATGTGATGCCCCACAAGCAGTCCTGCTGGAAGCCATGGAGCAGAACAATTTGCAGTTGCTGGTGACAGTCACGCATCACCTTGACATGGTTGAGTGCTACTTCTGGGCCTGGGAAACCAGCACTGAGTGGTGAGACAACATCATTATGCAGCTATGGAATGATAAGCAGTGACTGCAGAACTTTCGAATATGTAAGGCCACTTTCCAGGAACAGTGTGAAGAGCTTTCCCCAGCCCCGAAGCGCAGCAATACTAAAATGAGAGCTGCTCGGACAGTGGAGAAGCGAGTGGCAATAGCTCTGTGGTGCTCCATACTATCTGTGAAACTAAGGGAGAAAAGTTTCTGGTGGGGTGAGGGGTTGAGGCAGATTGGCTGCACAAAATTGGCTGCCAGGCAGACACCAGGCCAATAAGAGCACATCGAGGGGCTCCACGTCTCCGGGAGGCTTTGAAGACCAGTTTCAGCAATGATCCACAGTAATGGGACACTTATCTGTGTTGTTCCTTACCAAGCTGTCCCCTTCATTGCATTTTCTCCCCCGTAAACTCCACCCCCCCCCACTAGCCACAGTGGGCTGAATGAATAAAGAGCCTTTTCTCCTCAATCCATTAAGTTTTATTATGCACACAAACACACAGAGACAGCAATGAAAATGGGGCAAAAGGGCTAACAACCCGGAGAGGGGGAGGAGGAAGAGAAACGAGGACAGCTTGCTTACAACTGCACTGCAAATCAAAGGTGTGGGAATGGGCACCTTCTGGTCCTTGTTCCCTCCGCTGGTGTTGAGTGCAAGGGATACTGAACTCCCCCCCCCCCCCCGCCTCATAGGACGTTTTGGGGAGGAGGATGTGGAACTTGGCGATGATGGCAGCAGGTTCAGCACAGGCTGCAGAGGGACTCTAGCATTCAGCTGCCTTTCTTGAACCTCAACCAGATGCCTCAACATGTCCGATTGCTTCCTCATAATCCTCAGCATCTCTTCCTGCATGGCACGTTCTTGTTCCTGCATGCTCTCCTGTCCATGTCCAGGTTCTTGGACAGTGTAATCCTCCACATACTGAGCTCCGTCTTGTCATTCTCAGAGGCACACATTAACTCATTGAACATATCCTCCCGAGTCTTCTTTTTCCGCCTTCTAATCTGGGAAAGTCTCTGTCCTGGTGTGGAGGATGCGCCAGCCGACAAGGTTTCAGCTCAAAGAATACAAAGCACAAGGGTAGCATTGACAGTGCATACATTGCTTCTGGTGCAAGGTTAATTCTTTTTATATAAAAAAGAAAGACTTCTTAAAGTACTTCCTTGCAAGCTACAACATAATCACAACCGCTGGCTACTGCAAGAGTTGGTTCGCTGCTCCAGCCATGGTGAGTAAGGCCATGAGGCATGGGCAAGAGGTCTTGTGCTGCAGCTTTTGTGAAAGCATCTTTGGGATCACTGGTTGCAACTTCAGAAAAGCTGCCTTTCCCTTAGCAACCTGGCTGGTGCTTGAGGACAGGCACCAGTGTAAAGCCCCCCACATAGTTTGATTTTTCAAAAGCAGCACTGGGGGGTGGGTGGGTGTGGGGGGGAAAGACACAAACAGGAAGCCTCCTCCCCCCTTTTTAAATGCTGGTTGCAATACACAGTGATCCCTTCCAACCACAACCATGGAACGCTTGGGTAAGCATGGTTGTGACACCCAGATTTCACCAAAAAGGGGCAGATTACTTGTTGAATTGTTTGAGGTTTAAGGGCTAGCACTGAAAATTTCCCCCATTTCCCCTAGGTGACCATATGCGATATCACTCTCCTGAGGGTAACAGAGGCGGAAAGGGAGCAGATGCTGAAAGCATTTGGGTACAGACCTGGCCCTTATGCTGCAATGCTGTGTGCCACAATGATGGCAGAAGAGTTAATACTGGAGGAGTGCAGGAAAGTGTCCTACTGTGGTGGACGAAATAAGGCAGCCCTTCCTAGAAACCTTGCAGAGTACCTCCATGAAAGCTTCCTAGAGATCTCCATGGAGGATTCCGTGGCCATCCCTTTGCACATAAACAGTCTTTTTCGGCGAGCACCTTCTGCATAGCTGGAGTGGCCACCAATATCCATTACACCTACTTTTTTATTCAGATTAAACATTAAAAATGCCAGAGGTGCCTTCCCCAGCATCATACTCCACCAGCAATTGGTCCTGTGAAGGGATGGGCTAAAAGCAGAGTTAAAAACAGTTCTTGGCTGTCAGGGAGAATGGATCCTCTGCTTGCCTGCCATGCATTCTCCTCCTCTTCCTCGTCAACCATGTCCTCCTTGTTGTTGCTTGAGGTCACCCAGAGCTCCTGGGAGGTATCCACGGAGCATTTTGGGATAGTGCTGGGGTTGCCGCTGAGAATTGCATGCAGCCCCTGATAAAAGCAGCGTATCTGTGGGACAGAACTAGAATGACTGTTTGCCTCCCTTGTCTTCTGGTACACTTGCCGAAGCTTCTTTATTTTCACGCGGCATTGCTGCGTTTCCCTGGTATAGCCCTTCTCCCCCATGCCCCGTGCAATTTTGGCATAGATGTCAGTGTTTCTTCTGCTAGACTGGAGCTCTGCCTGCCTAGACTCTTTTCCCCACACAGCAATAAGAGCCTGCACCTCCTGTGTACTCCATGCTGGAGCGCGTTTGTGGCCTTGAGTCTCCATGATCAGCTCTGCTGACAAGCTCTCCACACTGATCAAACAGGAAATGAAAATTCAAAAGTTCCCAGGGCTTTAACAGGGGACCGGCCGTTTCCTGTGTACCTGGCTGACGTGCAGCAGAGTTGAAAGTGCTTTCCAGAGTGGTCACGGCAGAGCAATGTGGGACATCTCCTGGAGGCCATTTCATTTGAATTACACAATGCAGTGTCTACACTAACTCCACGTCGACCTGTTGATGTCGAATCAAGGGCGCAATGCCTCTTGCGGCAGTGGAGTACAGAAGTCTACTTTATAGGCCACTTAGGTCGGCGGAAGGGACTTGGTAGTGTAGACACAAAGTTTTTTAATTGACCTAACGTGGCTTATGTCGACCTAACTTTGTAGCATAGGCTAGGCCGGAGTTCCAGCACTGTCAGAAATGTCCCTGACATGCACTCAAGTCTCTTCCAGAAGAATCTTTTTCATCTTCCCAAAACAGAACTTTTTCCAGATTCACTAGCCATTTCACCTCAGTCTGAGAACAAAGTCAGAAAATTTCTATCAAAATGGGTTTCTAATGGACACCGAAAAACTGAAAATTTCTGTGAACAATTTTTCCTGCTGTCTGATTAGCACTCAATGCTCTCTCAAAATCCTTCATTACTGTTTTTTGTAGAAGCTTCCGTGTAGAGGCTGTGATGTGGCATTTCTGTGTAGTTACTTTAAAATGTGATATCTTGTACATAGGCCTAACCTGAAATGTTGTTTGTCCCACACCTCAGGGACATGCAGCAGCACACCATCTGTCAGGCTGCCTTTGCTCTTAGCTTGGTATATTTCAATCATCCCGCTGTCAATTTCTAATGTACTCTGCTTAGCATTGACATCCCATTGAGATGTCTCCCCCAATCTATTTGAATCTTTTTTATTCTTTGTGGAACCATTAGAATACACTCCTGACTAGTTCTTGTTAAAAGAATGTGCTATGTCCATTTCTCTACTTTCAACAAACTGAATGTTTGTCTCCTCTTCTGCTATATTGTCCAAGGATTCGTAGTTACAAATTGTTGTAAAAAGCCATAAAACCAGTGTCTCTGAGCCCATGATTTCTTGTGTCTAACAGAGTTATGAATTTAAGTTCCCATGCTTGTCTTTTGAAAGTATTGTGCAGGTTTCCTTTGAGCATGAGGACAGATTGATCGCTCTGTATCTGACCTCTTTGTAAAAAGTGTTCACTCACAGGTGATAGCGTGTTTTTGTCTTTTATCATTTTTCTGTATGAATTCACCTGAGATTGTAGTGATTGTCTGGTTTCACCCATATAGCGGTTATTGGGGCATTTGATGCACTGTATGAGGTACACCACATATGACACTAACATTTTCTGTAATGGTGCTGCGCTCTGCTCTTACTTATTTCAGAGCCTGATATAGCTTGTGTGTTGGAAAGTCTTTCCCCCTACGTGTGAAGTGCAAACATGGGGAATTTCAATTAGTATAATTTGAAAACGTTCAAGGTGCCCAGAGTAGTCTGGTCACTAACTACTATGAATTCCATGAGGTCTCCGACCAGGGCATATACCATAAGACAACTCAATTTCCCCTCCATCCTTTCTTTTGGAAAAGGCTGTTCCCACACCCGAGGTTCTGTATTTCTTCTGTTTGTCTCCTAAGTGTGATTAATCCAATAATTTTCCACTTCATGCTTTTTCACTGCTTATTTAATTAAACCAACCTTCCACAGATGGAGTCAGGAGACGGATTCTAGTGGAGAAGAAGTCCTCATCACAATTAGAAGACATGCATTTCTCCTCACTGTTCTGTTCTTTCTGTTTCTTCCTGGTCATGTATCAGAGAGGTAGCCGTGTTAGTCTGGATCTGTAAAAAGCGACAAAGAGTCCTGTGGCACCTTATAGACTAACAGACGTATTGGAGCATAAGCTTTTGTGGGTGAATACTCACTTTGTCAGATGCATGTAGTGGAAATTTCTAGAGGCAGGTATAAATATGCAGGAAAGAATCAGTCTAGAGATAACAAGGTTAGTTCAATCAGGGAGGATGAGGCCCTCTTCTCCTCCCTTGGTGTTCATACCTCAAGTGCTAGAAACTGCTTTTGTAGTTGGCTAGCCATTCATTGTCTTTGTTTAATCCTGAGCTCATAGTGTCCAATTTGCAAATGAACTGAAGCTCAGCAGTTTCTCTTTGAAGTCTGGTCCTGAAGTTTTTTTGCTGCAGGATGGCTACCTTTAAATCTGCTATTGTGTGTCCAGGGAGACTGAAGTGTTCTCCTACAGGTTTTTGTTTATTGCCATTCCTAATATCTGACTTGTGTCCATTTATCCTTTTATGTAGAGACTGTCCAGTATGGCCGATGTACATAGCAAAGGGGCATTGTTGGCACATGATGGCGTATATTACATTGGTGGATGTGCAGGTGAATGAACCGGTGATGTTGTGGCTGATCTAGTTAGGTCCTGTGATGGTGTCGCTTGTGTAGATATGTGGGCAGAGTTGGCATCGAGGTTTGTTGCATGGATTGGTTCCTGAGTTAGAGTTACTATGGTGCGGTGTGTGGTTGTTGGTGACAATATGCTTAAGGTTGGCGGGTTGTCTGTGGGCGAGGACTGCCCTGCCTCCCAAGGCCTGTGAAAGTGAGGGATCGTTGTCCAGGATGGGTTGTAGATCACTGATGATGTGTTGGAGAGGTTTTAGCTGAGGACTGTAGGTGATGGGCCAGTGTTGTTGAGACAATACACCATCAGATCTCAACCAGTCATTTTTTGTAGTTCATAAGTAAGCAACACTGAACCCAACATTTTGAAGGTAATTGTCAGGTTAGGCCAGTTTTTGATCTCTAGGTATGACACATATTTCAACTTCTACTCACCTCTTTGATTACTTTAGAGATGGGATTCCAGTCTGCCATCAACCAATACGTTAATAGTGCTTCATTTTAAACTACCGAATGAGAGAGAAACATCTGCAGGATATTTTCATTATTATTTATATACTGATATGTGTGACATTTCACAGAAACACATACACGGGTCTCTGTCCCACTAAGCTCACACTGAATGGTTGCAGTTTAAGCAATCTAAGGATGAGGAACGAGGGTGAAAGCAGAGGGAGTTATGGGCAATGAGCAAGGAAAGGCATACATAAGGAAGTTTGAAATAAAAGTTTGAGTGGTTTCCCTTTAAATCAAGCTCTGACCAGTCCTAGTCATAGTGTATTGTTGACAAGCCCAATGCACATAAAGGGCATAAAAGTCACATGGCCTGTTTCCCATCCTCATCCTTAATCTTTCTGCCACCATCAACACTGCTGCCCGTCCCCTTCCCCTGGACACTCCATGTTCTGGACTTCAGAGACTCTGTATTCTCTTGGTTCTCATCCTACAACTACTCTCTCCTTTGGTTTCTCCTCCTGCTGCTCCTTTTTGCTTCCTAATGTCATCCTTCCCTCCCTGGACAAACACATCCAGTCTGTTACACAGCTTCAGCTTCTCTAATGTTCTCAGATTTCTCTCTCTGCCCATTAGCTTTCGCCCTTCATTCAGACTCGCATCACTTCCAAGATGTTTTCCCACCAACTGATTAGAATTCAAACTCTTCTAATTACCTTCAAAATCCACCTTGTCGGTCACTGTTGGTAATGCCACCATGCTTATTCCTCTTCAGGCTCACAAACTTGGTGTAGTTTAACTCCTATCTCGCTTTCTTTCTCTGCCCCCCCCCCCCCCAAACATGAGCACTGCTGCTATCTCCTTATCTTTCTGCTGCCCTTCCCTTTGATTGTTGTAGTATTGGGGTGTGGGGGAGAGTAGCAGGGCAGGTATTTGGTTCAGCTTAATGACTGAAAGGGGCATCAGCCAGAAGAACAAGGTTTGCTTAATTTAACCTTTCTAAGTCTACTAGCAGGGGGAATCCCATGGAATTTCTGCCCACGCACTATGAGATCCAATAACATCTCCCAGTGCCTAGGTGGGGCAGAGTCTGTGACTTCATCCCTAGGCACAGCCGAGCCTTAGAAAGTCACAACCCTTTTGGGAGCATTTCCCCCTCAGGTTCCCATTAAGTCTCTGCAGCTGTGGAGCCAGGCTGGTCAGTACAGCTCCAGTAGGCTTCATGCCACACACACAGCAGGATCCAGTCCGGGATTTGGCCTTGGATATGAAATCATATCTATATGAAAAAGTGCTCTTACTCCAATAATGTACTATTATGATTCCCTGCATACAAAGTCAACACTGTCGAGATCCAAGTTCAATCTTTAATGAACTCTATCTCGGTGAATTTTTTTTTATTTTTGAATAAATATTTAATACTTTAAAGAATTATTGGTTTTCCAGTTAAATATCTACAGTAACTCGAAGCACAAGTTGAGCGGGGCTCAGTGAAATGCAAATTTGGTAAATTCCAATTAATCAAACAGAAATTTTACTATAAAAAGGTTTCACAGAAATAATAGCTGTCAGCTAACAATTAATGCACCCAACACCCCTAAGTACTGCACTGAACTTTAATGAAAGGTTACTTAGTCAGTTAAATTGCTTCATACCTTGCAAGATTAAAGTTAAGTAAAAATTAACATCAGTATTCCAGGAAGAGAGCATGCAAACAAAATTCACCCTAATGACAGAGGAATGTAATGTTTTCATTGAATATTGTGAACCATGTTTCCATTAAAAAAATTGCCAAGGAATTAAAAATGTCACTCCATAAGTAATTTAAATCTACTGAACAATAGAATTGTTGCAATTTCTGGCATATTATTATATATAGGAGCTATTAAGTAGATATACATATATTTATGAACACATATATGCCCTGGGTGCATACCAATCATGGATGCTAAGCTCTTTTGAAAATCTGGTTTATAATAATATTTATATCATCACTGATCACAATGCAGCGTGTCATTGTGAGAAGTTATACGTGTATATACATCCTTGCTTGATGTTTGGTAGCGAGGTCCATATGCCATATGCTCAGGGGAAAGAACTATTGGTGCTCCAAGCACGATGATCTATCCCTTGGTGGATTCCCATAAACATTCCCACACTCAAACAGAGAATTGCTTTACTACAACTGCCTGAAATACAAAAGGTGCAATCCCTGTCCAGCGGTTCTCAAACTTTTGTATTGGTGACCCCTTTCACGCAGCAAGCCTCTGAGTGCAATCCCCCCTTATAATTGAAGAACACTTTTTAAAATATTTAGCACTATTATAAATGTGAGATGGGGTTTGGGATGGAGACTGACAGCTTGTGATCCCCCCCATGTAATATCCTCATGACCCCCTGAAAGGTCATGACCCACAGTTTGAGAATCCCTGCCCTAGGAACAACACAGAAGATCAAACCAACAGATCCTCGCTCAGTCCCAAAAGGCAGTCTAGTGAAGGGTATTAAGGAAGCCACACCCCAGCTTGTCCATGAAAAGGTCCCAATTTCCAGCAAACCCTAGCATCATGCACCCAGTACACCCCATGCTGGTGTACATGGACCTGCCTTTTAGTCAACCAGGGCTTGCAGAATGATGGAGTCTGTGGTTTATGTACTCATATGCTCCTAGTGGAGGTCAAACATTAGTCCCATTGATAGACCCAGAGGAGTTCAGAAAGCCCTCTCTCTCAAAGCCAGCAGTTATTTCAGGAACATTACTTATTCCCACCACCTTCAGATAAATCACAGTGCTGATTTCCTCACAAAACTCCATCACCACAACCCCCCACAGTTGACTTGGAAGCACCAAACTGGTTAGTTAGGAACCTTTAGTAAGCTATCAGGTGACTATAACGACTAGCTTCTGGACCAGCATGCCCTCCCTCAGGCTTGTGTCCTGATGCTGGAGGATCCAAGCAAGCTGTTCACATAGCTCCAGAAACATCTACCTCTTCATGTGAAAGTTCTGCAGCCACTGCTGGTCATCCCAAGTCTGCATGACAATGTCACTGGTCTGTGATCATGGCCCTGCTCCAGAAGCACCAATCTACATATGGGAAATCTGCAGTTATCTCAACAGGCATGAGAAGCATCAGCTGGGTCATAGCTGTCCATGTCTGTACCTCCATCCAGGAAGTGTCTTCAATAGGACAAATACTGCTACCAAAATATCCCTCAGCATCCCAAAGATGTCTGCCTGAATCACAAAACAAGAGTGAAAACGTGAGCAGGAGAAGTTCGTCTGCCAGTGCAGGATACATGTTCGGTTGTAGGGAGTGTGCAGACTCAAAAATGGCTTGGCTGGATGTGTTGGGGGCCTAAGATCACTTCTGGTCAAGTACCACAGGATGGACAGGCAAGCTGTCCCACAGTACATTATGAACCAAGCCCTAGAGGGGCTAAAGCTAGCAAGGGCACTAAGAACCCTGGGATACCCTACAGAGCCAACATCATCGGACTCAGGTCTGGTAGCGCTGTATGGACATGACGGCTTGCAGTGTGGACGCTCAAGTGTGAGTTGGGAAAGAATGGACCTGCATGTGTGGGTCCCACAGACCCAAGTTTACTATGCAATGTGGAAATCCCCCCAGAGTCTCCTCCGGCATCTCCACAGCCAACTCCTAGGCTGCTGCCTCCAGCTGTCTGCTCCCACTCCCATGCTGGCTCTCTCCTAAGCCCCTTTCAGCCCTTCTTTTTCCTGTACTTTAGTGATTATGGAGTCCTTTACTGGATGGATGTTGAAGTGGGTGATAGTCCCCTCCAGTAGCCAGATCTATTCCCTCCAATTCACCCAGGTCTGTTTACAATATAGATTGCACATATGTACACACACACACACACACACACACACACACACACACACACACACACTGGGACTGAGCAGAAAATAAAAAGATGAGCTCAAAGGTCAGATTAAGAATCACCTCCAAAATTTGGATGTTTTTGAATAAGAAATTTTGGTTCAGGCCTATTATACCTACAGTATTATTGTTATGAATTAGCTGCAACCTTGTTATGGGTCGAGTTAAAAATCTCACTGAGGTTAATGGGTGTGAACTTCCCTTCTGTTATCATAACTGTAAAGGACAAATTAATCACAAGCCCCAACCTAAGACAACAGAGTTAGGTGAACCCACCCAGCGGTTTTGGACTGTGAGAGCAGAGAGAGAGAGAGAGAGAGAGAGAATGAGAATATAGGCAGAACACAGAGGACTAGAGCAGCGGTCTCCAAAGTGGTGTGCGTGCACCAGGACCCTTGGGGGTAAAAGCAGCCAAGGAACATGACAAAAGCATGTAGTCAAGGCAGCAAGGAAGCCCCAGAGGCTGCCAGGGAAGCACCTGTAGTGTGACTTTGGGAAAAACGTAGGGGAGATAGCTTTTGGGCAGAGTGTTGGCTGGAAAGAGGCTGGGAACTGCGTACAAAGAAACTGCCTCCTGCTGTTTGATTCCTGCTGTGTTCAGGGAAAGAGTACTTTATGTGAATTCTTCTAAATATACAGGATTGCATCAAAGAAATACCCAACTCCATCATTTGCTTCTAACAGAAACAACCTGGAAGACCATGAATATTGGCTAACTGCTCAGGTCGAAAAGGACAACAATATTATTTTTCTATTGCACACATATTCAGATCTTTCTTCTCAGTAACTCTGAACTAACAAGCTCAATATCTCTTTCTTTCTATGCAGAAATTAACCTTGGCCAGTGGAACATTAATTTATGGTCTTAGACTGTTTACTATAGTGGAGAAGACCATATCAACAAAGTTCCTCAAAAAATTTTAGAAAATGTGAAAATTCAAAACCATTTTTGTGGAATCCCCAGCTCCATTCCTTTCCCCTCCATTTTTACCCATTATCAAAAATATCAGCACCATTGACAGACTCTTAAAACAGAAAGTCAAAGATTGACCAGGTTGGAGAGACGGACCTCCCATCTCATCCTTGAAGTTCATCCTCCAATTTGGGGTTGAGGCACAATGAAGGGGCTGTGTGCTAGCATTACTACTATCCATGCTGTATACATTTTCTGGGTAAAACACAGGCCTTCATTCTCTGATGCTGCCCATTTGAGATCTTTCACACACACTAAATTCACTTAAAAAAATCAACTACATCACTAGTTACTATCATAGTGCTGTTTAGATACAAATTACTGTTTAGAACTGGAAAAGAATGTATCAGTGGAAGGTTCTCTTTTAATACATTACCCATCTGTAAGTCAAATAATAGAGCAACCTTTCCCTCTCCCCATATTTTCTTGAGCCTCTCTAGACCACATTCATGAAAAATGATTTACAAAATACAAATAGATTTTGGCATGAAGTAAGCTTAAATTGACTGCTTTCTATCATGAATTAATATTAACCAGAGCTTGTCAGTTACTAAATATTTATTTTAGGAATACATACAGCCTCTGCTTTCATGTAGGTTAAGCTGTAATCTTTGGCTTGTCAGTTCCAGGATATAGCAGTGGATAAATCATGCACTCTTGAACTGATAGATGTCAGAGCCGTTGTATACAAATGGAGGGATATGTCAATGAACACCCCAGTTTAGGTTACATTTACTATAAACATTGACATTCCTTTGCAATGAGACCATTTGCTGGCTAAGCAGTCACAGCTTCCCAGGGTTTGATGCTTTTGTGCTCAATCAGGTTCTAATGATTTCAGATGTTTGCAATTAATGAACCATTAGATTAATTGGTTGAGTATGGTAAAACAGGTTTTGGAATTGGGTCAGAACCACAGACAAGCTATTACCTGAAGTGACAGCAATCACCAGAGGCAAAACAGTGAGAAGTTGAATTAATGATTTTACTCTCTCTCTTGGCAAAAATTTAGCAGTTGATCAGTGTTTAAGTTGAGTGATTGTGGAAAGTGATATGGGAAGGGGGGGTATATGAAAAAAATTAACGTTGTTCCTCATTTCTGTCAATGGAAGATCTCAACCTTTACAGTCTAGGATCTCTGTTGAATATAAAGAAGCTACAATATTTCTTTTGGTTCACCTGAATCTTCGGCATAGCTCTCTTCCAAAGCCAACATGTTTTATTAATTATATACCACACAGGACACCTTAGTAAAATGATTAACTGTACTTCAGAACCACTGAAATAAATAAGCCTAGCATCAATATATGATCATGTAAGCTTGATAGAAACCCCAGGGTAGCTATCTTTTAAGACATGTACATAAGGACATTTACTCCCAGAAGATCGCTAAGGTGCTTAAATTCTGACAGTGTGACGAGTTATCACAATGAGGGGGATAGCAGTTTAGCTGAATCTGTAATTTGAAGAGTAAAATTTCCCCAGAACATACAATATTTTTTGTCTGTTTTTTTCCTCGTGGCAGGGATACTCTAATCAGATTCTCGGTCACTTTGTGATGAGAAGGAACATCTTTTCTGTGTAGTCTCCGAAATGTGCTGTATTTATGATATCTGCCACTGCATAGTACACAAGTGTTTATGATGTAAGAACTCATTTCATTTAAAGGAAGTGCAACAGGTATATCCATTGGATCACATGAGCCTTGGTTTAAAGCAGGGGTAGTCTATTTTTTTGTCAAGGTCCAAATTTCTTGGTCATGGTATAGACAAAGTTCAGACTCCAGAGAAAACAGCAACAACAATAATGATACTAATAATAAGTAAATAAGATTCAAAAGCATCTGGTGGTCTGGATTTGGCCCTTGGTCTGCCTATTGACAGAGGCGGCTCTATGTTTTTTGCCGCCCCAAGCACGGCAGTCAGGTGGCCTTCGGCAGCACGGTCACGCAGATTCGGTGGCGTTTCTGAGGGTCCCGCGCCTTTGGCGTACCCGCCGCCGAATTGCTGCCGAAGCCGAGAGACCGGCGGATCTCCCACAGGCATGCTGCGGAAGGCTGCCTGACTGCTGCCCTCACGGCGACCGGCACGCTGCCCATTGCGGCTTGCCGCCCCAGGCACGCACTTGCTGCGCTGGTGCCTGGAGCCGCCCCTGCCTATTGACTACCCCTGGTTTAAAGGAAGCATATGAAAGTACATATTAACGGCACTGCAAGAAAAGGAGGAAGACAGGAGGAAGTCCACTGAAGTCAATAAGAGTCATTACATCAACTTTAATGGGCTTTGGACCAGGTCATACAGAGAAGCAAGAAATAAAACAATATACATTTCCACATTATGTTTGCTAGATATCTGAGACCTGCAGGGTGGCTTTTCCTTTCTGTTCATATGCTATCAGAATATCATATATTTAGGGTCCCAGCCAGTGCCAATGGAAATCAATATGAATCTTTCCTGACTTCAGTGGACACTGAAACAGTAACCTAGACCAAACGCTTGCACACTAGTAACTTTACCTACATGCATAATCCCATTTGACCTCAGTGACACTACTCTTGTATACATGAGTTTGAAGGATCAGGCCTACAGAGCTGTTTAAAATCTTTCTGTTTATATTTTATTTTTTAACAGTCTTTTTCATTTCCCTTTCAGGGGGAATTACAAAGCATCCAGAGAGTTAAAGAACTGAATCCTTCAGACAAAGAACAAAGAATACAAATGTGAATCATTTAAAAAAAAAAAAATCACACTGTAAATAAACCCCTGTAATTATGCATCACAAAAAAGTCAACTCCAAATGGTTCAGTAATCTCATTACCAAGCTCACTAATAATCATTGCAATATTCTCCATCTCCCCTAAGATAATGAGCAGCACACTGGATGTTACAAAAAATAAATAAATAAACATACAAGCAACAATTTCTCATCTAAATATTTAACTAAATGAATAGGTTTGAGATTGAACTCCAGTGTAGCAAATTTTTAATTTACGTGTCCTTAGTTTTAAGGGGGAAAACTCAGTTAACTGAAGACGGAATTCAAACTAGACAACAATTTCAAGGCAACCCTCAAAAAAGGGTATTTCTGAAGTGTTTTAATACTACAAAAATTAGCCTAAGTTAAAGGCAGTAATTAGTAAACAACTTTGTCATTTTCAAAACAGCATCATTCCCATTAACATTTCCATAGTTCCCCAATGACATTATAAATCAAAAGTAATACAAAAAGACAATGTAATAATGAGAATGCATAGACTGCATCAAAAATGCAGATACCAGCTACTTTTTTTACTCTTCGCTCCCTCTGTTAATTTGTCCTATTTTATTTTCTTGAGTAGAGTAACAGCAGAAGCTCCATCGTAATAAATAAAAGTTCTATGTCAGTGAAAAGAGGTAAAAGAGAGTGCTCCTTTGAGCAGGGTAACTCCGTCCTGCAAAAAGTCTTTTTAAAGGCAAATGAAATTTCTCTTGGTATATGTGGCATGGCTGAAGAATTGGATCTAGGGGGCTGATTTTGCAAACCCTTTCCTCATGTGAGTTATCCTGCTGATTTCTGTGCAGATTACATTGCCCTTGCAAGTAAGAAGCACTGTATTCTGCTCTTGGTGTCTGGTCCTGATCTTTAAGTGCAAGAGAATACTGATGACCCACAAGAAACAAAGGCATTCTATTATGGGTCCAGTCCTACCCCACTGAACTCAATATGAGTTTTGTCATTGACTAGAATGGGAACAAAAGCAGGCCCTATGACTGTTCAGATTGAATTGGATTAATTTAATCATTGCTCTTACTGTAGGACATACAGATGCAATGAAGAAGGGCATATCTAATAATCTTGTATTAATATGACCCATCAATAAAGCATCCAGTTGCCACGGTCTCTGGTCACAACTGTGATATGTGGGTAATGGAATGCCTATAATTATTTCATTTATCTAAGTACTTATGTGCTCCCCATTACCCCACACACAGTTTCTGAGCTTTTCATAGACATTCATTAATTTATATTCAAAATGCCCCCTGTTAGATATGGAAGAAGCATCCTCCCCATTTTACAGGGCATGAGCTGAGGCATAGAAAGATTAAATTGCTTGCCCAAGGTCACACAATTAGTCTATGGCAGAGCCAGGAAATGAACTCCTGGCTTCTACTCCACAAGACCACCCTTCTTCATTGAGCTCATTTCACTTTAAAGATATTTAAAAGGGCTTGTCCACTGCTCTTTCCATGAATTAATATCCCAAGGACTCCCAGGCCCACACAGCCCCGAACTGCGTAAAGTCCATCCAGAAGTAGATTGCAATGGTGCAAGGCACCCCAAATCTCTTTCTGCATTGGGTGGAGAAAAGATGTCTGCACAACCCCCAAAGTGGGATTGCTGGCCATGGGGACAGTAGAATTCACTGATTCAGGGCATCCCATGCCAGCTTTCATGGACAGCATTTCAGTGATGTCCCAGGGGAACTGACAGAATCCCCAGGAAGTTGGATGCAAATTCTGCCTGCCTTTCCCCATGGTACAAAGACCTCTCCTTACTTGCATTTGTATCCCCCATTCCCTAACCCATCTGAGCCAGTGGCAGTAGAACAAGCCTTATATCATTTAAAAAGAACAGATCCTAGTAGTTTTCCATTGACGTGGGCTTCCTGGGAGTTCAAGTGTTTTTCTAGCTCATTTACTCTAGTCCATATGGCCTCCTTGTTGTGTTTTGGGGAGGCCAGGATTAGAGCTGTGGGAATAACTGATGTTCTCATCTGGTCAAACTTGTTTTCTAGATTTTATTTTTTAAATAAAAACTAAAGTTTGGAAAAAGCCATTTCAAATAAAAAAATGTTTCATCTCAAAAATGTCAAAATGAACCACTGATTTTTTTCTGAATGTGTTTTTGCTGTTTTCAACCACAACAATTTGGCATGTTCAACACAAATCTGTGAAGTGTTTGGGTCAACCAGAATCTGTATTTTTTTTGCGAAAAAAGGTTTGTATGAAAAATGTCACCCAGCACTAGTCAGGATGTTCTTTACCATCACTTTCATTCCCATCATTACAAACTACTGTCGAAAATGTACCATAGTGAGCAATCCAGCACTAGAGCACCTCATCAGTTTATCCCATGTTTGATTTCTTGACTCAGCAATTTTATACTGCGTGAGCTGAAGACAATGGGGGTGGTGAATGCTCAGTACCTCCCAGGATCAGTTGCCTGCTTGGCTGTCACCCTCCACCCCAGAACCAGTTGCATTTCAAAGGGTTGGATGTACATAATTTATTAAGTGCTTTGGAATGAAAATGGCCATACATGTATAAAATATGATTGGCACAGTTTACATCAGTAACTAATGCAAATGCTACCACTGTACCAACAAAAGGGAAGAGAGACCGGCTTTAGAAACAGAGAAGCAGAGGACTTAAAGAACGGGAATAAAAATATTTATTTACAATGTTTAAAGAAAACAGACTCCACTGAAAATAGCTTTGCAAGTAGGGTGGGGAGGGGCACAAGGATGAGCAAAGATGGGGTGTTAAAATAAATGTAATTAAACTTCAATGTTTATCTCAGTACACATTTTTGTTAAGCACCAGTAGCTGTTAATATAGAGGTGAATGGCACAGGGTGGAAAAAGAAGTGAAATATATATTATTCCATTAACACTTTATTTAGTCAAATAATGATACCAACAATACTTTCAAGGTTACTGCTAAAACAACAGGACTGTCCACTGGAATTTATCCCCACTGGTGTTTTGTACTGTATATATTCATGCCACATGAACTGCCCATAAATCCTCCTCATAAATGCTGTTATCTCTACAACTAGCAGTTTCTCATTTTTATGATAGTATAACTTTAAGGTGTGGTGAACATACAGTTCTACTACATTCCATATAGTTCCCCCCGCTCTCTTTTAGCCTCTGATACTGTGAGATGCTGGGGCCTCCATTCCCATTGATTCACTCCTTTCCATGGCACACTGACCATCACACAGGACAGAGCCCTTCAATTATTTCTGACCTCATACAGAGGAATAAACTACTACTTCCAACCTGATCCACCCACCCCACTTCACAAC
The DNA here is from genome assembly GCF_027887155.1 of Malaclemys terrapin pileata. Classification (NCBI taxonomy): domain Eukaryota; kingdom Metazoa; phylum Chordata; order Testudines; family Emydidae; genus Malaclemys; species Malaclemys terrapin. The sequence continues at coordinate 15,196,115 of NC_071516.1, read as the reverse complement.
TGCCTGGAGCTTTGTTTTAATCCCCTTTCCAACCAACATCCAATCTTCTCTCTTGATCAGACCAGACCGCCTCTCCCCCAGCCAAGGATGCATCATCTTTCTAGGAAGTCTCTATACCTACCCTGACTATTTTACAGTGCAACGGGACAGTAAAATGGTCTCTGAATAAATATGTAAAGGCTATGGGGAAATTTCCTTAAAAGTTATTTACATTGGGTACAACTTCAAGAGCAAACTGAGACAAATAGAAGCTACTGTGTCACCAGAAAGACCTGGGCACACTGTATGCAACCTAATATATGCATCATAACAGGCTTATAAGTAAAGAAGATTTAACAATGTATCAATCTGCCGATGCATCCATGCACACACAAAATGATTAGTAACAGTGGAACACTGAATTTGCTTTTATTCACATCCATCTGTCCTCAACTTTGGGGCTGCCAACTCCAGACTTCTGAATCTAAGCTCAAATGTTTTCTTCTTCAATTTTCTTTCCTTTTATGACCTTTTTGTGTTGCTACCTTGATTTATGGTCATTTGTATGATTGCACTGCTTTGCTTTATGGCAGTTTATGTCATTTTGGTCTTGTCATAAATGACTACCATAAAGTAAGGTAAAATATCATAAAACATTAGTGAGTCACTGATATTCAAGGTTCTCGAGTACAAGCACTGACAGGTAGCAACCACAGAAGAACTGTGCCATTTGAAGGATGTATCATTATGAATACATGTGTGTAGAGAGATCTGGATGAACAAATGCCAGTATGGGTTAGGATATCAATAGACACAATTTAAAAAGGCAATGTCAAGTTATTTTTCATAAGTTCTAAAAATCTTCTTTACCTCAGTGTAGTTTAAAATAAAACCATTGGGAAATGGAAGCAGAAATCTGTTCCTTTGCAAATTCCCCCTCCCTGTATTTCACATACTTCTTGGTTCATACTTATAAAGTTATTTAGGAATGTTGTGTTTTGGACACAATGGATTGTTAACAGTAATGCTATTCATAAGCACTGGGTATGGACTCTGGATTGCTCCAACTTTCTTTGTTATTGTAATATTGCTCACAAGTACTGGACTCTGCACACTGGTCTGACTTTCCTGTTGCTCAGGAACACTACAGTGTTACGCAATGGTTTGTTATTGTAGGGTTGCTCAAGAAAGTTGGGGTGATGGTATTGATTTAGTTTAGCTAAACAAACATTCCTAACCAACAATCTAAGCATGCATACTATGCTTATCCCCTGTTATTAAGGAGCCTTTGTTTTGACAGTTAAGCCTTTGTTTTACATTTAAAAAATAAATCACTATTGTATATTCCTTGCAAGCCAATGTAAAAAAACCAGCCAACCAACCTCTTTTGGCAGTTGCTTTTAAACCTTTTCGGTATCAATTTTACATTCAATAACTGTAATATCTAGTATAAATTCCTACAACCAAAGGCTTACATTGTGGTGAAATTTCATTCTAGACTAAAAATTGGCACTCACAGAGGTTTTATATGGCAACATATTTTGCCCCTAGAAAATATGAAGACAGTTAGTTTGGGAATTTATTTCTGTTAGAGGAAGGTAACAAAGTTTGTTAGTTAAATAGCTTTTTACACCCACTATTACTTTCAAAAGAAACAAAAAGGCGTGTCATCACTAAATGTATTGAGTTCTTAAGACACGTCACCCTTTAGGTGGACTAGGGTCTTTAGATAGCTTGGAGGAACCATACTTTAATGCAGCAAAAGATACGAGCAAGTTTTAAAATGGCAATTGCACTTGCACAGTGTGTGGATTACAAAATGTTTTGCTATATCAAAGGTTCAAATCTAAAGACTATAACTTCATTAACTTTAGATACTGAATGTGGGCTTCCAAGAACATGCATCGCTTTTACTTAAGTGCAATTTTACCCCATTGCTTTGCAGTTTCCCAGTTCCTTTCTAATTTGCCACACATGGCCTGTTATAGAGGTTCATTTTCCTTGATACCTATGACATGATTCTGATTTCACACATAGAAGTGTTGCATCTGAATAACACCACTGAGCTGGAATCTCTACTTCATTCCAGCCTCTTTGCACTACTCAAGATAGGAGCTAGATCTGGCCAGCTGAGAACTTCCCTGGCAGAGGGAATTTCTTATCTGTTACAGAGCCTATGTATCTAGCTTCTGTGCCACTCTGCCATTCACGAGCGGTGTGCAGGGGTGTGTTCATGTTACTAGAGACGGAGAAAGAGAATAGCCTGAATACAATGTGTTCTGGACATCTCCATATGATATATAATCCCTTAGGCACTGCATTGCCAGCTGTCACAAGTTAGAGCAGCCCCAACGCTGCTTTAATCTATACCAGGGCCAACAACATTAGCCGCGAGAAGAAAAGGGCTGATCCATCCCACCTTTCAAATTGGATCTGGGAGCAGAACATTTGTGCCACTGATATCATTTGGAATTACTCCTGATTTACACCATCATTAAGTGAGAATGGAATCAGTACCCAACAGCATTACACTACTGGGAATACATATTGGATGAATTCTGCCTTCAGGTAAGCACACACACATGAAGTGCTGTGAGGGCCAAATCAACTCCCATTGGAGTCAATGGAGATACTCCCATTGACTTCAGTGACAGATGGACCGGGTCATAAATATGCAAGCATGTTAGGTGTGCAAATGTGCACATATTCAATTCTGAAGATCTGGGATGAACTCTTTAGTAACCCAGAGTGGCTAAATGTTCAACTCATGATCAGAAAAATGACAATACAATGTAAATATGGTAAAAACATTCAGACTTTTGTGCAGTGCTAGATCATAATATTTAACTCACTGGCCCACATGGCATACTGATAATGGAGAGCAGCTGACTCTTTATGGGAGAAAAAGAGGATAGAATGGGCTTAGACACCATATTTCAAATTTTCTGTCAACTTTTCTTTAAAAAGTCTGGCCAAGAGCAGCCATACCATTTTTCAAATTTCATGTCAAGTGTTTTTTTTTTCCCTTTAAGAAAATGCCCATCTATCATTTTTGACTGACAGGATCTGTCATCAGAGAAGGACAAATAATTTTCAGCTCTGTTTGTGAGTGGACAAAAGGCCCCCACCTTATCACAGAAAAGTTAAGGGTGAGGTGCCTCTGACGTGTGAGAAAAAGTGCTCTGGGGAGATTCTGTTTCAAGCTATTTCAAAAAGAGAACAAGGTTCTACCCTCCCTGGAGTACAGACTGTTTTCCGCCCTACGAAAGAACCACAGTTGAAAAGGTGATAAGGGGTCAGCACAAATGTCAGTTTTATTACATACAATTTCCTGTTTTCTATTTTAGATATGAACACATGAAATGTAAATATTGACTGCAGTTGCATTATGTGATCTCTCAACTCAGGAGCGAAGATAAAATTCCAGCATATGGTTGATTTAGGGAATAAGCCATAGTGCATTGGTTTTTTTTTTTAAAAAGGATGGGCAATATTTTTGGATCTATGAAAAATTAGTAAGAGTGCTAGCCTCACAGCGATGTCCAACATCTTGCCTATTTTTGAGTAAGGAAAGATGGCCTTGCTACTGGATTAGGGTTCAGGAGTTCTCAGCTCTGTTCCTCTGCCACACACTTCCCTTGTGATCTTAGCAGGGCCGGCTCCAAGTTTTTTGCTGCCCCAAGCAAAAAAAAAAAAAAAGAAGGTCCTGCGCCCTCCCGACCCTGTCCCAACTCCGCCCCATTCCAACCCCTTCCCCAAATCCCTGGCCCTGCCTCCTCCCCTGGGCGCGCGGCATTTCCCCTCCTACCCCTCCCTCCCAACCCAGGCAAGCGGTAGAAGCGGAGTAGTGGCGGGCTAGGGGGAGCAGGCAGCAGTGGAGCGGAGGTGAGCTGGGGGGGGGGGAGCGGTTTCTCTGCCCCCACCTCCCCCCAGGGTTACTTCCTACGGCCCTCCCCGCACCCCCCACCGCCGCAGCTCACCTCTGCTCAGGGCCGGCTCCCGGCTTTTTGCGCTCCAAGGAAAAAAAAATAAAAAGGAGCCGGATTGCCGCCCCTTGTTAAGTGCTGCCCCAAGCACATGTTTGGAACGCTGGTGCCTAGAGCTGGCCCTGGATCTGATGATCCAATGTCAGTTCCTCATCTGCAAAATGAAGATATTTCCATAATTACAAGGGCAATGTGATGATTATTTCACTCAACGATTGTCAGGCACTCGAGCTACTATAGGGATGGGGCCAAATATGTACCTCAATTGATAAATGTCCTCTGCAGTTTTGTTGGGTGTGGTATTCCTTCATCTTCCTATTTGTACAATGTTTAGTACTGCTCTGAAATAGGAAACAGCTTCTGCATCCTAAGTGGTGGCTGCACTTCCATGGCAGGAGAAGCGATGCCAAAATATTGAGGCCTTGTGGTCTGAAACCAAGTGCTTTAATTAGGTCATTTCTATATTTCCAAAACAATATTTTTCAGAATTTTTGTTTTGCTGAAATTTTTGAAATTTATATTTTTTTTGTTCTGATTAAGGATGAAAGGAAGTTTCGAAATGTTGGCATTCTCTGCAGAATGGAAATTCTGTGTTTCGACCATCTCTAATGAACAGGTGGGTAAATTTGAAAAAAAAAACAACCCATGAGTGGGGAAGGTCGGGTGGAGGGTGAGGGGCTGAAAGGTGATTACAAACTCTAGTCAGTCGGTCAGCTAATGACCAGTAAAATAATTCAAAGTAACTCATTAATGAGGCTGAAATTCTTTGATCTAAATTAATTGTAGACAGGAAAACAAAACCAAAAGGGTTTGACTATGAAAAAATAAAGAGAACCACCTACACCTGAGCACAAATTTAAATCTAACATGAAAAGAATAAACTAGAAACACTTCCTGTTTCTATTGCGTTGTGGAAATGAGAATGTGCTTTTGCAAGCATGAATTCTAACAAAAGTCATAGGTTTAGCATTATGAGCACACTCCGCATGATTTATTCCAAGCTTCGTTACAATTGTTGTGACTAAAGGCTGAGCAATTTAGCACAACTGAGACTAAGTGATATATAATGCCTTAGTTTATCTGCTGCTTTCATTAAGCAGACAGCTTAAAGAGTTAATTATGCCTCTGATAATTTTTAATAGCCTGTAGACACGTCACACATTAACGTATTCTAAAGTATTTTCAAAATACTTCAGGACATGCAGGGAAAGCCACATGTGCCATGGTGTTTTAAAAGTCTTAAATATGCCACAATTGTAGATAAATCAATTTAAATGTTTTAAAAGTTATTGGTGAAGTATAAAACCATAATTATCAACATTATTCTCCGGGTGCACTCCTAAAGCTCTTCTCCTAGTGCTTTAGACATGATGGAAAATAAAGGAAAGGGCTGTTCATATGAATTGCCAAGTGACAGGAATTTAAAATGTATGAAAGAGAAGGAACATAGGGTGCTGTATCTTCATCAGAAAATGCTAGGGCAAGTGTTTGGCTGAAATGTAGATTCCAAGCCCAGAAAACTGTCAGGAAGTGAAGTGAACATTAGGTACGGCCTCCATTAAGGAAATTCACACTGGTATAACTACATTACTGTAGCTATACCAATGCTACACCAGACTATACCACTGCACTGATGCTAACTAAATTGCACTGGGCAATTTGGACTATATTAACTGAACTGATATAGGTACACCAGCGTGAGTGTCCTTGATAGCATCAGGACCTTAGAGAATGACAGAATCTCAGTTAAAGGACCTAATGCTTGATCACATTAAGAAGCGACTATACATTGGTGGAGATTATTCTTCTGATTCCAAGCACCTTCCCTGTTTATAGAAAGCTAAATAGCTACCATTTATGCAAGACACACAATAAACCATGCGAACATCTATATAGTAAAAACACCAAAACAACCTCCCCTTCTCCTGTGACTCTCAGACCCTGGGTGAATTGACTCCTGCTTGCATTACATGGCTAAAAATAGCGGTATTGGCGTTCCTACTCAGGCTGGAACCTGGACTCTGAGACCCACCCCTCCTGCAAACATCTTTTTAATTTCATTAACTTTGCATACATTTATACCCTGTGAGCGCTCCCCAAACTCAAAGCAAAACTTGGCCACAACTGAAAAGTTTCACCTGATTTCAGGCTCGAACACAGTCAACCCAGGTTTGCTTGAAACTTATCCCAAGATCTGGCCATGATAACGGATAACGGAATAATTGGTCTTGTGGTTACTGAACTAGGATGAGAATCAGAAGAGCTACATTAAATGTTCATCTCTAATGTAGGATTCCCATATGACCTTGGACAATTCACTTAGGCTAGGTCTACACTGGGGGGGGGGGGGAGGAGAGGAATCGATTTAAGATACGCAAATTCGCGTAGCTGAATTCGATGTATCCGATCCGACTTACCCCGCTGAGAGGACGGCGGCAAATCGACCGCCGCGGCTCCCCCGTTGATGGCGCTTACTCCTATCTGGGCTGGTGGAGTACGTGCATCGATTCGGGGATCGATTGTCGTGTCCCGATGAGACGTGATAATTCGATCCCCGAGAGATCGAATTTCTACCGCCGATTCGGGCGGGTAGTGAAGACAAGCCCTCAATCTGTCTTTCCTATTTAGATTGTAAATTTTTTGGAGCAGACAATGTCTCTTACTAGGTGTCTGCACAGTACAATGGGTCCCTGATCTTGATTGGGGCCTATAGGGATTACTTAATAAACATCAACAAATAATAAAAGTAAGAATGTTATAAATAGCTAAATAGTGGATGGATTTGGTACCATGGAGAGTCAACCCAAGATTACCAAAAAAATAATTTCAGTGAGTCTGACCAGGTTTGGGGGTTTATAATGAAATCTTAAACCCTTTAGTTTTGTACAGTTCTACTTTGTAAATGAACAAGCATAAACTTCTCAGATCTGTTCACATTCACATGGATGTTTGATGGTACCAGTGCGCAAACAATGAAGTCAACAAGAACTCTGGTTATCTTTTTGCTGCTTTTAGGAATCCAGTGGAGGAAAAAAACAACAACTCAGGAATCACTGAATAAAAAGAAAAAAAAAAAAAAAAGGGAGGGGGGGTGAGAACTTTGTGTTTTCAAGCTAAGCAGATTTTACTAATAATGGCTAGATAAATATAGAATTTACAATTAATACAATTAGTGAAGCATATCCCTTTAAAAATCAATTTGAAAGATTTGTTATTAAAACAAGTTTGGTCATAAATCTCTGTTTCATGGTGACCAGTATTATGGGATTGTGGATTAGTGGGGGCCCAATTACCTTTGACTCCTTATATAGAATAACTTTCAATCCTAATGGAACAAGTACAAGAGTTTCTTTTGGGGATGTGTGCTTCATAGAAGTCATGGATCAAAGTGATCCCTTGATAGATAACCTGACACCACCCCCAATTCGACTATTAAATGTGCAATTTTTGTTATCATCATGACCTCAACTAAAGAACAGACATGTCCAGGCTATTGGGAAACTGCCCCATTATGGCAGCAGCAGGATCATCAATTAATGTGAGGCGAAAAATACCTAAATTGTATTTCTGGAACAGATCTTCTTGTTTTCACCCAGGCCTTAAAAATTCTAAGGAATTTATATTCTTATTCATAATACTTATAGGGCTAGCACATAAACAAGGCTTAGAAATCTGAAAGAGAAATGTAGGACTTTTTCTTTTAGAATGTGCATGGATAAGCCTATAGTAGGTTGTGTTTTCACAGCCTAAAGCAAGAAGTGGGGTGATGCTGATAATTTTTGCTGAGACGCTACCAAGTAGCAGAAAGGGTAAAAGGATTCTGATCAGTTGAGAGGAGCGGTAAATTAATACCAATGACATTGACCAGACTGCAAATTACATTGATTATTTTAATTTTCTCTCTCTGATACTCAGTTAAACACCCATTGTTTTAGGTTTAAGATAAGCAAAAGGTTATTTTCCTCATTTTTTAAAAAAAAACAGGACAATTGCCATGCAAGAGGGGATCCAGTGATATGTTATAGTTATGAAGTAAAACTGGAGATGCTGAAGAAGAAAACTGTGATTGTGAGTGAGTGAGAGAAGCAGAGAAAGAGCATGTGCATACACACACAAGGATGTGAGACAATGAGAGACAGTGTGTATATAGGTTTGTGAAGATAGTTTGTGTTCTCGTGTGTTTAAGGGAGTAGACTAGCAAGCAGTGAATTTAAATTAAAAAAAAGACAAATGTTCTGTTCTCACTGATTAGATGTTCTAACCTTGACAAAAGCTTGTGTGAAATTAAAAAAAGTCATGACAATGTGTGTTAGGAGGAAATTAAGTGAAAGCTTAAGGGAGAATGATGAGATGCAATAGGTTTGCCTTTCTGTTGATCCCTTCCACTAAATTACCATTGCCTTCATCTAACAGGGATACTTGGCCTGTTTATGCACACAGTCTACTGATGTTTTTCCTCCAGACAATAATTATGAATAGCAAAACCTGTATTGCAAACTGGCTATTCAGCAGTTAAGCTTACAGTTGCTAAAGTTATAATGGGGGCACATATCTGTACAGCATACTGTGGAGAATGGAGACTTTCAAGTGGAGAAATTCTAGCCAAGGGCTAAATTCCTCTTTCATTTACACTGGTGCAAGTCTGGACTGACTAGATTTAAGTCAATGGAGTTATGTTGAATTTACCCCTCCATGGGAACAGAACTTGGCCCTCAGGTAGTATTTCTCCATTGTCCACTGTATATACTGTAGGAGATGTCCCTAGCTACTGTACTTTAACTGCTGAATAGCCAGTTTCCAAGACGGGGTTTGAGATTGGTATAAAAGTGAGAGGCGAATCAAGCTCAGAGACTTTCATTCTCAGACTGTTGAGATCAAGGATGTATTTTTATTCTACTGACAGATTACCAGGTGACCCATTCCACTTTGCTGCTGCCACTACCATACAATGGTCAAATGGATTTCTGCAGCATGCAATGAGGTCTTCACTGATACATCTAGGCACAAAAATGTTCAAGAGGTGGAGTGACCCACTGGAGCAGGGGCAATGGATATTCTGTTATCATCACAATATCCCTCTGTCAGAGCTGGCATCGCACAGTGCTGAATCCAGAATGGCACTTTCCCATTTTATACACTGAGAAACTGAATCAGAGAAATTAAAGGACTAGATTTTCAAAGGTACCCACTAGTTGTGTGCACCTCAGTATTTGGGCCCCCAATTTTAGAAATATCAAATACAGTTTTAAGCATTGTCAAACACGTGCAACTCTCATTGACTTCATCAGCTGGCGTAGAATGTTCAGCTTTTCTGAAAATCAGGCCCCATATGTCTCAAGCTGGATATCCAAGAAAACAGAGGTACTCAACACTAGTGGACATTTTTGAAAATCTAGAACTAAGTGATATGTGCGAGCGTCCACAACTGGCCAGTGGCAGAATAGATTTAGTATGATACTTTGGTACATATGGGGTTGGAAACAAGAGCAGACCATATATAGGAAACACAAGCTTCTACTGCAGGGGTCGGCAACGTTTGGCACACGGCTCGCCAGGGTAAACACCCTAACGGGTCGGGCCAGTTTATTTACCTGCTGACGCAGCAGGTTTGGCCGATCGCGGCCCCCACTCACCACGGTTCGCCATCCCGGGCCAATGGGGGTGGCAGGAAGTGGCGCGGGCGAGGGATATGCCAACCTCTGCTCTACTAAAACCTCTAATGAGGCATTTGCAAGTGGAGAAAGAAAAGGAATATCAGTTTAAGGCATTTCAAACCACTTCACACCTTTCAGGTTTAAACATTGGCTCAAGGCTTTTGGATAGGTCTCCTGCAACAGCTGCCTGCTATTTTCCTCTACCCCCAACCCCACTGTCATCCCACCCTGAGTGCAGTGCATGATTTACTGGATCCGACCTGTCTAAATGATGAAACTGAGAAAGCTTTTACCAAGTATGCATATCAGAGAAATGCAAGTATTATGTACATTGTACTGAATGTGTTTTATTCAGCCAAATACAGCAAGGCCATTCATTTGAATACCAAGTACAGAGATCTTTAGAAATCCACAAGATGAATAACAAATCATAATACTGGCAACACAAAAAAACAAATCTTTTTCAGAAGGCTTTGAAGAAACGAGTGGGTATTTGAAAGCTGATTCAAAGTCCAGCATGAACAGGATCTATTAGATTGTGGAATAATATCCTGAGGAAAGTGGTAGAAACCCCATTGTTTAAAAGTAGACTGGAAAATAAACACCAGAAAATATATTAGAGGAATCAACATTGCACTGGCCTGATAATAGTGTAGGTAGAACGGGAAAGGTCTTTTTTATATCCTAAATATTATAGGTGAAATGCTGGCCCTCTAAGTCAATTGGAGTTTTGCCATTGATTTAAATTAGTCCAGGATGTCACCTTATGATCGAAGGATTCTAATTTACACTTCTCTCCAACCTACTTTTAAGAAAAAGAAAATGTATGTTTACAGACTAAAATATTACAGTGTTTTGTATAACTGTTTTGGAGGTGCATTCTGAAGATGCAGATGCTGGCATATTTATCACCTATTAGAGATGTTTGCAGTGAGATCTGAACATCCTACAAGGATTAAACAGCAAAGGGGCTTTGTGGGCATCTCCTTGCGAAGTGAGACATAAGAGTTCACTTTGGCATTATTAGGAGATGATACACGATATTACAGAAGTTCCCATGACATTCCCATGATATTACAGAAGTTCATGCTTCGAGGATAGTGGCCTTTTCTAGTTACATGTGGAAACATGCCATGCAAAAATCCCATACATCGTACACTCTGCTGGCTGGAAAGATTGATAATGGGCCACATTTTTTAAGGCCTCTTAGTGGTTTGTTTACACTACAAAAAATGCAACTCGGCTTTTAACACAGGTTAGTAGCTTGAGTTAAAGCCTTTAAGGGAGTTTGGGGTTGAACTTGAGCTGCCAGCCTGAATTAAAAGCCAAGTTGCCATGTCTTCATTGTTATTTTAACCTAGATTAGCTAACCCAAAAGAACACTTTTTTTTTTTTTTTTTTTTTTTTGCAGTGTAGATGTATCATTGGATGCACATGCCATACTTGCACACTAAAATGGGTGGAATTGCAAAATCCCTCGATAGGCCTTGCGTGCATAAAATATGTGATTTACATATGAAAATGTAGATTTTTCACATGACAATGCTTGTGCTTCAGCTATGTCAGGGCATTTTCAGTGGCACGTTGACTGTGAGGTTGAAAATTGGACAATTACAGGTTTACCGTTTTAAGGTTTCCAGTTTATTATACAGAATAAGATTTCATTTCTCAGTACTTAATCTCCTAACTAAGATCTTTTCATTCCACTGGACTGTCAACTGAGTTGTACAGGTAACATCAACAAGGCTCACACATTTATACAAATAAAAGACACAGGGCCAGACCCTCAGGTGACATAATGTGGCACAGCCTCCAGTGACTTCAATGGAGCGATGCAGATTTACACCAGCGGGGGATCTGGCCTAAGGCTCTATGAATCCTTTTATGAACTAGAGGTTCCTGCATCTTTCTGTTCTAATGTAGGATTTAAAAGGTGTTGAATATTTGCTCTTAGTTACACATGAAAAAGAAATATGAACTAGTCAGCTCTGCACTCTTCTTATTAAATTTTTCACAAGGAAGGAGTACTTCTATCAAACAATTCCCAAACAACCTTTTCCCTAGTTCATTTCTGCTCAAGTCTAAGCTCTGTGTGACTGTCCACCATGAGGTCTGTCTGGACAAAAGACTTCTCATTTTTGCCCTGTTTCTGACTCCTCCCCCTCCCCCCCCAAGTATGATGACTCATAGTGAATACTAGACAAAGGGACTGATTATAAAACAAATACCTACATTTTGTAAAGTAAGACATTTGCAATGCTTAATTAATTTTGCCTTTTCTTCCAATGGTTCCAGCTTAGGCCAGGAAAGTGGGAACTTCTGCATATTAAAAGCCCATTCTAGTGGATTGTGAAAATTTACTGCAAGAAAATATTTTGTCAGTATCAGTCATTTCTGACCCTAACTTTTTCCAAGGAAGAAACAACAGGACTGTGATTGGGAGCTCACTTACTACACAGTTTTCTAGCAGTGTAACTCTATTCACTTCAGCTGATTTATTTTACTGGTGTGAGATCAGAATCCAACCCAGTTTGCTTAATTTAATTCTAGGTCTTTTCAGTTGCAAATGGAACAGATTTTTATTTAAACCCCCAAGTAAGAGTGTCATTATCCACAAATCTGCTCATAAAATGTTTTGGCAACTGAAAAAACAAAACAAAAACAAAAAACAAAACACACCAGCAGAGGAAGCCATTAGGATGAAAACATTTCAAATCATGTCATTCATCAACATCTCTGCTCGTCCAACAAAATTTGCCTTTGGTACAGGCAATTGTGATAGTTATTCTCTGTACTTTTCAGCAACACATTTTTCTGATTAAAAATATGAGAATACTGGCAATAGTTATAGATGGAAAAGACCTATTAGTTCTTCAAATCCACCTCCCTTCCAAGGCAGGATATTATCTCTGGCAGAGGATATATCAGATACTAAACTGTTCCCACACTAGGTTTTAACCAAAAGTCTGAATAGAAAGATCCTTGTGGAGGTGTCACAATATTTTACTTAAGGAAAAAAAGCGGCCATTTTGGCACTTTTTAAAAATCATGCTTATAAATTCAACACTTATAATCTTGTGACCCAAGTAATCAAAGGCTTTATGGGTCTACTTTAGTATAATTTTCACAGAGGTGCTAGAGACATGCAGTTGTTGCCAACCTGAGTAGTTTCGTTTCAGATAATGTTTTCCTGCCTCTCCCCCAAAAGATATATACATATAGAGTGTCACAGTGCGTGGAGTGGCTCGTGACCATGACTGCCTAGCACAGGGCAGACTGTCAAAAACAGGGCAGATCCCTCCAAGTGGTGGTATGTTTGATAATTAGGTTTTACCAAGTCAGTAACAAATGGGAACTCCTGGATCATTATAATGGTCTTACCATGGAGTCAGACAGACAGATCCCTTAGACCAGTGCTTTTACTCTCCAGTCTATCTTGCCACCCAGACAAACTGGACTATGATAAATGGTCACTAACACAAAAATATCACACAATACTTCGGTTACTTCCCATCCCAAGAGGCCAGTCCTCGATCCCAGATCTTACACCAAAGACAGTGCCTATAACCAATCCTGTAATAAACTATCTAAAGGTTTATTAATTAGGAAAGAGAAGTAAAAGATAGTTGTGTACAGGTTAAAGCAAGGAAACAGTTGAACAAATAAACTGCAATCTAAACCCTAAGAGTGACAGAGTTATAGTGATCTATCAATTCAAAGCATCTTTCAGAGCGGACCCAGGAAGCAGCCACTGAGGATCACTAGATCTAGTTTGGTATGTCTGCTGTCCGAATTCTCACAGGGTCAAAGAGAGGAAAAAAATCTTCACATCAACTATTTTTATTTCCCTCTTCCAGCATTCAAAGCAATGGGACAAGGCCTCCTGAATGGGTGGGGCAACTAATAATGTTTTTTTCTTATAACGGACCATTTAAATATCGATAATCCTCCTGGATGGGCAAGGGGTGGAAACGACAATTCTTGTCCCTGGGTTCACAACTTCAGAGCAAAACATTTTCAAAAGTTATAAAGCAAAATTTACAAAATTTTCTTATAGCATGGAATACAGACATTACAAGTGAGATTAATGCATGCAGCAATTTATAAGCATTTCATAGAATCTAAACCAGGGGCGGCAAACTTTTTGGCCCGAGGGCCACATTGGGGTTGCAAAACTGTATGGAGGGCTGGGTAGGGAAGGCTCTGCCTCTCCAAACAGCCTGGCCCCTGCCCCCATCTGACCCCTCCCCCTTCCCACCCCCTGACTGCCCCCCTCAGAACCTCCCGACCCATCCAACCCCCCCTGCTCCTTGTCCCCTAACTGCCCCCTCCCGGGACCCCCCACCACCACTAACCACCCCCTCCCAGGGCCCCACCCCCTATCCTACCCCCCCGTTCCCCGTCTCCTGACTGCTCTGACCCCTATCCACACCCCCGCCCCCTGACAGGTCCCCCCAGGACTCCCACGCTGATCAACTCCCCCCCCCCCCATCTCCCGACAGTCCCCCAGAATCCCTGTCCCATCCAACCGCCCCCTGCTCCCGGTCCCCTGGAACTCCCCGGCCCCTCTTACCAGGCCGCTCAGAGCAGCATGACTGGCAATTGTGCTGCCCCGCCAGAGCCAGACACGCCGCCCACCGCGCTGCCTGCACAGCAGCTTGGCTGCGGGGGAGGGGGAACAGCAGGGGAGGGGCCGGGGGCTAGCCTCCCCGGCCGGGAGCTGAAGGGCCAGGCAGGATGGTCCCGTGGGCCAGATGTGGCCCACGGGCCATAGTTTGCACACCTCTCGTCTAAACAGTAAAAACATTCTAATAAGACTAATATCTATTTTCAGCAAATCTAACATACATATGAACTGGTCTGGTCTCCAGTTGTGAGTTTGTCAGTTCTTAGTGAATGTCTGAAGGCTTGGCAAGAGCTGGTACCTGGTCTCCCTGTGGCACTTAGGCCAAGATTTTCAAAAGTGACTACTGATTTTAGATGCCCAACTTGAGAAATCTCTTAAGGGACCCAATTTTCAGAAAGTTTTAAACAGACCCTCTCTGAAAATTGGGATTTTTTAAGGGTTTCTAATACAGCAATTGGCCTAATTTGTTACTGCTTGTTTGAGTCATCCACACTGTCTTTCGATACAGGAATGCTGGGAAATCATCTAGAGAGCTGATTCTTCTCAGGGGGACAACTGGGGATCCCAGCGGAATTGGTGGAAAGAGAATGAGGAGATCAGGAGGCAAGAGGAGCATAGATGAAAGGATGAAGGCTATAATAGAGAGAAAGGTAGGAAAAGGGAGGGATAGAAGACCTCAGACCCTAGACATGAGCTGCTTTGATGTGTAGAAATCTTCTTACCAGCCTCACCACGTGTAATGCTATTAAGCACGCCGTTCACGACATCCTTTGTCTCTGTTTTCACTTGCACTTGTGATGTGGCAGTTACACAGTATCCACTTCTCTTCTCACAAAGAGCACTGATAGCTCTTCTTGAAGAGACAATAAAATATCCTGCTGCTACCAAAGTATCAGCAGAAGCCCTACTGGGCAGGAGGGGGAGGGAAATACCCCAATTTTCATTTATTTTTTCCCCCAAATTCTCAGTTTAAATGTTCCCTTTTCTTGGTATCATCATACTGAGCAAAATTTATATAGCAGTTTATTCTTCTCCTGGCTTCCCTCTCAATAAACCCATCACCAGTGAAAGACTGCCCATGACCTTTGTCCCCCCTTTTAATTTAGGCTTCTTGAAGTGGATATGCTCCTTTAAACATCTACAAAGGTTTCCTTTTCACCTTAACATTCTTGTATAATGGTTTCCCTACAATTAAGGAATTATGAAGGCTCCCATCAACATGTCATTGTTAAATTTACTATCCCTACATATCAATATAGCTCAAAGGATTTTACTATAAGTTTGATTTTGAAATAGGAGTATTTTTCTATAGCTAGTACAATTATTTCATTATTGGTCGTAACTGGGGATCGCTCTTCAAGTAAAATAAGAACTTTCACCTAAAACTCAAAGCAAACAGCCATGTTTAGTGGTTTAAAAAAGTTCCATTAAGGCCATTTTTGGATCTTAAATCAGTGTATAGTAAATAAGAGGTAACTCCGTTCATTTTAATAGATTGATTGGTAGCATAACTGAGATCAGAACCCAACCCTTAACTTCTCTCCCATATGCATTTTTTTTTTTTAAAAACACAGTCACCTCCTCCTGTGTTTTGGTTTCGGCTAGAAACGCGAGAAGAGAGACTCACTCCTCTTGCAGGAAGATGGTTCCCTAACTCATGCAGTGCCTCAGTGACGTCAGCAGGTCTCACAACCTATTACTCCTGAGGCAATTCTGTGCCAAAAAATTAAAATTTCTGCACAAAAAAAATATTTCTGAACACAATATTTTAAAATTTGGCAAATTTTATTAGTCAATAAATAAATGTGGAGGCTCCAGCATGGCAGTGGGGAGCACAGGCCACTGGCTGCATGGAGGTGAGAGATCACCCTGCAGCTCCCCCGCCCCTTGGGACACAGACTCAGCTGCACCTGACCCTGACACCTGCTTGAGAAACACCCCAGGGCACTGCCCCTCCATGCCAGGCGCACCACATGTGGGGCAGGCAAGTTCATCCCAGCAGTATCCAAGTGTGGAGGGGCTTGGTGTGAGGTATCCAGGTGTGGGGTGAGGGTTCAATGTGGGGCAATCTGTGTGCAGTGGCTTAGTGTGTGTGGGGGATCTGGATGCACAGGGCGTTGTTGGGGGTTCTGGGTGCAGGGGTAATAGATTCTGCAGAGGGGTCCAGGTGAAGGTGGTTGGGGCTCAGCAGGGGAGGTCTGGATATGAGGGGATGGCGCTCAGCAGGGGGGGGGGTCAGGTGTGGGGGGCTCAATGAGATGTGGTCCAGGTGCAGGGGGATTGGGACTCATTGGGGTGGGGGTTCAAGTGCAGGGAGCTTCAACAGTGTGGGTGCAGGAGTGGGGGTCTGGATGCAGGAGGTGAGACTCATTGAGGTGGGGGTTAGGATGTGGGGGGCTCAGTGGGGAGGTTCTGAGTGCGGGGGGGAGGTTTGATTGGGGGGATCCAGATGCATGGGTGGCAGACAGAAGGAGCAGTACAGTGACCCCTCCCCCTGCAGCTGAGGAGCAATGGGGCAGAAAGCGGGGGGAGGGGTGCGGCACATCCTGCAGCCAGGGAAGATTTCTGGGGATGGATCGGAGGTGGCCCAGTCTGCTCCTTGCAGGGGAAGATAGGGTTGCCAACTTTCTAATTGCACAAAACTGAACACCCTTGCCCCACTCCCTTCCCCACCCCTGCCAAGAGGGCCCATCCCTTGCCCGGCCTCTTCTCCGAGGCTCCGTCTCCCCGCTCACTCCATCCACTCCCTCTGTCGCTCGCTCTCCTCAGCCCTCACTCACTCATTTTCACTGGGCTGGGGCAGGGGATTTGGGTGCAGCTGGGGGTGTGGGCTCTGGGGTGGGCAGGGCCAGCTCCAGGCACCAGCTTCTCAAGCAGGTGCTTGGGGCGGACGCTCCGGAGAGGGGCAGCAGGTCCAGGTATTCGGCGGCAATTCGGCGGACGCTCCCTCACTCCGCCTGGGAGTGAAGGACCTCCCGCCGAATTGCCGCCGCAGATCGCGATCGCGTCTTTTTTTTTTTTTTGGTTTTGGCTGCTTGGGGAGGCCAAAACCCTGGAGCCAGCCCTGGGGGTGGGGCCAGGATGAGGGGTTTAGGGTGCAGGAGGGGGCTCCATGCTGGGGGTACGGGCTCCGGGCTGAGGCCAGAGATGAGGGATTTGGAATGCAGGAGGAGGCTCCAGGATGGGGCTGAGGGGTTCAGAGTGTGGGAGGGGGCCCCAGGTTGAGGCAGAGGGTGGGGTTGTGGGAGGGAGGTACGAGCAGGGCTTTGGAGTGGAGCCCCGAGCTGAAGAGCGGAGCAGCTCGGAACAGTGGAGCTGCAGATTTTTGCCTGGAGCTTGCTCCGGAGCTGGAGCACAGCTCCAAAGCCCTGGGTACAAGCTCTGGGCTGGGGGTGTGGGCTCCAGGGTGGGGCCAGAAATGAGAAGTGGGGGATCTGGGCTGGGGCAGGGGTGTGTGTGTAGGCTCTAGAGTGGGCTGGGAATGAGGGTTTGGGGTGCAGGAGACGGCTCCAGGCTGGGGCTGAGGGGTTCAAAGTCCGGGAGGGGGTTTCGAGCTGGGGCAGGGTTTGAGATGCAGGAGAGTGAGTGACTCTGGGAGGGAGTTTGGGTGCGGGAGGTGGCTAAGGGCTGGGGTAGGGGGTTGGGATGTGGGAGGAGTTTCGGGGAGTGGGCTCTAAGTGGCACTCACCTTGGGTAGCTCCCCGGAAGCAGTGACATGTCACTCAGCTCCTAGGTGGAGGCATGGCCAGGCGTCTCTGTGCACTGCCTCTGCCCGCAGGTGCCACCCTTGCTGCTCCTATTGGCTGCAGTTCTCAAATCAATAGGAGCTACAGAGCCAGCACTCGGGATGGGGGCAGTGCACAGAGCCCCCAGGGCCGTCCCTTCACCTAGGAATCGAAAGACATGTCATCGCTTCTGGGGAGCGGTGCGGAACCAGGTAAGGAGCCTGCCAGCCCTGCCAACCAGACTTTTAACTGCCTAGTCAGCAGTGCTCACTGGAACCACAAGGGTCCCTTTTTGACTGAAGCATTCCAGTTGAAAACTGGACACCTGCCAACCCTAAGGGAAAAGGCGGTCCCATCCTTCCCCATCCCCAGTCCAGCCAGGATTAGCAGCTGGGCTCGGCGCAGGGAAGGAGCCACTGGCCAGGGCATCCCCAGCACTGCTCCCTGCTGTGATTTACCTTGTTGCCTGAAATAATGCACCCATTCTGCTGGGGAGTGGTGTCTGACCACTCTTGAGGCTTCTCTTTGCTTCCCTGTCAGAAAGGGATTTTTCTACAGAGAAGTAATGAATTCTGCGCATGCGCAGTGGCGCAAAATTCCCGTAGGTGTAAACTGTGCAGGGATCTGCCCATACATTGTAACTTGCAAGATTAAAGTGAAAAGACCTGAGCTGATGTCCAGTGAAATTAATAGAATGACTCCCATTGATTTCAATAGATCTTGGCTCAGGTCTTACATACTATGAGAGAACCAGCTCTTAAAAGATTTCCAGGGTATATTTGCAGGCTCAGGACTCAGATTCACCAAAAAACTATTTGAAATTCACTTATAAGTTCTTAGTTTTGATTATGTAGTAAAGAGGCAAAATGGCTTGCTTCTAAGCCTTAGAAAATGGATATATATTTTATAAATGAAATATATATAATACAATTATTAAATTTTTGTTTTACTTTAGGCAGTTGCAGTTACAAATGGAAGGAGAGAAATTTCTGTTTGATAAATTTAACAACTATATTGTGGTTAAATCAGAAGAGTTCTTCCCATAAAGGTTAACAATGGATAATTACTTGCTCAGGAAATCACTAAAATGACATGGTTTTGCTGCTTTGTTTTCACTGAAGTTTTATGATGCTCCCTTCTTGCCACTTATAAATGAAACAAATGAGGTTAGATGGCAAAGACTATGAAATGAATTAGCAATAATGAGTTTAGTAACTAAAAACATTAGTAGAGAAAATTGAGTTGACCTTACTTTTATAATTATTCATTTTCTTAATTGTTTTTTCTGGAATAATTGGAACCAAATTAAATAATACCAAGTACAAGCTTCACATGAGATCATATATTTGGCACAGATTAAGAACAGTCCCAAATACAAATTCAGTTGCCCAGTTAGAGGTCATCCAGCTGGCAAATGCCTGTCTAGAACGGAGACTTGGCTACTGAAATTTTCAGTCAGGAAGCCTCTTTTTCAAGTGGGCCTGAGCTTCAGGATGGGGGCACATTTATTTTCCTAGCTGCTATGGAAATGGCATATAAGTTAACACACCATGTTGTACTCACTATCAGTACCCCAAAGCTAGTGAGGGAAGTGGCAATTTGAATTAACCTTTGAGGATCTCCATGGTCTATCATCTTCCAGTTCTGCAACCCTTCCAGTACAACTCATGCTGAGTAATCCCATTGATTTCAACAGCTCAAGAAAATCAAAACAAGAACACCCAACATAGTGGGTATCACAGTTATCACCAAATGCCCTTATCCGTGAGTGCTGTAAAGTAGTGAGAGATACAGTCCAATTCTCTCACCTTTCAGCCTATTAATACATGAACCCCATTGAACCCACAGAATTATTTGCATGCGTAAGTACTACTCAATGTGAGCAAGGCTTACAGAATCAGGTCCTGTGTGATCAAGAAATACAAGCACAGTGATCTCAGTGAGTTGATAGGAGCCAAGTACCTCACAAGATCAGGGTTATAACCCTTAATATTTGTACAGTAGAAAACTCTGGTGTTGTAAAGCCCTATATAAATGTTAACTATTATTTAATCCCTCCCACATTTTAGTCACTTCTTTTCAGAACTATGCTTCCTACTGAAAAGATCAGTCCTCCCTAGAATTCCTTGGAACAAAATTTTATAGAAAGGAAACAAAGCTGAGTTAAAACGAGTTAAAAGTCCATATGGAATACAGTTAAAGTGCTGAAAGCAAAGTTTAGGGTAAGGAAGTCCCCTTCAGAATTATGCACAGTTTTTGTTTGTTTGTTTTAAAAGTGCCCCTCCCCACAAGTTCCTTTCATATGAGGAACTCAGTTCTTTACAAATTATAAATCTGATTGAATTAAAGGCTCAAAAATAACCCCTTATAGGAAAGTACTATTCACTCCATTTTGCAAATGGGGAAACTGAGGTTACATTACGTGCCTAAGCTTACGCACAAGTGAGAAATTGAATCCAGAACTCTCAGACCTATGCCTTAATCATCGGACAACCTGACACCAGGTCAGTTGAGGTCTGAGAGCCTTTTAGAGAGACTGGATCAAGTTCTGAGCCATCCTGGCTCAAATTTCAAGATGATAGCAAGCCTGGGATGACTGAAGTTGCTTTTGGGATGATTGAAGTTGGTTTTGTCTGAGTTTCACTGGTAGTTTTGGAGCTGATTCAGATCTGAATCTCAAAACAAAACCCATGTGCAGAACAGGTTCCAACAGGCCCCTGTGAATCAATTGCCACCCTATTCTACACAGCTTTAGTTCCATTATTAAATTCAATTAAAAATACCAACAAATGGGTAAACTGATTGTCACTGAGCCGAGCTACACATTGTGTTCAATTTGATACACTACCTAGCAGTAAGTTCCAAATGGGGAAATGGGAATTAGTGGCGCTCCCTCTCCAATTACTAATTCTGCAGAAACATAAACATCTCAGCAAAGGGACACAGCAGCCGCTTTCAGGTTTCTTATAAACAAACAGACTTAATAGTTGAGAAGATATTTAGAATAAAGCAGGCCTTTGTTTTTCCACTGTACCCTCAAGTTCTTTCATTTTTTTGTCAATAAATGTAATAATTGATTGTGAAAAGAAAAAAAAACAACCAACCCCCCACAATGCAACAGCATAAGAACAATGCCCAGTTTAAACTGACATAATTTGAAGCATATTTTGTGCAGTCACGTGAGTGGTGTCCCATTTATACACATGGCTCTTTACAACCTAAGTAACAGTTTTCTTTTCAGCTGGGTACATTCTTGGGCCAAAGCTTATAGAAGTTACACTGGGCCAAACCCTGAACTTGGAACAGTGAAGAGACAGAACCCTACCAAAGCCTCACTGCCCAGGCAGGCTCCGACTCCTGTCTCCCTTCCCTTTAAATGCTGCTCCAGTGCTGACCAGGGAGGTTCTCCTCAGCCATAGTTGGGCAACTGCCCCACAGCAGCCCTACCCCACTGTGCACCACACCCAAGAGGTGGTCTCTGTATTGCCCACTAGACATGGGAGTGATACCAGAGAGAGTGTCTCCCACATGATCTCGGTTTCAGAAGTTGGCTCTCCCAAGCAGAGTGACAGCTAAAAAGACAATAGGGGGCTGAGGGTGTTACCCAATCCAAGGCTTTAGACTTGGACCACAGCACTGAAATGGAGAGGTCACCTAAGACCAGGAAGGGAGGGACGGGTCCTTGAGAATAGCCCATCCCACAGGGCAATCATGGGCGAGGGGAGAAGCAGACCCTCCCCATGACCGCTTTCCACTCTCAAACCTCACTAGGATTCATTCTACCAGTGACTGCTTTACAATATGCGGTGCATTACTATACTATGAGCATATTGCTTATCTCAGACATTACTGCTGTCTGAGTGGAGGTTGATCACAGCAAAAAGTGGTTAAGCAAAAAAGGGATACAAAAATATGCTGTCAGGCTACAGGGAATGAAGAAAGATCATACTGTATCTGACCCACACTAACTTAAACAAAGACTAACCTGCCTGGCCTGAGGAGTCTCTTACTCTAATGTAGGTGGGAAGTACCTTACCTTCATGGGCCGCCAATGAGGTGCATCTTTCTGTACACTATTCAGCAAGGTACTTAAACCTGTGTCTAATTATAAGCACATGAGCTCAACACAACCATCTAGTGTAATTCTAGAGAAAACAGGCATAGATTGAGCTCAGCTCCCATTTCCCATTAACATACTAACATAAGTGGCCAGATGTTCAGTCCACACACGGGATGTTGAGCTCTTAAGAATGTAAGAGTTGCCATACTGGATCAGACCATGGTCCATCTTGCCCAGTATCTTGTTTCCAGTGATGGCCCATACGGGGGAATGGACAAAACAGGGCAATTGTGGAGTAATATATGGAGATATTCCTATCTCATAGAACTGGAAGGGATCCTGAAAGGTCATCAAGTCCAGCTCCCTGCCTTCATTAGCAAGACCAAGTACTGATTTTGCCCCAGATCCTTAAGTGGCTCCCTCAAGGATTGAACTCACAACCATGGGTTTAGCAGGCCAATTCTCAAACCACTGAGCTATCCCTCCCCCCTGTCTTCCACGCCCAGCTTCTGGTAGTCAGAAGTTTCAGGTCACTCCAAGCATGGGTTGCATCCCTGACCATCTTGGCTAATAGCCATTGATGGACCTAACCTCTGTGAATATATGTAATTCTTTTTTGAACCCAGTTATACTTTTGGCCATTACAACATCCCATGACAATGAGTTCCACAGGTTTACTGTGTGTTGTGTGAAAAAGTACTTCCTCTTATTTGTATTAAAGCTACAACATGGCAACTTCATTGGGTGACCCCTAGTTCTTTGTATTGTGTGAACGGGTAAGTTACACTTCTCTGTTAATTTTCCACATACCATTTCATGATTTACAGATTTCTATCAAATCCTTACAAATTGTCTCTTTTCTAAACTGAACAGCCCTAATATTTTTAGTCTCTCCTCAAATGGCAGCCATTCCATACCCTTGATCATCTTTGTTGCCCTTCTCCAGTCCCATTATACCCTTTCTGAGATGAGGCAACCAGAACTGGAAACAATATTCAATGTCTGGGTGCACCATGGATTTATATATTGTCTTGATGATATTTTCCAACCTTTTTCTAATAGTTCCTAACATACTGTTAGAATCAAGCAATCAAAAAGGCTAAGATCTCTTCCTTGGGTAGTAACAGCTAACATTATATATGTATAATGGGATTATTTCCCCCCCATGTGCATTACTTTGCACTTATCAGCATTGAATTTCATCTGCCATTTTGTTGCCCAGTCATCCAGCTTTGTGAAATCCCTTAGTAACCCTTCACAGTCTGCTATGACTTAACTATTTTGAACAATTTTGTATCATCTTCTGAAAGTCTAAACAGGAGTGTCACAAAGGTCGCTGCTAGGGGCTGAGCATTTTTGATAATTATTTGTGTCTCTAAATTGGAGATGAGCCCTTTTGGAAATTTGATCCAAACTGTGGGTGCCAAGCGCTTGAAAATCTGCCCCTTAAAAGTCCAAGCTCCCCCAAAAGGTGGCCAGGTAGATTTAATTAGGATATCTAGTCTTATGTAGTGCTTTTCATCCATAGAGCTCAAAGCACTTTACTGCTTAGTTAAGTATCATTATCCCCATTTTACAGATGAGAAAACAGAGGCATGGAGAGGTTAAAAAGACTTAGCCAAAATCACCCAGCAATCTGATGGTTAAGCTGGGAATAGAATCAAGGTCTCCTTAGTCCCTCTGCTAGGCCATACTGCTCTATTAGGCCACACTGCCTGATCTTTGTAGTGTACTGAATCTGAACTGGTTCCATTGACAGGGCTGCCTACTTGGCGTATCCTAGTATTGACCTCAGCAGTTGGTTAGGGTGAACAAACCCTTCACTTATGGACCCCTGGGGGAAAAAGGGTTATTGTAGGTTAAAAATGGGAATATACCTATATCTCAGGAAAAAACATTTAATTGTATTTTATTTACAGAATTGGGCCTAATTAGCATCAATAGCAGCTGCACCCCTGCATACCCTGGGCACTATTTGGTTCGGAGAGGTTATGTATCAATAGGAAATGTCAATGAAATATAGCAAAATAAAAATTTTCAATCTTGGGAATATCTTGAACCACCTGACTTAACCAGCACATTACATGCTTCCAAATGATAACAGGCCAAGAAAAGATCTCACTCAGACATGTGTCATTAAAATCATATGTGTCCATTCCTATTTATTATAATAAAAAAGAAGAAAATCTAGATTTGAGTCAGATTTCCTAAGAGTTCATCATATGCTGGCACATAACACTTGTGAATTTTATTCAATTCATTTAAAATGATTTCTAGCACACAGCCAGCAAGTTAAGGACTGCAAGGAATTCAAATGATCACCAGGCATAGAAGATTTCTCAAGAGACAGCTTTCAAATCATAAGCGAGGTATATTTTCCTTTAGGAATTGTACTTAAAAAAAATTAGATCTAATGACTACATATTTTTCAAAATAAGACAGGCTTACTCATGTTGTGAAATCAATTGACTCACATATCCTTAAAAGGGCAGATTCTATTTTTTGCACAAAAGTCAGTTTGAAATGGGCCAGGATACAGCAGCTCAACAAATCTCAGTTGCTATCAATCTTAGATGTAGATGCATAGTTACTGGAGGCAAGAGAACTAATTTTTTACTAGTATGTCTTGGAGTTGTTTAGGACCAAGTTAGGACCCATTTGTGTGCCGGTACAAGGGATGTATGCCTCTTTAATCCCTTACACCAGTGTACCATGCTGGGACATTGCAGGCTTCACAGAACTGCTACATACCCTCTTGTGCAGGTGGGTAGAGTCTTAACTCTGCTCTTTCAATGTCCCCATCAGAGTGCTTGCTCTGGTCCATTAGGGAGCATTAGCAGCAACAGGGATAGAACTACTACAGTGCACCCCTTCCCTGCTGCAGTGAGGAGACTGAGAGCAAGACTGTGATTAGTACAGAGGTAAATAGACTAATTGTACAGATTTTTAATCCTGCTTAATGAATGGATTTTAAATTATATGATCTAGCCTCTGTAGTTTGCTTCATAGTTAGTGTAACACTGTGATGAGCATGTTATGTTCTCAACTTGGATTTACTCTTGATTTTTCTGTTTTCAGTGTCAAATAAACCTGGTTTTATTTAAAAATATTGGAAATGATGCTTGTTAGGTAAAGGGTAATCGCTGCTGGGAGCTCTCAAGGGAAAGTGATTACACACAAAGGAGGTACCACGCTTAGCACTTCATCAAAGTGAGAGCTGGCAGAGGTCAGGGTGGGCACATAGCCCTCCGGGGCAGTTTGGATCCAAGAAGCAGTGATCCAGTGGAGTTTTCAAAGTTAAAATAGCTCTTCTAAGGGAAGGATGGATCAAACCATTCTTTGGCGCATGTGTGTGTGTGTGTGAGAGAGATATTTTAGCGTCTAAGTAGTTGGGGGAAGAGTTTGATGCATTATTTTGGAATGGACAGCACAGTTTAATCACACTACATTCCAAATGCTCTCTGAATACTATTTCCTATGGCATAAAGAATATTTCCCAGAACTCAGAAGTCCTGAGCAAGAGAGAGATATGTCAAGGTATCTTTAGGACAGTTTCACCTAACACTTCCCTGCCAAATGAAGCTATTACTGCGAGGGAGCAGGGAAGCTTAGGGATTATGTCAAGGGTGATGTGGCTTGCCCACTTCAAGGAGAAATAGTGAGCATTAGAGCTAGTATGGAAGGGAAGTAGTTATAAAACTGAGCAAAATGTTTTCCATCTGACTGTTTCTCTAAGTCCTAGTCTACAGTTGGGGGAGAAGCGGAAATCTGTTTAAGTTATGCAACTTCAGCTACGTGAATAATGTAGCTGAAGTCGACATACTTAGATCGACTTACTGTGATGTCTTCACTGCAGTGAGTTGACTGCTGCCGCTCCCCCATTGACTCTGCCTGCGCCTCTCGTGGAGTACAGGAGTTGACGGGAGAGGGCTCGGGGGTCGATTTATCACGTCTAGACTAGACACGATAAATCGATCCCCGCTGGATCGATCGCTGCCCACCAATCCGGCGGTTAGTGTAGACATACCTTAACATTCCCTCTTCATTTCACTGATCTTGTTTTTATTGATAGTATCAAGTACATGTATTGAGTAATTCACCCCAACTTAGCGTATACTCACACCTCTTTCATCTGGTTGATATGATGGGACTTGCAGAGAACAAATACTAATATTTCTGCTCTCACTAAATCAGTAATTACCTGGCCTCTCAAATAGGTTTTTTATTAAGCAGCCTTTATGTAGAACTTATTGTCATTTTCCAAATGAAGGAAAATGCTTCAATCAGTCACTGGTTTTGATTTACAACCAATAATGCTATGGACTCAACAAATGGA
Source organism: Malaclemys terrapin pileata (assembly GCF_027887155.1). Classification (NCBI taxonomy): domain Eukaryota; kingdom Metazoa; phylum Chordata; order Testudines; family Emydidae; genus Malaclemys; species Malaclemys terrapin. The sequence goes on along the minus strand of NC_071516.1, from coordinate 15,169,748 downwards.
GATTGCTGACTAGTGAGAACAATGAACTTAGTTAACAGAATTAACAAGTGTGTTGTTTAACAGTAATGACAGCAATAAAACAGGAGATGTGACGTTGATACAGTCACAACTGAATCATAATGGATGAGATATTTATGGCAAAGCTGTTAAAACATTGAATAAAATATGGGGAGAGTAAAAGCAGATGTGGTTTTATTCTTCTGAGCTGAAGCTTGTAAAGTAAGAGATAGTATGAGTAATAGTCACAGGTTCTAGTTCACAATGCATTAATAAATATTGATATGGTGCCAGTGCTGAACTTTCCAGATACAGAAATAAAGTGAGAAAACCTGCTCTTGCATTATGTATTACTAACTTTAAATTTTATGGCACACATGGCAATATCCCATTATGATATTACACACATGCCCTTTACTTATATAACTACAGATCATGCAGGTTAAATGCACAAACTTTTTCCTATGGGAAAGTGTTTCTAGCTAGAAAAAAAAAATAGATTAGGATCTGACAAATGGCATTGTTCTAGAGTCATTACACATCTATTTTATGTATGTATTTTAGTTACTTATGTGGCCCCCATTACTGTAATGGCTCACAATCTTTTAATGCATTTAACCTACCTCAAAGGGGTGTTGTGAGGATAATACCACTATCCCCATTAAAAAAAAAAAAAAAAAAAGAGGATCTCAGGGACAGAGAGACTATGTGACTTAGCAGCACCACACAGGAAATCTGTGGTGATGAAGAGAATTGAACTCTAGCCTAAGCTGGTACCCTAACCACTGCACCACACTTCCTGTCCTAGTGAATGTAATGCCGCTCCTACTTACTTTCAGGCTGCAGCAGCCATGTCTGGAACCCACAAACATAGTGAAGGTGCCTTGTGCTGCTCTAAGTCCTGCTTTGGGTAAACATTTGACTCTAGGGCCTCCTTACCCAAGTTTCTGCTGGTTTCCACTAGCAGAGTAGAGGGGGTGAATGGTGCTCCCCCTGTTTTCTTAAACCGAGTATCCATGGTTTTGCCTCATATAGTAATACCATTGCCCCAGGCTTGCACTGAATTTTACTTCATTCTCTGCCTTTCTTCAGATTGTTTCCGTAAGTTTGCACCAAATGTTGCATCCCCCTTTTTAACATAGTATCATCCCCATAAGCTTGGGCTGAGCATTTGCTTTCCTTACAACCCAGTCGGACAACAGATTCTCGGCCTGGAGGTCTCGGTGAATCTGGTGAAACTATTATTTTTACTAAGTAGCATATGTGCTCAGTCTACATGCTAACCTGATCCTGCATGTGATATCTCCAACATGCCATTTGGTTTAGAAGACGAGTGCCACATAACCAGGGATCACTACTCATATTGCACTAGTTTTCTCAAGTGGATATGTATATGGCTAATCTGAAGAAACTAGTTTAGTTTCATCTCCCACCCTCCACTATCTTCAGTGCAGAAGCTATCATGGAATCATGTTTTTGAAGAATAATTTTGTCTTTTCCCTTCAAAACTTGGGAGCATGTTCGCAGTTAGCTAAATAGCAGTTGCTATTTCAGGGTCAAGTCTGGACTTCTGTCATGGTCTAAAATGTCACATAACCCCAGTGAAATGTAAGCTGGCTGCAAATTTGGGTCAAATTTTTAGCTAGCTTCAAAATCCTACATAAAACATCTGGCATAACACAAGCAATAATACAATGGAAGTATGTAACTATACCAGCTGTGCTTTGTTTTCTCTTTACTGCACATTTAAAATGCTAGAGTCAGATTTTAATAAGCCCTCAGCACTCAGTAGCTCCTGGGTGAACAGGTGAACAGCTGAACACGTTTGAAAAACCCAGCCACTTAATATAGGTGCCTAAATGAGAGCTGAACTCTTTAGAAAATTTGGCCCCCTAGAGTCTGCTTGTCTCCAGGGGTAGCTGCTATGGCATGAGGTGAATTTACTGCAGCTGCTATAGAGGAAATATACATATGCTCTCTCCCTCATGATTTTCTTTTGTTGTACTTCAACTGCAACTGTATCAATGAGTGAGTCAGAATTACTATTTTATAAACTAATGACAACAACAAAATAAGCCAGTTAAAAATATTCTCCAGGAGAGAGCACACTGTGTTTGTATATGTAAAATGGTACAGTAACTTTGAGAACAAAAATGGCTCCTATTTCTGTATACAGGTCTACAGTTGTAAAGGTTCAACTCACAGAAAAAAAGGTATTAGAGAGACAAGGTGGCTGAGGTAATACCTTTTATTGGACCAACTTCTGTTGGTGAAAGGGGCAAGCTTTTGAGCTACACGGAGCTCTCTTTCAGGTCCTGAAGAAAATGCCAGTATTATCCCAGATTTACAATACTGTTAATATCCTGAAGAAGAGCTCTGTGTAGCTCAAAAGCTTGTCTCTCTCATCAAGAGAGCTTGGTCCAATTAAAAAAATATATATATTACCTCACCCACCATGTGGCTATTATTTTCCAGGTAGGTCCTTCGCTCTGAGCAGGAGTGAGGGACTGTCCGCCGAATTGCCGCCAAACAGCTGGACGTGCTGCCCCTCTCCGGAGTGGCTGCCCCAAGCACCTGCTTGGTAAGCTGGTGCCTGGAGTCGGCCCTGCTTCTGGGAGAGAATGACTATAACCTTTCTGCAATCCTTCATTACTTAGCAAAGTCACATAATCTCAAAAGGGAGAATCTACTGCTGCAAGCCTCATTTCCACATGTTACAGTTTCTCTGAAAAGGATATTGTTCTGTTTTCAAACCATGGAGCATGTTTACAGTGGTTGGTCAGGTGGGAGGAGCTGTGTACTGTGGCTTAGAGCATGAAGAGCTAACAGTTCACATCTGGCCTGGGACTGTGCTGCAGTTTAATCAGATTAATTCAAAAGGGAGCTGACAAAAACTGAACCATTTTCTGTGTTTAAACATAAATAGCTCTCTTTCTTCTGTGGTTCTTATCTGTTGCTCAGGGAAGATATAGTCTAGATGATAACACATACAGTTCAGTAATTTGCTCAATGTCACAAAAGGGGTCAGAAATGAAGTCGGAGGGTAGAGTTGGGATAGAAGTCAGATTTCCTGACATTCAGTCTCCATTCTTTAACAATTAGATCACACTTAATTTTGTGGGGTATTTTATATTTTTGGAATTCTTTGTTTTTTGCTATTTCAGGGTCAAGTTTGGACTTCTACAACAGGTTTTCTGGGTATGCATTTGCTCAGGTTAAGTATCCCAGAATAGCTGTTCTGCATGTGGCCAATCTGTTGCACTCTTTCACAGCTGTGACTCTCATTTGGTTTCTGGGACATGCACCTTGGCTCAACTACACAATCTTAGATCTGTATCTCAGCTGCAACAGGCCCTCATAGCTTCTTTTTTCACTGATTCAGAGTCTTGTTTGGAAACCAAACAAGTTACCAGAGTAGTGTTTATGTACTTCCACTCTCTTATTCAGAAAAATACATTCACTCAGGAAAAAATATCACGAGATTGGCCAGTAACAGACAATAACAATCTCTCTAATGCCAGAGTTTTACTGGGTTGGAAGAACACTACAACTCATTTCCTTTACTTGCCTGTTCCAGATTTATACATTTACAGATAACTACAGTAATAGGTATCCCAGAGGCTGATTTTATAAAGTTCTGAGGCACAATAGTATACAGATATTATTGATGTGTTAAATTTAATCAACCAAATAATTCATGACTTCCTAGGCAAAGAACTAAGAGAAATAGAAGAATGGGTTCCTTCAATGGCAGAAATGATGGATGTGATTTCTGTGCATAAAGTTTGTAATATCATCTAAGTTACATTGTCAATTCTTTCATTCTGTGTTTGTACAGCATCTTGCACAGTGGGACCCAATCATGTCCAGATATTGGCATAGTATGTATAAATAAATACATAAATAATAATGTAATAAATTCACACTTCGAGAGCATCTTCATCCAGGCACGACAAAGTGCCTTACAAATGTCTTTTAATGTAGCTTTAAAAACACTCTTATGATGACACTGATACCACCTATTGACTAAAATCCCTAAGGAATGGTGGGACAGATTCTCAGTTGGTGTAAATTGGTATAGCTCCAGTGGAGTAAATGAAGCTATTATGACTTACACCAACCCACCTCCTTTTGGTGTTATTCAGCATGAAGACAACTGTGTAGATGTGAAACATTAATGCCTAATTTTGAAGTAAGTTGTGTGTTAATTGTGTGCACTGAAATGGCACATGCACTTACCACATTTTCACAGGTGAATACAGGAATTTCATTGAAATGACTAGTTGTGGTCACGTGAAGGCACAATTCCCAAGTGTCCGTAGTGAGCTGCTGGTGTGGTAGTGTTTATTTATTTATTTATTGGGGGGGGGGGGGAATGTGGAAAGAGGGGAATGGTTGCATCCAATTTTAGGAAAAATATTAGGCCATAATTTCTCATAGGGGAAAAACAAAACCATAATGATACAAACAAACCAATCAACCCTAAAACACCCTTTACAAAAAAGATAGAATGTTTTGGAAATGTCCATAAATGTTTCTCAAAACCCACTTTGGGGGAACTACTCACATCCTTATTGTCATCATCCACAAATCTGATCCAGGTCTGTTCAAAGTCCGTGCTGTTGCTGATGTTCAATTGCACATGGTGATTTGGATTTCTGTGACATATGGACTCCTGTCCACTTGGTACTGATCTGAAACCACTAAACTCATTTAACTTAGGATCTTGGGTCTGAATTAAGTATTAAGGATAAATGGTCAATGCTTTAATGGTCATTTCACACTTGATCATTAAGTCATCTATTCACCATGTGTGCCATTTAAGTCTTTCATTCTGTTCCCTCAAATATATTACAGTGAAAATGAACATGACAAAACAACCATAGAAAAAAGCAACCTTTGCTTGTTGTTGGGATTTTCCACCTCCCCCCCCCCCCCTTACGAAATGGTGAATTGTCCCATTATACTCATTTCCTGCAAAATATGTATCTTCAGGACCTTTGGTTCAGGAAAGCAAAGCGGTGCTGCAGTTATCTTCATATGGAGCATTTCTGTTTTACATACTGACACACATTTTAACATGAAAAAGGTCAGAGATGGAAACAGCACAGCTTGTTGCTGTGACAGCAGACATTTAACAGAGAGATTGCTGGACACACTACTGTTTAAAATAATTTAGTAAAATAATTGCCATGATTGATTTTTTAGGTCCCTGAGTTCATACCACACACTTTTATGTGACAACTCCCTTCGGAGGCTTTTTTAAAATGACAGTGACAAATGCATTCCAAACAAGTTCTGGGTGACTGTCAAAGTTTGATTAGATTCACAAACTCCACCGTTATTTGTTGGCTAAATCTTGCATACTGAGTAGTCGCCAATACTGGTTTGTCCAAACAGCTGTTGCTGCTGGTGGCATCAGGCTCACAGAAAATCATCTTGTTCAAATGAACTTTTGATAGCCTGCCCTTATGACAAGTTAAGCCCTATTTATAAGGAACACAGCACTTGCTTTTGTTGCAAAACACAGATGTTGCTACAGCAATGGCCACATCAGGACTGCATAATACATCTGCCCCTAATAATAATTAATATAATTATTACGAAAAGAAAGCCCAAAAGGATTATGTTTGGGGGAGGAAGGGAGTTGTGTTGTACCCAAGACATATGCAAAACTGCTGAACTTTGGAGAAGCACAGAGCAGAGTCCACTATGTTTTATGGACAACACTATGGAAACCCTAATTACTGTATATAGCACTTAGCTATTATGGTTAAGGATGCCCTAGAAATACTTGAGACAGACTTCAGTGGAGTTACACCGAAGATGAATGTGACCCATTCATCTCTCACTCAAATACAAATTTTAAAAGTAAAGAAAATGCAGCTGAACCCATCAACAATGGCCACTGAAAAATACAAATTAATTTTGCTCAAGTGCTAAGGGTATGACATGGTGCATATGATAGAACTCCCAGCAAAATCAGTTGAGTTGACTCTACTTACAGCAAATCTCAGTTAGGTTTGAAGATTATTAAGCCTCAACCCAAAATACATTTGCATGGTCAAAAGTATTAAACTCAGAGAGGTGGGGGGGGGGGGGGGGGGGAGAAAAGGAAAGCAAAAAGTATTAGATTGGGTTGCTATAAACAAACACTGTAATGACTAGACCTAAATGCACACAAATCAACAGTGGTGCAACTCACCTTATTGCACTACTAGTTTTTGTAGTGTTCTTTCTGATGATGTAGTAGAATTATGATACATCACCTGCCTGAAGAGACTGGCATTGTTTTAGTTGATTTTAGCTTTGGATTTCCGGCTTGTTTTGAAGTGTGCAAGCCCACAATGATTGGAAAAATAAAACAAGAATATTCTTGTGAAACCTGATGAAGTGAATCCAATGAGAAATCAGCACATCCAAGATGTTGTAATATCAGTATTCTATGAAGGAATGAGAAGAGAGACACCTCATTGTCTAAAAAAAGACCAGTACATTTTAAAGCTGCCAGAGTCCTCACCTAACAGCACCTGCCTCCCCTAGAAATGGCAACAAGTGGAATCACCCACTACAACACAACACTACAATGGTAACAAGTGGCACCAACAATACCTTTGTTTCAATTCCCATTCTCACATACTCTTTTTCTCAAACCACATGCACAAGCTAATGGTGGAGGAGATGCCCCTTACAACATATTTTCAGAACATAAACTGTTCAAACACCATTGTAAGGCTATGAGAAAGTTGATTCACTACAAAACTACAAAAACCCAATAACTTTTACTTTTGACGTTAGAGATGGACCCAAAAACTACAATCCCAGATTCAAACATTCATGACTTTAAGACTTCAAAATGCCAATCACAACTTGAAACCATCTCTGGTCAGTAAATATAGCTTGCAAATGTCAGACCTCCAAATGTACAAGAGGAATAGTCCCACACAAAGAGGTTTTCCCATTGCTCATGGAATTACTGGATAACCACATATTTTAGTGTAACAGGACATTTTGCTTTACAAGGATAGGCATCATTTCAGCATGTGCGTAGAGAGACTCTCTTAAATCTTGAATACCCACGTCGTCAGACTCATGTCCACAAAAGCTTATGCTCCAATACGTCTGTTAGTCTATAAGGTTCCACAGGACTCTCTGTTGCTTTTTACAGATCCAGACTAACACGGCTACCCCTCTGATACTTGTCTCTTAAATCGAGGCCATAGTGGCTGAGAGTCTAGGCTGGTGAAATGGTGGTGATTATTTGACCTCTGAGGAAATATTGGCTTTTTGCCATCCGAATGCATGCTGTCCAATTTAGTGACGGATACTTTAAAGGAGAGCTGAAGAAATGATAAGCAATGAATAATAGATTTGATTAATTCAATTTTTCATGGTCATGAATTGTCTGCAAATGTATAATAAAATTCTCAAGTTTACTCCTTATTTTTGCCCTGCAGATTGTTTATGAACAGTTCATCATGAATAGTCACAGTTCACCCACCGTATGTTAGTTTGTTATGCAGATCATATGTTACTATCTCTCTACTACATTTGAAAATCCAATTGCAATTTTGCTTTTGATGAATATTCAAGCTTTTGAGCTTAAGATATTTTTCCAGGAGTATTTGTGTCAGCAAAGCTGAAGTACTCCAATGTTCATTGAAAAGGAACATGAAAGGGTCACGGACATGGGTTGAATCAAAATATACTTTTTAATTCAGGTGAATATTTGCAGCATTTTCTCCCACTATTCATTCAGCTTTACATACCAGGCATGCTTCATGTGACATATACAAATAACCAGAAACATCCAGTCACCCATGTAAGGGGAGAGAGTAGAAGTGGTGTACTCAACCTTTGGGCATATTTAAATAAGAATTAAAGCAAAAAGAGTGATAATGCTACTGCTTTGTTTTCATATGGAGCCTTTCATCCAAGATCTCAAAGCACTGTACAAACATTAACACATTGCAAACAACCTATAGGAGAGATATATTATACCCTTATTACAGGAAGCTAGACTAACACACAGAGAAATTACACGGCTTGCTCACAATCATATCAGATTAGTGTGGAGAACAGGAAGTCAGCTCCTGGCTCAAAGCACTAGACCACACATTCTCCATTTTAAAGTTGAGGCTGCAACTCATTCATTTCATGGGCATAACTCATGTGGTTTGGGGTTATACGGTAGCATAAAGTATTAACTGTATGAAATGCAATACTTAACAAGTATGCATTAAGCACTGAATTTCTGTCTCTAGTTTTAATATTCCTGATTCTGACAGTTCCGGACAGACCTTAAAAGTTGCTTTCACTTTATTTTCTATTTTGTGCTGGTGTTTTCATTCATCACAAACAAAATTAAACCTTTAAAACCAGTTTATGGCTTTTTAGGCATTTATTGATGGCATCAGAGGCTCTCTCCTATTCCATAATGTAGGCGTAATCACATTCATTTTGCCATACACACAACAGTAAACATTGCAAAAAATATTCTACAGTTATAATTTGCAGATCTGGGGGTGGGGCAGAAAAAAAGCAAAAGAATACCATATTGCAAAGGAAAAAAGAGTTAGATTGTCATGAAACTGAAAGGAAATCAATAAGACAACTTTGGAGACCCATTTCAATCCATTGTTGACATTGTTTTCTGGTAGTAATTTTCTCAAAATGTTAGCAGTATTGAGTTTGTTTATTGATTCTATTATTTTTGACCTTGCATTAGTGTGGGCTAATCTTACATGCCATAAAATTTCCTTTCGCAGCTAAAATTATTGTATGGCTCTAGGGGAAAATTACAATCAGGTCATGGCCCCTTTAGGATTTTGACGAGTGTATAACCAGCAATAATGAGTTATTTTGACTTTGGATATACCTTCCTGTTATTTACATTTTATTAAACAGTTTAAGATGGGGCGTCATATAAATGATCAACGTATTGACCGAAATACCAAAGTCATAATGCATTGAAAAGTAAACTGAAAACAGCTAGATGGGTCAGCCTCTATGTAAGTCAATAATATAAATGTCTAAATACTGAATGAGATAGAAACCAAAATGTTATTCATTTGTCTGGGGATGCTGCACAATACAATAGCTGGCTACTTTGTAGTGTAACACTTATGATACATGAGCAAAAATAATTACTCTGTGTTTCTAATATGTAACATTCAGAAACATAATACAAGGTAGTGGATCATAAGAATGCCCTCATAGAAAGATTGCGCTACCATTGGGTGTATTAAAAAAAAAAAATCTATATCCTATTTATATATGCCTGGGGAACTTAATTCATCCCTCCTTGTGTGTATGCATCATGGTAGCTATTTTTTCTGTAGGACCTCTGCTTCAGACAGTGATCAGAATGAATAGTACTTGACTAATGAGCATCTATTCAATAATTTGTTTAATTCTTTCTTCAAAGTGTGTCCCCTGCCATATTTACTGCACACTATTCAAACCTTGCTCTGAAGACAGAATGATTGATTTCGTTTGGGGCTTTTTTCTGGCAGCCATCATTATAGTATCAGTGCTTGACAAACATTACTTTTATACAACATCCAAGTCAGATGAGGGTATATTATCATCCCCATTTTACAGAAGAAGAAAAACTGATTTACCGGAAAGTTTCTACTAATTTTGGGTGTCCAACCTGAGATGTCTAGGACCTGATTTTTAAAAGTACTTAGCATTATAAAATACTTTGTATATCCAAGCACAGCTCCCACTGATTTCAGCTGCGGTTGTGAGTGCCCAGCACTCCTGCAGTTCAGGGTCTCAGGTCAGACACCAAAACAAACGAGAAACAAACAATTAGTGACCACCCATGAAAATTTGGTTAAAGTGACTTGCCCAGCATCACATACAAACTCTGTGGCAGAGGTAAGGATAGAATCCAGTTTTTCAGGTCAGCATTCAAGTACCTTAACCATGAGATTATCCTTTTTCTTCCTGCAATCATCTGCCTCATTCACTATATACCTTCAAAATTCTGCAACAAATGAGGGAGGGGTCCTATAGACAACAGATTCCTTCCTTCTTTCCCTCCTTCCCTTGTGAACCCTGATTCATCCCAAGAGCAGGTCCATCTTGTGCAGTGAATGAGGCAGGGATCCCACAGAAAAAAAAGTGGCCTTGTAATTAAAGACTATATCATAGTGCTTATGCACAAAGGGGCCAAATTGCACAGGCAACTTTAATTCCCACATTTCCTATTTCTGAGTGCTTGGTTTTTCAAACCTCAATGTTCTTTTAATGTGGTTTTTGTGTGTAATTTTGTAGCTAATTGACCTCCCCCCCAAATTCCATCAAATGGCATCATTTTGACACCCACATGGTTCATCAGTAGGCTTGGGACCTTTCAAGCCACCACATAGATATCTACCAGTTGAGTTAATGGAATAACTAATAGAGGATGATAACCTACTATTACTATGTGGACCAGCAGGACAGAAGGATGAGACACATACTTTATCAGCAGGTTTCACAGATAATTGCTGACTGCAAAGGAATGCTAAAACTCAGGAATCTTGGGATCCATTCTAGACTCTGGAGGACAGTGGTCTATTGGTCACAGACCCTTCTGTCTGTTACCCCATCACCTCCAGCCAGTCCTTGTTCCACTCCCCTCCATCTGCCATCGCTAGCTCCTTTTGCCAGTCCCATTCTCCTTGCCAACTAGTCTCAGTCTCTACTCCTCATCCCAGTCTCCTTCTCTGGGCTCCTTATAAGAGTCCCAAATTCTCTCCGACTTCCAACGCTCCACCCTCAGTCTCCTTGTCCAGCAAACCTCATTTTCCCCCTCCCAACTCATCCAATCGGTCTCTCCCTCCACTCCTACTGGCTCCCAATCCCCAAATCCATCCCTGGCTTGGGCTCCAATCTCCATCTCCGCTCCACCCTTTCACCAGCTCCTTGCCTCAGTCGCCTCCTTGTTTAGTTCCTTGTTCCAGTGTCTTTGTCTAGCCAGTGCCAGTTCTCTCCCAACACCCTGGTTCCTTGTTAGACCCATCCCTCCTCCCTTCCACGCTGGTTCCCAGTTCCTGTACCTTTCCCCTTCCAGTTTCCTCTCTTCATTGATAAAATTCAAGTCCCTACCCAAAGCATGGAGGTGCCAGAGTTTCTCAAGTGAAAGGTGGGCAGAATTATTTTTTAACACTGGGAAAACAAACCAGCCAACCCTAACCTCACTCCTGGCATGGGTAATTGCAGCCCACATGGTTAAACTTCAGCAAAGTTCTAAATGACTGGCAGGCAACCTGAAGAACATGTGAAGATACCAGCCACCTATAACAGATCTAATAATGCTGCACCTATTTTTCTAGATACACAAGCATTACAATGCAGTAATATATTTGAAATGGTTCCAGATTAACCAGAGTTTCCATTGAATTCAGTGGCTTTAAGTTTCAAGAAATTGCATGTGCAAAAGTGTGCACACAATTGTGTGGCTAATTTACCGGTGCAATTAGTGCATTTGCAGTGATAGTTATTTTATTTACATGTGCTATTTCAGACTAACAGGTCAGCTGAGTGTGCAATTGTGGCAAGTATGCATTCATATGCAGTGATTGTGTATATAAATAAGGCACACAGCCACATTTCCAGCAAAATGTGTATTATAATAAGCAACACAGGCTGAACTGAACTCCTTTACTCTGGTTTTACACCAGTGTAATTCCTATGCCTTCATGGGTGTTAATCATGCTTTACAAAGGAGAATCTAGTTCTATAGATTTTAGACAGATGGGCCCCAAACCAGAACCTCATATCCAAACTCTCAATTAAAATACAACCCAGATCCAAAACTACCCTGGTCTTTGTTTTGCAGGCCAAAGAAGTTCTGCAAAGCCAAAGTCACAACACAGCCATCTTGGGCTATCTCTGTCACGTGTGGTGTAGAGTTCCTTCTGGAACACAGCTGATTTTACATCATTTTCAACATATTCAGTATATGCCATCCCATCTCTTCTTTATATATAGAGCACAATAGGGTTTAATATATGGGAAAATTCAGCCTATATTTGGTCCACGCCATGTCCCTTTACAGTTTAAGGTAAAGGGGCATAATTGATTCCAAAAGGCTTTTCAGACCATTTGTTCTCATTGTTTAAACCTTAAACAGATTCGCCAGGGTCACAGGAATACCTTATTTCACACTAATAACTCATCCGTATAGCCAAGGAAATACACATGTGGACCAAAGACATGGGAAGCAGTTTTGTGTTGGAAGGACAGGGGAAAGGAGAGGTGTTTGCGGTGCATTTGAGATTTTTTTTAATGAAACAAAGGTATAACATGATGCTGTCAAGGTTTGCTGGTGTAGGGAATTAGGAAGTCTAAACTTGCTGCTCCAATTTTAATGTCACTTCCAACTCTTCTCGCAGGAGCAGAGAAAGGGTAATACCAAAAACCCCTTCTGCTTGGGGAGGGTGGCACTCAAGACTAAGACAAAGGAAATCATCGTATTTTATTGTTCTTATTCAGGAAAGCACATATTTCAGGCCATCCATTCAGGGTAGTACTTAAGCACAGGCTCAACTTTAACCAGGTGTTCAAGTCCCATTGAATATTGATACTTTCCTGAATCACAGTCCAAACCTACTACTTTACTGCTTGCAGGTTGCCAAAAGCTACAATTGTCCCCAACACAGCTTCTAAGTCTCCAATTTTTCCCACAATCAAATTATGCATTTTCAATACAAAAATCTACAACACACTGAATATGGAAAATTTCTGGTTAGTATAAAGTAAACTGACTTTAACAACAAGATAAAGGAATAACCAAGAATAGAGTACTGCTTGGACAGGAGAGGGCCAATGAGAGACTATGGACTTTGGTGGGCAGTGTCACGGATCCCTGCTGCATAACTGAGGTAGAGCTGGTTGAAAATTTTCCAGCAGAACATTTCATAACAACTGAGAGTTTCTGCATCCATGTTGAACAATAATACCACCTAGCTCTTACATAGCACCTTTCATCAGCATATTTCCAAGTGCTTCACAAAGGAGGTCAGTATTATCTTCATTTTACAGATGGGGAAACTGACACACAGGGAGGGGAAGTGACTTGCCAAGGACAATGGCAGATCAGAGAATAGAGCTCTGGTCTCTTGAGTCCCAGGCCAGGGCTCTATCCATGAGGCCACACGTCCTCATTTCCAAGTGTCTCCTGTTTCTGTTTGTAATATCGTCTCTTCTTTTCTAGACCCATCAGTACTAAGCAGAAATTGCCTTTAATGATTTTAAAGTAAAACTAAACTAGACTATTTTAACCGTTATGTTATGTCATACTATGACATGTCAGTTGTAGAGCCTAGTATGTACTACTGTTCCTGGCAGGTCATAAAATAAAGATATAAAAGGGAGAAACCCCAATAAAATTCAAAACAAAATTCCCACCAAATTTTTGGAATTTTATTTCAGAAATGAAAAAAGTGTCATTTTCAAATATTTCCCCTCCTCAGGAATTTTTCTTGGAATTGACTTTTTTTTTTTTTTTTTTGCAATGTTGCAAAAATGGCATTTTCTGACAAAAAAATGTTTAGATGATCATTTTTCTAACCCGTTTTTGTTGTTTAGAGATCATCCGCCAAGTCAACAGATGGAGTAATTTCAGGAGATGTTTTAGAGTCTTTGAAAACTCAACAAGGCACAGAGGATCTCCAGCTGGAATCCGTACTTTGAGGAAGGACAAAGGGACTCTTGCTTCCCTGAGACCCAAAGGTAGGCCAAGTGCCCTGCTTGTAGACTGCATAGTACATTTATCCCCAGAGAAGTGTGCTGGAAGAGATTTATTGTTTGAGGCTTTTAGCCTCAAGCTTAATTTTTAAAACTATGTATTTCCCTAGAAACAGAATAGTTCCATTTAAAAGTCACAGGTGCCCTGAAGCTCTGCTTAGAAGATTACCTCAAATTTCATTTAACAACAGACTTGGAACTTGAGGCAAATTATTTATTACAATAGACTGAAAGCAATATTTTTGTCTGTTTTTTCCCCTTTGTCATCAGAGGTCCTAAAAGTACTCAATAAAAATGAAAAATAAAAATAAAAAAAGATAGACTATATTGTTTGCATTCTTCCAATAAAGGGGTTTTTAAACCCCTGTGCTCAATTTGATGTATAGTTCAGACTAACCCTTTAATACAAACCCAAGAAAAAAGGCAATACCTGGTTATTCCAGTTTACTAGGCAAATATTCTTCTATTATGGCATTAAAATAGGATTCTGCAATATAGTTGTGCATCTGCAATACTGCTGCCAGAATGTGGGAAGCAGTAAACACTGTTGAAATACAATTCCAAGGAATAGGTGAACCTGGATTTCATTTAATCTTTAGAAGCACTATTTTAAAGATCATGCAAGTAAATGTTACTTACAATTGTACTTTGTACCTTCCTGGCAGCATTGAAGTAGCTTTAAAGTGGGTGAAAATTACATTTACACTAGGTAACATTTTCAAAAATGCCTGAATAGAACTTAGAGTCCTCAGTTACACTGAAAGTCAAGGTGCTCACTTAGGTGCTTTTGAAAATGTTACACATTCGCTTTAAGGTGCCTTTACAATACCAATAGCGCAAATGAGCATCAGTCCCCATGAAGATGTCTAGCTTCTTGATTTAGGAGTATGATCCAGTAAATATATAACAAACATCTAGATTGTGGCTTCTGCAGCCACGTGGTGGCACATCACAGTTCAGTCTCTTTGTAATTCCCAAGAACTTTCTGCATTTTGCATATTACACTAGAGTTACTGACTATGGATTACATTTTGAAGGGTAGGGTAGATTAACTATTCGACTCCACTGTTTACTGTTAAATGTTTAAAAATACATAAATAAATAAAGACATCCAGCCAACATCTTACAAAATGATGGCCAAATCCTAAAGTATTAGTTGTCGGAACACCTACTGAAATCATTGACACCCAGAGTTAGTCCTACTGTACCCCAAAAGTGAATCACTTGGCCAAGCCCCCGCCACCCAGGACAGCATATCACAGGTTGCACCCTAACAACGAGGCCCTAGAAGGAAGGTTGGCCCAGTAGTCAGGCAGCGCAAGTAGGACTTGGAGAACTTGAGTTCAACTCTTTGCTTCACCTGAAACTTCTTATGTGATTTCAGGCAAGTCATTTAGGGCCAGATTTTTAAAAGTGCGTAGGTGCCTAAAGATGCAGATAGGCACCTAGTGTGACTTCAATGGAAGTTAGGTACCTAAAGGGAGTTAGTTCCTAAGGGCTTTGAGAATCTGGCCCTTAGTCTTTCTCTTACTCAGTTCCCCATCTTTGAAATGGGAATAACAGCACTTTCCTACCTCACAGGGCTGCTCGGAGAATAAATACATTCATGATTGTGAGGCACTCAGATACTATAGTAATGGCTGCCATGTAGGCAGCCATTTAGGACAGGAAACAGACCTTGTGCCTCTTACTGCCAGTTTCTTTACCATCACTGGCAATGGAGAATTCCCCCTCTTGGATGCTGCCGCCGTAATTAAGATCAGCTTACAGTTGCTGACACCTGTCATTTATTAAGTTAACTGTATCTACCTCAAAGCAGTCAATTAAAAAAAAAAAGACACTGTGATTTCATGCCATGTGGAAAGATTGGCACATGGAGTGGTGACCTTTGGTTACTTCTCCAAGTATGTGTGTCTTGTAATTCGTCTTTTTCTCCTGTTTGGGTTTTTTTTCCTTTCAGGCTCATCAGATGAATGTCAGCTGAAATCATATTTTAATTCAACTCTGAGCCCTTCCATCAGTTACTTATCCGCGTTCCTCATGATATACATTTCTTTAAGTTTATACAAAGCATGAAGAAGTGCCTATCCTGGACCTCTAGGAGCCTGTGCCATATATTAAATACACAAAACAATCCAACACCACCAATACAACAAAACTAAGTGAAGCAGCCTTCTCAAAACCCCCAAAGGGGAATTAAAACACTAACAAATCCCAGCCATTGTTGCACACCAATCAAGATTCCACTCACCTTTCCAGCTCTCAAAACCGGGGAGTAGACAAGTTTGTAGCTCACCCCTGAAGAGCAACAGATTTGAGCTACTGAGAAGGGGCCACGGGCAGCAAGTTCCAAAGCTAAGGTCTCCTTCCAGGTGACTTCTCCAAGAGCAGCTCTCTCTTGCTCTCTTTGAAACCAGGGTTCTCCGATATCTGCTAACCTCAGCTGCAGTGTGCCAAATAGCGAGCAGCCACCTAAACAGGCAGCTCTCAACCTAGTTAGGGCTTTATAGGTCAAAACTGACGCTCTGCTTGCAAGCCAGTAACCAGCCAGGGCAGTCTATAAATACAGCTATGTGACTGCAGCAAGAAATGCCACATGACAACCTGCTGTGTGCTGGCCAGAGACACTGGTGGGGATGGTGGTTGTTAAAGCTGCTGTGTGCTGGGGAATAGCCATTATCTCTGAGAAGATCTTGCAAGATAGGACCAGTGATTGTGTCAATAATTGGTTGTTTTAACCAATTAGTGATGTTAACTGATGAGCATTTGTTCCACCTTTTAATCCTTTTAATTTATTACCTAATTTTGGATAAACATTTTGTCCCAGATTTTACAGGGGGGAAAAGGTACATGGGTAACTGAATAACCTAGTTTGCACATGCAGCTCCCACCATTGCATTGCAGATTGAGCAGCTCAGCATATAAATTACTAATAAAATTTCTTTGCGTGGGCAATTGTTTAACTTGAATACACAATTAGGGTAATTACAGAAGAAAATTAGACATATATTTTGCATATACATTTATACAGCCAAGTTTTCAAAAAATCTGGCCTCTCACAAGTGCCATAACTTTCTAGTTCACCTTTCTTTGTCTACAAACTCTGTCTCTTCTGTGTCTTGAAATAGTTACTAATTCATTATTATCACTGACATTTCCTGCAATTTCATGTGTTTCCCTAGTGCTGGCTGTTTCCTCAGGTTTCATTATTATCAAACAGCTCTGCTCTGATAGACTGCTGATCCTCATCTTCATATTGATTAATTTCATTTTCAAATGCATCATCCTGATTTTCAACATCTTCTGCACAGTCTTCTCACAATGAGTCATTTGCAAGACAGGTTTTCATTACTAGAGCCATCTACAGGGTAGGAATGTGTTGGGCTAACGTCAGGTACAGAGCCAAATTCTGTTCTCACTTAGGCCATTGCAAACTGGAATAAGCTCATTGAATTTAATGGAGTTACTCACTATTTTCAAGGGTGTAAATGACAGCTGAATCTGACCCATAATGGTTGCTTTTCTCTGCTGCTTGGCTATCTCTTGAAAGGGATATGCCAGTCATGCTTCGGCTTGATCATTATGAAGGTAATTAAAATGCAATTTATTTTTTTGGATTAATTTGTAGATTAAACGAGCTGTTTTATTATATTTATCTCAGACATCTAACACTTTTAAGCATTTAATATTACAATGTTGGCTAAATACATCTTTAATTTAGTATAATTTGATTTGTTTAAATTAAAAATGTATTGATAATCCCAAATAGTTTCATATTCACTTGGAACACTAGATTATAACCTAAAACAGTCCTCATCTCTCCATCACTCAGAGTCAGCTCTACTTTGCAACTATATGGTTCGTGAAATGCCATTCTTATCTAATATGATGCATACTCTGCCATATGTATTCATACAGGCACTTAGGATTTATTACACAGCATCAGACCATCAGTCTATCAAGCTGAATTTGGCAATAGGAGGAAGATACCACCCCAACCGCATGTAATAGACCTAGCCATGGAATGCTATAGAAAGGGGAGAGAATTTCTCTCTGATGCCCTTCCAACATCCAAAAGCATGGGAAGAGGTTGCAATGTCCATAATTACAAAAGTTATTATAGGTTGTCAAGTTACCAGGCATAATTTTAAAATCCAGCTTCTGGCCCAAGATCTTCAGCTGGTGTAAATCAGCATAGTTCCAATGACTACAGCTGATTTACGCCAGCTGAAGATCTGCCCCACATTGTTTAACCCCGACCTTCCTGAGGTTCATCTCATGCATTCAGAAATGAATCAGCAAATACAGAAGGCAAGGGCAGCAGTTTGTCTGGGACAATCCTAGATTTCTGAAAGTCCAGGCTGAGGAGCAGATACATCTTCCCTAAGCTGTTTTTCACCTGGCAGGTCAGTTTCCCCTCTCTTCCCTGATCTTTGGCTGCTCCTCTTTCCTCAGCAAAAGCAGGTGACAGGGCAATTTGTAGAGAGTAGGAAAGGGGGCTCATTCAGGTGCTGGGGGCAGAGAAGTCATAGAGAAAGGGCAGAAGGGGCTGCAAGGATCCAGATGGATGAGATGCGTGGAGCCAGTTAGGAGACAGCGTGAGGACTATCTCGGGAAGCAGTGTCTCTGAATAAGTTTTGGGGGACCAAGCAGGATAATGAACTCCCAGTGGAATGCTGTAGTCAAAAGGGCTGATGCGTAAAAAGGGGAATCTCAAGTAGAAGCCGAGAGGTTATTTTAACTCTGTATTTGGCGCTGGTGCAACTGCTGCTGGAATCCTGTGTCCAGTTTTGGTGTCCACAATTCAAGAAGGATGTTGATAAATTCAAGACGGGCCAGAGAAGAGCCACAAGAACGATTAAAAATGGGAATCTATTTCCCAATCTATTTAGCTTAACAAGGAGAAGGTTAAGGGGAGATTTGATTACAGTCTATTAGTACATATATAAGGAACAAATATTTGACAGTGGGTGCTTCAAGATAGCAGAGAAAAGTATAACATGAACCAATAGCTTCAGCTAAACAAATTCAGACTGGAAATAAGGCATACATTTGTAAATGTGAGTGTAATTAACCACTTGAACAAGGGGATTCAAGTGGTTGGGCAATTTTTAAATCAAGATTGGATTTTTTAAAAAGATATGCTGTAGTTCAAAAGAAATTATTTGGGGGGAGTTCTATGGCCCATGTTATATAGGTCAGACTTGAACAGATGATCACACCAGACTTGAACAGATGATCTCGCCTTGGAATCTATGACTCTATGGGAAGTGGTGATGGTGGTGGGAAGTGGATTAATCAGTTGTGATAAAGAAAAGGGCAGATGAAGGAGGGAAATAGTCATGAGGGTGCAAGGATTGCCCTTGGGCCTCAGGATGATCTGGAAAACTGGCAACACATTTGAAACATAGACAACTCTGGTATTTTGTTACCTGCCATTCACTATATGGAGTGATACCTTGTTGTCCCCATATTATGGAACAATATAAAATGAAGGACTGTTCTGTCCTTTAAACTCTCATTATAGTCTTCAGAACCTTCAATGTATTATTGAGTATTCCTACAAAGTATAATTAAGGTTCAAAGTTTAACAAGGCCTCAACATGGCTTTTTCTTTTCTTTTCTGGTTAGACCCTGCACCCTCATTTAATTGTGAGCACAAATGACAATATTTACCATAGCTATCCAGTTACACAATAGGTGGGCACAATCTGATAGTTGCCTACACATCCTCTGATTGGCATAAATAAGTTGTGGATATAATTTTATGCTGAGAAAATTGGAGGCATTCTTTCAAAATCAGGCCATTGGTAACCCTGTATTGAGAGGAACAAGAGCCTTGAACATAGTGGGGCAAGAACACATTTGACACAATAAAAGTTCTGGGCCTGATTCTCATTTACATTAAGGCTACTTTTTTCACTGGTCTAGGGACCTTAAAATGAGTGTTAATTAATTTAAGCCCATTTTAAGGAGGCACCTTTATGCTGCTGGAGTTGTAAAGTGGCTTTAGTGTAACTGAGAATCAGGCCCACTGTGCCTACTGTCAGCAGAGGAGTGAAAAACAGGCTATTCAGCATGTTACTTCTAAAACAGATCTTCCTGTCCCGTCACTATGAACATGTCACTTCCTTCTTGTTTTCCCCTTCATGGCTTGCCATGATTCTGTCCTTGCGTATATCCCCCCTGCTTGTCTCTTTCTCTTCTAACTTCATTTGCCCTCCTGTTCTCCCAGAAGCCCTAGATGTGATCATCACCCTCCCCTCCCCAAGCTTTGTGAAAGCTCATCTCCATGTACAGATCTGATCTCTACAGCTCAGGCCAGCTCTTATTAAAATCCTGTTCTTACTCCTACTCCATAACTGCTTACATTTTTCTTCAAGATCTTGGGTTATTTGGTCCTGATAGGAGTTCAATTTCTGTTCTAACATTTAAAAAACCTATCTAACTCAATAAATATAATATTTACTGATCATATTAATTGATCACCTCAAACAAGGAGTGGGAACCAAAAATAGCATGTTATCCTTGATCCCCCAGTTTCCCTGATGTAGGGGCAAGCGGGCATGTAGGTGTGCACATGGGAGGCTGTGCCTGTCTTGACTACACCAAATTAACTTCTGAGAAGGACAGCTTGATGGGGAACTGAATTCCCAAGAAAAGATGTCCGACTTTGCGCTGATGAAAAGCTGGCAATCTCATGTACATATCCTCCTGCACATCATAAAGAAGTGACAGTTACGATAGTGTTTATTAGAGTTGAAATTTTTCATGCTCCTGTGGCATCTGATAACCATTGTATTACTAACGAATGATTCATGAATGGATATAAGAAATAAACTAATGTACAAAGCCAAAAATTCAATGACAGCTCCAGATTTGCAGACAGCGGTGATGTCTCACCACTGCATTTTAACATTTATCCATCTCAAAATATTTCCTCAAAGGACCAAATGCAGCTTGGTTCACAAAAAAAACAAAAACAAAAACAAAAACAAAAGAACCAGGGAGTTTAAAGTGATAATTACACAGAAGGCTACAGTAACTGCCTGTAGACTTCTCCCTTGCAAAGGGTATTTATTTTAAAGATTGCAGGATTGTGGCCATACTGTGAAATAAAAGGCTATATTTTCAACTAGGCTTCTGTCCAGCTTCCACTTGTATGTGCATAACATTTTACACTTGCAATTTTCTTACTGCACTTTCCAGGTGTAAACCTATTAGTGTATTGTAAGGATAGGATACTTGCTGTCAAACCTCTGATTCTTTTTAGTAGAGTCCATTCCAGTCAAGTAACACAGAGAGAGTCTGATTGGCTTGTGATACTGCAACACCCATCATCAGCTACCTAGCAGACACCTACGAGTTTTTAGGGAGATGTAACCCTCCTGATGTCAGTGTGTGTTATCTGTTTGGATTATATCATTGTAAGGATGAGGTTGGGATTTGGTGGGGGTGGGGATTGTTATTTTGAAATGTTGCCTGTTCAATTCTGCCAAATAGTTACAATTTGTTGAGGCGCCTAGAACATTACGGGAGAGATTTTTCAAAAGTGCCTAAAGGATTTGGGGGGGGAAGTGCCACTGAAAGTCAATTTTGTAAGTATTGTAATCAAGGCACCCACTGAATGATGTCAAGAGGAAGCGAGCATTACCAAGGAAAAAGAAAAAAGCATTTCTGTACCTATGACGTAATAAGTTCCAGATATAACTCAGGCATTTTCTCAAACAACACTCCAAAAACATATGATCTAAAAGGGCCAACATTCGGCATAATTTAGCACAGGGTTTCATTCTTAAAATCAATCATTTGCAAGTTGTGAAAATGTAAATGAGTCTCCACAAGAGGAAGCCTTTTCTTTTCTTTGTGCACTTTGATAACAAAAGCATCCATATGAATGGAACATCCCAAAATGGGGCAAGGAAATACATTGGTCTCTCCCATAGTAAGTCCTAGTATCTCAGGTAGTGAGAGACATTTCTGTGAGTGGACAGGAGTGTGAGGGAGGGAGAATGTGCAGGAGCCCAGCCCCTTGTGTGGCCCATAATAAGGACCTGTCACAAATTAATGCAGTCCATTTGGTCAGAGGAACACACATCCCTCAAGGGACTCGGAGGGTTAGAGCAGAGACCATGGTCCAGGGCTCTCTGCATCAGATTGTGCAATGAGTATCCTGCCCTCCTGTAGAGATGCAGTAGCAGGTGAGTTCTTCCTGTATGCTGGGAGCTGTTGGTTGAGTTCTGAGGCAGAATTCCTGCCAGAGTTTCCCACACTGGTATGGTCAAGGTAATGCACAACTGAGCCCAAGTAGCTCTTTTAAAGCTAGGTTATCTCCCTGTGAAAACAGGTCTTCATTCTAGTCCTGACGAGAGAGAGAGAGAGAGAGAGTGTGAGTGTGTGTGTGTGTGTGTGTGTGTGTACACACCATTTCTTTCCCCACTAGAATTCCATCTATTTTAGTCAAGGACTACATTCAAAACCTCGGCCAGCAAATACAGCTTTTTGTAGTATAGAAATTCTGTCAAATTCCATTTAAATCCATCTAATCTGTCAGAATTGTAAATTTACTGCAGGGTAAAGCATTCACTATTTTCACAAGGAAGCATGGGCATTTGTGTAGTCGGAACTACTTGCAAATACTGACTTGTGTTTCTGCCCTGAATGGAAAAACAAGTTTGTAAAAGGCTGGAACTTCAGCAGTTCCATCACCCACTCCGTTTTTTGATGGTCAGTGTTTGTGCATGGAGCTGTAGTTATTACTATATTCTCCATAAGACTTTCAGAAAGATCTCCAGTCTTGCAGTCAAACACAAAAGCTGCTAATATAAATATTTGCAATACTATCATATGCTGGGGAGCCTTGAATGATGAACTATTCTATAATTTGCAGCCTACTAGCTGTGGGTGCTGTTTCTATTATGCAGAGAGAATGTGATAGCGTGACAGAAAGCATTAAACAATGGGAAGGTTTTATACAGGGCTAAGCATAGTTTTCCTGTCAGTTCAGTACAAAATACTACAATGTATTTGTTCTACCAGCACCTCTAGTAAGACAGGAATAAGTAAATCAGAGTCACCAAGTGGACTGGCTCTTGTGAGTTATGAAAGTGAAGGTAACAAAGTTGAATTTACAATGCATGCCCTTTAGCTAAATTTGAGATTTGTAGCAGTGATTTTGGTTTTATTAAAGTATAATATTAACATCCATAAGAGAAAATTTGTTATTCCAAAGACACTTCCATATCAAACAAGGCTATATTTAGAGACAATAATTTTCCCGGCATTGCATAATCGGGACTCATATGGCATTATTCACCAATGACAGAACAGTTGCTGACTTCCTTTCTTGGTAAATAAGCATCATTTTAAAGTGGACAAACTGTTTTTTTGAGTATATAGTATAATGTAAGCAATTTTCAGTTCCTTCCATAATAGACTGAACTTAGCATTAATGGCATGGTAAGAGTTAAATCTAATCAAACCTTTTGAAATGGCAATAAATCAAATATGCCTCCTGGGGCAAGACTGAAGAATCCAGTTTTGGATCCACGTTTATTATCTGGTGGGCCTATGTGAAGTGCACTTGTTGATTTCAGGCCAGCTCCTAGTAGACAAGTGTTCAGAAGATAGAAACCAGGGTCACAAATGGAATCTTTGTTGTCAGAAGAGGTACTAAAGTTTGAACAGGTAATGGAGTCTCAGCTCTCCTTGTACCTGTGGAGGCAGACTCTCCAGGTTAGGCATGAAGCACACTTAGGCAGTGTGGTGATTCTTGCACCATCACTGCCCTTAGTTTGGAATAAAGTTAAGGTTTCATTTACCAGGGCTGTCAGTCCAGCACCTGGCATCAGCACTAACATTGCAAGAAAAATTATAGAATAACCAAATATGCCTAATTGGGTGCTTGTTGTGTGTAGAACTTGGGTTCGTATATAACCATGTGACTGACTCCTGCTTCTTCAGCAAGTGTGGCTAAAATATCATTGAGGTGAGACTGGGGACCTATTATTCCCTGCAGATTGATTCACAAGGTCAAAATGATGAGATGTTCCAAAAAAAAAAAAAAAAGACCCTGTGCCTCCAGCCCTGTTCCCTAGACATATCCATGCAGCAGTGGCTGATGGGTAGGGAAATTGACATAGATGGCAAAACATGAGGTTTGCAGTTCTCAAATTACATAGTTTTCACATAGAAATAGTTCCCTAGTCATATCTTGAGGGAAGTGTGATTATTCCAAAGCATTTTAGGGATGCCCTATTACATACTGGGGAAATGTGCTTCCAGTGATGGGGAAATATGGTGTAAATCAATAGATTTATACAAGGTCTGTCTGGGAAACAACAATTCTGTTTTGAATTTGGCCACATCTTGATAATGATTCTGGAAATTTGTAAGCAATTCACAGATCCACTGCCACGCAGTTTGCAGTATGAAATCTCCTGAAACATGCATTGAATTTTCTTGGTCAATAGATGCTATTTAATGGCACTTATCACATGGTGATTTGTGGGGTATAAAATAAAAGGGTGAGGTCTTTAGATATTGTAAACTGGTCATTGCCTTCAGAGGAGCGACACTGACTTACATAAGCAAAGGATCTGATCGAAAGAGTGATGTTTGGCACATCTTGTCTCTGAGAAGATCGAGGGTTGTGGAGATAACTTGTGTAACTGCTTTTCATTAAAATACAAAAAGTGTATAAAAATGGAATGCAGAAAAATAAATGTTTGGTTAGTGGCATTTTGCCATTTGCCTTCAAGTACTCAAGAATAGCAGAAAATAAAAACTATGACTGACTGATGGTGAAATAATGTGATACCAAGTAACCAAAGCCAATAATTTCATAGTTTAGACCAATGCATCAGTCCCCTAATTCATTGTTATGGGTGAGAGTCCCATACAAGATAAAGATGGACATCTCAGTCATAACTTTGTATTTCTTGACTTTGGCAAGGTTTGGCTCAAAAGATGCCAGTTTATTTAAATACCTTTGTAAAAAAAATTAAATGCACTTTTTGAGATGTTTATAACTTGCATCGTTTGAGAGAGCAGAATTGCTCCATCACAATATGCTTTTTGTTGAAGCCAAAATGTTTTCATAGATTCATAGATTTCATAGATTATAGGACTGGAAGGGACCTCGAGAGGTCATCGAGTCCAGTCCCCTGCCCGCATGGCAGGACCAAATACTGTCTAGACCATCCCTGATAGACATTTATCTAACCTACTCTTAAATATCTCCAGAGACGGAGATTCCACAACCTCCCTAGGCAATTTGTTCCAGTGTTTAACCACCCTGACAGTTAGGAACTTTTTCCTAATGTCCAACCTAGACCTCCCTTGTTGCAGTTTAAACCCATTGTTTCTGGTTCTATCCTTAGAGGCTAAGGTGAACAAGTTCTCTCCCTCCTCCTTATGGCACCCTTTTAGATACCTGAAAACTGCTATCATGTCCCCTCTCAGTCTTCTCTTTTCCAAACTAAACAAACCCAGTTCTTTCAGCCTTCCTTCATAGGTCATGTTCTCAAGACCTTTAATCATTCTTGTTGCTCTTCTTTGGACCCTTTCCAATTTCTCCACATCTTTTTTAAAATGCGGCGCCCAGAACTGGACACAATACTCCAGCTGAGGCCTAACCAGAGCAGAGTAGAGCGGAAGAATGACTTCTCGTGTCTTGCTCACAACACACCTGTTAATGCATCCCAGAATCATGTTTGCTTTTTTTGCAACAGCATCACACTGTTGACTCATATTTAGCTTGTGGTCCACTATAACCCCTAGATCCCTTTCTGCCATACTCCTTCCTAGACAGTCTTTTCCCATTCTGTATGTGTGAAATTGATTTTTCCTTCCTAAGTGGAGCACTTTGCATTTGTCTTTGTTAAACTTCATCCTGTTTAACTCAGACCATTTCTCCAATTTGTCCAGATCATTTTGAATTATGACCCTGTCCTCCAAAGTAGTTGCAATCCCTCCCAGTTTGGTATCATCCGCAAACTTAATAAGCGTACTTTCTATGCCAATATCTAAGTCGTTGATGAAGATATTGAACAGAGCCGGTCCCAAAACAGACCCCTGCGGAACCCCACTCATTACGCCTTTCCAGCAGGATTGGGAACCATTAATAACAACTCTCTGAGTACGGTTATCCAGCCAGTTATGCACCCACCTTATAGTAGCCCCATCTAATTTGTATTTGCCTAGTTTATCGATAAGAATATCATGCGAGACCGTATCAAATGCCTTACTAAAGTCTAGGTATACCACATCCACCGCTTCACCCTTATCCACAAGGCTTGTTATCCTATCAAAGAAAGCTATCAGATTGATTTGACATGATTTGTTCTTCACAAATCCATGCTGGCTGTTCCCTATCACCTTACCACCTTCCAAGTGTTTGCAGATGATTTCCTTAATTACTTGCTCCATTATCTTCCCTGGCACAGAAGTTAAACTAACTGGTCTGTAGTTATCTGGGTTGTTTTTATTTCCCTTTTTATAGATGGGCACTATATTTGCCCTTTTCCAGTCTTCTGGAATCTCTCCCGTCTCCCATGACTTTCCAAAGATAATAGCTAGAGGCTCAGATACTTCCTCTATTAGCTCCTTGAGTATTCCAGGATGCATTTCATCAGGCCCGGGTGACTTGCAGGCATCTAACTTTTCTAAGTGATTTTTAACTTGTTCTTTTTTTATTTTATCCACTAAACCTACCCCCTTCCCATTAGCATTCACTATGTTAGGCATTCCTTCAGACTTCTCGGTGAAGACCGAAACAAAGAAGTCATTAAGCATCTCTGCCATTTCCAAGTTTCCTGTTACTGTTTCTCCCTCTTCACTAAGCAGTGGGCCTACCCTGTCTTTGGTCTTCCTCTTGCTTCTAATGTATTGATAAAAAGTCTTCTTGTTTCCTTTTATTCCCGTAGCTAGTTTGAGCTCATTTTGTGCCTTTGCCTTTCTAATCTTGCCCCTGCATTCCTGTGTTGTTTGCCTATATTCATCCTTTGTAATCTGTCCTAGTTTCCATTTTTTATATGACTCCTTTTTATTTTTTAGATCGTGCAAGATCTCGTGGTTAAGCCAAGGTGGTCTTTTGCCACATTTTCTATCTTTCCTAACCAGCGGAATAGCTTGCTTTTGGGCCCTTAATAGTGTCCCTTTGAAAAACTGCCAACTCTCCTCAGTTGTTTTTCCCCTCAGTCTTGATTCCCATGGGACCTTACCTATCAGCTCTCTGAGCTTCCCAAAATCTGCCTTCCTGAAATCCATTGTCTCTAGTTTGCTGTTCTCCCTTCTACCCTTCCTTAGAATTGCAAACTCTATGATTTCATGATCACTTTCACCCAGGCTGCCTTCTACTTTCACATTCTCAACGAGTTCCTCCCTATTTGTTAAAATCAAGTCTAGAACAGCTTCCCCCCTAGTAGCTTTTTCAACCTTCTGAAATAAAAAGTTGTCTCCAATGCAGTCCAAAAATTTGTTGGATAGTCTGTGCCCCGCTGTGTTATTTTCCCAACATATATCCGGATAGTTGAAGTCCCCCATCACCACCAAATCTTGGGCTTTGGATGATTTTGTTAGTTGCTTGAAAAAAGCCTCATCCACCTCTTCCACCTGGTTAGGTGGCCTGTAGTAGACTCCTAGCATGACATCTCCCTTGTTTTTTGCCCCTTTAAGCCTAACCCAGAGACTCTCAACACTTCCGTCTCCTATGTCCATCTCTACCTCAGTCCAAGTGTGTACATTTTTAATATATAAGGCAACACCTCCTCCCTTTTTCCCCTGTCTATCCTTCCTGAGCAAGCTGTACCCATCCACACCAACATTCCAATCATGTGTATTATCCCACCAAGTTTCAGTGATGCCAACAATGTCATAGTTGTATTTATTTATTAGCACTTCCAGTTCTTCCTGCTTATTCCCCATACTTCTCGCATTTGTATATAGGCATCTAAGATACTGGTTTGATCTTTCCTCCCAGTTTTGTCCTGACTCTCCTTTCTCTCTGCCAATATAGCCCACACTCCCTCTCGTTTCCGACCCATCTCCCCGGTCTCCATGTTCCCCACTTACCTGTGGGCTTTGCTCACCTGTCCCCGTTGAGCCTAGTTTAAAGCCCTCCTCACTAGGTTAGCCAGTCTGTGTCCGAATAGGGTCTTTCCTCTCTTCGAAAGGTGAACGCCATCTCTGCCTAGCAGTCCTTCCTCGAATAGCATCCCGTGATCTAGGAAGCCAAAGCCCTCCTGGCGACACCATCTTCGCAGCCAGGCATTCACCTCCATGATGCATCTGTCTCTGCCCGGGCCCCTACCTTTGACAGGAAGAATTGAGGAGAATACCACCTGCGCATTTGTAGAGATGTATAGATTTTGACAACATTTTCTGAGGTCCAGGGTTTACTCCCTGGTCATTTCGAGACTGAGAGAGAGATAGAAAGACATCTGCATTGGACCCCTGCCCCTTTTCATCTGAAAATGGACATTTTGACACAATTCCATTTTGTGAAAACATCTGAAAGGTTTTGGTTTTGTTCTAACATGGAACGAAAACAAAAACAAATTTTGGAACCTCAAAAGTTGTCATAAAATGAAATTGTCATCCTTCAGCCAGCTCTAATATTTACCCATATATAATTACCTGTGTTGGATACCTTATTATCTATCTAGCTAGCTATAGAGAGGCATTTTTATAGGTATTGGGTCAACACAGACAAGCGGCATGTAAAGTAGCAACTGATCTCAACTTTATCCACCCAAAAGTTTAGTAAGTTAAGGCAGACATTATATCCCACTGAAAAAAGCAGGGGACCCTTAAGTAGGCAGGATGTAATTACCTAAGTTGGAATTTGGCCAGCCAGTTAGGCTAAAACTACTGCAAGTGTGATGGGAATTTTAATAAGTATAAGCAGTCAAGCTGTCCAGTTTTACATCCCATTAAAATGGCATGTCAAGTAGCACCATATCATCAGCTCAGTAGGGACTCAGAAGAAAGAACACCATCTATTGACCTACAAATACCATTGTTTTAGCACACTGGGTTTTAATTGGAAGTCTCCCACTCAAATGTTGACCCAGCCCTCCTTAGGGCCTGATCCAAATTCACTGATGTAAATGCAAAGACTCTGATAGACAGCAGTAAACTCTGGATCAGCAAATGAAATCTGCCATGACCATCATCCAAAGTGGTATAGCAGAATGTACAATTTACTGCTCTCTTAATGACAGTGCACATTCATTCAGACACAACAACAGCATTGTGATCCACTGTAAGATCCCACAGTGGAATTCTCAAAAATGCTGCATTTTGACAGATATATCATATATATATATGATACAAACATGATTTTCCAAGCAAGTCATGATGGCTCCTTCAGACTCAAATTTTATATGCTAGCTTCAACCTAGAGCGAATTTTATAAACCCCTGAAAGCAGCATTTATAATGGAAATGCTGATACAACTTAACTAGAGCAGCAAGAACAGTGCCATAAACTATGAGAATAAAAGTGAATCATAAAGGAGTTAAGATTTGATTACTTTAAAATACCTGGGTTTGGAGTTTTGATTCAGACACTGGATTTATTTATTTTTTAATTACTTCCCATAACCTAGAGATACTTGGTGAACAGCTAATATCTAGGGAATTAGATCAAAGATCCCTTTTGTAATTTCAGACTATGATAGAAAGGTGTTCTGTGCTCTCCTTCTAGCATAAAATACATGAGCCTTTGAAAGCTGTTTTGTCTACTTGTAAATAACAGTGTGAAATGGAACATGCAATTAAAAATAAACTCTTTTTCTAAATCCGAACAAACCAAAATTGAGAGTTGTAGGGGGAAAAAAAAAAAATCCTCCCAGGATTTACAAGCTGCCTGGTAGGAATATTTCTTAATTGAGCCATGCTTCAGAGCTACATGGAATTGTTCCTATTAAAAATTAAATAAGAACAACAGAGAAGAACATGGGAGCTTTTGAGAGATTAGAGCTATGTGAGATTTACTTAAAAGGTTTTTATTAGACTTTGGGGGTTCTCCCACATATAAAAACCTCACCTACACAAAATAGATGGCACCCTAGCTTTTCAAAGTCTTTCTAACAAAGATAACAACTCAGCTGATGTTAAAAAGGAGAAATTTTTTCTCTGACTCCAATAAAGTGATACTGTACATGTTGAAACAATGTGTTTTTCTCTGTTTGAGAAATAATCACCATGTTTTTAAACTCAGCATGTTCATTTCAAACTATATTTCCTCTTAATGTTTCCTATTTTAACTAATTGAGAGCCATACTGCTTAACTGGGTGCCTGACTGGTGTCTTGGTATTTTGTCTCATGAACATCATACAATCTATGTAATATGTTCTGGACTACACACAACATGAGTGGCCTTTCATTACTGTACATCACAATATCCTTTAGGGACTCAGGGTACCTCACCAACAGCCAAAGTAGTTTGCTGTAGGGTGAATATAATGGAGTTATGTGATATCTGGTCCAGTGATTTCTTTCTGAAAAGTTAACCATTTTGGAGTTACATGAACTTCCTGGAGAGAAACATTGTACCGTTGCATTAAATTTCCTAAACATACCACCCGATATCTTATTTTTAATCCACCAGTAAAATCGGAAATTAAGCTTTAAGAATTGTCAGACAGATACAAAAAATGATCTTGGTCCTTTGGCTTCCATCTGCACTAACCCTGACATTGCAGTGCACCTTCTGCATCATGCAAAGCCTTCAAGTATTGGCAGGCTTTAGGGATTTCACAAATGAAACACTTAATACTTCAGGGCAACCGGAGAAGCTTTGCTGAGCTTTGTTCACATTACAATGTTTCTAGCTCGTATGAGTTAACTCACAGACAGATTTCCCATTGGTTTTTTATCAAAATCTCAATTGACACATCCCTGGCCCATTCGCCTCTTTGGGAAGCTATTGAAGTTTTAACAGGCACTAATCCTGATTTCCACATAGCTATCGAAGAGTTTCACAAAAGGCTACTGAATTAGGCTAAATGTAGGCTGTGATGTGTACGAATGTGTAAAACGGGGATGCTAATCACAATATCCGGTGTTAGAGCCTGAATAGTGCTGTACTACAGAGATGTGTTGTTGTTTACTTTGTAAAAAAATGTCTGACTCTTGCCCTTCTTCTCCCTACACACACACACATACATATGCGTGTAACCCACACACCTCCTGGGTGTGGTGCTCTGTCCCATCTAGTGGCACCGAGACCACTTAGAGCAGACTCATTAATCTCTCTCTACAGCCTTAGCTAAGGGCTGTGTGGCTTTTAGCTCATGCCGTAGAGGCTCATGCACTAAGCTCCAGAGGTCCCAGGTTCGGTTCCACTTGTAATGCCAACAGACCCCGGTCTGGAGCTTAGTGCATGAGCCTCTATGGCATGAGCTAAAACTCATACGGCCCTTAGCTAAGGCTGTAGAGCAGACTCCTTAATCTCTCTCTAAGTGGTCTCGGTGCCACTAGATGGGACAGAACACATGTGCGCATTACACATGCAGACAAAAAATTAGAAGAGAGACAATTTTAAAAAAATATAATTCAAACAACATTAAGGAGTTAATTTCAGTAACCCCCTGTGACGTTGTGCAGTCTATATGGTTTTATAAAAACGTATTATCAAGTCAATATAATGTAACTGGGATAGTTTTAGAGAAAATACGGTAATAAGTGAATGTAACGTAACTGGGATATGCCTCATGCAAAAGGTCTCTT
Source organism: Malaclemys terrapin pileata (assembly GCF_027887155.1). Lineage (NCBI taxonomy): Eukaryota > Metazoa > Chordata > Testudines > Emydidae > Malaclemys > Malaclemys terrapin. The sequence continues at coordinate 15,138,272 of NC_071516.1, read as the reverse complement.
GTAAGGTATCATTACAAAGCTTATAATCTACTGAGTGTGATCATCTGATTTGTATAAATGTACCACTCTTGTATCTAAAACTAGAAATATAAAATGTAACTCTAAGGGCCTATTGTAATTGTGTAAAGTGTGGACCATTAATGATGGTTTGGAATCTTGATGACTCCCATTGTCTGCAGATGGCTGTATTTACCTGTGAGTCTTCCTGTATATGTGTGTGCTGGCAAGTGAGTAATGAAGTCTTGCAGTGACATGTGATCATGTCACCTGAACTGGAATCCATCTTTAACCTGGTGCTTTTCCAGTGAGGGGGGGTGGAAACCCAGAGAGACAAAGAGTTCCCGCCTTATGCAAAAGATATATAAAGGGGGGAAGAGAAGAGAGAGGGGGAGAAGCCATCATGAAGAATCCCCTAGCTACCACCTGAGCTGCAACAAGAGCTGTACCAGGGGAAAGAATTGTGCCCAGGCCTGGAAGGTGTCCAGTCTGAGAAAAATTTACTGAAACATCTCTGAGGGTGAGATTATCTGTATTTAGTTTGATTAGGCATAGATTTGCGCATTTTATTTTATTTTGCTTGGTGATTTACTTTGTTCTGTCTGTTACTACTTTGAACCACTTAAATCCTACTGTCTGTATTTAATAAAATCACTTTTTATTTAGTAATTTACTCAGAGTATGTATTAATACCTGGGGGAGCAAACAACTGTGCATATCTCTCTATCAGTGTTATAGAGGGCGAACAATTTATGAGTTTGCCCTGCATAAGCTTTATGCAGAGTAAAACGGATTTATCTGGGTTTAGACCCCATTGGGAGTTGGGCATCTGAGTGCTAAAGACAAGCACGCTACTGCGAGCTGTTTTCAGGTAAACTTGCAGCTTTGGGACAAGTGATTCAGACCCTGGGTCTGTGTCTGGAGCCAGACGGGAGTGTCTGGCTCAGCAAGACAGGGTGCTGGAGTCCTGAGCTGGCAGGGAAAACAGGAGCAGGGGTAGTCTTTGCACATCTGGTGGCAGCTCCCAAGGGGGTTTCTGTGATCCAACCCGTCACACCCCCCAAAAGACATAGACCACATCTCTGATAACCAGGGCTACTTTATGCTGCTAGGACTATAGAGACTCCTGTCACCTACAGACCCACCCCAGTTTGCATTAGGAAATCCTTAGGTGATGCATGGCTGCTGTACCTCTTCATAGCAACAAACATAGGAAATGTGGCCATGGAAAATGGGAAATAGCTGGCCATCCCTATGCTTAGTTGATCCCTGGCTGCTGTAACAATTCTGTTAGTAGACACGATAAATTAGAGCACTCTTTAGGCTACTCTAATTTATGCTGGAAATTGGCCGGGTCTCCTGGATCACAGATTTGCCCCAAGTGCTTCTTGATCATACTGGAGAATCAGGGCCACAGAAATCAGTGTTTTTTTGCAAAGGGAGGAGGAAATACTTTCTCTTTCAAAGTCTCCAGACCAGTAATACATAAATGATTAGAGAAAGCAAGTATCAAAACAAGAATGCTACTTCTGTGCCCTGTTCTTCTGGGAATGATGCTTCAGTGTTGTTGGTGTGTCTGCGTTTTGCAAAGACTAGAACTGAGAAGAAAATTTGCAATGAATAATTTAATCTAGGAGTTTAGGCTCTTTCTACTTATGCGACATCCACGAGCAGAGCGTGGTTTCTTTTGACTTTATGGTTATTTTAATTTGTTACAATAAACTTTCAATTTTGAGTGGCATTGCTTAGTTAGTAAGAAAAACATACAATAATCCAAGCCACGGATAGTCAAATATATAAATAAAATGAGAGGGAAAGGCTAATACCAGAAGAAAACTCACGTTGATAGTAGACAAGTTAGATATAGGCTTGCAATGCAATTCAGTGAGGGGACAGGAGGTAAACGAATGCTATATAGAGCAGGTTCATCAGGTCCTTGGTCTCTGGTCTGGTGTTTCCATGTTTATAATCAATGTGTGTACAGATTTGGGTGTCTCAGTACCATACAAATATTGAGTTAGGAAGGATAGGATAGTGCTCTACAATTATTTGATGTGGGTGAAGGCCAAGAAGGGACAGGAAATACTGAACTTGGTCTAAAGGACTATAACTAGGAATAATGGAAACAGTAGGCTTAGTATCAGGAAACATTTTATTAATGTAAAATCTATTAGATTTTGGAATGGTCTCCCAAGTGTAACAGTAGAGGTCTCATCGCGTGAAAACTTAACTGGACTAAACAATAGAGAAGATTCCTCCTCGTGTGTCAGCTGGTAGCCAGATGACTTAATCAGAAATGAGTCTGAGCCATGAAGTTTGGCTCCAGACCCAAATTCCCTTACAATGGTTGCATCCAGAATTTTGGTTCAGCTCATTATAAAGACAGAGATCAACTGCAACATTCTGATCCATATCCAAGCTCTCTCATGATTTGAAATGATCCCGCTATACCTAGTAGGAATTTCCTTCTGTAATTAATGCCTTCCATTAAATTTTTGCTTTATTTTTCCCCTCTGTATATTTATATGATATAACAGTGTAATTCATTGTCCCCAAGGCCAAGAAATCTAGGGCTAAATTCACTGCTGTCATATATGGGGGAAATGTATTGAAGTCAATGCAGTTGTGCCAATAATGAACTGGGCCTGTAGGGTGAAGCTTGATGAGAAGCTAAAATGATGAGAACGCATTGGGTCAAAGCCTGCCTCAGAACAATGCTACTGAAGCCAATAGAATTTTCCCTGAGAAGGTCTGTGTCAGACCTGCAGGATTTCACTCCTTGTTTCCAAAGAAGAGCAGGCAAATGTGAACACTCATGGGCAACCCCACCCCAACATGAGAGCATTAACTGCTGACACCCCAGAATGTCTGTATTGCTGCCATTCCCCATGTGCTGCACAGACTCATACTTTCAGTATTGTATTCCTGCTCTCAGCATAACTGGCATAATTATTGTTTTCAGTGAAATCCAAGATTTTCTTTATGCTGTCTATTTTTAGAGAGATAGAGATATGCAAGCTTACCACACTCACACACACACACCTATCATACAATTATAATTCTCTCTCCCCCTCTCTTTCTCTATATTCTATAATTTGGTTTGTATCCTATAGGGATTTCATACTCCAATTCTAAGACTGCAGTACACGAGATACATGAATCAGTGTAGGTGAATGGGAATGGGCTGAGCAAGAACACACAGACCACTGAGTAAGTGTTGAAACTCATCTCCAATCTGGGGTTTGGTTTCATTGGTAATGCAACAGTAACACAGTATTAGCATTAGCTTCCTCCCTGAATTTGGCTATTGCTAGGGTTTCCCCATAGGCCTTCCTCAACCCTAGCTCATTAGCTCCTTCTCACTCTCCAGAAGGGCACGCCACTTCTGATCCTGCCTTTAAATCCTAGGTAGAGCAAATGAGCCACACCTGCCACAATGAATCACCAGAACTTCATCAGCTTTATGCAGGGCTTTAACTCTTGCTGTCAGTGTGAATCAACAATGGAGCCTCCTTACAGTGAGCCACAGAGAATACGGGCAGGGAAGGAAAGCTATATAGCAATTCAACCAACCTCTAGAGAGGCACTCGGTCTAGTGGTTAAAGCATAAGGTTCCAGGAGCTTGTATCACACACACAGGTAGACACTCCCCAAGCTGTTCTGTTTGGGATCCACCAAGCACTGTCCCTGACTTGGGGTCTCTAGGAACATGCTCAGATCCTCTGTCTAGTACCCCCTTCTGACAGCTGGGACCCTGCAGTCCAACTACCTAACCTACCTTCTCCCAGCACACCAGCTATGTGGGTACTTGGGGTTTACAGTTTAACTGTTCAGGGGCACATGATAGTGCAAGTGAACAGACACACAGATGGACTTTGCACAGAATTCTAAACACAACTACTCTTTACTTAGCAGAAGAGATACACAGACCTACACAAAAATAATAAACACACATATACTTAATTCCAAAGCCCAAGTTCTGGGACCCTCCCACCCTGCAGGATTCTAGAACCTGGGCTCCAGCCCTGGCTTGGAAGTCTACACAGCAGTAAAACAGCCCTGCAGCCCGATCCCTGTGAGCCCAAGGCATCTAGCAGGAGGCAGCCATGAGTGTCTAGTTACTGTGTAGATAAACCCTTAGTTTCCCTGTTTATTAAATGGAGATAAAAGATAGTTACTCATGACGATTTATCAGTGTTCTTCAGAAGCCACAGACCTTGCTTTGAAGATGGTCCTCTAATAACCAATAGGGTGCTGTGGTGGACTATTATTACAGTAGTAAGTTTGCAATGAAAAGATTTTGCATACATGATCTATCTCAGTAGAGAAACCTCCCCCTGTTAACTAGGGTTTTATCCTGAAGTAATTTGGGGCAGGAGGCATAATAGGGATGGATTATTGATAGCTAATTGCTTTTGTCACCCTGAAGCCATTCAGTTACTTATTAAAAGTTGTTTCATGGCCTGTTACTTCAGTCAACCACTAAAGTACAGTCAAAGAGAATGAAAACCACTACTGCTTTTTGAGGGTCATTATGGTAACAGACTTCCACTCAGATACATAAAGTTCAGCAGGTCTTTATTATGAGATACAGCATTAACACTGCTTTCGCATCCACAATAAACCTTCTTCATGTACCTATACTCTGTGCTCTCTATTTATAATCACCTGCTGCCCGATTAACACCTTGTTAGGCTGCATATCTGCAGTGGCTTTAACCTCAAGCCACTCTTTTGTAGCTATTTTCCCTCTGTATATTATAATGGTACATACTGGCTTAATACAGAAGCATAGATGCATTTTGTGTATTAGTGTAACAGTAGTAAGTTTACTTTGTAATGACTCCAGCCACTGCCTCCTTCCTTTCTGTTGAAGTATTAATTTAATACCGTATTATTAATTCCTAGTTCTAGTTCTCTTTGGTTCAAATTAAGTAACAGGAGTAATGGAGCTGGAATGTATAGACAGAGTGACAGTAGAGAAGCAATATTCTAGGGCCACAGAGATGCAGGGCAAGGTAAGAAAAAGGCCAAGCCAGCCAAGGAAGGATCCTGGAGGACACAAAGAAAATGCAGACTCACCAGAAGTCTTCATGCAGGTGTGCAGGCCAGCTGAGGGGATGACCTGTTACTATATGAGACCACACCTAAGCAAGGAGGAGAACAGTTGGAGCGGAGGGGGAAGAGATGCAGAGCTGCTCCTTCTACCGAAAGCATTGTAGCACTGAAAGGTTTTGATCAAAGGCACTCTTCCCAATGTGGCTTTTCCACGGTACATCACAATCGAAGGGTTATTAGTAGAGCTGTGCGGAAGTCCATTTCTTGAAAGGTTCTGAAATTTGAAATTTGTTTTCATTCCAACTAGGAACAAAAGCCCCCAATTTGGAAATTCCGTGCAAAAGAAAAATCTGCAAAAAAATAAAAAATAAAGATCATTTTGGATTGATGAAAACATTTTGATTCAACCAAATCAAAATGATTTTGACTTTTTTAAATGTTATTTTATGCTATATTATAATACATAACCATACAAAATAAAACTATTTTATAATGAAAAGTCATTTCAAAGGCAAAAACTGAAACATTTCATTCTGAAAATGTCAAAATGGGATGTCAACTTTGTCAGAATATTCCCCTCCCATGTTTTTTTCTCCAAAATGAAATTTTGGTAAAATCAGCAAGATTTTGTGAAGTGTGTAGATTTCTATATAGCTGCCATCTCTGATAGAAAATTGCTCCATTGAAGTTTTTCTGATCAGCTCCAGTTACTAGTACTAAGAACTGAGCATAATGGTCTACCAATGATCACATAGTAAAAATCCCATGTAAAGCAAGTGATGTACAAGTCAAGCTGATTCATCTTAAATTTCAGTTTGATAGTTTACTAACAGAGGATGGAGCTTTGCCTAGTGGTTAGCACAGGGTGTGGAGAATCAGGCATTCAGGGTTCTATTTCCTATTCTGTCAATGGCTTATTATTTGGTTCTAGGAAGAGACACTAAGACCCAGATCCTCAAAGGTGTTTAGGATCCTAACTTCCCTAAACTTCTCTGTGACTTAATTTACCCATTTGCTAAAAGGAGATGATAATACTGACCTATCTTACAGAAATACTGTGAACATTAATTTAATTTGCAAAGCATTTGTAGACTTTTCAATGAAAAGTCCAATAGAATTGCAAAGTGTTAAGGGACACATATATGTCTGAACATTTCTCACCAATTAATGTTACAAATAACAATTACCCTCAAAAGAGAGTAGAGACACAATATATTTCCCAATTTATTTGGTGTGTGTGATAGCACTTTGTGTGTAGTTAATTTCATATCTCCCATACAGAGTCAGTCCGTTTCTTGGTGTGTGTGTGTGTGTCTTCATACAACAGGAGAGAGAAAAAAACCATGAGAATTTAGGATTAAAATTTTCAAAAGCGTCTAAATTCCATTTTCAAAAAGATCCTAAGTATTTACATCACATTTGAAAACAGGAAGCTCCTAACTCACCTTATGGCTTTACAAAATTGTACCCCTGATTTCAAACTAAGGGTGCCTCTTTATTAGTGAAATGGATTCCTTCATATTTTGAGTAATTACTAGAAAAATATATTATGCTTGTTAGATGAGTAGAAATCATAAAGCATCACAATATGATTAAATAACCATCTTGCTCAGTGTCCTAATTTAAAAAGAACACAAAACTCACTCCAAGTCCCCATCACACCTTCCTCTTCATCAGTGTCTGTTGGCAGGGGACCAAATTTCATACCAAGCATTTTCAAAGGGCCTAGTTACACAATCAGTTTTGCTGTGAAAATGGTATTGGATTCCCCATTACAGTGGTGCTTGTGGACTCAGCTGTAATATGACAATATCTTTGTATCAATGAATGATGACCCAGTATAATAAAAGATCTTGACTTATGTGTATGTTAACAATTAATGGGATGTATGATGTATCACATACTGTATGTGGAAGGTAATAAAGAGGTGTAAATGAGAATTACACTGCTTAATTGGTGTCATTAATGGTTCTTTTGTTCTGCTAGAAAAGCAGTATCTTATTCAGAAGACAAAGTTGTAGGGGCAGCTGCAGACTTCAAGTCAAGAGTAAAGGTGGGTTAAAAATGCAACTCAGCTATGAAATTGCTTTTTTAAGGATGTTTCTTGATATTCTTAGATACCAGATTCACTCCTGCCTATCAGGTGATCTCATTTCTCTCCTCTGGATTCTCCTCAGACCTTGGCTACACTAGAGAAATTTGCCAAGATAACCACCATGTGTGTCTCTGGTAACACATATGTCTAAATGCTCCCAACAATTCACAGGCAATCATGTCATTATTTGGATTAGACTTGGTTCAAATAAAGGTAACCATCATACGATCCTCATCCAGTCCAGTCTCCACCTATAGAATGACAATGTGGACAGGAATCACTGACATAATACAGCTAGTGGTACAAACAGTCCTCATGCTCCTATCCCACAATGCACCAATCACTGTTTAGGTGGCTTGTCTGGTCTATTTTCTGAACACAGGGATCAGGTTTGCAGGAAGCTAAATAGCACTGTGCATACTGTAGATTTCTCTTGCATGGTATTCTGCCAGCATCAACTTCTTCCACAAGTAATCAATCCCATTCCTAGCAAGCAATGTCACAGAGCAGACCTTCTTGTGAGGATGCTGCTTGTCAACTATAGGAAGATATGCAGCCACTAATGGGGTGATGAGAAAAACCAGTTACTGCTGACCTCTGTGATTCTAAACACACTAGTCTATGATCGGGTGTCAGAGACTCAGAGTCCTTTGGTAATCAGGACTCACGCCGTCTGGCAAGCTGTGCTTGGAAGGTTCCTTAAGAACCAATCTAACAAGGCTTGGGACATATATAATACCAGATCCAAAGTAGAGCTGGTCAAAAAGTTTTTATTGGAATGATGTGCTGATGAAAAATTAATTTATTGCAAAACCAAATTTTCTACAAGAAAATTTCAGTTTTGCAGAAAACAATGGATTCCATTGGGAATATTGAAATGATCACCCCTTGGCTGCCTGCCTACAAGGGTCTTGTCAATTTCACGTTACATGGATAAAACTGACAAAAGCTTTCCGAGAGGGCTGTTGAGTCTGAGTTTCCTGATTCTCTGACTCATCCTCCCCACTCAGCTCTGGGAGCTGGAGAGGCAGACAGCTGGGAGGGAGGAGGAATGCTGAGTGCCCAGGGTATCTGGTTCCAGAAGCTGTGGGGGAAGGCTGAGTGGCCTGGCTCTCTACTTTTCCAGAGCTGATGGGCAGCCGGGAAACCTAAAAATTCCATTGTGGTTGCTCCAAAACAAATATTTTCTTCAAAAACTTTCCCACAAAAAAAAAGCGTTCTTTATATTTTGTCCCAGTTTGAGATGAAAAATGTTTCAAAATAAATTTGTTAGTCTCTAAGGTGCCACAAGTACTCCTGTTCTTCTTTTTGCGGATACAGACTAACACGGCTGCTACTGTGAAACCTGTCAAAAACATTTGTTGCCCTTGGAAGAGGTTTCCACTTCACAAACATTTCCAGAACAGGGAGAAGAATCTGGATTGATTAGTTGGTATTCTCCCTTCCCAATGTAGACAGCTTCAGGACAGCACAAAGTCTCCATGTAGTGAGGACAAGGATGGAGAGAAAGAGAAGTCAGGGAGACCAGAGCCATGGGGGAGAGGATCGGCTTACTTTTGTGCTTGTAGGGGCCTACTGTTGTCACAATATTTACGCTCCTGTATGTGCTGCTTAGAAGACCCAAATCGGGGCACTCTTCCTTATCACATTTGGTGCACTGACATCAACGTGCATGATCATCAATTTCCTAGCACTTATATACTGCTTTCCACATAGAGATACCAAAGAAGTACAGCCATTGGAGAAACTGAAACAGAGAAAGGTGAAGCGACTTGTCCAAGATCACATAGCAAGTCAGTAGCTGGGAGCTCCTGCCCTATCCACTGGAATACCCTGCCTCCACTTACTTGTGCAGTGTGTACGTGTGAAAATGTGGAGCACTGCAAAGCTCCCTTCAGTCCAGTACAAATCTTTTACCAGCCAGTGGCTTTGATCTGACAGCTTGGGAGAATAGCCAGGACACACAAATCATTTTAAAGGTGAAACCTACTAACCATACCAAAAAATATTTAGCAATTATAATAAAAGATACCTTTTTAACGAGTGATTTTTTAATCAGTTCTACAGTGCTGTAAATCATAACACTCAGGATGTTTTCCAAACGGCTCCTCTAAGTGCTAAGCCACTGAATTTAGATGGCCTGACATACTATGGGCCATATAATGCCCACTGACATCAGTGGGAGCTCTGTTGTGGATTTAGGGCAGTGAAGGGCTCTATAAATTCACAGTATCATAGTCACAGTTTTGATTTCTTCATCTTGTTTTATTTTTTTTTAATATATTAATTTCGCGCTTGTGGGAGCTGCCAGATAGACTTTTAAACCAGAGGAAAGGTTCAGCACAAGCCACAACAATGCAAGCATCCTCCATTGCGCCACCAAATTTGCTTCAACCTTCAGAGGTTGAGTGCGGGACCTAATTACACCACTCTGTTGCACCAGTTTTAATTGCTATGATTCCCTTGAAGTCACAGCTTTGCAAAACTAGTGTAAAGAAGTCACAAATCAGCCCCTGATTGTAGGTCCCAGTTCTAATCTAAAAGTCTCCATGTTTAGTCAATCTCCCGTTTAGTTGCCCCAGCTGATCAATGCCAAAATATCAGGCTGTGATATTTTATTTTTATGCGGATATTTATAAATGATTATTATGGTTGTGACTACTGTCCCTACCTGTGACTGGGGTCCCATTGTGCTAGGTACTATAGATACAATTACACAACCCCAAAGCTTATAGTCTAAATAGACAAGAAAGACCAAGGGGGAAGTGGGGGGGGAGGAGGGGAAGACAGAGGGACAGAGAGTAGAGTGACTTGCCCAAAGTCACGTAGCAGGACAGCTGTAGAGCTGGAATAGAAGCCAGTTGTGCTGGTTGAAACATTTTTGTAATAAAAAAGTCACTTTGTTCAAATTTTTCCAGTTTTTTGAGAAAACAAAACAAAACACATCCACAGACAGAAACCAAAAATGTTTGGCAAAAATGTTCAGTAATTGGTAAAAGTTTATGGATCTGGGTAGTCAAAGACTGAATTTTTTTTTTTTTTTTTTTTTTTACCGAAAATGGTTTTCAAAACTCAAACATTTTCAGGGATAAGTTTTTTATTGAAAAGCTGAAAAATAAATGGCAATTTTCATCCAGGTTTAGAAAGCCAGCCAACAGCCCGTCACATTGGTAACAATTTCCTGTCCTGCTGACCTGGACTGGACTGGAACTGCTGACTCTTATGTCACTTTCTAAATTAAGCATTAAAAGTAGCATTCGAATGTGCTGGATATTGGTGGTCCTGGCCCTTTGTCTCCTTGGCTCCTCTGATCTTCAGCGTTAACCCACCTATGAAGAGGATTATAAAAATGAATGGAATTCTAATACTAGAAAAGGAAGTTTAAATATATTCATTACAGTGAAAAGATTAATCTATGCCTTTGCAGTTGCGTTTCCAATTTCCCACTATAGACGCAGCAAGCAACTGAACAGAAAATGCATTAGCAAAGATTATGAACCAATATTTACAGACTTCTCTTAAGAAAAGATTCTGCCTTGTTCTCCTTTTTAAGGGAGAGATCTCTTTATTTAAAGACCCCCCCCCCCAAATCATTACAATCCCAGACCCCGTTGGTGTGCATTAACTGTACATTCTGTCACACTATAGACATCTGTAGGTTTTAAAAAATTTTAGAGCATTTTGAGTGCGTCGTTTCTCTTGAACAAATTTGCATAACTAAAAGCAAACAGACACCATAAAAATGCATTTGTATGATCATCATTTTAAGGGGATGACTAAAACCTTTTTAGGGAGACAATTAGAAATGCAGAGGGAGTGTGGCTGATTTATGTGTATGACAGATTCACTCACTGTGTTGTCCTGGTATATTCTGAGCTCCCTAGTCCCATCTCCACTGGCAGATACTCCCTGTGCTATCAGATGATCTTTCATATCCCATGCTTAAGGTTTCGAGTAGACAAATGGAAATGTGATTGGATCTTTCCCCCATATTTTGATTCACAGGAACATAATGAATCAGTTAGCGCTTGTCTAAGGACATTAAATATTCTTCTCTTAACCTATGTCATTTTCATGTATTACACATGGGCTAAACCCAGAACCATTTATCCAAACCCAGTTGTGTGGGTCAGTTGTGAATGCAAATAGAGGTGTGCACTATTTGGAGATTGGATGAAAATAGTGAAAATTAAAATTAAAATTTTTGTTTTGAAAATTAAAATTAAAAAAGTTACTTAACCTTAAATACTAAACTGTCTAATAAACATAATGCAGAAGTAATCTGAATGTAATCCTCTGCACCCAGTACACTATCAGCATTGTCGTCCTAAAGTCTGTAGCTCTAGCTTTTTTTCTAAGCTTGGATCTATGCTACAAGCAACACAAAATTTTCCAGTTGCCTCCCTCCTGAAACCATCCTCTGCAGATAAATCTAAAATCAATTGACTGTGTTTTTATTAGTTCTTTGCGTCCATTTTCCACTTCTCAAGGATCCCTCAACAGGAGATTCTTGACCGTAATTACCACGACTATACAGACTTAGGCACTTCCTCACAGCACTGAGTGATGCAGTTTCCTAATTCAACTCCTCTTTGTTTTTTGGGGAAAAAAATTGAATTTGCCTTTACTTAAAAGGCTTGCTTCATAATCACTTTATCAAAATGTGTATTGTCTTCTCATTCATGCTGCATGAATGCTGAGGCCTTGAGAATTTGCTGTTCTCTTTGGGAGATGTTTTGAGATGCCAATGGGACAATTGATGGTATTTGACAGCTGTTATGTTTTTCATTTGTTGAGCACCATACATATAAATATTTACCCTAAGAATTTTACAGTCTATGTCCCCAGTCTTGCAACTAACTTCATAGGGGCACAAGAGTCTATCTATGTGGAGTCAGTTGCAGGATCATGGCTTAAATCTGACAATACAGTTCAGATACAAGGGCTTTGACCATTGGCTGTTGCCACGGAGTGCACAGTGCAACTCAGAATAGGAGAAGAGTGCAAAAGTGGCTTTAGTCAAGGGATCTGAGGCACATTCCTCCCCTCCATCTCTCCACATGCCTACACTGGTTGCAGTGAGATGGGGCAATAAAAGAGCTTTTATGGACACTTTAGGGCCACTTTGCACTAATGGGGCAGCCCAAGCACAAGGTCCAGATTCCCAGGTGACAGTCTGATCCCAAGATAGCACACATATGTTCTGTATATTACTATTATTAACACCATTATTTTTTGGTGGTGGAGAATAGCCTCTGAAAGATGTTATGTATATTATGTAAGATACAAGTGAACCAACCAACCAACTGTTGGGCATTTTCAGGAGAACAAGAATAGGCATTGTGCTGGTATTCATAACTCAGGCTCCAATCCTGCAAAGGGAAACACCTTTGCAGAGCCTCAATGACTTTAGTGGACTTTACATAGGCAGATATTTTGCAGGACTGTGGCCTTGGTTTTTAGGTATTAGTAACACATATATCCTGAACTGTTCATCTGCCTAGTTGCCTAGAGTCCTAGACTAGTCACCTTTGACACAGTCAAAGATAAACCACATTTAGAAGACAGGAATAACAATGGTAACATTCACTATGTCACTCTAGCCCTTTATCCTTCTATTATTCCTGGTTAGCTTGTCAGCAAACATTTGCTACATACAATAGTGAAAAAGCGTGGCACAAAATGAGTAACCAGAGGCTAATCCTGGCCAACCTCAATTCCTTACTTAGCCCTGATTCTTACAGGCTGGGTCTCCAACAGAAGAAGAAATAGGATATTTTTATATTCTTTCATCCTTCATTGTGGTTTAAGTTCTCTCTGCCATCAATCCTATTATCGACAATCCAGCTGAAAGCAAATTTATATTCCTCCTGTTTAAGGATGTGGCCCAAGATGGCTCACTCCAGTCTGTCACCTTGCATCTTCTCCAATTCCTTCACAGGGTTTTAGTTTGCTGGGTTTTATTTTATTTTAGTTGCTATATTCTGATCTCAATCATGATTAGGCTTTAAAAGCTAATGATAAACAATGCATCGAGCTTACTTCAAATTCTAAATCTGAATCAACTCAGTATGCAGCTGCTTTTAAGGGAAATAGGCTTTCATAAAAGAGGCTGTTTTTTTGAGTGTGCGCGCGCACGCATTTTGGTTTTTTGGGGGGTTTTAAACATCATGTCAAGACAGTTGGTTCAGAAATCTCAATTCCATTAGTTTCATAAAATCTTCAGCTATCTTGCTATGTTTCAGTATAGAAGAAGCCTCAGAAAGAAGATAAAATCCTCCAAAAGCTTAACAGTCTAACTACAGAACTTGTAATTGAGGTAAATAAATGAAGAGCATATTAAACGGTATTTTCCTTTCTTATTCACATGCATGAATTTCACTAATGCTAACGGGAAATGCATGCACATCCAGAGGCAGATACTCACCCTTCTGTTTGTAGATCATTGTGAAATTCAAGATATAAACCTTTCAATATTCTTTTCAGACATAGTAGATTCAGGAAACCTTGCCAAGCTCTGAGTGCCCAGAATGGGAGCGAACATCTATTTCCTGGAGCTGATTTTTTTTTTCCAAAGTAAAAAAAAACTTCTATGTTCGTAATACTCAATAATGATGAATAAATTATTATTATTTACTGAGTGATTTCTGTATTCTGAGCAGGACAGTACAGGGCATGGGGTGAAATCTGGGTTCCATTCGAGATAATGGCAAAATTCCCATTGACTTGAGCGAGGCCAGGATTTCAACCAGGGTTATTGCCTCAATAAGCTTGCAGTTTTAGGGCACAATCTTGCACCCTGAAATCAACATTAGTTTTAACATGGACTTCAAAGACAGCAAGGGTACGTCTTCACTTACCGGAGGGTCCGGCGGCAGGCAATCGATGTTCTGGGATCGATTTATCGCGTCTGGTTAAGACGCGATAAATCGATCCCGGATCGATCCCAGAAGTGCTCGCCGTCGACGCCAATACTCCAGCTCGCCGAGAGGAGTACGCGGCATCGACGGGGGAGCCTTCCTGCCGCGTCTGGACCCGCGGTAAGTTTGGACTAAGGTACTTCGAATTCAGCTACATTATTAACGTAGCTGAATTTGCGTACCTTAGTCCGAAGTGGGGGCTTAGTGGGGACCAGGCCCAAGATTGGACCCCAGGGCTGGTCTACATTACTGCGGTAAATCGGTCTAACTTACGCAACTTCAGTTATGTGAATAACGTAACTGAAGTCGACGTAGTTAGAGCCACTTACGGCGGTGGCTACACCGCACTGTGTCAACAGGAGAGCTTGTCCTGTTGACTTCCCTTATGCTTCTCGGGGAGGTGGAGTACACAAATCAATGGGAGAGAGCTCTCCCATCGATTTAGCGTGTCTTCACCAGACCCGCTAAATTGATACTCGCTGCATCGATCGCAGCAGTGCCAATCTACCAGTAAGTGTAGACATGCCCTAATGCCTGCTCTACACTGTGGGGGGGATCGATCTAAGTTACACAACTTCAGCTATGTGAATAACATAGTTGAAGTCGACATACTTAGATCTACTTACTGTGGTGTCTTCACTGCAGTAAGTTGACGGCTGACGCTCTCCCGTCGACTCCGCCTGCACCTCTCACCCTGCTGTAGTACCGGAGTCCACGGGAGAGCGCTCGACGGTTGATTTATCACATCTAGACTAGACACGATAAATCAACCCCCTCTGGATCGATCGCTGCCCGTCGATCCAGCAGGTAATGTAGACGAGCCCTAAGAAACAAACACAATAGATGATAGTTACAATGCATAAAGCACTACAGGGGGCATGCTCCAAAGCTCCTTGACTCTAGTGGAGTGGATCAAACCCCAGTGGGCAGGCAACTGATTCATTAAAAAACAGTGCTAGAGTTTTATCACTATTTAAATACACTTCACTAGGAGGCAGATTTCTATGAAGAGAAATTAAACAAAATTATGCCAGAAGCCCAGCACTCATGAGCAACTCTGCAACAACAAACCAGCATGTATGCATGCAAGTCAGAGACAAAAAAATAAAAATAAAATAAAATAAATCAGCAGGGGAGAAATTTCAAGTTCAAGTTTCCAAGAGGTTACTGTTTAAAAAAAATATGAAAAATACCTTGACAGTATCTTTTTAAGTGTAATAGTTTTCTACTCTGAAGAATATAGTCTAGCTGAAATTAGTATAAATCTTGCACTATATTAAAGCATCAGAAGATGAGGGTAGCTATGGCAATTCAAGCACTTTATTAAACACCAGACAAATTGAAGAGTGCATTTCCTGCATTTTGAAAGAAATGAATGATATCTTCTGATTGGGGAATGCTAAGGGCAAAGGAAGCTGGCTGAAATGGTTTAAACAGTGCTGCAGTACATTTATCAGGACATTTTGTGTGGTTTTTCATGGGAAAATAGGGGGAAAGTGATTTTTATTGCTAAAATTAATTTTATTGCAGGACTAACTAACCCGCTTCCCCCCTGGAATCATACTTAGATAAAGAAAAATGACTAGGAATGTTCTCTCTCTGTGGTTTTTCAGAACTCATTTGTGCTATCAACAGCACAGTGCTAGATCTGAGCAATGCACTGCACCATTTTCCTGCCCAACAAACGACAGGGCTGCAAACAGATACATGAAGAATCTGATTAAGAAAAGTACATTTATATTTTCACTGGGTTTTATTTTTTAACATAAAACATCTTGAAAAAACTTTAGGATTTAGCATTTATGAATGACTGGATTTTAAAAGAATTGTAATATTTTTCGGGTATTTCAGCTCTCTGAGTTATTTCTTGTAGATTCAGATAATGACATTATAAATCTTTCTGTGGAGGCAATTACTAAGGCAGAAATGGCTTATTCCCCATTGGCTTTTAGGCTCAGCTTACTGACATATTACAAGCAGGCTTACCATGGTCATTAAAAACTGATCTGGGATTTATTGTACCTCTTTAAACTCTCAGTACTTTGAAAAGTATTGAACAGAAAGGAATACAAGGGGAAGTTACAAAGAGATCCAACAAGGCAATCAGGGGGAAAATAGACTTCATTTATTTCAGCCAGGCCCGCTAAAACCACCTCAAAATATTTGAAGTTGAGCTTTGAGTCATTAATACAGAACCCTCCCAATAGCAGCTAATCATATTGAGTGGAAATACTTTTAAACAGAAACTTTTGGAATGTAACGGACATGAGTACAAGATTACAGGGCAGGAGAAAACCCAAGGTTTTAAGACTAACAGCAATGGCAAAATAGCTGCACAATGTATTCACTAGCCGTCCTCAGTAGCACTTGGCAATAATCTTCAACTATAGCATCTTCCCTGGCATGTAATCTAGTCACTTGCAATGTGAGTGGAATCAAGCTTTCAGTGAGCTTTCTCCTTTTCATTTTAGAATTAGATCTAGATCCTGCATTAGCTTTCAGCTTTCAGACCAGACCCTTGTACCCTTTGGGATAATT
Source organism: Malaclemys terrapin pileata (assembly GCF_027887155.1). Lineage (NCBI taxonomy): Eukaryota > Metazoa > Chordata > Testudines > Emydidae > Malaclemys > Malaclemys terrapin. The sequence goes on along the minus strand of NC_071516.1, from coordinate 15,121,665 downwards.
CCTATTGACAAATGGTGGCAGAGTCAATCTGAGCAAATGGGTTACCACAGCACAAATGCACAGGGAAAAGGAGGTTGTTTGATCACCTTGTACAAATGAATCTAAATGGAATGGTAATGGACCAAATCCATAGGAACATAGGAGTTGCCATTCTGGATCAGAACAGTGGTCCATCTAGTCCAGTATCCTGTTACAGGTGGTGGTCTGTACCAGATGCTTCTGAGTTTCACTGTCTTCCAGCCAAACTTGGGCTCCAGGTCCCCAGGGGTAGAAAGTAATCCTGGAGAAGATACAACCACAAGCTGCTCACAGACCCTGCTTCTCTCCCAGCAGCCAGGGGCTGTTGCAGAAGCAGAAGGGCTAGGGCACTCAGAAGATGCTGTGACACCATTTCTACTTTTAGGGCTTCTGTGAAGTCCAGGCCCAAGTTTAAAGCTGCACTCCAGTAGTGGCATCTGAAGAAGTGGCATCTGAAGAAGTGAGGTTTTTTACCCATGAAAGATTATGCCCAAATAAATCTGTTAGTCTTTAAGGTGCCATCGGACTCCTTGTTGTTTTTACTCCAGTAGTGAACAACCCACAACCCCTGTGCATGCAATTTATACCCTCCTGCAGCCACAGCTGTGAATCAAGCTCAAATTATGGAACAGAAACCCAGCAAGGGTGAAACAGAGACTTCTGTCCAGCCATGACAATGTTGAATATCCTAGTTAATGATATGGCTCTTAGATACTATGGTTAGTTGCACGTTGTGATAGGTAAATAGTTAAACCTAGTCAGACGCATAAAGAATTTGTTGCCCTTAGCTCACCAGCAAATCTTGATCTCTAAACAGGTTGCAATCCCCTCCAAAAACAATTCTGGAGCTCGGTCTGCTCCTTGCCATTTTATTACCACCTTTGGCCAAAAGTTTCAAAAGTGGCTGGTGAATGTGGGTGTCTCAATATTTGGGTGCACAATCTGAGAATTCTTAGCGCGACCTGATTTTCAGAGGATGGGCACTCAGCACTTTTCTGAAAATCATGCCTTTTTAAGGTGTCTGAAAGTTGGGCATGGAGGAACTGAGAAATCACTAGCAACTTTTGAAAATTTAGGCCATTAAATTACCATTTGTTCTATTTACATGGCTCAGCCTGAATCTGAATTATACTAATATAATGCAGTATGCCAGCTTGGTCAATATGCTTTTTAAGGAAGACATGTTTCAACCTAATGCCTGCTGAAACTGAATTGTTAGAGGCAGCCTCAAAAAACCTTTTTCTTTAAGTTTGTATTTTACAGAGATCTGTCACTCTAAAATTCTCTTCACTTTTCACCAGGAATAAACCAACATGTATTTGGAAATAATGATTTTAATTTTAATTGGCATTTCTGAGTCAGTCACCTTAGAGAAAAGTGGTATTGCTCGTGACATTGGCAGCTTCAGAGAATTTCACCATTTTTTTCATTATTAATAAGAAAGAGACCAATTTCCAACTTTCTTCATTGCTGGATTAACTCGGGATAATTAGGTTTATAGGTCAGATCCAGAATTGGATCCCTCATAGGGGCTGGTGTACCCTGTGTGATGGAGTGCCTGAATAGCAACACACAGTGGGGTCAGAAGTGGGGTAGGGATGACGTAGTACCTATAGAAGAGTCCTCCTCCCTTCTAACCCCCACGTACCTCATCCATTTGCCTTGCGTACAGCACAGCTGAAGCTGGGCATTGACATAGGGCTTACAAAACTAATGGGACTAGATTAATAAGGAAGGAAGGCAACTGATTATATATAGTCATATATGGTAAAACATGCAGAACATTTGTCAAATTCTGCTCCAAAGATGAATGAATGCATATTCCACTGAAGTCAACAGGAGGTTCACAGGCACAACTGACTGCAGAATCTGGCACCATATATGTAAAATCTGGCTTCACACATGTAGAATTAATCTAAAATGCTCTTTCCATTAAGACAAAGCTCAATCAGATCTACACTTCCTTCTTGGAATATACACTGCATTGATTTACACTTTAGTTGTAATAACTTTGGCTATTAGAGAGCTCTTACTATCCTTTTTTAAATTGGCTTCAACCATTTGGGGAGTCCTTGTCAGGCTATCTAGAATGTAGATAAAGGGATCCCATGGCAGAGTAATATTCTGTATAAACTCTAGTTTAGGGATGATGATATATTTCCCATAACTCTTTCATTGTGGGCATTCCGATAACATGTGGACAAAGTGTTCCGGAATTTATATTGCATCACCAGGCCCTTATCATTATTCAGAATGCTGGCAGAGTGAATTCTGCTTGGAGTCAAGGAAATTTGCAATATAATTTTGTTGTTAGAGAAGACCTTAATCACTTGGTGATTATTTTTGACTGTTAGTGCAAATATTACCCCAGTCTTAGTCTGTCATTTGGGTGTCCATAGTCCCTGAGTTCTTTCCTTGTCTTTAAACAGGTAACATTATGAAACTATTTTTTGATCTATTTTCCCTAAAAAAAGCTATAAGTATCTATTATACTACTCAGCCGGCTCATTCTGGATCATGAAAAATGTGTTTTATTGACACTGGCCAGTACCTGATGCTCCAGAGAAAGAGGGCAACACCTATAACACATGTAAATGCACAACTATACCAGAGAAAAAATGTTGTTCTGCTACCAGCTGGTGATCTTCTGCGCTGAAGCATTTGGGCTGACAATCTTTGTCATTTTGTCCTAGCTAGTGTCAGTATAGAAATGCAGATTCATATAAATGCCTAATTTTTTAAATTTTTTTTTTGAAACTTACTAAATATTTTGCTTCAATGACAACATGTGGTGGTGAGTTCTAGCTGTGCCATCCACCTCTATTTTAAGAGTAGCTACAAGTAATTGAATTATCTGGTTGGGTTCCTTTAGCACCTTTTCAACTAAAAGCTTAAAGGGATTTTGTTTTAATGTATAAACTAAAAGGATTTTGCACTTCACAAGATGGCAATTGGAAGTTACTTTACTGAGGTTTTTCTCAGACAAACAGAAAGAGAAGGATAGTATCTCAAAGTGGGCACATGAGAGCTCTAATTCATATTTTATATGTGTGTTGCTACTGAAGAAAAATAAGAGAGTAACTATAAAGCTCTCCCCTACTATGATGCAGCCAGGAAAAATCAATTGTTCAAATAAAACAAATATCTTTTTCTTTTGTTCAGACACTTATAGGGAGATTGCATCATTCAAATGATAGCGACCTGGGTTATAGACGCTCAATTGGAAGTCAAAGATAATATACATACCTATAGGACAAGGATATTTGTATATATACAGATACATTGTATGCAGCAGGCTGAGTGCATTGCTGCATTCTTGAAAGGGGGAAAAGACTCGTAACTCTACATGCTTGGATATTATCTGAGTATATATCTAATTGTGGTGGTTTTTTTTCCTCTTTTAAGCATTTTTGCCCCCCCCATCCTCCTTTCTTATTTTCCACGTCACGGCACAAGTTGCCTTACCTGAGAGCCGGATTATAAATAAAGCAGCTGCACATGCAGACAAAAGAAATGGTTTCTATAGCAACAAAGACCACATGGAAGCTCTTGGAGCAGCTCCTCCCCTTTTCCAGGTTGCCTGTCTCATTGGCTCTTCTCTCATTGGCTTGCATGAAAAATCTGAGTGAAAGAGGGACATTGCTGCTCACAATTTTGTACAGATTGATCCTTCCGCAAACCTTTCAAACAAGTAAGTGCTTTCACTGGTATATCCTGGGCAATGTTTTGAAGAGTTTCTTCCAACTTTGTACATGTTTCATTAGTTAGATAGATTGAAACACCAGAGGATGGGTGAGGTATCCTCATAGTTTCAGAATTAATAAGTTCTCCAAGACTGCACACGCTCAGAAGACTGGAGGAGACAGAGATGGAGAAGACATGTTAGATCATAGTCCATCACCCTGCCCAAGCTGAATGTGCTCCAACAATATACATACTGCATAGGGCTGGCCCTCCAAAGAAAGGAGTGTTTTATTGCAGGATCTCCAAGTTATTCAGTGGAATTCACCCTGGTGGTCAGGAAATCTCCTGAAAGAGAGGTGGAATTTTACTGGCTCAGGGCTAATATAAGATCTATCAACTCTACAAAATCCTACTTGCCCATTCACCTGGGGTGAGTATATTTTTCTTTTGAAGGGTCAGTAAAGTTATATGAGATCCTTCAGTATCTTTGGTCTTAGCCATGAGGGTAAAGGGTAGGTGAGTAGATTCTATGCTATGGCATACAGACAAGTGACTTACCCAAAAACACGCAACACGCTGAGCCAGAAACCAAACCAAGGAGTCCTGGCAGCTCATGTCTTACTCTAGCCCCTAGACAATCCCAGGCTGAATCCCAAGCCCACATTTACCAAAGGGCCCAGTGTTACTCTCCTGTAAGTGCCATTGGATGTTTCTCCCTTAGTATTTTGAATCATCATTTCCTGTGTTGTATCACTGGTGCTCAGGGTACCATCATTACTAACTAGTATGGTTAGAAATGAACTAGGCAGCACTCTACCTGTATTTAGTAGCATACAATTTAAACACACTTTACCCTCACATCTAACACTACATACATTTTACAGGGATAAATTCCATGAATTATTCCAGTTATTCAAGGGTCCTTATGCATATTTTTGATAGAATGAATAACTCTTATTACCTGTCTGTGCTGTGACAGCTGACCCTGCCATCCATACGTGTAACTGGGGACACTGCACATGAAAAGTCTGAGGGTTCTTTCTGGCTTCCCTCTACTTTGCAGAGTGCCAAATTGAGTCTCACATGGCATAGCAGTGCAGGGATATAAGGCAGTGCGAGATACCCAACTGAGCTCTTCCTCAGGTCTCTGTGTAACTTGAAAGCTTGTCTCTCTCCCCAGCAGAAGCTAGTCCAATAAAAGATATCACCTCACCCACCTTGTCTCTCTAACATGCTGGGACCGACATGGCTACAACACGACTGTATACAACAATGTGCAAATAGGCAGTCTCCTTCATCAATCATTCATCTGAGGAAACAGAGAAAGCTGCTTAAATATGGCTCACACTGGTTGATCCTCCTGATGATGGCATATCTAATACCCCAGATTTCTGGGCTTCTGCCTCAAAGTTGATACATTGAAATGCTCAGTGAAAGAGCCCAGACACTATGCTCTTCTGCTGTCTGCAGCTTTACAGTCAGCTGGGAAGGAAACCATGGCAAAGAAATGGGTCTTACCAGTCTTTCTAAATGCAACCCAGTGACTGCTTAACCATCTCTTTGCAGAGGTACAGGCCTGGTGGTAAAAAGAGCTGTGCTACTAGAACTCTTTAGGTAACAGGAAATGGACAATTTGAAATTGCTGTGGGCCAAGACAGGAATAATTTACCCCACTACTTCCCAAACATGGAACTACCGTAGGGAAAGAGTAGCACTAGCAGTTGCTCTACGGCAAGTGTCAGGACACAACAAGAGTCTCATACTCCATTAAGCAGCTACTGAGGGACATAGGAAAGAGAGTAACTCAAATATTAGTTTTGCCTTTAATGTATAAATAATGTATCAAAGTAAAAACTGGTTGAATGCCTGATGGTGAAGAAAATCCTGAATACAATGGGGAAAAAATTGTCCAGAAGGAGTGTATCTGTATACAAGTATCATCACTGTCCTGCTATCAAGGCCAACAAGACTGATTGTGATCTACTGAGTAAGCGCTGCTTGTGCAAGACTCAGCTGTGTAAGAGTTCCATGGAAATCACAGATTTTTTCCAAACTTTCAGGACCTTTTAGACAAGTTTCTAGAAACCTCTCTGATATCAGCCTATTTATCTATCTCATGCATTACTAATACACCCATCTCCCTGCTATCTAGGCCTTTGTACTGCGGTTTCAAAGGCATATGTTAGAGCAGAATTTAGCCCCGTGGAACATTTTCTTTGGGGTAAGAAAACTTCCTTCATTCTATTGTCACTCTGCACTCTTGAACACGAATCTCCAACTCCGCTTTCCCCCAAGATATAGAATAAATAGGAGGAAGAATGCTCATTTTATGCAATTTTCAGTAATACCGTTGTGTAAAATGGCATTTTGATTTAAATTATGTAAAAAATACAGAGGTATGGTATGTAGGGCATAAGTAACAACCAAATAGAGTCTTTATAATGCAATACTTTCTCCCTGACCCCAGTTCATTAGAGAAAACCAATGATTTAAACTACCTAGCTAACCTCTTCCAAAGCTATCGGATTATAAATCAGCCACGTGATTACCTGAAAGGCTGCAGGGAGTTTGCTGTTAAACTATGCTACAGAGCTTGCAGGGGAAGAAAGTTCCTATTATAGGATCATGCAGTGGATGTCGGGGCTTGAAATTTCCACTTACACTACATTAGCTCCAGGCAGTTCATTTGCTAAAATAAAAGAAACAAAGTGTAAAATATTCACTGACTTGCTCAACAAAGCAATCAATGAGAGAGAGAGAGAGATTTCTCTGCCATCATACTGTTGATAAATACCATTAGTACTTTAAAATTATCTCACCCATTCAGTTTAAATTTAAAAGTATTAGTAGTATTTATCAGTCTGTCTATCTATCTCCCTTTATTTTGTCTGTCTCTCTTGCTTCTATTTTGTGTGAAATTTCAAGAGATGAATCCCATTTTCTATTAATTCAATGGCTGTCATCTTGCATTACATCATGCAGCCCAGATCACAACAATGAAATCGTAGGGTTTAAATTAATAATATTGCAACCCATCACTTTGTAAAGCGTTGTACTCATCCATATCTAGCCAGCTCAGGTACCTTGCCTCCAGTCTGATGCCTTACACTGGTATATTCTGGTGGATTTACACAAGTACGATTGCAAACAATCTATAATTGGTAACTGAATACTCAGACTTCATGGTAGAAAACATTAATTTAATTTTTGTTGAGATTTAACAAGACGTTTTTGCTTAAAAATAAAATAGTTGGAAAAAGCTTCAAGGAATCAGAGATCTGTTCTCTGAGTGGCATTTTCCACACCTACAAATACATGCTGACAGATAAGTATATTGCATTACAATTGCCCTTACATACAATGTCAGCTAAAGCTACATAAAAGTCAGCATCTTGGTTCACTTATACATCATGCAATAGACTGTAGATTTAGGTAACTATTAAAAGTTCAGATTTAATTTTATTATAGCTGCTAATTCACAAGAGCTAAGAGGAAAAAAAATAAATAAAAGGAAAGACTGTTGTGCAAGTAAATCATCAGAACTGCTACAAATTCAGGAAGGAATAAAACATTATGCCTAGAGGAAAATAACACACAAGATCAAAAATACATCCTAGCCAACATTTACTGTTGTTATTCAGGCATATCTCCTATTACATTTTGTCATGTAGAAACAAATCCACTAGTGGAAATCTACATTTTTATTTTGTGAACATTTCTAAAGGAAAGGATAAAATCTGTATATACCCATGTTTGTCATTGGACAGCAATAAACCTAAACTACATAAAATAGATGTGCAGACAGGAATACCTACCTATTTTTCCCTCTTGCCTCAAAACATATTAGGAACCATAGGAATATTCATAAGACTTTATATATCTATAAACATAGGAAGCATTTGGTAAACAGTTACACAGAGAATTTGTATATGGGATTCGTTAAGGCAGTTGCCAATTGTCAAATTAGTTTCAGCCCAACCTGCTGAGTGTAAATGCAAATTTTCCACCTTTGGAGCGGCTTCATTGTACATCTATTGATTTCTGTTTGAATGGGAGTTAAAAAAAAAGTTGTCTTTTGAAGCCTTGCTATCTGAGCATGGTTCCTTTGTCCAGGTGTCTTGGGGATCTCTTGCTGCAATTTTGATCTTTGTATTCCAAAAGCCTTGGAGAGTCAATTCAGGTAACTTAAAAAGTGAGATATAATCAGAAAGGATTTGGAAATAAAGTCTTTGCCTTGTCACATTAATGCGGCCCTATCAAGTGGCAGTTTATCAAGAGGCAGCTCACAAGGTTTTAATGAGCATGCTGCCTGTTCTTGTACAATACTAATTAATCCCATTTTTTCACACTGGTGTGATTGCTTCATGAAACCCACATTGTTTTATGCTCAGCAGCAAAGCGGGCTCTCACTGATTAAATCTCCTTCCCAGAGCTGGAGCCTGACAACTGAATTATACCTTGCTCAAAATAATAATGGGTATCAGCTAATAAATACGGTTTAACACACACAAAACTATGCAGCCAAAATCACACCACAAAATAGGAGTTTGACTTATAGGCACAGCAGTGTTTCATTAAACATCTGTATTATAATTCACTGGTTTTCCAACTGATGTAATAACTTAATTGATGAGAACAAAGACAAGCTTATTTATTCACCCAATTGCTTGCTTCTTGACTAACGCTTTTCCTTGGTGTTATTGTGGAAATAAATATGCAATATTCTTTTTATAGAAGTCTAATTTAGGCCTTTTCTTCCCCCTATTGAGAAGTCAACATCACAATCTGTTTCTGACAAGTTCTTGCTGCAGTGAAGCAGACCGCATTATGATAAGACAGCATTGTGTTGTTTACCCTAATGTTCAGACATTCCAGCAAAGGTGAGAGAGGTGTGATGCTGCAGGCAGTTCATAATGAATAATTGTCTGCAAATTTACATTACAGGGTTCAAAAAGCTTGTTTTATCTCTTTTATTTCCTCCCTTTCCCCCCAACGATTTAAACTGCTCCCACCTAAGCCAGGGAACAGAGCACTGCAAAGCACTAATGAGTGGGATGCCACTTCTCTTTCCTGCAAAGCCAAGCTGAATTAGGGTTGTTATGGATACAAAATGATTTTTGGGGGAAAAAAAGAAGAAGGATTTTGATTGTTATTGACCAACTCAAAATACCAGAACTTCACTCTCACTCCCGTTGTGTTTGCAGCATGTCCCAGTCATGAGCTGAACCACTGACTGCTGTTGCTTAAGAACTTCCGAAAGGAAACCGCTTTGCACTGTGTCAAGATTTTCCAAACTGGAAGAACTCCCTGCAGCCAATAAAACAGAAAAAATTATTAACCTTGGATTTAATATGGATTTATATGTGCAGCTTTGGATGTACTGGGAGATGTTTATTATTTATCTCTCATTTATATAGAGCCAACAGCGTACCGGGCATTTTACAGTCCTGTCAAAGAAAAGGGGTGTGATTTTCAAATGGGCTAAGTATTGTCCTAATTTTACTCCCACTGAAGTCAGTGGGAGTTCTACCCTGGATTTCAATGGGACCAACTAGATCAATGCTAAGCGCTTTTCAAATTCTTCCCAAGGTCTCTGGCCTAAAAAGTTTACCATCTAAGTAATTTTCAGACAAAAGATAGTCTAGCAAAAAACAGTGCAACAGAACCATGATGTTTTCGGTGCATTGTTGGCCCCACAATTTGTGTTTGGATTGGTTTTATTTGGGGGATTTCAGTTTAATTATCTACCAGGAGAAGATGGAGTCATGGTGGCCTGGGTTAGGGAGAAGGTTTTCAGGTGGAGGGGGTAACATGGATGGTGGTATAGGATAGGAGTTGGAGAAAGATTCAAATAGACATAGATAGTCCTGAGCCATTTATTTTTAATTAGCCATTGAAATGAATTAGATGTTACCAAAACACCAAGCAAGCAAAACCCAAAGAGTTTGAAACATTTTGACTAAAACTTCCTTCCCTTCTCAATTGCTCAATATTCACTCTCTTGACTCATATGATCTCATCATTTTACAAGTTAACTAGATATCAGGCTAAATCCTTGGAAGATGCAAATAGGCATCGTTCCATGAGGATCTGGCCCAGAGTCTTCCATTACAGATAATATCTGCATTTCTGAGTCACAAATGTATGAAGGGAGAGCAAAGTATATGTAAAATTCCACCAAATCAGAAATCTCCTGTCACTCATGCCAGTTGTGACATCTTACGCTCACTTTGTAATCACTGGGCTTGATTCTCCAGTGTATTTTGTGTAATCATTTTCACCTGCACAAAGCAAACAGGTGTCAATACTAACAAACCAGTATGGTTCTGTACCCTATTTGTGCTCCCTTTACACAGATGTCATTTACTACCCCCAGGTGGAAGACAATGGAGAATCTAACCTTCTGTCCACATACACAAATGTCACAAGCATTTAATTTATATAGTAGACGAAAATATAACTAGCCCATAACCTAAATTCTGGTCCTTGATCTTGGGATCCTGAAATTGATATTTTACATGAAAAATTTGTCTTAGAAAAATTAACACATTCAGATATATATTAGAGAGTTCAGCCATATCCAAGAATGAAAACATATCTCCTCGTGTACATGACAAACATACTGCAATGTGTACGTACACACACACAAACACACTCTCTCTCTCTTACTTAATTTATACTTTCAATTTAGAGATGCGCCCACATCTTGCATTTTGGAACCGGATAGAAACTTCTTGAAAGTTCCAGGTGTGTGGACCCAGGCTTTTGGGGTTAGGTTCATTTCTACTTAAAATAGCTAATAAAAGCTTCAGTATTTTCAGTATTTTTTCCTAATATTTTGTTTAGAAAACTCTCTTTCTTCTGCTAGAAAATCTAATTATTCAGTGACAGCAGTTGGCTGACTTGTGCACAACACAACATGCCAATTTTCAGTTGCTTACACAGTATCACAGAAACTGTTAGAAATTGTTTTGAAATCTGGCATACTTTTCAGTCATGCTAATTCCTACAAATGAGTCAAACCTTATTACATTTGGCTCAGCCACAAACTATTTGTGGTATAGAGTGGAAGGGAAATGATTTTTCTCCCTCCCCCTCCCCACATCACTGTGACAAGAATCTCCTATTTCAGTTTGAGAATGTTGTTTGTTGTCATATGCAGAAAACATATGGATTTCCATTTTCAAAACCAATTAATAAAATAATTATTGTTTCATACTGTGTTTTAGATTCAGTTCAGGATAAGTATCAGGGGGTATACTTATTGCATCCGAAGAAGTGAGGTTTTTACCCATGAAAGCTTATGCCCAAATAAATCTGTTAGTCTTTAAGGTGCCACCAGACTCCTTGTTGTTTTAGTTCAGGATAACTTTCAGATGTACTCCTTAAGACATCTTTTGACATTTATGCTTGAAGTAAGACTTCCCTCTACCAATGCTTTGTGGCGCCCAGTTTAACAGCCTGATCCACTGTCTACCAAAGACAATGGAAGTGTTTCCACTGAATTCAATGAAAATTGGATAAGCTCCTGAATAACCATCCTTGAAGAGCAGCAGATATGTCATGAAAAATGCTGATCTGGCCCTCTATTTAGACACCATTCTAAATATACTGTATGTTCTTGATCCTGCAATCAATGTTCACTTAAAATTCCTGTTGATTTAAACAGGAGCTGAATACACCTCAGGTCTGGGCCAATATAACATATAGGGCTAGAGTTACAAAATCTTGCTTGGCCAAATTAATCACACACTTAATGTTATTGCATGCACATTCTCCGTAGTTGCATTCATATGACAAGGTCATATCTTATTACAGGCAGGTATCTAATTTTGATAATCATGTACTGAAATTAGACACACAATTGCTGCTGAAAATTTGGCCCATGTTTTCTGCTTTTCTCTTTCTTTGTTCCTTATTACTCTGGTGTTCATCAATGGCCCAATGCAACACCTGTTGAACCATATGCAGGGCTTCACTTCCTTCAATACAAAATTCATTTCTGTGGTGGTTTTTACTTTAAGATTTAATGAAGCAATTTAAGTGGAGGAAATTTTCATTGATTATGATATGTTTACTTTTTCCTACTGGCAAATGGCTATGGCAGAGATGTGAGCACAGAATCCAGGAAAAAACAAAACAAAGCAACCTTCTCCTTCTCCCCCCTCCCCCCAAAAAAACCCACCCCCAAAAACAATTGTTTCCTGTCTGAAATTACAGAAATATTTAAAATCTTTAAAGTGTAGTGCAGCTCCATCCAGCTCTTTTTTATATTATCTGTGGGAAAATTGTTTTTAAAAAAAAGAAGACATGATGTGTTTGATAGACAGGTGAAAAATGTAAAAGGCCATTATTCAAATGTTTATGGATCCTTTTAGCTAATGGATTCAAATGTATACTTCTGCACTTGTCAACAAGATAATTCTACAAACATGGTAGGACTGTGTAGCTCAGTTCTGTCCAAGTCTTTTAGACCTCTGTTCTGCAAAGCAAACAAGTTTCTCCAGGGTAAAGTGAGTACACATGGTATCTTCACAGATCTTGGGTTTCCACTGTGTTTTCTTGAAGCTTTTGGAGTGGAAGAGACAAACTATTTGGAGGTGTGATCTCATTTGTATACACAGGAAACAGACATTTAAAGGGCCTGGCCTAATTTAAATGCAGTGGTCTGTGTTTTTCAAGAGCATATTATATTTTTTTATACTAGGCTGTAGAAGTAAAATTTTACTTTGGTTGATGTAAATAGTTGAAAAGTTTTGTTGTTTCATTTTATATCTTTATAAAAGCTTCTCTATCATTTCTCTGAAAGCCATACAAATACCTCTGAATGACAGGTGAGCTAATCAGAAAATTTTGACATAAATGGAATTCAGGTAAAACCAGGGAGAAAAATTGTCAAAATGTTTCATAATTTTTTGGTTCGATTGTTCAACCAGTTGTACTGATGAGAATTCAGCAAGTAGAAAGCATAATCAGTTTATCAGTCACATTTCCAAAAGCCCATGCATGGTGTGAGCCATGTATGAAGATTGCCTACCTACTGAGTGTCCAAAACAGGGCATTGAATCACACAAATTTTTAGCTGTGTCCACTCCCTAGCACTTACATAGCGCTTTTCATTCAAATATCTTAATGTCCTGCAGAAATTAGGGTATGTATTATTATCTCTGTTTTACTGATATAGAAACTGAAGTACAGAGAGGTGAAATTACTTGCCCTTGGTCACACAGTAAACCTGTGGAAAAGTAGGGAATAGAACTGGGCAAGAACAATTTACTGAGTAGGAGATCATGTGACTGAGAAATATTAGTAGAGTTTCAGAGCTGAAAGATTTTATGGGCTAATTTTACTAAGAAGTTTAGAATAGTGTTGTTTACCTTGTGCCAGAACCTAATGACTACAATGTAACATATGCTATGAAGTATCAAGAATAATAGAGTCACATTTTAAACAAGATAATATTAACAAGCAGTATATGTGAGTGTTAGCAGAAGTTTATTGGCAAAGTTCATTTTCATCTCTTTCTGTTCCAGAAAGGTATGCTGAAAAGGGGGCAGCCATATATATAATATATCCTATCACTGGAAGGCTTTGATAACAAGGTTGCATGCTATTAACACAAATCTTCCATGAACCAACATGTACAGGACCATACAACCTCAGTGTAAGGGGGATTGTTCATAAACAGAAGAACTTGTAAACACCACTTATTTGGATTTTGTTTCACACCATTTATTTGTACAAATTAGCACATACCAAAGACCACTAGAAACTAATTCAGTACTGTGGGCCTGATTCTCCTTTTTATGACATTGATTTTATGCCAGAGTAAACACAGTGAAGTAAATAGAGTTACACTGATGTAATATTAGTATAATGGAGTAGAGACTGGAGTGTGGATCTTTGCTTTTTAAAAAAAGGCTCCATCATTTCTGTAGCCTTATTACTCCTTGCATATATTTAAGTGAAATCTCATTCAGATTGAAGTCAATGGGAGTTTTGCCCTTGAGACAGGATTTGATGTTGCAGTTAAGCACTCAGAGGTCACTACATTAAGGTTGCATACAGATCTGTCTTCTGCTGTGCCTGGTCAGTGTGATGTTCAAGTACTTACAAGTTTATTAAAATCAAACCCAATATTACAGGTTGACATTTTTTTTAAAAGCACTACCTTTTATGGAGAATTACATCCACTGAAGTTTCAAAGTCAAAGCCACTTCTGAGACGTCTGCACAAAACCTATCTACATGGCATTTCTATGGCCCTCAATGTTGGACTATCTGAACACCTGAGATAAACAACATCACACTGCAATGCCTAAATCAGCTCTTTCTTCTGAAAACGTTAATTACTGTCGTTCTGATATTTGTACACTATTGTACACTATTTTATTTGCTTTATTATTCATTTTAGCACAACGTGCTTACTCTCCTATTCTTTTTACTTATGTTATCCACGTAAAACATTTCTCAAAAACGAATTTAAAAAAATAAAGAGCATAAAATGGGCAGAGTGGCTCAAAGATGGATTGACCACATTACTTTCAAGAGGCAATGATACAGTCAAATTATGTAAATTACCCCAAACAAGTGCTAATAAATCCTTTATGCCAGAGGTTGTAAAGTGTGGTTAGTGGTCCAAAGAGCACTTGCTGGTAGTCAGCAGAGAGCTGGTTGCACTCATAGTTCTAGCTCCATCTCTTAGTTTCCACGTGTTAATTTGGAGAGAAGAATGCATTAAAATCCCAATGTGAATTGTCCATATATGTAATTGAAATAGCGGAAGTATTATGCAACGGGAAGGGATGTAGTCAGAACTGTCAGGGTGGGGCATTAGAGCTTAAATTAGCCTAATTTGGGGAGAAAAAAAATCCATATTTTTGTCTTGTTTTAAATGGCAGCTGGTGGAAGCTGTGCAGAAGTTTGACATACCAGAAGAGCTCCTGCTGGATATGGGTAGTGGGAAGAATGCAGGTGAGACAGTCAAAGTTCCATGATCAATATATTTTGTTACATAGATATGATATTCCTCCACATATTTCCACCATTATTCTACAATCATGACCAACTCAAGCAGCAAGTGTTTCTTCATTTTCCATGATCATTCACGCCTTGGCCTCTCTTCTGAGTCTGCCAAGAATGGTGCCATCTGTGCGCTGGCTTGTCCATTGAAAACTGGACTGAGATCACTCAGTCATATCTCATATATCAGTCATCAACCATTTGATGCCTGTGACTTTCTGTCAATACCATTTGGAGCTGTAATGATCCAATGGTGAAGTCCATCTGAAGAACAATAATCTTGTGGTTGAAACACTATCATGGGACTCTGGCGAATGGATTTCACTTCCTGTTTCTGCTATCATTTTCTGTATATCTTTGGTCATTACTTAATCTCTTTGTGCCTCCACTCCCTATCTGTAAAATGGGGATAAATAACACTTCCCAACCTTACAGAGACCTTGTGAGGTTAATTTCATCAATGTTTATGAAGCACTCCGCTACTATAATTATGGGGTCATACAATTAGAAAGACAGATTCTCTGAAACATCTGGTTCCCCAGAAAATGACATTTTTAAAATCACTTACATAGCAACAGTTAAAGTCTAAATTAGGAAAGACATCACTGTGTAAGAAAAATAAGCCTGAGGTATGAAATCTGGATTCAGATCAGGATCTGAATTTAGCAAAAGATCTGAGGTTCAGGCCACTCTCAGCTCTGTGGCCAGTGGCTATATTGCAGAGAGATGAAGCATTTTTTCTTAACTAACTAAACACACAAATATAAAATCACTAGAAAAACATATTCTAAAATTACAGGCCCGATAACCTTAAAATTCCACCTGCGCTTCAAAAAATGTCCTGGTCTGTTAGGTGAATTCCCTTGAATATTGTGGAGTTTTGGTTGAACAAATCCCACCAAATAGACACTCCATTACTTTGGCTGGGCATGCAGATATTTAAGGCTCCAGGACAGTGCTGGAAGCAACATGCCAGCAGATCGACTCACTTATGGGTCTACCTGGATCGGAAATACGAAACATTTAAGATGTCTAGTTAGTCTGGTTCTGTTTGTTCTTCTCCAGTCTCACAGCTTGTTTGAGATATACCTAGCCCCTCACAGGTTTTGGTGACCTTTCCTCCATTTTCTGCCCTGTATTTCAGAGCTGGAGCATGGTAACTGCCCCTATTTTACCTGTAAAATATTAACATAAGTAGGAAGAGAAGAAAGAAAAAAAACTCGCCTTAATACAGGCTGATGTGTGACTTTGCATAGCACTTTGAATGTTATTAAGTGTTTGAATTTCTTCCTGTGTCTTTTTAGCCTAGATGACTGTCTTTCTCTTTCACTGACAGCCTCTGCAGGACCAAATTGACAGCTCTTTAAAGCAGCCTGACGAAAAGCAGCATTAATTAAGTCATTGCCGGACTGTAATTGTGTTAAGAAGTAAAAATCTAATATGAGAAAAGGTTAGTGAGTCCTCTCTTGTGTCAGATTTTCTACTCTCTATGAATATTAATGTCCTTAATGAAGACAATCTTTGCCTCATCAAGCCGTTGTTCTGCATTCAGGTGCCAAATCCCTGCACCATTGATTTGTTTTTAAAGAACAAATATGTCAGGGGAGAGTGACTGTCCTGTTTCTTATCAACATCATAGAGAATGCTTTTGTATTCCTGGAAAGAGTTTATAGATTTTGTGTGCCATGTACAAGCAGCTTCTGTGATGGCAGAGGAGGGGGTGGGGATGGGAATAATGCCGAGGTGGGGTAAACTAGTTTAAGTAATTTAATAGAAGCATTACAATTTTATCATGTTAGCTTTTGTGTGTGTGTGTGTGTATGTTAGTAATGTCCACATATTAACAGTGTTCTGATCAGCAGTTATAATGATGAAATATGAATTATCTCCAGAAAGAGTCCTGCAGTTTTAGTCCCAAAATGAAGAGCTCAGTGATAACAAGCTGAGCATCCCTGGCTGATTATCCCTCCCTTTCCTTCTTCTTCTGACCGAGCAGATAATGATGATGGTGCTGATGAGTGATGACCCGTTTTAAATAGGTTGGAGGCCCTTAGAAGTCTAATTCTTGCAAGGAATGTTTTGCACACTTCTCCCTCTCACCTAACCCCCATCTGACCCTTTTATATTTTGCCACTTCACTTGCTACCCTCCTCAAATATTCTCAACTATGAAACAATTTTGCTTTATTAATTAATAAGCTTTCCTGATAATTCTGTCTAAAAACAGTTTTAAATTCTCCAATGAGTTTACAACTGACCTGTGGTATAAGGTCAGGATTTAGGACCTTGCAAAGAAAGGCAGAGATATTCTTCTGACTCTTACGCTGCAAGCTGGAACAGGTGAGACACATTAGTTTCAATTCAGGACATGGGAAAGTCTATCTGTGCCCATGTGTCTGAAGGACGAGAGGGATTTAAACCCATGACTTTTCAAGTAGGAATCCTAGGGACAAGCCACACACAGTAGAAAATTTAGTTTGGGGCTTACATTTTGTTATTGAAATTGACTATAATCACAGGATGGAGATACATTTTGGACAACAACTGAATGTGTGCTGTGTCGAGGGAGTGTGGTGGGGACACTACGCCTTCAAAGAAAACTCTTTTAAAAACTCATTCTTACACCAAACAGCATTAGCTACTTTGAGTATTTATTTGAGCCAGATTAAGTCTGCAATGAAACCTGCAGATTAGGGAATACTGTTATTATTCTATTAGCATTAAACATTTATACTGTGGTAGCACCCACTGGTCCCAAAATGATGGGCACTATACAAACACATGCAGAGAAACTAGTTCTGTCCTAGCATGCTTAGGTAAAATCTTAGCAGAAATTAGATATTTCCATTAAAAAAAAAAAAAGTAGGTAAATTTGGTACTTGCGGAAATGAAGACTCATTTCACCAGCTAAAGTGATGTATATTGCAGGCAGACACTGTGCATACTGCCCACAAACCCTCATGTAAACTCTACCAGTGAGCCTCATTCCTGAGCCACCACCAGTACCCCTGCTAGGCCAAGATGTCTAGTTTTTCAGCATGGCTGAATATACAGATTGAAAAATACCAAACGGTAAACACAGAATAGTATATTCTGCCATGACCCATGCCTGCTATCCCACTGGAATCAATGAGATTGCATGGATTTTGTGAATAAGAGCAGACTTGACTCTTTAGAAGTCTGGATACATTGGGTTGCTAAGAAAAGTTCACTGACCACACAGTAGCATCTGAAATTAGTACAGTTACCCCTGCCCCATACTTAGAAAAAGAAATAACTAGTAACTGTTGCTAAATATTAACATACTTGGGTCTTACTTCGGTCCCCCAAGTCAAACCCCAGGTACTGGAAGAGGCACTACCTGTATATATATGTTTTAAAAAGGTAATTCCTTTTAATGTTGTACCTAACCTGTTCTTGCATCCACAGTGCCTTGAGGAGTTTTTACACTGGCCAATAGCTCTCAGAGTTAAGAACTTCTCCATGAGTCAAGATGATGCTTTTCTTTCCATAACTCCAGGCCATTGTTTCTTTTCCTACTTTCCCGGGAAACTCACTTTCCCCTGTTCAAAAACTAATTTCTAATTCACACCATAATATTTTCATCTCTAGGGTTAAGAGACTAATTTAGCCTTCATGCATATTTACTCTGTTCTCTGTGTAGTGACTATAAAGAAGGGTGCCAACCATGAGTCAAGTTTAGAGGTGAGAGTAACAAGGGTGATGTCATGGTGGGCATCTGCTATAGACCACCAGACCAGGAGGATGAGGTACATGAGGCTTTCTTCGGACAACTAACAGAAGTTTCCAGATCACAGGCCCTGGTTCTCATGGGGGACTTCGATCACCCTGACATCTGCTGGGACAGCAATACAGCAGTGCACAGACAATCCAGGAAGTTTTTGGAGCATGTTGGGGACAACTTCCTGGTGCAAGTGCTGGAGGAACCAACTAGGGGCCGTGCTTCTCTTGCCCTTCTGCTCACAAACAGGGAAAAATTGGTAGGGGAAGTAGAAGTGGGTGGCAACCTGGGCAGCAGTGACCATCAGATGGTCGAGTTCAGGATCCTGATAAAAGGAAGAAAGGAGAGCAGCAGAATACAGACCCTGGACTTCAGAAAAGCAGACTTTGACTCCCTCAGGGAACTGATGGGCAGGATCCCCTGGGAGGCTAATATGAGGGGGAAAGGAGTCCAGGAGAGCTGGCTGTATTTTAAAGAAGCTTTATTGAGGGCACAGGAATAAACCATCCTAATGTGCAGAAAGAATAGCAAATATGGCAGGCGACCAGCTTGGCTTAACAGAGAAATCTTCAGTGAGCTTAAACACAAAAAGGAAGCTTACAAGAAGTGGAAACTTGGACAGATGATTAGGGAGGAGTATAAAAATATTGCTCAAGCATGCAGGGGTGTAATCAGGAAGGCCAAAGCACAATTGGAGTTGCAGCTAGCAACTGGTTCAATGGATAAATACTTCTCTATATGTAGACCTCTAAAAAAATAAGGTCTTTCTGCAGATGTTAAAGTTTTCTGACCCTTATATCTACTTCTTTGGCCCATATTTTTTCCCCTCTATTACCTCTATAGGTAGGCAGTATGCTGGCTGGATGGGGCCGGTTTTGTTCAACAACTTCGTTAATGATCTGGATGACGGGATGGATTGCGCCCTCAGCAAGTTCGTGGATCACACTAAGCTGGGGGGAGAGGCAGATATGCTGGAGGGTAGGGATAGGGTCCAGAGCGACCTAGACAAATTGGAGGATTGGGCCAAAAGAAATCGTATGAGGTTCAACAAGGACAAGTGCAGAGTCCTGCACTTAGGATGGAAGAATCCCAGGCACTGCTACAGGCTGGGGACCAACTGGCTAAGCAGCAGTTCTGCAGAAAAGAACCTAGAGATTACAGTGGACGAGAAGCTGGATATGAGTCAACAGTGTGCCCTTGTTGCCAAGAAGGCTAATGGAGCATTGCCAGCAGATCGAGGGAACTGATTATTCCCCTTTATTTGGCACTGGTGAGGCCTCATCTGGAGTAGTGTGTTCAGTTTTGAGCCCCCCACTACAGAAAGGATGTGTACAAATTGGAGAGAGTCCAGCAGAGGGCAACTAAAATGATTAGGGGGCTGGGGCACATGACTTACGAGGGGAGGCTGAGGGAACTGGGCTTATTTCAATTGCAGAAGAGAAGAGTGAGGGAGGATTTAATAGTAGCCTTCAACTACCTGAAAGGGGATTCCAAAGAGGATGGAGCTAGGCTGTTCTCAGTGGTGGCACATGACAGAACAAGGAGCAATGGTTTCAAGTTGCAGTGGATGAAGTCTAGGTTGGATATTAGGAAAAATTATTCCACTAGAAGGGTGGTGAAGCAGTGGAATGGGTTACCTAGGGAGGTGGTGGAATCGTCATCCTTACAGATTTTTAAGGCCCAGCTTGACAAAGCCCTGGCTGGGATGATTTAGTTGGGGTTGGTCCTGCTTTGAGCAGGGGGTTGGACTAGATGACCTTTTGCGTCTCTTCCAACCCTAATCTTCTATGATTGGGTTTTTCTGCAATAAGGATACCAATCAGCTGACACCTGGTCTGAGATCCTCAAATCATTTCACTAGACTTTGTGAGGTGAGATTTGATCCACTGGCCTACTAATGGAAGGCCTTCTTGTATTCTATTATCAATCCAGTTCCCTGCTGCATAACAGTTTGTTTAAATTCCTGTTATCCCTACTACTCACAAAAGCAGCAACCCTAGGATTGAAATGTATTGATATGTCAACATTCCTGTTCAATACAGCAGACCAAATTCTTGACTTAGTTTAGAAAATTCTAGAATTGTTTGAAAAGTTTTTACACAACAACATAGAATTTTAGTGAAGAATTTTTTTTAGTTAAAAAAATGTTTAATTACAAGGAGTGTTTTGGTAGAAAAATACAGTAGAAGATGGCAGTCAGGAAAACAATTAAAAATACTTTTAATTTTTGTTCACCTTGTGTCTTTTGTTATCCAGTCTGACAAAGAAATAAAACTACATTCTGATCTCGGTGTAAATCCACTGGTGAAAATCCACAGCAACTCCTAAAGTGATAGGTGAAGGCCAGAAGGGATCACAAGATCATCTAGTCTGACTTTCTGTAAATCACAGGCCACCAACACCACCCAGTACCCACACACTGAATCTAACTACCAAAATTAGACCAAAGTATTACAGCCCACAGGATACTAGACATTTTCTTCTGCCACAGGCAGAGAATAGAAGGGACTGAAGTGTACCAGTGCTCAAGGCTCCCACAATAGCAGGGAAATGTTTAAATGAGATATACCCAGTTAATCCTACAAGTGACCCACACCCACATGCCGCTGAGGAAGGTGAAAAACTCCCAAGGTCACTTGCCAGTCTGACCTGGGGACAATTCCTTTCTCACTCCACACATGGTGAGCAGTTAGACCCTGAGTAAGAACCAGCCAGCCAGCACCTGACAGAGAGAATGGTCAATGCTGCCTCCAGGCCCTGGCCCTTCCTGTCCAATGTCCAATCTCCAACCATGGCCACCCCTAATGCTTTAGAGGAAGGAGATCCAAAAAATAAACCTCCCAAAATACACTGAGGAAGTGGGGGGAAACTCTGCCTGACCCTACTGTAACCCTGAAGCATGAATTCCACTGCTGGACTTATCCCTCCCTCTAGCTCTTACTCTTAACTTAGACAGACATTCAGGTTGTTATCTTGCTGAGTAGGAACTAATGAGATGCATCTGATCTGGCTACATGGAGAAGTCTGCAGAATAATTCTGCAACACCACATAGGATCATAAAGCCTGAAATCTGGTCACAGAGGCTTCGTGGTTAGAAGATTAGATGTGAAACATCCATTGATGTTGAACAAACTGGTTCAATGGATAAATACTTCTCTATATGTAGACCTTTAACAAAATAAGGTCTTTCTGGAGACATTAAAGTTTTCTAACCCTTATATCAACTTCTTTGGCCCATATTTTCCCCCTCTATTACCTCTATAGGTAGGCAGTATGCTGGCTGGATGTTGCACGCCTGTCCTGAGTGGTGCTCACACACTTGAGCTAATCAAAAAATTATTCATATACTAAATACACATTAAATAATTAATATTGTAGATAACAAATGTATTATCACCATCTCTCAATCAAAAGTAAGAAGACAGTTTCAATTGAGGGCCCTTTGGATGATACCAAAACCAGCCTGCCCATTCCTAGATGAAATTCTCCCCTTCCCCCTCCCAATAAAGGTGATTGACATAATGTTAAGAGGCATTATTTATGGAAGCATCCCAAAATGCCATATTACATGCAGTATCAAATGTAAAAATACTGAAGAACATGGTACAGTGACAGAGAGGGACTTAGTCTCCTCTCACACCACTTTTAAACTGGTGTGATTCCACTCACTTCAATAGATTCACATAAGAGAAGAATAAACTTCCAGTAACACTCTTGAGTTGTCTGGGGAAACAGAGCAAAAAATAATTGTCACCACTCTACATCTACCTGATGGATCCAGTGAAAGACTCTAGAGGGCAGGGAGTGCACTGACCTGACTGCAAAAACCATTTCTGTTCCTAAAAAGGGAACTTTTAAAAAACTGTTTTCTGTCATAACGGGAAACCATCAAAAACACTTGGCAAACTGCGGCTCTTGGGCTTCTGTTCCCCTTCCTTTGTTCTGTACATGCTTCCTGACTGCTCCCTGTATACAGCGTAATCCAGACATGCATCTGATATTTGGTGTTGCATCTTGTCAAGTACCAGCTATAGGCAGTCAGTCAGATTAAGTTAAAGCTTTGTGAACAGACAAAAGATAATTCAAGCTTTGTGAACAGACAGAAGATAATTCAGAGGCTTCTTATTACTTGTGATCTCTGAGCTGTTCAAGGATCACAGTTTCCGGACTGCATTGGTCCTGGAAATTCTCAAAACAAAACCAGCTTCTGTGCAATATACTCTGCTTCATACCCACACGCAGCACAAATTTTCATGTATTTTTCCTTACCCCCCCCATCCCCAAATTACACAACCTTCACGTGACTCAGATAGCCACTGATATGAAAAGAAATTGCTAGATTTTCTTATATTTACCTGCAAGAAAACAAAAAAAATCAAACAATTTTGAGATTCAAATTCATCAAGAAAGACTGTATGTACCAGGCCAAGTTTTCAAAACATGGGCCTCCTTTTTTGTGGCCTCTCAGAGTTGGTAAGACAACTCCCACCTGTTTATGCTCTCTGTATGTGTGTATATATATCTCCTCAATATATGTTCCATTCTATATGCATCCGAAGAAGTGGGCTGTAGTCCACGAAAGCTTATGCTCTAATAAATTTGTTAGTCTCTAAGGTGCCACAAGTACTCCTGTTCTTCTTTTTTGTGGATAAACTTCGTGCCCACAGAATTTGCACTTGCATTTTTCTTCCTGCACTTGAGTAAAGGCACAAATCTGAGTACTTTTACATCGAACAATACAAACGTGGGCATAAATCAAGTATTAAAAACGTACAAATACTCTGTTTTGTGCCCACATTTGGCTTTACATTGCAAGAGCTCAACTTCCCAGTTTAATTTAGTCACTTCTTTCATGTAAGGTATTGAATCAGCGGCATGGCAGAGAGTTTTCACTAGATTCCCGCTAATTGTAAGGCATATGTGTGTATAACTGAGAGAAAGAATTTTGTGCTGGCTAAAGTACTGGATAGCATGCTATTTAGTCTAAACTCCTATACTTATGCAGAGAACAGATCTAGAAGCAGTGTAAATTTCTCACATTTTATCCCATGAATGTGCCTCAATTCTGTCCCAGAGAGCCCACTTCTATAGATTAGAGTGTACTGTGGATACTAGCACAATAAAGGGGTTTCCATGAAAGACCGAAGAACGGTAAGAGGTGTCTAAATGAACCTTGCTACTGGATTGTCCTGCGTCCTTCTCTCCCTTTAATTTAATTGGGAGTTTGGGTTTGCTTAGTGCTGTTCATCCGCAGATCTAAAAGCACGTTAAAAGGGAATGTAAATCTCAATATACTCATCCTACAGATGGGGATAAAAGGGCATAGAGAGGTTAAACAAGTTGCCCAAGGTCAGCAACTTGGTGGCAAAACCAAGAATAGAAGGTGGGTCTCCTAAGTCCAGGTTTCGGCCTTTATTCATCAGACCACTTGACATAATGATCTTGCCAAGTTTTCCTTGAAGTTCACATACCGCACCTGCCCCTTTTACGAGCAGAGATACAAGTATCCGTTTTGTGGAGCTACCTGGGAATTTTGAGATAAACCTATTTTCTGTCCTGTTGTTTTGGAGTTTTAAAAATGGCTATGCAGTGTGAGTTTTCTTATCTAGCTGAAATTATGGAAAATGGCAAAATTTCAGCTTTTATTTTCCTCACAAACCCCCCCAAAACAATTTCCCCTCTTCCCCTGCCCTGAAAAAAAGTTGACCATTTTTCAGCCAGCTTAACTAGATACTGTAGTTATTTATTTATTTGTAGGGTAAAGCCTAATTTTGGCTTCCCAAATGTACATCTTTTAGGCCCTGATTGATCAGATGCTATGGGGATGAGCACGGTATGAGAACCTACATAGAACAGAATAGAACAGAACCCCTCGTGGGGCAAAACTTTAGGAGGCGGCTAAGTGGGGAGCAAACTCTGCAAGCTTTTCTGACTCATGAAGGCACAAGTGATTTGGTTTTTGTGTTATGTCTGATTCCTGCCCAAATTCTGCATCCTCATCAACACCTGGCATTCCTGAAATGAAAGCATGTATGACCCACTGGAGCTTCTAGCCATTTTGGCACATGGTATAGAAATTCCATGTTTTTCTGTCCTGCTAAGATGTTTCTTATCTCTAGCTCCATCAGATCTATGCCTCTGAACAAAGCAGCACAACAAGCAGTGAGGATGCAACTGAGGACACACATCCATGAGTCTAGAAAAAATGTAGATAACTGCACCAATCAAGGCCATCTTTTTGTGTTAATTAACCCCCCCAAAATGTTTTACTTTTAAAACAGAGGTTTCACCTGGAAATACTGAAATTGTTTTTATACTGTGGTCACAATTTTCATCTTAAAAGTCAGGAACCTAAATCTGCGTATAGGCACATTGACAAAAATCAATTGAAATGCCGAACTCCAATAAAGTCAATGGAAGCTGCAGGCTCCCACCGCCTTTGAAAATCAAGCTACTTTTAAGGTGATGAAATATGTATGTCTACAATGCAAAACAAAAAAACCACATCCCACGGCAGCGAGCCTCAGAGCCTGGATTTACAGACTCAGGCTCATGGGACTCGCGCCATGGCACTAAAATTAGCTGTATAGACGTTCCTGCTCAAGCTCAAGCTTGGGCTCTGAAACCCAGTGAAGGGGGGTGGGTCTCAGAGCTCATGCACCAGCCTGAGCCAGAACATCTCCATGGCTATTTTTAATGCCATATCATGGCTCCCTTGAGCCGAAGCCTGTAGATCTAGGCTCTGAGCCTTGATGACACAGGTTGGTTTTTTTTTGCCAATATAGGCATACCTAATATGGATTCAGGTGCCTGATTTTAACCTAAGACCCCTATCCGGCAAGGTGTTCCCAAGGCTGGCCCTTGGTGTTCTGCCTCCCGGGGTGGGGAAAAAACAAAACAGCTGAGCCAAAAAACCTCCACCTGATTAGATGCATTCCTCCCTAGATATTGATGTGGACCACTGCCCTGATTGCCCACCCCTAAGGCCGGCCCTGGCTGTTCCCTGTGAGAAGATTCCTGTGTGGAGTTCAACTGACTTCAGTGGGCTCCACATGGTGGCAGGGATCCATGTGAGGAAGTTTGAAGTACCAGGTCGTAAGGTTGAAACTCTAGGCCTATTTTCCCCTATTACTTTTTAACCCAATAGTCAAAGAGTAAAAAGACCCCCCCCCCAAAAGGTACTTATACAGGCTCCATCACCACAATATAATATAAAAAAAAATATATATGGAGATATACCTATCTCCTAGAACTGGAAGGAACCCTGAAAGGTCATCAAGTCCAGCCCCCTGCCTTCACTAGCAGGACCCAAGTACTGATTTTGCCCCAGATTCCTAAGTGGTCTCCTCAAGGATTGAACTCACAACCCTAGGTTTAGGAGGCTAATGCTCAAACCACTGAGCTATCCCTCTCCTAAGTAGCTGAGCATCTCACAATATTTAATGTATTTATCTTCACCACAACTCTTGCGGGTAGGAAAGAACTGTTAAAATTTTTTCCCCCTGCAAGGGGCAGGGAACTGAAGCCCAGAAAGTGAAGGTGACTTGGCTACAGTCACACAGGAGCTCTGTGGGTGATCAAGGAATTGAACCCCAGTCTTCCAAAATATACCTAAGTGCCCCAACCACCAGACCATTCTTCCTCCTCCCACAACTTAGCTATTGTACCTAGTGATAACTCATTGAAATGTATTACTTGGTATTCTACCAAGTAATAACTCATGGATATGAGGCTAAATCTATCCTTCTAGTAAGTAATACCAGGTAGAAAATATTCTCACAGTTTCAGGTACAAGCCCTGAATCTCAATCTAATTGCTAAAGTAATACTTGTTAAAAACAAAACTAAACAAAAAACAAAAACAAAACTATGTTGCTTTCTTTTAGCTTTTTTGAAAAGTGTTTCGCTTATGCTGTGCTGCACAATGACATGCATTCTATGCCAATCAATGCTTTTCAAAAACCTTAATAGGCTATTTTTGCTACTAAGATAAATAAAGGATAATATGATGCAGAACAGTTTTTAATTTATCATACTGAGCCTGAGCCCCAGGATAAAATGAATCTAAATGGATTCATTTGGAAACCCACAATTAAGAGAGACCAGTTTTCAGAAAAAAATTATGTTGTTCCTGCATTGGTAAGTTAGCTTTGAACATCCTCCAATTCTGATCACTGGGTTGATCCATCAATAATAGCTACATCACGAAGTGGAAGTCTGGATATCCCATTGCTACCTTCCATACTGAAATTCCATCAGAAAGATTGGAGACAAAAATCTCTGAGCTATTTAAGACACGGTGTCAGCTTTTTATATGCCACCAAAGACTGGAGTAGGAGGGGAGCAGGAACAGAATTGGGATCTGGAGAAACATTCAGCATTTCTGAAATATAGCACCAAAATTACAAGGCTGACTGGACATTCCAGTACTGGCAACATTTGTGTCCCCTCCTCTCCCAAAAGAGTCAGTCTTAAACTTTGTGCAAAGTAAAGGTTTCCCTACTAATCCAAAACAAAGGAAACTTTCCTTTGCTTTTTTTCCTGAAAAATAAAGCTCCACAAACAGTTATACTAAAGCGTTTGACTCCAGAATCCTTGAAGAGCAGATTTCACCATTCTTTTTGCTGGACGCCCTGTGAATAATACCTCTGTGATATTTCAAGATTTCAGTAGAGTGCATGAGTCATGAATCCTGTAGTAAATAGGCCAGACTTGCAGCTTCAGGTATTTTTAACATCCTAAGCACAAAAGTGAAATATTTAGGATAAGGAAAGAACATGAATTCAACAGTAAAAATAGAAGACCACTTGGTATATAGCACTGGGGTAACCCTGTGGGATAGAGTTAAACAGATCACCATATGTTCTATTCTGAGGAATATGAAAAATGAAGACAAAATATGCTTTATGGAATGAAATTCTTTGCAGTGTGAATAGCACTGATTCAAAGCTGTAGCTAGAATAAATATGATATCTTCTGAGTGGTACTCCAGGACACTGGTGACCTATCAATTTCTCAGTCTGAGTAAAAGAAAACTAGAAGATGACAGGCCTTTCCCAACAGAATGGCTGATATACAGCAAGCTGCTACAGTTCTATCCCTGATTATTAATTGTGCTAATATAAAGTAAACAGACTTGGGAATGCCTCGGGCTAGTTTTGGAATTGGGAAGTCTCATCTTCCCTGTTGCAGCCTAAATGCAGAATGGGACAGTTCCTGGCTACAAGAGAGTTTGAGGACTAGTGGTTAGAGTAGGGGATCATGAGTAAGAAATTCCAGGTTCTAGCCTTTCCTCTGCAGTAACACTCTGTGTAAAACCTTGAGTAAATAGCTTAATCTCTCTAGGTGAGATCTTCACCCCCCCCCACTCCAGCCCCTTTATGCTAGGTAAAAGGGCTGGAGTGGTCTAAAAGAGCTCTAAAAGCCATGGATCCAAAGTAGAGGATTCCCTCAGCACAGGAACTGAGAAAGACTGCCACAATGCTGCCTTCAAAGGCCCCCTGGCATGAGGACATTCCATGGGTGGGAGGAGTGTATTGGGGTGAGGCCCCAGCACACACTGTTGGGGAAGTTCCCGGTAATGCTGAGGGCACACAAGGCAGCCCTGGGAGTCTGCTGTTATTTTGCCAGGGCCCCCACCAATCTTTCATTTACTCTGGGGGGCTGTAGAGCAGGCCAGAATCAGAAGGTTGCAAAGTGGATTAAAGCCTCATAGGGTCAGTCTGCACTGCAGGTGGGAGCAAACCTCCCTGCTCAAGTTGACAGTCTTGCCCTAGCTGGCTGAAGCATGCTCAGAATAGCAGTGTGGATATTGGAGTTCAGGTGGTAGGTTGGGCTCTCAAGCCTAACAAACCCCATGGGTCTCAAGCCCGGATCTCTGCCAGAGCTGCAATGGCCACACTGATATTTTTAGTGTGCTAGCTGAAGCCCCACTAGCACAAATCTGTCTACCAGGCTCAGAGGCTCACCCGCAGCTGCAGTGTAGACCTACTCACAGGGGCACAGCAGAGAATCTCAGCCAGGGCATTTTAACTTGTACTTTTAGGCTAAGATTTTCAACGGTGCCTAAGGGATTTAAGCACTCAACTCCCATTGAGTTTTGCTGGGATTTGGGTGACTAACTCCCTTAGGCTCTTTTGTAAATCCCACAAGTAGTCAGTTTCATGTCCTTGTTCTTACTAATTATCACAATGCTCTCATGTGTAGGCTTGCAACACTGCAGAGGAATGACCTGAATATATGGGGGGGTGGGGTGGGGTGGAATTTATCTTATTGAAATTTGATTTAAAAGAAGGAAAAACATTCCATTCATATTAGGTTTTGTAAAATCATTGAGTTTTATAAAAAGCCTAATGTTTAAGCCTAAACTAAGTAGACAGTGATCCTTTAAGTCCCTGTCTTCCAGTACATTTTACCATTCTATTCTTTTGGGGAAAGTTGGGTTTCTTATTCTTTCACCTTCTAAAGTCCTTGGTGGGTTATTTCTAGATAACATTTGAATGTGGGGAAAGATGACTGTAGACATTTCCTCAAACTATAGTACGCATTTACACACTGACCCAGACATTCCTCTTTTGATTTTTATTAAGTCTCTATTCATACTATTTTTCTGGGATCAGTCTCTGTTGAGAAATCTAGTTTAAGCTGCCTAGCACTCTTAAAGAGAAAGATCTATTAATTTAATCATTTATATGAATCATGTCTAAATGATCTCAGCA
This sequence comes from Malaclemys terrapin pileata, assembly GCF_027887155.1. Classification (NCBI taxonomy): domain Eukaryota; kingdom Metazoa; phylum Chordata; order Testudines; family Emydidae; genus Malaclemys; species Malaclemys terrapin. The sequence goes on along the minus strand of NC_071516.1, from coordinate 15,092,483 downwards.
GAAAAAATGTGTTAGCCATTTAAATCCCATCATTACATATTATATAATAATTACCACTAATTCTAGTTTGGAGGAGCCACAATACTGCTTTACATACCTAATATATTCAGAACATCCACCTCACCAAACTCAGTCTTTTCACCACTTGATCATGAACATAGTACAGGTTTTCTAATAAATTAAATATGCAAAATGCATACACATTTCCATGCCTAAATGGCATGCACAATTGCCACAATTATTTTTATTTATTTATATTTTAGTCTACAGGCTCTTCAGTTTAGGTACTGTTTCTTGTGTGTGTTCGGAAGTCAACTAGCACACTGGGGATACTCATGCAATCTAAATCATAGTGATTTGTTAAGCATTGACAATGTTCCCAGGGCTGTACATGATACTAAATGGACAGTCCAATCCCAAAAGACCTTACAATTTAAAGGTAGTACTATAGTACAATCTGGGTGGAGCGAGGATGTATAGACATACCTGAGCTAGCTTTAATCTAGGATTAACAGCAGTGAAGCCGCAGCAGCACAGGTTTCAGTGCAAACTGTACAAGCCGCCTAGGCATCTAAGTTCTTACTTGGACAGCTGTTATCTATGCTGCCACACAGAGATGATCCATACCTGCAGACAGTGGGGGAAGGGGAGCCGAATGAGGGCAGCGGCTTCAGCAGATGTTACTGAGAATACTCAGTCCATGTGAACATGCTCAGTACAAGACCAAGCAGCAAATGGGGGGGGGGGGACATGTGACATTTTCTGCTAGATTAAAGCTAGTGTGGGTATGTCTACCCGTGCTCTAATCACATCTCATTGCACTGTAGACATACCCCAAGGCTGTCATTTTGAAAGGAACCTATGAGAGATACCTAACCCTATTGAATTTCAAACTGCCTTATACTAAAGAAGACTCACAAATTGCATCATTGTGTGCACAAATGGCTAACGAGGCAAATCTGCATGTGCCTTTACCTGAGTTGTATGTGCTGTCATGGTAATAGCACATGCATATTAATTGTGTGTTTGCACATACTTAATTTTTTTTTTAAATCTGGCCCATCAAAGAAATCTGGCTAGCAGGTTTGCATCTAAAGTACCTGGTACTGATTTAATTTCTGCCATGCACACTGTGATTAAAGGACACTCTTACATGTAAACTACTTTCAGGGTGCAGTGGATGAATGGTATTCATTGGTGAACAAGCCAGCTGTGAGATGGATATATCCAGGGGTGGGAGTGGTGCCAATTCATATAATGTGATCGCAGTAAAGACCAATCCTCTTTCTGTACCTGTGATTGTCATGGCGCCATGAAGCAACAACAGTATTCAGTGGGCCACAGATGGGCACAATAAGTTGTTTTTGCAGCCAAAGGGAATGTGATTGTGTTTCTGGTGACCACGGTGAACAGTTTCAGTCGAGTCATAGATCTACCTATTGTAGGGCTAGCAGGTGTGCACCAAGTGATTTAAAGATAGTATTAAAAAAATTATCTCATGGTTTCGGAATGGTTTTTGGGAGATCACTGTTCCAATGTAGCTGATTGTAAATATGAGTGTCTGAGCTGAGGCAGATACTTTCTGCTGTGAAGAAGGTAGAACTGTATCCAGGTTAAACTAGGACTGGGGGAAGAGCCTACTTTAATTAGATACTCAGGTTAGACGCTCTTCCTACCTCTTCAACTACCCTTGCTTCAATATATCTGCCTCTGCAGAAATGATGCCTGCTCTTTCCTTTCCCCCAACTCACCAACCAAGTGGAGTTAGAACTCGTTACACTAACAGTGAATTACAGAAGTGTGCAAATTACAATTCCATCTCACTTATACATCCCAGGGATCAAATTCGTCCCCAGCATAAGCCCACAGAACCCAATGATGAGACAAATTTGGCCCCAGGTGACTATTTTTTGCATCTAAATCATTACACCACCCTTTCCACAGCTGATGAATCAAACCCCTTGTGCTCTGTTTTGTAACTATAATTAGTATTCATTTTGCAAGCTTAAAGTTCACCCTTGATACAGGACTGAGTCTAATGTTAATCACTGCAGTGTCTTACTGGCTTTGACTCTGATCTGTCAGGTTTGCCTTACTTGTCCCATACCTATTTTTTTGCCCTTACCAGCCAGCTAGCACCTCGACATCACACTATGTCAGAATTAGAAACTTTTGACAGATCTGTAATCATCTAGTTCTCATCATCTCTGTGCATGTTAGTCACTTCATTTCCACATTCTAACAGTTAATATGCCTTAATTTCTCTCACTTTGTGAATATTTAATTCCTCCCTTTTCAACATCATTTTTAGGTTGTGTGAATCATTTTCAAAGCCTTTGCTATTCTCCCTCCACTATCATCTGCATATTTTATGAAATGGCACGGTTGAATCTCAGAGGGCTCTTGATAAAAATGAAACTGGCAGGCTGCTCATTAGTTGTTTACCTGGAGCTGTGTGAATCCCCTAGAAGGGTGGGTTCCCACTTGGGTTTGAATTAGGATATTCTGACACATTAGAATCGAAACCATTCTTGGTTATATCTGATTTTTTGTTCTTCTCCCTGAATTAATAGCTCTTCTTGCTACCTTGCATTCTTTTGACCAATCTAAGTAGTACTGTACAGAGTACCTTGGCATCTGAAACAATCTGATTGTTAAAGGTGAGAGATACAAGCCACAGCAAATTAGTAACTCTAATAAGGGGGAGGAGGGATCTTCCAATAGACAATGCACAAAGGGCAACAGAATCACTAGGCTGTGATCTTTTCAAGTTTTGGGAGTCATAGCAAACTATGGCCCCAATCCAGCAAAGTACTTGAGCACATGCATAACTGTAAACATGCAAGTTGTTCCATTGAACTCAGTGGAACTACTCCAGAGCTTAAAGATAAGCATTTGTTTAAGTACTTTGATGGATAAGGGTCTAACATATTTTCAGAGCCCATGTTTGGTCTAGTTATCTAAGTTCAGCATCTTGCACAAAGCTTTTTGTAAAACAAAAAAACAAAAAAACCACAATCACAAGGAAAGGACAGTTTTCATCAAGTAATTACATTATCGTCTTTAAGGAAAACATATCAGTCATGGATTTCCACCTGTTAATGGTACAACTATGTATCCTGCAGGAAACCAGTAACCTTAAGTGGGAGACAGATCATTTTATTTAGCATCTGTCACCAGTAAACTTCCTAACCCTCATGAGTTCATGAAATTTAAGTTATTTAAAATGGCTCATTCATTGCCTTGTCTCTGTAATCAGATATGGCAAAGAGGCAATTCTCATAAGTGAGTCTCTGCCTTTTACATCCTTTTTTTCATAAAAGTTTGTCTTGATGGAAAGATACTTTATGCTACTTGACTTCACAGAATTGGCAAGTTAGAGCTGAATGACCAAATCCCTCAAGTATCCTATGAATGTCCATACAATGATATCCATATGGATGTGTAGTGTGCAGAATCTGACTGTAAAATTAGCTAGTTTTATATTTTTTCGCATTTATTTTTAATTCTTTTGAAAAGAAAACCATGGGCTTTTCCTCATGAAGTGTTCTTGCAAAAAGGCAAGTTGCAAGTTGAACTTATTTTAGAATCAACATGCCAGAAAATGATGGAGTCACATTTAGTTATAATTTTTTTTCTTAATTTTTATGTATAGTTTGTTAAAAATATACCATGACACGTAAGGCCCATCATTATTGTTAGTCATGTACATCTGGAGTGAGTTGTCATCAGTCTCATGTCTAATGCATCTGGTCATAATTTACACAACAAAGAACATATGGTGCCTTACAATTGAAATAACCAGCTGATTCCTGGTCTTGTGTTATTTGGTCTATGACTGCAAGGAACTCTCATACAGTAACATTTTAAACTTTTTTTTGTATTACCCAATTTTCTTTGCTTATTTATATATCCATTTTTATGTGTTATGGCCAGGAAGTCACTCTGTGAAACGGAGCCCTTTTTACAGAACATACCTGTTCCATATGTGGATTTGAATCTATCTGCTGACTTTCGCGGTGAAAGCAATTTTTTTAACTACTTTTGATATCCCAGAGCCAGTGCCATCTATGGATTTTATTCTATCTAGGGTACTTATCAGGCATCACTGTAATATCTGGGTACTTTCCTGTCATTAACAACATTGTCCGCTAAATTCTAATTACAAAATATTTATTACTGGTGATGATGTAAGAGGCAGAATGAAGAAACTTTGATTCCAAAGAGGTCATTGTGTTTACCATAAAATCTTGGAAATAAGCAATGGAATAGATCTTGTTGATTATCTATCCCATTCTTGACCAGAACAGTATTTTCCCTATTGTATATTTTTCCATAGTTGCCTTGCACGTTGTTGTAAAACACCATGCAGTTCTTCATGCTAATTCTGTAATAACCTATGTCACCATTCTCCACTAGCGTCTTTTTCTTTTTTTAGCCTCCACAGATTTCCATTGAGGTTGTTTGATTTTTACATTGACATCATGCTCTCATTTTCCATAGGCTGGATTTTAAAGTCTGCAACATTATCTCTGCTTACATTAATGTTAGCATGAATTTGTTGGGCTGCTGCTGCTAACTATGCAAGTAAATAGGGAATTGGTGTCACTACAAACAATGTTAAGAAAAATACTAACTAGGAATGTTGTTCAGACTTTGGTCCTATTGCATTTCTTTTTTCCAAAACACCCCAAAGGAGAAATTAGAGATCTACTGTTTAGCTTACTGAGACTGTAAGCTCTTTGGGCCAGGGACTATCTTTTTGGTGTTTGTATAGTGCCTGGAACAAAGTAGTCCTGGTCCACAACCAAGGTTTTTAGGTGCTACCAGAATTAAAAACCAACAACACTGTGTGTCAAAAAAAATGTCAACAGTACTTTTGTGTGTTTGGCAACACAGATGATTATTTTCAGGATATACGATGAACATTCATAAGGAACCAAGGAGGTTATTAATAATGGGTTAACTTCTGATGTCAGACAAAACTCCCATTAAGCTAAAACCTGAGCGGTGCTGAAATTCTTACTGATGTATCATCCTCAGCATTGGCAACTCACATAATTTTATCATGAGTCTTGTCGTATTTGGTGTATTTTTAAAGCCCCAGCACCACGATTCATGGGAATACATGAGAATCTCAATTTTCATTTTTAAAAATGAAGTTTCTAGCCCTCATGGTTTCAGGAAAAAAAAGTTTAAAAAGAGGACATGAGTATATCATAAAGATCCAAAACCTAGAAGGCAAATATAAAGGACCCCAAATTGATTAATTGTTAAAATCTCATGATTTTAAAGCCATTCTCATGATTTTGGGGGGCTGGCTCATGTTTTTTGAATGCTTGTGGTTGGCAATGCTGCATCTTGATGATCTGGCATATGTACCTCAAACATGTCATTTTTAATCAGGGCTATACCTGTAAAACTCTATGTATTGAAGATATTTTTTGCCTTCAAAGATTCATGTGAAATTGACCAAGACATAGGCAAATGGAGCTTCCACTACAGTATATTGTGCCATGCCAAGGTACTGCAGGGAGTTAAAAATAGGGAAGGTTATAATGATGATACAATTTGTGTGGTAACACTGAGCCACAACAGGTTGCATTTTAGGTGGAGTGATATTTTTAACACTGAATTTCCAAGAGTTACTTTTTCCATGAGTTTAAGTTAGATTTTTAACATTTAGCGCTTTCTGTATTTCACAAATCTCTGTATACTTTACAAAATATGGGTGGGATTTTCAAAAGCACCTAAGTGACTTAGAAACACAAGTCCCATTGATTGAAAGCATGTAAGTGACTTAGGAACACAAGTCCTATTCACTGTCAGTGGCACTTGTCTTCCTAAAACACTTAAGGACTTCTAAAAATCCCATCCTTAATGTATCATGTAATTATTTGAAAGCAATTATCTCACTGCTACAATTTACTATTCTCAATATTACATGCAAAAAAGAATGACAAATCTCTTGTTAATTTCCACTGTGAATTAAATTCAACCTTGCAGTACTCACTAGAATGAGTGACTTACAAATAATGACCAGTAGTGTGTTCCCCTTTTGTAACATGTTAGAAAGAGCCTGTAAGAGGGCATGATTTGTTAAGTGTTTTATGTTTGATGAACATTGTTGTCAAATCTTTTACTACCACATTTTGGTAAAATAATGGACTTCATATGTAAATAGAAATGTAGGGCTTGGCTACACTTGCAGATGTAGAGCACTGGGAGTTAAAACTACCTTCGGAGATCGCAGCATGGAAAATGCTGCTGTGTATTTACAATGTCAGCTGCAAGCGCACTGGTGTGGCCACATTAGCAGCTCTTGTAATGCCACAAAGAGCAGTGCATTGTGGTAGCTATCCCAGTGTGCAAGTGGCTGCAGCGTGCTTTTCAAATGGGGGCGGGGCGGAATGGAGTGTGACAGGGAGTGTGTTGTGGGGGGAGAGAGTGTGTCAGCATGCGGTCTTGTAAGTTCAGACAACAGCAGACTCCCCCTCTCCCCACCTCTCTCTCTCTCACAAACATTCACAACAGCGGCATTCCACAATAATGGCTTGCTTTGTCCCGGAGCAGATAAGCATGCCGGCTGTCAGAAACGGAGCTTTGAAAGGGGATATCCGCATGCCTGCAGCTGAATTCAAAACAATGACAAGAGTGGCCACTTGACTTCAGGGGATTATGGGAGGTTTCTGGAGACCAATCACAGCACAGTAATGCGACACGTCATCCACACTGATGCCCGGGCATTTCAGCCGGGGCGCAGCAAGCTTTATGCTTCTCGTGGAAGTGGATTACCAGGAGCGCTCCAGCTGCAGCTAAGTGCTTTGCCAGTGTGGACACATCAGGAGTTAGGGCGCCCGAGGCTGCTTTAATGCGCTCTAACTTGCAAGTGTAGCCAAGCCCCTAGTCAGAGTTCAGTCACTATTTGGGCCCTGCATCCACTCTTGCCCTGAGAGGAAGAAATCTGTATCAACCTTATACCTGGTGCAGATTACTTCTTCCTCTGCATTAGCACAGCTGGGCTGCCCACAGCACCGTAGGGTAGAGTCAAGGCTCTACCCACTCCACGTCCACATACTTGGGAGGGGAAATAATGGCTCCCAGGTGACAGCTCTTCCCCTGTGTTGTGATCTGCCCTAGGGGTAGCACACATAGGGAAGTGAGGGATCCAAAGGTGCCTCCTAACTCTCTTGGCTGAGACGTAACACCAGTTAAAACTGTGGCCACATCAAGTAGACAAGTGCTAACGCCGCAGAACAGGATGTGGGGGCTACAAATCAAAACACGTGGAAGATGGGTGTGCAGCAGTTTAGGATTTTATATGAAGCTAGATCTAGAGATTGGAAAAGAAGTGTTGAAAATCCAAGTCCTTCATGAAGTGAGCTCAGGTGTAGGCAGCTAAGGGAAGCTGACTTGTCTTAGGAAGTATGTTCTATTAGTGGAAGACATTGTTTTCTATTGACATAAATGGACCCTATTGACATAAACAAACACATGCAAAACTGGAACTGCTTTCAGGCTTGATCTGTAGCGAAGGGGAGGGTTTGAAGATTTATGCAGAATCTCTAGGGAGTATAATTTTTGCAGCTGGAAAAACTCCAGCGTAGAGACTACACAAGGCTTTGGTTTTTATGTTTTCTTTTGAACGTCTGGGTGAGAGAAGGTTTAGGAAATAGGGACCATGCCCATTGAGTACCCAAAACTGACTGAAGAATGGTTGTAGGAAGTGCATTTAGAGAGAGGTTCAGAATGTTGTCCCCATTTAATCAGGAGTGGGAGGAGGTACCAGATGATGCAAGACAGCTTTAGATGGATGAATACTGGTAAAAGCCCTTAAGGGTGAACCAATGCTAGCGATATTGATATGGGGTAGATGGTAGTGCTGGTTTGATGGTGTCAGATTGAGCAGGGGAGAAGGGACTTCGGGAGGCATGTGAGGAGTGATGGATGGAAAACCAGGGTGTTTGACCCGGGACAATCAGCCAGTTACATCGCAAGCTGCACCTAAGTGATTTTATAACATATATATCACAGTTAGGCGCTAACCAGATAATTTCCTCCATCTATTTCCTCTATTTTAAATACAAGTGCTTTCCAGTTTGGCTTGGTGCAAAATACAGAGATGTGGGTTGTACTTCCCCTTCCTCCCTCCCGCCAACACGTTAAACAGACCAGAGACCTGACATTTTATGTTGTTTGTTTGAAAAGATAAACTTAATCATGAGTGAAATGTTAGGAAGTGACAGCGCTGGCCACAGTAAGGTCACTTCTTGTTTCAGCCAAGTACAATACAGCTTTCCCCTTAATTGCATTGCCAGTCCCTGCCGCAGGAGGACCCAGGCATTTGCAAATGGGGAACTGAATCTGTCTTTGTGATAATTAAACCATGGACCTCTGTAAAGACTGCCAAATCTGCCATATGGTAGTTTTATGACCTAGACTGCTGTTATCTCTAGAGAAAGCTAACATCCTAATCTCATTTTAGTTATCTGTGATCAGAACCCATATTTCTAGAGGGCAAAATGCAGGAGCTCTGCCTGTCACACAGTATTCTAAAGCAATGAAATATTTATTATTCACTGACTGGAATTAATAAAACTGTGGAGAAGTCATTATTGATACTCTTGAATTCAAATAGAAACTGAGGTGCTTAACCCAGGTAACCTATAGGTTACCTGAGCATACTGTGACAACTCACCATGAAGAAATCCTCAGCCTTGTCTCAGAATAGATGAGCACATTGACTAGTAATTAAAAACGTTTCGTACAGGAAGGTTGTGAAAAGGGCATTGTATGTTTCCATCGCATTCTTTTTAAGCACAAACACTAGACACTGGTGCTGCTGGAAGTCTAATATCTAGCACACTTGCAGTGCTTCAGAAACATGAACTAATTAATCCTCTCACACCACCTATGAGTTAGGTATTTTAAAGAATAGGAAACTGAGGCAAAAAAAAAATTACATGACTCACCCAAGACCACAGACAGAGTCAGCAACAGAAGTGTTAGAAACCAACAGTTCTTAGCTACTAATGCCCCTCTCATGCTAGTTTAGTATCGTCATTTGGTTAATTCAGCCCCAATATTTTTCTTTTAAACTAAGATCTGTCTGTCGTAGCATTTATTTGTACCATGGTGATACATCACTGGGGTTCAGAACTCCAAGTCTTCATGCACGCTAAGATATGAATACAAGGATGTTAAACCAATTGTGGTCACCTTGTGATGTACTATTGGGGTTGAATAATTTCCTAACCAAGAGAGACTGCCTGCTGGATGCATCTGTTCCTTTCAGTAAGGTTACATCAGTAACAATCTTCAAAAGTGCATTGAAAGCAGAAGAAACAGGTGGCACATTTTTCATCTCACTTGTAGCAGACAAGTATATTCTTTGAGGGGCTTTGAAAGAGCCTTAAATAACGATGTATCTTTGGTACTCACAGTTGCTATTTTAAGACAGGGATGGTTTGCTTTTGTGGGGTAAGGAGGCAGAAGAGCAAACAGCTAGCCAAGTTGACACTTACTATAAGCTCTCCAGACCAATGACCTTCACCACATTTATATGGTACATAGCCACTGTTATCGAGAAATTACATAGGTCTATTTTTACAGAAATATTCTGGTTATATGAACTAGATAATGCAGCCTGCTATAAATCACCCCCATTGTCCCTTGATATTTTGAAAACTGATGAGACTGCTGATTCTTGCTTCTTACTTTGTATGCAAATGATGAATTATAGATGGGAAATAGGAAAAAAGAAGGTTTTACTCATTTGCTGGATTGAAACAGACTGGATTAGTGAGAGAGCACTAGTACCCTTGGACTATTTATTGTGACATTGCTGAGAAAAATTCAAACCCAAAAGCCTTCAAATCACTGGGGACATTGTTAGCCTTCTGCAGGAATTATTAAAATGTACAGAAGTGTATGAGCATCACTTTATAATAATTAATCAGGGGCTGTTGATTAATAAAGCTCATTTTTTAGTCCCGATGATTCAGGGTATTATCCAAAGGACAGTGTCCTTGTCATATTGATTAAGAAACCAGACTTTGCAGTGGAAGAAAGTACAAGAACAGTCGCGCTTCTTCTTCTTCCCCCCCTTCTTATAAAATAAATATTGAATGAGAATATTAACTCGTTAACCTTGACAACAATTTGTAATTTTCATAAGGGGAAAACTCGCATATTCAGCAAATAAATCGCTGCAGGGATTTCAGAGAAACAAATTGGAGAGAATGAAGAATGCTACCATATGAATTCTGTCATTTTTATGGGCTTCAATGATAAATTTGTTTGTTTAGGTCCCTCAATTAAGGCCACAAATACTCTAAAGCATCACAATTGAGTTAACTGGTGGAGCTAGTACAGTCAACTCCAGGTGACAATCTAAGGTCATTCAGGAAGTTTTCTTCCTCCATTCAGTTCTAGTTAGAACCAAAGCAAACATTTAAACTCAACTGCAGTGTGCAACTTAAGTAAGGTATATTAATCTGTTCAAAACTCGCGTTAGAAGATAACCCTTTTTATTGAGTATTGCATTAGAAAATCTTTATGGAGAATTAACAGCACCAGTGATTGCTTTTACAGGGTTATCTAATTATTTTGAACTCAATTTAACCAGGAATGCAGGTAAAATAAATAATCCATGAACTATTTACCCCTGGAGTTAGTGGCAGCATTCTTTTTTTTTCTTCTCCCTGTACAAATTGAAGGGTTTGTAGCTTGAGTTGGATTGCTGCTTTAGTTTATGACTGCATGGGGAGTGTTGTGTCTCCGTGTGTTACGTTCCACGTTACAACCCAAAGATTTCATTTTTTCAGATCTTTTTTCTAAGTCCCCAAACAAACAAAGTGGGCAAGCCGGTGCTTAACTTTAAGCATGTGAGTAGTCTCAGCTGAAGTCAATGGGACTACTTATGCTTAAAGTTCAGCATGTGCTTAACTGTTTTGGTAGATGAGGGTCTAATTTCTATATTAATCCAATTGCATGATTTTCTCTGCTCTCTTAAAATTCTTACTGTACAATAGATTTAATATAAATGCATTATGTTTGTCAGGCATGCCACTAGATTTGCATGCTGCTCTTGTCTGCTTAGATACATAATCACCCATAGGAGAATATTAAAGATTTAATATGTTTTTAAAAAAATAATTTTAAACAGTGGCTTTTTGAAGGATATGAACAAACTGATATCTTGTTGGGAAAGCAAGGGGAAAATTAAATAAAATGTGTTTAATATTTTAAGGTACAACTGGGAAATGCAAACTGATTGATACAAACAGGACTCAGTCATAGAAATGTGCAGATTGTGGAGGAAAAGGCAGGACAATACATGCATTGTGATTTGATGGGCTTTGTCTATTTTAAGTACATGTATGTTCCCATGACCAGAGTCTCTGAGCACTTTTATCCTCATAGACCAACGGTTCTCAAACTTCATTGTACCGAGACCCCCTTCTGACAATAAAAATTACGACACAACTCAGGACGGGGGACCAAAACCTGAGCCTGCCTGAGCCCTGCCGCCCTGGGGCCAAAGCCAAAGGGCTTCAGCCCTGGGTGGGGGGCCTGTAACCTGAACCCTGCCACCCAGGGCTGAAAGCTTTGGCCCGTGGCAGAAGGCTCAGGGGGCTTCAGCATCAGGCCCCAGCAAGTTTAACGTCAATCCTGGCAACCCCATTAAAACAGGGTCACGACCCACTTTGGGATCCTGATCCACAGTTTGAGAACCACTGTCATAGACCCTGTGAGGTCAAGATGTGGCATTTTACTGAAGGGGAGACCCAGGGAGGCTACGTGATTTGCCCAAGGTCACACAGGAAATCTGTGGCGGAGCAGGGACTTGACCATTAGATTGTTAAATCCTAAACCTAGTGCCTAACCACTGGACCATTCTTCCTCTCCTAGTCAACTTCGTACATTCCAGGTGAATTGCTGGCCCCTTTGAAGTCAATGGAAATTTTGCCATTGACTTCAGTGGACTAGGATTTCACTCTACACATTAGCCAGGTATGCAGTGCTGTTTTAGCTGAAGTTCACAGGCCCAAACAGCTTTGTGAATCAATCGTATTTGAAAGTTTGGTATGTAATCCTAACCGGAGGTTATTAAAATTAGACAACAGGGAAAGTGCCCAGAGATGCAGTCATTCATTTGTGGTGTGTTACACTGAGAAATGACAATGATGGCTTCTGTTAAGCTTTTGTTCCTCCAAGTGCTAATAGCAAGATTTCTTTCCTACAATCCTATTACTGGTGGCACTGGAATATAATCAGGCAGTACCTGCAGGATAAATCAAAGATTAAATTAAGTTGGGATTTGAATCCCCACTAAACACAGAATCAAATTGAGATTACGTTTTTCTGCACCCTTGCCTCAGAATAGCTTTCAAGGGCTTCTCCTGAAAACATAATGTCATTATTTGCTTTGACCACTGGTATGTTAAAGAAAACACAGGGAGAGGAGGAGGTTGAATAGGCAGGCGAGCAACAATATGGAGAGCGGTATGGGGCATGCTAATTGTTATTCATTGACTGGCCTCCTGCCTGCTGCTCCTGAGTCTATTCAAGTCTTAATCTTCGATTCTGACTCTTGACCGATATCTGTCAGCATGTTCTGTGTCCTCCCTTCTGCTGCTGCTTTTGTTCAGACTGATATTAAACATTGCTTCTTCCAAGAGACTCTCCACCCACACTACCACCCTGAATGTACACGTCTCTTGGAGCTATCTGTTCTTTCTCCCTGAATGTTCAGTTGCCAAATGATTTCCCTTTGGAGAGACAACGAGGAGTCCTTGTGGCACCCTAGAGACTAACAAATGTATTTGGGCATAACCCACTTCATCAGATGCATGGAGTGGAAAATACAGTAGGCAGATATAAATATACAGCACATGAAAAGATGGGAGTTGCCTTACCATCTTTTCATTTGCTGTGTATTTATATCTCCCTACTGTATTTTCCATTCCATGCATCTGATGAAGTGGGTTTTAGCCCACAAAAGCTTATGCCCAAATACATTTGTTAGTCTCTAAGGTGCCACAAGAACTCCTCATTGTTTTTGCGGATAACAGACTAACACGGCTACCACTCTGAAACCTTTGGAGAGAGTTCATGCAAGTTTAAGTAGCAAGGAAGAGGACTATATTTTGGTGCATAAGAATGACCATACCGGATCAGCTCTGTAGTCCGTCTAGTCCAGAGTCCTTTCTGTGGCCAGCACCAGATGCTTCAGAGGAAGGTGAAAGAAACTCCACTGAAGGCAGATGTGGGATAGTCTGTCCCCCTCCATGCAGGTGTCTTCCTAATCCCTGATAGCAATAGATTGTTTTTAGCCCTGAACATGAAATATGTACCCCTTCCAATACTTTTTTTATTAGCATTAACTATTTTAACTCTAGATAGTCTTGTTATCCATATAAATGTCCAATTTCCTTTTAAATCTTGCTAAATTGTTAGCCTCAGTGGAATCCTGTGGCAATGGGTTCCCACAGTACAGGTCTGTCGCATCTTAGGCGCATTTAACATGCGCGATTTCAGCTTTATGTGGTCGGTAAAACCAAAAAAAAAAAAAAAAAAAAAAACCAAAAAAGAGAAAAATAACAATTTAAATACACTTTCTGTAGTGCAGGCGATTCCGCCCACCATTACTCTCAATGTAATTTTGACTATACGTGATTTTCGCTTTAGGCGCTGACTGCAGAACGTAACCCCAGTGTAAGATGAGACAGACCTGTATGAATTGCCTGAAAAAGTACTTGCACTAAATCTTACAAATAGCTTTAAATCTCACACTCCAGGTTGCAGTCAGGATGTAGTTCAGGATAGATACCGTAGCCCAGCCACACCTTGGAATACAGTGAAACCCGTATGAAGCGACCACCAACGATAGGTTAAGCAAGATCTCCTCTGAGCTGTGATGGAACAGAACCAATGTGTTGGAAGATTCCTTCAGGCAGGATCTTAAGACAAGAGTTTATCTAATAGGGATGGTCTCTTGCTCAGTTTTCACTCTATCTAACATCATGACTTACAGAATTTGCAAGAGGTTAGCACATGAAAAGGAGACTAGAGTGTGTAAAGGTACATCTCAAAGTAGCATTCTCATCAGGGGTACACAGTGCATATCTGAAATAATTTTGGCTTTGTAGGAATACATATTGTAATTTCTCACAAGTGATTTGTACTATTCTCTAGGAAACAGAAACAAAATGTTTTTAGAATCTAGAGCTTTGCCTTCAGCCTAGCAATATGTCCACCGATATATACAATACTATAGCACTTATCTCATAGAGGAGGGCAATTCTGTTCCTGCCAAACATTGGTATCCACAATTTTACATGCACTATCATCTGTGAGCAGAAATAAAAGAATTTCTGCCCTAGATGTTCAGAAGGATCTCTGCATACTTTCCACTCTCTGAGATGACATGCACAATTGTGGGAAGTGAGACCAACTCATCTGATGAGTCATTTATATGCACAGTTACCAGGGTTGCTCCCACAAGCACAATAATTACACACGCAGAATTAGGTCTGAAATTTCGCGTTCATTTTTCTGAAAATTTAAACCCTGATGTCCTAATACTTAATAAGAATCTACCTTGCAATTTGTCACAGGGTGACACTGGCCCTTTATGAGGGAGAAGGAACAGTGACCTGTGCCTCCTAAGTGGGATAAAAAGAGGGTACCGAGGCGCTAGAGGTGAGAGAGAACTGGTGAGACAGAGCTGCTGGGAGTCAGACAGGAAGAAGGCAGATGAGAGCTGCCTGACCATGGGAAATCTGTAGGTCAGAGCTGTCAGAGCTAGGAGACTATAGGGTGGTTCCTGGGGAAAGGCTGAAGGCAGGAGAACAGTGAACGGTTTACTGGCTGACTTCCCCAAGCCAGATAGCCAGAGCTGGAGTGGACTGAAGGTCAGAGGAAGGTGCCAGACCAGGAGTGGGCAAACTTTTTGGCCCGAAGGCCATGTCTGGGTATGGAAATTGTATGGCGGGCCATGAATGCTCACGAAATTGGGGGCTGGGGTGTGGGAAGGGTCAGGGCTCCGGCTGGGGCCAGAAATGAGGAGTTCTGGGTACGCTAAGGGGCTCTGGGCTGGGATGGGGGGGGAAGGTGCGGCTGCAGGCTCTAGGGTGGGGCTGAGGATGAGGGGTTGGGGGTGCAGGAGGATGCACCAGGCTGGGACCGAGGGGTTTGGAGGGCAGGAGGGTGTCAGGGGTGCAGGCTCCAGGTGGCGCTTACCTCAAGCAGCTCCTGGAAGCAGCAGCATGTCCCCCCTCTGGCTCCTACGTGGAAGCGCGGCTAGGCAGCTCTGCGTGCTGCCCCGTCTGCAGGCGCCACCCCTGCAGCTCGAATTGGCCATGGTTCCCAGCCAATGGGAGCTGCGGAGACAGTGCTTGGGGGCAGGGGCAGCGTGCGGAGCCCCCTGGCTACCCCTACACATAGGAGCTGGAGGGGGGACATGCCACTGCTTCCAGGAGCCACAGCACACGCAGAGTGGGGCAATCCCCTGACCCTGCTCCCTGGGTGGAACGCCAGAGCGGGGCAAGCCCTGGAGCCTGCTCCCTGGCAGGAGTTTGAGGGCCGGATTAAAACCTCTGGAGGGGCGGATCACACTGTTGATTCATATTTAGCTTGTGGTCCACTATAACCCCTAGATCCCTTTCTGCCGTACTCCTTCCTAGACAGTCTCTTCCCATTCTGTATGTGTGAAACTGATTGTTCCTTCCTAAGTGGAGCACTTTGCATTTGTCTTTGTTAAACTTCATCTTGTTTACCTCAGACCATTTCTCCAATTTGTCCAGATTATTTTGAATTATGACCCTATCCTCCAAAGCAGTTGCAATCCCTCCCAGTTTGGTATCATCTGCAAACTTAATAAGCGTACTTTCTATGCCAATATCTAAGTTGTTGATGAAAATATTGAACAGAGCCGGTCCCAAAACAGACCGCTGCGGAACCCCACTTGTTATACCTTTCCAGCAGGATTGGGAACCATTAATAACTACTCTCTGAGTACGGTTATCCAGCCAGTTATGAATCCACCTTATAGTAGACTCATCTAAGTTGTATTTGCCTAGTATATCGATAAGAATATCATGCAAGACAGTATCAAATGCCTTACTAAAGTCTAGGTATACCACATCCACCACTTCTCCCTTATCCACAAGACTCGTTATCCTATCAAAGAAAGCTATCAGATTGGTTTGACATGATTTGTTCTTTACAAATCCATGTTGGCTATTCCCTATCACCCTACCACCTTCCAAGTGTTTGCAGATGATTTCCTTAATTACTTGCTCCATTAGCTTCCCTGGCACAGAAGTTAAATTCCCAGCTGAGTATACAAGCCACTGGGCTAGTTTCAGGTTGTTTCATTGGACCCAGAACATATTTTTTCAATTCACTGATTTTGTGTGTTCCAATTTTTGGATTTGGTTGGACCCAAACTCAGGGTTTTTTTTTTTTTCAGAACTGAAAAAAATGGTTATTCACTCAGTTTTATTAAGGATCCATTGTGTTTATTCCACAGGAAGATGTAACTCTCAGGAGTTATATGCAGTGATATTTTCTAAATATCCATTTGAGGCTTCAATTCACTAATTCACTCCACCAAATCCTGTATATATTCAGATTATCTTTACACAGCAATACACTTTAAATGCACGTACTTGGACTGATGTTATTTATTTTTTGTGAAGAAAAAACAGCAGTCTGAATAGCAGGCTCTGAAAGAAGGATCTAAGCAAATCAGATTTCAGAGGCAAAAACCAATTTGTTTCAGTTACCACGCACCTCCTCCAAATTTTTTTTTTTAAATTAAAATAAAAAAAAATAAGCTCTGTCACATAGCAATTGGTCAAGACCCCGGGAGGGCTAAAATAAACAAACTAACAAACAAAATTTCAAACTGTGAAAGTCAGCGTGAACTAAGTAGGCTGTCTGTAAACTCCCAGCACTCACCTCCAGCAACTCACATCAGCCCATTTTTCACAGGAAGTTATTCTAAAGGGCAGCTGTGTTGTATCCTGATTCCATCACAGGCACTGACTTTACTAAATGTCACTGTTGTTATCTTAACAGGGGAGTTTGCATACTCAAGTCCTTTCATTACATGTAGCACAGCCAGCCCTTCACTTAGTTCCTAGTATTGCTCTCAGCTCTCCTGTGGGTTTTGTTAATAGGGCAGAAACAGTAATTAAACAGATCCATACAATATTTGCTAAATGGCCAACCTGATTGGTGTATTTTCTGCAGAGGTTTCAATGATTACTAGTGCAATTTACAGCAACACAGCGGTCAGGTTTTAAATTATGGATTATGATATACTGTTACAAATGAAAAATGAATTTTTGAGACATTGACTTGGTTTCAAAAGAATGTCAAAGTGAATTTAAAGTTTGCCATTATTATTAGTAGTATTGCAGTAGTTGTAAGAGGTCCCTCTGTGCTAAACTCTGTATAAATGTATTAAGAGGCAGTCCCTGCCCTCAAAATCCTTACTGTCTCAGGCAAGACTCTCTTCAGATGGGAGAAAGGAAGTATTAGACCATCCCCAGAACAGTAGCCCCAGCGATGGAAGTTCTAAACAATAGCTACAGCTCAGGCAGCAGTAGTGTGAACATCTCTACACAATCCCACATGCCTCACTGCTCACCAGGAGTAACCACCATTATGAAAGAGAGGGGAGTTCAGTTGCCACGGCCCACTCAGGTGTTGCTCTCTGCTGAGAGCCAGCAATGATGCCAATGGTGGTGTCTGTTCTTATGATCTAGGTGCTGGCCAACTGAGAACTAGATTAAGATTCACCCAATCACAGCCTTCAGATAATGAATGTTTTAGTGTAGGCAACAGACAGTTGCATGATGGCCATGTTTAAGGGAGACCCTGTGTGGTGACATGAAGCAGTATAAGCTGTGTTAGCCTGGGAGTTAGAGAGCCAGGCAGAAGTACAGGGTCTGTCTGTGTCAGTCAGCCTGAATAAAGCATTACCTTTGTATTCACTGCAGCTGACTCTTGTCATTTTCTCTTCCATGAGGGATGCTACAATTTGTCACTTCTAACTGACCTGGACCAAATTCACACTAGTGGCTTAGAGATGAAAGGCTCTATATCCCATCACCATTCACCAGCTTCCCATCAAAGTACCTTCTAAATAGAAGTGACTGTTTATTCCCATAGAGCATTACAAGGTAAGTGGCAGGGCTACCACTAAACTACTTTTAAGACAATATAATAAATCATTAGCAACACTGTATCCTGGTCACTAAAGCTGAATGTATATTAGAAGAGTCTGTATCTGCTTCCTTCTAGGTTTTCATGAAATGCCTAAGCCCTGTATAAATCAGTGCATGCAATGATGCTAACATGGTGAAGCTGCACCATTGCTCACACAACTGAACCAATATAATTACTGGTAAATGGCTATCCTATTCACTAATGTAGGCAAAGCCTAAGAACTAAAAGAGTACCTATCCTTTTAGTGTATGCCATGAGGCAGTTAGAGCATAGCATGTTAGAATACTTTACAAATTAGGCTCCTCTAGTAGGCTTTGACACACCATGTAGACAACCCCTAACATTTCCGCCCCCGAAAATAGAAACTCAAGAGTCATATGAAATTACACATTGGTCATTGGGTTTGTAAATAAGATAAATTCGCATGCAAGTGACTAGTGTCATACCTATGCACTAGCCAATGAATTTAGGGTGGGATTTCCAAAAGCACGTAGGGGAGTTGGGCACCCAACTTCACACTGATTTTCATTGAGAATTAGGCAGCCATCTCTCTCAGGAACTTTTGAAAATCTCCCTGTTAGCTAATTTGGATACCCATTCATGGTGATTACTTGCTCTATTGAAGGTGCAATGTTGGGTGCATGATCTCTGTGCATGAACTTGTCTCGGTTTTTTATACTCTGCTTCAGCTTGGTATCATAGTTCAGAGAATGTTGCTCTAGCTTGACTGACTACAGTATATCAAGCAATCAATTCCATCTTGTATTATCATTCAAAAACCCTACAATTCTAAATAATATTGCAGTACAGGATATTCTGATTACTTGTCTTTAATCATTGCGTCCTACAGAAGAAAAAAACCCCACAACATTAGATATGGTTGGATTATGGTTTTCAAGACACTGGCCAACTGATCTATGCCAAAGCGCCCTCTAGTGCCTGATCAAGAAGTGCTCATTACACTTACTGCACTACAAAAGTAATTAGTTCCTATTTTCTTCAATACACTCAAGTGAATGATGCCGAGAAGAACCATCTGTGCTAAGGGACTATAAAAGGGTGAAAATTTAAAAGATGTTAAAGGTTTATGTTATCGTCTTGTAAGAGTTTAAGTTGTGAAACAGGCCATGTGTGGCCTCTCTGCATTCTGGTGAATTTCACTACTAGTATTTAGATACTATTTTTTGTCTGAATGGTCTTGTCATGCTTTGATTTCCATATCAGAAGCCTTTGGTGTAGCCACAGAAATGCTTACACATTTCAGGTAGAAGCAGGAAATATACAGGATTGAAGAAATAATTAAAAAAAAAAAAAACAGCCTTCACTGGTGACCACTGATTTCAACTTTCACGTTCTGAAGTGTATGACAACTTGGGTCCCATTTTCTTAGAAATCCAACTTAATGCACGAGAAAGAGCAATGCCAAAGAAAGAAAGAAATATGAAAATTGACTAATCTAAGAACTATGAATGTTTAGAAGGACCTGGAAAAATATCACCATGATCTACAAGTATCCAACTCAGAAATAAGGACTTTGAAACATGTTCCTTAAAGACTTGCTCTCACGGTGATAAGAGGGTAAAAGAAATACATACAAAAAGTTTCATGCCCCAAACCAATATTCACTTTTTGTTAACTATGCCTGCTTCACTATAAGGGTCTGATCTTGCAAGACACAGAAGTTCTCTTGAAAGGTGCTGAGTGCCCTTCAATCCCACTATGATATAGATTCCAGAGCTGAGCACCTCACAGGATCAAGCTCTAAGTGAATACAGTTTCATTTCCAACCCAGGAAGAAAGCACATCTCTGAAATTAACAAGCACACACTTCCTAAAGTGATAAACAATCTCTTCCCTCCCCCACAGTGCAATAGCGAGATCAGGATTCTTCTTCCTGATTAAGTCTTTGACAGGCTGGCATCTTTGCAACAAGCATCTCACCAGGATTTATTAATAAATGGGACCTACAAAGTTTTCTTACCTGAAGTTGTCCTGACTCAGCAGTTCTTTCAAATAGTTTGATATGAATGTTTTTAGTGTGACATGCATGGAGGTACCCATAGCAATAATTAAACCACTATCGTAAACCATAAAGGAATAAATGGAATGCAGTAATTTGCTGAGATTATCAAGTGAAATAGGAAACTTAAATAATTAATTTTTAAAATCACCGAGAGAAGACTATAGCATTCCTTACGCACGCAGACACTGAAAATAGATTAACTTGACAAGCCCATTTAAGATGGAACAGGAATTCTTCAATGCACTTATTTAATAGACCTTGAACATATTATAAAGAAGACTTTTATTATAGTATCCTACAAATTTGAGTGAAAGGATTTTACATCCGTATCCCAAAGTGTTTCTTTTAGGTGAATCTGAAACATTCATAGAATTCATAATAATAAGGGCCAGATATTCAAGCCATCCTCTGAAAGGGACAAATCCCAAGACGAACTTGTTGAGGAACGAGGTTGCAATACTCCCATGGACTTCAATCAGATCCTTACAGCACAGAGATAGATCCACTTGCATGTACAAACACTAACACATGCAGACAGGTATTTTTGCATCTTTTTCCAAGCACAATTTAAGAGATTAATTTTAAAATTTGCCCTAAAGAGTAGATAATCAGGAAGAACTTATGTCCGTATCAACAGCTTTAAAGTTTCACAGACATACATGTATACATTGAAAGCCCATACTGTAATCTTGCACCATTTGTGAGCACATCTGCAACAAAAAAAGATACCACCATGCAGCAAAACACTTGTGCAAACAGAAAGCTTTGTTATACCTTGTTAGATTGTCACTACTTGCTGCTCAAATATTATGGACCAAATTCATCCTTGGCATGGACTACATCAGAGTCAATGAAATTACAAAGGGGATGAACTTGGCCCACTGTGCCAGACAAGCGTTATTCATTAAGCTTCTTTGAAAATATACAGTTTTTCAAAAGATGGATCCCCCTTTGATGGCTGTTGCATGTTATAGATCCATTCAGGTAAAATATACTTGCTGTGTTGATGGGCAAACCTGGTGCCTCATAGAGTCCTTTCAGTCCAATAGAGTGTAAATGTAATCATCTTGGGTCAGAGCTGTTGGATGTCTATGATCTCAAGGTTCTAGGTGAAAAGTGTCCTACAAACTGAGAAACATGTGCCTCATTTTCCCCTTTGGTACAATGGAGGTAACATTTAATTATTTCTCAATATTATAATGAAATTAAACATCTCAAGAATCTCAGAA
Organism: Malaclemys terrapin pileata; assembly: GCF_027887155.1. NCBI lineage: Eukaryota > Metazoa > Chordata > Testudines > Emydidae > Malaclemys > Malaclemys terrapin. The sequence goes on along the minus strand of NC_071516.1, from coordinate 15,070,988 downwards.
AGCAGATTTAATTAATTCATGTTTGTATAATGTTTCAAGTTCCGTGGAATAGCTAATGCTGTAGAACTACAAAGTATTATCAACAAGAGATGTTTTCTACCTCCACCTGCTATGATATCATCTTGTCTACAGCTGAAGTCGCTTTCTTCAGTCACTGTCCTGTCTACATCAGTGTCGAGTTTCTAAAATGACATTGCATGATGAGGAAGACTCAAGAACATGTACATTATTTCATCAGATTCTATATCTGTTGCTGAGCTAGTGACCCCCTGCTGTGACAAATATTTACTTTAATTAAAGATTTGGCCTTGTCTTTGCTAGCAAGGGTCCTGTTCCTTTAAAAAGAAACCTTACGTCTAATAGCCTCCAAAATCAAGGTCTTTCCATTCACAAATCCCCTCCTGCAGCTCCAAATAGGCTGAGAAGAACTCTCATTTTTCAGCCTTTTGGCCCCACATCACCATTACATACTATTTTGACCAAGGATATTGTGGATGCTTCGGACTTATCTGATAATAGAATTATAAAGTCTGCGTCTGTTGTGCTGCACTGTGGAAAATATAATTTTAATGATAAGTAGAACAATAGCGGATTTCACATTCCCCATAAAAGTATGGAGGGCCAGATTGTTAGATGGTGTAATACAGCTTAGCTCCACCAGTTCTAAAAAATGAGGATCTGGTTTCTTTTTGTTCTGTGTTTGTACAGTGCCTACCACAATAGGTTCCTGTTTTATGACTAGGGACCCTAGGTGCTACTGTAATACAAATAAATAATAATAATAAAATACCAGCAACCTAAGGCTATTCTCCAAAAATCCCTTTCCGCTGGAAAGACCCACAGAAGTCTACTACTCAGGAGACTGATTTTGGGAGTGGGGGGTCTTTTTAGTTTAATAAAAAGGGAGGATGACCTGGTCAGACCAAAGACAGACTGGGATGAAGTTAGGCACATTGGTTTGGATGGACTTGCAGGTAGTAAAGTGAAAGAAGGGAGGCCGGGAAGTTGCAGTGAGGTATAAGATGTCTGGATGGCAATGAAACTGGTTTTTTTGTGTTTTGTTTTTAAAAAAAGTCAGGAAAGATGAAAAGGATTGAAATTTGGCTAATGAAGCAGAAGAATCTGGAGATAACATAATAGACCCGAAAGGGATGGGACTTCTTTTGTAGTTGTTTTCCCCCTCTCTTTTTCATTAGGCTGACATTTTTTGAGACGGAGTAACTATTGTGTTCTATATTTCTGTCTCATTGTCTTCTGTCACCTGAGTAACACCTCTTTTACTGCTGCCAAAATGGCTACTCTGCTGCTGGGTCAGACCAATTATTTCTTAAATGGTTTGTATTCACCTACACTTCAAATGTGTGGCTTTGAGGAACAAAATAACAGTACCTCATTCTCCGTCTGCTCCAAAGATCCATTATGCTAGCAACACATCAGTCTGCTCAATTAAAGAGCCAACGACTACAAAGCGACTGTATATCATTTGTATTACCTTTCTGCAGCAGACATTTTATTCACAAATATCTGACTCCAAGAGGTCCTTTTCTGCTTAGCTAGTTACTTTATCCCAGCTTGCATTTAAGTTAATAAAAAAAAAACCCAACAGTGTGCTATAAGGAGAGATTTCCATGTCCTGCATATATCTATATTCAGTTCTTTTCTGCTAGAGATTTCTTGGCTCTCTTTCAAATCGATTTGTCAGATACCTAACATCCTTGAAATATTTGTCATGGAGACTGTTTAAATACTTTTCTGATGGCACTTTTCTGGGTGGCAAAACATTTCTGGGGATTCAGCATTTTTTTTTTAAATAATGTTTCCCAATATACCCCAGAAGTGTGATACAATGAGGAAGAGACTTGACAAGTGATTTTTGGGGAAAGCTTATATTAAAAAGAGGTTGAGAAAGATAGAAAAAAATTGATCCGTGAGAACAAAATACTTCCCGTTTCAAACTCAGCTGAGTTTGTTACCCCTGGCCAAACTCAGCCGAGTTTGTTACCCCTGGCCAAACTCAGCCCAGCTACACAAACAAATTTTGTCAAGCCGTGTCCCGCTTTTGGCGAACAAGACGAGCAGTGTTTCTCTGCTGCTCACCATACCTGTAAATTGGAATAGAGACTACTTCCCTTCCATGTCCCACTCCATATTAAGTGTGGTCCCCAGGCCCCTTTCTGTCACTCACTCCTAAAAATTCTTTCTGCACCAACATATTCAGAAGCAGCATAGTGTCCATCTTCAAAGAATGCATAGGATGCCACCCTCCTTCTCTATTCCACAGCCCCCCTAGCTGCTCCCCATGCACTGATAGCAATGCAGTTACATAGAGCTGAGTATCAGCTGGATTCTCCTAGTAGTCTCCTTTTTAAGCATTGGTATTGATCTTTTGGAGCTGTTACCCTGTACCTGTCAGGCTATAGCAGGTATACTAGGTAATGGATAGTATAACATTATTCAGATGGTGATATGCAAATTCCTCTTGACTTCAGTGGAACTTTATACGAGAGAGCTATTTCCCATATTGAATGAGATGAGCAATCCTGCTCTTTAATATTTATACAAATACAAAGGGACCCAATTCTATATTTTAGATTAACTAATTACACGTTTCATACTATGAGGGAAACCTTTTCTTTAGCTGAGTTGTAAATAAAAAGCATCCCCATAAATGATCAAAACAGAGAGCTAAAAATCTGCCCACAGACACAATACATGCGAATGGCTCAAAGGGTATGTTTACACTGCAATTAAAAACCCACAGCTGGCCCGTGCCAGCTGACTCGGGCTCACAGAGCTTGTGCTAAAGGGCTGTTTAACTGTGGTGTAGATGTTTGGCTCAGGCTGCAGACCAGGCTCTAGGACCCTGCGAGATGGGATGGTCCCGAGTCAGCTGGCACGGGCCAATCACGGGTGTATTTTGCAGTGTAGACATACCCCTAGCGAGAATGATGTGCAACTGAGAAAAGATTTCACTGCAATATGTTTCTTGCTTGTCTCTGAATAAATGGGTGCAGGAGACACTTCTGATTTCAAGTGGGAGGGACCAGGTTATGAAGTTGAACTTGGATCTCCTCTACCAGCCTTGGGGCAGACAGCCACAGCTAGGGGGTGAAATCTTGGCCCCACTGAAGTCAGTCATGAAACTCCCACTGACTTTGATAGGGTGAGGAGTTCATCCAGGAACCCAACCTTAGAGCTCCACTGCTGGACTGGAGCCTGAAATGATCTGCTGTGTGACTTTAGTGAAGTCTTGTGGTCTCTCTGTGCCTTTGTTTCCCCTCCCACAGTTTTTCCTCTTTAGATCATAAGCTCTTTGGAGCAGAGACTGTCTCCCATGTGTATGTACAGTACGTAACACAATGGATGAAGTTAGAGAGCTAAACTCTGTTAAACTAGGAAGCAAGCAAGAAAGAAATCCAGATAATCAAATACTATAAAAACAACAAAGAGTCTGGTGGCACCTTAAAGACTAACAGATTTATTTGGGCATAAGCTTTCGTGAGTAAAAACCGATGCATCCGAAGAAGTGAGGTTTTTACTCACGAAAGCTTATGCCCAAATAAATCTGTTAGTCTTTAAGGTGCCACCAGACTCTTTGTTGTTTTTGTAGATACAGACTAACACGGCTACCCCCTGATACTTGACAAATACTATAAGTGTTTTTTAAGGCAGCTTATCAAAACTGAAGATTCCAGGTGGCTCCATGCTGAGTTAATTTAAAGTAATAAGACAGATCTCTGATATATGGGGCCTGATTCTCCATGGCCTTCCATCCTTCTGTAGTTACTTGCATTTGAAAAATGGGTGTAAACTGCAATCAGCCCAGAATTCTCCACCTACTTACATTATCCACCCACTGTTAATAGTACTGTTGTCCACCCATTGTGCATTAATTAGGCCAAGTGTTTTGACTCATTGGCTCACTTTGGACATGTGTAATAAACTGCATGCTGCCTAAGACAGGGCAGGATCAAAACTTCAATTTTATAATAGACACTTTGATATCTATAAATTAGCTCCATCGGCAGGTGCTACAATGACAATAACTACACCAGGGCTGTGCGTCCTCCTTCAAGATCTTACAAGGAGGTAAGGTGATTTCAGGGAAGGGAAATTCTGCCTAGGCTAGAGAAAAATCACATTGAATTAACTGTATAGGATGGCTATGAATAATTCACATTAAATTCTTAATTTTGGGTTAGGATGGAAGACTTAGTCCTAGTCAGATACTCACCGCTTATGCAATTAATTCTTACAAAGAAAATGAATGTGAGGTATAAAATATTTTAGAAATAATCTTTTAGTGGAAAAACAATGAAAATTTGAAGACGGCTTAAGGTTTAGTGTCACAACAGATTATGGTGTGAATGGAATATGTCCTTACAGGAATCTATTTAACTAGTGACATCCTAGCGGGAACAAACTATAGGGCTTTTTGACATGAAAAATGTGAATTTGCTGTTTGAGTGTTTACTAGAGCTCACAACTAGCAGGAAATGAGGCATGAAATGTATTGTCAAACATACAGTGTTCAAAATATAATGCATTACTTTTTAAGCTGAGCACTGCTTTTAGGGATGCTAACTCTGAGGCTCACAGTCAGATATGTATATTTAAAAAAATAACGGCAAAATAACGGTTTGGGAATCATAACAAAAATGCCCTTAGAGAGGCAATGTTTTTTCCTATAATATCTGGTTCTCTAAACCATGTGTTTGCTTTTCACAATACAAAAATTATTAATTACAAACAAACAGAATTGAGTGGCATTATGGAGGGCATATGAACCAGCACAAGCTGGCAAGGTGGGAGGAGGAAGAGGCATAAACTATATATGTGCTATATAGCTATGCAAGGCAATGCAGAATGAAACCCTGCTGTTGCCGTGTAAACCGTTCAAAGTAGACAATGATTAGTTCTTGCTAACTCACCGTGGAAGGTGTGGTTCATTCACTCCCATTTGGTAGGAGTGGACCTCAAAGTTGAGGAACCTGGGCCTAGAGAATAGCTAAAATAAAGGAGGAAGTTTAGGCTGAGGATTGTTTTGAGTTACTATTTCTTATGTTATAGATGAAGGAATAAGGATGAGTTTGGCAGTAACGTGTGCACTTTGTTGGAGATGGGGAGGAACATCTTCTACATAGAGTATCATCTGAAATCCACAGCTTTCCTAGTATTGTCACACATTGAGATGCTGCCAGACAAGGCTTTTGAAATTGAATTCCCATATATTAATAGATGGACAAGCATTCAAATGTGCGAGCCAACTATCTAGTCATGTGCATCACTCCAACACCTGTCTGTAATCAGGTAACATAACCTACCTGATAAGCAAAAAATTTTAATACTCAGAAGGGCCTGACTTTCAGAGGTATTAGACTGCAATGACTTCCTCTGAAGTCAACAGGAGCTGTGAGGCAGGGCCAGCTTTAGGACGATTCCCCCGAATCGGGCCCCGCACCTAAGAGGGCCCCACGCCCTAAAAAAAGAGTGCCTAACTTAGGCGCCTTTTTAATTTTTTTACTCACCCGGCAGTGGTCCGGGTCTTTGGCGGCATGTCAGCGGTGGGTCCTTCTCTCGCTCCGGGTCTTCGGCGACATTTCGGTGGTGGGTCCTTCAGTGCCGCGGAAGACCCAGAGCAAGTGAAGGACATGTTGCCGAAGTGCCGCCAAAGACCTGGACCGCCGCCGGGTATTCGAATCGGGCCCCACACTTCCTAAAGCCTCCCTAAAGCCCCACACTTCCTAAAGCCCCCCTGCTGTGAGGGCTCAACATCTCTGAAAAATCAGGCCCTGGTGGTTCCGAGTTGGGCATCCAAAAATTGAGATGCTCAAAATTATGATCACTTCACAATATTTTGGCCTCACTGTACCTCAGCTTCTGTATCTAACTTCATTCATCTTTGTACAGTGCTTTGAGATCCTTGGATAAAAGGTGCTATCGAAGGGCAAAAAGTTATATTAAAAAAATCTCATTCACCCTGAACATTGTGTATGCATTTAATAACAAACTCATTCCCATAGGGGAGTGGGTGTGGGTGGTGTCGAGGACAGGCAGGGACAGTTCCAATGATTGGACCCTGACAAATTTACTCTCTCTGTCTGAACTACGAGGTTTTATATTTACAGCATTTTCAATTTCTTAATCTCATTTAAGCATCTTTAAAGAGAAGACAGTAACAATAACAATAAAGCTCAACCAAGATTTTGCTCTAGCCTCCAACTTGTCCCCTCCTGGTGGTCAGTCCAAAGAAACCTAGATTGACTTTCAATGGGAGTCTCTTATTTTTTGAAATGCTTCCACTTTTCTGCTGTATCCCTATGACGTAATCCATTACAACTGTCTAAGCCTTACACACCTGTTTCTTGCTCTTCTCATCTTGCCATGACAATCTGACAATGGATCTGATGGCATCACATTTTAGTGGCGTATAACTCAAGCATTTCCAATCCTTTGCTAACAATTAGCAATGAGGCCACATCTACACTTACCTGGGATCGACACTGCTGCGATCAATGCAGCGGGGGTCGATTTAGTGGGTCTAGTGAATACCTGCTAAGTCGACCACAGAGCGCTCTCTGGTCGACCCTGGTACTCCACTGGGAACAAGAGGAGGAAGGTAAGTCGACGGGAGAGTGCCTCCTGTTGATGCCGTGCAGTGTAGATACTGCAGTAAGTCAACTTAAGTTATGTCGACTCCCGCTACATTATTCATGATTCGTAACTGAGGTTGATTTACCCTGGTAGTGTAGACAAGGCCTGAGTGAAAATGAAGGGTTTCAGAAGATCAGTTAAGATATAGCACCCCAAAGCTGAGAGGACTATCTAAACTTCCCTAAACATCTTGAGTTTGCAAAATTGGTTCATGGTATATTTTAGGATATATTACAATTTTCAAATATCCTGGAGTTCTCCTAGTTGGCATTTTTATAGCCTTCTTTAGTTCCATCTTACTCTCCATATCGTCCAGTTTGGCATATTACTTAACACACATGATTTACTGAAGTGGGGATTGTCCTTCCTATAGAAAAAACACAGGGGAGATGATGAGAGCTGAAGAAGATGCTGCAAAGTTCACTCCATTCGAATTTTCCCCAAATTATTCCTTCAGGTCATGAATATTGTTCTTTCTGCTAAAAGCACCCAGAACTTTCTTAGGATGTATGCAGAACATGGGGTAATTCATGCCCAGATGCTGTATCCCCAGGCAGCACAGTTACGAAGGAACCACAATGCTAAGGATGGCCCCATCAGCACCTTTAAAAGAGGATGAAGGGAGAGAGGCTTTCCACAGCTTGAAAAAGGCCAAGTGAAAATGTAATGCAGCCTCAAGCTCCATTAACTTCTTCATAGTGATGCTGAGGTTTTGGGTTAAGGGAGGGGATAATGTGAATGCCCTCTAGCCCACCATCTGCCACTGCCCTCCACCACTCTCCCTTCATGCCAATCCCAGAACTGCAGGGGGCTCTACTTAGGATGCAGGAAATGGGAGAGATGGTGCCACATAGACAACTGTACCTTTCCCTTTGTCTTCCACCTGGGAAATGGAAGCTCTGCATGGATCCTGGTAGAACAATTCCCCTCTCCTCCAACTACCCCTTTAAGTTTTTACATCTCTTTCACTGGCTGGTGTGATCCCAGATGATTGGCCTCATTTGAGCAACTATTGCTTTTTTTCTCTTACAGGCCCCCAATCTTGCTCACACTGAAGTCAATAGCAAACTTCCCACTGATTTCCATGGTGCAGGAGTAGCCCAATACTATAGAATCTACACAAAGTAAAGGATGCAAAAAACACAGTTCTTTTTACACAGAGGTTTTAACTCTTTTGTATTTTCTTAATCCACCTTTACCCTTTGCCTGAACAGGTAAAACTCTCCGGGGATCCTGAAGATGGTTGCTACAGACTTATAAAGTCTAAATTAATCTTGTGTGTTGGCTCTCAGGCACAGTATCTGCTCCCATCCTGTCCTCTTTCACTACAATATCTCACTTAACCCTCCCCCCCAACAACTAAAATAAACCTGCATGTAAAGTTTGTGATTCAAATGGAAGAACAGTAGACAGACAGATATCCCCCCTTCAAGAGACGAGAAGTTTTTTTCTGAGGCCCACAGAAGAGTGATGATACAATTTTAAACAAAACAAAAACAATCTATCCCAACTGGACATAGGAGATGAGTTTAAGCATTTCAGGCTGCCAATAGCATGGAGTCCCTGGGAACGTGGTGGTTTTGTCTACAGTCTTCCCTAAGCTAAGAAAATCAAGTGTTTAAACCTATATCTTCACCTTCCCTACAATTGGAAGTGTGTGTAAAATCTGATTTCTATTTTTGGTCAATCAGCTTAGCTTGGTCAACTCCACTTTCAACATACATGCAATTTATCTAACCAAACCTGGTTTCCTTTTTTTAATTAATTCACTCTGTTTTTAGCTGTTCTATCCCCAAATAACCTTCTGAGGCAACATTTTTTACCACGGTTTAGCTGAAGAAAACATATTTTCAATTAATTTCAAAAGTGAAATGAATTTTACACTCATTTTACAGCCAAAATTAAGCATGCAAAAATGCATTAGTTTGGTCACCCTTTCCTAACCTGAGATAATATAGTTATTTAACCAACTGGGCTGAAGATAGATCCTTTCTTCTTAAAAAGGGATATTTTAATTTTTCTTTTGTTTTTCTTATACAAATTTGCAGTGTTAAAAATAGGAATGAAATTAAGAAATATTGCCTGGAGACAAGTGCCAAGGATGTTTTGCAATGTTTAAGAATTTAAAAATATGAGAGAGTGTAACTGCGAAGCAAATCTTTTTTTTTTTAATGTGAAAAGTTTTGAAAAAGAAATCAGAGTAAACAGCTTTACTGATAACATTATAAGAGTGGTCGGGTTTTATGGAACAAAAAAGTACCCCTTTTGTTAGTTTTTTAAACTTGTGGGTGTCGTGGCATAATATGGACTCAAGTTCGTAATGGTTTGAAGATCCCAGACCCGAGCTAGCTTCTACTCCTCTAAGTTTTACACTGAAACCGAACTTACCAGCTAACTTATATACAGATTTTTCAGTATTAAAGGAGAAAGCAAGGCCGGCTGTGTTTTTAAACACTTGATTATCTCTTTGATCAGTAATGAAGTCAGACCAAATTTGCACATGGTGTTACACTACTAACAGCAGTGAAATTATATGGAGCACCACAGATTTACATGAGTTGAGGATTCGGTGCAGTATATTCACATCATTTGGTGTTCAGTTCTCACTGGTGATATGGAATTCTCAGCCTACGTGGAATTACATGGGATGGATATGACCCATAACCTTTAGATGAGAATCATATCTCCTCCTCCCCTTGCCATAGAAATAACTAATGGTCACCACCCAATTCTTCCTGGTTTGAACATTCAAGATGCTGAGCATTTTCACTGCCCATGTGACTGCAAGTGAATTGAGAATGCTCAGCCCAGGTCACAAGACAAACAAAAAGAAATATTCTAGGCCAAGTCATGACTCAGTTTTCACTCTGACAAATCTACCACTGAAGTTAATAGAAGCTAAGTAAGGGCTCAGTTATATCAGTGTAATTCTGGAGTAACATAATTGATTTCATTGTAACTAAGATCAAAAGCTGGGAGTGTGTGTGAGGGGAAAATTAGAGACTTAACAGCTAGATTTAGAACAGCAAACTATACTGCATAGTGTAGTAGATTCAGTTTTCTAAGGTATCCTTATGCATTTTCTGGTTTCTTTATACTTCAGCCTAGAGAATGCATGAATAAAAATCAAGACCATTTAATATATGCAGTAATTCATCCATTAGACAAATAAATTAGTGGCAATAAGTCCATATATAGAGCAATATGTTTATCATGACAATGCTTTTCAAATGTCTAATGTTTTAGCCACATGTACATTGAATTCTTTTGGCAGTTTTATTAGTTGAATAGTTGTCCATTTATGAATCCCATCACATTAAAAATGGGGTTTCTGTACTTTTGCCAACATGTTAGAAGTAAGAAAACTAGGTCTCTTGTAGTTTCCTTTGCTAGAAAAAATGTCAAGATAAAGAAATAGTTCCAAATAGTCTCGGTAAGCATATAACCATTGTTTAGAAACCCATAAAGTTATTATTGTTTTGGGATGGTTTCTGTTACCTACTTTTTTTTTTTTATAACAGGCAAGTGAATTTCAGTGTCAAAAAACCCAATACAATTTAAATTCAAACCGTTTCCAGTAATTTTTTTCTTTTTCTCTCAGTTGCTGTCACTGCAGAGCAAATTAAAAACAATAATAAAACATAGGGAAAACTACAACTAAAAATAAACAACACTTTATCTTAGATACCAATAATCAGCCAAAAGGCTGTTACATCTTTATTAATTTTTAATTTATAAAAGAAAGCATCACAGTATCTCTCTGAGCACTTAATACCTATATTATTAAAAGGCAACTTACATAACTTGTTGGCTAAGGCACCAATTCAGCAAAGCACGTGTGTAACTTTAAACAAATAGTCCTAGTTTATGTGACTTAACCTCTGTGTCTCCCCAGTAATTTTTTCCTCAGGCAGAAGTTAAAAAAAAAAAAGCAATAAGTCTGAATTGTGTCTTTAAAGCCAAGACACTCAGGCTCTGGTGGACTAGTGAAAAAAACATATTTCTGAACCAAGGGCCTCCATTCAGAATTTCCAGACACTACCCCCTAATGTTTAAACCTAGGGACTGTCAGTTTGATTTGAACCTGGAGGTGTATAGAGAGCTACTGCCATCTGTAAAGATTGACGTAATACCTAGAGCTGTGCAGAGAATGGCAATTCTGCGTCACGGAGGATTTTGGAATTTCAAAATTTGGCTTTGTTCTGATTTGGAATGAAAACCAAAAGTTTTGAAATTCTTCACAAAACAGAATCCAAAAAATTTTGTTTAAAAAAATTTCAAAACAAAACTCCACCACATGGGCAGAAGGGGAGCCAGGAAGCCCTGGAAATATCAGCTGGGCTGGAAGTCTGGATGTTACTAGGGCTTTAGCTCCCCGTCAGTCCACCAGGTGGACTGCTGAGGAGCCGGGCAGATGAGCTGCAGGAAACCATTGGACCTTCACCAAAATCAAACTCTCTCTGTGAGATGTTTTAATTTCAACAAATCCGTGTTCTCTGCTTCTTGTTCTATCCTTAGGGGCTAAGACGAACAAGTTTTCTCCCTCCTCCTTATGACACCCTTTTAGATACCTGAAAACTGCTATCATGTCCCCCTAACCAGCGCAGAGTAGAGCGGAAGAATGACTTTTTGTGTCTTGCTCACAACACACCTGCAAATGCATCCCAGAATCATGTTTCCTTTTTTTGCAACAGCATCATACCATTGATTCATATTTAGCTTGTGGTCCACTATAACCCCTAGATCCCTTTCTGCCGTACTCCTTCCTAGACAGTCTCTTCCCATTCCGTATGTGTGAAACTGACTGTTCCTTCCTAAGTGGAGCACTTTGCATTTGTCTTTATTAAACTTCATTCTGTTTACCTCAGACCATTTCTCCAATTTGTCCAGATCATTTTGAATTATGACCCTATCCTTCAAAGCAGTTGCAATCCCTCCCAGTTTGGTATCGCCTGCAAACTTAATAAACATACTTTCTATGCCAATATCTAAGTCATTGATGAAGATATTGAACAGAGCTGGTCCCAAAACAGACCCCTGCGGAACCCCACTTGTTATACCTTTCCAGCAGGATTGGGAACCATTAATAACTACTCTTTGAGTACGGTTATCCAGCCAGTTATGCACCCACCTTATCGTAGTCCCATCTAAGTTGTATTTGCCTAGTTTATTGATAAGAATATCATGCGAGACCGTATCAAATGCCTTACTAAAGTCTAGGTATACCACACCCACTGCTTCTCCCTCATCCACAAGACTCATTATCCTATCAAAGAAAGCTATCAGATTGGTTTGACATGATTTGTTCTTTACAAATCCATGCTGGCTATTCCCTATCACCTTTCCACCTTCCAAGTGTTTGCAGATGATTTCCTTAACCACTCTCTCCATTATCTTCCCTGGCACAGAAGTTAAACTAAGTGGTCTGTAGTTTCCTGGGTTGTTTTTATTTCCCTTTTTATAGATGGGTACTATATTTGCCCTTTTCCAGTCTTCTGGAATCTCTCCTGTCTCCCATGATTTTCCAAAGATTATAGCTAGAGGCTCAGATACCTCCTCTATTAGCTCCTTGAGTATTCTAGGATGCGTTTCATCAGGCCCAGTTGGTCTGTCTGTTCTACCCCATTAACTACAACCCTTTGGTATGTTCTTTTTTCCCTATAAAGATGACTAAAAGGCAAAGTTCAATCACCCATACAAAGAAAATAGCAAAGAAAATATTGAACAGAAAACGCTGAAACCATTTTCCCCTTACAGTCTTCTGTGTGACCAGATCCTTTCTCTCATACAATCAGAAATGCCAATCAGGGTTTATTTTTATATCTACCTCTTCTCATTTGTTAAGATACTAGGCTGACATATGGCAGTACCCGCTGCACTGGATACATGCTCTAACATCACAAGGGGGGGCACGCTGAAATTAGGAAAAGGATTGTACCCACCTCCCATTTTCAGTCTGCTTACATTATTTCATCTGGCAAAGCCCATACAGAAATTAATAATAGCTTTCCCATCAGCAAATAAAAGTATGCCACTTTAATTTTTTGGCAGTGAACTGGCATTTTGTCATTTAATCATTTCACATCATTACACAGCAATATGCAATGTAATGATATGATGCTCCTAAATGACAAACACTGGTACCTCCTGTACTGGAAGAATAATGTAATAGGAAGCAAATTATATACTTAAGGTTGCCACAGTTTCACTCCCACAAGTTGGGATTAAGATATTGAATAGCAGCAAGGAAAAGAAAAGGAGATGTTCACCTACAGATACCCTAGGTAATCCTTCAAGTAATTGTTGCCTTCAAATATAGGGGTAAAGACTCTGAGGGTTGAGTCTGATAGGTGCTGAGCACTGCCTGTGGGAGGCTGAGCACCCTCAACTCCTACTGAAGCGTCCAGTCTGCCAAGATACTGAGATAGTTGATAGTGTTCAGTCCTTCACAGGAACAGAACTCATATGAAGGCAAGATAAAAACTTGTGAATAGCACAGATTCCTCTTTATTTATGTTGTAGAGGCCTCTGTTTTTCTGAGTATCGCCTCCAGAGGGTAATATGGCAAAGAGTGGTGTGCTTGCATGACATGTTATTGGGTAAGGTAAGTAGGTGTACATCCAACGTACTCATACAGTAGTATTTGTAACTCACACATTTCAAGCCTCAAAGAATTTTCAAGGAGAATATTAATGGGATCCTTCCTTTCCTCCATCTGATTCCACACTTATATAAAGCCACTTGGAGAGACTCTGAAACAGCGCAGGCTGTGCCACTAATATACAGACAAACCCCCAGGTATACTTCACGTTCACATTGGACATAAACAGTGCTGTCTCCCAGTCCTGCCTGCGCTTGTCAGAAACCAGCAACTGGATGAAGAGCAGATACCACAATGATGGGTGCAGTGAATGTTTAGAGAGATAAACATTAGGAAGAGCAAAACAAGCATTTAATAATATCAGAATCTAACAGAAACACCTATTTAATCTTACATGTCAGGGGAAGGGAAGAGCACATGGTTTTCTCTCTGACTCTTGGCTGGGACATCAGTCTGTATGGGATCATTGCAGCAAGTAGAACTTTAGGCTGCTGTAGGTGATACTGGAGAGAGGGACTATTTCATCCCTCTCCCTCGTTGAACCAAGGTCAGGGGAGCATATTGGTATAGAACCACCTTTCTCCCTGGCACTTTCCAGTTGCACACCTGTAAGTGTAAACTGAGGGCTATCACTAGAGAAACCTACTGCTTTCGCCACCGAGCCTCATTGTGCCTGTCTGGGAGAATTTGAGAAGCAGAGAGAGAGAGAGAGACAGACAATAAAACTCTGAAGGGGATTGCTCTTTAAATATTAGTTCAGCTGGTATGACCATATATTTTTCTGAGTTCAAGCATGATAAAACGATTTGAGAGTTTGCCAACTCTCAAATTCAGGGGAAACGCACACAAAGTGAAAATGTTGATATCTTTGATGTAGGGTTGTTGTTTTTTTTAAAAATACTTTCAATAACATCCTTCTTAATGACCGAGCCTAGCGAGTCCAGCCAAAAATACTGGATATTATCAAACACCCTTAAAAACAGAGAGTTGCAGGTGGGAAGATATTTATTTACCAAAGGCAACTATCCATGAATGGGAGATATTTCAGTGAAATGGTTATTTTTCTGCCATTTTGTTAACTAAAGAAAGCCCTATTGAATTTTTGCTATTCAATCACTTGTTATTCAGTGGCTGAGAGCTGGGTTTTCCATTCTTTGCCATGTCAGTCAGAAGAAACAATCCTTAAAAACAAATTCCTAAAGTGACAAAGAACTTCTGGTTCCCACTATGTAAGTAGAGGTGTTGGCCATCTCTTTCTGCAGGAGATGCTGTCACCACTATGCTTAGCAAAGGCACTTGAGCTGAAGTACCTCATTTTAAAAGACAGGCCAATAGGGCATTCTCCATCAGATGCTCTCAGATTTAATATTCACTTCCCCAGATGTAAGGTTGATTTAGGGCTTGCCTTGAAATCACAACAAACCTTCTCCTTCCTCCAATGCCATGGCATAAAATAACATATGCTAAGTATAGAAATCTGGCACATAAAAAGGTCCCTGTGGTAAAGGCAGCTAATGTGCTAAATAGGCACAGGGTAGTACGGGCACAGTCATTCCATAATCCAGTAGCTGCCCTTACTACATTATTCTGCATTCATTCAATTTCATGTTTATTTTGCATAGTGTTTTGCATGCAATCTGAATACTAAGATGCATTGTAAAGTTGGACAATAGAATCAAAGAGATGAATAAAGGTTTGAGGGGAAAAGAACAGGTAGGAACCATTTTATCTCCACCCCATTTTAATATCCTACACTAAAGTTTGATGACCTATGGAACTGTTAATATAAAAACTGCTTCATAGTGCCATAGAGAGAAGGCACTTTTTGTTACACTTGGCAAAAGTGAAGATAAGTGGGAGTCAATATAGCCCTAGATGTTTGATTTCGCTTTTTTTCAAGCACCGTTCTTTATTATATTTTTAAAAATCTTTTTGCAATGCCTTGTTCAGTAAGATGCAGCAGAGGCAGAAAGTAATTAGATAACAATGAGTCATTATTACAGAAGAGGGAACGTGGGAGAGAGGTTAGTTGGTAGGTGGGTGGGTGGGTGGGTGAGGGTATGTGCACCACATAATGATTTAAAAATGTTTGGCTTCTGCCCACAGGCAAAGAGGGGAAGGAATTTAGTCACTGAGATTGAGAAATTCTAGAACATTGAATGACTACTTAAATTAGCTCATTAGATAGTTTATTAGAAGCAGATAGACCATCTTCCATCAACTGTATGTTTTGGTTGAGTTCCAGTTCTTAAGTGACAACTAGAAGGGACAGAGTGAAGGAAGGATGGGTTAAAAAAAGATGAGAGAGAAAGGGTCAGAGAAAAGGGAGAAAGAATAGTCTTGTGATTAAAGGAGTGGGACTTGGAAGATGTAGGTTTAATTCTTGGCTTTGCCACAAACTCCCTGTGTGACCTTGGGCACATCATTTAATCTCACTGAGTCTAAGTTACCCAGCTTTAATACTGAGATAACATTGCCTTCCTCCTACCTTTTGTCTTGTCTATTTAGACAGGAAGCTGTATGAGCCAGGGACTTTTTCTTATTATGTGTTTGTACAACACCCAGCCCAATGGGGCCCTGATCTTGGTTGGGCCTCTACGTGCTGCTGCAGTACAAATAAGTATAAATAATAGGAAAGGAAAGGGAGAGTTGAGGTGAGGAAGTAGTTGGAAAGAGATGGGAGGAGATGGAAAGACAGAGAGCCTTGATGCCTCATCCACAGTCACATCACACACAAACTACATGTTCTTTATCACTAAAACTGTTAAGCTAGTTCATTTTTTTAAAGTGCAATATAGCCACTTTTTTGGATATATGACTATGGAGGATACTCTCCTTACTTTGGTAGAATTTTAAAGCATTGACTTACGGACCCTGGGGAACAGAATATATTTTCTGCTATTATAAAGAATTAGTGTGTATTAGGAGAAAGCCTGTGCTTGGCTGGGAGTGGGTTTGTGAAAAGGAGCTAGAGAATGGAAAAATAGGCCAAAACTTCCAGTGGGAGCCATTGTCCTCCTTAGGGCTAGCAGCAGAGCTACAAATTAATTTGGGGGAAAGGGGAATGATCCATTCAGACCAGTTCAAACCAAGTCCAGGAGATAAAACTGCTCAATCCATCATGCAGTCAATTCTACCCTGACCTGCTACGTCCTCTTATCCAATCAGTGGAACTGACAAATTCATCACAGCTTTGCAGCAAACCTGTATACCATAGCAGAAGAGCATCAGTGGCAACATCTCCTGTGCATACTTTATGGCCACCATCATGGTTGATTCACCAGAAATTGAACCGGGGACCTCCACAGCTAAAACATATGAAATGCTACAGCTTAAGCTAAAAAAAACCCCAAGCCTCTTTCATCTTTTTTGTGGATCAGGTGCACAGGGGTTCCTGTAACATGCACTAACCAGTAGGTTATATATACATGCATGTTAGGTGTAATTTGGAGGACTGAACCTTTTTCAAGATTCACCCCTTGATCAGTAGATAAAAATACTTTTCACGTATACAGCCGCTTACAACTGAGGATCTCAAAGCATTATCCAAACATGAACAAATAAAATTTCAAAACACCCCTATGAAGTCATAAAGAATTATTTATCCCCATTTATCAGATGGAGAAGCTGAGGTACAGAGAGGCCAGGTGGCTTATCCAAGGTGGCAGAACTGGTAATAGAGCACAGGAATCTGCAGCTGGGATATTCAAAGGAACTTCAGGGATAGAGCTGGTCACAAATTTTCCATTGAAAAAGCTTCTCTCTTGAAAATGGCTGTTTGGTCACAACAGATATTTCCTTGCGAAACTGTCCTTTTTTGACAATTTTTTTGTGTTTTCATCAAAAAACAGAAGTATTTGCCTGACCTGCCAAAACGTTTCAGTTTTTGGTTAGAGCAGGAGTCTGGAAGTTAGGAGATCAGTTCTCTTCCTGCCTCTGACACACGAAGGTGTGATTGTACAGGTTCCCGAGCTAGCTTTAATCGAGCTACCATGGGTAACAATAGTCGTGAAGATGTGGTGGCGTGGACAGACAACTCAACTACATACCTAGGGTCCCTGGTGGGCTGGTACTAGGGCAGCTACCCTACACTAGCCCATGCTGACATGTCTTCACTACCATTTTTACTCATGCTAGCTAGATTAAAGCAAGCATGGGTATACCTACCCATACTACAATCACACCATAATTTGTGGTGTAGATGTACCCTCACAAATTCTCTGGGCCTCAGCTTTCCTGTCTTTAAGTGGGGTTACACCATCCACCTTTTTTAAGTGCTTTGTAATCCTTGGATGAAAAAGCAATATTACAGGTGAGAAGTCTGATTCAAATTGCCAAATTTTTACTATCTTGATAATACTGAGTCTTCAACGTCTAAAATTATGTCCTAAAAGATCAGTTTGCGCCATCACATTCAGAACATTAGTTTCCTCTTGTCACTATCTGCATGTCACAATACATTCACCACATTAAATCACAGCAGATTCATGTTATGATTTTTTTTTTCATGACAGGGTCAGAGAAGGCACAAATCTGTGTGGAAGCCGCATCTGGCTAACCTACTGCTTATATTTCATCAAGACTTTCCGTCCCCCCTCTCCCACCCTCCCCTTTTTTTTTTACAAATGGGAATCAGAAACCAATAGAAGTAACCTTTCAGCAGCAGCCACTTTGTTATTATGAAATAAAATAAATTAGTCACATTATGTAGGTTCTAGACATTTTCTGCTTTAATGCAACCCAAGTCTACAATCGCATTCACGGCACAAACACCACTGCAATTCTCTCCAATTTGATATCAATAATCCCACCTAGAAAAGGAATCATAAGTCTTCACTGTTATTTGAGATGACATCCGCCTTTTAACTTTAAGCAGTGTTCTTTAAACATTTCTAAACTTTTCCTATTTCTTTCCAGTGCCTTGATATGAATTTGCCTGTCACTGAAGGCTGTACACAAAGAGAGACACAGACACTGAGCACAAAGATATCAGGAAGTGGTTTTCCTAGCAACAGTAATCATCTGAGAGATCCCAGAACATCCTTCCTATTCATGCAGCATTTTGTGTTTTGAATAGTGCTGACAGGTGAAGTGGATTCATAGTATTTAATACAAAAAATATTGCTGTGGATGGGTACAGCACAAAAGCGAAAATATCCACACTATTCATGAACAGATGAATTCACTGTTTTCATAACGTTCCAGATTATTCACTAAGGTGCAATTGCAAAAGCAAACACTTTCACCTGCCCACAAAATGAATAACCCAATTTAGGTTATGGAAGTACAGAGTCCCAAGGTGGTTTTCCAAAATTTATTTTGCATCTTCAAATCCAATCCATCCATCTTCCTGTCTAACATTCACCTTTAAATTCTTCAGCACATCCAAGTCTACACATGCTGCAGTGTGATCTTCCATCTCTTCGGGGGCATATCCAGACCTGTGGACTATTGCCATGGAGCTAAGCCCTTCTCCTGGATGAGCTGCCAATTTGTTCTGCCTCCATAGCAGCAGTGGGTGGACAGCTTTAGATCTGTGATGCTTTAAAATCTTCTTGTTCAAGAAATTCCTCTCTAATGTCTTGCATTAGCCATCAGCTCCAAGGCTATCGATAATGCCAATAAAGGCAAAGAAAGCCTAGAACAAAACTCTGCCCATCCTTCTCCCCTCCCTTCCTGCTGGGCCTGGCCGAAGATCTCTGCTTTTCTATTTCAGCCCTGTCTGCACACCTTTCTGCACGCCTTTCCACCTCAGCCAGAGATGGAAAGGAGACCCCCTGCAACCAAAATACCTAGACCAGCCTCTAGACAAGCTCAGCCAAATGCTGTAATAGCAAGCAACCCCTGCAATGCACCTGCTGGTTGTGTTTCATTACAAGGAATAAAGAGGAGCTCCCCTGCTAAGTCTGACCAGCCTCCTTTCCCTTCCAGTGGCAATTCCAGCTCCTAAAGTAGCCACAACTCGGAGATAATTTTAACTGCTAAGTGACTTAAGTGCATCTCAGCAGATACTGATGTTGACTATGGTTCCTCCTCTGCTCCTCCCTTGTTTCTAGCTACACAACATCAACAGGAAGACAGTGCAGTGACTCTATTTGAGGTGTCAGTAGAGGAGGTTTTGGAACAGACTGATAAATAATAAGTCACCAGGACTAGATGGCATTCGCCTAAGAATTCTGACGGAACTCAGATATGAAATTGCAGAACTACTAACTGTGGTATATAACCTATCGCTTAAATCAGCCTCTGAACGAGATGACTGGTGAATTCCTAATGTGATGCTGATTGTTAAAAAAAAGGCTCCAGAGGTGATCCTGGCAATTACAGGCTGGTAACTCCAGTAGCAGGGAAACTGGTTAAAACTATAGTAAAGTATAGAATTATCAGACACACTGATGAACACGATATGTTGGGGAAGAGTCATCATGGCTTTTGTAAAGGGAAATCATGCCTCACCAATCTATTACAATTCTTTGAGGATGTCAATAAACATGTGGACAAGGGGGATCCAGTGATTAGGGGTATAGAACAGCTTAAATGGGAGGAGAGCTTAAAAAGACTAGGACTGTTCAGCTTGGAAAAGAGACAGCTGAGGAGGGGGAATATGATAGAGGTCTACAGAATCATTAATGGTGTGCAGAAAGTGAAGAGGGAAAGGTTATTTATCCCTTCACATAACACACAAACCAGGAGTCCCCCAATGAAATTTACAGGCAACAGGTTTAAAACAGACGTAAGGAAATACTTCTTCATACAACACACAGTCAACCTATGGAACTCGTTGCCAGGGGATGTTGTGAAGGCCAAAAGTATAACTGGGTTCAAAAATGAATTAGATGAGCTCATGGAGGATAGATCCATCAATTGCTATTAGCCAAGATGGTCAGGGATGTAACCCTATGCTCTGGGTGGCCGCAAACCTCTGCTACAATCTGGATATGGATCACTGGTTAAATTGTCCTGTTCTGTTCATTGACTCTGAAGCATCTGGCACCAGCCACTGTGGGAAGACAGGGTATTGGGCTAGTTGGATCATTGGTCTGACCCAGTATGGTCATTATTATGTTTTGCGCAATACTTAGTGGAACAGGACAGTGGGGAAAGGACACGTCAAGCTTCCTAAAATTTACCTTCCACTATTATAAGGACCAGGCCTCTTGTCTTCTAAGCCCAATAGACAGAATATTTTAACTCTAGGTCAGAGTTTAATCATTACATTTTCCTTATGCATAGCTTCCCAGGAATCTAACCAGGTGCTTTCTAAATACTTCCTAGGCTTCCTAGGCTTTCTAGAAACTTATACCGCACTATTCTCACAACACTAGCCAGTGAGGTAGGGAAGTATTATTTCTCCTTTTGTAAAATGGGAAAACTGAGACACAGAGAAGTGATTTGTTCAAGGTCCCACAGGAAGACTGTGGCAGAACCAGGAGCTCAATCTCTCTCTCCTAAGTCTCAGTGCAGCACTCTATTAAAGGCTCTTAGCTAATAACCACTCAAGTTTCCCCCAAAGTTTCGTTCTACTGTTTATTTGTCATGTTACATTCCTCATAGCTTTTCAACTCAGTAAGGTACATTTTGATATTAAGGACCCTATCAGTGGAATTCATTACAAAATGGTACACTTAGGCAAGGTGATATTGGGAGTCAAACCCAGTTTTCATTTCCAAAGTAATTCCACTTTTTCCACAGTTCTCAAAAAATAGTTCTACTATTTTTGTTTGTTAGTTTCATAAGATCCTTTCCGCCTAAATTCAAAATGATGGCATACCTTGGACAACATAGGACCATCAAGTTTTCTGCAGTTAGAAGTCTCTCCCCAGCATTTTATGCAGGGCTTACTTGTGAGTAGTAACAGCAGCCCTATAGGGAGAGAGATCCTACATCTCTTATAAAGAGACCTGCAAAGCTAAACAAAATAAAACTCAATGTTCAGTCCTCAACTGACATGATAGTTGGTTGGAAAAAATTTTATGCAGAGGCTTATCAGTAATTTCTTTTAAATAGCTGACTGTCCCCTATTACTAAAAACACCTGGAGAGGGTCGGGGGAAATGAGATTTTCAAAATCACTCAGTGTTAGTCTAACTTTGTTCCCATTGAAATCAAGGAAAATTTTGCCCATTCCTTTTGAAAAATCAACCCTGGGCTATTCCAATTAAAATTGCCCCATCTGTGAGGAACACTGTTGTTAAAATCCCACCATGCAATCTATATAGGCTGAAGAGATAGCATATTTGCAGAGTCACCTGAAATCTCTCAAGAAACTCCTTGGCACTGGGCACTCACCTAACCACCGGGCTATTGAGTCAGTCTTTCTCACTCTCACCATCTCTCCTAGTGGAGCAGTTCCACTTTGAATAAAAAAATCAAATATTCATTGGGCCAGAAAAAGAGTCACTGACTCTATATCCTTGTGGTTAGGGCACTAACCTGGGATATGGGAGAGCTAGATTCAAGTCTCTGTACTAAATCAGGTAACCAGGGACTTGAACCTGAGTCCCAGGCATGCCAGGGGAGTGCCTTTAAGCACTGGTTACTCTAGGGATGTTCTGGACCCGCCCCTCCAAAAAAAATATTCTAAAGGTCTCACTTTTGTTCTGATGCAGAATGAAAACAAGTGTCAAAGCCTAAATGTTTCACAAAATAGAATTCTTGTTTTCCGGCCAGCTCTAATTTACAGACCCCACCTCAAGGCAAGTGAAATAAATAAATATTGAGTAAAGAAACCTTAACTGGATCCAAGGCCTTTTATTAAATAAAAAGTTGTGTTTTTTTAAAGTGCAGCTCTTTAAGCTCTTGCCAACTCTTGTTTAATAATTAAAGCAGTTACCCATATATCCAGTGACCAAGGCATCCTTATGCAAAAATGTTTCTACATCTAGACTGTCATCTCAGATAATACCTTTTGGCCCTATTTCTTGGGCTCTCCAACAATGTTTAGTAGCAATCGCTTTATATAAAAAACAGAAAATCAAGTGGATGTGAACTATCAGTTGAGAGAGAGAGAGAATTTGTGGAGATGATTATACTTTTAGGGCCCCAAATCATCACTCACTCACAGCCGTGCTGCCCGACTGATATAACTGTGATTGTAACTGGGAGAAAAATTGTAATTCAGGCAAATTAGTCTATGCTACAGCATCTATCAGATGAGCATATCCTACTTTTGTAGAGAGAAACATTTGATAAGCATATAGGTATTTCTTTAACCATGGGCCTAATTTTCAGAAGCATCTAGCATCCACAGCTTCCCACAGGATGCTCCTAACCCTGAATCACATATGCAATCTACTTTTAGGGCAATTTTTTTTAGACAAATCATGATCCCATTGCTGGTTGCACAAGTCTGTCTCCATGTCTTTGAATGCAGCTTATGCTATTTTGTGGTTTTTGTTTGTTTTCTCTCTTTACCAAGCCCATCTAATTTGAATGAAAGAATGGTATAAAGCAAATTTCTCATTTTAATTCTGAAGGCAACAAAGAAGGCCAGGCCCACATTTTCAAACTGGTATGTGTGTAATTAAGCGTACAAAAATGCAGATACCTGTCTTATTCTTAAAAAGAACAGGAGTACTTGCGGCACCTTAGAGACTAACACATTTATTTGAGCATAAGCTTTCGTGGGATGCATAAATGAAGTGGGCTGTAGCCCACGAAAGCTTACACTCAAATAAATGTGTTAGTCTCTAAGGTGCCGCAAGTATTCCTGTTCTTTTTGCGGATACAGGCTAACACGGCTGCTACTCTGAAACCTGTCTTATTCTTAAATGTCATGTGCAGATAACCCTCAGCAGGAGAGCTGTGGGTGCACTTTTTGGGGGAAAAAATAAATTCACAGGGTTATAAATGGCAAGAAACTATAGGACTCTCAGCCAGCTAATTCAGGGGAGTAACTCTGTAATGAAACCCCTACATTTGGTTTAATGAATGAAGCCTCTACATTGTGGCTCCTGTTGTCTCTTCTGCTGAGTCTCTGGGAATATATTTGCAGTCTCTGAGTTACTTGTTAACTTCAGATGGTTAGGCCTAAACATGATACCTTATAGGATATTAATATAGTATAAGATTATCTCATAAATGCAGAAATCAGCACTGTTCCCAGGGTGATCTCTGTGCTAAGCTAGCAACATTTACTCTTTTATCCTGGGCTTTTTGGAAACCAGAGTTGAAGTTCTTTAGGATTAACAAGCCCTGGTTCTGCAAAAATCCCAATGGTTTTGAGTTCCTGCTAGATGTAAATGATAAACCATACATTATCCCAAGTCCCTCTATGTTATACATTCAAAGGCACATAAGCAGGAGCAGGGTCCTTCCTGTTTTGTTTTCATTTTTAGGTCCTTTATAATTAAATTAAATGCTAACAAGATTCTAGCATGCTTAACAGAACACCAACCATCACCTGTAGCTCTTGTAAGCAGTTTATACCAGTATTATCAGATTTTGGATGAAGTTGGTTCTATCTGTAGTACGGGTAGATTTTTTCTTGTTTAAGCTGCACTCTGCCAAGGGAATTTCTGTTACCAGGGCAGTCAATTTTGATTTGTATATCAATAGTGTTGTGTCAGTAGCCAGAGGGTATGGCAACTGGGCTTTCCACAAGCTTTTATTAGTGCTGTTTCTGGAGGATTGTTTCAAATTAGCTGTAGTCTCGTAAAAGTACAGTATAATATTATTTCCCACTTGTAAACAAAATGGTGACTAATTAATACACTGAGAGAGGCAGGCAGATTTCCTGGGTATCTGGAGTTTGACAATGGAGCTCTGGTTCCTCAAACTTTTAGAATGCTGTAAGTCACCTTTTCCCTACCATTTCAGACTCATTCTTGTCTCTGCCCATAAACCTCTGAATGCTTCCTAGATAAAAAAATATTATAGACGTGTCTGTGGGGCAGTTACTAGAGATGGCCTCAAGCCATAAAATTCAGATTCATATCCTGATTTCAAGTACCCCCAAGTTAAGTGCTGTTTCAGTTTAGGGGTTTATTTCAGCCCATTTTAGAGATAAAAGCTGCTTGCAAGATAGAGAGCTGAGCTGGTCAGAACAGGCATTATTTTCCTTGATCTTTCATTCAGAAAAAATGAAAAAAAAAAAAATTAAAAAAACACTTTCCAGGATTTTTTGATGAAAAATATTTTATTTTTTTTTGCCACTGAAAAGCTGAGGAATTTTGAATTTTTTTGTTTACAGGAAATTGTTTTTTAAAGGCCAGTTTTCATAAAGAAAAAAGTTTTGATGAAAAAATTTCAATGAGCTCTAGCAGAGGGATAAGATGGAAGGCCTGATTTACCAGTGCTTTGCATTTTGCATAGTAATTAATGCCAGTTCAAAATAGGTGTGCAAAGTACGACTTAATCCGATTGATAGCGTTTTACACCCTCTTTGTAATGTGTAAATGTCCACAGAAGCTGTAGGGTAATGGAGAAAGAGGCTCAAAATGTGGTGAGTGCTGGCAGAACAGAAGGTGGCTGATTAATCTTATACCATCTTACAGACTCCTATTAATAGCTTTTTCTGCCACACTCCCACAATCCATCCCCTTGGTGTGTAAGTTGCCACTCATTTAGTACACCCAATGAATGCCAAATCCATGCATGTTACAACATTATTGTCCTCCTTTACAATAAACTTAAGTTTGACATTTTAACACCACTGGTTGTCACTATTTAATTTCCCCCAGACAATCCCATTGGAGTTTCATCTGTTCACATCTGTTCTAAATTTATCCCTTTCAATTTAGTTCAACCATTTATTACCACCTTCAATATATAAAAAAAACAAAACCAGAACTAGTAACAAATGTGCTTAGTGCAACTGCATGTGGTAGGTCTTTGTCTGGGTGGCAGGAAGAAATGGGGATGGGTCTCATTTAAGAGTTCTTACAGCATTTGGATTGTGAATGGTGTGGAGCCAATGGGGAATCAGGAAGTGTCTGGATCAGATGGGGGCACTGACCCACCTTCTGCTCCAGGTGAGGGGGCGTTTATATCCCATGCATTCTGGAAGGACATCTAACCGTTTCTCTTTCTCCTATGCTAGCATTGCTGTAGCTAGGAATTTGTTGACATTTCCACTATGTACCCTGGGATGCAGGTGTAGGTAAGAAGTTTAGGACACGGACAACCAAAATGCCTGAAATAGAAGGAAGGCTATGGATGGCATGAAAGTTAGATAGATCCTTGGAAGAGTCACGACTATTTTCTAAAGGGAATGCCAGTAATTATTACATTATATTCATACAAGATTAAAACTGACCTTCAGTAAGGAAAAGAGATTTGCAATGTTGCTAATAAATGAGTCAATGTTTGTGCAATGTGTTCATTCCAGGCGGCCAAGGATGGAGAGAGCAAATAGGAGGATGAAAGTGCTGAATCAATAGTCAACATGGGATGCAATTCAAGGAAGCACGTTGTTGAGAAGCAAGGAAGAAAAAAGGAAAGTTAAAACAATTCTGAGCCATGCTTCAAATTTACTCAGTTTATCCTCCAGACAGAGACCTTTGCTGAAATTTGGTGAAAAAGTGATGAGGTGTAGTAGATAGTTCTAAAACATTTGAGGAGACAATTTGCCCTCACCCAAGTTACAGTGCTGGAGCCATTTTAATTCCTCTGGCAGGGAGGCAAGGTCATCTTTTTGGTAGAGGAAATCAGTGTTATTCAATGGAAATAATTCTACAGGATACAAAATTCCCAGAAGGGGAGGTGGAATGTTAGGTCCTTAGCATTGGCATGGTTTCCTACAGAATGTCCCGGTAGCTTATCATGTATTATGACTTCTAGTCTCCTTCACCTCCCTTAACTCACTTCAGTGTGAAAAGCAGTGCTAGTTTGAAGTCTCCCTGTTTTGCCTAGTCCCTGTTAATATTGTAATACACCTGATGTACACAGGGCCCACAGGTTTTTAGGTACCTCTATATTCAGAGGCTCCTGAATAAACCAGTACCACTTTTCCCCCATTGCTCTGTCATTATAGCTGCAGTCAGCATTCAGTTTTCTCTTGCAGGCAGCCAGAGCCTTAATTTGGCAAACTTTAAGATGCTGTGCAAGATTTCTCTGTTCCCTCTGGCTTTTTTAGCTGGCATGTGGTTCATAGACATAGAGTGTGGCGCACAAGCTTTTTAAGCAATCAATAGATTTATTATTGGCAGGTGGGCTGGGCATGCAGAATGGTATCTTGTAGCCATATTGGCTGGCAATCGTTTAGTTAAGCTTCTGAACATATACCAACACACTATGTGATGGGCACATAATAAACTAGTATTATTAAAGCAAATCATCTACATATCACTGTAAATTCTCATTAGAGATGGGCTAAAGCCACAAGGTGCTTTGCAAACATAAACAAAGGTCCCTTGCCTTCCCCGAAGAGCATGCAATCTAAATAAGACAAGAAACAAATGGGAGATAAAGCATGATCAGACAACACGTCAAAGGAGGAAGGCTGAGGGGATTATTAATGATGAAAAGAAATAAAGAAGGATTGCTTGAAGAGATGGGTTTGAAGGAGGTGGGTTTGAAAGAAGACAGTGAGTGTTTAGCAAATACAGACAGGGAAACATGTCTAGGTGTAAAGAGCAGTGTGGAATGGTGTTCATTTACAAATGAATAAAAAATGGTCTGGTGACTATAGCACTGGACTGGGACTCAGGTGATTTCGGTTCAATTCCTAACTCTGCAACAGATTTACTCTGTGACCTTGGGCAAGTCACTTCATAGCTCTGTGCCTCAGTTCCCCATCTGTAAAATAAGAATAATAATGCTTGCTTTCTTCCAGTATATGTCTGTCTCTACTATTCAGATGTAAGGTCTTTAAGATAAGAGCTGTCTCTTACTATATGTATATACAAGTTTTAGCACAATGGAGACCTAAGATATAATTTTGAAAAGTGCCTAAGTCACTTTCAATGGAATGTAGGTTAAGGGCCAGGTTTTTAAAAGTGTTAGACATCTAAAGATACGGACAGACATCTAGTGGATTTTTCAAAAGCACCTTGGTGCCTTGATTTCAATGGGAGTGAGGCATCTAGGTGCTTTTCAAAATCCCACCAAGCACCTATCTTTATCTTTAGACATCTCTTTACCTTTAACTATCAGGTCTAAGTGACATAGGGTAAAATTTTCAAAAGTGTCTTGATCACTTAGAAGCCTAAGGGCTTGTCCATATGGCAAGTTACTGCATGGCAACCCAGGGTGACTTGTCTTACTAGGCTTTCATGTAGTAGTACGCCAAGCTGCACTCTGGGACTTCCATTGTGCTGTAGTAATGTCCCCGTGGGACAATACTATGTGGCATAGAATCTAAGGCCGGAAGGGACCATTAAGATCATCTAGTCTGACCTCCTGTATAACACAGGTCATAGAACGTCCTCAAAATAATTCCCAGAGCAGATCTTTTAGAAAAAAAATCTTGATTTGAAAATGGTCAGTGGTGGAGAATCCACCATGACCCTTGGTAAATTTTTCCAATGATTTATTATTCTCACCGTTCAAAAGGTATGCCTTATTTCCACTCTGAATTTGTTTAGCTTCAGCTTCCAGCCATTGGATCACGCTATACCTTTATCTGCTAGACTGAGGAGCCCATTATTAAATATCTTTCCCCACGTAGTTCAAGTCACCCCATAACCTTCAATTTGTTCAGATAAATATATTAAGCTTCTTGTGTCTATCACTGTAAGGTAGGTTTTCTAATCCTTTAATCACTCTCCTAGCTCTTCTCTAAACCCTCTCCAATTTATCAACACCCTTGGATTGTGGGCACAAGAACTGGACACAGTATTTCAGCAGTGGTCACACCATTGCCAAATACCGAGGTAAAATAACCTCTCTACTCCTACTTGAGAGCAGAGTCACACCCTACTTTGCTGCACAGTAACTTGTCATGTACGTAAGCCATCTGTCTCCTTGAATGTTAATGGGACTTGGGTTCATAAACATCTAAGTCACTTTTGAAAATGGAACTCAGGCTCTTAAATAACCTAGGATCTTTTGAAAATGTTGCCCCAATCTCTGGGCATGTCTTCACTGCCCCACAGTTTGAACTGGGCAGGAGGGGGTGAATAGCAGTGCTGTACTGTCTCTCCCCCATGTGGATGCTGCAGGAGTGAATTTAAAGACCTGAAGTTTGCACTCATAGTCCTCTTCAACAAGACCTTTAAGGACCTCTAAATTTGTGCCCAGAGCATCCACACGGGGGAGTTACAGCACACACTTTGACGTGCCCTGATATTCACATCCCCTTAGTCCGCCCTGTGGGGCAGTGTAGATATGCCCTCATTAGGGACTCCAGAAACTAATGTCGCACAAATAAGTAAA
This sequence comes from Malaclemys terrapin pileata, assembly GCF_027887155.1. NCBI lineage: Eukaryota > Metazoa > Chordata > Testudines > Emydidae > Malaclemys > Malaclemys terrapin. The sequence goes on along the minus strand of NC_071516.1, from coordinate 15,042,419 downwards.
TAAAAAAAACAAACAATAATAAAAGCACTTATTTGAAAACAAATGTGTACAATAAAGTTTTATTTTAAACAGAGGATAGTAGCAAGTGCTCCTGCTCCTGTTAATCAGTTTGCTCAGTGGATACAATAGAATGTCCATCACTTTAAAGCCCATCTATTTCATATATGTACGTTCAGATATTCATAGGATACAAAAGGCTGACACTCCTAATTTAAAACAAATGTAGGGGGGGAAAAATCAGCTGCATGAACTTGGAAACAAGCTCCACTGGCACCATTGCCTTTAGCAAGATGCTATCTGACATCTTTTGGCTGAACAAGTCCATTTGTGAGGGGGATTAAACAGCAAATCTCTCTGAGCAGCATAATGTTTACTGGATATTGCTCTGTCGGGCAGCTTGTGTTTTCACTTTATTCTGCTTCTGTATGCGAGGGTGTAGAATTTGTTAATCTAAATAAAACTCAAAATAGACAGTGTGGTTTACAGAGTTGCTGATGCCTGGTGGGAAAATTTGAAAAATTTCGTTAGTGAAAAATAATCCTATGAGACTTCTTCTCTAAACCTCTCTCCCCTCACCTCACCATCTTAAAAACAAATGACCTCTGATACGTACATGCCAGTCCCACTGAGTTGGGGGCAGGAAGGCAGAATTTGACCCAATATCTTTGCTTAGTTAGAGTTTGTATCCACTTTGTTGTTCATTTGTTACCTCTATGAAATACAACTACAGGTGGGCTTATGCTTTATGAAGGCAGGTAGACGGGGTCCTTGCCTGTATTCTTAGTGGTGACTACTTGAGGGTGCGAACAGGATAGCTGCATTTTGTTCCTTGGTCAATAATAGGGATGAGATTTGCTTCTGCAGGTCCCATTGTTTTTCAATTTCCTAGCAAGGCAGAGGCAGGGGTTGCAGGGATGCGCATCCTTCACCGATAGCCTTCTTCTGGGACCTTTTTACATTCCACAGCCTCACTAGCTTTGTGAGCTTGTCAAAGCTGCATTGCACACTCTTCTCCTAGTCTGTGGGATAACAGTACCATGGATGTTTTCATTTGTGCATTGTACTCTTAGGGCAGTCTCAATTCAACAGTCATTCTTCATGGAAAGGTAATTATATTCCTTCATTTGTGCACCAGTCCTAATTTGTCTCTGGTGCAAAGAGGGTGATCTCCGTGCCACACTCAAGTCCTCCTCACCATGCAGTCCTCACTCAGGATTTACTTCTCAGAGGTTCCCTTTTTACAGGTCTTCCATTATTTGTATTTTCCTTTTCCTCATGGGGTGAATTTCTCTTTCTCAAAGTAGATCCTCTTGCTAGTTCCTTGCTCTCGGGTAAGGATGCTGCAACTGGGAGAGGGATATGGCCTGAGAGCCCACTCAAGGTTTTGCTAGCAAAGGAGAGATTCATACTGAATAACTTCTGCTTGTCTTCTGCAAAAGTCAGCAGCTTCATTTCACCCAGGACTTGGCAAACCTTTATTTATAATTTCAGTTCACGTGGGTGGACACCAACTATAATTTCAGTTCATGTGGGTTTTCATTTGCTACGTTTCACTTGGAATTTTGGATTTGAACAAGCTCCCAGAGCTCAAAACAAATCTTAGACAAAAACAAGAGAGTAAAAAACCAAGAGAAATTGTCACATTTTGTATCATTTCAGGCCAAAGTCATAAATCCCTCCCCATCATTTATGAGGAGATTGATGCAAAATGCAGCCCTCATTTGCTTGAAAGATTTATGAGCCTTGGCAAACTTTAAGGTGCAATTTATCTGAGTTTTTAAATGAAACCCACACATTTCTACAATTGACCCATCACTATGACACTTGTACCTTCCCATCATTACATCCCTTTATTGAAAGCAAAACTTTGAAGAACAATACTGCACCACAGAGAACTGGCAATATTATTATGAGAACTATACTTTATCAGATATCAATAGAGTAGCCCCTGTGTTTAAGATGCATGGGGATTGGGTGGGGTCATGGCAAAATTTCTTAGCGGTAGCTGCCAGTATCTTAAGAGTATCATTTTTGTACATGACAGTATTGCTGCCCAGCTGTTAACTATACATTAAAAACTATATGCCACTCTGTGTGTGCCACACATTCAGCTAAAATAAGAACTAACCCAAAGCTTCATTCACACCCCAAATCAAATCTTGTTTGATAAAATCAATATATTTTTTCTCTTTTTCATATACATCTACATGTACTGGTCTGGCGCAAATCAGGAGCAAAAAATACAAGACATTTTGTGAAGGAATCTTTTTTTTGTGAGGTATCCAGCCTGATTTCTGGATGAAAGGGGTTCAGGGAAGCTTTAAAAACCTTTGGGTGCTTCTCTTGGACTGGCAGTCAAACTTTCCATGTTTTCCCACCCATACAAGAGACCTGGCTAATCAACCTGGGCTTTAAAAAGATGTGCACCCCTATTACTGGCTGTGATATTAAACTCCTGCTCTGAATTGCAAGGACAAAGGGGTCTCATTTGTGCCATTTTTCACTCATGTAACTCCGCTCAGTTCAGTGAGGTTACTCAGCTTTACACAGTTGGGAGAGCATAATCAAGAATCCCCAAGAACCTTGGCTTTATTAAGCAGAGGACCATGTGAGAAACAGTTCCCGACACCTAGGAAGTCAGCCTCTAGTCCCTACCAGATCTTAATTCCTTTCAGCTCTTAAGTCATAGACCTCACTCCTGTTGTAAGAGCAGACGGCGAAGAGCTCTCTGAAGCGGATTGCCAGAGCTGCCACTCTCAGAGCTTCCTTCAGCAAAAAGGATTAGAGTGTCCTGAAAATGTCAATCAGATATCAAAGATAAATGAAGATTGAAAAATAAAATGTACAGTTTATAAAAATAAGTCTTTGGGAGACACACTCAAAGTCCTTTGAAAAATGTAAGAGGAATATGTCACCAAAACAAATACATGCTCTACTGTCCAACTTTAATTTTTCACTGATAAAACCCCCAAAGCACTGCAGCCATACAATAAATAAAACAGCTAAATCCCCACTGGTATCCAATTTCCATTTACCATGACTAAGTGTCTCTTAGAGCTGATGCACTTCAGCTGATATCAGCTTATACACCTCCCACTAACCAGGTGGCCTATGTGTCAGTGAAAAGACAGGCCTATTGGGACTGTCACAGCCAAGGACATACTGCTCTTCTTATAACAGGAGCTGCATCAACCACGCAGCTAAGCCACCCTAGCCGTGCTTGCCTGTTGAATTGTCTGTTGTTTGGGTTTTAATTCACTTTACTAAGATTGCTTTTCATTCACTTAGTGACAGGTAGTTATTTGTTTGCAGGGTTCCATTTGACATTTATTGTTAGTGTAAAACACTAATAATAATAATTAGTGCCTTTTTAGAGTTGTCTGAGGTTTTAGTGCTGGTGCATTGTTAATATAAAACATCCCAACACTTTGCTGTGTATAGGATAGTATGATAGTATTTAAATATAACAAAGGGGCTCATTATACTGAGACCAGATTGCAGTATCTTTGAGCCTCCCTTAGCAAGCCAAGACTTAGCATCCTCTAAACTTGTCTGCAATGCTAATACTTTCTGTAAAGGGAGGAAAAAACCTAAACCCGACACTCATGCAATTTTTTATCCCCTGAGAGATTCTAAAATCTAGACTCTGTTTGGGGAAGGAGGGACATAAGTGAAACTGCATGAATTCTGCAGTCATTTAAGGGTGACCTCCACAACAGGATAATAATAAAAGTGTGTGCGTGCATGCACATAGGGGAAGATGTGTTGCTCAGATCCTCCCCAGGGGTTACATCTATGTGTCTGGTCAGTGCATTGTAATGGCTGTCTGCCTCAGGAGCTCATGGTATTTTACAGGGGATAGCTGCCCCTCAGTTAGATATAGTTATAGGTGTACGTGGCTTTATTTTATGGGGTTTAAAACTACTAAGAAAACAGAAGTATTTACATACTGTTCACACATTAAATTACATGACCTTAATAATGGTTACTGTATGTATAATGAAAATGGAAATAAAAGAATAAGACATTGAGCAGTCATAACCTGCCTGTTGTCTCTCAGAACTTCATCTTTTGTAGTTCATGTCTAATCACAGCTGCAAATTTCTGTCAATTGTCTCATTTCCATTGGGGGAAATTCAGGGATGATGTCTTCATTCCTACAGTACTCAGGCTCTGGCCAGATCCTATTCCATTTAAAATCTTCGGCCACATCCTCAGCTGTTGTACATCAACATAGCTCAACTGAAGTCGATTTACACCAGTTGAAGATTTGGCCCTTTATCTTTTATTTGATCAGGCTGCGATGAGAGGAGGAAAGCAGGAATGACTGGAAAAGGCTTCTCAAGTCTAGGCAGTGGACTTTTCTCAGGGGGGAACGGGGTGGGAGCCGAGATGAGGCATCTCTTTAAAAATGGACCCTCAGAGTCATTCCATAGCATAGAGTCAATCTGCTATAGCAGAACTGTCCTCATTGATAGATATTGTTTGAGGAACAGTCCACGATTATCACATGCAATGTGAAATCTGAGCATAAATATGTTTTTTTTCTTCAGGAAAAACTACGTTTGGTTGACACTATATAAAAACACCAACCATATTTAGCTATTGACACATATTTTTCTAGTTTGGGAAGTGCACTACAAGTGTGTACTAGCTGACACTTAAAAAATAATGGCCTGAAATTGGAACAAGCACTGTATTTTTAAATGTGCTCTAAGTACTGCTGCCACAGCTGAAGGAGATGAAAGAAAGATGGGAGGAGAGAAATGAGAAGAAGGGAAATGAGAAGAAAGAAAGGCTTAATTCCAATAACTACTAACACCTGTCCAAATCCTCTTCTTCCAAGTCTCAGCCAAGCTGAATCAAAATAAATGGCATGTGGAGTATTCTATAGGTGGATGAGCTTTGTTTTAGATTCAGTTGCATATATATTTTCAGGCAAACGTTTCAACTTTTACTCTATTACTACATCTTGACACAAGATTAGAGGGATCAAGGGATCACTTACAGAAAAGGTAGTCTGTCCACTAAGGGCCATTAAGTCAACTCATATTGACATCTTTGGGAGCAAGAGAAGGCCCTATTATACCATGAGGGAAAAATACATCAGATGTGACTTTCAGTATAAAAATTTAATAGAATTTTTTTATTTGCCTATTGAAAACTTGTGAGTGTGAAATATGTTGGATTTTATCCCTATGATCATCTTAACATTAACTACTTCCCCATAACAATTGTTCTGTCTAGGATGACTGGGCAATAATGCAGTCTTTCCTGATATCAAACTCACTTTTTCTATTTAAGTTAAATATATGCATTTCTACTCGATGTATTGGGCACTCCAATGTATTTTTGTTTCACTACCTCCAAATAATTTAACTAAACAACCCTTTTAAAGGAAAGTCTATGTTTGTGCCATCTATCACCATTATGCCAACACAACAACAGTACTCTCCTTTCTTGGGTTTTGGTTTTGTCCAATCCACTCGAGGAAGCTACGACTCACAAAAGAAACGAAAATTCTTTGCCTCCTTGTACAGAACAGAGACAACCATCTGTGATCTCTATAGCACTGGTATTTGCTGTCTACTACATACAGCACACAGAGTGACAATAGTCAGCTTAGATGCAGCCAGAAAAGTGTGACATTCCCAGAAATGTGAAGGCCACATGAGAATATAGATGGGATGTTACCTGTCTCTCAAAGAGAGGAAAACTGAAATGACTGCTGGCATTGCCAGGAAGTCTTTGGAGATCAAAAACTGTACTATTAAAAATGTATTCCAGAAAATAAAAGTATAAATTACAGTGAATATAAATTGGAGATGAGTTAATGCCAAAGATACCACATTTCAGTGGGAAAAAAAGGAAAAAGGTTTCTTTTAGAGGTACTTTTCTATACAAAGATTTGGTGAGTGAAAAATCATCTGAAATATTTTTATAGCAATGGTATTCATTTAAAGTAAATAATTGAAGGCAAAGGTTTTCAATATTAGCCTAAAGTTATACTCCTATGTTCACGTTTAAGACCTACTTGATTTTCAAGGGAGCAGAGCATTCAAAAGTCAAAAGTTTGAAAATCTTGGCTAGAGCTGGTTGGGAATCTTTTTGAGGAAACCTTTTTAATCGGAATATGCTATTTCATTGAAATCAAAACTTTTCATGGGAAAGGGCTAGTTTTGACTAATTTTTTGAGTTGGAAAACTTTCAAAAAAGTGTCAAAGTTGTCAAAATGTTTTGTTTCAACATTTTCTAAATGAAAAATTCCAGTTTTCTGCTTTTGTACTTTTAAAGAAGTAAGCTAACTATAGTTTTTTTAAAAAAAATCAAAATAAAACAGGGTTGAAATCTAAACAAAATGTTTTGAAATTATCAAAGCAAATGTTTCAATTGATGTGAACTGATTTTTTTTTTTTTTTTTCCAGATTTTTGGTTCATACAATTGAAAATTTTGACTCTTTGTCCTGATTCAGGCCAGGAAAATTTATTAAAATATCAAACATTTTCACAGGATGAGAAACCATTTCTAACCTTGCTCTAATCTTGATCTAGTACCCTTGTGACCTGAGACTTGATTTCCCAGGGTGCTTAGCAACTGCAGCTCCCGTTGACTTCAGCTGGAGCTACAAGTGCTCCGCTTCTCTGAAAATCAGGGCTTTGCTGAGAAAGGGGTTAAAATCTGCTATTGACAGGAATGGAAAAGCCCCAGATGAGGAGCTAGATGATGGGAGATGTATATTTGTGCACGTTTACACAGCGCTGCAATGAGGGAATCTGCTAAAATCAGTTGAGAACCAATTGCCTTGTTACTGTGACCTAGATATAAAAAGAATCGAAAGCTTGCATGTTACACTTGGCTTTATCTTCAAGAGCTGAGCTCAGAGTGACCCTGTAGAGTCAGTTTTCTGACTTTCAAACATCCTCAGAAAGCAGTGGAACTCGAGAGAATCCCAACGAAAGGGAAAATGTATTTTGAATAGACCTCTGTGGAAGACAGAAATTCCATTTCACAAAGATTGTGAGATTTCAACATTTGTCCTCATTCTGATTATGAGCAAAACACCCCAAAATTCAACATTTGAAAAGAAGGAAAATTCCAGAAAAAAATCATTTTGACAAAATTGAAACATGTAATTGCACCTATTTTTTATATTATAATATATAATACAATCCAAAAAATATTTAAAAATTCAAAGCGAAGTCATATAAAAAAATCAAAGTTACATTGCAAAAATGTCAAAGTGGGTCATTTCTAAATCGTCAAACTATTTTTCCCCCCTAAAACAAAACTTCAGCAAAACTGATACAATATCAGCAAGCATTTTGACTTTGGTTGACCTTCATTCTCTGATGAATAATAGTTCTGGGTAAGTTTATATGACGAGCTCTAATTTTGAACTTGTTCCTTTTGGAGGGCTATACTCAGCATCTCTCAGGATCAGGATTGTATCACAATACGTTTTTACTATGAAAATATCAATCCCAGTTGATGAGGTTCGATTAACTTGCCTTCCATTCAGTGGGCTTGTTTGACTTTACGTGATAGTGGGTGGGTTGGCCATCTGCTCAGAACAAGCCTGTGTGTTTACATATTTATTTATTTTATTTAAACTGCAGAAAATTGTCTCTGATTTGTTGCCTGACCCATAAATGGTTACCACTACCCAACATATAAACATATGATGTCATGTAAAGGACATGATTGATGCAGCCTAACCTGACACCTCATGATGCTGTTTGTCATATGGGGAGTGTGGAAAGAAGAAAAAAAGCAGTAAATTAATAACAAATCTTGATGTTTTCATAAGAAATGAGGATTTCTTCCCTTCCTCATTATCTCTAAATTACTTAATCAGGCATTTGTTACCCAATTGCTGTCCCTAGGAAAAAGCAGATCTGGAAGACAAAAATCCTATCCAATGATAGTGATCAGGCTGGTTCAGGCATTGGTTCCAATGAGAAATTTGACCAAGTAAGGCCTTCATGCTCAGGTTGCATATCTGCTACTACCTGAATTTGAAGTGGGTTGTGTGTTTCACATCTCCCCTACAAATTAGAGAATGCAAACAGCGTGTCATGCCTCTGGAGGCCAGTAGGAACCTTCAACAACAAAGTGATAAAAGCTGAGCCTTTGCTAAAGACTAACTCTATTTCCCTTAAACAGATGCTGGACTCTTTTCCTTGAGGAGTGGTTATTGTAAAAGGCAAGTATGAAGGAAGAGAAAGTTCAGATTAAAAAAGCAGGCATGCTATGCAGAATGTGCTGTGTACTGTAAGGAAGTAGGGGAATGATTGGCATTACCAGTGCATAACTTATAAGGAGCCTGTTTCCAAAATAGCCTTTTTATATATAACCGAGAATGATAAAGGTCCTACAGCACCTTATAGGCAATTTTACTAGCCATTACATACCTGTTTCCACAGAACTTTTATAAGACACTTAATCTAAAGCACAGAGCTCTAAGAGGTGCCTAAAAAGAAATCTGAATTCTTTAGTAAGTGCCTTATTGACTCCTAGGTGCTCCCATCTCAGAGGGTCTGATCTAAATGCCACCCACCCTCCTGAACAGGTGATGGAACTTGGTGGGGCTGGAGCAAAGGGGTACAGCCCCAGCAGCGAGGGATGGAGATACTCACTGAAGGACACCAAGTAGATCCTTCCCCACCACTTGGAGCCTCTGGCCAGTTAGGTAGGAGGGGCCCACTGATTAGCCCACATCTCAACTCCAGGGATTTAACCTGGATCATGGGTCATTTTAAATGGAATGGGATCAGACCCAAAGTGATACAGAACAATAATAATTTTGATCCCAGTTATTTCAATATTTGCATGTAGGGTTGCATTGTAATATCAGTGCAAAGATCGTTTGGTACAATAATGCATACAAACCAAAGATACCATTTTCAGAGAAAGATTTCCTTTTTGTACAGAACAGAGCACCTTGTATGGGAAAGTATGAAATGAAAACATAAGAATTCCTGATAATTACTAATATATAAAGAGCTTTTTTGTCCCAAAGGCTTCCAAACTATGCATAAATAATGTAAGAACAGTAGCACCCTGAAATGCAGCCACGTCTGGGGCACAAGAGAAAATACCTCCTCATTAAAGAAAATGCCATGACATCTTTAGGGATGTGTTTTAAATTGCACCTACAAAGTTTGTGCCTGCAATCTGATTGTGGGTGCAAACCATAGTACTTTTGCCTTTAACTACCTGTTGCAAATCAAGCAGTTAGACTCAAAAGTACACAGATTCATTCTGCTGCTAAAAAAGTGGGTACATTAATGTGTACAAACTGATGCTGTGTCACAGTTTGCAAATTTACCTCTTAATGCCCATGAATAACAGAGAGGTGTGAGGTTTTTGGGATCTTATCCAAAAGACTGAGGGCTCGTTTACATGGAAGGATAATGCATTATATAGCAGTGTGATTTCTAAAACTTCCTAACATGTTGCACATGAATTGGTCCATGTAGACCCTGTGGGTGCACTTTAATATGGGGTTGTTTGAAACAGTACTACATTAAAGCACCCTATGGAACTTTTAGTGAGCACCCTCAGGGTCTAGAAAGCACACCCCACAGAGCACATTACACTACTGCATAGAACAAGCCCTGAGTATAGCTGGTCAGAGAAATGTTGGTGGAATCATATTCCACTGGACTATGCAATTCGATCAACATTTTGGTTTTGGAAGAAAATTGGGGGGAAAGTTCAACATTTTAGAACAAAACGTTTAGATTTTTTGTTTGGAAACAACTGTTTGTTTTGAACTTTTTGACATTTTGTATTATATTATACAATACAGAAAATAAATACATTGAAAATTAAACAAATTGTTTTGATCAACTTGAAACACTTTTTAGAATTTTTCTTCAGAGAATTTCAGAATTTTGGGGTTTCACTCCAAAATCTCAATATCCTTCATGAAAAGCAACTTCCATCTTCCACACAGGCCAACTAATAAGTACTACATGGAAAAGAAGCAGCAGCATTATTTTAGTTTAATGTTGCTATCTAAGTACTACCCTTCAACTGAGGAGGACATGGTCTGAAGTGCAAGTCTGAATTTTAAAAATAATTCATAACTATATGAAACTTGAGACCAAATATAAATGACAGACAGTGAAAAGTTTCCTGGGGAAATTAACAAGGGAGAGCCATCCCAAATATATATTTGTCTAAATATGAACTACTGCAACCAGCAAATGCTTCAGAGAGATCTTAACTATCAACAGTAGTCAGGGCCGGCTCCAGGCACCAGCTTCTCAAGCAGGTGCTTGGGGCGGCTGCTCCGGAGATGGGCAGCAGGTCCAGGTATTCGGCGGCAATTCAGTGGACGGTCCCTCACTCCACCTGGGAGCGAAGGACCTCCTGCCGAATTGCCGCCGCAGATCGCGATCGCGGCTTTTTTTTTGTTTTGTTTTTTGTTTTGGCTGCTTGGGGCATCCAAAACCCTGGAGCCGGCCCTGACAGTAGTCTCCAGAGGAGCAGCTACTGGTTTTGGGAATTAGGGGCCAGATCCTTAGATGGTGCAGCTCAATTCAACTCAATAGAGTTACGCCAACTTACACCAGCTGAAGGTTTGTTCGGTGCATCTTTTAATTAAACACTCAAAACAGTATGACTAAGGTCTGGTGAAAGTAAGCCTAAGGGTTTATCTTCACTAGAAAATGTTGCTGTGTTATTTGCAAAGAACCAAGTTAGCTGACAATGCTGACTACTAATGAGCAGTCATTATAGACCAGAGCAATTCTTCTCAATCATGTTTAAACACAATAACATTTTGCATTGTGGACCAGGCTTAATAAGAACAAGACAATACATTTTATTATTATTGTTTATTGCTATTGTAGTAGCACCTAGGAACCTCAGTCATGGATCAAGACATAGGCCCTTTTTAGTCCCGCCATAAAATTTTCTGGGGTATTCAGGATGGAAAAACCCCTTCAGTATTTGTTCAAAATTGGATTTACCTTTCGGTTGAAAATTATGAGCTTTGTGGAGTGGAATGAAAAAAAAAAATCTGAGAAACTTCCCAAAGTCTTCAGGTTGAAGTTAAGGAATCAATGCAAACAGTCCACAGATATTCATTTGTTTTGCCTCCAAGTTTGCTGAAACAAAGTGCTCCGATGAAAGATTTGTCTACATGAAACCATTTATTTTGGTACTGCTTTCACCATTAACCTTAGATCATCCTATAAAGACAGCCAGGAAGGAAACAAATAAAAACATCTCATTCATCATGAAGTCTGATAATAGAATGTTTTACAAATAGACAAAGTGCTTTCTTTCGGCAAGGAAACCATGCAATTTTAACAGTATATGAAGAATATTCCCTAGGCAAGTGCAAGACATAAGGCTATGTAGACATGAACGTGTTCTGATAGCATCCCATTAACTATGAGAACAGAACTTGAGTAGTTTGTGATGCCATAAAGACCTGAAGTAAGAGATGGATCTGAGGGGTGAATTTTGGATCTGGATTCTAATATGGATCTGAAAGCCCGCAATGTGGAGATGGCCCAGAAAAGTGGCTTATAAGAACAGAAAAATTGAATATGAAATCCATCCCTGTGCAGAGGGTCACCACAGGACCCAAACACCACTTACATTCCACTTAAACATCATTTTGAGAGCTTAATGGGGACATATTTGGTTCATGGCCCTTGGCACAGGAGTGGATTTCACCCAGTTGCACTGGTGGTACAAAGCTAGAGTAACTTCACTAAAGTTAATGGGCTTAAATATTAGCAACTAAAGATTCATTTCAGAGATATATATTTACTCTGAAGTATAGCTATCCAACACTAGGCACTTGTCTTCACTACCTGCCCGGATCGGCGGGTAGAAATCGTTCTCTTGGGGATCAAGACGTGATAATCGATCCCCGAATCGACGCGCATACTCCACTAGCCCGGGTACGAGTAAGCGCCATTGACAGGGGAGCCACGGCGATCGATTTGCCGCTGCGATCGATTTGCCCTCACAGTGGGGTAAGTCGGATCAGATACGTCAAATTCAGCTACTCTATTCCCGTAGCTGACTTTGCATATCTGAAATCGATCCACACCACCCCCCCCGTAGTGTAGACGTAGCCTAGGAATCTGACTGAAATGTCAAAAAGAACAGGAGTACTTGTGGCACCTTAGAGACTAACAAATTTGTTAGTCTCTAAGGTGCCACAAGTACTCCTGTTCTTTTTGCGGATACAGACTAACACGGCTGCTACTCTGAAAACTGAAATGTCAATGTACTTCACACAGACCACCAAACAGTTGCTTAAGGCTCCTAATCTACCAGATACTTAAGCATCTGCCTAACTTTAAGCATGAGTAGGCCTATTCACTTCAATTGGCTGCATAGTTAAACTTAGGCACATGCTTAAGTATGATGCTGAATCCGGGCCTAAGTCCTCTCAGTCACTCCTCAACTGGGTTGAATTTAAATTACAGACAAGGAATCTGATTCTGAGCTCATTTACATCAGCAAAGCTGTACTAACTGCAATTATTCCAAATATGCACTGGTGTGAGTTCAGAATTAAAGCAACTACTCTAAATTAATTTTAGATCCATTCTCCTGCCCCCCTCCCCCGGATTTTAATGGAGCCCTTTAAATAGAATGGCTGTAGAATAACTGAGCATTCTGTCCAGCTTCTTGCAATTACTTTATTTAACTTGTCATCTTTGAGCTTCTTAGAATTGTTTTCCCTCCCCCGTCATGCTTTATAACTTTTTGAAAATGGTAAATATACTATCATATTTGGGGGTGGGTAGGGGATAAATAGAAACTTTTTACTTTTAAAAATAGAAGCCTTTTTAAAGTGCCACAGCTTTTCAAACTGAAGCTTTTATATCTCTTGTAGTCAGTGTTAGCAGTTTGTGACATTTCTAGTCTGTCCAGGGTGTTACTAGTACATGACAGGTCAAGTCTGTCACCTTCATAAAAGCAAAGAACATCTACACTGGCACACTACACTGTGGGGTCCCTCTAAGAATTACCAATGTCATACCAAATATCATCCGTGGTATTTATCTTTTCTACATCTCTGCCATTTGCAGGAGCTTCTAAAAAAATATTCTGATTATTTTTACATGAAGATAGCGCTCTCCTTACTCTCATGATGTGAAGGCTATAAACCAAAGCTTGAATCCAGGAGAGTTAATTTGTCCTCATGGCAACTATAATTAAAATACAACTCTCCTGGGTGGATACCTGGAAAATTAAGGTTATTGTTGTCACTATTATTAATTAATTATTATCAGATGCTCGCTTTTTAAAAAAAAGATCAGTCTTTAGGTTTTGATGCTCCCTATTATCCTCATTAAGTAAATGGTGAAATAAAGACGAATGAATTGCAAGTAGATGAATTAATGATTAAAGCAGCCTAGAATACTTTAGATTAGATTCCATTACCAGCAGGTTTCCACGTCAGTAGGAAGCACTGGCATATTGGCTCTAATTCAGGTAAATGTTCAAATGAAAATGATGCTCAGATTGGTGACTTATCTGCCCACAGCAGAAGGCTGACAAATAAGGTAGGTGGATGAGAAGAAAGTTACATTAAATCATTTTCACATTGCTGGCCAGGTCTTTATGAAGGGAAGCAGTCTCAATTATGGGCCCACCTCTGACTCCTGAGAATAGTCTTTTTCAAACAAGACACAATGCGTGTAAGACAATGGAATTATTCCTGCAAGTAGGAGATTCCGGAAAACACAATAATGGATCAGATTTTGGGTGCAGCAGAGGAGTGTGGACTGTCAGGCTATCCCTGATTTTCTGCCACAGAACAAGTTGTAACAGCCCAGGGGTAGCTCTAATTTATGCCAGCTGGAGTGCACCATGTTCTGGCTATGACATCTGCTCCCTGTCCTTCTAGCCCAGGCCCAACATGCCACCAGTGTCCGAGACTTCAGGGAGGGAAGCATATTCTGATTCTACACCCACTCTGAATTCTCCCATGCCAGGGCAGTGCAGCTGACTTCTGCTCCCTTTTGCACCATTTGAGTGGTACAAAAGGACCAGCACGGGCATAGAGTCTGCTTCTTTATCTCTAAATCAAGCATACAGTTTGTGATTCCATGTGTCAAGGGAGATTCACTTACAGATGGAAACTTCCATTTATGCTAAAATAAAAAAATAAAAATGGGTATTAAAGCCCCCACGAACCAATGGGAGAGTACAATTTCCTTGATTCAGATATAATAAAACAGTGGTTGTATGTTAAATAAATACCAATCAATTATGTTTCAGAAAAGGTGTCCTGCATTTTAATGACATTTTCAATGTTGTCCCAACTCGGTTCCCACTAAAGTCTATAGTAAAATTCCCATTGACTTTAATGGGAGCAGAGGCAGGCCAATGTTTTGTGCTTTTGAAAATCCCATGTATGTTTTGTCAGAAATGTTACATTTCTTAATATTGTCTTTGGACCCAATCCCGCAAACCCTCACTTATGTACATACCAAGTGAGCAGAGACTATTTTCTTGGAGTAGGGGGTTGCTGGATTAGACCTTGCGTTACTTATTTAAATAGAATTAACACAACATGTAATGGCTCATGCATGCTAAAATTGGAATATTACTGTTGTATTTAATGCTGACTTCACTTTCACTTGCTCTGTTGTGACAAGCTAGCTGGACTCTACCTTCGAAATGGCTTGTGGGAAAGACACATCGCCTAGTGGTTAAAGAAGGGACTGGAACTCAGGAAATTAGTATTTTATCTTTGAGAGCAGGATTGGGCCCTTGAAACTGGTACTTAAGATCACAGATATGAGCCCCCAGCACTCCAAGGGAAATTAAGGGGAAACTATCAGTATTAGCTGAATATCCTGGTTTTTGTTGGTTTAAATCAGACTATTATATATTAAAATAATGAGTAGCATTAAACCTTCATTCCCTCTTTTCCTATTGTTAGTTCAATGACCTTTTAGATAAAACATGCAAAAAAGAAAATACTGGCTGACTCAAGACCTGCTGAAGAGATTTTTTGCTTACATTGCCAGTGCTTCTTTGTGTATCTGGCTGTATTGTTTTGCTTCAATGTTATATTTAGAACATTCATAAAAAGGATGAAATAGTTTTTTTCCAAAATGCTATGGCTACAGTTCTACTGAGCACACCAAAGCCAAGTAAACAGAGAATGCAACAAGGCTAGCAGGAAATCCCTGGTTTCCTGCTCTGGACCAAACCCAGTATATTGACAAAAGGCCACAGGTGTACATCATGCACCAATGGAGGTAGTACCGAATAGAACAAAAGGTGAATGTAAGGGGTGTGCTGGAAATTCCCTGCTCGATGTAGATGTATATTTGTGCACGTTTACACAGCTTGGGGGCATCTTCATGTGAAAGTGGATATTTCCTCTCAGCCTCATTTGTATAATTATATTGTACATTTGGATGTGTGAATCTCAAAGCACTTTCCAGCCATTACTGAATTAATTCCCATTACACCACTTTATAAATAGGAAAGTGGTGTGAGTCCAAAAAAGGAAATGTGAAGCACAAAAAGGGTTAAATGTTCTGTGGTAGAGCAGGGAACAGATCCCTTTAAGTCCCTCACTCCCAGTCTTGTGCTCTAACCACTAGAAAAACTCCCTCTCACAAGACATTTAAAGGGAAGGGTGGGATATGCAAGTTGTAAATGTATCATTACTACAGCAGCGTTTTGATCCCCCAACCTAGGACCCTATTGTGCTAGGTGCTCTCCATACACATTACAAGAGATAGATTGTAACCTCTTCCGGGACTAAATAACCAAGACAGACAAAATATGAAGAAAAGGAAATATTCACTGATGCGCAGAGAGATTAAGTAACTGGAATGGATTAGAACCTCTGTATCAGGAAAGATGTTTTGTTTCAGGTGCTAAACTCCTTATTCTAATACATTTTGCAGACTCATACACAAACCCCATCCTATGCCTAGGCGGGTAGATAATGCCATTTTTTAAATACTCAAAAATCTCTAGTTTTACTTCTTCACTATTTTTAGTTTATTAGAGCCGGTTAATTTTTTATTTATTTTTTCCATGAAAAATGGCCTTTTTAAAATTTTCCTACCCAATATATATATATATACACACACACACACATATACACACACCACACAAAAACCAAAACATCTTTTCAACAACTCCTGCCCTAAAACCCCAAAATATTGGTGGTTGCTTTCTATTCCTTTCCTTGCCTTTTCTTCATTTTGCTACTGCAAAAGGTTTAAAAGAGGAAAAAGGGAGAGAAGAGGAAAATCAATTATTTTTCCAGTTTTGAGGTTGGAGGTGTTTGATTCTTTTATAAAAACAACCAGAAAGGTTTAACTTTAGCAGCAAATTTCAAAAAGGTGATTTTTTGAAAAAATATTGATAAAACACATCTGTCCCACTAGCCTATTTGATTACTTATTTTTCCATAGGATACTGTCCACTGGAGTAATTTTGAGCAGTATATAAATGCTTGATAGGGTTAGAGTGACCAGATGACAAGAACAAAATATCGGGACACATGGGTGGTGAGGGAGAGGCCGCCGAAACAACAACAAAAAAAAACCCGACCGGCCCGAAAAAAGGCAGAGTGCAAAATATCGGGACAAATGGTGTCCCGACCAAACCTCGGTCGGGACGTGGGACAAACAACTAAATATCGGGATAGTCCCGATTTTATTGGGATGTCTGGTCACCCTAGATAGGGTCTTGCTTGACCGTGTAACTGAATAAGCTTTTGAGACAACACCAAGTATCTCTATAGGCAGCATTACTGAAAACATGAAACACCTAAAGTGATAGAGTCAAACATTAACACATTAACATTAAAGCAGTTAAGCAATGGCAAAACTGCTGCTTAAATATGTTGTCACAATGGCATGCACATCATGTGCACACACACGCACACACCCAGCCTCAGCGTGGGGCAGGGAGTGTACTAGATGACTTCTCGAGGTCCCTTCTAGCTCTACACTTCTCTGCTGTATATATGTTATACACACACACACATTATATATGACATGCAGTCTACATGGTTTTATAAAAACATGATAATAAGTGAATATAACGTAACTGGGATATGCTTCATGCAAAAAGTCTCTTGTAAGGTATCATTACAAAGCTTATAATCTACTGAGTGTGATCATCCAATTTGTATAAATGTACCACTCTTGTATCTAAAACTAGAAATATAAAATATAACTCTGAGGGCCTATTATAATTATGTAAAGTGTGGGCCATTAAGGATGGTTTGGAATCTTGATGACTCCCATTGTCTGCAGATGGCTGTGTTTACCTGTGAGTCTTCCTGTATATGTGTGTGCTGGCAAGTGAGTAATGAAGTCTTGCAGTGACATGTGATCATGTCACCTGAACTGGAATCCATCTTTAACCTGGTGCTTTTCCAGTGAGGGGGGGGGGGGGTGTGGAAACCCAGAGGGACAAAGGGTTCCCGCCTTATGCAAAAGATATATAAAGGGGTGGAAGAGAACAAAGGGGAGAGAGGAGCCATCATGAAGAATCCCCTAGCTATCACCTAAGCTGCAACAAGAGCTGTACCAGGGGAAAGAATTGTGCCCAGGCCTGGAAGGTGTCCAGTCTGAAAAAAAACTTACTGAAGCATCTCTGAGGGTGAGATTATCTGTATTCAGTTTGATTAGGCATAGATTTGCGTATTTTATTTTATTTTGCTTGGTGACTTACTTTGTTCTGTCTGTTACTACTTGGAACCACTTAAATCCTACCGCCTGTATTTAATAAAATCACTTTTTATTTAGTAATTTACTCAGAGTATGTATTAATACCTGGGGGAGCAAACAACTGTGCATATCTCTCTATCAGTGTTATAGAGGGCGAACAATTTATGAGTTTGCCCTGCATAAGCTTTATGCAGGGTAAAACGGATTTATCTGGCTTTAGACCCCATTGGGAGTTGGGCATCTGAGTGCTAAAGACAAGCACACTTCCATGAGCTGTTTTCAGGTAAACTTGCAGCTTTGGGCAAGTGATTCAGATCCTGGGTCCGTGTTGGAGCAGATGGGAGAGTCTGGCTCAGCAAGACAGGGTGCTGGAGTCCTGAGCTGGCAGGGAAAACAGGAGCAGAGGTAGTCTTTGCACATCAGGTGGCAGCTCCCAAGGGGGTTTCTGTGATCCAATCCGTCACTATATATATATGGGTTTGTCTACATGGCATGACAATGCATACTACGAGGGTGAGATTTCTAAAGCACATGAATGTGTTATGAACTAACTGGACCCTGCTGCTGCACTCTAACAGTTCTGTAGCACACTTTAATGTAGCACTTGAACATGACCACATTAAAGTGCACTACTAGGGAACTTTAGGTGCGCACCAGCAGGGTCCACACAGACCATTTGGTGCACATGTTCATGAACTTTAGAAATCACACCCTCATAGAGTACCTTACTGCACTGTGTAGACAAAGCCTGTATATAAAATAACCTAATGCAACAATTTAACAGTCAAAATGGAACATATCTGATCCTTTCACAAAATCAAAATGAGAATAAAAAGCAGTACAAGGTGTATCCAGCCTGTGATAATGTAACAAGCAGAGATACTGTAAAACCACTGTCTAGACACAAGAATAGATTCTTGGGCTTTTACCCTGCTCTGGAATTTCTTGAGCTTTCTCCAGTGTTCTCTATTCTACACATGTGGGGTTTGTCAATGGTTTCACATTTCCAACCGCCTAGCCATCCAGTCCCACTGCCCCCCTCCTTTGCCAAAGCTGACCATCACGTTCTAAAATCTGTCTGTCTCTTTAGCCTCTGAAGTTGGATGCCTAGGAGGTGAGGTTGGCTTTCAGGAAAGGTCAGACGGTGCTAAAGGAGGAGAGAGCCCACGAGGTAGCTTGAAAGAGTCGAACTGATAGAATAACACTTTTGAATTGACAAGGGGGAACACGGAGGCAGAGAGAGAAAGAGATGCACATAGAAGAAAATTAAGGAGCCAAGACAACAGGGGAGAAAAAAAGGTGGATCATATGAACAGAAGGTAAAAAGGGGGAGAGAGAGAGAAAGTAGAAATGATGGAGGGAAAAATATGAATAAAGGGATTGTAGCATTAATAGTAGAGGAATACTACTGAAATAATGTAATTAGGAAAGAGTTGTAAGAAGTGGCAGCCCTAGCTTTATGTAGCCAGGTGGACCCTTACTCTTCCCCTGGGTTTATGTCATATACACACACCTGAACTACCACCAAATATGCCATCTTTTGTTCTCCACCCATTGCCCCATCTAACTCTGGAGTCAAAGGGATGCAACAGAGAATTAATTCCATGAAACGTCACACTCCCTTCTTGGAAAGTTGTGCTTCAGCTTCACTTCCAGGCTTCTTGGTTGTTGTAGCACATTCATCCAAACTTCGTCACAGAGTCTCAAACGAGAGACAGATGAAGGAGTGGGTTTGACATAGCCTGAGCAGAGACACAGACAGGCAAGAGGAGCCTATGGAAATGCAGAGGGAGGGATGAGGAAACCCAGTCATATAGGTCTAAAGGGAGTTGGATAGAATCTGCATGTTGCTCCATATAGCCTGCACAAACCCTACTACGCTATGGGGCTGAGATAATGTGAAACAGCACTAATATTGGATTAAATAACTCCCTACCATAGACAGAAATTTCTCCCATCAGCCAGCACACAGAGAAATGTAAATGGCATCACAACTTGCCATGCTCACCCCCCTTTGTCAGTCTGGGCAGTTCTATCACTCTCGTTGCCATTGTATCTATTACTGTCAGTCTTTACTTTCCATTCTCTCCATGGAAATGGTTTAGCTCAGTGGGATTATTTTCTTCCACAGGACAGTCTGGACCCTGTAGCATATGCAATGGGAATGTGTCACCTTCTCACACCTTAAGATGGTCTTGAACCAAACCCCTGGAAGGTTTGAAAACTGACTCCTGGTTTGAATGTTGTTGCCTGACACCCCCCTCTGGGACTCCACCCTAGAATTGCTGGTGATGTCTCGTTATCAGATTTGCCAAAATGTAAATAAAGGTATGTTAGCGCTATGGTAAGACTTCAAAAGCTCATGGGGACGCACATGCCATCTCTGCCATGCAATATGGAACACAAGGTAATGAGGGTGCTTGCTGAGGAAAGGGCACCAGAATCTGTCTTGACAAGCATTTTGCATGCAGTTAAACAGGCAAATGTATTCTGCTGCCAGGCTCTTGCAGGAATTTTATTTGATGTCTGTCACCAAACAGCTTCTTCTGCAATCGAGGAGTTACAGAACATTCATACCCTATAACGATCAAAAAAGGAAGCCCCCCATGCCCATACTAGATTTCAGAGAGTTAATCCACGCTCCACTTGCAAGCTAATAGCATCTGTGCCCATGCAAAATTAGGACACATGTTTCTGAACTGTGTACAGAGTGTGGAACATAGGAGCTGCCATACCAGATAAGGTCTATCTTGTCTAGTAGCCTGTCTCCAACAGCATCAGATATGGATGCTTCACAGGAAGATGCAAACTCTCATTCTACCTTTGCCCCCTCCCAGATCTGCAAAGTTATGGGCCCATATATGTACATGGTAAAAGTTTCTTCCTGTCTCCCATTTGCTAATGGTTAGTTTCTGACCTAAAACATAAAGGTTGATATTATTTCTATTATTTTTTAAACCCTAACTAATATAATTTGGATGTTCTCAACATGCATTCATATCTAATCCTTATTTGACTCCTACTAAGCTCTTGATTGCAACGTTTTCTGTGGTAATGAGTTTCTGGGGTTTACTACATGTTTTGTAAATAAGTATTTTGTTTGGTCAGTTTCAAGTTTTATAGCCTTTCAGTTTCACTGGTGTCCCCTTGTCCTTGTATTATGAGAAAGGGCAAATAGGAGCACATAACTTATCTTCTTTAGACCATTCATCACTCTCTGTAACTATTATGTCCCCATGTAGGCATCTCCCCTCTAAAGTAAAGGTGCCTACTATTTTCAATCGCTTCTCATAAGGAAGTCCTTCCATGCCTCCTCTTACCATCATCTTCACCTTCTGAACACTCTGTATTTCTGCTATATCCTTTTGCAGCTGTGAGTGTGCTTCCCAACACAGGTAGACAAAGAAGTACTAGCTCTGCTCAAGTTAACACACTAAAACTAACAGCGTGGCCACCAGAGTATGTACATGGGGTGTAGGATGGGCTTGTACTTGGGTGGCTAGCCTGATCTGCTGCCTATGTCACCACAGCTGCAATGGTATTCTTAGCCCTGGTCTACACTAAAAGTTTAGGTCGAATTTAGCAGCGTTAGATCAATTTTACCCTGCACCCGTCCACATGACGAAGCCATTTTTGTCGACTTAAAGGGCTCTTTAAATCGATTTCTGTACTCCTCCCCGATGAGGGGATTAGCGCTGAAATCGACTCTGCTGGGTCAAATTTGGGGTAGTGTGGATGCAATTCGACGGTATTGGCCTCCAGGAGCTATCCCAGAGTGCTCCATTGTGACCACTCTGGACAGCACTCTCAACTCAGATGCACTGGCCAGGTAGACAGGAAAAGCCCCACGAACTTTTGAATTTCATTTCCTGTTTGCCCAGCATGGCGAGCTGATCAGCACAGGTGACCATGGAGTCCCAGAATCACAAAAGAGCTCCAGCATGGAGCGAACGGAAGGTACTGCATATGATCGCTGTATGGGGAGACGAATCTGTGCTATCTGAACTCCGTTCCAAAAGACGAAATGCCGGAATATTTGAAAAAAATCTCCAAGGGCATGAGGACAGAGGTTATAACAGGGAGCCACAGCAGTGTCGCTTGAAACTTAAGGAGCTCAGGCAAGCCTACCAAAGAACCAGAGAGGCAAACAGCCACTCCGGGTCAGACCCCCAGACATGCCACTTCTATGATGAGCTGCATGCCATTTTAGGGGGTGTCCCTACAACTATCCCACCCCTGTACTTTCCTCCTCCCCCACCCCTCCCAGGCTATCTTTGCAGTTATCCCCCCCATTTGTGTGATGAATTAATAAAGAATGCATGAATTTGAAACAATGACTTTATTGCCTTTGCAAGCGGAGATCAAAGGGGGGGAGGGGAAGGGTGGTTGGGTTACAGGAAAATAGAGTGAACCAAGGGGGTGGGTTTTCATCAAGGAGAAACAAACAATTTTCACACTGTAGCCTAGCCAGTCATGAAACTGGTTTTCAAAGCTTCTCTGATGCACAGAGCGCCCTGCTGTGCTCTTCTAACCGCCCTGGTGTCTGGCTGTGCATAATCAGCGGCCAGGCGATTTACCTCAACCTCCCACCCCGCCATAAACATCTCCCCCTTACTCTCACAGATATTGTGGAGCACACAGCAAGCAGTAATAGCGATGGGAATATTGGTTTCACTGAGATCTAACCGAGTCAGTAAACTGCACCAGCGAGCTTTTAAACGTCCAAAGGCACATTCTACCACCATTATGCACTTGCTCAGCCTATAGTTGAACTGCTCCTTACTACCGTCCAGGCTTCATGAGCCATGGGAGCAAGGGGTAGGCTGGGGTAGGTGCGACCGCGCGGTGCTGCTGACTGGGAGAGCAACCTGAGGCAGAAGCTGGCATGATATTCTAGGCAGGACTGAATCTCCATTAGACAAAACTTGAAGAGAATGATCTGGAGTCACTCATTTTTGTCCAGGTGCCCACGACCAACCTTACCGAGGCCGGCCAGGAGCACCCATGTCTGCCCAGGCGCCCCCGACCAACCTAACTGAGGTCAGCCAGGAGCACCCATGGGACAATGATGACGGTTAGCAGTCGTATTGCACCGTCTGCCATCCGCAAGGCAAGGCAAGGGGATGCTGCTGTGTAGCATCTGCCAGCAGCACCCAGGAGACATACGGTGACAGTGAGCTGAGCGGGCTCCATGCTTGCCGTGGTATGTCATCCGTATGGGTAACCCAGGAAAAAAGGCGAGAAACGATTTTTTGCCATTGCTTTCATGGAGGGAGGGGGGCCTGACGACATGTACCCAGAACCACCCGCGACAATGTTTTTGCCCCATCAGGCACTGGGAGCTCAACCCAGAATTCCAATGGGCAGCAGAGACTGCGGGAACTGTGGGATAGCTACCACAATGCAATGCTCCAAAAGTCGACACTAGCTTTGGTACTGTAGACACACACCGCCGACTTAATGCGCTTAGTGGGGACACACACAATCAACTGTATCAAATCAACTTCTATTAAATCAAGCTAATTTCATAGTGTAGACGTACCCTCAGTGTGCTAGACCATGTCTGCCTACTCATGCTGGGAAGCAAACTCCCAAGTGCTGTGTACAAATATCCTTTGAGAGAAGGTGACCAGAGCTGACCACAGTATAGACAAAGCAGGTCAAACTCATGTCTGTGGTGAGGGCCGAATGACCCTTTCATTCAAAGTCCAAGGTCCGGGAATAAAAACTTCAATGGCGAGAAGCTAGTTTTGCAGTCTTATCCAAGTACATGGTATGTTGCATTTTTGAGTGAAGTTAAATACTACATTTAAAGACTTTACAAATAATTAATGAATTTTTAAACTTCCCTTCATCTGTCCATTAACTCACCCTGTGCATCTGCACTGCCACATGTGTGTGAAATTTCTCTTTTTCCCCTAACTCTTTGGGAAACTGCCCCCTGTCCCTTATTATGCCTTTGGAAATTTTCCTTCCCACCTGCCCCTTTGGGAAATATCCCTCCTCAAATGTTCAGTGTCTCCCATTGCTTTCCTTTCTCCCGCTCTTCCCCCGCATTCTCTTTGGCCATTTCCAGGGTGGATGGGAATACAGAAAGAGCTGCTCCCCTCAGTCTCAGCCCCTACGGCATTTTAAAGGCAATGGTGCTCTGTAAGCCAAATAGGTAGAGTGAGAGTACAGGAGGAGAAGGTTAAAGGTGGAAGATCAGAAGCAAGGTCCTGCAGACTCTGCCATGGTGGCAAGAGCAGGGCAAGAACCTCCTCTGAGCCCTGGTTACAGTGTTGTGGTGGCTGCTCAAAGAGCCTCTTCTCACCAATGGAATGGAAGAGGGTTCAGTTGCCTGTGCCCAATCAGGAATGAGCCTGCCGCTCATTCTTGTCCCAGCCCCTTGATTTAGGGAGCCAACAGCTACAGACTAGATGCTTTTGAAGGGTGGGGTATAAGCGGCAGGCTGCAGGGAAGGGTCCTGAGGACTGGGTCCTGCCTGCTGGCTATACGTATGGCATCATTGCTATAGATAGATCAGTAATTTATGTAGTGGCATTAAAATATGTCCAGTATTATTTTCTAGCCCAATTTCTACACATCCCACCATTTGTTTATTTTTAACCTACTCTACTCACTGAACAGAGGTTTCCAATGAACTGTCCATAATGACATCCAGGTCTTTCTCCTCTTTTAGTAGGACATACAAAAACCAACAACATGTGCTTTACGTTAAATTTGTGAACACTATCAACTGCCATAACACCACCACTTTCCTGAGCTTTGTTAAGCCCCTTAAAATTCCTCAAAATCTTTGGCTGTAAGGCAATCAATCATGTCTTGCACTCTGGGCAATAAACTGATTAAAAAGTAATCGTTTAACTGGTTTTACTACTCTGTGGGCTTGCCTAGATTAACGAAACTTGGACTGAGGTGCCTACATTGAAGTAGTTGCACCAGTGCAACCCCCCCAAAACAGACAATGTACCAGTGCTAAGTCATGCCAGTACAAGTCCCACCTTACTTTGGTGCAGTGCATCTACATTTCAGGTTTCCACTGGTGTTGCTACAATGGTGTAAAAAACAACCTCTCAAGCAAAGCATACACAGGGCCCATGACAGAGGAGTAGGATAAATCTTTAGAATCTAAGAATGTAATACTTAGTTTATTTAAAAGATTGGTCTCTTCTATGCCTACCAACTAAAGGAGGTGTCTATTCACCCTCAGTACCAAATTCCCTCATGCTCAGGCTGTTCTTGCCTTGCTCTGTCTGGGGCAAAGCCCAGTTTCAGATTGCAGCCAAATTCACATGTGAAAAATCTGCAGAAATGACGACTTTGCTGTGTCAGGCTGTTGGTTGCTTGTTCCAGAGAGAACTGGGCCTTTGACATAATATCGATTGTGACCTGAGTCTCAGAAGCACAGAGCAGAGAGAAAGGAAGAGAAACTGAGTGAGAGTAAACAGGAACACTCTCTTGGCTTCTAGAGCACCTTTGCCTTTGCTAAAATCCTCAGGGCCTGATCATACCACCTGTTGCATGCCTCTGGGGTGAATGGAAAGGTGCATAGTCCACAATTGGACAGAACAAAATGAACAAATTTCCTCTCGATAGCAGCCCTCATAGAAGTGTAGGGCCAGCAGCTCCCCACATCAACAGTGTCCGGCCCACAAGAAGCACTAAGAAAGTGGGGCATGCCAAAGGAAAAGCAGGCAACACTGGAGAGGAAAGAACTGCACCGTATGCTCTTCTCTATCACAGGGCTTGCTGCACAGATGCTGCCTGGGACAACTAGATGCATCTAGCTACACAGATGAGAATTCATTGTGAGGTCCAGGACAAAAGAAGGATGTGGTGAGTGCTGGTCTCTGCACATAAGACCACAAATACAGGAACTGTGGGATCCTGGACAGTGTTCACTGAAAAGGACCCTGCAGCAAACAGCAGCACTGTCTACTGCCTGTGCACTGCACAGAGTGGGTGGGATAGATGTTGCACTGCTCACTTTTGTGCTACTTTCCACTGCCACAGATTTGTTAGTCCAACTGTACTTCACTCCTGCCCCTCATCACCTATCCTGTGTACAACTACACCTCCATTACCCTGGCTACATCTGTACATAATATAGGCAAACAACACAGGAATGCAGGGGCAAGATTAGAAAGGCAAAGGCACAAAATGAGCTCAAACTAGCTACGGGAATAAAAGGAAACAAGAAGACTTTTTATCAATACATTAGAAGCAAGAGGAAGACCAAAGACAGGGTAGGCCCACTGCTTAGTGAAGAGGGAGAAACAGTAACAGGAAACTTGGAAATGGCAGAGATGCTTAATGACTTCTTTGTTTCGGTCTTCACCGAGAAGTCTGAAGGAATGCCTAACATAGTGAATGCTAATGGGAAGGGGGTAGGTTTAGCGGATAAAATAAAAAAAGAACAAGTTAAACATCACTTAGAAAAGTTAGATGCCTGCAAGTCACCCGGGCCTGATGAAATGCATCCTAGAATACTCAAGGAGCTAATAGAGGAGGTATCTGAGCCTCTAGCTATTATCTTTGGAAAGTCATGGGAGACGGGAGAGATTCCAGAAGACTGGAAAAGGGCAAATATAGTGCCCATCTATAAAAAGGGAAATAAAAACAACCCAGGTAACTACAGACCAGTTAGTTTAACTTCTGTGCCAGGGAAGATAATGGAGCAAGTAATTAAGGAAATCATCTGCCAACACTTGGAAGGTGGTAAGGTGATAGGGAATAGCCAGCATGGATTTGTGAAGAACAAATCATGTCAAACCAATCTGATAGCTTTCTTTGATAGGATAACGAGCCTTGTGGATAAGGGTGAAGCGGTGGATGTGGTATACCTAGACTTTAGTAAGGCATTTGATACGGTCTCGCATGATATTCTTATCGATAAACTAGGCAAATACAAATTAGATGGGGCTACTATAAGGTGGGTGCATAACTGGCTGGATAATCGTACTCAGAGAGAGTTGTTATTAATGGTTCCCAATCCTGCTGGAAAGGCGTAACGAGTGGGGTACCGCAGGGGTCTGTTTTGGGACCGGCTCTGTTCAATATCTTCATCAACGACTTAGATATTGGCATAGAAAGTACGCTTATTAAGTTTGCGGATGATACCAAACTGGGAGGGATTGCAACTACTTTGGAGGACAGGGTCATAATTCAAAATGATCTGGACAAATTGGAGAAATGGTCTGAGTTAAACAGGATGAAGTTTAACAAAGACAAATGCAAAGTGCTCCACTTAGGAAGGAAAAATCAATTTCACACATACAGAATGGGAAAAGACTGTCTAGGAAGGAGTACGGCAGAAAGGGATCTAGGGGTTATAGTGGACCACAAGCTAAATATGAGTCAACAGTGTGATGCTGTTGCAAAAAAAGCAAACATGATTCTGGGATGCATTAACAGGTGTGTTGTGAGCAAGACACGAGAAGTCATTCTTCCGCTCTACTCTGCTCTGGTTAGGCCTCAGCTGGAGTATTGTGTCCAGTTCTGGGCGCCGCATTTTAAAAAAGATGTGGAGAAACTGGAAAGGGTCCAAAGAAGAGCAACAAGAATGATTAAAGGTCTTGAGAACATGACCTATGAAGGAAGGCTGAAAGAATTGGGTTTGTTTAGTTTGGAAAAGAGAAGACTGAGAGGGGACATGATAGCAGTTTTCAGGTATATAAAAGGGTGTCATAAGGAGGAGGGAGAGAACTTGTTCACCTTAGCCTCTAAGGATAGAACCAGAAACAATGGGTTTAAACTGCAGCAAGGGAGGTCTAGGTTGGACATTAGGAAAAAGTTCCTAACTGTCAGGGTGGTTAAACACTGGAACAAATTGCCTAGGGAGGTTGTGGAATCTCCGTCTCTGGAGATATTTAAGAGTAGGTTAGATAAATGTCTATCAGGGATGGTCTAGGCAGTATTTGGTCCTGCCATGCGGGCAGGGGACTGGACTCGATGACCTCTCGAGGTCCCTTCCAGTCCTAGAATCTATGAATCTATAACACAAATGGTTGTGTCTTCCTAAGCAGGAGCACTTGTGAGTATCAGCTTTTCTTTCATACTTTAATTCTGCTTCACAGACGTTTTCTAATTCTGTTTCACAGATGTTTTCCTGTGACTCAAATTCTGTAGCCTTATAACAAAGGATGATCTTAGTTCGAAATATGGTTGATGTCCTCAGTCGTGTGTGCTGTTTCTTTTTGCAGCTATTCTGTCAACACTTTTGTTCCCTCAGAGTCCTGAGGTGGGTGCTGTAGGACACTTTCCATTCCAGCTGCTCACAGCCCACTTTCCAACATTTGCAGGCGAGAGCTGCTGGCAGATTTTCTGAGTATCATTTAGCTCAATATTTCCACTTACTCTCTTCTTGGAGCGCAAGGAAAAGTCAGGCCCTGGTGTCTTAAGAACTCTGGCAGATTTTCAAAAGTAATCCATTCCCACAACTAAGGCCAGCTTTTTGGACAAACTCACCTCTCATTTAGGCACCTTCATTAAGTGGGGATTTTCAAAAGGTAATCTGCAGTTCCCATTAAGAACAATGACACTGAGCACTGGCCACTTCCTGTAAGTGGCTAATTGAGAACTGAGCTCTTGCAAAAAAAAAAATCTGGCCCTCCATCTGTGAGGAAGCCAACTGCACCAGGGTCAATCTCCCAACACCACACTGGACACAGCTGATCGGGCAAGGGCTGTCTGATTGATTGCACTTCCTGATTGGTGGAGTGGTGAAGCTAGCTACTATCTGATCCCGCAGCAGCCAAGCTTGCTGGCGGCTCAACACATTCCACCCTTGGTCCCGCTTCCTCTGCCTGATTCTGCACAGCCTGCCAGTGTGCCCACTTCAGTTCCTGCCCTTGGACATCCTTGACAACCGGCTCTGCTTCTCTACCATGTCTCTGGCTCACCCTTTGGCTCTAGCATTCGGTGTCTGATCCCTGGCTCTAACCTGTGGCTCTGCTCTCAACTATATCCCCGAGTTTTGCTCTGAAGTTGTAAGTGGGCCATGAGTCTTGGCAGTAGGGCGACCAGAAAATAAGTGTGAAAAATCGGGATGGGGGTGGGGGGGTAATAGGAACCGATATAAGAAAAAGACCCCAAAATCGGGAATGTCCCTATAAAATCTGGTCACCCTACTTGGCAGGGACAACTATACATAATAGCAAACTTTTCCAACATAGCCAAAAATTGCACATTGAGCCATTATCTTTGTCTTCCAGTCTGCCAGTGCATGTTGAACACAATACTAATGAAAATACTCATGCACTAGTACAACCACTAGGGGCAACCTCTTTCTCTGGGTGGATTTAGTGCTCCCAAGAGGCATCACTTTGACAGCCATGTCAACTGCAACTCCACAGCACAGGTCTCTGTGGATCACTCATTCATCGGCCTTTCTGCTAAGACGAAAAGGAATTGACTGAGACCCAACAAACTCATCTGATAAATTTCCAAAATGGCAACAATAATTTAGATTGGCAAGCCAACCTATTTCCTGGGCCATCCAGCCCCAGTGCTCTCTCTCTTTCTGGGATATGATTAGATTAGATGATACATTATCAATATTACACAGCAGTACCCACAAAACATTACAGAGTTTTCAGCATTTCAGCTAGCAACTCCATTTTGGAAGGATTTACAGCTTGGCTGTCCCTTGGCATCCAAAGTCTCACCATAAGAGCCCATCCATTTAATAATAAATCAGTTTGGCTATTTTTAAATTAGAGGGCTGCAAATTACAAATGATGTTTACCGTTTGCTGACACTTTGATCTCAAAATGAACAAGAGTTTCAAGGACCAGGCCCTCAGCTGATGTAAATCCCATTCTGCACACTTACAAAATGGGAAATGACTGCCTAGGAAGGAGTACTATGGAAAGGGATCTGGGTGGAGTGGATCACAAGCTACATATGAGTCATCAGTGTAACGCTGTTGCAAAAAAAGCCAATATCGTTTTGTGATGTATTAGCAGGAGTGTTGTAAGCAAGACATGAGAAGTAATTCTTCCGCTCTTCTCAGTACTTACAAGGCTTCAGCTGAAGTATTGTGTCCAGTTCTGGGCACCATATTTCAGGAAAGATGTGGACAAATTGAAGAAAGCTCAGAGGAATGCAACAAAAATGATTAAATGTCTAGAAGCCATGACTTATAGGGAAAGATTTAAAATATTGGGTGTGTTTAGTCTGCAGAAGAGAAGACTGGGGAGAGAAAGAGGGGACATGATAAGTTTTCAACTACATAAAAGGTTGGTACAAGGAGGAGGGTAAAAAATTGTTCACATTAACCTCTGAGGACAGGACAAGAAGCAATGAGCTTAAATTGCAGCAAGGGAAGTTTAGGTTGGACATTAGGAAAAACTTCCTGTCAGGACAGTTAAACACTGGAACAAATGGCCTAAGAAGGTGGTGAAATCTGTATCATTGGAGGTTTTTAAGAACAGGTTAGACAAACACCTGTCGGGAAGAGTTATTACATTATTAGTTATTACGTAGTCCTGTCTTGAGTGCACGGGATTGAACTAGATGAACTATTGAGGTCCCTTCCTCTCTATGCTTATATAACCCAATCAGTTTCAATGGTGCTACAACGACTTACACCTACTGGGGATCTGGCCCTGTGTTTTATTAAAAGGAAATTTTGTAGTTAATAATTTCTGGGCCAAAACCTAAATTACATATGTGACCTATTGGAGTTGCACACCTATCCAGAGGCAGAATTGGTCTTTCACCTGGTGTATGATCTTTCTTTAAAAAAAAAAAAAAAAAAATGGCAGAGATTGGCCTGATCCTAAAAGCTCTGTGGCAGCACTTCTCATGATCAGGACCATAAGAAGATTTACAAAGCAGCTGTTGTATGTGCATCAGACCCTACTTTACATCTCTCTGGATGATCCATGTGACACAATCTGTTCCATTGTTAATCCATATCTACAGCATAAGCATACACACCTTAATGATTTCACAGGGAGGCTTCAAAGCTTAACAGAGCCATGGACAAACAGACACCAAAGACGGATTTAATTTTTAATTGCATGTTACTTTTTACTCATTGTTTTGTTTGCAGTTCTGATAGGGTTAGAGATCTACAGTTCAAATTTGCAGAACTGTGCGCATGAAAAAAAACAAAAAACGCATGTGCTGTATCAGCCATTGCAGTAACTGCATGAGTAAATGACTAGTTAGCTTTCAGGGAGTAAGTGTGTTACAGCATATAAAGCACCAGACTGAGAGCCAGGAGCTCTGGATTCAATTCCCAGCTCCTCCCGTAACTTCATCTGTCACATGGGGCAAGTCCTTTCACCTTTCTATGCCTCTCTTTCTCCCATCTGCACAGTAGGACTAGTGCTACTTACCAACTTCTTTTGAAAAGTGCTCTGAGATGTACCCATTACATATGCTGAGCATTCATATTTATTTGCATGCTAATACACCATGCTTGCACACACAATCATAAATGCAAGGTGAAACTAGTTGTGCAAATGTGTATAATTTTGCACGCACACATTTCTGAAAATCTGAGCCTCAGAGACTAACTTGGATTTCTGATCAGATCTTTAAATGTAGCATTTTGCATCTATTTTTATATATATATATTATATAAACCTAGTATATTTACTTACACACATTTGCACTGCCTTTGTATTTTGGCATATGAATACTGCATTGTACAGCACAATAACTGTAATGCCTCAGTTATAAATATTTTCCCATTTCACTCAGTACTTTTCTTTGTTGAATAATTCAGCTTCTTTACAGGCTTAGCTGACCTTTGCTTGATAAAGTCATATTTCTGAGCATTCACTTGCATTTGGTATTTTTAATCAGGTTCAAGTCCACTAGCTGCATATCAGAGCTGCGAATAATGATGATACCGATATGTACTTTAGCCAAATGATGTTCCTTAGTGCACGCACACAGCCCCCAAATTACTGAGTTAACTAAAGTGTAAGAGAATTTATGATGCTAAATAAAACCAGGAAAAAAGATGTTTTAATAAGATGAAAATCCAAATGTTAAAATAATGAGCCATCTGTATGGGTGGCCCTCTCCTGAGAGATGCCAAGAGCTTTACCATCTGTGATACATTTACCAGCTGTTTCCTTCCTTTTTCGTGAGAACATAAGAAATCCTTGCAGTTGGTGGTTCTAACTGACACATCCTAGTGAAGGAAACAGGTTTGCTCAACGTCAGGACCTCCCATCAAAGCTAGCTTGGCTGGAATTAACCTAATAATGTTTGGTGAGTAGTGATGTTCCCTATTTCCGAAGGGTCTCTTCAGCTGAGGGGCTGACAGATCACAGATCACTCTGGAGAATGAAAGAGGAGAAAATAATACCCACTGAACCACAACTTAGCTTGAACTGAGGTTTACAGGGAAAGGCAAATGTATAAAATACTAGGCCTGAGCATTTCATTGCTGAGAAATCAGGTTTTTACCTTCAGACTGTTGTAGGAAAGTTTGGGTAAATTTGAGATCAATTGGTAACCTGGCAAGGTGCCACTCGTAGTCCAAATGTTGCGGAACCTGTCTTTTCTCTTCTCTTCTCTGATCACTGTTTCGCGTATTTGCCAGTCAGCCTCATATCTCTGCTACTTTTGCCCTGACAAGAACCTTATCTAGTGCTCTTAAGTTATGTATGGTCTTAGGATCAGACCACAGTGCTATGCAAGAATTTAGTTTGCCATAGGCACTCATGAAAGGCTACAAAATAGAGACAATCTAAATCTATGGAAGGATATATTGTTTTGTACTTATTTATACCTCAGTGTGCTGTAGTCCTAATTGCACAACATTTAATTATTTCCTCAGTGTTCACTCTCATTTCATTAACTGCCAATGAGAGTTGAAGAGAATATAACTTAAGACACAGATTTCTCTCTCCAAGTAAAGTGAGTCTGGACCCCCCCCCCACACACACCCAAAATATATATATATGATCAAATTGCGAGTCCATCTTTGTGCAGTTCTGTGAAGGGCAATATTTGTCCATCACTTAGATACTACGTATCTGTGATATACTATGTTTTGCAAATGTGAATTGTACAGTATGTGACTTTATACAACACTAATCTGTACCAAGTCAGTGGCAAATATACAGACAGTTATCTGCTACACACACTGGCAGCATCCTCACAGAACCCAGGGCACTTTGCTCCAAAAACACAGGACCCCAACCTCGTCAGCTATAGGAGACTAAGTTAGCTATAGTATGTAATATAGTATATGCAAGCAATAGGAGTTGCAGCCTCTTTGTGGGTCAGGCACTGGCAGGAGATACACTTACAAACACTTGAGTAGGACCAACTGACCATCCAGTGGAGGGCAGTAGTGACACATAGGGACAAATTCTCAAATGCGCCACTCAGGCAACACTAAGGGTATGTGTACACTGCAATTAGACACCTGTGGCTGGTCCATGCCCGCTGACTCGGGCTCCCAGGGCTCAGACTAAGGAGCTCTTTAATTGTGGTATGGATGTTTGGGCATGGGCTTGGGCTCTGGGACCTTGCAAGGGGGAGGGTCCCAAAACTCAGGCTCCAGCCCAAGTCTGAATGTCTATACTGCAGTTAAACAGCCCCTTTGCCCTAGCCCCAGAAGTCCAAGTCATCTGACATGGGCCAGTTCTAAGTGTCTAACTGCAGTGTAGACATACAGGCAGAATCTGGCTTTTTAGGGTAACTGAGCAGCCGAGGATTCTATGGTTGGAGGAGGGATGGGACCCTCAGCTGCGGTAAAATCTGCAGAGCTGCCTATGTGCTAGCTGCCACATCCTACTCCACCATAGGGGGGTATGGAGAGTTCCACTCCATCACACCTAATCCTCCACTGGCACATGGCATCTTACAGATCATATGTTGGTGGTGTAAGTTGAGTTAGAGCAACCTGGGGCTGCTCTAATTTAAACCAGGGCAGCACAAAACGACCCTTAGAGTTGTAACTGGTTACCCAATGCCTGCTCACTGCACACACACACACACACACACACACACCCCGTCACAGAGCAGAGCTCAGCCACAGGAGACAAGCTGACACAATACTCATTGAGGGACTGTACCTTCAAGGCGCTGAGTACTGCCTGTAAGGTGAGGTACAAGGATTGTTACAGGAGCTCCTCTGCATCTTACAGGATCAGGCCATTTGCTAGTAGACTTTTCAAGACAGAAAAGTGGTGACAGCAAGCATCCTAAGAAGGAAACATACAAGAGAGACTGAATCTCCCCAAAATGTACATCTAAACCAACATCCCAAATGAGCAAACTGAAGAGATGCCGACATAAAATCTGAATCTGGTTCTGTAGTAAGGATAACCCCAGGATCTCCCTAGTTTTACACACCACCCACATCAGTACATTTGATAATGTTACGTCGATCCGCATTGTGCATGAGGGGAAATACATATACATGTGATTCTAATCAGTGTCTATGATTCAATGAACTGAGTGAAAATCAGCCATTGCTTTCCAAAGCATTTTTCTCCCGCGATAAAGTGTAGTGATCATGTACTCCAGCCACTGGCAAGTATCAAGAACCTCTAAAATATAGCATGTGTATTATCAAGCAAACACAATCTGAAGAAGGAGCCATTTAAATTGTGATTGTAATACATTTATTTCCTCAAACGTTGCTTACATATTGTTGGTAAGATATCCGACTGCTTTTCCCACCAGAAGACCTAAATAAGAGTCTAAAAAAATGGTGCATTCTATTTGCTACGCATCTCTCCACTAACTTAAGGCTGGATTGTAACAAATATACATACTGGGGAGTGTGGGGTATTAAAAACTAGTTAAAAATGACAAACTATTGTTTTAAGTGTGAGGGATTTCCCAATCCTGCTTGCAGGCTGGGGGTCTCTAAGAAAAGCCATGTGATCTGAGTTATCTGAGTCAGTCAGCAGACAATCAGTCTGAAAAGAGCCAGTGTAAAGCAAGTAGGCATGAGTTGTGCCTCACTGTCTTAGGGAGCAGCCTGTTTTCTCTCTGTGTGTGTTTTTAGGCTTTCGTATGTTATCGTTCTGAATTCTCAGAAATAAAGTGGTGTTACATTGTAACCTTTCAGCAATAGTACTTATGCTATTATCTAATTTTCTGTGTGTATGCTGTGAACATAACAGGAATCAGTTGCGCACTCAACTAGTCCCATTTAGTATCATTGGAAGGAAGGAGTTTGCAATCTAACCCTTAAAAGGGAACAGCATGGCACAAAAGCCTCTGCAATGTTTCAACATTTTAATTATATCATGACTGTTTAATTGTATTCCATAAACCTTATTCTATTTTGCATTCAGATACCATCTTGAATCCAAAAATCTCAAAAGATGATGCAAACATTAAGTATAATTCACAGCATCCCTGGCATGTAGGTCTTATAACTAGTATACGGATTTTACAGATGGAGAAACACAGGCAGAGAGCTAGGTTTAAGTGACTCCCCAGGATCACAGAGAGAATTGGTAGGAGAGCTGAGAGTAGAACCCAGAAAGTCTAGGTCTTGGTTCCCAAATGTTGCCACTAGAAACTGTTCATCCCTGAACATAAATATTGTTTAATATTTTGCAGAAATATAATTCAATACCTTACCTTCTACATGTTTCACTATTTAGTTAGATGCTTTTTATCCAATGACATTTTTACAAGAAAAATGTATTTGTCAGAACATTTGAAATCAGATACAGAATTATTTGAGACAGGAATATACTAGGCCTGATCCAAAGATCATCAACTTCAATGGACTTGGGAACAGGTCCTAAGATGCTACAGGAAGCATTCAGATACTTCTGGGGGTGCTATAGAAAACCTCACGATCAAGGATGATAGCTAGAATTTGGATTGCTTACCTATTCAGAGTGCAATACAAATTCTGCCAGAGTTCAAGGGTTTTCAACTCATTACATCCTCTAGCAAACTCAGTCCACAGCATAATACTTGTACATATGTAAATGTGTTAGCAGTAATGTGCTTAAAAAGAGGATCAGGAAAAAGCTAACATTGACTGAATTAAATTTTTTTGCCCCTAGAGAATGGTCCTGCTAGAATAAGTTTAAGGTCATCGGCAGGGCAGACCATGTAACTGTAAAGTTTACATTGCAGATATCTTCCCTGGTTTGTCCTATAGCTATAGAAGTGGCTTTAATTTCAGGCTGTCCAATACCCCTATAATTCTGTGAACACAAAATATAGGCAATTAATCAGAAGAACAGAGCTCTGAAAAACAGACATTGTGTTTATATGAAATCCTGCATACCTTTCCCCTTAATGATTTAAAACAACAATCAAAATTGAGTCCACCAGACATGCTACTGTTCTTTAAAAGTAAGGGTCAACATTAAAAAGATCCATTTAATCTAAGTGTGGAGTGTTTGTTTTTTTCTTCATAGACTTTAGGAATTTAAACTCAAGGAAAACACTTAAAATGATTTTTATAAGGGGTGGCAATTGTGTGTGGGGGGTGGAGGGCTTTACTATATTTTAATTCACTTGATCTTTGACTCATTGGTTCTGAGATAATTAATATCATCCTGAACAAAATGATTCCCATTCAGAATTTGATATTACACCATGTGTAAGCAATAAGGAAACCCTTCATCTGCCTTTAATTTCTTATCTGTGTAACTGAATGATTAATAGTGGCAAGTCTTGCTTCTCTATTTTAAAAGATAGTTTTAGTATTTTAAATTATGTTCAGTTATAGGATATTTATAAATATTAGAGTACTCTTATCTTATAGCCATATCATTCTGTAAGTGCTAAAACTGCTGTAAACAGGTAGATCAGTGTTTGGAAGAGAGACCTCCAACTACACCAAGGTAATACAAGTAGGAGTGCTGATGATCAGTAGATTGTACTGGGCGTCTTGTTAGTGGGCACTTGGTTGAGAAATGAACTCAAGCCTCCCAAGCACTAATCTCAAAAAAATCCCATTTTTAATTGTTAGGAGAGTCGGAGAATTAAACATAATATCCTGGCCAAATTCTAACCAACCAACCCCCTTGCATTTCCAATTAGAAAAAGTATTCTTCATTTCTTGTCCTTAACGGTTGTGGTACATGTACAGGAGTAGCATGAGCCATTTGAAAAGGTAACATTTCCCACAGTTATCACAGACATTGTTGATTCTAAGTGTAGGCAGAAAATGGGGTAACTCAGATACTGATGTGCAATAGGTGTTGATAAATACTGTCTTTTTAATAGCAACTGCTCCACGAGTTGCCACATTTCATCCCAGAAGCAAGTGCATTTCTGCAATGGATTAAGTGAGCCATTTGTAGTATACAGTCTACCCATTTATAGCATCTAGTTGATTTCAATGGGACTACTCACAGAGTAAACTGCCACTCACCAAAAGGAAGGAGGGCAGAATCAGGCCCTACATTTGTAAAGCACTCTGGGATAAAAGGCACTATATATAAACCTATTACCATGATATTTTTAAACATTTCTTTCCAGCCTTTTAAAACAGTTGGTAGCTTGAGAAGAGATTTAGTGTTGTCATTCACAGTGGGTTTTATAAATGACAATATTTCTAATGTACGATGTACATATACACACATTAAAAGCATCCTCCTTGCCAGGACAAAAGGCCCCTGGAATTAGATATAGCCTAGGAGGAGTTATAGGACAATGGTAATAAAAAAAACTCAGACAGGAGGACATCTTTGTATTGTTAACTGAATAAGTATGACAAGAACAGAGCGGCTTAAAAATCTCCTTTCAAGTGCTGCTTGCTTTCCTGACCCTGCCCTTTTCTTATTGGTATAATATTTATGGTCTGTGCATCTTAGCTCTTCTGTTGAGAGTCTCCCACTGATTCACAGACCAGGTGCTGTGTAGGTGGGTGCTGTGTGGGTTTCCCCTCTGCTCTACTAGGATGCCTGAACTATGATAGCTAAACATCATGTTCAGTCAGGCCTGTGCTTCCTTTGAGCCAAGATTGACAATCTGTGCCAAATTGTGGCAACAGTCTGGGATCATAAACCTTTTCTAAACTTATAAACTTTTGCAAACGTCTGATTGTATAAATAGTGCATATCTGTGCATGGAAAAAAATCTCTTTAAGGATCATTAATATAGTCAAGCAAACTTAAAACCCATTTACCCGAATGCTATTAAACATACATGGGGCCCAGTTTTCATCTCACACCAGTTACACACTGATTTAACTCCATGACTCCTGAACTACACCAGTATAACAGAGCAAAACCTGGTTGTTCCCTTCCCTTTCCTCCCCTCCGCTGCCTAATTTTTGTTATAATTTACCATTTACATAGTTTCAACAATATGCTATGATCTTCCCCCAAGAAGAAGGGTATGTCCTACACTCCCAGACAATCCCCTCCAAAGCGCCACAACACTCCCTACTCAGGCCTGTGGCTAATAAACACCCACCCACACTTATGAAATCTACTTTGTAACTTGTAATTAGACCAGAGATTTCTGTTTGCAGGGGTCCATTTTATTCTCCTCCCTGATTTCAATTTTCATAGGTTTTCAGCCACTTGCAATTTGAATCTGGGAGTAAAAACAAATGCAGAAAGAAAAAATGAAATTCAGGTGAGATCAGGGAGTTCGTTTGGTTACCGACCCCCATAACCAACTAGCCCAGGTTGACTCAAAACTCATTGTAGCTTTCCGCAAAACCCAGTATATGCTTTCTAAAGTTTTATCAAACATATCTGTATATCAGGTTTGTGATCAAACTCATGGCCAGTCAGGTAATACTTGGTGATAGAACAGTCTACAACACAATGCATAGAATCCCAGGGTGTAAATTTGTAAAAGGATTTATGAATAAAGTATTATTTGTATTAAAATTCCATAATGAGTCCCAAAAACAAAGGAAAACAGAACCCAAAGAGAATTACAGGGCATGTATTGTATATGTGGTTTCTCCTTTTTAACTTCCCTTATCAAGAAAGAATATCCAGAATTAAGTATTTTTTTACCTTGGAGTAATATATTGATGATATCCTCTTTGGCAATAGAAAAGACCACAGACTTTGCTGTGAGACTCCATTTTGTGCCAAGTGGAGGGTGTTGATTGGCCAAAACCTTATGGAGTGGGGCTCAGGGACTATAAAATGGTTTCTAAGCACACACCTCTCTTTTTCCAGTTTGTGTGCTCCATTTAGTCAGGAGTCTGTTCTAGCTTGGAGGGCCTCATTCTAACTAGGGGATTTTGTATACTGCAGCTTGGGAGTGTGGTATAGCTCTGAATATTGCTCCAGCTTGGAGGTTTAGGCTAGATAGTAGCTTGTTTTAGCTTTTAGAGGTTACTCTACTCCCAAGAACCTATTCTAGTCTTGGAAACTTAGTTTGAATTAGGAATTCCACCTGGAATAAGACTGAGAGCTGTAAGGTTTTGATTTAGAGGCCCTTTTGCCTTACAGGTGGATTTGTAAAAGGGTGTTTCTTCTTTATGAAGCTGCTATTGAAATAATCATGTTTCTTCAGAATCTCTTTATTTCCAGTAAGCTCCTGACCTCTTCTGCTCTTTTCCTTTCCACTTTTAGTAGACCATTATCTGTAGTCTACAATACAGACTACAGTGTGATAACTGGCTTCAAGCTTCAGTATCAGAGGTTCACGTACATCCAGCCATGATCTCTTCTGTGGCAATGGATTGCAATGCAGAGCCATTAGACTCAATGAATGGATGAAGGTTCAATGGACCCTTTTGAGACACCCCTGAGAAAGGGGTCATGCATAGATGCACTGCTGCCATTGGAAGGCATTGTGCCCTGAAGCACAATTCTTCAGGTGGTTCCCTATTCTGCTGGGAGGGAAGGACTGAGCAGTAAGCTGTTGCAGGCCTTAAAAGGGAATAGCATACTAGCCTCCATATACATCCAGCCAGCTCTGGGAGGAGGTAGAGTACTTCACATCACTCAGCTACAATCTGAGCAGTTGCACACGGGTGCATGGGAGTCTTATTCCTCTATGTGGCACATTGAACCAGGGCACAGTCTAGCTCAGGCAGAAGGAAAAGACTGGTGGTTGTAAAGGAGGCAGCTTCTTTTTACACACTATTGTCCAATAAACACAGCATCAGAGTGGGAGGAAAGGGCCCACAGGAAGAAGTCTCTGAGGGTGTTCTGGGCAGCATTAGCTTGTTTGCCACTACTGATGCCAGCGAATGGAGATGAGGGGGTTAGAAATTCTGCTATTGTGATTCTCTGGTGGGCTTAGCTTGTGGGGAGTGTTGCCTTCCTGATCTTTGTGTTTGAATTTAGCATCATGTGCTCTCTTCAGTCATGCCCTGTAATGCATGCATAACATAACAGCATGTTACATTCAAAAATGAGAGGCAGCCAGAATCACCTATCATTCCCACCCAAGTCCTGTTCTCAAGGACCCACTCTTCTCCAGCTGTGACCACACGCTTTCATGCCAATGCATCTGTGAGTTGAAATTCTGTTGAACCCTGGGCTTCCTTATTGCCATTGATCCACAGATCCTGTGATTTAGTGCATTATAGATACAGACGTGCAATGTTTGGGCCAGAACTTTTCAGGAGTGGTCAGAGCTGAGATTTTGATCTGGCTCCATCTGTTTTTTTTTAACTACTTTTTTGGTTCCCCTATCATTTCTGCACCCAATTTTCCCTGTAATTAGCTGTGAAATTCCAAGACTCTCTATCACGAATTAAATTCACGCAGTATATATTTGCCAGCGCATGCAGTGTTTATTTTTAAACAGTGCCAAAAGTGTTTATAGATAGAAACAACAGGACAACCCATAATTAAATAACTGTTTCTGCTACATCTGCTATTTAGCAACTTGAAGGAAAATAATTTCCCAAGCACAAACAGGAATGGTCAAGAAAGCTCTCAAGTTTTGGGCCCATTATTACCATATAAAACAACATATTAGTTGCTTAGCTACCAATCATAAAAGGAGCCCAATTAAAAATGAAAGGATCTTAACTAGCTGCACAGAATATAAAAGTGAAAAGTTAAAAGCTGTCAGGTGGTTAGTGGAGAGAATACCGAACAGTGATTGACAAACTGGGCTTTGCTCTGCTTCAAATTTGGCTTTGATTCAATAAATGATTGACACGCTCGTGTCGTCTGAAATAGTGTATTGTGCTTTGGAGAGGCTATTTAGCAGCCCGTTGATTGACAAGTTGCTAAAATTGTCCCATGGACAGAGGTAACCAAACAGAGCTATATTTTGACAGGTAATTTTTTTTACCTGCATTTACTATACAGTTTGTATGAAAAGCAGAAGTAGATGGAGGCCCACAAAAGTGTCAATCACTTTCCACAAAAATGTCTCCATTCTTAATATTGTTTCGCAGAATTAGAATACTCTGATCCCATAAAAGTCTTTTGCTTTTTATGGGAGATATTTTTTTTAATTGAGCTGATCAAACTTTTTGAAAAATATGGACGATGTACCCGCAAATCTCAGGAGTATCTATCCTATAAGAAGGGTGCTCTGCTACCTGCACAAAGCAATAAAGGATTATGTCATGCAAAGTATATTCCCAAACTAACCCTAGAGTAGGTTAGCACAACTAAAATCACAAACTGTGCACTCATCAGTTCTGATCAGTTTAGTGGGATGAGATCAGTTGGATCTGGAGTGTTGAGGATTCAGTAGATGTCACTTGCATTGTTTCCTCTAAAACATTTCTGGTCCTGTATGTGATGGTAGAAGTAACTTTGCCATGAGAGAGATAGATACAGCAGTGACAAGTCCCTCATAAATGGCTGTTGCTTTTTGAAGAGACATAGGGTATGTCTACATGGTATGTCTCGTGGGCTTGGGCTGCAGGTCGTTCAAGCTTGGGTTGCAGCCTGGGCTCAGGGACCCTTTCCTTTATGGGATTCCAGTGCTCAGACTTCAAGCCCAAATGTGTACACAGCAGTTTTACAAACCCACAGCCTGAGTCATGTGAGCCCAAGTCAGCTGACGCAGGCCAGCTGCATGTGTTTAACTACAGTGTAGACATACCCATAGAAGACTTGACTGCCCATGCCCATTAAAAATGCCCTAGAATTTTTTTTTGCAGGCATAAGGGCATTACCCCTAATGTTTTGGCCCAAAGCCTTGTTTGGATGACAACAGTCTGTGTCTGTTTTATTGGGTAAGGTATTCTTTACTTCCTGTTCTAAACTGTCATGTGCTATTGTGATGTGCTGTTACATAGCTGGTGCACTCCACCCCAGAGGAAGCTGCACTTTAGTAGAGGGTCAACGTGATAGATGTAAATAATACAGAGAATTGTCATTCAAAGAATCAATTAATGAAGTTTGCAACATGTTTTTTTTTTATTTCCATGTTGATGAAATAGTGGCCCTATTTGTCAATATATTGCTGCCATCTTTATTTTCTGCATAAAATGCCTCAATTTTCTCATAAGGTGGCACTCTTATGTTTCTCCTCATCACCATTTTTGTAATGGGACTGCTCAGTGCACCAGAAACGCACAGAAACAGTCTTACAGGACTGCAGGCTAGGAATATGTTGCTTCATTCAACTATATAACAGATGGGGGGAGGAGGGAACTTCCACTAACTAAATAGAAAGTAAGGGTCCACCCCATAATACTCTGAGGAACCCAATTAACCCCTTAATGACCACTTTCCTACAGAAATGTTCTCCAAAAATGCAAGATTATTATTAAATTTATGATTCACAACCCTGCAATGACAGACATAAGAAACTTATAGATTTCATGGGATTGGTTCTGATCACACTTACACTAGTATAAATCAGGAGTAACTCCATTTAAACCAATAGAATTCCAAATTGGCATAGGTGAGAGCAGATTCAGGCCTTACGCAAACAGCAGGTATTGTATAACTGCTGCAGTGCCTTTATACCTCAAGCCACTGGAATTCTGCTTTTTGTGTTCATTATAAAGGTTTCATTATAAAGGTTTCCATTTGCCACTGTCAGAGGCCACTCCCTCTTTCACATGATATGTCTATTATTTGCCAGCATTGTTAGCAGCTATTTGGTTTGTTTATGGCTGTGAGAGAGAGACAGTAGCAAACACCCCTGGCATGTTGGGAATTGAAAATAGGCCAAATTATTTACATGGGATATGGTTGAAGGAGCAGTCATTAGAGAGACAATCCATTGCAGTTAGGAATCCTGAAATGCGACCATAGTTCTTCATATGTGGGGTGAGGGGTTGTAGGGCTTAATTAATTAGCCCTTTAAAAGTGTTTTGAGATCCTTGGATGGGTGGGACTGTAAAAATACAATTATTGTCACTGTCTTCAATGCGGCTGTTCAGGGGGCTAGTCAGAGCCCATAGCTTGTACAGTAGATTGTGTTGACTGACACTACCTATAGACAGGCTTTATAGTGGACTGTAAATTTGCTTATCCAAAGCTTACTACATGATGACCATAATCATGAATAGATGTAGGGAGCAGCATTATATAGAACTCCTACCTGATGTGAGGCCATAGATCACTGGAAGGATGTTCTCATAAACAAAGAAATGGAAGCTATGGCACCCTTGTCCTCCACTGTAGACTATTAGGAAATAACACATTTTATCTTCATTGTTCAACTCTGCCTCTCTTCTTTCTCCATCCTCTCGGGCTTGGTAGCCACCTGTCGTGCTTCAGAACAATGAGGATATAAGAACTGGTTCAGTCATTTTGGGTAATTTCTTTGGGAAGTGGACATTACTGAGGGTCATATCCGCAGCAGGTATAAATCAGTGTATCATCATTGAAGCCCATAGAGCTACAAAAATTTACACCAGCAGAGGATCTGACATTCATGATTGCTTGGAGTTGAAGGCCACTTAGACTACCCATGCACACGTAGGCCCAGATTGTCAAAGGTATTTAGGCTCCTAACTTCTATTGAAATCAGTGGATGTTGGAAGCCTACCTCTGAAGATCTGGGCCTAAGGTACTACTTGTCAGGTGTCCATTTGTAATTTGATCCTG
Source organism: Malaclemys terrapin pileata (assembly GCF_027887155.1). Classification (NCBI taxonomy): domain Eukaryota; kingdom Metazoa; phylum Chordata; order Testudines; family Emydidae; genus Malaclemys; species Malaclemys terrapin. Next base: position 14,998,813 of record NC_071516.1, on the reverse strand, counting down.
GCTTTTCTGTGGGAAGTAAAATGGTTAGTGATTGAGTCAGAGAACTGGGTGTCAGGATTTGTATTCATGCTCTGCTGCTTGCTAATTGCCAGTCAGCAATCTTTTAGCCCACTGTACTTGAATTTGCCCTTTTATAAAATTTATAAAATTCCATCACAGCAGTATTGCAAGGTTTAATTTACTTGGATATGAGATATTTGGATGAAAACAAGAATTAATTCAGGGAAGTCCAGTGGCCTGCATTATACAGGAAGTCAGACTAGATGATCACAATCATCTTTTCTGGCCTCTTAATCTGTGAACCTCTGAAAACAGCTCTAGAAGTGCAGTTGTTTCTATTGAATTCAGTCGGGTTATCCAGGGGTAGAATTTTGCCAAAGGTTTGTTCTGCCATAGAATGGAAACATTTCCTTCAAAGAAAGTGGCCCTTGTCCACTCCACCTCTCCCCCAAATGTCCCTGAAGCTTCTCACTAGAGAAGAATGTCTCAAAAGAGATTATTGCTGTTCCCTCATTTAAAACCGACTTTGTCTCTTGCTACAACAATAGATTTTCAAAAAAGTTACATTTCAATTAAAATCACATTAAATGTTTTGTTCCTTTTGAGGGCATTAATATTTCAGTTAAGGTTTCTCTGTGTTGTTTACTTACCTAATGTGCTTTGTATGTGTAAACTGTACTTGTCCATATATCTTTTCTTGACATATCAAAAAACAAAAAATCCCATGGCTCAGTGGGGGACATGGTGTGGCAAAGTTGAGAATTTCAGATTCTTAGAGTATTTAGCAGCTCACCTTTCTTACAACCATTATCATAGGATATTAAATGCATTAGAGAGTAACAACATAATTTTAGCCAAAAACCTCTCACATATAAATAATTCCAATAGCCAGTATAATTCTCTACTCTAACTATAAATAATAGTAATAATAAATAATAATAGCAATAAAAGAAAGAAGAGGCTTACTCTGCACAAGAACAATTCATTTATGCTGTAATGGATAGTATATGTCCCAATACCATGGTGATTCTGTGCTTTATAATTAAATTACTCAGATAGCTAGGAGGATTTGCTTACTTCTCCACATCAGCAGTGTTAGAGCTATTTTTATAAGTAATTTCTGCCTTGAAAATCTATACCTTAGCTCTGCACTATATTCAGGACTAGCAGCTGGGTGACATTTATTCCACCCAGTTCAAAGTCTCCTGCAGATGTTTATCTGGTTTCATCAACTCCGTAATATATTTTCCTAGTTTATTGGCTTTCTCTTTTTTGGATGGCCCTTTCAATCTTTGATCGAATGAGAGAAATACATTAGCAAAGAGGCCCTAGTAACACAATTACTGGTCCTTGTAAGTGGCCTCACATCTTCTGCTCCCACCTGACTATTCAGTGCATCCAGCTGTTTGGCCTCTGTAAGTGTCATGCTCTCTGTGGGAAAACTGCTTCTTCTTTTCTCCTTTGTTGCCTTTCTGAGGAGATGCAACCTCACTCAGGCTCACAAGCAGGACTGTGGACAGCTTATGGACACAGGATTCTCTCACTAAATATGACTTTTAGGAACAAAAGGCCAGACTGATCCCTGGTGTAACTCTAGTCACATCGATGGAGTTGCACCAGAAATCAGTCTGGCTCAAGGTACTCACAGCCTGTGGACCTCAGACTGGTCCAGGGGAACATGTGTCTCAGAGGTCCTGTGAGCATGGACATACACTTTTTCAGTTTTGTTTGTTTGTTTTGTTTTTGTCAAAACCTCCCCAAAAAAATACAGTTTTCAGTTTTTTGATGAAAATGAAAAAATAATTGTTTTCAGCAAAACATATTTAAGTGGGAGGGGAACCATTTAGCAGACAGTTTTAATTAATTGTTATTATTTAGAAGATATCAACAATGTTCTTGGCATTTTGCTGACAAATGAGATGACATCTTTACCCTAATGAGCATGTAGTATAAGGGCTCGATCCAAAGTTCACTGAATCAGAACATTGGGTGGTTTTAGAGCAGGCTCTACTTCAGACATAGAAAAAAGAGATCAGACCAATTAATACAGGATATGTCAATATGATTGAGAGATGTTAAAATGTGGCAATGCTTATTTCAGAAGTTGTTTGCAGTGTTGTTGTAGCTGTGTTGGTCCCAGGACATTGGAGAGAGAAGATGGGTGAGGTAATATCTTTTATTGGACCAACTTCTGTCCAACAGAAGACAGACAAACTTTCAAGCTCACGTAGATCCTGAAGAAGAACTCTGTGTAAGCTTGAAAGCTTGTTGGGCCAGTAACAGATATTACCTTACCCATCTTGTCTCTCTATTTCTGACGTATGTTTTTAAAAGATATTTGTGCAATTTAAAACAAGAAAAATCTTACCCCTAAACTGAGTTCTTCCAAGTCAACTTTCAGCTTGGAGTACATTTTTGAGGCAGAATTATAAATGCAGTAAAAGGGTTGTGATAGTAAAAAAAAAAAAAAATACATGGTGACCCTTATGTATAGTCCTGAGTGATACTGTATGATATTGTAATGAAAGATAAACCACAGATGCAAGGGCTGAAGGAGGTAGCTGCAGCTAGAGCTGTGCTAATCACTGTTTTAAATTCTCATTACTTGGACATGAAAAAGATTCCTTTTGCAGTTAGATTAAAGTTCAAACTGAAATGACTTCTTTGCAACCAAAGGGTGAATCCTTCAGGTAAAGATTAGGTGGCAAAGGGCTTTGGAAATGCTGCCTGCTGTTACAATAGGCATAAATTATTAGCAGTATCAGGATTTCATCCCATAGAGTGAAAGTCGCCTGTCCCCACACAATGCTGGTGCAATTGAGCTTTGTGCAGGCAACTGCCTGGAAGGAAGGGAATGGAATTTACCACCAAGGCTGCTAGTCCAGCCTAGGGTAGGAATAGAGGCAGCTGTCCATCTGCTTCCCTTAAATGTGTCTTCTGGACCCTGGGATGCATGTAAGCAAAGCTCTAGAGACATTTCTCTGAGTCCAACTGAAATGCTCCCCTCATTGTGTGGTGTCCATGGAGTCACAGTCACTCCACCTGTGTCCGTCTGCCAGGAGTCAGTCCTACGTGGGCCCTCAGGAACTGAGTGACGGCCAGTCAGGATGTGTTATGTAAGTGTGTATAAAAGCCTTCCAGACTGGAAAAATGTATATGTAGTTACCACCATTGCACCCAGCACTGTGATAGGACCAGATTGTGATACCCTTACTCACAAAGAGTAGGGTGCTACATATTAAATATTCCCACTGACATCAGTGTGACTACATATGATATAAGCTAGTATCTGAGGTGAGCAAGGGTGCCACAGTGTGGCTTTTAATTTGCATCTGAAAATGACCCATGTAGACCTGGAACTGGTCATTGCCATGCACAATTACCACTACTATGCATAAATGAGTTATGCAGTTGTGTGCATTCTTTTGAGAAATCAGGCCAAAATCTCATTACAACAGAAGGACATCTTAGGAACATAGAATTTGCCATCCCAGATCGGACTACTGTCAAATCTGTCAAATCCGTATCCAACAAAAGAAGGGGAAAACCTCCAATAATGCATCCAGTATATCGCCATAAATTAGGAAAGAAAAAATCTTCCTGACCCCTTTAGGGATTCACATTATGCCCTGAAGCATGAAATTGGATTATTTTTCTTTGAGCATGCATAACTGCTACTGCCATAACTGGTCATAACATCTTGCCTGTACAGGAAAGAGAAATATTATTCTGTAACGTAATAAAAATAGATATAATTCAATAGTGCTTCAGAATCAATTGCCACATTTCCAAGGTAAACATTAAACACCCATTAAAACTATTCCATCAGATAAGCCAAGATAGCATCCGGTGCTATCTGTTCATTTTATTCTCCTAACTTTCATTGCTAAGTGTGCAAAAATGCTTTCAGCAAATATTATGGTTTCTTTCTGTGTTGAGAGAGATGCTAAATGACCTTCTCCAACTTCGTTATAAACAACAGAAGGAGTGAGTCCACAGATGCTACGCAGTGTCAGGTCTATTCAAAATTATAAACGGATTCTGGCCAGTGTATAAAAATGGACACCAGATTTTGCTTGCTTTTTCCCTCTTCTTCATAATCCCATCCTAGTTCCCTCTTGAAAGGCATTCTGTTCTATCAGCCATAATGACATCTGCTGGTGGAGACAGGAAGCCATAAATCTGTAGGTTTCCTCTCAACCAAGCCTTGTTAATGCTCCCATTTATCACTGAGGATAAGGTGCCATCTCACTAGTGCTGTGCTCAGAAGTCCATCTTCTCAATTTCCCTTTCCCTAGGGAGTAACCATTTAAAACAGTGACTTTCTCATCTTACATCTTGTGACCTAAAAAGTCACTGCAGATGCAAATACCATACCCAGTTTGTAGCACTTGGATGTAAGCCATTGCCTGTGGAGAACAATAGCCTCTACTTGCTGATCCAAGACTACACCAAATCATTGCTCTAGTTAAACCTCGTGTTTGTGCCTTTTAAAGTACTACATAAGCAGTGGACTCTGGGTGAGAGAGAAATTCAAAACAGAGTGTATTCTTCCCCAAAATATTGCTTATCAAAATGTAAAGAAATGACAAAATAGGCAGTAAATAGTGACTTGCTGTTAAAAAGCTTTTAATACAATATTCCTTTAAAGAGACACAGGAGAAGTAAGCAAAATACTCTGATCAGATACATAATGTCTTTCATCTCAGATGCATGACTAGGAGAAGATGGGGCTAGAAAGGGGTGATAAGAACTCTCAGATGTGGAACTGAGGCACAAAACTTTAAGTGCTCAAGGGCACAAATTCAGCCAGTGTGAATGGTGAAAACAGAATCCTGGTTCCCTGAGTCATATTCCACTGCTTGAACCAGTAGAATAACTTTCAATGCTTCATCCTATGAGTAATATAATGTGAGACCCGTCTTCAAGGGAAAATAAAAATATAGCTGCATGTTGGATTCTCTAGCATCTTACATCCTGCGTTTACACCAGTGCAAAGTGAATGCAGACTCGACCAAGTCATTTTCATACATGGCAGAATAGTACACTGGCTGAGCACAGATGTAAGTGGCTAGGCGAGATGTAAGGCCGCCTGGAGAATCAGGCCCATTATCTTAGAGTTAAGTAATATTTTGACTGACTGGCCACGGGTCATGAGTGCTGCTTTCCTACCATTTCAGTTATGAAAGAGTTGTGCTATAGGGAAGCGGAAAAATTAGCACATTGCAGTAGCTCTGAGTTTTTTCATTGTTTAAACTAGGCATTTATTTGTAACATGAATATTTTAAACTGCTGATAAAAAGATTTCCAGAGCATTAAGGGGGACAGTGGCAAATTAAATTAAGGGGACATTTTCATAGACATAAAATCATATTTGGTCACTAAATACAAAGGTCGTTTCGGGGCTTTCCTTTAGGAAACTCATTACCTTCCTGAACAGCAGAGCTGGCATTTCCAGTGTCCACTGAATACGAGCTATAATTGAGCAACCAATGGTAATGCAGCTTAAAGGATCCTAAAGTAAGAGATTAGTTTTTGTGGGATATTAATGACTCACGTTGGAGCATATAGAAATCAAGGCGAAATTACAAACAAACAAACCCCTATTATTGATATGCCCCATGATAAGATATAGGTATTAAACTACAGTGAAATCCACTTATAAGAATTACTGTTAAAAAAATAAGAATCTATTCTCTGTGTCCCAAACCATTTTAAAAGACTGCATGGTGTTAACAGCAGCTATTATAAAAGAGAGACTGTGAAACGAATAAACCAGACATGCTTTCATGTATCAGATTCATTGTTTGAAATTCTTCAGTGCCCTTCTGTCCCCACCCTGACCATGGTTTGGAAGTTGTCTAACAAGAGCAGGCTGTGATTTACACACAAATTGTGAGGATTGGGGGGAGGGAGGGAGGGAGGGAATGTTGGGTGGGGACAGATTACAGGATCCACAAACCCAGAATAAAAAGAGTGAATTAGAATAGTGCTGGGCCAACTCTGTTTTTAGGATCACTGTTTTTCTTGGTACGTACTCATTATTATTATTATTAGAAATGGACTCAAAACAAAACCCTGGACCACTCCTGGACTTTTGGAAAGTTTATATCTGAATCTGAACAATGAGTCCTGGACCTGTCTCTAATTATTATTGTTACTATTGCGCTTGTTAGCTTTAAAAGAGTCATTGGAAACTAATGTAAGAATGTAACACTTATTAAAAGCCTTAATTCTTCACTGCCTTGCATCTTGTGTAGGCATTTACACCCATTCTTGTGTTCTGGGAGCACACCCACCTAATATTCTGACTTGGTACACCCCCCCACTACCACACTGATCTGGATGGAGTTTTACACACACACTTTACACTAGTGTAAACCAGTGCTTTTCGACCTTTCTAGACTTCTGTACCCCTTTCAGGATTCTGATTTGTCTTGCGTACCCCAAGTTTCACCTCACTTAAAAACTAGCTGCTTACAAAATCAGACATAAAAATATAAAAGTGTCACAGCACATTATTACTGGCATTGCTTACTTTCTCATTTTATCTTTATGGAATTTTAGTTTGTGCTGACTTTGCTAGTGCTTTTTATGTAGCCTGTTGTAAAACTAGGCATATATCTAGATGAGTTGATGTACCCCCTGGAAGACCTGTGTGTACCCCCAGTGGTACGTGTACCCTTGGTTGAGAACCACTGGTGTAAACGACGACATAAAGGTGCAGGATGCTGGAACATGCTGCATAATATTTTGTTTAATACTTTATTCTTATATCATTTCCCCACTGTAGCTAAATGTCACCTCTTCTAAAGGTCCCAGGCTGGTTCTTCTAATGCCAGGAGTTCCCCATTAATATACTTGCCAATATACCAATGTGTGCCACAGTTTGCTTTTTACACAGCTTTCTTCACACAAAAGACTTTCCAGAGGGAGAGGGTGGGCTGGGGGCAAAGAAAAGGAACAAAGCTTCACAGAGTTTGTGTACGGCTGTAGCCTGCACCTACCACTTTAGCAAGTCAGTCATCAGTGGGAACTTGTCAGCAACCTAGTTTCAAAAGTGAGACTAAAGAGAGAATTTTATCATGTATCCTCCTTCCTAACAGGGGGGGGGGGGGGGGGGGGGGAGAAAATCTAAAGAGGAAATGACAGGACTTCCAAATAATCAAAGCGAGAGGTTTAATACGAGACTACAGAAAAGCAGGGAGCCTCTGAAAGTGCCCTGATCAGAAACGAGCCGGGGTCAGAAACTTCACTGATCAGAAACTTACTTGGGCATGAACAAGACTGGAAAACTTTAGGGGAGGTGGGTACAGGTAGGCTGGCTGGCACTCAGGAGCTCCAGGGGCTGGGTTTGTCGGTGTCTCTGTGCATACGTTTCTTTTTTGCTTGGGATCAGCAAGCCCTGTCTCTTTAATAAACTGACTGCCTTCTGTCTGCTTGGAGTAAATTTCATCCTGTCATCAGGTCGCGGAGGAGGAGTTTGTTAATGTTCAGTTTGCTCAGTGGATCGATGTTTGCTGGCATCGCCTCGCCCTGCCTGTGTATGTGTGTGTGTGTGTGTGTGTGTGTATGTGTGTGAATACCAGATTTCCTTCCATCCAAAGCCTCTCTGTCCTCTTCCATATCACTCACAGCCTGGCATCTGACAGCAACAAACCTGCAGCTTTCTGCACACACACACGCGCACACACACACACACACACGCACCAATCCGCCATACAGATCTACCAGGAGGAGGAGGAGGAAAGGAGAGGAAAGGGAGGAAGCAGCAAGCCCCACAATCTTTCCAGAGCTGCCTTTTTAATATATACATGTCTATTTTGTTATTTATTTATTACTATTTTCTGGCACTGTGGGTTCCTTTCATTTGCTCCTGATCTTGGATGTTTGACTCAAAGCAAAGCAAGTGTTGCAACAGTTAAATAATAACCTAGATCTCTGTAAAATAAAATAAAAACCAAACGGGTTCCTATCAGTTAAGTGCAAAGAAGGGGGGGGAGGCTTGGCTGGAGGGGGTGTTGGGGGAACCAGCTGAGAGAGAGCCAGAGAAAGCTAGAGAAACAAGACACACGAGCTTCCCAGGGTTCTTGGATCTGGGGGCAGAAGTGAGATTGGAGAAAGTAGAGCGATGCCAAGGAGGAAACAGCAGGCACCCAAGCGGGCTGCAGGTAAGGAGAAGCCATCCACTTACACAGCCTCTGTGTCTCTTCACTTCTTTGAATCCTAACCTCCTCTTTTTTATTACTATCATTTAGGGTCACCCGTGATTTTCTGAGCCGGATCTGCCCCCCTCCCTCCCCCGCAACTCTAACAATATTGAATCAGTTTCTTTCCTTATTGCCAGGAAGATCTTTACTCTGAAATTGACGATCCGTGTGATGTTCCCCTCCACCCGCCTGTGTCTAGTGAACCCTCTTCTTTTTCTCTCTTCTCCACTCCAACTCGTGTTCTTTAGCTGTAATCCTTTCCTTGTTAAACTTCCCCCCACCCCAACTTTCTTCCACTCGATTTCCCTTCTCCCTCCTCCCCACTCGCCCCCTCCTTTGATGGTTCTTGCATTGCTTCCTTATTCGCTTTTTTTTTTTTTTTTTTTTTTTTTTTTTTTGGATGGTAGTTTTGTTTTTAAATGCACGTTCGGTATTTTTAAAATATTGTCTTTCGCCCTGTTTCTGGTGCAATTCTGGACGTGTGTGTGTATGTGTGTGTGTGTGTGCGCGCGCGCCTGAAATAGTACAGGGACTGTCTCTTGTTGATGAACCCGGTGGTGAAGTTCAGCCTTTGATCATCGGTGGTGAAAACTGCAACAGGAAATAAAATTAAACATTCTGACTGTTAGAAGACAATCCACATTTTCAAATCAAATTCCTCTTTTGTGTTGCCCCCGGGGTTACACATTCGCAAATGCCAAGTGGGGTTTGCAAATATTTTGTAAAGAGGAAAATAGTTCGCAACTTTGGAAGTGGTTTTTTGTTTTGTTTTGTTTTGTTTTATTTGTGGAGAGATTTGTGTTGTTTTTTTAATTTTTCAAGCCAGGAAAAAGAAACAGACCAATGGGCCTGTACAGTAAATCTCTTCAAAGAGTTTTCTTTTAGGCTGCTTAAATTGCTTTATATTATTTAAATTGTGTTCTGGGGCTTTGTTTCTGGGAAGTGCAATATGGAAGTTCATTTTTCTTCTGCCAGACCCACCCACTGAAAAATCAGCTTTCCAGTTGATTGCCAGCTTTGATTTGACATTTGATTGATCACCTGTCATCTTGCTGCCTTTGATCTATTCATTCTTGATACATATCAATAAATCACTCACCATGGTAACCCAAGTGCCAGTGACGTAAGTCTTGCCCGCTAGATTCTCTTAGCCAGAAATGCACAATTATTATCTTGTTTGATTTTTAATGTTTCTGTGTGTGTATGTCCCGTCTTTAGCTGGATTAGTGCTTTAAAGGAAAGCTAAGTTTTGTTTTGTTTATGAGTTAGGGATCGTCAGCTAATTCTCCCCTCCACACACCCACACTTTGAATACCCCTAGACTTAGTAGATTATTATATCTAAAGACAAAATGTATGGGCAAGTTTAGTGACACACTTGAATAAACTTTGAAAAGTAGCATTTGGGGCTTATTTAAAGGTAAATGTTAATTTTGGAGTCCTGGGACATAGGAAACTTATATAAACTCATCACAGATCTTACCTTCTGCTTTATTTACACCAATTTAGGACACTAGTATGTAGACAAAGTCTTCTGGGGCATACCCATGCACCTAAGCAGAAGGTCAGTATATTTACTTGACAAGGAGAGATCCCCTTTAACTACAAAAAGGTAGTTAATACAGGAACATATCTATTAAAAAGAGCTCTGTGCCCATTCATTATTATTGTTTTTATTCACAAAGAAAGCGTCTAGCACTGGATGAGGCATTAACATTTTCAACTTGTAGGATAGCTTCCTCCCATCACCCCCCCCCCCTCCACATACACACATCCGCTGATGATCTCAATGTTAGAATTGTTTCCTTTTTCTTTTGTTAGTGTTGTGAGTCTTCATTTCATTTTGTGTTCAAAGTAGAATTTCAGGTCAGAGTATGTGTACAGTACAAGCATGTTGGGGGAGAGGTAGCTTTGTTGGTTTATGGAAACAGACGCTTTAGAGTAAGTAAATCATTATAGATAATGTCCATGTTGTCATCTACCAAGATTTCCCTGTTGGAGACCCAGCAAGATATGCTGTTGCCCTGAAAATAACTTCATTACTATTATTATTATTTTGTTTATTATTATACTTGTAAAGGCTCTTAATAATAGGCAGTAATTTTAATTACCATAATAACTAGGGCATGTCTCATTCAGTAATCTTATTATAAAAAGTGCACTGGTTCTCAGAGTTGCACTTCTTTGATTATATTTGTCCTCAGATCAATGTTGTTTCAGATGTGCAAAATACTGGACATTTAACGATAATCCAGTTGCACCCAACATGGCAGGTTTTTATACTTACAATAGTTCTCCTGCTTTGAACGTGTGTGCGTGTGTGTGTGATTTCGAAGAGCACACTTGCCTGTTGTATATAGTTCTCAAAACTAACTTTCATTTTTATGACTAGTATTGAGGTTCTGTTTCGTCTGGTAAAACAAACAAAGTGACACTAGACAGGATGTGCAACAGAAAACGAATCGCTTATCAAGGCAGATGCCAACGTTCCTTTTTTACGTCTCTGATTTGAAGGATTTAAAAAATGTATATTTTTTAATTTTCACATTTTAGTTTTTGTACCTTCCACAAGTTCAAGGGCATTGGCTGCACTTATTTTGTCTTGGTGGTGGTAGAGATGTTGAAGAAAAGTTTGCAACTTCTAGCTTCTTTAGGTAGTTAACCTCCCAGGGAAGAAAAATGATAAGCCTTATGATTCTGGACATGTCTGCTTTTGTCATTGCTTAAAATTAAATACTATGCACAACTGTAAATAATTACTACCATGCACTGACTTTGAAAGCAGGTTTCTAGTTTGATTAATGAATAATGTAAAGGTTAGAGAGAACAAGCAAGTGAATCAGAAGTGAAGTCCTGCTGCTAGATGAAAATCTATCTAGAGAAATATACATGGCAATTTTGTCCTTTTCTATTATTAATTTTGAGCCCTGTGTTCCTAAGAAATATATTACAGTGGTGTAATGAAACAAGTTATTGTAATTAGATAAATGGGACACTATTTATGTTTGATTATTAGGTCTTTTTGGTCTCAATTTATGGTTTTAAAAATACTTTTTTTCACATCAACAAAGGAACTATGATCTTTCTATAGCTGACTCTTAGCATCATTCTTTTTCACTATGATTTGGATCTCTCTTAAAGCAGATATTTAAATTTCTTTATACCAGTACCCAATATTATGTCATATTTTTATTTACAATTATATATTATGTTTGTATTATACTTTTTATCCCAGTAGATCCCAAAAGGCTTTACAGATAATGGGCCCAATTCTCCTCTCACACCAGTGTAAATCATGAATAACTCTACTGACGTGAATGGAGTTGCAATTGTGTAGAACTCTCATGAATAAGAGAAGAATCTGGCCTTGAATGTACTTCACCCATCACTGAAATGCAGCCACCTCTGGGGCAGAACCTAGGTAGTGATTCTGCACCAATGATAGTAGACAACAGAAGGGTATGGGAGCAAACTAGAACTGCCATTTTGATGCTATTTTTATTCCTATGGATACGAAATAGCTTTCAAACACAATTTCTCTGGATTATACTCTGCTTTCCCCCTGCAGCTTCTTTAAATGTGCATATTTTATTTTGTGATCGTGAATTTCTAGTTCGCTGCTTAGTGATAGTGAAGAAGAATTTGGACTTACCATCTTTTTGTGCTGAAATTTTGTCATTGTTTCTTTCATTCTCTTTCTGTTGGCTTTGATAGGCTATCTGAGAACCAAAGCTCCTGAAAAGTACAGCAGAAACAGCTCCCAGCCACATTTATTTTGTTTATCGAAGCTGGAGATGCATAATGCAGATTTTGTTTTCGTGAAAGTCCTTGTGTGGCAATAAACACAAGACTGTTAGCAATCATTACTTAAAAGTTGCAATTTGCACCTTAATAGTACAGGTTATTTAAATAGAAATGTATTCAGCAGGGGAAACCCTGCACTCTTCAGTGGGTTAAACTAGATAATATGTTAGATCTGATTCTTGAGAAATATGTACATGTAAGCCAGCAGGGTTGTTTTATTTTTAATGTTACATTTATCCTTTATTAAGCAGCTAATAGAAGCAGGTTCCAAGCAAATGGGACTGAATGGAACTGTGGGAATCGCAGAGTCGCTTTGTTTTAACATCCTCCAGAAAAGCAAGTGCACATCAAAAACCTCTAAATATCTCATGCCTCGGAAGGAACCTTCAGTTACTCTGCACATTATGACACTGACAGATGACAAAAAAGCAAAGGTGTTCACAAACAAGAGGAGGCTTCACCGTTCTGATTAATTAAATGATTTCCAGAATAGGTATTTCCTCATTACCCGTCCACCAAATTAGCCACCTCTGTTCTGGAATTGAGCTGCTAAGTGATTCCTTCCCCCACATCCCCACACTCCACGTTAAAACCCAGGACTGAATGGGACAGGAGTTGGTGAGCGAGGTTCTTTGGCCTGCAATGTGCTAGATGATCACGATGATCCCTTCTGGCCTTAAAGTCTATGAGTCTGACTCAAAAGTTCATTTGTTTCAGTTGTTCATTGATTTCATTTTTAATCTGCCATATCAGGACACAATTGGCCCCCAGAGAAAGATTAGAACTGACAAGGAATTCAGACACTGCCATTGTAATCTGAAAGACAATTCCATCAGTAATTGGGATCTATGCTTTTAAAATATTTTTTAAAAAATATTTTAATTATTTTGCCTACCTGGTTCTACTCTTCCATGCCCTGTAATCTCAAGGCCATATAATTAAAAGCAGCCGGATTTTGCCACTTCCTCCCATTGCTTTTCCCTTCTGACTCAGTTTCCCATTAGCAGCACCAATCTCAAATAACCGCTTCCATAGACCAAGTCCCTGGGGTGCCAACTCACCACCATAGAGTTGCTGTGATTCTTTCCGCCCTTGCTTTACTTCACATCCAAAGAGCACAACACTCCAAAGAGCAATCCAGACTCCTCCCCTCCCTGCCCCCCGCACCCTACCCCTCAATGCTGTCAGTTGCTGTGGCTGCAGCTCCCAACTTAGCAGCAGCAGCAAAGGGAATGGAACCATACTCTATCAATTACAGTTGGAACCAGATGCTAAACACCTATTGTGTTAAGCTATTGTACAGACTGTAAGAGCTCAAATGTAAAAAAAAAAAAAAAAAATCATGTTGGCTAGGTGGGAGCAGGGGGGAGTGGCAGAATGAGGCCTGGTTGTTCTAATGGATGATGTATTATTAGTAGAGCCAAAGTAAAATGATGCAAATAAATACTCTCTATTTAATATCTATCAGATTGTACTGCAGATATTGAGACACGCGAGTGCCACGTTCAACCAAACTCCTTTAGAAAAAGGAACCCACCAGCCTTTTTTTATTAAAATAGCCCTTTGTTTTCCCCTTGCTCTTTCCAAAATTAAAGATGTTTGTAAAGTTTTACCTCCAGAGTGTGCTCACAGAAGCAGAGAGACATTTTCATCTGTCTCAGAATCAGATATTGGAGTCAATTGGAAACACATTACTCTCACAGTTGAAGCCTTACATTTCATTCGTGCAACAGCAGTGATTTTTCATTACCTGTTTAATTACAATAATTTGCATGACTGAGGGCCCAGTCCTGCAGTACTCACTAGTGATTTTGCTTCACTGGGAGTTCTGCCTGTATATAGACTGTAAAATTGGGCTGTTTAGCTGCAAAATAAAACAACATAGTTAAAAAAGAGTGGGTTGGTGTCCAAATTATGGGCCATATTCTGCCAATAGCCTTTAAGTAGAATTTACCCTTGGAATCTAGGGAAAGTTCAGATTATGCATTTATGTACTGATAGTTCTACATTCTTGTTTTCTAAAGTTGGTATAATCACTGCATTTTATTTATGTTGCTACCTTACTCTTTAAACATTTTTTGATTGTTTTGCATTTATTACTGAATATTATTTTTCTGGTACCAGGAGCTGATTGGGCCTTTAAACAGCCTTTTATAATGTTGCAATCTACTGTCTCAATTCCAGCAGAGAGACTCAAAGAAATAGTATGTAAAATGTTTTGAAAATCAGGGCCCATTTAAGTTTAGACATTAACATCAGTTCTTTCTCATTAAGGTGACCCTGACTTGAGGCTATTGGATCTTGGCTCCTTGTCATTTCTGACCACATTATAATAACGTCTTTTGCAACTCAGAAATACCTTGGTTTCCAAGAACAGACGGGGAGCAGTGTATTTTCAAGATTTCAAGGGGAAATGCATCATAAAAGCACACCATTAGATTTACACATCCTACTTTTAACTATTGCTGATTTTTTTTTTTTTTTTATTCGTTGCCTTGCGAGGTTTTTCAGGAGGAAAGAAAAGAAGTTGGAAAACTGGTCTTAGAATCTTAGTGCTTCATTAAATGTTTAATTTAGACAAATGAAGAGGTTCTTTGTTTCACAAGAAGAAATTATTATTCTTCCCTCCATCCCCCACACCCCCAACTCATGAACTAGGAAAAAAATAAGTCACAACAATAGCTACAAAATGACAGGAACAGACTCTAGGTTGTTTTTAATGTGAGGTATGCAATGATCATAGTTAGTGGTAAAATTCCACAGCAAAATGGAACCATGCTATGTTTATAGGAAATAGATCCTCTTGGAAGACGTACATATGCATACATGTATGACAGGCAGGCACCCAGGTGCGCGCGCGCACACACACACAGAAAAAAGATGGCATTTAGCTAAAATGTGGATGCAAAATTCTTACCGATGTGAGTGTGTAATTGCAAGAGTTGTGGCATTTTTAAACCATTCAAGCCACTTTATTTTAATCATAGTGGTCAACTTCTACAGTATAGTAGTCTCATAATATATGGTATTTTCTTTAATCCTCAGCTTCTGGATTCAGGTGATTACATGAGCATCTCAGCGTTTATTTCAAAAGAAAAAAAGTTTTTAGCTTTAATGGTTGTGGAGATAAGCTTGAAAACATGAAATCAAAAGGCTCCAGTACCAAAAGGAAAAAAGAAACCACTCAAATTTATTATTTTTAAAATCTCTTGCTTTTTAAGACAGTCTAGTGTATTTTGAAGGCCTGATTTATGATTTTTGAACACTTTGTGTTGTTGGCAATATTGCTTCTAACTGACTCCTACTTTGAACTGTCTCTGTATGTATATAGGAATAGAGATGGAGTAGAGTTACTTTACTAAAGCTAGGCCATGTCTACACAGCAAATTAGTGTTCGGCAAACTGTTGCACTGTAGATTTATATCCTGGCTTGCTGCGCACCAGCTCACCATGTAAACGGGTGACTTAGTTTACTCTGGACTTACACTGGTGTAACCAAAAGCAGACTTTAGCCCTAGTCTGAAGGATCAGAAAATCTGTTCTTGAGCCATGGTTTTCCATTGTAGTTTTATGGAGATTGCTGCTAGTGGCAATTACATCCAAAAAGTTAATAGCCAATAGGTGTTCTCTTTAGACATAAGGACACAATAGAACTCAACTTTACTTCAAATAAAATTCTTAGGTAAAACTTGCAACATTCATGCTGTATTTTTATTGTATTCATGTAAATGAGATGCTGTCTTCTTTCTTTCATCTCTGTTCATTGTATCTATTATATCTCTATCTCATTCTTTTCTCTATATTTTCCCCTTGTTCGGCGTGAACTGTTATCTAATGATACTGTATCTCATTAAATTTACTCATGATGCAAAAGGGACTATGGCAAGCGAAGCTTTTAGAAAAAGCAAAGCTGCTGAACATATGGAGAAAACACAAAACAAAAAACCTATCGCAACTAACTCTTGAAATTAGATCAAATTAGACCAAAAACATTTTACAGGTAGAAGCACTGTACTGGAAAGAACAGACAATTTTTAATATACATCCCCACTTGCAAATATGAGGAGCAATAAGGTTTAAGGAGCTTTCTGGCTCTTCCTGCATCTCTCTCAAAAGACTCATTTAATTGGAAAGCCTGTTGTGCTTGTTTTTATGTATGTAAAAAGAGAAAAGGCCCGATTTCCCACTAGGCCTTGTATTCCAGTCTAGTATAATCGGAGGAGGTTTTGGTTGTTTTTTTAAATCTTTCTGTTCTCTGTTAATATAAAATTAAAACCCACAGATTTTAACTCATAGAAAATCTCATACAATATTGCTTTAATAAATTTAAAAAATGCTGTTTAATATTCCCAAAGCCTCTTTCCGACAGCAGTGTTTGGTTTGTTCATGTGGGATCGGTGCACAGTTTCTGTTGAAAAAGAAGCAGTATGCAATGCTTGTTTTTAATGAAAATAATTATATTCATTGGAATCCACTGATAACAAACGGGGGCCTTAGTGAGACTCCGTTTATAGTGGACAAGAATGAAAGTCTGGGCTTGTTTCAGTGCATCAGAATGTGCAGGCTGCAATCCCATTTATATCACTGACCCTCTGCTCAGAAGTTGTTCTTTTGGGGGAAAGAAAATACTTTACTATGAGTGGGTTGCATGGGATGTAAATAATTCAGTGTAAACTACATTAGGCTTGTTTTAAATCACCATCACAATTAATCAGACCTGCAATTCTAGATGTGCATGTTGCATCATCTCATCTACACCCTACAGGGTGAGTAGACTGCATAGAAAAGGGCTGGATCTTCATATGATTTAAAATTTAGTACCAAAGGGAAAAAACCCTGTACAGACACCTTTTGGGGAAATGCTCCTTGCGTTGATTTCATTTAGCTAAAATGTTGGCCTGCAAAAACATAATTTTTTAAAAATACATTTTTCATCTGTGTCAAAACATAACTGTAGTACAAGAAGCATTACATTCACATGTGAAAAAAGGAGGAAATTAAGCAATTATAGTGATCTGTAGTAGCATTAATGTTTTTGATTTAGCGGCATAGCTCCCACTGATATGCATAGGAATTGCAAGCTTCAATAGGAAGAAGCAGTGGAGCAGTTAGATCACTTTGCACTTAGATCGCTCATGTCTTTGCATTTCAAAATATTTTACCAATGTCATTTGCTGCTCAGAATAAACTAAATGAGGTAGATTGGTCTTATTCCCATTTTATAGATGGGCTAATTTAAGCTGCCTTGCTCAAGGTTGCATTGCAAGGCAGCAGCAGAGATAGAATGGATATCAGGAACCTTGGTTCTTAATTCCCAGCTCTATACTATTGTCCATAGCCAGCTCTTTGCCACTTACTCCCCACAACCTCCAGTCATAGGGGGCATTCCTAGGTGAGTCTGGGGCATAGCTGAATGAGGGAGGGAACATGGCCAGAGCAGGATAGCTTCTGTCACTCTCTAGCCAGTGAGATGGCTCCTCAGAGACTGTTCTAGGCAGCATAATTTAAAGTAGCCTGTAGGCTTCTCTAAGTCACTCTCAAACCCATTTTTATCCCAGGATCAGAGAAGTTGCAAGGTGGCATAGTTACCTGCCCCCTTTGTCCTGTGCTAAATGCAGCTTGTTCAGACCAGGGATCTGAAAATACATGATACACAGGTGTCCGGAGAGAGAGAGTAACCCCCAGTATAAGCTGTAACAGAATATTCACATTACTCTTCAGACACTGGCCTGGAGGTTGTTTGAAATTCATTGCAATAAACACTGAGGCTAGGATTTCCAAAAATGGGTTCCTAAAGTTAGGCTTATGAATCCTTATTTAGGCATCTAAATAAGAGGCCTGATTTTCAAAAGCAGTGAGAACCCATCACAGTTCCTATTGGATCTTTCTTCACAGATCCCATTGGCGCTAGTAGGAGTTGCAGACATAAGTCAAGGTGTTATTTCTCTAGAGTGAAAATATATGTATTGGCTGTGGGAGAAATATGAAGGCAGGTAATAACTTATGGGTGCATTAAGGGTTGTTGGCCTTTATTTTCCCATTATCTGGCCTCTTGGGAATGGTAGTTACAGGTATTATTTTGACAAGATCTCAGAGTAAATCTTAGGTAATATACGGCCAATATACCATACCTGAGAGACCTCTGCTATCCTTTCTACTCTCACAACACCTCAGATCAGCTGGGCTGTTCATTCCGTCTGAGATCACCAGGCAGGGCCTTCTTCACTGAGGCTCCAGGGATTTGGAATGCTCTTCCCTTTATCAAAGTTCTCCAGGGGGATCTTTTCAGGTGGAGCTAAATGTTTGTCTCTTTGTTGCTGAGTGGTAGGTTGTTAGACTATGTATGCCAGTTTGGTCATAGTATTGGCTAACTGGATCTTGTCTCTGATTATTGATATTCATATATTTAAAGTGCTTTGACCTTCTTGCGTTTAAGCCCCTTAGAAGTAATTCATGATTATTTATTGTTATTATAATTGTTAACTACTCTGATGTCCATTCTCCTTTAGGCTGAAGGGAGTGGTTCCTGGTGCCCCACCCACAAGCAATATCCCTATAGCCTTTCTCATCAAACATCCATGCTCATGCATTTCTTGGCATGTCAGGGCATGTCAGACACTGTCATTCTGTTCCTTACAGATCATTTGCAGAATGCCTCCCTTTGCTCATGAAAATCTGGAACAAATGTAATCAAGATACATTATCGTTATAGTACAACAAATACAAGCTGAACTGTGCAGATTTCCCCTTAAAGCACCTCTTAATATGTATTGTCAAAATGTCTAAAGATGTCTCTTACTCATAAGCATTTAATTATTTGTGACATTTAAACAAATATTCAGAGCAGAGAAAAAAAACATTGGTATTAAATATTTTCTCTTGTCAAAAGGTAACAAAACGTCATCTAATACAGTGAACTCTTATATTCACTATTTCCAGTAAACTTACGTTATACCTGGAGATAGGCTTGAACGGGATTCCTGAATGCAAGTCCTTGACCCTGAGTTTTGTGTGGAAGGGAGGAGTTGTGTTTTGAAATCCAGACTAGAAGCTAATTCTATTCTTAAAGATAATCTCAGTAGCGATCAGGAACCCCAAATCTCAACAGCCCAAACTCTGGGATGGTTTGAAATCTGGAGTCAAACTCAGGTCCCAGTTCATCAAGATGCTTAAGTTTGTGCCTGGCTTTAAGCACATGCGGAGTCCTAATGGCTGAATCAGGGTCTCAGATGTGAATTTTGTAGCTCAGGCCTATCTCTCAAGCACGGCAAAAATACATCTTGAGAAATTTTAAATACACTCAAATATTGTAGGTTAAAAAAGAACAATTTGTGGATGGACTTCCATGTATCGCGGTATCTCTTTCAGGCCATTTAAGTAGAGAGAAGAGTATTGTGTGATTGACAGTTGTTTTACCTCCTTAGGCAGCCATTGAAATTGTAGAAGTTGGGCTGTGTGATGACATTACAAGGAAAAAGGGTGTACTGGATACAATAGCAAAACAATAGAGGCCTGAGGGCACTGTGAGTTGTCTGGATATCAGGATTATTATTATAAGCGGAGCTGGAAGTGATGCGTATATTAGAGGCAGAGCTAGCAGTGACGCCTATAATTAAGGTTGCCCAATACTTTCCTTTGTAAGACCCTGTTTCGGTTGCTCAGCCATGTCTGAAAATTAAGTTAGGGAAAAATATGTTGTTTTGCCAATGTACAAAAATACAGACAGTTATTTTGTTGCAAAATTTTAGCAGCACCATTCTCTGCAGCAGAAACTTGACATTTGGGAGAGGGTTACACTAAATTCAGGGAGATACCTTTTGATGTCTCCATGACCATCCACCCAAATTTGGCCAAATTATAAGCCTCTAAAAATGGCCATTTGCTCAGTAGAGATTTGTTAGAAGCTGGCAACAAAATCTTCCGACTATTCCATCTTCGCTGACCATGTTCCATCCTTACAGAGTTCCCATGATAATCACACTGAGTATATTTCACCCACACAGCACTCACTAAGCTCCAGACAGGGCTGAGCAAGACATATCCTGCAATTATTTCTCCCTGCTGATGGGGGCAGCTGAGGTACTGGGCAGAGAGCAAGGACACTGTTTGTCTTGTGCTTCCAGTATTCACCCTGCTGGTGCCCAGGCAGCAAGGTTAAGGAGGAAATAGCCTCACTGGAATGCAGAAGAGTGAACAATAGAATGAGGAGATGGGAAGGCTCAGGTGGGGGAATAAGAAAAAGTGAAACAGGAATAGATTGGGGGGGGAGGAGGGCAGGAACAGGATAACCTGTCAGAAAATATTTGCAAAACCCACTGACAAAGTATGTGCCACATCCCCCTCTAGTGTTTGGTTCACATAGAGGTTAACAGTCTACTACTTCTGCCAGTTACGCCATTAACTCAAATGGTAGCGATCTGTGCTGTGGATCTAAAGGTTCCTATGCTGCTGAAGCCCTGTGCAGGGATCAATATAGTTCCACATGATGTTTTCTTCAGTTTGCTTTTTATGAAACCTAAAAGTACAGTAACTCCTCACTTAAAGTCGTCCCGGTTAATGTTTCGTTGTTACGTTGCTGATCAATTAGAGAACCTGCTCGTTTAAAGTTGTGCAGTACTCCCTTCTAACATCATTTGGCAGCCACCTGCTTTATTCACTGCTTGCAGGAAGAGCAGCCCATTGCAGCTAGCTGGTGGGGGCTTGTAACCAGGGTGGACCGGCAGCCCCCCTATCAGCTCCCCGCTCCCCTAAGTTCCCTGTGCTGCAGCCACCCAGCAGGCTATCAAGGCAGTTCAGCTGTCCCTCCCCCCCACTGCCATGTGCTGCTCCTGCCCTCTGCCCTGGAGCTGCTCCAAGAGACTCCTGCTTGCTGTGCAGGGGAGAAAGAGGGAGGTTAATGTCAGGGTGCCCCCCTCCCCCTGCACCCCGCTTACTCCTTCTCCATATAGAGCAGGGAGGGGACACCTGACTGAGAGAGACAGAGAGAGCTTGGGGCAGCAGCTGCTGTCTCAAGTTCCTGATCCACTTAAAAAGACAATGCACTTAAGAGTGGGTCAGCTTACTTAAAGGGGCAGTGTGCATCACTCTCTCTCTCCCACACACAAGGTGTGTGTCTGTCTCTGTCTGCTATGCTGTCTCCCCTCTCTCGTGTTCGAGCTGCCTTGTGTGAGAGGCTATATTAACAACAATGTGTTAACCCTTGAGGGCTCAGCTGAGTGCTAGTTCATCATTTAGCAGTAAGGCATTCCCTGGGAAATATCCTCCCTCTTCCACCCTCTAACTTCACCACCTCAACAAAGCTTCACAATCATCATAGCTGTGAACAGTATTAAATTGTTTGTTTAAAACTTATACTGTGTGTATATCTATATAATATATAGTTTTTTGTCTGGTGAAAAAAATTTCCCTGGAACCTAACCCCCCCATTTACATTAATTCTTATGGGGAAATTGGATTTGCTTAACATCGTTTCGCTTAAAGTCGCATTTTTCAGGAACATAACTACAACGTTAAGTGAGGAGTTACTGTATCCCAGTTTCATCTAGTGCACTGGAGGGACAGTGCTTAGAGCATCTGAAGCAGCCATGCATCTGAAGAAGTGGGTTTCTTACCCACGAAAGCTTATGCCCAAATAAATCTGTTAGTCTTTAAGGTGCCACCAGACTCCTCATTGTTTTTGTGGATACAGACTAACACGACTACCACCTAATAGTG
Source organism: Malaclemys terrapin pileata (assembly GCF_027887155.1). Classification (NCBI taxonomy): domain Eukaryota; kingdom Metazoa; phylum Chordata; order Testudines; family Emydidae; genus Malaclemys; species Malaclemys terrapin. The sequence goes on along the minus strand of NC_071516.1, from coordinate 14,977,086 downwards.
AAACAGAATTATCTATATTTGTTGCAGAAGTTGCAAGTGAATAAGGCAGGGGACTGCAAAAAGAGAAGGGATAGTTAAAATGGTGGAATGCCACCCTGGAGAATTGGATTCTATCCCTGCCTCTGCCATATATTCAAGTCACTTAAACTGAACTTTCCACAGGGGGCCACTGTGTGTTCCTTATTTTCTAGGTGCCCAACTTGAAACATGTGGGACCTGATATGCAGACGTGGCAAGGGCTCACAACTGAAGTCAATGAGAGCTGTGCTAGAAAAAGCTAAGTGTGCTGAAAAACCAGGCCCTATGCTTCTCAAGTTGGGCACCTAAAAGTAGTGGACGCTTTGAGAATTCTGGCTTTCATTTTCCTGTGCCTCAGTTTCCAATCTGTAAAATGGTGATAATAGCACCTCACTTCACAGGGATGTTTTACAGATGAATGCACTAGTGATTGTGAAACAGTCACATGCTACAGCATTGAGCACAATGAAAAAGACAATTAGGAAAGTAATAATTCTGTATTCTGTGCAGGGTTTGAATGGTGTGCAGTAAGTAAGGCCTGGGGCTGCACATTGAACGATGAAGATTAAAACTAAATATTGAATAGTTCAGGCACTGTGTAGTTTTTTTATTTTATTTTTTTATGCAAGATATAATATGGGGGAGCAGTTTCAATGTCAGAAGCAGTGTTGTCTGGTCAACTGGCTGGTGGTAGCACAGTTGAGGAAATAGTTGGAATAGGGCCTGGAGGAGTGATTAACTAATATACTGTAGGTGGGTAGGAGCAAAGAGCAGGAAATACTGGCAGTTGAGAAGCTGTCGCACAGAAGAGGCTGAGCGAGAGAATACAAAGAATAATGCCAAGGGATCCAACCACTAGATAGCTGTTCAGATAAATGGGGCTGGTAGTCTGAGTTCTGTTTTCATGCCAGAGCTTGTAAACTGCTTAGGCCTGATCACTGCATCATTTGCATGTGTGAAACTACTATTTATTTCAGTAGGAGTTATGCTTCTGCAACCAACAAGGTCCTTTGTTTTACTTGGGGGAGACAGGGAAGAGAGAGAGAGGAAGAAATGCTCTTTTTATTGCATGATGGGAAACGTCTCTTGGAAAATCAATCCTCTTTATATGGAAGCCAATAGCAAAATCCCACTGGCATCAGTGAACGCAGAACTGAACACCTCTAAAATGTTCTTATAAATTTGTGAAGCCCCCAAACTTCTTTGGGCTAAATAAGTAAATCCCTGAGAGTGTTATCTGCAGCTGAACTACATGCAAACACACACAACCCTTTTGCCGTCTCTGCAGGTTTATTAGAGATTTTTTCATCTTGCGAATAGGGTTAAATAAAGGGTAGGTCTATACTTACCTCCTGGTCCGGTGGTAAGCAATCGATCTTCTGGGATTGATTTATCGCGTCTTGTGTAGATGCGATAAATCGATCCCGGAAGTGCTCGCCGTCGACGCCGGTACTCCTGCTCCGCGAGAGGAGTACGCGGAGCCGACGGGGGAGCCTGCCTGCCGCGTGTGGACCCGCGGTAAGTTCAAACTAAGATACTTCGACTTCAGCTATGTTATTCACATAGCTGAAGTTGCGTATCTTAGTTCGAAGTGGGGGGTTAGTGTGGACCAGACCAAAGGTAAATCATTTTGGGACATATTTACTAGTGTGGGGGGGAAATATGATGATGATACCTACATCTGTGTTTCCACTTGTTTACACTAAGGACATTGTTACTTAATCATTCATAAACATCTCTCAAACCCCTTCCTTTATTTTTTATAATCTATGAAGTAAAAGTAAGTTCACATTTGATACACTTTGGCTGGTGATCTCAGTGTGTGTGGGGAGGGTGGAGTGTGGGGAGTTGTTGCCATGGAAGTATTTTAAAAGTTGCCTTTTTGTCTTTATCCTCCTTCATTATCATTGGGGGGAAATGCTTAGGTTCAGTGGAAATTTACTATTAAAAATGTGCAAAGAAGGTACATAGGACCAGAGGAGCGATTATGAGTTTCTCCAAGGAAATAAGTTTATTTTAGCCAGCATCCTCATTTGGGAATAGGTTTACAATTCCAATATATGACATCTATAATTTAACCTAATATGTTTTTTTCAGTGATGTAATGGGGAGAGTGACCTGGACTTTGTTAATGTTCCCCTACTCACTACATTCCCAAAGGCAATGTAACATTCTAGACAGTGTTTTATATACCCTGATTAAAATGTAACCTATTCTTGCATTTCCTGTGCAGTGACCTGTTAGTACTCATAGACAGAACACTTAAAGAACAGTTACACAAGAGATATTTCCAAATGTGTATAATATGCAAGAGTTTTTATAACATTCTTATTTCATTTGAAATTGTAGCTACAACAGAACCCATTCAGATGGTACATTGATTTAACTTTTTAATTCACTGTTTTGCTATGTCAAGTAAAATAAATGTTTGTTTTTAGCTCAATTTTTTGCATTGTTAAAACTTGTAACCACTTGCTGTAAGCTGGGGATTCTAAAGGGACCTGAATTATAAAGCTAACGTTTTGTAGCTGCTCTCTCACAAGTCCCCAAAGAAGAAGAAGAAGAAGAAAAAAAGAGTACAACTTTAGCAAAAAGGGCTTTTATATATCTATCAATTATGGAAACACCAGCTGCAGTGGATTACAAATGTGTTTGGTTGATTGTGATTGTGTATGGGAAAAACTCTCACTAAAGGCCAGATTCTGATCTCATTGTCTTCAGTGAGACACCAGAGTAACTCCACTGGCTTCAACAGAGTCATTCCTGCATTATGCCAGTGTGGGTCAGATCAGAATCTGGCCCTAAGCTTGCAAAGTCCCTTATGCTATATCTTACCCTGTATTTGCACACATTGCTTGAAAAAAATGATGTTGCAATTTAGACATGGAGCTCAATCCATGCCAAGGGGAGTGTGTGTGTGTGGTAATATTTTTATAACCTGGACTGGAAAAACTGTGGCATGAATCAGTCTTGTTGCTTTGGTTTTTGATGTACATTTTTTTTATATATATATCTCCAACAAATATAGTTTGTTTTTTTCCCCTTTAAAAACAAAGAAAAAAAGAAACCACACAATAGCAGTTGTTTGACAGTCCTCCAAAGATAGAATAGTTAGATATCATGAAGAAAAATGTGTTATCAAGACAGCAATGAGAGATGGACAGTACAGAATTTTGGTGAGGTTGAGCTCAAGAAAAATTAGTGTGTCAAAGTGTGTACAGGTCACATCACTTCACTGATATCCTGCAGTAAAAAGGTAGCAACTTAAAGCTTTCAGTGGATCAGCTGCTTAGATATTGTTTCGTTTCTCTTATAGTATTATGTATCATTCTGGGACTACTTGGTTGAGACCTGGTTTGCTTTAACATCAAGAAACTGACATATCAAGGTGGATTGTATATTTTACAGTGGAAATGCAATTTTCTAAACTCATTTAATCCTGGGAATGCTGGTCTTTTCCAGGCTGACAGACAAATGAGTATGTTGGAGGTCATTTAGATCTGTCTGTCTAGCTCATCTAGCTAATCTATCTCATTTCTAATGTGCCCATCATCTTGGTGTCTAGGTGTAAACTTCCTGTCCAAGTATCAGAGGGGTAGCTGTGTTAGTCTGTATCCACAAAAACAATGAGGAGTCCAGTGGCACCTTAAAGACTAACAGATTTATTTGGGCATAAGCTTTCGTGGGTAAAAAAACCCACTTCTTCAGATGCATGGAGTCGAAGAAGTGGGTTTTTTTACCCACGAAAGCTTATGCCCAAATAAATCTGTTAGTCTTTAAGGTGCCACCAGGGCTGGTGCTACCATTAAGGCGAACTAGACGGTTGCCTAGGGTGCCAAGATTTGGGGGTGCCAAAAAGCGGTGCCCCCAATTTTTTTTACAGCGTTCCTCCCTGAGCATGCAGTCGCTGCTCCACTTCTCCCGCCTCCCAGGCTTGTGGCGCCAATCAGCTGTTTGGCGCCACAAGCCTGGGAGGGGAGGAGAATTAGAGCAGGGGCAGCGTGCTCGGGGAGGAGGCAGAGCAGAGGTGAGCTGGGCTGGGGAGCTGCTGTATGGCTCCTCGGGGCAGGGGAGCTGCCGCGGGGGGAAGGGTGCCTCGGGGGGAGGGGGAGCAGGGATCTGCCGCAGGGCTGGGGGGTGTGCAAGGTGGAAGTTTCGTCTAGGGTGCGAAACTTCCTTGCATCGGCCCTGGGTGCCACCGGACTCCTCATTGTTTTCCTTTCCAAGATTTATCTTTGTGTCTTTGTTAGCTGTGGTCAGGGCCGGCTCCAGGCACCAGCTTGGCAAGCAGGTGCTTGGGGCGGCCACTCCGGAGAGGGGCGGCAGGTCCAGCTATTCGGCGGCAATTCGGCGGACGGTCCCTCACTCCCGCTCAGAGCTAAGGACCTTCTGCCGAATTGCCGCTGCAGATCACGATCGTAGCTTTTTTTTTTTTTTTTTTTTTTGGCTGCTTGGGGCGGCCAAAACCCTGGAGCCGGCCCTGGCTGTGGTAACTTAATTGAGTTCTAAGCAGTTTCAAATTCTTCTCTGTAAAGCTGATACATTTTTGTAGAAATAGTGATTCATTTTGTAACCTTGCTCAAAATTTCCTCTCCCTGTACTACATGCTGTGTGCTGATTGGCTATTGCCTTCCTACCCCATAGGAAGCTATATTTTGGAGGTGTGGCATTACATGAGTCTGGGGTTTGGTCCCACAGGATGAAATTCACCCATGTCCACTAACTTCCTCCTGCTTATTTATTTAGAAGCTGCCTTCACTTAGTAGCCATCCTTGCTTAGTAGCTGCTCCTTTGCCTCGCAAACCACAGGGGAAAGTAATAAAATGTAAGAGAATTTGTGGCTTCCAAACTTATATTTTCATGTAGACGCCCTGGGTTCTGTTAAATTTAATTGCTTTTCCCTGCAGCCCATTTTGGAAAAGTGCATGGTAAAGACATATAAGATCAAAAAGTGGAGGCCTGCAGTCTGTGCCAGAAATTTTGTACACACAATTGGCTATCTGTATTTGTGCAAGTGGTTACACAATTTGTGTGTGCATATTGGGGGAATGCATGCACGAATGGTTAGTTGGCTTCTAAAAAGTCACTGGCATGCACAATCACCCAATTTGCATGGATAATCATGGTAATTTGGACACACATATCCTGTAGGCATGTAGTTGCACCTGCATTTCTGTAAGCAGACTTTCCATTTTGAAAATTTGATCCAGATAGTATCCAATCTTCACTATTAGGAATAGTTGTTTGTAGACAGTAAATTCTCCCATCTAAAAGTCTGCTCACTGGTTGAAACAGGTCATTGGGATGGGGAATGCTGGAAATGTAGCTTTCTCAACTGTAATTGAATTTGATCTCAACTGTATGGTTGCATCCAGCCCCCTTTCTACTCTTCTCTTACGCAGGTTGAAAGTGTCTTTGTAAACCCACTCCTCAGTGATAATTTCATTGAGAGCCAGACCTTTCATACATGACAGTGATTTCTAATCCCACATG